>NW_026988465.1:17090000-19507500 GCF_030222135.1 Aotus nancymaae
ACCTCGTTTCTTTATTCATTCAACAAATACTCCAGTAGCATCTACTACTGGAAGAGAAGTGCTAACAGGATGGACATCTGGCTCTGTCTGCCAGCAGCCTTCCAAGAGTCCATCACTTCTTCCTGCTTGAAAACCTTCCTTCACTTGCCCTCTAGACCTCCCTTTATCTCAGTTCTTCCTCTTTCTTTCTTTCCTTCTTTCTATCTTTATTTTATTTTTTTATTTTTTGAGGCTATGTCTCTCTGTCGCTCAGGCTGAATTGCAGTGGCACAACCTCGGCTCACTGCAACCTCTGCCCCCCGGATTCAAACGATCCCCCCGCCTCAGTCTCCCAAAGTGTTGGGATCACAGGTGTGAGCCCCTGCATCCAGCCAACAGTTTCCTAACTGATCTCCTTGCTATAATCCTTGTCTTCCTATATAGCCTATTCTTAGGTCAACTGCCAGAGTGATCCTTGAAAAATGTAAGTTACAGCAAATCACTCCCCTCCTCAGAACGCTCCCACAACTTCCAGGTCTCTCTGAGTGAAATCCAAAGTATGTACTGAGTCGGCCAGGCCTCATACACTTGCTGTCTCCAGTTTAGCCACTCTGGCCTCCTTGATTTTCTCAAACATGCCAGCCATGCTTCTCCCACTCCGGAGCCTTTCAACTTCCTGTTGCCTCTACCTAGAAAGCTCTTCCTGCAGATGCCTGCATGGTTTGACTCCTAACATCCTTCAGGTCTCTGCTGAGATGTCACCTTGGGGAGACCTTTCCTGACCATCTCTCATAAAGCAGCACCCTGCCCCCTGCCTTTCTATTCCCTCTCCTGCTGGATTGTACCTCCCAGTGCTCATCTCCACCTCACATGTGGTGCATTCACTTGCGTGTCGATCGTCCGCCTCCACCGGAATGTCAGTTCCCTGACAACAGAGATTGCATCTTTTAGTTCACTGCTGCCTCCCAGCATTTGCTGGAATGTCTGGCACATTGTAAGTGCTCAATAAATATTTGTTGAATGCATGAAGGCAAAGAAATGGTTCTCCTTCGTAAAGATAATAAGGGGCAGACAATAGACAAGTAAAAGAAAAAGCACCTATCGGTGCCAATTGCGGCCAGTGCTGTGAGGAAACTGAGAGATGTAACGGACAGCCTACTTTACACAGATTTTCCAGGTAGTCAAAGGGGAATTGCTGAAACAAGTGACATTCAGGTTGGGATTAAGAGGAGGAGACAGGGCCAGCCCTGCAAATTGTGGGAGAAGACCATTCTGGGTGGGGACGGGAATAGCAAATTCAAAACTCGTGAGGCAGGAATGAGTTTGATGTCTTCAAAGAATCGAGAGGGCAGGCCAGGCATGGTGGCTCATGTCTATAACCCCAGCACTTTGGGAAGCCAAGGCAGGCAGATCATCTGAGGTCGGGAGTTCGAGACCAGCCTGGCCAACATGACAAAACCCTGTCTCTACTAAAAACACAAAAAATAGCCGGGCGTGGTGGCAGGCGCCTGTAATCCCAGCTACTCAGGAGTCTGAGGTAGGAGAATCGCTTGAACCCGGGAGGTGAAGATTGCAGTGAGCAGAGATCACACCACTGCACTCCAGCCTGGGCAACAGGAGTGAAACTCCACCTCAAAAGAAAAAGAAGAAGGAATTGAGAGAGGACTCATGGGGAATGAAGAACATGACAACATGTGATGTTGAAGGGGTGCTTAGCCCAATCATAAAAGATCTGGTGGGCTGTGGTAGAGTTTGGATTTTCTTCACAGTTTTGTCTAAGGCTGGACCTGTTAGTAGCATGTTGGGGAGAAAATCTGAGATGATATCCAGATGGTGGAATCTGGGTTTCTGGACCTTTAGCTTAAGCTTCTGCATAAAGTTTCTTAGAAATAGAGTGACCTTCACAAGGCCCACAGACTGATCCTCCCACAACAGGGCTTCCAAGACAGTAATTCCTGTAAAGCAAACAACAGCCTTCTCCCTCTATCAGAGCAGGTCCCAGCACTCAAACTCTCCTGTCAAGCTATCCCTCTCTCATTACGTAGCTGGCCTGATCTCCAGCTGCAATGAATTATCTCAGATGGCATTTCCAATCCAGTGACCTGGTCCTTATTCTCTTCCCTGCGTTTTCACAGTTGCCCTGGGGCTTTCGCTTGTGTTGTTTCTCTGCAAAGAAATGTCCTGTGCTTCATCCACATGTCTAAAACCCAGCTCTATTTCCAAGGTAACCATGAGATCAGGTATCTAGGCCTAGGTCATGGTCTAAAAGTTACTTTATTACTACAGTAGGCTGGATAATAGCCTCCCAAAAAGACTTCCACATCCTAAGACAGTATGGTGATTTCTCAAGGATCTAGAATGAGAAATGCCATTTGACCTACAATCCCATTACTGGGTATATACCCAAAGGATTATAAATCATTCTATTATAAAGACATATGCACATGTATGTTTATTGTGGCACTGTTCACAATAGCAAAGACTTGGAACCAACCCACATGCCCATCAATGATAGACTGGATAAAGAAAATGTGGCACAGATACACTGTGGAATACTATGCAGCCATGAAAAAGGATGAGTTCATGTCCTTTGTAGGGACATGAATGAAGATGGAAACTATCATTCTCAGCAAACTGACACAAGAACAGAAAACCAAACACTGCATGTTCTCACTCATACATGGGTGCTGAACCATGACAACACATGGACACAGAGAGGGGAATATCACACACCAGGGCCTGTCAGGGGGTGGGGAGCTAGGGGAGGGATAGCATTAGGAGAAATACCTAATGTAGATGACGGGGTGATGGATGCAGCAAACCACCATGGCATGTATATACCCATGTAACAAACATGCACAATCTGCACATGTACCCCAGAATTTAAAGTATAATTTAAAAATAATTTTTAAAAAATGATTTCCACATCTTAGTCTCTAGAAGCTGTGAACTTGATTTTACATGCAAAACAGGGCTTTGCAGAAGTGAATAAGGGTTGTGACTTGGAGAGATTATCCTGGATTATCTGGGTGGAACCTAAAAGCAATCACACATGTTCTGACAAGGGGAAGGCACAGAGAGAACACACAGACAGGAAATTAAAAGACAATGTGAGCACGGAGGCAGAAACTGGAGGGAGGCAGCTGCAAGCCAAGGAATGCCAGCAGCCACCCAAAGCTGGAAGAGGCGAGGCCCAGATTCCCCGCCCAGAGCCTGCAGAGGGAGTGAGTCTGACCCTGGCCACAGCTTGATTTGGGCCCAGTGATGATGATTTTGGATTTCTGACCTCCAGAACTGTGAGAGAATAGATTCCTGTTGCTTTAAGCCCCCAAGTTTGTGGTCATTTGTTGCAACAGCTATAGGAAACGAATGCGATGACCTCGCCCTGTACCTTGGCATCTGGCCTTCAAGGCATCCTCATTGCTCCCCTGTTGGCCTTCCTGCTGACTTGCCAGGTACAATCGGCATTCCATATCTAAGGGTTCCACCAACCTCGGATGGAAAACGTAGTTAGAAGCAGAATGGTTGTGTTTGTACCGAACATGTACAGAATCGTTTTTCTTGTCATTATTCCCTAAACAATCCAGTAGCAAAACTATTTACATGACATTTATGTCATAGTAGTACTTTAAGTAATCTAGAGGTGATTTAAAGTATACAGAAGGCTGGTCAGGTGCAGTGGCTCAGGCCTGTAATCCCAGCACTTTGGGAGGCCAAGGCGGGTGAATCACAAGGTCAGGAATTCAAGACCAGCCTGGCCAATATGGTGACACCCTGTCTTTACTAAAAAAATACAAAAATTAGCTGGGCATGGTGGCACATGCCTGTAGTCCCAGCTGCTCGGGAAATGGAGGTTACAGTAAGCTGAGATTGCACCACTGCAATTCAGCCTGGGTGACAGGGCGAGACCTGTCTCAAAAAAGGATACAGAAGGGTATACATAGGTTATATGCAAATACTACATCATTTTATATTCAGGACTTGAGCATCCACAGATTTTTTGGTATCCTTGGGGTCCTGGATCCAATGCTCCGAGGATACTGAGGGATGACTATGGTTCTCTTACCCTTCTTAATGTTATATGTCCTCATATTTACTGCATGCTAGTTTCACAGGTTTAGGTAGAGATTTTATCTCTCCCACTGTCTTCATTTTAAAGCCACATTATCAAGTCAGACAGGCTCCGGGCAAATAAATTCTCAGTGGCAGTATTTGGGATAGATCCTGGTAGGCAGGTCTGGGAGCCATTCTGTGATCATAAGTGACACGATGGAGGTGTGGACTAATAGTGGTTTCAGCGGTTCGCTTCCTCTGTTTTTTGAACTTTGGTAATCCTAAGTGCCTGAAATTGTGATGACTAAAGGCAGGAAAAAACGTCCCCCCAGGCATTACTGTGCCCAGGGCGTAAGGGACCTGAAATGTTAGAGAAGAACTGATAGGACTGAATAGCTAAATGGAATGAAGAAAAGAAAAATAGAGCTGAAATAAAAAGAAAAGAAAAGAAATAAAATGAAAAGAAAAGAAAAGAGCTGAAATAACTACTTGAAAGCCGTCTCCCCTGGGAAGCTCCCTGCCACCACGCACACAAGGCTTGTGCTCCCAGAATCCCCTGGTTATGCCTTCTTCCTAGAACTGATAACCCTGTATCATGAGAACAGGTTTACCTTTCCATCTTCCTGACAGTCCATGAGTTCCTTAAAAGATGAGATCATGCCTTATGATATCTCCAGCTTCACATATACTACCTGGTCCCTAGTAGATGCTCAATCAGTAAATTTTCAATGAATTAACAAGCAGGGTTGGGCCGGGCATGGTGGCTCATGCCTGTATTCCCAGCACTGTGGGAGGCGAAGGCAGGTGGATCACCTGAGGGCCGGAGTTTGAGACCAGCTTGGCCAACATGGTGAAACCCTGTCTCTACTAAAAACACAAAAATTAGCCAGGCATGGTGGTGCATGCCTATAATCCCAACTACTCAGGAGGCTGAGGCAGGAAAATCTGTTGAACCCAGGAGGTGGAGGTTACAGTGAGCCGAGATCATGCCACTACATTCCAGCCTGGGCGACAGAGGGAGACTCCATCTCAAAAAAAAAAAGCAAGTAAGGTTGAGCTCAGACTAGAGGTCGAGACTAGGGATGAAGATCTTGGAGCTTCCTTTCACACATGAGAGTTGAAGTAAGAGTTGAAGATAAATCGCACAACTGAAAGGGACAACAGTTTGCTCTGTCATTGCCTGAGTTCTCAGGAATAGGAAATAGTTCTAGCTAAGTAGATTTTTAAAACTGTGGCCTAATAATCAGGTGCCGGGGATCATATCTGAATAAGGAAGAAGACAGGAGTCTGAGACTGTCATCTCTCCAGGGCTCTCATGAAACTAAAAGTCATTTTTCATTTACCAGCCAGTTCAAGGTTCACTCATCCTTATCAATGTGGTCACGCAACATTATAATAAGCATCAGTCAGAGGCACAAAGATGTTTTGCATGAGACATGCCTGACTTCTGGGTACACGTACTTATATTTTGTGCCATATCAAAAATCGGTCAGGTGGGAAACTACAGAGGGAATACATGTTTTTCTTGGACACTAAGACTTCTAAAAAGCTGCCAAAGACATGGAAGGATTCCTTAAAACGTATTTCAAGGCACTACTATAGAACTTTCTTTCTTATATTCCCAGTTAGATCCTTTCTACACACACCCCTGGTAGGCATCAGGGCTGGGGGTCAAATTCTTTCGAATGCCAGAAGAGATGGATAATAATCCTGGCTGTTTTAGATGCCACTGTAAGCTTCACAGCCCTGACCTGTAATTGAATTTCCCTGGGAATTTTATAATATATTGATTGAACCTAATTAAGTCAAGGACCTGCTCTCCATTATCTGCCTTCACAGCCTCTACAGAGCGCCATTCAATCCAAACAACATTTTGTAAGTTACTAATAAGTACAAAGCTCTGTGCTGGGCCTCTGCAAAACGTAGGGAGAGGTAAGCTGAAGTCTCTCGTTCTTCAGCAGTCCAGTCTTGGAACAGTATACACACAAACTTGAACACAAGAAAACCAAAGTGAACACTCCAGAACAAATGTGCAGACCTACAACCTTAGCGCAAAGTTGGCCATCAATTACTGGGTTGAAATGGTAAAGATGGAAATTACTTGTTTGAAATGATAATGATTCATTCCACACACTTTCAAGCATTTGTTCTTTAAACAGAGTGTAATTCGGAATACTGACTCACCTGGTATTAGCTACCCCTGTCATCTCCTTCATAATTAACCCAGGCACATTCTCCCGGTAACCATCATTCTTGTTCCTCCACTTCTGGAGTTTTCATTTGAACATACACAAGGGTTTGGGGATAATCTCCTAGGGAATGCAGGAACATTTTTAGGATGACCCTGGGTAACTTTTGTTTGTTTAGCCGCAAAATCTCTTTTTCACATTCTCATTACTCGATTGCCAGTTCCAACAGGTCCGCTCCATATTGCCCTGAAACTCTGGGCCACCGAGTTTCAACATTCTTGTGTGTGACTCTCCTCCCCTCAGGACTCTCCCTAGTACCTTAGCAAAGACTGTGTAGTGCTGAGTTAACATACTTCACAATTCTTTCCTGCTCCTTCTTCATGAGAGGCATGGATGTTCTTACATATCAACTACCATCAAGGCTCCAAGCCAGGCATTTAAGAATTGAATGAACCTGGCCGGGTGTGGTGGCTCACGCCTGTAATCCCAGCACTTTGGGAGACTGAGGCAGGCAGATCACAAGGTTAGGAGTTTGAGACCAGCCCAGCCAATACGGCAAAACCTTGTCTCTACTACAAATACAAAAAATATAGCCAGGCGTGGTGGCATATGCCTGTAATCCCAGCTACTCAGGAGGCTGAGGTAGAACAATTGCTTGAATCCAGTAGGTGGAGGCTGCACTGAGCCGAGATCGCACTACTGCACTCCAGCCTGGGAGACAGAGCAAGACTCTGTCTCAAAAAAAAAAAAAAAAAAAAAAAAGATCGGATGAACCAAACTTTTATTTTTAGATTAAATTAAAATTAAATAAATTCAATTTAATTTTTTTAAGACAGGGTCTTGCTCTATGGCCCAGGCTGGAGTGCAGTGGCACCATCATAGCTCATTGCAGCATGAAATCCTGGACTCCAACTATCCTCCCACCTCGGGCTCCTGAGTGGCTAGGACTACAGGCATAATGCCCAGCTATTTTTTAAATTTTTGTAGAGACGAGATATTGCTATGTTGCCCAGTCAGGTCTCAAACTCCTGGCTTTGAGTGATCCTCCCACCACGGCCTTCCAAAGTACTGGGATCACAGGCATGAGATACTATGCCTGGCCACAAACTTTTAAACAGACGTCTCTGGCCCGGGCACAGTGGCTCACACCTGTAATCTCAGCACTTTGGGGGGCTGAGGCAGGCAGGTCACATGAAGTCAGGAATTTGAGACCCACCTGGCCAACATGGTGAAACCCCATCTCTACTAAAAATACAAAAATCAGCCAGGTATGGTGGCAGGCACCTGTAGTCCCAGCTACTCAGCCATCTCAAAATAAATAAATAAATACATACATACATAAACAGGCATCTCTCTACCCTAACTTTTGAGAAAAAAAATATGTTTGAGGAAAATACAGCCATTTCCTTAGAATATCATTTGACATAGTGCTGTCATATAACTTCATGGTAAATGGTATTAGATTTGTATATATGTGTCTGTGCATAAGTATAGATGTGTATGTATGTGTATCCATCCTAACGCCTATATATACAATGTGTATGTGTGTAAACTTGGAATTTGACACTTCATGGTTATTTTCAGAAACTGCACCCGTAATCAGAGCACACTACAACCAGGCACTAAGTGCTTTGATTGCATCACGCAGACTTCCAGACTTAAACTGTACGTGTGGTTAATTTAGAAAGTGATCACCATGCTTTCCCTCTGCATAGCAGCTTGAAAAAACCACTTAATAAGACTTTGTTACTTTTACAAAACGCGAATGATGATATCTGCACTTCTGAGCCTTCAAGGTGGTCATGAGGAGCATCTAGGGTGACGCTGATAAAGCCACCTTATCTAAACGAAGGGAGCTGTGATTGTTATTCAAGCGTCTTCTAAACCTCTCAATCCTGTGCCCTTTGCAGACCGTCTGGCAACTTAGCCATTGAGAGCATTGAAAGTGGACTTCTTTGTGTCTTTCCATTAAAATTACGTGTAATCTTGGACCCTAAAACATCTAAGACCAGAAGATAGTCCTCTCAGAAAATTCTAGAACCTCACCTGTCACTTATTTATTCGATGAGTGTCTTATTAAATGTTCATCTGTGCCAGGCATAGCAAAAGACCTTGGAGATACTAAGACAAATAAATTGACAGTCCCTGTCTACCATCTAGCAGAATATAGGCTAGGAATCTAACAGAAAGAAACAAATCAATCAATAAAATGTTACAGGCGCTAAATAGAGGCATGTGTGGAGAAGAAACAGCAGAGAGGAGGGAATGATTGAATCTAGCAGTGGGTGGGGGTATGCTGAACATTGCTAATGGCCTCCCTAACAATCATGTTTCCCCCTTCCCCACAACACCTCCCCCCAAATTGAGTTGAAAGTCAAATACTGTACTCCCTCTCTCACCCTTCCTAGCAACTAAACACGCAAGTGACATAGACGGATTCAATATAAGTGTGTTGTGTAACTGCTGGGTGGTTTCTGGAAAAGCGTCGCTTTCTTAATAAAAGGGCTTGTGACCGTTTGTGTTTTTCAGAGCTAGCCACTATAATATCTCCCACCCTATGTGCTCTTGCACAATGTGATCTTAAAACTTCCCCTCTCAGCCGGGCGTGGTGGCTCACACCTGTAATCCCAGCAATTTGGGAGGCCAAGGTGGGTAGATCATTTGAGCTTACCAGTTCAAGACCAGCCAGAGCAACATGGCAAATCCCCATCTTTACAAAAAATAGCCAGGCATGGTTGTGCGCCCCTGTAGTTCCAGCTAGTCCAGATGCTGAGGTGGGAGGATGGCTTGAACCTGGAGGTTACAGTGAGCTGAGATCATACCACGACACCCCAGCCTGGGTGATAGGGCCAGACCTTGTCTCAAAGAAAACAAAAACAAATCCCAAAACTTTTACTCTTAAGAGATGGGGTCAGGCTGAATGCAGTGGCTCATGCCTGTAATCCCAGCAATTTGGGAGGCCAAGGAGGGAGGAGGGCTGGAACCCAGAGAGCGAAGATTCCAGTGAGCTGATATCAGGACTGCACTGCAGCCTGGGTGACAGAGGAAGACTCTGTCTCAAAAAAATAGAGAGAGAGAGATGGAGTCAACGTCCTCTTTTCTCTTCCTTGATCCTGGAGTGAACTTTATGATTTTCTTAGCCAGTAGAGTGCAATAGAAGTGACACCGGGTGATATCTGATACTAGATCATAAACATTCCATGCATGTCCACCACTTTGTTCTTTCAGAACACTTGCTTCTGGAAGCCAGCAGCCATGTTGTGAGGAAGCCCAAACTAGCCCATGCCAAGAGGCCACATGGAGAGGCCATATGCAGATGTTTTGGATGACAGCCCATCAGAGTCCCAGCTAGCAGTTAGCATCAACCAGACATGTGGGTGAGAACATCACTCAATAAATGCAGCCCCAGCTCCTGAGTCATCCTCAGCCTTTGAACCTTCCTAGCAGAGATCCCAGACACTGTGGAGCAGAGACAACCTTTCTCTACTGTGCTCTGCACAAATTCCTGTGCCACAGAATCTGTGAACATAATAAAATGGTTGATGTGTGCCACTTAGCATTGGAGTGGTTCGTTTCACAACTCTAGTAACTGGAATATAGATGTGGCTGGCACTATCATTTCTCCCTTCTTCCAGTCTGGATTCTAGGAGCTAGGCAGGGTGGGAGCAGAGACATCTTACCACCATGTGGTAAAAGCATGATGTTGGCTTCAATGTAGTTGATTTGCTAAACCAACACCCACAAATGTTTATCTCTAGGCCTCTTGGAGTAAGAGAAAAAAAAAAAAAAACTCTTTTTGTTTATTTAAGCCACTCCATGCCAAGTTATCTGTTACTTGTAGTTAGAAGCACCCCTGCTGGAAAGATCTGGTAGATCTGTGGGGGATAAAACTTGATTTCAAAATGTTAATGAATGAATGAATGTCTAATCAGAATAAAAGTAGAGATAGCAATTATAGCCTACTCTTCTAAGAAGTTTGGCTGTGAAGAAAATGAGAGAAATGAATTAGTAGCTAGGGGAATCCTAAGGGCAAATGTTACAGTCTGTGAGGAAATATCTAGTAGAACCAGAAAGATGTGAAAGTGGAGCAAGAGTAACCTCAGCAGCTGCTGCTACAGTTCAACCCTGCCTTGGCCCTTCTGTCTTCAGCAAGTCTCAGAGACTCTCTTGGAAATTTTCAAAGCAGGGCTGGCTTCACGGGTTTGTGACCTGTACAGTTTCACAGGGCTCTCTGCTTAGAGGGACCCTGTATTTCATTTAGTGCTCTGTTGTCGCTGTCTTGAAATTAGTAATTTTTGAACAAGATGCCCTATGTTTGCATTTTCTACTGAGTCACACAAATAATGTGGTCAATCTCACTTAAAAAATGTCCTGCGTCCATTTATGTGAGGATGTTTAGAAATAACCTGGAGGTCAGGCATGGTGACTCACATCTGTAATTCCCAGCATTTTGGGAGGCCAAGGCAGGAGGATCACTTGAGCCCAGGAGTTTGAGGCCAGCCTGGGCAACACACTGAGACCCAGTCGCTACATAAACGTTTTTAAAATTAGCCAGGCATGGCCGGGCTCAGTGGCTCCTGCCTGTGATCCCAGCACTTCAGGAAGCTGAGATGGGCATATCACAACGAGGTCAAGAGCTTGAGGCCATCCTGGCCAACATGGTGACACTCCATCTCTACCAAAAATAATTCAAAAAACTGGCTGGGTGTGGTGGCATGCCTGTAGTCCCAGCTACTCGGGAGGCTGAGGCAGGAGGATCACTTGAACCCAGAAGGCAGAGGTTGCAGAGAGCCGAGATTGCACCACTGCGCTCCAGCCTGGTGACAAAGTGAGACTCCGTCTCAAAAAAAAGAAAAAAAAAATTAGCCAGGCATGGTGGCCCATGCCTGTAGCCCCAACTACTCACTGAGCTAAGGCAGGAGAATTACTTGAGCGTGGGAGGTCAAGGTTGCAGGGAGTTGTGATGGAGCCCGTGCCTTTCAGCATGGTGACAAAGTGAGACTCTGTCTCAAAAAGAGAATAATAAAATGAAAAGGAGAAAGAGAGAGAAGCAACTTGGACTTTGGTTAGCAATGGATTTCTATCTTAAAGGCACTATACTTTTCCTGATTTTTAAAATTCACATGGTCCTGGGGTCCCTTGAATTTATTCTGTATATTTACGTAAACCAGCATAGCCATTGTTTTTGGAGGCCTACCTTCTGATTTTAAATAACATGGCATATGTCAAACATACAGTTGACTCTTGAACAACACGGGTTTGAGCTGTGCAGGTCCACTTATTCATGGATTGTTTTTTCAATGAAAGCGTAGGGAGCGTCCGCCCCTCCTGGTTTCCCTTCCACCAATTCTGCCTCTGCCACCCCTAAGACAGCAAGACCAGCCGTCCTCTACCTCCTCCTCCTCAGTCCACTCAACGTGAAGACAGCGAAGAGGAGGAATTCATGACGCTCCTTTTCCACTGAATCAATAGTAAAATACATCTTCTCTTTCTTACAATGTTCTTAATAGCATTTTTTCTCTATTTTCATAAGAATAAAGTATAAGATAACATGCAAAATATGTGCTAATTGACTATTTATGTTATTGGTAAGGTTTCCAGTCAACAGTAGGCTATTAGTAATTCAGTTTTTAGGGAGTCAAAAATTACGCTCAGATTTTCAACTGGACATGGGGCTGGGGTCGGTGCCCCAACCCCAGTGTTGTTCAAGGGTCAACTGTACATGTCCTCAGATGGCCGTTAAGACAGTAGCCTTCTCCATTAGGGAAATTTTCCAGCTCTGAGCAATCCTGGGCTAGATGATTGCGGGCCCAGTTAGACTCCTGCAGCTCCTTATTAAAACCCTGCCGCTTCAGCCTGTGTATACTCCACCCACCACCTGTATCACAACAGCCAATCACACTTGCAGACCTTTGAATCTGTTTCTCAAGAACGACGCCACCTATCACCCAGATGATCTGGGCAGCTTGGCAGCCCACTACTGACTAATACCTTCCATGTGACCAACTAAAACATTTCTTCTGCAGCAACTATGGCTTCTCCCAGCCATTCTTTCCACCCCCTACCCTAGAATGACAATCAGGACTATAACAGAAACTCCAGGTCAATCTCTGGCATACGATTCACGGGTCTCTAAAAAAAAATGCAATGAACTAAAAGAGATCCTTTATAGGTGGGATAACTTTGGTTGCTCTGTGATATAGTTTGGATATTTGACTCCACCCAAATCTCATATAGAATTGTGATCCTCACTGCTGGAGGTGTGGCCTGGTAGGAGGTGTTTGGGTAATGGGGGCGGATCCCTCACGGCTCACCGCTGTCTTTGCAATAGTGAGCTCTCAAGAGATCTGGTCATTAAAAGTGTGTGGCACATACACTCTCGCTTCATGCTGCTTTCGCCAGGTAGGCACCTGCTCCCCCTCTGCCTTTTGCCATTAGGCCTCCCTAGAAGCCGAGCAGACGCCAGCGCCATGCTTCCTGGACAGCCGCAGAAGCATGAGCCAATTAAATCTCTTTTCTTTATAAATGATCCAGTCTCAGGTATTTCTTCATAACAATGCAGGAGCAGCCTGATACGCTATACTTTTTACATCTAATCTCTCCGTCCAGAAGACTTTGGGATGTGTCTCTGAGGACATGGATGGCTACAAATGGTCAAGTGAGCGAGAGTGCATTAACTTTCATTGACGAGGACAAACAAAACGACACCTCTGTTCCCTTTGCATGTTGAGCTTACCAGAGCTCAGGACTTCACCCATTGCTCCCCAGAGACACTTCCCAAGGTGGGGTAAGCAGAATGTTCTGCAAAGCTGTCATTTTCAGCCACCAGGTATATGCCATAATAATAGATTCGGAATTCCAAAGAAAGAACTAATTCTGTTTGTCTACAGACAAGGTGATCGGGTTTCCAGCTAGCTGAGCTGTTTGCAGCCCCACCAAGAGCGAAAACGAGGAATGGGGGTGGGAGGTGTGTTGGGTGGATGAATCACACATAATGAGAGTTTAGTTAGAGAGACAGAGGGATGGTAGTGGATGTCCATGAGGGTGTCTATGGCTCCTTCTCCCCCCAGAAAGAAGATGGCAGACATTGCCAATCTCTCTCATCCTCCCCACCAGTGGGCAGGGAAGTGCTGGCATCCCCCAACTGACCTGGCTCTAACTGGCTCTGGGCTTGGGGTGAGGCTGGTTGTTTCTAGCAGATGAGGCTGTGTGCCATGGGTCAGGGACACTGAAGCAGAAGCTTGGCCCTTCTGCAGTCACCTCTCCCTGTGCCAAATGGATTCATGCCTGCACTTTTGTTAGCAGGACTCAGCAAACTTTTTTGTTTTTTCCTGTAGCCACTAAAGTGTTTGGGACTTTGTTGGGGGGCGGTGCGGTTTCCGCCTGAGACAGAGTCTTACTCTGTCACCCAGGCTGGAGTGCAACGGCAAAATCCTGGCTCACTGCAACCTCTGACCCCAGGTTCAAGCGATTCTCCTGCCTCAGCCTCCCAAGTAGCTGGGATTACAGGTGCGTGCCACCACACCTGGCTAATTTTTGTATTTTTAGTAGACACGGGGTTTCACCGTGTTGGCCAGGCTGGTCTGGAGCTCCTGACCTCAGGCAATCTGCTTGCCTCGGCCTCCCAAAGTGCTAGGATTACAGGCATGAGCCACTGCATGCAGCCTTAAAAAACACTTTTTTTAAAGAGCAACTTTAGGTTCACAGCAACATAGAGAGGATGGTACAGAGATTTCTCTTCTACCCTCTTCCCCGACACATGCAGAGCTCCCCATTACCAACATCCCCACCGGAGTGGTAGATTGGGTCACAACTGATGCACCTGCATTGGCACCTCATCGTCACCCAGTGTCCACAGTTTACATTAGGGTTCACTCTTGGAGCTGTACATTCTATGGGTTTGGACAAATGTGTAATGACATGTATTCACGATTATAGTGTCATAAAGAACTATTTCCCTGCCATAAAAATCCTCTGTGCTCTGCCTCTTCCTCCCTCCCACCCCTAAACCTCTGGAAACAACTGAACTTTTTATTTGCTGTCTCCATAGTTTTGACTTGTCCAGAATGTCATAAAGTTGCAGTCATATAGTATGTGGCCCTTTCAGATCGGCTTCTTTCACTCTGTAAAACACATTCACTTTTCCTCTAAGTCTTTTCGTGGCTTGATAGCTCATTTATTTTTATATTTATTTTGAGACAGAGCCTCATTTTTGTCACCCAGGCTGGAGTGCAGTTGCGCGATCTCAGCTCACTACAAACTCCGCCTCCCAGGTTCAAGCAATTCTCCTGCCTCAGCCTCCCGAGTAGCTGGGACTACAGGTGCGCACCACCACGCCCAGCTAATTTTTGTATTTTTATTACAGACCGGGTTTCACCATGTTGGCCAGGAAGGTCTCAATCTCTTGACCTCATGATCTGCCCGCCTCGGCCTCCCAAAGCGCTGGGATTACAGGCATGAGTGACCACGCCCGGCCAATTAAGAATATTTATCACAGCATCATCTGTGGAAGCTCAATGTTAGAACTCAGTTTTGGGTGACTTTCTTTCTTTCTTTCTTTTTTGAGACAGAGTTTCGCTCTGTCTCCCAGGCTGGAGTGCAGTGGTGCCATCTCAGCTCACTACAACCTCCACCCACCAGGTTCAAGCAATTCTCCAGCCTCAGCCTCCCGAGTAGCTGTGATTACAGGCACATGGCACCACACCCAGCTATTTTTTTTTTTTTGTATTTATAGTAAAGATGGGGGTTTAACCATGTTGCCAGGCTGGTCTCGAACTCCTGACCTTGTGATCTGCCCGCATTGGCCTCCCAAAGTGCTGGGATTACAGACATGAGCCACCGTGCCCAGCCAGTGATAGCTCATTTCTTTTCACTACTGAATAATATTCCATTCTCTGGACATACCACAGTTTATCTATTTACCTACTTAAGGGCATCTTGGTTGCTTCCAAGTTTTGGCAATTATGAATAAAGCTCAGTCACCATTTTTTTTAAAAAAATTAATTTTTGTATTTGTTTTTAATAACAAATGGAGAAATACTATCAGAAAAATAAAAAGCAGAAAATGGAATTCTACTGACCCAGAAGGAAAAGCCAATAAAACACATAGGTATTTGGTAACTATCCTCAGGACCCATTTCTGAGTCTACAATAGAGAGACCCTGTGGTTAAAATCCTACATAGCATGGCAGTCTGAAGCCACTGCAGCCCACATGTCTTGAAGAGACACATCCTCCACAGGCATACTTTAAAAATCTTCAATTTCCTCTCCCACCGACTGTCCCACATTCAACTCCTGCTTCTCAAAACCCCTCAGAAAATACTCCCCTCCAACCCTAGCCAAGGTGCCTCTCACCTTTGTCCTCCTTCTTTCCTCTAAGTTCTCATCAGAGAAGCCCAAAGGAGTTCCTTTGGCAAGACAGATCTTTCCGTAGAGAAGAGGGAGAGAAAGCAAGCTAGTTGACAAGGCTAGAATTCTCTTTTGTGGGTGGAGGGAACGGAAAGGTGAGCAATCATTTTCTTGTCTTATATGTGTATCTTTCAAAAAGCGAATGTCTTGCCCTGGTGCAGAAGCTCATGCCTGTAATTTCACCACTTTGGGAGGCTGAGGAGGAAGTTCAAGACCAGCCTGCCGACATGGTGAAACCCTGTCTCTACTAAATATACAACAATTAGCCAGACATGGTGGTGGACACCTGTAATACCAGCTACTTGGGAGGCTGAGGCAGGAAAATTCCTTGATCCTGGGAGGTGGAGGTTGCAGTGAGCTGAGATCGCATCCCTGCATTCCAGCCTGGGTGACAGAGCAAGACTCCATCTCAAAAAAAAAAAAAAGAATGTCTTTCTACAACAATAGATTTTGTATAATAATTTTGAATGGCTTCATGTATGCCATGGTATAGATAAACTGTTAATTCTTTCACCAAACTACTAGTTTATTTTCAACTTTCACGTATACAGAAAAGTCTGCGATAAATGTTATTGTTACCTAAATCTTTGCATATATCCACAGTTACTGACCTGGGATAAGTCTCCGAAAGTGGAGACGCTGGTACATTACTTAGCATATTTTTGGCCACATATTTAAGCAGCGGCTTAAATGGCCTACAAGTGTATTTATAGCTGAGAAACAGCACGAGTATGTTGATTCTGTTCCATGGTGGCAAGGACTGAGGTTCTTATCCATGGTTCTCTCATTTCTAGATGTTGCTCTTGTCTCTCTGATCTATCACCACATTTTTATTCCAGACAGCAAAACAGGGAAAAGGAGGAACAACCGATTACATCCCTTTTAGCCTTTTAGGGCTTCACCCTGAGGTTACACACATCACTTCTGCTCTCATCCCAGGGGCCAGAACTTTTTCATATACCCTTTCCTAGCTGCCAGAGGGGCTGGCAATATGACCTTTTTACTCTGGTAGTCTGGCTAAAAATTCTATTACCATAGAAGAAGAGACTAATGAGCAGCCACATTTTTAAGGTTTTGGATACATACTACTTTATCAGTCTGCAGGAAGATTGCAGCAATTTACACTTCCATCACCCTTGCCAACACAGGACGTTTTAAATATCTTGCCAAATTAATAAGTGAAGAAAATTAGTATCACTCTATTTTATTTTGCACTTGATCTCTAGTGATGTTGGCAACATTTTTTTCTACTGAAATACATGTTATAAGTGGCTACAGCAATTTATTCTGAATTCAGAGTTAAGTGGGAAGTCCAGATTTCAAGAGCAGACACTCTAATCTTGAAATGCACACCATTATCCAGGGCTATTTTATAACAGACAATTCCAGTCATCATTACAGACAATTCCAATCATGTTTCTCAGGGGTGATTTCTTCCCCTTCACCACGTAGGAACCTACTATAGTCAAGCAGGTCAGCCCTTGGGCTTTACTATTTCAAAGACGTTCATGGTATGGTGAGGCAGCCTCCTTGAGACCGGGGGAGATTACTCAGACCTTGAAGGGACTGCTGCTTGTCATTCCAGCTAGATGAGGGTCAGTGCTATCTCTGTTCATTTGGTGGTGCAGGTCACCCAGGATCACCAGTCCTAAATCACACTAGATAGCCTGAGCCAGGTCCGCTGGAAATCCCGATGGGTCTAGGAGGTGTCCCTTCTGTCTGTCAGAAAAACTGGGCTATGCCGGGGTCACAAACACTCCCAAATTTCATTGTCTTAAAACCATGAAGATTTTGCCATGTTTATGTTATTGTCTGTCTTTGGTGGGTGTCACCTTGATCAAAAGATCTAGTAAACAGGGCCTCACATCTGGAACACAGACAGTTACTAACATGGTAAACATGCACTCACACATAAAGGCTTTTCCCCAGAAGTCACAGATGTTACTTCCACTCACATTGGCTAAAGCAAGTCACATGGCTACACCTCATTCCAAAGGAGAAGGAAGTGCAATGGCGTCGTGCGTTCTGATGGAGAAAAGCCAGAAATGCTGGAGATAGCACTAACGACCACCAGACTCTATTCCCATGGAAGTGAGAGGTGGAGAGCGAGCTTCACAGTTCAAGAAGGAGCATCCAGGGTCCTCTCAGTGGGTTTCCTAAGGATCTAGGCGTGCCTTTCATGGTTCTTATTAGCCTACAGCCTCCTTAAAGACAATGGCTTACCTCACTTGCTTTGGCTCCCTGGCACCTGGTACATCTCTTAGCACGTAGCAATTGTTCAGCAAACACTGACTGAATGGGAGATCAGAAAGGAGATAATACTTCTGGAGTAGGGCTGGGCATGGTGGCTCGCGCCTGTAATCCCAGCACTTTGGGAGGCTGAGGCAGATGGATCACGAGGTCAGAAGTTCAAAACCAGCCTGGTCAATGTGGTGAAACCCTATCTCTATTAAACATGTAAAAATTAGCTGGGCATGGTGAGGTGTGCCTGTATTCCCAGCTACTCGGGAGGCTGAAGCAGGAGAATCACTTGAACCCGGGAAGCAGAGGCTGCAGTGAGCCACGATCACACCACTGACTCCAGCCTGGGTTACAAAGCGAGACTCCATCTCAAATGAAAAAGAAAAGAAAAGAAAAAAATACTCCTGGGTAGCTATTACATAAAGAGATCCAGCCTGGGCACAGTGGTTCACACCTGCAATCCCAGCACTTTGGGAGGTTGTGGCAGGTAGATCACCTGGGGTCAGGAGTTCAAGACCAGCCTGACCAACATGGTGAAAACCCGTCTCTACTAAAAATACAAAAAATTACCCAGGCATGGTGGCAGACACGTGTAATCCCAGCTACTTGGGAGGCTAAGGCAGGAGAATCACTTGAACCCAGGAGGCGGAGGTTGTAGTGAGCCAAGAACATGCCATTGCACTCCAGCCTGGGTGACAAGAGCAAAACTCCATCTCAGGAAAAAAAAAAAAGAAAAAAACAGAGGCTGGAGCACACTGGAACAAAATGTTAAGAAAGGTGGTCCCTTGCTTAGGGCAGTCTGAGTCACCACGTGGAAGGCTAGAGCAGCAAGTACATATGCTGTTTAAGTGATGTGGGGAAATGGAGGGCAAACGGCGGGTGCTAGAATGAAAGGATATTAATGCACTACTGTCTTTGTCACACACCCTACACGTCTTTACTCACACACACTCACATACTCTCAGCATGTCTGAGTTCACAAGTATGTCCAGACATGTCTCAAATATATAGTTTTTTGCAAAAAAAATGAGTTATACTGTATATTCTCTATTAAACTTTACCTTTTTTCACTTCAAAATATTTTGTAAAAACTCTATATAAAGGATCTAAATATAATTTAGGATAGGGAGATTCAAATGAATTGCAATTAAAAAATAGTGACCAGTAGACTAATTAATCAATGTTAGAGTAAGAACTTTGGAGTCATGATTTTTAGGTCTGCAGCCCTACCCAGTACCTCTGAATCTACAACTCTCCGCCTGTGTATCTGTCTACCTACACAAATACCTCTCCATCATCTAACTAGTCACTTACTTTACCAGTGATGATGAGCCAGGTTAGCCTCCAGTAACAAAAAACTGAAATGTCAGTATCTTACTAAGTGTATTTCTCCATCCTGCTATGTGTCCAGTGCAGGTTGGGAAGACTTTGCTCATCCAGCCGGTTGGGAGCCAGGATGACGTAGGGTCCATTTATTTCATCCAACAGAGAGATAGAATATGGCAAAGCACACCCTAGTTCTTAAAGCTTCACTCTCAAGTGATATGTGTTTTTACTTCCACTCACAATTTACTGGCTGAAATAAGTCTCATGTCCAAGCTAACTCCAAAGCAGCAATCCTGCCCTGCAATCCTATCACGTCCCCAAAAGAAACTAGAACATTTGCAAATGGCCCAGATGACATTCTGTTTATTTGTTTGAATTTCTAAACAATTTGGTAGTAGAAACTGGGTTGGAATGGAGAGTCAAATCTTTCCTGATTTGAAAATCCTTTAAGAGGATCAAATGATTTAACCATATTAGTCAGAGTTTGCATCATAAAGCATTTCCATTTCTATCTAAAACTATACTTTGTCCCTCCCCTTAATCCTCTGCTCATGTAATATCAAACAAACCAGAAAGTAAAGAAGTATCTGGCACTGGTAACATAGAGGACAATTTTGTGATACGTTAAAAAGCCCAGTATTATTCATTCTAGGTGATCTAAAACAAAATATGAATTTTGATTACTTAAATACTTCAAAAATCATCTCAGATAATTGAATCTTAACATAAAGCACTATTGGAAGTAATTTACATCAGGAAACTATTATGAAAATAATACCAATCAGTAATAGTATGTCACTTTGGCACCAGTTTATTTCAGATGTTGCCTACTGAATATACTGACTGGTGAAATGGTTGATGTCTTTTTCAAAAAGTAGTAGACTAGATAGATTATAAGAAAACTACATCTGTAGCTGCTATACGATGTGTCTAAGGTCTTATGACCTGATGAATTTATTGATGGATCCTAAGAGACCTTGGCCTTGGGGAAGAGAACAATGGAATAGGTCATCAGAGGGCAACTGAGACTAGGACAAGTTGGCTTTTTTGTTTGTTTGTTTTTGAGATGGAATCTCGCTCTGTTGCCCAGGCTGGAGTGCAATGGCTCAATCTCAGTTCGCTGCAACCTCCGCCTCCTGGGTTCAAGTGATTCTCCTGCCTCAGTCTCTTGAGTAGCTAGGATTACAGGTGCACACCACCATGCCCAGTTACTTTTTGTATTTTTAGTACAGACAGGGTTTTACCATGTTGGCCAGGCTAGTCTCGAACTCCTGACCTTGTTATCCTCCCGCCTTAGCCTCCCAAAGTGCTGGGATTACAGGCGTCAGCCACCGTGCCTGGCCAACAAGGATGAGTTGTGCATCCACTGGAAGCAAGGTATACAGCCATCTGTCAGGTGGAGTCTGGGACGAAAGCCATAATAGCTTGTTGAACGCTGTTGAAGCTATAGGTTTTGGGCAAACAGGTTCCAGTGATGACTTTTTTTTTTTTTTTTTTGAGATGGAGTTTCGCTCTTGTAGCCCAGGCTGGAGTGCAATGGCAAGATCTTGGCTCACTGCAACCTCTGCCTTCCAGGTTCAAGTGATTCTCCTGCCTCAGCCTCCCAAGGAGCTGGGATTACAGGTGCCTACCACCACACCCAGTTAATTTTTATATTTTTAGTAGAGACAGGGTTTCACCTTATTGGCCAAGCTGGTCTCGAAATCCTGACCTCAGGTGATCCACCCACCTCAGCCTCCCAAAGTGCTGGGATTACAGGCATGAGCCACTGTGCCCCGCCCCAGTGATGACCTTTGATGAAACTAGACACAAATGCTCATTTGGAACCAGCCTCATCAACCCACTGGTAAATACACACCAGGCATGAGAAGAGAAAAATGGGAGAGATGGTGGGACTCCAGGGATGACAGTTTGCAACTCTTGGAAAGGAAAACTATGAACATATTCCTATGTATTTAAAAACGAACACCATTTTAATGGCTTTGCAACATCTTAGCGATTTGCTGACATTTATTCATTTTCTTATTGTTAGTCATTAAGTTTATTTCTAATATTTCATTATTGTAGATTATGTTGAAATATATGCATCAAACTTTGTCTACATTTCTAATAATTTCATTGACATCAATTCCCAGAAGTGAAATCATTGGGTCGAAAGACGCAAACGTTGTAGCAGTTTTGAAACATGACCCTGAAATTCTTTGACACTCCTCTCATGGAGAACCAGCATCCATTGTCCCTCCCTTCGAATCTTGGTAGACCTTATGACAGCTTCAACCAACAGACTACTCTGCCATTCAGCATGATGGCTGGAGCACTCATGCTTGGATGCCTGAGCTGCCATGTGAACAACTGGGCTACCCTGAGGCCACCATGCTGTGAGGAGCCAAGACACTTGAAGGCCACATGAATCACTCCACATACCTAGTTTTTGTATCACTCCAGCCCAGGTGCCAAGCCTGTGAGTGAACAAATCTTCAGCGGGTTCTAGGCACAGCTTCTGAGTCACCCTAAGCCTTCAAGTCTCCAGCCAAGGTGCTGCACGTGACAGAGCAGAGACAAGCCATCCCACTGTACATTGTCCAAATCTCTGATCCACAGAATCTGTGAACACAATAAAATGGTTGTTTTAAGCCAAGTTTCTGAGTAATTTTTCACAGAGCTGTAGTAGTAACTGGAACAAACATTTTTAGGGTTCTTGATATATGCTGTCACATTGTTGTCTAAGCAGCTCACAGCATTTGGCCTCCCACCTAGAATACATGAGCATTCCCATCTCACTGCTCTTGAGCCATACTGACAGATTTTAGAGTTCATCTCTTTTTTTATTTTTACATTTTTATTATAGAAAATGAATATTCACAAAAATTAGAGAATAGTATATTGAACACCCATGTACCTATTACCCAGTTTTAGGAATTCCTGCTTATTTCATCTCTTCTGCTTCCTGCCCTGATTTCTACTTTCTATCAGCAGAGCTGCTATATGTCTTTTCTCCTCTTCTTCCTCCTCCTCCCCTTCCTTCATCTTCCTTTTTCTTTGAGAGAGGGTCTCACTCTATTGCCCAGAGGGAGTGCAGTAGCACAATCATGACTCAAGGCAACATTGAGCTCTTGGGCTGAAGTGATCTTCCAGCCTCAGCCTTCCAAAGTGTTGAGATTACAGGCGCCACCACACCCAACAAAGCAGCTGTATTTCCATATCACTCTTCTTAAGTAAAAGCACATTTGCTTCTCCTAGTTGGTGAAGACCAGGATTTACCAGAAATAGCCAGATTAGACACTAAATAAACAGCAATGGAAGAAGAAAGGAAGATAATCGCTACTATGTGTTAAATACGTACAAAGAGCTAGGCACTATTCTAAACATATCATACAAAATAATTCATTTAAGTTTCATAAGGACCCTAAGAGGCGGGTAAAATTAATTCTCATCGTCCCATTTTACATACGAGGACACAGAGGTACAGGAAGCAGCGATCTGTTAAAGTCTGCGCAGCTGGCCGGTATGTGCTGCAAACAAACCAAACTCAAGCAGTCTGGCTCCAAAGTCTATACTGATAAACACTGTACTACATCATTTTCCTCCAGGGACACCTGTTTCTCTGGCCGGTTACAGCAAATTAGTTAGTGTGGCACATTGATCTGATTCCCTGATCTACCATTACTTCGGTTATTGAGGAGATATTTGAAGGCTGGAGGTAAAATATGTTGCCATTTGATTGGGTGGCTCAAGAAGTATTGCTGGTTTATGTGCAGAGCCTTGTAAAGAAAAAGCTAGCCCAGGAAAGAATCATACCTTGATAAGGTCAGGGTTTCTATTTCATAAGGAATGAGGTCTCATCCATATTAAAAGAAAAAAAATGTAACCTCTATATTAATGTGAAGGAATGATATTGCTTCATAGCTAATTCCTAAGGAAGTAACAGAAAAAGTAAAAATGACTCCAAAAATTCTCCAGCAGCGATCAGATGAGGAAAGGAGCACACGCTAATACCGTAAGGCTCCAAAAAGGTGGTACAGGAAGAAAATGAGATTCTGGAGCTAAGCAGGGCAGCATGTTGGCAGTGCTGCCAATCCCACCTCTTTCACTCATGAGCCATAAAATCCCAAGCATTCTCCTCAGTGCTGTAAATCTGCAAAGAGCCCATCAGCATGCTTTATCCTTATCTCGTCTGTCTTCTGACTGCAGTGAATGCATATGGCTGCTAGGGAGAAACTGGGTGAAACAGTCAACTGGAATAACATGAATGAGAAGACTCCAGGGCTGTGCTCTTCACCGGAGAAGGGAGCCGAAGCCTGTGGGAATGGGTATACCGGGGGGATGAGCTGAGACAGAGACAAGCCCAGAGCTCAGGTTTTCTAACAAAGAAACACAGAAACCTAGTCTGAGCTGAGCTCCCCTGCCATGCCCGTAGGGTGCAAAAAAACAGGAAACACCCAGCCGCAAATTATAGCACTTTGGGGAAAACAAACTGGTCTCAGATAAGGTGGGAAGGCAGTCACGAAGTCACCCACACTCCATCAGAGCAAA
The DNA here is from genome assembly GCF_030222135.1 of Aotus nancymaae. Classification (NCBI taxonomy): domain Eukaryota; kingdom Metazoa; phylum Chordata; class Mammalia; order Primates; family Aotidae; genus Aotus; species Aotus nancymaae. The sequence continues at coordinate 17,113,731 of NW_026988465.1, forward strand.
CAGGGGGTTTGACAGAGCTGCCCGAACTTGAGCAAGATGAAAAGCATCAACCCTGGCAAGGAGGCAGCAGTGCCTGCGGGGATGGGGTGGAGTGGGGGTGGAAGAAACACAGCCTCACAAAAGGCAAACACACAACACAGCCGGCCGGAAAATTCAACTTAAGGAAAAGAAGTGGGGCTGGGTGCAATGGCTCACACCTATAATCTCAGCACTTTGGGAGATCCAAGCAGGAGGACCGCTTAAGCTTGGGAGTTCGAGACCAGCCTGGGCAACAGAGTGAGACCTCATCTCTACAAAACTTCAAAAAATTAGCCTGGTGTGGTAGCTAAATTTTTTTCCCCTGAGTAGACCCAGCTACTTGGCAGACAGGTGGGAAGATCGCTTGAGCCCAGAAGGTCAAAGCTGCAGTGAGCCATGATCACGCTATTGCACTCCAGCCTGAGTGAAAGAGCAAGACCCTGTCTCCAAAAAAATTAAAAAAATGGAAAGGAAGGAATTGCCCTCATCAGAGTCTCAAGGACAAGGCGGAGCAACCAGGTGATGAGGGCTTTCAGGAGAGGTCTACCGCAGAGAGGGGACATTGAAATGAAGAGGAGGGACGAGAATATCCGCAGGAGCCTTCATCTTATCCCTTTGTATGATTCAAGGGAAGAGCGAGGCAGCTCCCATTTTACGGTCCTTCCCTGAACCCTTCAGAAGACAGCTATCTGAGCACCACAACCTGTAGGGCAGTAAGCTTTTTTCACGAATGAACTCATCTAATCCTCACAGCAACCTTTGAGATAGATTCGATTATTGCTCCATTTTACAGATAAGAAAACTTGCCCATGAGCACACAACTCTGGTCCCAGAAGGCTGTGGGTCCAGAGGCCTGTCCATTATGCTTCCCTGGCTCTCCTTTACTCAAAGAGAGGTTTAATCTTGCCCCAGAGGTGGAGGACCCCACGGGTTTACCAGGTAGGCAGGAAAACTAACCACAGAGTGCCCAGCCTGGGAGAAGTTATGAGTTCTTTGATCCTCTCCCTACTCCTAACCCCCAAGAGTTGCTGCGTAGCAAGGAGGATGGTGGCTCCATCTGGTTATACTCTGGCTAACAAACCATACTTTCTATGTAAATAACCAGCTGAAATTGATCTGATCTCTACTAAGTGTTGAGATCTTTCTCTTGGGTAAATGAAAATCCCTTCACCAACAGGTTTAGCTTCCCAGGCTGTAGACTACACCCATGCATAAAACACCCACACAGGCACCTGGGGCTTGCAGCAGTGTTTTACACAGACATAATTATGACTCACAAATAAGCAAGGCTGGAGCATAAAGAGACAACTCGAAATTACATAAGCATGGATGACATCCATTTTCTACTCAAGGAGTACTAACATGAAGCATTGTGCATTGGAGATTAAATTAACAGAAGGCAGACTAGGCCATTTATTGTGATGGATTGCTGCAGGTGGGGATCTGTCTTGTAATCACCAGTCCACCGTGGGGGTGGAATAGTCCACTGGTTAACAATAACCCAGTGATAAACCGAAAGGTTGCTGACAGGAAGGCCCCTGGCCTGCAAGTCAATGACTCTAGAAGCTTTTCTAGCTGCACTTCATATCTGGTGTTCTAGAGCTGCTTATCTTTCCATGATCTCATTCCCACCTGTTGGCTGAGGTGAGCTGATAAATTTTGATAACTCCAAGAAAGTACTTAAATTGTATCAAGTACAAGTTAAAAATAAGAAAGGAGGGCACTGCTAGGACCCTCAGCTCAGAAGCACGGTGGAGGGGAAACAAGAAGTGCCTACAGCATGCCAGGAAGCAAAAGTATTCTGCCCAAATGCCACACCCTCCCCGTTCAGCCCCCTCTGTCTTAGTTGCTCGTGTTTCTTTTTGTTGTTGTTGTTTGTTTGGTTTTGTTCGGTTTTATTTTTGAGACAGAGTCTTACTCTGTGGCCCAGGCTGGAGTACAGTGGTGTGATCTCAGCTCACTGCAACCTCCACCTCCCAGGTTCAAGCAATTCTCCTGCTTCACCCTCCCAGGTAGCTGAGATTACAGATGCACGCCTCCACCCCCGGCTAGTTGTTTGTATTTTTAGTAGAGATGGGGTTTCACCATGTTGGCCAGGCTGGTCTCGAACTCCTGGCCTCAAGTGATCTGCCCACCTCGGCCTCCCAAAGTGCTGAGATTTTACAGGTGTGAGGCATTGCGCCCGGCCACTCATTAATCTTTTTCTAAAATTTTTAATGTATGAGTGTATGGAAAAAAATGAGAATAGGAGAGATAGAAGAAGTTGATTATGGCCCTACCTCCGATGATCTATTTTGTATACATATTATTAGTATTACCATTATTGCTTTCTCTATGGCATATCCACATCAGCACATGTAAAGGTGTTCATTATGAAGACATAGAAAATAGACAGTAGTAGTGACCTCAGATTGGCACAGGTCAAAGTCCCTTCCGGAGATCAAGGGACATATATGATGCCATATATTAGGAGACTCTGGGGGCCAACCCTGATTCAATCTTGGGTGTTTAGATTCAATTGTCAGTAAGGATTACTACTATTTAGGGACATTGTGGGCATAGGAGGATTTGGAATGTGCACATGTTTAGAGGACAGACATCACTGGAGGAACCAGGAAGAGAGACAAGAAAAGATGGATCAGCGGAAAATCCATGGAAGCCAACAGAGTAGAGCGTTTCAAGAAAGAGGGGATGAATTAAAAGTTCAAATATTCATCTTCTTGAATCCTTTTACTACTTAAAAAAAAAAAAAAAAAAAGTCTTTCATCCAGTGGCTTACGCCTGTAATCCCAGCACTTTGGGAGGCCGAGGCGGGAGGATCACCTGAGGTTGGGAGTTCAAGACCAGCCTTTCCAACATGGAGAAACCCCGTCTCTACTAAAAATACAAAATTAACTGTCATGGTGGCGGGTTCCTGTAATCCCAGCTACTTGGGAGGCTGAGGCAGGAGAATCACTTGAACCTGGGAGGCAAAGGTTGTGCTGAGCCAAGATTGTGCAACTGCACTCCAGCCTGGGCAATGAGAGCAAAACTCCATGGCAAAAAAAAAAAAAAAAAAAAAAACGTCCTTTTGGCCAGGTACAGTGACTCATGCTTGTAATCCCAGCACTTTGGGAGGCCAAGGTGTATGGATCACTTGAAGTCAGGAGTTCGAGACCAGCCTGGCCAACATGGTAAAACCACGGCTCTACTAACAATACAAAAATGAGCTGGGTGTGGTGGCAGGTGCCTGTAATCTTAGCTACTCAGGAGGCTGAGGCAGGAGAATCGCTTGAACCCAGGAGGCAGAGGCAGAGGTTGCAGTGGGCTGAGATTGCAACATTTCACTCCAGCCTGGGCATCAAGAGCAAAACTCCGTCTCAAAAAAAAAAAAAAAAAGTCCTTTCTGGATCCTACACATCCCCCTCCCACTCTCTCCCCAGCTACTGTGCAATCAAGAGTCCCTTTCTCACTCTCAACCCAGTCCCTGAGTGATTCAACCTATATTTATAGTTTCATGGTTTCAACCATCTCCTGCCTACATGGTGAAGACTCTCAAACCTATTCCTCCTGCCTAGACCCCACCCCACCCCACTCTGTGTATATGTGTGTGTGTGTGTGTGTGTGTGTGTGTGTGTGTGTTTTAGGCTCACTTTTTTCAAATACCTGCTAAACAGTTTCCCCTAAATACTCCACAGTCCCCCAAATATCTCTTTGTTAACTCCTTCACATCCAGTCCCAGAGACTTGACGTGCTAACCTCTTGAACATTTCCAAGTTCATCATCTCATTTCCAGCCCAAGTTCCGGCCTCATCACCCCCCGCTGCGGTCATCTCCTGCTACTGGACTCCCCATCTCTAGTCCTGCCTCCTTTGAGCCCATCCTTCCCACATCCTCAGAGGCATCTGAATGCACAGCCCACCACTTCGTTCTCCTGCCTATGTTTATTTCTAGGAGACGTTGAGCTCCTCGGGGACTTGCTGGATACCTTCCATTTGCTGGGTCCAGATTCTCTTTCCACACATCTCTTTCCTCCTATGCTCCAGGAAGCTGATGTGTGAACAGCACTAACGGCTTCCTCCCTCACTGGTTCCGGGAGAGTGAGGTCAGAGTGTTATCCAGAGAGCTTCCTGCTCAGCTGACTACGCCCTTAAGACCAAGCCACACCTCATCAGGAAGCACCTCCACACAGCTTGCTGCTACTTCTCCGATACCTCCCGTGTTCCCGGAGCTACTCCCCCACTCCTCATTTCAGGCCTAGGAATGGCAATGGATTCCCACAATTACCAGCCTCAGGAGACTACACTGTCCCACGTGTTTGCCGCAACTCTGTCTACGTTCTCTTCAAGTCACCCAACATGAAGTGCCATCTGTTTTCTGCCAGAATCCTGATGCAAGGGCAGAGAGGGCTCCTTATTTATCTCTGTAGCCTCACATCCAGCATAGTGCTTGGCATTCAGTGGGTGCTCAATAAAGGCTGAATAAATAAATGTTGCCACAGTTTGCCAAGTCATGCCCAAACGTGTCTGGGATATCAGAAAGTAGTGGTACTTAATGAATTCAAGAGACACTAGAAAGTCATGCTTCCAAAAGCAGAGGGAAAGACCAGCCTGGGCAACACAGCAAGACGCCATCTCTACAAAAAGTATACAAAATTAGCCTCGGCCGGGCGTGGTGGCTCACGCCAGTAATCCTAGCACTTTGAGAGGTAGAAGCAGGTGGATCACCTGGGTTCAGGAGTTTGAGACCTGGGAAGCCTGGGCAACATGGCAAAACCCTGTCCCTACTAAAAATACAAAAGATTAGCCAAGCGTGGTGGCACCGGCCTGTAATCCCAGCCCCTCCTCAGGAGGCTGAGGCACGAGAATCGTTTGAACCCACGATACATTAGCACGCAGTGAGCCGAGATTGCGCCACTGTACTTCAGCCTGGGCAACAAAGTGAGACTTTGTCTCAAAAAAATAAAAAAACTTTAAAAAGCCAGGCATGGTGGTGCACACCTCTGGTCCCAGCTACTCGAGAGGTAGAGGTGGAAGGCTGTAGTGAACCATGATCATGCCACTTCACTCTAGTCGGGGTGACAGAGGGAGGCCCTATTTCAAAAAAAGTGTGTGGCGGGGGGCGTTGGGTGGGATTAGAGAAAAGAGAGAATGGCCTGAATCTTCCTCGTCAATAAGAAGAAAGGGACTTTGCCTTTGGAATGTGGAGAACCGTTGGAACCAATGATGTAAGGGATGAGATATGGAAGATACAGAAACAAGGGCTGTCGATCAGCAGAGCAAGCTGAGTGGATGCTCGCATTTGCTTGCATTTGCACGTGTTTATAGTATGCCAAGACAGCAAGAACCAAATTCAAATAAACACTGATGCAGCGGCCCCATGCGCCAGGCATTGTGTTAGGTTCTGGAGACACGGTAGTGAATGAGACACAATTTTTAATCCTCAAAAAGATCACAGTAGACAGGGGAAAGACAAACACATAGACAGATCATTTCAAGACCATCTGATAAGTACCAGAATAATGGTATGTGGAAAGCACCAACGGACAGAAGCAGCTCTTTTGAACCACCTCTTCCCCACGGCATACAGGCCCTGGGCCTGAGGGTAGTGTCATGGGGACCCCCCATCTCGTCTTACCACCGCCCAAGACGCAGACAGGGCTTCTGCTCATAAATCACTATTAAATGTTTCCCTTCCTAGGAAACTGGGTATGTCAGCCACTTTCTTCGGTCCTGATCATTCAATCCAGGCTGGAGGAGGGGACAAGGAGCAAGTCCAGAAACACTTCCCAAGCTCTTAGAGGGATCCCAAAAGAGCCAGCCAGATAAGATAAGAAGAACAACTTCGAGTTGGTGTTTCATAGCGGGCAGGTCTACACAGACCTTCCTCAGAGTCTGAGCAAGCTGAGAGACCAAAGAAAGTGGCTGACAAATCCAGTGTCTTAGGGGTTTATGAACAGAAGCCGTGTCTGTGTCTCGGGCAATGGTGAGACAAGATGGTGGATCCCCCGACATTACCCTCAGGCCAGGGCCTATATACTATGGGGAAAGGTGGTTCAGAAGGGATGTGTAGGACAATTGAGTTATGATAATGTCAAGGTCGTTTGACCTAAGGGCTGGATTTTCGGTTAAGTACCTGCCCTTACACAAGATCAGCTGGAAATCTCAGAGGACTTCCTGGAACTGGGGTTAATCAGAAGCCAACATGGCACATTCACATGCATCCAACATGGAGCTGATTCAGCCTCCACAGTTGGGGCTAAGTATAAAGAGTAGGGATATGGTCAAAGGGGTGAAAAGCACAGGATCCCTACATCCCATACCCAAGATCCAAACGCTATGGCTTACTTTTAAAAGTCTGTTTTTTTAAAATCAATTATTTTAATTACAAAAGATAACTTTAAACGTGCCTGTCTATACACACTTCAAAGAAACCAAAAGAGGTTTTCAGAGTAAAAATAGAAAGTCTAGGCTAGGCATGGTGGCTCACACCAGTAATCACGACACTCTGAGGGACTGAGGTGAGAGGATCACATTAGGCCAGAAGTTTGAGGCTGCAGTGAGCTAGGATCCACTGTACCCCAGCCTGGGTAACAGAGGGTGACGCTGTCAAAAAAAAAAAGTCTGTTTTCACCTCACTGTCAATTCTGCTCCACTTCTCAGAGGTAAACCCCACTAACAGCCAGGCAGATTTCCCAGATTTTCTTTCTTTATTTTTTTGAGACGGAGTCTTGCTCTGTTACCCAGGCTGGAGTGAAATGGCTGGATCTCAGCTCACCGCAACCTCCACCTACCGGGTTCAAGAGATTCTATCTCAGCCTCCCAAGTAGCTGGGATTACAGGCATGCGCCACCACGACTGGCTAATTTTGTATTTTTAGTAGAGATGGGGTTTCTCCATGTTGGTCAGGCTGGTCTTGAACTCCCAACCTCAGGTGAACTGCCCACCTTGGCCTTCCAAAGTGCTGGGATTACAGGCATGAGCCACTGTGCCTGGCCCCAGATTTTCTTCTATGTGTGGTGGGATACTATTTTGGTATCTTAATCACTATGATTTTGTCTTTAATGTTTCTTTCGTTTTTGACTTTTTTTTTTAATTCTTGTTTATGTTGAACTTTTTAAATCAAACTCCCCACCACATACACACGTGGTGAAAGCAGGGCCATGAGGTGGGGTCATTGCAGGAATCAAGATGACTCATGGCCAACGCTTTCAATTCCAAGGACCTGAGCTTTGGAAGAAATAAAAGTATTTTCAGTTCCCAAATCTTAGTATATCAGCATCAAAGGCCGGATATATCTGAGGCTAAAAGCTTATAGCATGAACAGTAGTTTGGAAATAGAATGTGTGAAGATCCCAACATCCTTGCCTCAGAGACTAGACAAGGAGTGGAGTGATAGGCGGAACTGGCCATGACCAGGGGAGCTGCGTGGCTCAGGATGAGGGGCAGGACCGGAAGCAAGCGGAGCGACAGGAGAGGACGGTGCGGTTTCCTCCCCTGGAGCACCAGAGAGCCAGCAGTGGCCTGGGCAGCGGCCACAGAGAGCCCAGCAGCCATTCCACTAAGTAGACCCAAGAAACACTTTAGCTCTTCTGGTTTCCGTGTGGCGAGGACTTCCTCTGAATAGCAGCTAGCTGGACAGCCATCAGATATCCAGCAGATAGAATACCTGGTTATGACTAGATCATTTATAGGGTCTCCAACATGGAAACGGAAGCCAGGATACATGAAAAGACAGTGGTGTAGGAAAGCAAGCCCCGGCATCCTCATTGGGTGGATTAGAGAAAGCCAGCTTGAGATCTCTCCACAGCCTGGACACAAGAGCCCAAGCTGACCCGAAACTTACACACAGGTGCAGATAATTTTTTGACACCCATCATACTTCATAGACTATTCCATCATGTAATCATTTTGACTTTCAGCACCTACAACAGAGAGGATGAAGTAACTCCTCAATAAATATTTGTTGACGAAATGAATGACAGACAGGTGACCTTTCCATGTCAGAAATACAGACTTCCATTATTCTTTTTGTTGGCTCCATAGTGTTCTATCATGTGACACAATCTATTGAACTATTTCCCTACTAATGGACATTACAGCAAGTGTATTTCTGTAGATTAGATACAAAGTTCAGGCATAGCCAAGATACACAGACATTTTGATAGATACTGCCAAATTCCCCTCCAAAGCTCAGGTAGCAATTCACGCTCTTAGCAAAGGTAAATGATAATCATAGCTAATGGACTGAGAGTTTATTGTACCCAAGATACCTTCCCAAATGTTTTGCATGGATTTGTTTGTTCCTTAAAATAGCTTTTAAGATAGGTATTTTGGTCTCCATTTTACATATATAGAAACAGAAGCTTAGAGAATTCAAATCACTTCACCAAATCCATGCATGAGTTATTTGGAGACTAGACCACGTCCTTAATTGTATGCTTCTCTAAAGGAATGTATCTAGTTCCCCAAACCTCCACCAACAATAGGAAGTTATGCGGTTTTTGTCAATCTCTCGTGAGATAATGTGAGTGAACATACGACATGAGCCCTGATGTGGATGTAAAGGATAAAATTAGAAAGTTGACTCCTGTTGGCTACTTCTCTAATAAGCCCAATCGTTCATCTTTTGGTGGCTAAACAAAAGGTTCTAATGTTTTTGCTGACGGTGTAAGGTTAGTCCTCAGGGATCTGAGTTGCCCACAATAAAATCACAGACTCTAGCTAGTTTCAGCAGAAATAGATTTTCACTGCTATCTAAGCTCATTGAGTGTTCAAGAGGAACAGACCAAGTATGGTGGCCACACAGCCAGGCACAGTGTCCACAGGAGAAAAACCCAACCGTACAGGAGCCTGTCTAAAACCAAGGAAACCTCTCAGCTACTGCCAAGACCACTGGACAGCAGACAGGTATGCCACCATCACAGCCGCCCTGAAAAATTACACTATTTACTGCAGGATCCTACCCTCCCATGGGCTGCAACTTACATCGTTCACTCCACCTTCCAAGTTTCTGGTGGAAGTCACTTGCAAAGGAGTCTGAGAAGTGTTGTTTTTAGCCCTTTAGCCTCTGAGATACTCAGAAGGGTTTGGCGTGAGTTCTATGCAACCAGCAGATTTTGCTACAAATAAACATATGCTTTTTCTCACTAAGAAGTCAATAAAATATTGTCCTCTCTGACTACAAAAAAAAATGCAATGTATAAACATCTTTATTTGTCCTGAATTGGCTAGCCCTCTTGCAAGTTGTCCTAAACTGTAGAGAAAGGCTGAGCTACGAGTGAGAATTGACTGGTTTTGGCTGTAAGGAGAACAAAATCTAGAACTGAAAACCATTAAAGATTTAACTTTCCCAAACCAAGACAGCTGATCACCTGTGAATAAAGATATAACAGGGGAGGATATCAATGCATTCATTGTCCATCCAGCATTGACCTCCTGCTCCTGAGAAGTGAATTCCCAACCACTTCCCCCTACATAATTGCTGCAGGATCTGCCTGACACATTTATGCTCTTTATAATTCTCTGCATGATTACATGTCCCTGGCCAAATGTGATCCCACCAATCTAGGAGTGGGCATCTGACTCAAGCTAAGTCCATGAGTGCTTTCACTGGTAATTTTGAATTTGGGACTTCGTAGCAGGACCCATAAGATATAAAACTATAGAGCTACCGGTAGCACTGTTATTACTTGCCATTTGGGAGAAGCAAGTCTGCAGTCCAAGAGAAATTACACCAGCCCAGATGATGGATGCCCAAGTCAGAGACAGAGAGTTCCAGTAGTGTTTGAACTCTGCTTCGAGTAGTCCCTGAGACACAGCTGTATTCAGCCTTCTCACAACTTACTATACTTAATCAAGTCTAAGAAACTATCCATTAAAAGATGCACAATCGGCCCAGCACTGTGGCTCCTGTCTGTAATTCCAGCACTTTGGGAGGCCGAGTTGGGAGGATCACTGGAGCCCAGGAGTTCAAGACCAGCCTGGGCAACATAGTGAAACTCTGTCTCTATAAAAAATGAACAAAATTAGCTAGGTGTAGTGGTGTGTGTTTGTAGTCCCAGCTACTTGGAAGGCTGAAGTGGGAGGATTGCTTGAGCCTGGGAGGTCGAAGCTGCAGTAAACTGTGATCACACCACTGCAATCCAACCTACGTGACCCAGCAAGACCCTGTCTCAAATAAAAAAAGAAGAAGAAAGAAAAGCCAGTAATCCCAGCACTTTTTGGAGGCAGAGGTGGGTAGATCACCTGAGGTCAGGAGTTCGGGACCAGCCTGGCCAACATGGTGAAACCCCATCTCTACTAAAAATACCAAAATTAATTGGGCATGGTGGCGCACACCTGTAATCCCAGCTACCTGGTTGGCTGAGACTCTAGAATTGCTTGAACCCAGTAGGTGGAGGTTGCAGTGATCGCGCCATTGCACTTCAGCCCGGGCAACAAGAGCAAAACTCTGTCTCAGAAAAAGAAAAAAGTGATGCACTATTACATTATATATGTCTTTTAAAATATACTTGCAATTAAACTATAGCATATTATCGATTTTTAGACTCATTCTATTTCAGATATTGAAAAGAAGTGTAATACGAATGTTAAAATCAATGAAATAGTGTAGTTATTCAACTCCTCCTGAGCCCAAGCAAATTCAAGTTGGCTTGCTGTGTTGTACGATCGCAAGAATAACTAATATATCGTGGACTTACATATGTGAATATGATGCAGAGAAATGATCCAACCTGGGAAGAGGATAATGTGAAAAAGACACGGCAGTAAGTACTTCTTAAGAGAAAAATTATTTCATGGAAGATTATAAAGAGCATAAATTATCCTGAAAGTAGTTGTGACTGTCAGGGTCCTCATTTGCTCCCGTACTGACTCAGAAGCACTCTAGTGACCCTTCCTGAGGTGAAGATATAATGACAGTATGATAGTTTCAAGCAAGCCAATTAAGACATTTTCCTATAATTATCAAGCATAAACACAATTTTGAATATTGGTTACTATATATGACCATCTTCTCAAAAGTAGGGAAGGCCTCAGACTTTACCATCCCTAATATAATTAAATTGTGGTATGACAATTAGTGATGAAAGAATGATTCAAACTAAAGAAAGCTTTGAAACACGCCAAATAAGCAAGCTTTTCTTTGATAACGAAACAATTTGCAAACTAAGATTTAGTTTTGTCAGTGCAGGTAAAGAGCTGTATCTGAAAGGCTACAGACAGTTCCAAGCTGTCAAAGATGGTGGTACCGCCAAAAAGAATGTAGGTAGCAGAAGGATAATTCATCTTTACAGGTACAACTGTCCTGCAGCCCACTTTTACTTTAAATTTGGCTTGTGGTCCTGCCTCTGCTGTAATGTGAGCTGTGAACTCACACAGCCTGCCAGATGGCAGTGGGAAGCCCATTAGTTATGCATCACACATCCTGATCAAAACTGAAAGAAATTATGCTCAGATTGAGGAGAGAGGCTCGACAGTGAAGCAATGATTAGAATTTTCTGTATTTCTACAGAAAATTCACATAATCATTGTCCATAAATAAACTCGTTCTTATGATCTACAGACCCAAATCTTGAATAAGTTCCAGAGGAAATCCTCTCACGGTTTGGGTCATAGCATGCACGTTCCCATGGTATTCACTGAAGAATGCCATAGAGCTGATGCTCTTGCAAGGTTATCTGGAAAAGTCTGAGAACCAGAGTGTAAGCTAATACATTACATGTTGTGCCTTTCAAAGGAGAAACGTTTTTTAATGGGTACTGGGAAGGAAACAGAGGAACTCAGTTACAAGGGAAGCTTATTAGAATCTTTTCAAGACAACCAGCTTGCTGAAAATAAATGGGAAATGCAGTGTATAAATACTGCTGATGAGGAAGTTTCTAAGCAGTACTTTGAAAGGGGCTGAGGGGACCAAAGTGTGTAAAATAACATTAACTGATTGTAAAGTTTATAATTTTTCAGATAAAACATAAAGATTGTGTTTGCTGCTCAACAAAATCACGAGATGGTATTGTAATCATGCATTACCAGTTTTCCACTCGATAGAAGACATTTATATAAGGGCTTGTCCTAATGTGCTCTCCTGAGAACAGAGCTTTATTTTTGTTGCTTAACGAGAACCAAACATTATAAACATGTCTGTGGAAGCCAGTCCCAGCTCTACTTCAAATTGTCTTTTGGACAGGAAGCAATTGAATAAATATCCCTAGTCCTTGGTTTCCCCATCTGTAAAACAAAAATGAAGGACCGGACGCTGCAGCTCACGCCTGTAATCCCGGCACTTTGGGAGGTCGAGACGGGTGGCCTGGCCAACATGGTAAAACCCCATGTCTACCAAAAATACAAAAAAATTAGCCGGGCATGAGGGCACACACCTGTAATCTCAACTATTTGGAAGGCCGAGACAAGAGAATCACTTGAACCTGGGAGGAAGAGGTTCCAGGGAGCAGAGATGCACCACAGCACTCCAACCTGGGTGACGGAGGGAGACTCCGTCTCAAAGAAAATAAATAAATAAAATAAAATAAAAATGGAAATGACTGTCTTCCTCCACCTCTGGGGATGCTGTGAAAAAAAAAATGAATCTGAGAGAGACAATTCAAAGGGAAAAACTCTGTCTCAGATGAAGAGAAGGAGGAAAAAATGTCTTTCAGCCCTATCTTCAAATTTTCTGAGAAAGCTATATTAAATCAACAAACATTCACAAGAACCATTATAACTCTAACAATCTTTATAATCCAAAATCAGCTCTGAGGGAGGCTTAGTAGATCACAAACATGCAACGCTGGTACCAAAGACAGAGAAAATACTGCTGGGATCTAAGGTGAAGGTTGCCTTCCAGTTGCGAGGGGTACGTGGGAACAATCCCTGCCTTCCTGGAGCATCCAGTCTTGTGTTCAGTGGAGCCCTGGAGCTGTGGTTTCTGAGCCTGTCTCTGCATCTGAATCACCTACGAAGCTTCCTAAGGACACAAGTCCCTGGGTGCCTCTCCCCAGATCCAGTGAATTGGAGTTTCTGGAATGGGAAGCGGGTGGTTGGGAGTGGTGATTGGATGAGGCCACTGAACTTCCTATTTGGGCTTGCATCTGTCTAGCTCTGCCATTATTTTTATTCAGCAAGATTCCATTTAATCCACGATTCCCTATCTAAAACAAAACGAAAACGAAAACCCTTTGTTTTTGAAAAACCATAGGTCTAAGGGGTTTCGTCATAGACCGTACATTACTTCAGGAGTTGCTTTTATTCATTTATTCATTAACAACCATTTATTGTATGCCTGCCTTGGCACTAGGCCTCAGCAGTGGAAAGGACGGAAAAAGACTCAGCTCTTACAAAGCTGTCATCAACAGAAACGAAACATCCAGGCATCCAGCTTTTTTTTTCTAGGTTTTATTCTTTAATTAAACCAGATGTTCTTTCAGTAATTCCATGCATTCCTCCTTACTCCCATCCCCTTGCTGCAACCCTTTCATCCTACAGAAATCCATTTCTATTTATTTACAAACACAGATTCTAACACTTGTTCATCTGAAGTATATTAGTCTCTGCATATTTCTGCCGTTGGTTCTGAACCATGCAGTGCAGTAAAACAAGTGCGTCTGTGTTACATGTGCTTGCTCCCTGGCTTTGATTCCTTCTGTTTTATATTCAACATGACATGTAGGAGATGTGTATCTGAGCAGGATGTTTACACTTACATACCTCAGGCAGATATGATTTGATGGGTAACACACACATAATCAATCAATTGACAAATATTTATGGAGACATTCCTGAAAATAGAAAACAATATCCTCATTCTCGAGTAGTGTATGAAATCTCTGGTGAGGAACAAATCCCTTCAGGAATCTGAGAAGAGGAGAAGGAAAGGATTTTCAAAGGTGACAGGCAGATTATCTCCTCTTGCAGTTCAAAGTCAAAATAATCACAGGGAATAGCTTTCACATTAGATTCTTTTTTTCTTTTCTTTTTTCTGGTGCCACACAAGAATAAGACTAGCGGGCTGGGTGCAGCAGCTCACGCCTGTAATCCCAGCACTTTGGGAGACTGAGACAGGCAGTATCACCTGAGGTCAGGAGTTCAAGACCAGCCTGGCCAACATGGCAAAACCCGTCTCTACTAAAAAATACAAAAAACAGCCAGGTGTGATGGCAGACACCTGTAATCCCAGCTACTCGGGAGGCTGATAGAGGGAGAATTGCTTGACTCCAGGAGGTAGAGGTTGTAGTGAGCTAAGATCACATCACTACACTCCAGCCTAGTTGATAGAGAGAGACTCTGTTTCAAAAGAAAAAAAAAAAATAGCCAGGTGCAGTGGCTCACGCCTGTAATCCCAGCACTTTGGGAAGCCGAGGTGGGCTGATCACCTGAGGTCAGGAGTTCGAGACTAGCCTGGCCCACAAGGAAAAACCCCATCTCTACTAAAAATACAAAAAATTAGCTGGGTGTGGTGCTGGGTGCCTGTAATCCCAGCTACTTGGGAGGCTGAGACAGAATAATCACTTGAATCCAGGAGGCAGAGGTTGCAGTGAGCCAGGATCACACCACTGCACTGCAGCCTGGGCAACAGAGTGAGACTCCATCAAAAAAAAAAAAAAAAAAAAAAAAAAAAAAAAACTAGCGGATAGCTAGAGGGCTAGCTAAGATTTTCACTGTTCCTTATGGCTATCTCACCAGCTTTGGGTAGGACAAAATAAGATCAACTCTAGATAAAACCAACTAATAGGAAAGAGGGCACTCTGAGTGTCTTTTTCTCTTTGTTCCTCCTGCTCCACTCTGAGCTGTGCCTTCACATCCTCATCACCTCATAAGCATCCACTTCCACCCTTCTGTTCCTACAACTCTATGTTCCCTGACTCCTTACTAGGGTGTTAGGATGCAGTTTGCTACTCACCCCTCACCTCCATTCATTAACAGGATGGATCCAGCTGCTTCATGGGGTAGAGAAAATAGTACTGAGTGGGTGGCCCTTCCTTTCTCCATGTTCCAGAATGTTTCTCCTGAAATCATTTGGCCAGAGAAAGAGGATGACCTTTCCAGATAGAGAAGGACCATTGTCCAGTAAAAGGCCTACCAGTCTCTCCAACAACCCTCCAAGCTCTTGTTATTATGCTTTCTCTACCACCAAACTCACCCTTTCCTCTAACAGCTCAACTGGGTCTTCTTGCTCACTGCCCAGGAAGGTCAATGTACTGAAAACTGCAGGTTTTACAGCAAAGAAAGAATTTCATGATCACAAGGACAGCTAAGTGGAAGGACAGGATGTCATTCTCAAATCTGCCTAGACTGAAAGGCTAGGATTTTTAAGGATAATTTAGTGGGCAGAGGAATAGGGAATGGGTGCTGCTGATTGGTTGGGGATAAAATCATAGGAGTGTCCAAACAGCCTTTACGTGCTGAGTCAGTTTCCGGGAGGCGGTTATAGGACTAGTTGAGTCATGGGTTCTGGTGGAATCAGTTGGTCACCAGAATGCAAAAATCTAAAAATATCATTTTGATGATACTGATTTTATCTATAGAAACAATTGGGGAAGTCAGAAATCTTCCAACCTCTGGTTACATGACTCAAGAGTAAGTGATTATAGAAAGGGAAGCTAGGGAACAATGGCTGGTTATCATGTTAGATTTCAGGCCCCTTCCATAATCCTAGCCTGTGGCCTTTCATTGGCCTTACAAAGGTGGTTTTGGTCCCTGAGCAAAGAGGGGGTTAGTTTGGGGAAGAGAGTGTGCCCATCTTTGTTTTAAAGTTAACAAAGGCAGTCATCTTTTGAGGTTAAAAGCAAGATGGAATCCGTTTGGTTAGATTTCTCTCCCCTGTCATAAGTTTTGTGAAGGTGGTTTCACTCCCATCCAGATTCTTTGACATTGCTGGTAAATTTTAGCAGATCAGATAAATTATTCCATGCTAAGAGGCCAAGAAGAAAAGAGCCATGGGGAATCTAAACACTCGCCTTCTACCTTTCTCAGATGTCATCTGGGAATTATTCCAACCGCTAAAGACAAGGTCCTGACCTTTATTCTCTAACCCAAATAAATGACTAAGGTAAGGAATTTTAGGCCAGGTAGGAAGGGTGGGAGGTGTATTAGAACAGGAGCACCTTCACCTTATACTACTACAAATACGTCATCTTCAACACAGGACCAGTTCAGAAGAGAAAAATCAATGACCTTCTTTGCAAGCCATCTTTTGCAAGGAGGGAAAAACATTAATATATACTTCAGATTGCATTCAGGCTGTGTAAATTTTCTGCCATAGTTTTCACTGAAAAGTTTTCCTACAACCGTAATGTATGATGTTTCCTACAACCATAAAAGTATACTTTTCTCATAAAATGACCTCAGAATTTAAGAAAATTTTATAATAAAGTGTTGGGAAAAGTAACCTTAGAGATTAAATATTGACTATTTGCTATTAAATGAAGGATTCATTAATTTTCTGTGAACTCTTTTTTTTTTGGAGACAGGATCTTACTCTAACCCCCAGGCTGGAGTGCAGTGGCGCGATCTCCGCTCACTGCAACCTCTGCATCACAGATTCAAGCAATTCTCATCCCTCAGCCTCCAGAGTAGCTGGGATTACAGGTGCCTGCTACCATGCCTGACTAATTTTTGTATTTTTAGTAGAGATAGCATTTTGCCATATTGGCCAGGCTGGTCTTGAACTCCGATCTCAGGGGATCCGCCCACCTCAGCCTCCCAAAGTGCTGGGATTACAGGTGTGAGTCACCATGCCCAGCCTCTGTGAACCCTTAAGCCATTAGGCAGTAACTAAAAGTTACAAATCAAAATGGTTCTGGATTTTTATAGTTTTTTTTTTTTTTAAGCAACTTAAGATATAACCAGAAAATGTTATCCTGAACAAAAGAATATGATTTTTCATGAATAAGTTGTTAGCAAAGACATTTACCTTTGTTGTATAGGATTTACTAGAAAGGAATTTACCTAGCATGATAGTATCCAAAGGCTGCTGTCACAAAGTACCGTAAACTGAGTGGTTTAAAGCAACAGAAAGTTACCATCTCACAGTTCTGGAGGCTGGAAGTCTGACCAAGGTGTTGGCAGAACCACTTACTTCCTCTGAAGCCTGCAGGGGACCCTTCTTCACCTCTGGCAACCTTTGGCGTTTCTTGGCTTGCAGCCACGTCATGCCAATCTCTGCCTTCCTTATTAAATGGTGATTTCTTTGTGCCTGTGTCTT
This sequence comes from Aotus nancymaae, assembly GCF_030222135.1. NCBI lineage: Eukaryota > Metazoa > Chordata > Mammalia > Primates > Aotidae > Aotus > Aotus nancymaae. The sequence continues at coordinate 17,130,927 of NW_026988465.1, forward strand.
ATTAAATGGTGATTTATTTGTCTCTCTTCTTCTTTTTTTTTTTTTTTTTTTTTTTTTTTGAGATGGAGTCTCACTCTGTAGCCCAGGCTGAAGTGCAATAGTGCGATATCGGCTCACGACAACCTCTGCCTCCCGGGTTCAAGCAATTCTCCTGCCTCAGCCTCCTGAGTAGTTGGAATTACAGGCATGCACCACCATGCTCGGCTAATTTTTGTATTTTTAGTAGAGACGGAGTTTCACCATGTTGACCAGGCTGGTCTCAAACTCCTGATCTAGGGTAATTCACCCGCCCTGGCCTCCCAAAGTTCTGAGATTACAGGCGGAGCCACCGTGCCAGGCCTGGCTCTCTTCTTATAAAAACTCCAGTCATATTAGATTAGGGGCTGTCTTCTTATAAGGATGCCGGTCACGCTGGATGAGGGACCCACCTTATTCCCAAATGACCTCATTTAACTTAACTAATTTCCTATTTCTAAATAAGGTCACATTCTGAGGCACTAGGAGTTGGGACTCTAACGTATCTTCAGTCAGGAGGGGGACAAAATGCAACTTGGGATCTGTAGCTGTATTAGAGAATGACTTGAAAACTAGATCTTGCTCTCTTGAGAGGCTGGGTACTCAGTGTAAACCAGTGTTCCATTTTCAGAGCTGTGTCATCTATATTTTTATAGATGGTGACAGGCGTGGTGATGGGCGCCTGTAGTCCCAGCTACTTGGGAGGCTGAGGCATGAGAATTGGCTGGAACCTGGGAGGGGGAGGTTGCAGAGAGCTGAGATTACACCACTGCACTGGGCACCCATTTCGGTGGTAGAAGCTGTGGAAGGAGCACTGAATCAAGAGCATGAGTTGAAAACTCAGCTCTGCCGTCTATAGCAGCTATGTGATTTTAGGCTAGGCATTTCATATGTGTAACCTTCTGTTTTAGGATTGAGATATCTATGCTTTACAGAAGTAGAAACACTTACATGTTGCAGAGGGTAAAAACACCTAGCCTCATTGTTTATTGTGAAAATTTTGTTTGAATTTCTTACAAACTAGCATGTACTCATATATTACTTTTTTTTTTTTTCGAGACAGAATTTCACTCCTGTCGCCCAGGCTGGAGTGCAATGGCATGATCTCGGCTCACTGCAACCTCCGCCTTGTAGGTTCAAGCGATTCTCCTACCTCAGCCTCCCAAGTAGCCGAAATTACAGGGGTGCGCCACCATGCCTAGTAAATTTTTGTATTTTTAGTAGAGACGGGGTTTCACCATGTTGGCTAGGCTGGTCTTGAACTCCAGACCTCTGGTGATCCCCCCACCTTGGCCTCCCAAAGCGCTGAGATTACAGGCATGAGCCACCGCACCCAGCCTTATTACTTTTAAAATTAAAACATTTTCATGAATAAAGCATGAGGGTTTATAATCTGCAAAGCACTCACAAATTAAGATATCAGATTTAAAAAATCAGATTTGATAACTTAAAAGTGTCACTATTTTTTTCAAAGTACCTACCATTCATCCTAGATTTTACCTGTGCAAATAAATGGCATTTGAGATCTCGTCCATAGCACTTTCACCGTTCCATAGTCTAACTCTTTCTTTTTCTTTTTCTAGCCCTTCACCTTTTCTATCTGTTCTTCTTCTACTTCTCCTTTTGTTTTTTGTGTGTGGAGCACAGTAGCACAATCACAGCTCACTACAGCCTGGACCTCCCAGGCTCAAGTTATCCTCCTACGTCAGCGGCCCACGCAGCAACCACAGGTGTGCTAAATAAAAATTTAGGCTGGATGTTGTGGCTCAGGACTGTAATTACCCACACCTGGCTAATTTTTTAATTTTTTTTTTTTTTTTTTTTTTTTTTTTTGTAGAAATGAGGTCTCACTATGTTGCCCAGGCTGGTCTCAAACTCCTGGGCTCATGAGATTCTCCTGCCTCAGCCTCCCAAAATGTTGGGATTATAGGTGTGAGCCACCGCACCTGGCCATGTTGTTTTTCTTAGGGCTTCTTCTCCACCCAAGACCATTCCTAAGAGCACATAGGATACAAAGAGGTTGCTGACCACTATCACAGAATAGGTAACAGGCAGCCCACTCTGGTGCCTGTGTTACACTTACCCATGACATGCCTTTGATTTCAAAGTAGCTGCAGTGGAGAGTTCCGTGCACCCTGATGGTCTTGCACCGCAGGTATCAGCCGACGGCTCTCCATGCTGCTTCCTGGAGTTTCCTTCAAAGCTGAGGAAGCCTACTCAGCTGTTGCACCAGAAACCTGTTTTTGCAGAATTAATGACCCAGGTGTTAACTCTCAACTAACGAGGGATCATTAGTGTCGCTGGATGAATGTTCCAGTTTCCCTTCCCCCGGAGGGACAATTCTGAGACCTTCTACCTAGGGTCTCTCCAACAGAACTGAGCCCAGTTGCCCTTAGTAATCAACTCATGAACAGACCCTCTTTAGGGGCTTTTTCCTCTTTCACGCTTACTATTCCCTCACCCCGTTTTCAGATGGCATCTCCCCAGAGTTCCACCTCTACCCAAGTGTTTATGTTACCCTCCTGAATCCAACCTGTGACAACATCTAACAGATTTGAGCTCCATAAGCTTTTAGATATGAACCATTCTGTGTGAAATAATAGTAACCCAATGTGTAACTAGCTTAAGCAAAAAGAGGGCACTTACTGACTCACATAATGGAAATGTACAGGACCTGGGGGCTCTAATTATCTTACTAAGACTTAGATTCTCTTCCCTCCCTCACTCCCATTTTCTTCTGTTGCCTTCATTCTCAGGCTTTCTGCCTCCAAGTGGTAGCTCTCGATGATTTAGGTTTATATCCTCCCAGCTTCAGAGACAGCAGAAAGAGTTCCTCTTTTCCATTAAGTATAGAAAAAATCTGTAGTTGAGTTTCGTTGGCTTGGTTTAGGCTACATGCCTACCCTTGACGTTAGGTTCTACCTCTATGCACGCACATATGTATGTATGTATGTATTTAGGTGTCATGAGAAAAGAGCAATAGTAAATCCTTAAGGAATAAACCTTTCACTTTTCCTGATGAATATTTCACCAGCTTGGGGCAAGATGAAACTCAAATCAACTTTAGGTAAAATCAAAATAAGGGGAAATATGGTCCTCTGAGTTCTCAACGATTAAAGCCAAAGACTAGAAGAGATTAGCCAGGCCTAGTCTCTAAGGCCTGGATCACATTCCCACTTTGAGACAGTGGGTGGTGAGGCTCAGCCTCAATTAAATCACATGGGATGGTTCCTAGCAGTGGAGAACTGAGGACACACTCACAAAAGCAGCAGCTGCTTACACACACACACACACACACACGTATCACGCATATATAGATTCACATATATTTATCCAATAAACATTTACTAAGCCTGTCCTATGCACTAAGCACAAAAAGACAAAGTTGACTACAGAAATAAAAATTTAGGCTGGATGTGGTGGCTCACGCCTGTAATCCCAGCACCTTGGGAGGCCAAGGTGGGCAGATCACTTGAGGCCAGGAGTTCGAGACCAGCCTGGGGAACATAGTGAAACCCTATCTCTACTAAAAATACAAAAATTAGCCAGGCATGGTGGCGTTCACCTGTAATCCCAGCTACTTGAGAGGCTAAGGCACGAGAATCACTTGAACTTGGGAGGCAGAGGTAGCAGTGAGCCAAGAATGGCACCACTGCACTCCAGCCTGAGTGACAGAGAGAGACTCTGTCGAAAGAAAGAAGAAAGAGAGAGAGAGCGAGAAAGGAAGGAAGGAAGGAAGGAAGGAAAAAGAAAAAAATTTACCCCTAAGATGTTCACAGTTAGTGGAAGAAAGAAAAATAGAAAACAATAAGAAATCAATAGCAGATGATTTTAATCCACGTGTTATGGGAAGGAGAGGACACATCTGTGCCAGCCTGGGTTGTCTGGTCTAATTCACTGTGATGTCTCGCCTAGATATATTAAGAGTTGACAAACTCTTTCCATAAAGGGTGAGAGTAGATAGCTTCAGTTTTGTGGGTCACATTGTCTCTGTTGCAAGCATTCAACTCTATTCATGTAGCTTGAAAGCCGCCATGGACAACATGCAAACAAATATGTCTGGCTGCTTTCCAATAAAATGTTATTAATAGAAACCAAAATTAGAATTTAAGTTTTCACCTATCGTGGCATATTCTTTTAATTTTTTTTCAACCATTCAAAAGTCCAAAAAGTATAAGTATCATTTTTAGATTGTCAGCTATGCAAAAACAAACTGTGCCGGATTCGGCCCAGGGACGACAGTTTACCCCTCCCTGACCCAGGTTATTGCCAAAGCCCTGAAGAAATCCCTACTGTCACTGAAGAAATCCTTCTTAGACCAAATCTTATGTCACATACCTCTGTAAAATTTCTTACTGACTTTTCAATACCCTCAGGATAAAATGAAATGTCTTGGTAATTATTTACAAGGTTCTTTAGAATGGTTTGCTGGACAACTTTGATTTCCTCCACCAAGCCATACATTCCCTGTTCCCTGTTCTTATCCCGTATTACCCAAATAATTCCTACTCTTTCTTCTACCATTACCTCCTCCAAGAAGCCTTCCTGGACTTTCCTCCAAGCTTGGGCTATGTATTCTCCTGCAGGGTTTTGATACAACTGTGTATTTCCTCATAACACAGGACTCATTGTATGTTGTCATGTATAACTGCATTATTATTATTATTCCATATTTGCTAGCTAGGATCTTCAAGTTTGAGGAGGGCACCCTTACATCTATCTGCTTCTCACTTACATCCACACTTTCTAAATCAGGGTCTTACACAAAGTAGATGCTCAATAAACATTTACTGAATAAGGAAATAATATGGGGTGGGGAGGAATGACCTGAGGAGGTGTCACAGAGGAAGCATTCCCTCAGCAGAGTCCTAAACAATGGGTTGTAACTTGCCTTTCACCCGTGGGGTGGCAGCCATTTCAGGTAGGTGACAGCTACATCACAGAAGTAGGAGAGAGCACGGAAGGAGCTCCATGCAGTTTGGTATTGGTGTGGCTGGAGTGAATGCTGCCTACTGGAAAATGAAGTGAAATGAGGCTAGAGAGATAACCTGAGAGCTTGTAGGCTAATAGAAGGAACTGGCTTCTAATTCTTCAGGTAATGAGGAGCCTCAGAGAGATAAAGTTGGTAGGATTTACATTTTAGAAAGTTTAGAAAGATCTCATTGCCCATGTAGATAGCCCAGATCCAATTAAAGTATCTTAGATAAAGTAGACAAGATCATTTTGGCAGTGGAGTTGACTGGAGTTTGATGCCAACTTCACATTAGGAGATAAATCTGGAGTCTGCAGTAACGGTTCATATAAAAAATAAGGGACACATGAATTAAGAAAATGTTCATGGAAGCATATTGGAAGTATGTATTTGAAACTCAGAAAAAAATGGTTGAACTGGAAATATAGAATTAGAAAACGCCTCAGCTTATAGATGTACACAGTTCAATGCAATAGCCCACGTGTGGCTATTTAAATTTGAATTTAAATTAATTAAAGTTAAATAGGACTTTAAAATTCTGTTCATCAGTCACACTAGCTATATTTCATGTGTTCATCAGCCACATGTAGCTAATGGCTACCATACTTAACAGTGCAGAATTACAGAACACTTACATCGTTGTACAAAGTTCTGTGTGACAAGACTACGTACACTGTAGTTAAATTTGTAGCTAAGCTCAAGATTATGCAGGAAGTTCCTCAAAAATTTAAATATACAACTGCGATATGACCTGGAAATTCCACAGCTGGGTATATTCCCAGAAGAATTGAAAGCAGGGACTTAGATACATATACACCAATGTTCATAATGTCCACAATAGCCAAAAGGTGGAAACCGCCCCAGAGTACATCGAAAGATAAACGGATAAACACAATGTGGTGTGTGTATGTATACAGTGGAATATTATTCAGCCATCGAAAGGAATGGAATTTTGACATACAGGCGTACGTCAGAGATAATGCAGTTTCAGTTCCAGACCACATTAAAGAAGTTAATACCATGATAAAGTGAGTGACACATACGTGTTGGTTTCTCAGTGCACATGAGTTAAGTTTACACTATATTGTACTTTATAGTGTAAACTACAATATTGTAGTTTATATATTGTAGTTATATCATAGTGTATAAACTGTGCAACAACATTATATCTAAAAACAATGCACACACTTTACTTAGAAAAAAATACTTCATGGGCTGGGCGTGGTGGCTCACGCCTGTAATCCAAGCACTTTGGAGGCCTAGGTGGGCGGATCACCTGAGGTCGGGAGTTCAAGACCAGCCTGACCAACATGGTGAAACCCCATCTCTACTAATACAAAAAATTAGCTGGGCATGGTGGCGCGTGCCTGTAATCCCAGCTACTCAGGAGGCTGAGGCAGGAGAATTGCCTGAACCCAGGAAGCAGAGGTTGCAGTGAGCCGAGATCGCGCCATTGCACTCCAGCCTGGGTAACGAGCGAAACTCCGTCTAAAAAAAAAAAAAATACCTCATTACTAAAAAATGCTAACGATCATCTGAGCCTTCAGCAAATCATCTTTTTGCCGGTGGAGGCTCTTGCCTTGATGTTGAAGACTGTTGACTGATGAGGGGTAGTGGTCACCGAAGCCTGGGTTGGCTGTGACCATTTTCAAAAATAAATAAGACAACAATGAAATTTGCTGCATCAATTGACTCTTCCTTCCATGAGAGATTTCTCTGTGTCTTACAATGCTGTGTAATAGCACTTTACTCACACTAGGACTTCTTTTAAAATTTGAAGTCACACCTCTGAAATCCTGCCACTGCTTTATCAACTAAGTTTATGCAACATTCTAAATTCTTTGTTGCCATTTCAACAATGTTTAAAGCAGATGTGCCCAACCATTTGGCTTCCCTGGGCCACATTGGAAGAAGAAGAATCATCTGGGGCCACACGTAAAATACACTCACAATAACGATAGCCGATGAGCTAAAAAAAAAAAAAAAAAAAGCAAAAAATCTCATGATGTTTAAAGAAAGTTTACGAATTTGAATTGGGCCGCATTCAAAGCCGTCTTGGGCCACATGCAGCTCTTGAACCGTGGGCTGTGCGTTCTACAAGCTTGGTTTACAGCATCTGTAACAGGAGTACTTTCCATCTCAAGAAACCACTTTCTTTGCTCATCCAAAAGAAGCAACTCTTCATTCAAGTTTGACCATGAGGTTGCAGCAATTCAATCATATCTTTAGGCTTCACTTCATTTTCTTATTTGTTTGTTTTTGTCTTTTTTTTTTGAGACGGAGTTTCGCTCTTGTTACCCAGGCTGGAGTGCAATGGCGGGATCTCGGCTCACCACAACCTCCACCTCCTGGGTTCAGGCAATTCTCCTGCCTCAGTCTCCCAAGTAGCTGGGATTACAGGCACACACCACCATGCCCAGCTAATTTTTTGTATTTTTAGTAGAGACGGGGTTTCACCATGTTGACCAGGATGGTCTCGATCTCTTGACCTCATGATCCACCTGCCTCAGCCTCCCAAAGTGCTGGGATTACAGGCGTGAGCCACCGCGCCTGGCCTGTTTTTTGTCTTTTAAGAGACAGTATCAGCAGGGCACAGTGGCTCACTACTATAATCCCAGCAGTTTGGGAGGCTAAGGCGGGCAGATCACGAGGTCACAAGTTCGAGACCAGCCTGGCCAAGATGGTGAAACTCTGTCTCTACTAAAAGTACAAAAAATTAGTCTGGCGCAGTGGTGGGCATCTATAATCCCAGTTAGGAGGCTGAGGCAGGGGAATCGCTCAAATCCGGGAGGCAGATGTTGCAGTGAGCGGAGATCACATCACTGCACTCTAGCCTGGGTGACAGAGACTCCATCTCAAAAAAAAAAAAAACCAGAAACAGTATCTCACTCTATTTTTCAGGGTAGAGTGCAGTAGCATGGTGGTCATAGATCACTGCAGCTTCCATCCCTGGGGCTCAAGTGATCTTTCTACCTCAGCCTCCTGAGTAGCTGGGACTAGAGGTACATACCACCATGCCTAGCTAACTTTTTTATTTTTTGTAGAGATGGAGTCTCACTGTGTTGTCCAGACTGGTCTCAATCTCTTGGTCTCAAGCGATTCTCCCTCCTCAGCTTCCCAAAGTGCTGGGATTACAGGCGTGAGCAACCACACCCAGCTCTCCACTTAAATTCTCGCTCTCTTGCTAGTTTTACCACATCTGCAGGTCCTTATGCCCAATAAAGCCTTAAACCCCCCAAAGTCATCCATGAATTTTGGAATCAACTTCTTCCAAACTTCTGTTAATATTGATATTTTGACATCCTTCCATGTATTATGAATGTTCACAATGGCATCTAGAATTTTTTCCAGAATATTTTCTATGCGCTTTACCCAGATCCAGCAGAGGAATCATTATTTATGGCAGCTCTAGCCTTACAAAGCGCATTTCTTAAATAATAAGACTGGAAACTCAAAATTACTCCTTGATCCATGGGCTGCAGAATGGATATTGTATCAGGAGAAATGAAAAACAGCATATTAATCTCCTTGCACATTTTCATCAGAGTTCTTGCGTGACCAGGTGCATTGTCAATGAGTAGTAAGATTCTGAAAAAAATCTTTCTTTCTGAGCAGAATTTCTCAGCAGTTCATATGGGCTTAAAATATTCAGTAAACCATGCTGTAAACAGATGTGCTGTCATTCAGGCTTTGGTCTTCCACTAATAGATTGCAGAGTAGATTTAGCATAATTCTCAAGGGCTCTAGGATTTTAGAATGATTAAATGGGCATTGGTTTCACCTTAGTGTCACCAGCTGCATTAACCCCTAACAAAAGTCAGCCTGTCTTTTGATGCTTTGAAGCCAGCCATTGACTTCTCCTCTCTAGCTATGAAAGTCCTAGGCAGCATCTTCTTACAACAGAAGGCTGTTTCATCGATCTGCTGTTAAGTGTAGTAGCCACCTTCATCAATGATCTTAGCTAGTTCTTCTGAATAACCTGCTGTAGCTTCTAGATCAGCACTTGCTGCCTCGCCTTGCACTTTTATGTTCTAAAGATGGCTTTTTGTTTTTTTACCTTGAACCTCATGAAACTACATGTACTAGTTTCAGACTTCTCTTCTGCAGCATCCTTGCCCCTCTCGGCCTTTATAGAATTGAGAGTTTAGGGCCTTGCCCTGGATTAGGCTTTGGCTTAAGGGAATGCTGTGGCTGGTTTGATCTTCCATCCAGACCACTCAAACTTTTTCCATATTAACAATAACCGTACTTTCTTATCATTCACTAGAGTAGCACTTTTAATTTCCTTCCAGAACTTTTCCTTTGCATTCACAACCTGATTAACTCTTTGGCACAGGAGGCCTAGCTTTCGATCGGTCTTGGCTTTCCACATGCCTTCCTCATTAGGCTTAATCATTCCTAGCTTTGGATTTTAAGTGAGTGATGGTACAACTCTTCCTTTCACTTGAACACTTAAAGGCCATTATAGGATTATTAATTGGCCTAATTTCAATATTTTTGTGTCTCAGGGCATAGGAAGGCCCGCAGAGAGCAAGAGAAATAGGGGAATGGCCAGTTTTTGATACACAAAACATTTATTGATTACTTTTTTACATGGATGTGTTTAGCGGTACCCCAATACAATGGCAATAGCAACATCAAAGATCACTGATTACAGATCACCATAACAGATATAATAATAAGGAAAACATCTGAAATATTGTGAGAATTACCAAGCTTTGACACAGAGGCATGAAGTGAGCACATGCTGTTGGAAAGATGGTGCTGATAGACTCGTTCCACATAGGGTTGCCACAAACTCCCATTTGTAAGAAACACGACATCTGCAAAGTGCAATAAAGCAAAGCAAAAGAAAGAGATATGCCTGTATGCCACAACACGGATGGACCTTGACAACATTAGGGAAACTGAAATAAGCCAGACACTAAAGGACAATTTTTTTTTTTTGAGAAGAAATCTCACCCTGTCTCCCAGGCTGGAGTGCAATGGCACAATCTGGGCTCACTGCAACCTCCACCTCCTGGGTTCAAGCAATTCTCCCGCCTCAGCCTCTTGAGTATAAAGGACAAATATTGTGTGGTTCCACTGACATGAGGTACCTAGAGGAATCAAATTCACAGAAACAATGGAGAATCCTGGTTACGAGGGACTATGAGAGAGAAGGGAATGAAGAACTGTGATTCAATGGGAACAAAATTTCTGTTGGGGATGTTGAAAAAGGTTGGATACAGATAATGGTGATGATTATGTAACACTGGGAATGTATTTGATTGTACGCTTACAAATAGTTGAAATGATAAATATTATATTATGTTTGTTTTTAACACAGTAAAAAAAAAATATATATGGTCCAGGGAGAATGTATAAAACAGGAAGAAGAGAAAGAAGAAGATATTAAGGGAATAACAGAAGAAGATGAAGCCACCCATGAGATCCAGAAAGTCAGAGCAATAGAGCGGGAGTGAAGAGGGAGTGCTGTCAAGGAAACCAAGGTGGAAAGAAAAAAGTAATTTTCTACCCACAGGCCCGTTGGTGATATGCTGCCAACAACGTTCCCTATTTAAAACCCACAAGAATGAGGCACAATCAGCCTACCGAATACGAAAAGCTAGTGTGTTCTCTGCTTCTCCCTATTCTAAATCTCCTCCTAATCATTGCCCAAGCGAATCAAGTACTTCGACTACCATTCTCTTCTTCAACTCTTGCAAGTTCTCTCTGAGAATAAAACCTCCCATAACTCTCCTTTCTCTTAATGCTTCGTGCTGGGAAATGTCTGTCTACATGACATCGTTTCGATGGCAATCCTAGAGTATGGATTCAAAATACTTGTTTAACGGGAAAGGGGACGGGGAATGGTGGCTCACACCTGTTATCCCAACACTTTGGGATGCCAAGGTGGGAGGATCCCTTGAGGCCAAGAGTTTGAGACCAACTTAAGCAACATAGCCAGACTTTGTCCTGTTAAAAAATAATAATAATTGGTCAGGCACTGTGGCTCATGTCTGTAATCCCAGCACTCTGGGAGGCCCAGGTAGGCAGATCACCTGAGGTCAGGAGTTCGAGACCAGCCTGACCAACATGGTGAAACCATGTCTCTACTAAAAATACAAAAAATAGCCAGGCCTGGTGGTGTGCAACTATAATCCCAGCTACTTGAGAGGCTGAGGCAAAAGAATTGCTTGAACCTGGGAGGCGGAGACTGCAATGAACCGAGATCGCACCACTGCACTCCAGCCTGGGTGACAGAATGAGACTCCATCTCAAAAATAATAATAATAATTAAAAATAAAAAGGAAGGTAAATCTGAAGATGCTCTAAGACAGCATCGTTCTTCCATCTCTCCTTACCCCCACATGAAAACAGAAAGAATATCTAGACAGCAAAACCAAATACCCGTGGGTAACGTTTACAGCAAAACTCAGTGGCAGAGTAACCACATGAATCCCAAAGTACAGTGAGTGGAGACGTACTACCAAGTGCTATAAGAGCTGTGTGGCTTCAGCAGTGAGGGGGAAGGGAAACCAGCTAGTGTCAGTGGGACTTGAGAATTAGAGAACCCCCAAACAGGCAATAGAGCTTCACTGGGATGCCAATGGGCTGGCGTGCGGATGGCCTCGAAAACTGAGAAGGTCCTGTCCTGGGGGGAAGTGAGAGCAGGGGGCTGTGGTAGGAACATCTCAGGGAACTGGGGCAATCTCTCTTAAAATCGGCTCCCACTTCTCCCTTTTAAGATGAGGTCCCACACCAAGGAAAAACTGTTGAGAGTGGAGTCAAAATAGATCAGGGCATTGCTGGGAACAGTGGCTCATTCCTGTAATCCCAGCATTTTGGGAGGCTGAGGCGGGCAGATCACTTGAGGTCGGGAGTTCAAGACCAGCTTGGCCAACATGGCGAAACCCCATCTCTACTAAAAATACAACAATTAGCCAGGTGTGGTGGTGGACACCTGTAATCCCAGCTACTTGGGAGGCTGAGGCAGGAGGATTGCTTGAACCTGGGAGGTGGAGGTTGCAGTGAGCTGAGATCATGCCATGGCACTCCAGACTGAGCAACAGAATAAGACTGCGTCTCAAAAAAAAAAAATTGATCAGAACAACTGATCACAAAATTGATTAGGGATATGAGAGAAGAAAGAAAAGGAAAGTGTAGACTAGAGTGAAGTAGGAGGTGGGGGAGACACAACCAGGGAATCTCAGAAATAAGCCTCTCTATTCATGGAAACAGTAGAGGATGGAGCTCTGTGGAGCCAGACAAGCTTTTCTGAACACTTCTCACTCTAGAAGTCCAAGAAAACTACCTTTTCATCAAAACGAGCAACTGATAAGTATTGAAGACAAATTAAGTACAAAGTTATTCTTAGTATTATTTTGAGACAGGATCTTGCTCTGTTGCCCAGGCTGAAGTGCCATGGTACAATTTCAGATCACTGCAACCTCTGCCTCGCGGGCTCAAGTGGTCCTCCCACCTCAGCCTCCCAAGGAGCTTGGACCACAGGCACAGGCCACCATACCTGGCTAGTTTTGTTTATTTTTTGTAGAGATGGGGTCTCACTATGTTTTCCCAGGCTGGTCTACAACTCCTCATCTCAGGCGATCTTCCTGCCTTGGCCTCTGTAATCTCAAAGTGTCGGGATTACAGGTGTGAGTCACCACACCCAGGAAAATACAAAATTATTAGAAGAATAAAAGAAAAGGAGCATGATGATGACTGTTAAGTTCACAGAACAAGGATGAGCAGACAAGCCTTGTGTTGGATTTGCCAAAGGGATCAAACCTGAGAGCAGTGCAGGAAACGCAGAGGAACAAGATGAACTGCACCCTGAGTGTGCAATCTGCCAAAGCCAGACAATGAGGTTCAACAGCCCAGGTTCTTTGAATGAGTTTCTTGGAACTCCCATGACAAACTACTACATGCAACAGAAATGTATTCTTTCACAGTAACGGAGGACAAGTCCCAAATCAAGATGTCTGCAGGGCAGGTTCTTTCGCGGGAGTGAGGATCTGAGACAGGATCTGTTCTGTGCCCCTCTCCTGGTTTCTGGTGGCTGCCAACAGTCTTTGCAGTGTTCCTTGGTTTATGGACATATCACTTCAATCTCTGCCTCTGTTTTTACATGCTCTCACCTGCCTTTCTACTCTTTTTTTGTTTCGTTTTGTTTGGAAATGGAGTTTCACTCTTGTCACCCAGGCTGGAGTGCTGTGGCGTGATCTCAGTTCACTGCAACTTCCACTTTCCGGGTTCAAGTGATTCTCCTGCCTCAGCCTCCTACAGGCACCAGCCACCATGCCTGGCTGTTTTTGTTTGTTTGTTTGTTTTGTTTTGTTTTCAGGCCCATACTGGCTAATTTTTTTTTTTGTATTCTTAGTAGAGACGGGGTTTCTCCATGGTGGCCAGGCTGGTCTTGAACTCCTGACCTCAGGTGATCCACCTGCCTCCGCCTCCCAAAGTGCTGAGATTACAGGTGTGAGCCACCAGGTCTGGCCTGCCTTTCTTCTCTTTTAAGGACACTTGCCATTGGATTTAGTGCTCACCTTAATTCAGGATAATCACATCTCAAGATGATACCTACCTTAATTATTCTGCAAAGACCACTTTTTTATGCAGCTGTGCTCAGAGGACTACTTCTTAAAATAAGGTCAAATTCCCAGGTTCTAGTGAACATATCTTTTGGGGGAGCCACCATTCAACCTCCTGCCTTCATCAAGACAGGTTGTAGGCCGGGCACGGTGGCTCAAGCCTGTAATCCCAGCACTTTGGGAGGCCGAGGCGGGTGGATCATGAGGTCAAGAGATCGAGACCATCCTGGTCAACATGGTGAAACCCCGTCTCTACTAAAAATACAAAAAAAAAAAAAAAAGACAGGTTGTAAGGTAAATATGAAATGGATGAGGAGTCATTCAGTAAAAGAGACTTAAAAGACATCAACTTTTTTTGCACTTTATTATTTATTTATTAAAAAAATTTTTTTTGAGACAGAGTCTTGCTCTGCTGCCCAGGCTGGAGAGCAGTGGCACAATCTTGGCTCACTGCAAACTCTACCTCCTAGGTTCAAGCGATTCTCCTGCCTCAGCCTCCCTAGTAGGTGAGATCACAGGTGCTCACCACCATGCCTTGCTAATGTTTGTATTTTTAGTAAAGAAGGGGTTTCACCATGTTGGCCAGGCTGGTCTCAAACTCCTGACCTCGTGATCTGCCCACCTCAGCCTTCCAGAGTTCTCGGATTACAGGCATGAGCCACCACGCACGGCCTATGCTTACATTTTAGACTCGGGGGGCCACATGCAGGTTTGTTACATGGATATATTGCATCATGCTGAGATTTGGGCTTCAGTTGCACCTGTCTCAGAAATAGTGAACACGGTATCCAATAGGTAGCGTTTCAACCCCAGTCCCTCCCTCCCTCCCACCTTTGGGAGTCCCCAGTGTCTATTGTTCCTATCTTTAAGACACATCAACCTTTTTAAAATGGGCAACACTAAACTCTATATCCTAGAGATGCATATTTGGGTGATGACACTACAGAAACACAAGGTAGTGAAGACTACAAACGTCAGGCTAAGGCTGGGCACCGTGGCTCGCGCCTGTAATCCCAGCACTCTGGGAGGTTGAGGCAGGCAGATTGCCTGAGGTCGGGAGTTCGGGACCAGCCTGGCTAACATAGTGAAGCCCCATCTCTACTAAAAATACAAAAATTAGGCGGGAATGGTGGTTCACGCCTGTAGCCCCTACTCAAGAGACTGAGGCAGGAGAATTGCTTGAACTGCGGAGGTTGCAGTGAATCAAGATCGCACGACTGCACTCCAGCCTGGGCAACAGAATGAGACTCCGTCTCAAAAAAAAATCAGCTAATAGTTATTTTTGGTGTGAGGGACGGGGTTGTGCTCAGGATGGGGCACAAGAAAGGGACTTCAGGGGTGTAGAAAGTTGTATTTCTAGACCTAGGTGGTGGTTACAAAGGTGTTCACCTTAATAAATCATTAAGCCAAACATTTGTTTTGTTTGGTTAGCTTCCTATTTTATGTTAAAATAAAAATCTGTTTCACAAAGGCAAGAAAACACATACCTTTGAGATAACACCTTTCTTTCCCATCCAGCATATTTTGTCTGAATCACATGACTTGTTAATTGAGTAAGAAGAGCTTTAGTAAAAGGCTATTGGCAATCACAGTACTGTCTAAATAAACGATTTTGCTAACAATGACAATCTCAGTTGCTCAAAAAATACTATGTATAAGGCAGTTTTCTATGCTATAGCTGCCGAAGAAGCCAATGTATAGGGGAGAGACTGCTAGGTCATGGATGGCAGCGTTTCTCAGAGTGTGTTTTGTGGACCACCTGCATCAAAAACATCCAGCCTGTAATGCGGATCCCTGCATCCCTACCAGAGACGCAGATTCAGAAGACACACTTGGGAACAGGGCTCTATGCCAGAAGTTCATCGTAGGTTTATTTTAAAACATAAGCTCTGTTCAAATAGTACCTTCCTGGTCAAAGAACTTAAGGAACTCTATACTGGTATCTACACTATTATCTATAATAACTATAATGGTCAGTTTTCTAGGATAAGCACTTAGAAATTGTGTCATGAGTGTTTCATGTGGTAATGGCTTAAGGACATACTCCTCCTTCTTCTAAACCAGGAAGATAAAACAGAGAATGTTCTTTCTTTGTGGGCAACTAACTGGATTGCAATTAAAAAGTTTTAAACTCCTAAACTAGTCTTCTCCAGATCCTAAAATGTAAAACTATAGACTCTAAATCTGATGTGGCAACCAGATTTGGCTGAACTAAATGAAAGGCACGATTTAAACTTTCAATGTTCCAAAGACCTTCTTTGCTTGTGAGCAGTTTCCTTATCTCCTTAAACAATAATTTTTCCATTCTGAATTGTCATGCAACTGTTGAATAGCATTGTTTCTTGGAAGTTGTTTATGTAGATTTTATGGATGTTGGCCAAATTGTATTTCTAAATGAAAATGAAGACTTTCAGAGAAGATTGTAACGTCAAACTCTGTAGATAGTATGTATATACATACATATGTACATGTATGTATGTATATAAACATTTGTGTGTGTGTGTGTGCATGTATGAAAAGGAATTCACAGTTCATGTTAACAGGAAGAATACAGAGCAAGAAGGATGTCAGAAACATACATCAAGGCATTTAGGCACGAGGGATGGGGGCATAGGTCGGGGGGCAAGTCCAGCTGTGGCAATGGGAAGTTACAGAAGTACAAAGGTATACACGTGACTCCAGCTCTTAGTCTCCAGTGCTCAAAGGAATTATCTGGAGGGACTTGTGAAAAGCAGATTCTTGGACCCTGCCTTAAAGAATTCTGATTCATTCGGTTGAAGTAGAGCTTAGGAATCTGCATTTTTATAAACTCCTTAGGTGAGTCTGTGTCTGCTGGTCAGCAAGTCATATGTTGAAAACTCTTCGGTAGGGTCTATAGCTCAGGCTAGCAGTATTGTCGATGTCCAGCAAGAAATGACATCTTGGGAAGAATAAAAACAAGATGGGGGCCTGGTGCGGTGGCTCATGCCCATAATCCCAGCACTTTGGGAGGCCGAGGTGGGTGGATGGCTCGAGTCCAGTAGTTCAAGACCAGCCTGGGCAACATGACGAAACCCCATCTCTACAAAAAATACACACACACAAAAATTAGCCGGGCTTGGTGGTGTACACCTGCAGTCCCAGTTACTTGGGAGGCTGATGTGGGAGGATCACTTAGCCCGGGAGGTGGAGGTTACAGTGAGGCATGAGCTCATCACAGTTGTACTCCAGCCTGGATGACAGAGAGAGAAACTGTCTCAAAAAAACCAAGATGAGTAGCAGTTAAGAGGTTTGAAGGTTCAGGTAGGCAGGATAACAGGCTGTGTTAGTTTCTTAAGCTGCCATAAAAATTACCACAGACTAGGTGGCTTAAAGCAGTAGAAATTTAATCCACTACAATTCTGGAGGCCAGAAGTTCAAAATCAAAGTGTTGGCAGGGCTCTGCTCTCTCCAGAGGCTCTAGGAGAGATTCTGTTCCTTGCTTCTCCCAGCTTCTGGTGGCTGTGGCCATTCCTTGGTTTGTAGCCACTCACTCCATTCTCTGCCCCCACCTTCACATAGCTTTCTCCTCCTCTCTGTGTGTCTCTTCCCGGGTGTCCCCTGTAAGGACCTTTGTCATTGAATGTAGGGGCCACCCCAGATAAGCCAAAATGGTCTTATCCTGAGATCCTTACCTTAGTTACCTCTACAAAGACCCTTTTTCCCCAGATATCACAATCACAGAGTCTAGAAATTAGGATGTAGAACTTTTGGGGTGCCACCTGTCAGCCACACAGGCCTATTCTGGGAAAACTAGAAGCCTTGGGCCAGTCAGAGCAAGGGAAAGAGGGGTAATAGTTGGCAAGAACATCTGGTTCTAGTGCTAGAAAAATTCATCTTCAAGGGAAGGTGAGGAGGGCTGAGACTGCGGAACCAGCCAGACTCTGGTCACTAATAGATCAGCAGGTTAGAATGGGATAGACAGTAGAGCTGACTTTATGTTGTTATCCTGATTTGCTGAGTCGGGATTCTATAATCACAACTAACCAGGACATGACTGCACTCCTAGCATGGGACAAAGCTAAGCTGCTCCAGCAAGTGGACATCCAGGGGCTCTAGGAAGATTAGAGGCTGGGAGTCAGGTTCGGCAAAGAGCTGCAAAGCAGGATCACACAAGTAAGTAGATTCATAAATAGCTGCCACTTATTGGGCATCTGCTATATGCCTGGCACTTTATATGTATCATTGCCTTTTTTCCATCATAACCTAGCAATAAGGGTGTCAAAATATGGGGCTCCATTTTTATTTATTTTTATTTTTTGAGACAGAGTCTCGCTCTGTCACTCAGGTTGGAGTGCAGTGGTGCCACCTTGGCTCACTGCAACCTCTGCCTCCCGGGTCCAAGTGATTCTCTTGCCTCAGCCCCTTGAGTGGCTGGGACTACAGGCATGTGCCACCACGCCTGGCTAATTTTTGCATTTTTAGTAGAGACGGGGTTTCACCATGTTGTCCAGGCTGATCTCAACCTCCTGACCTCAGGTGATTCACCCGCCTTGGCTTCGTAAAGGGCTGGGATTACAAGCATGAGCCACCATGCCTGGCCTAATTTTTAGCAGAGATGGGGTTTCATCATGTTGGGCAGACTGGTCTCAAACTCCTGAACTTAGGTGATCCGCCTTCCTTGGCTTCCCAAGGTGTTGGGATTACAGGCGTGAGCCACCACCCTTAGTTATATAGCTTTAATCTTTAAAAGCCTTTAAAACAGGCTTTAAAATAGGCTTTTAAAGATTAAAGCTATATAGCTAGTAAATGGCAAAGCCCGAATTTAAACCCAGATCACTCTGACTCCAAAGCTCATTCTGTCTACTAAAACATGCTACCTCTTCCACAAATTAATAGCCTACCTCAGATTTTAGCATCTTATCTTCCACTACCTTCTCTTTGAACTCTTCTCTCCACCTGCTCATCCTAGAGTTCACTAGACATAAAATGTCAAAACATCTGTTTCTCTACCAAATACCCTACATTAAAAAAACTTGGGTAAGGTAGAATGATAAATATCTCAAACCAGAATTGCAGGTGTGGGGCTAGAGTGCGAACACTTGCTTTCTTGTGGCTGTGTCGTATTTATCTTACTGCAATCACTTGTGGGGAGCTCAAGCCGGGATTCTATGCACAGCCCCAGTCCCAGGCTGGTCTCTAATCATAAGGCGCAGGTCTATAATTACTGTATATGTCGCACCACTCCTCCCTCACAACCCCCACTACTGCCACCAAATGCATGCTGCCAGTGATGTTCTGCAGATGGTAATATCCAAGTAGTGACAGTACTAGTCTCCTCCACAGGTATCCCCATAGAGGAAAGCAACGGTGATGGAACAAGAGCAGGGAAGCTGCTGGGATGTTACATCTCTAGCTCATGCACTTTGAGTACCACTTAATCCGCCCTAAAGATAGTGTCACTTCTGACTGGGCACCGTGGCTCAAGCCTGTAATCCCAGCACTTTGGGAGGCCAAGCGGGCGGATCACCTAGGGTGAGGAGTTCCAGACCAGCCTTGCCAACATGATGAAACCGTGTCTCTACTAAAAATACAAAAATTAGCCAGGTGTGGTGGCGCACACCTGTAGTCCCAGCTACTCAGGAAGCTCAGGCAGCAGTGACCTGAGATGGCGACACTGCACTCCAGCCTGGGCAACAAGAGCGAGACTGTCAAAAAAAAAAAAAATTGTGTCACTTCTACCAGTGTCAACAAATGTTTAGGGCTATGGATCCTCAACTAGCTTGAATGTTAGACTAAAATATTCCTGAGCCTGGTGCAAGGTTTAATAGGACTTTTAACTCATCTGTTTCAGAAAAGTAACAAGACTAAAATATTAAGGAGTCCTAGCCTGAGCTGACACATCTTATCAGGTTTTTCGTAGCATTCTGAGTATGAGTTTTGGGAAATTAATAATGATAGTAATGAAAATCTTGTGAAAGGGCTCAAGGTGTTGCAATCCTCATCACCTATGAGCAGCAGCAATTCAGGAGCTGTTTTGCACATAACTATAAATTATGAGCAACTCTCTACATATATAGCTTTCCCCACATTCCTGCAGGGGTCTCTTCCTGCTCAGTCTTAGGAGCAATCTTTAAGACCCATGAATATTTGCACCAATTCAGGAGTCAGTTTGACAATCATTTCACATTTTTTCTGATGACAATTTCTAGTTTACTAAACAAACAAACAAAAAACACTATTTAAAAATGTTTTGAGATAGGTTTGAGTCGTTGTGTTTGCTTCCAGTCAGAGAACTTCCTACAAAACTGAAGATATAAAGTGCTGATGCCCGGGCGTGCCAGCGTTCGTTGGGGGCACGACGTCATCGTGGGAAGCGTGTTCTTTTTCGGATTACTGCTTGGCGGATTAGAAACTCGCAGATCAGTTCTAGGTTAGCCCTGATTAACTGCCCTGGGTGTTTCTGGGCCAGAGGGAATGTATGCTGGATTCAAACCAATACTCGTTGTAAGACAAAAGAGTTAATTTTTTACTTTACCCCTATCCAGGCCAATAATGAAGGTACTGGGAATGATCTGGAATGTTAACTGGTGCCCGCAACCGCGTCTGCTGAACCTTCTGCCCCCACGATTCTGTCTGCCCACATGCTTCTGTCTATCAGCCCCGGTCTCGGGATCAGCTCTCGTCCTGTCATTGGTTGGATTTCAGGAAGGGAGAAGCCCACGATTTAAAGGGCTCCTTTTCCACCTGCCAGGCATCATCCGCATGGTCCAACTTGCTTTGGCACATATTTGGAAGAATCTCCTGCTGTTGTTCGTATATTGCACTGACTGGTCAAAGGAAAAAGAGTGTCCCCTTAGTCACCTTGACAATTCCCAAAAGCGAAACTTGCGCTCTAGACTAGATCTACACTGAGTCTGCGGGGCGCGGAGTCCCTGCCCAGGTCAGTAGCGCCGGCCCGGCGGGCGGGCGGGGACAGGGGCGGAGCCTAGGCCAGGCGTGGTCTTCCGTGGGAGAGAAGGAAAATCTTTGCCCCACCCCCTAAAAACTGCTTTTCTCCCAGCCAATCAAGGAGATCTATGCAAATAGGGTCCCTGTCGCCCCGGTAACCATAATGCACGACAGCCAATGGAAACCAGCAAGTCGCGGCCCTGCTCCACGATTGGGACTGAATTAAAAAGATAGAGGCCCAATGGGCTGTGGGAACGGTCCTCGGCGGGTTGAGGGGCGGGGATATGCAAATATGGTTTGAAAAGCCGGCGGGAAATCTGAGTTTCGCGGGAGGACCTTGGCGCGTAAACCGTATCCCTTCATTCATTGTCAGCAGCAGCTTCCTGGAGCCATTTTTCAGCTGCCGGCCGCAGCACCCGGGCTGCCGCCGCCGCCTCGCAATCCGTTGCATCGGCCGCCCCCGACGCCTCCATCCCCGCTTGGGGCCCGATATCCGTGCGACCGGGACCCTCCTCTCTCCAGAGCCCCGATTATTTTTGGCCCCCGGGGCCTGTGCGGTGCGGAAAAATAAAAAGAAAAGAGAGAGAGGGGGCTCGGAAGCGCCGGGCGGGGAGGAGAGAAGGACAGACTTGGAAACTCCGACTGCAAATAATAAAGAAATTGAAAAAATATATTAATATACCGTAACACTAAAAAGAGCAGGAGCGAGAGATGAGAAAGGGGATCCAGCCCGCTCTGGAGCCGTACCTGGTGACTGCCAGGGGTGGGGAGGGGGCGGCTGTCGTCGCCGCCGCCGCTGCAGCCTCCATGGACAAAAGGGCACTGCTAGCCAGCCCCGGCTTCGCCGCCGCCGCCCCGGGCGCGTACATCCAGATCCTCACCACGAACACTTCCACCACCTCCTGTTCCTCCTCCCTCCACAGCGGCGCCGTCGCCGCCGGCCCCCTCCTCCCCAGTGCCCCCGGCGCGGAGCAGATCGCCGGCAGCCTCCTCTACACCACGCCGCACGGACCCTCCAGCAGAGCCGGGCTGCTGCAGCAGCCACCAGCGCTGGGACGCGGCGGCAGCGGCGGCGGCGGCCCTCCGGTAATACCCTTCCTCCCCAGCGTCCCCAGCCCAGGCGGGAGGTGGGCTTGCACCGCGCGGGTCGTGGGCGTGCTGCAGGGCGAGCATCGTGGGTCTCGGGGGCTGCCCCTCCGGCAAGGGTTCATTGTTGACTTGAGTGCTCTCCCCCGCGCCAGGAGGGTCGGGGGGCTCGGCCAGGAGCGCGGGGCGGCGGGGGTTGCCTTGGCGCGAACCACATCCAACACTCCAAAACTTTTCTCGGCCCCCCCCTTCTTTTCCTGCACTTTTCCCTACCCCCACTGTCCCTTCCCCTGCAACTCGAAGCTTCCTCTTTCTCGGGCGTAGGAAGGGGTCACGCCCCGGATGAAGAAGGGGGTGGGGGAGGGAGTAGTGAACCGGGGTGCGGGGGGCTCCAAGGGGTGGAAATCGGGGGACTCTTGGGGTGCACGCCCCCAGTCGGCCTCGGAGGCCCGTTGGCGGCCGGGGGTCCCTGCGGCGTGCTCCGAGCGCAGGGGATCGGCGGGGCTGCGCTTGACACATTTTAGGATCTGTAACTCCCGGCAACAAAGAGGCTGGGGGAGGTGGAGGGGAGTCGGGCGTGGGGGAGGTGGGGCTGGAAGCCGGGTGCGGACTGGGGCGTGGGCTCTCTGGGGTGAGGGGCTCGCGGGCTGGCGCTCCGGCCTGGGCGCATCCTGGCGGTGGCAGCGGCGGCGCCCGCGTGGCCCGAGCGCCCAGGCCTTCCTCGCCGGGCCCCGGGCCTGCCCTTGACCCGCCTCTCCACTTGCCCCTTCCTTCCCCGCCCTGTCCCCCTCTCCGCCCCCCGGCGACGGAGGGCGGGGGCAGCCGGGTTCCCGTCCCGCCGCCTGGGTCTGTCCCTCTCTCCGGGACCCGCCGGTGACGTTTCGCACACGTGCGCGGAGGACGCGCCTGTGACTGGGGAGGAGGCGGCGGCGGGAGGGGGCGCTGGAGGGGGAGAGGGGGGCACCCACTTCCTCCTGCTCGCCGGCTCCCTGGCCTGGGACGGTCCCGGCGCCCTCGCACCCGTCCCCGGCACCGCCACCCTCCCTCTCCTCTCCCCACCCCCCCACCGGCGCCCGCCCTCGCCCGGCGCCGCCGGTCTCTTCGGCCCTCCGGGCCCCCTCTCCAGCCGGTCCCCCACCTCCCCCTGGAGCTAGGCTGGTTTCGGAAATGCCCTTACAGCAGCAGGTTAGTGACCGGGACGGCTCGGGGGCCGCCGACGCCGCGGGGGCACCGAATTCTGTTGGGGGCTGGAGCGGTGAGGGTAGGCGGTTGAGCGGGGTTTTGGAGTGGGAACGGGGGGTTGGGTGCTCGAGGGAAATGAGTAAGCAAGAAAAATCTAACTAAGTAAATGCCCCGGCCTCCTGTTCTAGGAACCTCGGAGCGGGAGTGTCTGCCCCAGGGGGTGGCTGTGGTGTTTACGTGGATTTTTTTTCTAGCGGACGAATGGATGGGCGATAGAAAACCGGAGGGGGCTTGTCGCCAATGGCCGAGTTGAGCTCTGTTTTCTGTGTTCTTTCCCTTGTGCTGGAGGGGGAGGGGGGCGGGTCAGAGGTAGGGTGTCTGTAGGATTCCCGGGCCACCCGCCACCCCCTCCCTTTGTCCCTGTAATTTATAAAGCGCCTTTGAGAGATGATTTAGGTCAGTATGCGGCTTCTCTTTTTGTTGGTACTAGAAAGAAGTGTGGCCCGGAGGTCTCCCCCTTTCTCCTTTTCTCGCCTTCATTCCCTTCCTCCATGCCTCCAGGTCTTCACCCTCGTGGTGAGGCTTGGCCTCCACGGGGCTAGAACCGAACCAGACTCAGTGAGATCCATGGTAGCTTGATCATACCAGGCGTGGACCTCACCTTGTCTCAGCTCCAAATGGGTTTAATTTTTGGAGAATCAAGATTTTGCGGGAGTCTCTAAGAAAGTCAGCACATAGGCAGCGCTTAGGGCAGTGGGATGGGTTTGGGAATAATTCGGCGTTTTTTAATTTCCTTCCTGTGCCCAATTTCTCCCCAGGTTCGATCTTAACTGCTTTCAAGCCCCAGAGATACTTGCTGGGCATGTGTGATGTAGTCGTAGTCAAAGAAGCTCATCGTTTTTTTAGTGACGAGGGTCTGCCAGCAGGGGGGAAACGGAGCACTGTACCTGCTTACACATAACAGTATCCGGTGTGCTGGGTTTTCAGTCACAAGAATATGCCATGCTTTTATTAGCTTCAAATACTCTTACTGACTTCACCTAAGCATGTTTGGGCATATTTTAAGCATATTTGACCCCTGCACAGTTCTGTTACTATTTCATAAACCTAACCTTAAACAATCAGCTATTGACATACTTCTTGGGTTAGATTCACAGATTTATGGGGGTAGTTTGATAATGGAAAATTATAAGACCATCAAATGGCTTTTTAAAAAATCTTAACAGTGCTTGTTGAGCCAGGTCTCTAAGACTATCTTTCTAGCCAAGTTTATTATACATAGTTCATTGTATTTAAGTATTTAAAGTATACAAAATTATCCTCACCATCTTCCAACTTATTTCAAAACTTTATGCTCCTTGACATGAATTACTATTCCAGGAATAATATCCCTTTTTGTGTGCACACACAAGATTTTTCATTACAGGAATATAAATATTACTTGTATACATATTCAGAAATTTTTTTTATATAAGATTGCAATGTATGCTGAATCATTACCCTGTTTTTTTTTTTTTTTTTTTTTTTTTGAGATGGAGTCTTGCTATGTTGTTCAGGCTGGAGTGCAGTGGCGTGATCTCGGCTCACTGCAACCTCCACCTCTTGGGTTCAAGCAATTCTCCTGCCTCCGCCTCCCGAGTGGCTGGAATTATGGGCGTGGTGGCGTGCACCTGTGGTCCCAGCTACTCGGGAGGCTGAGGCAGGAGAATCACTTGAACCCAGGAGGTGGAGGTTGCAGTGAGCCAAGATCACATCACCGCACTCCAGTCTAGTGACAAAGTGAGACTCCCTCAAAAAAAAAAAAAAAAGCAGGCCGGGCGCGGTGGCTCAAGCCTATAATCCCAACACTTTGGGAGGCCGAGGCGGGTGGATCACGAGGTCAAGAGATCGCGACCATCCTGGTCAACATGGTGAAACCCCGTCTCTACTAAACATACAAAAAATTAGCCGAGCATGGTGGCGCGCGCCTGTAGTCCCAGCTACTCGGGATGCTGAGGCAGGAGAATTGCTTGAACCCAGGAGGCGGAGGGAGGTTGCGGTGAGCCGAGATGCGCCATTGCACTCCAGCCTGAGTAACAAGAGGGAAACTCCGGCTCAGAAAAAAAAAAGCGAGCAATTTCTTCTGGGAGGATGTAGGAAATTTATCTAGTCAATGCATACAAAGCCCTAAGCACTGAGTATAAAGTTTGATTTATTGTTTTTCTTATCGAAATTATATTAGACTTCCACTTAAGTCTTTGAATTTTGAATTTTGTTGATAACTCTTTTCCTAAGCAGGAACGAGAGAATGGGGAAAGCTAAGTGATTGGCTGAACAAAGACCGTCTGAACACTCTGTGTCCAAGAAGAGGTTGAAAAGTCTTCAGGTGGCCAGAGTTGCAGACCCATCTGGTTCTGATCTCAAGTTCTGTCTCAAGAATATCTAAGAATTTAACCAGAAGCAACTTCTTCACCTTTTTTTCAATGGCAGGAAAATACGAATACTACTTTCCCAGCTGTAAAGCATCTGTTATTTACAAATTGTATGTCCATTGGCAAATAATCTCTCAACTCAGTTTCTTCTTCTGTAACATAGGGACAATAACAGTGTCACCTTTAAGGTTCTTTTGAAGAGCTGAATATGATAATGCACGCGAAATGCTTAGCACAGTGCCTGGAAAAAATAGACACCCAGGGCAATTCATATTTATTATACAAATGTTAATTTTTTTCTCATTTAGCGAAATAGTGTAAGGCCAGGTGCACTTGGTCCCTTTGTTGACATATATGAACAGAACTGTTAAAAAAGACTTGAAAGTGATATGTAATTAATTATTTATGCCCAATTAATTTGGGCTTTTAAACATATAAAACATGGCCATCCTAGGGGTAAAACGGGCATTTCAGTAAGACATGCCTATATGGAGATAGTGATGTTGAACTGCCAAGCATATGCCTTGAATTGTGACAGGTTAAGGCCATATCATCCTCACTTTTTTGCCTGAGTTGTACTCTGTCCATGATTCCACAGCCCTGCCAACTTTTGGGTGCAGTTCATGCTTAGTGGCTTTCGTTAGAGCTAAGCTCTCAATCTTCACCATGTCAGAGACATGCATTACATAAATTCCATTTTAGTTGGGGAACTGTTGGAAATGTAGGAACTCCAGAGAAACCATAGTCAGAAGTGCTATTCAATGGAGCAGACAAGGCTTCATCATTTTCTGCTGCTGCTTCTAAAAAGAAGCTAAAATGATTTTATTCTAGAAAATTTGGGATCTAGTAATGCAAGAGATGATGGCCTATCACAGTCATGGCAACCTACTGATTATACTTTGGGAAAGAGCCCTCAATGCTTGAAATTTTCATCTAAGAATGGAGGAACCATAGGTGCTATTTCAGCAGGGTCTCTTTTCCTGCAGAAGTATAAAAAGAAAAGTGCTGGGTTCCTGTGGTTCTATACTCAATAATCTTGCTTCTGCTGAGATATATGGTTGATGCCAAGTTTAAGCTGGGAGACAATTTTTAGTCACTACATACCCCAAAATGGAAGTTTTAATATAATGCGGTGTCCAGACTTGGGCAGTACAAATAGCTCCACTATAATCAGTACCAAGGGCGCCACTCTAATCATCCTCTGAAACAAAGCACCCTTAAATATGGCACTGAGCTGAAGAACTCCAGATTGTGAACAGGAAAGGATTTTTTTGTTTTTCTATAAATCACCGCCTTGTGTATTACTTGGAAGAGTGGGTTCTGAGATTAATGTTGTGCTGTGTAAAGCGAACTCGAAAACAGAAAATAATATTCTAAGCCTAGACATGAATAAATAAAAATACCTGGAGACTGAAAGATGGGGGTGAAAGCTTTTCTTGTGGTTTCTTAGAAATACATAAAGCAGTAGTTTTCCTTTAACTCTTCTGTCTTTAATGCCATCTGCAAAGGTATTTCATCCATACCTTTAACCTCTTTCTTAGGGACTTGGACTCATTTGGCAAATAGCTTCAAGTATTCATAATTTTTTGGCTGCTTTTCCTAACTTAACCTGATTTAACAATTTTTCCATTTGTAGGAGCAGTTTACATCTACTTTCCCAAGCTAACCAACTTCGATTCCCTTTTAACCATCTATTTTCTATTAACAGTTTTAACTAGGATGAGTGAAAATCAGTTGCCTATGCTCACCAGGTCCCTGATAGATTTCCATGAAACCACTTGAAATGGTGCATGGCTAAGAAAGTAGATTTCAAAATTTTGTTTCTTAAAGAGGGGAAATGTCCCTGAATTCTTTGAGGTACTAAATTTGTGGTTTAATGTGTATTTTCATTCTTGTTATTAGTCTTTTTTTTTTTTTTTCTTTTTTTTGAGACAGAGTTTCACTCTTGTTACCCAGGCTGGAGTGCAATGGCGCAATCTCGGCTCACCACAACCTCCGCCTCCTGGGTTCAAGCAATTCTCCTGTCTCAGCCTCCTGAGTAGCTGGGACTACAGGCGTGCGCCACCATGCCCAGCTAATTTTTTTGTATTTTTAGTAGAGACGGGGTTTCACCATGTTGACCAATATGGTCTCGATCTCTTGACCTCGTGATCCACCCGCCTCGGCCTCCCAAAGTGCTGGGATTATAGGCGTGAGCCACCACGCCTGGCCTCTTACTAGTTTTAACAGAATGTTTCAGGAACTGTATTTGCAATTGCTAAAAAGCATTTTTTCTACTAATCATTTCTCATGAGACTTAACAAGGGAAGATAACTGGGAAAGAGGTAAATATAGGAAACCACTAATAGTATCTTCCTTCCTCCTACCCTGACCCTCTCTTTGGCTTCAAAAAGTGACTAGGAAAATGTGTCTTTCACAAAGAAAAGTTATACAACAGAAGGTACTGAAAAGCAACAACTGCCTTTGGACAGGAAACCTGAAGAGTAGGGATTATTATAGGGGGATAACAACCTCGTTTTTGTTTCACTAAGAGGGAAACTGGTTTATTTTCTGCTCACACTTGTTTCAAACCCTCTCCTCTAAAAGCAATGTGTTTTTGGAATTCAAGAATGCATTCTTTCCCCAACCTTAACTGGGGTCAGTCTTATGGCCACCGTATTTGTCTACAATTTAACTTTTAAAAAATATAATTTTGCCCTCAAATACTCTCCTATCCAATGCAATATAACTTTGGAGGAGAAGTGATAAAGGCCACTGGTTGCCAGATTATATCAACAAGCCCAGATGCACTTTGCTTTGCTGACGAATCTGAGTGACACAGGTCCCCACTTAGCTTTGTAAACTAAGGCAGGGATTTATGTCATCTCGAGGTGGAAAGCAGTGAGAACTGACCACCGATGGAACAGGAAGGGGATAAAAAGAATACAAAATAATTGACTTTAGTCTGCTTTCTATTACTGTAGCCCAACTGTCTGGGGCCATTTGTATGGTCCAGACAACATTCTTAGAACTTGACAGTCACTGAGAACCACACTTTAGGTTGGCATGGGCAATAGTTGGTATTTACACTGGTCGCGGAATTGTAATGTTTGAGAGCTGTAAGGCAGCAGAGTCCTCATCTGCCCAATCCCCTTCATTTTGCAGGAGAGGAAATTCAGGCCCAGTGCTGTTAAATGACTTGCCCAAGGTCACAGGTCTTTGCTAGTGGCAAAGCCAGAACTGAAACTGGAGACTCTTGAATTCTTAGAAGCCTCATTCACCAAGAGAAGGTTAACTGTGTCTCATGAGCCCTACATGGGAAAATTGGGGTGTGTAGAACACATTTTAGATTTCTGTCAGGAGTGGTAACATTTTTGTTTTTAAAGGTGCACATCAAGAAGTGTCCTTTAAACAGTTGGCTGTGGAGTAATGACCTATTCCCCAAGATACAAAATAAGCAAGGCTACTTTGGATGTTAAATGAAAGGGAATTCTTTAAAAAATGAAAGAATGACTGACTTTTCAAAACATGATAGTATTTTTAAAGATTTATTTGATATTTGCAAATTTATCTTCTGTGATTATATCATTTCTGTAGCTCAAAAAGTAAAACATGCTTTATAGAGAATAGAATTGGAAAGGATTTTTGAAACTTTCTAGGGGATAGACAGTGCCCCTCTGGTAGTAATAGGGGGTTTTGTCCTAGGCCATCCACGTCCTGAGTGACTGTCATGGCTTCCAGAGGTCCCTAGCCCTTGCCCAGCCATTGAACAAAGTGTTCTTCCTCTGTGGTTAGCTCCATAATTTCTGGTTTAGCAAAGCAGGTAATCAGTTAACTCTTTCAGAGGAAGTTGTCATTCCTTTGGCCAAAGCTAATTTCCTTAAAATGCCTTCTTTTCCTTTTTGGAACTGAGAAAGCTTAAAAATAGAATTGCTTCAAGCCCTGAGGCCTGAAAGTGAAACATAATCTAACGTGGCTGTAGTGCACTGACTCGTTAGGGACAGGGATATATGGCTTATCTGTAATCCACAAACCAGAAAGGTGTCCAGTGTAGATACGGTCTAACAGTCAGTGAAGCTGATTTCCTCCGGAAAGTTTTTTGGCAAAGTAGAGTTTGTCTGAGACAGTGGAGGACTTGAATGCCTTGGGTCCTCCCAGCCAGTTGCTCTTGACTTGCTGCTGAGGACAGCTTCTCTCTGCTCTAGTTTTTATGATCCTGAAGGGTGGTAGCTCTGGACTCTGAGAATAGCGGGCAGCGAACTCAGGACCTATATATTTTCGTTCCACTCTGCCCTTCCCCGTTTCTGATGCTTTGGGGCTCCATTTCTGATACATAACTAGAGCAGCATCCCTGAGGCCCACGCTGCCTCCTGTGTGCCTTTCCGCATCTGGCAGCCCCTTGGAGAGGAGGAGGCTCCTGTGTTTATCACCTGCTCTCTGTCCTAAAGGGCACTGAGGGGCAGCTGAGTGTAAGGTCAGGCCACTTAGCCTGGAGTGAGTGCCTGTGTTCTTGTTCTGGCTCTCCTAGCCCTGTGACTTTGGGCAAGAAACTTGGCCTCTGTTTTCGTTTCCTCATCGGTAAATTGGAAACAATGGTAGTATCTACCTTATGGGGTTAGGAAGTTGAAATGAGTTCTTACTTGTAAAGTGCTTAGACCAGTGTCTGGCACGTAAGAAGGATTATGTGTTAAGTAGAAACATGGGGAATTGCCCTTACCTTCCACAGTCGTCTCATGGGCTGTCCTTTTGTGATCTATTGTCTCGGTTTTCCTTTTTTTTTTGGAGACCAAGTCTTGCTCTGTCGCCCAGGCTGGAGTGCAGTGGTGCGATCTCAGCTCACCCCAACCTCTGCCTCCCAGGTTCAAGCCATTCTTCTGCCTCAGCCTCCCCAGTAACTGGGATTACAGGTGTGCGCCACCATGCCCGGCTAATTTTTTTGTATTTTAGTAGAGACGGTGTTTCACCATGATGGTCAGGCTGGTCTTGAACTCCTGACCTCAAGTGATCTGCCCGCCTGAGCTTCCCAATGTGCTGGGATTACAGGCGTGAGCCACCGTTCCTGGCCTGATCTATTTTCTTAAGTAGCCCTTACGGTTCATTTTAGCCCACTGCACCTCTCTAAAAATGCTGATGATGGGAAGGAGAAGCAAACCGTGGAATGGCTCTCCCCTAATGCAGTCTTTAGGGTCTAGGGTCTTTGTATTTCTTTATAAGCTGCCCATTGACTTGGGAGAAAGAACAGAAGAATAAGCTTCTTATAGTAGTACTATCAGTAGTGATAGTGTCATGAATAAAACCTTTATTTCTGTGATTAAATGTGTTAATAAAGCGGCACTATTAGCATGAATGACACTATTAACAGAATTTCACTCCTGTACAGTAAACCATGGCTTAAGACTGAATGGCAAGAATCAGGGTGTCTGGGCTCCTGGGCCTACCAGACTCGAAGCCCCTGCCAGTGTGTGTATATGGAGGCAGGGCGGGGGGTTGTCTTGCTCTCCAGAGGCAATGAAGGCTGCTTCTGGGCCTCCCTTTCCCCTTCTCATCTCCTCACCCCTCCTTTTTTGTTGTTTTTTGAGATGGAGTCTTGCTCTATCGCCAGGCTGAGTACAGTGGTGCAATTTCAGCTCACTGCAACCTCTGCCTTCCAGGTTCAAGCGATTCCCCTGCCTCAGCCTCCCGAGTAGCTGGGACTACTGGTGTAAGTCACCACGCCCGGCTAATTTTTTGTATTTTAGTAGAGATGGGGTTTCACTATGTTGGCCAGGATGGTCTCTATCTCCTGATCTCGTGATCCGCCCACCGAGGCCTCCCAAAGTGCTGGGATTGCAAGCGTGAGCCACCGCACACGACCCACCCCTCCTTTTCTATGTTATGTCTGTTCCTTCCTCTTCTCCTCACCTTGCCCTCGGCCTGGCTGTTAGAAAAAAGCAGACTTGCCGCCTTCAGTGGCTGCTTCCCGGACTTACCAAGTTAATTACCACCTTTTCCTGGCATCAAGGGATGGTGAAATCTTGCCTTTCCTGTCCTGCTTCCCATTCACTCGGCTGCTGCAGTGGTGTGGTGCCGCCGGAGGCCGCAGGTTTCCCTCTGGTGAGTTTGCTCGCGGCTTCTCCCTCTCCACCTTGCTCCTTCTGTTGCCCTCCTCCCACTGGCCCTTGAGGCCCACATCAAGGGAAGGTGCAGGCACAGCCTCCCCCGGTTTCCCAGGGGGGCTTGGGCCTCTCCCTTCCCTCGGGTTACTGCTTCTTTCCCGTAGCACCGCATGGGCTGCCTCGTATCCTAATCTTTCGTGTTCTTGACTTACTCCTCCTCCAAACCTGTAAGCTCCAAGAAATCGGTCTGGCTTGCTTCTTCATCACGTGGTACCTGCAGTGCCCGCCACGCTGTAGACTCGGACACCTGAGAAGAGGCGCGTTCATTAGACACCTTCCATGCGCTTGGCACCCCATTAGCCCTGCTGGGGGTGCAGAAGTATGAGGTGTGAGCCGCCCACTCTTGAGTTTACAGTCTGTCGAGGAGACAAGCTTTAAACACAAATTGATCTGTGAGGAAGACTAGACAGGCGGCTGGGAGAACACAAGACTCATCCAGTCCTCGGTTATGTGGTGTCGACAGGAAGTGCCGAGGAACAGGTGAGAGTCACTGGACTCCAGCTGGGCCGTGAGATGGGGAGGCCAAGGCTCCCGTGGTTGTCAATCTCGGAGCGCATTAGGGCGCACACTTGACTCTCCTGGGGCGCTTTTTAAAAATACTGATACCTAGGCCCCACCCAGTCTAATCAGAATGTCTGGGGGTGAGATTAAGACATGGATTTTTTTTTTAATGTGCTCAGTTGGAACCACTGGGGTCGGTGGAAAGGGAAGATTGGGGAGGCCCTTCCTGGCAGGGAGACAGAAGTCAAAGGCAGGCAGGCAGAAAGATTGGCGTCAGGAGGCAGCATTCTGGACTAGAGTCATCGGTATGGGGAAACAACAGGACCGAAGGTTGGATGTGTTGGCAAAACTGATTTAGAATTGGGGTGCCTTCCTAGGCAGGGAGTAAACTGGGGGTGGGAAGTTTGAGTGGGGTGGGGGTTCTTCATGAACAAAGAAGAAACGTGCTATCAAAAGGAGGCCTTGGGACCTGGTCGCAGGCAGTGGCTGCCAGAGGGAATAGCAGGCCCAGTGTTTTGCCAGGTCTTCAACCTTCTCAAAATGCCTCAAATCTACCGGTTTTAAAATGTTGGCTCAATTTAAAAGGAAATTGCGCAGGCCAAACAAAATAGGTCTCTCGGCCAGATTTGGCTTAAGGGCTGCCACTCAGCAGTCTCTGGTCTATGGCATAATAATAGCTAATGTTTATCGAGTGCCTGCATGTATCGAGGGCACTAAACTAAGTGCTTTCCTCGCATTAGCACATTATCCACATAACAACCTATGAAGTGGGTATCATTATCATCCTTGTTCTACACAGGGAAACAGACAGCCAGGGGTTAATGGCCTGGCTCAGGGCTCCACTAATAAGTGGGGCAACTGAAATTAAACCCAAGGAGCCTGGCTCCATAGTCTCAGCTTATTTGTAGTATTTGTCCTCTGTGGTCTCTGGCATCGTATTAAGTACTAAAAACCCAAGATACCTGTCAAAAAGAAAGAATCCAGTGTTTCTCAAGTTTACCTGATTGCCTGTAGCCCTTGTTTCGGATGCAGATTCCTTAGGCTCCATCCATATCCTCAATCAGAGAAGCGCTAAGACATTCTGATGAAACATTCTGGAAGCACTGCTAGTTGAGCACAGGGAAAGGTCATTGAAACTAGATTGTCCAGGTGAAGGCAGGAGCTGCATCCACGCGCATGGTACTCATCCCAGTACTCATCTCAGCTGTTTCTCGGTTGGAGCGGACAGGCCTGCAGACTCCAGGGCCCCAAGCCTCTTGCTCGGTCTTGTGGTTCCAAAACCTGTGGACTTCCAGGTTGTAGCCAAGGCAAACCGTACAAAGATGAGTCACCAGGCCGGGCGCAGTGGCTCATGCCTGTAATCCCAGCACTTTTGGAGGCTAAGGCGGGTGGATCACGTGGTCAAGAGATTGAGACCATCTTGGCCAACATGGTGAAACCCCGTCTCTACTAAAAGTACAAAAATTAGCAAGGCGTGGTGGCACGTGCCTGTAATCCCAGCTACTCGGGAGGCTGAGGCAGGAGAATGACTTGAACCCAGGAGGCAGAGGTTGCAGATAGCTGAGATTGCACTGCTGTACTCCAGCCTTGGTGACAGAGCTAGCCCTGTCCTCCCTGCAGAAAAGACGGGTCACCCAAAACTTAAAAGATGTGAAACAAGAAGTGGCTCCCAAGCAATTGTGACTCCAAGCTCAGGAGGTCAAAGTGGGCTTGGTGGCTGCACGCCAGGCACCAGTACTAGCTGGGTACCCTTGTGTCATTTTTCTGCCTTAACAATAGGAAAGCTTTTCATTCTGTTGGGTCTAGACCTGCTTGGAACACACGTAACCAAGTAGACCGAGCCAGAAACGTGAATCAGAGGACCAGAGCACATTCTTTAGAATACAGGTGTTACAGAGCTGATGAGTCTGGAAGCAAGATGGCAACAGTGATGGTGTGAAAAGGCAGGTGGAAGTGAAGGGCAAGTTAAGGGAGAAAAGAAGTACAAGACCTTTGAGTCCCAAATGTTTAACTCCGGGGGCTAGAAGGATGGGTGAGGCCAACTTCTCCTGTCTGGGATGTGCACCGTGTAGAAGGCGTGGTTTGTTAGAATGGATGGGGTGCTTGTGAGTGACACCGTAGGCCATCCGGTTTTGTAGGGGGCTGAGGCTGAGCCCTGGAAATGTGACTTTGGCACAGAGGTTATAGTGGAAGTCTTGATGAACAGTAGCAGGCCAAGACCCGGTCTCCTTAGCTTACACATGAAAGAAATTGAACATGGTGCCACAAAAACCTTTCATCATTTTCACTTCTCCCTCTGTAATATGAAAACGAGACAAATTCATCAGGTTGATTTTTGGGGATCGATACTCTCAGGGTTTGCAGAGTCGAGCCATCAGATGTTATTTATTACATGCTTCACCCCGTCTCCCAGCTGCCGTGAGAAAGCCCACAGTTTGCAACCTCACAAAGCAGAGAGCTAGCTGGAGAGTGCTGTGCGTCCAGAAAGTTCACATAGTCATGTCCTGAACCAAGATAGCTCTTTTTGCCATGATTTCCTACTCTCTCTGATTTTGCTGATTAAAAAAAAGAAAATCTTCAATTTATTTTCTTAAGGTCTAGCATTCTAAAATTTAGACGTATGAGCCTTTGAATATTCCTGTGGAGGATAGAGCCATGTAAATTCTAAGTATCTCTATAATTGATTTCTAAATACGTTACTTGTGTTTAAACCCAATTTGCAATACCCCTTTCATTGATTAATTTTGTCACTATGTTGGGTAGCAAGACTTGTGGCAATCACACTAATAACGTAAAGTTTCCCACCTTTCATGTTGCTGCTTTCCTTGTTAGCATCTCAGACATCCCAATTCTAGGAATAGTCTGTAGGAGGCAAGGTTTTCAGCTTTGGAAACCTGTGCGTACCACAGTGGTGTGGTGTGGAAGGCGTGTGGACTCGAAGATCTGTCTCTAGAAACACGCTCTGCCAATTACCATTGTATGACCTTTTATCAATTACATCCATGAGCTGTAGTTACCTAAAATAGTGATCCTCTCTCCTTCACTGGCTGGGAGGATTAAATGAGATAGTGTTTACACGAAATGTACCTCGTGTTCCTTAGTTCCCTCCCACTCGCCACTCCCCATGGTAGGAACTCTTGAGTACTCATCAAATCTGAACTTTCAGCATTTTTACCTCCTTCAGAGAAAACAAACCTATTGGACAGGGTCTTACTGAATACCCACTTTTGTGCAGAATGCAATTCCTGATACTCTGGGAGTTTCAGAGGCTAAGATGTTCTGGCCCTGAAAGAGTTGATCAGGAGACAGGGGAGATGACACATTTTCTTCAATAACTAAGAAAAGAAAGGACAGTGAAGACCATAAGGAAATAGAAAGTTTCTTAGGCATCCAAACTTGATGGACAAAGGAGGCTTCAGGAGGTTTCACGCTAGAACAGGACCTCAGCACTCTTGACATTTGGGTCAGGTGCTTCTTTCTGGTGCAGAACTGTCCTGTGCACCATAGCAAGTTTAGCAGGATCCCTGGCCTCCACCCACCTAGGTGCCAGTAGCATCCCCAGTTAACAACAATTGAAATTCTCTCCACACTGGGGCCGGGTGTGGTGGCTCACGCCTGTAATCCCAGCACTTTGGGAGGCCGAGGCGGGTGGATCACCTGAGGTCAGAAGTTTGAGACCAGCCTGACCAACATGGTGAAACCCTGTTTCTACTCAAAATACAAAAAATTAGCCAGGCTTGGTAGCACATGCCTATAATCCAAGCTGCTCGGGAGGCTGAGGTAGGAGAATCGCTTGAAGCTGGGAGGCAGAGGTTGGGGTGAGCTGAGAACGCGTCACTACACTCCAGCCTGGGCAACAAGAGCAAAACTCTGTCTCAAACAAAAGAAAGAAAGAAATTATCTTCACACTGTCTTGAAGAAACGGCAGAAGAGGATATCATGTTTGCATTTTCTATATATAGTACATATTTAAATTTTAAAATATGGTGTACATTTCAAAAGCCGTGGATTTCTCATGGCTGGATTAACTTTGGAATGCCTGACCGTCCCACGGCACCCCAGAACTGGGCTTCGCTGCTCCCACTGTTAGTAGTGCTCTGTGCAGTCCACCTAAGCCCTGTCTTTTTAATGATCAGGCGTGGTATTAATTGGCTGCTAGAATCTTCTCTAACTTGCAGAAGAAAGGGTCAAAGTCTGCAGTTCAGGGAAGGAAGTTTTGCATTTATCATTGACTCAACTGGGTAATTAAGAGCAACTTTCTGCTCAGGACCAAATTCTCAGCTTGGTTTTTTTTTTTTTTTTTTTGAGACGGAATCTCGCTCTGTCTTCAGGCTGGAGTGCAGTGGTGCCATCTTGGCTCACTGCAACCTCTGCCTCTTGGGTTCTCAAGCGCTTCTCCTGCCTTACCCTCCCCAGTAGCTGGGACTACAGGCACCTGCCACCATACCTGGCTAATTTTTGTATTTTTAGTAGAGATGGTTTCACCATGTTGGCCAGGATGGTCTCGATTTCTCGACCTCATGATCCGCCAACCTCGGCCTCCCAAAGTACTGGGATTAGAGGTGTGAGCCACCGCGCCCAGCCTCAGCGTGGTTTTTAAGCCCACTTCATAGTTAGATGATTTGGCCACATCACTTGCCTCCAAACCCTGTTTCCTCATCTCTTAAATGAGGAGAGTCGTGGTTCTGACCTCATCGCGTTACTCTAAGGATTGAATGCAGTAATGTGTGTGAAGCGCTGCCTCCGTCCCTGGCCATGTGCTAAACACTCTGACGTTTGTTGTCACCATCACGTATATTGTTATTGTGGTTGTCATTGTCGTTAAGCTGGGCTTCCCTTCCAGGGCAGTTGAGCCCTGAGCAGCCATTCCCGTCGTCGCTGGCGCTTCTACAGCTGTTTTCCTTGCTCACCGATACCCACAGTGGCCCCATTTCAGCCACAGGGCCCACTGACTCACTCATGTAGCAGGTATGGATTGAGCTCCCAGCATATGCCAGCTACCGTTTTAGGCACCAGGAATACAGCAGTGTCAGAACAGACAAAATTCCCTGCCTTTGGGTGGCTTGTGTCATAGTTGATGAAGATTTTGCCACATCATAAATACCCTGGTCTTGTCTTTGATGGATTCTAGTTTGTTTTTTTAAAGAAAAAAGCTGGATATGGTGGTTCACGCCTGTAATCCCAGCACTTTGGGAGGCCGAGGCAGGTGGATCATCTGAGGTCAGCAATTTGAGAACAGACTGGCCAATGGTGAAACCCGTCTCTCCTAAAAATACAAAAACTAGCTGGGCGTGGTGGTGTGTGCCTGTAGTCCCAGCTACTCAGGAGGCTGAGGCAGGAGAATTGCTTGAACCCAGGAGGTGGAGGTTGCAGTGAGCCAAGATCATGCCATTGCACTCCAGCCTGGGCAACAGAGCGAGACTCCATCTCCAAAACAAAACAAAACAAATGGTTCTTAAGTATGTGGGCCTGGACCAGCAGCATTACTTGGGAGCTTGTTAGAAATGAGTTTTCAGATTGTACTCCAGACCCACTGAGTCCGAAACTCAGCAATGGGAGTGGGCAGCACTGGTGTATGGCTTAACACGTCCCCCAGGTCACTCCAATGCACCAGTTTGTGCGTCACTGTTTGGGAAAAGAAAGGAGTAGGGGGAAACCCCCAACCCTAATTGGGCTGCGGTGTCATATGGTGCCATCCAATAAGGCGTTGCTCATCTCATGAGATTCTAATAGCATCAGAGTTTACAAAGGATAGTCTTAGGTATACTGAGACCGTTAAAACTAGCAGTACTCTTTGATCTCTCTCCTGGGCCTGACCACCCCTCCTTTAAATGGGAGGGCTTTGGGAGGCCTCCTGAGTCTCACAGCACACAGGACTCAGTCACAGAAATTCTTAGCTTTCCCTGGGCTTTTCCTTGCCTGGTATACAAGGAAGTTGCTTTCCCCACCTTTCTTCAGACTTTTGACATGTTTGACAGTTATTTTTTCTTGTAATTCCTTCAGTTTTTATTGTCTTCTTACCTAGCATCATTAAAAAATTTTTATAGCTTCAGTCAGATTGCCAACTGGATGGACAAGGCTTATCTGGAAATGAAATGGTAGCTCTCTTTTATATGTCTGGTAATTTGGGTATTTAAAGATACAGTGAAGAGTAAATGAAATGAGAGATCACAGGCAAGTGTCCAGCGTGGAGCTGGGCACAGGATGACCATCTGATAAATGCTCGTGCAGTTTACCCCCATCCCAACTCATTATAAAAACCAATAAAGGCATTAAATAGACACCACAATTCTTTGTGTGAAAAGCTTAAATTACATACAGTCTGAATGAATGAATACCATGATGTAAATTATAACCAAAATAATAGAATCCAAAATCTTATTACTTAACCTTAAAAAAAATAAGTATAATTAAATAAACTTTTAAATGTAAAAAAAAGTTACTTGATTTTTATTTCCTAATAATGGATTTAAAAAAAAAAGCCCAGATCAGATTGGCAGAAATACTTTTATTTCTGCGCTAGGCCAAAGCCTGGGTGTGCTTATGAGTAACCTGTCCATTTAACAACCATGATTTAATTCACAAACACTCATTAATTACAGCCGTGTTAAAAAGAGTGTTTGCGATGACCTGGTATTTCCTTCTGAAGAAAAACTGTGTCTTGAAAATACGTATGAAAGATTACCAGCTTCTGTTATATATAGTCCAGGTTCGTCTTGGTGGTTTTATTCTAAAAATATCTCTCTGACCATCAGTGGTCATTTCCTCTCTGTCTACCTTCAATCCAAACAAGTTCTAGTTACAGTGACAGTTTTAAGTTTGCCATTTGTGGTTGGTTCTGTTACAGAGGCTGGGAGCAGAAGGCAGGCAGTCCTAACTTCTTGCTTCCTGCCTTGCTCCAGAGTGTAAGGATCAGCTTCTCTAATCCTTTGACTTTCAGTTCACGGCACTACGTAGTAAGAGTAGACGAGGGGTGGCCTTCAAACACCAGCCACCTCTGGAGGTCTAGCGTGACTAAATCACTGTCAGTCTTTTCCAAACCCACCACCGGGGATGAAGGTGTGGGCCTCCCATCAGACTTGTAGAGTGAAAGAAATTGGAAGAGAGCATCACTGTCCAGATAGTTGAGCTTTGGAAATATTTATCAGATGGAACTAGAGATGCATGATCACATTTGACAGTAACAAGTGGCAAGTGATGAGCTCTTTTGAGTCTTACTTTTCATTTCTTATAATATGCAAATAGCAGCGTTAAAATGGCCGGCCAGTTGGCTGTCAGTTTCAGCTAAGGTAGGTAGGTGTCTTGCGATTTTGGCACCCTAGGGAGATCTCAGTAGGAGTAGGTCTAGCCCTCACCTGTACAGGATGAGGAATGCAGATCTATTGCTCTGGAGGACAACTCTGTGTTCATCAGAATTCTAAAGGCTGATAAACTAGACCGTGAACTTGATACTTACCCTGAGAATCATAACTGCCAAGTGTGGACAGTTGCAGAAATTGGTATTGCCTGTGTTCCGATCAGAAGGTTATTAGCTGTGTCAGAGTCAAGGGATTGAGTGATCCCATTAGTATCTTCCAGCTGGGGTCTCCTCTCTAGAGAGTACCTTTGGGGAGGGGGTACTGCTGGCCCCATGCGTAGCATATGGATACTGTCATTCACCCAGGTGTCCAGTTCCATGGCTCTGGTGTGAAACACTGAATTTGCTTGTTACTGTTCATTTTTTTTTTTTTTTTTTTTTTTTTGGTAACAAAATACTTGTTTTTAGTACCTGCTTGTTATTTTTTAAAAATTAAAAATAGGAAGTGGAGTGAAAACAAAAACACTTTCTTCATCATTCCCTCTTAATCTTGGTTCCTTCCCAGAGATAAGCACAATCATGGCTTGGCCCTTCCTTTTCATAATCATTTGCAAATCTACATTTTATTAATATAAAAGGAAAAATGATTCAAAAATACAAAAGTGCACATCATGGCTTGCCGTTTTTGCTTAGTAAGGTTTTTCCATAGGCAGAATTCCGTATCTGTGTATATCGATGCTCCTTATTCTTTGTAATGGCTGCGCTGCCTCTCATTATATAGATATACCAGAATGTGTTTGGTTATTCCCATTTGATGGTCATTTCTGTCATTTTTCATTTTAGCTGTTGCTATTATAAACAGTGCTACGTTGTGCTTGTGTGTATTTCTGTAGACTACATTTCTAAGTGTCGAGTTTTTATATCACAGGGCACGTATATTAAAATGCTGATAGATTAGGTAGGTCCCAATTACCCTCCAAAAAGGCTGAATCAATTTATATCCCTACCACAAGTGTAGAGAGTTGCCTGTTTTCTCGTACTTTTTCCAACACTAGGTAACATTAGTCTTTTTGCAGTTATTGCTCATGCTAGATAGTACCTCCATTCATTCATTCATTCATTCATTCATTCATTTAGACAGAGTTTCACTCTGTTGACCACGCTGAAGTGCAATGGTGCAGTCTCGGCTCTCTGTAACCTGTCTCCCGAGCTCAAGTGATCCTCCCTCCTCAGCCTCCTCGGTAGCTGGGACTACTGACACATGCCGGGCTACTTTTTGTATTTTTTGTAGAGATGAAGTTTCACCATGTTGCCCAGGCTGCCTCCTTATTTTAATTGTGTGTTTTTTTAATTATTGCTGCTGGCACCACCACCACCGCTACTATTACTGCTACTGACTAAGGCTCAATGAGTGTTTTTATGAGTCAGGGATAGTT
Organism: Aotus nancymaae; assembly: GCF_030222135.1. Lineage (NCBI taxonomy): Eukaryota > Metazoa > Chordata > Mammalia > Primates > Aotidae > Aotus > Aotus nancymaae. The sequence goes on from NW_026988465.1 coordinate 17,171,446, forward strand.
TTAAGCACGTCACATGAAATTACTAATTTAAACTTTAACATCTCTGTAAATTGGATGTGATTGTGGTCCACAGTTTACAGATGATGAAAAAGGTGGATTAGTACATTTAACTATCTCTGCCCTAATTTGCGTTTCTGTGAGTGGCACTTTGAATTCTTTATCATTTTTGTGTCCAAGACTATTTGCAGTTTTCTTACTGAATTACTAGAACTTTTAATGAATTATAGATAATGGGCTTTCTCTGGTGTGTGTGCATGTGTGCGTAGTAAATACAGGCACACCTCAGAAATACTGCAGGTCTGATTCTGGAGCACAGCAATAAAGTAAATGTCACAATAAAGCAAGTCACTTGGATTTTTTGGTTTCCTAGTGAATATAAAGTTTACACTATACTGTAGTCTCTTCAGTGTGCAATAGCATATGTCGTTCAAAAACCGATGTACATATCTTAACTTAAAAATACTCTATTAGCCGGGCGTGGTGGCTCACGCCTGTAATCCAAGCACTTTGGAGGCCAAGGCAGGCGGATCACCTGAGGTCGGGAGTTCAAGACTAGCCTGACCAACATGGTGAAACCCCGTCTTAAAAAAAAAAAAACAAAATAAAAATACTGTATTACTACAAAGTCCCAGCGATCCCCTGAGCCATTAGCGAGTCGTAATCTTTTTGCTGGTGGAGGGTTTTGCCTTCACATTGGAGACTGTTGCTGTTTAGGGAAGAAGTCATTGAATGCTGGGGTGGCCGTGGCAAGTTCTTAAAATAAGAAAAAAAGAAAGTCTTCCACATTGATTGACTCTTTTTTTTTTTTTTTTTTTTTTTGAGACAGAGTCTTGCTCTGTCATCAGGCTGGAGTGCAATGGTGCCATCCCGGCTTACTGCAACTTCTGTTTTCCAGTTTCAAGCAATTTTCCTGCCTCAGCCTCCCGAGTAGCTGAGACTACCGGCACGCACCACCACGCCCGGCTAATTTTTTGTACTTTTAGTAGAGACGGGGTTTCACCATGTTGGCCAGGATGGTCTCGATCCCTTGACCTCGTGATCCACCCACCTTGGCCTCCCAAAGTGCTGGGATTACAGGCGTGAGCCACCGCGCCCGACCTGACTCTTCCTTTCATAAAAGATTTCTCTGTAATATGTGATGCTATTTGATAGCATTTTCCCCACACTAGACCTTCTTTCAAAATTGGAGTAATCCTTTCCAAACTCTCCTGCTGCTGTAGCAACTAAATTTATGTAATATCCCAAATCCTTTGTTGTCATTTCAGCAATGTGCACAGTATCTTCCATCTCAAGAAATCGCTTTATTTGCTTATCCATTAGAAGCAATACCTCATCTCTTCAGGTTTGATCATGAGATTGTCGCAATTCAGTCGCCTTTCATTCTAGTCCTCTTGCCACTTCCACCACATCTGTAGTTTCTCCAGTAAGTCTTAAACCCCTGTCATCCATGAGGGTTGGGATCAACTTCTTCCAAACTCCTGTTAATACTGATATCTTGGGCTGGTCGCAGTAGCTCATGCCTGTAATCCCAGCACTTTGGGAGGCCGAGGCAGGCGGATCACCTGAGGTCGGGAGTTCAAGACCAGCCTGACCAACATGGAAAAACCCTGTCTCTACTAAAAATACAAAATTAACCAGGCATGGTGGCGCATGCCTGTAATCCCAGCTACTCAGGAGGCTGAGGCAGGAGAATCACTTGAACCTGGGAGGCAGAGGTTGCAGTGAGCTGAGATCGTGCCATTGCACTCCAGCCTGGGCAACAAGAGCGAGACTCTGTGTCCAAAAAAAAAAAAAAAATTGATATTTTGGCTTTCTCCCATCAATCATGAGTTTTGATATGGGCATCTAGAATGGAGAATCCTTTCCAGAAAGTTTGTAGTTTACTTTATCTAGATCCTTCAGAGGAATCACTATTGATGGCAGCTATAACGTTACAAAATGTATTCTTAAATAATAAGACCAGAAATTGAAAACGACTCCTTGATTTATGGGCCGCAGAATGGACATTGTATTACCAGGCATGAAAACATTTAATCTCCTTGTACATCTCCATCAGAGTTCTCACGTGACCAGGTCCGCTGTCAGTGAGTCGTAATATTTTGAAAGGAATCTTTTCTTCTGAGCAGTAGTTATCAACTGGGCTTAAAATAGTAAGCCATGCTGTAAACAGATGTGCTGTCATTCAGGCTTTATTTCTTCACTGATAGATCACAGAGTAAATTTAGCATAGTTCTTAAGGGCCCCAGGATTTTTGAAATGGTAAATGAGCGTTGGCTTCAACTGAATGTCACCAGCTGCATTAGCCCCTAACAAAAGAGTCAGCCTGTCCTTTGATGCTTTGAAGCCAGCCATTGACTTCTCCTCTCTAGCTATGCAAGTCCTAGATGGTATCTTCTTCCAGTAGAAAGCTGTTTCATCCACATTGAAGATCTGTTGTTTAGTGTAGCCGCTAGCTCTTCTGAAGAATCTGCTGCTGCTTCTGTATTCACCTTGTACTTTTATGACATGGAGAAGGCTTCTTTCCTTAAAGCTCATGAACCCACCTCTGCTGCCTTCCAACTCTGCAGCTTCCTCACCTCTCAGCCTTCAAAGAACTGAAAAGATTTAGGGCCTTGCTCTAGATGAGGCTTTGGCTTAAGGGAACGTTGTGGCTGCTTTGATCTTCTCTCCAGACCACTCAAACTTTTCTCCATATCAGTAGTAAGGCTAGTTCGTATCAGTAATAATGATTCCTATCATTTGTGTAAGACCTTTCCCTTTGTATTCACAACTTGGCTGTTTGACACAGGAGGCCTAACTTTGCGCCTATTTCAGCTTTTGACATGCATTCCTCACCAAGCTTAATAGTTTCTAGCTTTTGATTTAAAGGGAGGGATGTGTGATTCTTTCACATGAACACTTCAGAGACTGTTGTGGGATTACTAATTAGCCTAATTTCAGTATTATTGTGTCTCAAGGAATAGGGATGCCCGAGAAGAAGAGGGTAAGAGACAGAGAACAGCTGGAAGGTGAAGCTGTCAGAGCATACACCACGGCTATCCATTAAGTTTGCCATGATATTGCTTAGTGACTAAACGTTATTGTTAGTGACATTAGTAATTGCAGTAGTGACATCAAAGATCACTGATCACGGATCACCATAACAGATATACTAGAAATGAAAAAATTTCAAGTAATATGAGAATTACCAAAATTTGACAGATATGTAGTGAGCACATGCTGTTGGAAAAATGGTGCTGACAGACTAGCTTGAAACCCAGTTATCACAAACCTTCAGTTTGTAAAACACTGCAGTATCTGTGGAGCACAATGAAATGTGGCATCTCTGTATTTTTTTGCCCAAGCCTATTATGTTTCTTTTGATTTTTCTATGATGTCTTCCCTCCCGTGCCCTCCCCTCTTGTTGCCCAGGCTGGAGTGCAATGGTGCAATCTCAGCTCACTGCAACCTCTGCCTCCTGGGTTCAAGCAATTCTCCTGCCTCAGCCTCCCAAGTAGCTGGGATTACAGGCATGCACCACCACCCCCGGCTAATTTTATATTTTTAGCAGAGACGGGGTTTCTCCGTGTTAGTCAGGCTGGTCTCGAACTCCTGACCTCAGGTGATCCGCCTGCCTTGGCCTCCCAAAATGCTGGGATTACAGGCGTGAGCCACCATGCCCCGCTGCTGTATTTCTTTCTACCTATGTTCGGTTCGTTTTTATAAAGTCAAGTGTCACTTGATGGGGGTATACTCTGAGAAATGTATCATTGGAAATTTCATTATTGTGCAGATGTCATAGAGTGTACTTACACAAACCTCATGGTATAGCTCTGTGGTCTAGCCTCTTGCTCCTAGGCTACAAACCTGTACTGCATGTTACTGTGCTGAATACTGTAGGCGACTTAAACACAGTGATAAGTATTTATGTATCCAAATATAGCAATAGTACAGTAAAAATACAATTTTATAATCTTATGGGGCCACTGGAATACATACAGTCTGTTGTTGACCAAAAGCATCATTGTTTGGCAGATAACTACATGTAAAATTACAGCCTTTTTTTTTTTGAAATGGAGTTTCACTTTCATTGCCCAGGCTAGAGCGTGATGGTACAAACTTGACTCATTGCAACCTCCTGACTTCTGGGTTCAAGTGATTCTCCTGCATCAGCCTTCCAAGTAGCTGGGATTACAGGCACCTGCCACTATGCCTGGCTAATTTTTTGTATTTTTAGTAGAGATGGGCTTTCAACATGTTGGTCAGGCTGGTCTCGAACTCCTGACCTCACATTGTTGGGTACCAGCCCCAACCCCGTATGTAGGTGCCCTTAGTCCCAGCGGTGACAAGGGATTGAGAAAAGGAAATACAGAGACACAACAGTGGAATTTACAGCATGGGTCCTGGGGACCAAAGCAAGCTTGGGAATTGAGTTGGCCCCCGAGCTCTGGGCTCCAAACACTTTTATTATGTGCATAATGTCATTGATCTTATGGGTGTGGAAGGGGTAGGTAAGATAGCCCTGCAGAGAGCACTTGAGATCATTCTAAGACATGCTAAACTAGTGCTCTGAGCATTTAACAGCACTTGAGATCCTTCTAAGACATGCTAAACTAGTACTCTGAGTTTATCACCGATTGCTATCAGGGTACAGCTGCATCAGAAGTATACTGGATGAGGAGCCACCCTGTCTGACCACACCCAATGCATCAAGGGGCTTTTATCTCCCGAGCTTTGGGGACATAGAGCAATTAAAATCACCCCATATTCCGAGAACCTAGGCAGAGCCTGAGGCGTTCCGTGATCTCTGCCCTGCAAGGCTTTTCTCCTCCTTGCCAGCTCCCATCTGCAAAGACCCTCCCGGATATTGTGAGCAGAAGTCGCCTCCCTTCTCAGAGATCTGCACAAGCCCTCTTTACAAGGCCCTCATGCAGTCTCCACGTTGAGAAGGCATTTGTGGGACCAGAGCAGTGTTCCCTGCTCTGCAACCACCCCGAGCTGTTCCCCGGTGTTACTGTGCTCCTGATGGTCTTTACCTTAGGCCTCCTGTTGCCAATGATTTCTAATTAACTGCACCAATAATATAGTTTAGTTCAGTGTGTAAACTTCAGTGTACTCTGAGCCAAGCAAGCTTATAATTATTTAGGTCGAATTAACCTAGGTCTTCCCTGGCCATCTTGACCCACATCAAGTGATCCACCTGCCTCGGCCTCCCAAAGTGCTGGGATTACAGGCATGAGCCAACACACCCGGCTGAAATTACTGCTTTTACAGTTTGAGTTTGGTGGCTTGCTTTGGGAAGGCCTTCCCTAATCTGCGAATCATAACAATATTCTATATATTTTTCTCCTTGCTTCATAATTTTATTATTTTGATCTTTAAACTCAGTGGAAGGGTGTGTGTATGTATTTTAAAGGTGTGACTTTATTTTTTCTATGTGGATAGCTAGTTAAACTAGTGCCATTTATTGAATGGTTTGACTTTCCTCATGCATGCATTTGAAATGCCCTTTTCTCATATTAAAGAGTCAGTGTGTGTGTGTACATGCATACATGCATGTATGTGCCATGTGCACGTGTGTCTGTGTTATTCTGTATCTGAACTTTCTACTCCATTGATACCTTTATCCCTTTTGAAGAAGCAGCACACTGTTTTGAATACAGTGACTTTGTGATATGTTTTGCTATAGATAGGGAAAATCTGCTTCCTGTTATATGCTTGTTTTTTTCTTCATTAAAACTAAATTTTTATGTTCATGCTTACTTGCATTTTTACAAATTGGGCTTCTTCTCCCCCATCCACTGTGAGTTTAGGGTTATAAGAAAGATAAAAACTGCCCTCATTAGATAGTCTGCTGCTCTGGGGATGGCAGCAAGCTGTTTACATTTTTTATTTCATCTGGTAGAACAGACCTGGAGAGTTGGTGCCAGTATCCTCCTCTGCAGACGAGGGAGGTGAGGCTCGGCAATGAAGCAGGTTGTCTAAGGCGCTGCACTTCTGGACATTGGCAGAGCCAGGATTCCAGACCAAATCCAGGCGATTTCAAAACCTCTTTTAACAATTATGCAACCCAGACACATGGGGTTCTCTCCCAGGGGAGGACAGGCCATTGTCTAGGGCGGGTTATCAGGTATTTCTCCATGCCCTGCAGGGCGGTCAGTGGCATTTACAGAGTAGAGTGTTTATTGCATGAAGGGAAGGACCTAACAAGATCTCTCTGACGGCTGTACCCCTTGGGGCAGCAAGAGTTGAAAAATTTGGTTTTGCCAAGGGTATTTATTCAGATGTAGGATACAAGTTAAGGTGGCATCATACTCTAAAGTTTGAGTGAGTGGGGAGAGGCATTATTTACCAGATGCTTTTTTTTTTTATGCTAGACACTGTAACCCTTCCTCAGCTCTTTTCTAGAGGTGGGTCCGTGATTTGGAATGCAAAGGTGAGGAAGACACAGCCCTGGGCGTTAAGGATGGGGCCGTCTGCTGGGAGGAGCAGGGTATACAACCCCAGGAACCTTCTCCCTTTCAGAAGAAAGTGCAGTGTGCTTTAGCTCTCTAGTTGGGGAGCAGAGGTCTCAGGTGGATCCAGAAATGCTTTGCTGTGGAGAGGCATTTAAGCGGGGACATTATTCATGTGTCTAAATTACCCTACGGGTTGAGCCCTCCCTTCCTCCCAGGTGGCTGCCTCTTCATTTGGATTCTCTCAGGTGCCTTCTGTTGGCTCTTGGAGGTGAACATCAGGAAAGTAATTTTCTTTGGAGAAGTTGGAAGCAGCCTCCCAAACAGAAGTCCCACTGAGCTCCCACTGGGGAGTTTTGGAAAAGTAATCCTATTTATGAGGAATAGTGTATTGATTTTGTGTGTAAAATGGACTCAGAGGCCTGTGACAATGAGTCCATTTGAAATTGCAATTTTAAATATCTAATACAGTAGCTGTGCAGAAATACTACGCTAGAATATAAATGATTAGCTGCTTAGTGACTTTCTCATGTGCATGTAATTAATTGGCAGTGGTGGTGGGGGTCAAGTTGGTTTTCATATCCTGAGTCCTTTAATTTACCTTTTCTTCAACAATTACTGGTGTAAGCATAGGGGAATTAAATCTTAGTGGCGTTTAGAAAAATAAATAGTTTTGCTTTGTCATTCATTTATTTGTTTATTGGTCTACATTACTCGATTTTTTATTACGCAATAGAAGGCACCTAATCAAAGACTTCTCGTTTTTACTGCATGACTACACTCCTAATTTTGTGAAAGCATGGGTTTACTTCCAGATTGAAAGGTAAATGAACAATTATTTTGTATGTTATTTAGCATTTGCCGATCTTGTTTCTCGGGTCTGCAGTTCTGGCTGACATGTCTGTTCCGTTCCCAGCCTCTCTTGGTGGTATCTGCCCAATCACCACCTAGTGTCACTTTGGGATCGTGGCCACACATGGGCCTTCCAGGACTGTACTGCTGGTGACCAGTGGTGTTTGTAACGCTGAAGTGTGAGCTTGGCTTCGGCTGACCAGGCGCTCCCTCATGCCCAGGGCTTACACTTGAACTCTGCCTGCTGTGTTAGCAGTTTTTATCTACATTTCCTTTAAAATAGACTTGTACTTCTTCCTTCCCATCCCCCCCAATACAGCTGCCCTGGCATCCTGGCTTTTTCCATTCTTGACAAATGATCTGTCCACTGTAACTGTAGCTCCGCTGTGCTGATATCTGTTGAAATTAGACCTAGAATCTAAATGTGGCTTCATGAAACTATGGGTAAGACATTTTTTTTTCTTCAAATGGTCTGTGTTTTATGGCACCCCAAACCACCCCTATCCATACCTTTTCCACTGTAATGTTGGGGGCAGAAAATGGGGTAATATGTGTGTAAAAGTGATTTAGAATGGAAAGTTCTGCATAAGGTACGATGTTAGCTGGGGTTTTTGCATATATAATAATGAGAAATGTTCACTACCGTTCCTGCCTGCCTCCCCCGGGCATATTAAACTGACTCCAACCTAATAGCATTTCTTATCATGTAATGGGAATCACAAACCCTCCCTATGTCCACTGCTGCAGCGCCCTCTTACCCTAATGAGGCTTTGTAACCCAAAGATTAAACATTTCATTTATGCTTCATTGACTGAGTTAACCAAACACTTTGTATTTGACCCTTTCTTCTCAGAAGTTGAAAACAATAATTTGGTCCTGCAACTACTCCTGCAAAATCTAGGTCCATGACAAATGTGACAGTTACGCTGGAGGTGGGCCAGAGTGCACGGCGATGACTTGGATCCTGTGCTGAGGGAACGGCCGGCTGCTTAGGGAGGAAGGGTCGGCCAGGGCGGGGGGTTACATTGAGGTTTGTAGTGTAGGCTGGCACCTGGGACCGGGCAGGTTGGGTGGGATCAGTTGTTTCACCTCTGGACTCCAGCTTCTCATCTGTCAAATAAAAGTGATTTCTAAGGCCTCGTTCTGCTCGGACCCTCTGTGACTATCCATTAAGCCACAGAGGCTCACTGTGGCCACTGAGTCTTAGGGACCTTAGGGAGTCTTAGGGACCTTAGTCTTTGCTGCCAGAGTGACTGCCCATTCCGCTGGCGTACATTTGGACTCCCATTCGAGGCGACTTGGAGAGAATGTCACTGTGGAAGTTGGCCCTCCTGACACCTGCCACACATCTTCCTATTCTGCTATTTACATTTGCATCCCTGAGAGTGCTCTTTCCTAGTGAGTGGGCAGCAGTTGATCTAAATCCTAAAGCACATCTCTGAGTTAGGGTGTGGTTCTTCTGGCCTTTCAGATGGGTGCTGCCCAGCACAGCAGGCCTCAGGGATCACTGATGTTCCCCGAGGAACTTTGGTCCCTCCTGCAAAGACTCAGTGAACTGCCTTACGAGCAGGGACTCTGAAGTACTGAAATGTTGATTTCTAAGCCAGAGGCAAGGAAATGAAACTCAGGTCACAGACATTTAGTGATTTTCTTTTCCCCCAAGGTGGGGGAAGTGGTTACGGGCTTGGACTTTGGAGTTTAAAGTCTCACCAGCTGCAGGAATGCAGGCAGTCTTTTTCTAGACCCAAGCTTCCTTTTTTTTTTTTTTGACATGGAGTCTCACTGTGATGCCCAGGCTGGAGTGCCCGATCTTGGCTCACTGCAACCTCCGCTTCCCGGATTCTCCTGCCTCAGCCTCTTAAGTAGCTGGAATTACAGGTGCATGCCACCATGCCTGGCTAATTTTTGTATTTTTAGTGGAGATGGGGTTTCACCATATTAACCAGGCTGATCTCAAACTCCTGACCTCAAGTCATCCACCTGCCTCAGCCTCCCAAAGTACTGGGATTATAGGTGTGAGTCACCATGCCTGGCCCCCAAGCTTCCTCATCTTACATGGGACGGTTAATGACCTACCTCTCGGGGTTGACTGGGGAGGGGGCGGCTGAATGAGAACTAATATTGGGAATATAGACAGAGTCAGAAAGGTTAGCCCTTCTGATATGTGGTAAGCAAGGAGTAGAGTTGGGGCTGAAAACAGGTCTCCTGCCTAAATCTTGGACTAGCACACAAGTTCCGCATATAAAGGGAGTTAGAGGCATCTTTAGGTAGATAAATCTATTTTAATTGTTCCGTAAATATATTTAGAACAATTTTGGTCAGCATGGATTCGGTGCAAATTTTGTTGCAGCTTCCCCCCCCCCCTGCTTTGTTATTCTAAGCTGCCCTACAATGATATTTTTAGAAATTTCTGGGAACTCAAGACTGTCATTGCCAGGGCAGAGCCACAGCACCAGTGATTCTCCTAAGACCAGTGGTTCTCAGCTGGGGAGTGTTCTGCCCCCCGGGTGACCTTTGGCAGTGTCTGGAAACATTTTTGATTTTTGTAACTGAGGGTGGGAGATGGTACTGGCATCTAGATACTGTTAAACATCCTGTAATATGTGTGGCAGCCCCCCCACAGCAAAGAATTTTCCAGCCCAAACTGTCACGAGTGCCAAGGTTAACAAGTCGTGCTCTCAGACTGTGCCTGTCACAGGCGTTGTTTCCCCCAGCTGCAGTGTCGTATAAGCCATCTCCAGCAAGGGTACAGTCATCGTCCTCTTAACCACGGTGTCGCTTTTTGAGCTTTCAGTTACCTAAGGTCCAAAGATACTAAGTGAAAAATTCCAGAAATACACAGTTCCTACGTTTTAAACGGCACACTGTTCTGAGTAGCATCGTTAAATCCCACCTGGGACGTGAATCCTCCCCTTTATCCCATGTATTAGCTATTACACTATTCCCCAACCCCCACTCCTTACTGTATAGGAAAAAAACATAGTGTATAAAGGTTCGGTGCTATCTGAGGTTTCAGGCATCCCGTAGGAGTCTTGGAATATATCCTCCGAGGATGAGGAGAGACTACTGTATTTTGTCCTGAAAGTCTTGGACCATTTCTCAAACTAAGAGAAGGAGAAAGTTGGAGCGGAAACTGTTGGTTTCTGCATAGTTTGAGATAATGTACAATTTTGGGCCGGGCACGGTGGCTCACGTTTGTAATCCCAACACTTTGGGAGGCCAAGGTAGGCACATTGCCTGAGCTCAGGAGTTCGAGAACTGACTGGGCAACACAGTGAAATCCCGTCTCTACTAAAATACAAAAAATTAGCCAGGCGTGGTGGCGTGTGCCTGTAATACCAGCTACTCGGGAGGCTGAAGCAGGAGAATTGCTTGAACCCGAGAGGAGGAGGTCACAGTGAGCTGAGATCGTGCCACTGCACTCCAGCCTGGGCAACAGAGCGAGACTCTGTCTAAAAAAAAAAGAGAGAGATGTACAATTTTGAAATCCAGTTAAATTTTTTCAGCTGATTTCTTCTTTATGTTTCTTTTTTTTCTGTATCTTAACCCACACTGATGATTTAGCTTCTGTAAGCTAGTGCTTACAGAACACTTGCTAAACGGTGGCAAGTTATACAAATAAAATGCATACTTACTACATTTTAATTGCTCTTTTTTATGTAAATAATAATACATAGTTTTTTGTTCTTACACACTGATTCTCAAGGAAATTTTAATGTTTTATTAAATATTAAATAAAACGGCCTATTTTTTTCTTTCAAATTGAACCACCCTAGTTATGAGCCATCAGTTCTAAAATGAGTCCTCTCAGTTAAAATAGCTTGTTCTAACTAATCATGCTTTGAGTATTCTGCTGTGGTTAATCAAAGTGAAAATAGGAGTTTATATTTTAAATATGAATTCTTTTAAATTCTAATTTTGCTATTTTTCCATTCTGGAATATTAAGACAGAGTTACCAGATAAAATATACGATGCCAAGTTCAGTTTGAATTTCAGAAAAACAACGAATACCTTTTTTAGTATAAGTAGGTCCCAGGCAATAATGGGGATATAGATATTTTTAAAATTTGTTGTTTGTTCGAAATTCTAATTTAAATTGCCTAGTGCTCTGTATTTTTCTTTGCTAAATCTGATAATTCTAAAGATAGGACTCAGGGTAATTGGAAAATACCAGGAAATACCATTCATGTCTCACATCTCCCCACATAACTTTATCTTGGATGTTGTACTTTACAAAATATTAAGTAATAAATCTCAGATAGTTATTTGCCAAAAAGAAGGAAATAAATTCCTGAAGGTAATTTAGAAAATTTGTACCATAAGCACATTTGTTGGTTTTAAAGGGAAGCTTGAATAAACTGGAGTTAGTTATTCACATGATATTCAGAAGTACCGTATTTGACCTAACACCTCAGTTCCAGAGAGGAAACCTGGACGGGAAAGAAAAATCCTTTTTATGGGTTGGCTTTTAGAGATTACTTAGAACTTAAGTGAGGTGATTTTACTCTTTCTGCTTTTATTAAGTAGTAGGATTCATTTTAGCATCGAGGGCCAGTTGCAATAGAGGGACAGGTTGATTATAAAAGAATTAGGTTATCTTTGGCTGAGGCAGACAGATCACCCAAGGTCAGGAGTTCGAGACCGGCCTGGCCAACATGGCAAAACCCTGTCTGTATTAAAAACAGAAAAATTAGCTGAACGTGGTGGTGCGCACATGTAATCTTAGCTACTTGGGTGGCTGAGGCAGGAGAATCACTTGAATCGGGAGGCGGAGGTTATAGTGAGCTGAGATTGCGGCACTGCACTCCACTCTGGGCAACAGAGAGAGACCTTGTCTCAAAAAAAAGAAAAAAATTTAGATTATCTTTGGAAAATAGCAGAAAGGCCCAACCAAAATTCTCTCTTAAAACAATTCACATAAGCATGCTGAAACTGAGCATGCCAGAGGCTCACAATTCCTCAACACTTCTTGCCATGAACTAACGACACCTGAATCTACCTTGTGGGAAGCATGCAGCTGTCCCCAGATGCCAGTATCATTGCATCTCTGTGGCCCCAAAATGGATCCACTGCAGAATCTTGCTATCTTTGGTGACCTTAAAGATGTTTTTGCCTTTGGAGAAGGAACTAGCTATCACAGCAGTGATCCACTGGCTTCATACAGCACTCCATCTGCTCCCACCTCACGTCCAGTGGCCCGGTGACCTGTGAGCTGAAATTCACCTGACTTCATACAGCACTCCATCCGCTCCCACCTCATGTCCGATGGCCCAGCGGCCCGTGAGCTGAGATTCGCCTGACTTCATACACTACTCCATGTGCTCCCACCTCGCGTCCGGTGGCCCAGTGGCCCGTGAGCTAAGATTCGCCTGACTTCATACAGCACTCCACCCGCTCCCACCTCACGTCCGGTGGCCCGGTGGCCTGTGAGCTGAAATTCACCTGACTTCATACAGTACTCCATCCGCTCCCACCTCACGTCCGGTGGCCCAGTGGCCTGTGAGCTAAGATTCGCCTGACTTCATACAGCACTCCACCCGCTCCCACCTCACGTCCGGTGGCCCAGTGGCCCATGAGCTGAGATTCGCCTGACTTCATACAGCACTCCATCCGCTCCCACCTCGCGTCCGGTGGCCCAGTGACCCGTGAGCTGAGATTCGCCTGACTTCATACAGTACTCCATCCACTCCCACCTCACGTCCGGTGGCCCAGTGGCCGGTGAGCTGAGATTCGCCTGACTTCATACAGCACTCCATCCGCTCCCACCTCACGTCCAGTGGCCCGGTGGCCTGTGAGCTGAAATTCACCTGACTTCATACAGCACTCCATCCGCTCCCACCTCACATCCGGTGGCCCAGTGGCCCGTGAGCTAAGATTCGCCTGACTTCATACAGCACTCCATCCGCTCCCACCTCATGTCCAGTGGCCCAGTGGCCCGTGAGCTAAGATTCGCCTGACTTCATACAGTACTCCATCCGCTCCCCCATCACGTCCGGTGGCCCAGTGGCCTGTGAGCTGAGATTCGCCTGACTTCATACAGCACTCCATCCGCTCCCTCCTCATGTCTGGTGGCCCAGTGGCCGGTGAACTGAGATTCGCCTGACTTCATACACTACTCCATGTGCTCCCACCTTGCGTCCGGTGGCCCAGTGGCCCATGAACTGAGATTCGCCTGACTTCATACACTACTCCATGTGCTCCCACCTTGCGTCCGGTGGCCCAGTGGCCGGTGAACTGAGATTCGCCTGACTTCATACAGCACTCCACCCAATCCCACCTCACGTCTGGTGGCCCAGTGGCCGGTGAGCTGAGATTCGCCTGACTTCATACAGCACTCCATCCGCTCCCACCTCACGTCCAGTGGCCCAGTGGCCGGTGAGCTGAGATTCGCCTCCTGCTGATGCTGTCCTGCCTCAGGTGCCAGCAGCACTGCTTTCTGCTTTCTTGTCTCTGTAGGAGCAGACTGCACATATTGCAACCTGGCACTCAGAGGGGGGTTAACACCCCTGCACCACCCTCTACCCGTGGGAATGGAAGCCAGTGGATAAGTGGCCCTACTTTCTAGAAAAGCTCCAGGGGGCATTCTGGTTGCTTCTTGGGAGGCCTCAGCAGAATTAAGCCGTTGTTACCTGTAGCCATGACCACCTACACAAACTCTTCAGTAATACACCCACCTCACTCTCTCTCCACCCAAGACCACTTCCCGGGAAACTACCTGCACCCAAGTCCTTGTCTCAGCCTCTGCTTTTGGAAATACCTAAATTGAGACACCTATTCCATTCATCTGGTAGGGCTGCCGTAAGAAAATACCCCAGACTGGGTGGCTTAAACAGCAGAAATGTATTCTCTCCGTGTTCTGGACACTGGGAGTCCAAGGTGTCATCAGGGAGATTTCCTCTGAGGCGCCCCCTCAGCTCGAAGGTGGCTGCCTCTTCCCCTGGTTGTTCCTCTGTCATAAGCCAAAGACACCAGGTATCTTTTCCTTCAGATTGGATTTGGGCCTACCCCAGTGGCCTCCTTGCAACTTAATCACCTCTTTAAAGGTTCATCTCCAAATACAGCCACATTGTGAGGCACTGGGGGTTGTGACTCCAACATAGGAATTTTTTTTATTTTTTAGACAGAGTCACCCTCTGTCGCCAGGCTGGAGGGCAGTGGCACAATCTCGGCTTACTACAGCATTCAGCTCCCTGGCTCAAGCAATTCTCCTGCCTCACCCTCCTGAGTAGTTGGGATTACAGGCACGCACCACCACGCCCAGCTAATTTTTGTATTTTTAGTAGAGACGGGATTTCGTCATGTTGGCCAGGATGGTCTCGATCTCCTGACCTCATGATCCGCCCGCCTCGGCCTCCCAAAGTGCTGGGATTACAGGCGTGAGCCACCGCACCTGGCTCGAAATGGGAATGTATCAGGGACATTGAGGGGTGAGGGAATAGCTCATGGTACCTGTGAAGGAGAAAAATCCATTTTAGAATATAAGCTGCCCCAACATAATTCTTTGACCTTAAGATTGTGGCTGTTTTCACAAAACTCTTCCATCTTGTCTAGAACTTACCTCCTCTGGGGCCTTGGGGAGGGGAGTCTGTATTAAAGGAACACCATGGAGGCCAAGGTGTTCATTGCTCACCTCCTTTTAGATTCACCACGAAGTCCTTGTATTCGCTTCCTCTCTGGACGTGCTGGAGAAGACAAGGAGGGTCAGGCTGCTGCTTGCCTGAAGGTGCTCAATGTGCAAATAAACCCATTAGATGTAGGTTGGTTTGAGACAAGATATATGGCACAGACCACAGATTTTACATTCGAGGGAAACATACGGCTTCAGCGGGCTGTTTCTTGTAACGGAAGGTGTGGTCGGAGGCTTACAGCTGTGGTTGAATTAGATGAGTGATGGAACAGCTTCTGTCCTGAAATTCTCTGACTGAGAGATGAATTCTCTGACTGTGATCCGGAGTATGTGGAAATGGGATAGATGGAGGGAAGGTTACGGAAGTGAACAGGGTCTTTTCCAGGTGATGAGGCTGTTCCAGGGTGTGGTATCGCCAGGTGTGTCAGGAGTAGGGAGCACAAGGTCAGAAAGGCCTGCACTGAGCTTCTTCCTGCCTTGGGGCCTTTGCACTTGCTGTCCCATCTGCCTGGAATGGCCTTGCCTCACATCTTCATGAGACCTTGGCTCCTTGTCATCAGTTGACTCACCTGTCACTTCAGAAAAGCCCTTGCTACCATCTGGTCCACCAGTCACTCTTTATCCTGTTTTAGTGTTTTACTAACATTCGTCACCATCAGCGGTTAGACTCTTGTGTTTGCCTGGTGTCTACAAAGTGGCCTGAAACTCACTAGGTGCTCTGTGAATATTTGCTAAATGAATAAAGAACTTGAAGGAAGCTGGCAGGGTGTGGACTCGCTGAGATTAAGGGGTTTGGAAGGTTACTTAAGGCAGCCTCAGCTCCTTTCTAGTTTTTTTTTTTTTTAATTCGGACTCTATTGACTCAGTTCAATTCATACATGTGCCAAGTGTCTATCTGTGTCATACATTATGCTAGTTTGAGCTCAGGAATCAAATGAATTAAACCTTAAGGAGATCATAGAGTAGTTCTGTAGCCCAGGTTGTTAATGTGGGTCCCTGGATAGAATTCTAGATATTACTTTATTTTTTTATTACTACCCTCTAACTGAAATTTAGCATTTTCTTCTAGTATGAATGTTGGCAATAAACCGCAGTAGAACTGGCGGTATGTTTGACTGTCACCCATAGAAATAGATATTTTCATATCACATTACACATGTTGCAGCTGTCTTGAAATATTGTTTATGCTCATCATGACTTTGAAATTACAGTAATTTTTGACCTGCTGCTGGATCTTTTTATTTAATGCACTAACACAGAAAACATAGATTACTGTATGATAAATTGCTTTTCACTATTTTGAATAGCTGTATTTCAATCAAAGTGTTTCCTTTGTAATCCTATATATATATATTTTAAGGCATAAAAATCACTAGTCTGAGAAAAGGGGTCCAATAGACTTCATCAGGAGGCCAGAGGAGGAGTCTATGGCATGAAAACATGAGTTCTGGTGGAATTACGTAAAAAAAGAAGTCCTATCACTTGTTAAAATCGTGTTAATGAAGATTCCTATCAAACGTGGACCCCCATCTTCTGCTCTGAGTTTACTGCTTCCCTGTGAATCTTCTCCCCACTTTTGTTAATTTCGGGATGGAAGTTTGCGAGGGGTTCTTTTCTCATAGGTTGGTTGGAAGTGGTGCTCACCTTATCAGGACTGTAAGAGGATATTGCAAGCTTTGATGATTGAGCAGAAAAATCTTTGGACAGCTGGTCAGAACAAGCTTGTCCTGCCTTGTGGGAGCGACAGAGTTTTCCAAATGATCTTTTGGTTAAGACCTTAATTAAAAACAGCCTAAATTCACTTGTAGCAAGAATGTATTAAAGGAAAACAACCATGAGCAAATCCATGTTGTGGTATAAAAAAGGAAGCACCATCGTGGAAGTCAGAGGCTTGAATTCTGGTGAACTTAACACGAAGGAGCAAGAAACTTTAGACTGGTTACTTCACCAGTTTGCGATCTCTATAACTAGGGGTAAATTGATCTCTAAGACCTAAGAATCTGTGGACTTAAAGACACTGATTTGTGGCATAATTAGATGTAGTTGAAACTGGAATATCAAGGTGTCAGAAGAAAAATGTACGGTAATACACCTCAATTTCTTTTCTCCTATGCCACTTAAATCAAGTTCTAAATGTATCAGTGGATTTTTCATTATTTCCAAAAATATTCTGCTTGCTCTTTCTCTATAAACTATAGAGAGAAACCCAGGTTTCTCCTCAGATGCCTTATTAAGTTTAATTGTTGTATAGTACAGCTTTGCTTCTTTGTTTCATTTAGGACCAGAAGGGGTCCAGGAAGGTGATTATCCCTTCCCTGCCCTGACACCCCTATTCACTGCTGCAAGCTTTATAATGCCTGTGGTCACTCTTGGTAGCAGTGAGCACTGAAGACCCCACCATGGGTAACACTAAACAGAATCAGGCTTCTGTTCATCAGAATGAACAAAGGCACATGCATAGAATGAGAGCATGGCAGATGGAGAGGGGTGGGGAGCCTAGAGGGTGACTGGCTCAGGCCTCAGCAGTGGAGAGGAGGGTACAGGAGCATGGCGCCAGAGCCAACACACTTGGGACCAGCCGTGGATGCTCTACACAGCACCCATTTGTAAATGAGTGTGGCCCTGGGCAGGTGAGGTCCTACTGGATTATTTAAGAATATTTTCGGATGAGCTGTATTTGTTCTTCCCAGCAACAGCTCTTTGAAGTAGTTTAGTGGTATATCCATTTTACAGTCAGCTCTTCAGACTCAGGTTTGGTGATCACATGCCCCAAGTCTCCAATTCCTGGGCTCAAGCAGTCCTCCCTCCTTGGCTTCCTAAAGTGCTGGGATTGCAGGCATGAGCCGCTGCACTTGGTCGATGTGCCCCAAGTCATGTAAAAAATGAATAGACAATGCAGAATATACGGGAGACTAACATATTGCTGGGCCTTCTGATTTGCTAGTGAGACTGGAACACTTTAACATAATAAAAGTTATAGCCGGTTACCAAGCCAACTTTATAACTTTGAAAGAGAGGGAACAATAAGCATTATTAAAATTCACTGAATTGCTGAACACCATAATTAAAGGGATTCTGGAGGTAAGAAAAATGTGCTCCTTTTGTTGTGATATAACAATAATAAACATTATTGTTACTATTATTACAGCCCTTTTCTTGCCTTCTTTTTTTGTCCCTATCAACCTTCCCTGGGAGAAAGAGAACTTTTCCAGACTAAGATTATACATTAAAGGATTGTCTTTTTTTTATTTTCAAGACGGAGTCTCACTCTGTTGCCCAGGCTGGAGTGCAGTGGTTCCATCTCAGCTCACTGCAACTCTGCCTCCCAGATTCAAGCGATTCTTCTGCTGCAGCCTCCTGAGTAGCTGGGATTCCAGGCACATATCACCATGCCCAACTAAGTTTTGTATTTTTAGTAGAGACGGAGTTTCACCAGGTTGACCAGGTTGGTCTCAAACTCCTGACTTCAAGTGATCCGCCCGCCTCGACCTCCCAAAGTGCTAGGACCACAGGCGTGAGCCACTGTGCCTGGCCTAAAGAATTGTCTTTATGATAAGGAAATGTTTGACTTTAGTACATTTATGGTAAAATCAAGGGCCACACATAAAATACACTAACACTAATGATAGTTGGTGAGCTAAAAAAAAAAAAAAAAAAAAAAAATCACAGTAACGTTTTATGATGTTTTAAGAAAGTTCATGAATTTCTGTTGGGCCGCATTCGAAGCTGTCCTGGTCACGTGCAGCCCATGGGCCAGGGGTTGGAGAAGCTAGTTCTAGATGTTCTTCCTTCTGTCTCTGTATGTTAGATGCTTTCCCACATTAGCAGTCCTTTTCCCCTGTCTCTTAAAATGACCAAGTGGGACCAAGAAAGCATAAAGGCAACAAGAACACGCTGACTGGGATTGAAGCCCTTGAATTCCAGTACGTTTCTGATATGGACTTCTACTAAAGCATAATGGTTAATTCCATTTAAGGAGAGGGAACATCTTTCATACTTTTTAAAACATCAGGCCAGGTGCAGAGGCTCATACCTGTAATCCCCATGCTTCGGGAGGCTGAGGTGTGAGGATCCCCTGAAGCCAGGAGTTTGAAACCAGCCTGGGCAACACTATGAGACCCCATCTCCAGGAAACCGTTAAAAATTAGCCAGGGGTGGTGGCATGTACCTGTAATCCCAGCTCTTTGGGAGGCTGAAGTAGGAGGATCCCTTGAGCCCAGGAGTTCAAGGCTGCAGTGGCTGCAGTAAGCTATGATTGTGCTGCTGCACTCCAGCTTGGGTTCAGTGAGACCCAGTGTCTTAAAAATTTAAAGGCATTATTCCCAGTTGGAATGTACTACTGAGAAATAGAAGTCCTCCGGTTGAACGTAGCTTATAAGAAACTGTAAAACAGACATTGTCAACTACACGTCATTGCTAATTTGATCAAAATACAAAATTTGATAGCTTTGAAATAGCATCAATTCAAAAGAAGTAGTTTTTGTTTCTTGATCCGGGGCAAGGCTGTTATTCTGGTTTCAATACCCTTTATCCATGTGAAGAGCATCAAAACTGGCAGGTGCCAATCAAGTTTGGAAATGGAACTGAGCAGCATAGTAACCTGTAGAAAATATTTAATAATTCTAAAACTGTTTGTCCTGTAGTGTTTACATATTGTTTTTCTGTTTAATTTGGGCAAAAGTTGGTAAAACGTATTTTAGAACCTTATTTTCATGTAGTTAAGGAGAGCAGAGAGCCACTGGCTTGGAGAAACTCGTATTATCCAGAGAAGAAGGAAAAGGGACACTTGTCATTCTGAGTTCACGGGAACATGAGAAACTGAACCCTCTTAGGTTGATCATCAGCCTGATGTGAAGGGACTTGAGAGACTTGCTAATCTATTCTTTCCATTAACTGGTTAGGAAGCCGAGTACAAGAGAAATCCCCTGCCCAGGGCCTGGCAGAACTGATGCGGAGAGAGTGGCCTTCATGGCTACCACCTTCTCATAAAGTCTGTGCTCTCCAGCTGTGGTTGGCGATAAGATTTATTTAATGACATGTGTGACTCTAAGACTATTTGTGATGGCAGACACCACAGATTTGACTGGGTAATGTGATATTTGTTATTTGCTTTAAGTTAACTTTAGCCTTTAGCACGGCGTGATGGAAAGGGCACCAAACTTGTGATCCAGAAGACTTGGGTTCAAGTTTCAGATTTGCATTAGTTTTGCTTCTGCAAATCTGAGGACCCTGTTTTCTTAATCCATGAAATGGGAATAATAATACTTACCCAATTTACCTTACACAGTTGTGAGGATTAATTGTAGTGCGCTTTGTAAAAGTATAAAGTGCTATATAAACATAAAGGGGTTAAGTCACATCTTTGATGACAGGCTAAAAAGACATGCTTGTTTCAAATTTTGGATCCTCCAATTTGCAGACTCAACACATTCTCTTTCTCTTATTTTTACTCTATTTTTCCCCCTTTAGATTTCTTTCTGTTAGGAGTTAAAATATCTCTCTTCATCTGGGCTTTGTCTCAAGGTGTATAAACTTGAAGCATTACCTCCAGGGCAGTTTGTCAGTGTCTTTGCATATCTGAAATTTTTAGTACTGTGTTCAGTATATGAAACCTGCATCCTTGGCTGGGCACGGTGGGTCATGCCTGTAATCCCAGCACTTTGGGAGGCTGAGGTGGGCAGATCACGAGATCAGGAGATCGAGACCATCCTGGCTAACACAGTGAAACCCCATCTCTACTAAAATAAAAAAAAATTAGCCAGGCCTGGTGGCACACGCCTGTAGTCCCAGCTACTCGGAAGGCTGAGGCAGGAGAATCACTTGAACTGGGGAGGCAGAGGTTGCAGTGATCCGAGATTGCACCACTGCACTTCATCCTGGCTGGCAGAGTGAGACTGGGTCTCAAAATAACAAACAAACAAAGAAAGCTGCATCCTATGTGAGATCATAGGACATTTAAACAGATGTTCAAATTTCTGTTGGGAAAATCCAGGCACATTCCTTGCTAGAGATGAAGCACTGAAGACAGTACAATCACCACCTTAAAACAAACCACCCAAGCACAGCTTTGACTGCACAGATTGGAAGGGAATTTGGTAATTACACTTTTTAGTTCTTCTGTGGATATAACCAATCTGGGCAATTTGGGCACCAGAGTGGATTTTTAGACATGAATTATCTGGTTAAGTTAGCCAGATCATTGCCAGCTGTCTCCCATGCTTTCTGCTCTGGAGACCCCAGCCTGAGTAATTGTCTTCTGTTTACTCATGCAAGCAAGTTCCTGGTTTCCATTTTCAAACAAAAACTAACTGCATGTTAGAATGGTATTTTAATTGAGCTATTTTTGTTGCTGATTCAGAGATTCCCCCACCCTTTGCCAAAGGAGTTGCCCAGATCAGAACCCGTTAATTTAGTTGATTTGGGGGGTTCCCTTGTTGACTTTGAGGAAGACATAAATATTATAATAGAGATTTAGAAGTTGATGGTATGAGGTTTTCCGAAACATTCAAAACTTATGTCTAATTTGGACGAAACATTTTTCTACTAATTTTCCTAACTAAATGGAAACTCCAGCTGTATAAATAATGATTTTTGTTTGAAAATATTTCTTCTCTTGATTTTAGAACCATCGAGGGAATTAAATTATAAGTAAGTAGCAAGAGAGAACAACTTTGTCAATGTGAAACAGAATGCAAAATTAATCACATTTTGAACTGAGTTCCAGAATGTGAAGCAGCTCTTTAGCATGGGTTGCTGAAGCAAGCTGCTCTTCAGGGAGGAGGAGGAGGAGGCTTACTGAGATGTTTTGTTTGTTTCTTTTTTTTTTATTTATTGGTGTATTTGCCATTTCTCTGTTAGATCTGATTTTAATACTGCACGTCTTTCCACTGATGAGAAGTGCAGTGACATGTCCCTCTGCAACCATCATTTTCCTCCCATTTTTTCTTTTCTTTTCTTCCTTTTTTTTTTTTTTTTTTTTTTGAGACAGTCTTACTGTGTTGCCAGGCGCCAGGCTGGAGTACAGTGGCGCCATCTCGGCTCACTACAACCTCCGACTCCCCGGTTCAAGCAATTCTCCTGAGTAGCTGGGGCTACAGGCACAAGCCACCACACCCAGCTAATTTTTGCATTTTAGTAGAGACGGGGTTTCACTTTGTTGGCCAGGATGGTCTTGATCTCTTGACGTCGCGATCCGCCCACCTTAGCCTCACAAAGTGCTAGGATTACAGGCATGAGCCACCGCCCCCGACCTTCTTTTCTTTTTTTTTAAAGAGTCGGGATCTCACTCTGTCGCCCAGTCTGGAATACAGTGGCCCGATCATAGCTCACTGCAGTCTCAAACTCTTGAGTTCAAGTGATCCTCCCACCTCAGCTTCCTGAGTAACTAGGACTAGGTGCATGCCACCAACGCCTTGCTAATTTTTACAATTTCTTTGTAGAGAGGGGTCTCACTCTGTTGCCCAGGCTGGTCGGAAACTCCTGGGCTCAAGGGATCCTCCTGCCTCGGCCTCCCAGAGCATTGGGATTATAAGCATGAGCCACTGTGCCTGGCCCTCCTCCAAGTTTTTCTTAAGAAAAGAGAGAATTCATACTTCATTTACCTGACACTCCTCATCCCATTTAAGTGAATATAATGGAAATATGTAAATTTATGACCAGTATTGGTCCCTTTCTTACTGTAGGTTTGAGTTTTGATTGTAAACTTTGATGGAGAAAGCAATGGCGCCTCAACCCAGCCTGGGTGCTCTGCCAGTACTGCCTCGTCTGTTGCAGCGAAACGTCCTTAGCAGACATTACATCGTCTCTGGCCCTCTGTCATACTGTCTTGCACTCCATTGATTACATATCAAGGATTTACCATGTGGTGGAACAATTGGTTTCATCACATATTTTGAACTCTTATTTAAGGGAGTTGTTTTCATTATATTCTTCATTCCACAAATACTTAACCAAGGCATTTTTTTGCCACAGGTACATGACTTCCAAAAAAAATCCTAACAGTAGTTATCCAAAAAAATTAAAATAGTTTAGTAGTGTCCATGTCGTCTTACTTTAAACACTCACTTTTCTAGAATGTTCCAAAGGAACAAATGGCTGTGGTGACTTTTAACCTTAGTCCCAGCCTACTTCCAGCTAAGGCAGTTCTCACTGCAGATATAGGTATTCATTGGTCCGAAGAAAGAGAGAGGAAAACTTGGCTCCTGAGTATTTAGTGAGTGATTCACAATTCTGTACATGGGAGGCTTGGCTTTTTCTCTGTCTCTCAGGCTGCTTGGTAGGAAGTCAATGATACCAGTAGAAAAAGGCTGTTTTGGGCCGGGCACGGTGGCTCACGCCTGTAATCCCAGCACTTTGGGAGACCGAGGCGGGTGGATCACGAGGTCAAGAGATCGAGACCATCCTGGCCAACATGGTGAAACCCCGTCTCTACTAAAAATACAAAAAATTAGCTGGGCACGGTGGCGCGTGCCTGTAATTCCAGCTACTCAGGAGGCTGAGGCAGGAGAATTGCCTGAACCCAGGAGGCGGAGGTTGCAGTGAGCCAAGATCGCACCATTGCACTCCAGCCTGGGTAACAAGAGCAAAACTCCATCTCAAAAAAAAAAAAAAAAAAAAAAAAGGCTGTTTTTCTTTTTGAGACAGAGTCTTGCTCTGTCACCAAGCTGGAGTGCAGTGGCGCGATCTCGGCTCACTGCAACCTCCGCCTCCTGGGTTCAAGTGATTCTTCTGCCTCAGCCTCCTGAGTAGCTGGGACCACAGGTGCGTGGTATTTTTTTAGTAGAGACGGGATTTCACCGTGTTGGCCAGGATGGTCTCGATCTCTTGACCTCGTGATCCGCCCACCTTGGCCTCCCAAAGTGCTGGAATTACAGGCTTGAGCCACCGCGCCGGGCCCCAAGGCTGTTTTTCTTACTTGGGGTTTGGTCTGCTCTCTGCAACCCACTAGAGAAACTGAAGTTTTCTTTCCATAACAATCTGAAGTGTTGATAGTTACCATCTCTGTGAAAGCTCGTTAAAAATGACTTATTTTCTTTTTGAAGGAGAGGTCTCCTGCTGGAGCTAGCAGTGGAATATCAGGACCAAGGATCATAAGCCTCTTGCTGTTAACTCTGGTTTCCAGATTTAGTTGAGCCTACTTCTGCCAGAAGTAAATTTAGTGGGCATCTTGAATGGAAAAATGAACAGATGGTCAAAGAGAGAGAAAAGGGTCGGGGTAGGGGTGAGAATACCCCCAAAATCCAGTGTAGTAGGTAAGGGAAGGCCCTGCAGGGGTGAGGGCATCCAAAACACACAATTTAGGGTTTGAACCATTTTTAGGTGTATGATTCAGTAGCATCAGCTACATTCACAGTGTCACGCAGCCACCATCCATGTCCAGAGTTCTCTCGCCATCTGTAACCGAAAATCTACCATTGAACAATAACCCCCCTCCCATCCCTCCAGTCACTGGTAAGCTCTATTCTACTTTCTGTCTGTATGATCTTGACTACTCTAGATACTTCACATAAATGGGATCATAAAATACTCGTCCTTCTCTATCTGCCTTATTTCACTTAGCACAATGTCTTCAAGTTTCATTCATATTGTAGCATGTATCAAAATCTGATTCTTTTTCCATCTGAATGATATTCCATGGCATGTATAAGGCCCCATTTTGTTTATCTTTTCATTCATCAGTAGACATTGGAGTTGTTTCCATCTCTTTTTTTTTTTTTTTTTGGCTGAAAATTCCAACAACCATCTTTTGGCTATCATGAATAATGCTGCAGTGAGCTTTGATGTGTGAGAGTATCTTCTGTTTGAGGCTCTTTTTTCAATTCCTTTGGGTATATACCCAAAAGTGGAATTGCTGGTCATATGATAACTGTGTTTAACTTGTGTTTTTCGTTTGTTTGTTTGTTTTTGAGACAGATTCTTGCTCTGTTGCCCAGGCTGGAGTGTAGTGGCATGATCTCGGCTCACTGCAACCTCCACCTCCCAGGTTCAAGCGATTCTCCTGCCTCAGCCTCCTGAGTAGCTGAGATCCCGCCCAGCTAATTTTTTTTTCTATTTTTGGTAGAGACTGGGTTTCACCATGTTGGCCAGGCTGGTCTTGAACCCTTGACCTCAAGTGATCCACTGCCTCGGCCTCCCAAAGTGCTGGGATTATAGGCGTGAGCCACTGTACCTGGCCATATGTTTAACTTTTTGAGGAACTATCAAACTGTTTTCCACAGCAGGTGCCCCATCTTACAATCCAACTAGCCCTGCCCAAGGGAGTGGGGGCGAATCCTTGCTTTGACCCATCTGCATGTCACCCAATTCTAATTTGCTAACCAGGCCTCATCCTCATTCATCATTGGGTCGCCTATAATTGCTTTTGCTCTTTGCTGAATCTGCCTGCCCCTCAGTGTTGGCTTTGGCTGGGGAAAGGAGCATATTTGCTTTGCTACTGACCTGGTTGGACATGTATGCCAGCCTGTTTATGAGGTGCTTTCTCTGGCTGAGGGAGTCAGGGGGTGTGTGACTGTATTCTTCAGTGTAAAGGTGAGTCAGCACAGCAAAGTGTGCTTACCCTGCCTCTCCAGAAACAATCTGCCTTTGAGTCTTTTCATTCTCCTACTAACCATCTTCTTAATAGCTGTGGCTTCATCTAAATGAAAAATTTATCTTGTGCTGCTTACCCAAAGGAGAGGCTCCTCACATGTCAGATATTATTTCACCAATTATCTCAGTAACTTCTGTACTTTTTATTCCTGATAGCAAAGTTTAGAATGATGCAGGTTTTCACAACATGCAGTGTTCTACGCATTTTTATCCTTATGTAGTTATAAGAAACAAAGAAGTATTTAAAATACTTTTAATACCTTCAATTTGATATGCTGTTGTGTGTATGTTTATATCTGGACACTGTTCTTTTCACTGATCAGTATAGACAAAACCTTTAGAGGACAGTTAAGTTTCTCCAGTAATCATGTTTAAGATATCTCAGGCCAGGCGCAGTGGCTCATGCCTGCAATCCCAGTACTTTGGGAGGCCGAGGCAAGTGTATCACCTAAGGTCAGGAGTTCGAGACCAGCCTGGACAACATGGTGAAACCCCGTCTCTACTAAAAATACAAAAATTAGCCAGACATGGTGGAGGGCGCCTGTAATCCCAGCTATGTGGCAGACTGAGGCAGGAGAATCGCTTGAACCCAGGAGGCAAAGGTTGCAGTGAGCTGAGATCACGCCATTGCACTCCAGCCTGGGTGACAAGAGCAAACTGTCTCAAAAAAAAAAACAAAAAACTCAAATCTGTTTTTTAAATTTAACCTTTGAAACATTTGTGTAACACAGGTGGCTCATGGGCACCACCATCTTCCTTTGGCGGATAAGGAAACAAGCCTGTCTGTCAACACAGAAAGCTGGGTCTGCTCAAGAATTGCTGTGGGGTGCAGCGGCCCCGCCTCCGTGTCTGTGGACCAGCCCTTCTCACAGTCCGTGGCTGCTTCTCTTGGCTCTATTCTCTTTCTCTTCATGGAATTTTTCTGTGGGGTCTGCATATAATGATTCTGCATTCCAACATCTAACTTCCCTGTGGCTTCCTGGTTACAAAAGACAGTTTGTTGACCTGAAATCCCCAGTTTGGGATTGTTAATAACATTTGTTTTGTAGCCTGTAGTGCTTCAGATACTGTCTCAGCCTGTGTGAATTCTGGTAGCATTATTGCCTTATAGAAATTATTTGACAGGCTGGATGCAGTGGCTCATACCCATAATCCCAGTGCTTTGGGAGGCCAAGGTAGGCTGATCAGTTGAGCCCAAGAGTTTGAGATCAGCCTGGACAACATAGCCAGACCCCCATCCCTACAAAAAATTAACGGGGCATGGTGGTGCACACCTGTAGTCCTAGATACTCGGGAGGCTGAGGCTAGAGAATCACTTGAGCACAAGAGTTCCAGGTTACAGTGAGCTGTGATCAAAACACTGACTCTAGTCTGGGTGACAGAGTGAGACCCCATCTCTAAAAAGAGCAATGCTAGGGGCAAGAAAGTCTGTCTTTTTTTTTTATGCTGGTATTCCCATTCTGCCCCCCAGTTTGTCTTCACCCCTTTCAAGCTTAGTGCTCTGTGATGGCCCTAACATTTGTTTAGTCTAAAGGAAAGAAAAAATTATTTGAGAGTTAATCTGTGTGTGTATTGCAAGCCTTCCATCAAATTATAAGTTAACTTTTGTATTTTATTTATTTTATCATAATTTCCTATCAAGTACTTTACATACTTTATAGTTTTTAAAATGACAGAGGCTGGGCTCAGTGACTTACCCCTGTAATCCTAGCACCTTAAGAGGCCAAGGTGGGAGGATCACTTAAGCCCAGTAGTTGAAGACCAGGCTGGGCAACATAGTGAAACCTGGTCTCTACAAAAAAAATTAGCCAGGCACGGTGGTGTGTGCCCGTGTTCCTAGCTACTGGGAATGCTGAGGTGGGAAGATCACTTGAGCCCAGGAGACAGAGGGTGCAGTGAGCCACGTTCATGTAGCCTGGATGACAGAGCGCAACCTTGTCTTGAAAAATAAAAATACAATGAAATAATAGAATGCCCTTCCCATCCAGATTGTAAGGCTTTTATATGTTAGCGTCCCCGTGGTGCATTGTATGTTGTAGGTACACACCCCTGTTTATTACATGTTATGGTGTTTTTAGGCAGTGAGGATTTTAATATTAGCTACTCATGATTCTTAACAACTTCAGTCTTTATGAAATAAACTTTATTCTAATCCCTCAGTTCCATTTTTAAGTGCAGCTACAGTTGACACCTTAGACAAATGAAGGGTTTGTCTACATCTTAGTTTATTCCTTCAGAAAACAACACCTAGGATCTAATATGATCTCTCGTGGGCCCTCAAAAACTACCCGTCTTTTTTAGAAAGTCTAGTTGTGGGTGTGTTTCTCTTTATTCCATTGTGTCTGCCTGCCTTGTTACTGCTGTATCTGGAAGAAAATGCAGAAAATTAGCATGGCTCCTTTCCTTGCTGTTTTGTATAACCTTTATGTCCTCACCCATAAGCAAGATCCTTGGAAATGAAATGTTATGTCAAAAAACAGACCAGAAAAAAAAAAAAAGACCACAACAACAGAAAACACATTTTCTTAACTGTTCAATTCAAGGGTTTGTGACTAGGTCTTGGAAAATGTTGTATGTCAACCCAAAGGTCTTGGGAAGTCCCCCTGAGTCATGAATGGGTGTGGTAGGACTGGGACGCGGACCTCTGGGCTTTGGTTCTGATGCTAGCTTCTCTGAGGGCAGCAGTCATGCTGGGGACAGCTGTTTTGTCCATTTATCCCTAGGCCTTGCCCTGTCCCTGACATATAGTAGATGCTCAATATATGTCTTTTGAACTGAACTGCATTGGCCTGGCCATGGCTTGAGTGCTTGGACTAATAGCAAGCTGAGTGTCAAGTTCCTCCTCAATTGGGCTGGGGAGTCAGGAGCAGGTCATGGTGAGTTGGTCCTTTTGTGTAGGAATCCCTGGTGGCAGTAGTGCCTTGTACTTAAAAATAGAATACTACCAACATCATCTTCCTTCCCAGGATGACAAGGCATTGAGAAAATTAGAAAATTCTCCATTTTCTTTTTTTTTTTTGAGATGGAGTCCCACTCTGTCCTCCAGACTGAAGTGCAGTGGCACAATCTTGGCTCACTGCACCCTCCGCATCCTGGGTTCAAGCAATTCTCTTGCCTCAGCCTCCTGAGTAGCTGGGATCACAGTCTTGCACCACCACACGCAGCTGTTTTTTTCTATTTTTAGTAGAGACGGTGTTTCATCCTGTTGGTCAAGCTGGTCTCGAACTCCTGACCTCGTGATCTGCCCACCTCGACCTCCAAAAGTGCTGGGGTTACAGGCATGAACCACCGCGCCCGACCTCTCCATTTTCTAAGACATGCATTTTTTCATTTGTATATTTTATTTTAGCCTTGATCTCCCTCTACATTTGTTTATAAAACAGTGGTACATCTTAAAATCACTTGCTTCTTAGAACTGAGGAATTTGTTTTCTCATCACTCTGAAAGGCAGTTTAGCACAGTACAGTAAGTCCTGACTCCATAGGTTCTCGAAAACCAGTTTTAAATGATGTATAATGAAACCAATTTGACCACAGGCTAATTGATAAAAATAAGACTTAAGTTCCTACCAAAATACTTACGATATTAAGCATTGAAATAAAGGTAAGCCATACATACATTTAAGAAAGATTGGCAGAGTGCGGTGGCTCACGCCTGTAATCCCAGCACTTTGGGAGGCCAAGCTGGGTGGATCAAGAGATCGAGACCATCTGGCCAACATGGTGAAACCCCGTCTCTATTAGCAAAAAATACCAAAATTAGCTGGGCATGGTGGTGTGCCTGTAGTCCCAGCTACTCGGGAGGCTGAGTCAGGAGAGTGGCTTGAACCCAGGAGGTGGAGGTTGCAGTGAGCCGAGATCACACCAGTGCACTCCAGCCTGGGCAACAGAGCGAGACTCCGTATCAAAAAGAAAAAAAAAGATTAATTGAAAAGCAAGTAAGATTATTATTTAATCATTTATTCCAGCTTAGGATTTCTGATGGATAGAGCCTGTCCCAACAGCTCAGGGTGTGAGGCAGGGCAGCAGCACTGAACAGGATGCCATCCCATCAGAGGGCACATTCGTACACAGCCTCAGTCACTCAGACTGGGGCACGTCCCATCCCAGGGCACATTTGTACACAGCCTCGGTCACTCAGACCGGGGCACGTCCCATCCCAGGGCACATTCGTACACAGCCTCGGTCACTCAGACCGGGGCACGTCCCATCCCAGGGCACATTCGTACACAGCCTCGGTCACTCAGACCGGGGCACGTCCCATCCCAGGACACATTCGTACACAGCCTCGGTCACTCAGACCGGGGCACGTCCCATCCTAGGGCACATTTGTACACAGCCTTGGTCACTCAGACTGGGGCACGTCCCATCCCAGGGCATGTCCCATCCCAGGGCACATTCGTACACAGCCTCGGTCACTCAGACTGGGGCACGTCCCATCCCAGGACACATTCGTACACAGCCTCGGTCACTCAGACCGGGGCACGTCCCATCCTAGGGCACATTCGTACACAGCCTTGGTCACTCAGACTGGGGCACGTCCCATCCCAGGGCACGTCCCATCCCAGGGCACATTCGTACACAGCCTCAGTCACTCAGACCGGGGCACGTCTCATCCCAGGACACATTCATACACAGCCTCGGTCACTCAGACCGGGGCACGTCTCATCCCAGGGCACATTCATACACAGCCTCGGTCACTCAGACCGGGGCACGTCCCATCCCAGGACACATTCGTACACAGCCTCAGTCACTCAGACCGGGGCACGTCTCATCCCAGGACACATTTGTACACAGCCTCAGTCACTCAGACTGTAGATACACCACTTCACCCCATGTGCACAGCCTTGGGGTGTGAGAGTAAACCTGAGGACCCAGAGAAAACCCACACGGACATGGTGGAAACCTGGAAACTCTACAGATAGTGGCCATGAGCAAGAATCCATTTTTTTCCTCATCAATGTTATAACAAAATGACATTGATGAAATGCTATTCAAAGACCTGCTATAGTTACAAATTGGTTATTAGACCGGTTCAGGTCTCTACCTTGCCAGTTGCTAGCCGACGTTAAGTTTCTCATCTGCGACTTAAAAATCCAGGAATGATAAAATGATACTGTTTAGCAGAGTCCGTACAATTAGCTATAGTTGTTCTCATGAAATTATTTCACCCGAAGTTTAGGGATTTATCCTGGAAGGCAGTAGGAGTGCCTACTCACCACATATGGGCGTTGTTCTATCATACCGCAGGTAGCACTTAAGGTTGGAATCATTGCTGACCCCAACGTAAAATGCCTCTTTCTGGACAAGGAAATGGAGAGTGAATCCTTTGTAATTCCCCCCGTGTTGTTTATTTCTTTGAAGACATAGTCTTGCTGTGTCACCCAGGCTGGAGCTGGAGTGCAGTGGCCCAATCTTGGCTCACTGCAACCTCTGCCTCCGAGGTTCAAGCAATTCTGCTGCCTCAGCCTCCCAAGTAGCTGGGACCATAAGCGTGCGCTGCTACACCTGGCTAATCTTTGTAATTTTCGTAGAGACAAGGTTTCACCATGTTGGCCAGGCTGGCCTCAACTCCTGGACTCCAGTGGTCTGCCTGCGTCAGCCTCTCAAAATGTCAGGATTACAGGCGTGAACCACCACGCCCAGCCCTCTGTATTTTTGATGGGATGGATGGCTGAACATTTAGAGAGAACCTTAAAAGTTAAAAGTAAAAGCAAAGAAATCTTAGTAACAAAAAGCAACTTCATGCAATGTCATTGTTTTACTGCATCTTAATAAAGAAATGTGGCCACCTTAGGGCCAGAATATGATTGATAATTTTAATAGTGTTTCTTGGATAATATCAGGATAGAGAGTATAAATTATATTAACATATTAGCTTGCATCTTGTCAGGGAAAATAGGTAGATTCTCTGCACTCGGAGGAAGGAGGGACGAGAAGTCCTGTTTAGTGTCATATAAAGAAGAGTATGGCCAACCAGTGCCTGGCGTTCTGCAGCTTGGGACAGGTGGTGGGGAAGGGCACTGCCTCTCTTGTGAGCTTTCTTGCCCAAGGGACAAATGAGTTAAGCAGTACTACATCATTAGTGGTGTGTCTCTGTGTTTGTGTGTGTGTAAATGTAAGAGAACAGAGCCTGTAAGTCTTGCCCTTTTGCTTTATCAGGCATCCCACTCCTACCCCTCAGCATAAGAATGTAGTCTTTTTTTTTTTTAGAGACGGGGTCTCGCTATGTTGTCCAGGCTGGAGTGCAGTGGCTATTCACAGGCGCGATCCCACTACTGATCAGCTTGGGAGTTTTGATCTGCTCCGTTTCTGACCTGGGCCAGTTCACCCTTCCTTAGACAACCTGGTGGTCCCTCGCTCCCGGGAGGTCACAATATTGATGCCGAACTTAGTGCGGACACCCAATTGGCATAGCGCACTACAGCCCAGAACTCCTGGGCTCAAGCGATCCTCCCATCTCAGCCTCCTGAGTAGCTGGGACTACAGGCACACACCACTGTGCCCGGCAAGAATGTAGTCTTAACCCCAAGCCACTGCTTTTTCTACATGTACTTCTAATCTTGAGCAGGTCTTGGGGGCAGTTCACTACTGCACCAGCAGACTACACGACTCACAGCAATCTTTTTTTTTTTTTTTAAAACAGTGATTTGCACTGATCTAGCCTCCAAGGGCTAAGGGCCCAGCTGAAACAGAGAATTTATTTTTATATCATGTCATCTTGTGCAAAGACTGCTACATAATCAGGAGTCAGAAATCTAAGGGAATAGTCTGTGAAGTCATTTTGTCCATGAGTTGTGTTACAACACATTCATTCATTGTAAACAATCACCAACAGTCATTGCCATAATTTATTCTTGGCAGTAAATTGGGTTTTCAAGTGACAGGGTAAGCTATCCGAATTAAGCAACCAGGAGCTCCAGTTACACGTGCTGGAAAAGATGTCTGTGAGACTTCGGGTTCCACCACCTCATATTAGAGGTGAGCAAGTGGAGACCCAGGGAAGGCAGGTGACTTGCCCACGGTCACCCAATGGGTTAGGGCCATATCAAGAACTGGAACATTGGTCATTCATCACATTCTGTCCTTAAGCCTTTCTGCTCCACTTCCTGTTGACACAATGGGCAGGATTTTGAAATCCACTTTCATTCCTGGGGATTGATAGAAAGGTTTTTCACTTGTCCAATCCCATTTTCTTTCTCCAGGCAGATGACAGGTAGCAATTTCAGAAACTGAGCAGGGAATGGTGAAAGCTAGATTGTAGTGGGCTCTTTTTGGTTTGGTTGTCATGAGTGCTCTCAATGCAGAGCTTAGAAACCTCTCCAGAGAAATAATCATCAGCTCTCCAAGGAGTGCTCTTGCAGGCTAGCATGTTGCCTTGCTTGCTGGTGTGTATCTCCCTGTAAACTCCCGGCATCCAGTGTCCACACACAGAAAAACCGGCTGACTTATTTTCTTGCTCTGTTGTATGACAGACAATCCGAATGTAGCTCTGGTGCCTTGTTATGTACCCACAGTAAGTTGAATGTGTTTGCCTTTAATATATAAATGTGTTTGCCTTTTATACATGCACGCACACACACACACATACATAAACACACATACACACACACATATAACAATTAGAACAGATGTTTTTAAAATATGATTTTCAAGGAAATATGTAAAAACTGGCATCTCTTCAGATAGACATAGAGGTACTAAAAACCCTTGGTTAATATGACTCGTGTGTATACTCCATGTGGTGCATTTTACACAGTATCTAAAGGTGTTTCCTTATTTTGAATTAGTTAAAAGATAGGTTTGAGACGTGGGAGAAGAGTATGTTGTATTTCTTGTCTGATCTGAGGAATTTTGTGTTCTTGAAGTCTATAATTAGGGGCTTGTGTTAATTATTTATTGAAACAAAGCTGAAGGTAGGGGTGAGGGGAGGGCCGCATAGTGGAAAACATTCTATGGCAGACATCTGAGCTTTACTTAAAAGCATGGGCTGCAAAGACATGTAAATTCATTGGCTTAATTGGAAGAGAGTATTTATAGAGATTGAATGATCCAGTAAAACTAAAAGCCTGGCTTCTTTCATCTTCAGAGACTGCTTTAGTAAATGCTGTTCTGAAATCCTGCAAAGTGGACTTTGCCATCGAATACCTGGCCTCCTGGCAGTCAGTAACTTTGACGTAACCCTGTTGCCTGACTTGTATTTACTAAGTACTATTCTTTTTTGGCTTTGGGTTTCTACTGAAAACATACATATAAAGAAAAAAATGTCCGTATACACTGAAGTTTTCTGATTTTTTTATGTAGCTCCATAATTTGATTTCAATAACTATTATAAAGAAACTTTTATAAGAAGATAAAATTAGAAAATCTTGCTGTCCAGCCTGTTCCCACCTAACCTGCCCACCCACACCTTTTATAGTTTACCATTTCCATTAAATTTTCAAAAATTCTTCCACTGTTTATGCAAATCTCAAAAATTTTCAAATGCTTTTTATTTTCTTTCTGTTCTTAGAAAAGGTGACAACTAGATGTTATTCTGCACCTTGTTTTTACATGGGACCATGTACTTTAATGAGCTTTTCATGTACGTAAGCTTTTATGAGCTTTTTACGTGAGATCACATACTTTAATGAGATTTTCACATACATATGAGCTTTTCAGTACATGCAAATCTGCCTCATACTTTTTGGAGCTGTGCAGTATTCCATTGTATGCAAGTCTCGGAATTATTTAAATCAGTCTCCCAAATAGACTTTTTGATTCTTTCAATCTGCTGCTATTATGAAGGTGCCGTGAATAACCTTGTATATCACTTCATACATCCTCTGGGGTGTCTGTAGGGTAGCTTCCTATAAGAGGATTGGGATTTGGGCCAGTAGATATGTGCATATGTATTTGTGATAGTATGGCTAGCCCTCTTTTTTTTAACTTTTAAGTTTTGGGATACATGTGCAGGTTTGTTATATAGGGAAACTGTGTCATAAAGGTTTGTTGTACAGATTTTTTCATCACAGGGATTAAGCCTAGTACCCATTAGTTACTCTTCCTGATCCTCTCCCTCCTCCTACCCTCTACCTTCTCTAGGCCCCAGTATCTGTTCCCCTCTATGTGCCCATGTGTTCTCATCCTTTAGCTCCCAGTTATAAGTGAGAACATGCAGTGTTTGGTTTTCTCTTCCTGTGTTAGTTTGTTAAGGATAATGGCCTCCAGCTCCATCTATGCTCCCACAGAGGATACAACTCATTCTTTTTATGGCTGCATAGTATTCCAAGGTATATATGTACCACATTTTCTTTATCCAGCCTGTCATTGGTGGGCATTTAGGTTAATTCCATGTCTTTTGCTATTGTGAATGGTCCTGCAGTGAACATATGTGTGCATGTGTCTTCATGATAGAACAATTTATATTCCTTTGGATATATACCCAGAAATGGGAATGCTGGGTTGAATAGTAGTTCTGGTGGTTTTTTGGTCCTTGAGAAATCACCACACTGCTTTCCATAATGGTTGAACTAATTTATACTTCCAATAACAACGCATAAGCCTTTTTCTCGGCAACCTCACCAACATCTGTTGTTTTTTGATTGTTTAATAATAGACATTCTGTCTGGTGTGAGATGGTGTCTCATTGTGCTTTTGATTTGCATTTTTCTAATGATCAGTGACATTGAGCTTTTTTTCATATACTTATTGGCCCCATGTATGTGTGTCTTTTGAAAAGTATCTGCTCATGTCCTTTGCCCACGTTTTAATGGGGCTGTTTGTTTTTTTCTTGTAAATTTGTTTAAGTTTCTTATTGATGCTGGATATTAGACCTTTGTCAGATGCATAGTTTGTGAAAATTTTCTCCCATTTTATATGTTGTCTGTATACTCTGAGAGTTTCTTTTGCTGTGCAGAAGCTCTTTAGTTTAATTAGATACCGTTTGTCAATTTTTGCTTTTGTTGCAATTGTTTTTGGTGTCTTCATCATGAAATCTTTGCCTATTCCTGTTTCCAGAATGGTATTGCCTAGGTTATCTTCCTGGGTTTTTACAAAAGTTTTGGATTTTACACTTAAGTCTTTAATCCGTCCTGAGCTGATTTTTTTCTAGTTCTGTGAAGAATGTCATTGACAGTTTGATAGGAATAGCACTGAATCTGTAAATTGCTTATGTTTTCCCATTTGTTTGTATCATCTCTGATTTCTTTGAGCAGTGTTTTATATTTCTTGTCATAGAGATCTTTCTAGCATATTCCAAGGTATTTTATTCTTTTTGTGGCAATTGTGAAGGGATTATGTTCCTGATTTGGCTCTTGGCTTGACTGTTGGTATATGGGAATGCTAGTGATTTTTGTACGTTGCTTTTGTATCCTGAGACTTCACTGAATTTGTTATCAGCTTAAGGAGCTTTTGGGCTGAGACTATGGGGTTTTCGAGGTATAGAATCATGTTGTCTGCAAGCAGGTATAGTTTGACTTCTTCTCTTTTTATTGGGATGCCCTTTATTTCTTTCTCTTGACTGATTGCTCTGGCCAGGGCTTCCAGTACTATGTTGAATAGAAGTGGTGAAAGAGGGCATCCTTGTCTTTTGCCAGTTTTCAAGAGGAATGCTTCCAGCCTTTTCCCATTCAGTATTATGTTGGCTATGGGTTTGTCATAGATGGCTCTTTTTATTTTGAGGTATGTTCCTTCAATATCTAGTTTATTGAGAGGTTTTAACATGAAGCAGTGTTGAATTTTATTGAAAGCCTTTTCTGCATCTATTGAGATAATCATATGGTTTTTGTCTTTAGTTGTTTATGTGATGATTCACATTTCTTGTTTTGCCTAAGTTGAACCACCTTGCATCCCAGGGATAAAGCTTATTTGATTGTGATGGGTAAGTTGTTTTTTTTTCCTTTTTTGCTTGGCATATTTTGTGTCTTGAGAAAATGGATGGGTAAGCTTTTTGATATGTTACTGGATTTGGTTTGCCAGTATTTTATTGAGGATTTTTGCATCGATGTTCATCAAGGATATTGACCTTCTTTTTTTATTGTGTCTCTGCCAGGTTTCGGTATCAGGATGATGCTAGCCTCACAGAATGAGTTAGGGAGGAACCCCTCCCCCTCAGGTTTTTGGACTACAGTGGGAATGGTACTAGCTCTTGGTAAATCTGATAGAATTTGGATTTGGCTGTAAATCTGTCTGGTCCTGGGCTTTTCTTGGTTGGTAGGCTATTTATTACTGATTCAATTTCAGAGCTTGTTATTGATCTGTTCAGGGATTCTGTTTCTTTCTGGTTCACTCTTGGGACAGTGTGTGTGTCCACGACTTTATCCATTTATTCTAGAGTTTATAGTCGTGTTGCTTGCCCTTTCGGTGGACTGGTGTTTTTTTAAATGGAATGCTTCACATAATTTGCCTGTCATCCTTGCACAGGGGCCATGTTAATCTTCTCTGTATAGTTCCAGTTTTCATAAGGTACTACTGAAGCGAGCACCCTAAGTACTGATTGATTTCTGCACTCCCGCCAACTTAATGAGGGCTGCACCAATAGAGTGGTTATCTATCTTAAGCTGATACACGAATTCAGTGAAGTCTCAGGATACAAAAGCAACATACAAAAATCACTAGCATTCCCATATACCAACAGTCAAGCCAAGAGCCAAATCAGGAACATAATCCCATTCACAACTGCCACAGAAAGAATAAAATAGAAACATTTCTTGTTACTCAAACTTTTGGATTTTTGCCAATCTCATTTGTAAAATATACTGTATCGATACAGTTTGGATTTGCATACCTTTTTTAAAAAGCAAGAGGCTGGACATCTTTTCAAGATGTTTAGAGGCCATTTCTTTTTTTCTTTTTTAAACTGCGCTTACTTAATTCGTGTACGTGATTTACTCTCCTCTTAGATTCTTGCTCTTTTTCTTGTTGATTTGTGAGGGCTCTTTATATCACAGGGAGATTAACTCTGTGATACGATCTTCAAATTTTTCTTGGTTTGTCATTTCCTTTAGTATTTGTGGGGTTGTCTGTCTTATAAGGGAGTTAATTTTCCATTCTTTGCTTTATGGCTTCTGGATTTCAAGTCACAGAAAGCATTTTCCACCAACCCCTTCCACACATAGACATACTAGAATTGACCCATATTTTCTTGCAGAATTTCCATGCGATTACTTCTTTTTGCATTTAAATATTTGCTCCATTTGCGGTTTATCCTGATATTCTGTAAAGTATGGATTCAAGTTTGGTTTTTTCCTGAAGATAGGCTGTCGCTCTGTTGCCCTGACTGGAGTGCAGTGGCGCAGTCACGGCTCCCTGCAGCCTCCACCTCCTGTACTCAAGCAGTTCTCTTACCTCAGCCTCCTGAGTAGCTGGGACCACAGGTGCACACCACCATGCCTGGAAAATTTTATTATTTGTGGAGATGAGGCCTTGTTATGTTGCCCAGGCTGGTCTTGAACTCCTGGGCTCAGGCGATCCTACCTCATCATCCCAAAGTGCTGAGATTATAGACAGGAGCAACCGTACCTGGCTCAACTTTATTTTATTGTAGATGGCTACCCAATTTCCCTAACCACTTGGTCAAAATGCCCACCTTTCCTCCCACTGAAGAGCCACCATTATAAAGTAAATATTGAATAAATGAAAAATAGCCACTGTTCCCTTGTAAAACAAGAAACCATGGGTCACTGTTTTTTGGAAAGAATGTTTAGGTTCTCTTTTTAACTCAAGACAGCTCTTCCATTTTGTCCTCCAAGGGTAATAACTACTCAAGAGTGAATGAATGAGGTTAACAACCCACCTGCTTATTTCTCCCTAGGGGAATGTTAACCTTTTGCCTCTTGGCACAATTCCTGAGATTTATCTTAAGACACTGTCTCCTTTCAATCAAAGTATTTGTCTCTTTATCACAAAGCCTGAAGCTAAATAGAAACCTTTCTTGTTATTCAAGGAGCATGTTTTATGAGCCCTAAGTACAGGAGTTCTCAAAGTGTGGTCCTCAGACTAGCAGCCTCAACATCAGCTGAGAATTGTCAGAAATCCAAATTGCCATCCTTGACCTACAGAATCAGAGACCCTGTGTGGACAAGCCCAACAATCTGAATTTAATAAGCCTCTCAGATGATTCTGAGTATGCTCAAGTTTGAGTTCTATGAACTTAGAGGTAATATTTAATTTCATAATGGCAGTTTACAACCCTACGGCACTGCCTTAGGTGGGTTCTGTCCTTATCTTCTTGACATGTAAAAATGTAGACTAGCAGCAGGAAGTGACATTCTGTTCTTTAAAGGTGGTATTCTTTAGAGTAGGAAACTTCCCTGCCTTACCTCAGGAGTCAGGGAGACATCTCACTAGTACTGAGTGCTTTGGCCTAGTACATCTTCCATCCAGGATCTTGCCACTGGGTCAGTGCTTCCCTTTGTCATATAATAATAAACCAGCAAAACTGGTTTCTATAATTTGCTAGGGAGTTTTGTAGTGTTGAAGACTTGTCTTACCCCCACAAAAGCATCATTGTTCCTTCTCATCCCTTTCCCCTCTGCCTTTAATATTAATTTGATACCAGAACAGAATACTTCTGATGACTGTTAGCCACGCCATCATGGTACTTGTATTTGGCAGGTTAAGGCAGAGTTCCCATAAACAGCAGTAACCTCTGAGCCAAATTGCCAGCCAGGGTTTGGCTCAGAGCAGTAGTTCTTTTTTTTTTTTTTTGTGAGACAGAGTCTCACTCCGTCACCAGGCGCCAGGCTGGAGTGCAGTGGCGCGACCTCGGCTCACTGCAACCTCCACCTCCCGGATTCAAGCAATTCTCCTGCCTCAGCCTCCAGAGTAGCTGGGACTACAGGCGTGCGCCACCAATCCCAGCTAATTTTTTTTGTATTTTTAGTAGAGACGAGGTTTCACCATGTTGGCCAGGATGGTCTCGATTTCTTGACCTCGTGATCCGCCCGCCTCGGCCTCCCAAAGTGCTGGGATTACAGGCGTGAACCACCGTGCCTTGCCAGAGCAGTAGTTCTAAAGCTTTTCTGGCATTAGAGTCCACTGCACAGCTTTTTAAAATCCAGCTACCCAGGCAACATCCATGTAACTGATTCCACATCTCAGGGGTGGAACCCAGGGATCAGGATATTTTTTTTATTACCCAGTTGATGACAACGTGTATCCAAGTTAGTTTAAGAACCAAGGACACGCACGTTTGTTCTAAAGTAGTTTTGGTTATCGTAAGATTATAAGAGGGACCAAATATCGAGTGCAAGAAAATGGTCCTGAATGCCAGTACAATCAGAATAAGAAATGCATAAAGAGCAACTTGCTTGAAGCTGAAGTCAACTCCGTTTTGGATGGCTTTCTTGTCTTTTGATGAACCCATGTTGTAGTATGTGTTTCTCTCCATATCCTGTGTGTGTCATTGTAATAGTCTTGCTGATTGATTTTGTTGGCTGTAAGCAAAGTGATAAAATGCCAGTGAATGCCTGTGCCAGGGAGGTCAGGACTGGACTCTCCCGCTTGGCTCTGTTTTGATGCATTTAGCAGATTGATTCCAACCCTCTTTGGAGACTCTGACCTACAAAAGCTTCTGTTATCTTTGAGAGCTCCAGGGAAAGCTATGGACCTTTCTAGATCTTTTCTCACCTTTTGGCCTATCAGATATTGCCTTGTCCACAGCAGCACTTGACGATCCGTCATAGACGTCTATGGTTTTATTTATTGACCCTGCTGTACGATTTTCTCTGTAGCGAGTCATAGTTGGCTGAAGAGAGAGTTGATGATTAAATACAAAACTTTCTAAACATCCTGTTTTCCCTCAAGACAGGGCACTGTTCTTAATAAAGTGAGCATTCTTTTGGACTGGCCCTGGGGCAAGGGTGTCCCAAAAACTTTGACAGGGGTGCCATTTGGTCATAAACAGTGTGGTAATAGGGTGGAGACAGAAAGAAATTCTCTCATCCCTTTTACAACTCCAGACAATTCTAGAACCAACTCTTGGGACCCTAGGGAAGGAACTGTGAAATGATATGCTAGCTGAGGCTTGCTGTGGCCACACCTCAGGGTTGTGCATTGAAGGAGCTAGGCAAAGAGTTTTTTGTTTTTTGGTTTTTTTTGAGACAGAGTCTCACTCTTGTTGCCCAGGCTGGAGTGCAATGGTGCCCGCCACCTCCACCTCCCGGGTTCAAGAGATTCTCCTGCCTCAGGCTCCCGAGTAGCTGAGATTATAGGCATGTGCCACAATGCACAGCTGATTTTTTTTTTTTTTTTTTTTTTCAGTAGAGACGGACTTTCTCCATATTGATCAGGCTGGTCTCGAACTCCCAACACCAGGTGATCCACTTTCCTCAGCCTCCCAAAGTGCTGGGATTACAGGCGTGAGCCACCATGCCCAGCCTGGAGCTTATGCCTTTAAGCTACAAACTAAGTCACAGATCAAGGGACGTTTTGCTTAGAATTCTATGATGGTTTTTGAAATATATGGTCCTTACTTTATGTTCTTACCTGTAATCCTGTATATAGCTTTTGCCAGGTTCTGGTGGGTCTTGCCCAGAGATGGTCATAGTAAATGAACAAAAGAAGTAATTGATTAGGATGTGAAATTTCAGAGATGCTCACAGCCCTTCAAGCCCTGGAAAGTGGTATGCCAGTGAGTTTTCTGGTCCTGTCTACGCCTCGTACAAATGAAGAAACCGAGACCCAGGGAACTCAGCCAAGGTTCCTTGCCATTCCTCCAGTCTCCCGGTTTAAAAAAAAAAAATTAAGTTATATTTTGCAAACTGACAGAATTATACAATGGAAATAACATTCATTTTAATGTATCTGTTCTTGTAGTTTCTTATTTTATTCACCTTTATAAACCATTCTGAGAACATTGTCATAAAGAGCATTCTCCTAAATTGGAATGTGATTCAAATAGTCCTGTCTCTTTTCCTCCTTGCTTTTTATGAAATGACTGCCTACACGCACTTGCGCACATATTTTAGTGAGCAATGCAATGTGCGAATACAAATAGAAATAGATTTTGTAAAAAAAATTAATGTCAGTCCGCTAGTTAAAAAAGTACCAAAGTCATTACAAGATCCATTAACCATGTTTAAGAAAAGTATTGAGGGCTTTTGGGGGGATTAAGTAATTTTAATTTATAAATACTGTTCTCAGATTCATAAACCTTAACTGATTTGTAGAGATTATGAAGGTTTGTTTCTCACACAGTTAATATTTGTTGCTTTTAAAATAACCAGGTATTAACTTTGCATTTATAATGATTGCAATGATTTGTAATTGCAAAAAGTTATCCCTGGTCGTAAGAATTCCTCGATGAATTCTCAGGTAAGATCTCATGCAGTGTTCCTTACAGTTCATTTGGGGTCATTCATCAGGAAAAGCAGTGCATTTCGGGTTTATGAACTCACTTTGCCTACAGGTGAGATTTCCAGGCTTCAAACCAGCAGGAGGAGAGGCAGTGGGAGGATCTGACGTCGGTATGGCTTCAGAGATGAAGAGAGTGTTTCTCCTCCACACCCCCTTTGCCTACACCTGGAAATAAGTTTAGCCTAGGGAAAAAATGTTCCCTGACTTGTCAGGTTCAGCTAGTGTACCTTTTAAGATCCTTCATTCTTTCTCTTTCTTTTGAGATGAAATTTCACTCTATTGCCCAGGCTGGAGTACAGTGGCCCCATCTTGGCTCACTGCACCCTCCACACCCCAAGTTCAAGTGATTCTCACGTCTTGGCCTCCCAAGTAGGGGGGATTACAGAAGCAAGCCATCATGCCCAGCTAATTTTTTTTTTCTTTTTTTTTTTTTGGATATTTAATAGAGATGGGGTTTCACCATGTTGGCCAGGCTGGTCTTGAACTCCTGACCTCAGGTGATCTGACCACCTTGGCCTCCCAAAGTGCTGGGATTACAGGCGTCAGCCACTGCGCCCTGCCCGTTCTCTCTTCAGTCTCTCAATTAACAAACATCTACGCAGTATCCATTACCTAGAATTGTAGGAAGATGTATAGGATACAGGTAGTAAAGAGATAAGTGGGTTAGAAAATAACCACTCATAAAAAGGTGATAAACTGTCAGAGTGGTCCCCGAGCTCCACCTGCCACAATCGCCTCCTGAGAAATCCTTGTTCTGCGTATGAGCTAAATTCCTGCTCAAATAAATTATTGCTCTTCCTGTGATCATTGGGCTGCTGAACAGAGCCAGGGTGTTTCACAGACGTCACAGTTTGTTATTGACTTTATCACCAGTAAAAGTTAATATCGTCACCCCTTTCCTGCAGCAACACATTACCATTTTTTTTTCCAAACACTCATTTAGGTAAAGAACATTTTTCTTAGTATAATTTTCATTGAATTCCATATTATCAAGTTTGTATATTTTTAGAGCTTTTGGATCACTATTCCAGCCCACATTTTTCATAGCAATTTGTCTAGTATTTCTTCAAGATCTTTTTATGTTCATTTGAAAACCGAACATGACTTCCTATGTATTCATTAGCAATCACTGCTGTGGGCCTTTCTGTTTGATTTTTCTGTACCTCATTGCGGCTCATTGTGAAGTAGAAAAAGGCTAACGAAGACCTTGTTCTGAACCTAAAGTGGATAAGCAAGAGGCTTCGGAGCCATAATCTCTACCAAAATGTTTGCCCACATTGCTGTAACAGGGAGTCATTCAGAATGAGAGTAGAGGGATTTGTCGCCTTTTAAAGAATTGTGTGTGTTTTTTCTACTTTGATGGTTGTGTTGCTTTGCCGGGGAGATTTTGAAAGAGAAGACTCATCATCTTGTACTCCCATACCGAGGGGCCTTTAACCCCTAGGTCAAGCAGTGACTACCAGAGTTGACT
The DNA here is from genome assembly GCF_030222135.1 of Aotus nancymaae. Classification (NCBI taxonomy): domain Eukaryota; kingdom Metazoa; phylum Chordata; class Mammalia; order Primates; family Aotidae; genus Aotus; species Aotus nancymaae. The sequence continues at coordinate 17,214,755 of NW_026988465.1, forward strand.
GCTCTGCCTGTTGGTTCCTTTCTGCACCTCCCTCCCAGACCATTTCTCCACGTCCTCAGCCTTAGGAAAAACAGCTCACTCATGGTGCTCACTGGTGGACTTTGGAGATAAGCTTCTATTCTTGGTTGTTTTTAAGAAAACTGAATTCTCTTAGAGCCAGCCCATGTCTTATCAGTGTAACTTTACTCTCCAAGGATTTCATTCTGTCCTTTAAACACTAGATTTCTCAAAAATAGACTTGTCAGTAAAACTCTGTTGTGACCAACAGGCAAAAGTATTGATTTTGTGTGGAGAGTGCCTTTTTAATATTCTGTTCCCCAGAAGTGGTTCCAGGATGCTTCCCTAGAAGTTTTTGGGAAGAACAATTGGAGTAAGAGAGGTTCTTCCATTATCTGCCCTGGTCTGGGTGTCTTCAGATGACTCTGTCGGCTCACAAGTTGTTTAATCCTGAATTTATGTTGTCGGGGATCATATGACATGGGGTCTATATCAGAGTTTCCACAGTTTTTTTCTTTACTGATAAAGTCTGGAAGGGCCAGGCGCCGTGGCTGATGCCTGTGATCCCAGCGCTTTAAGAGACTGGGGCAGGTGGATGGCCTGAGACCAGCCTGGCCAACATGGTGAAACGCCATCTCTACTAACAATACAAAAATGAGTCTGGCATGGTGGCTGTAATTCCAGCTCCTCAGGAGGCTGAGGCAGGAGAATCGCTTGAACCTCAGAGGTGGAGGTGGCAGTGAGCCAAGAATGCACCACTGCACTCCAGCCTGGGCAACAGAGCGAGACTCCGCTGGAATTAAAAAAAATAATAAAAAAAGAATAACCAGGAAGAGCTTCAGTGGGAAGAACAGTAGGAGAAATGAAGTCCCAGGGATTATCTAAAGAGACATACTGATCTCAGAATAGTGATGCCAGCTATAAAAACTGAGTACCACTTATACCATTAGATGAAGAGCCTGTTCTGAAATCCTCCTATTACCACTATATTATGTTAAAAAGTATATGTCTCCACAGTCAGTGTAGCCTGAGATTTGATGTCACTGTTTACACTGATTTTTTTTAAATATATAGAAATGTTTTTATCTTAACTAATTAAAGATTTGTTAGGAAATCCACTTTCCTTTCATTAAAATAATCGGTTCATTCTTTCACTAAATGTTATTCTTTGTCAGTGCTCACGGAGGCTTCCCATGCCTTGACGCCCAGAAACCCCGGCATCTCAGAACTTCTCACTGGCTGACCGGTTCCCCCAGTGTGTCGTAGCCTCTCTGGTCCCTAGGCATTTGTTTTGTTTTTAACATGTGTTTCCTCTGTTTTTATACTATTTTTGCCAATTTTACAGATGAATTACATAGATTATGTATTCCCACACACATTCTATCAGAAGTATGTAGGAGGTGTTAACGTCTAAAGCCCTTCCCCTTCTCCTCACTGATGGACTTCCTCCCAGGCCTTTTTCTATGTATTTCCAACAGTGGTTGTTTTTGCTTTACATTGTAATCTATGCCTTATCTAAAGTTCTGACTTGTTTTTTTCCTTACTCATTAAAGGAAACATGTACCTTGGCCATAGAATACTGCAGGTACATAATGTTCTATAATATGGGTATGTAAAATAGAATGGTTTATTTAACCGTTCCCTTGTTGATGAACAATAATCATTTAGAATTTTAACTTACCCCTGTTGATTATAGTGCTATAATAAACATCCTTATACATGCCTCGCTGTGCATGTTTTTTTTTAGTATTTCTCTAGGGTAAATTGATTCCCAGAAGTACACTTGTAGAGTCAAAAGGTCATCATGTTTAGGCTAGGCACAGTGGCTCACTTCTGTAATCCCAGCCTTTGGGAGGTTGAGGGGGGCGGATCATCTGAGGTCAGGAGTTCAAGACCAGCCTGACCAACATGGAGAAACCCTGTCTCTACTAAAAATACTAAAGTTAGCTGGGTGTGGTGGCACACGACTGTAATCCCAGCTACTCTGGAGGCTGAGGCAGGAGAATCATTTGAACCCAGAGGGTGGAAGTTTCAGTGAGCCGAGATCACACCACTGCACTCCAGCCTGGGAGACAGAACAAGACTCTATCTCAAAAAAAAAAAAAAAAAAAAGATCATGCATGTTTAAAATATTAACACTGCCAGGGCCGGGCGCGGTGGCTCAAGCCTGTAATCCCAGCACTTTGGGAGGCCGAGGCGGGTGGATCACGAGGTCAAGAGATCGAGACCATCCTGGTCAACATGGTGAAACCCCGTCTCTACTAATACAAAAAAATTAGCTGGGCACAGTGGCGCGTGCCTGTAATCCCAGCTACTCAGGAGGCTGAGGCAGGAGAATTGCCTGAACCCAGGAAGCGGAGATTGCGGTGAGCCGAGATCGCGCCATTGCGCTCCAGTCTGGGTATCAAGAGCGAAACTCCGTCTCAAAAAAAAAAAAAAAAAAAAAAAAAAAAAAAAAAAAAAAATATTAACACTGCCAGATAATCCTACAGAATAGTTACACTAAAGTCTCATGCCACCCTTCTGCCTCACTGATGCTTGTTTTTAATTTTTTTAAATTTATTATAAAATATTTCAGGTACAAAAGATAGAAGAGCATAGCACCCATGAAATGACATTAACAACAAATTTAAGAGTCTTGTTTCTCTCCCCAAATGCATTGTTTTTCCACTACATTTCCCTTCATTTGTCTTACTTTACCTGTATTGTGTATGTCTACTTTTACTGTGTATTTATTATTCTAATGCTGTTTTATGAAAAGATACTGTATAAATTCTGGGTGTTTTTGTTTTTTACTCACTACTATATTTATGTGACTGGCCTGTGTTAATAACTATAGCCTGGTACTAATGCCGCTCTCCAGATTCTTGTATACACGTCCTTGTGCGTGTGTGCAAGAGTTTATGGTACTTATTGAGGAGTTGATGGTTTTCACTAAATAGTGATAAAACTCTTCTCCCGAGGAGTCCTCCCCCTTAACCCTGGCTTTAAGCATAGTATCAGTTTCTCATATTTTCAGCACTTGGTGTTTTTAGACTTTGTAATTTTTGCCAACCTCATGCGTGTGGAAAGGCTATTTCATTTTAATTTATGTTTCCCTGACTTCATATTTTAATATTTTCAACCATTTAGCCTCTTCTAGGAATTCCCTATTCCTGTCTTTTATCTAATTTTCTCTTGGGCTATATTATAATCTTTTCTTACTGGCTACTCCTAATTCCTTACCTGGATAATATTGCTGAGGTATCTTACCTTTTCATTGTTTTACTGTGTCCTTTTGATGACAGACAGCACGTGTGATTTGGGCTGTTCTCCCGTGCAGTCTCTTGCTTACCTCATTAGGTCTGGAGTTGAATTTTGTATGTGGTTTGAGGGATCCAATTTTATTTTTTCTTCCCAGATACACAGTTTATTAAATAATCCATTCTTTGCAGTATCTACAATGCTCCATTTGCAATATATCACATCTTCATGTATGTGTGGAGCTGTTTCTCAGTTTTCTATTCTATTCTATTTTTTTGGTCTATTTACCTTTTGCTATGCCTGTACATATTTCACTATATCTCTGTGGTTTTTTTTTTTTTTGAGACAGGGTCTCACTTTGTTGCCCAGGCTGGACTCAAACTCCTGGGCTCATGCAGTCCTTCAACCTCAGCCCCCATTCATTCTCTAGTGTAGTCAGCTCACTGTAGCCTCAAATTCCTGGGCTTAAGTGATCCTCCCACTTTAACCTCCAAGAAGGTGTGACTACAGGGGTGCACCACCACACTTGGCTAATTTTTTTATTTTTGTAGAGACCAGGTCTTGCTGTTACCTAGGCTGTTCTTGAACTCCTCGTCTCAAGTAATTCTCCTGCCTCTGCCTCCCAACATGCTATGATTATAGACGTGAGCCCCATTGCACCAGGCCAAATCTCTTCAAAAGATAATCTGCTTTAAAAATCAGTAAATTATGGCCAGGTGCAGTGGCACACACCTATAATCCCAGTGCTTTGAGAGGCTGAGGTGGGAGGATAGCTTGGGGCCAGGAGTTGAAGACCAGCCTGGGCAACATAGTGAAGTCCTGTATCTTTGAAAACAAAGAGAGAGATTTAAATGTGGAGGAGGGAGTTACACATTTACCCAGGTAGTTACCGTTTCTGATGCTCTTAATTCCTTCGCGTAGACCTGTTTTTCATTTGGCATCATTTTCTTCTGTTTGAGGCACTTCCTTGAATATTTTCTCTAGTCTACTGGTGAAGAATTCTTTCAGCTTTTATATCTCTGGGAAAAAGTCTCTATTTTGCCTTTGGATTTTTAAAAGATTTTTGCTGGGTATGTATGAGAATGTAGAGGAATAAACAAACTCTGTTTCCCCTACTATAATCTCACTTCACACTTCTGACACCAGCTGTGCCAGGTGAGGGGATAGTTTCCCTAGACATCAAGCAGGCAATTCATTCTGCAACAGACACCAGCTAGGTGTCCACCAATTTGATTCTGACACTATCTACCCAGAGATAGTGTTCAGATCCCACAGGTTGAAGCCTTAGCCCCCAAGAATGCCCCCCACTTCCAATGCCAGTCACCAGCCCCAGGTTGTTTTACCTGTTTTTCTGACTGAATAGCTATAAATTGGGGTTCCCACAACCCCCTTCTTGGGTTTGATTAATTTATCAGAGCAGCTCACAGGACTCAGGGAAATGACCTTTACTGGTTTATTATAAAGGACACACATAAAGGTATGCATAGGGTGAGGTAGGGAGGAAGGAGTGTGGAGCTTCCCTGCCCTCCCCAGGTACGCCATCCTCTAGGAACCTCCATGTGTTCGTTTATTCAGAAGCTCTCCAAACCCAGTCCTTTGGGGGCTTTTATGGAAGCCGCATTACATAGGCAAGGTTGATTGCATCATAGGCCATTGGTGATCAATGGGCGGTTGTCTATTCAACTTGAAACTGCTTTGAAATGCATCATAAACACAGTGGCTCTGTCAGTCAGTCGAGCGCTGTTTATCAGGCACTGAAGAATCCAGCAGCTCCTCACACAGTTCCAGAGTCAGGCCTAGGGGAGAGATTATCTTCTTTCATTCCTCAGGTAGGTAGCATGATCCCTTCTAAACCATTTCCATTTTATGATGGAACTCTTCTGGGCACTGCCATCCCCACTACAGTGTTTCTCTGACATCACCCCCAGACAGCATGGATATTTCAGGTTTCAGGGTCATTTTATGTTCTTCAGTCATAGGGGCAGTTTCAATGAATGTCCCACATCAAGGTAGTAAGTATCTTTCAGATGGCAGTTCTCTAGTCCAAAGTCCCAGTAGCTGTCGCTAGGAGGTGCTCACAGGCTTTTGCCATAAGCCTCCGTCTAGGGCCCCCAAGGGCTGTGCCTCCAGGATGTGTCCACACCTGCAGTCAGCTTCTACTCTGCACTCTGTGGGCTTGGGCAATCTTACTGGCTCCCATTTAGCTCGTCCAGTGAATATGGCTCAAAGGGTGGACTTAAATTCCTTCTGTTTTATAGTACTGTGTAGGGGGCGCATTTCCCACTCAGATGTAACATCCGTTGCATAATAAAGAGACACAGCTATTTCCGATGAAGTGTGATCAAATATACGCCTCTCTAAACTTTTACCTTGATTCCATCAACCCTTGCTTTCCTAACTGTAGCCTTCATTAGGCCTTTATCAACAGGTTTTGTCGTACAATTCAGTGCTAAGTAGCGGAAGTGTTCCCTGGACAGACTATTATCCATTCCTATAAAAGGACGAGGCGGGCGGATCAGGAGTTGAGACCAGCCTGACCAACATGGGGAAACCCTGTCTTTACTGAAAATACAAAAATTAGCCAGGCATGGTGCCGCGCGCCTTTAATCTCAGCTACTTGGGAGGCTGAGGCAGGAGAATCCCTTGAACCCGGGAGGCGGAGGTTGCAGTGAGCTGAGAGTGCGCCATTACACTGCAGCCTGGGCAACACAGCAAGACTCCGTCTCGAAAAAAAAAAATTAGGTAAAGAGACACAATTTCTTTATGTAAAGCCTACTTAAACATCCCAGCTTTGATCATCCTATCAATCCTTCGGTTTTTATGTTCTCTCAGTCTAATTGTAGCCCAAGTCAGGGCTTGCCCAGTGGGTTTTGGTAGCACAGCGCCTGAGTCTCCCATATCAACGAGTCCCAGGAATTTCTCTTCACTACCCAGAGCATTTTCCCACCTGTGTCCATAAGGCTATGGGTCCCCAGCAGGGGGCTGGGCCAAGAGACCTTTGCTGTCTGTCAATCTTTATCTTGATTAGTCTGCCTGACTATTGCACAGACAATTTCAGATCAGATTCTTCATTGTAATCTCTGCCTCTGACTTTTTAAATTTCGACAAACTAGAGTAAATATAGCAAACATTTTTGGAACTCCTTAAAGTTGGGAGACCAGCAGGACCTTCCTTTGATCTATCCAGCCTTCCACAATGTTGCATTCAAACATTTGTTTTAGCCTCATGTTATTTCAGTTTCCATTTTAGTCATCCCATTTTTTTAAATTTCCATAGGTTCTTGGGGAACAGGTGCTGTACGGTTATATGAGTAAGTTCTTTAGTGGTGATTTGCGAGATTTTGGTGCACCCGTCGGCCAAGTAGTATACACTGCACACATTTGTAGTCTTTCATCCCTCACCCCTTTCCCACCTGTTCCCCTGAGTCCCCAAAGTCCATTGTGTCATTCTTATGCCTTTGTGTCCTCATAGCTTAGCTCCCACTTATGAGTGAGAACATACGATATTTGGTTTTCCATTCCTGAGTTACTTCATTTAAAATAATAGTCTCCAATCTTATCCAAGTAGCTGTGAATGCTATCAGTTCATTTTTTATGGCTGAGTCGTATTCCATCATATATGTATACCACAGTTTCTTTATCCACTTGTTGATTCATGGGCTTTTGGGCTGGTTCCACATTTTTTGCAATTGTGAGTTGTGGTCCTATAAACATGCGTGTGCAAGTATCTTTTTTGAATAATGACTTTTTCCCCTCTGGCTAGATACCCAGTAGTGGGATTGCTGGATCAAATGGTGATTTCTACTTTTAGTTCTTTAAGGAATTTTCCACAGTGGTTGTACTAGTTTGCATTTCCACCAGCAGTGTAGAAGTGCTCCCCGTTCACATCCATGCCAACATCTTTTTTTTTCTTTTCTTTTCTTTTTTTTTTTGTTTGAGGCAGAGTCTCACTCTGTCACCCAGGCTGGAGTGCAACGGTGCAGTCTCGGCTCACTGCAACCTCCGCTTCCTAGGTTCAAGCGATTCTCCTGCCTCAGCCTCCTAAGTAAGTAGGACTACAGGGACACACCACCACGCCTGGCTAATTTTTGTTAGGGTTTTGCCATGTTGGCCAGGCTGGTCTTGAACTCTTGACCTCAAGCGATCTGCTCACCCCAGCCTCCCAAAGTGCTGAGATTACAGGCACAAGCCACCATGCTTAGCAATTATTTTTTGATGTTTGGATTATGGCCATTCTTGCAGGAGTCAGGTGGTATTGCATGGTGGTTTTGTTTTGCATTTCCCTGATCTTTAATGATGTTGAGCACTTTTTCATTTGTCTGTGGGCCATTTGTATATCTTCTTTTGAGAATTGTCTACTCATGTTCTGAGCCCACTTTTTGATGGGATTTTTTTTCTTGCTAATTTGTTTTATTCATCCTATTTCTTAATAATCATCTAAAGATTTCCACAGGTCCCATGACTCTTCCCTTTGTTTTTCCTCTTAGTTTCACCCCTATCAGTGTGTTCTTATTCACCTTATTTGTTAATAACCATAAAAAATTCCCACCTTCCCAAGAGGAGTCCTTTGACTCTTTTGCCCCAACCCTTCACCATTCTCTTGTTAATTAACTTAATGTTTATATTGGCATTTGTAAGACCCATGAGGGAAAGCAAAGGTAGCAGCACATCTCATAAGGCTTCTTGAACTATCAATTTTGTAGCAGCAAGGTTAAATGGGGTGTCCACATGGACGGGGCACTCCTGATCACAGTGTTTACCATGACTTGGGTAGCAGGCATATTCAGCAAGTGAATAATCCGGTGGTCATAGAGCCAGTCCCCACGTGGATTGGATACAAGCATATCAGCTGCTTCAACTTGACATTTGTAGGTGGAGTAAGGCGGTTCCTCTTCTTCCAACATTCAAAACCAAAGATACTGCTCCCAAATTAGTTACTCTCACAGTCCATTTTAGTAGAGGGAAACTGATGATACCAATCTAATAAATGAAACAATTCCTTCACACTATACCCTCCGCTTTCAATAGTCTCTTGGTTTTGCGCTTTCCCCACACCGACTGCCTTCTTGGTGCCCAAAGGCCTTAGGGGTGCTTTCTGATGTCTCTGCATAATTTTTCCCTTGTGGGAGCGGGGTTCTTTGAGGCTAGGGGCTGAAGCATAGACCGACTGAAATCTGAGCTCGGTCTGGCCTCAGGGTTTGGCCCAGCACTCTCTTTTTACTTTCATTCTAGCTATTACAGATAATAATAACCAAGGGGTTGCACATTTTGCTTGTTTCTTATTAGTTTGCATTTCTTCATGCATTCAGCAAACCAACTTCCACAGAGTTAGATCAATCCACCTCTAAATTCCATTGGTAACTTTTACCTTTAATGAATGATGGCGGCCCAGCTACTGCTTCATACCGTGCATGACCACGTGGACACCCTGGCATCAAAGGTTTCTCACCCCGCAACCCCTCTATTTGTCTTCTTCCCAAACGTGAGCTAGGGATGTCCTAGCAATCCCGATTCTGACACCAATTCTGAAAATGCCGAGGAATGAACAAACTCGGTTTCTCTCACTGTTGTTGCACACCACAGTTGTGACACCAGATGTGGGGGAGGGGGTTCCCCAGATATCAAGTAAGCAGCAGACACCAGCTGGGCATCCTCCAATTCAATTCGGACACTATCTACCCAGAGAAGTGTTGCATCACACAGATTGAGGGTTCAGTCCCACAAGACCGCCCCCAACTTCTGATACCAGTTGCAAGCCCCAGGTTGTTTTAGCTGTGCTTCTGGCCAATTTGCTGTAAATCGGGGTTCCTATGCCCCCCTCCTCAGATTCAGTTAATTTACTAGAGCAGCCCAAAGAACTCAGGGAACATTGATGTTTACTGGTTTATTTTAAAGGATATTACAGAGGATGCAGATAAATGAAGAAGTGCCCAGGGCAAGGCATTGGGAAGGAGCACTGAGCTTCCATGCCCTCCTTGCATGTGCCACCCTCCAGGAACCTCCTTGTGTTCAGCTACCCAGAAGCTCTCCATACCCTGTCCTCTTGGGTTTTTGGGGAAGCTTCATTATGTTGGCATGATTGATTAAATCACTGGCCATTAGGGATCAACTAAACCTTAGCCCCTCTCCTCTCCCTGGAAGTTCAGAGATGGGTCTGAAGGTTCTGACCCTCTGATCCTGCCTTGGTTTTTCCATTGACCATTGTCCATCCTGAAGCTACCTAGGGGTAGCCGGCCTTCATTCAAATAATCAGCACACAAAAAGACACTTCATCTTCTATAGTAGGTGGGCTTACCTTACACCAAGACTGATAAAGTGAGGGGTTTTAGGAGAGAAAGTCCAGGTGCTGGCTGGACACTCAAATAAAATGACAGATGTTCACCTCAGGCATCAACACAGCGTATACAGTGAAGGGAAACTGCAGAATGACTACCATGCGGCAGGCTTGGAGAACCCCTAGTCAGTTCAGGTCTGGATATCAGGAGGCCAGAGAGCGTTTGGTAGAATATCTGATCGAATGGAGAGCTGGAAAAAATCTGAGGATTTGGTGAGGGCAAATGGTGCCAATGAGCTAGAAAGACAACTGGAAACTCCAAAGAAAACAAGCAAGTTTTACAAGAAAGGATATATAGTCTCAGTACATTGTTTGATCCTGCAGTGAATACTGTTTATATAGTCATGAAGTACAGCAGTGGTTTCTTTATTTAACCAAAACTGATGATGTAACTATTGGGTGGAAACGGAAGAAGTGAGATGGGTATTGTGTCATTGAAGGATGTCAGTACATTAGAACTAAAGTGGCTAAACCAGAAATAGCTGTGTGAGCGTGTCACTTAGAGATACAGAGATGCCTACCAGGAGAAATAGTAAAGGTGCTTCCCCCAGCAAGGCAGCCATTATAATCTCTCTGACCTAGTGGGTTTTGAAAAACCATGTGCATCTATTTGTTTTTTAATTGTCTTAGATTATTCTTAAAAATAAAATAAGCGTATATAAAAAGGACCGCAGTCACCAAGTCATAGATTGAATGGCTTTTATTCTGAAAGTTCTAAGTCAATATGAGATTGCTTTTCCTTTAGAAACATTCATATGTATGTGGTTAGATTCCCAAACTAGTCCACAAGTACAGGTTTTAGTGAAATTACATCCTATTCCTTTTGACCTAGTTTAGAAATCAAAAGAAGAAAATTGACCAACTTTGGAGTCCATTCTAATAATCCAACTGAGAAAGGATGTTTGGAGTTTTCTGCACACCTATTGAGTTCACCGCTTATTCTCTGATATAGTTTGGTTTCTGATTAGGCTTCTCACCTAATGGCTCGCAGAGGATGCTATGCACGTTAGATTCTGAACTTAGCTCTTGCTATAAAAAGCTGAAGACGACCTTGGAGCGCTTCATCTTAGGTAACTTCCTCAATGACAGGTTGACACTGGGAGTGCATTTAACTTGTCATGAAATGGACCGTAAGCTGGTCCCTTCCTCATCATTCTGTACCCAAAGCCCTTCCCTACTCACATGCACCTCCAAACCAGGGCTTTTTCCAAATCTCTGCTTCTGTTCTTATTTGGACAGCCCATTCAATCCCCTGACTTCACTTCCTTATCTGCACAACACAGCTCAAGAGCCGCCACCTCTTAACAGTCTCTCCAGACCTCTACCCACTTCTCCATGCACCCCTCTTCATGCCCCCCGGGACCCCACCCTGTGCTCACTGCCGTATTCATAATACATTTCCCATTGTTTGCTTTCCTGTACACTTGTTGATAGCAGGGACCACAATGTTGCCTTTATCATCACATGCCTATGCAGGGGTTGGTACATAGCAGGCTCTCAACAAATATTTAAATGTATTCAAAAATTATCAGGCAGATTGAGTTAATACAAAGTTACAACTGAAAACTAGCTTCTCTTAAAATCCTCATGCCCTGACCCACTAACCTAATGGCCAGAGTCCAAGTGAGATTCAGCCGTGGTCTGCTCTGAAGCTGGAAATTCCCTCCTTTGGGTTATTTCACTGATGTACTTAACTTGGTCTTCATTCTTTCTATTTCCATTTTATTTCATTTTCCTTCTTCCTTTGTTTAAAATACGTGTCTCATCTTTGGCTTTGAGACAAAAGGTATCATTTATCAAGTTGTATCCCTTTCCCAATCTCCTAGTAGCTAGGGAGAAGGGAGTTTATTTTAGCATTCACAGTTTGTTAACATACAGCAGGGCCATGCCTTTTTCTTGATTTGATTTTTCCTGTGGCTCAGCTGCATGGTGGATAAGAACATCCTTCCCCCACAGCATGAAGCTGGATGCCCTTTCTGGTGGCATATCCCATTTCTGTTTTGAACCCGTACATATTGAATGGTACATAAGATGTTTAACAGTGTAGAAAATAAACCACCAGACTTCTGTTTAACCCCAAATGGAAACGATTTTGCTTTTCTTGTTATGCAAGTAACCCACGCTCACTTTAAGACGATTTTCAAGTATAAAAAGCTAAAAAGAAGAAAGTAAAATCACCATAAGCCTACTATCCAAAGATTAATGCTCTTCGACTATTTCGTGTGTGGTGTGTATCCTTAGATACTCACTTTCTATGCATATAATTTTCTTACAAAAATAGTTTTACTATTCACACCTGCTTTTTTTAAAAGTTACATATGTCGCTGTACATCATTATTAATTGCATAACAGTTCATGATATAAATGTACAATAACTTACTGAATTTTTCTTTTGAGGTTGGGCATTTATATTGGACATATGTGGAAAAAAATCAAATAGTCAAGAAACTGGCTTTGCTGTTTTTAATAGACAAACCCTAGAAACAACCTAAAATGTTGAGGATGTGTTCCAAGAAGAAATGCCAGTTACTATGGTGTAATGTATATGTAGACACATCACTTCTTCAAATAAGATCAAAAATTGCAGAAATATAAACATGAAGTCATTAGTCACCTAATTTTACTTCCTGGAGATAACCACCATTAACATTTGATGTGGAGCTCTTTTCAGGCTTTTTTTCTCTATGGATATAGGAAAAAATTTAGTGAGGTCTGTGGTTACATAGTTTTTTATATTACACATATCTCTGCAACTTTAATTTTTCTCCTTTATATTTCTTGAAAATCTTTGGAAGTCATCTATGGAGATTAAACTCCAACCTGCCCTCCCTCCCCTCTACACACACACTAACATCTATCCCTTCTGCAGGTTGGTAACACTGGAGCTTTGTAATTTACCTGCCAAGGGACTTTGGGAATTTATTCCTTGGTTCATTCAAAATAAATAAGTCCATTTGACTGATTGCATGCCATATGCAAGGCTCTGGGGAAACTAAGCTGCTTACGACCTGAGCTTAGAGTCCAGGGAGGAAGCCTGGAGTGTGCATTTGTCATGATGGTAAGATCGTGCTATGGCAGCACGGATGTTGCTATGGAAGCAGAGGAAGGACATCTCGATAAGGCCAAGGATGTCATGGTCACTGACAAATTATTTGAATAGACCTAGGTTCAAATCCTGGTATCTGTGCCAAACATGGCATCTGTAATCCCAACGCTTCGGGAGGCTGAGGTAGGAGGGTCATTTGCACACAGGAGTTCAAGATCAGCCTGGGCAAAACAGCAAGTCCTCATCTCTACCAAAAAAAAAAAAAAATTAGCCACTCATGGTGGCACTACTCAGGAGGCTGAGATGGAAGGATTGCTTGAGCCAGGAGTTTGAGGCTTCAGTGAGCCATGATCATACCGCTGCCCTCCAGCTCGGGTGACAAAGCTAGACCCTGTCTCTAAAAAAAAATAAAATAAAAGTTCTAGTATCTGTCACTTGTTAACTGAGACGTCGGGTAAGCTGGGTATAGTAATGCCTGCCCCACAATGCCAGCATGAATATTCACCGGGAAAATGATTATAGGAGAAGAGGATTGAATGTCCATTAGTAGATGTCTGGTTAAATAAACCATGGCATATTAATTAATATAATATTATGCAGCTATGAGAAATTAGATCATTCTGTGTGTTCTGGTAGTGTCTAACTCGGACGTGTGTTACTGATAGAAAAGTGTGTGGTTTGCTACGGTTTATGTGAAAACCTTTTTAAAGATGCGATGGTAGGTAGCTATACATACTTGTATTTACATAGACTATCTGAGAGGATATTCAAGTAACTTAATAGTGCTTACCTTTGAGGCAGGGAACTGGGATCAGGAGTAGGAAGAAAGTTTACTTTCCAATTACACTCACTTATGCTGCTTCAATTACCCTAGACATTTACTATATGTAAAGAAGAGTTTTAAAATCATGAATAAAGTGTGTCATTAAGGCAATAGCAATTTAATACAGCTATTCAAATATTTTTATATGGGACTTTTCGCAGTCTTTTCATGAAGTAGTTAGAAGCATGGACTTGCAGGTATGCTTGCTGGCTACAGAATCTTGGAAAAGTTAATCACTCTAAACCTCCCTTTTCTTCTATAAAATAGGAAGTAATAATAACCACCTTATTGAGGGTGTCATGAAAATAAGATAACAAAATTGAGTGGAAAACAGTTAACATGGTGCATAGTATATTATTATAAACACTCAAGCGTTTGTTGTATAATAATTAATACTAAAGGTCTATATCTATCAGTGGTATTAATAATAATCTAACTCAGCTGCCTTCTACCACAAAGGGAGACTTGTGGGCTCACACAAATGGAAGTCTGTGGAGTGTCTGCATTTGGGTTTGGCCGTATCTGGCACCTCCCTTGAGGGCATTGGGACTCAGCCTCTCTCCAGCTCTTTCTTTTATGTCGACTCAGTTCCCAAGTAGCTCCAGGCTCGCACCCTACTGGCCTGATAATGCCCAGTGAAAAGAACCCAGTTCTTTCCCAGAGGTTCCCAAGAAAAATTCCAGGATTGACTGATTCATCCTGCATTGGTCATGGGCTCATCCTTACCCCAGACACGTGAGCCTTGGGATTGAGGCCAGGATTCAGCACTCACCTCTACAACCTTGATGGGAAGAGTCTTCCTAAAATGTTGAGCAATCTCCAGTCTTTTGTTTTCATGCTTGGAGACTAACAGAAACTAAGAACATCGGTAGAGCTCCTTCCCCAGTGGAAAAAAATAGGGGCAACAGATATCAGATATCAGGCAGGCAGACTATGGATGTTCCCCACTGGCTCCAATGATCATTCTTTTGAGGTTTTATTTGTTCTTGTTTTGAGAGAGAGATGGGAGTCTCACTGTGCTGCCCAGGTTGGTCTCAAACTCCTGGACTCAAGTGATCCTCTTGCCTCAGTCTCCCAAGTACCTGGGACTACAGGTGCATTACCGTTGCACCCAGCTCTAACTGTATACATTTTCCTACATAGATTTTCAGAAATGCTTACCAGTACCCCTTTTTTATTGCAGAGGCATGTTATTATCCACGAGGCTGAGGTTTTAACATTAGCACATACCTTGTTTATAGTAGAAATTACCCTGGAAAGTCCACACAGAATCTCACATAGCCAGGCTTTACCGCTGCTTGGGACCCAATGGCCCGTCCTTCTGTTGAGCGCTGGATAAATTGGTTGTTTTACTGATGGGGGCATGCAATGTAAAGATGTGTGCATAAACAATGAATACCTCTCTGGCCAGCACAGTGCTCACACCGTGAGCTAACAGAAATTGAGATGACCAAGAGAAGAGGTTTCCATCTACCCTGGTGCTCAGCCCAGGGCAGGGTGGTGTAGACAGAGGTCACCCGTGCTATTTAAATCCTGCCATATGGTTTATTGTTTTACCAAGCATGTACGCTTGATTTTTCTAGGTTAAGCATGAAAATAATGCTGCTTCATCCAATATCGAAATTCTTAGCCCTTTTCAAGAGAGTCTGATTATTGCACCCATGCACTGAGACCAAACTGGTAATATGTGGTCCCCACAAATCCAGAGGAAAAATAACGGGATAACCCAGCAGGAACCTCCATTTGGAAAAGAAGAAACGACATAAAGTGGTCACCTCCTTCTTGTCGTGTCCTCAGCAGGGATGGCAGCTCGCAGAGCCAATAAGTCCACCCCGAGTTCCACCTCCCGGGAGGAATTCTGGGGCTGCCCCTCCCTCACACCTCACTTACTTCCGGTGTGGCTTTGGGACTTAATGATTGATTTCCTTAGGGGTTCAATATATCATGGGCCTTCGCTTTCTAGACTTAGTGATTCTCTGGCAGTAAAAGTGCCTTTAAATTTTAGTAGCTTGTCCGTCTGACATTTAGATTTCGTCAATTTATGATTTGGTGCTTAGTAACCAGAGTCCTACGTGAAGACTGGTCCTGGTCTTTTGGATTTAGGTCTCAGTCTCTTAGCAGCAGACCTCTGGAAATTTCCCTAACCTACAGTTCAGTGCTTCCATAGGTTCTTTGCCTCATGGCAATCTGCAATGGTAGCCTGGGAGGGAGAGGCAAAACTAACAGCCCCCAGCCTGCTGGCCACTGGGTGGTTCTTTACTACTGAGGCACAGGGCCCTACGAGTTCTGGGTCCCAGACTCTTTTCCAACTTTGCCTTCCTTCTGTTGACTTTATTTTTATCTTTTGAGACAGTCTTGCTCTGTCACCTAGGCTAGATTGCAGTGGCACCAACCTCCACCTCCTGGGTTCAAGCAGTTCTCGTGCCTCAGCCTCCTGAGTAGCTGGGACTACAGGTGTGTGCCACTACACCGGGCTCACTTTTGTATTTTTAGTAGAGTCAGGGTTTCACCAGGCTGGTCTCAAACTCCTGACCTCAGGTGATCTGCCCACCTCGGCCTCAAAGTGCTGGGATTACAGGCGTGAGCTACGACACCCAGTCCAACCGTTGACTTTAATTTGGGCAGAGAATACAGCTCTGTGTCTTCTTAGATGGCTTTCTGCAGAGAAGACCTCCATAGCAAAGCTGTTTTCTTTGAGGTGGGCCAGCCTCAGATGAAGTTTCTCTCTATCTGCAGTGTCTTCCTGGCAGCCACAAGAAGTGACCAGCACACTCTGCCACTCTAACAAGGCCTGAATTACCATATGATGGCACCATAGCCATCTTGACTCAGCCAGTTCCACAGGCCGTTGCTGGCAAACATCGCGCTTCCAGGTTCCCGACTCATGGTGCTTTCAGCAAAAGGGAGAGTTCATTGGCTAATGTCACTGGAAAGTCTGGGAAAGACCAACTGTTGCCCCCAGGGCATGACCGGAGCCAGAGTTTTGAGTGGTGGTATCGGACCCCTCTCTCTCCTTCTCTCCAGTCTGCTTTCCCCTAGGGAGGCCCCATTCTCAGGCAGCTTTAGGCTCCTCACTTACCAACCCTACTGGAAAGACATACCCGCTTCTTGCCAGGTAGTTCCAGAAACATTCCTAGGATTAGCCTTTGCTCCCCCAGCCTTGGTCATGGGCCATTCAGCCTTTTGGCGGAGGGGGCAGGGAGGACAGGATGGGACACAATGATTAGCCAGGCCAGGATCATCTGTGTGCACAGATGCACCTAGACCCCGGAGGGGATGACTCCGCAAGGAACAAACAGGGAGCTTCTGCCTGATAAAGAGGAAATGTTTGCTGGCAGGCCCATACACGGACTTGACAGAACGGCTGGAATGGAAGATGAAGTCCAGCAAGCAGATTGTCCTTCCGGGGCCATCAGAGTAACGTTTTTAATTCAGCACTGCAGTAGAAAGATAACGTGTGCCACTGAGGCAAGCCACATTGTATACACACACACACACACACACACACACACACACACACATATATATACATATATACACAGATGAAATAATTTTAATGCTACCCTTGACCCATTAACAATACTGGGGTTAGAGATGCCCTGACATAGTCAAAAATGTAGATATATCTTTTGACTCCCCCAAACTTAACTAATAGCCTGCTGTTTGGGGTTTTCATTATTATTATTTTAGTGACGGGGGCCTTGCTACGTTGCTCGGGCTGGTCGTGAACTCTTGACCTCAAGCCACCCTCCCAAGTAGTTGGGATTATAGGTATGAGCCCCGCACCCAGCCCCAATAGCCTACTGTTGACTGGAAGCCTTACCAATAACATAAACAGTCAATTAACACAGTCTGTATGTTACATGTATTATATACTGTATTCTTACAATTAAGCTAGAGAGAAAATGTGATTAAAGAAGGTTTGGAGTGAATGAAAGTGGAATCCATAGGATGGATTCCCCTCATCGGCCAAGCAGGACTAGAGGTGAGGGTGTGTGAAACAGACCATGCTGGTCAGAGTGGGGTTTGCCTGAGTGTCTTACTCTTTGCCCCTAAGATCTAAAGCTGGGTTTCTCCAACTTTAAGGTGTATTGGAATCACCTGGAAGGCATGTTAGATTGCTCAGCCGCCCCATTCTCAGAGTTTCTGATCCAATGCATCTTAGGTATGCTCTAGTATTTCCATTCCCCAGCAGCTGAACTTGGTCCAGGGTTCAAAGTATAGAAGGTGTATGGGCATATAGAGCAGCTGGATGAAAAAGAAAAAGGCATAAGGAAGGGAAAATAGATTTACTATTCATTACTGGAACTGGATCATCATAAAATTCATCCTCGTCATCTTCACATTTGAGGAAGCTGTGGTTAAAGAAAAAGAGGAGGGGTTGGTCTTACTGTCTCAGAGATGGCAGAGGAGGAAGAAAACCTGCATATAAGTGGACACACTCATGGCTGGGTGCAGTGGCTCACACCTCTAATCCCAGCACTTTAGGAGGATGAGGCGGGAGGATTGCCTGAGCCCAAGAGTTCAACTCCAGCCTGGGCAACATAGGGAAGCCCTGTCTCCACCAAAAAAATTTTAAAATTAGCCAGACATCGTGGTGTGGACCTGTGGTCCCATCTACTCAGGAGGCTGAGATGGGAGGATTCCTTGAGCCTGCGAAGTGCAGTGAGCTGAGATCGCATCACTGCACTCCAGCCTGGGCAACAGAGCGAGACCCTGTCTCTAAAAAAATAAAATAAGTGGACACAGTCCAAACCCATGTTGTTCAAGGGTCAGTTGTATTTTATTTACTTCATTTAACATGTGATCACTATCGAGATTGTTGAGATATTTCACCCTGTTTTGTACTAAGTCTTCAAAATTCAGTGTGTATTTTACACTTACAGCACGTGTCAGTTTGGATGAGCTAGCAACCAGTGGCCATCTTTGTAGACAGTGCAGGGTTAGCTGGTAACTTTCCACAGAGGAGCTGGATATGTCTTCCACTGATAAGTTATTACTTACGTTTTCACATCCTGGGGAGTTGTTTTGAAATTGCAAATCTCCTCATTAGAAGAATCTGCCTCAGTTGGGATGCAGTGGCTCACACCTGTAATCCCAGCATTTCTGGAGGCCAAGGCTGGCGGATCACGAGGCAAGAGATGGAGACCATCCTGTCCAACATGGTCTCTACTAAACCCTGTCTCTACTAAAAATACAAAAATTAGCTGGGTGTGGTGGCACGTGCCTGCAGTTCCAGCTACTCTGGAGGCTGAGGCAGGAGAATCACTTGAACCCGGGAGGTGGAGGTTGCAGTGAGTCGAAATCACACCACTGCACTCCAGCTTGGGTGACAAGAGCGAAACTCCATCTCAAAAAAAAGAAAAGGAGAATTTGCGTGAAAATGAGCCTAAATACGAATTTTTGTGCTGAGTATCTGATTGGTGCCATTGATTCTCTGCAACACCTGTCATACGCATACAATTAGTACTTAACAACTGCTTAATCATCTGTCTTCTCTCTTGGACTCAAGCCCCTTATCTATCTTGCTTACCTCTGTTCCCTAAGCCCAACGCCTGATCACCTAGAAGACCCTATGTGGATATTTTAAAATTGAATTTTAGTTAAATTTAAAACTTAGGTAAGGGCTTCTCATTTGCCAGGCTTGGTGGCAAAATAGAAGAAGTAATACTGGTTGAAGCCCAAGACTGCGTGTTTGCAGTATTTGTTTTTCTGATGAAGGACCGTTTGTAGTCTGTGACTAGTTGTGTTACCATTCAATTACTCTTTCTTTCATTGAATATACAGTATATGGAGAGAGTGATTGAAAATCTACAGAAACCCAGGCTATGTGCCAAGAATTGGGTATACAAAGATCAATGGGAAACAGTCCCTGCCTTAAAGGAAATGTGAAACAGATAAGTCTTACAGTAATACCTAATAAGTGTCATGATACAAATAAACACCGAGTGTTTGGGAGCAGAAGGAAGGGGGTCCAGCCCAGGTCAGAGAACGGGAGATGAGCCGGAGAGAGTCACTGTGGAAAGTCAATTTCAAAGTCCCATGGCGCCTGCGATATTCTTAGCATCTAGCCCCATGCCAGGCACATGATGTGTTGAATCAATGAACAAAGTGACTCCTGAACCTAATGCTAGAGGATCGCCGGGCTTGTCCATCTGGGTGTGGACGGACGATCATGGCAGGTGAAGCGAGTGTGCATGACAGCCTGGCCTCCAGTGCTAGAATCCTGGCTCTAGGGAATGACAAGATGCTGAGTGGGGTGGAGCAGAGGGGTGAGAGCTGGCACGAGCCCGCGGCATTTGGCAGGCCAGCCCACAAACTGCCTCCCTTCTTGTTCTTGTCCATATGACCGGTGACGAGAGATCGCACTTTCTTATTACAGGCAAAGCGAAGGCTGGAGCTAGGAGAAAGCGGTCATCAGTACCTCTCAGATGGTTTAAAAACCCCCAAGGGCAAAGGAAGAGCTGCACTACGAAGTCCAGATAGTCCAAAAAGTAAGGATCCTTTCATCTCTTTCCTTATTCTCCTTGGTGTGGAATTTCCAACTTTGAAAGCTTATGGCCGGAAGGATGCCAAGGTGTGAATAATTCTGGCATGTTTGGTTCCTTTCCATTTCTTTCTGTGCTTATCCAAAAAAATAAATACAGTGTCAGCAGACAACCAGCGAAAGGCTACAGAGTCACGCTGGTACCATAAGGGAAGGCTTCGTTTAACTGTATGCACTTTCATTTTTCAACTCGGAATACGAGCTTTTGGCATCATTCTGTATCAAATTTAATTTTAACTTCCCTTAATGGACATTGCTTCAGAGTCTGAGGCAAACTGGATGTCCATGAACTATGCCAGAGTCACTAATGTCTGTGCCGACCTCGATCTCCAGCTCAGCGTATGGAAGTGAAAGAATTGATTGAGCCCAATAAATTGCAGGCCGGTTTTCTTTCTATCGAATACTATTACCATTTCTTGTGGGAGAGAGAAACGTAGGTTAGAAATAGCCAAATAGTCCTTTCTGTGTGTGTTTGCATTTAACATAAGGGCTAAATTACATTTTGTTCTAGCTCCTCCTGTAGTTCATGCATTAGGCAATCCACAAATTATCTGTGACGCTAAATTAAAACCTTAACCTGTGCACCTATGGGGGAACAAGTACAATTTTAAACAAGGAAATTTCCTTTAAGAGAAATGGGGAGATTTGGCAGAAGGCTTTTCTAGGTAATTATTTCTCAAACGAAGCATTATTTGAAAAATTGGGCTGGGCATGGTGGCTCACACCTGTAATCCCAGCACTTCGGGAGGCTGAGTCGGGCAGATCACGAGGTCAGGAGTTGAAGACCAGCCTGGCCAACATAGTGAAACCTCGTCTCTACTAAAAAATACAAAAAAAAAAAATTAGCTGGGCATGGTGGTGTGTGCTTGTAGTCCCAGCTACTCGGGAGGCTGAGGCAGGAGACTAGCTTGAACCTGGGAGGTGGAGTTTGCAGTGAGCCAGGATCGCGCCACTGTACTCCAGCCTGGGCAACAGAGTGAGACTTCGTCTCCAAAAAAGAAAAGAAAAGAAAAGAAAAATGGCTGAACAGGTGATACACGCACACACAGATATCAGAGCCTGAAAGGCCGTTTGTGATGGGTGTGTTTAAGACCCTGTCCTGCGGTGCTAGTGAGATCATAGCCTCGCCCCATCACGGTGGGCCCCATGTGTCCTGGTCCCCTGAGACCACAGCACTCTCATTCATTTGACAGATATTTTTTAGCACCCACTACGTGTAAGTTCTTCATTAGAGCCAGGGAATAGTGTAAGCCAAGGTAGAAACTCTTGAGACCTTCAGGGTAAAATGCTTTCATGAAATCCTGGAATTTTTACTGTCCCTTACTTTTCTAATAAAGAACTTTCATAGCTTTCTATGACTTGCCAACAGCAACGACAGCCGTGCTTCAGATACGAATACTTCGGCTGCAGTGGGAAAGAGAGCTTGCTTGACTGCAAAGACACCCTTCATTTCTTTACCTTTCCCCCTATCCCCCACCCGCTCGGTTTTTGTTTTTCTTTAAGCTCCAAAATCTCCCTCAGAAAAAACGCGGTATGATACGTCCCTTGGTCTGCTCACCAAGAAGTTCATTCAGCTCCTGAGCCAGTCACCTGATGGGGTCTTGGATTTGAACAAGGCAGCAGAAGTGCTAAAAGTGCAAAAGAGAAGGATTTATGATATCACCAACGTTCTGGAAGGCATCCACCTCATTAAGAAGAAGTCTAAAAACAACGTCCAATGGATGTGAGTAGGAGTCGTCCCCGTGCCCCGGCTCTGAGGGGGTCATTTCAAACTGCCTCGTTTCTTAGTTCCCGCTTTCACATACATGCCCACACATTCTTTCTTTTCTCTCCAGCTGTTTTCTTCTCTTTTCCCTCCTCAGCTTCTAAGCCAGAAGTTCGAAGTCTCTTTACAGAGAGACTTGGTTTAGATACTGTCAGAGATAGAAGGATTTATATTTGATAACCGTCAAGCAAGGGGAGCCTGGAACGGTCCCTGCAGTTGGAACCTGGAATGCTGTTCACCTGTTACGTTGATGTGTGTGTGCCCACATGTGTATCTCACAGGCGGGTACATGTCTTCAGCCTGCTTCTAATAAGAATCTGAGGGCTGGGCGCGGTGGCTCACGCCTGTAATCCCAGCACTTTGGGAGGCCAAGGTGGGTGGATCATGAGGTCAGGAGATGGAGACCATCCTGGCCAACATGGTGAAAGCCCGTGTCTACTAAAAATACAAAAAAAAAAAAAAAAAATTAGCCGGGCGTGGTGGCGCATGCCTGTATTCCCAGCTACTCAGGAGTCTGAGGCAGGAAAATCGCTTGAACCCTGGAGGCGGAGGTAGCAGTGAGCAGAGATTGCCGCTGCACTCCAGCCTGGCAACAGAGCAAGACTCCGTCTCAAAAAAAAAAAAAAAAAAGAATCTGGAGATGATGGCTTATGGGTCATCTATTTGTATATGTACAACTGCATAATCACAAGTATCTTTATCCACGGCTCTAATAGCAGATTAACTCACTTTCTGTGTAAACGAAGGCGAGACTTAAACACCTCCATTTCATCTGTAGAGCAGGGATGGTAGCGTGATACTTGTACGCCCACACGTATGATCACGTATATGGTAATATATTGTGAATTTTAGAGCATCTAAATTGGCAGTAATTGTAAGCACAGTATTGAACTATTAAAGTATTTTGGAAGGAATAATTCTGTTATAGGAGGGCTTTGAAAAAATACTAATTCAGATAGAGGATGCGCAGGTACCTTTTTGCACTTTTCGGAACTTTGTGACAGTTTGGTAACCCATTCTGGCCTCTGGTTTACGGAAACATATTGGGTGCTGGTCTCAGTTCTTGCATACATCTGTTTCCTTTACTTCCTTTTTAGTTGTTGGTATAAGACCCTCAGTAATTTCCTGGGCTTCTCATGCTTTTTTGGATTTTTTTTTAATCACTCCATCTTCCCTGTCTTTATCTTTTTATCCTTTTTCTCTTTTCTTCCACCTGGGAGCCACGGGGCAGGGAGGCAGGCAGTTGCCTTATTTTGCCCTCTGAATTTGAACCTTCTGAAGACAGGCCTCCCCTGGAGGAAATAATCCTGAAAATAGCAGTGGTCTTTCACCCAATTTCTATGCCGTGAAAAGTGCAGGACTGTATTTATGAAAAAAATATATATGTATACATGTTGTAAATGTAACACTTGGCTAACAAGCAATGTGACCTCCTGTGTCAAGAGGAGACATTTACCCAAAGGACCATTTCTCCTTCCCCTCCCTCCCCTGAGTAGCCATGAACAGTCTGTGTTTGGGCTTCTAGGGGCTGCAGTCTGTCTGAGGATGGGGGCATGCTGGCCCAGTGTCAAGGCCTGTCAAAAGAAGTGACCGAGCTCAGTCAGGAAGAGAAGAAATTAGATGAACTGATCCAAAGCTGCACCCTGGACCTCAAACTGTTAACCGAGGATTCAGAGAATCAAAGATATCCTTTGTGCCACTGGTTCACTGGGGGTTAGTGCTTCCTAGACTATTTCCAGAGTTGACAATCTGACTTTTATGCACAAGGTAGATTGTTACTCCGATTCAGTCACGCAAATGAGTACACATGTGCCTGCATGTGTGTGTATGCACGTGTGTGTGCAAACCAAGTTCGCTTTGCCTAAAAAGTCACTATTTATGGTAAGATCATCACCAACTTGATCCTATTATGATCTATTTTGATACCAGGTGGGAACTGTTTTTTAAAGTGTTTTTTTCATGTGTGGTCGAGACATATGGGTACACTCATAGCGTAAGGCCACACTATTAAAAGATGCACAAGGTGTCGGTATTAATATTAATGACAACACTAAGCAGATTCGTCTTTGGCTTCCCAGATTTTTGGTGGGTGTTAGCTGTCACTGTTGGGGTTCTCACATTCTATTTTCTTTTCACCAGATATTGTAGCAATTGAAATTGATTGAATCTATCTGATTGGGCTATAGTTAAAGGGTTTGAAAGAGTAGAGAAAAATTATACTATAACTCTTAAAGTGCACTCTGCTGATTCCCAGTACAAAAAATTGATTTCAGAAGCACCCTCCAAGACCTGAGAAACTCCTTTGAATTCATCTGTTCCACTACAAACATTAGTCCTTGGAAATCAAATACACAAGGTCAGTTCTTGTTCTCAGCTTCCTGACAATCTATTGATGATCTCAGGAAAACTTGCTCTTTATATCATCTGACTACAGACAAAACAAGGGAGCGATTGCCTCATTATGTCAAACAAGAAGACTTGGCAGTATTCTCAGTTATTAGAAGAAGACAAAAAACAATACTGGAAGTTATCGCATCCCTAGTTTTAGTTCCAAAGTTCCCGATTCCACATTTGCCATTATTTGACAAAAATTGTGTTCTGCCCAGATTCTTCTAGTGGCTCATCTTTAACAGGCTCCCCCTTGGAGGATATGGAGGTATTTATTTTCTTCCAATGTTGGCAGTTTTTCAAAGCTGCAATTGTTCATTTCCTGTTGACCAAAGAATTAACCTTGTCAGCTGATAATTAGTGAGATGGAAGAGAGGCGTAGTGATTTGGACCCCCAGTGGTGGGCAAAGTAGGTTTATAGGGGAAGAAACCAACAGTTGGGCTGTTATATTCATTGTTTGGTTAGGAGCTCCGTTGTGGAAGAGATGGGTGGTTACACGTGATTGGCAGCCTTCCGGGACATGTGGCCTATGGCATTGCCACCTATATTAGCTTTCTCTGGGGCCTTTGTTGCAGAAAATGAAAGCTTCCTTGCAGGGAACCTAGAACCCAAGGAGTAAATTCAGGAGAGAGCCGCAAAGGAAGCACTTTTAAGTTCGTAAGATTAGAAAATATATTTGCACAATGTATTTCAGTTCACCATTCAGTTCCCAAATTGGTACAGCTTGTTCACAAATGTGTTGAAATTTTCCTTCCTGCAGCATGTTGAGTAATTGTAGATGAGTTTTTCTTTTACACTTGATCTTAGCCAAAAGGCCAAGAAGCGATGAGTTTTTATTTTACTAAGTTCTTGTCATACCGTTTTTTGACAGTGGGCTGTAGTGTAAGTACCTGGTTGTCAGTAAAATTTAGAACTGCCTGGCCCTCTATAAAGGCATCCGTTGGCTTCTTTGATGGTATATGTAGTGACCTAAAACCCAGAATCCTGCAAGAGCAGCCACTATCAGCTCAACACTGAATTAGCCATCATCTCAACGATAAAGATTTGAAGGAAATAGTCTGATAGATGCTCTACATCTCTACATGTGTATGCAGCTTTTGTGTGAATGTGCTTTTTTCCTAGAGGAGTAGTTTCATAGCTGCCTTCAGTTTCTAATAAGAAGCTACTATAGCTGGGCATGGTGGCTCACACCTGTGATCCCAGAACTTTGGGAAGCTGAGGTGGATGGATCACTCAAGGTCAGGAGTTCAAGACCAGCTTGGCCAACATGGTGAAACCCCGTCTCTACTAAAAATACAGAAAATTAGCCGGGCATGGTGGCAGGTGCCTGTAATCCCAGCTTCTCAGGAGGCTGAGGCATGCAATTCGCTTGAACCTGGGAGATGGAGGTGGCAGTGAGCTGAGATCAAGCCACTGCACTCCAGCCTGGGTGACGGTGACAGAGTGGGACTCCATCTCAAAAAAAAAAAAAAAAAGAAGCTACTATTGTGAGGGACATAATTTCTTCTAGGCTCTCTAAGCCCTCCGCTTTTTTTTTTTTTTTTAATATTAAGCATATTAGATCACAGAATCTTAGCTATTATATACATTATACTACCCGCTGAAATGCCTTCATTGGTTTGTTACTTGCTGTTTTAGGAATTTTTTGTGGGTTCATATAAAAAATAATAACTGGCTAAAGACATTGTCCATTAATTGTTTACTCCATGTCCCTTATATAAGAAAACCATGCAGACTTTTCTTTTTTAGTGCCAAGTGTCAAGCTCACTTGAATACTTTTGGCATATCATAAGTACCATGTTCTTTCATGATAGCCTTTAGGTTTGGCTGCCAGGACATTTTAAAGAATTGTTCAGTGCTTAGAGAAAAACCGCCAAGGCCAGGCACAGTGGCTCACACCTGTAATCCCAGCACTTGGGGAGGCTGCAGGCAGGGATCACTTGAGGCCAAGAGTTCAAGACCAGCCTGAGCAAAATGGTGAAACACCATCTCTTCTAAAATACAAAAAATTAGTCAGGCGTGGTGGTGCGCACCTCTAGTCCCAGCTGCTCAGGAGGCAGGCTGAGGCACAAGAATTGCTTGAACATGGGAGGTGGAGGTTGCAGTGAGCTGAGATTGCGCCACTGCACTCCAGCCTGGGTGATAGAGCGAGACTCTGTCTCAAAAAGAAAAAAGAAATCAGTGTTTCGCAGATCACCTGAAAACTGCTTTCTTCCCCATGAACACTGAAATATTGATAGAGTTAACATAGTGCCAAAGGATAATTTTTCTAACCGAAATAATGGCGCTCTTTGTAAGCAATACAAAATCACAAGCAGCCTAGGTGCACTTAAGAAAACAAGCTGTCTGCCTGAGCAGTATTCTGAGTTCTTCCACTAACATATCTGTTACTTATTTATTTGTTTGGTGGCTGCTGACACTTGCTTATAGATAGAAGTAGCTGGAGTTTCAAAAAAATTACGGTTAATAGAGATTAACTTTTTTTTCCTGCAAATTGAAATCTGCCATCACTCAGTTTGAGTGACAGAACACTTGATTGGAGTTCATGGAATATCTGTGCTGCAAAGTACTGTGGCTTCAAGATAAAATTTCTCACCTAAGTGGTTTTTGATTTTCATATGATCATTTATTTTAACTATGCAGTTTCTGTGTTTAATATTTTAAATAGCCACAGTCTTTTTAGAAATGGGTGGGATAGGCCGGGCACAGTGGCTCACACCTGTATTCTTAACACTTTGGGAGGCTGAGGCAGGCAGATCAGCTGAGGTCGAGAGTTTGAGACCAGACTGACCAATATGGAGAAACCCTTGTCTCTACTGAAAATACAAAATTAGCCGAGCATGGTGGTGCATGCCTGTAATCCCAGCTACTCAGGAGGCTGAGGCAGGAGAATCACTTGAACCCGCAAGGCAGAGGTTGCAGTGAGCCAAGATCACGCTATTGCACTCCAGCCTGGGCAACGAGAGCGAAATTCCATCTCAAAAAAAAAAAAAAAAAAGAAATGGGTGGGATAAAGCTTTTCATTTCTTTAGTTGTTTAGAGTGTCAACCAGAAATGAAGTTTCATGGGAGGCCCTATAAACATTTCCAGGTCCAGAATGGAAGACATATGTATACTTTTAAATCATAAAATACTTTAAATTTTTTCATGCATCTATTTTGTCATTTTCATCATACTTATATCTGAGGTCATTAGATGGAAGATTCCTTGACATTCTTTACGTTAGCTTATGTTACATATCAAGATATTCGAAAAATTAGTGGCCTTAAAGACCAAACTGTTATAGTTGTGAAAGCCCCTCCAGAAACAAGACTTGAAGTGCCTGACTCAATAGAGGTAAGGAGACAGCATCTTTGTTCATCTGCAAAGATCTTTTCGGAATGCCTGAAACTGATGACCCATTGACTCATAGTTAAAGTCCCCCTACCCCAAGAACTTGATAAAGGTTCTTTCCAATTTATTTTATTTAATCGTACATTTAAAAACATTTTAACAGTTTGATATTCATTGAGTATTCAGACAATCTAACTTTGACCTAGTGGGATGTTCAGTGCAAAGTGGAATATGATGCCCTGTCCCTCTGGTACTTTCTCTATTTCATCATTCGTCATCAGGTGGTTTTGATCAACTTGAACCACTTTGAAACGTTTATATTGATTATCCTGTGTATGGTTCCCACCACGAACAGATATATAAATGTTTTAAAGTCTTTCTCTAACTTATAACATTTTAAGAGATCAAACTGGGCTTTGGGTTAGTTGACAGACCAGAATATTGTAAGAAAGTAGGGGGCATATTTTTATGATTTTCAGATATACTTGGATAATAGAGGCCTAGACTACAACTATAACATAAAGAGGTATAGTAAAAAGAAAATGCATAGGAGATAAAAAGAGAATGAAAGTTACATGCTTCCATCTAGGGTAGACTTCTTGCCTTAAAAGATAATACTAGCTCTTTGACCTAGATGAAAAAGATTTTTAAATGTTAGTGTGCTGCATTCTCTTCATAGATGCAGTTCCTAGCACTTAAGAATACATCACTTGGATATTACAGTTCAACATGAAGAAGTCCTACCATAAGGAACAATAACATGGAAATACTGGATTTGGAACATTTAAAAGACCTTTTAATAATTTCCAGAAAAAGAATATATCCAAAGAACAAAATTCACCTCACCCATTGTGCCATTTTCAGACTGACTCCCTGCTCTCCTAAACTCCCCCCGCAAAAAGATTTCTTTCTCTAGAGCAGGACTCAGCAAACTTTTTAATTAAAGTGCCAGGTAGATTGTAAATATTTTTTGCTTTGTGAGCCTTACAGTCTGCGCACTATTCAGCTGTGCACCTCTGCCGTTGTAATATGAAAACAGCCGGAGGCAATAATAAACAATGGGAATGGGTGTGACTCTCTTCCAATAAAACTTTATTTACAAACCCACTTGGTGAATTTGATTTGGCCCTTAGGCTGTGGTTTGCTGACCCCTGCGCTAGAGGATGACAGTCTTTGATAGAGTTGGACTAGCAGAGAAGAAGCAAGTGAACAATGAACATTGTTCTTACTTTCCATTTTTAGATGAAAATTACTATGGCTTTTATTTCTAAAAGAACTTCTGATTCAAACTTCTCCCACTTCTGTTCTAGAGCCTACAAATACATTTGGCAAGTACCCAAGGGCCCATTGAGGTTTACTTATGTCCAGAAGAGACTGAAACACACAGTCCAATGAAAACAAGCAACCAAGACCACAATGGGAATATCCCTAAACCCACTTCCAAAGGTAAGAATTCCACTTTTGTATTTTGGAAACTATGTTAAAAATGAAGGCGACTGGAACTATCTGTGTTGGAACCACAAGCCTAGTCAAGAAACAAAAACTCGTATTGTTATTAGGTAACATGTTTTAAAAGACATTCTGACTGGTTTACAGAATAAAATAATGATTGGGGAAAATGGCTCCTTCACCCACTTAGGGAGTGGCTTCAGGCATTTGCTGTTGGCAGAGAACGTTTCCTTGCAGCATTTTTGAAAACCAGCTAAAGTGAGGGGCAAAGCTGTGAACTGTCTTGGTGGATTATCAGAGACACTTGACCACACACCTTTGAGTGACACTGCACAGCTCATCAGAGAGGGAAACGAAAAAGGCTTGAAGAGGCCAAGCGCGGTGGCTCACGTCTGTAATCTCAGCACTTTAAGAGGCCGAGGTGGTTGGATCACAAGGTCAGGAATTAAAGACCAGCCTGACCAAGATGGTGAAACCCCGTCTCTACTAAAAATACAAAAATCAGCCAGGCGTGGTAGTGGGCGCCTGTAATCCCAGCCACTTGGGAGGCTGAGGCAGGGAATTGCTTAAAATCAGGTGGCGGAGGTTGCAGTGACCCGAGATGGCACCACTGCACTCCAGCCTGGGTGACAGAGCGAGACACCATCTTTAAAACAAGAACAAAAAATGTTTGAAGAGAAAAGCCTTTGTTGAAGAATTTTTGTCTTATTTTTCCCCCTAGTGAGATGGGGAAAGGATACGGGAGGAAAACATTAGGAAAGTGAGTCTAAGTTCTCCTTCTCACTCTGCAAAGAGCAAAGGAAGCTCTTTGCAGTGTATATATTTTTCCATTTCCTAGCTTGGGAATATATATGCGATTTTTTTCCTTATTGTCTCCCTATATAGCAGCAAGAATAAGGTTGATTTAAGTGACTAAGTCTGATTTAATACTAAGCAAAAGTACAGCACCTGAAATGGCAAAACAAAAGGCCGTCTTTTTTCACCACAGAAATCCAAAGTGGATATGTCTTATTATATGTACTTTTAGAGATGTTTTTTCATAAGCTGGTTGTTCAGAAAAGACTGAGTTAAAATCAGTGAATTCTGCATGTAGTCCCCGCTACAGGGAGGCTGAGGCGGCAGGATCGCTTGAGCCCAGGAATTCAAGGCTAGAGTGAGCTCTGCATGCCTGTGAATAGCCACTGCACACCAGCATAGACAATGTGGCAAGACGCCTTCTCTTAAAAAAAAAAAAAATTTTTTTTTCAGTTGGTGAGTGTCTACTGGGAAGCCAGCTTTTCAGTATGTATATGTTTTGTTTTGATTTTCTTAAAACAGTGACTAGATAGCAGAGAGACATTTTTGAACTTGTTAGCCTCTGATTGTTGAAGCTGTTTGCATTCTTGTTTATTGACAGTAGTTATTTGAAAGATGATTGAGTAGACTAGGGCCAAAGAAAGATGGCCTGGCATGGTGGCTCAGCACTTTGGAAGGCTGAGGAAGGCAGATCACTTGAGCCCAGGAGTTCGAGACCAGACTGGGCAACATGGCGAAACCCTGTCTCTACAAAGAAATACAAAGATTATCCAGGCGTGGTGGCTCACACCTGTAATCTCAGCACTTGGGAGGCCTAGATGGGCAGATCACCTGAGATCAGGAGTTTGATACCAGCCTGGCCAACATGGTGAAACTGCCTCTCTACTAAAAATACAAAAATTAGCTGGGTATGCTCGCTGGTGCCTCTAATCCCAGCTACTCAGAAGGCTGAGGCAAGAGAATCGCTTGAACCTGGGAGGCAGATACTGCAGTGAGCTGAGACTGTGCCATTGCACTCTAGCCGGGGCAAAAAGAATGAAACTCCGTCTCAAAAAAAAAAAAAAAAAAAAAAAAAAAGATGAACCAGGCATGGTAGCTCACACCTGTGGTCCCAGCTACTTGGGAGGCTGAGGTGGGAGGGTCCCTTGAGCCCAGGAGTTCAAGACTACAGTGAGTCATGATCACACCACTGCACTCCAGCCAACAGAACAAGACCCTGTCTCAAAAATAACAGGTGGGGTGCTGACAAGGAATTTTTTTGTACCTGTTAGCATAAAAGGTGATCTGCATCACAAAGTCATCTCATCGTTGTTATTAGCAGAAAGTACATGCATTTTTCTGACAGCGACATATACATTCTTCCAGAAAAATTCATTTGATTTTTCTAACTTATTTTTTGTTTCCACCAATGTTTTCCTTTCAGACTTGGCTTCAACCAACTCAGGACATAGCGATTGCTCAATTTCTATGGGAAACCTTTCTCCTCTGGCCTCCCCATCCAACCTCTTACAGCAGACTGAGGACCAAATTCCTTCCAGCCTAGAAGGGCCGTTTGTGAACTTACTGCCTCCCCTGCTGCAAGAGGACTATCTCCTGAGCCTCGGGGAGGAGGAAGGCATCAGCGATCTCTTTGAAGCTTATGATTTGGAAAAGCTCCCACTGGTGGAAGACTTCATGTGTAGCTGATTACACTTCGTGTGAACTCTCCTTACAAACCGGTATTTTTTTATCATGGAACCAGAACATCTGTCATGCAGTGTTGTCCCTTCCTACCTTCTTCCTCCAAGAGAGTATCATGAAGTAAACTACAAACTTCAGAAGAAAGCTGACATTTTAGTGAATTTTTTTTTTTAAATTAAAACAAAGTGTCTAAACGCACAGTTGCAGGCTCCCTTGGGAGAGCCTTGCTTTGCTCCAGGCTCCAAGATCTCCTGGCTAAGTCAGCAAATGAGAAAATGTGCAATCAGGTGTCTCTCACCCTGACTTTTCCTTCCTCCTTCCTTCCCAGATTGGCTTGCTGTGCCTGACGGATGGGCTGTAGAATGGGGTCTGGCCACCTGGCCCACTGGGAAACAGCACTCTTCCTTAATAGCATTTCAAGCCGTGCCTTCTCTGCAGAATGCATGTCTTTGGGGTCTGCTAATATGGAATGGAACTGCAGCAAATGCAAACTTGAAGTCATGCAAAAGTATGAAATGGATTTCTTCAGCTCTTCTTAGGAATATTTAAATTACTGTCGTAATTCAGTGTAAGCTATGGACTGTGTGTCCCAGTAGGAGGTCAAGAAAACCTCCACAGCCTTCTGGATGGAGAACCTGTTTTCAAATGTCCTTGTTGCAGATACAGAAGACTAGTAGAGTTCTGCCACTCTGAGCTGTTGTGGATTTTCCTGTCTCCATGAACCACTCCTGTCCCCCTGTCCCCAGTGTATTTGTGTTTCCAGTTGATTTGTAGCAATTGCCTACTTAGTTCTTTGTGGATTGTTTTAGACTTCTTGTTCTTTTAGCTGCCATTTAAGCATGCCTGTGGCACCCATCACCCTTTCAATTTAATTGTTTACTCTGAAGCGGTTTTTGCAAATTCACATAACATAAGCAGAGGGAGGGAACCTCTACTGATCAGAGCATCTAAACCTGTGTGATCTAAGGTTTACCAGCCTCTGCAAGGAGCATTGTCCCATCATGCTTCCGTTCCCAGGAGGGGGAGCTTGGAGCGAGTCAGTCCTGGGGCTTGCTGCCATGGGTGTCCATTGGAAAGAAGAACCAGGTCAGATGACGTGTCAACCCCAAGGAGCAGCAGTCATGGGTCCCTCCATCCTTGGGTTTCCCGGGCCCCTGTGACCGGGGAAAGGGCTCTCTTACACCGCACTCAGGGAGACCACTTCTCAGGATGGGGTCAGATGGAGAGACCTCTAGGGAGAAAGACATCCCCGTTGTGTGAGTGGCATTTCCTTAAGCTGGCAGGAACAGGGAGCTCCCACTGTGTCGGGGGCTGGAATAGTTCTGGCCAGACCCCGTTCCCCTTCCTCTCTGAAGGAATAAGTTGGACCAAGGGAAGTCGGGAACGTAGAAAATGAAGCAAAAGAATGCCAGGGCATCTTCCGCTTTAGTCTTCAGGAATGGTGTCCTAAGTTGGAGGCTTTGTGTCAGCTGCAAATCCTACCAGTCACGTCCAAGAATGGCTTTCCCTCGGGCAGGTGGCAGTCGCCATCTCCCCCTGGGAATATGGTGTAGTATCTCTGGTCCGTTCCTTGGATGCCGAGGACTGCGGGAATGAGGGAGTCAGATCAAGAACAAACCTCAAAATGAACAGTTAGATTGAAATGCTATGTGCCTGACCCAGTGGGAGGCACATAGTAGGCACTCAACTCATATGTTTAATTGAATTGAAAATATCCCTTAGGGGAAAAAAAAAAAACACAAACAAAAAACCACAAGAGCCCCAGCCAGTTTACTCCAGGTAGATTTCCACAATATGCAAAGTGGTGGTGGGGTCAAGACAGATGACACCAGCACTTTAAACTCTGTGTGTGGGTATGCGTGGGTGTATGTTTGGGAAGAAAAACAAAGGTGCAGACGATCTTCCTTTTTTCTTCTTCAGCCTCCATCCCTGGCCTCCTCCCCTCACACACACTGGACTTGGTACCGAATGTCGGTGTGGTCCGAGATGAAGCGTTGGGGTGGGGGAGGGAGAGGGAGCTTTGTGTTAAGTGCCTACTGGAAATGCACTGTGGGGTTTTTTCCTGTATGGGAAACCATTTATGCCAAGCTTTTCCCCATTTCCCATATTTATCTCATCTGGTTAGCTGCCTCTGCTTCCAGCTTTGTGTAATTCTCTTTGCCAGCTGCACAAAGCTGATTTTTTCCAAAGTCTAAAGACTGAGCTCACCTGGCTAGATTGTTGTGTGTTTTGTTGAAATTTTTCATAATGTCATGCCGTATTTATTGTTTTAAAAATGAAAGGAATACTAATAAGTCTTGAAAGTTCCTTCATGCATAGATTTTTTTTTCCAGTTACTGGGCTTAACTGGTGTACATTAATTAGATGTCCATACTGTATTCTGTTTTCATTAAGTCATTTTCTTTTTGACTTAGTATCCGGCACACAATGTGGGTTAGTACTACAGCATTTGTGTTACTTTAAGTACTAAGTATGCAGGTTTCCTGGTACCATTGAGTTGCTGCTATTAAAAGCTCACACACGAAATGGCTAAAAGTTACAAGTGTGCGAATTATGACTGTGTGAGCCTTAGAAAATAAAATGTATAAAAGGCAACACATGAGCTGTCAAACAGTGTTAGGTATGTGTTTATATGTACAGAGTTGTGCATAGCAATTGTTTTATTTAAGTTGGTTGTAGTCTACTCACATGTTCATTATTTAGCAGTTTTGTACAGAAATAGCAATTAATTTGTAAACACTGCCAGAATACTTTCGAGCTGGTTTGTAATTTTTTTAAGAGTGTTGTTTTGTTTTTGTTTTCTCGTTCTTTGTTGTGGTTCTTGTTTTCATTTTTGTTGTACGTGTAGATCTGTAAATAAAATTGCAGTATTTAAAGCTTAAGCTTTCAGGAAAAAGAAAATAGGAATTCAGTGTGTGCATGACAACTCGTGTGTATGAGAAGGAGGGATCTGAAGGAAGACGGCTTGCAGAGTAAGTCGGGTGTCAGTTGTCAGGGTGTGGGAATTTCTTTTCCTACGGGGTACGTGATTTTGTAAAAAGGAAGTATTTCTCCCAAAACTGGGAGTAGGCAAACTACTAATCAGTTTAGCTTTGTGTTGTATGCTAGTTTAAAAAAAGAAAATGTGTAATATAATGTAAAAAACAACAAAAAAAAGCTTTTATGATGGATTTTGTAAATAGATTTGTTACAGGGTGACCTGTTCTCTAGCTGTGATCTTACCACTTCAAATGGGTGTAATTTGAATAAATTTTGTATGGTAAAGGATCAATAAAATGATTTTTTTTAAGAGTTCAGGCTTGTGGATGGATTTTCTTTAATATTATCTTATGCTCCTATATTAATTGAAATTTTTATTTTTTTTTTGAGGCAGAGTCGATCACTTTTGTCCAGGCTGGAGTGCAGTGGCGCAATCTCGGCTCACTGCAAACTCCGCCTCCCAGGTTCAAGTGATTCACCTGCCTCAGCCTCCCAAGTAGCTGGGATTACACTGGGATTACAGACACCCTTTGGTAGAGATGCCACCACAACCGGCTAATTTTTGTATTTTCATTAGACACGGAGTTTCACCATGTTGGCCAGGCTGGTCTCAAACCCCTGATCTCAGGTGATCCAACTGCCTCAGCCTCCCAAAGTGCTGGCATGAACCAGCATGCCCAGCCTATTAATTGAAATTTTTAAAGCATTCTTTAACAAATGCAAAAATTAGCCGGGCCTCATGGTGTGCAACTGTAATCCCAGCTAATCAGAAGGCTGAGGCAGGAGAATTGCTTGGACCTAGGAATTGGAGGTTGCAGTGAGCCAAGATCATGCCACTGCAATCCAGCCTGGGGGACAGAGTGAGACTCCATCTCAAATCAATAAATAAATAGGGGACGGATCCAAGATGGCAGATTAGGAGCAGCTCAGGATTGCAGCTCTCAGCGAAAGCGAAGAGGGTGAGTGGACGCCGCATTTCCAGATGGATTTTTATTGCCCACAGACCAGGAGATTCGCAGGCAGAGGCGCCCCATGGGTCGCCAGTGTGGCACATAAACTAGTAAACCTGGAGGAAGTGGATAAATTCCTGGACGCTTGCATCCTCCCAAGCCTAAACCAGGAAGAAGCCAAAACCCTGAATAGACCAATAACAAGGTCTGAAGTCGAGGCAGCTATTAAGAACCTACCAACCAAAAAAAGCTCAGGTCCAGATGGGTTCACAGCCTAATTCTACCAGACATACAAAGAGGAGCTGGTACCATTCCTTAGGAAACTATTCCAAACAATGCATAAAGAGGGAATCCTTCCCAAATCATTTTATGAGACCAACATCATCCTGATATTAAAACCTGGCAGACACTCAGCAAGAAAAGAAAACTTCAGGCCGATATCCATTATGAACATAGACACAAAAATCTTTAATAAAACACTGGCAAGCTGATTGCAACAGCACATAAAAAAGCTTATCCACCATGATCAAGTAGGCTTCATCCCGGGGATTCAAGGCTGGTTCAACATACGCAAGTCTATAAACGTAATTCACCACATAAACAGAACCAAAGACAAAAACCACACGATTATCTCAATTGATGCAGAGAAGACCTTTGACAAAATTCAACAGCCCTTTATGCTAAAAACCCTCAATAAACTAGGTATTGATGGAATGTATCTTAAAATAATGAAAGCTATTTACAACAAACCAACAGCCAATATCATACTGAATGGGCAAAAACTGGAAGCATTCCCTTTGAAATCTGGCACTAGACAAGGATGCCCTCTCTCACAACTCCTATTCAATATAGTACTGGAAGTTCTAGCCAGAGCAATCATCAGACAAGAAAAAGAAATAAATGGTATTCAAATAGGAAAGGAGGAAGTCAAATTGTCTCTTTTTGCAGATGACATGATTGTATATCTAGAAGACCGCATCGTCTCAGCCCCAAATCTCCTGAAACTGATAAGCAACTTCAGCAAAGTCTCAGGATACAAAATCAATGTGCAAAAATCATAAGCATTCCTATACACCAATGACAGACTTAAAGAGAGCCAAATCAAGAACCACATGCCATTCACAATTGCTACAAACAGAATAAAATACCTGGGAATATAACTAACAAGGAACGTAAAGGACCTCTTCAAGGAGAACTACAAACCAATGCTCAACGAAATAAGAGGACACAGACAGATGGAGAAACATTCCATGTTCATGGTTAGGAAGAATCAATATCATGAAAATGGCCATACTGCCCAAAGTAATTTACAGATTCAACGCTATCCCCATCAAGCTACCAATGACCTTCTTCACAGAACTGGAAAAAACCACCTTAAACTTCATATGGAACCAAAAGAGAGCCCGCATAGCCAAGTCAATTCTAAGCAAAAAAAAAAAAAAAACAAAGCAGGAGGCATCACACTACCACACTTCAAACTCTACTACAAGGCTACAGTAATCAAAACAGCATGGTACTGGAACCAAAACAGAGATATAGACCAATGAAACAGAACAGAGGCCTCGGAGGCAACACCACACATCTACAACCATCCGATCTTTGACAAACCTGACAAAGACAAGCAATGGGGAAATGAGTCCCTGTTTAATAAATGGTGTTGGGAAAACTGGCTAGCCATGTGCAGAAAGCAGAAACTGGACCCCTTCCTGACACCTTACACTAAAATTAACTCCAGATGGATTAAAGACTTAAACATAAGACCTAACACCATAAAAACCCTAGAAGAAAACCTAAGCAAAACCATTCAGGACATAGGCGTAGGCAAGGACTTCATGACCAAAACACCAAAAGCATTGGCAACAAAAGCCAAAATAGACAAATGGGACCTAATCAAACTCCGCAGCTTCTGTACAGCAAAAGAAACATTCATTAGAGTGAATCGGTAACCAACAGAATGAAAATTTTTGCAATCTACCCATCTGACAAAGGGCTGATATCCAGAATCTACAAAGAACTAAAACAGATTTACAAGAAAAAAAACAAACAAGCCCATTCAAAAGTGGGCAAAGGACATGAACAGACACTTTACAAAAGAAGACATACATGAGGCCAACAAACATATGAAAAAATGCTCATCATCACTGATCATTAGAGAAATGAAAATAAAACTACATTGAGATACCATCTCACACCAGTTAGAATGGCGATCATTAAAAAATCTGGAGGGAACAGATGCTGGAGAGGATGTGGAGAAATAGGAACACTTTTACACTGTTGATGGGAGTGTAAATTAGTTCAACCATTGTGGAAGACAGTGTGGCGATTCCTCAAGGACCTAGAAATAGAAATTCCATTTGACCCAGCAATCCCATTACTGGGTATATATCCAAAGGATTATAAATCGTTCTACTATAAGGACACATGCACACGAATGTTCATTGCAGCATCGTTTACAATAGCAAAGACCTGGAACCAACCCAAACACCCATCAATGATAGACTGGACAGGGAAAATGTGGCACAAACACACCATGGGATACCACGCAGCCATCAAAAACAATGAGTTTGTGTCCTTTGTAGGGACATGGATGAACCTGGAAACCATCATTCTCAGCAAACTGACACAAGAACAGAAAATCAAACACTGCATGTTCTCACTCATAGGGGGGTGTTGAACAATGAGAACACATGGACACAGGAAGGGGCCATCACACACTGGGGTCTGTCGGGGGGAAATAGGGGAGGGACAGTGGCGGGTGGGGAGTTGGGGAGGGATAGCATGGGGAGAAATGCCAGATAGAGGTGATGGAGAGGAAAGCAGCACATCACACTGCCACGTGTGTACCTATGCAACAATCTTGCATGTTCTTCACATGTACCCCAAAACCTAAAATGCAATAAAAAATAAATAAATAGCAAAAATAAAAAATGTAGACAAGCTTTATGCCGTGGCAGTATTGCAGCCAATGAGGTTTATCTGAGGCATGATTATTGCTAATTGAAAAATGTAGACAAGATGAATTTGCATCAACCATGTAATGCTCCATTCTTTAAAAAGTTGATATAGGCTGGGCGCGGTGGCTCACGCCTATAATCCCAGCACTTTGGGAGGCCGAAGCGGGTGGATTACGAGGTCAAGAGATCAAGACCATCCTGGTCAACATGGTGAAACCCCGTCTCTAATAAAAATACAAAAAAAAATTAGCTGGATATGGTGGCGTGTGCCTGTAGTCCCAGCTACTCGGGAGGCTGAGGCAGGAGAATTGCTTGAACCCAGGAGGCAGAGGTTGCGATGAGCCGAGATCGTGCCATTGCACTCCAGACTGGGTAATAAGAGCAAAACTCCGACTCAAAAAAAAAAAAAGTTGATATAGGCTGGGCATGTAGCTGATTCCTGTAATTCCAGCACTGTGGGAGGCCAAGGCGGGTGGATCACCTGAGGTCAGGAGTTCAAAACCAGCCTGGCCAACGTGGTGAAATCCCATCGCTACTAAAAATACAAAAAAATAACCAGGCGTGGTGACAGTTGCCTGTAATGCCAGCAACTTTGGAGGCTGAGGCAGGAGAATTGCTTGAACCTGGGAGGCAGAGGTTGCAGTGAGCTGAGATCATGCCATTTCACTCCAGCCTGGGCTATAGAACGGGTCTCCATAAAAAAAAAAATAAATTTTTTAAAAGTTGATATAGGACTAGGATATATGAATATTTTATAATTTAGAACTTTACCCAAAGTACTGTTTTAGAAATGGGTTTCACTCTGGGGAAAATTTACAAATCAGTTTCAGTAGGGAGATCTCATGGAAGGGAGGAAGGGAGTGGAGAGATGGAGGAAGAGAAGGAGGGAGGAAAGGAGGGAAGAAGAAATCAGTATCAGTCCGAGTAATACTGAGAGATAGAATATAAGACTAACACAGAAAAGTGAATTGTATTCAGTGATTCAGTGGCCATTAAGGGAAACAGGTTCAGTCACTCTTTGAATGAATATAAGGTGATTACTGGATGCCAACAGCTGTTCTAGGCACTGGAGTCCAAATTTCAAAAGGCCTAGGTCCTGTCAGGAAAAGGAAGTTTGCAGTCTAGCTTTAGGGGAGAAACAAGTTTTAGCTAGGGGAAGCAAACCGGAAGGCCAGACCTCGAATGAGCTATTTTTTCTGACTGAAGCCATTTTTGGAAGAATTGGAAGAACAGATGGTTAGAGGCAGGAATGGAAATGGAAGGCAGATGTAGCCTTGCCACTGGAAAGCTCCGCGAAGCCACAGAGGTGATCTAGGGTGGTTTGGAGCAATTCCCAGCCCAAGCCTGTGCATCTAAAGGCAAGAGTGCTTGGAGATGACTCTCAAGTAGGCATGACTCAAAAGAAACCAGTGGATTCCCTTTCCAGGATCAAGGAGCATCCCCAATCTAGATCTAAACTATAACCATGATATGAAGGAAAATGACAAAATTAAATTGTAGGAATATTAAGAAGACTTCCTGCACTCACTACATAGACTTAATCAGCCTGGAGTCAATCAGAAGCTAAGGAAGTGACGCTCAGCAGGCAGTTACAGTGTTCCGTAGGACACAAACAGCAAGCCTTTCTCATTATGCCCCTAAATCTAGGACTTGAAGGCTGAAAGACAAACAGAATGTATTAAAAATGTTTAAAACACCAGGCATTACTATTACGCTTTTTTGTTTTTTGAGACCGAGTCTCGCTCTGTTACCCAGGCTGGAGTGCAGTGGCCCAATCTTGGCTCACTGCAACCTCCGCCTCCCAGGTTCAAGCGATTATCTTGCCTCAGCCTCCTGAGTAGCTGGGATTATAGGCACCTGCCACCACGCCCAGCTAGTTTTTGTATTTTTAGTAGAGAAGGTGTTCCACCGTGTTGGCCCAGCTGGTCTGGTAATCCTGACCTCAGGTGATCCACCAACCTTAGCCTCTCAAAGTGCTGGGATTACAGGCGTGAGGCACCGCGCCTGGCACTATTACGCTTTCTGTGCGTGAAGAGCACTATCAGAAAGTTCTGGAGTTCCTGATGCTGAAGTGTTTGGCAAGTGCTGTGGAAAAGAGAGGAGGGACAAAGTTGCAGGTAATCAGAGACTTGCCTCAGAAGCAACGCTGGAAACTCCGGGCTTGCTTCTATTATGTTTTAGGGATTTGGCGCATTTCGTATCACAGAATAGAGTTAGTGCCTTGGTGAAAGACAGGCTGTATCTTCTCTTCCCTACATCAACTGCGTGGTTGACGTCACACAAATACAGAGACACGGATATTAAAACCCAGGGAATTGAGATAAACCAGCAAACCAAAACCAGTAACAAAGATTTAGCTTTTCAACTCAGGCAAAAGCATGTCAACTGGTAATGATTAAAGAATCATAGTGTTTGAGTTAGAAGGCCACCTCGCATCCAGAAAGGAGCTGGTTTCATCAAGGGACAACACTGTGATTAATTTTTCTTGCTTTCGTTCTTTTGTTTTTTCTGGGATGAAGTCTTGCTCTGTCACCCAGGCTGGAATGCAATGGTGCCATCTTGGCTCACTGCAACCTCCGCTTCCCGAGTTCAAGCAATTCTTTTGCCTCAGCCTCCTAAGGAGCTGGGATTACAGGTGCATGCCACCATGCCCAGCTAATTTTTATATTTTTAGTAGAGATAGGGTTTCATCTTGTTGGTCAGACTGGTCCCAACCTCCTGACCTTGTGATCCACCCGCCTTGGCCTCCTAAAGTGCTAGGATTACAGGTGTGAGCCATCGCGTCCAGTCTAATTTTTCTTTTGTCAAGAACAGTCTCCAGATTCTTAGTCCACTGTTTTTTCTGCTGTGTCTATAAGGTCTCTTAGTTCCCTACTGAGATATGCACATCAGAAACCTGCCTATTCCCAGTCTCATCCCTGGAACCATAGGCTGGCTGTCATGATTAATTAATTATTTTTGAATTAGCATGAACTTCTGGAGATCCCTGTTAATCGTCTCTACCAGCCCTGTAATTCCTTCTGCTTTTCCAAACCATGTTTCATGGATGCATGGCGGTCATTATACTCAGCCTATGGCACAATAGCAAATGGGAGAGATGGATACCACTAAGAAGCATGAGTTTGGAAGACTTCTCAGTGTTTCTTTTGTCTTTAGTATTGGATTAAAATTGATTTGCTTATTCAGATGGAGGAAGAGTCAAATTGGCAGCAGCTTCTAAGCTGGGTGCTCTGTTTCCTACTTCTCTTTCCGTATAGACCACTTTTCAGCTTCAGAAGCCTTTAAGACACTTTTTTCTGCATAATTAAAGTCGGGGCATTTGCCTCTGCTGAAGCCTAAATTATAGTGTTTATCTTATGCCTGAATAGCCCATAGCATTGTAGAAGGCTTTACAATTTGCAAAGTACTTTCATATGCCTATCTTTTCATCTAGAGCCATTTGTAAACTGATGGCAACAGCTGCAGAAGTAACTAATCAATCTGAAAATGATGGAACCGTATGTGGCCAGTGCTGCAAATGGAGGAAGAATAGAATTTAGCTCAGAGCCACACTCTGGAATCCCAAGGGGCAGAAAAGAGTATTGCAGTTCCACAGAAGAGAGCTGAAATAGTGATGTCAGCGAATAAAAACTTAAACATGCCAACAAAAAGATCGTGTTTAGATGGATAGGAAGGAGAAGAGAGAGAGAGAGAGAGAGTGTGTGTGTGTGTGGGTGTGGGTGTGTGTGTATCTGTGTGCAGAAATGGGAGGAAGCAGGCGACCCAAGATGTTTAAAAAGAGCCACAAGCTAAATTCTGTCCTTGTCAAGAAACCAAAGAATGAGTGTTCCTTTAGTCAAAAAGGAACTCTCGCCATTGACTGAGAGTTGGGGTATCTTTTCAGGGAGCAGAGTGAGTGCTGTAGAACAGGGCAAGCGCTGGAGTATAACAAAGGGCAGAGGAAGGTGGAAACTGTAGAAGCAATTCCCACACCCGGTTCTGAGAAGGAGATAATCCATCAAGTGCGGAACAAACTTAGTTGTAAGTACAGAAAAAAGAACTGGATGGGACTTTTTTTTTTAGAGACAGGTTTCACCATCTTGGCCAGGCTGGTCTCGACTCCTGACTTCAGGTGATCCACCCCCCTCGGCCTCCGAAAGTGCTCGTGAGCCACCACGCCTGGCCTGGATGGAACTTTTACTTCCATCAATATGGCAGATTGGATAGCCAGGATTCAGAATGATCCATTAAAAACATAAAGAAAAAAAAAAAAAAGAAGATAACCAAGAAGTCCCCTGTTACAAAACATCTAGATTCAACCAAAAACATAATTTTATTTTGTTTTCCCAAAGGACCAGAAGAACAACAACAGTATATATATGAGCTGAAATAAAGGTTGAGATGCACACATGAAAAAGATAGGTACACCTAAGGACAGATGCCAATTTTCTTGCCAATTTTTGTTGGAATTGAGAAATAGTTTTGGGCCAATAAAGAAAGATGGAAGAACTGAACCTAAGACTCCCAAATTTGGCCTGAAAAATTGGAAGAAGGCTCTAGTGCTCTCAGGTTATAATCATGTTCCTGGCTTTCAGCAAAAGCAAACATAAAGCCTCTCTAGACAAGGTATCCTTAATGTGGTACCACAGATAAGATCTACCAACTATGAGCTCACAATCAAAGATCACCAAATGCATAAGGAAACAAACCGTCATTAATAGCAGAGGCTGCACACATCAAATTTAGACCTCAAAGAATTCAAGTAATGGAATTATCAGATACAAGATATGAAATGAATATATATAAAATGCTTAAAGAATTAAAAGATGATATCACAAAAATGGGTGAGCAACAAGAGATGATCATAACCTGCCATATAGATTAGAAAGAGAATTTTTTTATGCTAGAAATAGAAAATACAAACTTCTTTTTTCTTTTGAGGCAAGCTGTCACTTTGTCTCTCAGGCTGGAATGCAGTGTCATGATCATGGCTCACTGCAGCCTCAAACACCCAGTCTCAAGTGATCCTCCTGCCTCAGCCTCCCAAGTAGCTGGGACTTGGCACACCACCATGCCCAACTGATTTATTATTATTATTGTTATAGAGATGAGGTCACCCTGTTTTCCAGGCTGGTAAATACAACTATTGGGCAGGGTGCACTGGCTTATGCCTATAATCTCAGCACTTTGGGAAGCTGAGGCAGGTAGTT
The DNA here is from genome assembly GCF_030222135.1 of Aotus nancymaae. Classification (NCBI taxonomy): domain Eukaryota; kingdom Metazoa; phylum Chordata; class Mammalia; order Primates; family Aotidae; genus Aotus; species Aotus nancymaae. Next base: position 17,258,227 of record NW_026988465.1, read on the forward strand.
TGCTGGAGCTCAGAAGCTGGAGGCCAGCCTGGGTAACATGTTGAAACTACAAAAAAATACAAAAATTAGCCGGGCGTGGTGACACATGCCTGTGGTCTCAGCTACACGGAAGATTGAGGTGAGAGAATCGCTTGAGCCCAGGGAGGTCAAGGCTGCAGTGAGCCATATCACACCACTGCACTCCAACCCTGGTAACAGAGTGAAACCCTGTCCCAAACAAAAACAAAACAAAATAACAAAACCCAATTATTGAAAGAAAAGGAAAATAAAGCAATCAATGCATAAATTAACAGGTTAGATATAGCTAAAGATATAATAAACTGGGAAATAAATCTGACAAAATTACATAGCATAGAGAGAAAAGAACATGGAAAATAAAATGAAATGTTAAGAGATAATGGATCATGGCTTAGTTTTTTTTCTGTAAAAAAACAGATAATAAATATTTTAGGCATTTTGGGCCGTAAGATCTGTCAAAACTACTCAACTCTGCCTCTATAGCACGAAAGCAGTTATACACCACATGTAAATACATGGGCATGCCTGTGTTTCAGTGAAACTTATTTATGAAAGCCACAATTTTATTTTCATTTAGTTTTCACTTGTCATGAAGTAATATTCTTTCAATTTTGTTCAACCATTTAAAAAAGTTCTTTTTTTTTTTTTTTTTGGTTTTTGAGACAGAGTTTCACTCTTGTTGCTCAGGCTGGAGTGCAGTGGCACAATCTTGGCTCAGTGCAACCTCCACCTCCTGAGTTCAAGCGATTCTCCTGCCTCAGCCTCCCAAGTAGCTGAGATTACAGATGCCTGCCACTACACCCGGCTAATTTTTTGTATTTTTAGTTGAGACAGGGTTTCACCATGTTGGCCAGGATGGTCTCAAACTCCTGACCTTAGGTGATTCACCCGCCTCGGCCTCCCAAAGTGCTGGGATTACAGGCATGAGCCACTGTGCCCAGCCTGAAAAATATTTTTAAATCATGAGTTGTACAAAAACAGGTGGTAGACAGTTTCCAGTCTGCGATGGTTTGAATAGTTATCCCTATCCAAAACTCATGTTGAAATGTAATCACCAATGTGGCAGCACTGAGATATGGGGACTTTAAGAGGTGATTAGATCTTGAGTGTTCTGCCCTCATGAATGGATGAATCCATTCATGGCTTAATGGATTAATGGGTTTATGGATTAATAGGTCACCATAGGAGTGGGACTGGTGGTGTTTTAAGAAGAGGAAGACAGACCTGAGCTAGTATGCTCAGCCACCTTTCCATGTGATGCCCTGTGCCATCTGGGGACTCTGCAGAGAGTCTCCACCAGCAAGAAGGCCCTGACAAGATGCAGCTCCTTGACCTCGGACTTCCCAGCCTCCAGAACAGTAAGAAATGAATTCCTTTTCTTTATTCTTTATGAATTTCCTAGTTTCACGTATTCTAAGCAACAGAAAATGGACCAAGACAGAGAGCTGCTGCCAAGGAGTGGGTTGTTGTTGATAACAAATATCTGAATCTGCGGAGGCAACTCTGGAACTAGGTAATAAGCAGAGACTATTTGGCCACTTTTAACTGCTTACATGAAGTGGTGAGAAGGAAAACCTGACTTAAAGGCAGAATTTACTATCAAAAGGTAAGTAAGGCAAAAAGACTTGGAAAACTCTTGGCCTGGCCAGGTACAGAATGAAAAAACATGTTTGGGACGGAAAACCAAGAGTGTGGCCCAGTGACCTTCTGCCACAGAAGTCAGTACAGAAAGATCATCAAGAGAATGGGAGAAAGACCTTGAAGGCATTTCAGAGATCTTGAAGGTTGTTCCTCCCCTACAGACACAGGGACCCAGGAAAGCAGAACGGTTTCTAGGGACAGACAGATATATGCATTCCTATGTTCATTGCAGCACTATTTGCAATAGCCAAGATGAGGAAGCAACCTAAATTTCTACCAATTAATGAATGGATAACGAAAATATGGTATATATACATGCAATGAGTTTTTTTTCTTTTTTTTTAAACAGAGTCTCACTTTGTAGCCCAGGCTGAAGTGCTATGGTGCCATCTCACCTCACTACAACCTCTGCTTCCCGGGAGTCTCTCTCTGTGGCCCAGGCTGGAGTGCAGTGGTGCCATCTTGGCTCGCTGCAACCTCCACCTCCCAGGTTTAAGCAATTCTCCTGCACCAGCCACCCAAGTAGCTAGGACTACAAGCGCGAACTACCACGCCTGGCTAATTTTTGTATTTTTTGTAGATACGGGGTTTCACCATGTTGGCCAAGCTGGTCTCTAACTCCTGTCCTCAACTGATCCTCCTGCCTCGGCCTCCTAAAGTGCTGGGATTATAGGCATGCATATAATGAAATATTATTCAGCCTTAAAAAAAAAAGAAAGAAATCTAAGCTGGTCCAAGTGCAGTGATGATGTTTCCAACTAATCGGTCACAACCAGTCACAGATTTCTTTGTTCTTTCTCCACTCTCAGTGCTTCACTTGACTACCCTTAAAAAAACATTGTTTAGAATCCTGCCCTATGTGACAACTTGGATGAACCTTGGGGACGTAATTTAAACAAAATAAGCCGGTTACAGAAAGACTGCATAATTCTATTTACATGAGTGTCTAAAACAATGAAACACATGGGGGTAGAGAGTAGAGTAGTGGTTTCCAGGAGGCAGGGAAGGGAGAAATGGGAAGTAGCTAGTCAACAGGTCTAAAGTTTCAGTTATACAAGATTATTAAGTTCTGCCATTCAACACTGTGCTTCTAGTTTACGAGATGGTGTTGTACACTTATGAATTTGTTAAGAGGGTAGACCTCATGTTAGGTGTTCTTACCACAATAAATTTTTTTTAAAAGTAAGGGGATGGAGAAAGCTATACTATGTGAACACTAATGAAAAGAAAGCTGGAGGAACTGTGTTAATTTCAGACAAAGCATCTACAGAGTAAGTTAAATTATCAGGGATAAGGAGGGGCATTACATCATGATAAAGGGGTCAACTTTCCAAGAAGACATAACAATCCTTAATGTGTATGCACCTAAAAACCTGGTGTCAAAATACACGAGGCAAAAATTTATACAATCATAAGGAGAAACAGACAAATCCACTGTTACAATTGGAAGACTTTAACACCCCTCAATTAGTAATTAGCAGACCCAGGCCAGGCGAGGTGGCTCACGCCTGTAATCCCAGAACTTTGAGAGGCCGAGGCAGGTGGATCACTTGAGGTCAGTAGTTTGAGACCAGCCTGGTCAACATGGTGAAACCTTGTCTCTACTAAAAATACAAAAAATTAGTCTGGTGTGGTGGTGCGTGCCTGTGATCTCAGCTACTCAAGAGGCTGAGGCAGGAGAATCGCTTGAACCCAGGAGGCAGAGATTTCAGCAAGCCAAGATTATGCCACTGCACTCTAGCCTGGGTGACAAAGTGAGACTCTGTCTCAAAAAAGTACTAACAGGCCTATTAAGCAGAAAGTCAGCAAGGACATAGTTGAACTGAATCAATCAACTAAGTCTAATTGACATCTATAGAATACTTCATACAACAGAAGAATACACATTCTTCTCAAACTAACATGGAACATTCACCAAGACAAATCACTGTCTTGATCACAAAACACACCTTAACAAATATGAAAGAACAGAAGTCATACAAAGTATGTTCTTAGACCACAATAGAAATAAACTAGAAATCAATGACAGAAAGGTACCTGGAAAATTCCCAAAACAGACTTCCAAGTAATACATGGATCGGAGAAGTCTCAAGAGAAATTTAAAAATATTTTAAACTAAATGAAAATGAAAATACAACTTGCCAACATTTGTGAGATGCAGTGGAAGCCCTGCTTAGAGCATTGTATGCATATATTAGAGAAGAAAAAAGATCTAAAAATCAATCATCACGCCTGTAATCCCTAGCATTTTGGGAGGCTGAGGCGGACAGATCACGAGGTCAGGAGTTCGAGACCAGCCTGACCAACATGGAGGACCCCCGTCTCTACTAAAAATACAAAATTTTCTGGGCGTGGTGGTGCATGCCTATAATTCCAGCTACTCTGGAGGTTAAGGCAGGAGAATCACTTGAACCCAGGAGGTGGAGGTTGCAGTGAGCCAAGATCACGCCATGCACTCCAGCCTGGGTGACAGAGTGAAACTCCATTTCAAAAAAGAGGAAAATAAAAGCAATCATCTAAGCTTCCACCTTAGGAAACTAGAAAAACAGCAAATTAAATCCAAAGTAAGCAGAAGAAAAGCACTAATGAAAATTAGAACAGAAATCAATGACATTGGAAACAGGAACTCAATAGAGAAAATCAGTAAAACCCAAAGCTGGTTTATTGAAAAGACCAATAAAACTAATAAACTCTTAGCCAGGTTAACTAAAAAAGGGGGAGAAAAGAAAAATTGCTAACAGAAATCAAAGAATGGCCATCACTACAGATCTCATGGACATTAGAAACATAATAAAGGCATATTATTGACAACTCAGTGGCCACAAATTTGGTAACTTAGATGAAATGGACCAATTTCTTGATAACACAATCAACCAAAACTTATACAAGGAAAAATAGATTATGTGCATAAACCTGTATCTATTAAAGATGTTGAATCATTTGTCAGTAATCACCCACAATGGAAAGCACATTGGATTGACACAAGTGAATTGACAGTAAACTTCTGCCAAACATTTAAGGGAGAAATTATACCAATTGCCTATAATGTTTTCCAGAAAATGAAGCAGAGTGAAAACTTTCCAACTTATTCTATGATAAGCCAGCATTATCCTAACATCAAAATCAGGCAAAGAAACTACAAGAATGGAAAACTACAGACAAATATTTTTTGTGAATATAGATCCTCAACAAAATATTAGCTAATAAAATGCAACAATCTATAAAAAGAATATACACCATGACTGAATGGAATTTAGTCCAGTTATGCAAGGCTGGTTCAACTCTCAAAAACCTATTAATGTAATTCATCGTATCAACAGGCCAAAGAAGGAAAATTGTGTAATCCTATCAATAGATGCAGAAATAACATTTTATACAATTTAACACTCATTCATGATGAAAACTTTCACAAACTAGAAATAGAAAGGAACTTCCTGAACTTAATAAAGAACATCTACAGAAACCCTGTAGCTAACATTAGACTTAATGGTGAGACACTAGATGCTTTCCTCCTAAAATTGGGAACATGACAAGGATATTGCTTCTCACCTATTTTATTCAACAACATACTGGAAGTTCTCACTAATGCAATAAGACAATGAAAGTAAATAAAATGTATCTTGATTTAGAAGAAAGAAATAAAACTGTGTTTGCAGATTGATATGACTATGTAGAAAATTTCAAATCATCAACAAAATACCTCCTATAATTTAAGTGATTATAGTAATCCTGCAGGACACAAGGTTAATATACAACATCAATTGTATTTCTATATACCAGAAATGAACAATTGGAATTTGAAATGTAAAACACAACACTATTTACATTAGCATCAAAAAGAGAAATACTTAGGTATAAGTCTAACAAAATATGTACAAGCTCTACATGAGTAAAACTATAAACTTTTCATGAAAGAAATCCAAGATCTGGATAAATGGAGAAATAGTCCATGTTCATGGATAGAAAGATTTAATATTTTGAAGATGTCAGTTTTTCCCAAGTTGATCTATGGATTCACTCAATCCCAGTCAAAATCCCAGCAAGTTATTTTTTGTATATCAACATCCTCTTTCTAAAATTTATATAGAGAGACAGAAGACCCAGAATAACCTACACAAACATTGAAATAAAAGAACAAAGTTAGAGGACTGACGCTCCCCATCTTGAAGACTTATTCTAATGTTACAGTGATCGAAACAGTATGACGCTGGTGAAAGAATAGACAGATACATCTGTGGACTAGACCCACAAATATATAGCCAACTGATCTTTGATACAGGAGCAAACAGAATTCAATGGAGAAAGGAGAGGTTTTTCACTGAATGGTGCTGCAATGACTAGATATCCACATGCAACAAAATAAATCTTGACAGTCTTTCACAAAAATTAACTCAAAATGGATCATAAGCATGAACATAACATGTAAATCTATAAAACTTCTAGAAGATAACATAGAAAATCTAGGTGACCTTGAGTTTGCTGATAACTTTTGAGATACACTACCGAAAGAATTAGCTTTGAAAAAAAATTGGTAAGTTGGAAATACACAATGGCATAGTTGCCTTGTTCTTAAATTAGGCAGTGAATTCACAGGTATTCTTTTTATTGTTAAGCATCCCAATGTACATTTCTTACATATACAGTTTTTGTATGTAAAATTATTATAAAATTAAAAATAATGTTTTAAAGGTTAGATCCCAAAATTTCAGAAGGATAAAGGTAGGTGATTGACAAGTTCTTTGACAACCAAGTGGCCTTAGAGGGCCAAATGTGATGTATTCACTAGCCAGTGTATAGGTAATCTAATTATGGTAGAGATCTAAATTAGTTATAGAAGAATACACACCGTGGATTGAATTAATCATCTTTTTGTCTTGCTGTGCACTGTAATAAAGTGTTCTGATAAAAAGAGATAAAAATGGGCCAGGTGCAGTGGCTCATGCCTGTAATCCCAGCACTTTGGGAGGCCAAGGTGGGTGGATGACTGGAGGTCAGGAGTTTGAGACCAGCCTGGCCAAAATGGCAGAACCTCATCTCTACTAAAAATACAAAAATTAGCTGGGCACCGTGGCTAACACCTGTAATCCCAGCACTTTGGGAGGCCAAGCCTGGAGGATCACTTGAGGTCAGGAGTTCAAGACCAGCCTGACAAACACAGTGAGACCTTGTCTCTACTAAAATTATAAAACTTAGCTGGGTGTGGTGGCACACACCTATGACCCCAGCTACTTGGGAGGCTGAGGCAGGAGAATCGCTTGAACCCGGGAGGCGAAGATTGCAGTGAGCTGAGATCACGCCATTGCACTCTAGCCTGCGCAACAGAGCAAGACTCCATCTCAAAAAAAAGAAAAAGAAAAGGAAAAAGAGGGAGATAAATATAGAGAATTGAGTTAAATTAAGAGAACGGCAAAACTTTTAAGTTCTTCTTTTTAAAATCAATAATTTAAAACTTGGAAGAGAAGCAAGGAGACAGAATAATTTAGAGTTTTACTGCACCAGGACTATTGAGTACTTTGCTTATCTCTCTCTTCTTTGAAGTGTTGATATGTGCAGATGGCATCAGGAACTGCCCTTGATAAAAACTGCTTTTCTTCCAGGCCCCTTGTCCAGCTGTTTTCGGTGACCTTCTCTTCCAAAGCCCCAGGCATGACTGGCGCATAGATAGATGCCAACAGGGAAGGCTGGTAATTGCAGGAGGAGCTGAGAAGCAGGAAATGCTACTGAGACTGTGCTATGCTATGTGCCCTGCCCCTTTCTTGATAACTTCATGAAAGTAGTAGAGAAAAAACCTGGTGTTAGAAAAGCCTTCCTAAGCCATCCTTCTTCTTGCCTCTGCCTCACCTTGAAATTTCACTGTGTGTGTCGTGTCTTCTCTGCTTTCCCTCACTTTGTTACTCTCTCAGGTTCATTTGGACACACCTACCCAGCACCAATACCTTTACCTTCCCTGCTCCCCTGCGAGCCTAAATGCCACCTTGCCACCCTGTGTTAGTATTTGACATCTTAGACCTTATTATTTCAGCTCTGGCTTTCACAGCATGTAGTTGACAATCAAATAATATTCCTATCGACTATTTTCTCAAAATAGCCACTCAGCTCAGCTTAGGATCTTCTTGAGACCCTCTGCTAGTTTTCCTCCTTTTTTGTACTTTTGGGGAAGATGTCACGTAATCCATAGACATTTTTCATCTTTTAATTATTTAGCTCCTTCAAGAATAATTATACAAGTATTCATTTTTATGGAGGAATTACCAATTTTTTTCCTCTCATGCTCTTGTCACCCAGGCTGGAGTGCAGCGGTGCAGTCTTGGCTCACTGCAACCTCCACTCCCAGATTCAACTGATTCTCCTGCCTCAGCCTTCTGAGTAGTTAGGACTACAGGCACGCACCACCACGCCCAGCTAATTTTTGCATTTTTAGTAGAGACGGGGTTCCACCATGTTGGCCAGGCTGGTCTCAAACTCCTGACTTCAGTTAATCCACTGGCCTCGGCCTCCGAAAGTGCTAGGATTACAGGCATGAGCCACTGCACCCAGCTATGCCAGCCATATTTATTGAACAGATTCAGGTGTCATCGCAAAGGTCCCCTTCTCTTGGTTCTGTTTTTGCTCTCAGCTCTTCTTTTATTTTGGCCTTGCTTTTCAGCTCTACCACCCCAGAACAAAGGCCCACTTTTAGAAGTCAACATTTCTGAAGATCTGAGGAAAAGAGCATTAGTTTTAAGATGGTAAAAGAAGAGCAATTTAAGCTGGTAAAAAAAAAAAATGTCCGGAGGTGTTTAACAGCTCGATGTTTTGCAGCATTGAGCACTTGACTTTCATTATGCTTCGAATGGTAAGAGATTAATGATACATGCTGGGTTTCTTTTTTTCTTTTTTTTTCAGACAGAGTCTCACTCTGTCACCAGGCTCCAGGCTGGAGTGCAGTGGCACAATCTCATCTCATTGCAACCTCCGCCTCCCGGGTTCAAGAAATTCTCCTGCCTCAGCCTCCCAAGTAGCTGGGACTACAGGCGTGTGACCACCACGCCCAGCTAATTTTTGTGTTTTTAGTAGAGACGGGGTTTCACCATGTTGGCCAGGATGGTCTTGATCTCTTGACCTTGTGATCCACCCGCCTCAACCTCCCAAAGTGCTGGGATTACAGGCTTGAGCCACCGCGCCCGGCTGCTGGGTTTCTTTTAAACCTGTAAACAGGACGGCTGAAATGGAAGGGATGTGGGAATCGTGTCCTATGAGGACTTTTGAAAGACTACAAACTGCTCATTTTAGAATCATTAAAAATGAAAGACATTGGTCTTGGCTCTATGAAAAGGAGATCGAGAATTTTGACAAGTGCTTTCTTTATTAACTCACACACTTCCCATAAAGTCCTGTTAAATAAACTTAAAAACAAATTAGTGAGGCAATTAAGAAATGAAAAATGAGAATAGCTTTGAAGGTAATATGTACACAGGAATGAAATTAGTGTACAAAATGCATCTGTAAGGTACTGTGCATTTCCTAGAAAAGAAACACTAATTAAAGTCCAACCTCTCTAGATCCAAAAAGAAGAGAGAAATAGGATATATTACATGATTCAGAGTTCATGGGATAAAACAAACCAAGGCTCAGAAGAAGGCCTAACTATTCTTGGTTCTGAGATTCTGAGATTGCAGTTTATCTGAGGTCCTTCCCAGAGCAACACTGTTTAAATGCAGTAGGCAACAAAAGTAGTTTGATTCCACAAATGTTTGAGTATCTGGATGTTTCAGTGAGGGTGTTTTTGGTTGAGATTAACATTTAAGTCAGTGGATTTTGAGCAAAGCAGACTTCCCTCCCTGATGTGAGTGGGTCTCACACATCAGATGAAGGCCTGAGTAGAACGAAAGACTGACCTTGGAACAGGAGGGGATTCTGCCAGGAGACAGCCCTTAGACTTGAACTGCAGTATCAGCTCTCCGCTGGGCCTCAGTCTGCCAGCCCACCCGAAATATTTGCACTTGCCAGCTCTATAATCTCAATCTCTCTCTCTCTCTCTCTCTCTCTCTCTCTCACACACACACACACACACACACACACACACATACACTATGGGTTCTGTTGTCTGGAGAGCGCTGACTAATACAGCATCTGTGTAGCAGAAACCTTCTCAGTGTCTGTTCTTCTTCTACTGTCAAATCACAGGGTGAGGCCAGTGCACAGTGGCTCACGCCTGTAATCCCAGTGCTTTGGGAGGCCAAGAGGCTGGAGGATTACTTGAGGCCAGGAGTTTGAGAGCAACGGCCTGGGCAGTGTAGCAAGACCCTATCTCTAAAAATTGTTTTTTAATTAGCCTGGTGTGGTGGTGTGGTGGGGGTAGTCCTAGAAACTTGGGAGGTGGAGGCAGGAGGAGCCCTTATGCCCAGGAGTTTGAGGATGCAGTGAGCTATGAGGACACCACTATACTCAAGCCTGGGTGACAGAGCAAGATCCTGTCCCCCCAGAAAACACTAAAAACCAAAAAAATACTCTACAGGGTCACAGGTGAGCTCCTGTTATCACACGACCCACCCTTCCTAGGCTCAACTGACTAAACCCAGTGTCCTCCCCAGAGACTGGAATTGGGGTTAAGTGATATCAGTGTCTATCTTGAATGAAGGTGATGTAACCATCAGGAGGGCGCCATCTTCAAGTGAATTGAGTAGCAGAGAAAGGCCTAGCAGTCAGAGAAGAAGGGAGCTCAGGAATTGAGAGAAACAGACAAGAGAAGAGAGAGCGATGTGTTCTTGGGCTTCCTGGAGCCAGCTGCACTCTGGCTCTGGAATTCTCATCACAATGAGTCCTTCGTTGCTTAATTGGGCTTGAGTTTACATCTACTACTCGCAACCGGCAGATCCCAACGAATGTATCCTGGTGTGTCAGCCCATTTGCGGGCCACCAGGAAATCAGAGATTAAGAAAAAAAAAAAAAACAGGAACAGCAAATAATAATGGATGACATTTCTTGAACTTCTATTATATGCTATCTATGATTCTGTTTTATTCTTTACTATGTCTAGATGTATTATATGATTTAATGTTACAAACATTCTGAGACATGAATCTTTTATGAGACAGAGCCTCACTTTTGACACCCAGGCTGGAATGCAATGGCTCCATCACAGCTCACTGCACCTTCGACTTCCCACGCTCAGGGGATGCTCCCACCTCAGCCTCCTGAGTAGCTGGGACTACAGGCACCTGCCAGCACACCAGGCTAGTTTTCTGTATTTTTAGTAGAGATGGGGTTTTGCCATGTTGCTCAGGCTGGGCTCAAGTGATCCACTCACCTTGGCCTCCCAAAGTGCTGGGATTATAGACACGAGCCACCTTACCAGGCCTTGTTTGTCCCTTTGACAGATGAGAAAACTGAAGTATAGCAACGTTAAATAACTTGCCCAAAGTCACAGACAACACCCTTAATGAAGTGTTATTGTTATTATAGCAAATTATTAGGATTCTTATAACGTCTGCTTTAATCTACTGCATGACAAAATACCTCAAAACTTATTGTCTTAAAACAGAAATAAACATTTATTTTCTCAGCTGTGCAGTGGCTCATGCCTGTAATCCCAGCCATTTGGGAGGCCAAGGTGGGTGGATCACGAGGTCAGGAGTTCCAGACCAATCTGACCAACATAGTGAAACCCCATCTCTACTAAAAATACAAAAAATTAGCCTAGTGTGTTGGTGTGTGCCTGTAATCCCAGCTACTAGGGAGGCTGAGGCAGGAGAATCGTGTGAACCTGGGAAGTGGAGGTTGCAGTGAGCTGAGATGGCACCACTGCATTCCAGCCTGGGTGACAGTGCGAGACTCTGTCTCACCAAAAAAAAAAAAAAAAATTCATTTTTTCATACAGCTTTTGTAGTCAGGAATTCAGGAGTGGCTTACCTGGGGTGCTTCTGGCTTGAGTATTTCATGAGGTGGCAGTCAGGGTGGCAGCCAGGGTTGTGGTTATGTGAAGGCTTGTCTGGGGATGGAGGATTTACTTCAAGCTGGCTCATTCTGGTAGCTGGCAAGTTGTGCTGGTTGCAGGCGGGAGGCTCGGCTCCTCCCCATGTGGATTTCTTCATAGGACTACCTGAGCGAGTGTCCTCATGACATGGCCACTGACTTCCCCAGAGCAAATGATCCAAGAGAGAAAGTGGCATATAACACCATAAGGTCTTTTATGATGCAGCCTCAGAAAGCGCAGTGTCATTTCATCAGTATCCTATTGAGTGTGGGATGGGAATATATAAATACAAAGGTAAGGACCATGGGGTCCTCTTGGATACTGGCTGCCACGTATCCCTTTGTCTGGCTGTGTGGCGTTGAGTCACAGCACCTGTCAACAGTGCGGTCCAGCGCTCAGCTCATCTGACTTAACTCACAGATAGATTTTTAGAGACAAGCATGTACTCCGTACCCTTAAGGCAATCCTCTGTTAATATTGTATCTGTCAACCAGGCTTTAGTCATTGTTGAGCATCAAGACAACAGACATTATAATTCCTGACAAGCTTCTTGAGGGCAATAAATATCTCTTGCTGGTTAAGGGTATGGCAGCCCCAGTGTAGCAGATCTCTGCTACTTCTAAACCTCATCTCATTCCACTCTTACCTCCTTCAAACATTCCGATCTCATTGGCTTTTCCCCAGCACAGAGCCTTTGAATTTGTGGTTCCCTCTGCCTGGAATGCTTTCCCTTGCTTCCTCACACTCCGTCTCCTCCCTGGCTGCCTATTCTTTTCTTCTAGCTATTTTGAAATATACAATGAATTATTATTATTATTATTATTTTGAGACAGAGTCTTGCTCTGTTGCCCAGGCTGGAGTGCAGTGGCCTGATCTTGGCTTACTGCAACCTCGGCCTCCCAAGTTCAAGCAATTCTCCTGCCTCAGCCTCCTGAGTAGCTGGGATTACAGGTGCACACCACCACGTCCAGCTAATTTTTGTATTTTTAGTAAAGACAGGGTTTCTTTTTTATTTTTCTTTTCTTTTCTTTTCTTTTTTTTATAAAGACAGGGTTTCACCATGTTGGTCAGGCTGATCTTGAACTCCCAACCTCAGATGATCTGCCTGCCTTGGCCTCCAAAGTGCTTGGATTACAGGTGTGAGCCACCATGTCAGGCCTTTTTTTTTTTTTTCTTTTTTGACAGGGTTTCATTATGTTGGTCAGGCTGTTCTTGAACTCCTGATCTCGTGATCCACCCACCTCACCTTCCCAAAGTGCTGGGATTATAGGTGTGAGCCACAGCGCCCCACACAATGAATTATTTTTAACTATAATTTCCCAAGTATACTACTAAGTGATAGAACTTATTCCTTCTACCTAACTGTATTTTTTTTTTAGACAGGATCTCACTCTCTCACCCAGACTGGAGTGCAGTGGCACAATCTCGGTTCACTGCAACCTCTGCCTCCCAGGCCTTCATTGCAAGTGATTCTCTTGCCTCAGCCTCCCAAGTAGCTGGTATTACAAGCATGTGCCACTACCAACCAGGTGGCTAATTTTTGTATTTATTTTAGAGACAGGTTTCAACATGTTGGCCAGGCTGGTCTCGAACTCCTGACCTCAAGTGATCCATCCGCCTCAGCCTCCTGAAGTGCTGGGATTGCAGGCGTGAACCACTGCGCCCGGCCCTTGTTGTATTTTTGTACTACCCATTAACCAGCTTCTCGTCCTCCCCTGCAACCCCCTTCCGTTCCCAGCCTCTGGTAACTGCCATTCTACTCTCGACCTCCAAAAGACCCACTTTTTTAGCTCTCATATATGAGTGGGAACATTTGTCTTTCTGTGCCTAGCTTATTTCACTCACCATGATGACTATCAGAGCTCCATCTATGTTGCTGCAGGTAACAGGATTTCATTCTTTTTAATGGCTAAATAATATTCCATTTTATATATGTACTGCATCTTCTTTATCCATCCTCTGATCGACACTTAGATTGATTTCATGCCTTGGATACTGGGAAGAGTGGTGCAAGAAACACAGAAGTGCGAATACATGTGTCTTTGAAATACTCATTTCCTTTCTTTTGGATATAGACCCAGCAGTGGATCATATGGTAGTTCTGTATTTACTTTGCTGAGGAACCTCCATTCTGTATTCCATAATGGCTATGCTACTTTACAGAGCACATTTTGTATGCCTTATGAATATAACATAAATCTATCTCATTTAATTTATTCTAAGTATGAATTAAGTCTATATTTGAACGTGTCAGGACCTTTTACACAATACTTTATCCGCTCAGGTTCTCATTATTGACACTGAAGAATTAAAAACTCCAATATAATTTTGATAGTGCCAATAGCCTGTATTTCTAACAAACACATATTCACTGAGGCTTTGACATCTGGGTCACATTCTTCTCTGCCTAACTTCTACCACTTTCCTAGGTAATCATGCATTCCATTTTTTAGCCTGAGAGTTCCTTTGCCTCTATTCCAATTATTACTTTCTTTCAACAGGCCACTCTCCCAGCCACATCCTGGAGCTTGTTACAGTTCAGGCCTCCTCTGCTTTCGACATCTCACCCTTAGAACACGTCCGCCCAACCTTCTCCTCATTCCTGACTCACAAGGCAGCAGATTCGTATAACCTTCTCCTCCAGCCTCAGCCCTGTCCCTTCTTCTAGTTCGGTTTATCCCATTTGGGGTTCTCTTTCTTTTCTCTTTTCTTTTCTTTTTGTTTTTGTTTTTTTGAGATGGGGTCTTGCTCTATGTCACCCAAGCTGGAGTGCAGTGGTGCAGCCATGGCACACTCTAACCTCGATGTCTCAGCCTCAGCCTCCCTAGAAGCTGGGACTACAGGTGTGTGCCACTACACTCAGCTAATTTATTTTTTCAATTTTTTTTTGTAGAGTCAGGGTCTCCCTGAGTTTCTAGGCTTATCTTTGACTCCTGGGTGGAAGTAAATCACTTGAGCCTCAGTCTCCCAAAGTGCTGGGATTACAGGCATGAGTGAGTCACCATTCCTGGCTGATTTTCTTTCTTCTCAATCCAACTTGAACTTCATTTCTAGCCACTTCAACTGTGTTCTCACCGGTACCCTTAATTGCCTTCCCCTCCTGTCTTTCTACTCTATCTGCCCTAGAAATTCCCACCCCTGGATTAAGACATTTATCTGCCTTCCCTGCTACTATCTCCGGGGAATGCAGAATTAGTAAAGACTCTTGATTGACAACGAGAATCCAACTGGAGCTAGCTTCAAAAAAATTAATATGAAAATTCAAATTTGTACCCTTAGGGAACCAAGGATGAAGAATGTAGGCTGGCCTGTAAAGGATCAGAATCCGTGCTTCTCTCTTTAGTTTTCATCTCTGTTTCTCTCTGCCTGACTGCTTCTTTCTTCGCTTTTTCTCTCTCTCTCAAACAACTTTCTGTTCTCACACAATAACATGGAAGCTTCCTAATGTGCAATTCCTGTTAAAGCGATGTCAAAAGTGATACTGAAATCTCTTAGCCTTGATTTCTAATTCATGGGGAAAAGAGCTCTGACTGGCCTGATTTGATGGGAATCTACTCTAGATAGGTGAACTAGGGCCAGAAAGGCAGGGCCATGTTTTATGAAATGATAGCTGGGGACTCACAGCTGTTACCATGTACTCCTCCATGAACCTGCTGCCAGGGAGGATACAGTATGCTGTACATAAGTACATGTAGAAAGCTACAGGAACTCAGCTGGGCGCGGTGGCTCCCGCCTATAATCCCAGCACTTTGGGAGGCCCAGGCAGGTGGATCACCTGAGGTCAAGAGTTCGAGTCTAGCCTGGCCAACATAGTGAAACCTTGTATCTACTAATAGCACAAACAAATTAGCTGGGCATAGTGGTGCACTCCTGTGATCTCAGCTACTTGGGAGGCTGAGACAGAAGGATCGCTTGAACCCGGGAGGCAGAGGTTGCAGTGAGCTAAGATTGTGCCATTGTACTCCAGCCTGGGCGACAAGAGCAAAACTCTGTCTCAAAAAAAAAAAGGAAGAAAGAAAGATACAGGAACTCATGAAATCTGTAACTGTAGCCAGAGGACTGCCCAGCTCTGATTGAGCTAGTCTTAGTCACATGCTGATTAGCAGAGGCTGAGATAGTCTGTGCCCATTAGCACAGGTAAGAAGAGTGTCTTCTGAATGAGAAAAAATGACTGTCTGGCACAGTTGCTAGAAGATAGATAAGGAAGCTGTGAAACTCCCTGGCGATTAATTGCCATGTATTTTAATATGTGCAGGGCCAGGCTATGAGCTGAATATATTTTTACTCAGTATGTTTTCATTCCTTTATTTGAAGTTTTAAAAGATCTTAGAATGTTAAAAGTACCCAATTCGTCGCTAAATGTAAAGCAATTTTTTTTTTCCAAAATCAAATCTAAATGACTTTAGACTATTTTGGATTAACCACAGCATTGTTTCCCTCCATTAGCTAAGATAATCAGCAATCAATTAACTATATTTCCATATGTCATTTTTCTAATAATACATCATAATTATATGAAAACAAATCGACTTCAGGGAGTCATTTCGCTCCAAGCAAATTCATTTTGGATATGAATTCTGCCCATATTTATACATAACATAATTAAATATATGCTTTGAAAAGAAATGCTGTAACGATTCACTGAGTGCCTTTTTACTAAACATTTTTTCTGTCTCCTTACCAATCATCATTGAGAAATTATAGAGGGCAAATTTAAGAACACAGCGAAGGATAAGGGGAAAAGCCTTGCTTCCTTTATTCTGCTCTGACTTGCTTTTACTTTGATCTCTGCTTTTACTTTCCTGTTGAATGGACAACAACCCCCAAGGAGGCCTTCGAGAAATTTAGAATAAGCAAACAAACCAAACTGAATGCTTCCTTCTTCTTTCCCTCCCAGCTGTTGCAATTTAAATCTGCCTTTTCTGTAGGTTCAGGGAATAAATTCTCATGAAACCGGCCGCCACAGGAGTTCTGTTCTCTGACAGTTTCTCACTAGTAAAAACCCTCCTTGGCCTTTGGTATTCTCACCATTCACTCTCTTTTGTTGTTATTGTTGTTGTTTTTGAGATGGAATCTCACTCTGTTGCCCAGGCTGGAGTGCAGTGACTTGATTTTGGCTCCCTGCAACCTCTGCCCCCCACCCCGGATTCAAGTGATTCTCTCGCCTCATCCTCCTGAGTAGCTGGGATTACAGGCATGTGCCACCACGTCCTGCTAAGTTGTGTATTTTTAGTAGAGGTGGGTTTTCATCATGTTGCCCAGGCTGGTCTTGAACTCCGAACCTCAGGTGATCCACCCGCCTCAGCCTTCCAAAGTCCTGGCATTATAGGCGTGAGCCACCACACCCAGCCTCACCACTCACTCTCAGAGGGAGTTGCTTTCAGTGCAACTGCAAGTCCCTGAATTTCTTCTACAGATTTATCACTTGTAAGAAAATATTTGGAAAAAAATCCAGGGAGAGATGTAGTTAACAAAGAGCATGAAAGACAAAGCCCAAGGAACTGTCCCCAGTTGGGACAGTTAGTAGTTGTCAATGTTAATTTCTTCGTGTTGAGGATTGTAATTTGGTTCTATAAAATGTTAGCACCTGGGGAAGGTGGGTGAAGGCTGTGCATGAATTAATTGAAATAATTTTGCCACTTAAAAAAATCTGAAATTATTTCAAAATGAAAAAGAAAATTAAAAAATTAAAAAACCTGAACTCCTGAGCTCTTCCAGTTCTACTCCCAAACCTGCCGCATCTGAAGTCTTCTCCATCTTCATGGATGGCCATTTCATTCTTCTTGTCCAGGCCAAAACCTTTAAAGTCATTTTTTTATGTCTCTTTTTCCCCTCCTACCTCAATTCCATTCTGCAGGGCATTTTATGGGCTTTGTCTTCCCATATGTCCAGTATCAAACCACTTCTTATCACCTCTCTAGCTGCCTCCCCTGTCCAGGACATTGTCAGTGCTGGCCTGGGTTATTGCAACAGCTTTCTTTTTTTCTTTTCTTTTTCTTTCTTTTTGAAATGGAGTCTCGCTCTGTCACCAGGCTACAGTGCAGTGGCGTCATCTTGGCTCACTGCAACCTCCACTTCCCTGGTTCAACCAATTCTCCTGCCTCAGCCTCCTGAGTAGCTGGGATTACAGGTACACACCACCATACCCATCTAATTTTTGTATTTTTAGTAGAGATGGGTTTCACCATGTTGGCCAGAATGGTCTTGATCTGTTGACCTCGTGATCTGCCTGCCTCAGCCTCCCAACCTGCTGGGATTACAGGCGTGAGCCATGGTGCCCGGCCTATTACAGCAGCTTTCTAATTGGCCTCCTTGACCTACTTCTCTTTCCTAAACCTCTAGTGGCTCTCATTTTATTCAGAGTAAAAGTCAAAGTTCTGACTACGGTCAATGAGGCCCCACGTGTTTCCTTCACTCTCTACATGATCTAGTTTTGACCTCCTCTCTTTTTGATTTTTATTTTTTGAGATGGAGTCTCGCATTGTCACCCAGGCTGGAGTGCAGTGGTGCTAGCTCGGCTCACTGCAATCTCTGCTTCCCAGTTCAGGGGATTCTCCTGCCTCAGCCTCCCGAGAAGCCAAGATTACAGGTGCCCATCACCATGCCCAGCTAATCTTTTGTATTTTTACTGGAGACTAGGTTTCAGTATGTTGGTCAGGCTGATCTCAAACTCTCGGCCTCCCAAAGTGCTGGGATTCAGGCGTAAGCCTGACCTCCTCTCTTAATAGTCACTCACTCACTTAATTCAAACCACTCAGATCTACAATTTTAGAGACAGGGTCTTGCTCTGTCACCCAGGCTGGAGGGCAGTGGTGCAATCATAGCTCACTGCAGTCTTAACCTCCCAAGCTCAAGGGATCCATCTGCCTCAGGCTCCTGAGTAGCTAGGAATACAGGCACATACCACCATGCCCAGCTATTTTTTTAAATTGTTTGTAGAGGTGGGGTCTTGCTGTGTTGCCCAGGCTGGTCATGAAACCTGCTGTTTCTCAGACAGGTCAGGTATGCTCCTACCTGTTGGCTTTTCCACTAGCTGGCCCCTTTTCCTCGAACATTCTTCCCCTACACATTCTTTGGCTCACCCCATCATATTTTTCTAGTCTCTACTTAAAGGTCTTTTCTCAATAAGCCTACTCTGACCACCATCTTTAAAAACTGCAAGCCCTGGCCAAGTGCAGTGCCTCACGCCTGTAATCCCAGCACTTTGGGAGGCCGAGACAGGTGGATGATGAGGTCAGGAGTTCGAGACCAGCCTGGCCCACATAGTGAAACCCCATCTCTACTAAAAATACAAAAAAAAAAAAAAAAAGCCAGGCATAGTGGCAGGTGCCTGTAATCCCAGCTACTTGGGAGTCTGAGGCAGAACTGCTTGAACCTGGGAGGCTGAGGTTGCAGTAAGCTGAGATCATGCAATTGCACTCCAGCCTGGGTGACAGTGTGAGACTGTCTCAGGATTAAAAAAAAAAATTGCAAGCCCTGCTTCTGATTTTTCGTAATCTGCAGTAATTTTGTGGCCATCTTTATCACTTTTGAATGCACAATACAATCTTCATATAATATTTCTTGTGTTTTGTCTATACCTATTAGCATATAAACTCTTAAAAGGAGAGTGATCTTGTCTGTTCTATTTCTTGAGCATTTAGAACAGTACTTGGTATATTGTATATACTCAATAAATACATTATTATATAACTCAGTAAGTTTGCAATGTATGAGTCACATTTTACTGAAAGACAGAGAAAACATCACATGTCTCCCACCCACAGATAATTATAAGCAATCAGGGAGTTAGACAACAGATGCAAATTATCATTTTTTTAATCATTAAGAGAATATGTAACAGCAAGAAGTTTAGCCGGGCCTCTTCTGGTTGCAAGTCATAGAAATCCACTCAAATTAGTTTAAGAAAAGAAGAGAAGGATTTACTTGTTAACATAACTGGACACCACACAGAGAAAGCTAGCTCCAGGCGTGCTGGGTGTAGGGCCTTACAATTGTCCTCGGAGCTTACTGATTTCTCCCTTCATCTCTCAACTCTGCTTTCCTCTGAAAGAGCTTCGGGCAGGTGTTCTCCATATGATAGTCCTGGAAGCTTCAGCCTCAGAATTTCACAGTCACCGACAGCCCCAAGTTCACACTGGCCGGGTGTTGGTTACATGTTTTGTGATGTTCTCATTGCTTTGACCTGGGCTACAGGACACTTGTACAACCCCCAAAACACGTACTGAGAGTGGGAGAATGAACAGCTAAAATTAATTACAGAATTGAACAAAACGTGGCAGGGCACGGCGGCTCATACCTGTAATTCCAGAACTTTGGGAGTCCAAGGCGGGCAGATCACTCCATCAGGAGTTCCAGACCAGCGTGGTCAACATGGTGAAATCCTGTCTCTACTAAAAGTACAAAAATTAGCTGGGCTTGGTGGCTGTAATCCCAGCTACTTGGGAGATTGAGGCAGGAGAATAGCTTGAATCCGGGAGGGAGAGGCTGCAGTGAGCTGAGATCACGCCACTGCACTCCAGCCTGGGTGACAGAGTGAGACTCGGTCTCATAATAATAATAATAATTGAACCAAACTTATCTGTATAAGTTGACAGAATAGAATAGATGGTAGCAAGGTTGAGAGACGTCGTTCAAGCCTGTAATCCCAGCACTTTGGGAGGCTGAGGCGGGAGGATCACTTGAGCTAGGAGTACCAGACCAGCCTGGGTAACATCGAGACCTTGTCTCTACAAAAAACTTAAAACATTAGCTGAGAGTGGTGGTGTGCACACCTATAGTCCCAGCTACTGAACAGGTCGAGGTGGCCAGATCGCTTGAGCTAGGGAGGTCGAGGCTGCAGTGAGCCGTGACAGCACCACTGCACTCCAGTCCGGGTGACAGAGCCAGACCTTGTCTCAAAAAAAAAAAAAAAAAAAAAAAAAAAGCTTGTTAGTAGAAGTATAGCACTCTGACCCCTAGTGGTTAAATTATGCAGAGAAAAGTTCAGCACTGTCCAGAGACAACAGGAGGTTAATTTATTCCACATCATGTTCCTACGTGATCTTTTTATCACTTTATTTAAGAACATCAGTGTTCTTCCCTTTTATTCTCTACATTGAAGCATCCATACATTTGGGGTGATTTTTCCTTTCATATAGCTCTAGTATTTTTTCTATCCTCCCCCACCCCCACCCCCACACCGCCATTCCGAACCTGCTGTTACCGTCTTTCTTCTTCGTTTCATCCAACACCTGAAAAATCTTCCAAAAAACTATTTAGTTTGCCAGACATGTGGCTCAGGTCTGTAATCCCAGCACTTTGGGAGGATCACCTGAAGTCAGGAGTTCGAGATCAGCCAGGCTAATGTGGGGAAACTGTGTCCCTACTAAAAATACAAAAAAAAAAAAAAAAAAAAAAAAAAAATTACTGGGTGTGGTGGCGGGCGCTGTAATCCCAGCTACTCAGGAGGCTGAGGCGGGAGAATTGCTTGAACCTGGGAGGCAGAAGTTGCAGTGAGCCGAGATTGCACCACTGCACTCCAGCCTTGGTGACAGAGCAAGACACCACTCAAAGAAAATAATTTTAAAAAGATAGTAGAATTATAGCACTCTGACCCCTAGTGGTTAAATTATGCAGAGAAAATTCAGCATTTGTCCAAAGACAATAGGACTTTATTTCACATCATGTTCCTACATGATCTTTTTATCAGTTTATTTAAGAACATCATCGTTCTCTCCTTTTATTCTCTACATTGAAGCATCCATCCATTTGGGGCAATTTTTCCTTTCACATAGATCTAGTATTTCTCTCCTCGCCTCTCTTCCACTGCTGTTAACATCTTCCTTCTTGGGTTCATCCAACACCTGAAAAATCTTCCTAAAAAACTGTTTAGTTGGCCAGGCATGTGGCTCAGGCCTGTAATTCCAGCACTTTGGGAGGCAGAGGCGGGCAAATCACATGAGTGGGAGGCAGAGGCGGGCAAATCACATGAGGTCAGCAGTTGGAGACCAGCCTGGCCAACGTAGTGAAACCCCCATCTACTAAAAACACAAAAATGGGCTGGTGCGGTGGCTCACGCCTGTAATCCCAGGACTTTGGGAGGCGGAGGGCAGAGGATCACCTGAGATCAGGAGTTTGAGATCAGCCTGGCCAATGTGGGGAAACCGTGTCTCTACTAAAAATACATATATATATATATATCCGGGTGTGGTGGTGGGCGTCTGTAATCCCAGCTGCTCGATAGGCTGAGGCAGGAGAGTCGCTTGAACCTGAAAGGCAGAGGTTGCAGTGAGCTGAGATTGTACCACTGCACTCCAATCTGGGTGATAGAGCAAGACTCTTCAAAGAAAAAGAAAAGAAAAGGTTGATAGAAGTATAGCACTCTGACCCCTAGTGGTTGAATTGTGCAGAGACAATTCAGCATTTGTTCAAAGACAATAGGAGGTTAATTTATTTCACATCATGTTCCTGTATGATCTTTTTAACAGTTTATTTAAGAACATCAGCGTTCTTCCCTTTTATTCTCTACATCGAAGCATCCATCCATTTTGGGCAATTTTTCCTTTCACAAAGATCTAGTATTTCTCTTCCCCACCCCCCCGCCCCCACCATTCTTCTGCTGTTACCATCTTTCTTCTTGGGTTCATCCAACACCTGAAAAATCTTCCTAAAAAACTGTCTAGTTGGCCAGGCACGTGGCTCAGTCCTGTAATCCCAGCACTTTGGGAGGCTGAGGAGGGCGGGTCACCTGAGGTCAGGAGTTTGAGACCAGCCTGGTCAATGTGGCAAAATCCCATCTCTACTAAAAATACCAAAATGGGCCGGGTGAGGTGGTGTGCACCTATAAAAAAAATTAAGAGCACTTAATACTCATATTTTTCACTTTGGTTATATATAAATGGCTTATACATATAAGTCTGTTTTAACTCTCATTCTACTAAATTTACCTAATGTTCTACATAGAAACAATGTAAATTGTTTATCATTTTTCAAGAGTGAATTAAGCACATGAATAGTTTCTCATGAAAAAGGATATTGATTTGTACAGATATATAAATATAATGGCTACTTGCTCAGATCATAAACTAAATCTAAAACATGTGTTCCAGCAGGCCTGGTGGCTCATGCTTGTAATCGCAGCATTTTGGGAGGCTGAGGTAGAGGATTGCTTGAGGCCAGGAATTCAAGAGCAGTCTGGGCATCACAGTGAGACACTGTTGCTACAAAAAAAATTTTGAAAATTAGTCAAGTGTGGTGGCGTGCACCTGTAGTCCCAGCTACTTGGGAGTCAGAGGCGGGAGGACTGTTTGAGCCCAGGAGTTCAAGGTTCCAGTGAGCTCTGACGGTGCCACTGTTCTCCCATGGGTGACACAGTGAGACCCTGTCTCCAAAAAGATAATAGTTTTAAAAAGTTCCCAATTTTTTATATTTATTTATTTTTGAGAGATGATCTCATTCTGTTGCGTGGGCTGCAGTGCAGTGGTGCGATTTTGGCTCACTGCAACCTCGACCTCCTGAGCGCAAGTGATTCTCCCACCTCAGCCTCCCAAGTAGCTGGAACCGCCATGTCTGGCTAATTTTTTTTATTGTTTTGTAGAGATAGGGTCTTGCCATGTTGCCCAGGCTGGTCTCAAACTCCTGGGCTCAACTGATCCGCCAGCCTCCTCCTCCCAAAGTGCTGGGATTGCCGGCATGAGTCACCGTGCCTGGCCCCAGATTTTTATAATTTTCATATTTTATTCTTGATTTCTTGGTTAGTCACTGAGAGAGAGGGTAAGAATTGTCTAACTTCTTTGTTGTCCATATCTTCAATTTTTACTGTGAAGGCCTGCATAAAATATTGAATCAATCACTCTGAAAGTGAACAGATTTTATTCCACTTTTCCTTGATCCCTTTTTTCTCGCCAATGTTTTTCATCTATTTGAAATTTTGCATTATTGTTGCTTTCTTCTGAAATATTCATATAGAGTTGTTAAAACAACTGAAGTCAGACTGTGTAAGCTTCAGGTTTCTTCTCTGTTAAAAAAGATAACAAGATAATAATAGTCCTCCTCATTTATAGGGTTCCTTACAGGGCTATTTGTGGTTATTGGCACACATTTATAAGTGCTTGAAAAAAATCTTAGCTTTATTATTATTTTATAGATTCACTTGTATTTTTAATGTTCTTGGTGTACACCAATTGGTTTGTTTACTACCAAATATTTATAAAGCATTTATTGTTATATTGTTGGCTGAAAAAGCAATAACAAGGTAGGGTGGTGTATGTTTATGAAGCTTAAATTTAAGAGGCAAAGCATAAATATATATGTATCTATATTTGAGACAGAGTTTCACTTTTGTTGCCCAGGCTGGAGTGCAATGGTGAATCTCAGCTCACTGCCACCTCCACCTCCTGGGTTCAAGCAATTCTCCTGCCTCAGCCTCCCGAGTAGCTGGGATTACAGGCATGAGCCACCTCACCCAGCTAATTCTGTATTTTTAATAGAGACGGGGTTTCACCATGTTGGTCAGGGTGATCTCAAACTCCTGACCTCAGGTGATCCATCTGCCTTGGCCTCCCAAAGTGTTGGGATTATGGGCGTGAGCCACTGCACTGGGCCTCACCTGGCTGTGTTTCAAAAGCTGTACAGTTGCTATAAATATATTTAACCAATCCTCTATTGAAGAGCTGTTGCTATTATATTCCTTTTGCTATTATAAGGAATGCTTCAAAAAAGACTCTGGAACACAGGTCATTATGTGTATTTCTATAAGATAAATTCCTAGAGGTAGGGTCAGTGACTTCAAATGATTTAGACTAAAGGTGCTTAGAGAGGTTTCACCCATTTGCTTAGTTGCTGTAGCCAAACCTTGGAAACATCCTTTCTTCCTCTCTTCTCACACTTATCAATCACCAAGTCTTGCTGATGTTACCTCCTCAATTTCTGTTTGAATCTGTCCTTCCTTCCCATTCCTCACAGCCAGCAACTCAATTTAGGCTTTTACTATTTCTTCATGTCTGAAATATGGTCCTCAAAACCATTGTCCGGAGAGAATAATCTGCTTGGATACATTCATGCTGCCTACTACGTACATCCAGGATTAAGTCTAACGTCTTTGAGCACATGAGGGTCACCTTGATCTAGTCCCTGTGCTTCCCCTTCTCTGGCAGACTTCTTCCATCACCAGCTTCGCTCTCTCCACTTTTACACTCTGGAATAATTCATCATTTCAGGCCTCCTTGCATTTGCTCTGGCTAACTCTCCAGCCTGGAATGCCTTCATCCATTTCTCTTACTTCACTTTTGTGTTCCTGTGCATTCATCTTTCGTAGTGGTTGCTATTCTCTACTGAAATGAATTTCCTCAAACTAGCCTGCAATTGCAATAGGGAGTACTTTTTGTCTTTCTTTTTAGCTCTAGCATCTATTACAGTGCTTGTGGTCATGGGGTGCATACTCAGTAAAATTTCCTTTACTGAACTCAACTAGATCTTGGGGGAAAAGGGATGGAGTCTTTCAATCATTCTTCATCCAACATATGTTTATTTAGAAGCTATAAACATAGGCACAAGGATATGTGCTAGGTAGTGCAATTACAACCAGGAAGATAACCCAGGGCCTACTTTTGGTCTAGTGAAAGAGATGGAATTAGATGGGTGTGGTGGTGCATACCTGTAGTGCCAGCTACTTGGGAGGCTAAGGGGCATGAGAACTGCTTGAGCCCAGAAGGCAGAGGTTGCAGTGAACTGTGATCATGCCACTGCACTCCAGCCTGGGTAATAGAAGACCGTATCTCTTTTTTTCTTTTCTTTTCTTTTTTTTTTTTTTTTTGAGACGGAGTTTCGCTCTTGTTACCCAGGCTGGAGTGCAATGGCGCGATCTCGGCTCACCGCAACCTCTGCCTCCTGGGTTCAGGCAATTCTCCTGCCTCAGCCTCCTGAGTAGCTGGGATTACAGGCACGCACCACCATGCTCAGCTAATTTTTTGTATTTTTAGTAGAGACGGAGTTTCACCATGTTGACCAGGATGGTCTCGATCTCTTGACCTCGTGATCCACCCGCCTCGACCTCCCAAAGTGCTGGGATTACAGGCTTGAGCCACCGCACCCGGCCTCTTTTTTCTTTTTATAATTCAGTCTCCATAAAGACTGTCAAAAATTACCAATGCCGACTATATTTCAAGTCGTCATGGAGGGGTATTGGGAAAAGTTTTCAATTAGCAATAATCGCGCCTTGGATAAACCTCATGGGCTATGATACTGCCACTGAGCAAAGCTAGAAGACCATATCTTAAAAAAAAAAAAAAAAAAAGATAGGGCAACATAAATACACAATTTTAATTCAGATGGGTAAAGGCAGCGGGGGATCCCAGGGCACAGTTTAGATTATTTTATGGATATGGATACACAGAGAAAAGGGTGGCTTTTGTTTGTTTTTTTAGAGACAGGGTCTCACTATGTTCCCCAGGCTGTTTTCAAACTTCTGAGCTCAAGCGAGCCTCCCATATCAGCCTCTTGAGTGGATGGGTGGCATTTTAATTAGAAGAAACTGTACTAGGAAAGCCATCTGCAAAACAAGGTAATTGCCCCAAATCACTGTGAAACCCAAGTCAGGCGTGAAACTCATGATTTCTGCCCCTTGTTCATAGCCTATTGCATCCTATTGCCTTTACTTTTTAAAGTAAATATATCCTCTGGTAAACACATGGTCAAATACAGTGTCTTGGGTAATGAATAATAAAGTGAGATAACATATGTAAAGCAAGCGGGTGACAATCAGTATACTCCATCAAAGTTTTTTTTCCTCAATAGGTGTCTGCTAAACTGCCATCTAAGCTTTCCAAAACAAAAAAACCAAAAAAACCTGGGTGGTGCTAAAAGGTGTATAGTCAGCGAAATCTACCCCAGCTGACCTTTATCCTTTCCCTCCTGTTTTTTAATATTAAAGAAGAGACCTCTTTTCACAAATGATTGAGGAGGCTAGTACAATGCAGTGAGAAGAGCAAGTTCTTTCGGAATCAGACAGCGTCAGATACAGCCCAGCGGACAGCACGACTAGTAATGTGACTTAGGGCAAGTCCTTAAACTTCCAGTGTCCTCTTTTGTAAACTGGGAATAGTAATAATAAATAAATAGTGAAATAATGTTTATGCAAAGTACTTAACACAGTGTCTGACAGATAAGAGCTGTGGAAAAATTGGCTCTTAAGCGTTTCTAGGAACCCGAGGACTTGGGGTTGTTACTTTAGTTTTTGGAATCAAAGGCACTTCAAGCGTAAACATCCCTAAACTAAGTTAAACCAGAACTAGCACTTTCAGCAATGATGTAATTTGACCTCTTCGGGCTACCGTCGCTGAGCATGCGTAAATAAACGTGGCGGGCCGTATGTGTCATGGCGCTCTCCATCTAAAGTCTGTGTAGCTTCCGGAGAGTGGCGGCGGCTTGATTCTCTCACTTTGGACTGGTTTTTACCTCCCGGCATCTGGGTAAGGGTGGCGGATGGGTCCTTGTAGGGCAGAGTGTGGCCAGAGCTCCTTTTATGGCCAAGCCTTGTTTCTCCGGTTTCAGTCTTTCTCGGGCTGTTTGCTCATTTGTTTCGTAGTTAAAAGGGAATTTGCCAGCTGGGATGGGGGAATTGGGAGGCAGATGGGGCTTCCAGGAGCGAGTTGGGTCTTCGGCCTCAGGTGCTGCTCGCCTGTTAGGAGTATTTTAGGCATCTCGTTTTTTATTGTCAGATTAACTTCATTTGTTCTCCCACTTTATACCTTAGTGAATTTGTAGATGTTACAGGGCTTTCGCAGTTACATAGCTTTCCCAGAGCAGTATCTTAAGAATTTAAGCAGAAGTTATTGAGAAAAGCAGGTGTGTTGCTTTTTCACTTTTCGTTCTTCTTTACTCATAAAACCTTTTTGTGAATCTCGGGACACTTATCTTTCGGATGGAACGTGGTCTGGACGTCTACTTACCTTATTGACTTATTCCTGTTCTGTAGTAGTTGGTTCCTCGCGCTATGCAGACGTGTTGTAGTGCTGGATATAGTATTTATTACTAAGTCCAGACACTGGTTCACAGTCATGGCAGATGTCAGCATACCTGTTGTAATCAGTAAGAAGTTAGAGGTAGTATGGAGCATCGTAGATCTTGCTGTATAAAGCAGTCTTTTATGGAGTCTGATTACTTTTAGGTAGAGTCCTTATAGTGGTTTTGTGAACTTCTTGGGTGCTTGCTTTTCTTAATCAACTTTTATTTTCCAGACTCATCTTTCAAGAGGCGTTTAGACTAATTGCAGATAATTAAGGTACTAATTTATCTTAAAACCTTTTATGTTTGAGTGGTGTGTATATTTCTGCATATTAGAAAATGCAGAGAGGTAGCCTGATTTCTTAGCTATTTGCCACTGTCATGTTATGGAAACACTGTGCTTTACATACCACTAAATCAAAGAGATATTTTCATTTATTTTACTTAATCTTTCATTTTCCTTCAGCAGCATTGATCATGTCCACTTGTTTGACATGCCCTCTTTCTTTGCCTTCTGTGGCGCATGGATTTTTTTCCTTTTCTGGTGGCTGCTTCTTGGAATCTATTATAAGCTATTTTCCTCTGTCTGTCAGTTAAATTTGGAGTTGCTCAAGTCTTGGTCCTGTACCTTCTAATACCTCTGTTCTCTTTTTCTTTCCCTCTGGGTGATGTAATCCACATGCCTGTCAACATTTATTTATTTTCTTGATTCTAGCCATCCTAATGGATATGAAATAATATATTATTGTAGTTTTGATTTCAGTTTCCCTGATGGCTACTGATGTTGACATCTTTTCATGTGCTTATCAGTCATTTGTGTATGTGTATGTTTTTGAGACGGGGTTTCCCTGTGTCACCCAGGATGGATTGCAGTGGCTCGATCGTGGCTCACTGCAGCCTTGACCATCTGGTCTCAAGTGATCCCACTTCAGGCTCCCAAGTAGCTGGGACTACAGGTGCATGCCACCATGCCCGGCTAATTTTTCTTTTCTTTTTTTTTTTGGTACAGATAGGGTCTCACTGTGTTGTTCAGGCTCTGGCTTTGAACTCCTGGCCTCAAGTGATCCTCCCTCCTTGACTTCCCAGTGTTGGGATTATTGGCATGAACCACTGTACCTGGCCCATTTCTATATCTTCTTCATCTAATTTGTTTTTTCTTTTGTTGCTTGTGCTTTTTGTTTCTTAGCTAAGAAAGGAGGGCCCACTGTAACATCATAAAGATTTGTGCTTATGTTTTTTTCTAAGAGTTTCATAAGGTTAGCTCCTAAATTTAGGTCTATGATCCATTTGAGTTAATTTTTGTATATGACATGAAATAGGGCTCCAGCTTTATTTTTTGCATGTTGCTATCCAGTTGTCCCAGCATCATTTGTTGAAAAAAAACCTATTCTTTCCCTGTTGAATTGTCTTGGCATCCTGGTTGAAAATGAATTGACTAGGTTATGTATATTTGACATGCATTTTAGGTGGTTTTTATGAAAGAATAATTCTGGGACAGTGATTATCAAACTTTAACACAGATCAAAATTACCTAAAGTGCCTGTTAAGTATTGCTAGGTTTTACCCAAAATATCTGATTCAGTACTTCTGGAGTGGGGTTCAAGAGTTTTCATTTCTGGCCGGGCATGGTGGTTCATCTCTGTAATTCCAGTACTTTGGGAGGCCAAGATGGGAGGATCAGTTGAGGCCTAGAGTTTGTGACCAGCCTGGACAACAAAAGGAGACCTTGTTTCTACAAAAAAATTAAGAAAGAAAAAAATGTTCATTTCTAACAAGTTCCCTGTGATGCTACTCCAACTGATGTGGAAATTACACTGTGAAAACCTCTGGACATTGCTTTGCAACTGTGGCTGTACACATGAGAATTACTGGAAAGTTTTAAAAAGATACTGATGCCCAGGCTCCATTCCCAGAGATTCATTGGCTAGGTTGGGGCTTGGTTGGGAATTTTCAAAAGCTCTTCAGGTGAATGGAATGAGTGCTCAAGACTGAGAACCATTACTATAGAATAGTGGTTGTTAATCAGGGATGTATAGTGGAATTACCTGGACAGTTTCTGTGTTCCTGTGCTTCAGTTCTCTTGGAGATTCTAATTCAGAATGGAATCTGGAGATTTGCTATGATAAAAGCCTCCCTGATAACTCACCTATATAACTAACCACTGCTCTAGGATATTGCATCCTCCTTCTGTCATTTTCAGTATTTCCCATTTCACTGACTCTATTTTTATTCTCTTTATTAAATTTGATTTCCTCTACCTTTGGGAATTTTTTTGTGTGTGTGTGTGACTGAGTGTCACTCTTGTTGCCCAGGCTGGAGTCCAATGGCGCGATCTTGGCTCACCGCAACCTCTACCTCTCGGGTTCAAATGATTCTCCTGCCTCAGCCTCCCTAGTAGCTGGGATTACAAGCATGCGCCACCACGCCTGTCCAATTTTTGTATTTTTTTTTTTTTTGAGACAGAGTCTCGCTGTGTTGCCAGGCGCCAGGCTGGAGTGCAGTGGTGTGATCTCAGCTCACTGCAACCTCCGCCTCCCAGGTTCAAGCAATTCTCCTGCCTCAGCCTCCCCAGTAGCTGGGACTACAGGTGTGCGCCACCACGCCCAGCTAATTTTTGTATTTTTTAGTAGAGACAGGGTTTCACCATGGTCTTGATCTCTTGACCTTGTGATCCGCCTGCCTTGGCCTCCCAAAGTGCTGGGATTACAGGCGTGAACCATCACACCCGGCCTGTAGTTTTAGTAGAGACATGGTTTCTCCATTTTCATCAGGCTGGTCTTGAACTGACCTCAGGTGATCCACCCATCTCAGCCTCCCAAAGTGCTGGGATTACAGTCCTAAGCCACTGTACCGGTCCAAAAAATTGTTAGTGATCTTTTTGCTCCATTTAGCTATTACCCTGCTTTTCTTTTATTCTCAAACTTTCATTTCCATATGAATTAATTAAAAATTTCTGAAGGCTAAACAATTCCCTCTATCAGTTTGTTCAAAGTATAACCTTTAGCCTATTAATAGTGATGAGTGAGATTATTTAGGTACTTGTGATATGCAGCCAGATTTATGCTGCATGATAAATAATGCTGATATGCAGCATTATATTTATCTTTTTTGAGTGAATATCTCCCCATGAAATTTCTGGCTAGAAGGATATGCATATGCTTGGTATATATTGTCAGGTTGCCCTCTAGAAGGGGTGTACCAGTTTTACTATGCATTCAGCTGACAGAGTTTTTGTCAGCTTTTTATCACTGAGGCAGCTGAAAAATAACTTATTGTTTTAATACTTGTTAGTGTGGTTGAGCATTCTTTTCTCATTTTTGGCTATTTATATTTCTTAAGTGAATTGCCTGTTTTTCCTTTGCCCATTGCTTTCTGGAATGTGGTTACTTCTTAGTGTCACATTAGATTCTTGCATTGTTAGTACTTTGCCAGTGAGGCAAAGCCATAGTGCGAAGAGAATGGTAGTGAGAGAAGGTCTAGGTTCTAACTTCTAGCTCTATCAGTGTACAAATCTGTTTGCTTCAATGAACTCCAGTTCTGTAAAATAAGAAACTTAGGCTGGGCACAGTGGCTCACACCTGTAATCCCAACACTTTGGTAGGCTGAGGTGGGTGGATCACGAGGTCAAGAGATTGAGACCTTCCTGGCCAACATGGTGAAACCCTACCTCTATTAAAAATACACAAAATTAGCCAGGTGTGGTGGTGCATGTCTATAATCTTAACTACTTGGGAGACTGAGGCAGGAGAATCGCTTGAACTGGGAGGTGGAGGTTGCAGTTAGCTGAGATCATGCCACAGTACTCCAGCCTGGCGACACAGCAAGACTTCGTCTCCAAAAAAAAAAAAAATGATTAGCAACTTCTACTTCTCTAATGATATGGGATGTTCAGTAGATCCATACACACTTGTGTATTGGATAGCAAAATTGTGTAATGAAAAAATACAGCTTTTAATTAATGTTATTTAATTATAATCTGTCAGTAGTTACTTTGGCATTCCAAAGGCACTACCTGGTCCTAGCCTTTCCCATTTAATTATTTCATAGAATAGTGGTGATGGAAGAAATCCCAGGGGTTGGGCGTTTACTTCAACTTCCCACTTAAAGTTTCCTCCTATGGCATAGAAAGACTAGGTGAATTCAACTTAAGCATTGTAGTCATTCATTTAATCAGTAACTATTGTGTGCCTGCAATGTGTTAGGCATCGTTGGAGGTGTTGTAAAGACAGTACTGAAAAAGAGATGATGTTTTTGTGCTTAGGAAGCTTACATTGTGGGCTGGGCATGGTGGCTCACTTGTGTAATCCAGCACTTTGGGAGGTTTAGGCGGGTGGATCACCTAAAGTTGGGAGTTTGACACCAGTCTGATCAACATGGAGAAACCTTGTCTCTATTAAAAATACAGAATTAGCTGAGCATGGTGGTGCATGCCTGTAATCCCAGCTCAGCTACTTGGGAGACTGAGGCGGGAGAATCGCTTGAACCTGGGAGGTAGAGGTTGCGGTGAGCCAAGCTTGTGCCATTGCACTCCAGCCTGGGCAACAAGACCAAAACTCTGTCTCAAAAAATAAAAAAGAAGTTTACATTTTAATGAGAAAGATACGTCTGTGGTTGTCAGGTAGGTAAGTGCGATGAAGAAGCATGAAACAAAAGCAGAGTTAGAAGCAGTGAACATGTGGGATGCTTGGGCAGCATGGTTATTTTAGACGAGGGTGTAGGAAAGGCCTCCCTGAGGAGGTGTTGTTTGAGTGAAGAAGTGGACAGGAAGACATACTTCTCTGAAAACTGATGCTCTGCAGAGGAATAGCAAGTATGAAGGCTCCTGAGTCAGAAACTAATTTGGCATACTCAGAATATCTATGTCCATATATTGCCCGACTGTATAGTCTACAGTAAAAGTACTGAGAACCTGCAGTGCGCTAGACATAGTTTTAAGTGTTTGGGATCAAACAGTGAACACTTCACACAAAAACCTTTACCCTCATAGAGTATGCATTCTAGTAAGATAAACAGTTAAAAAAAATCATTAAAATGTTGGAAGCAGATGATTAAGTGCTGCAGTTTAAAAAAAGGCAGGAAAGGGGGATAGGAAGAGGGTGTGTGGTGAGGTGGGGGTGTTGCTTGGAAAGTCCTCTCTTGTTACTCTTGAGCGAAGTCCTTAAGGGCTTGAGCGAGTGAGCTGTTCACGTGTCTGGAGCAAGAGCGTTCCAGGCGAGAATAAGACTGTGAAATGATTGCATATCTAGTGGTTATGAAATAACAAAAAAGCCTGCATGACCGAGGGGAGAGTGGTAGCAAGAGGGGACAGAGATGCAGCAGGAAGCTGATTATATGTGTCACTGCAGAGCCTTGTAGTGATTTTGGCTTTTTACTCTGATACCGAATACCATTAGAAGGGCTTGATTGAGAAGCTTGAGATGAACTTAGGTTTTAAAGGGATCCCTGACTTCTGTGTTGAAAATGTTCTTGGAGAATCAAGGATAGAAGCAAGGATACTAGGGATTGCAATAATCCAGGCAAGAGTTGATGTTGGTTTGGACCAAGAGTGTAACAGTGGGTATGGTCACAAATAGATTCTGAATGTATTTTGAAGGTACAGCCAATAGGATGTTGTTGATTGTTTGGATTTAGGGAGAAGGAAAGAAGGGGCGTGCAGGATTTTTGGCCTGAGCAGGTAGAGGGTTGGGACTGCCTTTAAAGGAAATGGGAGAAGTTGTGAGAGGATCTGGTGAGGTAGGGAGATGAGGAATTCCGTTTTGACTTTTTCAGTTTGAAGTAATTATTAGACTGTCAAGCAGTGGCATGGGATAGGCAGTTGGTGTCTGAGTCTGAAGTTTGAGGGAAGAATGGGGCTGGTTATATAAGCACATTTGTAGTTGATATTTCAAGGCCATGGGACTGGATGAGGTCACCTAGGGAGTGCCTGAAACTGGAGAAGAGTTCCTGTAACAGAGCCACGGGGGCATTCTGATGGCGAGAAGTTGGAGAGATGAGCAGAAGAGACTGGACTAGGAGAGTGTAGCGTCCTGGAAACTGGTCAGGTTTCTTCTACAGTTCTTCCGTTTTTAATAATGCACACTGCAAATCAGTAAGGAGGCAGAATTTTCTAAATGTATTTTACTACAGAAACTTTTTTTTTTCCAGATAGATAATAATTAGAACCAATTTGGGAAAGACTAACCTGGCTCATTTCACTCTACCTAGATGGCTGAGTTGGCCAGGGCTCTTTTTTGCAACAACAGAATATCCACCTCAAACTGATTCAAGCCACAGGCTCTCATGACTGGGCAGAGCAGGGCTGCCTCTGGCTTCAGGCATTTGTTGGATTCAGATGCTCAAATAATGTCAGTATGTTTCTTTATCTTTCTAGCTCTCGTTAGGCTTCATCCTTTAAGTAGACTTCCTCCCTGTGGCGGGCAAGATGGCTCTGGTGTCCTCAAATTGACATCCTCCTAACTTAGCCACTTCAGTGACAAGAGCAACTATCTTCTGTTAGCACTAGCATAGGCAGAATCCTCACAGTGACTCTTACTGGCTAGGCTTCTCGTGACAGACCCTGAGCTGGTCCTTGTGGCCAGGAGGTTGGGTTACCCTGGCAAGCTTGGGTCATGTGCCCCATTCTGGTGTCTAGGGAAAGGGAAGTCTGTGATTGACAGTCTCACCATGACTACGTGATATGTATGTTAACTGTAATCCAACCAGTCCCTCATTGATTGATATTTGGTTTATTTCTCATTTTTTGTTCTTACTGACAATATAAAGCTAGCTGAGATTTGAACATAAGTTTTCCGGATTCCCAGTGCATAATTTGTCATAGTTGTAATGAATACATTACACAGTAAAGGAGCCTGGCTGGCAGCTGCTCTGTGAATTGGATGATGTGAATGGAAGGATGGGAATCCAGCAAATGAGAAGGAAGGCTCATCAGAAAGCTTCGAGGGCAACTGAAAGAATGTAAGATCCTTAACACTGCAGCTCAGAGGAGGAACAGTGGTCGTTCAGCATGCACATACTAAGTAGGTAGTGGAGTACCACACAGTGTGTGGGCTTCGACTCATCTGTCACGGAATCTTTGTTTAGCTTCTTTGGGCAAGTGTTTCAGTTTGCTCATCTTTAAAGTGAGGATGATAATACTGTCTACATCATAAGAGTTGCCGTGATGATAAGATGACGCTATAAAGGACTTCCTTTGTGTCTGGATATAGTATTAGTAGTAGGACTATCGGTACGTATACATGAGTGTGTTCCCCCCACCCAATTTTTCTTAATTATTTTATTCTAAAATAATTACAGCTTTACCTGCAGTTGTAAAACTTAGGCAGAGATCCTTGTACACTTTACCCAGGTCTCCCATTGGTAACATCTTGAAAAACTACAATGCAATACAGTATCACAACCTGGATATTGACATTGGTAACAGCCGGTATACAAAACGTTTCCATCACCACAAGGATCCCTCATGTTGCAGTGTTATAGTCATACCCATTCTCCTCTCACCCTCTTCTTTTTTTAATCCCTGGCAACTACTATTCTGTTCTCCATTTCCGTAATTTTCTCATTTCAAGTATGTTATATAAAAGTGATCACACAGAATATAACCTTTTGGGATTGACTTTCTTCATTCAGCATAATTCTCTGGAGAGTCATCCAGGTTGATGCATGTATCAATAGTACATTCCATTTTATTGCTGAATAGTATTCCATGGTATGAATATACCACACTTTGTTTAACCATTTGCCTTTTGAAAAGCATCTAGGTGGTTTCCAGATTTAGGCTATGACAAAGAAAGCTGCTGTAAACATTTAGGTACAGGTTTTTGTCAGAATACAAGTCTTTATTTTTCTTGGATAATTGCTGAGGAGTACAGTTGCTGGGTTGCATCATAGTTGTATGATTTGTTTCAGAAAATACCAAACAGTTTACTGGAGTGGCTGTACCATTTTTCATTCCCTCGAGGACTGTATGAATGATGTAGTTTCTTTGCATCCTTGCCAGTGTTTGGTGGTTTCACTGTTGTCTGTTTTATCCATTCTGAAAGGTGTATACTGATATCTCATTGTGGTTTTAGTTTCCTTTTCTGTGGTGATTAATATTGCATCTCTTTTCATGTGCTTGTGTGCCCACTGTATATTCTCTTGAAATGTCTTTTGTCTATTTTCTTTTTACGTGTATGTTTTGACATGAGTCCTTTGTCAGATACGTGGTTTGCAAATACTTTCTTCCACTCTGTAGTTTGACTTTTCAGCCTCTTAAAAGGGTCTTTCTTAAAAGTTTTACATTTTAATGACATTCAGTTTATTAATTTTTCTTTTTATGGGTTGTGCTTTTGGTGTCACACCTAAGGAACTTTTTACCTATTCCTAAGTCCAGAATATTTTGTCCTGTGATTTTTTTTTTTCCTAAAAGTTTTATAATTTTATGTTTTTGTTTTTGTTTTTTTGAGTTGGAGTGTTACCCTGTTGCCCAGACTGGAGTGCTGTGGTGTGGTCTTGGCTCACTGCAGCCTCTGCCTCCTGGATTCAAGTGACTCTCCTGCCTCAGCCTCCCAAGTAGCTGGGATTACAGGTGTGTACAACCACACCCAGTTAATTTTTGTATTTTTAGTAGAAACGGGGTTTCACCATGTTAGCCAGGCTGGTCTCAAACTCCTGACCTCAAGCAATCCACCCACCTCAGCCTCCCAAAGTGCTGGGATTACAGGTGTGAGCCACTGAGCCTCGCATATGTTTTACATTTAAGTCTATGATCCATTTTGAATTAATTTTTGTATAAGGTGCAAGATTTATAGGTCAGGGTTCATTTTTTGCCTAGAAATGTCCAATTGCTCTAGCACAAATTGTTTAAAAGGCAATCTTTCCTCCATTTAATTGCTTTTGTGAAATATTTGTGTAGGTCTGTTTCTGGGTTTTCTGTTATGTTCTGTTGACCTGTGTTTTTATCCCTCTGTCAATACCACAATCTCAATTATAGCTATCTAGTAAGTCTTAAAATTGGGTAGACCGGTTCTTCTTACTTTACTCTTTTCTTCTCAAAATTGTTTTAAATATATTAGTTTCTTTACATTTCCGTATACAATTTAGGACAGTCTTGTGTATACCTACAGAAAATCTTGCGGGATTTTGATAGGGATTATTTTAAGTTCATCAATCTGATCTCCACTGACACTGCAGAACTTCATTACTGGTCGGTCGGTTGGTTTGAATGTTCAGGATCCCTCTGTGGCCTTCTCTGATTCTACCCTCGTGGAGTGTGTTGGGGAACTTGATTGTAGGTGGAAGTCAAAGCTCCCTACCTGGCCTTTGCGGCTTGCCTGGGGGTGGGATTACAGTTTTTTTGGTGTGTGTGTGTGTGTTTGGCTAGAGTAGAATGATTATTATCTAAAAATTTTCTGTCTTCCTATGCTACCTTTTGTATGGTTCTTTAACGAGAAAGCAGGCATTTATCGGGGGGTTTTATTGTCAGCATCTCTTGCCATTTCTGGTTTGCTGGCATCTTTAGTTCCACGCCTGAGCTACAGGAGGCAAAAGAAAGCCCAAGGAGCTCATCATCATATTCCTTGGGTCCTGAGTTTCGTAGCCAGTCTGCCTTCTTCTCTTTACCTTTCAGGGTCTTCTTATGCTTGTTTTATATATAATGTCCAGAGTTTTATTTGTATTTTGTTGGAGGGGCAGGGAAAAATGTGTTTATCTTCTTGCAAGCTGTGTCCACATTTTCTTCTTTTAATTATAAAAATTTTGAATATTTAGAAAAGTAGTATAGGATAATGAACATAAACCTACCTATTTTCTAGTTTTAAGAGTTGTAAATGCTTTTTAGTATGTCTTAATCTATTTTTCTTTTCTTATTTTTTGAGATGGAGTCTCACTCTGTCACCCAGGCCGGAGTGCAGTGGTGCACTCTTGACTCACTGCAACCTCCGCCTCCTGGGTTCAAGCAGTTCTCCTGCCTCAGCCTCCCGAATAGCTGAAAGTACAGGCGTCCACTACCACACCTGGTTAATTTTGTGTTTTTAAAAGAGACAGGGTTTCACCATGTTGGCCAGGCTGGTCTCAAACTCCTGACCTCAAGTGATGCGCCCATCTCGACTTCCCAAAGTGCTGGGATTACAGGCATGAGCCAATGTGCCCAGCCAGTGTATATTTTCTGAGGTGCTTTTAAAGTAAATTAGAAATATAATGGAATTTCACTTTTAAATATTCAATATCATCTCTAAAAAATAAAATTTTTGAATATAAGGACAATACTTTTAGAGTGATTTATAGTAACATCTTCGTGTTATCTAATATCCAGCTCATATTCACATTTCCCTAGTTATTCCCAAAATTTCTTATAGCTTGACGGACAAAGAAGGATACAATCAAGAACATAAAATGCCTTTAGTTGTTAGGCTTTTACATTGGCTGTAATCTGAAATAGTTCCTTTCCTACTTTTTTCTACATGACATTGATTTGTTGAAGAAATAGTTCCTGTTGAACCTTGGAATGTCCCATTGTCATTAGGGTTTTGTCTGATTGTTTCCTTGTGTTTCTTTTTTCTTTTTTTGAGACTGAGTCTCACTCTGTCACCCAGACTGGAGTGCAGTTCTGTGATCTCCGCTCACTGCAACCTCTGCCTCCTGGCTTCAAGCAATTCTCCTGCCTCAGTCTCCTGAGTAGCTAGGATTACAGGTGTGCACCAACACGCCCAGCTAATTTTTGTATTTTTAGTAGAGACGGGGTTTCTCCATGTTAGCCAGGCTGGACTCAAACTCCTGACCTCATGATCCATCCACCTTGAACTTCCAAAGTATTGGGATTACAGGCGTGAGCCACCTCGCCCAGCCTGTGTTTCTTTTTTCAGTCTACCCAAGATAGTACTTCATCCTTGTGTTTCTTTATTTCTTATATTTTCTATAAATTTGAAGTTAGATCTGAAGGCTTGATTAGATTCAAATTTGGTGAGAATATTTCATAAATGATGCTATGCTAAGCAGATTTTCATGAGTTTGTTTTATTTATAACTTGTATGTGGTAGAGAATATGCCTTCTGCATCCTGTGATACACTGCTGGAGGACATTGAAGATATCGTGTCTCAGGAAGATTCAAAACCACAAGATAGGCATTTTGTAAGAAGGGATGTTGTCCCGAAGGCACGAAGGCGAAATACCCAAAAATATTTGCAAGAGGAAGAAGACAGTCCACCAAGCGACAGGTAAACTTTTTTCCTTGAAATTATATTCATTTTCTTTCTTTCTTTTTTCCTTTTATTTTTTTATTTTGAGATGGAATCTTGCTCTGTCGTACAGGCTGGAGTACAGCGGTGCAGTCTCGGCTCACTGCAACCTATACCTCCTGGGTTGAAGCGATTCTCCTGCTTCAGCCTCCTTAGTAACTGGGACTACAGGCATGTGCCACCATGCCTGGCTAATTTTTGTATTTTTAGTAGAGATGGAGTTTCACCATGTTGGCCTGGCTGGTCTTGAACTCCTGACCTCAGGTGATCTACCTGCCTTGGCCTCCCAAAGTGCTGGGATTACAGGCGTGAGCCACTGCGCTCGGCTGAAATTATATTCATTTTCATTCCAGAGGAGAAGCTGACACTACTAGTCTGTGTGACATACATAATGTCTCTTCATTAGAATCTTTGAACTTTTTTTTATTTTTGAGATGGAGTTTTACTCTGTTGCCAGACTGGAGTGCAGTGGCACTATCTTAGCTCACTGAAACCTCCCCGCCTCCCGGGTTCAAGCAGTTCTCCTGCCTCAGCCTCTGGAGTAGCTGGGATTACAGACACTCCCCACTGTGCCCAGCTACTTTTTGTATTTTTAGTAGAGATGGGGTTTCGCCATCTTGGCCAGGATGGTCTCGATCTCTTGACCTTGTGATCTGCCTGCCTTAGCCTCCCAAAGAGCTGGGATTACAGGAGTGAGCCAATGTGCCCGGCCTGAACTTTTGATAGGAAATACAAGTTGAGTGTCACTTAACTGAAATGCTTGAGACGAGAAGTGTTTCAGGTATCACTTTTCTTGGATTTTGGAATATTTGCATTACATGCTTATCAGTTGATTATTCCTAATCCAGACATCCAAAATGCTCCAGGGAGCATCTTTTGAGTATCATTTTGGCACTCAAAAGGTTTTAGATTTTAGAGCATTTTGGATTTTGAATTTTTGAATTAAAGAAACAACCTGCATGTAATTTTTTTTTTATTTGAATGATTTTAAATTTGACAAGGTAATTAGTTAAAAAGAAATGAGATGCCAAACTGGATGTTCCTAGCAGATACCCTAGGACAACAGGAATCTCTTTGATATTACTGCAGTTGGTATGTAAGTCTGTGTTACTTCCAAATGAAATTTTTACTGGAGTTCGTGCTTCTTATGAGACAGTAGTATTTTGGACATTTGAATTTTCTTAGCAGATTTTCAAATACTTATGGATCAGGTGAAGGCAGTGGGCACAAAGAAATTATTGCCCTATTTACACTATTATAGTAGATCGCTAGTTTGTGAAATTTTGATACAACGTAACCAGAAAGGATAATGTAATTATATAATTTTAATAAGCCTATACTTGTTTATCTAGTAAACTGTTGAAATTTATAATCTACTTGTTTTGTTGGGAAATTAACCTTTTAAAAATCTTTTAAAATTTGCTTATATTTTAATGACTGAGATTTATCAAATTTCCCCTAAATGTATACCTAAGGTAATTTATATTTACTTATAAATTATTAGAGCAATCCAAGTTGAAAGTCCTTTTATTTTCTAAAAATATTACCTTTTTTTAAGAACTCTAATTTTATGGAGTACTTTTAATAATGTCTTAGGATGACAGTTTTAAATTTTGATTAACTTATTTATATCTGTAAGTTTTAAGGAAGCTAAAGATTGCAACTAGTATGTAGGAGTCTATAAACAGACATACTTTATTTGCTGTTACTGCTAGAACCACTTTTTTTTCCTATTGTTATTTTTATGTACCTTTCTAGGAGTTGAATTTAGTGGTAGTTAAGTTAGTAGTATGAATTTAAAATACAATTCGGGGTAAAGGAGCTATTTTTTATGTAGAGTCTTCTTAGAATTCTGTGGTTTCTTTATCTTGATTTTAGACTTTTGATATAACAACAGATTTTGAGTTAAGTTGATGTGTTTAATGAATAGCTTTTGAACGGATTGTAGTGAGTTTATTTTTTGTGTAATGTATCTTAAAATCATCGAGTGGTTTTTATTTTAAAAATTACTCAGTAAAACTAGGTGTAGTTTTGGCTCACGCCTGTAATTCTGCACTTTGGGAGACTGAAATGGGAGGATCACTTGAGCCCAGGAGTTCAAGATCAGCTTGGGTAGCATAGTGGGACACTGCCTCTACAAAAAAATAAATTAACAGCTGTCTTGGTGCATGCCTATAGTTGCAGCCACTTAGGGGGCTGAAATGGGAGGATCCCTTAGGCCTGGGAGGTTGAGGTTGCAGTGAGCTGTGGTCACAAAGTTGTGCTGCAGCCTGGGCAACAGAGTGAGACCCTGGATCAAAAAAAAATTACTCAATGAAACTAACATTTTTTTAATTGATTCCTTAACAGCACTATTCCAGGCATACAGAAAATTTGGATACGAACATGGGGCTGTTCTCATAATAATTCAGATGGAGAATATATGGCTGGACAGCTAGCTGCTTATGGCTATAAAATTACAGGTAATGAGATCTGTAATATATTTTATTGATTAAAATTTTCAGAATTAAGTTTTTTTTGAGATACATATTTTAGCTTAGCAGTTAAAGGGTATTTTAGCATTACTTAATGATTTTAAGGTGAAACAGTGATAGCTATTACACATTGTGTAGATACCCATGGATATCATATTGTAAAAAAACTTTAAAAAGCTTGTATTTTGAAATAAGTTTAGATGTTCAGAAAAGTAGTAAAATTAGAGAGTTCACATATGCCCTTCACCGAGCTTCCCTTGATATTAACATCTTACATAATTGTAATATAGTTAATAAAACAGGAAATTAGCATTAGTACGTTTCTGTTATCTAAACTGTAGATGGTATTTGAATTTTAACAGTTTTCTCATTAACTTTTTCTGTCCCAAGATCTAATCAGGGATTACAGATGTGAGCCACTGCGCCCAGCCTATCTTAGTTATTTCTATCAGTACAGACTCATGGATATTTATTTTATTCTGTGGATATAGTCTAATACTATCATTGTGTGTTATGCTGCTTGTTGTTCCACCTTGGCCGTTAGGACCTTGTTCAGGCTGGAGTTCGAGACCAGCCTGGCCAACATGGTGAAACCTAGTCTCTACTAAAAGTACAAAAATTAGCCGGGCATGGTGGCGGGCACCTGTAGTCCCAGCTACTTGGGAGACTCAGGCTGGAGAATCGCTTGAACCTGGGAGGCGGGTTCAAGGTTGTAGTGAGCCGAGATCGCGTCTCAGTGGCTCATGCCTGTAATCCCAGCACTTTGGGAGACCAAGACAGGCGGATCACCTGAGGTTGGGAGTTCGAGACGAGCCTGACCAACATGGAGAAACCCTATCTTTACTTAAAATACAAAATTAGTTGGGGCATAGTGGTGCATGCCTTTCCCCAGCTACTTGGGAGACTGAGGCAGGAGAATTGCTTGAACCTGGGAGGTGGAGGTTGTGGTGAGCCAAGATTGTGCCATTGCACTCCATCCTGGACAACAAGAGTGAAACTTAGTCTTAAAAAAAAAAGAAAGAGAAAATAGCCTTTATATATTGATTTATATTTTATTTATTTCTGAGATGGGTCTCACTATGTTGCCCAGGCTGGCCTTAAGCTCTTAGGCTCAAATGATTCTTTTATCTCAGCCTCCCAAGTAGCTGGGACTATAGTTGTCTGCTTGGCTAAAAAAAATAGCCACACACACAAAAAGAAGAAGGCTGGGTGTGGTGGTTCATGCCTGCTGTAATCTCAGCACTTTGGAGACCAAATTGGGAGGGTCACTTGAGCCCGGGAGTTTGAGCCCGGGAGTTTGAGACCAGCGTTGGCAACATAGTGAGACCCTGGCCCCGCAAAAATGTTTAAAACGTAGCCGATGTGTTGGTGCTTTCCTGTAGTCCCAGCTACTTGAGAGGCTGAGGTGGCATGATTGTTTAAGCCTGAGAGGTAGATAGAGGCTGTACTGGGCTGTGATTGCACAGTGTACTTCAGCCTGGGCAAGAGGGCAAGATCCTATCTCAAAAAAAAAAAAATGTGCCTAAGATAATTTCCTAAAACATTAATGAAAATCAGGTGTTGACTTTTTCTATGTCATATTAGATATCTAATACATTTTAATTTAAATTTTAGTCCGTTAGCAGTTTGTGTTTGGTCTTATAACAGTACTTGTCTGTATAAAATAACAATCCTGGTATGTTTATACAAGAATATTATATTTTGTTTTACACACCTAATTTTGTTTCTTACTTGAGAACAGTTAAAAAGGGAAAATTAAGGAAGTAATTATTTGAATGTGAATTTATTTTATTTTTGCTAATGTAGCATAGTCTGTTACTTTTATATATTGTATTATATATGTTTGTATTAATTTTGTAAACTTGATTGTTCCCACTTCAGAAATTCATAGTTTTTAATTCCACTCTGGCTGGCCTGCAGCAGACTGTGCAAATACTTTCTTCACTAGTCTAGGTGCTATAGGCCCAGGAAATAGAAACAGAATTAGCTTCGGTAAGACATTTAAGAAGGAAATTAAGACATTTAAGAAGGAAATCTGTACAGATCTTAAATTTAGAGATTTGATATGAATGACTTCTGGATTACCTATGCCAGTAGCCAATTTCTATGGAATGATGAGAATTTGTAAAGTTTATTATGGCTTACTAATTGATAATGTTTTTGTTAATCAAATGGAAACCTAAAATATTAAATGTATAATTAATATAAAATAGTTATAAACTTTAGATTATGTATAATTATATGAAGATTATTGAAAACAGTATGCAGATAAATTAAATCAAAATTACTTCTCAGTAGTCATAGATATTTTTATTATTTGGGGAATAAAGATTATGTGGGTATGTATTTGAAATTGCTGCTTTTAAATATGCAAATTCAGGATATGATTATTCTATATTAAAACTTCATAAGGCCAGGCGTGGTGGCTCATGCCTATAATCCCAGCACTTGGAAGGTGGAGGCGGGCGGATAACCTGAACACAGGAGTTCGAGACCGGCCTGGCCAACATGGCAAAACCCTGTCTCTACTAAAAATACAAAAATCAGCTGGATGTGGTAGCATATGCCTGTAATTCCAGCTACTTGGTAGGCTGAGGTAGGAGAATTGCTTGAACTTGGGAGGTGGAAGTCGCAGTGAGCCGAGATCGCCCCACTCTGCTCCAGCCTGGATGACAGAGTGAGACTGTCTCAAAAAACAAACAAACAAAAACAACATCTTCATAAAGGTTCAGTCAGAGCAGTTTGAGCCACCACGCCCAGTTAATTTTTGTGTTTTTAGTAGAGACAGGGTTTCACCATGTTGGCCAGGCTGATCTCGAACTCCTGACCTCGTGATCTGCCCGCCTTGGCCTCCCAAAGTGCTGGGATTACAAGTGTGAGCCCCACTGCACCTGGCCAGGACATGCTTTATTAAAAGAGCTTTTACTCAAGTTGAATGATGAGTCATCTGTGTGCAAAAAACAAAACAAAACAACAAAAAAGAGCTTTTACAACTTATATTTTAGAAATAATTTGTGATGATGTCAAGTCGGAATGTAGTACCTTATATTTGATTAATATCTCTTTGCAGAAACTAACACTGATTTATTTGCTCTGGGAGATAGTGTTAATTGAAATTAAAATGTATAGGTTAACTAAAATGTATAGCGTGTTTCCTGGTCCTGGTCATTCAGTTTGAAGTAGCTTTGAATTTTGTAACATGTCTATGGGATATATTGGATTCATGTATGGGAATGTTTTCATAAGGAATATATCCCAGGACCATGCTGGTGATCAGTAGAACTTGAAGGATGTTAAAGCTACACTTTTTTGTTTGGGCTTAGATTTAGGTTGTTGCATGTAATTCAACTATAAATATCCAACGTTTCTTAAAAACAAAACTTTGCCTGCTTTCTTATCTCAGTTTTCTTTAAGAATTGTTTGACTATCGGCAGTGGCTTTCACCTGTAATCCCAGCACTTTAGGAGGCTGAGGTGGGAGGGTCTCTTGAACCCAGGAATTTGAGACCAGTCTGGGCACCGTAGCAAGATCTTGTCTTACAAAAAATTAAGCAATTAGCTGGGTGTGGTGGCATGTGCCTGTAGTCCCAACTACTCAGGAGGCTGAGGTGGGAGGATTGCTTGAGCCCAGGCTAAGCCGAGATCATGCCACTATACTCTA
Source organism: Aotus nancymaae (assembly GCF_030222135.1). NCBI lineage: Eukaryota > Metazoa > Chordata > Mammalia > Primates > Aotidae > Aotus > Aotus nancymaae. Next base: position 17,303,173 of record NW_026988465.1, read on the forward strand.
GCCTGAGTGACAGAGCAGGATCCTGTCTCAAAAAGGAAAAAAATATATAAATAAATTGGCAACCATGTCATTTTACATTAATATATTGAGTTTACCTATCTGATATTAATAAAATATATTCTAATAGGGAGTACATTAATTCTGTGAAACGCTGAAAAGCAGTAGACTTCAATTTCTTAAAAATACAAGTAAATGAAAAGTAGATGGTATATTATGCTTCTGTTAGGTGCCGCAATAAATTGAGCAGGTTAATTCTCAATGAAATGAGGATTTTTGTACACATTTTTAGGTAATGGAGCTGAATTGGTTAAAAGCCTACTGTGTATTAGGCATTTCACATATGTTATTGCAAGAAATCAAATGAGATAACTGGCATGAGGTTGACTGCATATATTAAAATGAAGAGATTGAGACTGGAAGAAGGATTTTTTTTTGCTAGAGCTGTCATTGAGATATAGTTTGTTTGTCCGTTAGCACAGCCTTATCTCTGCATTATGTTCTCTAGTCTCTCAAAGTTGATGCTTTAAAAGAAAGTCAGTTCAGAATGGAAATTTATTAATATTAATGGCTCTTATTAGGGTAGTTCTTATCTGCCCAGTATCTTGAAGTGTTTTTTCATATATTTCAAATGTTTTATATATATATATGTATGTATTTTTTTTTTTTAAGTAGAGATGAGGTTTCACCATGTTGGGTAGGCTGGTCTCAAACTCCTGACCTCAGGTGATCCACCCACCTGGGCCTCCCAAAGTGCTGGGATTACAGGCATGAGCTGCTGTGCCTGGCCAGAGTTTTAAAATATGTAACCCTTATTAGAAGCCTTTATCCTTTTTTTGGAGGGAAGAGAGGGGAATATGTCCTACTGCAGTCTATACCACAGGAACATGCTCAGTTTTTAAATTTCAGTGATGAGTTGGGATTTGAAAGTAAGCTGTTTCTTGGCTGGCACGGTGGCTCACGCCTGTAACCCCTGCACTTTGGGAGGCCGAGGTGGGTGGATCACCTGAGGTCAGGAGTTCGAGACCAGCCTGGCCAACATGGTGAAACCCTGTTTCTACTAAAAATACAAAAATTAGCTGGGCAAGGTTGTGCATACCTGTAATCCCAGCTACTAAGGAGGCTGAGGCAGGAGAATAGCTTGAACCTGGGGGCGCAGAAGCGAAAGTGAACTGAGATTACACCACTGCACTCCAGCCTGGGCAATAAGAATGAAACTCTGTCTCAAAAAAAAAGACGAAAGTAAGCTGTTTGTTTAGTTACAGATAGCAGTGTCAGCAGAGTGCTGCCTGGTCCATTCCTGCCTCCTTCATCATAAGTATAAAGCCATCGACCTAGTGGAACCTCAGTAGGATATTTTTTGAACTTCTAGTAGAATTCAATGAAGGAATCATCAATTTAGTATAGGGCTGTTAACTTATACTTTCTACACATACTCTTTAATCTAGCTTTCTTGCTCCTTTACCATCACCATGATTGTTTATATTCTTATAGTATCTTACAGTTTGTAACATACTTTTAGATCTATTGTTAATTTTATATAGCTTGTACCTGAAGATAAAGGAAGAACAAAACGCTAACTTAGGCTTTATGCAAATTATTTAAAAACATTCTGACATTAAAGTTTCTGACTTAAAATTATATGTATAGTGAAGTGTTTAGTTATATGTTGAATAGAACTTTTACAAAAATGTAACTCAGGGTTTTCTTGCCAAAATTCTTTATTCTCTAGCCAGTGATGATGTCTTTTATTAATAGCTTAAGTTTCTGAAGTCCATCTGGAATTACAGTGCAAGTGTAGTCTGATCCTGTGCGGTGTCTGTAGTGCAAGGTGTGAACATCATCAGCTTATAGATAGAGTTGAATCTTACTTAGCATTATTCTAAGGCTTGGAAGTTAAACATAGAAATGTATACAGAGAAACAAAGCCTTTCATACATTAAAATGGAAACTATTTTTGCTGATCTGTAAAATGTCCTTCCTGTGGATATTTTCAGATAATTTTCCAAGCTTTTACTATATACATGTATATATATGCATATATATGTGAATATATATATGCATATATATGTGAATATATATATATATAGTACTGCAAAACTGTAGTCTCAAGATCATTATTTAAAAGTCCATCGTTAACATGGCTGGGCACGGTGGCTCATGCCTCTAATCCCAGCACTTTGGGAGCCTGAGGTGGGCAGATTACCTGAGGTCAGGAGTCTGAGACCAGCCTGGCTAACATGGTAAAATCCCGTCTGTACAAAAAATACAAAAATTGGCTGAGTATGGTGGTGCATGCCTGAAATTCCAGCTACTCTGGAGGCTGAGGCATGAGAATTGGCTTGAACCTGAGAAGCGGAGATTGCAGTGAGCTGAGACTGTGCCACTGCACTCCAACCTGGATGACAGCGCGAGTGAGACTCTGTCTAAAAAAAAGAAAAAGGTACATCCTTAACTTGCCATCACTCTCACATTTTCTTCCTGTGGAAATGTGCTTATGTTAGATTATTTGCATGAACTAAGATTATTAAGTCCTAATATTTTTTCTACCATTTTTACCACTATTATTTCATGTAGAAAGTTGAGAGAATTTTATTCAAAGCTGCCTTTATGTGAGGAGCTGACAGCACAGGGGTAATAGAAATAGACATTTTTAAAGGGGGTAACTCCCAGCAAAATAAAAGCGAAGTACCAATTGTGGCAGGGATGACAGTGGTTATTGGATCCCTGAGCTGTATTCTTTCTGTCAGTTCTCTCTAAGGGACTCAGCTTTCAAGGAGGGAGAGATGGAAATCTTAAACAGGTTTGGTAGCTTCCCTACCTTTTATCTGCCCAGACAATAAAAATAAAACAGCTCACAATATTAGAATTTGGGGTAATAAATTAATTTGGAGATATCTAAATGTAAAATGAGATTTCTGGGCACATGGCAGTGCGGTATGTATAATAAACAATTGGGGTTGAAACAGTAAATGCATGAACTAGACAGACTCTTTTTCACCAGACCTTGTGTTATAGGTGAATGAAATTTGGGAATCCTATACTTGGAATTCTGGAATGGCTAGCCTGAGCCAGAAAAAAATCGCTTTGTGATCTAAGAAGGAATTGAGTTAAGAAGATTTGTTCTTCACACCACATTTCCATGTTGTTGAGGAAAATAGATTGGTAATGGTGACAAGGTCAAGGATGTGTTGGTTGAAGTTGTGGAAGATGAGCAGCAATTTAAGGGCGTTAAAATATATTTTTAAGAGTGGAAATTGCGTTGAAGAGTGGACTGAAAGTCGACCTAAGAGAATTAGGGCATGTTGTTTGCGCCATATGTGTGCAAAGTTTTTGTATTAATGAGTGACTCCATCCTTTGGAACGATGTGGGCAAATCTGATTGGAAAATCATTTATATACTAGGGTCTTAAAAATGCTATGATTGGAAAGGCCATTGATACATATAATTAATTGCCATGTGTTATGCATAACTTTCTGGAAAACTATCACTATTGCTTATGTAGCCCAGGGATAAATATATCTTGAAGTGTTATAATGTTGTGTCACTGAAAATGGAGCTAAATATACACATGTCTTAAGTACAGCACTGTGGTAAGGATATTGTGTAGATTAATTGGCATGTTGTAACCAATAGTTTTCTATACATTTTGCTTTAAAAATTTAAAAAGCCATAAGTATAATTTGCATTAGATTTACCAAGAATAATTTACCTATTTTACCTGCAAGATCTTATAAGGAGGTTGCCTTTATTTAAAAATGATTCCAAGGTGACTGAGAAATGGAAGAAAATGGCTTTTCATAACATATGGAATTATGTTTTATATTATAAAAACTGAGTAGGATTCTCTGTTCTTTCTACAGCTTAGGTTGTATATGTTAAGAATTTTGTGTAAGTTTTACAGTGCTTTAGTGGAATATAACATTACAAATGGTGTTTTATTTTAAAAATATAATTTTTTTGTATTTTTGGTAGACACGGTTTCACTCTGTTGCCCAGGCTGGTCTTGAACTCCTGAGCGCAACCATTCCACTGCCTAGGCCTCCTGAAATGCTGGGATTACAGGCATGAGCCACCGTGCCCGGCCCTTATATATTTTAAAAAGATGTTTAATTTGTTACTGTGTTATGCAATAGTTGCATGATGATTTCTTTGATCTCTAAATTTTTTTTTTTTCTTTTTAAAATGGAGCACAGAAATACTTAAAGTTTCTGATATTTTTCCATCTTGGTTCAGGAATTTCTTTTTTGTGTAATTTTATGAAGCACAAACTAAGTATTTTTGAACCAACAGACTACTGTGTGGTATTAATTTTGATATTGTCCTAAATTTATGTCATTTACACAAATCAAATAGTGTCAACCTTAAAAAAATTTTTTAGGCAATATTTTTCTTATATTTGAGAGTTAACTTGTATGGTTGATTATAATCTTTACCTTCTAAAGGGATTAAGGAAAAATCTTGTTCACTGTTGTGAATTCTAAAATGTTTTGGTTCCAAGTCTTAGTTTTTCTTACTCTGGTATTATGTCCAAAATGAATGCCTAGTAAAAGTTAGTAACTCTCATGGCAATTAAAGTATTTTGATAACGTTTATAAGTTCTTGTTCTCAATTTTGCCACTAGTAAAGATGTGGTAAAAGTTAATCTTTTTTGTTGTCTTTCTTCTGAACTTAAAGATCATTTTTCATCCTATTCAACCTTTGGCCTGACCTTTTCAGGTCACTAAATGTCTGGTTTTCACTTTTTGTAGCATGTAAGAAATAATACTTTGAGTGTAATTGTATTAATTTTTGTGAATAAACTGCTCTGGAGTGCTGAAGTGTGTTATGATGCCTAGTCTTTTCAGAATTACTGGCATTATGGTATTGAATGACTTAAAACATTTTATATTTATAATATTTTAGAATTTTTATGAGACAGATAAACATGTACCCAGATTTTCAGAATCTTGACATTTGCATAATTGATTAATAATTCACATCACCCTAAGAGATTTGTGAAATATTTTTGGGATAATTCATTTAGAAATAGCCTGTGTTTAAATTTTAATTTTCTTTTTTAAGAAAATGGGCAGATGATAAATTACCATGAAAGCTTCATTTAAAAATCTATTTTTGGTATTACCTTCTTTAATTTCGGGGAGAAAAAATTTCCCAAATGTTAACAGTTGAACATGTAATGTTGGCTCTTTTTGGCCTTCAATTTGAAATTGTCATGGGTTTGGATTAAAGACATGATGTATTTTTAGCTATTGGGCAAGAGATGGCAATATTGCATTACATGATCACTGCAGTTACGGTATTTTATATGAAAAGTGAATTTCATGTTACAAATGTACTTACAATTATTAGAAGTCATTAAATTAGTTTACACTTTGTTTTTTCTGATTGATTTTTTTCTGAGGTTTTTAGCAGTATTTATGTAAACATTGGACAAATTGGCCCTTTCAGAGACAGTATGATCTTGTGCAGATGTCCGACTGCAGTATGTGTGCTGGAGACCAGATGTGAAATTATTCAGTCACTGGCTTACTGCTTGACACCTTCATTGCTCTGTTGCCCTCACTGTGCTTGTCCTAGAATCTGGTCCTTGTCCTCTTTGTCCACATATGAAGGTGGGAGTTTTTTAATTTGAGGACAAACATTTGTTACCTTTAATACTACATTGCTTTCAGACTCACTAAAAACTAACCTTTGCATACTGTGCAACTTGTATAGCTTATTAATCTTCAAGTCTATTAACATGTATTATGGTTAAAGAGTCTTCATAATAAAACAGAATGCAGTAATTACATTTAAAAATTTGCCACCAGTTCCTACTTTACCAACACGTGTTTAATGGTTAAGGAGGAAATGATTTGCATTTCTTGGTATTTGCAGAGACTTTGCTTTTGCCCCTTTTATTGTAGCTTGGTCATTCTCAAATTTGAGTTTCTAAGAACTTTTATAGTATTAAGTACACTAATCCATGTATATATTATTTTTATGGTTGATTAAGGGCTTTTTTTGGTAAGAGTTGTGGCTACCCATGATTTTTACCTAATTGGATCATTTTAGATTGAAACTCCTTGCATAAAATGCAACTCTGCTTAGCCCTGCTGCCAGTAGCTTATTTCTGCTGGCTTAGAGTGACATCTCAGCTAGTTCCTACTTTAAGATAATTTAACTGTTTTACGTTTTTTTAAATGATGTGCGAGTTCTTTCTATTTTACTTATCTTTACTTTTGACATGTCAGAGACACTGTTGCTTAGTTATTAAGAACAGACTGTAGGCTGAGCGCAGTGGCTGACACTTATAATCCCAGCACTTTGGGAGGCCGAGGTGAGTGGATCACCTTAGGTCAGGAGTTCAAGACCAGCCTGGCCAACATGGGGAAAACTGTCTCTACTAAAAATAAAAAAATCAGCTGGGCTTGGTGGTACGTGCCTGTAATTCCAGCTACTTGGGAGGCTGAGGCACAAGAGTCACTTGAACCCGGGAGGTGGAGGTTGCAGTGAGCTGAGATCATGCCACTGCACTCTAGCAAGAGTGACAGTGCAAGACTCCATCTCAAAAAAAAAAAAAAAACAAAAACCCAGACTATAGCTAACTATTAATATTAAGCCTGACTGTAAAGCCAACTACTGCCATTTATTAGCTTTCTAAATTTGGTAATATCTGTGTATCTTAGCATCCTTATTAAATGAAGATGACAGTAGTAGTCCTTTCTGAAGATTAAATGAGTCAGTATATGTAAAGTTGTCAACTTTGTGTTTTAATGTTATAATCAGTATTAGATATGATACCTGGCACAGAGTAATAATTTGGGTGTTTTTTTGTGTGCATTAGTGAACAAGTAAAAACAAGTATATTTAATATAATGTATGGAAGTAATTTTACTCTTTTTTGTCTTTAAGTTAGAATAAATATTAAACTATATTCCAAAGGTTAAATAAATGTAGTATGTGTGTGAATCCCTTGAGTTTTCAGTAGAATTCTATTTAGGTGCCTGTCAAGTCCAGTCTGCATCATCTTGACATGTCTTGGATAAGATCTTCATACTATCACTTTTTCTGTCATGGACACTACAAATTATATTGAATCAGAAATCTAATTTAATCTATTTTTATTAAATTGGAAGCAGTAATTGCTTTCAATTTAATGGGATTGGATTCAGTATTAGAAATTTCAATGTTCCTTCAGACTTAATAAAATATGGTTATATAGATTTCCATTTATTTGTGTGTGTTCCTGTGCCCTCGCAGAGAGAAATGATTTTGGAGTATTACTTGTATTCATTTGAGTTGTTTGCGACAATTGATAAATAGGCATATTGTAAGGATAGGAATGAGGGTGGCATTCTCTTTGTTTATTTTCTTTTCTACCCATGGAGTAATGAAGAGAGAAATAAAAATAAGGGCCTTCAAAATGTTATTTCCATCCACTCAGAAATAAAGGAAGGAAATTTAGAATCTATAGAGAAGATCTGGAATGGTATTTACTCTTAAGGGTAAACAGTATCCAGCCCTACTAAAGATGAAAAAAGGAGAGCCTGGGGTGAAATTAAATCCTTAAAAAAAATTCATTGTTGGCCGGGCGTGGTGGCTTATGCCTGTAATCCCAGCACTTTGGGAGGCTGAGGCGGGCGGATCACTTGAGGTCAGAAGTTTCCAGCTTGGCCAACATGGTGAAACCTCATCTCTACTCAACATACAAAAAAAATTAGCTGGGTGTGGTAGTGGACCCCTGTAATCCCAGCTACTTGGGAGGCTGAGGCAGGAGAATCACTTAAACCTGGATGGCAGAGGTTGTAGAGAGCCGAGATGGCGCCACTACACTCCAACCTGGGCAATAGAGTGAGATTCCATCTCAAAAAAAAAAAATTCATTGTTAGCATTTTTTTTCAATCTTTCCCAGCAAATCATACTTAGAGATAGCTAAGTTGATCAATTTTCATGTCCTGTGCTTTTTCTTGAATGTAGTATAGACAAGAGGTTAGGCTATGGGTGAACTAACTACATTTCTGAGTTGTTGTCTAATTGTTTTTGATCATCTAGTTCCATTTCACAGAAGACGTAGTGCTTATGGCTTATTCCTTTGGCTCTTTCTCTGCTTTCACTCCTTCAGCAGTGTTTTCAGTAGGCTTTCGGTGATCTTACTGACTGTCGTCTTCTTTCTGATGTTCTTCTTAATTGAATTGCTGTATGATTTAAGATGAAATCATTGTGTTTTAACCGTGATCTTCAAGTCTGCTCTATAAAGAACTATTTAATGATTGCAGTTTGAGTAAAATTCCTAGGAGCAAGTGAATCAAAGATAAGGACGGATCATTCAGAATATTTTTTCTTTCCATGTGAAAATTCGTTGGTTCATTGTTAGCTAGCTTACAAAAATGAAGTAACTGTGAGAGTGTTCTAGAATAAATGTTGTAATTTAATGAAACTATTCAGAAAATCATTAAGCAATATAAAAGTGGAAGACATTGAAAATGGTCTATAGATACATCTAAGATAAAAATTAAGCCAGAGAAGCTTTAGGGAGAATATTTGAAGCTTTCATTTCCACTTTATTTGTACTGGCTTTTTGTATTATGGTGTAAAATCACGTGCAAGCCATAAACAAGGGCTTTAAAAAGTTTTTTTTTTTTTTTTTTCAGTTTTATTTAAAGATGGTGTCTCTTTATGTTGCCCAGGCTGGTCTTGAACTCCTGACCTCAACTGATCCTCTCATCTCAGATTCCTAGTTGTTGGAATTACAGGCATAAGCCCCCACACTTAGCCAATGAGGGCTTTTTTAAGGGAAAAAAAGGCTTTGCAGTTTTCAAAGTTTTTTTTTTTTTTCATTGACATAGAGATATGAATAATACTATATTGGATTAAAAGTTTTTGCATTTGTGAAGTGTAAGCAAGTATTCGAATGTAGTCAATGTGTATCCTTCATTTAATAAACATAAACATCTTTTCCTTGTCAAATGTATACAGAAATACTAGAAACAGTAAAATGATTTTACAGAATCTTGTATATAAATTTGTTCATTACTTATACAGAATAATTATATAACTTGGCTCATTTTGTAAGCTTAATGAATTAATGTTGGAATTTAAAAACTAACAATTTTAAGCCAGTGATGACCCAATCATTTTTAACTGAGGGAATTTGGGATCAGTTCTTAAAATGTTCTGAGTGTCAGTTTCTTTAAAATGTAATGATGCTCTATTAATCTCATGAAATGTGAGGTAATATGTTTTTAGAAATATTTATAAGTTTAGAAATAGCCTGCTTGGCACCTGTGCCTGTAATACTGGCTACTCAAGAGGCTGAGACAGGTGAATTACTATAGGCTAAGAGTTCGAGTCTGTCCTGTGAAACATAGCAAGACATCATCACCAGAAAAGCTAATACGTTTATTAACCTTAACCTTATAAAATGATAAACTGATGGTTTTTGAATGATTAGCTCTATTCCCCTTTCATCTGTTAGATGTTTTTGTACAACTTAACTCAGTTCCTAAATATACCAAAAGATGGCACTGTTTACCTATGTTTAATATTTTAATTTGCTTTTTTTGATAAAAAGTGTTGAGTATTTTATCTACAAATGTATTAAATAGAGGTTACATTTTTTTACATTTAATTTTCTGTTTTATAAATGCATCTTTAATTCATGTAAAGTTTACTAGGACCAGGTTTCATTTTTATTTTGAAATGGTTTGGAAATTCAGATATTTAACAGTCATTTTGTAGATATAAACTCCTGTGTAATCCAGTGTAATTAATGATAAAACCTTTTATTAATGTGACAGCTAATGTTTCATGGAAAACCTAGTTGCTTTTGTATAACAAAAACCATCAAATTTTTTAAGCCTCTAAAAACAGTGATTAAAACGTAACTGCCATAATAAATTATTTATGTGCCTTTCAGGTTACACTGCCCAGGTTTATTCATTTTGGAAGGTTATTTTATCTTAAAAATACTTTTGAAAATGTAGCAAAGCTTTTCATTGCTTGAATTTCCTATTTGCGGTTGTGTGATGAGAGGAGAATCTAGGTTCTGTGAAGAGCTTCTCTAGGTGAGAAATGCAAAAATTAGATAATACGAATTTGACTTGCAGTGAGGATTATTTATATAGCAGGATGTGATGAATACACTTCTCATACAGTTAGATGGAAACCTCCTGACTGTTCATTTATAGAGCATGTTACATCCAATGTAGTTAATGACCTAGCGAGAGAATTCAAGTAGGATTTTTTTTTGTCCCATCAAAGCTATCTATAGTTGTTTTTTTAAATAATAAACAGCATTTGTTAATGATTTTTACTGGGGTAAAAAAGCACAAGACAATTCCATTATTATAAAATGTTTTACTTTTTTTGTGGGTTGAGTTTAGAAGTCCAAGATAGAATAATTTCAGATGTGCTTCCACTGTTTCCTTTACTTAAAAGTAGGGACTATTTTGAGTCAGTATAATTTGTATGTTTCAGTTTTTATTTCTCACTGAAAATTATCTTTTAGGGTACCATGCCTTGGAAAGAAAGAGTTCGCATTTGTTACTGTTAAAAACCCATCCTCCTAACTCTGAAGTGACTGTCTCACTTACTAAATGTATATAGCTTGGGGGAAGTGAAGACAGTTGGCAGTTAGAGGTTTGTTTTTATGTTCATGGGAATCTATGTGCTTATATTTAAATGTTCACTCTTCTTGCAGGGTTTGTTGATGTTAGTAATATGATACATATGTGATTTGTCTGAATTGTTTAAAAATGCATAATTACAGGAGGATTTGATAATTCAGCAACAGTTCTGGTAGCTAAAGACTATCATGTAGATATTTTCTTCCAGTATTTGACAGTGGTACTCATACTCTGTGAGCTATGAGTAGTATAAAAAAAAAAAGGAGATACTGTGACATTTTAATACCCCAGAGGCCATACTCTTAAGATATTCTTATTGTAGAGATTAAATAGGGCTTTATTTAACAAACTGAACTGCTCTTTCACTGCTTTTAGTAGATGTAGAAATCTTTGGGTTTGGTAAACAACAAAGGCTTTTTTCCTAAATGACTTAATGCTTTCAGATTTTTGTGGGAAAATTAGAAAAAGCAAAAATGCACTCAGTGATTTTTTTTTTAAAACGCTTTGTTTCTGGACAAATGGAGAAAGATAGCTAAGTGTGCCAAAAATGGTTTTAACAGGCTTCCCCCTCCAACCTCCTACAGACCCTGGCTGTCCATAATTTCAAATTTGGTTAGGGAGTAAGATGTAATATTAGACTATGAGTGTTTTCCCTCCAAATAATACTTGTGATTAAAAGAAACGCAATCAAATAGCATTATATATTCATTATGAAAAAAAGATCTATCATGCAGATTTTGTGTGGTTCTTTTAGTTGCCTTGTAATAATGTGCTAATTTATGCTGATGATCTTACCTCATGACCCTTCTGTGTGCCCTAGATATGTTAATATGTTACGGCTTTTAATTTCAGTCGTCCGTGTTGGTTGAATATGCTTGTTAGTCCATAGTGCCACTCACTAGTCTGTGTCAAGACCTGGAAAAGAAGAAGAAAATTGTATCTCAGAATCAATTTCTTTAAGCATGTATCAGTAATGGAGGAAATTATAAAATAGACATAATTTTAATAAGACTTTACATCTGAACATTCATTGAAAATAGTAAGTACTCCAAGTACTGTAAGCTTTTAATTAGGAAAGAGAATTGGGTCATTGGTTTTATTAAGCAAGGGCTTATTAACATCTTTTGATTTTTTTCCTTGATTTTTATTTAATATCATTGAGAAACCATTACAAGAATGAAAACTAGACATCATTGGCAGTTTTTACTTATTTACATCCATTTTTCTATTCCCTAAACTTTGAGGGTTATGCATCTAAAAATTCCCATGGTAGGAAAACTTTATGTGGTTCATAAATTCAGGACCTTAAGGTAACACAGACCGAGACCTAAAACAGATGGGAGAACTCAAATGTTTAAAAAAATTTGTTAAAATGAAAATTTCATAGAAGGAAAACAATTTGCGTACATTAAATATGATTCATCTTTCTTCGTCTACAGAAGCTTCTCCTTATAAATTATTTGTATTCTTTCTACAGAGGCTATACCAGGAAAGGTACTTTTCCTTATTTGTAGTTCTTTAGCTGAAAGTGTAATGCTCTTTTAGCTTTGTCTTGAAATTGTTGCCTCCCCATTTTTAGGTTTCATCTAGATCTGAAAGACACTGACCAACTCAAATACCTGAAAATCTTGGTAACTTTCAAATTGGTATACTTGGCATAATTAAGTAGAAGTTGGTGCAAAAGTAATTGTGGTCTTTGCCAATACTTTCAATGACAAAGGCCACGATTACTTTTGCATCAAACCTATATTTCTCAAACGTCTCTGCACCTGTGATTACTTCTCTCTAAAATGGGTTATGAACTTGTTATTATGATTAATAAATGGTTGATAAATGCTAGCTACTCTGGTATTAAGCATTAATAAGGAAAATTCACTATTATATGTAAATGTTTTAAATTTGAGTCTCTGAAGTTAATCGGCAACTTAATTTAATTTGATGTAAACACGTTTAGTCCATTTAATCTATTTAAATATGTTTTTCACCAGACACGGTGGCTCACACCTGTAATCCCAGCGCTTTGGGAGGCTGAGGTGGGCAAATCACGAGGTCAGGAATTCAAGACCAGACTGGCCAACATGGTGAAATCCTGTCTCTACTAAAAAATACAAAAATTAGCTGGGCATGGTGGCTCGTGCCTGTAATTCCAGCTACTTGGGAGGCTGAGGTAGGAGAATTGCTTGAACCGGGACCAGGGAGGTGGAGGTTGCAGTAAGCTGAGATCACGCCACTGCACTCCAGCCTGGGCTACAGAGCAAGACTCCATCTCAAAAAAAAAAAAAATTTTTAAATTAAAAAAAAAATGTTTTTCTCTTGCACATCTTTTTCTGCTTTAGAGCGTGAGTTAGGAAATGAGGCAGCATAGAATATAAACTAGATAGCCTCTTTTGGTAGCCAGTCAGACAGAATGGATTGATGTCTTCATAGAAGGAATATGGAACTGGCTGGGCGTAGTGGCTCACGCCTGTAATCTAAGCACTTTGGAGGCCAAGGCAGGCGGGTCACCTGAGGTTGGGAGTTCAAGACCAGCCTAACCAACATGGTGAAACCCCGTCTTAAAAATAAATAAATAAAATTAAATTAAAAAAAAAAAGAAGGAATATGTAATTAGGAATCGGAAGATTTGGGGTCTTGCTCCAAAGAACACTTTGATTGCTTGTGAACTTATTTATCTAGTCTCAGCTTTTTAATTAATTAATTATTTTAATTTAGAGATGAAATTTCACTTTGTTGCCCAGGCTGGGGTGCAGTGGCACGATCATATCTCACTGCCACCTTGAATTCCTGGGCTCAAGAGATCCTTCCACCTCAGCCTCCTGAGTAGCTGGGACTACAGGTGTGCACCACCACGCCCAGCTAATTTTTAAATTTTTTGTAGGTACGGAGCCATCTTGTCCAGGCTGGTCTCCAACTCCTGGCCTCAAGGGATCCTCCCACTTCAGCCTCTTAAAGTGTTGGGATTCCAGGTGTAAGCCACTGTGCCTGGCCTATTCTTAGCTTTTAAATTTTCATCTATGAAATAATGCATTTGACTGTTCCAAAAGTGTGGGGGACAGGGCATCTTTCTTCACACACACTGTCTGTCTTTGAAAGGTAAATGAAGTTCTATATTAAGAATTGTGAGATGTGAAATCCTTCTTGAACATTTTTAACTTTATTCCTCCCTATACTGCCACTCTGGCCCCACGTCAGGCTCCTCCTTAACACACTACTGTGACCCAGATTGTCTTTCTTTTTTCTTGTAGCACTTACTAGACTCTATTGCAATTATTTGTTTATGTATTTGTCTCTTGTTAGACTTATCTTGGGTGTAGAGATGGCCCTTTCTTCTTGTATTCAAAGTACCTACCACCATATTTGGCTTATAATAAGCCTCAGTTGGTGTTTGTGGAATGAATTTAGATCAATATCTGTGCCATTCATGAGAAACAAGTAAAACTTATTATATAGAGCACAGAGGTGGTTTCTAATTTGTGTTGCTCTAATTTTTACTGTTAGATGTAAAACATTGAATGATTTGTTACCACTTGGGATAATTAAATTTAGCATTTTTCTAGTTTAAGTAGTTTAGTTTTTGAGACACTTTTATGGGCCTCTCTATATTAATGGCCTTATTGGTGCTTTAGAGATTTTGTGATTCATGGGCACTGTAAGTATAGATTTCATGCTTACAGCGATTGAATAAAATAGGCACATTGTTCTTTGTTAGTTTCTTCAATTGGGTCTTTTAGTTTTCCTGTTCTTACTGGTGATTCCTTGAGGCATCTGGCCAGTGTTGAGTATTTCTTCTTGACTCATCATCCCTTCTGCCGCCTGCCAAAGAAGTGCTTTTACGTTGGTCAAGAGCATTTGGTGTGAGTTAGATTTCATTATTGGTATAGGTTATTGACCACCTGGTAAGTCTAAGCATGTCATAGTAATTAGCATTGAATGCCAGCCACCAGAATGCTTAATTCAGGGACTCTGCTCTTTTAATTCTAAAGGTGTTGTGAAGTATGGAGAAATCCTCTACCTGAATAGGAAACTAGCTACTAAATTTGGACCTGCTCCTGCACCATTTTCCGTTGTGTGAAATTTCAGTCGATTGTATTAAATTTGCTTTTATATAGTCTTTCAGAATCAGTAGAAATTTTTCCTTAGTTATATCTAAGTCACTCCTTTTTGAGATGATTTAGAAAAGAGGAAATTGAGGATTGGGAGTTAAAAAGGGAGAAAAATGGCGGATATGTAACATGTAGAAGTTTTAACATTCGGGCTCAGGAGAATGATTCTTCTGGGCTTTAATACTTGTGTCTGAGAGCTGGGAGGAAGCTGTGTTGAAGGGTGTCTGGGATCTGGTGAGACCCCAGAAAATGAGAATCCATCACCAAGTAAGAAAGGCATCGATGGGACTTAAAAGTGTTTGGCTACAATGAAAGCTTTTTATTTATTTAATTTTTATTTTTAATTAATTTATTTTTTTGAGATGAAGTCTCATTTTGTCACTCAGGCTGGAGCGTAGTGGTGCCATCTTGGCTCACTGCAACCTCTGTCTCCTGGGTTCAAAAGGTTCTCCTGCCTCGGGCTCCCGAGTAGCTGGGATGCCTGACTAATTTTTGTATTTTTAGTAGAGACAGGGTTTAAGTATGTTGGCCAGGCTGGTCTCGAACTCCTCTCCTTTGGTGATTCGACTGCCTTGGCCTCCCAAAGTGCTGGGATTACGGGTGTGAGCCCCTGCGCCCGGCCAGCTTTTTAGAATGCATTTTATCTGCTGCAAGTTGAAAGAAATTTACTCACCTTTGAATGAAACTGTAGAAGAAAAATCCTAGATTTTCTAGATATCAAGGGATGGTTAGAGAACCCCCAAAAGTTCAGTATCGATCGTTACAAACAGAAGGGGTAAAATGTCACCTTATAGTCTTTTCATTTAGTGTAATATCGCTATTGTGTTAAGTTATAAATTATTGATAGGGCCTTCTATAATTTCTTTTTCTACTTGGTCTCCTTATCCTATCTTCCCTGTAGATTAAAAATAATTCTCCCAAAATATATTCTGCTGTTTGGATTTTTAGAAATGTTAGCACCCCCATTGGGGAGGAATTACCTTCTACCTGTGTTTCTGGAAGGGGAAGCTTATGTGAATCTCTGGAAAGAGAATGATATTGATGTTATGAAATAAGTTCTATAGGTGAAAGAATAAGAAAAAGCTCGATGTTAAAGGAGCATCTATTGAGTGACTCTGTGCAAGGCCGACCAATTAACCTTGTGATCCTAGTCAAGCCAGGTAGTCTCCCTGAGCCTCAGTTTATTCATATATAAAATAAGCAAATTGAACTCCTCTGTTCCCTGGCTCTTTATAAATTCATTCACTCCTAGATGTTTATCATACGCCTGTTGTGCTGTGTATTCTGCAGTTGAACAAGACAGATGCAGTCTCATCCTTATAAGAAGACTTCTCTTTCCCCTATCTCTGTTGACCTGTTGACCTGTCCTCCTCCCTGTTCTCTTATCTAGTAATTGTTGGATAATGAGGAAATGAAGCAATGTGCAATGCTTAATTACAAATTTGGGGACTCTGCTTTTATGGATAAAGTGGGTCAACATTTTTTTGGGAAAAGTACCCTGTAAAAACATAGTTTAAGTGTGTTAAAAATGTTACTAAAATGAAAAGTGATTTATCTGTTAGTGGCAAATTAATTGGGTGACTTGGGAGTGAAAATTATTTGACTTGGGAGACAAAAATTACTCTCTAGGTCAGTCTAGAGAGTAATTTTATCTAAGTTTAGGCATAGCAAATATAAAATTGAAAAGATTTATCTGTGATGATGAGTAATTAAAAAAAAGGCATTTAAACTTGGGAATAGTTACTTATCCTGATGTATTTGCTGAAGATCAGATGTAATTTTTTTTTTTTTTTAATTTCTGGGTGAAAAACGTCTTTGGTATAAGTTAGGCCTAGTATCTTGAGCTTTATGCCTTCATTCTAGAACGTTGAAATTTTTATCTCATGAAAGAGGAAAATAATTTGAATGGAGTTAATAAAAATGAAAGGAGTAAAATTTCACTTAACTTAGAAATACATGGAGACATCCAAAATGCAGAAAAATCCCTTATTTGGCCTCTAGATCTAAAATGATATTCTAATCTGTGTAGGTTGGTTCAAGAGCATTTCAACTTTGTTGGAGGCAGCCAAGTTAGCTTCATTGAATGTAAATCTCTGACTTTTCCCAAGATACTGATGAAAGCAATGAAATTCGTTGGTTTTCTCTAGACTTGTGACAATTAGAGGCTGGTTCTAGCCTATCTAATGCTTAAGTTTCAAAGCTACCTCTGTTTGAGAGCTGTTTTCGGGAGATAACCTTGTAACGCATACATTTTAATGAGTATATTACTTTTACTACCTGCTGAAGTCGACTTGGAGTGACTACTGACCTGAAGTGAATGCCCGTGTTCAATATTAATATGGCATGTCTGGATCCGGACAGCAGTCTTTCATTTTGACATGCACATAGTCAAAGTAAATTAATGTTTCAAACCCAAACACTTTAAGTTCAGCCTGTGTGTGCATTCTGTAATAATCCTTCAGAAGCAGTTTACATAGAAATGCTGAGTGCTTTCTTATACTTTATTTATCATATGTATTGGGTCCACAATGCAGTATTTGTAACAAGATTTATCCAGTGCTGTTTTGTTCCTTGTTTTGTGGTGGCTAAAGAAGTTAATTCATTTCAGGATTTACTTTCTGCATATTTTAAGCAAAATTATATTTAAAATTCTTCATATGCCTGGCAAGATAGTAGTCTAATTCCAGTTACATAATTTTTAGATGAAAAAAAAACCAAGCTAATTCCATACTTTATTTCTGCTCAAATGATCACCAATTTTTGAAAGTATAGTAGCAGTTAAAAAAAAACAAAAAACTAGGCCCAGATATAGTGTGTGTTTGTGACTACAAGTAACAAGGATATTGCTGATTTTCCTTTTCTCTTGTACATACCATTTTCTAGTCTTGCTTTTATTGGTCAGAAAACATTCGTGGCAGATGTAGTAATGGGGAAATTATATTAACATTTAAGTATTAAATTAGCCTGTAGCCAGAGTCTCCTTCTAATATGATGACATTTAGCAAGTTGAGGATTTTAAGGACCATGTTGCGCAGCTCATTGTTACACGTTTCCTGTTTGCCTTTTGTGAAAAAATATCTGAGATCTGCTTTTTCAGACTGGAAATTTCCATTGTGGATTTCAATGCTGTTGTTGTTTTACCTTGCTGGTCAGTGTTTGTTATTTATGTATTAAGAATACGTGTATAGAGACCGCAATAAGAATAGCAGGTGATTGGAGTTGTATGCAAATGACGGTTTTCATAACACTTTTGCAGTTTCCATTTCAATGAAAAATCTCGTTATATTTATTAGCAAACATATTTCAGCTAAGAAGTTTTTTATTCTCCAAAAAGATGGCAGATGGGAATGAACCTAATATGTGTTTAAAGAAAGTATGCTTCATTTATTTTAAAGTATATCCATTATATCAGCATGATGATTTATATGATGTCTTAGAATTAAAATAGATGCCATACTTTTACTGGAAAACTGAAAATCAGATCTCCTCTATGTTTGACAGAATTTATTTTCTATTCATAAATAAATACAGTATTTGGTTTAGGATGTAGAACATCAAATAACAACTGTTAGATTATGCTTAATATATTTATCATTTTGTGAATTTTGGATGTCCTTAACATCAGAATAACATGTCCTTTACCCATAGTACAGTGGCTTTAGATTGGATTTGGAAGCATTGTACAGAGAAGACCTATTGTTCCTGTTGAATAAGGTATGCCCTACTGAGATGAGCCCTTTGACCCACTGCTCTTCGACCCACTGCTCTTCCTGTAGTAATGGATTTGCACTGATTTGAGCAGAGTATCCCACTTGGTCCTGTTTTTCAGTTGTCCTGTGTGATGGCTGGCTAGCAAAATCAAACATCTGCTTTGTGGCTGTGGAAGGCAGTATAACTAGCTGGCTCATACTGGTTCAAATTTGCAACACTGGCATGGTTAGTATTATGCTGTCACTACATGAATTAACTAGTTGTGGCTAAATTGTTTATATGATGTGAACATACTCATTATTATTCTGCATGGGGAATTTTTGTTCTCATGAATTGTTTCATAAAATGTTTTATTAGCTTGGATTAATTGGAAAATAAGCTTTTTAATCTGACCTCACCCATAGTCAGAGACTGTGTGAATGATTTATACAAAAATAAACTATAAAAGAGATGATACAATGGGGCCTGTTATTCCTGATTTGATTTTCATTTGCTTCCATTTATAATTTCTCCATGATAAAACAGCCTCTCAGAAAGTAAGAGGATGTAATCCTAGCTCAGATGGTATAGAGTCCTTGGGTAATAATGTCCAAGTCCAGAATAATAATGAGCTATTATGATGGAAGCTACCCCTATACCTCCGTTGATAGAAAGAAATATGATGGGCAGACATTTCTTTGGTGAAAAGTAGTTCATACTTGACTGTGATATCCACTTCTTGAACTTACTTCAGAGGACTGGTTACTGAGGGCAAAATATGTGCATGATTACATATAATCAAGGTTAATTTTTATCAAGGGTCACCATGTTTTTACTATGGTCTAACAATCATGACCTACATTAAAAGAGCCCTGTGGGTCTGTCTGGTGTATTTTTGCTTGATGTCTGGGTAGTTTATTTCAGATGCTTGTCAGTTTCATTATATATTTTTGTTTGGGGCTCTTTGCTGGATTTTCAGGTATACCATAAAAACAGTTCTCTTTGCAGTTAGATTGTTATGAAGTTGCTTCTGTTTTATGGTATGAAAACACTCTTTTATCTTGAAGGGTGAGTAATTTTGGGGACATTTTCCATTTGGTGTTGTGTTACGTTCAAATGGTAGATAAACTTTACCTCTGCAGCTGAGATTTCAGATTTAGTTCAGTTAATTTATTCTTTAGTGAGTTTTTCTTGGGAAAATGTTTTGGAATTTTCAATTCAAAAGCATCTTCCTCATTTAAGAAAAATCCAGATGAGTAGTTTATTTCACAAGATAATAACTAAATAGGATTTCTAAAGCAGAAATTTACAAATATTTTCCTCTTTTGCTGGGACAAAGGCAATGGTGAAAATTAAAAAGAAATAAAGTTAGGACATTTAGGTAACTCAAAGACAGAGCTTAATGACTGTTAAGATTGGAGGATTTGGTTTTCTAGTTTTGAAACCATATTTAATTTTGGCCATATCTATCTTATTTAGTAGTTTAAAGGATAAACAGTTCAAACAGTAAGAAAAAAGCAGTTTGTGTTTTGTCAGTTTTCAACTTTAGATATCAGTAAATCATTGCTGTAGCTTTCTTTATCTTTTGTTTGCACAAAAAACCTGTTAGAATTATGTCTGGGGGAGACCATCTGCTGTGGTTCCCAGTCTTGTCAGTGTGATAAGGGATAAGCTGTATAAACAGGGGCACCACAGGAGAAAAAAAAAAAAAAAAAAAAAAAGGAAAGCAAACTGCTTTTAGAAGGGGAAAAGTCTGATGTGGATTTAATTTTATAACATAGCCACAGAAATTCATATGGTTTTGCTCATATTCTGTCAGAATTGAGGTTGCAGTATATTTATTCAGAAACCATAGGTCCAAGTTATTTCTATGGTTTATCTTCACATTAATATTGTATCTTTTTGATTATAGGGTTTCTGTTTTGGAGGTTATGGCTTTTAAAAGTTATTTGCAAATATTTCAGCATAGCACTTGACATTGCAGTATCTGCTTAGTTCCTGGATCTTTTTTTTTCCTAGCTATTAATTTTTCTTTCAGTTGAATCCTCAGAAATCATCCTTTCCCTGTTTCATTTGCAGTGAGGTCATGGTGCTTCATAAGGAACCAGGCAGTCATTTCCATGGCAACACACTCTATCGAAACATCACAAATCTGTCGTGCCCCTTACCTTTAAACTCTCAAATGCTGAGAGGAGGAGGTGTGTAAGGAGCAGCATTGTTCTTACAGCTTAAGTATAGGGTAGCAGGAAGCAGAGAAAAGTCAACTAATTGACTCAAAAGTACCTTCAGTTGACTTAACTATAGACATATATATGTAAGGAATTTCTTTTCTATATTGTATTCAACAGTATTTTGAGGATGGAAAAATGAAAATTCCCGAACGGTGATTTAAAGATCATTATTTAGTGTCTGTGAGAACTGTGAAAGAAGAATAAATAGCTGAGTTATGTTATACATGTAAACATGTTACACAGTTACCGCAGTCACGAGAAGTCTACCTTTGCTTAGAGGACCTAGCTCTTGTCTCTCAGTCATTTTGACTTAAGCTAGGGTATTTTCAGCATGATAGTGACTATCTTTTAAACAAGTTCCAGAATTTTGTCAGTTTTCTTTTTCTTTTTAACCGTCCCGCGGAGGTGTTAGCAAGGTGGTGTGATTCCTGGATATGGAATAGGAGAAAAATTGGTGTTTCATCATTACTGAAAATATTATGCTCTTTGATACCAGGTATGAAGTATGATAAAATTCGGCAGTTTTATGAGATTTTATGGTAAAGCGATTCTTACTAACTTCAAGTCTTCAGCATTTTCACTATTTTATTTTATTAATTCTGTAGCATTTTTACTTCTGGGTAGCACATTTATTTGTGTGACTTGTGAAGATGGTAAGTGTTGCAATACCTAGCGCCTTCTGTTTCCCCAGGTTCCTTGTAACACACTCTGTGCTGGTCCTTACCCTCAAACCTACCCATCTACTTTAGGAGGCAGCTCACAGGACGGACACCTCCCACTTGATGGCAGCCACCTTGGAGGCGTCAGCTTTTCTGTGTGCGGCATGGAGCAGGTGTTTAATAAATGTTTGTTAAGAGAACACTGGTCACAATGAATGGAATTAGTTGTTTGTGATAACCCTTTTTTCCCCCTATATGTCATAGGTATATATATATATTTTAATTTTTTACTGCATATGTACAAAATGAGGTTGAAATATGTTCTCCACACCCATTTTGTATTTTAACAACATTTTTGTAGTGTATTTTGAATCTCGGTAGGCCCTTTCCTTTTGCCTTTTCAGGCCTCCATACACTGCTATGACAAGAGGACTTCTAAGTCTGTCTCTGTTCCTCATTTCCCTTCGTTGCTGGTGAACTAACCTTGGTGACCATAAGCAATCTGTTGTGAGAGAAAGAGCTGTGAGTGGGGAAGGCTTTCAAAGTCTGTAGGTACTACCTGGTGGCAGTATTAACAAATTTTATTAGGAAATATTTGACAAGGAAAAGGATTAAGAGAATAAGGACCAGTTACATATCACCTACCTAGATTTAGAAATAAAACGTTACTGACATAGCTGCAGCCTTCCATGTATGAGGTAGGGGTTAGGTGGGAGGATATTTTTCATTTTCACTTTGTACCTTTTTGCTCTAGAAAAGCCTCAGACTTCAAAAGAAATCTTTCCCTGCTCTGTGCTTTCATAGTCCTACCCCAGGCCTAAGTGTATTATTGAACCTGCCAGTGTATTAGAACCATCTGTTCAGATGTCTGTCACCTCCACCAGGCTTCATCTTTGTGTTTTCAGCACTATACATCATAGCTGGAATGGAATAGGTGCTCAGTAAGTGCTTGTTGTGTGAATGACTGAATGAATGAATAGGTACAATTCTTTTCTCAAAATACCGTTAATGCAGGATTCTGTTTAGCAAAACTATTTCCTTGTCTAGCCCATAGTTACAAGGTCCTTGCTGTCCTGATTTGAACAAATTTAATTAAACATAAAATCCTGTAAAACAGATGCATTTACAAGTCTCTGCTCACACAGCTGCTGGTCTATTTAATAAAAACATTGCTGTTTTGATTGGGTATTCATAGTCTTTCTTTTTGTTAACTGTATTAGTATCGTGGTGTAAGCAGACTATAGTCTAGGGAAGATGAGTGGGAGAATGAGCCCGTGATCGGAACTCAGAGAGACAATTGGAAATGGATGTCAAGAAGATGGATGGGGAAAATGTTTTAGTCTTAGGTGTAGTCACAATAAAAAGAACAAATACATGTATTTGTCTTCTGTGGACCATATCTTGTGAATCTCTGACTCCATATTTCTTATGCAGTTATTCTAACCTTCCTTCTCTTAAATCACCTAAGTGTGCATAACATTCCTATTCTAAATTATAAAAAATAGATACTGATACATTTGCTTTTTAAATTTTAAAAAATTCAGGTATCAATTATATCCAATAAAATGCATAGATTGTAAGCGTTCAGTTCAGTGAATTTTTTTTCCCATTTATACACCTATGTAAACACTACCCCAAACAAGGTAGGACGTATTTCCATCACCCTAGAAAATTTTTTCCTACCTGTCTCCAGTCAACCCTCCCTTTCCTTTCCCCTCTCCTCTGCAGCAGCCACTTTCTGATTCTGATCCCACTTATTCTTGGGAGTCATATGAATGGAATCATAGTATGTACTTTTGTGTCTGGCTTCTTTTGTTCAAGATACTGTTTTCAGATTTATCAATGTTGTTGCATGTATAAATTTGATTTGCTTCTAGCAACAGAAATATGTATACGGGCAATCAAATACAAATTTATGTTTACCTTAAAGTTGAGAGATTGAGTAGTGCTTTTTTAAGGAAGATTGTTAGTGGACTTCCACAACAACTCACGTTTATACAGTGTCAGTCCCTACTCTCAGTGCTTTACACACTTTGTCTTACTTAATTGTGTTTTGTGATTGTTTGTTTACTTAGTTCTCTGTGGCAGACATGTTCAGTAAAAGCTTTGATGTCTGATGAAGGACTTGATGTTTGACAAAAGAAACTGTCTTTTGATATTAAATTCGGATTGGTTTTTCAGGACTAAGTACTAAGCACTGTTTATGGCAGGCATTGATGAGCTTAAAGCATGAACCAAGAGGAAAAGTGTAAAAGGACAGTGGAAAAGAGTTACTGCGTGGGACAGAAAGAAGTGCAGTAGCTCAGTTTAGATTCCTCTTACACTATCTGTGATGAAATTTTTGAGACAGAGTCTCGCTCGAGTCTCGCTCTGTTGCCCAGGCTGGTGTTCAGGGGTGCGATCTTGGCTCACTGCAACCTCCGCCTCCTGGGTTAGCCTTCTGAGTAGCTGGATTACAGGCCTGCGCCACCACGCTCTGCTAACTTTTGTATTTTTTTGGTAGACACAGGGTGTCAACATGTTGCCCAGGCTGGTCTCGAACTCCTGACCTGAATTGATTCACCTGCTTCGGCCTCCCAACGCACTGGGATTTCAGGCATGAGCCGCTGCACCCGGCAAAATTGCCTTTCTTCCCAGAATAAAGTTGCAAAGTATACATGAATGAAAGTATATTACATACAGCATGGATGCATGAAGAAAATCATATATAAATTGTGCTAAGCCTCTCAAAGATGCTTGTAATCGGTGCCATTATTTTTTTTATCAGAATTTTATCAGTCCAGTTTTGAGTTTTTACATATAGCTTTTGTTCTTCGAGCATGTATGTAATACCTGTTATGTGCCAGTTCGTTGTCCTAACTGCTTTATATATATTCTCAAAACTCTGTGAAGTGGGAAGTTTTTCTGCTTTTTAGTTTCTGTTTTCCACATGAGGATACTGAGGCAATGCAACATTAAAGAACTAGACCAGAGTCACACAGGTAGTGCAGGTGGAGCCGGGATTCTCACCTGGCTGCTCTGATTTCAGAGTCCGTGCTCTTAATCACTGCACCGTGTGCCTCAGCCTCCCCTGTCCCTAACGTGCTCCTTGTTTGTCCTTGATCCTAGTGAGGATGCTGGTTGAGTATTTCAAGGGTTGTAAGAATTGACAGTATCAAAACAAATGTAGCAATTGGGACTTTGATTATTTCTATACTTCATAAAATAGATCTTAAAATTGCATAGTTCTGTTTTTTTGTAGGGGAGGGAAGGATATATAGGAAGGGATGATTTACAATTTGAAATCTGTGGCAGTCGTAGAGCAAGTAGTTTAAGCCTCAGTAAGGCTAATTATGTAACCAATTTTGTACTTATTCAAGGCTGTATTTATAGTGGATGGGTGTTTCTTGGCTAGTTGGCTGTAGGCCCTGGGAGTGAGAGACCACAGGGACTGTGAATGTATGTATGTTTGAATTAGACAATGGCAATTGGAAGTATTTTATTACCACACGAGGCCCTTGTACTCAGATTGGGCACACCTGCAGTGGGTCCTTGACATTTGTGAATTTCACATTTGGGATTTTGATTATTTTCAAGACACCAGAAAGTCCATGACATTTAGTAGTTTGTTATGAAAATAGTATCAGTTTCATAGAGTTGTGGGGTTCTGAGAATTAAAGTAATGTATGTAGAACTTAGCTGTTAGAAGTCTAGAATACAAATTCTAGTCATTTGGTGAGTGAGTGAACCTAGCAGAGGTTCTCACGTGTCTTCTTGTGACATCTGCATTTGAGAGTCTCAGAATGCATTAGTAGTGCCACGGGTGCACTGTCACGGCCGCTTCTCGTCCTGGATGGACTGTGAGGCTTCCCTGGACTCAGGGCTTCGGAGTTACTTCTACCCCTTTGTCCTTCACGGAACACTTACTTTTTACTTCTGTGTGGTCTTTCAATATAAGGGTCCTTTATTTTTCATTATCAAACTCCCCTCTCCAGGTTGTAAGAAAGGCAGTTTTTGGCCATCATCTTTCTTAGCTGTGGGTTAAAGCATTCTGGGTACTATTTTCTCGTTTTTATCCCTGTGCCGTAGCCCTTGTGTCTCTGCCTTCTACTCATGGTTAGGTTGGTTTCATTGGCACTTTACTTTTTAAACCTTAAAAAACATTATTAATTTTCCCAAGAGAAGCCCCGGTATTTTTGGAGCTCGGCCTCCAGAGCCTCAGTTATCCCTGACATAGTAGATCACCTCCTCGCTTTTATCTAACGTGGCGCGTTGAATGTTGTTTGTAAAGGAGTGATCTTCCCATTTACTAACTCGTAAAATTTGCTGACTGTGTTTTTTGGTAAGAAGCCTTATAATGCTTTGAATCTCATAAGAGTCATTTTCATAGGGTTCGTTCAGTGTATACTTACGGTGTAAAAGATCCTGAGTTAGATGCTGTAAGGCCATAGAAATGAAGCCCTGTCTTTCATTCTTACAAAGTGTTCATCCCTTCAAGTCCCTTGTTAATATTTAGGGCAAACTAAATTTTTTTTTTGGTTAGACTTTAGGTAAATATTTGAAGAAAAATTCTGTATGCTATATTAAATTCTTACTTTATCACAAGTTTGATTAACTTTCATTTTTAATCCCATTCTTCATGAAATGTCAGTGTTAAAGTGACCCAAGTAGTGTGAGGGGCAAAAGGGTCAGTAATGATGGCTTCTTTACTAGCCCTCAGAACTGAGCAGTTTAAGATTAACAGGCAGTATGAGCTGCCTTCAGTAATCATTAAAATATAGTCTCCAGCTTGGGTATTATTTTACTCATCTGTAATTTATAATAAATATCTTGAAGTTGCAGATTTTATTCCTTTGCAATGAATCAATAAATTATGCCACAATCCTTAACCCTAAGTTTTTGGTTGAGCAATTCAGATAATGTAAAAAATGCACTTAGCTTTTACTGTGTGCCAGGCATTGCTGTGAATACTGTACATACAGTGCTGTCTTGTAGACCCTGGATTTGGAAAGCTCCCAATCCCTTTATAAAGCATATGCATAAGTTGTGTAGGTACATATATTTTCAAAGATAAACATAAAACAAATTCATAATTGATTTTTGAGGAGCAAGTATTTTCCTCATATGTGTATCTAATCCATAAAAATCTGATTTGTTTTTACAAAACATTTTATGGAGCCCTTTACATTCATATGAAGTAAAATTTAATATGTTGCTTAACTGTCCAATATATTTGAGTATCTGTGAGAGATGCTATGTGCTGAGGGATACAATTTTAAAAAATAAAAAAGATTTGATCCTTGTCTTTATTTTTTTTGATTATTTCAGGTGGCAAACACAGATGGTCACAATATAAGGTGACACCTCCATTTTCCCAGTGAGAATATTAAATAAATTGTTTTGGCTAACTTGGATATATAAACTTTAGAGATGAAGATGAATTTCCCAAATTTATTTATGTTATACATACATATTTAAAATAGCGTTCTATGAGATAATTTAAAAATGTTACTCTTCTCTCCTGGCTTTTCATGAAGCA
Source organism: Aotus nancymaae (assembly GCF_030222135.1). NCBI lineage: Eukaryota > Metazoa > Chordata > Mammalia > Primates > Aotidae > Aotus > Aotus nancymaae. The sequence goes on from NW_026988465.1 coordinate 17,329,982, forward strand.
ATTTTATCTAAACTCTTCAAGTACATCTTCAACCAATAAGGGTTTTTTCCCCTCTAGAACCTCTTTTGAGTTGTCTCACACAGTTTTCTGCAGTTCTGTTTGACTTGTCTGAAATTTTGAAACTGTTTACATTGTGGTCACTGGAAATTTTCTCCCAGGAGCCCCTCCATTCTCATTATTAAAGATCATTTGGTTTTCTGTTTCCTCCTGTAGAAGCATGTATGTTGATCTCTGTAGTATAACCACTTATTATGATACTTTAAGAAAAGTCATTTTTGCAAGGCTTGTTTACAGTGAAATCCAATATTTGCCAATGTGAGGCAGTATACCTAGGAGTTAAATCAGTGTTGAATCTCATTGCAGCTTTTACTGCAGTTTTTACTGATTCGGATGATTTTTTCAGGGGAACTTCTCTAAGCTTCCAGAGATCCTGTTACTTAGGGTAATGTCTTCTCCAAGTGATACTCTGTTGTTCAAAGTAGGGCTGGAGAGAGTAAAAGGAGCTTCTGGTAATAAGAAAGACTTTCTTTCTTAATAGAAACAGCAAACAATTCTCTATTTTCGGAGGGATAATTTTTTGGGAAAAGTAAACTTTGCCTTATGTTTGGGCATTTGTTAAGTTGCCAGCTAACATCTCTTAGTGAGGAGTTGGTAGACAGGTTCTATTTAACCCAGTTTTTTTCATGTTGTTCTGTTTACCACTGCATACTGCTTTGCCTTGCCTTGAAGTGCACTCTTTTTACCTGACTCCTCATTTTCATATTTCTGTTTTCATAGTCTCTTGTTAGATTTTTACTTTTTGAGTCAGATGAAGACAACTTAATCAGTATTGATGTCTTCAGTATCATAAATATCTGTGACTCTTATTTTGAATGTAAGAGTAATGTTCTGAGGTACTGCTAAGATTCTACCAAATTGACTTTCAGTACATATTGATACGTTTCTGGAATGAATGTTCCTGTGATCCTGGCTTGCAAATTAAAACCTTAATATTTGAATCAGACTGGTGCAATGTGGAAAGACAAAATACACACTTGAAATATTTGTATGATAATCTACAGAACAAAAACATTTAGTGGGAGTGGTGGTAGAATGTTTCCAGGATTAACACTTGAATGCTATGAGAGAACTCTTTTTTTTTTTAATGGATGGCAGGTGGCAGAGTTGAAAAACAGGTTTTTATAATGGAAATGCTAAGAGTCTTAGCTATAGGGATATGAATGGTATTGTTACAATAGATGTAATAGATGTATTGCATTATCTTATCTCATCAGACACTTTTGTTAGTGGAAGCCCCTCCCATTAGTTTCAGTCTGATGTTGCAGAGAATGACTCCTCTCAACAATTTTGTATTTTTAATCTGTCGAGTTTCAGCAGATTTAATAAGCATAAATGTATTTTATTAAAAATATTTTAAGTCAGGAAAGTAAGTATAGGAAACAGACCAGATGTAATTCAGATTATAGGATCTGGATTTGCCCCTTTAATGAACATCAGCTATGCTGGCAATATTCTACTGGTTTCCTTTTTTTTTTTTTTTTTAAACATTACTACTCATATTTCACATTTGATTTGTTTTCAATATCCTTACTCTTAGAAAGGGGCTCAGGAAATTGAATTACATTTTATATGTTTAGTTCCTAATCTCATTCTTATTTTAATATCTGTACAAATTCTAAAGGCTTTTTGTAAATAAGGGTCTGTGGTGTCTGTAAGTCTGGGGCCCTAGGAGGGAGTCTCACACAGGAGTCCAGTTTGATCACAATGATAGGGCACTGTACAGTGTGCTTAAAGGCAAGGGGGCCCTAAGAAAGAGCAGCCCTGGTTGGTCTGTTCTGAGAAAGCAGGGCAGTGTCTGAGAGGTGAGTTAAAATAGGAGTGAGTGGTCACCATTTTGGGATATTAAACAGACTGGACGTGCTTTCTGTACATGCAGGCTGGAAATGCTCGCAGCCCTCCTACCCAGTCCGTGAGCAGTCCAGTGTGGGGAGGGGAAGGAAGGTGGGATGTGGTTGGTGGTAACTGTGTTCCCTTTTCTTCTGAATAATGCCGACTGTTCACAATTGAGAACTGACTGGTGAGTCCTTGGTGAGTTAAGGCTTAGGCTAAGGTCCCTGGGAAGTTAGGTAGTTCTAAGAATGTATTTGTTCAGGAGAGCTGTTGAATAACTTAACGTGTGCTAAGCTTGTTAGTACTGAGAACTCAAAGATGACCGATAGCCCATTCCTCTGAAAAACTGTGAATCTAGTCAGGTACACAGCTATTTAGACCTGCCAGATGAGAATACCACTTTTCCCTGCACGAAATCTACCTGCCGGAGTGAATTTATTTCCTATAGACTCTGAGGTCCCTCTGTTGCACTTGATAACGTGCTCTCATCTGAGGCCAGCTTCATGACTCGGGCACTCATCCTCTCTCCCACGCAAGGTCATTGCTCATGCAGTTTCTGCTTTCTCTATTGGATCATTTTACTTCTTTGCTGGACCATTCCTATCATCAGCCATTCTGTCATAGATCCTACCTTAAGCTAATCTTGTTTCTTGACACCACGTTCTTCCTCTCCAACTATTCCATTTTTTCCCTTTCTTTATAATAGCAACATTCCTTGGAAGGACCTGCTGCTTCTCTTTCTGTTTCTAGTTCACTCCACGGAGGCCTTTTACTTGAAAGCGCTCTCATCAAGTTCGCCAGTGACTTCTGCTTGGCCACATGCAAATGTCACTTCTCAGTCCTTATGCTGTATCGTCTTCGTCTGTTAGCATTTGCCACATCTGATCACTCTTTCCTTCTGGAAATACTGTGGCCTCCTGGACACTACTCCCCCTTGCTTACTGGTTCTCCCTCTTTCCCTGGCTGCCCCTTCAGTCATCTTTGGTGATTCCTTCTCGTTTCATACCTAAATGTTGGAGCTCCCCCAATGCACTTTATTTTACACCTATACTCACTTATTTGGAATTTTATACAGTCCCACAGCTTTTAGGTACTTTCTCTATGCTGATGCATTTTTTTTTGGAACCCTGGACTCTCTGCCTACATGCCATCTGAATTTAGATGTTTAAAAGGCATATCTATTTACCATGTCCAAAACTCCTAATCTCCCCCACAAATATGCCCCATGTTTTTCACATCTCAGTATAAGGAATCTGTGTCTTTTCAGTTGCTTGAGCCAAAGACTTTGGAGTAAATGATAACTACTCTCGTTTCCATTATCACACACAGTCTATCAGCAAATCCTGCTGGCTCTACCTTTAAGGCACATCCATAATCCTATCATTTTTATCACCTCCACTGAGGCTACCACTGTGGTCTAAGCCAGCATCATCTTGCCTGGATTATAATAGTTACCTGTTTTATCTCCTAGCTTTTCCCTCAACCATGTTTTCCACACAGCAATCAGAGATTCTTCGAAAACCTAAGTCAGATTATTGTACTCTTCTGCTCAAAATTCACAATGCTGTCTACTACAACTTTCTGCAAAAGTGGAAATGCTCTAATCTATGCTAATACGGTAGCCACTGGCTATGTGTCTATTAAGTACTTCAAATCTGGCTAGTGCAACCGAGGCACTAAATTTTCAGTTTTATTTTCATTGATTTAAATGTAAATATTCACGAGTGGAAGTCAAAGTTGTTTTTTTTTTTTTGTTTTATGTTCTGAGGTTTACGAAGGTCAGATGAACTGAACCTCTTTTCTACATGTCTTTCCTTCATCTTCTGCAGCCCCTTTCACCCTGATTTTCTTGCTCTCTTGCGAATATTCTTAGCATGTGCTTGCACTTGCTATTCCGTCATGCCTGGGATGTTTTTCCCCAGGTGTCTTTTTTTTCTTTGAGATGGAATTTTGCTCTTTTTGCCCAGGCTAGAGGGCAATGGCACGATCTTGGCTCACAACCCACTGAACTTGCCTCCTGGGTTCAAGTGATTCAGGTGCTAGCACACCTGGCTAATTGTTTTGCCATGTTGACCAGGCTGGTCTCAAACTCCTGACCTCAGGTGATCTACCCACCTTGGCCTCACACAGTGCTAGGATTATAGGTGTGAGCCACTGTGCCCAGCCTCCTCCTTTTCATTTTAGGGGATGAGGGTTCTAAGCTAACGGAGGTAATAAAACTCATCAATTATCTACAAACCAAGAATCTGAATTGTAGAGATTTTCATTTTAAAAGAGAAGATCTAGTTAGGTTTATGTGATAATCTTGGACTGCTACAAAACAGATACTATGGGCTGGGCATGGTGGCTTATGTTTGTAATCCCAGTACTTTGAGAGGCTGTGGTTGGGGGATCACTTTAGCCTAGGAGTTTGCCACCAGCCTGAGCAACATAGTGAGACCCTGTCCTTACAAAAAATTAAAAAATGAGCTAGGCGTGGTAGTGCTCACCTACTCTGGAGGCTGAGGTGGCAGGATTACTTGAGCCGGAGATTTCAAGGCTGCAGTGAGCCATGATCATGCTACTACACTCCAGCCTGGGCAACAGAGTGAGATCCTGTCTGAAAAAAACAGAAACAAAACAACCCAAAACATTAAAACCAAAAACCAAAAAAAAACAAAAGCTGTGCACTGTGGCTTATGCTTGTAATCCCAGCACTTTAGGAGGCTAATGGACAGATCACTTGGGCCCAGGAGTTCGAGACCAGCCTGGGTAACATAGCGAACTGTTTCTATGAAAAATATAAAAAATTAGCCAGGCATGGTGGCATGTACCTGTGGTCCCAGCTACTCAGGAGGCTGAGTGGGAGGATGGCTTGAAGCCTGGGAGGTGGAAGTTGCCATGAGCCAAGATCATGCCACTGCACTCCAGCCTGGGTGACAGAGAAGACCCTGCCTCAAAACAAAACAAAATAAAAACACTACAAAAACCAACCAAACAAAAACTTGTTGCTGTAGGAATATTTGATGAGTTTAATACTTGTTAATATCTAGTAGAGATAATTAAGGCTGATCCTTGGTTCCCTTTTGATAGCATTTTATCGTGGTTCATTTAGGTGTTCTTGATGTCGAATGAACTTTTCAAAAACACCCTTCCTTCTCTATAACCCAAAGAGTATATTCTTCAAAGCTACCTTCTACATGACTCTCTCACCAAAAGTTCGTCTTTGCTTCTAGCAGCCCATGCTACTTATTTCTTTGAGCCCACCTTTGAATTTAGGACTTGTGAAATTATAAACATTTATAAATGTTTGATCTCTATGTCCATGGAAGAGCTTTAAAAATCTTCTTTAATCTCTCAGATGAGGCAGTCAAGAATAAGGCATCTTCGATTACAGAATCTCTTTGAAGTTTTCTATTTCAGTTTTTCCCTCTAGCACTCCTACGTTTGGTAGCTCTGAGGTGGATTTTTTAAATTAATTTTTTTTTCCTTTTACTTAGGTATCTTTGGCAGTCTTTCAAAAGTTAAGAGGCAACATTAGTAAAATTACACTTTCAAACATTGTCACATTTGAACTCTGTTTCTTTAGTAAGTTCATGGGATAGAGAGAGACCTCCTTTTAAAATAATCTCATTATTGTACATTTTAATGCTGTTTCTGTTGTAGATATGACAGTCCTAAGAATGTGTTATTTTCTTTGAGTAGACTGGAAAACTCAAACTAATCAATATATCTCCAGTCTACTTTAGCTACTGTCCATTTTTGTTTTATAGGATTATATACTTGTTTATTTTACACAGTGAAAAGTTTGAAATCTTGTAAGATTTTCATTTGTGGTTTTTTGTGAATCAAGCAGTCTTGGTTCAGGTGATTTGAAAATATTACTGTGAAAAGAAGATATCTTATTTGTTTTTCACTCATGTAGTCCTCTACTAAAAATACAAAAAATTAGCTGGGCATGGTGGCGCGTACCTGTAATCCCAGCTACTCAGGAGGCTGAGGCAGGAGAGTTGCCTGAACCCAGGAGGCGGAGGTTGCGGTGAGCTGAGAATGTGCCATTGCACTCCAGCCTGGGTAACAAGAGCGAAACTCTGTCTCAAAAAAAAACAAAACAAAACAAGATTATATTGTGTTGTATCTAATAAGGTCATCACGATGATTCTAGATTAGATATGCAAATGACCTACTATGTGCAGAGTAAGGGCACCATAATTTTATTTTTATTTATTATTTTATTTTTTATTATGCTTTAAGTTCTGGGATACATTTGCAGAACGTGCAGGTTTGTTACTTAAGTATACACGTGCCATCGTGGTTTGCTGCATCCATCACCCCTTCATCTACATTAGGCATTTCTCCTAATGCTCTCCCTCCCCTACCCACCTACCCCCCGACAGGCCCTGGTGTGTGATTTTCCCCTCCCTGTGTCCATGTGTTCTCATTGTTCAACTCCCACTTATGAGTGAGAACATGCAGTGTTTGGTTTTCTGTTCCTGTGTTAGTTTGCTGAGAATGATCGTTTCTGGCATCATCTATGTCCCTGCAAAGGACACGAACTCATCCTTTTTTATAGCTGCATAGTATTCCATGGTGTATACGTGCCACATTTTCTTTATTGAGTCTATCATTGATGAGCATGTTGGTTGGTTCCAAGTCTTTGCTATTGTGAACAGTGCCACAATAAACATATGTGTGCCTGTGTCTCTATAGTAGAATAATTTATAAACCTTTGGGTGTATACCCAGTAATGGGCTGGCTGGGTCAAATGGTATTTCTGGTTTTAGATCCTTGAGGAATCACCACACTATCTGTCACAATGGTTGAGTTAATTTACACTCCCACCAACAGTATAAAGTGTTCCTATTTCTCCACTTCCTTTTCAGCATCTGTTATTTCCTAACTTTTTGATGATCACCATTCTAATTGGCATGAGATGGTATCTCATTGTGGTTTTGATTTGCATTTCTCTAATGACCAGTGATGATGAGCTTTTCTTTATGTGTTTGTTGGCCGCATAAATGTCTTCTTTTGAGAATTGTCTGTTCATATCCTTTGCCCACTTTTTGATGGGGTTGTTTTTTTCTTATAAATTTGTTTAAGTTCTTTGTAGATTCTGGATATTAGCTCTTTGTCAGATGGGATAGATTGCAAAAATTTTCCCCATTCTGTGGTTGCCTGTTCACTTTGATGATAGTTTTTTTTTTCTGTGCAGAAGTTCTTTAGTTTAATTAGATCTCATTTGTCAGTTCTGGCTTTTGTTGCCATTGCTTTTGGCATTTTAGTCTTGAAATCTTTGCTCATGCCTATGTCCTGAATGGTATTGCCTAGGTTTTTCTCTAGGGTTTTTATCGTTTTTGGTCTTATGTTTAAGTCTTAATCCATCTTGAGTTAATTTTTGTATAAGGTATAAGGAAGTGATCCAGTTTCAAGTTTTCTGCATATGGCTAGCCAGTTTTCCCAACACCATTTATTAAATAGGATATCCTTTTCTCGTTGCTTGTTTTTGTCAGGTTTGTCAAAGATCAGAAGGTTGTAGATGTGTGGCATTATTTCTGAGGCCTCTGTTCCATTGGTCTGTGTATCTGTTTTGGTACCAGTACCATGCTGTTTTTGTTACTGTAGCCTTGTAGTATAGTCTGAAGTCAGGTAGTGTGATGCCTCCAGCTTTGTTCTTTTTGCTTAGGATTGTCTTGGCTGTATGGGCTCTTTTTTGGTTCCTAATGAAATTTAAAGTAGTTTTTTCTAATTCTGTGAAGAAAGTCAATGGTAGCTTATGGGGATAGCACTGAATTTATAAATTGCCTTGCGCAGTATGGCCATTTTCACGATATCCATTCTTCCTACACATGAGGATGGAATATTTTTCCATCTGTTTGTGTCCTATCTTATTTCCTTCAGCAGTGGTTTGTAGTTCTTCTTGAAGAGGTCCTTCACATCCTTTGTAAGTTGTATTCCTAGGTATTTTATTCTCTTTGTAGCAATTGTGAATGGGAGTTCACTCATAATTTGGCTCTCAATTTGTCTTTTATTGGTATATAGGAATGCTTATGATTTTTGCACATTGCTTTTGTATCCTGAGACTTTGCTGAAGTTGCTTATCAGCTTAAGGAGATTTTGAGTTGAGACGATGGGGTTTTCTCAATATACAGTTGTATCATCTGTAAACAGAGACAATTCGACTTTCTCTCCTCTATTTGAATACCCTTTATTTCTTTCTCTTGCCTTATTACTCTGGCCAGAGCTTCCAGTTCTATGTTGAATAGGAGTGGTGAGAGAGGGCATCCTTGTCTTGTGCCTGTTTTCAAAGGGAATGCTTCCAGCTTTTTTCTGTTTGTTTTTTTTCTGAGGTGGAGTCTTACCCTGTCACCCATGCTGGAGTACAATGGCACTATCTCAGCTCACTTCAACCTCTGCCTCCTGGGTTCAAGAGGTTCTCCTGCCTCAGCCTCCTGAGTAGCTGGGATTACAGATGCGTGCCACCATGCCTGACTAATTTTTTGTATCTTTAATAGTGATGGGCTTTCGCCATGCTGGCCAGGTTGTCTCAAACTCCTGACCTCGTGATCCTCCTGCCTTGACCTCCCAAAGTGCTGGGATTCCAGGCGTGAGCCACCATGCCTGGCCTCAACTTTTGCCCATTCAGTATGATATTGACTATGGATTTGTCATAAATAGGTCTTATTATTATTTTTAGATGTGTTCCATCAATACCTAGTTTATTGAGAGTTTTTAGCATGAAGCGGTGTTGTCTTTTATTGAAGGCCTTTTCTGCATCTATTGAGATAATCCAGTGGCTTTTGTCATTGGTTCTGTTTATGTGATGGGTTACATTTATTGATTTGTGTATGGTCAGCCAGCCTTGCATCCCAGGGATGAAGCTGACTGGATTGTGGTGGATAAACTTTTTGATGTGCTGCTGGATTCAGTTTGCCAGTATTTTATTGAGGATTTTTGCACTGATGTTCATCAGGGATATTGGCCTGAAATTTTTGTGTGTGTGTGTCTTTGCCAGATTTTGGTATCAGGATGATGCTGGCCTCATAAAATGAGTTAGGGAGAAGTCCCTCTTTTTCTATTGTTTAGTTTTGGAAGGAATGGTACCAGCTCCCCTTTGTAACTCTGGTAAAATTCGGCCATGAATCCATCTGGTCCTGGGCTTTTTTTGGTTGGTAGGCTTTTAATTACTGCCTCTATTTCAGACCTTGTTATTGGTCTATCCAGGGATTTGACTTCTTCCTGGTTTAGTCTTGGGAGGGTGTATGTGTCCAGGAGTATATCCATTTCTTGTAGATTTTCTAGTTTAGTTATGTAGAGATGTTTATAGTATTCTCTGATGGTAGTTTGTATTTCTGTGGGATCAGTGATGTTATCCCCTTTATAATTTTTTATTGCATCTATTTTCATTCGTCTATCTTTTCTTCTTTATTAGTCTGGCTAGCAGTCTATCTATTTTGTTAATCTTTTCAAAAAAACCAGCTCCTTGATTCATTGATTTTTTTTTTTTTTTTTTTTTTTTTTTTTTTTTTGAGACGGAGTTTCGCTCTTGATACCCAGGCTGGAGCGCAATGGCGCGATCTCGGCTCACCGCAATCTCCGCCTCCTGGGTTCAGGCAATTCTCCTGCCTCAGCCTCCTGAGTAGCTGGGATTACAGGCACACGCCACCGTGCCCAGCTAATTTTTTGTATTAGTAGAGACGGGGTTTCACCATGTTGACCAGGATGGTCTCGATCTCTTGACCTCGTGATCCACCCGCCTCGGCCTCCCAAAGTGCTGGGATTACAGGCTTGAGCCACCGCGCCCGGCCGATTCATTGATTTTTTGAAGGGATTTTTGTGTCTCTATCTCCTACAGTTCTACTCTGCTGTTAGTTACTTCTTGTTTTCTGCTAGCTTTTGAATTTGTTGGCTCTTGCTTCTCTAGTTCTTTTAATTGTGATGTTAGGGTGCCAATTTTAGATCTTTCCCGCTTTCTCCTTTGGGCATTTAATGCTATAAATTTCCCTCTAAGCACTGCTTTAGCTGTGTCCCAGAGATTCTGGTACATTGTGTCTTTGTTTTCATTGGTTTCAAAGAACTTCTTTATTTCTGCCTTCATTTTGTTATTTACCTGGAGTCATTTGGGAGTAGATTGTTCAGTTTCCATGTAGTTTTGGGGTTTTGAGTGAGTTTCTTAATCTTGAGTTGTAATTTGATTGCACTGTGGTCTGAACGACTGTTATTATTTCCATTCTTTTGCATTTGCTGAGGAGTGTTTTACTTCCATTTATGTGGTCCATTTTAGAATAAGTGTGATGTGGTGCTAAGAAGAATATATATTCTGTGAATTTGGGGTGGAGAGTTCTATAAATGTCTATTAGGTCTGCTTGGTCTGGAACCTCCCGAGTTCAAATCCTGGATATCCTTGTTAATTTTCTGTCTCCTTGATTTGTTTAATGTTGACAGTGGGGTGTTACAGTCTCCCAGTATTATTGTGTGGGACTGTAAGTATCTTTGTAGGCCTCTAAGAACTTGCTTTATGAATCTGGGTGCTCCTGCATTGGGTATATATATATTTAGGATAGTTAGCTCTTCTTGTTGCATTGATCCCTTTACCATTATGTAATACCTTTCTTTTCTTTCTTTCTTTTTTTTTTTTGTTATTTTGTTGCTTTAAAGTCTGTTTTATCAGAGACTAGGATTGTAACCCCTGTTTTTTTTTTTTTTTTGCTTTCCATTTCCTTGATAAATCTTCCTTCATCCCTTTATTTTGAGCTTATGTATGTCTTTGTATATGAGATGTGTCTCCTGAATACAGCACACAGATGGGTCTTGACTCTATCTAATTTGCCAGTCTGCCTCTTTTAATTGGGGCATTTAGGCCATAATCATCAGTTTGTCATAACCTACCTTCTGAATTCTACTTCTGTCAGTTCGTCAAACTCATTCTCCATACAGTTTTGTTCCCCTGCTGGCATGGAGTTGTGATCCTTTGGAGGAGAAGAGGCATTCTGGTTTTTGGAATTTTCAGCCTTTTTGCTCTGGTTTTTCCTCATCTTCATGGATTTATCTACCTTTGGCTCCTACCTTCAGGTGAGGTTTCTGTATAGACAGGACGTCCATACAGTTTTGTTGATGTTGATGCGATTCCTTTCTGTTTGTTAGTTTTTCCTGTAACAGTCAGGTCACTTTGCTGCAGGTCTGCTGGAGTTTGCTGCAGGTCTGCTGGAGGTCCATTCCAGACCCTGTTTGCTGAGTATCACCAGCAGAGGCTGCAGAGCAGCAAAGATGGTTGCCTGTTCCTTCCTCTGGAAGCTTCATCTGCCAGATGCCAGCCAGAGCTCTCCTGTATGAAGTGTCTGTCAACTCCTGCTGGGAGGTGTCTTTCCGTCAGGAGGCATGGGGTTAAGGGACCTACTTGAGGAGGCTGTCTGTCCCTTAGCAGAGCTTGAGTGCTGTGCCGGCAGATCTGTCGCTCTCTTCAGAGCTGGCAGGCAGGAACTTTTAAGTCTGCTGAAGCTGCACCCACAGCTGCCCCTTCCCCCAGGTGTTTTGTGCCAGGGAGATGGGAGTTTTATTTATAAGCCCCTGACTGAGGCTGCTGCCTTTCTTTCAGAGATGTCCTGCCCAGAAAGGAGGAATCTAGAGAGGCTGTCTGGCTACAGGGCTTTGCAGAGCTGCAGGGAAAGCGGGGACTCTGCCCAGTTCCAACTTCCGGTGGCTTTGTTTACATTGTGAGGGGAAAACTGCCTACTGAAGCCTCAGTAATGGCACATGCCCCTACCCCACCAAGCTCGAGTGTCCCAGGTCAACTTCAGACTGCCGTGCTGGCAACGAGAATTTCACACCAGTGGATCTTGGCTTGCTGGGCTCCATGGGGGTGGGAACCGCTGAGCAAGACCACTTGGCTCCCTGGCTTCATCCTCTTTTCCAGGGGAGTGAATCATTCTGTCTCACTGGTGTTCCAGGCACCACTGGGGTAGGAAAAAAAAAACAACTCCTGCGTCTAGATTGGTGTCTGCCCAAACAGCCACCTGGTTTTGTGCTTGAAAACCAGGGCCCTGGTGGCTTAGGCACCCGAGGGAATCTTCCTTGTCTGCAGGTTGTGAAGACCACGGGAAAGGCATAGTATCTAGGCTGGAGTGTACAATTCCTCACAGCAGAGTCCCTCATGGCTTCCCTTGGCTAGAGGAGGGAGTTCCCTGACTCCTTGAACTTCCCAGGTGAGGCGATGCCCCACCCTGCTTTTGTTCGCCCTCTGTGAGCTGCACCCACTATCTAACCAGTCCCAAGGAGCCAAGGAGATAAGCCAGGTACCTCAGTTGGAAATGCAGAAATTGCCTGCCATCTGTGTGAATCTCGCTGGGAACTGGAGACCGGAGCTGTTTCTATTTGGCCATCTTGCCAGCCACCCCTTTATTTTTATTTTTATTTATTTCTGAGACAGAGTTGCACTCTTTCACCCAGGCTGGAGTGCAGTGGCGTGATCTCGGCTCACTGCAATCTCTGTCTCCCGGGTTTAAATGATTCTCATGCCTCAGCCTCCTGAGTAGCTGGGATTATGGGCATGCGCCACCACACCTGGCCAATTCTTGTATTATTAGTAGAGACAGGGTTTCACCTCGTTGGCCAGGCTGGTCTTGAACTCCTGGTCTCAGGCAGTCTGCCTGCCTTGCCCTCCCAAAGTACTGGGATTACAGGTGTGAGCCTTTGCGCCTGGCCCCATAATTTTATTAATAGTAGTAGTAGTTACAGTTTTTACAGTTTTTTCTCCTGAAAACCCTACCTGATAACCATTTTCCTTTTTCTTTAATCTATGGTAATATTTAACTGTATCTGCTAAATTGATATCCAGAGAGTTTCTGAAAGGAGGAACTCTTGGGATTCAGGGCCTTAGACACGATTGAAATAAATGTCTTTCTTAATTGCAGCCTGTGAGAGAAACGTGGTGGTGGTGATCATTAAGTTTCCACTACTGAGTGTTACAAAAGGATGTGAGTGCTGAGCCAACATTTTCTCTCTCTTTTATCACCTGTTATTCCCTCCTCTCTGTCCATTAGTATCTGTTGTGAGGTGGTTGTGGCAGCTGGAGTTATAGTGCAGACATGGTAGTGCTGTAATAGGAATTACAGTCCTTTCATTTAAGAGTGATGACTTAGGGGCCACAGAAAGCTGTAAAGCATTGGAGGGGTGCAAGAGTTCTGGAAATACTGTAAGAAGCATGGGCTGGGCGCGGTGGCTCACGCCTGTAATCCCTGCACTTTGGGAGGCTGAGGCGGGCAGATCACGAGGGTCAGGAGTTCAAGACCAGCCTGGTATGGTGAAACCCCTGTCTCTATTAAAAATACAAAAATTAGCCAGGCATGGTGGCGTGTGCCTATAGTCCTAGCTACTCGGGAGGCTGAGGTAGAAGAATCACTTGAACCTGGGAGGCAGAGGTTGCAGCAAGCTGAAATTGCTCCACTGCCTTCCAACCTGGGCGACAGAGTGAGACTCCGTCTCAAAAAAAAAAAAAGAAACATGAAGTTGCGTTTTCTTACGTTCTTATATTTGTGATGGTTATAGTTACAAAAAGCACTGGAATAATTTGGAGTCTAGGGAAAGCTGTGGGGTGGGCTAGTTTTGTATGAATATTTGCTTTTGTTAATGTTACGTACTAACTTTTGTTTTTTCTAGAAGACAAAATTGTTTCTAAATGGAAACCTTAGCTTCCTGAGCTTCACATTGATTTTGAGAACTGTATAGTCATGACTGAAAAACAGGTTACAGCCGTTTTGGAAGAGAGAATACACTGGACTTTTACATGAAGTATGCATATGATACATATCTGACACATCTTGCTAAAACAAAGCGTTAATGACATGACTGCCCATCATGAGCATAGACACATGTTTTAAATTTATAGATGATGGCCTATCGAGAGATACCTATTGTGTTCATTAAAATATACATATGAGGCCGGGCGCGGTGGCTCAAGCCTGTAATCCCAGCACTTTGGGAGGCCGAGGCGGGTGGATCCCAAGGTCAAGAGATCGAGACCATCCTGGTCAACATGGTGAAACCCCGTCTCTACTAATACAAAAAATTAGCTGGGCACGGTGGCGCGTGCCTGTAATCCCAGCTACTCAGGAGGCTGAGACAGGAGAATTGCCTGAACCCAGGAGGCGGAGGTTGCGGTGAGCCGAGATCGCGCCATTGCACTCCAGCCTGGGTAACAAGAGCGAAACTCCGTCTCAAAAAAAAAAAAAAAAAAAAAAAAAAAAAAAAAAAAAAAAAATATACATATGAAACTAGGATCAAATTAAACATTTCAAGTAGCTAATTCTATCAGCTCTTAATAATTAATTAGTTTTTAGCATTTAGAATGAAGGTAATTAAAATAGATTTACTACATACTATAAGATTTCTGCCTCTGGAAGATGAAGGGGGACATTTATCTTTCATATGCTTAAACTTTGGCATTTTTGCTTTTGTTCTATGGGGATTTTGTCTATAACAAAAGAACTTAGAGTTTTTTTTAATTATAAAATTTTAATTATAAAATATATTTAATACTTTTTAGTCGGCCTAAATTTAATTTTAGTCTGTTGGAATGTTGTAATTTCATTTTAAATTTCTGCAGTTAATAAAAAAGTCTTTTCTGCTACTGTGGTATGTTGTTATGTCATTTTATTTATTTTTTTCTAATTTGATTTTTAAAGTGGGTCATATATTTACATAGTTTAAAGTACCCAAAATATAAAGGAAAGAGTTTTGTTCCTGTCTGAATTCCTTATTTGCTTGGTTCTCCTGTAATCTCCAGGTAAAAACATTGGTTTCTTGTGTATCCTTCCAGAGTTCATACAAATACAATTAGATGTGCATATGTATTGTAATTTTTTTCCTTTATTACATTTAAAAAAGTATAAATCCGGAGATATTGAGTAATAGATAATACGTGTTAGGTGTCAGATAATACCTTGTAAAGAACAAAGTTACAGCATTGTTATACTTAGGAAATAAAGTAACTTAGTTACATGTCTCCCCCCAGTTATTTCAGGTTCAGTGTACATGTTTGCTTCGTCTTCAAAGTAGAAGTTTCCTGGAGAGGACCTACTCTTTCTGGAACTGTTTTTGTTTGACCCATGCTATGCAAATTTAGCCATTCATGCAAACACTGGGTGCTTTATAAAGATATTACCACCTGTATTTTTTATTTGTGTTTCTCAGGAGTTTTGGCCAAATTTGCATAATGACTTGGCTCATTTAGCTTTGTATATTGTTAAGAGTTCAAATGCTGTGGATATGAAAGATTATGGTGTATACCAAATAAAAAGTTGGTGTGGTAGGCAATGTTCTCAGGATAAGCCTGTGTTTGGTATTCAAATCTAATTTGCATGTTGAATCTAGACCTACGATTATTAACCCAACTCCATTTACAGTTGATAAAAATTTGCATAAAATTGGTCATCTTGATAGCTTAGGATATCGTGAGCAAAATGTTAACTCCTTGAGTAGCATGATTGTCAAGATGAAAAGCTAATCTAAGCACATTTGGTTTGTTGATAATCATTTCTAGAAATTAGCTGTAGTATCATGTCAGAATGTCAGAAACATGTCTACTGGTTTACCTTTTCATACTAGAAATGATGGATGACATGTTTCAAATCCTGGCAGCTATGCTGTATCAAATCCTCTCTATGTGAATATCATGCTTGGTACTTAGATAGTTTAGGAGCAGTACTGTGGCTTGTGATTTGATGTATAATTCTGAACGAAATTATACTAATTTTGTGCACTTTATATTGGCTCTGGCTTTATTGTCGCCTTTATCCATTAATCTGCTATTAATCAATAACTTCCCAATCATTTGGTCCTTTCTGTATCGGTTGTTATGTGGAGATGGTGATTCTTTTTATTCAATATTGCGTGAGTGTATATGTGTTAATAATTTCTTGGGGCAGAGAGCTGATATAAATTTCTTTTTTTGATGAAGTTTTTGGCTATTTACAAAGGTTGATTACTTCTTAGAACAGTGATTGCCTCAGATTTGCAGAGGTTCGGGAAAATCACACCTCTTATTTTACCTTTTTCCATTTGTGGTTAAGCCTATTGTAAATATACTGGTAAGGGTTTTAGGCCCTTCAAGAGGCCCCTGTATTTGAACAGTTTGATTCTATCAGTTTTGTTTAAATGCTTATCGTTTGTAAGACCTCAGGATAAATACCACTTTTGAGGTGGTGACTGAGCAAACATGAGTTCTTGGATAGTTTCTATTAAAATGTTTCTTTTTTATCCTGTGGGTGGTCTCCGTGCCTTTTAAAATAAATGTTTAAATAAGATGATAATTAAATAATACTCAAGATATGGTACTTTTATTTATAATGGTTTGGTTGCCTTGATCATATTTAATGATGGTTAATAAAACCTGTATGGAGATATATATATATATATATACACACACACACACACACACACACACACACACACACACACACACACATACATGAATGATATATTATTCTGTACTATTCTTTATACATTCATTATTTCTAGCTAGCAAGCACCCTTAGTGTATTTAAGGTATTAGATTTATATAATTCACTTTATGTACAATATTAGATTAGGATGAGATTGTTATAAATGAGGCATGCCACTATCAAGTCTGGCATGTTTTTGTTACCAAATTCTGAATTCTGAATGCTGAATAAGAAACAGTCATGTTTTTACTCAGATTGATCCCGGATCCCTGGAGGGAATTGGCAGTTTCCCCTGGATGGCATTGCTAAATCTTCAGTTTTCTTTCTCCCTTGCTCTCCCTGTGGCCCATACTTAGGTCAGATTACTGAGAAAAATCAGTGTTATTGATGAATGCCTTGTACATGATTATAAAAGTCTCAGTACCTCTGAGAAAGATCAGAAACACATAATTAAATGCAAATAGTATAACTTGTTTAACTTTGAGTTAATCATAGCTTCATCCAGTGTCATTGATCACGGGGTAGCACAACTTGGTGTCCATCTCATAAAGATCATAGTGATTCTTATTTTTTCTTTTGGACAAATTAATAGTTGAGTTTAAGGATAACACATTTTTATTTCAGAACTGGTGTTTAAGTTTCTGTTGCTAAGTTTTTAACAAAAGGTTTTCCCTTGGGGGTGGGAATGGTAAGTGGTGATTAAAGTTTTGAGTTTGGATATAAGGAAGAAAAATAAACTGAGAATTGACTTAAATTTCTTCTTGGGGAAGAGGGGATTCAGCAGTCTCAGAGCCTTTCCTCTGACAGTGTGCTGGTAGTTGATGAGGATGAAGATGATGTTGGTATGAGCAAGAATCTGTGAGGACCAAGCATAGGTATGCTAATTACACAGAACTTAAAAAATCTGTGTATGATTACTGCGTTGCATTGTAGAATTGCAAATAAGGAAATCATTTACAATATTTAACTCAAATTTGTTTTATAGCTAAAATAACCGAGGCCCGTAGAGATTGGGAGACGTGTGTGAAGCCACTGAATGAGCTCCTGGCAGCCTGGAATCCAGATCATATTTATGCAACCTAATGCCTTCTTCTGCACTATCCTCCTTCCGTGTTGATTGGTTGTACATACAGTAGTTATTATTGGCTTGCTAGATGGCTACATACGATTGAGAAAAGAGGTAGGAAGACCTAATGAGAAGTTTATTTCACAGTTCTGCTGAAGTTGAGGGCTGCTGACAGTTAATAATAGTAGCTCATATAACATTGAGAACTTGCAACGTCAGAGACACTGCCGAGAGCTTCATGTGTACTTACGTGTCATCTCGAAAGAGTTTTCCGAGGTAGATAGAAGCATTATAATGCTATTTTGTAGATGCAAAGACTGAGTCTTAAATAGATGAAGTAATTTTCGAAAGACACTTATCCACTCAGTATGAGGCATGTTTTTAACTCCGGCATTTCCCATATCCCATTCTGCTTCCATTTATTATCAGTCAGCATACAAGGGAAGGGCTTTGCACAGACCTGAAGCCCTTGTCAGCTCTCATGCCCAGTGACTACTCGAATGTAAGTTTTTTCCCCCTCTTTTTCTTTTTTATTTATTTATTTATTTATTTTATTGCATTTTAGGTTTTGGGGTACATGTGAAGAACATGCAAGATTGTTGCATAGGTGCATACGTGGCTCTTTTTATTTTTTTAAGAAAATTTTTCTTTTCATTGTAATATGAAAGTCAGCTAATTGAATCTCACCCCAGATTTCAAGGGATTGGACTCCTTCATGTAAAGTTGCTTCTGGAAGGCCTCCCAGCTCCTAGACAGGGAGGAATGGGGTTAGCTTGCTATTGCTGTGTCATCAGGATTTTAGGTTTTTACCTCCTGGTTAGTGGTTTATCAACCTTCTTGAAAATGGCATAATTATAGTCTTTTGAAGATTGATGGCAAATGAACAGGGTTACCTGATTTACCTTTGCTGTGGATGTTGGAACACTTGCTTACGTCTTGCCTTTCCTTATTTTCCTCTTTCTTCATGATTTCTCAGAGGTTACTTACTGATTCAGCAGCCTCACCTGGCTGTTCTTTCATTCCCTGGGATATCAGTTTTCTGGGCCAGGTTTAGAGCAGTGAGGCATACTTTATTCTTCTACCCATTGTGGCCTCTAATTCATTTTAACCATATTCATGTGCTTTTCTCATCTGAAGAAGATGGTTACATCCAGTTTCTCAGTGTGAGGATGAAAAAGTCCCTGGTAATCTTTGTTTTGGGTCTCCTTATTGATTAGGGCTATCGTCCTGTCATACTGATTAAATCTCCGAAGGGTGTAGATGTAGGGAGTGGAATCCACTTGTTCCCACTGAGTTCGGAAACAAGGAGGACATTGTGAGCAAAGATTTATTCGGTGATTTTTCTTCCTCTTCTAACTTTTTCTTTTTCTGTATATCATTTGCTCTGGCAGGCGCCAATAAGAGGATCACAGTGCAGGCCTCTAGGATTTTAGAGCAAATCTGTGCCCTCTCTGCAGATAATGATGCTTCTTTTGAGAAACAGTTCCTGGCTTTTGGCTTTGCTAGAGACTGAACACCTCATCATGAGATATCAGGTGACCAGGTAGCTGAGTTTTCCATCATGAATTGGGTGTAGTCTGACCTATTTAGCCATAGGTTGGGAACGAGGTTGTTATCAAGTGAAAATGGTATATAAGAGACCAAGCTTGGGCAGGTCCAGAAAATATAAGTAAGTTAAATGAGCTGGTGGCTCAGACTCCTTTGATGCCAGCTTCTTTTCATTGCCTCCTCCCTCACTCCGTGTGTATGGACTCCTGGGATATTCTGTATGACCATTTCAGTGAAGAAGAAAACTTGAGCCTAGTTTATAAATGGGTCTGGATGATATGAAAGCGCCACTCAAAAGCAGACACTGAAACACTAAAGCCCACAGAAGGCTCACCAGGAAGGACAGTAGTGAAGGAAAATCTTCCCAGTGCCCAGTACTTCTGTGCATTATATTTTGTTGCCCACTATGTCTGTAGTAGGAGATGGCCAGAGATAAAGATCTACACTGATTAATGGGCAGTGGCTAATTTTTTTTTTTTTTTTGGATGAAGTCTGGCTCTGTTGCCCAGGCTGGAGTGCAGTGGCATGGTCTTGGCTCATTGCAACCTCTGCCTCCCAGGTTCAAGCGATTCTTCAGCCTCAGCCTCCCAGGTAGCTGGGATTATAGGTGCGCACCACCATGCCGAGCTAACTTTTGTACAGTTGCTAATGTTTTATCTTGGTGGTCAGAGACCTGGAACAAACAGACGTGAAGACTGGTGACAAGGAAGTCTAGGAAAGAGGTGTGTGGGTAGATCTCTCTGAATGTCCGAAAACTGTGAAGATTGAGTGCTGTGTGAGTGCCTGTTACAGGGTATCTACTGCAAAGGATACTTACTAGTGAGGTGGATGGAACAACATGCTCTGTGCCTGTCAGTTGGCCTCTTTATTCAGCCACGTTGGGGCTTACTCAGTGGACCCACGAAAAGGTGGCTGTGTTGGCAAGGTTGGGAGCTCTTCAGGGGTTCCACAATAAGGTCTTTCCCTTAACAAGACTCACCTGGCTACCGTTACTGGTTGAGTGCCTAATCTGCCAACTGCAGAGTCCAACATTGAGTCCCTGATATGGCACCATTCACTGAGGGCATCAGTCAGCCATCTGCTGGTGGTTGATTATATTGGACCTCTTCCATTATGGAGAGGGCAAAGATATATTGTCACAGGGGTAGTAGCATGTTCTGCACATGGATTTGCTTTCCCTACCTATAATACTTCTGCCAGCATGACTGTCTATGGACTCGCATAAAACTGTATTCACTGTTAGGGCATTCTGCATTGTATTGCTTCTGATCAAGGAATTCCTTCTCTAGCAAAGAAGGTGTAGCTATGGGCTCATGCCCTTGCACTTAACTGGTCTTGCCCCATACCCCATGACCAGAAAGTGACTGGCCTACTTGAAAGATACAGTGACTTAATGAATGCTCCTAATGCCAATTGAAAGGCACTACCGTGAAAGGATGGTTTTCTCTTTTACAAGCTGTAGTATACACTTTGAATCTGAGACCATTACATGTGCTGTCTCTCCAATAGCCAGGATTCATGGCTCTGGGATTCAAGGGGTAAGTGAGAGTAGCTTTGTTCATTGTTATACCTAATAACTCGCTTGCAGATCTTTTATTTCCTTTCTTGGAAATACCGAGCTTTGCTGAGCTCTGGATTGGAGACTTCAGGGGAATAGTGTTTCCACTAGAGGACACAACAGTGGTTCTATGAAATTGGAAGATTGGGTGCCTTCTTAGCCATTTTGCTGTTCTTATGCTACTGAACAAATACATACTCAGAAAGAGGGGCTAATTTACTCACTGGAGTAATTGATACTGATAACCAAGGAGAAATTGGGGTTTTGATAAACTGGGATCAAAGAGGCAATATCTAAAATTCGTGGGATTCTCAGAAAATGGAAGTACTGAGAATGGCACCTCTTAGTACTTCCATCTCCAACAGTAAAGGTTAATAGAAAATAACATCAGCCAAAAAAGGGCAGGATGATTAATGGCTCAGATATTTCAAGAAGGAAGATTTGGGTCACTCCACCAGGTAAAGAACTCAGAGCAGCTGAGGTTGTTTCATCTCTGGAGCTTTGATCTGGGTTTTCTTTTTAATATCTTCCAGGTCTATGCTTAATTTTGGGGTACATTAATATGGTTATAATACCTTTTTAATGATTTGTCTATTCTAATATCTGTGCCAATTCTGGGTCAGTTCTGATTCACCAATTTTTCTTCTCATTACGGGATTACTTTTTCTTATTTTTACATGTAAATTTTGATAAGATGCAAAACATTGTAAATTTTACCTTTTTGGTAGCTGGATATTTTTGTGTTCTTATAAATATTCTTGAGCTTTGTTCCAGTATGCAGTTAAATTACTTGGAAACAGTTTGGTTCTTTTCAGCATGACTGGAGCCGTGCTCAGTTGAGGACTAATTATTCCCTGCTACTGAGGCAAGATCCTTCTGTGTGCTATACTCAGTGCCCCGTCAGTCACCAAGTTTTCATGTCTTCCTGGTAAGAATAGGCATTATTTCCAGTCCTGAGTTAGCTCTGGGTGCCATTACTTCATTCTTTTGAGGTCCTTCTTTACCCAGCTTTGGTTAGTTTCCTCACATATGTGCACTGATCAGTGCTCAACTGAGTACTGTAATTACTCCTCTCTCAGGTACTCTGTCTTACAAACTCAAAGTCTTAACTCTGTCTTCTAAGTGCAGAGTCTTCTGGACTGACTGCCTTGCTCAGCTGCAGCCAAGTCTGGAAACTGACAAAGCAGTAAGCTGGGGCATTTGTAAGGCCCACTTCATTTGTTTTCCATCTCAGGGGTCACTGTTCTACATTGTGCTATGTTCAGTGTCTTGAAAAATTATTGTTTTATTTATTGTTCTGCCTGTTTTTTGTTTGTTTCATGTGGGAGCTTTTTATATTATTTCTGAGACCATGTATTTGTATAACATTGAATTGGATAAGATTAAACAGAAAAAATGATTATTTAGAAAGTTAAAAGATTTCTGCATAATGGAGGCCTATTGTTAGTTGTTTAGAATCACTTCTTAATCACACCAAGATATTTTATTTTATTGAAGATTTGTTTCCCTCTAGATTTTCTCCTTATTAATAGTAGAACATAGAGAAGAGAGAACAGATAAGATCAGCCTGATTGCTTCTGCAGGTTTGTGTCCATAGAAAAGCTGAATGTGAGGAATTTCAAGAAGGTAATTGTGAAGTCCAGGAGTAGAGTTTTCTCAGCACTAAAAGAATCATTTGTATATAAATCCAGGATGAGAAAAGTGAAGAATCGAAAGAAGCTTTTGAAGCACGATATTCCTAAGGTCTTCTTTTAAGGATATGTTTCTGTATTTGTTTTTTATTGATTTGAGATCTTCTTAATGCATGTTAGAAAATTTATCAGGCTGAAAGAGTTGATCCTAAAATGCTGCAGAAAAGTTGGATGTGAAATGGGAAAGAAAACTTTTATGAGATGCTTCATAAAATCTATTTCAATTCAGGGTGAAACTGCAAAACTGTGTGCCAATGCGTTTTTGATGGACATTCTGGCTATTTGTGTGAGTCTTCTGCATTGAGGTTTTGTTTATTGGGCTTCTTTTTGCTTGACTCTAGGCCAGGTGGTTTACATATGTTATCTCATCTTGTCCTTCTGACAAATCCTGTGAGGTATGTGGTGTTAATCTTATTTTAAAGATGAAGATTTCAAGGCTTATAGGGTTTTGGTAGTTGACTTAAGGTCGCTGGTAATAAGCAGGGATTATGGCTGGCTCTTTGACTGCTAGGCAAGTATTCTTAACACCTCATCACACACATGAGCTGCTTTTTCTGAAGGTAGTAGATGGAGATTTCTTTCCTTGAGTAAAAGGGCAAAAAGGAAGAACTTAAAGTAGTTTTTAGAAGTAGTTTCTTCTGGCCACCAAATTAACAGGAAAAGGGAAGTATAGACGGAGTAACCTGTCTAACCTAGGTTTTGTGTTTTTCTTACTATTCTGACTAATTTCTGTTGAAGTAACCACAGTTATTTTATTGAAAGACCACACGTGTTTCTAAATAAAATAGTTACATAATTTTAAGTACTTATTTTAATCAGTTAATTATACATTCTTTTAAATGAGTCATAGATTATCATAGATTTTTCTATCAGCTGACAAGTGGAATCACAATATTAATATTAAAAAAAAGATTCAGGGCTGGGTGCGGTAACTCACGCCTTTAATCCCAGGACTTTGGGAGGCTGAGGTGGATGGGTCATGAGGTCAGGAGATCGTCACCATCCTGGCCAACATGGTGAAACTCCGTCTCTACTAAAAATAGAAAAATTAGCGGGGCAGGGCAGCATGTGCCTGTAACCCCAGCTACTCGGGAGGCTGAGGCAGAAGAATTGCTTGAACCTGGGAGGTGGAGGTTGTAGTGAGCTGAGATCACGGCGCTGCACTCCAGCCTGGTGACAGAGCTAGACTCTGTCTCAAAGGAAAAAAAAAAAAAGAAAAAAAAGGAAAAAGATTCAGAGGTCCCTTTTCCCAAATCAAATCATGTGACTCTAAAGAACAATTTAAATAACGCTATAAAAATAGAGTTATCAGGAGAGGGAGTGGTGGCTACAGATATTTGCCAGTTTTTCTTGGTGGGGGTTTGTAGGAATAGAATATAGTCAGCTCCTCTATTTATTTATTTTTGTTTGTTTGTTTAAACCTGTCGCTGTTGTGTTAAGAATGTAAAATAATGAGATAGCTTTTTTTTTTTTGGATGGAGTCTCACTTTTTTGCCTAGACCGTGGTGCAAACTCGCTCATTGCAACCTCCACCTCCCAGGTTCAAGTGATTCTTCTGCCTCAGCTTTCTGAGTGGCTGGGACTACGGGCATTTGCCACCATGCCCGATTAATTTTTGTATTTTTAATAGAAACGGGGTTTCACCCCGTTGGCCAGGCTGGTCTCAAACTCCTGACCCCAAGTGATCCACCCGCCTTGGCCTCCCAAAGTGTTGGAATTACAGGCATGAATCACTACACCCAGCCCAAGATAGCTCTTAATAAATATGGCAATAGCTCAGGGTGCTTATATCTGAGTATCTTCTGTTGTTCCTGAAATAAATTAACATATGCATAGTAAACTCTTAAGGTATTACCATTTGAATACATAGTTTACTAAGGAAAGAAGTTTAATGTGTGTCACGTAAACAGTATTATTATCCTAAGTAATGTCTGAAGTATACAGCCAAAGTTGACAAAGTTTTTGAACTAATAAAAATATATTTTCATTGGTTATGAAAGTGAAATTGGTACCGTGTGTAATTTACACATATGTAAAGTACACATATTATCTACATGTAGTTTGTATACTAGAGGAAATTGAAAATTTAAGAAATTGAAAATCTGCTACTACCTTTTAGTTTTTTTTTTCCAGTTCTAAGTGAATGTCACTTTGTATAACTGCATTGTAATATGTTGTCCTCTATATAAAAATAAACAAGTAAATAAAATCCAGTGTCACATCCTTGGCAAGAACACTATTTTGTTGCTGACATATGGTTAGTCATTAGTTGTATTCAGTACCATACCTTCCTCATTTAACAGCACCATCTGTTAAAACTGTGACTGATACCAGTAGAGAGGAAGCCAATTATTTCTGAGTTTGGGAGCATGGAATAAATGAGAATACATCTGAAGTTGCCCGCAGTGAAATCCTTCACAACTGGTGTAGTCAGACACTTGGAGGTAGTGCTGCCTTGGGAAACCAGGTCAGGGAAGAACATGACAATGCTTGTTTGGCATCTTTATTTACTCTTAGCA
Organism: Aotus nancymaae; assembly: GCF_030222135.1. NCBI lineage: Eukaryota > Metazoa > Chordata > Mammalia > Primates > Aotidae > Aotus > Aotus nancymaae. Next base: position 17,354,668 of record NW_026988465.1, read on the forward strand.
AGGGTGATGTGTTATAAAATTAAATAACACATAATTAAGTTATTCAAAAAGATTTGCAAGATGTGCTTTGTTTTTAATGCTCTCAAACTGTTGGTTTGTGGTTTGTGACTGCAGCTGGCCTAAGAGGAGTTGGTAAAGGTCTTTTCGCAGTGAGGCAAAACCTTCACAGGAATGATTTTTTTCATAGGCTTTTTTGGATTTGGGGCAGTTGGCCTAAGAGGAGTTGGTAAAGGTCTTTTCGCAGTGAGGCAAAACCTTCACAGGAATGATTTTTTTCGTAGGCTTTTTTGGATTTGGGGCAGTATTGTACTAACGGAGTTAAGCATAAAGTTATTAGACATTTATCATTGATTTCATGTCTGTTTCTTTATCTATGTCATGAATGCTTTAGACTGCACATAGGGGATTATAGCAGAATTACTGGCCTTGGAGGGACATTGGATTTTTCATAACAAAAATGTGGTGTGTGTGGTGGCAGCAAGTGTGTGTTTTGCTATTTCCACGTGGATTCTTGTTTTTTTATGATTATTATTAGTATTAGTATTATTTGAGATGGACTCTCACTTTGTTGCCCAGGCTGGAGTGCAGTGGCACAATACTGACTCACTGCAGCCTCCGTCTCCTAGGTTCAAGTGATCTCCTGCCTCAGCCTCCCGAGTAGCTGGGATTACAGGTGTGCGCCACCACACCCAGCTAATTTTTCTAGTTTTAGTAGACATGGGGTTTTACTGTGTTGGCTAGGCTGATCTCAAACTCCTGACCTCAAGTGATCTGCCTACCTCGGCCTCCCAAAGTTTATTATTATTATTGTTATTCATCTTAATGTTTTCCTTAATATTGGGACCATATTCTGCTAAATGAAGCATGATATATGTGATGTTTTCTTTTTCCACAGATTTGTCTTTGGAAAATTTTATTTTTTTTTTAAGTTTTATTTTTAGTTCAGGGGTACAAGTTCAGGTGTGTTACATAGGTAAACTTGTGTCATGAGGGTTTGTTGTACATATTATTTCATAGGTATTAAGCCTAGTATCCGTTAGTTATTTTTCCTGATCTTCTCCCTCCTCCCACCCTCCACCCTCTAATAAGCCCTAGTGTGTGCTGTTCCCCTCTATATGTCCATGTGTTCTCATCATTTAGCTCCGCTTATAAGAGAACATGCAGTATTTGGTTTTCTCTTCCTGTATCAAGTTTGCTAAGAATAATGGCCTCCAGTTCTATCCACATTCCTGCAAAGGACATGATCTTGTTTCTTTTTCAGGGCTGCATAGTATTCCATGGTGTATATGTATCACATTTTCTTTGTCCAGTCTACCAGTAATGGGATTGCTGGGTTGAATGGTATTTCTGTCTTTAGGTCTTTGAGGAATCACCACACTGTTTTCTACAATGGCTTAACCAATTTACACTACTACCAATATTGTACAAGCTTTTCCTTTTTCTCCCTAACCTTGCCAGCATCTGTTATTTTCTGACTGGTGTGAAACACATTTTTTTTTTTTATTTGTTTGTTTTAAGTAGTAACGACTTTGAAATTATGTGTGGTACTGTTTTTGTCCACTCTTCCCTCTCCTATTCTCTCCTGCCCTAAGTTATCATAGGACCAGTAACTAACCTATATCAGGCCAGACTTTTTCTTCCCTCCTTTCCCTCCTTTTCTCTTGTTTTCCTTTCTGTAAGTAAACCTTATCCAAGTGAGGAAACAAACATTAATCAAATGTCAAAGGTAGGGAGACAATGGCAACAAAATTCTAGTTTAGGGTAGAATCTAATTCTTGAGTAATTCTTTCAGAAGAGGTCTGGGTGGTAAATTCTCTGTGTTCTTGCATAGCTGAAAATGTTTCATACTTGTTGGAATGAGTCTAGTTTTTGACAATTTAAAATATTTTTTAGATATAGGATCTTGAACTTGGGCTTAGTAACTTCTGGGCTCATCTTTCATTCTTCTCTGAAACTTTCCCACATTTTTCTGTTGTAGATTGCATTCTTATAACCATTTAACTGTCCTTTGCTTTCTTTGCCTCCGTTCTGTGGAAAGAATGCTTTAGTTCACATCTACCCACCCTAGAATAATTTTCGTCAAGTTGTGAACATCTCATCATTTTGCCTTAGTGTAGAGAATAGTTACAGGGAAACTGCATTGCTTCTTGATAATCTATATTAGTTAATATAATGGACAGTTGATTATTCCTGGTACCTCTCGGATTAGGAGGTCTTTAGATAACTTCAGAGAGAGCAAATTAAAGATGATTTTATTTAATTTTTTGTTTTTTTTTATTTTATTTTACTTTTTTGGGATGGAGTTTTGCTCTTGTTGCCCCAGCTGGAGTGCAATGGTGCGATCTCGGCTCACTGCAACCTCTGCCTCCTGGTTTCAAGTGATTCTCCTGTCTGAGTCTCCCAAGCAGCTGAGATCACAGGAGCGCTCACCATAGCCGGCTAATTTTTTCTATTTTTAGTAGAGACGAAGTTTCACCATGTTGTCCAGGCTGGTCTCGAAGTCCTGACCTCAGGTGATCCACCCGCCTCAGCCTCCCAAAGTGCTGGATTACAGATGATTTTAAGATGATGTTGGCATTTTTCAGGAGGCTAACTCTATTATTGGTATAGGATAGATGGGGAAGATTTTACCTGTGACCTGGAATGAACATGTTTATTATGTATTTCAGTTTAAAATTAATAATGTGTGTAAGCAAGACACTGGTGTTTACTATTACTGTTATGCTTTTGGATAAAACTAAGAATATTAAAAAGTTGAAAAAATTGACACATATTATTTTACATGTTTGTGGGTACATGTGATATTTTATGTGCATAAAATGCATAATGGCTGAGTCAGTATTTGGGGTGTTCATAAGCATTTATCATTTCTGTGTATTGGGAACATTTCAGGTCCTCTCTTCTCGTTTTATATTTGAAATACACAATATATTGTTGCTAACTATAGTCATCCTACTCTGCTATCAAACATTAGAACCTATTCCTGTATCTAACTGTGTTTGTGACTATTAACCAGCCTCTCGTCGTCCCTCCTAGTCTTCTACACATCCCCTTCCCAGCTGCAATATCTATTATTCAATTCTCTACCTCCATGAAATCAGTGTTTTTAGCTCCCACATGAGTGGCAACATGCGAAATTTGTCTTTCTTTGCCTAGCTTATTTCACTTAACATAATGATTTCCAGTTCCATTCATGTTGCTGCAAATGATATGAGTTTGTTCTTTATGGTGAAATAGCATTCCATTGTATATATGTACCATGTTTTCTGTATCCATTTTTCTGTGATAGGCACTTAGGTTGATTCCATTCTTTGCTATTATGAATAGTGTTGCAGTGAACATGAAAGTGCAAGTATCCCTTTGATAAACTGACTTTTTTCTTTCCTTTGGATCCAGCAATCGTGGGACTGCTGGATCATATGGTAGTTCTATTTTTAGTTTTTTGAGAGATCTCAATACTGTTTTCCATAATGGTTGTACTAATTTACATTACCACCAACAGTGAACAAGAATTCCCTTTTCTCTGCATCCTTATTAGCATCTGTTATATTTTGTCTTCTTAATAATGGCCATTCTAACTGGGTTGATATCACATTGTGTTTTTGATTTACATTTCCCTGATGATTAATATACCTGTTGTCCATTTGTATGTTTCTTGAGAAATGTCTGTTCACATCCTTTGCCTGTTTCTTAGATTTTTGTTTTGCTGTTGAGTTCCTTATATATTGTTTCTTAATTCTTTGTCAGAGGAATAGCTTGCTAGTATTTTCTTCCTTTTTGAAGGAAGTGAAGGTTGTCTCTTCACTTTGTTGATTGTTTTCTTTTCTAAAAAGCAGAAGGTTTTTAGCTTGATGTAAACCCATTTGTCTACTTTTGCTTTTGTTGTCTGTGCTTTTGAGGTATTAGTGATAAAATCTTTTCCTAGACCAGTGTCCTGAAGTGTTTTCCCTATGTAAAATCACTTTTTTGAATGTATAATTTATTCATATGGCACAAAATTCAAAGGGAACCAAAAGGCATACAGTAATTAGTAAGACTCCATCCATCTGCCATCTGCTCCAGCTAAGTATTTGTGAAGAAACTCATTGTTACAGTTTCTGCGCGCACACACACACACACACGCACGCGCGCTATATGGATTTATAAGAATAAATGTAGACATACACGTATATACACATACATAATGCTTTTTGCCTCCTCCTTTTACATAAAATGTAGCATATAATACACATGATTTCATTTAACTATTTAGGTTGCTGCAGAAGTAATTGCAGTTCATATGTGATTTGGTTACCTTGTTTTATCCATTCATCACAAAATTGTTTTTTTTTTTTTGAAATGGAGTCTCGCTCTGTCAACCAGGCTGGAGTGCATTGGCATGATCTCAGCTTACTGCAACCTCCACCTTCCAGGTTTAAGTGATTCTTGTGCTTTGGCCTCCGAAATAGCTGGGATTATGGGCATGTGCCACCACACCTGGCTGATTTTTGTATTTTCAGTAGAGACAGCATTTCACCACGTTGGCCAGGCTGGTCTCGAATTCCTAGTCTCAAGTGATCTGCCCACCTTGGCCTTCTGAAGTGCTGGGATTACAGGTGTGAGCCACCATGCCTGGCTGTGACAAAATTTCTTATTTTATTTTTTGAAGTAGTAGTATATTCCATTTTAAGGATATAGGATATTTATATATAATAAATATTTATATATTTATATATAAAAACTGTATATTATTTAACTAGTCCCTTTATTCTAGACATTTATATTGTTTCTTTTCTTGGCTTTTGCTAATAACAAAACTGCTACAGTGATACCCATGTCTGTGTATTTATGTATCACTTTGCATATGCATAAATATATTTTTAGACTATCCGGAAGTGTGATTACTGGATTAAAAGTTGCATACATTTCTATTTTTAATAGATATTACCTAATTGCCTTGTGTAGAGATTATATTAATTTATACTCCCATTAACAATATATGTGCTTGCTAGTTTCCCCAGAGCCTTGCCAACTTAGTTCTGTGTATCATGAGTTTTTTTGATTCTTGCCCATCTGATGAGTGAAAAATGGTATCTCAGTGTATTTTAGTTTGCATTTCTCCTAAGAATGATTTTTGTTTCCTGTTCTATGACCTATCCGTATTCTTTTGTCATTTTTCTATTGGGTGATGCTTACTGATTTGTAGGCACTCTCCATTTGGGAAATTAACCCTTCATAATAGGATTTCCAGATTTTTCCCCCTTTGCTATATGTTTATGTTGTTTATGGTTGCTCTTACCATGAAGAAAATAATTATTTTTTACATAGTTCATTTTATCAGTGTTTTCTTTTACTCCAAGATCATGATGGTAATTCTCTGATTGTTTCTGCTTTTACTTTAATGGTTTTGTTTTCTTACATTTAAATCTCTGAGTTCCATGAAATTTGTTTTGATTTTTGCATCATGGATGGTTACAGCTCTCCTTCCCCTGAATGACTAGCCATTTCTCCTGATACCATTGATTAATTTATCTTTTCTCCTCTAATTCAAATGCACCTATCATAAGCTAACTTACTAAATGTATCTGTATTCTTTCTCTCCTATTAGGAGTTATGTTTATTTAGTATGAAAAAGTTTAAACATACTCACAAATAGAAAGTTCAGCAAGACCCCTATACTTATCACAGATTCAGTAATTAAGATTTATCTTTTTTCCTTTTATTTCTATTTTTTGCTGAAGAATTTTAAAGCAATCACAGATAACATGTCATTTGCCTCTTAATAGTTCTGAGTGTAGCTTTAAAATATATGGACTTTAAAAAGATAATTAATTATTTGACTTTTAATATGGCCAGGAACAGGGGCTCATGCCTATAATCCCAGCACTTTGAGAGGCTGAGGTGGGTGGTCACTTACCCAGGAGTTCAAGACTAGTCTGGGCAACATGGTGAAACCCTATCTCTACCCCCCCCCCCCCCACACACACACACAAAATTAGCTGGGCATGGTTGTGGGCATTTAGTTACTCTAGAGTAAAACTACTACTAATAGAGTAAAACTACTGAGTTACCCTAGAGTAACCAAATGCCCACCACCATACCCAGCTAATTTTTGTTTTTTTGTGTGTGTGTATGTGTAGTTTTAGTTACTCTAGAGGCTTAGGCCAGAGAATCACCTGAGTGCACAAAGTTGAGGCTGCAGTGAGCTGTGATTGCACCACAGCATTCCAGCCTGGGTGAGTGAAATCCTGTCTCAAAAAAAAAAAAAAAAAGACTTTTGGTTCTAAATTAAAGAGAAAAACCACTGGGGGCTTAACAGTTGATATCTGTGCTTTTACTGGTACTCAGTTGCTGAAGGTAATATCATATTAGTCCTTTAACTGCTTAGTGTTGTGTCCTCATGAAGCTTTCTCCCTGAACTTGCTTTTAAGGGAGACGTGCCTCTGTATACCATGGGATTAGAATGTTTTGTTAGTGTAGAGGTGTCTAGATGATTTTCCCAGGGGGCCACCTAATGAGCAGTCTGTGTGTAGGTGGTATGAATAACAAAATTGTGAGCAGTGGTTAAGTATAGCCAAATGTATGGATGGGACCTAGGGAATAATACAGAAGCGCTTCAAATGTAGCATAATCTATTTTTGAAAGTGTGTATAAGGCTTGATGTTAGAAATTGATAACATTTTGATCAAATTTATGACTGCATTCTTGAGAATAAGTGTGTCTAGGTGTATGTCCTATTTGATTCTAGAATTATACCACTAAAATTTGTTCAGTTTTCATTTTATCAATTCTTTTTTTTTGAGACAGAATCTGGCTCTGCTACCCAGGCTAGAAGGCAGTGGCGCAGTCTTGGTTCATTCTAGCCTGGACCTCCTGGGCTTAAGTGATCCTCCTGCCTCAGCCACCCAAGTAGCTGGAACCACAGCCACATGCCACCATGCCCACCTAGTTTTTGTATTTTTTGTAGAGATAGGGTTTTGCGATGTTCCCAGACTGGTCTTGAGTCCTGAGCTCAAGCAATCCACCCTCCTCAGCCTCCCAAAGTGCTGGGATTACAGATGTGAGCCACTGCACCTGGTGATTTTTTCAGTTTCATATGAGAAATATACTTCTATGATATTGACAGGTACAAATATTTTACATAGCTATAAATTTCAGTTTAGATTATATTTGTCTGTTAGATTCCATGGATAGTATTTTTCCTTTCAGTTTATTAAAGATAAGCTACCCTCATACCCCTTGTTATTGATAATTCAGATGCATCCTTAGATTTGTACTCCAAAGGCAACTTCAGAAACTTAAAACATGGTTCACATTCTTGTACATCTATAAAATTCTTTTGAAAATAAGAAAGCCAAAGATTGCAAGGTTTAATTAGGAATAAATTCAGGAGATCTGTTGTACAACATGGTGACAGTAGTTAACAATATATTGTATTCTTGAAAAATACTAAGAGAGTGGTTGTAAAAGTGTTCTTACCACAAAAATAACTGTGAGGTAATTCATATGTCAGCTAGCTGGAGTTAGTCATTCTACACTGTATACAGGCTTCTAAACATTATGTCGTATATGATAAATACAGTTCTACCTTCTATTAAAAATGAGAAATCCTTTTTGCCAAATAGCCCTAATAATCACCAGGTGGTCACCACATACCTTGCAGCAATATAAAATAAATAGGCATTTCAGGTATCATTTGCATAATTCATATATCCAATTTGACTGGCAGTTCTTCCTTTTTTGAACAAATCGCAATCCCTTTATTTTCTCCAGTTTTATCGTGTGTCTATGCCTTGTTACAACCTGGTGAATCCCATACGTATTTGACTGGTTAGGTCTTCCAGAGCCCTGCAGTTCCAAAAATGATTTAATGAGGCACTTGTTTGTGAATTCACTAGCCAGTAATTTGATTGAATTAAAATGAAGTTTCTATATTTTGCTTCTATATTTTAAATATCTCCCTAATTTCTATATGTTTTCAACTGACTTGGAAAGGTTATAGCACCATCTCTTAATGAAGGATTTTAGTGGAAAGCTAACTCACACCTCTCTTCTTTGACTTGAATAAACTGTAAGAATCTTCTTTTGTCTGTTCAATATAGGCAAATTATCTGTGCAACTGAACTCATGTTTAGATAGAATTTCTCAGTTTTCTTCTTGTAGTTTCTCAGTCCTATTATTAGTTCTTATGTGTTGGTTAAATGGGTAAAACAAGGTTTGGGCTGAAAACCTTATTTTCCACATATACAAAGCCATAGCTTATACTGGAGAAAAAAAAAGTCACCTTAATCTTTTGGAGGGAAATGATGAAATCCGGAGTAGTCATAACCAAACAATATGTATTTAACAAGATAGCTAAAATACTTTCTATTTTTATAAATTTCGCATTCTTTTAAAATGAATTTAGAATTATTGAAAATATTATAAATTCTTAAAGAATTTAAATGTTTGTACCATTTGTTAAGCTTCTGCAATATGCTGGATCTGCCCTTGTAGTGACTTTGCATATATCATCTTTCGTCTTCACAACAAATCTACAAAATAAATATTATCCACATAAGATAGATGAGAAAGGTAAAGCTCCAGAGGTTAAGTGTCTTAGCTAATGCCACACAGCTAATATGTGGTGGAGTGAGGATTTGAAGCTACATTTCTGAAAATAATGCTCTTTCTTACTTCTGGACATTTGATGGTATCTGTTGAATTCTTGAAAGACGAGAAGACTAGCACACTTATTTACTGGGCTTATATTTCCTGCCTAATACCTAATTTTTTTTTCTGGAAGGGATCTTTACACTTCCTAGTAGGTGCATTTTTTTTCTGTAAGTAATTTTATTTTTGAACACTTAGACTTTAAGAAAAATTGAATAGGTAGTATGGAATGCTGCTGCAGGTGCCTCTCTTTCCCCGCCTAGCGTCTCCTGTTACTTACATCTTCGCTTAGTGTGGTATGGTTGTTACAATTAATGAACCAGTATTAATACGTTATTATTGAAGTCCATGGTTCATTCAGATTTTTGTTTTTATCTAGTGTTCCTTTTCTGTTCCAGGATGCCATACAGGACCCCACATTATATTTACCTGTGGTGTCTCCTTAGGGTCCTCTTGCTATGGCAGTTTCTCAGACTCCGTTTTTTTTCCCCTAAAGCCTTTCCGTTCTACCTTACTGCTGCCTCAAATTTACCGTTTACATTTAAGTACAATCGTAATTTGTCACTGATTACCTTGACATTTTTTGGTTGTTGTTTTTCAAAGAGCTTTGCTACTACATACCTTGACTTTGAGATGGAGTCTTGCTCTGTCGCTTAGGCTGGAGTGCAGTGGCGTGATCTCGGCTCACTGCAACCTCCGCCTCCCAGGTTCAAGCGATTCTCCTCCCTCAGCCTCCTGAGTAGCTGGTATTACAGGCATGTGCCACCAACCCTGGCTAACTTTTGTATTTTTAGTAGAGACGGGGGTTTCACCACGTTGGTCAGACTGGTCTTGAACTCCTGACCTCCTGATCCGCCTGCCTCAGCCTCTCAAAGTGCTGGAATTACAGATGTAAGCCACTGCACTTGGCATACCTTGACATTTTTAAGGAGTTCAGGTTATTATGTATTATAGGATGTTCCTCTGTTAGAATATGTATAGTGTTTTTCTCATGATCAGCCTGAGATATGGGTTATTGGGAGGAAGACCACACAAGTATGCTGCCATTTTCACCACATCATATTCTGGGTATATATTTTGTCAACATGATTTATGACTGTTGATGTTAAACTGAAACCTGACAGAAGCAGTGTTTGTCAGGTTTCTCCACTATGAAGTTACTCTTTTCTTCCCTCCTTTCCATAATGAAAGTCATTACATGAGCTTGCACTGAAAGAGTGGGGAGTCGTGCTCCCCCTGTTGTAGAGTGATATATCTACATAATTTATTTGGAATTCTTCTGCACAGGAGATTTGTGTCTTCCCCTGCATCTATTAATTTATTCATATCACTGTGGAAGAATGGATATTTACTTTTTACTTTGGGCTGTAATTCAATACTACTTTATTTGTCTTGTTGCTTACATTGATCTAGCTTTGGCCATTGGGAGAGGACCCTGTCAGTCACTCCTATATCAGTCACTCCAGTGTCCCTTTGCATACCTCACCTTTTTTTTTTTTGAGCACTTTTTGGCATTGTAAGATGCTCTAGGCTCATCCTGTGTATTTCCCACCCCAGTACTAGAATTAGCCATTTCTCCAAGAAGCCTTGGCAACTTTTGTTGGAGAGTGCTGTTAGAAATCAACATCTGGGTTCTGGGTGTGCTTATTACTGGGGTGTCATTTCCTTTAGACTCTCCCAGTGTCAGGGAGAAATGTGTATATACTAATCTTTAGATATAGACATACGTAAAAATACATGTATATGCGTCTCTATGAAGTTAAACATGAGTTCTTATTGATGTTTCTAACTCTAAATTATTAAACTCCTAATATTTAAGTAATTTCAAAAACACTTTTAAAGTTTCTGGCAGTTTTATCCTTTACCTTTTTCTTTTGTTTAGCCTTGCTTCTATATTTAGGTGGACTCTGTTCACTCTCAGTTGTGTCATATAAGGACTTCTCAATTCCTAATTATTTTAATTCTTCCTTGGTTTGTCTAATTTTTTATACACGAATTTCATCTACCCCAAGGAAAAAATTCTTCATGGTTACTGTATTTTCTAACTTTACTTGTATGTTTGAAAAGTATATTTAAAAAACTAAGAATTGGATCCTATCAGTGAGATATTTGAGAATTGTATCTGTTCATCTTTGAATTTTCACAGTATTGCTTTCTGATTTTGGATGAATACTGTAGACAAAGGGGGTGGAGAGTAGTGTGGAATTGCTACTGAAATGTTTTTAGTTTTGTCTACTCTGCTTCTGGATGACAGTTTCTAAAGCTTAGAGTTTGAGTTTGGGTTCCTTCCAAGTTAAGAACACTGTTGATGTTTTTCTTTGCTAATTTTATTTATCGTGTTTAGTTCATTGTGTTCAGAGAAATACAGGTTCAGTGATTCTGCATCATTCTGCCATCTTTACATTTGACCTTAGCCAAAAGGCCGAGGAGTGATATTCTGCCCTCTTTTAGTTTGACCAACGTTTCCTTTCCCCTAGAGTCTTTCCAGTCTACCTTACTGCCTCTTCAAATTTACCATTTACATTTAAGTACAATTGTAATATCTAGTTGTTATCTTTGCTGTCATCTAATGCAACTCTCATTTTATAGATGAAGGAGCTTAATTGGCTATCATTTGCATTAGAAACTGACACACTAATTTTTTTCCCCCCTAATTGTCTCAAACCTAAGGGAAACTACTTTTCTTTGCCAGGCTTTTTTCAATAAAATGTTTTTATGTCTACGCATATTTGTGGTGACTAATTATATTGCTTTTGTATGGATTTTTTGGGGAAGAAAAATGTATATTAAAACTCTCCTGTTAGTAAGGTAATGAAAGATAAATCTTTGTATTTCCAAGGCAAAGCAAGCATAACTTCTCTTCAAACAGATTGTTCTAGTCAAATTTGTTTGTTACAGAAAGCCCATTCATTTTTTTGGTAACAACAGATAAAGAGCTTAACTAAAGTTTTGATGAAGATACATACACTTATTTGAGAAGAATGGTAATTTTTGAAAAGTCTTAAGATAATCAGTAGGAAAGCTAACTTTTTAAGCAAAGAAAGTGAAGTATTAAGTGTATGCACTGATTCATCTGGGATAGTTGGAATAGGATATGACATCAGTATATAACATAGTTTGTCAGCTTAGACTTACTTTGTAGCACTTAAGCGATTCAGTGTTTTAAGGGTTTCAAAATGTGATCCTTTAAAATACACTTTTCCAAACTCATTGAGGAAAGGAAATTGCTGTGTTATGTTCAAATCTTGTTAAAATCTTATTACTATAGTTCACAGAAGAGATACAGTGATTTAAAAAATATTTATACGGTGCAAATGCTTGCTGTGTATGTTGCGAAGTGAATCAGAGTTGGAGGGTAGCTATTTAATAGGGGAATATTTGTTGGTTCCTTTCTGAAATAAAGGAAAATAGCAGTATGCAGTAGTCCATTATTTTATTATCGATCTATTTTGATGTCCTTTTAATAGCATTGGTGATTAAGGTTGCAGGGTCTGAAGCCAGACTGCTAAGTTTAAATCAGTGTTCCACTATTTGTAATGTTTAGCTTTGGCTTGCTTAAGCTCAGGTTCTTCATCTGCAAAGTGGGGCTAATCATGTACTTGCCTTATAGAATCCTTATAAAGACTGAGTGAATTTATGCATATTAATCTCTTTGATCCTGGCACAAAGAATATGCTTACTATATGATAGCTATGGTTATATTGTTTTGTTAAAGGAATATTGGTTTATTATTTATGTGTTTTCTTTGAAAGACTGATAACTTTTGATACAGAGCTTATTATAGAGTTCTTTTCTTTTTCTTTATTCCCCGAGATGGAGTCTTGCTCTGTTACCCAGGCTGGAGTGCAATGGTGTGATCTCAGCTCACTCAACCTCTGCCTCCCGGTTTCAAGCGATTCTCCTGCCTCAGCCTCCCAAGTAGTTGGGATTACAGGCGCCTGCCATCATACCTGGCTAATTTTTATGTTTTTAGTAGAGATGGGGTTTCACAGTGTTGGCCAGGCTGGTCTCAAACTCCTGACCTTAGGTGATCCACCCGCTATATCCCCCCAAAGTGCTGGGATTACAGGTGTGAGCCACTGCGCCCAGCTTGTAGAGTTCTTTTCTTGGTATTATATCTTGTGCAATTTGGGAGCGTTTACTACTTAATTCAGGCAGTTTGTTTTCAAAATTTATGAGTAGACATTTGGTGGTTTGGGGTGACTACAAGGATGAGAAAATAGACAAAGCTGTTAAATTATTTACCTGGGTGTGCTTATCTATGAAATATAAAAAAGCAACTAGAGAAAAATTTATGGGTGAAGTCCAAGAGTTTAGTCAATAACCATCCGTTTTGCATTTTTGGTATTGGTTAGTTCAATAGTAATTCCAATGGTGTATGTTAGTCTTGTATGGCTCTCATAGTTATCACCAGGGCAGTATGTGGAATTCACTAAATTAATTGAAAAGTTCTGAAAATCTCTTTAACTTATGACGAATACCTGAAAATTAGTGCTTTCTGATGAGTCAAGCTATGTAGGTAGTATATAAAAAGTCAACATATGCTATACAGGACAGTTTATTAACTGTTTAGACTATTTGGCTCATTTGTGTTCTTTGTACTTTAATCCTCTTCTGTGATTTATATTAATATTTTATTAATAGTTAGATTTATTTTCCCTATTGGATTGGGTGGAAATAAGACATGGACAGTCAATGAATTGCTTCTGGGTAGAGCTCAACATAAAACAGATTTTGCTGTAGTAAAGATTCTAGAATATCATCTTAGAAGAAAATGTAGACTGTTATGTTAAAAAAAAATTGTCAGATTCTGTACAATTGTAATTGGGAAACTCTGCACCCCTCTGACCAATTTTAACTTATTACTCTTTCTTACTAGCTTAGGCCTAAAACAATAATGCTCTGTTAAAGAGATGTGATGCCCCCGTCCCCAGCCATTGAATTCTAACTAGGATCTATGTTTTCTTCTCTTGAGTTACTTTGGTTGGGTGGTGTAGGGGCCCACGGAAATGAAAAAGTTTACTTTCCCTTATTTTCTTTTGTAATCATTTTACTTCGGCTTCATTTTTGTTACAGTTTTTCTTCCTTGACTCCCTCACTGAGTTAGTCTCATTGTTCAGAAGCCCTCTACCATTATACCTTCTTTTTTTCAAATGCCTCTATTATATGCAGAACCTACTTTCATTGCCTCACAAGTATTGGTGTTAGCAGGCATCATCCGTTCTCTGTCTCATTTTGTAGATAACTTCCTGCTAGAAAGTTAGCTAGATGGAAGCAGAGACCTTCACTAAAATCTTGCTCTGTTTTCCCCTATTCTCTTTGAGTAGGCGCTCAAAAATACATGTTGAATGGGAGAAAGGAAATTAGATCCAGAGAAGTTAAGTGAAGGAATATGTGGTAGTGTATAACATGTAATGTTATGAGTATATGTTATGAAAGTACTAAAAGGCTCTAGAAATGTTAGTTGTTAGTAGTATTAGTATAATAGTAAATCACCATTTATATTTCACAACTTATTACTAGATGACATAGAGATACTTTTCATTGTATGTAACAGAAAACCTAATCAGTAGTGACTTAAACTAATGAGGATTTATTCTTAAATTTTGGTGGCAGATAGCTGCCAACATTGACTTAGCTGCTCTGTAATGGCAGGGCTATTGTTCAGTAATGTTCTTGGCCTTTCCTTCCTTGTTGCAAGACGGTTGCTCCTGCTCTAGGCATCACCTTTGCGTTTGAAGCACCAGGAAAAAGCATGGATCAACAGCAACATCTCTGTTTTACCAGGGAACTGAAAGCCCTCCTGGAAACTGTGTAGTCCAGCGCACTACCCCTTAAGTCTTAGGGCCAGACTGTTTCACATGGCTACCTCTATCTGGAAGGAAGGCTGTGAAAGGGAGTTAGCTTTTCTAGCCTCTAGTGTAGATGCGGAAGGGAGAAGGAATTTGGCAATACATTCTGGGTTTGCTGCAAAATCTACCCCTTTGCCTGGCCAAAACCCGAATATATCCTTCTTATTGATACATTTTACAGAGAATTCAGTCACCATCTGTCTCAGGGAGATGATACCTGTTCTCAAATAGAATTGCATCTACTTCAAAGTCCAGAATGTCTGCTTGATAATATAGTTTGCTCCATCAGGTTTGTTTGTAGCTTGTTGTCCTCTGGTGACCTAGAGCTAAGAAGGAAAATATATACTTCCAGCACACCAAAAACTACTAGATAAAGGAATGAGATAACTTGAATAAATCTTTTCCCTTAGAAAAAGGGAGAATTAGAAACTCAAAATAGTCCCGGGACCACAAATATGCCATACTCTGTAGGATGTGAATATTGAAGATTTCCTGTTCTGGCAGTGGGCGAAATTCCTTCGTTCACCAATCTGCTGTACTTATTTATGATCCCTGGGAGTATTTCTCTTGGTCAATCTGACCACAAAGTATTGGTTGGTGTAGCTATATAATAAGTAAGGTAGACCAATTCCTTTCACGTTATTCTTTTCCGAATTGTTCTGGCTATTTTAAGGACTTCCCATTCCATAAAAATTTTAGATTAAGTTTATTTATGTCTACCAAGAACCTTGCTAGGATTTTTGATAGGAATTATGTTAAACTTATAGATCACTTTGAGAAGAATTGACATCTTTACTATGTTGAGTCTTCTAATCCATGAATTTGGTAAGTTCCTGTGATAATTTGGAGAGACTTAAGTTTTTTTATCACAATTTTACGATTTTTAGCATGTAGATCCTGTGCATATTTTGTTAGCTGTATACCTAAATATTTCGTTTTCTTTGGAGCAAAGAAGTGTAATTAGAATGGCATTTGCCTTTTAAAATTGGTTTCATTTGTTAGTTATTAGTATACAAGCAAAAGTCATGAGTTTTGTTTGTCGGTCTTACATCCTGTGACCTTGCAGAAGTCACTTTATTCTAGCAGTTTTTTTTTTCTGTAAATTCCTTGGAATTTTCTATATAGATAGTCCTATTTTCTGTGAAAAGAGACAGTTTTATTTCTTCCTTTCCAATCTATATGCATTTTATTTCCTTTTCTGGCTATAATTTCTCGTACTACGTTGAGTATGAGTAATGAGGGTGGATGTCCCTACCTTGTTCCAGATCTTAGGGAGAAAGAATTTGTCTTTCAATGAGTAAGCATGATGTTACCTCTAGGATTTTTTGGTAGATTGTCTTTATTTGAGGTAAATCTTGTCTAGTTCTAGTTTTAGTTTTTTGGGTGTTTTTATCATGAATGGGTGTTGGATATTTTGTAGATATTAAAAATACTATGAAGGGAGACTGGGTTATTCTTTTTTAGCTGGAAATAGAGTATTATGTGAATTAGAATGATAAATGTTAAAAAAAACTTGCGCTTTGAATGAAGAGACCTTCCAAACAGGCTTTGTGTGAGCAACATGGCTGTTTATTCAACTGGGTGCAGGTGGGCTAAGGCCAAAAAGGGCATTAGCAAAGGGCAGTGGGATAGGAGTTGGTTTTATAGGTTTGGGTAGTTTTTTGGGGGGCGGAGGTGTTGCAGAGTAAGTTCAGTCACAGTGGTGGGGGGTAGGGGGCAAGGAGTATACCTGACCACAAGTTCAGTTACAATGGCAGGGTTGGGTGAGAGGTATTTACATTATCATAAGAACAGTTAAGATGGCAGGGTTGGGTGAGGGGCTTGTCCGGGGAAGCTCTGCTGCCTGCTGATTAGGGACAATGGCGGACGCAGGCGGTGGGTGGGAGGCATCAGCCGAGGCAAGCGGGACTTCAGACTTTCAGGCTCCAGGCTTGCATATGGAGACCTGACAATAAAGTCTGAATATTGTCTCAGACATGCAATACTTAAGGCACCAAAGACATTACCTGGCTCTGAATCAACTTCATGTATTTCTCTCCATTTAGGGAAAGATTTATTAACATAATTACATGTGACTGTTCTTTCTTGTTTTGGCTTTTAAAGTAAATGTTCCTTTAACATAAACATTATTAAAAAGCACACTTTGTCAGTATCTTTGTTGGTCCTGCCACTGATACTGCTCCCATAAAACCAACCCTTATTTTACTATCGGGGGAAAAAAAATACTTCCACGTGGTTAAGGAGCCGTGTTCCGTGTTTAATAGTGCCTTCCATGCTCTTGCAGTTTTCTTGTGACAGCTGTATATTCTTACATGGCAGAGCAGCCTGCCTCTTTAGTTCTCTTTTCATTTCAAAAGAAAACGGAAAAGAAGGAAAAATTACAGAAATGTTGTAAGAATAGTACAAAACCCTTTTTTTGTTTTTGTTTTTGTTTTGCTGTCTGAGTCATTTGACAGTAAGCTGTTTACCTGATACCCCATCATTCCCAAATACTTTAATGTGTGTTTCCTGTAAAATTATTCTGCTACACAACTACAACAAAGCCATCAAACACAGGGAATTAACATTTAGGCATTCTGACCACCTAATCCTCAGAGCTCATTCATCTTATTCCCTTAACATCCTTTATGGCAAAAGAAAGGATTCCCTTTGAAATGGCTCTTTAAGATTTCTTTAATCTGGACTAGTTTCTCTCTCTTTCCTTGCCTTTACATCTTTGACATTTTTTGAAGAGCACAGGTCAGTTACTTGAGTGATTGTCCCTTGATTTGGCTTTCTCTGATGTTTTCTCACGAGTAGGTTGAAACTGTACATCTTTGGCAGGAATGTCTTCAGAAGTGATGCTTTTTTTCTCTCTCAGTGCATCTTATTAAGTGGCACCTGACTTTGATTGGTCCTATTATTGGTGATGTTAGCTTTGATCAGTTGATTAAGGTGGTGTCTGCCAGGTTTCTCCACTGGAAGGTTATTTTTCCCCTTTGCAGTTAAATGTATTTTGTGAGGTGTTTTTTTAAGGTTATGTACATTTCCTCTTCCTCTTCAGACTTTCACCGCTCTTGAATTCCTGTGCTCTGCACCTTGCTGCCCCTCTATAGGCATGCCCTTTTCACCCTTTCTGGTTCTAACACCCAGTAGAGAGGCTCTTCTGAACCGGTCCTGGCCACCCTCCCGCCTGGACAGGATACCTCCCTCACTCCGTTTCTACTCTCCTGTCCAATACAGATGCCCTTTTCACCTCCTGGCCTTTGATACCCCAGGCCAGGCTGCTCTGTCATGCAGATGCCCATCCCATTGTGCCTCAGCTCTGATATCCCATGCTGGCTGCCTCCTGCAGAGCTGCCCCATATTCTTCTTGGGCTGTGACCCTGTGCTGGGCTGTCTGCCTTGGTGGATGCTCTCACCCTACTTAGATTTTTTTTTTTTGAGACGGAGTCTCACCCTGTCACTAGGCTGGAGTGCAGTGGTGCGATCCCAGCTCCCTGCAATCTCCGCCTCCCAGGTTCAAGCGATTCTCCTGCCTCAGCCTCCTGAGTAGCTGCGATTACAGAGTTGCACCACCACACCCAGCTAATTTTTGTATTTTTAGTAGAGACGGGATTTCACCATGTTGGCCGGAATGATCTTGATCTCCTGACCTCGTGATCCACCCACCTTGCCTCCCAAAGTGTTGGGATTACAGGTGTGAGCTATCATGCCCGGCCATTTTTTTTTTTTTTGAGATGGAGTCTTGCCTTGTTGCCCAGGCTGGAGTGCAGTGGCAAAATCTTAGCTCACTGCAACCTCTGCCTCCTGGGTTCAAGCAGTTCTCCTCTCTCAGCCTCTGAGTAGCTGGGACTATAGGCACCCACCACCACACCCAGCTAAGTTGGTAGAGATGGGATTTCACCATGTTGGGCATGCTGGTCCCAAACTCCTGACTTCAAGTGATCCACCTACCTTGGCCTCCTTGAGTGTTGGGATTACAGGTGTGAGCCAACACGCCTGGCCACTGCTCAAACTTTGACACCTCATGCCAAACTGCCCTTCTTTGTAGCCATCCCAGCCCTCCTGTGTCTCTGGCATTCATAGCTCATATTGAGTCACCCATACAGAGGCCTTCCTCATCCTATGTGTGCCCTGATATCCTCTTACCTTTGGATGGGCTCTGATGATGTTTCCTAAGGTTGCTCTCTGCCTTCTCCCAGCTCAACTGCCTGCTTTTGTCAGCCCTACCTATTGTCTTTATGCTGAATTTGTACAGAAGGGTAGGGAGGTGAGGGGAACTGCAGTCCCTCTTGTTACTCTTTTTTTTTTTTGAGATGGAGTTTCGCTCTTGCTGACCAGGCTGGAGTACAATGGCGCAGTCTCAGCTCACCGTAGCCTCTGCCTCCTGGGTTCAAGTGATTCTCCTGTCTCAGCCTCCTGCAGGCATCCGCCACCACGCTAATTTGGTTTTTTTTTTTACTAGAGATGGGATTTCTCCATGTTGGCCAGGCTGGTCTCGAACTCCCGACCTCAGGCAATCCACCCGCCTTGGCCTCCCAAAGCGCTAGGATTACAGGCTTGAGCCACCTTGCCCGGCCCTGTTGATATTCTTAATCAGCCCTCTGTTGTTTGCTTTTTCTCGTCTTTTATTCTACCATGTCATGAAGAGTAGTTAGAGATAATTTGTAACATTTGAAATGTAAAATTTGTTTTTCTTAGAGAAAACCAGGTGACTATAATCTGTTGAATAAATGTACAAAGCCTGATTGTTTCGGATACTTTGAAAGAAATAATCCCTGAATATGGGAGTGAAGACATGGCCTGTCACAGTACCTAATGTCAGATGGCAAATAGCTAGTACAGACTCATCTTGCTTCAGTTCCGCCTGTAGAGCCAAAGACCCATCCTGGCTCTGCCTCCTGGTTTCCAGCTTATGACACCTCTTTGCAAGTCACAACATCTCTATTTCTGTTTCCTCATCATAAGATGGAGGTTATAAATACATCATGGGGTTGTTGGGGAGCTCAGATGAGATAATGTATTTGAAAATGCTTTGCAAATGGGGAAATGCAATGCAAATGCAGTTATTTAGTTCTAATTTATTACCTAGTCAAAATTGAAATGTATAGGAAATTAAGTCAAGCATTTTAATTGCCCTTGTGACTTGTAGGCAAATTCTTTCTGATTCATAAGGCAGATAAGAGGTATAGTTTTGTTTTTTGCTGCCACTTGAAGTCCATTGTGCTGTCACTATTACTCAACCAGGCAAAACCAGTCTGCCCACCTGCTATGCCTCTGTGACATATTGCCACCTTCTTGATGATTTTTACCCCTGGTGTACAGCTCTCCTCCCCACCCCAGTGCCTGCTGTCTGTCATCTTAAGTGACATCAGCGCCATTGACCTTACATGAGTTCTTTTATGCATCTACAGTTGCTTGTGGCACAGTTATGCTTGCATATATCACCGGATAGGGATCTCAAAGTGAACATGTCTAATGCTCCAGTTACACTCTTCTCACTTGACCTGCTCCTCCCTAGAGCTTCCATTTATGTTACTGGTGTCATTCTCTGGATTAGCCTTGTAGATGGGAAACTTTTAACTCTTACCTCTTTCATCTCCCATGGCTAGTCAGTCAGTCAGTTCTTTTATTTTTGCAACGATCTCTTCCCCACTTGAGCCTTTATTTTCCTGTAACTAATGGTATACTTCTGGTTCTTTTAATCTAATCTCTGAACTCTTAAAGTAGCCTTCTTCAAGGCAAATGTTAGAACCTGCTTGCCAGGTCCCAGACTGGGTTTCTGCTGAATAATTGGATGAAAAAGACCATGGGGCCTAAGTCAGTTCTCTGAGGAAATCAGCCCTTCCAGATGAGCAGTCAGATGTTCCAGGACATGTCTCCAGAGACCGGTAAAAACCTCTAGATGTTAGGGTTCAGGCTTGGGGAAGAAGAGCCACCTGTTAGTCGCAGACTCATGTCTGGAAGCATCTAGAATCTGAAAAGACCTGTTCTGTATAGCATGAATTCCAGTATCTACATATAGTAACTATTAACATTTTGCTGCATTTTCTTTTATTTTTTCTTTTGCATGTCTATAATTATACTACATGTATTCATTCATCACACCCATTAAATGAAAACATTTTAATGATATTTTAGTAAGTGCATTTTTAAAATTGGTGCACAACACAGATGCCCCTTGACTTAGAATGGGGTTACATCCTGGCAAATGAAAATCATATGTTGGAAATGTGCTTAATACACCCAACCTAGTGAACATCATAGCTTACCCTAGCCTCTCTTAAATGTGGCTGGACACTTAAATTAGCCTACAGGTGGGCAAAATCATTTGACAGAACAGTCCACTGTAGACTATTAGTTGCTTACCCTTGTGATTGCGTGGCTGACTGGATGCAGTGGTTCATTGCCCAGCATCTCGAGAGAGTTTTGTGCTACTCAAGAAAAGATCACAATTCGAAATTTGACACATGGGCTTTACTGAATGTGTATCACTTTTGCACCATTGTAAGGTTGAAAAATCGTAAGTCAAATGATTCTAAGTTGGAGACCATCTATGCTTCACATAATGAAAGGTTGCTATCTTTGTGTCTGTTAGAACAAGAAGGTCCCCTCGAAGAAATACCAGACTCTCTGTCAGAGCTTCACCCCAGCTTCTGCTGAGAGTGTTGCTCCAGTGTTAATTTTTGATGGCTGACCACTAGTCTGTTTTCTTACTGCCTTGGTTTTGATGCCTACTCTTTAAGATACCTTTCTGCTTTCTTGGTTTCGGTTATTTGTTCATTCATGTATTTATTCTTTCATTATTAGTTCTTCAATAATAATAATGTAGTCTCTTCTATCTCTTGAGTCTAGCTCAAGACTTAAAGATTGCTTAGTCTGTGGAGGGACTATATATTTTTGAATCGTTGCCAGGATGTACCATGAGCTCCTCTGTGGGCACATGGGAAACAGTGCCTTCCTTTCTGAAGAGAGTAGAGAAATCTTCCTAGGGGAGGTGACATGTAAACTCCTCTGTCAGAGATGAGTAGGAGGAGTTTGTTAGGGCAGACGGGTGGAAGAGACATTTAGGCAGTGGGCACAGACATGAGAACAGGGGTGACGGTGTGGCTTAGGCTTGTCTCTAGGTTTTTGCTTTAGTTTTTTTAACAGCTTTATTTAGATAATAATTCCTATGCCATGAAGTTCACTCTTTTGAAATATACAATTTTCAGAATCAATTTGAAACATTTTCAATACCACACAAAGAAACTCCACATCCTTTAGCCTAGCCCCCTCAGTGCTCCTGTCTTTCTCAGCTGTAGGCAATCACCAGTCTACTTCCTGTGCTATGGATTTGTCTCTTCTGGACATGCCACTGAGATAGAATCATACAACATATGTTCTTTCGTGCCTGACCTCTTTCACTTACATAATGTTTTTAAGATTCACCCATGTTGTTGTATCATTTCTTTTTATTGCTGAATAATATTCCATTGCATAAATATACCACATTTTATTTATCCGTTTATCACTTGATGGACTTTGGATTGTTTCTGCTTTTTGGCTGTTAGGAATAATGCTGCTATGAACATTGATGTATAGGTTTTTGTGTGAACACATTTTCATTTTTCTGGGGTATATACCTAGGAAAGGAATTGCTGGATTATACAATAACTCTCTGTTTAACAATTCGAGGAATTGCCAGATTATTTTCCAAAGCAGCTACACCATTTTACATTTTGATTAGCAGGGGCTGTGGGTTCCAGTTCACATCCTTGCCAACACTTACTACATTTTTAAAAAAGTATAGCCATCCTGGTAGATGTGAAGTGCTGCCTTATTGTGGTTTTGATTTGTATTTCCCCAGTGGCTGCTGATGTTGAGCCTCTCTTTCCATGTGATTATTGGCTCTTTACATGTCTTTGGAGAAGTGTGTATTCAGATCTCTGGCCCATTTTTAAATTTTATTATTTGTCTTTTTCTTATTGAGTCGTGATAGTATTTTCTTTTTAATTAGGAAATTCTTAGTTGTTTTGACCAAGTAAGTTTGCTAGGTCAAAATCTAGAAGTGGTTCTTATATTGGAGATAATATTCTGCAGATAATCTAAAGATCTCTTTAAAGATGTCTCCTTAAAATCCTGTGCTCTAGAATTGGTGCTGGTCCTGGAAATGTACCATTCTGTGCAGATGACTTGCGTTACTGATTTGTGCTAAACAACCAAGGGTTGTGTATAATCTGAATGGAAACCAGATGTTTTGGCAATTTGCTAGTGAATGGTTTTCTTTTAGTTAGGGTCTGCTCCTTGGCTAAATAGAACTATTTTCAGTATATCACTTTTCAAATATTTGATTAAGGAAGGAGATTTTTGGAGGACATACAAAGTTATGGATACAACTGTATTTTTTGAACAACTCTTTATGTGTAGTAAATTCTCAATAATGACTTATTTTCTCTTTCATCAAACTAAATGTTCAAGTAGCTGTAAATAGTATGTATCTTATTCACCCAGTTTTCAGCATATATACAGATTATCCATGGCTATTAAAACAAACTGTTGCTTTCTTTCAGTTTGTTGCTAATTCTCTGAGTTGTCTTAATGGAAACCATACAGAGAAAGGAGATTATTGCAGTGGTCTAGCTGTGACGTGATGGTTTATAAAAGAGTGGTGGTAGTGATGATAAGTAGCAGATGTATTTCACATTATTTTGGAGATAAATACATTGGGAATGGTTGGATTTGCTATGGAAGATAGTGAGTGGAAAGGAATGATTAAAGATGATTACAGCCAGGTGCGGTGATTCACACCTGTAATCCCAGCACTTTGGGAGGCTTTAGCAGGTGGATCACCTGAGGTCAGGAGTCGAGACCAGCCTTACCAACATGGTGAAACCCCATCTCTACTAAAAATACAAAATTAGCTGGGCATGGTGGCACATGCCTGTAATCCCAGCTACTCGGGAGGCTGAGGCAGAAGGATTGCTTGAACCTGGGAGGCGGAAGTTGCAGTGAGCTGAGATTGCGCCACTGCACTCCATCCTTAGCAATAAGAGTGAAACTTTGACACACACACACACACACACACACACACACACACACACACAGAAGATTCCTAGGTTCTGGTTTTACCATCTGGGGAGATGTGCCATTTATAGAGCTGTAGCACACTGGAAACAGTGAGGTTTAGTCATTTGCCTGTTGGGTCTTAAATCCAGTTCTCTGACCCTCTCAGTCCTGTTTTGTATTGCATTTCATAGGCATTACCATTCAGCTTTTGTGAGTAGATTTGGACAATTGGAGGCACTGATGGAAGACTGGAGGAGGGTAGAAGTAGGGAAAAGGTAGGGTGTTTTTCTTCCTCACTTTTCACTCCGGGTGGTGTCCCAAGAAGTGGCAGTTTCATTCCTGTGGCTTCAGCTATCAGAGAGCTTCTTCCTTCCTTTCTAGTCCCTGGTCCCAAAGGGCAACTCCTGCTGTGCCAGCCCTTGTCAGATAATCCCAGCTATTGGGCTCTTATAATACAGATTGAGTATTTTTTATTCAAATGCTTAGGATCAGAACTGTTTTTGATTTTTTTTTCTCCAGATTTTGGAATATTTGCATTATGCACTTACTGGTTGAGCATCCCTAATCTGAAAATCCAAAATGTTGAATTTCCTTTGGGCATCCTGTGGGTACTCAAAAAGTTTCAGATTTTGGAGCATTCTGAATTTCAGAGTTTTGAATTAGGGATACTCTGCCTGTACCACCTCTTCTAGTATGTTTCCGCAGCCCTTAGGCTGGGAGTGGCTTCCTGTGGGGAAAAAGAGAGGAAAGATTTTCCTCCATCCTCTTAGGGTCTCTGGCTGGGTCTGAAAATCAAACTGACAAAGACAGATTAACAGAAGACAAACATTCAAATTTATTTATTATAAGTTTTATGTGACATGGGAGCTTTCACAAGGAAATGAAGACCCAAAGAAACAGTTAAACTTTAGTACTCTTTATAGTAAGTTTGAAGAAGAGTGGAGAGCCATGGAGAAATATGGTAGGGTAAAAGAGTGTGATCTAATGGTAATAAACCGGGGGAAATGTAGTAGGGCCTGATTGCCAGATTCTTCTGTGTCCCCTTGTCTTCAGAGGAAAGGATGTTCCCTTCCTCTGGGTGTAGGGAGGGTGTGTCTCAAATGAGGGTTTTATAACCTGCTTCAGGGGAAGGTCAGAAATTTTCTTCTAGGTTTTATGACTTGTTTCAGGGGAGACAGTAGGGACAAGGTCAGAGAGACCTTCCTGCTTCTGCTATTTTTTAGATCTCTTCAGTTGAAAATACTCACTATGTCAAGGTGGTATATTTTGGGGTAGTGTGCTCTGAGCCCCGTCACTGCTGTTGTTCATTTTGGGGTTGCTTCTCATTCCCCGTTTGGGGTCTTGGATCGTATGTTGTCCATGTAACCACATTTGTCTATTAATTTTCATGTGTTTTAATACCTAGAGTGGTTTCTTTTTTCCAAACTAGAACCTGATGAATACTGGGTGACAATTTGATAGTACAGTTTTGGAAATTATTTGTGTCAAGTTTCGTATTTCTGTGATGCATTCTAATGGAGATGTTCTTAGGTGAGTTGGATAGTGAGCTCAGATGCATGTGAGAACTAGAAGTATAAATTTGGCTATCATCTTAGCATAACAGTGGTATTTCAAACCGTAGGAGGGATGGATGGGATCATCCAGTAAGTAGAAGAGAAAGGAATCCAAATCTGGGTCCTCTGGAACTCGGAGTCTTGAGAGGCGGGATGGGGGAGGGAGATGGATAAAGTAGAGAGGCCAGGGAGATAAGAGAAGAAATTGGAGAGTGATGCTGTTGATACCATAAAGACAGGATTGTTTCACTGCTTTGTGCATTCTGCCAAATGTTCGTGGTGTCAGTTACCATGATGAAAGCAGTTTTAGGGACATGGTGGGTAGTTGAGGCTCTTCACCAAAATGAAGTGGTGGATGAGTGAATGTACGATGTGACAGAGTATAGCTGGTGCAGAGAGATAGTTCTTTCAAGATGCTTGATGATGAAGGGGGAGTCAAGAAATGAGGAAGGCCGGGCACGTTGGCTCACGCCTGTAATCCCAGCACTTTGGGAGGCCAAGGTGGGTGGATCACTTAAGGTCAGGAGTTCAAGACCAGCCTGGCTAACATGGTGAAACCCTGTCTCTACTAAAAATACAAAAATTAGCAGGGCATGGTGGCGCACGCCTGTAGTCCCAGCTACTCGGGAGGTGAGTCAGGAGAATCGCTTGAATCTGGGAGGTGGAGGTTGCAGTGAGCCAAGATTGCGCCACTGCACTCCAGCCTGGGCAACAAGGGTGTGACTCTGTCCCAACAACGACAAAAAAGAAATGAGATAGAAGGAAAATACATTAAGAAAAGCTACAGTTTTTATAAATCCCTTTTTATTTAAAAAGTTCATTTTTAGAATAGTTTCTAAGTGAAAATATAAGTCATACAAGGAAAAGTTTTCCTCTTGTTTCCCATTAACTCTGATTCTACTCCCTTCTCCCAACCCCAACAAATAGCCACTGCTACGTATTTCTAGTATACATCCAAAAAACTTTTATGCAAACACTAGCAAATGTGATTATGTATTCTAGATTTTCCCCTTCTTATCCCTAGGGGTAGCCTACTTTATATATATGTCTTATATATTTTTTCAGAACAATATGACCTGGAGATCTTTCTGCATTGGAACTTAGAGGTTATTCATTTGTTTATAGGAGTCTTTGTTCTGAAGGTACTAAAATATTTGTAACCAGTCATTCTTTACTATTACAAATAATACCTGTATGTTTGTAGTAGGCTAAATTTTTTTTTCTTTTGAGATGGAGTCTTGCTCTGTCGTCTAGGCTGGAGTGCAGTGGCGCAATCTTGGCTCACTGCAACCTCTGCCTCCCTGGTTCAAGCAATTCTCCTGCCTCAGCCTCCCAAGTAGCTGGGATTACAGGCATGTACCACCACTCCCAGCTAATTTTTGTATTTTTAGTAGAGATGGGGTTTCATACTGTCTTGACCAGGCTGGTCTTGAACTCCTGACCTCGTGATCCTCCCGCCTTGGCCTCTCAAAGTGCTGGGATTACAGGTGTGAGCCACTGCTCCTGGCCTGTAAATAGACTAAATTCTTAAAAGTGGAACTGCTAGGTCTGAGAGTATGCATCTGCCAATGTAGCAGATACTGTCCTATTACCTCCTTAAGTGGTGGTCTAGTTTGTTTGCCCACCAGCAAAGCATGAGGAGTACCTGTTTCCTCATGGTTACATCAGTATAGTATACTGTCGAACTTTGGAGTTTTTGACAATGTAGTAAGTGAAAATAGTACTTTTTTAAAAAACTTAGTGCAGTTTTAGTTTTCATTTATTAAGAATGAAGTTGAACATCTCCTTGTATGTTCAAGAACCATATGTGTTTCATTTTTTCATGAACTCTGGTTTCATATTTGTTGCCTGCTTTTTCCTTTTAGCTTTGGTCTTTTAACTTGTTGAGTTTTATTTTTTAGGCCCTTGGCCTAACAGCTCAGTGTGGCTGGAATATAGCTTGCAAGATGGGTCTGGTGAGCAGTGGTTTTGGATTGCGGGATGGTGGCTGGATCATGAAGGGCCTGTGAAGTCCATTTGGTGTTCATATAGGCTCTTGGCTTATAAACCTTTTTTAACATACAGAAATATATATCTTATTAGGGATTCTTTTTTTTTTGGAGATGGAGTCTCCCTCTGTCGCCAGGCTGGAGTGCAGTGGCACAATCTCGGCTCACTGCAACCTCTGACTCCCTGGTTTGAGTGATTCTCCTGTCTCAGCCTCCCAAGTAGCTAGGATTACAGACATGTGCCACCACGCCCAGCTAATATTTTTATTTTTAGTAGAGACAGCGTTTCGCCATGTTGGTCAGGATGGTCTCTATCTTCTGACCTCATGATTCACTCGCCTCGGCCTCCCAAAGTGTTGGGGTTACAGGCGTGAGCCACCGCGCCCAGCCTAGGGATACTTTACATGCAGTAACTTCTGAAATAATTATATGTCACAATCAACAGAGCAATTTAATTTGGAATGAGGATGGGAACATTAGTAATGTTCTTTTCTACATGATAAGTACAATGTCTGTCTTGTACCTGATTTTGACTATGACCAGGCCTACTTAGCTATAGGGTAATAGCTATAATTAATTTTCAACAGTTATTGGTACAGCTTTGCCCGCTATTATTTTTCATTTGAAAGAAAAAAATTGTCTTTCATATAATAAACAGACTTCAAGCTGACTCTTCGTTTCCTCATCTTATTTCTTTGAAGCACTCAGCGGGACTATTTTAAGAGAAGAAACTCATTATGTGAGTAATCATGGAGAATAAGTGCTTCTTCCTAGTAGCTTCTGTTTCCTTCGGTCAGAGACTCACTATACAGACACCATCACTATACCACTGAGGACGGGTTCACACACTGCGAATTTCAGAATAGCAGCATAGGTACTCTTTGTCAATGTCTCTCTTCGTTTCATTTCTCCTATACTCTTGCCCCCTTTCTTCCCTCCCCTCCCCCCCGGCTTTTTTCTCCTCGTTCTCCCAGTGCTCCAACCCTAGCTGACTAAAAAAGAATACTTTTTCATGAATCACTTTCATTGCTTTTAGAAAACAGATTTTGAAAACATGGCTACTCCATGCTGAGCATTGTATAAGTCCAAATAAAGAAAAATTAACAAAATATAAAGAAAAAAAATCTATTGACCAGAATTTTTATTTTGTTTTTCATTGGTTTTAAGAAGTTATTTTTCAAGTTGTACCTCGAGAGTGCTGTCAAATTCTCTTAAGAAAGCATACTCTATTCTCAGTTTTTCATAGACATTCAATGATTTGTGTTATGTAAATAAACTCTCTGGGTATGGTAAGTGTAATGCATACTTAACACTGTTTGGACTTGACTTGTCTTCCAGAGTTCTGTGGTAAAGAGACTCTCAAAAAATGCTTTTGGGTTCAAGACAATCAAACTCTTTTCTCTCTTTGTTTTGTTCTTACTGAATTTTTATTTGTATCAACCTCCTTACCCTCCTTACTTAAATCCATGAGTAGACTCCTTTTGTGTTACGTTGTTTCTTGGGTTGATTTTCAAATGGAACAGTTGTGTAAGACAAATGTTTGTTCTCCTGAGTAGTGTTGATGTGAACCGTGCTGTCTCTTCTGTAATGCCACCATTATGCAGAAGGCTGCAGGGACAGGGGAAGATTGGTGCTTGTGAGAGTCCGCCTGTGCTGTAGGGTCATAATCCTGCATTCGTTATTAATCTCTCTTTACTTCCACATCTCCCGCTCATTACCAAAGGCCGAGAGATGACATGTTCAAGATCTTAGAAACTTTGAAAATAGCAGAACAGCTGCTTTTGAAGCCTGATTATTAGTCTTAGAAATATCATGAGACAACTTCAGGGCCATGTAATACTACTTATTTTAGTTTTTTAGGTATTGTCTACATTGTTTTTGATCCGTAGGCAAAGAGCCACTAACGATCCTTACAATTTCCTTAAATTCACAGTCTCTGGAGTCAGTTTGTCTGGGTTTCTAATCCCTGCCCACCCTCTCACTGTGTGATTTTAGGCAAGTTACTTTTCTTTTCTAGATCTTAGATTCCTCCTCTATAAAATTGGAATGAAAATGAATGTCAGCTTGGTAGGATTACATGAAAAAATGAATGTGACAGGCCTAGCTTATTGCTGGATATATAATATGTACTCAGTAATGTTAGCTATTATCATTATTACTAATCAGATTTTTATTACCCTGGATTTAAAAATAATTTTTCTATATATAAAGAAACAGTTTGGAAAGTAAAAGTGTTTCGATTAAAACAATAGTTTATTTCTCTTGTTGGTGACTATTATTTTCTTGGTTCAGTAAAGCCAAAAGCTTTTAGCAGGCAAGGGAAAAGTCGTTGAGAAAACGTTTATTAGGTCACTGTTTTTCTGATGGATCACAGCAGGAAAATAGTTTATGTTCTCACCTTAAAATAAAAGGAAGCTATTGATTCCAAGCTGTACGGAAAGGGAGACTTGAAAACATTTAAAAAGGCTTGATAAGTTTTTTAAGGGGGAAAAAAAGTCAATGTATGCTTTTAACAATTCAAACAGTACAGATAGATATAAATTAAATACTCATGTGTCCCTTCTCAGAATTAAGCATTAAAAAATTGTAAAAGTTATTCATGCAAGTTTTTTTAAAAAGAGAAAGAATGTAAAAGATGCACATGAATACAATATTGGAGCCCACTGGACCTTTATCTTACTTTCAAGGGCAAACCAGTTTCTCTTATATACTCCGATATATTTTCTTCTTAGAACAGAACTTCCCTTTTTTCTTTTTCCTTTCTAAAACACAAATTAGACACTAGACATTTTCTTCTACACCTTGCTTTGTTTCACCTGATAATATCACAGAGATTATTACAAATTAGCACTTAGAGATTTATGTTGCTTTCTAAACAGATATTTCAGCTGCAGTCCCATAATTTATTTAACCAGTCTTCTTATAATGGATATGTAGGCTTTTTATGTTTTTTGCCTTGTCAATAATCTTCAGTGGGAATTGCTTATTTATATGTGTTTGTGTATGTGTGTGTGTGCGTGTGTGTACACATGGGTATGGGTATGTGATGTAAGTATCCTACAGCATGTGTAGGAGAAATTCTGACGTGCATGTATGTGTTTGATAGTTTTTTCTACCTGGCCTTCCAGAGTTTCATCAGTGTAGCCTGCCATCGGCAGAGGGAGGGGTTGCCAGTTTCCCCCTTCTTTTGCTTGCACTGGGTAGTATCACATTTCTTAATATTTTCTAATTTGATATGAGAATATAGGATCTCATTTTGTTTTGCATTTTAAAATTATGTGAGATCAATATATATCAGGATACATTCCTAATAGATCAGAGATGTAAATGCAAAGCCATATGTGTATTAGAAGAAAACATGGGTGAATTACTTAGTAATTTGGGAATAGAGGAAATGTTCTAGTAATGACTCAAAATCCACCAGCAATAACCAAAAAGGGTGACACATTTGATAGCTTAGAAATAAAAAAGTATGAAGCAACTATAAAAAGGTAAAGTGACGAACTGGAAAAAAATACTGTGACTCCTATCATAGATAGAGATAGAATTGTTATCCTCTGTAGTATATGTGTATGAGCAAATTAAAATCTGAGATGAAAATGACTATTAGCCTCATAGAAAAATGGGCAAGAAATAGGTATGGATGAAAAGATGAAAAACAGAAAGAAAAAAACTGCGAGCGGCCCTTATATGTGAAAAAATGCCCAGCTCACTCATAATAAGAAAATTGCCTGTTAAACCCTCACTGGGGTTTTTCACCAGATTGGGAGAAGTCCGAAGGTTTGATAGCAGACTTGAGGGTCAAGGCTGTAGGTAAAGGGCACTCACATGCCTTGCTCATGGGAGTGCAAAGTGGTACGCCTTTGTGGAGAAGACTTTTACAGTATATAACAGAATTTCATGAGAATTTATCCTCTGACCCCACATTCCCGCCTTTTGGGACTAGATTCCAAAAGTAATCTGGGAAACATAAAAATGACGTGTACAGTGGTACTCATTGCATTACTGTTTGTAATAAAGAAAGGCTGTGGGCCACTGCCCTTCAGTTTGGGTGACAGAGCGAGACTTCATCTCAAACAACAACAACAACAACAGACTGTAAATAATAAGATATTGAAATCTAGAGTCCATCTGGGTAGCCTGAAGTTTGCAGCCTTCCAGAATGGACCTCATATCCCAACTTTGGCATTGGCAATACGTGGCTTAAGTGCAGCTGGTTTTCACACCTGTACAGCTGCTTATCAGCGGTTACCAGCACTCTAAGGGGTTCTAACGCTCAAATCTCAAACTAGGTGGAGTTCTTTCTTGGGCACTCTCTAAGTTGGTGCCTTCTTCCTCCCTTTCCCTTCCCTGGTCCATTCTTGCCCATCTACCTGGCCTTTCTTTCCCTCAGTGCTCTTCTCTAATATTGCTTCTCCTTCCAAGGCACTGGAGGACCTGGCATGAATGTTCTAAGGCAAGATCAGAAGATGCTAACCTCTTGGCAGATATTTACTCTGATAACCAAATCATCTAAAAGCGGTAGTGTGTTGGTACATTTATTTTATTATTTATCCCACCTCCACTCATCCAAATTAATGTGTGAAATTGGGATGTATCTTAAAATTGATAAGAACTTGCATGTAACTTCCACCACTCTGGAAGAGCTTTTACAAAGTCAGTGGTGTTTCTTGTAGTTGATGGCATCTTAGAAGCCCAGAAATGTGTAAGGGGGTAAGCCTGGTGGAATCATCGTTATTTATTGGCAAATAGCCATAGACAGTTTTCCTTCTCACTTTTCATTTTTAGCGAGTTTGTTTTCTGTGTTACTTCGCCAACAAGGCCTCTGCGGGGTGATTGCGGGTTGGCTCAGAGCTAGCAAATACTCTAAATTGAGAAAGGAAAAGTGTAGAGTATTATCTTTTTGTTAACAATATTAACATTTATACAGATATCTGTCTTGAATTCTTAGCATTTGACGTAATTACTCCTTTTTTTTTTTTTTGAGACAGAGTCTCACTGTGTCACCCAGGCTGGAGTGCAGTGGTGCAATTTCAACTCACTGCAACCTCTGCCTCCTGGGATCAAGTGTTTCTCCCACCTCCAACTCCTGCATAGGTGGGACTATAGGCTTGTGCCACCACTGAGCTAATTTTTGTATTTTTACAAAATACAAACAGACGGGGTTTTGCCATGTTGGCCGGGCTGGTCTCAGACTCCTGACCTCAAGTGGTCCATCTGCCTCTGCCTCCCAGAGTGCTGAAATTATAGGCATGATGGGCCACTGTGCCTGGCCTGCCTTTTTATTTATTTACTTTTTTTTTTTTTTCAAGACGGGGTTTCACCATGTTGGTCAGGCTGGTTTTGAACTCCTGACCTCAGGTGATCCACCCGCCTTGGCCTCCAAAGTGCTTGGATTACAGGCGTGAGCCACCACGCCCGGCTATTTATTTACTTTTTAAATTTATTTTTAATTTTTAAAATCAGACCAACTCTTCAAGACTTTAAACTCCCTGAGGGTAGAGATTCTATTCACAGCTGTGTCACCAGTACCTAGAATAGAGCCTGGCATAAGGTGAGTCCCGATTGCCTATTGGTTGTTGATTGATTTATGCGTCTAGAATTATCTTTTGATAATAGTAAATAAGATGTGCTAACACAAAACTGATAGAATTCAGAAATAATTAAGAATCTCCTGTGTTCCTTGGGAAAGGGACATTTGTTGGGTGGGGAGCTTCCTAAAAGGTTATGTAATTTTTTGGCATTTTGACATAGTCACAGAATTTTTACTGATTGAGGTTACTGCATCATCAAGTATAATACACTCATGTGTTGCCTGAGGATGGGAATTTGTTCTGCGAAATGTGTTAGGCTATTTCGTTGTCATGCGTGCATCCTCAAATGTACCCACACAAACTTAGATGGTACAGCCTACAACATATCTAGGCCATTAGATGGTATAGCCTATTGCTCCCAGGCTACACGCATATTGCTGTTTTGAATACTGTAGGCACTGTAGAGCATCTAAACGTAGAAAAGATACAGTAAAAATAAGGTAAAACAGATTGAAAATGGTACACCTGTCTAAGACACTTACTGTGAATGGAGCTTGCAGGACAGGAAGTTGCTCTGGGTGAGTCAGTGAGTGGGTGGTGAGTGAATGTGAAGGCCTAGGACACATACTGCACCCTACTGTAGACCTTATAAACACTGTACACTTAGGCTACACTACATTTATAAAAAACATTTCTCTTTCATAATCATAAATTAACCTTAGCTTACTATAATGTTTTTACTTTATAAAGCTTTTAATTTTTGAAAATGTTTTCACTCTCTTGGAATAAGGCTTAAAACAAAAACATATTGTACAGCTGAACAGAATATTTCCTTTTTCATTTCCTTATCGTTTAAGCTTTAAAAATTAAAATTTATCTATTTATTTATTTATACATACATACATTTTAAACTTCTTTGTTAAAAGCTAAGACACAAACACACCCATGAGCCTAGGCCTACATAGGGTCAGGATCATCAATACCACTGTCTTCTACCACCACATCTTACCCCACTGGAAGGTCTTAGGGGGCAGTAACATGCATAGAGCTGTCATGTCCTATGATATAATGCCTTACCTTGTTCTGGAATAGCTACTTCCCGGGCGACCTGCCTGAGGCTATTTTACAGTTAACTTTTTTTTTTTTTAAATAGGTAGAAGGAGTACATTAAAATAGTGATGAAAAGTGTTCTATAGTAAACACTAAGTGATAGGGATTTTTAAGCTCCATTCTAATCTTGTGTATCAACTGTCACATATGTGGTCCATTGTTGACTGAAATGTGGCTGTGCGTCACGTCTTTCCTGTATTTTGAAAGCCGTTGTTGGCAAAATTCCAAAGTACAATAATTTGCATTGTTTATTGCCATACTTCTCCTTGAGAGGTCCTATGGTAAGAGTTGTCTAATGACTTGGAAGTGACTGGGTGGAAGAATGTGCCAGGATACAAAGCTAGCATCTGGTTCAGATAGTTCTGTCTTCGGGATTATTTATTTTTTTTAAACAATAAACTGATAATTGCTAGATGTTTTTTATCATTAGCTAACAGACATCTGTGGCGTTTTCTTATCTACATAATATAGTGCTCATAGTATTGCTTTGTCATTTGAAATTCAACATTCATTCAGTAAATATTTAAGGAGTATCTCCCATGTAGCAGGCACTGTAATCAGTGCTGGGGATATAGTTACGAGTAAGGTATGAGTCTCAGTCCTAAACACAGTGCCCATCAGTGTTGGGATTTGAACATTCAAAGAGCAGCAGATAAAAATGTTGTATTCAGGTCGGGCATGGTGGCTCATACCTGTAATCTCAGCACTTTGGGAGGCCGAGGTGGGCGGATCACAAGGTCAGGAGTTTGAGACCATCCTGATCAACATGGTGAAACCCCATCTCTACTAAAAATACAAAAATTAGCCAGGCGTGGTGGTCATGCCTGTAATCCCAGCTACTTGGGAGACTGAGGCTGGCGAATCACCTGAACCTGGGAGGCAGAGGCTGCAGTGAGCAGAGATCACACCACTGTGCTCCAGCTTGGCTACAGAGTGAGACTCTGTCTCAAAAAAATGTTGTATTCAGTATCTCTTACATAGTAATGAAGACAGGCTAAAATATGAATGATTTTCAATGCGCACGAATTGTCTACACAGTCTGTTATGGGAGTTCAGAGAAGAGAGAATACTAGGATCAGATTTGTAGTAGAGGAATATCATTCAGGTGGCATTGGGAATAATTTGGATGTAATAACAGGAAGTAGGTGAATAATCTTTTCTGAGTTGAGTAGGGAAGCGACATAATTGATTTATGTTTTATTTAAGGCACTCTGGCTGCTTGGTGGGAAATTAGACTATGGTCTGGAGGTAGAAGAAGTGAATGAAACAAGTGAGTCAAGTTAGCAGGGATCATAGTATTCAGCTGATAAATACTATAAAGAGTTTACTTACCTTTCATTGTTTCAAGATTATTTATTTATTTATTTATTTTTTGAGATGGAGTCTTGCTCATGTCTCCCAGGCTTGAGGCAGTGGTGCAATCTCGGCTCACTACAACCTCCGCCTCGCAGATTCAAGTGGTTCTTCTCCCACAGCATCCCAAGTAGCTGGGACTACAGGCACACACCACCACGCCCAGCCAATTTTTGTATTTTTAGTAGAGATGGTGGGATTTCACCATGTTGACCAGGATGGTCTTGATTCTTGACCTCGTGATCCGCCGGCCTCGGCCTCCCAAAGTCCTGGGATTACAGGTGTGAACTACCACGCCCGGCCAAGATTTTTTTTTTTAATCCTGCTTCTTTATTAAAAAATTTTGCCATGTTTATAATAAAATACTGGGAGAATTTTTTATGTGTGTGCCAAGTTACCAGAAACTTTGATGTGCTTACCAATCCTCCAACCTAGTGCTGGTATTTGAATCTTCCTTCCTAGGGGGAGAATCTACACGTAAACATGTATATGTTCTCGTTCTTCATGTCATTTGATCTTAGCTTTTGTTCTTACACTGTTGAAGGTGCTGCAGTTTTCAGCTTTGGTTTTCCTTTCTTTATGATAATCCTATTTTAATGTATAAGATCCTTTCAGGCAACTGAAGTATGCAAGAGGCAGGTAGAATAGCAGCAATTTTAGATATTTATAAATTCATGTAATAAATATGATGGGTTTGGATTATTTGCTGCATTGCCAGTGAGTTTATTATAGTATATAACAATATTTAATCCAAATGGTGATAGAAATAAAAGGCCCACTTTGAGGTAAATCATTAATTTTTAAGGGATACAAGTTATGTTTTTAAGAATTTCTCAAGCTGAAGAATATTCAGTGTACACTCTGTGCTTGAAAAGTCTTAACACATAATCCACCAAGTCCAAATTAATTTTATATTCAAAGGTAAGATGGGCAAGTTTCACTTAAAGTTTTTGAAATTATTAAATAGTTCTGTCAAGCATTGAAAATAAAGGAAGAGAATGCTTATTGTCATTACATTTTAAGTGAAAAGATATAGCATTATAATTTTGCTTACAAATGTTTCCATGTTGTAGCAATTTTCTACTATGTTGTAATTGCTTATTTGACTCCACTCTTTTTCTCTCCCCTGCTACAGCAATCCTAGTTCCACTGGATATTTTTGAGTGATTAAATGTATTACTCACTTCTTTTTTGTATTCATTTTTTAAATAGAAAATGCATCAGATGCAGATTTATGGCTCCTGAACAGTTGCACTGTAAAAAACCCAGCTGAAGACCACTTTAGAAACTCAATTAAGTAAGTAGAAATTGATTTTTTCCCTATTTTTAATAATCAAAGTGAGAATTAGTACCAAAAAGTTAGCTTTTTTAAAAGGTTAATATAGATATTTAGTTGATATCAAAAAAGTATGTTGGACTTTTAAGATTATACTGTTTTGAATTTGATAAATAATAATACTTGTTATTTTTAAATTAAATTAATTTAAGTTCTGGGGTACGTGTACAGTATGTGCAAGTTTGTTATATAGGCAAACATGTGCCATGGTGGTTTGCTGCCCCTGTCAACCCGTCACCTAGGTGTTAAGCCCCATATGCGTTAGCTGTTTGTCCTGATGTTCTCTCTCCCCTGTCCCCCACAGGCTCGAGTGTCTGTTGTTCCCCTCCCTGTATCCCTGTATTCTTATTATTCAGCTCCCACTTATAAGTGGGAACATGCAGTGTTTGGTTTTCTGTTCCTGTGTTAGTTTGATGAGGATAACGGCTTCCAGCTCCATCTATGTCCTTGCAAGGGACATGATCTCTTTTCTTTTTATGGCTGCATAGTCTTCCATAGTGTATATGCACCACAGTTCTTTATCATTGATGGGCATTTGGGTTGATTCTGTGTGTTTGTTATTGTGAATAGTGCTGCCGTGAATATATGTGTACATGTATCTTTTTAATAGAATGATTTTTATTCCTTTGGGGATATACCCAGTAATGGGATTGATAGATTAAATGACATTTCTGGTTCTGGGTGTTTGAGAAATCGCCACACTGTCTTCCACAATGATTGAACTAATTTACATTCCCACCAACAGTATAAAAGTGTTTCTGTTTCTCCATAGCCTCACCAGCATCTGTTGTTTCTTGATTTTTATTTATTTATTTATTTATTTTATTTTATTTTTTTTTTTATTGCATTTTAGGTTTTGGGGTACATGTGAAAAACATGCAAGGTTGTTGCATAGGTGCATACGTGGCAGTGTGATTTGCTGCCTTCCACCCCTTCACCTATATCTGGCATTTCTCCCCATGCTATCTCTCCCCAACTCCCCCCCCTGCTGTCCCCCTCACTCCCCCGCAACAGACCCCAGTGTATAGTGCTCCCCTCCCTGTGTCCATGTGTTCCCATTGTTCAATACCCGTCTATAAGTGAGAACATGCAATGTTTGATTTTGTGTTCTTGTGTCAGTTTGCTGAGAATGATGGTTTCCAGGTTCATCCATGTCCCTACAAAGGACGCGAACTCATCGTTTTTGATGGCTGCATAATATTCCATGGTGTATATGTGCCACATTTTTCCTGTCCAGTCTATCATCGATGGTCATTTGGGTTGGTTCCAGGTCTTTGCTATTGTAAACTGTGCTGCAATGAACATTCGTGTGCATGTGTCCTTATAGTAGAATGTGTTTCTTGATTTTTAATAATTGCCATTCTGACTGGTGTGAGATGGTATCTCTTTGTGGTTTTGGCTTGCATTTCTCTAATGATCAAGGATGTTGAATGTTTTTTCATGTTTTTTGTCTGCATAAATGTCTTTTGAGAAGCGTCCATGTCCTTTGCCCACTTTTTAATGGGGTTGTTTTTTTTTTTTTTTTTTCCTGATAAATTTGTTTAAATTCCTGGTAGATTCTGAATATTAGATCTTTGTCACATGGATAGATTACAAAAATTTCCTCCCATTCTATAGGTTGTTTGTTCACTCTGATGATAGTTTCTTTTGCTGTACAGAAGCTCTTTAGTTTAATTAGATCCAATTTGTCAATTTTTGCTTTGTTGAAATTGTTTTGATGTTTTCATCATGAAATCTTTGCCTATGCCTATGTCCTGAATGATATTGCCTAGGTTTTCTTCTAGGGTTTTTGAGGTTTTGGGCTTTACATTTCAGTCTTTAATCAATCTTGAGTTAATTTTTGTATAAGATGTAAGGAAGGGGTCCAGTTTCAATTTTCTGCGTGTGACTAGCTAGTTTTCCTAGCACCATTTATCAAGTAGGGAATCCTCTCCCCATTGCTTGTTTTTGTCAGGTTTGTCAAAGATCAGATGGTTGGAGATGTGCGGTCTTATTATGTGAGTTCTCTATTCTGTTTCCTTAGTCTATATGTCTGTTTTTATACCAGTCCCATGCTGTTTTGATTACAGTAGACTTGTAATATAGTTTGAAGTTGGGTAGCGTGATGTCTCAGTTTTGTTCTTTTTGCTTAGGATTGTCTTGGCTATACGGGCTCTTTTTTGGTTTCATGTGAATTTTAAAGTAGTCTTTTTTCCTAGCTTATGAAGAGTGTCAACGGTAGTTTAATGGAAATAGTATTAAATCTATAAATTACTTTAGGCAGTATGGCCATTTTCACAATATTGATTCCTCCTATCCATGAGCATGGAGTGTTTTACTATTTGTCTGTTTCCTCTCTTATTTCCT
Source organism: Aotus nancymaae (assembly GCF_030222135.1). NCBI lineage: Eukaryota > Metazoa > Chordata > Mammalia > Primates > Aotidae > Aotus > Aotus nancymaae. Next base: position 17,393,401 of record NW_026988465.1, read on the forward strand.
TGAGCAGTGGTTTGTAGTTCTCCTTGCAAGGTCCTTCACGTCCCTTGTTAGCTGTTTTTCTAGGTATTTTATTCTCTTTGTGGCAGTTGTAATTGGGCGTTCACTCACGATTTGGCTCTCAGTTTGTCTATTGTTGGTATATAGGAATGCTTGTGATTTTTGCACATTGATTTTGTATCCTGAGACTTTGCTGAAGTTGCCTATTAGGTTAAAAAGTTTTTGGGCTGAGATGACAGGGTTTTCTAGAAATAGGATCATGTCATCTGCAAACAGAGACAGTTTGACTTTCTCTCTTTTTGTTTCAATACGCTTTACTGTTTTCTCTTTCCTGATTGTCCTGGCCAGAACTTCCAATACTATGTTGAATAGGAGTGGTGAGAGAGGGCATGTTTGTCTTGTGCCTGTTTTCAAGGAGAATGCTTCCAGCTTTTGCCTGGTCAGTATGATATGGGCTGTGGGTTTGGCATAAATGGTTCTTCTTATTTTGAGGTCGGTTTCATCAATACCTAGTTTATTGAGAGTTTTTAACATGAAGGGATGTTGAATTTTATTGAAGACCTTTTCTGCATCTATCGAGAAAATTGTGTGGTTTTTGTCTTTAGTTCTGTTTATGTGATGAATCACATTTATTGATTTGTGTATGTTGAACCAGGCTTGCATCCGGCGATGAAGCCTACCTGATCATGGTAGATAAGCTTTTTGATATACTGCTAGATTTGTCTGTCAGTATTTTATCGAAGATTTGTGCATTGATGTTCATCATGGATATTGGCCTGAAATTTTCTTTCTTTTTTTTTTTTTTTGGTATCTTTGCCAGGTTTTGGTATCAGGATGATGCTGGCCTCATAAAATGAGTCAGGGAGAAGTCCCTTCTTTTCATTTGTTTGGAATAGTTTCAGAAGAATGACTTTTTGAAGGGTTTTTTTTGTATGTCTGTCTCCTTAAGAATGATACTTTAATGGGAACTTTTCTAATAAGTGATTTCAGTATTTGTGAAGTTAGCTAATAGGTGATTTTTGAGTATTTATTAAGTATTAACTATGTGTTCTTCTCGGAGAATCAATGCATACTTTGTGAAATTGACTGACACAGTCCTTGCCTCTTTCCCTGCCCATTAGCACTGTTCTAAGTGCCACAGTCCCTGGCTTTCAAGGGAATTGCAGGTTGTTGAAGGGAAGTGGGCATATTAAGCCCTTGCTTCTTGCTTTGTTCTTTCAAGTTAATGTGGAAGAAGTATCCTTTTTTCACATTTTCTCTGAATCTTATCCCCACGTGTCTTATTAGAAACCTCTTTCTAGAAATTATGCCCTCATTCCATATTTCCAACCTCTGCAGCTCGCCTGGCGCTTACACATGCCTGGTTCTGTTCAGCTCCCTGTATCCCTGTTAGCTGTTGTCCTACATTTTTTCTTGCCTTCCCAGCTAGACTTTAAAAAATTTTTCACTTCTTCCCTTTATTCTCATACTCATTCTTCCCCTTTATTGTTTTATTGTGAAATATATTAAACATACATTCGCATTTATAAAACACATAGTTTAAATAATAATAAACACTTAAACATCTGCCACTCAGTTTAAGAAATATAACATTGTCAAGACTGTAGAAACTGCTGTGTTTTCATTCATAACTCCCAAGAAGTAACCTTTATCTTGACTTTTGTGAGTCATTTCCTTACTTTTATTAGTTAATGTATCATCTACTAAACAGTGTGTTGTCTTGTTTAGCCCTATTTTGAACTTGATCTGTTGAACTTATAGTATTTGTGTTCTTCGGAGATTTACTTCTTTTTCTCAGCATTATACTTTGAGATTTATTCATGTTAATGGGTGTAAAATAACTTTGGTCATTCATAGAATTTGCTACAATTTATTTGTTTTATTACTGGTAGAGTTTTGAAATTTTCCCAGTATTTTACTTAGATGAACATTCCTGCTATGAATATTTTAAACATGTTTTCTCGTGCACATGTGTAAGAATTATTCTAGAATATGAACCTGGGAGTTGAATGATTGGGTAACATATCTGTGTACATTCAAACTTAATTAGGTAATGCCAATTTCTTTTCACAAATGGATGTGGTAGTGTGCATTCCCACCAGTAATGGATATGTGTATTTGTTGTTTTCTGTTTTTGCCAGTACTTGGTATGGCCAGACTTAAGTTTTTACAAGTCTGTTGATGATAATGGTATTTTGTTTTGGTTTTAATTTGCATTCCTTTTTTTTTTTTCCCTTTGAGACAGGCTCTCACTCTGTTGCCCAGGCTGGAGTGCAGTGGTAGGATCTCGGCTCACTGCAACCTCTGTCTCTCATGTTCAAAGGATTCTTCTGCCTCAGCCTCCTGGGTAGCTGGGATCACAGGTGTGCACCACCACACCCAGCTATTTTTTTTGAGAGGGAGTCTTGCTTTGTTGCCAGGCTGCAGTGCAGTGGCGTGATCTTGGCTCACTGAAACCAGTGACTCTTTGTTTCAAGCAATTCTCCTACCTCAGCCTCCTTAGTAGCTGGGATTACAGGTGCTAGACACCACGTCCAGCTAATTTTCGTATTGTTAGGAGAGATGGGGTTTCACCATGTTGGCCAGGATGGTCTCAATCTCCTGACCTTGTGATCCGTCCACCTTGGCCTCCCAAAGTTCTGGGATTACAGGCGTGAGCCACTGCACTTGGCCTTAATTCCATTTCTATGATCATTAATGAAATGGAGCTTTGTAGAATAAATCTATAAGCTCTTTGGATTTTATTTTTTTGTAAAATGGCATCTCAAGTCATTTGTTTATTTTTGTTTTTTTCTCCCTTTTAATTTTTTATTTGTGGCCATATATTATGTGTCTTACATATCCTAATCCTTACATATTATACACGTTGCAAATATCTTCTCCCAGCTGTGGCTTATCTTTTCACTTTATTTTGTGGTATCTTTTAAGATAAATACTGATTTAAAATTTATTAATCTGTTCTTTTTGTGTTCTTATTGTTTAAGAAGTCTTTTCTTACTCTGAAGCTATTAAGATATTCTCCTGTATTTTCTTCTAAAAGTTTCATGATTTGACCTTTTACATTTAGGTCTACAATTCATCTGGAGTTGATTATTATTATTTTTTGGTATGGTACCAGAAGGGGTCAGATTTTATTTTATGTTTTTCTCTGTAGATAACCAATTGTTTCATTATCGTTAGTGAATTTATTTATTTTTAATTTATATTCTTTCTCCTTTTATCTGTACATTACCCACCCTTTCATATGTTGAGTGTCCATAGATATTTAAGTCTGTTCTGGGTCCTCTATTTCATTCCTTTGATCTATTTCTCTTTTCTGGTTCTTGTTCTACACAGTCATGGGTAGTATTGAGTTATATTAAGGCTACCTATTTGATAGTGCTAGTACCTTTTTGTTCTTCTTTAAGAGTGTATCAGTTTTTAAGTCTAACAAAGAATACCATTGTGCTTTTGTGATTATTTTTAATCTTTAGATGATTTTGGGGAGAACTGAATCTTCACAATTTTGAATTATCTGACTCAGTTCTGTTCTAACTTTTTAAGGATTTATTCTTTTCTTTCTGTATCTCTTGTACATCTTTTAGACTTTTTTCTACCAATGCAGTTATTGAATTGCTCCAGTGCCAATAAGAAAATAAACTTATTTTTTCTTCTTTTACCTGCACAATACATATTTTGTATTTTTATACTACTGTAAAAGGTAAACTTAAAAATTTCTTCATTTTCTGTGTTTGCTGCCTTGGTGTCAGGGAATTAATTGTGGTAGCAGCGTGAAGGATGGTTGTGTGTAAGGAAGAGTATAGATCAGTTGTGAGGATGGGGCGGTCATAGTCCAGGTACAGAGGGTCTCACCTAAAGTGGAGGTATTCAGAATCGGAAGGAAGACATTGACTTGAGAAGGAAGAATTCTTAAACCAGGGTTCCCCACCCCCTAGCTGTGGACCTGCACTCGTCTGTGGCCTGCTAGAAACTGGCTGCACAGCAGGAAGTGAGTGGCAGCCCAGCAAGCATTATTGCCTGAGGTCTGCCTCCTATTAGATCATCAGCAGCGTTAGATTCTTACAGGGGCACAAACGCTGTAACTGCGCATGTGAGGGATCTAGGTTGTATGCTCCTTATGAGACTCTAAATTAATGCTTGATGACATGAGGTGGAACAGTTTCACCCCAAAACCATACCTTCCACCTTCTGGTCTGTGGAAAAATCGTCTTCCATGAAGCTACTACCTGGTGCCAGAAAGTTTGGGGACCGCTGCTTTACATGTTCCACATTGTCCAAGATGACTAAGGTCTTTGGCTAGAATGAAGTAAGGAATTCTAGGAAGGGAGTTTAATTTAAGAGATGACATGTTTTGGGTTTGAGCATGCCATATTTGAAGTTACAGATAAATATTTTAATAAGATAATGAATATACTTGAGCTTTATTGAGTGTCTTCTATGTGACAGGCAGTGTTCTAAGTGCTTTAGATGAATTAGATATTATCTAGCTTAATAAAGTAGAAATGACACAAGAAAAGTTTGCCATTTGAGCACTACAAAGCTAGTGGTAGCAAGCACAGGTCCCTCTAATGTACTATTCTGCTCGATTGAAAGAAAATTTAAAGATATTATATATGAGTAAGCATTTTTAATGGCTTTGAAGGCTTTTATCATCACAACTATCTCTTATTAAGATAACACTTAAACTAACATTTCATTTGTTTCCAGAATAAATACAATTCTGTAAAAGGGACAATAACAGTTAACATTGGGAAAGTATCAGATTGAGGTGACATTTATACATATGAAATATTTTAGTGATAACTTACTCTTGTGAAGCGTTTTGCTTTATTTAGATATTTTCCCAGTTGTGGTCACCATTGCCTAACAGAAAACGACAAAGATGAGTAGTGTAACATCGTTATACATTAAGTCATGCTACGTACGTGTCTCTTCTCATCCTCCGGCTCCATCCTTTCCCTTTGCTATGTTCTCTTGCATGCCTTTTGGTTTTCCATGAGAGTTAGGTGAAGCTTAGAATCGAAGAGAGCCTGATAAGGTGTTGCGTCTCCTTCTGTTGCACTGAGTCCTTTATACCCAAATGTACAGATTTACAGCAGTGGGGTGGGATCTGCTTTTTTCTAACCTAGACTCTTTACCCATGATTGCTTCACTTTGCTACTCATTCCTGTGTGTCATCATCTCTCCACCGTCTGTTTTTGTTTTCCTTCCAGTACTTTTTGGTGTTAAATAGTTGTTTTAAATTATGCATCACATTATGTTGTTTCCCTTGAGCCATCACACAAAAGATCACCTTGTTGTGACAGGAATAAAGAAAGATGACTCTAAGGGATTTACTGTCTTTCCTGTGATTAATACAGTCTCCTTGATTAAGATCCAGAAATTGTGAATTTGTGACACGACAGCTATGGACTGAATTATTTTGTTGTTTGTTTTGGGGCTTTATTTTTCCCAAGGTTTTTTACAGTGTTTGTATTATTGATATTCAGATAGATAAAAGAGTAAGACTTTTATGTAGCAAAGCTAGAGATAAGAGTGACTTTTGGGTTGCCTTTTCACCTTAGAAATCTTAAATGTTATTGCCCTTACTGATTCAGAAAGAATCACTAGTAAGCCCTCTGTGTTATGGTGACAGCCTACTGCACGCATACTGTTTCCTCTTGAGCATTTGTCATTTGCCTTTGTTTTATTGTTTTATCCATTAGACTATTTTGATTTAGACAATATGGGCTTTAACTTGGGGGTTCTTGAGTAAATGAAAAAGATCAAAAGTTTCAAAAAATAAAATTTGCTCTTAATGATAGTATCAAATAAGGAAACTCCTTTGGTTAATGCTTTATAGAAGTGTGGGATCTTTTCCGTGCCACCTACAGGAGGTCATTCACAGGCTGGTGAAAATAAACACATCTTGTGTGTCCTATAGAAATGACAGAAGGAATAGCCAGCTTTCTTTGATCTTGGACTGTCGACCTCTATTTGACCTTGTGCATTATTAACCCAAATGGGGACTGTGGTTTAGCCATACTGATACTGGATAGACAGGAGTCACTTGTTCTCTAACTGCCTTTGCCTGTAGAAATAAATGGTAATATTGAAGGGATGGCTTAGGTATCTGAGTGTAATTACTTGAAAGAACAATTGAAAATAAAGGCAGAACTGGGTAAAGGAAAAAAATGTGTGTTTGAGACAGAGGATACCTGCTTGTATCGCATCTTTTCTCTACAGGAAAGCTCCTGCATGCTGTTCTGTTGAGCAAAACATAGACGTTATTGGATTGTCATTCCTATGATGAAAATATTCTTTGTTGTATGTGGATTTATTTTTGAGTTCTTTTTCATCATAAGCTGAAGTTGGGGGAGGTACCAGAATGTTATTTCAACTTGAACTTGTAAAGTTAATTGCTTTCAAAAATAGCTGACTTCATAAGAACAGAGAAGTGGTGGCCCTTTCAGTTAGTAATTATCCAGTTTAAAGGAATTAAAAGAAAACCCTTTCCACTTCTCTCGTTAACCACATTTACTAGAAACTTTTTTTTAACTAAACTTCTAAAAGTTACTTTTATTTAATTTTTGAGACAAGGTCTCGTTCTGTTGCCCAGGTTGGAGTGCAGTAGCACGATCATGGCTTACTGTAGCCTCATCCTCCTGGGCCAAAGCAATTCTGCTACCTCAGTCTCTTGAGTACCTGGGACTACAGGCACACACCACCACTAGCCAGTATGTTGTTGTTGTTATTATTATTATTATTATTTTAGTAGAGGTGAGGTCTTGCTATGTTGCTCAGACTGGTCTTGAACTCCTGACCTCAATCAAGTGATCCTCTTGTCTTGGCTTCCCAAAGTGTTGGAGTTTACAGGCATGAGCCACTGTAACTGACTTCCCAAATTAATTTTTAATTAAAAAAAATTTGGCATTAAAAGGTAAAAACCACAGGGTTTTGGTTTGGCCTTTTGTGAAAATATGTTAGATAATGCAAGTTATTTGAGTTATACTTTAAAAAACACTATAGTTTGTTGATTTTTTTGTTAAACTTAGATATTTTAATTTTAACTCTTCTCATTATATGAAATGACTATAGTTTCATCTTATATGTTCTTTTACCAGTCACAATCTCATTTGTTCAGTGATCCTTGCCCGCCAAAAAGTATCCTTTTACATGGAAAGTTAGTTCAAAATATTGGTCTGTTTGAATTAATTAGTATTATTGGTTAGGTATTGTCTGATAAGACTTGTTCCTCTCAACAGTGCTGTGCTTAATGTGAATTCACATTTTCCTACCATTTCTCATCTACGTCCACTGTTTAGATACCGTCTATATGCTGATTTCTCCCAAATCTTTGTTTTTGATCTTTATGTCTTCTTATAAGTTCCATCCTCGTATATCCCGCTGCTTCCTTGACTTCTCCATTTGGATGACCTTGACCATGGACACCTCACATCATTGTATCAGGACCTCCTTCTTATCTACCTTTTCTCTAGCTAGCATTTCCATTAGTATTGCCCATCTTCTTTGATTGTGGTCATCAGGTAATTACATATCATTTCTTAGGTAACAGAGGTTTTTTAAAAAAATTGTTCAGTGCCTCCCTCCCCTACCTCTTTTCTTGCCACTGGGCTATAGAATGTTACTTCCTCCCCACATCAGAAAATTTCCCAAGCACATAATGTATTTGCATATGTTCTTCCCTTCCTTGGACTATCCTCTCTCTTTCTTCCTGATGCATGCCCTCACCTCCACCTACCCCACATTAATCCCACCTGGCTGAATAGTTGATCTTTGGAACTCATGTCAAACATAACAACATTTCTGAGGTCATCTCCCTTTTAACCCTCACCTTACCTCTTAAAGAGCTGTTCCATGCTAGTTCTTTATCCCATATTAACATCTATTTTTATGTATTACATTTTATTATTTGTTTACATAGTTGGCTTGCTGCTAGATTTTGAGTTTTGAGGTTATAGGATACTGACCTCAGAAAAATTCTTTTTATGAAGCCTTTGACCCTCTGACTCTACTATGTAATGATTTTCCTTGTTCTGGGAAACAAATACCATTAATAGACAAAGACCATTTGTCAACAGTTGTAAGAATGTTCTCGAAAGGTTGCAGTGAGTCCCTTAATAGACACAGGCTGTGTATTTGTAAAAAGGGGAAAGAACATTCTAACTTTCTAATTTCGAATTTCTAATATTGTATTCCTGAGAGAAGTAGTAAAAGGAGTAAGCATACTTCTCCCTTCTTGGGGTAGTCACCTGGTCATGCTGGTGGGATCTTGTGCTCCTCACTATCCTAAATGAGCTCCAGGCCAGCTTCGGGACCATCACATTAGATTAGTTAAAGCATCCCATCTTCGGTCAGAGAGTAGGAAAAGTGGATAAAAACCTGGTAGTGTTTGGCCTTGAGTTTGGCACAGAATCATAATTACTTGATACATGTTTGTATAATTAGGTTAAACTGATTCTCCCTCTTTTTGGGAAAAGGGTTTAGTATCCTGCTGCCATTGCGTTAAGTCATCATTAATGTATTTATGGTAAGTACATTATAAGTTGTATAAGTAACATAACTGCATTGTATCAGAGCACTTGTCTTACCTTTAGGTATCAAATTGTCCAGATTTGGGAGTGAGCAAAAAACACCAGATATACCACCAAAATTAAAAAAAAAAAAAAATCAAGTGGTTATTGCTGGGGAAGAAGTAGCAGCGTGGAAAAGGCTGACTTGATAAAGGATGTTGTGAAATGGGGGAAACAGATCTAACAGGACAGTGACGTTGTCTCTGTGATTGACTGAGATCTCTTTTGTCTCTAGAACAATGCCTGATGAACAGCACTGACTTATTTATTCATTAAATTGAATTGAAATATTTGATGAAGGCCAAGTTTCTCTAAATAATATTCTTGTTTATGGATTAGGTCTTATTATGTATCATATGTGAATTCATTTTATTCAAGTCTTATGTCACTGTTTTGTTTAGTCTATTTTCTCTTGTTGCTATGATTTTGTAATTTTTTCTCCCATGAGCTTGTTTGGAGTTAATAATGGCGTTTGAGGAGCAAGCTTTCTGGAAACATAGAAGAAGAGTTTTTTGTTGACGGCAGAAGTATGGGGTGAGAGTAATGTATGTTCAGAGCAGCTTCTGACCATTTCCTATTATAGACTGCAAGTTATTTTCTAACTCTGGAAAAATATGGACATGAACGAGAGGGAAGGCATAATATCATGTAATGTATTCCAGTGAGCAGTGTTTTGGAAATAAAAAAAGTCTCTTTTAGTGTTTAATTCCTGGTTTTATTTGGAAAAAAAAAAAAGAAATTGTAAACTTACAGTTAAAAGATTAGTAACTTAATTTGCAAATCAGCAACAGAAAAAGCAGCTCAGAGGTGGTAAGGCCATTTCAAAATGCAAAACTGAGTTTTGTAGATATCTAAAATCTTTTTGAAGAATAGTATTTTGCATATTTTATGATTAATGTTACATCAACAGTTGCTTTGTTTTTGCCATTTTAAGCAAGAGAGTGAATGAAAGAGGGCAGTGTATTATGTACTGGCAACAGCTGGCTGATAGCATTGAAATACTTACGTAATTAAATATATGTGTTGGCTGTTGTCCTAACAGCTCTGTAGGTGGAGGCTCCAGAAAGCATGCAGAAACTTGCTTTAGCAGGTTTAAAGAAGAAATCAACATGATCTAAGTCTGTTCTTTTAGCCAAGAGTGATTTCCTATTGTTTTGGTTTGAAAGACATTCTACTTATACTTGGTGTGTGTGTTTATATAACAGCAGAGAAAAAAAAGACTCTTGTTTTTTTCTTCTCTTACTGTTTTCTCTAAGAGTGACAAACATAGTCTTTCATAATTTTTTAGTCAGTAGTATTATTTAATAACTGATAATAAGTAAATTAAAAACACATTTTGTTTAAAACCATAGGGCATGCTACCAAAGTATTAAATATTAACCCTTTTTATTTCTTACTTATGGTTATACTTAGGTGTCATTCTCTGGGCCACATTGACAAAGTTATTTAGAATATAGACTGTATTAAGTCATGGATTGCTGTGATCCTGGAAAAGTGGATAGGGGTGGCAGGTAATATGCAACTTACTTTTACCTAATAGCTGTGGATCTAAATCTTACTCACAGTGCCCCACGTTCACCTATTTTACTGTTTTTTTAGCTCTAAGGCTGAGGCTGGTCCCTACCGTACCTTTGATGACAGGATGGCACTTTCGTGGGTGTTAGAAAGAGTGCGTAGACACAGTGCAGCACCGCTGTGTGGGGCTGCCCATATTAATAACTCTGTCATCTCTTTATCTGTCTGCACCCATTTTCAGAGTTCCTTAGGGGCAGCCACTATATCTTTTATCTGTATTCCAGCATCTTATACAGTGATTGACAGTGATAGCTGAACAAATGAATGAACCAGCTCATGTATTTGCTTCCTTTGTATGTTTATCTTTCCCATCCCTTCCATCCTCTGCCTCTGTCAGATCTAATGTCTTTTTCTGGATTTTCATAGAACTTTTTCTTTGTCTCTTTCTTATTAGATTGTAAGACTTTGAACTTGAGGTTGTCCACATGTCATAGAAAACCTAAAAAGTAGAGACTTAAATGAGTTAGGGAATTTATTTTTTGTATATATTGCAAAGTCCACAGTTAGGAAGTTGCTGGCTTTGGTTTACCAATTTAAGGGTGTGAGGATTGAAGTTGGTGTTTTATAGGTCTTTCCATTTTGGTGTCAAATGGTTATTGCTCTCTGGCCATCACATGCACTTTCCCCACAGAAAAGGTGAAAATACCAAACTGGTGTGTCAGCTGAGTCTGTCCCTTCTTTAAAGGAGCTTTATAGGAAATCTCACTCAAAACCCGTGCTTGTGTCTCGTTGTGTGGAATCGTATCACAAGACTACCTCTATTTGTAAGAGAGGCTGGGAAATGCAGTGTTTTTAATTTTTTTTAGTTTGCTTTTATACTGCACACATTGTTGCTCCCAACAGAATTGGGGGTCTGTTAGTAAGAAGATGGGGAGATTGGGATAATGTTCATTGGCTTGATAGCTCTGCTATAGGGCATAAACTTTGGGACAAGATATAAATTTTACTTATTTTTTTATCATTTATCAGGACCAGTATATTGGAGAAGGTCCTCAATATACTTGTGAACAAATGATCCTTCTTTCTCCTGTTATCTTTATTCAGAACATTTAGGAAATAATATAGTTGACATTTAAGAACTTCTCCTGTTTTTGCTTACTCCAAGTGGTCTCTGATGAAGGACTAACAGAATATACAGAAGTTCATGGCTGAGTTGTTGGACACACATTTTTTTTTTAAAAATGGGACTTGCACATATTTTCTACTCTTAAGACCTGCATTGGCCATATTTGAAATGGAATCTATAAGGAAAATATGTTTTTCATTGTTTCTGAGTTTCATTTCTTTGGTATAATAATCATAGGCCTGGTTTAAAACCCAGAATTTAGACATAAAACAAAAGTGGAGTTTATAATGATGATCATGGAGGGTCTTAACCAATTGGAAAACATGTTGAATGAGAGTTAAATTCATTTTATAATTAAATGTTTAGAAAACAATATTTTGTTTAATTCTTAAAAAATTTAGTTATAGTTGAAAAATACCATCTTTCACTAAGATGGAAATTTAATGTTTAGGTCTCACTTGAAAAAAAACGGAGAATTTGATGTAACAAGTGAAAATCTAACCAATGGGAAGAGTCTTATAAAACTTGCTGGAGATTTTTTTTAGGTTGGTGCCATTGGATATTATCAGAGGGAAGTTAAGGCTGTCAAATTCTCATTCCAGAATATAACCTACACATTCTGCAACAGTTTCTTTTGTGTGTTTCTGTACAGATATAATATTGAATTTTTGTCAGGAACTACCCAGATACAATTAGGTTCTACTGACCCATTCTTTGCTGTTTCTTTGTGTGCCTGTGTGCTCACAGGCGATTCTGTTTGCTTTTCTCAGTGTAGATGCATTAAGAAAGAAACTGACAGAATCACATGATAGAAGCTGTTTTGGGAAAAATACAAATTAAAATGGATGTCAAGGATCTCTTTAACAATATGTTTTAGAAGTCAACAGCTCATCCTTTGTGCCAACCAACAATTTGCTTTCCAGCTCATAAATTTCTTTTCTATTACAAGAGGAATCAGATAAGCAAGTTGATGGCAAAACTAAAAAGTTTAATTTGGTGCTTTCCTTAAGTGCCTGTCAGTATTTTATGATAGTTACTGAAGGCAAAGACTTGTTTTTCTTTCAATGACAAAATAGTTTGAGTCAACATATTTTGTAGTATTTTAATCATCGATAGTTGAAACATTGATTAACTGTTTTGATGTTTTTACCGTTTTAATTTAGTAACAAAGGATTTGATGTCATTGCTCAAGTAAATTTTTTAAAAGGTAATTTAAAAAGTAAGAATAGAACTGGAGTGTATTCACTGAACAAATTCTAAGAAACTTCAAAAAAATTATCTTCCATCTAGGCTGCAAGCTTTTTCTTATTTGTCATTTCAGATACTTGTATATTGAGAAATTTGCAGTGTACCAACTTGGTAATCAGTAATGGGTGTCTTATAGTCAGAACTTTTAAAACTCAGAGTGATCCAGGGAAAATGGTGGCCTGAGTATGTATTTTCACTCCTCTCATTGTCACACTGCCTAAATAATGTTGAACAACTGTGAGAGCCTTTGTGCCTGGTGTTACAGGGGAGCACATATGCAGCTGAGATGCTGGGTCTTGGGCGGAAGTTGTGCTGTATAGATGGGGTTCAGGGAGTGACCTTATCTGTGTTCCTTGTGGTGATGGAGAGGAGAGTCCAGGACCTAGAATCTGGAGAGTCTCAGCTCTCCTGTAGACCTGGCGCAGTATCTTTAAAACTTATCACACCCAGTAATTCTCTTATATGAAAAGTGTTTTGTAACATATCCTTTGTTATACTAAAGTGAAAATCTTAAATAATATAATCTATGTACACATATTATTAACAAATCAATTAGCACAGTTTTCTGAATGTAATTAATATAAGGGAAGAGGAAAAAAATTGTTAATGTAATACATATTTCAAAACACAAATGCTTAGGCACAAATATACTAAAAGACCTAATGAAATGGCCTGTATACAGAATTACAGTGACAGTGAGAATAATGAATGCAGTCTGATATGTGTGTCACCTTAACAGCTTAAATGCCAAGAACAGCGTTGGTGATATAACGATGCATCTTTCCAGAACGGGTGATGTCTGTTGCTAAAGTTGTTAATGAAACCAAGTATGTTCTTCCTTCCATTTTCACAGAGGTTGGATTCCTGAAACTGTACAAGAAATACATTAAGTCCTCACTTAATGTCAATGATAAGTTCTTGGAAACTATAACTTTAGTCGAAATGATGTGTGGAGAGATGAGGTTTTTTTTTTTTCTTAGCAATGTTATAAACAATGTTGAATGACACAGTGTTATTCTGGGAGCTACTATATGTAAAATGGAGATAGGTTCTAAGGAGATACGATAAATCTGTTTTTTACATACATGCATGTGAAGTGAGGCTTTCAGAACTCACAGGTCATGTGGAATTCTCTGTACAGCATAGATCTGTACAGCATACATCTAGCACCTTTGACTTCTGCCCACTTAATGTCAGTTGCACCCTCCAATTGGTATTATATCCAAAAGATTTGGATTTAACTACTTACTGATTGAAATTTCCATATGGCCTGAAGCATACAAAACAAGATAAAAGAGTAACAGGAGAATATGGATGTGAAGGTATATATGACATTATGTTTATAAATTTAAATAAATACTATTAAAGAGCTCCTTACATTAGACAACATAATTAGAAAGTATACGAAGGGCATAAACAGGCAATTTATGGAAGAGGATGTACAAATAAAAATGGAAAGATTTTCATTCTTGCCAGTGCTCAGGGAAATATGGATTAAGTGAGATACTGGTTTTTGCTCACTAGATTTTTTTTTTTTTTTTTTTTTGCCCGGTAGGCCCGGTGCTCCCGAGAGTGTGGGGAACTGTTGTTTACTCTGATACATTGCTGGTAGAAGTTTGAATTGCTATGATGTTCTGTGAAAGTTGTTTTTTTGATAGGTATAAAAATTAAAAATATATCTGCTCCTTGATTTAGGAATCCTGTGTTTTAGGACCCTCTTCTGCAGATAGATATTAAACACCTGTCTGCTAGGATAGGAACATAAAGTTATTTATTGCATGATTGTTTATAATACAAAAAGTGTTGTAACAAATCTTATGCCATCTTAGGTATTCTTCTTTATGGGCACACATTAATGCATTTTACAGCAACTCATCCTGGAATCTGCTTACGTAGATTTGCCCAGCTGAGAAGCAACTTGAGGGCTGATCTTCTCCTACGTTCCAAAGAATTTTTTCTTTCACTTATTAGTGATTATGATGACATTATCTTTTATTGAAACTGTTTCAAACTACATGAAAGCATGCTCTGATGACATTTTTGAAGTGTCTGGATTCTGCTTGCCACTGTTTGAAGATTTAACTAGTTCTTTCTTTAATTAATATTGAGCTCTTCCAGCATCATCTTACCACTGGAATGGCATGTACCATTTGGCTCGTCTTTCCATTTCATGGCTAGTCAAAAGAGACACATTTTAGACATTAACTAACTGAACATTCTTTACTGTAATAGATTTGGAACTTTTATCTAAAACAAATGTTTATGTTCTCTGGCCACTGTGTTGAATATGTATGGTATGTCTCTTCCATTTGGCAGCATTTGGTTCAGTTTTCACTGCCCTTGAAATAAACATACTTGTTCTGAATGGCAGTCTTAAGGATTTTCCAAAGTCAATGATGTTTGCACCACATCTGGCCAGACATTTTTATGTGATACATTTAAGAGAGTCAGTATTCATTAATTTGATGAATATTTCTTGAATGCCTACTACGCTTTACAGGCTTTAGTAATTCAGAGATTAATGACACAGTCACTGCTCTTAGGACAGGATAGGTTAACCAAAAGGGCAGAGTTTTAGCCACATTATTATAATACAGCCAGGGAAGTGTAGTCATGCTTCTTTGTTGACAATGATACCTGAATGGGTATCAATGCACTTGGTTTTTAAAATCCTGGGTCTTATTCAAGTCTATACTCATCCTGGGTCTCTGTATCTTATTTAAATCCCCCTTCCCTCAACAATAAGCAAACTTTGCTATCTGAGGTAATGAGAAATCTTGAGGATGGGTAGCACCAGCTTTGATTAATTCAGTTGCTTAAAGATGTTATCAAAGACTCTAGGCACTAAGTACTTTGTATTTTTTCCTTATCTTTTTCTCTTCTGCCATGTTCGATGTGATGGCTTGGACTTCAGTAAAGTTAAAAAGTTACTTTTGGCTGGGTGCAGTGGCTCATGACAGTAATCCCAGCATTTTGGGAGGCCCAGGTGGGCGGATCATTGTGTCAGGAGTTTGAGACCAGGCTGAAAAATGAAGTGAAACCCCGTCTCCACTAAAAATACAAAAAATTAGGCTGATGTGGTGGTGGTAGGCACCTGTAACCTCAGCTACTTAGGAGGCTGAGGCAGGAGAATTGCTTGAACCCAGGAGGCAGAGGTTGCAGTCAGCTGAGATCATGCCATTACACTCCAGCCCAGGCGACAGTGCGAGACTCTGTCTCAGGGGAAATAAACAAACAAACAAACAAATAAATAAGGTTACTTTGATAAGCTGGCTGCCTGGGTTTTGGATACCATGTATAAAGGAACAGTTTCTTTCCTATGTGTACTTTTTTGGGGTAAATTTTTAATCATTTTATGCTAATAGGAAAATTGTAAGAATAGTATACTGAATTTGTGTATACTCATTACCCACATTCAACAAATGTGCATATATTAATTACCACATTATTTTACTTTTTTGGTGTATATGATTTTCATGGCTAAGATTTTACAACAAAAGGGCATGCAGTGGAAACTTCATTACAGCACTGACGTTAGCCACCGTTTGCCCTTTGCCAGAGTATATACAAGTGACTCTGTAAATATCTTTCCTCCCTTTGTCCGTTGTCTCTCTTTCCCTTCCTCTCTCTCTTCCCTCTGTGTTTTTCCCTCCCTTTCTCTTTCTTCCCTCCCTGCCTCCCTTCCTTCCTCCAGTTGTGCATCCTGGAATAATTCCATATGGGTATACAAATTCATAGAATATTGGTTTGTTCTATTTATGGATTTTTAGTGTTCCACTTTATGTGCATGAAATTTTATTAACCAGTCACCTTTTGATTCTTTTTGGTAATAACTGGCATTATAAATATTGTTTAGAAGAATGTTTTTTAAAGTATTTATTTATATTTTTGGAGATGGAGTCTCGCTACGTTGCCCAGGCTGGAGTGCGGTTATTCGCAGGTGCAGCCATAGCATACTGCAGCCTTGAAATCCTGGGCTAAAGCCGTTTTCCTGCCTCAGCTTCCTGCGTAGCTGGGACTACAGGCATGTGCTACTGAGCTAGCTTATAAACATGTTTTGACTGGAAACTTTAGTTGTTGATTATGTAGAGTATGTAAACAGTTTTTAACTTGCATCTTGAAATAATAACATGATTGCTGAAATGTTTCAAAAGTAGTGCAAAGGCTTCCCATGGACCTTTCACCCAGCTTCCTTTAATGTTTAAATATTTTGGATAGCCATAATGCAGTGATCAAACCAGAGAATTAATATTGATATACAATGGTAATAACTGTTGTACAGACATAATTCACATTTTGTCTTTTTTTCTGGCTCAATTTAGGATTCTCCCTTGCATTTAGTTGTCATTCACTGTTACCTCCAATCTGGGACAGAGCCTCAGTTTTTCTTCTTTTATGACCTTGACACTTTGGAAGAATGCTTGTCAGTTGTGTTATAGAACATTGCTCAGTTTGCATTTGCTTGATATTTCCCCATGATTAGGTTCAGATGCCATGCATTTTATCAGGAATATAGGAGTGGTGAATAAGATTCAGGATGTTTATATATCTGTGCTAGTTAACGTTTACATCTAGTAACCAGGTGTAAACTTCATTTAAGGTGGTAGCTGTCAGTTTTCTGCACTGCAAAGTTACTGTCTTCCCCTTTGGAACTGTAGGTATTTCTTGATTCTTTGGTACTGTGCATATATCCTAGTTCTCATCATGCGTCACTATTATAATTTTAGCATCCCTTGGTTATTCTTACCTCTAACAGTCAATACAATTGTATTTTCAAGTGATGATTTTTTTCTTTCCATCATGTCTTCTCCACTTATTAATTTAAATTTTACTGTAAAGAAGAGCTGTAGAATGAGTATGTTTTCTCTCATTTATTTATGTTTTTGGTTACTTGTATCAGTGTAGCCTTATGGGTCTTTATTTTTTGAGGCATAATCCGTAACTGTCATTATATTATCACCCATATTGTTCTGGACGAGGCCAGTGGAAGTGGCTTCAGGTTGGCTCCTTTATCTTTGTTGTTGTTGTTGCTTTTCTTATTGAGTGACAATTTAAATGACAAGCTATGGAACTCGGCTCACTACTAATGAGAATGGTACGAGGCTTGACTTCCCCCCTGCCCATCTTAACCATTTTTAAGTGTAGAGTTCAGCAGTGTTAGCTCCATTCACATTGTTACCCAGTGCTCCTGTATCCTTTTAATATGCCTCTGCTTTGAGCACTTCCTTATTTTCCAGCACCATGCAATAGTTCAGGCTAATCTTGTATTTTGTTTGCCTCAGGTCCTGGTTTGAGTAATTTCTCCACGAAGCCCTGGTTCCTTTCATTGGTGAATGGTATAAAGAAACCACAGTCTGGGCACTAGATATGCTCATTGCTACTGGGATGTCATTGCTTCCAGGTACTCTTAGTAGATTATATCTACTAAGACTTAGGAGATATACGTATTTACACAAACACATATAACTATTTCAGCTTACCTGTATATGTATTAAAAAGCATGAGGTCATCCTATTCCCTTTGATTCTACTTCAGCTGCATAGGATTTCATTCTAGCATTCTCCCTTTTCTTATATGTAGTTCTGCTCTTTACCAGTGAAATACGGAAAATCTCATTTTCTACAGTATATTTACATTATTTGTTCAATCTTATTAATCATATGCATTGGTTTCAGAATTACCCATCTCTGTGTGAAAAAGAAATTTTACTTACAAGAATATAATATTTACTTTTAGTCCTTTTATCCAGTTTACTTGGGTTAGTTCTTTGCCACTCAAATCAAATTGTTTTCAATTTGTAATACAATTAGATTAATTTGTTACCATTTGTATTCTGTTGTGGATTCTCCCCACTTCTTGGATGGTTTCAATTTTTTGAGTTTGTGAAATAGGGGCATGGCTCTCAAAGTCACAACGATATTAAATAGTTTACTCAGAGAATGGTCACTGCCCACTCATCCTTTCGCCATCCCCATTACTCCATTCTTTCCATCTTGAGCCCACCTGTCTACCATTAGCTTCTGACTTCTCCTTCCATTCATTTATGTTTTGTACAAACAGGCAGAAGTCAGCAGTGATTTTTGTATTTTGATCATGCCTTCTACATTTGTTAACTGGAATTTCAGTGTAAAAAAGAATGGTCTCTTATTCCCCATTTATTTATTTATTCAATTTCTTATGTCAGTGTAGAATCATGATTATTCTGTAGGTCATAATGTCATAGAATAAATATACAGAATTCTCTGTATGAAATGTATGGAAAATTTTAAATTTCCTTTTGATTTTTTACTTAAATGACGGCATACTATATATATATATATTTTTTTTTTTTTTTTTTTTTTGCTTTTCATAATGTAACCTGGGAACTCTGCATCAGTTAATAGAGATCTTTGTCACTCTTTCTTATGGCTGCATAGTTTTCCATGGAGTGAGTGTATAGTGGTATATTCAACTACTTTCCCATGTGTAGGATTTAGGTTGTTCGATATTTTGCAATTCCCAACTGTGTGGCAGCGAGTGAACTTTTGCTTATGGATTTTTATATTGTTGGAAGTATATCTTTGGGGTGAATTTCTAGAATGGGCACTGCTGGATTGAAAGGTAGGTGCAATTATAGATATTGCCTAGTTACCCTCCAAAAGGGTTTCAACACTTCGTATCCTTACCACCAATGTATAAAAATTGCATGTTTCCCTGCAGACTCTCAAATGGAATTTTATTGTTGTGATCCTTTATAAAATTTTTACCTTTCAATAGGGAAGAAATGATATTTCAAGGTTTTCATTTTTCGTTTCTGTAATTGTGAGTGAGTTTGACCATCTTTTATATGTTTGGCCATCTAGATACATTTTTGTCAGTCATTCATGTCTCTTATTGTTTATCTGTTGTTTCTCAATTTGTGTGGTTTTATATTTGTCTGTGACATATATCAAAGACAAATTCTCCCCATTTGTCGGCTGTCCTTTTACTTTGTTATGCAGAATTTTTATTATTTTGCCACTAAATTTGTGAATCTTTTTCAAGTTCTTCTGGAGTTTGAGTCATGACTAAGTTATCACCTTTCTGTAAAATGAAGCTGAAGAGAAGTTTAGTTTTTTCTAGTACTTGTCACTTACACAGTGACATTTATATCCCTGATACTTTTGGAATTTATTCTTACCTATGGTGTGAAGTATAAATCTACTTTTTTCTTTGTTTAACCTAATTGTTCTAGCGCCCTTTTTATCTCTAGAAATGTTCTAGTGCTCTTTTTTTTTTTAATCTCTAACATTTTCTTAGTGATGGGGTCTTGTTATATTGCTCAGGCTGAATTGCAGTGGCTGTTCACAGGCGCAGTAATGGCTTACTACAGCCTTGAGATCATGACCAATGTGATCCTCCTGCCTCTGCCTCCCTAGTAGCTGGGATTCTAGGCACACACCACCACACCTGGTGCTTGTACTAGCACTCTTTACTAAAAATTTAGTCTTTACACCAGTGTTTTGGAATGACATTTTTGTCCTATCAAATTTCCAAATTTACGTAGGTCTATTTTGGTCTTTCTCTTCTGCTCCACAGTTCTGTTTATTTGTATTCCATCTAATCCGTTTGTAAAGGAAGTTTAATTTATATTATAATTTGACATCTGTTAGGGCTAGTCTTTTCTTGTAGTTTTTCCTTTCCTTTCCTTTCCACTTTCCCCTCTCCCCTTTCCCTCTTTTTCTGAGAAAGAATCTCACTCTTTCACCCACGTTGGAGTGCAGTGGTGCAATCTCAACTCACTGCAACTCACCTCCTGGGTTCAAGCGACTCTTGTGTCTCAGCCTTCTGAGTAGCTGTGATTACTATGAGCCACCATGCCCAGCTAATTTTTGTGTTTTTAGTGGAGACAGGGTTTCACCATGTTGGCTGGGCTGGTCTCGAACCCCTGACCTCAAGTGATCCACCCATCTCTGCCTCCCAAAGTGCTGGGATTACAGACATGAACCACAGCGCCCAGCTGGAAATTAATTTTTAATAAATTAATTTAGGGAGAACTGATTGTTTTATGAGGTCAAGTCCTTCTGTTTAAGGATAGATGATAGCTTTGCATTAATTCAGCCCTCCTTTTATGTCTTTTAGCAGTGTCTTAATGTTTTCCCTCTGTAGACTTTGGATATACAGATGTCCTTCCAGATATGTGGGGGATTGGTTCCAGGATTCCCCGAAGATACCAAAATCTGCCATTGCTCAAGTGTCTGATATTAAATGGTATAGCACTTGCATGTAACCTATGCATATTCTCCTGTGTACTTTAAATTGTCTCTGGATTACTTGTAATACCTAATACAGTGTAAAATGCTAGATAATACTTGTCTTACTGTATTGTTTAGGGAATAATGACAATAAAAAAATCTGTACATGTTCAGTATTGACACAGTTTTTTTCCCCTGAGTATTTTCGATCCATGGTTGGTTGAATCCGTGGATGCAGAACCCATGTGATATGGTCTGGCTCTGTGTCCCCCGAATCTCTCTGTGTAACTCCCATAATTCCCATGTGTTATGGGAGGGACCCAATGGGAGGTGATTGAATCTTGGGGTGGGTCTTTCCCCTGCTGTTCTCATCATAGTGGAAGGGTCTCATGAGATCTGATGATTTTAAAAAACGGGAGTTGCCCTGCACAGGCTCTCTTTTTGCCTGCCGCCATCCATTTAAGATGTGACTTACTCCTCACCTTCTGCCGTGATTGTGAGGTCTCCCCCCAGACACATTGAACAGTAAGTCCAGTAAACCTCTTTATTTTGTGAATTGCCCAGTCTTGGGTATGTCTTTATCAGCAGCTTGAAAACAGACTAATACACCATGGATACAAATATCTTGTTACAGTTATTCCTTTGTGTTTTATGTTCATTGCTGCCTTTGTAAATGTTTTATTTTCTGCCTTTCATAGAGGTTTTCTCACTCATTCTGACCTATAACGGGTTATTACTTGTATACGTAAAGGCTGTTATTTCTATATATTCATTTTATATTGTCTTATTGAAATTTTTTATAGTTTGAGTTAATTTTGATCTTTTTTTTCTAGAATTTTTTTATGGTACTCTCATTTCATCTGGAAATAAGAGTTTTAATTCTTTTTGTTTTCAAATTCTTATTCTGTTACTTCTTTTGGCTAATAGCAGTTTCTTTTGCCTCATTTGTCTTTTGTCTAATTACAGTGTTGAGCAGTAGTGGAGATAGTGGATAATCTTGCCTTGTTCCTTGTCTTAGTGGAGTTGACTTTAGTGCATCCCCCATTAAGTAGGATACTGGCTTTTGCACTACATCTATTTTGTCATGTTAAGAAACCATCCATATATTTCCATTTCCTTTGAGTTTTTTTTCTTTTTTAAAAATTGATATACAATAACCATACATATTTTTGGAGTACATACAGATACTTCAGTACATGCATACAATGTGTAATGATCAAATCAGGGTCGTTAATATATCCATCACCTCAAACATATATCATTTCTTTGTGTTGGGAACATTAAAAATCCTTTCTTCCAGCTATTTTTAAATACACAATAGATTATTATTAGCTGTAGGCACCCTACTGTGCTGTAGAACACTAGAACTTATTCCTCCTGTCTAACTCTACGACCTCTTTCTGTCCTCTTTTCTTCTGCTCCTTCCTGGCCTCTGGTAACCATGATTCTACTCTCTTCTTCAGTTAGATCAACTT
Source organism: Aotus nancymaae (assembly GCF_030222135.1). NCBI lineage: Eukaryota > Metazoa > Chordata > Mammalia > Primates > Aotidae > Aotus > Aotus nancymaae. The sequence continues at coordinate 17,415,548 of NW_026988465.1, forward strand.
ACTTAGCTCTCACACATGAATTAAAACATGCAGCATTTGTCTCTCTGTGCCTGGATTATTTCACTTCACATAATGTTCTCCAGACTCATCTGTCTTGCCACAATTGACAGGATTTCATTTTTTAAGTGGCTGAATAATATTATTTTGTGTATATATACCACATTAAAAAAAATCCATTTATTTGTTGATGAATACTTCAGTTAATTCTATATCTTGATTATTGTAAACAGTGCTGCAGTGAACATGGGTGTACAGATAGTACTTCGACATATGATTTCCTTTCCTTTGAATATGCACCCCAGAGTGGAATTTCTCTTTCTTTGCATCCTCACCAACATCTTTTTTTTAAATTTTTTTTTTTTTTTTTTTGATACAGAGTCTTGCTTTGTCACCAGGCTGGAGTGTAGTGGCAGGATCTCAGCTCACCGCAGCCTCCGCCCCCCGCCCCCCCGCCCCGGGTACAAGTGATTCTCCTGCCTCAGCCTCCCGAGTAGCTGGGACTACAGGCGCCTGCCACCACACCCAGCTAATTTTTGTATTTTTAGTAGAGACGGGGTTTCACTATGTTGGCCAGGATGGTCTCAATCTCTTGACCTCGTGATCCACCCGCCTTGGCCTCCCAAAGTGCTGGGATTACAGGTGTGAGCCAAGTTGTTTCAGTTCCTTATATATTCTGGATATTAATTTATTGCTGGATGAATGGTTTGTAGATTTTTTCTCTTATTCTGTAGGCTGTCGCTTCACTCTGTTGATTCTTTCCTTTTCTGTGCAGAAGCCTCTAGTCTGATGTAATCCCATTTGTCTATTCTTGCTTTTGTTGCCAGTTCTTTTAAGATCTTACCCGAGAAATCTTTGCCCAGACTAATGTCTGAGATGTTTCCCCATGTTTTCTTCTGGTATTTTCATCCTTTCTGGTGTTACATCTAAGTTTTTAACCCATTTTGAGTAGATTTTTATATGGTGAAAGTTGGGACTCTAGTTTCATTCTTCTGAATATAGATATCCTGTTTTCCCAGCACCATTTATTGAAGAAACTCTCCTTTCTCCAATATATGTTCTTGGCAACTTTGTTGAAATCATTTGGCTATAACTTCATGGATTTATTTCTGGATTCTTTATTCTGTTCCATTGGTCTACATGTCTGTTGTTATACCAGTACCATCCTGCTTTTGTTACTATAGCTTTGTAGTATAATTTTAAGTCAGGTAGCATAATGCCTTTAGCTTTATTCTTTTTGCTGAGGATTACTTTGGCTACTTGGGTCTTTTGTGGTTCCATACAAATTTTATGGTTGTTTTTTCTATTTCTGTAAGGAAGTCATTGGTATTTTCATAGGGATTGTCTTGAATCTGTAGATCACTTTGGGTACTAATGACATATAAACAATATTAATTCTTCCACTCCATGAGCATGCAGCATCTTTTGTGTGTGTGTGTGTCTCCTCTTCAACTTTTATCAGAGTTTTATAGCTTTCATCGTAGAGATCTTTCACCTCTTTGGTTAAGTTTATTCCTAGGTATTTTATATTTTTGTAGCTATTATAAATGTTATTGCTTTCTTGATTTTTTTATTAGATTGTTTTCAATTGACTCATAGAAAGGCACTGATTTTTATATATTGATTTTGTCTCCTACAAATTTACTGAATTCTTTTATCAGTTCTAATAGTTTCTTGGTGGGGTCTTCAGGTATTTCTAAATAAAAGATCATGTTGGATCAGGCGCAGTGGCTCACGCCTGTAATCCCAACACTTTGGGAGTCCGAGGCGGGTGGATCATGAGGTCAAGAGATCGAGACCATCCTGGTCAACGTGGTGAAACCCCGTCTCTACTAAAAATACAAAAATTAGCTGGGCATGGTGGCGTGTGCCTGTAATCCCAGCTACTCAGGAGGCTGAGGCAGGAGAATTGCCTGAACCCAGGAGGCAGAGGTTGTGGTGAGCCGAGATCGCGCCATTGCACTCCAGCCTGGATAACAAGAGCGAAACTCCTTCTCAAAAAAAAAAAAAAAAAAAAAGATCATGTCATCTGCAAACATGGACAGTTTGACTTCCTCCTTTCCAATTTGGTTTCCCTTTATTTCTCACTATTGCCTAATTGCTCTGATTAAGACTTCCTCTTAGAGTTTTATCAGGTGTGAGTGGGGAGTTTTGTTGAAAGCATTTAAGAAGATTGATGGAATGATTATTTTTCCTCTTAGACCTGTTAATATCATATATAGAGTTAGTAGATTTTCTAATATTGAATTTACCTTGTGTTTGTGGAGTAAATTTTATATGGTATGTTTTAAAATAATTGTATTGAATTCTTGGAAAAAATACTCAATAAAATTTTATCGTTGAGGTCCATTTGTGATATTTGTCTGTAGTTATATATTTTTGAACTGTCTATGTACTTTGGACATCAGTGTTATACTTGCTTTATAAAAAATTAAGACATTTTAATTCATTTTCAGCACTCTGGAACACTTTATAGATAATTGGAACTATCTGGTTTTTGAAGACTTAGTAGAATTTCCCTGAGAACACATCTGGTCCTTTTGCTTTTTTGTGAGTTGGTTCCTATATAAATTTATCTTTATATCTTTAGAAATTGGTCTGTTTAAGCTTTCTATCTCTAAGTGAGGTCGTTTTTGTAATCTACATTTCTGTACGAAATTATCCATATCATCTTGGTTTTAAAATTACACTCATGTGCTGCATTTTCAGTCAATGATGGACTGCATATGTGATGGTGGTTCCATAAGATTATAATGGAGCTGAAAAATTTTTATCACCTGGCTCTATCGTAGCAATTGTAATGTTGTAACACAACACATTACTTGAGTGTTTCTGGTGATGCTGGTGTAAACAAACCCACTGTGCTGCCAGCTGTATAAAAGTATAGCACATATAATTGTGTACGCACATAATACTTGATGGTAACACATGACTATTTCTCTGGTTTATACACTTAATAGGCTAAACTTTTATTATTATTTTAAAGTGAACTGTTTCTACTGATTAAAAAAAAGTTAACTGTCAAACAGCCTCAGGGAAGTCCTTCAGGAGGGATTCCAGAGGAAGTCATTGTTGTTGTCACAGGGGATCAGAGCTCCAGGCGGGTTATTGCCCCTGAAGGCCTTCTAGTGGGGCGAGATGTGGAGGTGGAAGACAGGGACAGTGATGATTCTGACCCTGGGCAAACCTAGGTTAATTTGCGTGTTTGTGTCTTCATTCTTAACAAAATAGTCCAAAAGATAAATTAAAAATTTGTTTTAAATTAATGAAGGTTATGGAATAAAGATGTGATGAAAAAGTATTTTTGTGCAGGTGAATAGTTTGTGTTTTAAGGTAATTGTTATTATAAGAGTCAAAATGTTAAAAGGAAAAAGTTTATCAAGTAAAAAGGTTATAGTAAGTTAAGGTTAGTTTATTATTTTTCTGCTTTAAAGAGCTTTCTGATGTACTTTCTTTGTCATTTACCATTTTGTGAATGTTCAGTGGGTGCTTGAGAAGGTGTGTTCTCTTCAGTATTATTAGGTAGTAACAGTCAGTCTAGATACATAAGTTCTGTTTTTTGCTTGTTTGTTTTGACTCTGTTTAAATCTTCTTTCTACTTTATCTTCTTATTTCTCTTGCATGGAGAATGTATAGGTCTGTTATTGTTAGTGCATTTGGTGCATAGGTATTCATAGATGTTATAATTTTATCGTCAGTTGTGCCTCTAAAGTGTTCTTGGGCTGGGCATGGAAAAAAACTAATAAAAGTGCTTTTCTTTTCATGTTTAATCAACTTTGGCTTGAATTATGCTTTGTATGCTATACCTTCGTCTCTTTAATTTTAGTCATTCTGAATTATTTAGCTTTAGGCATGTTTCTAGTGTATAGAATAGAGTTGGGTCTCGCTTTGTGAACCACATTTAAAATCTACTTCTTAATTAGGTGAGTTAAGCGTCTTTACAGTAAGCCTTCAGTTAATGTCCTGGATAGATTCTCGGAAATGCAGTTTGAAGCGAAATGAATTACTGCATGTTGTAGGAACTTAACTCTTGCTCCTATCACTTAGCCTATGGTGAAATTGTTTCTTTATACCATAGTTGTTCTGCTTAAAGTTGCCGTTTCCAAGAACCTATTGATGGCATTAAGTGAGGACTTACTATTTGGTGTGACTACATTGGTCTCTGCTCTGTTGTGATGTTTTATGTGTATTATTTTTTATTTGTTATGTTTCTTTGTGACATGTATCTTTTTCTTTAATGAAGTGTTATCTAGGAAGTTGGATATTTTGAATGGTTAACTTTTTATTTATGACTTTTAAATGCCTATAGTTTCATTGCCTATGTTTTTGTTTTTGAGACAGGGTCTTCCTCATACCCACTCTGGAGTGCAGTGTCATGAGGCACGGTTGTAGCTAATTGTAACCCAAAACTCCTGGGTTCGTGGGATCTTCTTACCTTAGCCTCCCTAGTAGTTATGACTATGGGAGTGTGCCACCACACATGGCTAGTTTTATTTATTGATTGTAGAGACGGGGTCTCACTATGTTGCCAAGGTTGGTCTCAAACTCCTGGCCTCAAGCAATCCTCCTCCTGCCCTGGCCTCCCAAGTGTTGGGATTACAGGCACGAGTCACTGTACCCAGTTTCCATTGCCTGTTTAGACATTTACCATCTGCTTTGTCAGTGCTCAATAGTATCCTTTTATTCCTGACTTTTGCCAACTGAAGAATGTATTTTACTCTCTCATTTCTCACGCTACAGATTTTTTCTGCATTGTTTCTGTTTATTATAACATCTGTACATTGACCTACTTTTTTCCCACGTTTGCTTTGTGCATTGCTACAATGCATACCATTTGTACATTAGTCTTGGGCTTTTGATGATTAATATTCCCTCCTTTATGTTAGTTTTAGATCTACAGTTATATGTAGGAATGAGCTCATTATCAGTCTTTTTGCTGAAATTTCCACAGAAATGTCATGGTTGCATGAAGCTTGTACTGTTTCATTTAGATTCTTCAAGAAGGGATTATGTATTCTTGTGTGTTGAAAACTTTTTATATAGTATTGAAACTTGAAGGATAGCTTGGTTGTTTATAAGTTTATTATTCGTACTTTGTTATTGAATTTCTAGAAAACACTTTCCATTGTTGCACTGTATTTTGTTTTAGACAACTCTGATGCCAGTTGAATTTACTTGCCTTCCTTCATTATTTTGTCTTTCACACCTAGTGGCCCTGTACACTTTTTCTTTTTTTCTTTGTTTTTGAAGCCTAAGAGTTTACTGGGATGTGTCTTAGAGTTGACTGTTCCAGGTAAATTCTCCCAGGTACTGGTTGACCCTCTTAAAATGCAGATTCAAGTTTTCTTTTATTTTTGGAAATTTTTCTTGGATTACTATTGCTTCTATTTATTTTTATTCTTAAAAATTTTTTTCTGGGACTCTAGTTTTATCAATGTTATTTTTTTTATTGCTTTCTAATTCTATCACTTTCTCTTTGACTTTTTATTTTTTAATTTTTATTTTTTCTAAGACAGGCTCTTGCTCTGTTGCCCAGGTTGGAGTATAGTCATGTAATCTCAGCTCACTGCAACCTCTACCTCCCAGGTCAAGTGTTTTCTTGTGCCACAGCATCCTGAGTAGCTGGAATTACAGGCTTATACCATGAGGCCTGTGTTTTTAGTAGAGATGGGGATTTGCCATGTTGGCCAGGCTGGTCTTGAACTCTTAGTCTCAAGTGATCTGCCTGCTTTGGCCTCCCAAAGTGCTGGGATTACAGGTGTGAGCCACCATGCCCGGGCTAATTTTCTTTAGTTTTAAAAGAATTGTTATTTAGAATTTTATTTATATAGATGTTTTTAAACATGTGACTTTATATTTGTAATTAGTTTTCTTAGAAATATGTAGTAAAGGAAGGAAAACTAAGGAAGAATTTCCTGACAATCAAGCACTGTTCACAATGTTTGATTTCTTACATTCATTGTTCGAACCATTACTATTCTAGGACTGGTCTTTTATAAGGATGGTTGAAACTAGGACAGATTGTCACTTGTCTGGAATTGTTCTTTCTATAAGCAAGACTTTATTAATACTGAAGGTTATCTCCCTCTGTCTCTGTCTGTGGTTCTCTTGAAAGTGCTTCATTCTAACTGAAGGAAAACTTTTGCTTTGTGCATGGAGCTTTATATAGAAACCTGGCACGACAGGGCATTTTTGGGTCATACCTTGAGTCTTAAGAAATATTGAAATCTAACAATGATGCTTCTGTTCATCAAGGCAAGGGTATTTGTAACAGAGCAAAACTTAAACCTGTTTCTTATTTGCTAGCCCACAAGGAGGCAGCTTGATTTTATCATCAAAGTTTCCTGACATCAGGATGCGACTTCAAGAAGAGGAAAATAACACTTATAGACACCAAATATATTCTTTAATGCCTTAAATGAATAATTGGTATATGTGAACAATGAGAAAAGAGGTGTGGAAGGATACCCAGTTTCAGTTTTGTCTGTTGTGTCATAGTTGGAGATATTTAGCTTAAACCTCTTCCCTGATCGTCCACTTTACCTCAGTTGTTTCACTGTTGCAAATGCATTTACAGTTATTCTAGAAGGTGATCTCATTCTGTAGGTGAATCCCTATAAGGAACATTATAGAAGATTATTATAGCAACTCCTAAGCTTAAGCTGGTGTTCAAAATGTTTCTAGGCACCTCAGTCATATGCGTGCTTGACCTTTGGGAAATCCGGTTCTTTCCTGTTGCTTGTTTGTATCCTGGCACTGTCACCCTCTTGTGCCCAGGCTAGTTTCAACCACTGTCTGCCTGAGCCTACATTTTGTGTTTTTTCCATTTTGGTGTGTTTTACAAATTTATTGAATTACTACTTTGAACCAAGCGTTGTGTTGGGGGCAGGGATAAAAGTGGAGTTCTCGTCTATTATTTGATAGGAAAGGCAGTGTGACACTTACCAGTTTACTTATTCTCAGCCCCCTATCCAGCCTTGTTTGCCTTGCCTTGGGTGATATAACTGGACTCTGTAATAGTTGTCCTTTGTCAGCTGGGGTAGTGGTAGCTTTGTTAGTAGAGGGTTCTTGGAGGGAAACTGCAACGTGATGGCAGCAGGAAAGCACTTGTCTTCTGGGTTCCAGTTTTCCTCCATTTTTAATTCATTCCAGGAACCAGAGATGGGTACATGGAAGGCCTGGTAGAACTCACATGATAGCATCGATCCTGCCTCCTTTCCCATAACACTACCGACTGTCTCAGTTTGCTCAGGCTTCTGTTACAAAATACATTTATTTTTTCACAATGCTGAAGGCTGGGAATTCCAAGAATAAGATGCCAGCAGATTTGATGTCTAGTGAGAACTCACTTCTTGGTTCGTAGATGGCATCTTATAGCTGTATCCTCATACAGTGGAAGGCAGCTAGCTTTATGGGATCTCATTTATAAGGGCATTAATCTCATTCAGGAGGACCCCACCCTCATGACCTAATCATCTCTCAGGGGCTCTGTGTCCTAATATCATCACATTGGTAATTATATTTCAACATATGAATTTGGGTGGGGGGGACACACACATTCAGCCAATAACAGACCATATCCCTCAAGAAAACCTGGTTCTAGCTGTAATTGTCTGTACTTACTGATCTTCAGTTCCGTCTCTGTCTAGATGACATGTATTAAAATATCTTTTATTATCTAAGTCTAACAGCATTTCCCTCTGGAAGTGTTCCCTAAACACCAGCCTATATTAGTATGTTCTCACACTGCTATAAAGACATACCAGACTGGGTAATTTATGACGAAACAAGGTTTAATTGACTCATGGTTCCATAGCTCATACAGGAAGCATGACTGGGGAGGCCTCAGGAAACTTAAAATCCTGGCAAAAGGTAGGAGGTACTACACACTTTTAAACCACGAGATCTTGTGAGAACTCTATCAGGAGAACAGCAAGGGGGAAGTCTGCCCCCATGATTTGATCACCTCCCACCAGCCGCCTCCTCCAACAATGGGAATTACAATTTGACCTGAGATTTTGGTGGGGACACAGAGTCAAATCATATCACAGCCCAAGTTAGATTTCCCAACTTGAATTCCTTTAAAGCATCTGAGATTTACCATAGCTGTGTTATTCTGTTAGACCGCATTATAATTTTTGGTTGGCTTGTGTTTTTCCTTCTGAAAACTGTGAATTCTTTCATTTTAATATCACTAGTGCCTAATAACATAGCCTCTCAGATGCTTACTGAATTAAATCTTCTATTTACTTTTTACTCTTTCCTTCCACTTAAAATAATAACTCTCTTTTAATTTTTTTATTTTACTTATTTGTTTATTTTTTTAATTTAAGAGACAGGGTCTTGCTGTGTTGCCTAGGCATCAGGAATGTAGTGACTTTCATAGGTGCAAGCATAGCACACTGTAGCCTTGAACTCCTGGGCTCAAGAACTCAACTTCAGTTTCCAGCCTCAGCTTCCTGGGTAGCTGGAACTACAGGTACACATACTGTGCCTGTCTTATGTTTTATTGAGTAATCTGTTAGGTACTTTTATATACTTTGTCTAGTTTAATCTCATTGTAGCTTCAGGAAACAAGTTTGGAGAATTTGAGTGTCTTGTCCCCATGTTTATATAGCTAGGAAGTTACATAGTTCATTTTAAAACTTGGGTCATTTCTGCTTATAAGAACCTTGAATATTCAGAAGATGTTAAAAACTAAGTTTTTGGATTATAACTATTTTGTTTCTTACAACTTATTTTTATTTTGTTAATACAGATCCATTAGCATATCAGAGTAATTAAGCATTTGGTTTAAAAGTCCTGGTTTTACATATACTGAGAGGTTCATTAGCAGAAAATTGCTTACTAATAGTGTCTTATCCTCTTCAGCATCAGAATGAACAAAATGATTCTTTTATTTCTCTCACAGTGATTTTTAAAAATAGATTTTATTTTTTAGAGTAAGTTTAGGTTCACAGCAAAATTGAGAGGAAGGTACAGAGATGTCCCGTGTATACCCTACCCCACATATCTGCAGCCTCCCCCATTATCAGAATCCCGCATCAGAATGGTACATTTGTTACAATTGATGAACCTATGTTGACAATTCATTATCACCCAGAGAATGTAGTTTACATTAAAGTTCACTCTCGGTATAGTGTATTCTGTGGATTTTGACAAATGTATAATGACGTATATCCACCATTATGGTATCATACAGAGTAATTTTTGTATATTAATTATGTATCTGGAAACCTTGCTAAAATAGCCTATTTGTTTTAAGGTTTTTTTTTTTTTTTTGACAATACTATTGAGAGTTTTACACAGACAGTTATCTCATCTGCGAACAAAGACAGTTTCGTTTCTTCCTTCCCAATTAATGTACCTATTATTTATTTGTTTTTCTTGTCTTGTATTAACTAGGACAGGGGTCCCCAGCCCCTGGGCCATGAACTGATACTGGTCAGTGGCCTGTTAGTAACCAGGCCACACAGCAGGAGGTGAGCGGTGGGTGAGTGGATGCAGCTTCATCTGTGTTTACAGCCACTCCCTCTTGCTTGGGATACCACCTGAGCTCTGCCTCCTGTCAATCAGCGGCAGCATTAGATTCTCACAGGAGCACTATAACTCTGCATACAAGGGATCAAGGTTGCTTGATGATCTGTCACTGTCTCCCATCACCCTCAGATGGGACCTTCTAGTTGCAAGAAAACAAGCTTAGGGCTCACACTTATTCTATATTATGGTGAGTTGTATAATTATTTCATTGTATAGTACAATGTAATAATAAAAATAAAGTGCACAATAAATGTAATGTGTTTGAATCATCCTGAAACCATCTCTCACCCAATTCGTGGAAAAATTATCTTCCCTGAAACTGGTCCCTGGTACCAAAAAGGTTGAGGACTGCTGAACTAGGACATCCAGTACGATATTGAAAAGGAGTGGTGAGGGGACATTTTTGCCTTTGTTTCTGATTTTAGTGGGAAAGCTTTGAGTTTCTCACCATTAAATATGATGTTAGTTATAGGTTTTTATAGTTTTTTATCTAGTTGAGGAAGTTACTCTATATTCTAGTTCAATGAGACCTTTTATCATGAATGGGTTTTGGATTTTGTCAAGTGCATCTATTAATAGATACAGAAAAATCTATTGATATGATTATGCAATTTTTCTGTAGCCTGTTGATATGATGAGTTACATTGATTTTCCGATGTTGAATCAGGCTTGCATTTCAGAGATAAATCCCACTTAGTCATGGTGTATATTGCTTTTTATACTTTGTTAGATTTGATTTCCTAATTGTTTCTGGATGATTTTGTATCTGTGTTCATGATAAATATTGGTCAGTGGTTTTCTTGTGTTGTCTTTGTGTGGTTTTGGTATTAGGATAATGCTGACCTCAGAATGAGTTAGGAATTATTTCCTCTTGATTCTGATTTCTACAAAAGTTACAGAAAATTGGCATAATTAAAAAAAGTATGGTAGCATTCACCAGTGAACCAATTTGGGCCTGGTGCTTTCTGTTTTAGAATGTTGTTAATCATTGATTCAATTTCTTTAATAGATCTAGGCCTATTCACACTGTCTTTTTCTTCTTACATGATTTTTGCAGATTGTTTTTCAAGTTTTGATTCATTTTATCTAGGTTATGAAATTTGTGATTCGTTAGATAAATCAGGGGTAAGAAAATTAAAAAATTTTATTTTACTTATTTTATCAATTTTTTCTTCTTTTCTTTTTTATGTTTTATTTTTTGAAGTGGTGTCTCACTCTGTCACTAAGGCTGGAGTGTGTGGTGTGATCACAGCTCACTGCAGCCTCAACCTGGGCACGGGTGATCCTCCTGAATAACTGGAACTGTAGGCACTCACCACTATACTCAGCTGATTTTTGTGTATTTGGTAGAGATGGGATTTTGCCATGTTGCCCAGGCTGGTCTTGAACTCCTGGGCCCAAGTGATCTTTCTGCCTCTGCCTACAGTAGTGCTAGGATCATAGGCATGAACCACCTTGCCCTGCTTCTTTCTTTATTCTAGATCCAAGTTTCTGACCTACATCATTTTTATCCTGTTAAAGGATTTTTAAAAAAAATTTCCTACATTGTTTTTATCCTGTGTAAAGGATTTTTTAAAAACTTCCTACAAAATCTCTCAGTTTTTGTTTGAGAAAGTGGTTTTCCTTCGCTTTTGAAGAATGATTTTGCTGGTTACAGAATTCTGTGTTGTTGTTATTTTTCTTTTTTTCTATCAACACTTTATTTTACTTTACTTCTTGCTTCCATGGTTTCTAGCAGAAATCAGATGTAATTCTTATCTTTGCTCCTGTATAGCTAAGGGTTTTCTTTACCCCTTTCTTTATCTTTAACTTTCTGTAGTTTGAATATGCAATGCATAGGTATAGTTTTTTTTAGTTTTTATCCTGCTTGGCATACACAGTCTCCTGAATCTTTTGTTTGGTATGTGACATTAAGTTAGGAAAATGTTCAGTGATTAATGTTTTGTGTATTTCTGCTGTCTCATCTTCTACTTCCCCTTCTAGTATTCCTATCATCACATGTATGTTTCACCTTTTGTAATCATCTCATTATTCATGGATATTCTGTTCAGAGTTTTTTTTTGTATTGTTGGTTTTAGTCTTTTTTCTCAGTGCTTTTCAGTTTTGTACATTTCTCTGGTGATACCTTCAAGATCAGAGAGAGTCTTTGCTCAGCCATGTCTGGTTTACTAGTAAGCCTGTCTAAGTCATTCTTCATTTCTGTTAGTGGTTTTGATTTCTCTTATTTGTTTTTCATTCTGTTTTAGAATTTCTTTTTGTCTGCTTACGTTGCCCTTCTGTTCTTACATGCTGTCTGTTTTTTCCATTGGCACCCATAACATGTTAATCATTGTTGTTTTAGATTCCCAGTCTGATAATTCCAGCATTCTGCCATATCCAGTCTAGTTCTGATGCTTGCTGTCTCTTCAAATTGTCTTTGATGCTTTTAGTACGCCTTGTAATTTTTTTCTTGATATCCAGACACAATGTACTGAGGAATGGGAACTGGTATAAATAGGCCTTCAGTGATGTGGCAGTAAGGTGTGGGGGAAGAGAGAGTGTTCTGTCATCCACTGATTAGGTCTCAGTCCTTTACTAAGCCTGTGCTTACTGTGATCCTCACAAGTGCTTCTTAGTCTTCTCCCAGTCAGTAGGGACTAGAAGGCTAGACTTGGCTGGAGCTGGGCATTTGCTTTCACCCAGGTCATTTAGGCTCTGGTGAAACCCCAGCAGGTTAGGCTGTAGTTAGCTAGTTTTTCCTGAGAGCAGACTTTAAGAACAGAGTACACTGGTGAGTTTTCATATAGTTTCTTTTACCCTTCCCCTACTGGAAGCATGAGAGTATTTTTCTTCAGTGTTCACTGCAAGAACCAGGTCAAGCTCCCAGAGGTAAAAATTCACGCAAGTATGGGGCCCCCAGTGACTGAGTCATCCTGGAGTTTTTTTTTAACTTTGCTCTAAAACTTTTGTCCACACTGAGCCTCCAGCAATACATACATTATAGTTTAGATTTTCCTACCCTAACACTCGTTCCCATGGAGGTTTCTGTTTGTGGTTTTCTGCTCAGTCAAATTGTGATTTTTGGTATCTGCCAATTCGTGTCTCCAGTATTAGCAGCAGTGATTTGCCTGCTGACTTCAATTCTCTTATGTATCTAAGAAGAGTTGATTTGTTAGTTAGTTTAGTTTTTTTACTTGTTGGTAGGATGGAATAGCAACTTCCAAGCTTCTCAGATACTGAACTGGAAACCTGAAGTCCCCACAGTCATTTTTAGGGGAAAAACTATAATGTTCATTTCACGAATATTATATAGAAGTAAATTTTTTTTTTTTTTTTTTTTTTTTTGAGACGGTGTCTTGCTGTATTGCCAGGCTGGAGTGCCGTGGTGCAATCTCGGCTCACTGCAACCTCCACCTCCCGGATTCAAGCAATTCTTCCGCCTCAGCCTCCCGAGTAGCTGGGACCACAGGTGTGTGCCACCATGCCCAGCCAATTTTTTTGTATTTTTAGTAGAGACGGGGTTTCACCATGTTGGCTAGGATGGTCTCGATCACTTGACCTCGTGATCTGCCTGCCTCAGCCTCCCAAAGTGCTGGGATTACAGGCGTGAGCCACCATGCCCGGCCAGGTAAATGGTATTTTTGTTACCACTGGTTGTTACTTGTTAAAGGTTTATGTTGTGATGCTGATTTTCAAAGAAATTTCATTTATCTGTGCTATAATTTTCTTTATGAAAATATGGACCAAAAGAGGTATTTAATTGCAATGAATGGGTATCATTTACCTCCCCCCAAAAAGAACATTTCAGAATCATTCAGAATTGAATGATAAGGAATTCTGTTTTTATTGTATGAGTCTTATGTTTCATAGAGTACTCTTGCTGTTAAAGAATAGGTAATTTTTTGAAATTTCATTGTTTGTTAATCCATAGACTTTTAAAATGATTTTTCCTCCCAGTTATGAAAAATAACTTGCACATTGTAGAACATTTCTAACCCTTATATAGTGGTTACCATAGTTAACATGCTGGCATATGACTTTCCAGTCTTTTTTCTGTAATTGATTTTTCTTTTACATTGATAAAAGTATATCGTACATATTTTTGTATCCTACTTTTTAAAAAACACATATTAAATGAGATAGTTTTTAAATGGTTACATAATATTTCATTTTATGGATATAAGTTGTGTATTTTTTTGGCTGAGTACTTAGATTTTATCCAATTTTTTATTCACTAGTATAAATGTATTATTACTGTCAAATAAATGAACATTTTTGGGCATAAGTCTTTATCTTCTTTTTTGGTATTGCATTTTAAAAAATGTAGATCTAGTTCGTGAAGGTGGGATTTTGTGTCAAAGAATGAGCATTTATGAACTCCAGACATATTTTGCCACGTTGTTCTCTAGAAAAGAGGTATCTATCAGCCTTACCACCAGCAGTGTGTGAGAATGAGGGAGACACACCCCTGCCTCATCTGCTTTCAGTATTTTCAGTTTCACTTTTGCTAATTTAATGGAGATTGGGATGATAGCTCATTGTTTTAATAAATGTTCTTTGATTATAAGCAAAATAGAATATTTTTATATTTATTTGGGTTATTTACTATTTACATTGTCTTTATTATAAACTTCATGTTTTTCAGGTATACTTGTATAAGCTTCTTGTATATTAAGAATTAGCTATAAGGGAACTGTGGAAGTCAAGACTGTTTACCATGTTCATAAAAACTGATAAAAAAATGAATATAACTTTCAGATCTTGAGAGCAGATTTTACAGATGTCATGTGAGTTCATTGAGTAATATTCTTATATACCACTACTGACTGCTTGGGACTTTTATTACTGTAAAAATGAAAAACAAAAATCAAGATTCTGATATGCTAATTATTTTGTTCATATATGGTGGTGAATATACTTTTAAAATGAAACATGTATGCAATAATACTATTTTGGTAGATTTTTAGAAAATCAGGTTTTACCACAGGTAATAGGCAATAGTGACTTTGAAGGTCTTAGGGACTGTGAGTAGGCAAAACACTTTATGACCACTACCCCACCAACGCCCCCGCAGGAGATTATGTGGGTGCCATTTGTAAACTGCCATTCATCATCCTGTCTCTTGCCTTTGGCTCTTTTGAGCTTTTCTTCCCAAATGTTTGGACTAGTTCCTGCAGAAAATATGAATTCACAGTGGTGCTCTCTGGGCCTGGGCACCACTGGGCCGGCAGACCCTGAACAGCCACTGCTGCTGAGAGCAGGTGTGTGTACAGATGGCATGGTGGGGCCAGCCTGCCTTCTGCTTGGTGATGTTGGAGAGGGTGATTGATAATAGATCTTACGGTGAGTAATGGTCTGAGGCAAGGCGAGCATGAGTGCCTGGCTAGGTGAAAGTCATCGCTGGCAGAGTGAATATGTACACTTAATTTAGTCTGTAGTTTTATTAAACTTCCTTATGAGTGCTCTTAACCAGAGGTCTCCATGCTTGCCGTTTCATCTTGCTGCCTCCTCTCTTGCTGTGTATCTTCTCAGGGATGTGAGAATAATTGAGAAAGGGCTAAAAACAGCTCTCCCGAGTTTGAGAAGGTTTTCAGTTGTCAATGCTTACATAATTTAGAGAGGACTCCAAAGCATTGTGAAAGAAAGCTCATTACGTGTCTCAGTCTGCTTTCCTGTCTTTTCTTGTAGTTGTTTCCATAGTGGGATGTGCATATCCCTAGGCTAGATTTGGAGTTGGGTGAGACGAAAATGTTAAAAACTTCATTTTTATCTTCATTCTTTGTTTCCCATTCATTTTCATTTTTATTTTGTTTATGTTATATAGCATACACAGCCAATTTTTCTGCAGTAATATGTATGTAATTTATAAGCAAATATACATAAACGGGGGTATGCTCAAAAGTTTTTAATTTTTAAGTTTTCACAGTGTGCAGTTTAAAAATTTTGTAGAACTTTGTCTTACGGGATTTGTTGTATAGGCACGGCAGCTTTTGCTTACCCTGAATACTAAGACATTTTGACATTTACATAAGATTACTGTCTACCAATTGGAGTTTTTTCCTCCCCCTCTGAGTAAATCAGACTTAATAGAGTACATATGAAGGGCATAAAGTCAAGGGCAATTCTCACTATTTCTTTGCCAGGATTTTTAACTGAAGTTAAATGTGTCAAAATGACTAAAGATTTAGAGATGATTGGTAGAGAGGTGTTCTCAGTTTGTTACTTAACCTCCAAGTTTACGTGGAGTTTTATGACTTTTTCAGTCAGCTTTCTGTTGGGAGGTCCAAACATCATAAAATCTTGTGACTTCTGTCTACTACCAATCAATAAGTGAAATGACAGTAATTATATCTGGTTTTCTTCATTTTTACATGCTTTGACTATAATGTTTGAAACTATCCTGGCCTTTGATTTGGGATTCCACAGAATTTTCTCCTGGGTCACAAAGGGGATTAATTATTTCTGGAACTCTGAAACTTTGTGATTCTTGTGGATCAAAATCACAAAAACTAAGGTGAAACCATGGTAGAAAGCTTGCTGGTGGGGAATATCAGCTATGGAAATTAACAGTAATTATCAGTTTTGTGCTTTTTCTTTTCTGGGATTTATTATCTTTTGAGGCTTCATTTAAAATTTTTGTTTAGCAGCCCAGAACATAACAGAAACCTAACCTATTAGATAAATTTGGTAAAGCAATGTTTTGACGGTCATAATATAGGGAAAATGAGCGTTGCCAAGTAGTAAAGTTAAAAGACAGTTGGGGCTTGCACACGAGTAAGGGACAGCTCCATCCTCGGTAGGTGGTCCTTCACAGTCTAAGAAGGCCTCTCACTTTTTTCTTCCATCTTTGTTTCCTTTTCAAATATTTAATGTGTAGAAATATTTATTGCCTTTTCTGCTCAATCAGAAATGCTAACCATTATTCAAACTTGTAACCATTTCTAATAATTTGCCCAGTTATCTTGAAATAAGATAATTCTTTTTATTCAGTTCCAGGTTTCTGAAATCTTTCTGAGACTAAACTTCTTGAACTCTCAGTTGTCTGAACTTTTTGTGTGCATTTTACCAAGAGGAAGAACGATTACTTTCCCCCTTCCCCCAAAATGGGGCGAATGACAGAATTATATTTCCAGATAGATGGGTTTATTTCAGGGACAAATATCCTGTATTGAGTTCTTTTTAGTTAATATACTTTATATTAGCAAGTGCCTTGCTTTCTCACCTATGGCTTTCTGAAAGTTGAGACCACAGAAATACTTTGCCTTCCCTTGTCATGTCTTATCCCCTTAATGAGAATGACTGAAGTCTAATACTAAAAGCTTTCGTAAGACCTGGTTAAACTTGACCTTGAGATTGTTAAACTTGACCTTGATATTGTTTAACTGAGAAACGTTTTTAGTTTAATTAACAAGTAACTGATAGGACTCATGCTTGGCATGGGTCTTCTTGATAACTTGCCAGCTACTTTTTTTTTTTTTTTAAGACAAGATCTCTCTCTGTCTCCCAGTCTAGAGTGCAGTGATGTGATCATGGCTCACTGCAGCCTCAACCTCCTAGGCTCAAGGGATCCTCCCACCTCAGCCTCCCGAGGAGCTGGGACCACTGGTGTACACTAACACACCTGGCTGACTGTGTGTGTGTGTGTATCTATATTTAGAGACGATTGGTATAGAAATGTTCTCAGTTTGTTACTTAACCTCCAAGTTTATGTGGAGTTTTATAACTATCTAAATAAATAAATAAATAAATAAATAATTTTTTTCTTTTTGTAGAGACAGGGTTTCACTTTGTTGCCCAGGCTGGGCCTCAAACTCTTGGGGTCAAGCAATCCTCCTGCCTCAGCCTCCCAAAGTGCTGAGATTACAGGCATGAGCCACTGTAACTGGCCCCTGCCAGCTACTTTTATCAGAGTCACAGTATTTCACTCTGGATCTAGGGAGACCCTCTTTGGTTCCACAGAAGGAAAAGAATGGGCATCTCTACCTGTGCATCAGGATGTCTTTTTTGTTGAGTTGCATAGAAAAGGTTCTGTTTCCACAGCTTGCATATTGTCCATGTCTGTATTAATCTTGTTATGAGGCATCAACTCAGCATAGGTAACAGATACCATAGTTACATTAATGCCAGAGCTAAAGGATTTCCCCCCAATTTCTCTCGTCAAATAGCCCTTGAAAGTAGTAAGACATAGCATGACCCCATATATACCATAAACACCAGAATGAAGGCCTTTTCACTACTTTTCACCTCAGTGAAAAAGTTAGAAATGTTTTTAAGTCCCTGCTATCATTTGGATATTTGATTCTCCAAATCTCACGTTGAAATTTGGTTCCTAATGTTTGAGGTAGGCCCAAATGGAGGTGTTTGGGTCATGGTCAATAGCTACCTACAATCTTCACAATAATGAGCAGGTTCTTGCTGTCTTAGTTCTGGAGAGAGCTAGTTGTTAAAAAGAGGCTGGCACCCCCACATCTCTCTTCCCATGTGATCTCTGTACACACAGGCTCCCTTCCCCTTTCACCATGAGTGGAAGCAGCTTGAGGTCCTCACTGGATGCAGATTGTGGTGCTGTGGATGCAGATTGTATGGCCTGTAGAACTATGAACCAAATAAACCTCTTGTCTTTATAAATCACCCGGCTTCACCTATTCTTTTATAGAGACACAGACTGAATGAGACAGTCCCTATTTAATGCAGTGCTGCTGCTTTTCCAGCCAGCAATTGTGAAAGACGTAGATGTAGTATACATATTTTAGGACTGTGTTTTTCTGGGAAAAAAAGTCAAGTTGTCTGTGGCCTTATGAACTGGATTTTCTCATGCTTCTAGTCAAACTTTGTCACTGATGGGAGTATCCAGAATTATTGCCTAAAAAGTATCTAGGGCTTTTGGCCCAACAGCCACTGATAGTTTATTATTGGTTGGATGTCTCCCATAGGTAGCCTCTCTTTTTGTTATATTCAGGGGAAGGTCTCACCATCAAAACCATTCTTTAGGACTGCTTAGGTTAGAGATCCATCCAGATTCTCTGGATGGACATAATTTTCTTACATCATTTTATCTTTTAGAGACATGTACATTGTTTTCTCCAGATACTAAGTTATAACAGGAAGAAGTGATTTTTATACCTTACTAGAGAGCTTCCGCTTGATCATATCTGGTCATCATTTGTACCGCTTAGTTTCTTCATCTCTGTTCCTGCAAATTTCGTCATTCTTTTGTTTTATTCCTTTTCTTCCTCTGGTCAGGCAGATACACTCTGGATTGCCAGCTATTCTGCAGAATGTTGAAGGCAGCCATTTTGGTTTTCATTGATTTTTTTTTTTAAATTGTAGTAAAACATACATAAAATAAAATTTGACATTTTATCAGTTTTTACCATTTACCCATTATTAAAGTGTATAGTTCAGTGTCAGTAAGTATATTCACATTGTTGTACAGCCAGTACCATGATTCATCTGCAGAAGTTTTTCCTTATCCCAAATTAAAACTCTATACCTGTGAAACAGTAACTCCCAATTTCTCCTTTCTTCCAATCCCTGATAACTATGATTGTCTCTCTGTATTTGATTGTTCCAGATTCCTTTATATCAGTGGACTTTATAATTCACTGATATTTTAAAAATAGATTTGAAAAAGCTGTTGTCAGATTTCTTGAATGCATGAATGGCTTAAGTTACCAGTTAAATTTGCATTTCTTCTCTTAGCTGTTGCCCCAAAGGCATTCCACATTGAGCAAAACATGAGGAGACCCCAGAAATATGGGCCCTATCCTTTTAATAAAGACTGATTTTAAGAAGTCATCTAAAAACCAAATCAACTTTCCCCCATATTTTTATATTCTTCAGTGGCAGTTATCAAATAGAATTTCGGTGTAGGCACTCCTTAGCCTCCAGGCCTCCAGAACTTTTAAGATTAGACTGCAAACTGTTGAAGAAATAAGTAGCTAAAAGCACCTGAAAATATTTAGTGAAATAAATAAAATCCATCCTTTAGAAAAAAATTAGAAGTTAGCCTACTGGTTAGCAAAGACAATTTCCTTTGATCATGTAAAGCTAGAAAGCAGATTTTTTATTGTGAATTTCTTTTTATCTCTGTCCTTGGGTTTATGCTTGGTTTTAGAGACAAAAAAAAAAAAATACTGATTTGTATTTTTAGCAGTTTTAAAAAAGTATTTTAACAAAATAAATTTAAAATTTGACTGGGATGTTACTAAAATTTATTTTTTGTAAGTTGTGTTAAATTGGAAGGTAGTATCATGGAATAAGAATCGCAACTTATAATTATATAGTATTTGAAGCAAAGCTGAGTAAATCTTTCATTAACTTTTTACAAGTAGTCTATGACCCTGTCTGCTGCTCATTTCTTTCCATCTTTCCTCAGTTAGGACTTGATGCAAACGGTATTTGTCGAAGAATTTTTTGTATGATGTGTTCAGTAGTCATTTTTCATCATGTTCACTTGTAATGAATTTCAGCATTTTCCATGTTTGCTCACGAAGATTAAAAAAATCCTATACATTGCTTTACCACATACTTGACTACTGAGATGATAATCTGACCTTTAGGTGCATTGCTAGTCACTATATAGAAGGATATTTCCTTGTACCAGTTCATTCAAAAATGAAAAAAATCACTAGAGAGATGCAAAAGGAAGAAAATTGGCTGTTCTTTTCTAGGGCTGGATATATATACTGGAAACTACAAGATGTCATGCAAAAATTAGTGTGAAGATCCTGTAAAACATGACTGAAATAAACTGATTTTTAAAGACAAACTTTATTGAGATGAGCAAACCATTAGTATCTCTAGTTTGAAATTAAGAAATGCATAGAGCATCATTGTTGGAAAACAATGGCTTCTTAAAGTTTTGATTTCTGCTCTTGGTGAGACGTTTGAAGTGTCAAGGAAACTGTCTCCTACTAGTGAAGATTTTATCTGTTTTTGAAAGATAATGTGATTAGACCAAAAGAAAAGGTGACATATTTTGGGAAAATATACATTGTATAATTTAAGCAAAAACTGATATTAATTAAGAAAAAAATCGTTGGTTGACTTGATTTTTCAGGACTCTGGTTCTTGGTTATTTTTGAGGCACAGACCATTTTAATAACCGCATAAATGCTGTATACATTCTGTCCACCAAAAGGAGGCACATTCATAAACGTGGGAGAAGTTTTCATACAGTTTCAGTTGGCTTTCTGGAAGGCCACCCATGGAAGCAAAATTAGAAACTTCTGTAGGGACTGTCATGAAATGACATAGGTAAATTTTGTTATTTATAATGGTTAATTTCTGCCAAACAAGTTTCAGGCAAGTGAGCTACTTTTGTGCAAGACTAAGGCCCCATTCTGCTCCGTGAAGATACCTGCTAATCATTGCTATCTCCTGGTATGGGATTCTAATGAGAATGTCCTGGCTTTGTCTTTCTGACTGAAGTAATTGATTGCCCTTAGATTTGAAGTTTGAGTTACATAAGTGTATGTCACTCTTTATGCCCAAGTATTTTAAAGTAACTACACACATTGTAACAGGAGATAATTTATATGCTTTATATCAGTGAGGCACCTTGTTTTTTACTCAAATTCTTTTAATTATTTTCCCACCAATGGTGGATTTTAGTCAGTTTCGTGATGTTCCAATGTATTCACGTTGACTTTGTCTTACAGTAAGGTTTCCTGTGCATTGCATTGTGTCTGCCTGTAATGTAGTGGCCAGTCAATGAATTTTGGTTGAGTGAACATTCAGATCCTCACTAAACAAAATGTTAGACAACCTTTTGATTTTAGAATAATCTTTGACTTACAGGAAAGCTGCAAAGATAGAGAATTCCTACATACCCCTTACCCAGTTTCTCACTGTTACTAACATCGTACGCTATTCTGTATTTCTCACAACCAAGAAATTAACATTGGTACATTCCTATTAACTCAGTGCCATATTTTCTTCAGATGTTACTAGTTTTCCCCTAAGGTCCTTTTTCTGTCCCAGGATCTCATCCAGGGTACATGTTGCACTTGCGGTGTCTTCTTAGTCTTCTCTAGTCTGTGACAGTTTCTCAGATTATCTTTGTTTTTGATCCCTGGTAGTTTTGGGTCAGACATCTGTTTTGTAGAATGTCCCTCAGTTTGGGTTTGTCTGATGAATTTCTCATGTTGAGAGTTACGGACTTTTGGGGGAAGGCCACAGTGGTGAAGTGTCATTCTCATCACATCATATCAGGGATACCTACTAAACAACTTTATTTTTAATATTTCAGTATCACGATGGAGAGATGGAAAGGGTAAGAAGGTAAAATTTAAAGCAGTCAGTTTTGCCATGGTAAAAATCGTGGTAAAGATAAGGTGAGGGAACTGAATCTAAAAGAATCATTTGTCTTTATCTGGGGGAATTCAGCCCTTGGTGTTCCTGTCAGTGACTCACTTTGGGTGTTTAAGAGTTGGTAGAATTTACTCTATTTAAATAATACAAATCAGACCAATGAAAATGTCGGTGGTTTATAGAGATACACATTAAGGCAGAATTTACCATGATAAGTTTTAAAAAGTCTCTGGTATAACTGTTTTTTTAGAAGTCAGAAAATTCTTAATTGTATTTTTTCCCCTTTTCCTTTGTTGTTTCTATATTTCTTTTCTTTATCTGTGTTCTTTTGCATTACAGTTTATGTTTTTCAAATCCAGTTAAGGATACTGAGCAATATTTCAAAACATTTGTCACCTGAGTGGTTTATCCCTTAATAAATGGTGAGACGGTTTTGCAGACAGGTGATACACTTTAATGTATTACAGAGACCAGACTTGTTAGTTATTGATTAGTGTTGAATAAATTACTGCCATTCTAATCATAAGAAAATTTCTTTTGGGGATAATTAATCAGATTCATGCACTTCTTAAGCAGTGTAGCATTATCATCTTTTTTAGTTACAGGAATGAACTTGCCTGCCTTTGTCCTTGGTAAATTCAGGGCAGAGGCAGACAGGTTTCTAGGTTTGTATTTTGATCTTTACTTTTATTAAGCAGATGAGAAGTATACTCGCTTAAAAATTACTTCAAACTGCCTTTCCTGTTGAGTAGGTTTTGAACTACCTGCTTGACAGATGGTGTTAGAAGTAATTACTGAAATCATGTGTTTACCTGCTCCTGGACATGTGTTCACCAGATGCACCCTGTTTACCCAGGGCTGCTGATTTCTTAAAGAAATATGCACCTTCTGGAGGGAGTTGCATAACTTAGGAGAATAAAAGCTGGTCAAGCCGGGGCTCTCAATCTCTGTATGGCTGAATCAGCTGTAGTGAGAAGACCATTTACATTTCTTAGTGAGTGGTCAATTTAGCTGACAGAACCACATACAGCATTATTTACGTTTCTTCTTTTGATGCACTTAGTACTTTAATTTTACCTGTCTACTGAATTATTGAACAGATAGCCTCCCAATTTGTTGACTAAATTGTAGCTGTAGTGACTAATCAGTCTTTTAAGATGGTGTTTTGGTTTATTATGTTGTTGATTATTTTTAAAAACATGTTTTTCAGAACACATATTAAAAATGTACCCATCCCTCCCCATTTCTAAATTCTGATAGTGGAGTTCTGGCTTTTGGATTAAGCATTTTTTTTTTTAACAACTCATGAGTAATTCTTATGTTCACAAAGATGGAGAATAGTTACTTTAATATTTTATTTACTAACTATCAAAGCCTAATTTATTTTTCCACTTCGTTTCTATTTTACTTCTGTTTTTAAAAACAGTTAAACTGATTAGCAGGGCCTGATGGCACATACCTGTAACCCTAGCTACTTGGGAGGCTGAGGCAGGAGAATCGCTTGAACCTGGGAGGCAGAGGTTGTGGTGAGCCGAGATTGCACCACTGCACTCCAGCCTGGGCAACAAGAGTGAAACTCCATCTCAAAAAAAAAAAAAAAAAGGTTAAACTGAATGTTGGTGACTCCCCTAACATGTGTGCCTTAAGTGTTCAATTTTGAAATGGAGTACATTTAACTCTCTGTAAACCCAGAGAAACAAGGAAAGTCATTGTTTCAGGATTTTGACAGGTGCAAAACTGTAAATAATTACAGGCCTGGGCAGAAACTAGAACAGAAGTTGCACAGCAGCTGGCAGGCCTGACCTGTGACAAGTCTGACCTGAGATAAGTAGCCTAAATTTCATGGCAAGCTCAGATTTGTTTTATAGTATGAAATTTACCTTCTGCTACAGAAAGATTCTACTGATTGAGGATAGATGTTTGTTGAAAAGGGAGTAACATACAGAATATTGAGAAAGCAAACTGCCCACTGAGCCACCTCTTGTATGACTTCAGGACCAGATTGGAATGACTATAAATGAATTTTAAAATCAATTTACATTTTGACTGAAATAAATCATTCAACACCAAATGGTATACAGTGGTTACAGTTGAGGAGGGTGGTCTGGAGGGGTTTTTTGTTTTGTTTGTTTTTTGTTTTTTACTTTTTACGTAACCTGTTTCTAAAATATTTTAATTTTTAGATTTACTTGCATATCTGACTTTTGTGAAGAAGAAAGCAGTTTTAATTGAATATCTTGGGAATACCTGAATTGTATTTTTCAAGGTCTTTGTAGAGAATAATACAAATTTTCTATGAGATTTTATCACCTTCAGGTTCTTTACCTTCGGACACCAGATTTCCTCGTCCATAAAGAAGCCTGCTAGCAGCTTCCATCCCCACACGCTGTGTTGTGACCCCGGAGAGTGCCCGTTAGAAAGGACAGGGTTCTGATGGCTTACAGGCTCAGTCTAACCTATACATGAGGTTTGCTTTGGTTTTTGTTTTGCGTCTTGCCCAGTGTTTTAAAAATTTGACAATTTCACATTTAAAAAAAAATCTGTGTTTCTGGCTTTCTTGGAAAAACCAGCGAATGGCAATGCTGGGTATGCATTGCACTATTGCTGGAGCTAAGTAGCAGCTCCCTGCTTTGAGACTCTCTGACTTGCTCCAGTCCTTATCATTTCCTGTTGTACTTTCATGTCTATTACCTTCCTGTAGAGAAAATTGAGTTAATGACCCCTCGAGTAGAGAATATGCACCTCAAAAGTGGAGAGACATGCAGAGAAAGGACAGCTTAGGAGGACAGTTGTGGAGCCCTCATACAGTTAGGCTTGCTGTGCCCATGTCCCCTGCCCCATCCCACCCCTTCAAAGGTTTTTCCTTTGTTTTTCCTACATAATACCTGCATTTTCCCCTTCACTGTTATGAAAATTATACCCACCAGAACTTTGAGTTATGTTCCTCCAGCCACGCTTAGTAAAGTAGCTATCTTATGTACCTGGTATGTAGGAGTTTTGTGAGTGTTTACCAGACCTTTAATTTACCCATTTGTATATGTAGTTTAATCAGCTAGTTTTTCTTCTTTTTTTTTTTTTTTTACTAGAAATCAGCTTTCTTAAAGGATAAAAGATTGATTAGAAAAGGAATGGAGATAATTTTACAGCTCTGGGCGGATTGAGAGTTAGAGCAGATCCTGCTGTGATGCCATGGTGGGAGAGGCTGAACAGCAGTGGGATCCTTTCTAGCGTGGACAGGAGGAAGTAAAAAGGTGCCAGGGATTACATTTGCTCAGAAAAGGAGAAGTGGTCCTCTTCTTCCTTCTTTTCTTTCCTACTCCTGTGCTATTTGGTGTTTCAACTCTCAGGACCCAGTGAAACGGGAAAGGTTCCCTTGTCCTCCTCACAGGGCCTGTGACGGGTGCGTGGCTCGCTTCTTCAGTGCCCCACTGCTCGAAGCTCCAGGGGAGCGTACGAATGGGCAGGTCGTGGGGGGCTCTGACCCCAAGGCAGTGTCTAGGGGTGGATGCTTGCAGCTCCTGAAGCCTCAGTGGGTGTGTGTTACAGGGTGCTCTTTTAGTTTTGCCGTCTATAGGCTTGTGTTAACCAGCTCAGTAAGAACCTTTACCTTGTCACAAGGACAGAGGGCTTTCTGTATCCTGGGTTCTTGCCTTGGTGTACTGGAAGAATCAGATCACAGCTGGGTTTGGGGAATGCGTGCAAGGTTTTATTGAGTGGAAGTAGCGCTCTGCAGGTAGGGGAGCCAGAATGGTTTTCCTGTGGATTAACCTCTCCCACCCGACCCACTTCTGCTGGCCTGCTGGTGTCTATTGTGTTCTCTTCCTCTGGTGTGCTCCTCTCGATGCCCTCTTGACATCCAGCCAGTTGTGTCTTCTTCTGCTCATATGTTTATGTGTTCTTCACAATGTCCAGCCACTGTAGATCTGCCTGCTAAGGTCTCAAAATTTTTATAGGCACAGGAATGGGGCATGTCGGGCCAGGGTGGTCATGGGAAATGCAACATTTGGGTTCCAAGGCAGGAGTGCGTGTCCTCACCTAGGTCCGTGGGGGTGGAGCCCTAGCCAGGGGCCATGCCCTTCTCTATCCAGCACTTATCTTCCCACCTTCTGTATCATTTAAAGGGACCGTGCTCTTCCCTTCCCAGCATTCCTGTATCACCAGGGTCTGTGGCAGAAACAGGATTTCCCTTTGTTTCTAATTGGGTGTAGAGAGAAGTGAAGAGCTGATTTTCATTTGTCTAAGAATCTTACAGCTAACAGTAATATGATTTCTATTACAATATGTGTTGCAAATGTAGTGAAAGTAAAAACAAATCCCCCATTATAAGTTGACTTTTGGCACATAGCTTCCTCATAGCTTGGGTTGTTCTGGGCTTTGTTAAATAAAGTTACTTTAGAGGAAGTAGTGTAGACTGGGGCTTGGCAAACAATGGCCCTTAGGGCAAGCCTAGCCTGTTGGCTGTTTTTATGAATAAAGTTTTATCGGAACAGAGTTGCACTGATTATTAAGATACTGTTTGTGACTGCATTCACACTATTAGTGTAGAGTTGCGTAGCTCTGATAGAGACCATATAGCTCACAAAATCTAAAATATTTATTATCTGGCACTTTACATACAAAATTTTGCTGACCCTTGGTGTAGACAGTTAATAGCAAAAGAAGAAAAAGGAAAAAAACGCAACTGTTTTATGTGCTTTGATGTATTTGCTGTTGAAAACAA
Organism: Aotus nancymaae; assembly: GCF_030222135.1. NCBI lineage: Eukaryota > Metazoa > Chordata > Mammalia > Primates > Aotidae > Aotus > Aotus nancymaae. The sequence continues at coordinate 17,442,099 of NW_026988465.1, forward strand.
AGGGAATTTGTGATTCAGGTAAACAATATATATGACTATTTGATGGTTTTGAAGGTATTTTATAGACACTGTTCATTCGAATGGAGTAAAAATGTTATGATGTCTTAGAGTACAGTTGAGCTACAATTTTATTATGTCAATGACTACACCTTTTTTTCTGGGGAAGATTATAATAGGAAAGCTTGACATAATATAAATAGTAATAAAAACATATGATATTAGTAAATATTAGTAAAACAGTTTTGTTTTGGGCTGTAACTTTTTTGGAGGGGAGAGTGTAGTAATGGTGTAAAAACACAATGTTATATAATTAGTTTTACACATTATATTTTTGGAAATATTTTTAATACACAAATGTGTACATATAGTCTACTGTGTGAATTTAAACTTTGAAAACTGCTAAAAGTTTTAGTTACTTGAGAAATAGTGAATTTTTATTTAATGATCAAATTAAACACTAATAAAATTATATCTTTATTGTTGTTTTCAATTTTGAGAGCATTTGAAAAGCGCAGGCCTGTGTTGTGGATTTCATTCAACATGATTATTGATTGTTTCAGGAGTTAAGCGCTGTTTGAGGCTGTGGGATTTCAGCACTGAATAAAACAAAATACTTAATGAGCTTATATGACTAGGTAGAAAAACAAACATTCCTTGACTTAATTTTTTATCAAATTACAGCAGGTACTTTTCTAAGACCTGGGGATAATAGCAGTGAAGGAAGCAAATTTTCTGCTGTCATGTAGCTTGAAGAAAGGTAACATGTAAGTCTGGCAGCAAGTGTTAGGAAGAAAATGAAAGCAAAGTACTGAGAGAGAAGGGGGGTGTAATTTTGTATAGCATAGTCAAGGAAGACTTCTCTGGTAAAGTGACTTGATCGGGGACCTGAATGAAATAAGCTAATGAGTGATGGGAATGTTTGGGAAAAGAACATTCTAGACAGAGGAAACAGCAATAAAAAACGCTGGGGGAGGACTGTGCTTGGTATGTTCAAGAAACAACAAGGAGAAGCAAGTGTGGCTGGAATAGAAGGAGCCAGAGGGAGAATGGTAGGAGATGAGTTGCTTTTCTACTTAATGAATAGCTTTGAATATAATCAGTGGCAAAGTCACATGAGACCATGCTGAATTATAGATGAGGGGACAGCAGTGTAAAACCAGAAAACAAGGATCTATGGAAGAGGTCCCTAGACCAGACATCAGGAAATAATAGTTAATTTGCTCATTGTTTCTCAAATTAAATCTCACTTCTGTGAATCTCTTTATGATTTATTCTTTCAAAATGGAATTCTAGATGGTATAGCCCACTGCCCTGAGGCCTGTGTAAATTGTTGAATTTATGGTGTGCCAGTACCATTATAGGGTGGTCATCTGGTTAACTTGCAGCAAAGAATATGAGATTTAGAATAAATGGATAAGAAAGCCTGACTAAAATGAGAATAACAATTCACATTCAATTAAAAATGTGAGTAGCCTGCAATAATTTCTCATTGTACTAGGGTAAGGGGGAGAATAGAACTAGGTTGTTAATTAATAATTGTAAATTTAAAAGTCAGCTTTTTTCCAAGTGTTAATTTTTCCTGGAAGTGTTATACAAAATGATCAAGTTCCTGAAATTGCAGAAACACTGATCATGGTATTTGTGATTGCAAGTCATGCTAGGTAGCTGACCACAAGTGTAAACTAATTAACATAGGGTTTGTATAATATGCTTTAGCAAAACTAGATATTTAAAAAGAGCTGATTTTTTTTCCATTTTACAAATGACAATATTTGTGGTTTTAATTTTGTTTAATATTACTGAGCACATTTTTATTTTGATTATTTTCATTTTCAAGCAAGTATCAATAAGTGAAATTTTGTTTCTGAAAAAATAATAAGATTATGACAAGCTTGTTCACAAAATATATATTTTATGAAGAACAGCATCAATCACAACTATTATTTAGCTACTGTTTATGGAACAGTACAGACTTTTGACACTCAGTAATAATTATTTAAATACCATATAAAGACAAATTAAATGTATACCATTCAGACATTCAGAGATCTCATCAGGAAGGACCCCCATATATAAACAAATGGGCTTAAAAGCTCTTTTGCAAAGACTTGCTGAAATTCAGGACACATTTTTACTGAGGAGAACAATATATACGGTACTTCACTTCTCAGGCAAACCCAAAATGTATCAGGAATCTGTATACATTTCATGGTTTTAGAGGAGTCTAGTACTAGTTTTTAGCAGATCTAATTTTATAGCGCAGCTTGTAGCTTTCCTTTTCCTTGGTGTATACATTTCAGTAGCACAACCCTTCTCGAATGTGTTTAGGATTACTTTTTGGTTTGCTGCCTGTGTCACTTGTCCTGTGTGGTGGGTCTGGTAATACGTGTTCTTAGCGGGGTTGCTTTATGAGTTAGGCTCACTGGTGAGGCAGTTATTGACATTGCAGTCACTCTTCCAAAGGCAGCAGGTGACCTTCTCCATGGGTGCCTGTGCTCATGGTTTTCAGCCACAGAAAGCTGAGGTGATGATGAGGGTCGTCCTTGACCACACATTTGGTCCACACTTCACAGGACTGTAGGAGAGATGGGAAACGCCAGGCGCAGCAGGCTGGGATAGGTAGGCCCTCTCTACAGAAAGCCCTGTGGTGCTACCCATGAAGATTTCTTTGCCTTAATTCTACTGCTGTACCCAGAGATACCCATGCCTCTCACTAGCCTTGCCTGGTGTGGGGAGGAAAAGCTGTTTGCCTGGACCTTGGCTGTAGGGTTGTGTGGTGGGTGGAAATAGAAAGAAGGGGGAAAAATCTCTCAGACTAACTTCTTTTGCTTTACTTTAGGCTTCTCTCCAAGCCTTTTGGTGAATTTGAAAGTAGTGATCAGATGCTCATAGGCTGATCCATCTAGCTTCTGGCTACTTTCAACTCTTACATTTCGAGTAAAAGATCCTACAATCCAGACTTTAATGGCACTGGACACACCCTTCTCCTCACTCCCATTTGAGATTTATAACATTTTACCTTTATTTACTCAAACCAAAGTAATCATTTAAGTTAGTCTTCTAATTTTACAACTAGGGAGATAGAATACCATCAAATATATAACTACACTTAAATATATCTTTGTATATCTGTATTTATGTGTATCATTTGTATATCTGTTATACAAGGTCATAAATAATCCGGGAGTACAGCATCTGTTTCACCTGCTGCTCTCTTTATGATGCGAACTGATGAGTCACATGAGTAATTGTATTACTTGTATAAAGTACTTGGAAGACAGTTTCACTTGCATAAGTCCTGTGCTGTGTGTTATAAAGATGAAAAGTTTGAGCCATCTGTTACTTTAAAAAAAAATTACCATAGTGTACCACCTGGTGTTTAACTAGGCCTCGGGATTTGTTCCAGAAAACAGCACTGCTTCATTGAACAAATATTGGGGGTGAGGGTAGGTGGGGTTTGGTGATTACTTCTGGGACCTGGGAGGGACCCTTTTCACTGAGCCCTGAACAGCATTATTTAGATCATTGTTATTTCCTATTGTGGTTTGTCTGTCATTAAAAACAATTTTGTCTTAATTTTGAAAATTGGATATGAGGAGTTACATTACACAAAACAACATTATACAATGATGGAGATAATGGTCTGTGCAGCATGATTTAATTTGGATCAGCGGATAGCCACCTGCTAGGCCTTTGTTCTTGTGGCAGTCTGGCAAGTGGCCCCAGTGTTTTGGTTCTTTCCTTGGTCACGTGGCTGTTGAGATCTGCCTGGGTTAGTTGCAAACCATTAATCCAGTAGCACAGAGTGATGAAATATTTGACTACTAGGTGTTTGAAGTAAGAAAACAAATCCTTTTAAAAGTTATTATTCAGCAATCACAGAATGCTTTTATCGTGTTGATATAACATCTGAGTCTTTACATTTTATCTAAAGGTTGCCTATTCTTATCTACAACATAAAAAAGAAATCTAGGTAATATTTGGCATTATGGTAACTAGCTACCATATAGCACCTGTCTGCCTACCCACTGTGGTGGGGTAACCACATAATTCAGTGATTAAACTGAGATACTTTTGACAGTGACAGAAAGCTAGGATGAAAGATGTAGATAAGGATATGTAGTCATTTTACTTAGAAGGCATAGCCATTTTTTTTTTTGTCATCCTCCGTGATCAAGAATAACTAAATATTCCCCATGTATGTAAGAGTAATTCTTATTTTTAAATTGCATTAATTGTGACTGGTATAGTGCCTCATATAAGGTAGGCACTCAATAAATTTTTGTAAATTGAATAAATGTTTCTACTTAAAGAAATCTTAAAGCTTCCTTCCAAAATCTTTAAAAATGTACATTTTAGAAGAGCTTTGAATTAAACATCCTCTGTATTTTCTTGATATTAAGACCCAGTGTCAGGAATCCCCATAGCGGCATTACCCATGGACCTGTAATCTAAACTCTGAAACCACTGTAATAAGTAGCATATTATAAGAGTAGGACAGACCACTTAACATTGCAGTTACCTATTGTTCTGTCTAAAATAATTTAACTGCATGCTAGAAGAGTGAGCCCTTTCGTCAAGTGCTTATGACTTATCCTGGTAACTTACTTTACCTTTTTACTTGAATTTGTTAAACAATTCAGTGACTACTTAACATTTTCTTAAATTTCTTCTGAGAGGAATAAGGAACCCAAGTCATTTAATTTACTTGCTTATTAGTACCTTGTCAGAGACTTTAATAGTATGGAAAGAAATTTTGGATAATTTTTTTTAATGAATTTTCCCTTTTTGTGTTGATCACTTTAGAAATTTTCTTTCATTTAAAGTTTCCTCTCTCCTTGCAATCCCTACTTTACTATATATGACATAGAAAAGGGTGCAGGAATTTCTATCCTTTTCTACGTGGTGTTTCTTACCTGCCTGGCCAGCTTATGAGACAGATTGAATGTCTCTCAACCTTGGAATGTGTGTTTCAGTATGGTGGGTTTTGGCAAGTCACTTGTGGTTTAGAGGGACCCTATGACGTGGGCTGGGAACTTTGGTCTTTTCTTTCGTTTGAAATAAGTTTTTTAAAAAAGGCGTTAGACAGTTTCAGGTTCGAGACCTTGTTAATTGGTTTAACATCCCATCTGTCCTAGTCACTCTGATTCTAATATGACAGAATTGAAACAGATGCTATTTAAATCTCCAGTTCTTTGTTTTATTTTATTTTATTTGTTTGTAAGCGTGCATGTGTCTAATGATCTTGTTGTCTTGTTCTTTCTGTATCTTTGACTTTTCTACAATTTCTGGTCTGATTTCTCTGTTTTTAGTCTTTTTCTTCTTGTCCTGTGTCTTTTCTTTTTGACTTTTTTCCACTTGAGTGAAAGAGTTTAACTAAGTCTTATTGTTTATGTCTACCCTGATTTATCATAATATTCAGACACTGGCATGAGAGAACTTGCTTCTGTACTTCATGACTTTTATACAGTAGAACTAAATCCATGAGGAAAATGTTTTTTTACTTGTTAATTATCTTCTCACTGCACCGCAAGCTCCAAGGACAGGGGTTCTGTTTTGTTTACAACCGTATCCCCAGAGCCTGGAAATGTGCTGAGTGTCTAAAAGCTGTTTAAAAAGATGAATAGAAATGCGTTAGTTTTCTGAGAGTGTCCCAAATTAGATATTATTTAGGGAGAGTCTTGAAGTTCCTTTGCTCTAAAGAACACCGCTGAACCTTGGCTGGTATTTGAACCATCTAATGAAGAAGAAAGTACTTTTGAAAGATTCTGTTTGTAATACTGCAAGATATTTTTTCACAGATTGAGCATCCCTAATCCCCAAATCCAAAATCTGAAATGCTTTAAAATTCAAAACATTTTGAGCACCAGTATGATGCTCAAGAAAATACTCACTGGAGCATTTCAAATTTTGGGTTTTCCGATTAGGGATGCAAAAAAAAATTTTGAAGTCTGAAACACTTCCACTTCCAAGCTTTCAGATAAGGAAAGGGATCCTCAGACTCTAGTGATTGTTGCCCCTAGACTCAATTGTACTACTTTTTTAGTTAAGATGCTTGTTGCTTTAATTAATAGAAATCTCAACTGAAACTCATCAATAGGTATGTGGATTATGTTGCATAACAGGAATTACAGGAAGGCTTCAGACTGGGCTAATTGAACTCAGTGCTGTCAAAAGAGACCTAGGTTGGGTCTTTTTATGTTTTTTTTTTTTTCCTTTTGCCTTCTTGGCTTCATCCTTCAAGCTGTTGTTTTCTGTGACTATGAGGACAGAGGCAGCAGTTGGATCCACATTTTCCCTGTTAATACGTAATGGGAAAGAGGCTGGCCTTTCTTTTCTTGACGTGAACAAGAATTTCTTTACGTTTTATTGGGCCAAATTGGTCTCAGATTACTCTCTCCCAAATATTGCAGAGGCAATGGAGTCACAGTGATTAGCTTGGAATAATGATCAAGAGTGAAATGGATGTTGGAATCAACTACAACACTTACAAAAAATCCGGTATGAATTAACCTTTATAAACAAATTTCTAAAGACTGTTGATTTCCTGAGCTTCAAGTTAAAACTTCCCAGAGTAATTAGGTTCATAACCAAGAGGATGCAGGGTGAAGTCAACATTATGATAATCACTTCATTAGGGAAATCATGGCATTTAAATAAAAAATGTAACAAGTTCCGTCTGCCCAAATTTAGTAAATATTACATGCAACATTATTTGTAGAAAGTAGATATAGTCATATGTCCCATGATGTTTTGGCCGTTGAGAGCCACAGAAACATCTAGATACGTTTAGAAACACACATACTCAGCTTTGTGTTATAGTCGTCTACAGTGCTTGGTGCAGTAACATGCTCTATAGATGTGTAGCCTAGGAGCAATAGGCGATGCCATATAGTCTAGGTGTGCAGTAGGCTGTACCATCTAGATTTGTGTACATACACTGTATGATGTTCACACAGTGATGAAATTGCCTAATGACACATTTCTTAGAATGTATCCCTATCATTAAGTGATGCATGACTATGTAAAAATCAGAACTGACTTCCCTTTAAGTGTGTTTAAACTGATAACAGTTGATACGTTTGAATTATTTAAATAAAATGAAATCTGTTGACTAGAAAAGTGGAAAAGATAACTAGGACATAGTGAAGCTTACTTTAAAAAATAAAGAGTCAATATATAAGGTAATGTGCGTCTGTTAACTTACTAAAAGGTTTTTGATTTACTTGAACATACAGTAATGGATTATTTTTGTTTGGCCAAGTATTTTCGGTAAATATTTAATAGGCATTTTGGAAGCATTATGATAATATGGAGAAAATACTGAATTAGTAATTGGAATCCAAATTTCTGGTTCTGGTCCTAACTACATGATTTCTAGTAAAATGTTCAACTTCTGTAAGCCCTCATTTCTTTGTAAAATATTTCCTTAATTTTCTAAAAATGTCTGTTTCTCTTCATTGATTGTAACCATTGCTTTCCTGGGACCTGAGTGACATGCATCTTTCTCTAAAGGCATGGCTTTTTAGTAGAATTAAGATTATATGTAATTAAGTTTATTTGAGCAAGGAGGAACAGGTAAAAAGCAAATAAAAGTTGAGTTAGATATCTGTTCTGTCCTCTGTGTATAAAGTGATTGTAGAAAAGAGTACTTCTGTTTCGAAATATGCATGTTAATTCATTAGAAAGGAAGTCTTTTGTAGATATAAACACATTACATTTTCCCAATACTTTGAGTACCTCGTTAGCGAAATATGAGCTTCTAATGATGTCTGGCATTTGGAATAGTGTCAGAATACTACGTGTGTAAATAAAAGGCAGAAGCATAGATTCCCCACTCACCTGTGATACAGTAAAAAGAGTTTCGGACTTAGAGTTAGAAGACTGAATTGGAATCCCAGCTCAGCTAGTTCAGAAAAAAACCTTGGTAGCATGGTGCAATGATAATATGGACGCTGGAGTCAAACAGAGGCAGGAATGAATTTGATTTCACCACTGACATTAATATATTTTGATGAAAGGAAGCTGTTTCAGTTTGGATACCTTTGACTGTGTGTAGCAGAAAACAGCCAACAGTAGCATGAATCATAACTGTGTTATCTCATATAACAGGAAGTCCGGAGATTGGTATTTCTATGTTAATTCCATGGCTTAATGATATCTTCTGCAACACAGGAGCATTTAACCTTTTGGTTCTTCCGTTCTTAGTTTGTTCCTGGTATCTTCATTTGAGTGGTGATATTGCTATAGTAGCAATAGTTTAAGATACTACATGCAGTCATGATAACAGCCAGTAAAGAGAAGAATTCCTCCCATATATCTCTTTTTAGTAGGTAGAAAACCATTTACAAAAGCTGTAGTGCACAGCATTGATTCAAATTGTGTCTCAAACTCAGACTTAAAAGCCATTCACCAACAAGGATAATGAAGATGTCATGACTGACTTAGACTTTTTTTTTTTTTTAACACCACCTTTGGATTTTGGGGTGGGGAGGCTCTTTGGTGAGCACAGTCCCTCACAGGATAAACAACAAACAAACAAAATTGGATCTCTGCCAGGAAGCAAATGGGGTATATAGGAAGAAGAACTGAGTTGGTAAACAGTAGTGATGAGCTCTTCATCTTGCGTAAAGGCTAGTAGCAGATGCATGTAAACCAGAATACCATAGTCTGTGCTCAGGGAAGTATATAGGGTGCCACAGGAGAAGGTCTGAGAAAACCTGAATCCAAAGTTGCAATGGTCAGGAAAGTCTTTTTTAGAGGAAATGACGTCTTAGTTATCACCTAAGGAATAAGTGGAAATCAGTCCGGAATTAGTCATCGAGCAGCACACCCTTCTGTATTTATAAGAGCACAAGACTGAGCCATGCTGGTGTTTCAGGACGATTTTAAGAAGAGTTTTAGGACAAATGTTGGCTTCAATACCTAATCAGTGTCCTTGGTGTGTTAGAAAAAAAAGAAGTGAAATGAAAAGAAAAGAAAGTTTAAAAAAATACCTAATCAGAGTTAAGCATCATTATCTATATGTATAACTATTAATGTTCAAAATGATTGTTTTTCAAGAAAAAGTTATACAACTTTCAAAATGCTGTATATTTACAGTATGAAACATTCTCTTTTAATCATTGTAAAATTCTAAGATCTAAAGGACTTGTGATCATGTAGTTCTGACTTCTGTACAAAGCAATCATTACTTAGCTTGATGCCTGTAATGAGAAGTGTTTGTTAGAACAAAAGCCAGGATGACTTTAATTATTTCAAGAAGCACAGGTAAAAGACTTTCCCTTCTGACGTTAATGCAAAGCATATACCTGGAATTGACATTCTGCTATATTATATCTTTACTTGCATCCGTTAAAGCTGTTTCTTAAGTTTTGATTGAATTAAAAAAGAGCTTACACTAACAAGGGTTTTTTTCCCTTCTTATGATTCAGAAGTGAGTTTGCATTTTTTTGCTCTCCACTGCCATTTTTATATGTTTTGTTTCTCTTTGAGTAATACTTGTATCTTAATTCTTTAAAAATGATACCACATCCTAAGAAGAATACATGATGTGAATCATTTTTGGTTCCTAATACTTACTCTCCACTCTCCAAAGACGTAGACATCGTATTAGGAGACTGATACTCTTTTTTTATATTACTTGGATAATTCATTGCCCAGTATATTCATGGAGAATAATTGCAAGGCAAACCAATAGATACTTCAGATAACCCAGATAAATAAAGGGTATGGTAAGCACATTTACAAAGAAATACTTGATGATCTAGGATTCATACACTGTACGATTTTTATAATTGATTTTGACTTCTTAAAACTTTTCTTTTTTCCTGTTAAAAAAAACAAAATCTAAGCTCAAGAAATATAATTACAATTGAAATAGAAAAGTCAGGCATATTCTTTATTTATAGAGCTTTTTAAATACCTTACACAAATTATTACAAGATGAATGCGTATGAAAAATAGAGGCACCCACTTGGTTTGTATAAAAATCAAATGTGAGACATACACTTTATCCCCTCTATTAGTAAGCTACCTAAAAATATATCAGTGATGCTGACTTTGGTCATATTTGGACTTTCAAACAAACTATTTTATCTTAAAAAAAAAAAGAAAACATAAATGCAAGCAAAATGATTTCTTATGATACTTTTTAAAAATTAAAAATGCTTTTGTCAAGATAAATTTCCACTTAAGAAATAAAGAAAAAGCAGGATATGTCGACCAGGATAAAAGATGTTCTTTTCATCATAATAACATGAAGGGCAAATCGCCAGCAGCTTATGGGGAAGAAGTAAACATAAACAGTGTTACGATACAAAAATTTCTCATGATGTTCGGTTGATCCAGAAGAGAATAGCATAAGTCTATTAGCTATGCTAGTTTTTTTATTTTTAATATTAAAATAATTTTTATTTTAAAATTTTACATATTAAATATTTGTCATAATCAATGATGTCCCAAATTCAGTGCTTTTGTTAATATTAATGATATTGTCGGTTTTTTTTTTTTTTTGGAGAGACAGTCTCACTCTGTCACCCAAACTGGAATGCAGTGGTACAGTCATAGTTCACTGCAGCCTTGATTTTCCAGGCCCAAGTGATCCTCCAACTTCAGCCCCCCAAGTGTCTGAGACTACAGGTGTGCATCACCACGCCTGGCTAAATTTGCTATTATTTGTAGAGACTGGGTCTTCCAGTGTTGTCCAGGCTGTATTATTGTCTGTTCTTGTTCACTAGCTTGAGCCACTCACCTGATACGGGTGACGTTTTTTCTTTCTTCACTGAAATGAAAGTTGGCAGACTTTTGCTGCTTCTTTATTACCCAATGTTAACTAATGTTTTCCAGTCTAGAATTTTAACTTAACTAATATTTTAAACTGGTACATTAAAATAAAACACTTGGTATACATATGAGTTTATAGAGTGTACACTCTACATCTGAAGAATTAGAGTTACTTTTGAGTGTAAGATCACTTTGCATCATGTTAAGAATTTGTTAAACTGTTTTATTTTGTGACCTAGCAGCCTTTTTTTCTTTTGTGATGAGACACATGTATAGTAAAAATATTATTATAGTGGAACAAATTAACATGTCATCATCTTACAGTTACCCATTTTTTCCCTGCCTGTGGCCAGAGCAGTTACAATCTACTCATTTAGCAAGCATTCTGAGTATAATGCACTATTATAACTGTAGTCCTTCTGTTCTACATTGCTCTTTCAACTTGTTCGTCCTGTTGTGTTTACCACTTTGTATCCTTTGACCTACGTCTCCCTGTTTTCTCCCCTTTCTGCCAAAATCACTGTTTTATCCTTTATGTCTGTGTGTTATCTTTAGCCCCCTCCCCCTCTTTTTTTTTTTTTAAAGATTCCAGATTTAAGTGAGATGATGCAATATTTTTCTTTCTGTGTCTGGCTTACTTTACTTAGCCTAATGTTCTTCAGGGCCATCCGTGGCAGGATCTTCTCCTTTTTAAAGACTGAATAATATTCTGTTGTGTATATTCACCATATTTACTATATCTGTTTGTCTGTCCATAGACACTTAAGCTGTTTCCATCTGTTGGCTGTTGTGAATAATGCTGCAGTGAACATGGAAGTGCAGAGATCTTTATGAAGTGGTGACTTCATCTTTTTTGGGTATATGCCCAGAAGGTAGATTGCTGGGTCATACAGTAGCTTGATTTTTAATTTCAGTGGGAACCCGCATACTCTTTTCCATGATGGCTGGACCAATCTGTATTCCTTCCAACAGTGTACAAGGATTCTGTTTTCACTACACCTTCGTCAATGCTTGTTATCTTTTGTCTTTTTGGTAGTAGCTATGTAGGATATTCTGTAAGTATATTTAAAATATTCTCAGTATTTTTTTTTCCCTAGTCAGTATTTCCTGACTTTTCCCCTCTAGGTTGCATGTATTGCTTTAGTAGTAAACAAAAGCATGAACAGAAACTTTATATTGAAAAAAATTGGACCTGTTATAGAATTTACCATTTTGTTGTGGGTTTATTTTCTGATAGAGATTTATTTTACTATTTCACTCATAATTTTAGTTTTTCTAAACTTAGGTAAGAAGATGATTGAGAAGGTGAGAGACAGCTAGTGCGTACTCATGCGAAATGACATTTGAAGGGAAAAGGATTGGATAGAATTTCAGGCATTTGCCAGAGAGTTACTTGGCACTTGCAGTAAGCTGAGCGTTGTTCTGATTTTGTGCATACTGTGATGAATGAGGAGTAGGGAGATAGGAAATAACTAAATGTTTAAAAAATCAAAACAGGATTTCAGGTTTGATAGGCTTGATGATAGGCAATGCAGGCACAGAGTAAAAGGGGGTGATGAGGTCAAATAGGGCCTGTTTTATATAATATGGTCAGGGAAAGCCTTTTGAAAGAGGTGATATTTGAACAGAGACTTGAATGCTGTGACAGAGCAAAAGTTTGTGAAGATGTGGGGAGTGAGATTTTTTAAAATTTTCATGCTGATGGACAGAAAGTACAGCAGGAGATGACGTGGCTTGGACGAGTGCGGTGCCAATGGAGATGAGAAGAAGGGCTTGGATTTAATTCTGTTTTGAAGGTAGCTTTTGGAGGTAGACTGTGCAAATGGAAAAAAAAGAGCAGTCAGGGGTAACTGCTTGTTTCATTTTGGTTTGGTTGGGTCTGGGCTGAGTATTGGAAATATGTTGGTTTATCCCATTTATCTGAGATGAGAAATAACAGGAGTTTTGTGGGGGTGGGGGTGGGGATGTGTGTGAGAATGAGAAATCAAGAGTTTGTTTGGTGCATACTTGATTTGAGATATTTGCTAGATACCTGAGTTGATATGTTATATGTGTGAGGCTGGAGTTTGGCATGTAGATTTGGGAATCATTGTACTGTAAATGGTATATAAAACCATGGGATTGAAGAAGATCCCCTGGGGAATACGGCAGGCAGAGAAGAGAGAACCAAGGATTGAGAGTGTGCTCAGGAGGCTGAGAAGCACGGATCAGGAGAGGTGGGAGAAGTCAGGGGAGTGTTTTAGTGAAGAATGTTTCCAGAAGGAGGATGATCAGCTGTGTAAGTGCTGCTGAGAAATTGAGTTAGTTGAAGACTGAAGATTGACCTATTGGATTTGTCAGTAGGGAACTGGTGGTTGTTGTTGATGAGCAGTTTCAGCGACAAAGTGGAGACACGAGACTGATTCGAGTGGGTTTGAAACAGAATGAAAGGCAAGGAAATGAGATGGAGTACAGATTGCATTTTAGGGGAGGTTTGCTGTGAAGGGAAGCAGAAATGGAGCTAGAGCTGGGCAGGGGTTGGGAAGATGTAGAATCAAGGGAGAGTTATTTTATATTTTTAATAGAAAATATGTGCATATGTGTACTCTATTGAGTCTGATCCATTACAGAGGAAAAAAAGCTTTGCAGAAGAGAAAGGACAATTTACAGGAACAAAGGGTGCCAGAAGGGCTAGGATCTAGCAGGCGAGCAGAGGCGTCAGGCTTGCTGGCAAGTGAGGACAGCTGATCTGTTGTAACAGGTGGGAAAACCAGTATGCTGATACAGAACAGGTAGTCTGATAGATAGGATGGTATAAAGAAACAGCAGTTCCTTCTTCTTGTTTCTGTTTTCTCAGTGAACTCAGAAGCCAGATAATTTGCTTAGACCCTTAATGAGGGAGGCCTTGTTAGAGCAATATAAAATATTTTATTTAAAAAATACTTTAGAAATGCATTCTTCACTTAGCTGTTGCTCTTTGTTATTGCAGTTAGCAATATATGTCTAAATATGTTTTATTTAAACAAGGAGAGTTGAGTTTCCCTGGGCCACATGTGGGATAAATCAGGAGCCCTCACCACCTTTTTTGTATGTGGGGAATTTGAAATCTAGAAACGTGTTTTTTGCCTTCTCCCTCTTCTAGTTCTCTAATTTTTCTTCAGGCACAGTGGAGAAGGAGAAAGTGTGGTTTCATCTAGTTCAGCATTTAGTTCAGCATGCTCATGCAGCTGTTCTGCAACCTCCAGGTCTTGAGGGTTGTTGAGCATAATCCCTTGCACAGTGAAATGTCCCAGGCTTGGGAAATCCTAGTGGCCTACCACTCTAACACAGGTGACTGAGTCGAGATGTTCTTGTTCAGGTTTTAAAGTGAAGTCTCACCCTTCAGCAGTTAGAGATCTCCTATATACATCATTCTGTTTTCTTTGAGGACTGCAAGTGCCCTTTTTAGCTGTAAGTAGTAGAGACTAACATTAATTCATCTCTCAGTCTTGTATTCCATTCTCAGTTTATTTCCCTGAATCACATTCTCCTCATTTGTGGAGTAATAATTCCCCACTCATGGGTTCTTCATCAGGCAGCATATGATGCATGTGAAAATTATTCTGGAAAAGCCTAAACAGTATAAAAGGAGAAATCCCGTTGTCATGGCAATAATTTTGTTACTCTGTAGAAGACACTGACCTTTCCCTAGGACCACCCCTTAATCTCTTATTTTTCGTTTCACAGAGACATCCATTTCTTATTTTATTTCTTCTATTAGAGGCTTAGTGTAGTGACTTTTGTTTAGGGTTTTGATATATGGGGTTCAAATTTGCACACTACAAACTGGGGATGAAAGAAAAGAAGCTGAACATATTGCCCGTTCTCAAATAGTTTATTGTTCTTTTAACTTTTAAAAACCACGAGCTTCCCTCTTATCACATTTTTACAAATGGATGTATGAAAGGTGATAGAAAAAGTCTGAACTTAAGACGATAAAATGAACTTTGTTCTTATGTTTTTATTTGCTAATTTTCAAATCTGCTAGAGATTAGCATCTTCCATTAGCGAGGTGGAAAAATTGAATGCAGATTGCAGCTTTTGGGAGAGTGTTCAAAATTTTTTTTTACTTTTTATAATTAAAATAAAACCTCTTGCTATTTGGAGAAGAAAAAATGTCTCATGACATCGTCTACTTCTGTGGTATTTCTTCGTAATCCTACCTCTAGGGGCAAATATTTCCCATCACAACAGATTTTTAGTCCTGGAAGAAACCTTAGGGTGCATCTTTTTAAACCGTTTTTATTTAATGTGTGAGAGAATGAAGACTCAGAAGGAGATTTGTCTATGTCAGTTCGTGGCAGAGTCAGGACTCAACTTGAGGCCTCTGGACGGTGCATAGGGTTTTCCTTCTTGAACCATCCTGCCTTTTAAAGTTTACAGTTGTGTTCTGAGAAAGAGAACAGTGAAGTTACCCAGACTCAGTAGAAGGGGAGGACAGGCAGATGCGTTCTGTGTACTCTTTGTGCGTTTAATTTGCCTCAGTCTTCTCAGTGGTTTTAACTAATTACCACAAAATAGAGAAAACAAACAGGTTCTTTGAGTTGTGCTCTCTTCGAAAGGCCTTTATAGTAATTCTGAATCACTTGGTCTTTGTAGTGTCATCCTAGTTACTTCTGATAAGGATGGTCAAAGGACCAAATACAGTTTTGTTTCTACTAATACAAACACACGTAGGAATTCTTCCAGCTAACTGTGACGTCATATTTATGTGCCCTGGGTTAAAACCACTTTCATGTGGGTTCTGAGATACACTGGAAGGTGGAAAAGACCTTTAGAGACAGCGACCACGGTTTTTTTTCTCTTCTCCTTTTTGAGGACTGGGAAAACTCAGGTTATTTAATTTTAGAGTATTTTTAATTAAAATATTTTGTTTAGCCTCTATTGTAAAAGACAATAAAAAAATTTAAAACCACTCAAAAATGTATAGTTTAGCAAATTAAGTCAGACACCCTGTGGCTCTTACCACCCAGCTCAAGAAATGAAACATTGCCAGCCACTCTGGAAACCCTTTTATGTTCCCCGTGAAAATCACAGATCTCTCTCTACCTCAACAACTAACCACTCTCCTGACTTCATAATATCCCCTTCTTTGTGTCTCCTTATGGCTTTTCCCCTGCTTGTCCTTAGATAATAAAGTTAAATCTTGCTCATTTAAAAAGCCTGGTACGTATTGTAAATCTTTCTTAATCTACAGGCTTCCCTCCCTTTCTTTCTATTTCTTGTAATTTACCTGTTAATGAACCTGGGCCTTTTGACTTGTGGCCTTTCCATAGTCTGGATTTTGGTGATTGCATATTCAAAAGACGACCAGATCATGGTTGTCTGAGGATTGGCTTCCTTATGGAGTAGGGAAGTTACTGGTCTTCTCAGTGTGGTTTTGGGCCCTGTGGTGGCTTTAAGTTATTGGGTCACATGGCTCTGCTTTCCTGGTTGCAAGTCTAATGCTTACAGGCCCATATATAGGTGTTTTTTGTTTGTCTACCTTTTCCTTTAAAAAAATTTGTACAAATTTGTGGGGTACGTGTGAAATTTAGTTACATGTATGTAATGCATAGTAAACAAATGAGAGTACTTAGGGTGTTCACCCTGTACAGCACATGTTTGTTTACTGTAGCTATCCTACTCTGCTATCAAATATTGAATTCATTTTTTCTGACTCTTACGTTCATACCCTTTAAGCCACTTCTCTTCACTGTTCCTCCTCCCCAGTCACCCTTCCCAGTCTGTTATCTATGTTTTTTTAACTTCTACTTTTTTTTTTTTTTTTTTTTTTTGAGACAGAGTCTCACACTGTAGCCCAGGCTGGAGTGCGGTGATGCAATCTCGGCTCACTGTAACCTCCGCCTCCTGGGTTCAAGAGATTCTCCTGCCTCAGCCTTCCAAGTAGCTGGGATTACAGGCGCCTGCCACTGCATGTGGCCAATTTTTGTATTTTTAGTAGAGACAGGGTTTTGCCATGTTGGCCAGGCTGGTCTCAAATTCCTGACCTCGAGTTATCTGACCGCCTCTGCCTCCCGAAGTGCCAGGATTACAGGCGTGAGTCACTGTACCTGACCTGTATTCTCTACTTCCGTGTGACCAACATTTTTAGCTCCCACATGTAAGTGAGAACATGTGATTTGTCTTTTCATGCCTGACTTACTTCACTTAAGATAATGACTTGACCTCCAGTTTCATCCATATTGCTGCAAGTGACATTATTTCATTCTTTTTATGGTAAAATAGTATTTCATTAGGTATATATACCACACATATCTTTGCTATTGTAATTAGTGCTACAACAAATATGTAAACGCAGGTATCCCTTTAATATATTGATTTATTTTCCTCTGGGTAGATACCCAGTAGTGGGATTGCTGGATCAAATGATAATCTTATTTTTAGTTTTTTGAGCAATCTCCATGCTGTTTTTTATAGTGTCTGTACTAGTTTACATTTTCACCAACAATTAATAAGTGCGCCTTCTTCTCTGCATCCTCACCAACTTCTCTTTTATTTGTTTGTTTGTTTGAGACGGAGTTTCACTCTCTCACCCAAGCTGGAGAGCAGTGGTGGTATCGGCTCACTGTAACCTCCGCCTCCTGGGTGCCAACAATTCTCCTGCCTCATCCTCCCAAGTAGCTGGGACTACAGGCGCTTGCCACCACGCCTGGCTAATTGTTGTATTTTTAGTAGAGACTCAGTTTCATTATTTTGGCCAGGCTGGTCTCAAGCTCCTGACCTCGTGATCCGCCTGCCTCGGCCTCCCAAAGTGCTGGGATGACAGGCGTGAGCCACTGCACCCAGCCAAATTCTGTTGTTTTACATAGAACTACTTTTATATTGAGAGCCATGCTGTGGCCTCAGCTTACTTGCAGGTTACTCTGGAAGCCAACTGCTGTGAGGGCAGGGAACTCAAATGATCATTTGTCTGTCTTTAATTATGAAGGCCAGCTTCTCAGTTCCTTTTGGAACAGAATTTTGGGGGAGCGGGAGAGGCGCAACTCCACTGAGAGAAATGCTCTTCCAGGCTCTGGGTCTCTCACTGTCCCAAGAATGGGAGGGAGGACCCTGCCAGGTGTGGTGCACTCATAAAGTAAGTATCGGACCCCAAAGAGGTTTGCAGAAAAATGATTTACTTAGGCAGAGAAAGAGAAAAAAGGAGAGAAAAAAAGATGAGAGAGAGAAGCTTCCACGAGATTGTGGAAGGGGATCCAGACATGGAGTCCAAAGAGGTGTGGAAGAAGGGGACTTTTAAACTGGGAAGAATTCCCTCCCCCTTTAAGTTTCCAGGCCTATGAAAGGAGTTACTTTCAACTTCCGCTGGAGTGATTGATCTTTGATTCTTTCCCATGCACGAAAATTTAAACAAAGACCTCTAATCCCCGGATGGAGAGGTGGGGGAGGCATGGCGCTGGGAAGTTCTTGCCCTTGAAACTATGCCCTCTTGTGGACCCAGGAAGAGAATACATTCCCTCACTTTTATCTTGATTTATGACTTTTCTTTGGAAATGTCACATTTTCTTAAATTTTATACAAATTACCTCATGATTTGTTTATGGTCTTTTTTTTTCCTTTTCTTTTTTTGTACTATGCTTTGCAGAGCAGGGCTGCCTCATAGGCAGTGTGCTCAGAGTGGCCTGGTGGTCCTTTTCATAGTTTTCCATCAATACCATGTATTTATTGTCATATATATGCATATTTTTGTCTTGTCTGTGAAATTTTGTTACGACATGGGAGTATGGCTTGTGTTCACTCAGTCACCTTCTCATTAGAATAAAACTATATAATTTGACTTTACCTTTTAGAAGGATTTAGAAGATGGTAAATTCACACATACTATTTTTTGTATTTTAAATAAGGCTATAGTTGCAAGAGCTAATGTGGTTTCAGTTATAACTTGCTCTTCCACAGCAATTTACCATAGTAATTATGAGTATAATGCTCTTCTTACAGATCCCACTCATTTTAAGAATTTTAAAGAATTATTTATGTGACTGTAACAGTTTAATATTCTTCATGTGTAAAAATACAAATAATATGTAATACCCTGATTATGAGTTCTGAGATTAAAATGAGATAGCATTAGCCTCATAGGGTTTTGGATTTCTCTCTCACATGTTTGCATACCTGTTTGTATATATGTACATGAATATTCACATCTGTGCATTAGTAAAATATACAGTTACTTAAAGGAAATTAATTTATTTCAGTAGGATTCAAAGAAAAATCTCCAAAGAGAAATGGAGCTTTTAAATTAAACATCGATGTCACCTACCTCTAATAATTAAAAAAAAGTAAAAGCCCAAGAATGACTTACTTTGTTTGTACCAATAAAGCCAAACAGATAATTAATGGGATTATATAGTTAAACAAACCAAATCTGTTTTCTTCCTCCTTAGCATATATAATTTTTGACTTCAAGTATTTTATACCTGCTACATAGTGATTGCTCAATAACAGTTTGTTAGATAAAAATTTCCTACTTGCTGCATTTCTGTGTATCATTGTTCATGTGTATGTTTTTTTTGTAAGTTTCATTTTATTTTTTAGCCTTTTTATTGTTGTAACTATCCCTCAGGGACAATCACACACAACCTAGAAAGAGGTACTCTGAACATGTGCATTTCCAAAGCAAACATGGCTCAGCCGTGTGTCTCTTTCTATATGATTCTGCTGAGCTTTAGTTTCTTCTACGTAATGGACAATGGCAAAAATGAGGAAAATCTGGTTTTAGTTGTATTATTTTGGTATTCTTTGGTTTGTTTAAATCATATTGCTAAATGATGAGTGTAAGTGTCTTGGTTATTTCAGTTGATAATTGAATTGATTATCATTGGGTTGATTGGAACTGATTGATTGATCATTGATTATTGAGTTTTTTTTTTTTTGGGCTGACATTACAAACAGTAGAAACTTGACAGGCCTGCCTACCCCCTGCAATGGATTCTGTATTGACCATTTATGTTGATATTAGGGACATTTTCACATAGAAGAGTAGGCAGTATTGGTTTCACAAAATGCTGTGCTCTCTGGGACTTGAAGTGGGCAGTGACTCCAGGGTGTGTTTGTTTCCAGCTGTGGCGGTTATTGCTGTAAAAAATAAAAGTGTTTCCCTCTAAATAAAAAAAAAAAAAGTAGGTCACCCTGTGGCTGCGCTCAGGTGGGGCCGCAGTCGGGCGTGCCAGGCCTTTCACTCCATTTTTCCTTCCTCTACACTGTGGCTTCCTAGACTGAGCCTGTGCGGAGAACTCAGTGCTGAAGTTGTCCCAGGAAAAATGTTGGAAAGTTCACCATGGCCATTGCCAGAAAGAACAATTTATGGCTTTTTGTTTTCAGGCTCCCAATTTGGCTGCATACTTTACCTCGAGTGGGCCTTTATTTCTGAATCTTGGTTAAACTCCATAGGTTTAACCTATTAGCCTGAAAAATACTGGGCAGTTGCTGGCCGAGCACAGTGGCTCATGCCTGTAATCCTAGCACTTTAGGAGGCAAGGCAGGCGGTTTGCTTGAGCTCAGGAGTTTGAGACCAGCCTAGGCAACATAGTGAGACTTCCATCTCTACCAAAACAAAGAAACAAACAAACCAAAAACCCAAAAAGTGGCTCGCTTCTGTAGTCCCGGCTACTCAGGAGGGCGAGGCAGGAAAGTTGCTTGAGCTCATGAAGTTGAGCCTGCAATGAGCAGAGGTCTCGCCTCTGCATGATCCTGCCTGGGTGACAAGAGTGAGACTCTGTCTCTAAATAAATAAATATTAGACACTGCGTTACCTGTTTACCTGCTTATTAGTATAGTAATCAGTTATATTCTCTTGTTTGCAATTAACATGATGAGTACCTCCCCACTCAACTTTATTCATAGTCACAGATAACTATACTAAAAATCAACAACAGAAGAAATACCAAGAAGAAGCCATTCCAGCATTAGGAGCTATTCCTATTAGTGAAGTAAACCAAATGTTCTTTCTTGCAGCCAAAGAACTTTACACCAAAAACCGAGTTGTATGTGGACATACTAACATCAAGCATTTATAAGTTTTTGAATTCATAATTTTCACCATGATTAATTTTTCCATCTCTCTTATTAATACCCAGTATTGAGATGTGAACAAATGAAAGTTGATCTTCTCTTAGATTATGTTCAATTAATATTATACATGTTCTCAAATACTAGTTGCTAATGGACAGAATAAATAAAATACTACATTACCATATAGTAGACTTCAAAAAAAAAAAGTTTCATTATATTGCATAGCATTGTGATGAATGCCCTTCTGATCTTAGGTCAGATTAGTTATACCCAAGAGCTGTATTACTTTTCTGAGGATATTGTGAAAACAGTAGTTAGGCTTTTTTTTTCTCCCCCTTTTTGCAAATCAAAATGGAAGGGGCAGAAAGAGAGTTGAGGGGTAAATGATGCTTTCTCAATATGAAGCAAATAATTTTTAGGAATATGATGGTAATTCTTATAGGCTTTTTACTTGTGAAAATGACAATAATTTGTTTATCGTACATTTCAAACGTAAAGTAATGTTGATGCCAATCAAATGCATTTCCCTTGATTGAATCCAATGATGAAATGCATCACTTATTTTCAGATGATTAAAAAAATAAATTCCCTTTTACTCTAGTGATCTTATTAAATCTTAAGAGACAAAAGCATGGCTATTAATCACAACTTTATTTAACGAATGATTCTAATGTTATTTTCTGGCACTGGCTTTTTTTTGTTTATTAAATTGCAAAAGATTTCTTGAAAATGCACTCTGAGTTCTGTAAAGTGAATCATATCTAGGCTTTGCCTTCATAGAGCTTATAGTCTAATGGGGAGAGATATTTATAGAAAGAACTAATGGACCACAGATAATGCAGATGGTTTTAAATCATTTGCTGTAAAAATAACACAGATAATTTGGGACCATAATATGTTCTGAAATAGTTCAAGAAAAATGTATTAAAAATGAGATTTTTCCCCCCACAAATATAACCTCAAGATTTTATCGTCTTCATAATAAAACAAAAGATGACGCTTAGAACTAGTTAATTTGGCTCTTTCTTGTCTTTTCTCCTCCCAGTTCAAAATGCTTGCATCCCTTAACAGCTAGCATTCTCTTAGATTTGCAGTTGGGCTTCAAGGAGCACAATCTTCTTTTAAGCTGTAGCCTTTTCCCAGAATTCCAGAAAATGGGTTTAGTATGCCCACCATAGCCACTCTGCTTCCTGTCATAACACTGCTTACCCTGGACATACACAGAATCCTTGTAATAGAGGCAGGAGGCAGAGAAATTCTGTGCAGACGGGGTGGGTCCCTGGTGAAACCTCACCATCAAAAATGAAAACAAAAAAACAGCCTGAAATCCGTAGCCCAAAGCAAGAACTTCTATTCCTGTTTGCCCACTCTCTTCTGGTTTCCTCTTTCTGAATAATGCCTTTTTACCAATCGAATGTTGCCTTTTCAAAAACCACGTATGGCCTGCCCTGCCCTCATCCTGTGCCTATAAAGACACCAGACTCAGTTGGTAGAGAAAGAGAGAGAGATGGCCTGACTTCAGGGTGGAGACAGCTTGACTTTGGGGAAGACGACCTGCACTTCCTGTCCCCTTCCCAGCTCTCCTCTCTGCTGAAAGCTGTTTTCATTGCTCAATAAACTTCTCCACCTTCATTGTCCTTCAGCTTTCCATGTGACTTCTTCTTCTTGAACGCTGGACAAGCGCTTGGGACCCACCAAGTACCGGTACCCCAAAAGGGTGCCACACTGGGCCTTTGCCCTTTCCAGTGGAGAGCAGCTGCCCATCGTGATGAGGCAGGGGGCCAGCTGAGCTGCTGACACACCACTGTCCATGGACAGTGGAACTAAAGGAGCACTGTAACACTCCCTCTGGGGCTTGAGGGTTGCAGGCACCCTCCCCTGGATGCTACCTCAAGGGCCAACTGAGCTGCTAACACACTGCTCTCTGTGGATGTCAGAACTAAAGGAGCACTATATCGCCCTTTCTGGGGTTTCGGGGTCATGGGTACCCTCACTTGGGTGCAGCCATGTTCCCCTTGAAGTGACACGCCTGGTCTGGCTGTGGGCCCCACACAGAACTTGCTCCTGTATCGGCTCCTTGAGTGGCTGGCCAGGTCCACACTCGCTCGCTCATGTGTTCCCTCCACAAGGGGTTGAGTGCTGCAGGCTGAGTAGAGGGGGATCCCCCGCCATGCGTCTGGTGAAGGGGCTGAGAAAAATCCTGCATCACTTGCTCTTCTTGTACTGTGCTGTTTTGTAGGGTTAGTGATTACCACACTTGTGACAGAAAGTTTGACAGTTTTCAGGCATGTTCACCATGTTTGTAGGCGTGCTATTGGAACAGAAAGAAAAATGAGCCTTTTTAAGTGTCTTAAGATACTGTTAGTCTCTGCTTCTTGCCCTGTTAGTGGAACTTTCTGATTATGAAGAATTACAACTTGTTGCAACTCAGTTGGGATAGCTTTGAAGAAGTTCATTTCTTCTGTTGCCTCTGTTCAGTGGGTGGGGAATTTTGTGACTGTGTAAATTTGCTAAGGAGACACCATTGCAGATTCTTGTCTTTCCCAGGACTCACGTGCCTCTTGCTTTGCCACTTTTGTTGTGTTTTAGGTCCTTACTCTGTCGCTCAGGCTGGAGTGCAGTGGTGTGATCTTGGCTCACTGTAAACTCTGCCTACTGGGTTCAAATGATTTTCCCACCTTAGCCTCCCAAGTACCTGGGAGTACAGACATGAGCCACCATACGTGGCTAATTTTTTTTTGGATTTATTTGGTAGAGATAGTGTTTCACCATGTTGGTCAGGCTAGTGTTGAACTCCTGACCTCAAGTGATCTGCCTGCCTTGGTCTGCCAAAGTGCTGGGATTACAGGCGTGAGCCACTGCATCCAGCCACATTTTTATTATTTTGGATCACAAAGTGCATTTTTGTTATTCTCTCCAGGGGAGTAGCTTTTACATTAATACCTTTTTTGAAAAGTGACTTTAATAAAGATGTAAAAAAACTTCGTAAAATTTTGTTTGATGATAACCTTTTATGAATTTAAAACATTTTAATTCAGATTATATAGCCAATTCTAAATTTGAGACTGGGCACAGTGGCTTACACCTGTAATCCCAGCACTTTGGGAGGCCAAGGTGGGCAGATGGCTTGAGCTTAGGAGATCCAGACCAACGTAGGCAGCATGGTGAAACCCCATCTCTACTTTATAAAAAAAAAGGGTGAGAGTGGAAGTGTGTGCCTATAGTCCCAGCTACTCTGGAGGCTGAGCCTGGCGGGCAGAGGTTGTAGTGAGCTGAGACCATGACCCTGCATTCTAGCCTGTCTGACAGAGCGAGACCCTGCCTCAAATAAATAAATAAATAAACAAACAAATTCATTCATTCATTCATTCATTCATTCATTCATTCATTCGGCTGTGTCTTCCACCTGAAACCAGGTTGGGATCTCATAGTACTGCAGCTCACATAGTATTTAGGTAGATGAAGTCAGAAATAAGCCCAAGTATGCTTTTTCCTTCAGGACTTCTTAACACTAAGTTAGAAAACATATGTGTTTCATTAACCTTATCTCTTTAATTAAATTTTTAGTATGAACCAGAATTGTAAATTTCTTCCTTCCCTACCCCAAAATATAGATGCATGTCCTCATTTAATTTTAGTCATTCTTGGCGAATGTGATAATTCGGGTAAAGTGCAATGAGATGTGCAGATTGGATGGAAAATTCAGTAAATGTAACAGCTGATCAGGGCTTCTCTTCTTAGTGTCATTTTATTGAGGTCTTCTAATATACTGATATATTCTTTAATTTCCTCCCCAGCCCCACCTTTTCTTTTCTCTCTGCCCTTGTTGAAAGATGCTAACTTCTACAGTGCTGCTGTGAGCAGAGTATCAGGATATTGATCTTAGGGGAGGTGAACTAATTATAGATTTGTTATTTCATTTTATGAGGATATTCTTCATAATAGGACTATATAATACATGCCATATACTTGAGGTTACTTTTGTGAATCCCTTTAAGAACAGAGTGCTTTACTTTACCTTGCTTAACAAGAAGGGAAGGGAATAATTGGTTCAGATGCTTCATCCTGTGCAAGGTGAGTTTTGAATGGAGTGAGGCATATCTGCAGTGATCTGACTTCCGTAAGTCTTACTTGTCTGACTTTCTTTTGGTTCTTTAAGTTACACTGAAGACTAAACTCTAACTTCTCTCTCTTGCTCAACTTATCTAAGAGATCTAGGGAGTCACACCCTACGAACCATAAAAATCTCATTAGATGGGTTTTATTTAACCCTATATGATATGCCTTACTTTTCAACCTGAGTCTTGCATAATATCACATGACAGATAAGAAAAATCAAAATATTTTACCCTAAAATATGTGGTTTTTATGGCCATATCTTAAAATGGCCCTCCAAAGCCATCTTTTGTGGGGGAAAATTTTCATCTGAGAGTCTGTCGCTTTAAAGGTCTAAATAGGAGACATTTGCCATTTATTTGTCTCTAAGGGTGGCCACTTATGAGACCTCTTCTACAGAATAACCTTGGTCTCCATGACCCTGTTTCTTAACCCAGTCAGTTCTTTCTATTGATTCCAGGTATCAGATAATAACTCTTTTGACCAGTTGCCAATTGGAAAATCTTGGAATCCACCTATAACTTGTGCGACCCTCCCCGAACCTGCCCTGCAATTATCCTACCTTTCTGCACCAATCCAGTATATACCTCCCATGTACTGACTGATGTCTTAGGTTTCCCTAAAACATATACAATTGAACTGTAACCCGCTGACTTTGGGCAGATGTTTTCAGGACCTCTTCAGACTGTGCCTGGAGCCAT
The DNA here is from genome assembly GCF_030222135.1 of Aotus nancymaae. Classification (NCBI taxonomy): domain Eukaryota; kingdom Metazoa; phylum Chordata; class Mammalia; order Primates; family Aotidae; genus Aotus; species Aotus nancymaae. The sequence goes on from NW_026988465.1 coordinate 17,467,730, forward strand.
GGTCACTCATATTTAGCTCATAATAAACCTCTTTAAATATTTTAGAGTTTGACTCTTTTTGTTGACAACACAAAAAAATACCATTGAACCTTAAACTTTGTATTATAGGGAAGTATCATCCCAAAGACCCACAGGATGGCTAAATAGTAGAAAGGAGAACTTTTATTGGTGATACTGGTTTGTAAGCTGGGAGGAGGAAGTCTCCAGCAGGGACTGAAGGTGCTGTCTCTTTGAAGAGGAAGAGGACAGACTACATTTTATGCCTCCCCAGTTCTGTATTCCACAGCAGAGTCACACCCATTCAGCAGGTGTGGGGAAAAAGCTGTACATATTTATGAGAAGAGCCGAGCACAGGCGCAACGAGTAAACGTATATGCAGCATATACCTTATATTCACTTTGAGGTGGGGTTTTAGCATTAAAATGAGGTGGAATTTCACTATGTGGGAAGGTGAACAATAGCACACAAAGAATTGGTGCGGCCACTATAAGCTAGCTGGAGCTGGTTTCTGGTCTCTGGTGGCTTATCAGAAAAGAATGTTTATAAGGCCAGTCATCTGTCTAATCGGGTGGCCTGGGTGGTAAATCAGTTCTGATAATTTGCCTGATAGCTCCTATTGTTAAGGAGTTAAACAGGAAGGTGGTTATTCTTGTAACCATAGGAATTCAGAAAAATGCCTTGCCAGCCAGGCCCTGAACCCTTGACCCATAGGTAACTGTTTCCTTAACCTTAGGGTTTGTCTTAGTTGATTAAGGGGCATCATTTTGATCTTGCAGGTAAAGGAGGAGAAAAAGCTCTTCCATTACCCTCTTAGGCTCAGTAGTTGGGGCCTATGAATCAAAATGATAAAGGACAAATTAACAAGAATAAAAAAATACGTATAATTACATATGGATATCAGGATTTAAAAAATAAATGTGACTTGCGGACACAGTTAGAATTGGGGGCTTATATACCATCATAACCAAGGGAATGAAGTATAGAGGAGTCTTGTTAGACAAAGAAGAAAGGGTTTGGGGCTTCTTGAGGGGTAAGTTGTGAGAAAGGGACTAAGGATACAGTAAATAAGGGTCATTTGTAAGGTTTTTTAAAATGCAAACTAGAGTCTTTTCAGGTGCTAGAGTTGCCTTCAGAGTAGTTCTCTTCCTGATACTGGAGAGGGAGACACCCTTACAAGTGGAACTTTATGTCCTGTTTTTATAAGATGGGGGAAGGACAGGGAGCTTTTTTTCTGTGTCTGCTTTTTCTTAAATGCTTTCAGCTCAAAATAGTCCTTATGCTCTACTGGCATATTTTTGGATGGTGTATTCTTGTCCCCTACCACGAGAAAATAAGTTTCAGAGTGACTGATAATATTACGCAGGGCTTTATAAGGACCATTAGTCCTGTATTTAGACCTGCAGTGAGTTCTCTCCTATTTGAACTCAAAACGTTAATTTTCTTCTGCTGTATTTCACTTAAAAAACATACTAATTTTAAGGTATGTTTTATAATGTGTGCAATATAGTCCTGTAGTACTGCATGCATATGATTATATGTAATCATACACATTTACATGTAACTGCATGTATTTGGGGTACATGAGGGCTTTTCTGTTCTTCGCTTTTGTTTTCCCTGGTGAGTGCCTTTATAAAATGTCTAGTGGCCACCAGTGTGTGAGCTTATTTGTATTTATTAATTTACAAATAATGTCCTAAAGTTTTATTTATGTGTTCACGTGTATTTCTGTATAATTTGTGTATCTCAGTGGAGGGTGGTCTTTCCAACTTCATGTGTATTCTCTGAAGCAAAAATTCCTCTTGGTATCTGACTGGCATCTAAGCCTATATTGTATGCGTAATAGGCACAAAATAATATCCATTAATGAATTTCAAAAATCATATATAAAAGGAAGTTGTTGATTTTCATCATTTACTCCAGAAATTTTTATAGATTCATTACATAGCAGTTAGAATGGTGATGGTAGATTGAGTAGATTAGACCTTTTATTAGATTAGTTAGAAATTCAGTAGAGAAGTAATAGGTGACATCTACAAAAGAAAGAGAAGAATCAATACTCATGGCTTACTGAGATTATTTATTATGAGGCCACACAGCTTGATGGATCTTGGTAATCACGAGCTTAGCGCATTATTATATTGAAGCAAAGGGCAGTGATAGATGATTTCCAGTAATGACTCTGTCTTTACTTTGACCTTGGGCAAACCATTTAATCTTTCTGATCCTCAGTTTCCTCTTTTACAAGATGAAATGATAGGGCTAGAAAGCTTTTGATATCTTCTAAAAATTTGAAATTCTCCATGTCCTCTGATTATCTTAGGCAGTCACCTTACAGAGTCACTTAGATTTGCTCTATTCCCTATAATAAGAAAAGTAAGCATGACACGGAAACACTTTTGTTAGAATTATTACTCCTTTTTCTTTTTCATTTCTTTTTTTTTTTTTTTGTGGATCAAAAACGATTTGGGATGTAGCTCAGGTTTTTTGATTAAAAGGACAAATTTGGATGAATAGGTGAAAGCTATTATGAATTAAAGTTTAATAATAATAACATGGCATTCAGTGATTAAACAGGAAGTTTTGAAGTAATGAACTCCCTATCCCTGCATCTGATGAAATAAAGCAGAAGCCACATGACTGCTTATTAGGAATACTATAGAAGATACTGACCAGTTGGGTAAAATCCATTCAAACAAGCAACCTTCCTACCCAAGAGAAACTCTCCTAATGTTGGGGAACTCACTGAGGTTACATAAAGCAGGTTAGGCAGGTAGATAGGGAATTACTGTTTATGACATCTGTGTCCTCTTAGTCTTAATCTTGAGATGATGCCTTCTAAGGAGCTTGTCAGGATGCAGCCTTACCACAGCTGCTGGGAAACTCTTTCTTTCCTCTTGCTCTGTTTCGGTGTCAGGCAGAGGGAGTTTCTTCTTTATTTTCTTACTGTCTTAATCCAACAAAGTAGTAGTACAAACTCCTGCTTTGTAGTAAATAACTACAAAGATAGTTATTGACAATTTAGAGTATCTTCTTTCAGTTTTTCTCTGCATGTACCTTCCTTGTGACAGTTGGACATAGTTTACATCCTGTTCTGTGACTTGCTGCTTTCTTGAAAACATGCATTGTGGATACATTTCCTTGTCTGCACTTGAAGATCTCTATAATTCTGTGTTTAAAAAGTGTTTACTGCACGCCAGCACTTTTCAAGTGCTTTTCACATATTAACAACATTTAACCCTCACAACAACCTCATGGGGTGGGAACTTCTATTGTAGGTGAAGACGGTAAAGCAGAGAGAGGTGAAGTAATTCCACAATGGTTGTCTAGTTAGTCAATAGGAGAGCCAGCGTTAGAACCCAGGCAGCCTGGCTCAAGTCTGGGCGCTTAACCATTTCACTACCCGGCTTCTCAAATGACTGTGGCGTTTTTTTTTTTTTTTTGAGACGGAGTTTCGCTCTTGTTACCCAGGCTGGAGTGCAATGGCGCGATCTCGGCTCACCGCAACCTCCGCCTCCTGGGTTCAAGCAGTTCTCCTGCCTCAACCTCCCGAGTAGCTGGGATTACAGGCACGCGCCACCATGCCCAGCTAATTTTTTGTATTTTTAGTAGAGACGGGGTTTCACCATGTTGACCAGGATGGTCTCGATCTCTTGACCTCGTGATCCACCCGCCTCTTCCTCCCAAAGTGCTGGGATTACAGGCGTGAGCCATTGCACCCGGCCTGTGGTGTTCTTTTATATGCCTATGCTGTGGTTTGTGTTAGCTGCTCCTCATGGTTGTTCTTTTAGTCCCCTCCTGTTTCCTTTTTGCTACTACAATGTGCCAGGCATATTCTAAGTCTGGTAACATCCCTGTGGACTAAAATATACAAAAATCTCATCTTCATGAAGTTCATGCTCTGGAGGCGGGAGGTGGTTGGAGACACACTGTTAAAAGGTTAAATTGGGTGGGCACGGTGGCTCACCCCTGTAATCCCAGCACTTTGGGAGGCTGAGGTGGGCAGATCACTTGAGCTCAGGAGTTTGAGACCAGGTTGGGCAAAACCCTGTGTCTAAAAAACAAAAAAATCAAGACGTATCCAGGTCATGGTGGCATGTGCCTGTAGTCCCAGCTACTTGGGAGGCTGAGGTGGGAGGATCACTTGAGCCTGGGAGGTGGAGGTTTCAGCGAGCTGAAATGGAGCCAGGCCCTGTCTCAAAAAAGAAAAAAAAAATTACATGGTAGAGGAGCAAGTGAGAAATACTATGAAAAAGAAATAGGCTGGGTGCAGTGGCTCACACCTACAGTCCCAGCACTTTGGGAGGCCGAGGTGGATGGATCTCTTGAGGTCAGGAGTTCGAGATCAGCCTGGCCAACATGGTGAAACCCCATCTCTACTAAAAATAGAAAAATTAGCTGGGCGTGGTGGCACATGCCTGTAATCCCAGCTACTTAGGAGGCTGAGGCAGGAGAATTGCTTGAACCGAGAAGTCAGAGGTTGCAGTGAGCCGAGATTGTGCCACTGCACTTCAGCCTGGGTAAAGAAGTGAGACTCCATCTCAAAAAAACAAAAAGAAAAGAAATGAAATAGGGAAGCAGCCTGTGGTGTTGCTATGGAGTATAAGTTTTAAACAGGTGAGAGAGTGATGTGAGCAAAGTCGAGGCAGATGATGGAAAGTGACCATCTGGACATCTGGGCAAAGAATGTATCAGTGGAGGAAACAGCAAGTGCCAGGGTGTAACATAGGTGAACGAATGACTTTTTCTCAGGGATACTCAGAAGGCCTGTGTGGCTGGAATACAGTGAATGAGGAAAGAGTAGGAGAAGATAAGGGAAGGAACACAGAAGGGAGGGATGCCCAGGTAGTTAGAGCCTCGTAGGCCATTTTAAGAACTGTTAGTCCCTGTGAGATGATGATCCATGAAAAGATTTTGAGGAGAGGAGTACCATGGTCTGGCTTCTGTTTTAAAAAGATTACTGCCATGTTGAGAGCAAAGTCTAACAGAATGAAGATGGAAGACAGCAGGGAAAAAGTGTTACTGGCTTAGACCACAGGGGTAGCTATGGGGATGGCAGTAAGTGGTTCAAACCTGGAGATATTTCTGAGGTATGTTGAAACCTGGTGTATTTCGAAGTGGAATTTGCTGATGGATTGAGTTTGAGAAGACAAGAGTAATTCTAAGAGTTTTGGGAAGAACTGGATGGACTTGCTGTTGACTGATTGCGATTAACTTGTACAAACGGCTTGATGCAGAATTTTTAAATCAAAGAACAAACTTATGGCCCTTAGTATTTCAGATACAGCTTTTAAGTCACCAGCCTGAGAAACTAGGTCATATATATGCTTCATTACCTTGAAGGATTGACGTTTCAGTTTTAGAGAACTGGAAACGTGTCACAGAGACAAGCTTTCTATCAGGTGACATACATAGGTATTGACAGTGATTTTCAGGGTATGAAAGATTCAGTCTGGCAGGTTCAGGAATTCTATTTTTTAGGTTTACCTAGAGTTAAATGAGCTCGGGCACCAAACTCATAAGTAGCCAGTCTCATCTGTTCAGATTCTCATGAAGCCCCATCACACCATAGGCAACAGCAGCCAGCCTCCCAGGATGACAAGGATCTTTCCCCTCACCTTGCTGCTGGGGCATCTAGGGAAACATTTCTAGGGAGGATGAACTGTAGCAGCCAGCCTGGCAGGACTCAGAGAGAAGCATCTTCTTCTCTTTTTTTAAAATATTAATTTTTAATTAAAAAAAATTTTTTTAATGGAGTATTACTCTGTCGTCCAGGCTAGAGTGTAGTGGCACAGTCCAAGCTCACTGCAGCCTCGACCTCCTAGGCTTAAACTCTCCTTGCACCTCAGCCTCCTGAGTAGCTGAGACTACAGATGTGCACCGTTTTGCCTGGCTATGAGAACCATCTCCTTTTTCTTTTCTTTTTTTTTTCAGACAGAGTCTTGCTCTGTCGCTCAGGCTGGAGTGCAGTGGCACAATCTTGTTCAGTACGACCTCTGCCTTCTGGGTTCAAGCGATTCTCCTGCCTCAGCCTCCTGAGTAGCTTATATTACAGAGGTGCACCATGAAAACCAGCTAATTTTTTTTTTTTTTTTTTTTGTATTTTTAGTAGAGACTGGGTTTCATCATGTTTATTGGGCTGGTCTCAAATTCCTGACCTCAAGTGATCCGCCTGCCTCTGCGTCCTAGAGTGCTGGGATTACAGGCGTAAGCCACTGCGCCCGGCTGAGAAGCATCTTCTTATAAGCCTAAGGAATCATTCCTGTTGTCAGCACTTGGTTCACTTTGGAGCCATAAGTCTAGTTAAGCTCCTCTGGTGCTTGCTTTATTTTTGCTGTATTTCTCATCCATTACCCAGTGTGCAAGCACCACAGTCACCATTATCTAATTACTGCAGGTAGCACCTTTGACTTTTTTCCATCGCTTACTTTCCCCCCATCATTTTCCCTTTTAGTTTCTTTTTTAAACTTTTTTATATGTCTCATTGAATTTCTCTTTCTATAATGAACCAACTTTTTAAAAACCTTCAACCTCTTCACAGAAGTCTGTATCTGTATTCACATTTTTTTCCCCTTAAAATAAAGCCACAAAACCTTTAAACAGATCTTTCACAGACCCTTGTTGCCTTTGTGAAGCAGATGGAAACACAGTAACAGAATGCACTGTGGGTGGACGAGGGCTCTAGTTTAGCGGCTCCAGAGGCTGAGGTAGGAGAAGCAATTGAAGCTGGGTGATGGAGGTTGCAGTGAACCAAGATCACGCCACTGCACTTCAGCCTGGGCAACAGAGTGAGACTCAATAAAAAAATTGTACAAATTGTTTCTTCCATTTGGTTCTTGGAAGACAAGAGGGAAAGTCTTCTTTATGTTTTCTCTATTACTCCAGTGAATACTATAGACAAGGGTACAGCTTTTTATTTAGAAATATGTTTCAAGAAAATATGAACCGTTATATTAAATTTATATTCAGTTTTTATATTTGCATTTGAAGGCTGTCTGAAGTGAAGACATGGAAATTAATACTATTTAAATTTTCTTAAGGTATTATTCTTTTCACCATTCATATTTTGCGGGATAAAAGCTTTTAAAAATATGTCTGTGCTGGGTACATTTTTAAAGGAAATTTTTTTTAGGCTTTTATTAACCTGAACAAAGCTAACTAAACAAAAAGAACAAGCTGTAAGAAGGGACTGTTGAGAACAAAAATACTCTGAATTTGCATTAAAACTTTGCTACTTTAGGTTGGGCGCAGTGGCACACGTCTGTAATCCCGGCACTTCGGAAGACTGAGGCCGGCGGATCACGAGCTTAGGAGATTGAGACCATCCTGGCTAACATGGTGAAACCCCATCTCTACTAAAAATAAAAATATTAACTGGTGTAGTGGCATGCGCCTGTAGTCCCAGCTCTTTGGGAGGCTGAGGCAGGAGAATCGCTTGAACCTGGGAGGTGGAGGTTGCAGTCAGCTGAGATGGCGCCACTGCACTCCAGCCTGGTGACACGGTGACACTTTGTCTCAAAAACAAAAAACAAACAAACAAAAATTTGTTACTTTATTTGGTCATTTGACATTAATATTCCATGATGGCTATGATTTTTGGCTTAAAGTTCTAGTCTGTCTTAGAATTTTAAAGCCAAATTTAAAAAAAAGGAAATAATTTTTCCCCCAAAGCCAGTATAATTTCACATCATTGCCCAGGCTGGTCTCAAACTCCTTCCTAGGCTCAAGCTATCCACCTGCCTAGGCCTCCCAAAGAGTTGGGATTAACGGGGCGAGTTGCTGCACCTAGCCTCTTCTTTCTCTCTTTTTCTTCTTTCTCTCTTTCTGCTCTGTCACGCAGGCTGGACTGCAGTGGCATGATCTCAGCTCATTGCAACCTTCACCTCCCTGGTTCAAGCAATATTCCTGCCTCAGCCTCCCGAGTAGCTGGGTTTACAGGTGCATGCCACCACACCTGGCTAATTTTTTTGTATTTTTAGTAGAGATGGGGTTTCACCATGTTGGCCACACTGGTCTCGAACTCCTGACCTCGGGCAATCCACCCACCTTGGCCTTCCAAAGTGCTGGGATTATAAGCCTGAGTCACGACACCTGGCTTTCTCTTTTTTGAAAAAATTAATTTCAACTTTTATTTTAGATTCAGTGGGTACACATGCAGGTTTGTTACATGAGTGTATTAGTTTATTCTCACGCTGCTGATAAAGACATACCTGAGACTGGGTAATTTATAAAGAAAAGAGGTTTAATCGACTCAGTTAGGAAACTTACAACCATGGCAGAAGGCACGGGGGAGCAGGAGATAGAATGAGAGCAGAGCGAGTGGAGAAGCCCCTTATAAACCATCAGATCTCAGGAGAACTTACTATCACGAGAATAGCATGAGAGAAACCACCCCCATGATTCAGTTACCTCCCACCAGGTTCTTCCCACAATATGTGGAGATTATGGGAGCTACAATTCAAGATGAGATTTGGGTGGGGACACAGCCAAACCATATCAGTGGGTATATCGTGTGAATTAATCATGCACCTCAATTTTTCTTTTAATTTTTGGGTTTTCTGATTCCCTTAAAAGAAGCCCTCACCTGTTTCATGTCACCAGGATATTGTCCCTGAGTTGCTATATATTGGCTGTACTGTTTTCAAGTATTCTGCATAACTAATTATATAATAATGGTTGTTATCCTGATTAAGTGAGATGTAAGTGCTAACCACAGTTTTTATTGTCACAGTATGATTTGTTCTTTGTTTTCCACACTATTATTTTTGATGCTATAGAAATGTTTGTACACCTCTATAAAACTGTGATGTTTTGTATTGGATTGGATTCTCTCCACACACTTTGACACTGCTGCATCCACTGTCGTCAACTATCACTTTCAAAGACATTTCCAAAATCTACCCTTGGATTTATTCTCAGCCAGCCAACTTGGGTTTCAGAGATTTGATGGGTATTGCTAGATCCTCAGATTCAGTGTGTTATAGGTGACTTTTATTACCTTCTATCCCAATACTCAATCACTCTGATAGCCAGTGGCACAACTGTTTCTCTGTTCCCCCACCCCCGTCCTCCCTCCCTCCCTCCCTCCCTCTCTCTCTCTCTCTCTCTCTCTCTGTTTTCTTAAGCTATGGATTAGCAAACCAAACCTGGCCTGCTGCCTGTTTTCGTAAGTAAAGTTTTATTAATATTCGACACCCATTCATGTTAAGTATTGTCTTTGACTGCTTTTGTACTAATGTCACAGAGTTAAGAAGTTGCAATAGACCAGCAAAGCCTAAAATGTTTACTTTCTGACCCTTTATAGAAAAGTTTGCTGACCCCTACTTTAGACTAAAACTTTCGCATTACCTTGGATTCCTCCTTTGGTATTTTTCAAGTATATTCTAGCAAGAGAACTAATCTCCCCTTTTTTTTTTTTTAAGTCATCATCATCTTTTTAAAAATCTTCTGCATGCCTTCTGGTTCTCTGATCCTTTTGCCTGGATATTAAATTAATTTCCTTACCTCCTGGTTTATTTTCCCCTTCTATTTAGGGCAAACAGAAGGGGAATGTCAATGTCAAATGTATTGACTTTTTATGCTATGTCACCAGTGTTATGTTCTCAAAGTTCCACTCCGCCATCAAAACTTAAGAGATTTTTGTATTGCCTACAAAATTAGAGACTCTCTAGCCTCTTAGGGTTGTTTCTACAATATCAGTCCTCTCATTCTCCCATATACAGAAATTCTTTCTATTAATATAATAAAATACTTACCTCCTCCCTGTCTTTGTTCATGCTCTAACAACTGCCCTGAGGTTTCTCTGCCTCCATCATCTCCATTTTTCCTACTCCTGTCTTGCCAATAAAATCCTCCTAAATTTCTTCATGAAGCTTTTTCCTGTGTTTTCTGCATATTCTTTTTCCCCTTCATGGTGTGTTAGCTGTCCATCTCTGTCACTAAGGGCACCTTACTGGATCCTATGTTTTTTATGTTCTTTTATATCTCAAATGTTATAAAGCATAAACTTGTTGAGTACAAGGCCCTTGTCTTCTTTATTACCATGTTCTCTTAAACACTCACCGTAATGTCTTAGATATGCTTAATAAGTAATTGAATAGCATTATAGAAAGCAGTCTTTTTATATTTGGATTTAATTATTAGTCATCTCAGGGTCTACCTTGGATGTTTGGCAGCGATTCTGGGTGTTATAATGAAAGTTCTTGAAGAAACTTAATGTTAACTTTTTTGTATACATGGCTAATGAAAATGGAAATTTTTTTTATTTGATAAGGTATTTCACATTTAATACAAAAAAGTATTTATGTGCATTGATGTACTTGGTACTGATAAAGAGTAAAACCAGGTGGCAGAGCCAGGCAGTATTTCTCTTGGATGTGCTATGCAATCTACCACAGTCAGATTTGTTTTTATTTTGTTAAATTTTTTTGGGATTCCAAGAAGGAAAATTCTATCAAAGTGTTCTAAGAAGCTATTGAAATGAAACACAGGTGCTGTTAAAATAGTATTTTGTACTCTGTCTGTTCATTTATTTAATCATTCTCTGTGTACTTCCCAGAAAATTTTGACGTGGCTATTTATCACAAAGAGCCCAATTTTTTGTTGGCCTCTAGTTCTGAATTTGTAATCTTGAAAAAGTTGACAAAGACAAAATATTGTGCTAGGTTTCCTTATAGTTTAATGTTACATGTACAGAAACTGGGCTGCTAATACCCTTACCTTTCTCAGAAACCCAGAGGTTGCTTGTAGTGGTGGAAGGAGGGACCTAATTTGGTACATAATATGCAATGCCCAAAGATAAAAGTCAAAAAGCATCAAAACATACTCCAAAACCCGTCCTCATGCAGAAGAATTGAAGACTTGAAAGTTTAATTTTAAAATGGGCAAAGGATTTGAATAGTTTGTAGGAAAAGATACCAGTTCTGCTTTGTTCACTACTGTCTTGTAGCACAAAATAAATGTTTACGATATCAACACATACCTGAATGATAATGTCACATCAAAATATATTGCCAGCACCCTCTTGAGTAAAGAAATGCTTAAAAAAATAGCCATATATATATATATATATATACCTTCAAACCAATATTTCTGTTTTATAGATTTTTTTTTTTCCTTTTTGGAGACTCTGTCTTGCCCTGTTGCCCAGGCTGGAGTACAGTGGTGCCATCATAGCTCATGGCAACCTTGAGCTCCTGGGGCTTAAGTGCTCCTCCCACCTCAGCCTCCACAATAGCTGGGACTGCAGACATGCGCCACTATGCCTGGCTAAGTTGTTTATTTTTGGTAGAGACAAGGTCTTGTAATGTTGTTCAGGCTGGTTTCAAACTCCTGGGCTCAAGTGATCCTCTCACCTTGGCCTCCCAAAGTGTTGGGCTTACAGTTGTGAATCGCTGCACCCAGTTACTTAGAATTTATGATAAGGAAATTACAAAACTGAGTGTGGATTTCACATCTGTGTTTCTGTAGTCCAGAAGTACTTTCTCAAACATTCATATCTATTTGTATGTACAAAGCACAAGCTTGTTTTCCCATATATGCTTGCATATGTGAGGAATAGTCTGGTGTCTGGAAGTAAGCATATGCAATCAACTATAGCATGTCTCTGGGGAGCAGTACTGAGGAGACGTCTGAATTACCGGGACGTAGGGTATTATACCTTTTATTTACTCTTCTCTGTTTCAGTTTTTTAAAGGTATATTTTACTTTTATGTTGGTCAAAAGACTAGGAAGTAATCTGTTAAGTTTTAGGCATATTGTCATTAACATTTAAAATAAGTAACCTACTTGAAGACTTAGCTTGCCTATCTGGAAAATGTAGTTTTCAAGAGTGATTCATGTCCTTAGGAATACAGTAAAAAATAATGGATTTTTTTTGTTTTGTAATGAGACAGTAATGAAAGGCATTGTCAGATTGGATTGCTATTGTGTTCTTTAATGCTATGATAAATAGACATATTGTACAAAACTTTTATTATGTTTTCTTTAACCAGTTGCAAGAAAATCCTGTTTCATGTGAGATAGGCCTATTATTTTTTGGACAACTAATATGTACTAACAGCAGTTTCCGAGAGTATACCCGTGAGCAAAGGAATTGACACTGTTTTCTCTTCAATCTTTTAGAAAAGCTCAAGAGGAGAACAAGAAAATAGTACTGGCGGGATGTGTTCCTCAAGCCCAGCCTCGCCAGGACTACCTTAAAGGACTGAGTATCATTGGGGTAAGCTTGTACGTGGTGCACAAAAAGAAAATCTTACATTGTTAAAACCTATAATAGCTTCACATTTTATTTTCTATTTGTAGGTTATTTATAAGCTATGTTACACTTATGACTGTCCTAAACATATTTTCCTTATTGTCCCTAAAACTGTCATTTCTGTGTAACTTTTTCAGCATAGCATAAAAACATGTGTTAATTTTTCTCATTAAGAAACAGCAACACAAGAAAAAGCCATAGTATGGAATTTATATCCCTTAATAACCCGGTCTTTGGCTGTCTATTTCCATCACTTTCCAAGTCATTACAATTTTTCCACCTCTCTCACCTACTTGCTTTTCACCCCCTAGTACATCGCTGCCTTTTTTCAAATGCCCCACCTCCCTTATGCCCACCCCCACACATCTCAGCTCCAGCATGACAACATTCTGTAAAGCCATCTCTGCCTACTCTGTGTCGTCCTCCCTAATTCTTTTCTCTAGTTTCTCTGCTTACTGTGCAGTTACCTGTTACATGATTATGTGAATACAGCCCACCTGTGTTATTTAAATTGTTAGCCTCATGAGAATAGTTACTAAGTCTTCTTAAAAAAACTCTCACCATGTTTCTCTAGCCTTTTCTGTGACACCTGGCACAGAGTAGGTACTCAATAAGTGTTTGATGATTGCCTGAAAAAAAATCTTCCCATTGTATTTTTGTTGTTGGCATCCTTTTTTCTTTTTGGCCAGTTGGCTCTGTGAAGTAAGGAGACTGCTGTCTATTCTCTCTCTTGTTCTTTGTAGCCAATCACTCTTTGCAAAATGCCTTGAAGTAGCTGATATTCAGCCAATATTCATTGATCAAATGATGGTGCTGTTTCCTTCTCGACATTCTACTGAAGCTGTAGGTGATAAGCTCAGCAATGTTGTTTGTTTAAAAAGCTTACATTAATTTAAATAAATGTAAAAACGTTATATGCTCATAGTATAAGTTGACATGATTATTTGGCATCTGCTTTGAACTTTATAATACATTTTTCCTTATTTGATATACTATTGACAGGTTCTTGTATCATTTTCTCAGTGTAATGAACTTGTTTTCTGCTGTGAAGTCCTTACTGCACTAGCAAATTTAATAATCTTTGAACAAACATTCTCATTTTAAACAAACAGAACCTGAATGTTTGGTAACTTTAGTTTGTTTTTACCATTTGTCTGTTTACATTTTGATTTCTCTTGGTTTAAGGAATGAAATGAATATGGGACTCCCAAGTTATCTTTTCATGTAAGACTAACTTTCTCTATAAACATAATCCTGCTATCATAGGGAAATAGGAAACTAATTGGAAGTCTTTTTTAGAGACGGAATGTGGTAAAAGCTTAGAGTTCACCTTAGATTTCATCTCAAGCAATGAAGTTACCAGAATAGCAGAATTTCTTTAGTATCGCAAAAGCCTATTCTGTGCATACATTATGGCAACATTTTTTTGAACTCCATTGTGTGCAGGGAAAAGTGTATGTTAGGATGTACAGGAGATTCTCCAGATACAGCTTAAGGGAGGACACTGTGCTATTAATGTGAGTTTATTTGCCAGTGTCACAGCTTTGTGTTGGCCCTGAAAATTGATCCAACACAAAGCTGTGACACTGGCAAATAAACATTTTTTTATGTTTAATCCAGCACCATTTTTTGTCCTGTTACATATTCCCGTTAACTTGTCTATTACCATTAACATTCTTCTTTTTAAAACTTCTGTTTTAAGTTCAGGGGTACATGTGCAGGTTTGTTAATAGGTTAAACACGTGTCTGTTTGTTATACGGGTTATTTCATCACCCAGGTACTAAGTCTAGTACTCATTAGTTATTTTTCCTGATCCTCTCCCTCTTCCTACTTACTACCCTCCAGAAGGCCCCAGTGCGTGGTATTACCCTGATATATCCATGTGTTCTCATCATATAGCTCCCATGTAAAAGTGAGAACGTGTGGTATTTGGTTTTCTGCTTCGGCATTAGTTTGCTAAGGATGATGACCTCCAGCTCCATCCCATATTCCTTCAAAAGACATGCTCTCATTTTTTTTATGGCTGCATAGGATTCCATCGTGTATATGCACCACATTTTCTTTACCGAATATGTCATTGTAGGTTGATTTCATATCTTTGCTTTTGCAAACATGTATGTGTTTTTATGGTAGAATGATTTATATTCTACTGGGTATATACCCAGTAATGAGATTGCTAGGTCAAATGGTAGTTTTGCTTAGAGCAAAACTATATTCTCTGAGGAATCGCCACACTGCTTTCCACAATGGTTGAACTAATTTACACTCCCACCAACAGTGTGTAAGTGTTCCCTTTTCTCCAGTCTTGCCAGCATCTGTTGTTTTTTTGATGTTCTGATAATAGCCATTCTGATTGGCATGATGTAGTAAGTATCTCACTGTGGCTTTGATTTTCATTTCTCTAACGATCAGTGACACTGAGCTTTTTTTCATATGCTTGTGGGCTGCATATGTGTCTTCTTTTGAAAAGTGTCTGTTCATTTCCTTTGCCCACTTTTTAATAGGGCTGTTTGTTTTTCTCTTGTAAATTTGTTTACGTTCCTTATGGATGCTGAATATTAGACCTTTGTCAGATGCATGGTTTGCAAACATTTTCTGCCATTCTGTAGGTTGTGTATTTACTCTGTTGAGAGTTTCTTTTGTGGTTTTGTTCTTTCACATAGTCTCATTTTGTTACCACTAGTAGTCTTTAGGTTTATTTTATTTTGTTCATTTATAATTGGAGAAGTAAGAACACATTTTGAAAAGTGAATAGACATAAAATCTAAATTTCTGTCACCATAATGCAGTTATAATTTTGCTTATCTCCTTCAGACTTAACCTTGGCATCTTTTATTTAATTGTAACCTCTAAACTATTTTGTATTTTTATTTTTGTATGTTATTCCATGAGCTTTTTAACCATTTTTAAGTCTGGCATTAGTGTTCGATTGAAGGATATACCATAATATACCTAACTATTCCTTAATTATTGGATATAAGAATTTTCAAGTTTTTAGGAAATATACATAATATATTAATTCTCTCACTGGTCTTTTATTTTTAATTTAAAATTAGTATATTATGAAAAGTTTCTGAAAGTGGAATTACACTATCATTAACATTTCAGAGGTGTAATTTAATTGTATATTTGCCAGCATTAAGTATTATTAAAGTATAAGATTATTATTTGTTAATATCATTTTGTAGAACATTTATTTTCTGTGGCAGGTATGTGACATTTTATTTATCGTCACTGACCTTTTTATATATGAAAATTATGTCCACATAATTGAACATTTTGAAAACAAATTACAAATTAGAAAACAAAAATTATCTATAATTTTATCTTTAGGGAGACATATTTTTGAATAGAAGTGTTCTGTAGAATTGCTGTAAAACTAGAAACCTTCTGAAATATAGTGAGTTACAATGAAATAAAGAAATGAATTATATTTTATACAAAGAGAAAACAATTCTGAAGTGCAAAAAGAATAGATGTTTAAATTCAGTGACTTGGGAAACTATTTTTAGCATGAAGTTTAGAATTGTATTACAAGATTGAGTAAAGAATGTTATTCCTTCACAGAATTTCTATGATGGGAGCATGTTAACAGAAGTGGAAGGAAGAACGACTGTAACTACATTCTTTGCTTTTACCTTTTGCCAGGCTTTATCTGTAAACTCATAGTACAGGGAGAATTTGTCAATTCTATTGACCAGGTGATTAAAATCAAAAGCTTCCATGAGGTGGGGATCGTGGGGTGAGCAAGCTACTTATTGCACATCTGAGCTAAGGGACTTCTATTGTACTGTTTGAAAGCGCTGATAGAATAGTCATTTAAGAAGATATTAACAGATAAAGAGAAATTACTACTATCATAACATGCTAGTTTCCATCAGTATCAGCCTGTAGAAATGGGGCATTTATTTTAGTAATAAGAGTAAGGCAGTGTGGTGAGAACACATAGCGAGCAGTTATTTGACCTCTGGGCCTTTGATTATCAACTGTCCCACTGTCTCCTGAAATCACCTAGTTGTGATTAATATTATTTGTGTGATGGTGTGTGGAAAGAAAATAACAGAACATTGAAACCAGAAATAAAGCCTGTCATCCTCTGAGTCCAGATGCGCTGGCTTTGGTGGCTGTAACCTCTGTACTTCTCCCATCTTGAAGCAAAAATCTGTGCACAAACCTGTCTAATTTATTCACAGTGGAAGAGGAGAAAGAACAGATTTGAAAACATAAATGTCTCGAGTAAAAGGTTTTAGCCAAAACCTTTTTCTTTCTTTTTTTTTTTTTTAAGAGATGAAGTCTCTCTCTGTTGCCCAGACTGGAGTGCAGTGGCATGATCTCGGCTCACTGCAACCTCCGCCTCCTGGGTTCAAGTGATTCTCCTGCCTCCGCCTCCCAAGGATGATCTGGGACTACAGATGCCCACCACCACGCCTGGCTGAATTTTTTGTCTTTTTAGTAGAGATGGAGTTTTACCATATTGGCCAGGCTGGTCTCAAACTCCTGACCTTGTGATCTACCCACCTTGGCCTCCCAAACTGCTGGCATTATAGGCATGAGCCACCATGCCTGGCCGCCAAACCCTTTTTCTTAGCATGAAGTTTAAATTTTATATCTAGATCATGTCTGTTTATCAGGAACCAGTGTAGAATCAAGATCTTTTTGTCTTTCTTCAGGATGTTGAAACATTTTACCTTACACTGAAAAATTTCCTTTCTCTTTTAACAAATAGTTATGATTAATCATCTGCCTTAGAGTTTTCATACAATGCCATTTTTATTATTGCTATTTGTTGATGTCATTTATGTGAGCTGTAGATAGTTTTATATCTTATGGATATACCTGTTTGAATGCTTCTGGGTTTTTTTTAGGCTAATTTGTTGGTAGAAAGTTTCTTTTAGATTAGTTAACCAGGAAATAGGATGTTCTCTTAACTTTTGCAGTAAAAAAGAATAGTAAACTTCAGGCACCAGAAAACCTGATTTCAAATCCTAGACGTGCCATATCATTATTTCTTTGGTTCAGCAAGTACTTACTGAGTGCCTGCTCTGCACTCGGTGTACTGCTGCAAGCCCTGTGCTGTGCAGGTGCTGGTAGTGCATCAGTGTGTGAACTCGTCCTAGATCCCTGTCCTCACTGAGCTGACGTTCTGGTTCTTAGAGAGAGACATCTGGTTTGAGTCCAGAACTTCTCCAGCTTCATATAGAATCTGGCTGGACGGGTCCCTAGACCACAGTGAGATGAATTAGTTGGGAATTTCTCTTGAAGGCTCAGATGGAAATACCCTTTGTGTCTACTGGTTATGAGCTGTGTTAGGGAGAGATGAGTGGAACAGTATTTATTTGCTGAGTTCTTCCTCCTAAGGTAGTGTTATTTGTCAGTTATTACAGTATCCATTATTAACAGGAACAGCATTCATTAGGAAGTTTGGCTCTCACTCTCTTACTTGAAAGTGTGTTTATGAAATTGTATGTTTTGTGTAGTTTTTCTGTGCTAATAAGGGCCACATTTGAAGTTGGGCTTGGTGTTAATTCATTGGACTGATTATTGTAACTTACTATAGCTCTAGAAATTCTAAATAAACTGCAAATTAATACACAGGTTGTAAAATGTTAAAACATGCAATTCACAATGGAATATACAATTTGTTATTGAAAATTTGTAAATGACAAGGCTTCCTCCTGTGCTAGCTGTGAGCCCTGCAGGCAGGTGAACATCTTCTTTGGAGAGCTGAACAGAAATGTGTTTTCACACAGGTGTCCACTTATCTCAGGGACTAGGTTGATTTGCAGTGTTTTAAACATCTTTTCAGGCAGGCTGCTTTAATCTCGAAAAGTGAAACATGATTGACTTTTGAGTATTTCAAATGTGAGCACTTTAATTTTGAAAATCATGTGTACAGTTAAAGCTGCATTAGAAAGGCCAAATTTGAGAATATTTCTATCATATACCATGTTGCAAAAGGTAAACAAATTCACAAAGTGCAGCAGTGACACAGTAACAGTGGGATCAGTCTTGAGGGCAACGCTTGAGGACCTCTGTCCTCCTATTCGTCCCTACTTCAAACATTTCTTCTTGCCATGTTCCAGTTTTTGACCTTTCATTATCTAAAAGGCAGTATTGTGATAGAATGACATGTACATTTAAACAACCATTTATGTTTTTCCCTTCCTTGACCTGTTGGTTTCATTTCTTTGTGGCATCTTCTAATCTCACCTGTATTCATTGCATGTTTCACCTATTTAATGATTAAAATGTGATATATCATGGTGATTAAGAGCATGGATTCAGGAACTAGATTGCATAGGTTTATATCCCTGCTGCACTATTTCTTTTTACTCCTTCCTTCCTTCCTTTTCTTTCCTTCTTTCCTTCTTTTCTTTCTTTCTTTCTTTCTTTCTTTCTTTCTTTCTTTCTTTCTTTCTTTCTTTCTCTTTCTCTCTCTCTTTCTTTCTCCTTCCTTCCCTCCTTCCTTCCTTCCCTCCCACTCTTCCTCCCTCCCTCCTTCCCGTTTCACTCATGTTGCCCAGGCTGGAGTGCAGTGGCACGATCTCAGTTCACCATAACCTCTGCCTCCCAGGTTCAAGTGATTCTCATGCCTCAGCCTCCTGAGTAGCTGGGATTACAGGCATGTGCTACCATGCCCAGCTAATTTTGTATTTTTAGTAGAGACAGGGTTTCTCCATGTTGGTCAGGCTTGTCTCAAACTCCTGACCTCAGGTGATCCACCTGTCTCGGCCTCTTAAAGTTCTGGGATTATAAGCGTGAGCCACGGTGCCTGGCCATAAGCTCTGTGACCTTGTACAAGTTACATAACGTTTCTGTACCTCAGCTTCAACTGATAAATGGTGATAATAATAGAACCCTTCTCTGAGTTTTTTAAGGGTTAAATCAATTAATCCATGTAATTATGCTTATTATGGAACCTACATAGTGCTCTGTATTCTCTATTTTTTAAAAAATTCACTAATTTATTTAGTAGTAGAATCAACATTGAGCACAACTCTGTGTTGCTGGAGATTCTGAGCTGAATACAATGTATATTCTCCCTAAAGACTGTGAAATCAGATGGGAGGTGCAAATCCTTGAGATGAATCTGCGTGAGGAGAAGGGCTGTGGGCACACACAGGATGCAGCCATGCTTTCACGGGCCTCTGATGTTGAGGAGTGGTTTTCATGACTGGAGAAAGGAAAAAGGACTTTCAGTCAGAGACAACAACATAAGGGTAGGCACCTGTGTGTAAGATGCCTGGAGGGGAAAATGAACAGCAATGAGTGAGTGAAGGGGGAGTGCTAAGAAGTGTCATGTGGAGTAGTGCAGATGAGTGATGAGTACAATAGGGTGGAGAGAAGGAAGGGGCTTGCACTCGGTGAACCACAGGACAGGGTGAAATGCTGTGTTGGGGTGGCCGGGGAAGATAACATGAACAGGTGAAGGGGGAGAAGCAGTGTAATGTACTGGCTGTCTCTGCATGCCCTTTGTTCACTATCTGTTCATTATTTTCTTCTTTGTTCATGATATCAGTCTTTTTTCTTATTTTTAGGTCACGTGTATTGAGGTATAATTAACAGAGAGGTAAATTCACTTCTGATGAATTTGGACAGTTACCACATAATTTCCGTTGTGCTAAAAAGTTACCTTGTGCCCTCTCATATTCAACCATGCCGACTCTTCCCATGCCCCCAGTCCCTGGCAACCATTGATGCAATCTCTGTTTCTATAGTTTTGTCTTTTTGAGAATGTCATATAAATGAATATATTACTTGTGTCTTTTTTCTTTCACTTAGTGCAATGCTTTCAGTATTCATCCATGTTGATTCATTTATCAGTAGTTGTTACTTTTTAGTACCTAGAATTTTTTCACTGTGTGGGTGGACCACAGTTCATCTGTTCACTGGTTGATGGATATGTATGTTGTTTTCAGCTAAAGGCCATTATGAATAAAGATTGCATAAACATTCATGCACAGGTCTTTGTATAGATACATGCTTTCATTTTTCTGGGGTAAACAAATACCTGAGTTTGCCAGGTCATATGGTAGGCATCTCTTTTGCCTTTTAAGAAACTGCCAGTGTTTTCCAAAGTGGCTATTCCATTTTGCATTTCTGTCACAAGTCCCAGCTGCTTCACATCTTTATATATATATAAATATAATTGCACTACACCTTTATATATATATATAAAATTGCACTTTAGGTTCTGGGGTACATGTGCAGAACATGCAGCATTGTTGCATAGGTACATACATGGCAAGGTGGTTTGCTGCTTCTATCACTGTCACCTATATCTGGCATTTGTCCCCATGTTATCCCTCCCTAACTTCGTACCTCTGCTGTCCCTCCCCCTAGTTCCCCCCAACAGACTCCAGTGTGTGATGCTCCCCTCCCTGTATCCATGTGTTCTCATTGTTCAACACCTGCCTATGAGTGAGAACATGCAGTGTTTGATTTTCTGTTCTTGTGTCAGTTTGCTGAGAATGATGGTTTACAGATTCATCCACTCCCTTCAAAGGACACGAACTCATCATTTTTTATGACTGCATAGTATTCCATGGTGTATATGTGCCACAGTTTCCTTGTCCAGTCTATCATCGATGGGCATTTGGGTTGGTTACAGATCTTTGCTATTGTAAATAGTGCTGCAGTGAACACACGTGTGCATGTTTCTTTATAACAGAACAATTTATAATCCTTTGGATATATACCCAGTAATGGGATTGCTGGATCAAATGGAATTTCTATTTCTAGGTCCTTGAGGAATCGCCACACTGTCTTCCACAATGGCTGAACTAATTAACACTCCCACCAACAGTGTAAAAGTGTTCCTATTTCTCCACATCCTCTCCAGCATCTGTTGTCTCCAGATTTTTTAATGATCGCCATTCTAACTGGCATGAGGTGGTATCTCAATGTGGTTTTGATTTGCATTTCTCTAATCACCAGTGATGCTGAGCATTTTTTCATATGTTTGGTGGCCTCATAGATGTCTTCTTTTGTAGTGTCTATTCATATCCTTCCACAACTTTTGAATAGGTTTGTTTGTTTGTTTCTTGTAAATCTGTTTTAGTTCCTTGTAGATTCTGGATATTAGCCCTTTGTCAGATGGGTAGATTGCAACAATTTTTTCCCATTCTGTTGGTTGCCAGTTCACTCTAGTGATTGTTTCTTTTACTGTACAGAAGCTCTGGAGTTTAATTAGGTCCCATTTGTCTATTTTGGCTTTTGTTGCCAATGCTTTTGGTGTTTTAGTCATGAAATCCTTGCCCATGCCTATTATGTCCTGAATGGTTTTGCTTAGGTTTTCTTCTAGGGTTTTTATGGTGTTAGGTCTTATGTTTAAGTCTTTAATCCATCTGGAGTTAATTTTAGTGTAAGGTGTCAGGAACGGGTCCAGTTTCTTCTTTCTGCACATGGCTAGCCAGTTTTCCCAACACCATTTATTAAACAGGGAATCCATTCCCCATTACTTGTTCTTGTCAGGTTTGTCAAAGATCAGTTGGTTGTAGATTTGTGGCATTGCCTGCTAGGCCTCTGTTCTGTTCCATTGGTCTATATGTCTGTTTTGGTTCCCGTACCATGCTGTTTTGATTACCATAGCCTTGTAGTATAGGTTGAAGTCAGGTAGCGTGATGCCTCCAGCTTTGTTCTTTTTGCTTAGAATTGACTTGGCTATGTGGGCTCTCTCGGTTCCATATGAAGTTTAAGGTTGTTTTTCCAGTTCTGTGAAGAGGGTCATAGGTAGCTTGAAGGGGATAGCATCGAATCTATAAATTACATTCGGCAGTGTGGCCATTTTCACAACATTGATTCTTCCTAACCATGAGCATCAAATGTTTCTGCATCTGTTTGTGTCCTCTCCTATTTCCTTAAGCAGTGGTTTGTAATTCTCTTTGAAGAGATCCTTTACATCCTTTGTTAGTTGTATTCCTAGGTATTTTATTCTCTTTGTAACAATTGTGAATGGCAGTTCGTTCTTGATTTGGCTCTCCTTAAGTCTGTTATTGGTGTATAGGAATGCTTGTGATTTCTGCACATTGATTTTGTATCCTGAGACTTTGCTGAAGTTGCTTATCAGTTTCAGGAGATTTTGGGCTGAGACAATGGGGTCTTCTAGATATACAATCATGTCGTCTGCAAATAGAGACAATTTTGCTTCCTCCTTTCCTATTTGAATACCCTTTATTTCTTTTTCTTGCCTGATTGCTCTGGCTAGAACTTCCAATACTATATTGAATAGGAGTGGTGAGAGAGGGCATCCCTGTCTACTGCCAGATTTCAAAGGGAATGCTTCCAGTTTTTGCCGTTTCAGTATGATATTGGCTGTGGATTTGTCGTAAATAGCTTTTATTATTTTGAGATATGTTCCGTCGATACCTAGTTTATTGAGAGTTCTTAGCATAAAGGGCTGTTGAATGTTGTCAAAGGCCTTCTCTGCATCTATTGAGATAATCACGTTGTTTTTGTCTTTGGTTCTGTTTATGTAGTGAATTACTTGTAGACGTGCATATGTTGAACTAGCCTTGCATCCCTGGGATGAAACCTGCTTGATTGTGACTGATAAGCTTTTTGATGTGCTCTTGCAGTTGGTTTGCCAGTATTTTATTGAAGATGTTTGCGTCTATGTTCATCATGGATATTGGCCTGTAGTTTCTTTTCTTGTTGAGTCTCTGCCAGGTTTTGGTATCAGGACTATACTGGTCTCATGAAATGATTTGGGAAGGATTCTCTCTTTTTGGATTGTTTGGAATAGTTTCAGAAGAAGTGGTACCAGCTCCTCTTTGTATGTCTGGTAGAATTCAGCTGTGAAGCCATCGGGACCTGGGCTTTTTTTGGTTGGTAGGCTATTAATTTCTATTTCAACTTCATCCCTTGTTATTGGTCTATTCAGGGTTTGGACTTCTTCTTGGTTTAGGTTTGGGAGGGTGCAAGTCTCCAGTAATTTATCCATTTCTTCCAGGTTTACTGGTTTATGTGTATAGAGTTGTTTGTAGTAGTCTCTGATGGCAGTTTGTATTTCTGTGGAATCTGTGGTGATATCCCCTTTATCGTTTTTTTATTGTATCTATTTGATTCTTCTCTCTTTTCTTTTTTATTAATCTGGCTAGTGGTCTATCTATTTTGTTGATCTTTTCAAAAACCCAGCTCCTGGATTTATTTTTTTGAAGGGCTTTTTGTGCCTCTATCTCCTTCAGTTCTGCTCTGATCTTAGTTATTACTTGTCTTCTGCTAGGTTTTGAGTTGTTTTGATCTTGCTCCTCTAGCTCTTTCAAGTTTGATGATAGGATGTTGATTTTAGATGTTTCCTTGTTTCTCATGTGGGCATTTATTGCTATAAATTTTCCTCTAGACACTGCTTTAAATGTGTCCCAGAGATTCCAGTACGTTGTGTCTTCGTTCTTGTTGGTTTTGAAGAACATCTTTATTCCTTCCTTCATTTCATTGTTTATCCAGTCAATATTCAAAAGCCAATTGTTCAGTTTCTGTGAAATTGTGCGATTCTGAGTTAGTTTCTTAATGCTGAGTTCTCATTTGATTGCACTGTGGTCTGAGAGACTGTTATCATTTCCATTCTTTTGCATTTGCTGAGGAGTGATTTACTTCCAATTATGTGGTCAATTTTAGCGTAGGTGTGATGTGGTGTTGAGAAGACTGTATATTCTGTGGATTTGGGGTGGAGAGTTCTGTAAATGTCTATTAGGTTTGCTTGGTCCACTTCTGAGTTCAAGTGCTGGATATCCTTGTTAATTTTCTGTCTTGTTGATCTGTGTAATATTGACAATGGAGTGTTAAAGTCTCCCACTATTATTGTGTGGGAGTCTAAGTCTCTTTGTAGGTCGTTAAGAACTTGCTTTATGTATCTGGATGCTTCTGTATTGGGTGCGTATATATTTAGGATCATTAGCTCTTCTTGTTGCATTGATCCTTTTACCACTATGTAATGTCCTTTTTTGTCTCTTTTGATCTTTGTTGCTTTAAAGTCTATTTTATCAGAGACTAGGATTGCAACTCCTGTTTTTTTTTGTTCTCTGTTTGCTTGGTAAATCTTCCTCCATCCCTTTATTTGGAGCATATGTGTGTCCTTGCACATGAGATGGGTTTCCTGGATATGGCATACCAAATGGGTTTTGACTCTTTATCCAATTTGTCAGTCTGTGTCTTTTGATTGGGGCATTTAGCCCATTTATATTTAAGGTTAATATTGTTATGTGTGAATTTGATTCTGCCATTTTGATGCTAGCTGGTTGTTTTGCCTGTTAGTTGATGCAGTTTCTTCATTGTGTCGATGTGGCTTACCATTTGGTACATTTTTGGAGTGGCTGGTACTGGTTGTTCCTTTCTATGTTTAGTGCTTCTTTCAGGAGCTTTTGTAACGCAGGCCTGGTGGTGATGAAATCTCTCAGCAATTGCTTGCTCATAAAGGATTTTATTTCTCCTTAGCTTATGAAGCTTAGTTTGGCTGGATGTGAAATTCTGGGTTGAAAGTTCTTTGCTTTAAGGATGTTGAATGTTGGCTCCCACTCTCTTCTGGCTTGTAGAATTTCTGCCGAGAGATCCACTGTGAGTCTGATGAGCTTCTTTTTGTGGGTAACCCAACCTTTCTCTCTGGTCGCCCTTAGCATTTTTTCCTTCACTTCAACTCTGGTGAATTTGCCGATTATGTGCCTTGGGATTGCTCTTCTTGAGGATATCTTTGTGGTGTTCTCTGTATTTCCTGGACTTGAAAGTGGCCTGTCTTGCTAGGTTGGGGAAGTTCTCCTGGATAATAGCCTGAAGAGTGTTTTCCAGTTTGGATTCATTCTCTCCATCACATTCAGGTACCCCTATCAAATGTAGATTAGGTCTTTTCACATAGTCCCATATTTCTTGGAGGCTTTGTTCATTTCTTTTCACTCTTTTTTTCTCTAATCTTATCTTCTTTTTTTTATTTCATTGAGTTGATCTTCAGTCTCTCATATCCTTTCTTCTGCTTGGTCAATTCGGCTATTGAAACTTGTGTATGCTTTGCGAAGTTCTCATGTTGTGTTTTTCAGTTCCATCAAGTCATTTATATTCTTCTCTAAGCTGTTTATTCTCATTAGCATTCCATCAAACCTTTTTTCAGGGTTCTTAGTTTCTTTGCATTGGGTTAAAACATGTTCTTTTAGCTCAGAGAAGTTTCTTATTACCCACTTTCTGAAGCCTGTTTCTGTCAATTCATCAGAATGATTCTCCATCCAGCCTTGTTCCCTTGCTGGTGAGGAGTTGTGATCCCTTGGAGGAGGAGAGGCATTCTGGTTTTGGATGTTTTCCTCCTTTTTGCACTGGTTTCTTCCCATCTTTGTGGGTTTATCTACCTGTGGTCTTTGCAGTTGGTGACTTTTGTATGAGGTCTCTGAATGGATGTCCTTTTTGTTAATGATGAAGTTATTTCTGTTTTTTAGTTTTCCTTCTAACAGTCAGGGCTCTGTGCTGTAGGACTGCTCTAGGTCCACTCCAGACCCTGCTTGCCTGGGGATCACCTGCAGCAGCTGCAGAACAGTAAGGGTTACTGCCAGTTTCTTCTTCTGTTATCTTTGTCCCAGAAGGATACCCACCAGATGTCAGCCTGAGCTCTCCTTTTCGAGGTGTCTCTTTGGATATGCAGTGGTCGGGGAGCTGCTTGAGGAGGCAGTCTGTCCCTTATAGGAGCTCAAGTGCTGAGTTGTGAGCTCCGTGGTTCTGTTCAGCACTGCTGGGAAGGTACATTTAAGTCTGCTGCAGCAGAACTCGTAACTGGCTTTTTTTCCCAGGTTGTCTGTCCTGGGAAAGTGGAGCTTTATTTATAAGTTCCTGATGTGCTGCTGCCTTTTTTCAGAGATACCTTGCCCAGCGAGGAGGTAGCCTACTCACAGTCTGCCAGAAGAATTGTTGCTGAGCTGCTGTGGGCTCTGCCCGGCTGCTGTGTGAACTTCCTTGCGGTTTTGTTTATGGAAGTTTAGTTAGAACTGTCTTGGTAATAGCAGTCTGCCTCAGTAATGGCCGCCTGTCTCTGTAATGATGGCAAATTGCCTCAGTAATGTCGGACTGCCTTGGTAATGGCGGATGCCCTTCCCCCCACAGAGCTGGACCGTCCTGGGTCCAGCTGTGCTTGCTGTGAAACTCTCAGTCCAGAGTCTTTCAGATTGCTGGTCTTTGTGGGTGTGGGACCTGCTGAGCCAGATCACCTGGCTCCCTGTTTCAGCCTCCTTTTTTTCAGCTGAATGGGTGACTCTGTCTCCCAGGCATTTCAGGTGGCAGTTGAAATGGCCACCAAGATTTGTGTGAGTTTTTGTGTGGCGACCTGCTGCGCTGGCTGAAACAGCCATGCTGGAGACTCGTGGTACTTTTCCCCCCAGGAATCTCCTGGTCTGTTGGCAGTAAAAACTCGTTTTGCAATGTGGTGATCACTCACCCTCTGCGTTTTCAGTGGGAACTGCACTCCGGAGCTGTTCCTATTCAGCCATCTTGGATCATCTCCCTGCTTCACATCTCAGTCAGTACTTGGTATTGTCAATTTTTTAAAAACTTTGACAATTCTACTAGGTGTGTTAGTAATGTCTCAGGGTAGTTTTAATTTGCTTTTCTCTGTTGACTAACGATGTTGAGCATAGTTTCATGTGCTTATTTGCCATCTATATATCTTGGGTAAGATATTCAAATCCTTTACCATCTTTCCTCTGGTTTTCGTGATCTTGAGTTAGGAAACTATTTCTTAGGACACAAAAATCACAACCCAGGAAGGAAAAGAAATTGATAAAATTTACTTTATGAGAATAAACAGTTTTACTCCTCAAAAGTATGGTTAAGAAAATGACATGACTGAGGAAAAATTTGCAAAATATATATCTCCTACAGGACATATGTCCAGGAGATATAATGACTCCAACTCAGTAGGAAGAACTCAGCCTGTTTAATATCGGGAAAATATTTGTTCATCTTCATCACTATTTTTTTCTTTATTTTTAAAATTTATTTTAAAGAGAGATGTGATCTTACTTTGTTGCCCAGGCTGATCTCAAACTCTTGGGGTCAGATCCTCCTGCCTTGGCCTCCCAAAATGCTGAGGTTATAGGTGATAATTAGGGAAAAAAATACACACACACGTGTGTGTTTCAGTTTTGATATATATACACACACACACACACGTGTGTGTGTGTATATATATCCTCTCATATTCAACCTTGATATCTCATTTATATATATTTAAAAATAAATTTTGTTGTACATATTTGCAATTTATAACATTGGGCCCACCTGGATAATCCATGTTACTCTTATCTCAGGTCCCTAATCTTGATCATATCCAGAAAGTTCTGTTTGCCATGTAAAGTTAACATATTCACAGGTTCAAGGAGTAGGACTTGGTTATCGTTGGAGGTCATTATTCTGCCTGTTATATATAACAGGGGTGTCCAATCTTTTGGCTACCCTGGGCTACATCGGAAGAAGAGTTGTCTTAGGCCACACATAAAATACACTTACACTAATAATAGTGGATAGGCTAAAAAAAACTCTCCAAAAATATCTCATAATGTTTTAAGAATGTTTACGAATTTGTGTTGGGCCACATTCAAAGCCCTCCTGGGCCACCTGGCGCTCTGAGGCCGTGGGTTGGACAAGCTTGATAGATAAAATTGTTTATTAATTGGTATTTTACATTTCTAATGTGTATTTGTTTTAGTTATGTTATTACTCTGTGCTTAACTTTAGTATCACTTTTTAAATTATCTTTTAATTTACAACGTGTTATTATTTAATACGAGTATTCTGATATCCCAAACAATGTTTCTGTGTGTGATTGAATTTAGCCTGTTGAATTTTGTTTTTATTGCTGACTGGGTTTTGTGCCTCCTTTACCCCTCACTCCTACAGAAAGTTTAATAGGTATTTTAGTTGCTTTTAAGAGGAAGAGAGGTTCCTGGTACCAATTCTCATTTTACCTTTGTAGCCTGGCCTCATCTTTCAATTCATAATTTTTATCTCTAACTCAGTATTAGTCACTGACTGGTACCATTCATGTAGAAATATGCCTCCAGTGCTCTGCGGAATGTGCTGTCACATAACTTTTGTTGAAAGGGCTATTTCTACCTTTGGGGAAGAATCTTTCTGAATGAAGAGATTAAATATAAAAATACATTGGGAGATGAATATTAAAGTTAAATCACACATAACATCAAAGGCTCTTTTGTGTTACACAGCAAACTTGCTCATGGGCTTGTGAGTTCAAGAAAAATCTCATAGTGCTGAAACATATTAAGTTAGCTTAGTGACTGCTGTCAGCTTCCCCACATTTAAGGGATTTGGAAATCGAGTTCTCCCCCAATACTATTTAAGGCAGAGACTTTGCTTAATATAGAAGTTTATATTGAACTTTGACCTGTCAGATGTTGATTATTTGATCAAACTTCATTGTGGAAAAGGGGAAACATCTGAACATACGTTTGATGGGAAAGCCTGTATATGTATAGTTCTTAATGTAGATGGAAAGAAGGGCATTCCTTACCTTTTTTATTGTAGATATTTAAGGCATACGGTGTTTTTATATATACCTAGTGAAATGATTACTAGAGTCAAGCAAACTAATTTATCCATCACCTTCTGTAGTTACTTTTTATGTCTGTGTGTAGAAAGAGCACCTGATATCTACTCTTAGCAGATTTTCAGTATACAATATAATATTAACTGAAGCCCTGATGATGTAGTTAGATCTCTAGACTTATCCTACATAACTGCAACTCTCTACCCTTTGATCTACTTCACATTTTCTCCCTCTCCCCACTCCTGGTAATCTGCACGCTACTCCCTGTTTCTCCACATTTGACCTAAGTAAAGATTTGACATACAGTGGAAATCATGCACTTCCCCCTGCCATGTCTGGCTTATTTTACTTAGCATAATGTCCTCCAGGTTCATCAGTGTTGTCACAAATGACTGGATGTTCCTTTTAAAAATGTTGGATAATATTCAATTACTTAAATATACCACAGTTGTTTTATTCATTCATCCATCAATGGATAGTTAGGTTGTTTTCATATCTTGGTTAATGTGTATAATGCTGCATTGAACTTGGGTACACAGATATCTCTACAGAGTGCTGGTTTCATTTCCTTTGGATATATAAGGAGGATTGCTGGATCATATGGTAGTTCTAGTTTTAAGTCTTTGAGGAATCTTCATACTGTTTTCCATAATGGTTATACCAGTTTACTTTCCTACCAACAGTGCATAAGGATTCTCTTCTCTGTCTCCTCTCTGACATTCGTTATTTATTTTCTCTTTGGCAGCGGCCATCTTCACAGGCGTGAGGTGATAGCTCATTTGCCTTTCCCTAATGGCTAGTGATGTTGAGCACCATTTCATATCCCTGTTGGCTGTTTGTGTCTTTCCTTTGGAAAAATGTCTGTTAAGGTCCTTTGCCCATTTTTAAAATCAGGTTATTTGATTTTTTTGCCATTGAGTTGTATGAATTCCATATGTATTTTGGATGTGAACCCCTTATCAGGTATATGGGTTGCAAATATTTTCTCCCAATCCATAGGCTGCCTTTTCATCCAGTTGTTTCCCTTGCTATGCAGAACCTTTTTAGCTTGATGTAGTCCCATTTGTTTTTTTTTGCTGTTTGTTGCCTGAGCTTTTGGTGTGACATCCAGAAAATCAGTGCCAAGGCCAGTGTCAAAGAGCTTTTTCCCTATGTTTAAGGAGGGAGAGTTTCCTCCCAAGAATTTTACAGTGCCAGGTCTTACATTTAGGCCTATAATCTGTCTGGAGCTGATTTTTGTGTATGGTGTAGCATACAGATTCAATGCAGTTTCTGTCAAAATCCCAATGACATTGTTTGCAAATACAGAAAAACAGTTCTCAAATTTGTGTGGAACCACAGAAGATTCTGAATAGCCAAAACAGTCTTGAAAAAGAGAAAGTTGGAGACATCACACTTTCTGATTTGAAATTATATTATAAAGCTATTGTAATTAGCGGTGTTTTGTGCCTATAATCTCAGCAACTCAGGAGGCTGAAGTGAGAGGATCTCTTGAGGCCAAGAATTTGAGATCAGCCTGGGCAACATACTGAAACCCTGTCTCTAAAATAATAGTAATAATAATAGTAAATTAGCCTGGCATGATGGTATGCTCCTGTAGTTCCAGCTACTTAGGAGGCTGAGGCAGGAGGGTTGCTTGAGCCGAGGAGTTCCAGGCTGTTGTGAATAGTTGTGATTGTTCCACTATACTCCAGCTCCAGCTTGGGAAACAGAGCAAGACTGTTTCTTAAGGAAAAAAAAAAAAAGCGGTAGTAATCAAAACAGTATGGCACTGGCATAAAAACAAACACATAGGCTAATGGGAACAAAACAGAGAGCCTAGCGATGAACTCAAGCATATACACTCAACTAATTTTCAACAAGCCCACCAAGAAGATACAGTGGGGAAAGGACAGTCTCTGTAATAAATGGTGTTGGGAAAACTGGAAAACTACATACAAAAGAATGAAACTGGACCTTCACGCCACTTTTTCCTTTTACAGGGTAGTGGAATTTTCACTTAGTTTTAAAGTTTTGGTGTAATGTTTTTTAACTGGAATGAAAATGGCATTGTCTTTTTATTTATATACAATCAAAATTAAGACAGCTAATGAGAAAGTACTTTTCATGTTTGCTTATTATGTATATCTATAATGTATTAACTTCTTTTATTCCTGAAGGGATTTGAGGTATTTTGGGATAAAATCAAGAGATAGTGAAACCTCAGCCAGATTCATGCAGGCTTAATAAGAATCATACTGGCCAGGCGCCGTGGCTCATGCCTGTAATCCCAGCATTTTGGGAGGCCAAAGTGGGCAAATCGCTTGAGGTCAGGAGTTCGAGACCAGCCTGGCCAACATGGTAAAACCCCATCTCTACTAAAAATACAAAAATTAGCCAGGCACGGTGGCGTGCATCTGTAATTCTAGCTACTCAGGAGGCTGAGGCAGGATAATTACTTGAACCCGGGAGGTGGAGGTTGCAGTGAGCTGAGATCATACCACTGCACTCCCACCTAAAAAAAGAAGAATCATACCGAGTGATAGAGAAGTATGGACAAAGAGCAGTTTTGTTCATTTTTTTTTTATTTTTTTTTTTTTGTGTATCTTCTTTTTTTTTTTTTTTTTATTGCATTTTAGGTTTTGGGGTACATGTGAAGAACATGCAAGGTTGTTGCACAGGTGCACACCTGGCAGTATGATTTGCTGCCTCCCTCCCCTTCACCTATATCTGGCATTTCTCCCCATGCTATCCCTCCCCATGTTCATTTTTAATATAATTAGCCTAATCAATGATGTTAATATTATTCTATTAACTCTCCAGTGACTTTCTTTAGCAAAGAGAGTAAAATTTAACCACATAGCAGAAACTGCAAGGTCTCACATAATCTTTCTCCCATCATTATCTGACCTCATCTCTTCCTACTGTGCCCCTAATTGCTGGGCTTCTTTTGACCACACAACCCATTTATGTCATTTCAGCCTTTCAGTCCTTGTACTCACTCTTTTCCTGGTGGTTTACATTGATGCTTCTGTCAGTGATTCAAGTCCCTGGACTGATGCTACCTAATCAAAGTTTAGCCGGACCACTGCAGAAGAATTGTGCTCTCTACTTCCTACCACTATACTACTCCCAGATTTCCTTTTCCTTTATTTATTTATTTATTTATTTATTTACTTACTTACTTATTTATTTATTTATTTTTAAATAGAGATGGGGTCTTGCTGGGGTCAGACAATCTTCCTGCCTCAGCTTACCAAAGTGCTGAGATTATAGGTGTGAACTACCACACCTGGCCCCAGGTTTTAATTTCTTCATGGCGTCTGTCATTGTAGCAAATGAAGATTTTCCATTATTTGCATGTTTTTCCCCCCTAATTAGAATATAAGGTCGGGGAAGCAGGGATGTTGTGTTTTTTGTTTGTTTGTTTGAGACAAGGTTTCGTTGTATGACTCAGACTGGAGTACAATGGTGTGATCGTGGCTCACTGCTGCATTGACTTCCTGGGCTCAAGTGATCCTCCCAGCTCAGGTAAATGCTTCCACGCGCAGCTAATTTTTTCTTTTTTGTAAAGATGGTATCTCTCTAGTTTTCCAGGCTGGTCTCGAATTCCTGGGCTCAAGTGGTTCTTCCACCTTGTCCTTCCATAGTGGGAACATTGTATTTTTCGCCATTATGTCCCCAGTTTCTAGAACTTTGTTGTTCATGGTTAGTGTTCAACAAATATTTGTCAAATGAAAGCATTTATGCCAATGGTGATTTGATTGGGAGAGTTGGGGAAGTTGTTGTGTGAGTCTCCTGAAAGTTCAGGTTCAGATGAATGGGATTTTATGATCGTTTAATAATAACCTCCATGTGCATAGGAAAAGGGAGATTCATCAAGTGGACCATCTATCTGCCATTCCTGGACAAGATCTACTAGGAATCATTGGCAAAAATTCTAACTTGATATCCTTGTGCCTCAATTCTCTTGCAAGGTGGCTCACGTTTGTAATCCCAGCACTTTGGGAAGCCAGGGCGGGCGGATCACTTGAGGCAAGGGGTTTGAGACCAGCTGGCCAACATGGTGAAACCCCGTCTCTACCAAAAATACAAAAATTAGCCGGCATGGTGGCGTGTGTCTGTAATCCCAGCTACTCGGGAGGCTGAGGAGGGGAATCCCTTGAACCCGTGAGGTGTTGCAGTGAGCTGAGATCATATCACTGCACTCCAGTCTGGGCAACAGAGTGAGACTCTGTCTTATAACTAACTAACTAACTAACTGTACTATCTCCTCCTGCCTAGTAGTGTTTGAGGATTCAGTGTGATAATGCACATGAAGTGTCAGTGTAGAGCACGAAACAGAGCAGTTGTTCAAGAAATGTTAGCTGTCACTGTGTTATTCCTAGTCATTAACTTACCTAGCTGCTGGATGTTCAGGAAAAAAGATACTTCAAGTGCATACTAAAGCAGCGCCTTCAACTGCGGAATAGTATCAGCTTGTTCTCTGACAGTTTCAAATGAGCAGACTTTTTTTGTTAAGCCTAGTTGGCAAAATTGTGTTTGAGATGTACGTTCGTTTCCTAAGGCTGCCGTAACAAATCACTGTAAACTGCGTGGCTCCCTTAGCCATTCCCTAAAGCTGCACTTTTCAGTGTGGTTGCAGCAGCCACATGTGACTATTTAAATACGGATCAAGTTCCTCAGTAACAGTAGCCACATTTCAAGTCTGTAATAACCACGTATGGCCAGTGACTGCCATACTGGATGGCACAGCATATAAACATTTCCATCCTTGCGGAAGGTCCTGCTGACAGCACTGCTCTGAGCAATTAGGAAACCTTAGAACAGCATTTTGTATTTGCTTTGGGTGCCATTGTATAGGCTTGTTTCTTCAATACATGTCTAGTTATAAATTTGGAATAGTTCATAATAGCCAAAGAAAATATTTTTGTGGATTTCTTTTAAAAGTTCTGCAGTAGAATGACTCATTAATGTTATTTATGAATTGTTTATACATCAACTCCTTCCTTCATTGTTGAGAACATATGGAGTCAGTAACAGAACACAGTGCATGTCTTTTTTTTTGTGTGTGTATTTATAACTAAGTGCCTGAAGGACACGAGATACTGTTTTATTTATTTTATTCGAATCACATGCTAGAGAATAAGCTCTTGTGTGTTCAGGGCCTCAATTTATAGTATTAATTAAGAACAACTTTCCTCTTCTTCCAGAATGAGTTCAGTGTGGTCTTCGTTACTGTATGTGAATTTGGCGTTTGTTTTCTTACTCTTGATTGTTTTTTCTTCTTTCTCTGCCTCCCACCTTCGTTTTTTCTTTTCCTGACTTTTCGCTCTACCGTGTAACTCTCCCTCCCCTGACTCTTGTCTCCTTTTCCTCTGTCTCCCCTCTCTTTTCTTTTTTCCCCATTGCTTCTTCCATTGTCTCCCTTACTGAAAACTAAAATGGCACCCTATTTTCCTTTAATCATTTAATAAACTTCTCTTCTGTTTTTAATCAAGTACTTATATTTTTATTTTATTTTATAGTTTTGGCAGACCTTTCTTTCTGAGGTCCTGGGGTTCCCACATACCATCGAGTGATTTAAATTATCATGTGTTGGCAATATCCCACTTCCTGCCATAAAAGCAAATGTAATCAAGTGCTATTTTAAATTAGAGGATATATTTTCGGCTATATACATTCAAGCAAATTCTGTGTGACCATCAAAGTAGCCATCTTCACCAGGACCATCTTTGTTTCTTCCATGTGCATACACATGTGTACACACACATGCACATGCACACGCACACGCATACGCGTGAACACACACACTCTTCTCATTTTGACATAATATCGGAAAAGTTGCAAAAATAAAGAGATTTCATATACTCTTTACCCACATTCTCCAAATATTAATATTTTAACAGATTTTCTCTTTCTCTTTATGTATACACATATCCCCCCATCCTTGTAAAAGTGAGTTGCAAGTCTGATGCCCCTTTACTTCTAAATACTCATATATTTCAAAAGCTAGGACATACTCTTAAATGACTGTAGTACAATTATCAGTATTAATACAGTCCTGTAAGATAGTGTATCAGCTTTATTCAGATATTGCCAATTGTTTCAATGCTGTCCTTTATAGGAAATGAAAAATCCCAGATTCATAGTCATACTCAGGTCACATCTCTTCAGGCTCCATTAATCTGGAACATATCCTCAGTTTTTCCTTGACTTTCATGGTCTTGACATTAGAACCTTTGACCACTCTCAACTTTTTTTCCTCTTTTTGGTAATAACAACTTTACTGAGATATAATTCATACACCATGCTATTCACCTATTTAAGGTGTACAATTCAGTGGATTTTATTTTATTCATAGAGTTGTATGACCATTACCACAATCAAATTTAGAACATTTTCATCATTTCAAAAAGCCCCAGGTACATCTTAGCACTCCCTTTCATTTTCCCTCCCACCATCTAAAGGTCCTGATGAAGATGGCTACCCTGATGGTCACACAGAATTTGCTTGAATGTATATAGCTGAAAATATATCCTCTAATTTAAAATAGCACTTGACATTGCTAGATTATATGGAAACTCTATGTTTAATCATTTGAGGAACAGGTAGCTTATTTTCCAAAGTACTGCATCATTTTACTACATTCCTGTCAACAATGTATGATGGTTCCATTTTCTGTACATTTCCGCCGACACTCGTTATTATCTGTATGTGTATGTGTGGGGATGTGTGTATTTTAAGAGACAGGGTCTCACTCCGTCACCCACGCTGGAGTGCAGTGGTGTGATTATAGGTTGCTGTAATTTTGAAATCTTGGGCTCAGGCAGTCTTTCCGCCTTAGCCTCCTGAGTAGTTGGGACTACAGGTGAGCACCACTGTGCCCAGCTAATTTTTAAAATTTTTTGTAGAGACACAATCTCGTTGTGTTGCCCAAGCTGGGCTCAAACTCCTGTCCTTAAAGTGATCTTCTCATATTGGCCTCCCAAAGTGCTGGGATTACAGGTGTGAGCAACTAGACCTGGCCTGCTTGTCTTTCTGATGATAGCCATCCTAACGGGTGTGAAGTAGTATCTCATTGTGTTTTTCGGTAGTGGTAAACTGTACATAAAATAAAATTGACCCTTGTAATCATTTTTAACTGCACGAAGTACATTTACATTGTTACATAGTCATCACCACTATCCATCTCTAGAATGTTTTCATTTTCTCACACCAAAACTCTATATCCATTAACCAATAGCTCCGTGTTCCTCCATTACAATTCTGATTTGCATTTCCAGATTGGCTAATGATGTTGAGCATCTTTTCATGTGTTTATTGGCCATAAGTATATTTACCTTGGAAAAGTGTCTGTTCAGATTATTTTCCAATTTTTAATTGGGTTGTCTTTTTATTATTGAGTTGTAGAAGTTCTTTATAAATTCTAGATACAAGTTCCTTACCAGATATGTGATTTATAAAAGTTTTCTCTCATATTCTGTGTTGTCGTGTTACTTTGTTGATGTTGTCCTTTGAAGTACCAAATGGTTTGAATTTTGATGATATCCAGTTTATTTTTTCTTCTGTTGTTTGTACTTTGGCATTACATCTAAGAAACCAGTATCTAAGCTAAGGTTCATGTAGATTTACGACTGTGTTAGTTTTAGCTTACCCTCAACCTTTTTTTTTTTTTTTTTTTTTTTTTTGAGATGGAGTCTCACTCTATTGCCCAGGCTGGAGTGCAGTGGTGCAATCTCGGCTCACTGCAACATCCACCTGCCTGGCTCAAGTGATTTTCCTGCCTCAGCCTCCTGAGTAGCTGGGACTACAGGCACGTGCCACCACACCTGCTAACTTTAGTATTTTTAGTAGAGACGGGGTTTCGCCATGTTGGCCAGGATGTTCTTGAACTCCTGACCTCGTGATCCGCCTACCTCGGCTTCCCATAGTGCTGGGTTTACAGACACGAGCCACTGCACCTGGCCAGCTTCTCTTCAACTTTTTAGCAGACTGCTCTATCTGCATGTTCTGACTTTGATCTAGAAATACAGCTTCTTCTTCATTCCATGTGCTAGAAGAGTGGATGCAGTGCTCTTTTGAGCTTTTATGTTTTTAACTGCATAGGAAAACATTTTATTCTGGTTTCATCATTGAATTACCTTATACTTTATTCATTTTATTGTCTGTCTTCTATCCTTAATTGACATCTTGGTCATTAATCCACATTCACTAGGAAATTTGGCCAACTGTTTCTTACCCTATACATGACTCTATTATCCTTGGCAATCTGAGTGTCTGGGTATAATGTCTTGGTAACATTGTTACCTTTCACTTCATCAGAAGTCAGTTCTAATGGTCTTCACTTACACCTTGTTTTAGCAACCTATTCCCATTGCCAGGTTTCCCATTGCCTTACTATTCTTCAGAAATACTAAATGCCTGTGTCTGTACACTGGTTATAACTTTCTGTCCTTTCTTTTCTCCTTCCTTTTTCCCCTCTTCATTTTTTTCTTTCTCCAACCCCTAGCCAGTTCATTTCTTCTTTTCTGGCTCTACTTCTTTCCCTCTCTAACCTATTTGCCAAACTTGATCTCATCCAAAATGCATAGTCAACTTTCCTTGTTTCATTTTCTTTCTGGTCCATTCCACAAATCTCTTAGTGTTGTTTCCTCAGCCCTTTTGTTACCTAGCGATAGGAGCAGGGCTGCGGGGGTGTCCTAAAGAAGCTGACTCTTCCCGGATTGGATGTGTTTTCCCAGGTTCTTGGGTCTCACTTACCCAAGAATGGGGAGAGGGCCCTCGTGGTGCAGTGAGCTCGTTTAAGTAAGTATTGGACCCAGAGGGTTCTGCAGAAAGTGATTTCTTAGGCAGAAAGAGAGAGAGAAAAAAGAGAGGAGAAAAAGAGAGAGAGAGAGCATGAGTACAAACGCGAGCGCTCCCACACTGTTGTGGGAGGGGATCCAGAGATGGAGTTCGTATAGGTAAGGGAGTAGGGGGGATTTTAACCCTGGAGTTACTCCTGTCCTATTCAAGTTCTCGTCCAGTGAGAAGCACTTTTCCAAACTTCCTCTGGAGTCATTGATCTTCGACTCTGGTATAGGCTTGGTTGCCTGGCTCACAATCAAAGCCTCCTCCCTTGGAGCTTTTGGTGGGCTTTTTAAACAAAGGAAGGTCATCTGGGCTTTCTACCCAGCCCACATGCGGGAAAGTTAGGCAAAGAACTCTAGGTTTCTGAATGGGGAGGTGGATGGAGGCATGGCACTGGGAAATTCTTGCCTTTGAAACCATGTCCCTTGTGGACCCTGGAAGAGAAGTTAGCATAGTCCCTCACTTTCAACCATCCTGGCATAATTTAGATGCTCAGTAAGTGATGGGTGAATAAATGGTGGCACTATCAAACCTTGGGTCATTCTGTTTGTCTGTTTGGCTCCTACTGTAGAACTTCTGGGACTTGAGAAAAATTATTGCTCTACCTGGAGTCATTCTTACAAATTCATGGTCTCAGATTTCAACCGGTATCCAGGTACTGTCGGGTGATTTGTAAGTGTTCCTAGTCATCACGCTCTCATTGTCTGTAATAGATATTTGTAAACATTCATTCTGTTTTTATTTTACCATGTGCTTTCTAACCTTAGCAGATGAACTTCCTGCCTTACTTCACTGAGAAAAATTGAGGCCAACAGGTGGGAATTTGCTTAGATCCTCCCTGACCTCCACAAGAGTACTAGCATCTTTTTCCATGCTTTACCCTTAACCTCTTCTTTATAGATATGAAGACTTGGCCCTTTTCTCATTCTGGCTTGTCCTCTGTTTGTGTTTTAGATTTTGCTTGGTCCATTTCCTGAAGATCATTGCTCCATCACTTGTTTTTCAGTCTACAATTCCTTTGCCTACTGCCTTTCTCCGCTCAAGCTGCAAAGAAAGGAATAGTTACTTATAGTAAGCTAAACTAAAACACGATATATTCAGTATTCTCTAGCTATCAAGAGTCTTCCTTCTCCTTCCCCCAGCTTTTTTCTAAAAGTAGTCTGTATTAACTCTCTCTATTTTCTTACGGATAATTCATTACTACTGAACTCATAGCTTTCCCTAAGTTTGATTCCCTTATTGTTAAATGAAACATATTCATTTTAGTCTGTATACTTATGTCTTTGTAGCATTTGACACTGCTGGTCACTTCCTCCTTTCTGAAATCTTCTGCTGGCTTCTTCAATCACATTCTGTGTGGAAGCCACATGGGCTATCTTAATAAAATCAGAGCCTGATGGTTCCATTGTTTTCAGGTAGATGCATCTTCAATTAGATGCGGGGGGGCGCTGAAAACCTGATGTTGTATGAGATTTAATTGCCTTTTGTGATTTCTCAGTCATTATTGTTGCTGCTGCCTTCATGTTGGGCTGTGTGGTCAGAGGTAGTAGAATGGAGTTCAAGTCTGCTCTCACAAGCCTTTCCTTAGTTTCTGTAAGAGTACTGAAACCAAGGAACTATTTTTAAGAGACTTGCCATTATGATTTTTTCTTTTTTTTTTGGGGATGGAGTCTTACTCTGTTGCCCAGGCTGGAATGCAGTGGCATGGTCTTGGCTCACTGCAACCTCCACCTCCTATGTTCAAGTGATTCTCCTGCCTCAGCCTTCTGAGTAGCTGGGACTAAGCCATGCACCACTACACCTAGCTAATTTTTGTATTTTTAATAGAGATAGGGTTTCACCATGTTGGCCAGACTGGTCTTGAACTCCTGACCTCAAGTGATCTGCCCCCCCAGGCCTCCCGAAGTGTTGGGATTACAGGTGTGAGTCACTGTGGCCAGCCAGCCATTATATATATATATATAATTTTTTTTTTTTTTGAGACGGAGTTTCACTCTTGTTACCCAGGCTGGAGTGCAATGGCGCGATCTCCGCTCACCGCAACCTCCACCTCCTGGGTTCAGGCAATTCTCCTGCCTCAGCCTCCCGAGTAGCTGGGATTACAGGCACACGCCACCATGCCCAGCTAATTTTTTGTATTTTTAGTAGAGGCGGGGTTTCACCATGTTGACCAGGATGGTCTCGATCTCTTGACCTCGTGATCCACCCGCCTTGGCCTCCCACATTATATTTTTAATAAAGTTTTTTAAACGGGTTCCTCTTGTCTCTGTTGAGTTCACTGCAGCATTGTCTAATAATGAAAGGACAGAAATTCTTTCATCAGTAGAGGTATGGATGCAAGCGTCACATCATGATGCATCCATACAGAGAGATAGTAGGCAGCTAGTGAAGTGAATGAAATAGACCTATATAAACTGACAATATTATACAAAATATCAAGGCATAGATCTATTTTATACATACGTATAACCTCTACCAAAGACCCCGGGACCTCGCTGTGCTGCCCCAGCTGGTATTGGTCTATTTTATATATCTATTTTGTATATTTATTTACACATACACACACACCCTGTATCATTTGTAAAAAAGGATAAAACTATAGAACAGACCTGTATATGTTCGATGCCAGAAAATGTCGTGGTATCTGCTCATCATACTATTATTAGTGGTTTCATCTGAGGAGTGGAAATACAGGATGAAAGATGTTATGATTTCCTTTGACTAATTTCCATTTTATATTCAATTTTGTTTGACGTTTTTGTGGTACTTCTTCTGTAATAAAACAACGGTAATTTAAGGACTTTTAAAGAAGAATTAACTTTGACTTATTTTTTTCTGCCTTTAGCTTTGTGAATCATATTACTTTGCTTTTTCATTTTCCTTTTGAACTCTAGCCATGCTTACTCATTCTCCTTAGTGGCCTTCTCCAGTCGCAATCCTGTTTAATCAAAACCCCAGGAGTCACCCCTGGTTCTCTAGGAAGCATTCCTGGATAACTTGGTCTGATTTTATTATGTTTCCTCTGTGTTCCCCTGGGAAATCTTCTGGTCTCTGGTGTATAGAACAGAAGCTGTATTATTTGACTTTGTATTTCATGGACCCAAGTACAGTACTCAATAAATGATAGAAAGTCATTAAAAGGGTTTTGAGTGTGGACCCAGTGGTTCATGCCTGTAATCTCAGCACTTTGGGAGGCTGAAATGGGCGGATCATGAGGCCAGGAGATAGAGACTATCCTGGCTAACACGGTGAAACCGTCTGTACTAAAAATACAAAAAAAGTTTAGACAATCATGGTGGCACGCCTGTAGTCCCAGCTACTCGGGAGGCTGAGGCAGGAGAATCGCTTGAACCCAGGAGACAGAGGTTTTGGTGAGCTGAGATGGTGCCATTGCACTCCAGCCTGAGCAACAGAGCCAGACTCCATCTCAAAAACAGAGAGGGTGGGGTTTGAGTATTAAAATAATAAAGCTAGATACAAAAATTAGCTGGGCATGGTGGCGGGCGCCTGTAGTCTCAGCTACTCGGGAGGCTGAGGCAGGAGAATTGCTTGAACCCAGGAGGTGGAGGTTGCAGTGAGTTGAGATCGCGCCATTGCACTCCAGCCTGGGTAACAAGCGAAACTCTGTCTCAAAATAATAATAATAATAATAATAATAATAATAATAATATTAATAATAATAATAAAGCTAGAATTTGGATCAGATCTCCTTAGCACTAGCTTGTTCTTTGGTGTAGGTTGTCATTTCTTGTCATTTTTTCTTGAAGCTGTGTGTGAGAAGACATGTTTTAATTAAACTTAAGTTTCTCAGGATGTGTTGAGTATATGCTGATAGGTTATCCTAAAACAACTCCAGGCAGTTTATTTAAATGCAGTATGATTTCTTCAGTTATCATTAGAGGACAGGGGGATGATAATTTCACCCTTCATTGTAACACAAAATATTAATATAATTTAAAAATAATATATCTCTAAAGACGTTAAAGGAAACCTGCATTGATGTGCTTGGAAAATGTGTAACATTGACTCAAGCAGAAGGATAAATGCAAATTTTGCTTCTCTGTGTAAATTACTTGTCTAATCATTTGTGTTTTTTTCTAGGTTCAACAGATAGATCGTGTGGTAGAAGTTGTAGAGGAAACAATTAAAGGTAATCGTTGAAAGTGAGATAAACAGATATACATATTTTCTGAACGATGTAATAGAAACACCACTCAGTTAACTCTTGCCAGACATCTTTATAAAAGTTATTGTTTTAGGTATAAAATCGTAAAATTTTATCCTTGGCTTCATGAATTTGCCATTCTAATATTGGAGGCAGGCACTCTACTGTATATTTGTTTGACTTATAAGAGAATCAGGCCAAGAGCAATGGCTCACTCCTGTAACTCCACCTGTGGGGGCTGGCACTGAGGCTGGAGGATTCCTGAGGCCAGGAGTTCAAGACCAACATGGTGAGATCCTGGGATCTCTGGGGGAGGAAGTCAGCTGGATGCTGTGATGTGTACCTGTAGGCCCCGCTTCTCGGGAGGTTGAAGCAGGAGGATTACTTGGGCCCAGGAGTTCAAGTCTGCAGTGAGCTATAATAGTGTAACTGCACTCCATCCTGGGCAACACAGTGACACCCTGTCTTTAAAGAATAAATTTATCAGCCAGACGCGGTGGTTCACGCCTGTAATCCCAGCACTTTGGGAGGCCGAGGCGGGCAGACCACGAGGTGAAGAGATCGAGACCATTCTGGCCGACATGGTGAAACCCTGTCTCTACTAAAAAATACAAAAATTAGCTGGGCACAGTGGCAGGCGCCTGGAATCCCAGCTTCTCGGGAGTCTGAGGCAGGAGAACAGCTTGAATCAGGGAGTCGGAGGTTGCAGTGAACTGAGATCGCACCACTGCACTCCAGCCTGGCGACAGAGCGAGACTCCGTCTCAAAAAAAAAAAAAAAAAGAAGAAATTTTTCAGGTCATAGTTTTTAAAAAATATTATTTTATTTTTGTATAAAATTAATTTAGTTTGAATTTCACATTGAAAGAATTTAATCCATTTTAAGATAAAAAATTGGCTGGGTGTGGTAGATTATACCTGTAATTTCAGTACTTTGGGAGACTGAGGTGGTCGTATCTCTTGAGCCCAGGAGTTTGAGACCAGTTTGGGCCACATAGCAAAACCTCATCTCTACAAAAAATAGAAAAATTAGCTGGGCGTGGTGGGGTGCTTCTGTAGACTCATCTATTCAGGAGGCTGAAGTGGGAGGATTGCTTGAGCCTGGGAGGTTGAGGCTGCAGTGAACAGTGATTGCACCACTGCACTCCAGCCCAGTCGACAAAGCGAGACCCTGTATTGAAATAAAATAAGGAATATTTTTATTTGTACATTTTTATATCACATAATTAGTTGCTATTTTAAGTACTTTTAATGGTAATAATGTTGATACTCCTTCAAGGTGTAATTTTTCTAGTTACACTAAAAATTACACAAAGAAAACAGAATTAAGCTTTCATTATTTTGTTAGCTGACACTCATGGACATAGATTCTTACTGAAGTCACTGTGAAATAAGTCATCTGCTATTCTGGGTATAATTTTGAATTTTTTAAAGGCTTTTTCCTATGTTAGATTAGCACAAATGAAAACCAATAATATGATACTGAAATATTAAGTGAATTGAAAGTCTCACTTAAAACTTTTTTGTTATAAATGAGATGTCTATATATTTTTAAAAAAACAGATAGTCGCCACCTGCCAAACTGGAAATTTTAAGGCTGCACTTTTCCTTCTGGGTGGTGTCTGCTACTTTTCACATGCATCTATTCATTAATTCTGGATCATTGCTTTATCAGAGATTATCACAGAATCAATTTCTAATAAATGAGATTATGAGAATATGAGAATGAAAGTATACCATAATCTTCTTTTAAATTTTTTTATAATTTTTTATTTTATAAATAGAGATGAGGTTTTGTCACGTTGCCCAAGCTGGTCTCGAACTCCTGGGCTTAAACAATCTGCCCACCATGGCCTCCAAAAGTGCTGGAATTACAGGCATGAGCTGCTGTGCTCGGTCCTTAATCTTCTTCTGATGTTCCAAAGTAAAATGAAATATCAGGACTAAAAATTTATAGCAATGATAATTTGAATGTTTTTACAAATCAGTTCAACTCCATCTTGGAGAATCTAGAAGTACTAACTTTTATTGTGTACTTACAGTGTGACAGGCGCTATGTTAAACACTTCACATGGGTTAAGTCATTTAATCTTCGTAGTAGTACTGTGAAGTGAAGTGAGCGTAAATATTTTCCTCATTTTTCAGAGGACAAAGTTGAGACACAGGGGTGTACAGCTAGTAAGTGGCAGCATTGGGATTTGAATCCAGGTAGTTTTGGTCCAAAGCCTGTACTTGAATATTGTACTGTGACCCACACAATACTGTTGTTTCTCTGCTCTCTCCCCACTGAGGTTCACTACCTTAAAGGTTATTTGATTGAGCGTCTTAAGCAGTGATTTAAGATACTTGAGGGTATTTTTTGCCTTATTTATCCTTTATCTTGAGTACCAGATATATAGAGTCCACTCAATAATTTTTTAAAAAATTAATGATGATGAAGAAAATCTTGGTGATCTTGGATATGGCGTGATTTTTTAGATACAACATCAAAAGTATGATTTATGAAAGAAATAATTGTCAAGTAGGATGTCATTAAGTTGAAAATTTTTGTGCTCTGTAAAAGACACTGTCAAGAGGATGGGAAGATAAGCCACAGAGTGGGGGAAATATTTGTAAAATACACATCTGATAAAGGACTATTATCCAAAATATATGAAG
This sequence comes from Aotus nancymaae, assembly GCF_030222135.1. Classification (NCBI taxonomy): domain Eukaryota; kingdom Metazoa; phylum Chordata; class Mammalia; order Primates; family Aotidae; genus Aotus; species Aotus nancymaae. Next base: position 17,512,169 of record NW_026988465.1, read on the forward strand.
ACCTCTTAAAACTCAGAAAAGGAACAACATAGTTAAAAAATGGGCAAAAGACTTGAACAGACATTTTACCAAAGAAGATATGCAACTGAAAAATTAGCATATTAAAAGATGTTCAGCATCATATGTCTGTCATTAGTGAATTACAAATTAAAGCAATAGTGCAGTGTAGTGGTATATTACAACTACACATCTGGTACAATGGTCAAAATCCAAAACATTGACAACACCAAATTCTGGCAAGGATGTGGAGCAACAGAAACTCTCATTTATTGCTGGTGGTAATGCAAAATGGTACAGGCACTTTGAAAGACAGTTTGGCAATTTCTTAAAACTAAACACAGTCTCATATAATCCAGCAGGTGTGCTACTTGGTGTTTATCCAAATGAGTTGAAAATTTATGTCTATCCAAAACACACAATGTTTATAGTAGCTTTATTCATAATTGCTGAAACTTACAAGCAAAGAAACTGCCGTTCAGTAAGTGAATAAAGCAACTGTGGTACATGCAGGCAATGGAATATTATTTGGCACTAAAAGAAATGAGCTAAAAAGCCATGAAAAGACTAAAGGGACTTTAAATGGATACCATGATGTGAAAGATGTCAATCTGTAAGGCTACATACTGTATGAGTCCAGCTAATCTGACATTGTGGAAAAGGTAAAGTATGGAGGGGGTAAAAGGATCAGTTGGTGCCAGTGGTTAGAGAGTAGGGAGGGATGTGTAGGCAGAAGATGGAAGATATTTATGACAGTAATTCTATTATGTATGATGCTGTAATGGTGGACAATTGTCATTATACGTTTGTTCACACCCTTAGAGTGAACAACACCAAGAGTGAACCCTACTGTAAACTGTGGACTATTGATGAAAACGATGTGTCGGTGTAGATTCATTGATTTTAACAAACATACCCCTCTGGTGCAGGATGTTGATAGTTGAAGAGGCTTTGTGTGGGGTGGGGGCAGTGATGTATGGAAACTCTGTACTTCTGCTGAGTTTTCTATGAACCCAAAACTACTCTAAAAAATAAAATCTGTTTTAGAAAATTAATGGTAGTTAACAGTGTGCTTAGGAGTTTACCAAATGGCTTGGAGAGATATAGTTTCTATAGGAAGTCATATAAGACCTGTTACTCTCAGGCTGAGTTAATCAGGGATTGCTTCTTACTGATGAGTGTGTACTTGAGTGGATTTATTGGAGAGATTGTGTTTGCATTTAGCTATGAAAGTGAGTAGAAGATTAAGTTGAAGGGGATATTAATTGGCAGGTTTGCTTAGATGATGGTAAGTTTGATAAATTAAGTCTTTGTAATGCAACAGGAGAATTTTTTTTAGATGAAGGAATAATTTTAGTAGTTCTTTTTAGTTTGCAGATCAGGAAGCTGAGCTGTGAAGGAGTTACATGATTTTTATGAGATCTCTTAGTTAATGGAGAACTGTGCCTGTCAATCAGTCAACTTCTGTTCTTCGCTTTCTATTTCCACTGCCAGTACTTCATTCAGACAACATATGTCACTGAAATAATATGGTTTTTACAGCAGTTAGGCAGTTGTTGGTTGTCTTTCAGCAAGTCATTTTTCTGAGGCTTCGTTTTCTCAGCTAAAAATGGGCAGGATTAAATGGATAAGACTTGAAGTACACAGAACATATTAGGGCATTAATGTTAATGCTTACCTCTTACTTCCTCTTTAATACATGAACTGCTGGAATAATCTAACTGATCTTTGCCATCCAGTGACTCTCCTTTCAGTCTGGCTGCATGTTCTGCTACCATTAACCTGGGATTATTTTACTCTCCTGTGTGTATACCCTCAGTGGTGCCTCTTACCCACCAAATTAATTTGTGACTTTCTGCCATTTTCACTTTTTTTTTTTTGTCCATGAATGCTATGCATATACCCTTTGCTCCAGCCCACTCTGCTGCTTGATGTTTCTTAGATGTATTTTCACTGTGCTTTACATTTACTTTATGGTCCTCCACAGAAGTGGGTATCTTCTGTTTGCCCTTCCAGATCCACTCTCCATCTTGATCTGTGTCCGTGATCTGACCTGTATGGATTGATCAGTTAGATTCTTGCCATCTCATGCCCAGTTGGATTCAGCCAATTGGAGAATGTGACAAGAGCGAGATAAGAGTGTTCATTCCCATCCCTCCCTCCCTCCCTCCCTGCTTGTTTTGGGTAGGTTGCCTTCCTTACCCCAGGGTCACAGCAATTGTCCGGTGACCCTCTCTCTGTTTATCTCTTTCTCCAGGTTTCTGCAGCTGTTCTCTTCTGGGATGGTAACAGCACCCTATTGTTGCTAGCCTTAGTGTATTGCATTGTCTGTTGGTTTTCCTAAACCTGCCCAGATTTTAGTAAATCGTTCCTTTATGAAAATCTTCTTAGTTATGCCGTGAGCCATCTGCTTTGCTGGTACCCCGACTGATAAGAAGTTAGCTGTGGAGCAGCAAGGCTCTGCCCAGAAGGTCCAGATGGAATACAGCCTGACAAGAGGATTTTGCTATAACCCTCTTGTTTCCACATTTGATCCCTGTTGGGCTGTCTTCGTATCTCATCTTTGAAGGGGCTTTAGACATACAGCCTCTGTCACAGCCTGATTGCATTATTCTTATTGATGCTTATGTTACACCAAGTAGTATTTTAAAAACTGTACTGATAAGATACCTTGATAACTAAAAGCATTTAGGTCTATTGTAATTAACATAAATCGTTTTATCTGTCTTGATTGTATCAAAATGGTGAATTTTTGATAACTTATTCTGAAGGGATCATCATGTTAATAGCAGCCTGAAAATTCCATTCATTTGTGGTTATGGCTTCAGGAGATACAAAATTATAATGAATTTAGGATTTTTTCCTGTATCACTTTCAACATTTTACAAGGTGTGGAACTGAATTTAAGGAAAGAAATACAGTGTCTAGTGGATTCACATTCATTTCTGTCTTTTAAAAATATTCATACTTACCTTAGTCTTGGCTCATATGGTCATTAAAAACTTTTTTTTGTATGAAATCTATGAAAGGAATATAAATCTGCATTTCTTCCAAAAAGAGTATGTGAAATCTTCTAAACAAAAAAATCATTACAAATAATCTTATCTTTTTAGAAAGATAAGTCTAATTGGATATCTCATGACAAATTATTACAAGTAAATTTTACCTATTGAAATTAGGGAACTATTTTCATCATTAAGTCGTCTTTCTTCCCCAGTCAACCTCTGTTGAGATCCCTGTTGTAATTATTATGTTTGCTGGCGTTTCATTCAGTCAAATTCCAAATGCCTAAAGTGGTGGTAATTCAGGGTTTTCCCAATGTGGTGTAATTTGCAAGTTTCACTGATTTTCCTTTTTTCTTAATTTCTCAGTAATTGATGCCATCTTGGATTAGACTGACTGAAATTTCCAGGGTACGTCACCAAGCAGCTTTCTTATTTAAGACATTGCTATTAATCTTCACTCTGCAAGGTTTTATACTTTGCATGTGGTACTTATTTAGAGCATAAACTGTTTATAAGTTGAGACTGGGAAGCAGGACTATATCCAGGGTGGTTTTGACAGGGTTAGTGACCGAATAACCACCTTACAGAGCCTAATGCAGACTTACTTGAGGATGTTTTCCAAACTCAGTGACTAAGTGATTGAGCTTGGATATGTAGCATGGTGTATCTAGGAGAGTATTGGACTACAAAAGCACATCTGCTTTTTCAATAGTTGCTTTTCAATAAAATAATTTTTATTGATTTTTAATATATGCTTTGAAAGAATAATTTATGCATCCCCTCATTATATGTAATCTCTGATACAGTTAGTGTAGTCTGAATGTAGTGGAGAAAAGTTTGTGCATTGCTTTACATATTAGGAATACTTTCCGGTCTCATTGGTGTAAGTAAATACAGAATAACTTCTACCTTCTAGTAAGTAAAGGAATAAGGAATTTATTACTTTATTTAGTTTTTTTTCAATAAGCCTGTTTGTTTTAAGTTTATGAATACTTTGCTACGTGATTACAGTTTGGTAACTTGCATTTCCATTTGCAAAGGCAATGGTTACATTGTTAAATGCAGTCAGTTTATCTGCTTTGCTATCCTCTTTTCTTCATATCTCCTTCTTTAGTTTCCCCACGTTAACAGTAGGATTCCAGCTTTACTTATTTGTAGTCCGTACATCTACATACATTATTTCTAGGATGAACTCCTTGTTATTCATTGTGTCTCTTTTAGATAGCATTTTTCAAACCATAATATTTTTTAAAAAATAATAGGGGACTAATTTCTTTATGGCTCCAAACAAAAAAGTTTTATGATAAGACTTTTAGTTGATTTTTTACATCACTTCATTCTATACCTTGGTTTCAAAAAGGACTTTCTGTAAGCAAAACCAGCATGTGTTGTCTTGTATGTATTTCTGTGACTTTATAACTGTATTGGCCAAATTATCAATCCTGTTTTTAGCTACACATATACTGAGCAGCAGCTACAAAATATGTAATAGTTGCTCTAGAAAAAGTCTTCTTTAAATGTTGTGAATGGTCAAGTTCACTGGTTTTTTAAAAATGAAGATGGTAAGTAACGTTACATGTATCTAATATTTTTAGCCATTAAAGCTTGTAGAGCACTGAATGCCGAAATGAATCCCCCAGGTGGGTTCTGCTGCTCTGTTGTGGCTTCAGAATGGTGTTCTACGCTTTTTGTTCATCTTAAATTTAATTATACAGCTTTAGTGTATTGATTGCTTATATTTCCTTTTCTGCTCAAAGGTGCATTTTAAAATTATTATTATTTGAAACCACGTTTCATTATTAATTGAGTTTATTTATATGAGGATTTGGGTATTTCTCTAACTTTTGATTTCTTAATTCTAGGTTGGTACATAGCATTGAATAGTTTAAGTTGATAATCTTATTGTAGCTTTCACATAATATGCTGTTATAGTGGTTCACTAGATTTGATTGTTGTAAGCAAGGAAAGGAAATTACTTTAGGCTTGAACCTCACAGGCTTCCCGTGACACAGTCCTTCCACTAGTAGTCACACTGGCCTGTCCAGTATCGTATCCCCATCTTTCCTTGTTTAACTATTAACCAGGACTTACCTACTGTTAAATTAGACTTACATATTAACTCTGGTGAATCCTGGTAGTGTTTTGGCAGATTTCATGAAGGTGAGACTACAAGTATTGTTAAGTCTTTAAAAGTGTGTTATCATTTAGACTTTTGTGAAACTGTTAACATGAGCAAATATATATTTGAACATCCTTGCTTTTATATCAATATTTTAATAATTTTTATTTCTGGTATTTAGTATTTTCAGATATGGTAATTTCTGATTCCCAGGGTTCTCATTTCTCAATCATATTAATGTTTATAAATCATATAAAGCATCAATCCCAGAAAGAATTTGTATTATACTGTATTTGTTACAGGAGTTATTTAGTGTAAAAAAAATATCAAATAGATCAATTGATCATATTTTGAGGCTTCCATACAAAATGGTCACTTAATGTATATATTTTAAAGAGTTTTAATATGCTTTAAATGAAAAGACTAAAATAACATTTTTCATATGATATTCTTCCTTTATTATAACTAACTTTTGAGAGAATTCGCAGTTGCTACACTGCTTTTATACACTGCATATGTATCATATGCTTTATTACGTGACTGGAGAAATTTTATTCTTCATTAGAGAATCCACTGTTTTTGGTTAGTAAAATATAGTAAGAATAGATGAGACTGTAAACTTAGAGAAAAAAACAAATACTAGCAACTTCATTGCATTTTTCAAATGCAGGATAAATTGTAGGTTAATTGTAGTATTTTCTATTTTGCTTTGCTTATTCTCAGCACAATAGTAAATTGTATTGTATTGGTAATTCTTCTTTAGTACTTTATAGCTGATTTCCCTAAAAACAGAAATATAAAGTGAAAACCAGGTCATGTTAGAAATGCTTTCATATCTAAAGCTTTGATAGGAAAATAAATATACACAGAAATTATTATCTTTAAATTTAAAAAAAAAAACAAGTCATTCTTTTTTATGGCTGCATAGTATTCTGTGGTATGTACGTACTACATTTTCTTTATCCAATCTGTCATCAATGGACATTTAGGTTGATTCTATGTCTTTGCTATTGTGAATAGTGCTGGATCTAACATACATGTGCATGTCTCTTTGTGATAGAATGGTTTCTATTCCTTTGGGTATATAGATTTTATTGTTAGGGAAATAATTTATTATATCAAAGTCAAGTGAAAACTGGCACCACAGAGTAATTTGATGGCTCAGATGTGGGTAGGAAAGAAATTTAAAACTGACTTTCTCTTTTTCTTGAAAAAATGTATTTGATAATTGGAATAATTAATTAGATGTAGGATAAACTTTTTTTTAGTGATGTCATGGATGTTTTCTTAGAAAAACTAATATTGATAATTGTTACAGGATTATTGTAAGAATGTTTAATCCATTTCAACATTTTATATTTAATATTTGGTGATTTACACATTTTTTCTTTTAGAAGTTCATTCTGTAACACATTACAAAATATACAGCAGATATGTACTAATTACTTTGGAGACTGAGAAACTAAATATCACTTTCATGTATTAGTTTGATGGGGAGAAAACTCATTTGGAGAATCTTCAGTTAGGATATCAACTCTGGATATCCTCTGGATATCTGACTATTTTAAAGACATTTATCTCTGTACTACCATTTTATAACAAAGTATGCATTGTATTGAGTAATAAAGAAATAGTAATTAAAATGTCCTCATAAAGGATGCTTTCTAACGCATTAAAATTCTGAAATCTAAAGTGCACCAGTTCTTGAAGCTGCACTGAAAAGTCGGCTGCTGTGATGGGCACTCTTGGGTGCTGCTGTGGTGGGTAAGAGTCCTTAATTGAGACTATGAAGAGCTGTGTGCAAATGTTTGTTTGTACTACTAACAGTGCCACCTTTAACAACCCTTACAACCTCATTAGTTCTCAGTTTCCTGAGTTGCAGGTTGTATCACGTGGAAGGTCACTTCTACTCTGAAATTCTTGAAGTGCTTGCGTACGTAATATAAAATTGAATTTCGAAGTCTATCATTAGAATAGTTTTTGGCATTTTAGATAGTGATCTGTAGCAGAATTTATTAGAACATGACCAGCCTTTATCTCGCATCCCAATTTCTATATGCCAGATTTTACTTTTTCTTTCCCTGTGCCTTCCTTCTTAAGCAGTGAAGCTGAAGATGTTTGTTGCAGAGGTACCGTGCATTTTTCTCTGCTATACCTCTGTATTTTCTAGTGAAGAGGGTCTTGGGTAAAGCCCAGTTCTTGGACTCTTTTACCCTTCCATTTCAGTTGTAATGCAGTTCTGGGCACTGACAGGGAGTGTGCTTCCCAGCGTTACTCAGAAACTTTGTGCCTCTTTGAAGCAGCTTTCATTTCTACCCAGGAGCGTGTTTATTTTCAGTACCTTGAGAGAGGTAGTTTTAGTCTTGCTAACTTAGATTCCTGACGGAAGAAGTGATTTGAGAGGATTTAATGTAGGTAACATTACCTAAAGCAGCAATTCTCAAGAAAGTTTGCTTGGAGAGGGATGGTGGGCTGAGAGGACCCCTGACCTGAGAGGGGAGATGGTAGACTGGTTAATGCAGACTATGGGGAAACTGGGAGCTGGGGAGTTGGCCCTGCAGCCACTCACCTAGATTTATTGCCGTGGTAAGCCACTGTTCTAGACAGGTAAGGATCATATCACTCAGTGTCCTGAGGTGGAAAATCAGCCTTGGCTATGTAACATGGTCCCTGAGCACACATGCTTACATTCACCCAGGACCATGTGTGGTTCCAGGTTCATTACCTATGCCTTCTTCCACCAGCTCACACCCAGGAAAGTACATCACCATGCAAGTCATTCACAAACTCGATCATTTTTTTTTTAATCTTTTTGAGACAGAATCTTGCTCTGTCACCCAGGCTGGAGTACATTGGTGCAATCTTAGCTCACTGCAGCCTCCACCTCCCAGGTTCAAACAATTCTCATGCCTCAGCCTCCCAAGTAGCTAGGATTACAGACATGCACCATTACGCCTGACTAATTTTTATATTTTTGGTAGAGAACGGGTTTCACCATGTTGGCCAGGCTGGTCTCAAACTCCCTGTCTCATCCCAAAGTACTGGGATTACAGGTGTGAGCCACCACGCCTGGCCTTGATCATCACTATCAGTGCAATTATTTGTGACCTATTTCCTAGCCCTCTAGAGCTTTTAAAAGAAATGGGATCTGACTTTAACTCCTAGTGTTTGAAAGTTCTGAAAACCCCCTTGCCATCTTGCTTTGGAGACCTGCCATTAGCGCTGTATGTTTTGATAGTATAGTTGTTTAATTATGGTAGTAACTGTAATTAACTTCTGTCTAGCTCTTTTGTAGCTTACCCTTTTCATATACATTAATTCATTTCTGCTCCACAGGAAGCCTGGCATTACTGATTATGCAGCCAGGCAGCAGTCTGCTCTAATCTGAAACCCAGTCCCCTTGTTCCACATACCTTCCTTTCTGTTCTGTGAAGCTGTTCATATTGAACAAACGGAAATGAGAAAGTGAGGCCCATTTATTATTTGCTTTTCTGACACCTGTTGCTTAAGATCACTGCTCACTTTTTTTCTAGTTCCCTTTAGATCTTCTCTTAAATAGTTTGTTCCTTCATGTGTCTTTTTCCTCTTTGATCTTTTTTCACTTTTTTTTCTGTTTTATTTGCCGTTTTATTTTGTGCCAACATAAAACATTCTTTTGTAAGGAGTTAATGAAGATATCCTTAATTTATTTAAAGAAAATTCTGAGTAGACTAACTATTTTAGTCGTACTATGCTATAAAGGTAGAGCATACCTCTCATTGGGAAATGAGTGAGTGAAAGTATCCTCTATCTGTAAGCAATCGATAAAAAAGCCAACCAATGAAAAGCAAATGAAAGGATTCTATGGAGAAATTTCTCTTGTATGTGTTGTAAGAATAAGTTTTGAAGGTTTTAATGTAAAACACATTTTGTATATATAGTTTTTACTGTCAAATGGTTGTGTAAAAAAAAAAATCCTGCAACTTTTTTAAGGATATGTCTTAAATCTTGTATTCTCAATCCTGGTTATGTATTTATGGCACAGAAGTTTGGCAGCTGTAACCAGAAGTATTTTAATGTTATAACTTTCAATCTTTAACAGTCCATGACCAACACTGTCATTTTTTAAAATTAAATTTTAAAACAATGTTTGATTAGTCTTTTGTCTAGAAGTAAGAATCTCAAGCCCACATAATTTCTACTTCATAAATTATTTTTAGGAGCATTTTCATTTTTGAAGGTGTGGTCTGTCACCATGGGGCCCCTTCCTGCCAAGTCTTAATAAATCTTTTCAGTGAAATCCAGTTTAAGTGATAGGCTTTTAACTAGATTGGTTTTAAGAAGTGGAAAACCAGTCAAAAGTAGGAATTCTAGCAAAAGGTACTGTGAAATAGATATAATAATGTCTATAATTTGTATCTTGCTTGCTCTGCCTCCCAGACTTCAGTATTGCCTCTCCCCAAAGCGTTTCCTCACTTTCCCTGGGAGAGTTGACCACACTCCCTCGTGGTGTTTCTGTACTTAGAAACATCTGTCAGGTCATCTCTGACACTTCCTTCCACTTACTTCTTCAACAGTCTGCCTTCCTCGAGACCTTGAGTCCCTTTAAGGCAGAAGTCAAAGTAATGGCTTAAGGTAGAGAAGGTTGTTTTTGTGTTTGTTTTGTTTCGGTAGGGGGTGTGTTTTGCAAGTTTTTATGTTGTATTTAAATATTAAAAAGTAGTATTTCATACATGCTTCATTTTCTAAGCTCATCTATGGCATTACGGAACTTTTGTTTCAGTTATGCATGTATATTAATACAGAGACTTGCAGTAGAAAGTGTACATCCTCTTTGTTTTAATTGTATTTTTAAACTTATTTCACTGTTCCCATTTCTATAGAAAGGCAGTGATAACACTTATCTCAAGGGGCTGAGGACTAAGAGAGTGAATTTAAAGCAGAGCGAGCTCCAGGGGCCTCCTCTCATTTAGATTGTCTTTGTACTGCCCACAGTCCAAGATTATTCAGTTCTTGATTGGAAGTGAAATGAAGCTCAACAAGGTCAGACAGGCATTTTTTAAGATACATAGATGGGACAGCTCTCCAGCCTTTACTGCTTCCCATCTCTTCTGTCACACTTTATGGTGGCTTGAGTTGAGTTAGCACAAGGAGACTTGACATTTTCATTTGTGATTGAAAGTGAGTACAGCATAGTTTGGATGTTTGTCCCTTCCAAATCTCATTTTGAATTGTAATCCCCACTGTTGGAAGTGGGGCCTGGTGGGAGGTATTTGAATCGTGTTGGGGTTCCCTCGTGAGAGGCTTGGTGCTGTACTGGCCCATAGGGAATTCCCATTTGAATTGGTTGTTTAAAAGTGTGTGTTATCTCTCCCCTTCCCATCTTCTCTTGTTCCTGCTCTCCCCATGTGACAGGTGGGTACCCTCTTTGCCTTCTGCCATGATTGAAGGCTTCCTGAGGCCTCACTAGAAGCTGAGCAGATGCTGTTACCATGCTTCTGGTACAGCCTGCAGAACCGTGGGCCAATTAAACCTCTTTTCTTTATAAATTACTCAGCCTCAGGTATTCTTTTATAGAGATGCATGAAATGGCCTAATTCAGTGGGACTCTGAGCTTCAATTTTAAAAGTTAAATGTGGCTTACGAGTTCTTCATGTCTTGTACGTTTTTCTATTCTTGTTTTCCAGCAGCTTGAGTGCCGTCCTTTGTAAGGTCTGCTTTGCTTTCATCACTGGATGCAATATCTTTGGGAATATAGGTCTGAGCATGAGAAATCATTATGTTCTGTTTTGTTGCTGTGGAGCTTTACATACAGAAACAGAAGCAGTCATAGCTTTATTGCTGTAAATATCAAAGGCTTGGAGCCATTTAATAAATTTAGAATTCAGGAGAGTCTGTTGTAGGAAGACAGCTAATGATCTGAGGAGTTCTATTAAGGGTCAATACTAACGTTGACTTATTGACATGGGACTGCTTTGACTTTTAACTGTTTTGATGTACATTTGATTTGGATTCTGAAAAAATAAATTGACACCGTGTAAATCTACTCTCACTGTCATAAAAGACATATCTGCTTGCAAAAGTTATAGTAATTAAAACATAAAATTAAATGCTTACTGTAATTTGCCCCCAGAAGGTATCTCCATTAGAGGAAGAGGACATTTTGCTTATGCAGATTGCTTTGTCATACATATCCTTTGTTTAATGTAACTTAAAATAATTATTAGTTGTACCATTGATAATATGCACATGGGAGAAAAAAATTGTCTAAGAACATTCCATCCCAATAAACGTTTTCATCTTTCGATGTTCTCTTCTATGATTGTTGTCCATACATAAATTTTATATTATGAAGATGATAAAGTCGGTACTTTTTGTACAACAGGAGTTTTGATATTAAGCAATTCTCAGATTTCTAGGGATTTAAACTATGTATTGTGATCTTACCTTAGCCTCCTCCCCAGTCCGTCAGGTAAGGTGTTGGAATCTTCATGCTTTGTTAAACTCTGGAAATGCACGTTGGTAACATCAATACCTTAGTGGGCTCTCTTTACTTACACTCTGATTTATACTTTTAGTTGTTTTTGGACAGTCTCTTCTTATTCTTTTGTCATTTTAATATGTTGTTCTAGGTGTCATTGCTCTGATTAACAAACTCTATTCTTGCTGAAAAAGGAAAGGGTTTAACCTCTGTAGCAAAGAATTAGAGCTAGAGTTGTAAAGATTCTGTGGTGTTTTTGAGTCAATGCTACCATTTTGTGTAAAGTTTTCCAGCCTAGACTTGTGACAAAGCTGCTTCTTCCATTTAACCCAATTTCCATGTGTTACATTCTTTTCTTCTTTTAAGATGAAATATTTCAAAGGAGGGTCACACTTTAGTGTGAATACCTACCTTTTTTTTCCCCTAAGAAGTACCTGTATATGAGGAATGATATTGAATGGAGTAGAGACAAACTTTGACTACACTTTTGTTGTTCTTTGTAATTGAGTAGTTAAAATGCCTATTAAGGACACTTTAAGTGGTAACTATGAACATTTTCTAGAAAAACATATTAAATTGGACACTTTCGTCTAATATTCTTAAATAAAATTCAAATTGATGTGATCAAGTATAAGTGAGAATTGATATGTGAAGTACATTTATTCATTTTTTAAAAATGTTTTTTTCTTGAATTTTCTGCCAGACTTCTGCCCTCTGCCCCCATCATCGTGTTGGATTGCTTTACTAGGAGTAGTTCCAGCAGGCTGACCCAGAGCGAGGGTTCAGACAAGTCTTTTCAGTGGGTACTTAATAGAACCAAATTTGTGCGAGGCGAGACTAGTCATCAAGAGATAAAAAATAAAACCAGCAAGCCTTGGCATGAGTCCTCTCTGGTGGTAGTAGAGGTGGGTGGTCACATATTAAGGAAACAGCGAATGGCCTTTAAAATTAGATGGGGTGAATGAAATACTGAAGAAAAGTCTGGCTGTTTATAGAGCCTTTAGGAAAAAATAAAGGGAAAAAATAAACAATAGGAGTCCAAGTTGCCACATTATTGATTTTTAGGTAATATGAATGATATTCTAAAGCTAGTATGTGCAATCCACTTTAGAATGTGAGAAGCAAACAAAAGATTGGTTTGTGTGCAGCAGCATAATTTAGTTAATAGATATATTTTGTAGCTAATTATATTTCTATCACTCACTCAATGTATGGTTTTATGTTCGAGGAGTTGGTTCTCTTCTATTTGCGAATGACCATTATGATTAGCTTCCTGATATGCTGACAGGCTGGGCTTTCTAGTATATGTGGGCGGGATGTTTTCCCTTGGTTCTAACACTGTTCAATGCAGGTGGCACCGTGAGATTTAGAAAACATTGTTGTTCTTGAAGATCGACAGATAGCATTGGATTTTGATTCAATTAGTATAGCAATTATTGTACAAATAATATACAATGCCTTCGTTTCTCTTCACATAGCATTTCAGTATTATGAATTCAGAAATGTGCACACAACAGCGAATTATATCAAAAGCTGTCTTTTTGGTTCAAATTTTTATAATATATAATAATTTTAGCTGGTAAAATGGTTTAGTAACATTCTGTAATGGATTAGATTAAATGTAAAAACCAGCATGGAATCAGGTTTTGTAGTTGATTTATAAATAACTGCTGAAAACCTCAGGGCTTAAATTGAATTTGGTTTTAACAGGGTTGATTTGTATCTAACGCTTGTAAGTAACACCTGAGAGAGATGTTTATTAAAGAGGGTTAATAAACCCACAGAGACTTATTTGATCATTATTTAGAGGAGATGAAATGTGAATTTACATTTAAAATGGAAAAGATAAAAGATCTCAGAAATAGAATGTTTGAGTATGTCTGATTCTAAATATATGCCAGTTTTCCTTTCTCATCTTTTTTATTAAAGTTTCATATTTCTTTCAGTCACTTTACATATTTATCACCATCTCCTTGGTGGTCTCATGTCATTATCAGCTGATCTTGTCACACTGAGTGTCATTTCCCCAGCTGTTCCTATTAATATTTCCTCCTTTAATTTCTTATTACATGGGATTGAAATGATATAAAAACTTACTCCCTTTTTCTCTTCTGCACTGTTTTGCTTTCTTTTCTCTTTCTCTTCACTCAAGCCGAAAGACCGATTCACAGCAGTCCCAAAATAAACCAGTGCTCATGAAGCAGCCATTCTTTTTCCATCACAGTGCTAGGCCTCAGTGGCTCACGAGAAAAGATCAAATAAAGAAGGAAGGTGTGACTGTGTCATTGTGGTCTTGGCCTCACGGTCCTTTCCTAAATATAGCATGTTCATTTTCAGGGCAAATTTGCTCCAGAAATTTCCCTTTTCCCTTTTCCGTCTCAGCTCCTTCAGCATATTTCTCTGGTCCTGAGTCCTTGTTCTCTCTCCTTTTCTTTCCAAAGACTTGCTTCCTTTAAGACATCTCTTTCAGTTTTATTCTTTATTCTGGCAAGTTTGTTTTAGATGGCAACAGTATTGATAAATGCACATAAAATAGTTAAGGATTCATAATATTCATATTTATTATATAGTTTATGGATTTAAGGAAATTATTTGAAACAGCAGTTCAGTTTGAAAGAGAATTGCTAAGTGACAGGGGTATATTACAAATGCAAGTTTTGTTCTGCTACTCCATTTTTAAACAAATCATTGTTTTAGGGTTGAAATTCCCTCCTTTCATCTTTGGCCAGATATAACAAGTGACATGTTATTTCCTACTTTGTCTTTAGTGTGCTATAGTTTTCAGTTAAAAAAAAACAGACTGTTGTTAGGTCTGCTGCTCTTTAATGAATCATTGGATTGGAAAATAACTCATTATATCATCAGGCAGAGATTCTTTCCTTTATTTGCATGTAGATAGTGAAGATGAATAATTTATCAAATGTTATTAGTGCAGGCTGCACATTACTGGAATCTCAGTAGGATATAATGAAATCTGTCTCATGCAAGTATGAAAATAGCATGCCTTTGCATGGTCATTATTGAGCTCTTGGCATCTCTTGGAGAACTGTTATGTTAGCATGCCAGTGTTGTTCACCTCTTCATTAACTGGGCTTTTGATTGGAGAGTTTAACTTATCTTGAAAATCTGTGGAATCTGACATGCCAAATGCTTGCTTGACTTTAGCATGTTTCTATATCAGAGCATAAACTTTCAGAACAGATAAAGTACTAAATGTTTCTTATTAAAGTGAGTAGTGCAAAAAGACTATGACTGATGGTTTTATTACTTTTGGTTGTGAAAAGTTGTACTGAAGATATTTAAACAATAATGCTTTCTGAAATGACAGGTGATGAACCATGTATATAACTACTAAGAATCTTATACCTGTACTAGTTATGTATTTGAAATTATTTTAGTGATTGCTTTTTAAAAGTTGCCTTTGATATGATTCTGTTATTATGGCATGAGGAGGTCAACAAACCTTCTCAAAAGCAATGCTAAAGCTGAACAAGCAGTCAAAAACAAATGTCAGTACTTTGTAAATCACCTAAAATCATTCAACAAACTGAGAAGTATTTATTCATGAAAAAACTGAACTTTGGATAAAAACAGTGTGAGTCTGTGGTGTTTATGCTGGGGCTGCTCCATTTTCCCTCTTCTCCTCGGTGGGAAGATTGCAGCGAGGGCAAAGCAGGCCATGAAAGCCAGCGGCTTCCGTGCTGCTCCCAAGACGGCTCAGTGGCTTTGGAGAACTGTCAGGTACAGTGGAGATTTTGATGGCAAGCAATAGGGGAGGTCTGCAGCTCCACTGAACTGAAGTTACTGACCTGTTTGGTGCAAGCAATGGACAGATGAAATAGCCAGGGTTTTAACAGGGAATTCTGGGAGCCGAGATAGTGATATGAGGCTTGTGAAACTCTCCACATACCTTGAGTTGACCAGAAGTTGTTTCTTCTGCACATGCAGCAGAAACTGGAATGGGCTTTGAAAGAAATACTGAAAGTTTGTCAGGCAGAAAGGAAGAGGCACTGGATGATAAGTTTGATTCTAAGGAGCCATGAAAAATGCTAGAAATGGTATTTACATGAGTAAACATTTTTCAGATTTTTATTATTAAAAAAATATATATATAGGCCGGGTGCAGTGACTCATACTTTTAATTCTAGCACTTTGGGAGACCAAGGTAGGAGCATCACCTAAGCCCAGGAGTTTGAGACCAGCTTGCGCAACATGACAAGACCCCCGTCTCTACAAAAATAATTTAAAAAGTAATTCAACATGGTGGCACTTGCCTGTAGTCTTAGCTCCTCAGGAGGTTGAGGCAGAAGGATCGATTGAGCCCAGGAAGTCGAGGCTGCAGTGAGCAGTGATTGTGCCACTGCACTCCAGCCTGGGTGACAGAGTGAAACCCTGTCTGATAGAAAACAAAATGGAAAAAAAAATGCAATGATATAAAACATAATTATAGCACCATGTTTTTAGCTTTACTTTAGTGTCCCTTAAACCATGGGAGCTACATTCCAAGATCCCCGGTGGATGCCTGAAACTATGGAGAGTACCAAACCCTATATGAACCATGTTTTTTCCTGTGTATACATACCTATGATAAAGCTTCATTCGTAAATTAGGCACAGTAAGAGACTGCCAGCAATAGTAAGAAAATAGAATAATTATAATAATATACTGTAATAAAAGTTATGTGAATATGGGGTCTCTCTGCGTGTCTCAGAATATCTTATTGTACTGTCCTGTGGGTAACTGAATCCATGAAAAGCAAAACCCTGGATAAGTGGTACTACTGTATGCAACTGTGTATACATAGTTGTGTACATATATGTGTGCCAGTAGCACAAAAGAGGAAGAAGGAAAGGAAATGGCACCAGGACAATTGAATATCCATATAAAAAAAGAACTTAGGCCTTCACTGTACACAAAAATAAACAAAGAGAATTCTAGGCATAAATATAAGCACAGAAACAATAAAACATGTAAAAGAAAACACAGGAGAAATCTCTGTGCCCTTAATATAGCTGCAGAGTTCTTAGATGTGACACTAAAAGCGTAAGCCATAAAATGGATAAATTGTACTTAATTAAATTGAAAAAATATATACTTTTCAAGATACACCGTCATGAAAGTGAAAATATAAGCCATAGACTGAGAGAAAATATTTATAAGTGATACATCTAATAAGGATCTTATAACCATAATATATAGATAATTCTTAAAACTCAGTAAGACAAATACTCTAATTAAAATAGTGGAGTAGACATTTTTATTAGTTGGGACCAATGGGTGTATGTATAGAAAGAGATGTAGTGTAAGGAACTGGCACATGCAATTATGGAGGCTGAGAAGTCCTGAGATCTGCATTCAGCAAGCTGGAAACCTCAGAGAGCTGATGTGTATGTAGTTCCTGTCTGAGTACAAAGGCCTGAGAACCGGGAGAGGCATGCTTGAGACCCAAGAAGAGCCAATATTTCAGTGTGAGTCTGAAGGCTGAAGTGGACCTATGTTCTGGCTCGTACAGTCAGTCGGGAGGAGATCACTCTTAACCTTTTTGTTTTTTTAATGGAGACCTTTATTTAATTGGATGAGGCCCATTCATACTGGGAAGGCAATCTGCTTTATGCAGTCTCCCAATTCAAATGTTATCTAATCTAGAAACACTCTCTCAGAAACATTCAGAATAATACCAAAATATCTGGATACCATGTGGCATAGTCAAGTTGATATGTAAAACTAATCATCATAACATTCTACTGAATAAGAAATATATTTGGCTGATAATCACATGAAAAGGTACTCAACATCATTCCTCACTATGGAAATGCATATTCAAACCACGATCATGTTCCACTACGCACCCATTGGAATGGTTGTTATGTAAAGAAGTTGTAGTGCTAAGTATTGGCAAGGATATGAAGAAACTCTAAACCTCATGCATTGCTGGTGGGAATATAAAATGGTATGACTACTTTGGTAAACAGTTGTTTCTTCAAACTTTAAATATAAATTTACCACATGATCCACCAGTTCTACTCCTAGGAATATAACCAAGGGAAATAGAACATATGTCCATACAAAAGTTTGTATGTAAATGTAGACAGAAACATTTTTATGGGAGCTGTTAACTGGCAACAATTCAGATGTCAATCAGCTGGTCAATGGATTAACAAAATACCCTGTATTTGGTATAGGAATAGAGATAGACTGTAATAAGTTCAATTTTAGAACACTTACATCACCGCCCAAAATGCTTATTTTGGGGTGATGTTCCATTCAGTTAGTCCATTCAATTTTAGAACATTTACATCTTCTGTTCTAAAATTGAGGTATTGTGATTACTGTAAAACTTTTTTTTTGAGACGGAGTCTTGCTCTGTCACCCAGACTTGAGTGCAGTGGCGTGATCCTGGCTTACTGCAACCTTGCTGCCCGGGTTCAAGCGATTCTCTTGCCTCACTCCCTCTAGTAGCTGGGACTACAGGCACATGCCACCACATCCAGCTAATTTTTGTATTTTTAGTAGAAATGAGGTTTCACCATGTTAGCTGGGCTGCTCTCCAATGCCTGGCCTCAAGTGATCTGCCTGCCTTGGCCTCCCAAAGTGCTGGGATTACAGGTATGAGCCACCACACCTGTCGAAAACTTTATAAATGTATTTAAAATTATTGGCTTTTACTCTCATAGTGTGTGAATTTTATAAGCTATAGGGTATACCTCAGTAAAGTTATAAAAACAGTATGTGTAAGCCAGGTGCAGTGGCTCATGCCTGTAATTCCAGCACTTAGGGAGGCAGAGGCAGGAGGATTGCTTGAACCAAGGAGTTTAAAACCAGCCTAGGCAACAAAGCAAGACCCTGTCTATTAAACAAAACAAAAACCAAAAAAAAGAAAAAAAAAAACCCAAAATACAATATGTCCATATAGAAAGAACAAATGACAAACATGGTAAAATAATAATTGAATCTGAAGGGTATGGGATTTTTTATACTATTCTTCCACTTTTTCTACAAGTGTGAGATACCAAAATTTAAAAATTACAAATGTTTTAATGGCACATAGTAGTGATCTCATTTCCTTTTGTGACATTGGGTAAAAATAAATTAAAATTTTGTTTGTTTAAAAAAATCCAGCCCTAAAGTGCAATTTTATCTCAGCTTTTTTATTATTTACTTCTTTGATTCGTTGTTTGCTTTGAGCAGATACTCTGGTTTTGCTTTTTTTTTATTAACTCATTTTTTCTACAACGTAGTGGCAGGTCGGCCCAGTGCCCAAGCAAAACCTTCCTGCTGCACATGCATTTTGGCCTATGCTAGAGAGTGTTTATACCTGTAGAAATGATATTTTGAGGGTATTCTGTTTCTCATCTGTGAGAAAAATAAATATGCGCAAATATAAGCAAAACAAGTAAGCCCTGACGACAGCTGTTTTTCCTTTTTTTTTGAGACAGAGTCTCATTCTGTCACCCAGGCTGGAGTTCAGTGGTGCCATCTTGACTCACTGCAACCTCTACCTCCCAGGTTCAAGCTGTTCTCATGCCTCAGCCTCCCGAGTAGCTGGGATGACAGGCACCCACCACCACACCCAGCTCATTTTTGTATTTTAGTAGAGATTGAGTTTCACCATGTTAGCCAGGCTGGTCTCAAACTCCTGAACTCAGGTGATCCACTCGCCTTGGCCTCCCAAAAGTGCTGGGATTGCAGGTGTGCGCTACTGCGCCCAGCTGCTGTTTATCCTTTTGACAGTATTTCTTTTTTTGGAGACAGGGTTTTACCATGTTGGCCAGGATGGTCTCGATCTCTTGACCTCTTGATCCGCCCGCCTCGGCCTCCCAAAGTGCTGGGATTGCAGGCGTGAGCTACCACGCCCAGCTGCTGTTTTTCCTTTTGACAGTGTTTCTTAAGTTGAAACGATCATACTTCACTCCTCTATGTTGTTTCCCCCACTCCCAAAAAGAAGTTAAATGAATGCATTTGTTGAAAGCATTAAGTTACAGTGAAGTGTGTGACTCTTGCTAATGTATATTTATGTGCTTGATTTGAAGGTCACTCTGTGAGACTGCTGGGTCAGAAGAAGGATAATGGAAAGCGGCTGGGGGGAGCACGATTGGATTTGCCGAAGATTAGGAAGAATCCACTGATAGAAATCATTTCCATCAATACTGGGTAAGCGACTCTCAAACTTGCTTATAAAATATTCAGTACATTTCATGAATTCCTTTTTTTTTTTGGACATGTGACATAGAAAAGTAGCTGAACATTTTCTTGGGAAAGAAAAACCACAAGATGTGCCTGAATACAGTTTCTCCTGAAATGTTTCCTGTATGTCAACGACACTTATATTTACAGCAGGGTTTTATAACTTTAATATTATTTTCATTTTTGGTAATAAACATGGATTTCATTTCCCAGCTATGCCCTTATTTAAAATCTTTGAAAAAAAGATAGCACTTTATTTTGTGGAATAGTTAAGATCATTTGTCGTATTCAACTGTTTTTTTCAGTAAAAGTATAGTAAATGTTGCCCAGGATACTAACCATGCTTTGATGATTAACTCTTTGAGATGCATATTTTAAAATGTTACTCTTCTGAGCTTTAAACGGAAAAGAAGCATCACGACTGAATATTAAGTATTCTTTTAATTTCCACACCTTGATTTAAAGTCCTTGATTAGAACGCTTGGTATACTCATTTATACTTTGTTTCGGATGCATGTGTTGAATTTTTGCATTGTTTAAATTATGCGTCCATCAGATTAAAGAAGCATTTTCTGAAAAGTTGATGACATGAAGGGCTTCAGTTTCCTCAATCCCAGGGAGCACTAATTACCTGTATAACCACATCTCATTCCCCACAGATTTAAGCTGCTCTGCCCCTTTCGACTTCATCCTCCTTCCCTCTTATTTGCAGTTGTTTTCCTTCTGTTCTGTTCTTTCTTCATGCTACTTCTCATTGAGAACTGGTAAACAGCTTCCTTTTGCACCATCTGCCGTTTCTCTGAAGCCAGTGCCTTCACTTCCTCCTGAATGGTGGCAGTTGTGTTGTCACTAGCCCTCTTTTCTGTAGTCTCACCAATTTCTGGTTTATCCTCCACATCGCTGTCAAAGAGTAGAGAAGATTGACTGAAGTCATTTGGTTTTTCCCAAAAAGCCCCATCGAGTGGCATTCAGTGACTTGGTGAATTTGTTATGGACCAATGTCTGGCATTCAACATTGAAGATTCAAAAACCCAGACTTACCAAGCTCAGAAACTAGTGAGTAAAGCAGAATTTAACAGTGAGAAGTATAGTTGTCGCTTGACAGGAGCACCTCACATATTCATTCTGTCTCTCTAGCTTGAGCCACGTTATGAACACGGCTGTTTGCTTCCCCTGCCTCAGTTCTTCTTTCCCCTTCATTCAACATTGTAATACTTTCCCACAACTCCTGATTATCCTATTTGAAATTGCAAACGTTCTACCATTCCCTCTCTTTTTTTTAGTTGCCTCATTTTCCTCTGTAACTTTAATTGGCATTGAAATATATAAATGGTCATTTATTTGTATTTTAATTGTCTCTCCTCACTGGCATACACACTCCATGGGGCAGGGCCTTTTTGATTGTGTTATTTACTACTCTGTCTCCAGTGAGTAGAAAATTACACACAGTAGAGATTTAATGCATACTTATTTATTGAATGAATGAATGATTTAGTTACATAATTTGACAGTTTAGTGAGACTATGCTAAATTATCATCATGATACAGATTGCCTTGCAAATTGGACAATAATATTTGGAGTTTGCTGGCTAATCATACTTTCTCCTGAAAAATGCTGATTTTTTGGTTCTTTCTTTGAGACAGAGACTTGCTCTGTCACCCAGGTTGGAATGCAATGGCGCGATCTCAGCTCACTGCAACCTGTGCCTCCTGGGTTCAAGCAGTTCTCTCTCGTGTCTCAGCCTCCCAAGTGGCTGGGATTACAGGTGGAGGCTGCCACACCTGGCTAATTTTTTATACTTCAGTAGGGACAGGTTTCACTGTATTGTCCAGGGTAGTCTCGAACACCTGAGCTCAGCTGAGGCAGTCCACCAGCCTCAGCCTCCCAAAGTGCTGGGATTACAGGCGTGAGCCACCGCGCCTGGCTGAAAATGCCCATTTTGTGTGTGTGTTTATGCAGGGCTTTTGGCTAGACACATTCCTTTAAAATGTTAGTATTTCAGGGTCTGTGATACTCTGTTAGGTTAGGATCCATTAGGTCTCTGCACGATAATTTTCCAGGTATGTATTTGGCCTACCGAGTGTCTGTTTTTAACTTCATTTGTCTAGTCCCTGTGTTCTTCATTTTGTCCCTTCCCACTCACACTCTTATATTCAGTCTTCCTGAATGGCTTGAAATTCTCAAACTCCAGATTCTGATTGTCTTGACTGCAGGCCTCCCTGCAAGCTGAAGGGTTTTCCTAGCATGTCTGTCCTTCCCCATTCACCTCATGGGTGAACCTTTTGCACTCTGCTGTGTGCTTCTTTCTTGGGATGTCTGCTTGTTTCTCCCTCCACAACCAGGCTGAATCTATCCCTCCCTCTAAAGTGTGTCCACAACATTCCCTACGTATCCTGATTATGGCACGTCACAGACTGTGTCATTTATATCTTCCACTACATTGTAAGCTCCTTGGGTGTGGAACGTGTTTCAGTTATCGTTACGTTATTATCTTTGAGTTCAGTGTTTAGCACAAAGTTGAGTACAGCTGTCCCATGGTATCTGCAGGGGATTAGTTCTGGGACCTCCTCAGATACAAAATCTATGCACACTCCAGTACCTCATATAAAATGGTACAGTATTTGCATATAACCCAGTGACTTTTTCCCATATACTGTAAATCATCTCTAGATTACCAATAATACCTAATATAATGTAAATGCTACATAAATAGTTGTTATACTGTATTTTAAAAATTTGGTTTCTTTTAATTGTTGCACTATTTTAAGTGTTTTTTTTCAATTAATGATTGGTTCAGTCTTTAGATATTGCACACACACATGGATACAGATGACTGACTGCACTCAGTAAATATTTGTTTTGTTTTAAAGTTATTAGTTTTTGTTGCTACACGTTAATAAAAAATTAATTTAAAAATATTTAAAAGTTTTTTAATGTTTACAATTTAAAATTTTAAAAATTTGCTTTAGGTAATCATATAACTAGCCTTTAGGTAAAATTTTTTATGTATATTATTTGAATTTTCCCTCTCATGTATTTAATGTTTTCTTCAAATGGGACTACACTCTAAAAGATTGAAAGCTCACTGGATTTGCCAACTCTCTCTCTCTCTCTCTCTTTTTTTTTCTTGAGTCAGAGTCTACTCTGTCACTCTGGCTGGAGTGCAGTGGTGTGGTTTCAGCTCACTGCTCGCCTCCTGGGCTCAAGTAATTCCCCTGCCTCAGTTCTGAGTAGCTGGAACTACAGGCCCATGCTACCATGCCGGGCCAATTTTTTTTTTTTTTTCTATTTTAGTAGAGATGGGGTTTCACTGTGTTGTCCAGGCTGGTCTTGAACTCCTGAACTTAGGCAGTCTGCCCACCTTGGCCTCCCCAAGTGCTAGGACTCCAGGTGTGAGCTACCACACTTGGCCCGGATTTGCTGTCATGCTCATCCTCTTGTATTCCTCACATTAGAGCAGAGAGTTGATCCTCAGAAATTAGCAGATAATGCTTTTAATATTAAGAAAATTCAATCCATAATGTCCCAGATTGAGAAATGAGTTTATAACCTTCTCAGACTGCTAGTCATCTTCCCAAATTGGTTGCAGTCTTATCACTTGCTCTCACTTGAAAGCATTCCCATGAGTTTTTGTCTGTACTATCATTCTATAACGTGTTAGCTTGCATTTCATTTTTTTTTAATGCTAGTGGAGCTCATTGCTTTTTTTTCACTTACTTTAAAATGTTTTAAAATGATTATACTCATAATTATTTTTCAGTAGAAAATGAGCCTTCTCACTAAAATCGTAACACTTTTCAAAGTTTTATTGTTCCAGATTAAATATGTAGATCTAACTTTCCATCAATTTTCCATTTTTCATTTAGGAAAAGGGTCCCATTTGTAGCAACTTTTATTATATGTATTAGTAAATTACTGAAGTTACTATTAGAACCATTAAACTCTGCAAAGTTGTTATGCCTTGTTATATTTCTAACTTAATGTAAAAGTATGACTGAGTGCAGTGACTCATGCCTGTAATCGCAGCACTTTGGGAGGCTGAGGCAGGTGGATCACTTGAGGTCAGGAGTTCAAGATGAGCCTGGCTAACATGATGAAACCCCACCTCTTCTAAAACAAAAATTAGCTGGGCGTGGTAGCACACACCTGTAATTCCAGCTGTTAGGGAGGCTGAGGTAGGAGAATTGCTTGAACCCGGGGGGGCAGAGATTGCACCGCTGCACTCCAGCCTGGGCGACAGTGTGAGACTCTGTCTCAATCAATCAGTCAATCAATCAATCAATGTAAAGTAAAGTAAAATAAAAAAGTACATCAGTTACTTTAGACAAGGAAGAAGTTGAAAATTTGGAATCATCTAAATTTTGGATGAGCACAGCAGGATAAGGTATGTGTGGATATTTATGTAGAATTTTTTTTTTTTTTTTTTGAGACGGAGTTTCGCTCTTGTTACCCAGGCTGGAGTGCAGTGGCGCGATCTCAGCTCACTGCAACCTCCACCTCCTGGGTTCAGGCAATTCTCCTGCCTCAGCCTCCTGAGTAGCTGGGATTACAGGCATGTGCCACCATGCCCAGCTAATTTTTTGTATTTTTAGTAGAGACGGGGTTTCACCATGTTGACCAGGATGGTCTCGATCTCTTGACTTCGTGATCCGCCCGCCTCGTCCTCCCAAAGTGCTGGGATTACAGACGTGAGCCACCGCGCCTGGCCCCATAGTTTTTTAAAAAGTCAACCAGATGTTATGGTCAGTATCATAGGGAGTCAACATGTGCATGAATGAAGGACGTAAGCTATGATTAAAAAGCTCGGTTTTTGTGAGGTTCCTCATTTGTGTGACTCCCTTATTCTAGCAGTGGGAATAGAGTGTGGAGACAGAGGGTAGGGGCCAGTGTAGGCAACAAAAGTAAAAAATTGGAAATTGGCGCATAAAGGAAATCTGTGCTTTATTTTGCCTTCTCTGTCCCTGTGAAAGTCATCCTTTTTGCAGTCCCTTGACAAATTTTATCTTCCAAGGCTGAGAGTTAGATGCTGCGTAGCAGTGCTTCTATAAATTATATCATTTTAAAGATACTGCTATCAGATTATCCTTAGCTTGAAGGTTTGAAATCCTCCCTCAGGCTAAACACATCTTAGAAAATACCATCTGACCCTGTGATATTTTACTGATACTTTCTTTTTAAAATTTATCTTGTCTTTCTTGTTATTTGCCGTCAGTCAGACATACGATGGTAACTGAGAACCTTTAAGGGGAATCTAATTTTCTTTTTTGATTATATTCTTGAATTTATTATCATTTTAAAAAGTAATTGTTTCTTTTCTTTCTCCCCCTTGTAACCTTTTGGCTTTGGGAAAACTAACTCAGATTTTTACAAATGGACAGAATTTATCAGCCTCTACTCCAGTCTTGGATACACAGACTATCTACAAATATTTAAATAAATATTTCAAACTCACTATTTCATTATAACCTGACAACTCAGCTGTCAGGTTACAGTGAAAGCAAGTCCTAGTCCACAGTCTCCGATAAGAATTTATTAAGCAATCTGGCACAGTGCCCCTGTTTTTGTAAGGTTGGTGGAGTCCTCGTTCTCTCTTTTTGGGTGGTGAAGTCAAACCTTGTATGAAAGGTTCACTTGAGCCAGATGAAGTAATATAGTGTCTCACTATAGATAATACACTCTCCAACAACCAGAATTCCTTACCTAGTATCTGTTATGGATAGCAGGAACCTTAATCTCTGTCACGAGCCCAGAATGTGACACCAGCCTATTCTGGAGAAGGTGGTGGAATCTATGATACATTGGAAAGAGCTCTGCACTTGGAGTGTGGGGTCACAGCCACTGTGTTTTCTGGGTGCATGACTTGAGTAAATGAGATGAGCTCTTAGAGATGACGCCTTTTCTGCAGCGAGAGTGGGTCAGGGACCAAGCCAGAATTGCACCTTTATTGATCTAGGCCAATGCTAACCAAAGTGTGTTCTATGAACCAGTTAACTGCTGATTGCTGGTCTGTGATGAGTACACCCATCGAGGGCAAGCATTTTAGAGACTTTAAGGCAGCTTAACATCACCGCAGTGACTTATAATTCATTTTCAATGTGTTTTACACATACACTGGTTTACAAGAGGTTGGAAGTAAAAATCCTGCTCTGTCACTATAGATAGTGTGAGAAACACTGGTTTAGGCTAGTGTGTTGCAAGATTCTTTACTCTGTTTTGGAAAATATTTTAGCCAATCTGCTTATCTTGAGTGTCCCTTCTTTAACTGAGACCCTATTTCTATCCTGTTTTATGCTGTTAACTACTTGTGATTAGTAGTTGACCAGTACTTTCAAAATGGAAACTTATTATTTACTATGCTAATTGGCAAAGCCTCTAGTGTTGACTAAAGATAAAAGATAGCTTAAACATACACAGCAATCTCCTCTGGAAGGTGGCCTTTCTGATTAAATACTGGCTAAGACTGTGCCTGCCCTTAACAGTTGTAGCATACATCAAGTCACACATTTCATATGATGCTCGCTATATTATATTCTTTCAAAAGTAAATTTACAGTTGTCCTAACATGGCTTTCGTGAAACTTAAAATCTAGGTGTTATAACTGTTATATTGGCACACCCCTAAGATGAATACAGAGCTGTGGTTATTATTCATGTTCTTCTGTAAACTTTATGGGTAGCAGAAACCTTAATCTCTGTCATGAGCCTAGAATGTGACACCAGCCTATTCTGGAGAAGGTGGTAGAATCTATGATACATTGGAAAGAGCTTCTGCACTTGGAGTGCGGGGTCACAGCCACTGTGCTTTCTAGCTGCTTGACTTGAACAAATGAGACGAACTCTTAGAGATGACGTCTTTTCTGGCATGGGTATAATGCTACCTACTGAATGTGTAGCTTACGTTAATGCATATGTTCTTTCGAATCTCAATGCTACATATCTTCTACTCTACCAACATTCTCGGAGACCAGTTCTACCCTTGGTTTCTTTTTTATCCTTTCTACTGTTTAGGCAAGAAATTTGCTGGGACTAGAATGCAAGGTTACAACTTTATGCTATTCAACGTTGGTTCTTCAATTTCCTGTTTCACCTGTTCAGTTTAAGTGAAGGTTTGACAAACAAAAAAGAATCCATCTTCATCTCTCCTGTACCTTTCAACACCGTGTCGTTCTCACGGTATTCACTCCATGAATGTTTGTTAAGTATTTCAGTTGACAGCAGTGTTTTTTAAATGCAGAAAAAAAAATTCTGTCTAAACTGGAATATAGTTCTAATTGCTTCTCTTACTATAGATGGTTGTTTTGTAGGAAAAAGAATATGATTGTTTGGACCGTGAATGAAGTGAAAGTTATATGAAACAATTAAATGTGTGAAATTGAAGCATTTTTGGCAATTCTGAACTACATTTTTACTCTTTTTATCCACAAACCAGTTGTCCAGAAATTTGCAGCCTTTTTAATGTCTTCAATGGAATTACAAAATATCTTATTTATACTTAAATATTGTACAAATGAAATTTAAAGTAATGTTTATTTCTAGTGCATTATAATACTGTATTTGAGAAAGATCATTCATAGGAACAGTGGATGGCACTATTGGCTCATACCTGCAAAGTAATTATCCTTAAGTTGCAGAACTTTCAAATGCAGGCTTAGTGAATGCTTTTAAAGAAAGCAGCTCAGTCAAAAAGCTTGGACATATTAAAATTTAGTGTTACATTTTGTAAACTTTTTAATCATTATTTTATATAAACTTTGAAATGAATATATGTAACTTTCTTAGTTACTAGCATAGAGAAATGACTGATTCTAAAAAATCATTTCCAATTCTAGCATGTTGTAGGATTCTTTCTCAAAAGTACATCTTGCTTATCAGATTTCTAACAAAACTATTTAGTTTGAAGAAGGGAGAATGAATTTGGGTAAAAAGTAAAAATTTAAAGGTACTCAAATTTAGGCACACCATTAAATAATTCTTAGTTTAAAGTTAATTCAGTGGAATGGTCAACACTCTCTACAGGTTAGTTCATGGAGTGGATATGCATTGATAGAACAATTTAGAGATGCCTTTATAGTTGAGAAAGTTCATTATATTTATTATCTTTAAAAATTAGCTTATTTATTTTACGTGTTTGCTTTTTAGAAGACCAAAGAGCCCTGCAACTGTACGTTGATTTGTTTTTTTGTTTGTTTAATTTTTTGTAGAGACAGTATCTCATTTTGTTGCCTGGGTTGGTCTTGAACTCTGCCTTCAAGCAGTCCTCCTGAGTTGGCCTCTCAAAGCTCAGGGATTACAGGTGTGAGCTGCCACACCTAGCCTGGGCATTGAGTTGTTAAACAAATGTAGTTGAACATTTATTAAATGCTGAAAATAAAAAGATGAGTTCATGTGTTACCTACCCTTGAGAATCCCATAGAACAGAGTTAAGCACAAAACAATTAAGTTATAAGCTCACATTGTAAGATGGACTGTTTGGATGAGTTGGAGAGGGCTTCCATAGAAAGTAGTATTTAGGTTGTGTCTTAAAATTTATCTTATAGGTGCATTTAAAGACAATTTAAGCCGTGGTGGGGTGGGAGGAACCACAACAAAACCTGTAAGCAGTGGTAAAAAACTATGTCTGGCACAGAGAATGATGAATCACTGTGGTGGTGTTTTGAATAAGGGAATCGTCAGAGAAAGGTCTCTTGAGAATACCTGGGCTCAGATCCTCATGACACTGGATTTTTCTCGGCCACTTTGCCAAGCAGGGACCTCCATGGCCAACGATGGCCCCCGACTTGGGCCTCACTCAGCCCCGGGCCTGCCACTGGAGGCGCCTTGCCCACTCTGTCTCCCTGTGCTATAGCTTGTACCCTCATTTGGTGGATCCCAAGCTCTTGTCCTACATCCAAGAATGAGCTTACACTGACAGTCAGAAGGGTGAGGATGGGCAGAGAAGACTTATTGAACAATGGAACAGCTCTCAGTGGACAGGGGATTTAAGGGGTGGTCCCTTGCACCTGTAGTTGGGTGGTTTCTCTCTCTTTGTGTGTCTGGGTCTGGGGCTTTTTATGGACTCAGAATGGGCAGTGCGTGCTGATTGGTTTGTGAGTACGTCAAAAAGGTTAAAGTGAAGACATCACCCAAAGGTGGGCATGACAGTATAGAAAACCTATAAGGAAAGACTAGGTTAATGTAAAATAGGTAGAGAGTGGGGATCAGCAGAGGAGAGCATGCCAAACGGGAAGACAGGTTCTCAATCCGGTCTGTGGATTTGACTCGTAGCTTGGCTTTCAGGCTTTAAACTGTGTTTGGTTTGAAGGTGAGGTTTCACTGCCTCCTGCTGCTATCATTGGCATAAGTTATTCAACCTCTCTGTAGGTTTCAGTTCCCTCCTTTATAAAATGATGATAATAATAGTGTTGTGAGAATGAAAAGAGGTCATATGTTTAATCAGCACAATGCGTGGCACATAGTAGCTGTTCGATATATAGTATTGTTAACTTCATTACTATGACAGCTATTAAGAAGAGAAACCTCAGGCTTAAGTAGATTTCTATTTGCTTAGGGCCACAGAGCTAGTAAGTGGCAGAATTGTGACTTGAACCACATCATCTGACCAGTTTTTTCAATAAACCGTAACTTCAATGGCCAATAAACCATAAAGTCGACGTCCTCTAGCCCCATTTTCTGCTCCTGGGTTGTTTAGTTAATTAAAAGGAAACCCAGTTAGAGCTAAAGTTTGAGACTAATCTAGAAGATAGCCTATTCAATCTGAGAAACATACTGTAGGCAGCAGAGTTTTACAGAGAGAATGGGGCACATGGGTTCATGTAGTGAGTCCATCAAGTGGAGGTAGGCTGGGAGAATTTCTGCTGCATATCTATATTGTATTGTCAGATGACTCCTAAGATGCATCCATTTTGTCTGATGGAATTGAATTTGAATTTTCTATTATGATTATTTTAAAGGATGGGACTCCTAAATCATATAGAGATATATACCACTGTACCTTCATTTTCTTTTTTCCCCCGCTTCCGCTGAACTAAGGTACATGAAAGTGAGTTGCACTTGGAAGGGCACAGTAGGAGCAGATCATTGGATGTATCCAAAGAGCCACCATCTGTCAGCTTTCCTGTTGCTTTAAGAAAACTTGTTTTCCAGCCCTATCGAGAGAGAAGAAAAACCCCGAAACTTGTGTAGCCCAACTTTAATTACATATAATTGAATACACATGTGATTGTGGATGAGCGCCTGTCAGTTTTTTCCAATACAAGAATAATATATATCCCATATTTATTTTTGAAACCACTTGCTTTTATTTTACTGCATCTCAGCATGGTAGCATCAGTTGTTTTATTTTTTTCTAACCCTGACAAAGCAGAATGTTTTGTTTGGCTTTTTAAAGAGGCAATAATGCATGTAGTTAAGACCTCATTTACTTGATCTGATGAAACAGTCTCTGAGGAGTGTCTATTTTTTTGTAAACCCACTAAGAGAACTGGGTTTAAGACAAGGTCATTTAAAAAAATCCTGGTTTCAGTTTTTGAGCAATGTATGCACCTTTGTGATTTGTAATGTGTATTTTTGTGGTTCTTTTTAGGTTAACCTTAAAGTAAGTATTAATTGTGAGATCATATAGGTTTACAAAGATCTTTTTCCCTTGTGAAATGTATTTTATGTACTGTTCTGTTACTGCACTTGAGGAAAACATAAATTTTCTGGATGGAATTTTTAGTCTGTTCTCCTCCTCCACTTTCTCCCATCTCTTATTTTTTTCTCCCATGTGTCTGTATAAGTTTATGAGAACAAGGTATGCAAGGATGGATTTATTTATTTAGGACCAGGAGCCATCACTGATTGACTTCATTTTAATATTAGTTGTTCTTTTACTTCACGTTTTCTTAGTACATAGACTTGGTGTTTACTAAGGGCTGTTGCTAAATTGATGTTATGCTGAATGGGTTATAGTAAATTTGGTTTATTCTTTAAAAAGAAACATAAGCAAAAAGTATGTAATAGATTTCTTATGTTGCTATTTTTCCTCTTGAAAAGCATATAGTACCTGAATGTCAAACTGGTCATTTCTTAGAAAAGTAAGCTTTAAGATGCTTATTTGGAATATCTGATGACATGAATAAATCAGTCTTTCTGAACCACTATTCCAAGAGAATTATGCACTGCAGGAAATAATCTGAGTGACCGCTTTTTAAATTTTCTCAAGGATAGTATGCAGCTAATACCATTCTAGATGCCTAGGAGAACGGTTAAGTGTTTGGACAGATAGTGGAACAGCATGACAGTTTACACAGTGGGCAACAGTTTGATTTAAGCTATTTATTTATGGGTTTAAGATTTCTTGCCAACTAATGAGAATGGTCTGAGGCCTTTGTTTTTTATAAGGGATGGGGAAAAAACCCTTTCAATTAGGGATAGACTTTGCAAAATAGTCAAGTTTCTCTATTATTTGTAGCCCCGTGGCCAAATACCTACTGCCCACACACTTTCTTAATACAAATCTATTCATAGACAAGTAAAAATCTTTTTGGCAGATTCACATATTTATAGACTGTTAGAGCTAGAAAGAATTTTAGAGATGTGGAATCTTTTCATAGATGATGAGACTGAGGCCCTGAGGACTCAAAGTCTGGTGGCTCACAGATGGCACTCACTTAGAGGAGAGTAAGAGTCATGACATACAGAGGTTACTCTGACAGGTTGTACACCTTCCTCTTTAGGATCTTAGGGCTTGGTGAAAAGATTAGAAAGCAGCTTTTGTTTGTGGTCTGTAAGACATATTATAAATGATGTTTGATTTTACCTTGTATTGAAACATACATAGGTCAAAGTACCAGAAACTGGTATCACTGTGACCAGTACTGTTTGGTGGATCAGAGGAAAACAGTGAGATCATCTATCAAGTGAATTTGGTTACCCGGGATAGAGAGGCTATTGAGACTTCTGTTTTGGTGTGAGAGGATCTTTGGAAAAATTCTGGACTTTATATCGCCTTGTTTTCCTCTTCTTTTCACTCATTATTTGCCTTTCCCATCTACATTTCTGGTTGTACCATTTACCCTCCTTTAATTCCTATAGGTTTGCATGTTTGTATTTCTAGTACCTAATAGTGACTAGCGTATGGGAGCTCTCAATAAAAATGTTTTTATGACTCAGTGTCTAAATGCTAATGGTATGTTTTCATTCTAAAGTCTCTTTTGGTGTTTGAGTCTTGAATATCTAGCCTTTCTCAGTTCATGTTTTCTGAGAAAATTAAGCCTAAATGCATGTGATTGAATGTCCTAAGGCATTCATTGTTTATAGTGAATTAACCGTTCTCCTAGGCATAGTATTAGCTGCATACTATCCTTGAGAAAATTAAAAAAGCGGTCACTCAGATTATTTCCTGCAGTGCATAATTCTCTTGGAATAGTGGTTCAGAAAGACTGATTTATTCTATTTATGCTATTTTTTCTGGTTTATGCTTTTTTATTCTTGGAATAGTGGTTCAGAAAGACTGATTTATGCTATTTTTTCTCTTGAAAAGCATATAGTACCTGAATGTCAAACTGGTCATTGCTTGGGTGGGCTTCCGTGTAAGACTTGTTGGGTCTGTGACAACACAAGTCCCAAGGGCAAAGGAAAGAGACTGGAACTAGTAGATTGAGCATGCTTAATGCTGATGTGGCCACTTATAAGTGACCCTTGAAGGTCGGCCCTCTATTTAGGCATGGCATAACTGCCTGTGTTAGATATATGTCTATATGTATATGTATATCTATATGTATATGTGTGTTAGAGATGTATCTGTATGTATATGTATATCTATATCTATCTATCTATCTATCTATCTATCTATCTATCTATGTGTGTGTGTTAGATATATCAGGCCCCAGTTTTATGAAAACACAGATAGAAAACTGTGCCTGTTTACAGATGACATGACTATCTGCATAGAAACTCTCAAGTTGTCTGCAATAAAACTTCTAGAACGCATAAATGAATTTAGCAAGGATAAAACATAAACCCATAAAAATAAACCATATTTCTGTATATCAGCAATGTATAATTGAAAAGCAAAATGGAAAATTATTTTATACAGTAGTTGTAAGTAAAATTCTTAGATAAAAATCTGACAAATCATGTATAGGATTATGTACGTGGAAATTTATGAAACAGAAGAAATCAGAGACCTGAATAAATCATGGAATGTTCAGAAATTAGAAGATTCAGTATAGTCAATGACAATTCTCAAATTGATGTATAGATTTAAAGTAATCTGAATACAAATTCCAGTAAGAGTTTTCTTGTAAAGTGGAGAAACTGATGCTAAATTTTATATGGAAAGGCAAAGGAAGTAGAGTTATCTAAAGCAGTTCTGAAAAAGAGTAAGGTTGGAGGAATTACCCCACTCTATTTTAAGACGTATTATAAAGTAGCAGCAATCAAGAGTTGTGGTAGTCATGAAGGGACGGACACATTAAATCACTGGAAGGAGACTAACAAGTCCAGGAATGTCGGACACATGCAAATATCAGCAGTGGTTTTTGACAAAGGTCCAAAGTTCATTTAAGGGAGAAAGCAATGTTTTCATCAAATTGTACTGGAGCAATTGGATATCCATATGGGAAAAGAACAAAACTTTGACCCAAATGTTACATGTATATGAAAATTAACCCAAAAGGGATCCAAGTTCGAAATGTAAAATATAAAACCTTTTTTCTTATTCAATTTATTGTTGATGGTTCCACATACAAATACATGTGCTAAATTCATAGAACTGTATACCTTCCAGAAAACCAAATTTGTGACAGTTTTAAAAAAATTTATTCTGCAAAGAAAAAGATATTTATTAAGAAATATTTTGGTGGAGAACTAGGGTAGATTGAAAACTGTGTTAAAAGGTTTGCATCTCATTTAAATTGGAAACAAAGTCATCTGACCAGAGAGGAAGATGGGCCTGGGCCCATATATTTGAGAAGAACTGAGCTTTTGGACTATTGCTCAGAGTAAATGAAGTATCACTGAACCTATCCTGAGTAACGAACGGAATATTGTCACCTGTGAGTAATATGAGATGATTAAAAGACAGTTACCATACCTACTGTATACCCCTAAAATAAAAAATAAAAAAGAATCTTTAAAAAGATAGTTAGATAGCAGGATTATGTCATGTTTGACTTATTATATACAAAATTTTAATGTATCATTTCCCATTAGAGGAAATACTCTTTTGTTTTGGCATTTTCTGCCAGTCCCCATTTGTTGATCAGAAGGCAACTTTCAGAAGTGTTCTATTGCTTCTGGACGTAGGATTGGGCCAGGGTAGAATCTGGTTAGAACAAAAATGCCACAGAAGAAAATCATTTGGCTTACCAGTAAGCTGATGAGTGCATCCTCCCCTTACCTTATGCACGCGTGTACACCAGCCTTGCAATTTTTCTTGCTACCTTTTAAGTAGAGAAAGAAATAATTATTGCTTTAAAACTTGTGCCTGTAAAAACTATACAAATCTAAAAGTAATTTGTCATTTGTACTCATGATGATTTAACCTTTTGCATCTTCATAGATGCTGTGAAATCTTAATCAGGGTCTCATATTTACCATGTAATTATCTTAACCGTATTTTTTGGAAGAATTGCAAATTCCCCCTTTGCAGGGCTGCCTATGAAAATCTATACAATGGAAAAGCAACAGCGTGGCTTCCCTACAATATCTCAGAGCATCCAGCTCTGCAGGAGCTGCTGGACCAGCATATGTATGCCCAGCTGCTTTTTTGTTTCCTTCCTTTTTTTAAAGCAAATCCTCACAGCAACTTTATTTGTAATAGCCAAAAACGAGAAACAACCCACAGTGTGAGATAGGTGTACAATAAAATGTTCCCCAGCAACATAAAGAAACTAACTCTGGGTACATGAGACTCAAAATAATTATGCAGAGTAAAAGAACCCAGACAAATTGATGACACACTACATTATTCCAAGTAAACTGTAGAAAATGCAAACAAATCTCTAGTTCAAGAAAGCAAATGAGTGGATCCCTGAGGCAAATTGGTCTGGGAGTGGGGAAGGGAGGGATTGCAAAGGTGCACAAATAAACTTTTGTAAGGTAAAATATATGCCCATTATCTCTGTTATAGTGATGTTTTCATATATACATATAAAATGCTTCTGAATTCTCATGCTCAACTTCTAAAATTCTTTTGATACTTAATGGGAATTTTAAATTTGATATCCCTCTTTTTTTTTTTTATTGAAATAGAGTCCTGCTCCATTGCCCATGCTGGAGAGCAGTGATGTGATCATGGCTCATGGAAGCCTTGACCTCGAAGGCTCAAGTAATCCTCCCACCTCAGCCTCCTGAGTAGCTGGGACTACAGGTGTCTGTCACCTTACCTGGCTAATTTTTAAATTTTTTATAGAGGTGGGTCTTGCTATGTTGAACAGGTTGCTCTCAAACTCCTGGACTCAAGAGATCCTCCTGCCTTGGCCTCTGAAAGTGCTGGGATTATAGGCATGAGCCATCCCTCCCCCTCCCCCTCCCCTTCCCTCCACTCCCCTCCCCGAACATCGTGTCCCCTTTCTATTTCCTGGGAATCATCAGGTGTTAGTTTCAGCTTTCACTACAGCAGAAATATAATCAAGACCCCAGTAGAGCAATCCTCCGAAGGTATTAACCCTTCCAAATTAATTCAGAATCACAGGGAGCTTCAATAAAACTATTAAAATGGGCCATTATTAGGTATAATTGTGAGAGGCACTGTCCCACTGATACCTTTGGGTGTCCAGATCTTTGTTTTCAGGCAGTTGAGTAGAACATATACCACATCCTGCAAGATAGAATGGGCTTGCTGATGAGGCTTTGCAGATGAAACCATAGCAGGCTTATTTACATTTTCCCCAAAATTTTATTATGAGAATTTCAAATGGACAGCAAAGTCAAAACAACTTTACAGTGCACAACTGTGTACCCACCATGAAGATTCTTGTCTTTAACATTTTACCATCCTTATTATGGCATATCTTTCTTCATCTATTTCTATTCATCGATCAGTCCAACATATTTTTTTTAACATGTTTCAAATCAAATTGCAGACATCAGAATGCTTCCTCTAAATAGTTTAGATATGACATTATAGAGTTCAATATTTGTAGGTTTTTTTGTAAAATTTTGAAACCATGGAATATATAAATCTTAAGAGTACATTGCTGCGTTTTGACAAATGTGTATGCCTGTGTAACTCCCATCTCTATTTTTAAAAAATCTGTGGACCAGATAGTATTTACATAATATTCACAATGGAAATATAGCAATTTCCCTGATTTATAAGGATGTATTGGTAAAGAGTCTGCATTTCTTGTGTTGAGAACAAAGCTGTAATCACCTCCCTGTCTTTCTCCCTATAATGATGGAAACAATAGATTACCTTAGCCCATTTTGTAATATCTTCTTAAATGTGTTAAGTGTGCTGTCATGCAACAACTTGATAAAATATTTTCTTTAAATATATGTTTTTAACCACATGCAATATTTGCTGTTAACCTTTAAAAAATATGAATTATTTGTCTTTAGCAAATAATTTTCTTCATGTTTCTTTCTAAAATAGTGAAAGTGTGTGCATGTCCTCACCCTATAGTCTCAAAAAGAACGAAAAAGAAAAGCATAATTCCTACTGAAATATTCTCAACATTTGTATTTATTGTTTGATTAGGCAAATATATGTATTTTGGAGATACATATGTGAAACATACACATATATATATAAACACACATACATTCTTATATACACATATATAAGAACATATATATGTTCTGAAACATAAGCATTCTTTCCAGTTGGATGATTGCAAAGGAGTACCACAAAACAGGCCTTACAGTGATTTAAAAATCCTTTGAGTCACAGGCATTTACAGGTATTTCAGTAGAAAATTTTGATGTTCGTTTTAGACATGCAGATTCATTTCTCAGAGCGCAGAAGGATTATTGTGAAGAGATCTGACCCTGAAGGCTAGTGGGTGGGTGGGGCCTGGACATCTTAAACGTCTTAGACTACTCTGTGTCTGCGGAAAACTTTTTAAATTGGGTAGCAGGAGGGAGAGGAGTACTGCTGAAATCACTAGAAAAGAAGATGGGTTTTTAGAATGCAGAAGAGACATCCTAACCTGTTGTCTTAACAGATGCCAGGATTGTTTGGGGACAGTAATGAGCTTGAGCTACAAGGAACTGACAGAATGTCTGAACTTAATCCGGAATTATATCAAATAACCTGAAGCCACATTTGTTGCCATCTCTCAAGTGTATAGGATTGAAATCATGAAAACTTTTTTACTTAATATTTGCATATGTGTGGGTATGCATTTGTGATAGGGTTCCAGAGAGTTTACAGACAAGGTAGAGGAAATTATTAGGAAGACTGCCAATTCCCTGGGGGTGGTATAAGAGTCCTGTGGCTTCTTCCAGCCTTTTCTCTCCTTTCCCTGTTACAATGAATACTCATCAATGCCAGCCTGCCTGTCTCAACATACTGTTCTGTAACGTGTGTTAATGCCCTTGTGTATGCTGTTACTCCTGCTAGGCCTGCTGTTGTCTGCTTAGCCAACTATAGTCATCTTTCAAAGCTTTGTCAAATACCACCTTTTCCATGTCAAGTGCCACCATCCTTCTCAAGGAAGAGTTGTTAATCACTTCTGTACTATTTTTACCATAATATATTCTCAAAAGATGCAGAGAGGAGAATAATTGAGAACTGAAAAGAAGCCATTGGAGTTGATAGTAAAGAGTTTATTGGTAACCTGACAGCAATTCCAGGAAAGTTGTTTAGGTGAAATGCAGATTGAAGTGGGCAGAAGAGTGGGCAGGAGAGGAGGCATAGGGACAAGATAGTCTCTTTTAAGTTTTTTACTATTAGGAGGAGTAGAGATGGGGCTCCAGTTGTGGAGAATCAGGGCAGCTGATGTTATTCTTGTGGTTTTAGGAATGGTAGAAATAGAAAATAATTTTATATTTAAAAGAAATAGCCATGGAGAAAAGAGTGAGACCAAATAAGAAGTGAAGCTATTTGATACAGTAAGTTTCTGGTGTATATGGGATCGAGAATGTAGGTGGAAGTACTTAGGATAACGTAACATTTCTGCCTTCAGGATAGGATGATACTAGACAAGGATGGATGAATTTTCATTATTTTTGGTCCTGTTTAGGGAAAAGAAAAATGAAATGTGGTATTTATATCATTATATCAACAATTTTCCAATATTATATTTTTAATTATTTTCTCTTCTGCTGACATTTATGGTATTCTGTTAAATCTTTGAATAACTAACTACACCAAAACATTTTACAATGACTAGCTGCAAATTTGGAAAATAACTTTAATGGTTTAAGAATTACTATTAAGTAATTCAGTAAAAATGGCTTAACTGCGTGCATACTGTTGTGCTAGCTACAATGGTAGGTGTAAGAATACAGTGATGAAGTACAGAAACAGTTGTGAATTGTAAAAATTCAGAAAAGAGAATTTGGTAGTATAAACTCAGAGAGAAAATAGAATGAGAGAGGCAAGAGTAACTGGGACTAAGAATACAGGTGATCTGTTAGTTCAAGGGTTAACGAACTACAGACTGCCGGCCAAAGCTAGTCAGTTGCCTTTGTTAGAACAGCTTGTGATCTAAAAATGGTTTTTACTTTTTTAAACAGCTGGGGAAAATAAAAAGAAACATAATCACTTGTGATACATG
Source organism: Aotus nancymaae (assembly GCF_030222135.1). Classification (NCBI taxonomy): domain Eukaryota; kingdom Metazoa; phylum Chordata; class Mammalia; order Primates; family Aotidae; genus Aotus; species Aotus nancymaae. Next base: position 17,550,644 of record NW_026988465.1, read on the forward strand.
AAGATTGCATGAAATTTAAGTTTCAGTATCTATTACTATGTATGGATATTTTTAATTTTATCGGGAAACAGCCACACTCATTTTAAAACTGTTTTGACTGGTTTCATGCTGCAGTGGCGGAATTGAGCAGCTGCAGCAGACAGTGTCTATGATGCTGTGCAGGGAAGAGTCAATAGAGCAGGCCTGGGCTGCCATCTTTAGAAGGATCTGGTGGGACTGGGGCCGTGAGGGGTGAGGTTACCACTGAGTGGTATCTGGGAGTCTGACTCCTAGAATTTTCCCCAAGTTGATAAAAGCATTTTGCCTGCCTGGAGTACAAACACCTGCTTTCCTTCTGGCAGTCTACTGTTTTAGTAGTTGTGATGTCATTGTAACTCTGTGGCCAGCCCAGAATAAAAATGCTATTGTTTGAACCCAGGTGTTTGAGGTTGCAGTGAGCTGTGCTCATGCCACTTCACTCCAGCCTGGGTGACAGAGTGAGACCCTGCCTCTAAAAAACAAAGAAAGAAAAATGAAAACCTGGGATTCTGAGTCTCTAATGGGCTGCTCTAGGTAGAAATAACATATTTTTGTGTTACTGCATTTCACTGCTGGAGGGAGTGTGTTCTCTATGCCTCCTCCTGAGAGGAAAAGCACAGGAAACCTGTGCATAGAGTCCTCCAGATTTTACCTGATGTGCCTTTTTTCTGTTACTAATTGCTGTAATAAACTGTAGCCATGAGTGCTACTGCCTCCTGAGTCTGTGAGTCCTTCTAGTGAATCGCCGAATCGCCGAATATGTGAGTTATCTTGGGACCCCTAAAACTGGAGCTTTTAGTGTTTGCACTGCTGGTCAGCATGCTATAAATTGCAGATACAACTAACTCCACATTGTTTTGAGGGGATGTATATCACGTTTTTATTTTATTTTATATGAGCAGGGCATACCCATCGTGGCAAAAGGAAAGTGTACTTCGATTGTCTCACTTTTAACGCACAGTGGAGTGAGGATTACGTTGTTATCAAATTAGATGGCAAAGCATTGCGTTTATTATGTGGTAACTCTATAGCTGTGGTAAAATAATACAATATGCTTTAACATTAGCAGACTAAGCATTCATCACAATATTCCCCATTCACAGGAAGGCAACAGTCAGAAAAATTAGACAACTTAAAATGGAAAAATCTATTCTTAGCAAAATTTTTTTTGTAAGTATAAAAAGTGAAAATGAGACTATAACCAATGTAAGCTTCTGATTGGCACATTTGTTAGCCAAGGAAGGAGAGCGATTTATCAGTAGTGATTTTATTAAATCGTGTTTGACTGTAGCTGCTGAAAAAGTGTGTGCACTGAAAATAAACAAGACTATCTAATGGCGAGAGCAGTTGCTCAAAGTGTTGAAGATATGGGGAGATATATCAATATTTAACTTAAAAATAGGCAAATGATCTCAAATGTTTTCCTGGGGTCATTTCTTTTTTTTAATTTTCCACTTTTAGGTTCAGAGATAAATGTATAGGTTTTTACACAGGTAAATTGTATGTCATGGGGGTTTGCTGTACAGACCATTTCATCACCCAGGTAGTAAGTGTGGTTCATGTTAGATAGTTTTTGGACCCTCACACGTCTCACACCCTCCACCCTCAAGTAGGCCCCAGTGTCTGTTGCTCCCTTCATTGTGTCCATATGTACTGTGTTTAGCTCCCTCTTATTAATGAGAACCTGTGGTATGCTTTTCTGTTTCTGTGTTAGTTCACTTAGGCCTGCAGCTCCATCCATGTTGCTGCAAAGGACATACTTGAACTTGTTCTTTTTTAAGGCTGTGTAGTGTTCCATGTACCACATTTTCTTTATACAGTGTACCACTGATGAGCATTTGGATTGAATTCATGCCTTTTCTATTGTGAACAGTGCTGTGCCAAACGTGCACTTGTGTCTTTATGGTACAACAATTTATATTCCCTGTGGTATAGATGAGCAGTAATGAGATTTCTGGGTTGAATGGTAGTTCTGTTTTAAGTTCTTTGAGAAATTGCCAAACTGCTTTCCACAGTGAGTGAGCCAGTTTACATTCCCACCAGCATCTTTTAGTGTTCTTTTTTCTCCACAATCTCACAAGCATCTGTTATTTTTAGACTTTTTAGTAATAGCCATTCTGACTGGGCTGAGATGGTATCTTGCTGTGGATTTGAGTCAACAGATTTTTCTAGTACTATTCAATTGTTGTTTATTAGAGGAGGCAATGATGAGTTTGAAGTGAATGAAGAATTAGCTTATCTGAATACCTTATGTGGAACAACTATGAGTGAGGATATTTACAAGGAAATTAGTAAAGCATTACTTAATATAAACTGAGGTGGAATCTGCTAAGATGTGTTACAACTGATACGGTAAAAATAAGTGTGCAACAGAACCAGTCTTAGATTTACAAATCTGTGAAAATGTAGATTGTTTGAAGCATGTTTTCACTGTATTGTTCATCAGGAGATAATGATGAAAATATTTGTACCTGTTACGTGCTGAACCAATAATGTCACTGGTGACCTGCTTACCACACACAGCAGTTTGGTGGCTTAGTAATGGCCAAGTTTCAGTGTTATTTATGTATTTATTTATTTATTTTTGAGGTCAGGGTCAAAACTGAATTTTTTGTGTTGTTGTTGAGGTGAAGTCTTGCTCTGTCACCCCAGCTGGAGTGCAGTGTTGAGATCTTGGCTCAGTGCAACTTCTGCCTCCCAGGTTCAAGCAGTTCTCCTGCCTCCGCCTCCTGAGTATTTGGGACTACAGGCGCACGCCACCATGCCCAGCTAATTTTTATATTTTCAGTAGAGGTGGAGTTTCTCCATATTGGCCAGACTGGTCTCAAACTCCTGACCTCGTGATCTGCCTGCCTCGGCCTCCCAAAGTGCTGGGACTACGTGAGCCACCGTGCCCGGCCTGAAATTTTTTTGAATGGAAAGAACTGCCTTTTTCTACTGTTTCTGAACACTAAATGGCTTTGGAAATTAGGTTTTACTAAAGACTCGATAGTATTTCCTAATAAAATTAAAAGCAAAATGTTACTTATATGTAAAACATATTACTGTAAAGTCATTTTGATAGCCATTCAAATGACTAAAGTCATTCTGAGTTGCTATCAATGACTGAAGTCATTTTGATTACATACTTAATATGTAATATCAAGTGATATCACATCATATGTAATATCAAGCTGCTCTTTACACTTCATGTGCTGTCAGAAGTTAAACCAGGAAGCAAGCTCTTTATTCCCTTCCAAATTTGCACCATTAAATATTCTGAGCTCAAACTACAGCAATGTTTTTTTTTTTGGATTTCAGTAAAGAGCAAAGTAAATTTCTACACTTCAGAATTCATTTAAGTTTGCAGTGAGGAACTCTCACCTAACCTTCATTGGAAGTGATTAATCCGGATTGTAAATGACATGCTGAAGGGTAAATATCAAGAATAGAATTCTATAAATGCCTTCTAAGTGATGAATTTGCTCAATTAAAATCACGTTTATTGGTTGCTATTAGTATTTGCCATTACTTAACTGTGTGAAAGACATTTAAAAAAATGAAATAAGTAAAATCTCTTCATATGTCAATATTAACAGATTAACATTTGTAATTAATTTTGTTGATAGGGCGTTTTACCTTTGAACCCAAATTAAGTAAAATATTATTTTCCCACAGAGAAAAAATTCCATTCTCCTCCTTAAGAGACTTGTATTACAAAAATCTGCATTTATTATTTTTATTTTCTTATTTTGGATGTTGTCAGTGAAAAGCTTGTGGTAATTGTTTTCACTCTTATTATATACGTACCTACATAAGAACCTTGACATTGACTTTTGGCCTTGGAAGTCTAGTAATGCAAAATATTTACTGTCTGTTTCTTTAAAGAAAAAAAATTTACCAGCTCTTTGTTAGTTGGTTGAAACCAAGTGTTGAAAATTTGGTTCTGAGTTTCAGGAGAGAAGTTGGAATTGGATATATGTATCATTAGTACAAGATAGTAATAGAAAATATGGATGCTATTTTAGTGTATACTGTACATTATACTTATTTGGTTCACAAAATAAGTATATTTTTCTACTGTGTTTTCTATTTTGAAATGAGGCTGATTTTTCATTGAGCTTCTGAAATAGACTCTGGTCACTCAGTAACTGCTGTCTTTGATTTTGTGTTGAGGGGGCTGTTTCACATTCTTTACTTGACTACATGACAATTCTGTTTTGCTATATCGAACTTTAATTTTTAGCTATAACACTTGAAGTAGATCTTTTTTGAAGGCAAAGACCATACATGTATTTTGGCTCCATTAATATTGCTTGCAGTAACCACAGTGTTTTTATCAGAGGGAAAGCAAAAACTTGTTTACAGTGGAAAGCATAACAAAATCTGCGATCTTTTTGCCTGAGGACTCTTTCCAAAACAACTTACTGTAACAGACATCTAAGGTCAGTATTTCCTAATTAAGAATTTTCAGCTACAGCTCCCAGCCTTGGTCATCACTCACAGGGCCATTCCTTCCTTAATGCAGTGTGTATTTCATGTTGTTAGCACCTAGGGGCCATACTTTGCTTTGCTTAAAATAATATGTTGAAGAATTTTGTTCTACTTCATATCACTAATGACTTTTAAATTTTTTGTCCCTTTCTCTTTTTTTTTTAAATCAAATTTAAAAGTACAACATACCAATTAGGTATCACTTTTTGTAGCCATCTGAGAGCAGAGAATTTAATGTATTGATATTTTACTATACTCGGAATGATTTTTGGATCTGGAGTAGATGGGGATGAAATCCTTTCTTCCTGGCCTCTGAGGAGGCAACATACTTTCCTCCTTTTTTTTTCTGTTCTCATATGCTCTCCTCAGAATGCATCATTCTAGTGAATACTCAGTAAGTATTTGTTCCATCGAATTGAATAAAATGAGCAAAATAGAAGACTAACAATTGAAGAATAAGTAAATGTAGGGAGGAAGAAGTCAATTCACAAATGAGTTGCTCTACTTTTTGAAGAGTATATCAAGGGATAGAAAATCAGAGATTGATTGGTGTATCCTGACTTTTTATTGTATTCTTAGCTGATTTTTGTCTCTTTTAAGAAATGTAACTCCGTAAAGATATTTTTACTTTTGAGATCTTATGAATAGAAATTATTCAGACATATTCACTATATTTAGTATTCAAATTTTAACAAATGCATAGTATTCAAATTTTAACAAATATAAAATGGAAAAGGAGCTATCAAGTTGGTTTACAGACAGATGCAGACATTTCTAAGGATGCCGAATCACATCTAAAATTTTAGATCGACAGCCCTGCAGACTGATAGTGATCCTTCAGTGGTATCCTATTTTTCTACTCTCTGTTCTTACACATTTTTAACCCTTAAAAATTTATAGAACACTATCACTGGTCATTAGAGCAATGCAAATCAAAACCACATTGAGATACCATCTCACGCCAGTTAGAATGGCGATCATTAAAAAATCTGGAGACAACAGATGCTGGAGAGGATGTGGAGAAATAGGAACACTTTTACACTGTTGGTGGGAGTGTAAATTAGTTCAACCATTGTGGAAGACAGTGTGGCGATTTCTCAAGCATCTAGAAATAGAAATTCCATTTGACCCAGCAATCCCATTACTGGGTATATTCCCAAAGAACTATAAATCGTTCTTCCATAAAGACATGCACACGTATGTTCATTGCAGCCCTGTATACAATAGCAAAGACCTGGAACCCACCCAGATGCACATCAATGATATACTGGACAAAGAAAATGTGGCACACGTACACCATGGAATACTACGCAGCCATAAAAAACGATGAGTTCATGTCCTTTGTAGGGACTTGGATGAATATGGAAACCATCATCCTCAGCAAACTGACACAAGAACAGAAAACCAAACACCACGTTTTCACTCATAGGCAGGTGTTGAACAATGAGAACAGGTGGACTCAGGGAGAGGAGCATCACACACTGGGGGCAGTTGGAGGGGGCTAGGGGAGGAACAGTGGGGAGGGTGGGGAGGGATAACATGGGGAGAAATGCAGGATATAGTGTGCATCTATGCAACAACCCTGCATGACCTGCACATGTACCCCAGAACCTAAAGTAAAATAAAAAAAAAATTTATAGAACACTTCAAACATACAGAAAGAGAAGATGGTATAATGAACCCTCAAGTACTTACCTAGCTGCAACAATTATCAACTCATGGGCACTCCAGATTATTTTATCTGTCTTCCACCACCCCTACACCTTCTCTTGCCCTAGCACAACTAAATTGTTCTGAAGCAAAGTCCAGGAGTTGTATCATTTAATTAGTAAATATACTAGTTATGTGTTTGAGACCAGCCTGGGCAACATAGTGAGAGTCGGTCTGTCTGTCTGTCTGTCTGTCTGTCTCTCTCTCTCTCTCAGGCACACTCACATGCATGCACACACACACACACTCTTACACACATGGGGTCATGGTGTTAGGCGCCTGTTGCCTGTGGTCTTAGCTACTCGTGAGGCTGAGGTGGGAGGATTGCTTGAAACCAGGAGTTCCAGGCTGCAGTTAGCTATGATCATTGATCATTCCACTGCAGTCTGACCTGGCTGACAGAGTGAGACACTATCTCTTTTAAAACAAAAACTTTTGTGTGTGTATGTGTATGTGTGTGTGTGTATATATTATATTGGTAAAAACAAAGTGTTCGTTCATTCTCCTCTCTCTGGAAAACAAGCCAATACCATTGTCATACCAAAAATAAAATTAATTAGGTTTCCCTAATGTCATTAAACACCCAGTCAGTCCCCAAGCTTTCACAGTTGGTGCTCTTGTCCGTTTGCCCTCTTCTCCTTTTCTCCCCCTTCCTACCCCCAGTCTTTAGAATTGATTTTTTCAATTAGGACCCAAACAAGATCCCTGCAATGCTTTGGGTGATGTGTCTGCATTGCCACAGCTCTGGTTCTTTGTCCAACTTGGCCATCAGACTCATATGACGCAAGTGGCTTTAACACTGTTTATATTTAGATTCATATAAGGAATACGAGGAGGAGGCATAGCAGGTATTTCATCTTCATTTCAGGAAACCTCGTATTTACCCTAATATACATCTCTTTTTAGTTCTCATCTAAACAGAACATTTTGACGGCCATGGATGAGAGCCAAGGTATGTAGATGCTACCTTATCAAGCAAAGACCAAGCCTTGATTTTTTCATTAAGTTTTTTTGTATCATTTTAGTTATGTAGGCCCAAGGCCAGTGTACCATTTCATAGCTTTCTCCATCGAGGGAAATTCCATACAGCAGATGAAGCTGATTTAACATTCTGGATTTATCCTAATTCTCCTGTTACCAGGAAATATATGTTGAGAAGAGGGACCCTGGGGTCATTCCCAGGGAAGTCTGACTCAGCGCTGGAAAATGTTAACCCTTTACTCACCTTGTGTCTTAAGTATCTTTTTATCTGTTTTTCATTTTTTTCTTTCTTCTTTTTTTATTTAAGGAAAGCATTTCATTTGTCCTGTAGTTTTCCACATTCTGGATTTTGATAATTGCATCCTTGTGGTGTTATTTAATGTGTTTCTTTTTCTTTCTTTTTTTTTTTTAAATATATTTTATTGCACTTTAGGTTCTGGGGTACATGTGCAGAAAATGCAGGATTGTTGCATAGGTACATACATGGCAATGTGGTTTGCTGCCTCCATCCCCGTCACCTATATCTGGCATTTCTTCCCATGTTATCCCTCCCCAGCTCCCTACTCCCACTGTCCCTCCCCTAGTCCCCCCACCAACAGACCCCAGTGTATGATGCTCCACTCCCTGTGTCCATGTGTTCTCATTGTTCAATACCCACCTATGAGTGAGAACATGCGGTGTTTGATTTTCTGTTTTTGTATCAGTTTGCTGAGAATGATGGTTTCCAGATTCATCCATGTCCCTACAAAGGACACAAACTCATTGTTTTTGATGGCTGCATAGTATTCCATGGTGTATATGTACCACATTTTCTTTGTCCAGTCTATCATCGTTGGGCATTTGGGTGGGTTCCAGGTCTTTGCTATTGTACACAGTGCTGCAGTGAACATACGTGTGCATGTGTCTTTATAATAGAATGAGTTATAATCCTTTGGATATATACCCAGTAATGGGATTGCTGGGTCAAGTGGAATTTCTATTTCTAGGTCTTTGAGGAATTGCCACACTGCTTTCCACAATGGTTGAACTAATTAAGACTCTCACCAACAGTGTAAAAGTGTTCCTATTTCTCCACATCCTCTCCAGCATCTGTTGTCTCCAGATTTTTTAATGATCGCCATTCTAACTGGCATGAGATGGTATTTCAATGTGGTTTTGATTTGCGTTTCTCTAATAACCAGTGAAGATGAGCATTTTGTCATATGTTTATTAGCCTCGTGTATGTCTTCTTTTGAAAAATGTCTGTTCATGTCCTTTGCCCGCTTTTCAATGGGTTTGTTTGTTTGTTTCTTGTAGATTTGTTTTAGTTCTTTGTAGATTCTGGATACTAGCCCTTTGTCAGATGGGTAGATTGCAAAAATTTTTTCCCATTCTATTGGTTGCTGGTTCACTTCAATGATTTTTTCTTTTGCTGTGCAGAAGCTGTGGAGTTTAATTAGATCCCTTTTGTCTATTTTGGCTTTTGTTGCCAATGCTTTTGGTGTTTTGGTCATGAAGTCCTTGCCTATTATGTCCTGAATGGTTTTGCCTAGGTTTTCTTCTAGGGTTTTTATGGTGTTATGTCTTATGTTTAAGTCTTTAGTCTTAAAGAATTAATTTTAGTGTAAGGTATCAGGAAGGGGTCCAGTTTCTGCTTTCTGCACATAGCCAGTTTTCTCAACATCATTTATTAAACAGGGAATCCTTTCCCCATTGCTTGCTTTTGTCAGGTTTTTCAAAGATCAGATGGTTGTAGATGGGTGGCATTGCCTCCGAGGCCTCTGTTCTGTTCCATTGGTCTATATCTCTGTTTTGGTACCAGTACCTTGCTGTTTTGATTACTGTAGCCTTGTGGTGCAGTTTGAAGTCAGGTAGCGTAATGCCTCCAAGCTTTATTCTTTTTGCTTAGAATTGACTTGGGTATGCAGGCTCTCTTTTGGTTTCATATGAAGTTTAAGGTGTTTTTTTCCAGTTCTGTGAAGAGGGTCATAGGTAGCTTGATGGGGATAGCGTTGAATCTGTAAATTACTTTGGGCAGTATGGCCATTTTCGCGATATTGATTATTCCTAACCGTGAGCATGGAATGTTTTTCCGTCTGTTTGTGTCCTCTCTTATTTCATTGGGCAGTGGTTTGTAGTTCTCCTTGAAGAGGTCCTTAACATTCTTTGTTAGTTGTATTCCTAGGTATTTTATTCTTTTTGTAGCAATTGTGAATGGCAGTTCGTTCTTGATTTGGCTCTCTTTAAATCTGTTACTGGTGTATAGGGATGCTTGTGATTTCTGCACATTGATTTTGTATCCTGAGACTTTGCTGAAGTTGCTTATCAGTTTCAGGAGATCTTGGGCCGAGACGATGGGGTCTTCTAAATATACAATTGTGTCGCCTGCAAATAGAGACAATTTGACTTCCTCCTTTCCTAATTGAATACTCTTTTATTTCTTTTTCTTGCCTAATTGCTCTGGCTAGAACTTCCAATACTGTATTGAATTGGAGTGGTGAGAGAGGGCATCCTTGTCTAGTGCCAGATTTCAAAGGGAATGCTTCCAGTTTTCGCCCATTCAGTATATGATATTGGCTGTGGGTTTTTCATAAATAGCTTTTATTATTTTGAGCTTTGTTCTGTTGATACCTAGTATATTGAGAGTTTTTAGCATGAAGGGCTGTTGAGTTTTGTCAAAGGCCTTCTCTGCATGTATTGCGATAATCATGTGGTTTTTGTTTTTAGTTCTGTTTATGTGGTAAATTACGTTTATAGACTTGCGTATGTTGAACCAGCCTTGCCTCCCCTGGATGAAGCCTACTTGATCATGATGGATAAGCTTTTTGATGTGCTGTTGCAGTCGGTTTGCCAGTACTTTATTGAAGATTTTTGCATCTATGTTCATTATAGATATTGGCCTGAAGTTTTCTTTTCTTGTTGAGTCTCTGCTGGGTTTTGGTATCAGGACGATGTTGGTCTCATAAAATGATTTGGGAAGGATTCTCTCCTTTTGGATTGTTTGGAATAGTTTCAGAAGAAGTGGTACCAGCTCCTCTTTGTATGTCTGGTAGAATTCAGCTGTGAACCATTGGGACCTGGACTTTTTTTGGTTGATAGGCTATTAATTGCTACCTCAACTTCAGCCCTTGTTATTGGTCTATTCAGGGTTTGGATTTCTTCCTGGTTTAGGCTTGGGAGGGTGCAAGTGTGCAGTAATTTATCCATTTCTTCGAGGTTTACTGGTTTATGTGTATAGAGTTGTTTGTAGTGATCTCTGATGGCAGTTTGTATTTCTCTGGAATCTGTGGTGATATCCCCTTTATCATTTTTTATTGCATCTATTTGATTCTTTCTCTTTTCTTTTTTATTAATCTGGCTAGTGGTCTGTCTATTTTGTTGATCTTTTCAAAAACCCAGCTCCTGGATTTATTAATTTTTTGAAGGGTTTTTTGTGTCTCTATCTCCTTCAGTTCTGCTCTGATCTTAGTTATTTCTTGTCTTCTGCTAGGTTTTGAGTTGTTTTGATCTTGCTCCTCTAGCTCTTTCAATTTTGATGATAGGGTGTCGATTTTAGATGTTTCCTTGCTTCTCATGTGGGCATTTATTGCTATAAATTTTCCTCTAGACACTGCTTTAAATGTGTCCCAGAGATTCTGGTACGTTGTATCTTCATTCCATTGATTTAGAAGAAAATCTTTCTATCTCCCTTCATTTCATTGTTTATCCATTCAACATTCAAGAGCCAGTTGTTCTGTTTCCATGAAGTTGTGTGGTTCTGTTAGTTTCTTAATCCTGAGTTCTAATTTGATTGCCCTGTGATCTCAGAGACTATTTGTTATCATTTCCTTTCTTTTGCATTTGCTAAGGAGTGATTTACTTCCAATTCTGTGGTCAGTTTTAGCGTAGGTGTGATGTGCTGTTGAGAAGAATGTATATTCTGTGGATTTGGAGTGGAGAATTCTGTAAATGTCTATTAGGTTTGCTTGGTCCAGATCTGAGTTCAAGTCCTGGATATCCTTGTTAATTTACTGTCTCATTGATCTGTCTAATATTCATAGTGGAGTGTTAAAGTCTCCCACTATTATTGTTTGGGAGTCTAAGTCTCTTTGTAAGTCATTAAGAACTTGCTTTATGTATCTGGGTGCTCCTGTATTGGGTGCGTATATACTTAGGATCATTAGCTCTTCTTGTTGCATTGATCCTTTTACCATTATGTAATGTCCTTCTTTGTCTCTTTTGATCTTTGTTGGTTTAAAGTCTATTTTATCCGAGACTAGGATTGCAACTCCTGCTTTTTTTTTGGTCTGCATTTGCTTGGTAAATCTTCCTCCATCCCTTTATTTTGAGCCTCTGGTGTCCTTGCACATAAGATGGGTTTCCTGGTTACAGCACACTGATGGGTTTTGACTTTTTATCCAATTTGCCAGTCTGTGTCTTTTGATTGAGGCATTTAGCCCATTTACATTTAAGGTTCATATTGTTATGTGTGAATTTGATCCTGCCATTTTGATGCTAGCTGGTTGTTTTTCATGTTAGTTGACGCAGTTTCTTCATTGTGTTGATACTGTTTACCATTTAGTACTTTTTTGGAGTGGCTGGTACTAGTTGTTCCTTTCTGTGTTTAGTGCTTCTTTTAGGAGCTCTTGTAAGGCAGGCCTGTTGGTGATGAAATCTCTGAGCATTTACTTGTTTGTAAAGCATTTTATTTCTCTTTAGCTTATGAAGCTTAGTTTGGCTGGCTATGAAATTCTAGGTTGAAAGTTCTTTGCTTTAGGGATGCTGGCTTATAGGGTTTCTGCCGAGAGATCTGCTGTGAGTCTGATGGGCTTCCCTTTGTGGGTAACGTAACCTTTCTCTCTGGCTGCCCTTAGCATTTTCTCCTTCATTTCAATCCTGGTCAATCTGATGATAATGTGCCTTGGGGTTGCTCTTCTTGAGGAATATCTTTGTGGTGTTCTCTGTATTTCCTGGACTTGAACATTGGCCTGTCTTGCTAGGTTGGGGAAGTTCTCCTGGATAATAGCCTGTAGAGTGTTTTCCAGCTTGGATTCATTCTCTCGGTCACATTCAGGTACACCTATCAAACGTAGATTAGGTCTTTTCACATAATCCCATATTTCTTGGAGGCTTTGTTCATTTCTTTTCACTCTTTTTTCTCTATCTTACCTTCTCATTTTATTTCATTGAGTTGATCTTCAATCTCTGATACCCTTTCTTCTGCTTGGTCGATTTGGCTATTGAAACTTGTGTATGCTTCGTCAAGTTCTTGTGTTTTTCATCTCCATCAATTCGTTTATATTCTCTAAGCTGTTTATTCTTGTTAGCTTTTCATCAAACCTTTTTTCACGGTTCTTAGTTTCTTTGCATAGGATTAGAATGTGTTCTTTTAGCTCAGAGAAGTTTGTTATTACCTACTTTCTGAAGCCTGTTTCTGTCAATTCATCAGACTCATTCTCCATCCAGCCTTGTTCCCTTTCTGGTGAGGAGTTGTGATCCCTTGTAGGAGGAGAGGCGTTCTGGTTTTGGGTGTTTTACTCCTTTTTGTGCTGGTTTCTTCTCATCTTTGTGGATTTATCTACCTGTGGTCTTTGCAGTTGGTGACTTTAGGATGGGGTCTCTGAGTGGACATTCTTTTTGTTGATGTTCAAACTATTTCTGTTTCTTAGATTTCTTTCTAACAGTCAGGCCCCTCTGCTGTAAGACTGCTGGAGGTGCACTCCAGACCCTACGTGCCTGGGGATCACCTGCGGCAGCTGCAGAACAGTAAGGGTTGCTGCCAGTTTCTTCTTCTGTTATCTTTGTTCCAGAAGGATACCCGCCAGGTGTCAGCCTGAGCTCTCCTTTATGAGGTGTGTCTTTGGATATATTGGGGTTGGGGAGCTGCTTGAGGAGATGGTCTGCCTCTTACAGGAGCTCAAGTGCTCATCTGTGAGCTCCATTTTTCTGTTCAGAGTTGCTGGGCAGGTACGTTTAAGTCTACTGCAGTGGAACTCTATTTAATGTGTTTCTTTATCCCCAGGTTGTGTTGTCAACTGGAAATCACATCTAGACACTTGAACCGAATTTAGCATTTTGGCAAGACTATTTCACAGCTGTACATTGCATATTACATCATAACAGGGGTCTCATGTCTAGTCGTCTTACTTTTGCTAATCTGTGGGTTATGTGTTGTTAACTTGATTCAGCCTTTATAAGATTTTATCAATTTTTTTACCTAGTGGTTAAAAAAAAAAGCTGAACTGTTGGCTCAATTAGGTGCAGACAAACATATTCTGTAATGGGTCAGATAATAAATATTTTAGGCTTTGCAAGCCACATAAATATGTATCAAATAATTTTGTTTCTTTTTTCATCCCTTTGCAAATATAAAAGCCATCCTTAGCTCCCTGGTCATCCATATTCACGGTACAGGCCAGATTTACTCTGGCCTGGATCTATTTTTTTATTAAGGATTGCAAAATTGTGCTATTTTAACTTTATTTCTTCTTGTTGTAGTTGGAATTCCTCTGAAAAGATTTTTTTTATATAAATTTGGTTACCTTGCTGAATTGTGTCTGTAGAAAAGGTAGAATGAATGCCTAATTCCTTCCATTTTATTTAAGATATTAAAATATGAATTGGTTCTCCAGAGTTCTGCAAAGGTAATTCTTAAGTATTTTGGTGTGTTTTTGTTTTAACTTTTAACCAAGAATCATTATGCACTTGGGAGATTTTCTTTAGCAAAGCACTTCTGATGTGCTTCAAACCATTGCCTATTGGGTAGCAGAGGTTCCTTCAAGTTGGCTCCTATTAATAGATTATTTTGGCATGGTCTCAGTGTCTTTCTAGAGCATCATTTGAGGAGTTTGACTTATGTACACATGCATGAAACGATCATCATAATCATGATAATGAATGTTTTCATCACCTTCAAATTTTTCTTGTGCTTTTTTATAACTCATTCTTCTCTACATCCCCAACTACAGAGAGCTGATCTGCCTCTGTTAGTATAGATTGGCTTGCAGTTTCTAGAGTTTTATGTAAATAAAACCATCTAGTGTGTTCCCCTATTTTTCTGGTTTCCTTAATACAGCCTAACAGCCTAGATTGTTAGATTCCTTTATACCATTGTATATATGATAACTGATTTCTTTTTGTTGCTGAATAGCATTTAATGGTAGGGCTATACCAAAATTTGTTTACTTATTTACCTGTTGATAGATGCCTGGTTTGATTATGTTTTCTGATTAACAAATATAGTGGTCTTGAACCTTTACTTGTGAATCTTTCTGTGGACATGTGCTCTCATTTTTCTAGGGTGAGATATGGCTGAATGGTTTATTCCATTTTATTTTTCCACTAGCAATTTTTGAGAGGTCCCTTTGTTTCACCTTGGCACTAACACCCAATATGGTCTGTCAGTGTTAGCCATTGTAGTGAGTATATAGTTATTATACCTCACTGCAATTTTAATTCGGATTTCTTTTATGACTAATGATGTTGAACACACACACACACACACACACACACACACACACACACACACACTCTTAAGAGAATCTTGCTTAATTGGCCAGATTGGTCTCAAACGATTGGCCTCCAGTGATCCTCCCCCTTTGGCCTCCCAAAGTGCTAGATTGCAGGCATGGGCCATGGTGGCTGGCCTCATATATTTTTAGATTGAGTGCCTACTCAAATCTTGTTTTCTTTGGCATACTATATAGTGCTAGGCATACTATTTAGTGCTAGGATTTCTTTTATATTCTGGATACAAGTTCTTTATTGGATATATGTTGAAAATATCTTTCTCTCATTAGATGACCTGTGTTTGCTTTTACTTAACACTGTATTTTGTAAAAGCAACAGTTTTATATTTTGATAAAGTCCAGTTTATCATATTTTCAGGTATAATTTGTAGTTTTTGTGTTTTAAATCCAACCTAAGGCCACCAACCTTTTCTCCTATTTGTTTTTCTCCCTAGAAATTCTGTAATTTTAGCTCTTATATTTAGGTCTGTTATTTGATTTTAGTTCATTTTTTCATGTTGTATGAGATAACAGTTGAGGTTCATTCTTTTACATATGGGTATAGAATTGTTCCAACACCATATGTTGAATGTAATCCTTTTCCTTTGTCTTAGAACTTTGTTTATACTCAATTGACTGTATATATTTGGGTCTATTTCTGAACTCTCTGTCTCCCTTTACACCAGTTTCACACTGAGTTGATTAGTGTTGCTTGAAATCATAATGTAAGTCTTCTAACTTTATTGTTTTTAGAAAAAATGTTATATTATAAATTATTTACATTTCTATGAATTTTAGAATTACCTTCTCAGTTTTTACCAAAAAAAAAAAAAAAGTGCCTCCTTTATTATTTTCATTTGGATTACATTGAATTTATAGATCACTTGGGGGAGAATTGGCATCTTTACAATATTGACTTTCCTCATCCATGAGCATGGTATATCTCTCTGTTGCATTTAGGTCTTCTTGAAATTCAACAGTGTTTTTGTAGTTTTTGTTTATAGGTCTTGCACATCTTTTGTCATATTTACTCTTAAGTATTTTGTAATGTTATTATGAATGGTACTTTAAGAAACTTAGTTTCCAAATGTTTATTACTATTATTTAAAAATAAAATTGATTTCTATACTTTGGCATTGTATTCTACCACCTTCCTAAACTTACTTATTATGTCTTGTAGTTGTTTTTTAGATTTATTAGAATTTTCTTGATAGACAATCATGTTGTCTGCAAATAAAGACAGTTTTACTTCATTCTTTATGACTTCTATGTCTCTAGTGATCTGCTTCTGGGACTACAGGCACTTGCCACCATACCTGGCTAACTTACATAATTTTAATGGAGATGGTGTTTCACCATGTTAAACAGCCTGGTGTTGAACTCCTGGCTTCAGGTGATTGCCTGCGTTTGCCTCCCAACGTGCCAGGATTAAAGGTATGAGCCAACATGTCCAACCTTTTTCTCCATTTGCTTTTAATATTGTTATGCATCTATCGAATAGCTTTTAGTTTACAGTTCATTTTCCTTCACTTCTAAGTCAAAAGCCTTTTGCTGACTCTACTCAATGCCCTATATATTAGGAAATCTTTTTCTTCTGGCTAGAAAGGAATTGTTTTGCCTGTTTCTTTCTAGCACTTCTTTTTCTGGCCCCTGTAGTTTCTGTACATGTACACTTTGATCAGTATTCTAGAGAACCTTTCTATCATTCTCTCCATAGGTCTTTAAAGCTTGCTTCTCTTTCATACTCTGCCCTACAAATTTTTGCTAACTTAGTGTTATTGATAGCTTAACTCTTTTTATGTTGCTAGGGCTCCCATGCTTTATTGGGGTTCCCCATCTATATGTTGAAATCTGGAAACTCTTTATGCAGTATGTTGGAGAATCTGTGAGCTCATCTCATCTATTTCCCTTGTCTCAGTCATCATGGCTTTGCACTGCCATTTGTCCAATGTCTGAAAATGTTTTTCATATGTTTTGTCTCATTTGTAAATTCTTTAATGTAAAAGGGTAAATTCAGTCCCGGTCACTTTATTTTGGCCAGAAACAAAAGTGTTTTGCCAATGTTTCCTTTAGCATTTTTGCATTGGTATTGTTGAGAATGGTTGCAAACTTTTTTAAAAAACTTTGTCACATTTCAGAATTATTATCAGGTTTATTTCATAAGAAAAGTATCAGATATTTTCTTTGTTTCTCTGTTTTTAGTAGTTTATATAGTACTTGTATCATCTAGTCATTAAGGGTTGAGTAGAAGAAGTACTTTAGATTCTCTGTTTCTCCTGTGCTGATTGAACTTCTTAGACTTTTCTGGGATTAGTTTTAGAAATTTTTATTTTTCTACAAAATTATCCAGTTTAACTGGGTTTTCAAAATCACTTACATAAGTTTATGTACTCTCTCTCTCTCCTTTTTTTTTTTTAATAAATTTTCTCTATTTTGATGGTTATCTATTTTTTGCCCTTTCTAATTTTTCATATTTTTTCTTTATGCTTTGCTTTCTGATTAGTTTAATTTACTACACTTAAAAAATTAGTCATTTTTATGAGCTTTTATTATGATTATGAAAGTAAACATGTTCATTAAAAAAAGGTTTAGAAAATTTGACAAAAGCACAAACCATTGGATAAAAATCAGCTAGTCTACCACCCAGAGATAACCATTGTTAACAGTTTGGCAATTTCTGGTATGTTGGTATGCATATAATTGCATGTTAATTTTAACACAACCGAGATCAGTTTTCTGTGCACATTCTTGTATTGATTTCCTAGGGCTGGCATAATAAAATACCACAACCTGGGTGGTTAAAGTAACAGAAATTTATTCTCTGGTGGTTTCAAAGGCAAGAAACCCTAAATCAAGGTGTAGGCAGTGCCATGTTCTTTCCAAAGCTATAGGAGAGAATTCTTTCTTGCTGTTTCTAGCTTCTGCTTATTGCCAGCAGTCCTTGGTGATCCTTGGCTTTGGCAGCATGACTCCATTCTCTGTGTGCATACTCATATCTGGACACATGGCCTTAAGACATCCCCTGTTTTTTTCAAGAACAACAGTCATTGGGTTAGGGTCCCACCCTACTCTCATCTGACTTCATCTTAACTTAATTATATCTACAAAGATCCTGTTTTCAAATCAAGTCACATTCACAGATTCCTGGCATATGTGAATTCTTCAGCGATACTAGTCAACCCAATACAGCATTCTATTGTTATTTTCCTTTCTGTGGATTTCAAAGCTTTCTTTGTACTTTTATTTCTATCAGTGAATTTTAGGGTCTACTGCTAGGCAGAGTTCATACTGGAATATATCAGCATTGTGATGTGCTAGCATTTAGTTGTACCTACAGTTTAGCAATAAACACAGATTTCCATCATGACCTGACAATGCTTCATCATAGAAAAGAAAATCAGAGCTTGTTAAATTTTCTTAGAACTTATAGCCTGGTTAATTTTAGAAAACAAGAATGCTCGTTCTGACATTGTTCTTGAAAATAATTTAACTGTGTTATATCTCTAAGTGAATAGAGTGAATTGTGAATCATAAAAAATGGAATAATCTAATTGCATCAAAAAACTGGAAAAGAAAATGGTGGCTTGAGTGTTTTTGCTTTGTGTGTTGTAACAAGTCATTACTGGCCCTTTTTCCTGGTACTTATCCTGGTCCTTACATAAACTACAACATATCTTTAGTCATTTTTCTCATTTGCTGAACAAATGTTTATCTACCACCTCCAGTTCTATTTTTGTTATCTCAAGAGTCAGTAGTTATTCCATATAATAATGGTGAATTAAGTATTATTGTGGCCGGTGTGTAACGCTTTACGTTTTAACTAGTCTAGACAGAGGATTGTGGAAGGCAGAGTTTGAAAAAGGACCAAAAATTCTTTGAGGACACTGTGTATTATGCAGTGTGCTATGTTGCATATGCTATTTTTCTTTAACTCCTATAATGCTGTGAAAGGTAGGCATTATACCCATTTTAAATACTAGAAAAATGAAAACAAAATCCTATCACTAGTTATTGGTATAATTGGAACTAGAGCTCAGGCCTTAATTTCCTGAGATTTTTGCTTGTAACACTGGTTCTTTTATTAATATACATATATCCAAGCTCCAGTGTAAAAATAGGAAATATGCATGAACATCCTCTTAAATTTTCTATAAGGCGGCCCATTTTAAAAAATTGAAGTGGAATTTTGCTCATTTTCTTCTGTTTAAATTTTTATTAATGCACTTTCTCTTTGTAGTAAATTGTAGGCTAATAAAAGTTCTTCATTTGTTAGAAGGTCAGAGAAAGTAGATTTTATGTTTTTTTCTAATTAAATAATTTTATTGGGAAAAAAGCAATACTTTGAACATGAAAGCAAAAAGACCGTTATTCAGTCAGTTTAGTGGATCATGTGCCATGAGCACAATGTGCAAGGTGGTCCTGGCAGACTGTTCACAACCTGCAGGAAGATGTCATGTTTTTATGCTACTAGTTTTTTTTTTTTACGTTATTGCATCCAATGACATGGGGAATTTTAGGTGTTTAAAAAACTATCTAAAAAGTTGACTATTGTTGTTTGAAGCGTAATAGTGATAGTGTGTCTTCTACCTCTGGCAAGCGTGCAGTCACCGTTTGTCTCAATAGCTCTGTGTGATCCAAGAACGCACAGATATACTATTATTTACGTAGGGTTTTTATGGTTTACATCAGTAAAGAAATTTTATCAGAGGGTGTGTGTGTAAAAAAATTTTATCAGAGGGTGTGTGATCTCAAGGAATGCTTTATGATGATAATAATGGCAGGCTGTATTAGCATGATTAAAGTCTGAAGCCTCCTGTTCCTGAAGAAGGGGCCACTATTCTTTCTTGAGCCTTTTCCTTCCACTCTGACCCCCATCAGTCCTCTTTACCAAGTACTCATTTACATTCTAGTTAATAGTGTGGTGTCAGCTGTTCCCAAAGATGCTTTCTTCAAGCTAGTGAGTTGTTTCTATGATGATGGCTTGTTTCAGAGCTTTCACCATGTCTTTTTAGTCTTGGGAGATCAAATGACAAATGATCACAGTCAAGGGCTAGATTATGGTTTTTTGATAACATGTCTCAAACTAGGGTTAGCAGTTTCTTTACTTAAGGTGTATTTCTGGGTTGAATTCTATAAACTGTTCTATAGTAGTAATGTCACGTGCCTCAATTTTTGCTTCTGCGACTCACATACTATACAGCAATAAACTCAAATTATTATGCATTATCAGATTCTATTATAAATAGCAATACAGTATCAATCAGTTATCTTTTTTGAGTGTTTTTGTCTTGAAGCAAAGTGCTAAGATTCTTCTTATAAAAATCGAGCTAACATAACTTTTCTATCTCTTATAATTGAAATCAATTACTTAAAAAAATATAGCTTTGTATTATGACCATTGAAAATAATGAAGTATGGTTATATAATTGCCCAGTTGGTGCATAACCTTTATAAGGCATCATTCATAATGAAAGAATAGGGTTTTTGTTTGTTTGTTTTTTGTTTTTGTTTTTGAGACAGAGTTTTGCTCTTGTTGCCCAGGCTGGAGTGCAATTGTACGATCTCTGCTTACTGCAACCTCTAACTTCCAGGTTCAAGTGATTCTCTTACCTCAACCTCCCGAGTAGCTGGGATTACAGGCATGCACCATGCGCCACCATGCCCGGCTAATTTTGTATTTTTAGTAGGAACACGGTCTCTCCATGTTGATCAGACTGGTCTTGAACTCCTGACCTCAAGTGATCCACCCACCCCGGCCTCCCAAAGTGTTGGGATTGTAGGCATGAGCTACTGTGCCCAGCCAAGAGTAGGTTTTGTTAGAACAGATACATTAAACTTAAGTAAACAATTAAGAATTTATAAAATTATTATAAATATATTTGTATAATACATATAGTTAAAATATATATTCTTTATAACCATATTTACTAAAATATACGTTATTTAAAGTGCTTCTGTTGTCATGACGTCACAGTGAGATGATGTAATACCCTAGGGAGTAGTGAGAGCGGTTCATTGTTCACCCTCTTATGGTACCTTTTGACTATTGCGTTATGTTTAGAATTTAGGTTGTACAGAATGTTTTAAAAAGCTCTGTGTGTTATTAATTTGTATTGGAGTGTATTTCTTGAGTTCATGGATAATGCAATTGCTTGGTTGATTCACACTTTAAAATAAAACAATAATTTTGTCGAACTAGAGTTATTTGTGTTTCACAAGGTACTCGATCTGGTTGTTAAGAACAATTTCTGAGAGTACCATTGTATTTTCTGTTTCTTTTTTTTTTGCCTTCTATTTAGTTAGCATATACAAATGCAAAACTTTGATTTAATGTCTGCTGCTTTATTTTCCCATGCTTTGCAAGCTTAAATGATTATTTATAGTATTTTTTAAAATCTGTATTAATGGATAGTTTTGGCCGAGATAACAGTCTTTTAGGCTGCCCTAATAATTTTTAGTTGAGTTTTATGCAACCATCTCTCTAACTTTGACAGGCAAAATAATTAGAGTGTATTTTTTGAGAATCTTTGCTAAGGATGCCTTAAATATTTCTTTTAACTCCTGGCCTCTAGGAATATGATGATTTTCTGTTTTTAAAAGATGTGGCAGTATATTGTTATTGGCGAAATGTGTTTTTGTTTGTATTCATTTACAGCTCTATCTCCTGTTTTTCTGATGATCAAACTAATTTCTGAAATTTACGTTACACTTTTAGTGACAGAATAAAATTAACGAATTAAATGTTATCCTAAGATGACCAAGTGTTCAGGCATGAAATGTTCTGAAAATCATTTCACACATTTATCTTGTGCTGTATTGAAATTTTGATCATTAAACTTATGGGGCACTTTTCTATACTTGAAAATAAATGTACAGTATGAAAGTGTTTTAAAGTGTCTATGAGTTTCTCTGTATTCTACTTTACAAATGGATTTTTATTATAGTGATAGGAAGATAGCAGTAAATAAAGTGTCAAAAATGTTTGTTAAATATTTATTATTTTTGTTAAATATTTAAGGAAAATATGTTGCGGGCCACACCCTTAGCTAGAAGCTTCGTAAAGCAGTGTCAACCCCTTTCAGTGAAGCCTCGCACAGATACGGAGGCTGCTTAGTAACTGCAGCAGCCCCACGTAGGAGAGACTTTCTCTTTCTGGAACCCCTGTAGGCTTAGGAAATACCTTTGCATGGCTGAAGTCTCATGTGTAGCCAGTGGATTGTCTCCAGGAGTTCTTGCTTCTTGGTGCTCCTCAGAATTCGCTAAAGTAAACTGAGGGTCACGAGCCTAAAATTGTGTAGGCTGCATTGTCACCCCACAGTTCTTCCCACACAAGGTGCTAGCAGAATAGGGTGTAGGCTTCTCACTCTAATCACATCTTCACATCTCCATTTGCCACCTGTGGTTATGTCCCTACCTTCAGTCTGGTTGGAGTCAAGTTTTCATGCCTGGAAGCCATTCTGCTCTAATAATAATAAACACTTAATGAGTGCCTATGCTGTTTCAGGCCTTTTCTGAATAATTTACAGACATTAGCTTGTTTATTTTTCCCACCCACCCCGTGAGGTTAAGGACTTATATTATTTTGAATTTATAGTGAGGCAAATAACAATTAAGTAATTTATTTGCTTAAGGTCAAAAAGTTAGTGAAATATCAGCTTGGGATTCGTATCCACCGGGCTAACTTGCTCTTAATGTGATTTGTCCCGTCCATGTGCATAGTGAATGATTTCTCTATTTCCGGTTCCATGAGGACTTGCCCTAAGAGGTTGTTGGTGAAGAGTATTGGCCCCAGTGTCCTGCATTCTTAAGTTCAAGTCCTGACTGGGCTACTCTTGCTGTGTGACCTTGGGAAAGCCTCTTTTATAAGGTAGTACTACTTTCCTTCATATATTCAAAAGTGTTTATTGAGGGCCTACTATGTATCAGGCACTCTTTGAGGTGTTAGGGATATTGTGCTGGGGATAAAGTTCCTGTCTTCATGGAGTTTAGATTCTAGTGGTGGAGACAGACAGGTAAATGGCAGACCAGATTAAAATGTCAGATTGTGAACAGTGTAATGAGGAACAATAAGGCAGGAGATGTAGGACTATTTTGTACAGAGAACGTTTAGGGGTAGCCTTTGAAGTGGTGATGTTTGATCTGAGATATGCAGGAAGTGAGGGAGAGAGACCGGAGGGTGTCTAGAGAAAAGTGTCTTAGGCAAAGCAAAAGGTCCTGGGGTGGAAAAGCAAAGAAGCCACTATGAGCAGAGTGTTGGGAGGGAGAGCGGTAGGAAATGAGACTGGGAGGCGATCAGGAACCAGGGCAAACTTTGCATTTTATTCATCATGCAATGGGAGTTGCCATGAGCAGGGGATTGGCATGACCTAATGGAGTTTTAAGTCTTGTGTGGCGTTGCAAGGAGGATATCCTGTCATAGAGTCAGAATGGAAGAAGAGAGAATGTGTTGCTCTTGTGATAGTCCAGGAGAGAAATGGTGGAAACAGCATCCTAGGGTGAGCCCCTCCTCTGGAGGCTTGTAGTCCAGAACACTCTTCTGCCAGCTGTCCATGGCCCAATCTGGTTACATTATTTAGTCTTACCAATCCCTTCCTTCCCTGGCATCTCCAAGCCTGGTTACTCTTCTGTATTTCTTTCCTCTGGAGCATTCATCACTCTCTCATGTATGGTATCATTTGCTTATTATTAGGTTGATTGTTTATTGACTTTTATCAGTTGCTAGAGCTTAAGCTGCTCAAGGGCAGGGATTTTTCTATTTTGCTCTGTCATGTGTCCCAGATACTTTGAGTAGAGCCTGACAGAGTGTATGCTTGGCAGGTATTTGCTGAATCTGTGGCTTGAGTGCTGGTGGAGGATGTGAGAATAGATTTAGTTTGAAGACAAACAGGATTTTCTTCTAGATGTTCTTGTCCATTTCCAGAAGTTATTCTAGTAGACTGGAGGTAATAAAGTTAACTTGGTACCTGACATAAAATGCAATCTCAATAAACCATTAATATATCATTTTAAGGCCTCAGTTAAGGGTTACATGGTACTCTTTTATAGGAAACTAAATTAATAGAAGAAAGTACAGATTAGAGGTCAGCAAACTCTGGCCCATGGGCCAAAATCAGCCCATTGCCTGCTTTTGTAAATAAAGTTTAATTGCAATAGAAGAACCATGCTCATATGTTTACATCTGGCTCTTTCCAGGAAAAAATGTGCCAGCCCCTGATATAGAGAGTGTTATACTGAGTTTATGGTATTATATATTTTGCAGTATAGATCGTACTGCCATTTGACAAGTTGTTATAATGAAGTAATTGTTGATGAAAGCAAATATTGAACAACAGGAAAGTATTTGGTTATGAATCAATATAAACTTATCTTCACCAAGTCGGTTTATTTATAAAATATCAAAAGACAGAATTGAAAAGTTCTACAGTTAATTAAGTTGAAGCATCACTGAATATTTTAGGTCCCCATTCTCTCCCATACTTGATCATCATAACATGCCACAACCTAAGTCCAGACCTAGGGACACTTCTCAGATAACAGTTCTTGAATCACAGCACCAGGCCAGAATGGCAAACAGCATCATTTTCTTCAACTCAGTGATGGGGTTAGACTTTGTGTCCCCAGCCAAATCTCATCTTGATTTGTAATTCCTGTCATTCCCATAATCCCCATGTGTCAAGGGAGAGTCCATGTAACAGTAATTGAATTCTGGGGATGGTTTCCCCATGCTGTTCTCGTGATAGTGAGTGAGTTCTCACGAGATCTGATGGCTTTATGAGGGGCTTTCTCCCTCATCACTCCGCACTTCTCCTTCCTGCCGCCTTCTGAAGAAAGTGCCTCGCTTCCCCTTCCCCTTCCACCGTGATAGTAAGGTTCCTGAAGCCTCCCCAGTATGCCTAACTGTGAGTCAGTTAAACCTCTTTCCGTTATAAATTACCCAGTCTTGGGCAGTTCTTTATAGCAGTGTGAAAATGGACTAACACTCAGTATGTTTAAAATTTTTCTATGAATTTTGGAAATTAAATACAAACTCTCAGCCTGATGTTCAGTTGCCTCTCCAGCCAGACTCTATCTTAATAACTCCTACTCTTTGATAAACACACATACACATTCTCATTTTCTCGTCTGTCTCTCTCTCACACACACATATGACAGTTTATGTCCATCCCTTTCTGAAGAGAGAGTGTCATTTCTTTCCCTACCCTTGATATCCATTTGTGAAATTCTGCTTTCTTACTCAAGGCCTGTCTAAAATGCTGTCTCCTTTATGAAGGCTTTTCTGGTTCCAGTTATAGTTGTTACCTTCCTTGATTTGGCTGTTCCTATGGTCCTTGTCATGATTTCTTACAGTTACCTGTCCACTTGTATTATTCTACCCTATTAGATTCTAACAGATGACATAATGTTTTCTATAGAATGGGTCTTCCGTATGTGCATAATTTAGTTGAATTGATACAAATGTTTGTGTCTGATGCATTTTAATATTTTCTATTCTAAATAATAAAAAGTAAAATGCTAGTAACAACTCAGAATTTAGAAAACTGCTTTTGCTGTTTTGAAAAAAAAAAAAGTGCAGCTCACTGCCAGTGCTCATTTAATTTTACATAAACATGCTCTTTGAGGCTGAAACAAATCTGACTGATTTTCAGTGTGAAAATAAAACATAAAAAATATTCCTGGAGTTATTTCCAAACAGAACTAATATCAGAATTGTCTGAATTAACAGAATCATCTATTTCAGAAAAATTAGATTCATCAAATGACTCTTCAGCGAACGATTATTTTGCATAGAAATGCTATGTTTCCTAGGGGTTGACATTTTCAGCGATTGAGAATTACTACATTTTGTAAATGGGAATACCACTATTAAAAACAGAATGCCATAAATAGAATGATGTCTTTTGCTTCCAAAGTCAAGATACTAGAGTGATGTGAAAATAATGATAAAAGCAAGATATTTCATGGCAAAGTTATCTTGGGGTAAATGTGGCAGCTGTAAGCACCACTGGCGGGTATTCTTGGGGCAAAAGGGAGAAAGGTTAAGGTGTTTTTGTGGTTGGCCAAGATGGATTGTTATTATTATGAGTTTTAGGATTCCCTTAAAGTCTTTCAAGTTGATTCAAGCATGGATAGAACAACCAAAGGTGTGTGTCGATTCAAGCTTGGATAGAACAACCAAAGGTGTTGTGTCGATTCAAGCATGGATAGAACAACCAAAGGTGTGTGTCGATTCAAGCATGGATAGAACAACCAAAGGTGGTGTGTCGATTCAAGCATGGATAGAACAACCAAAGGTGTGTGTCGATTCAAGCATGGATAGAACAACCAAAGGTGGTGTGTCGATTCAAGCATGGATAGAACAACCAAAGGTGTGTGTCGATTCAAGCATGGATAGAACAACCAAAGGTGTGTGTCGATTCAAGCATGGATAGAACAACCAAAGGTGTGTGTCGATTCAAGCATGGATAGAACAACCAAAGGTGTTGTGTCGATTCAAGCATGGATAGAACAACCAAAGGTGTGTGTCGATTCAAGCATGGATAGAACAACCAAAGGTGTGTGTCGATTCAAGCATGGATAGAACAACCAAAGGTGTTGTGTCTTGCTGCTGCTGCTGCTGCTTCTACTCTTACTACTGCTTTAGACTGTCTAGTCTGTAGTGTAGCTAGAAGAATATGAAGCCTCTTGAACCTCTGAAGAGGATGGTGTTCTTCTGAGCCACAAGTAGTCTTATAAGTAAACTGGTTTGACAAGTCTAAAGGCCCTGTATTAGTTATCTATTGATGTATAATAGTGTTACTGCAAACATTGCTGCCTAAAACAGCACACATTTATTATCTCACAGCATCTATGAGTCAAGAGCTTGGGCACAATTTAGAATCCTCTGCCAGACTGCAGTCAAGATGTCTGCAAGAGCTAGAGTCTCACCTGAAGGCTTGACTAGGGAAGGAGGTTCTTCCAAGTTCACATGGTTGTTGGGAGTATTTGGTTCTTTACATGCTATTGTGGGCCTCGATCTCTTTTTGGCTATCAATAGAGAGGCCACCCTCAGTTTCTTGCCGTGTGCCCTGCTCCATAGGACAGCCCAAAACATGGCAGCTTCTTGAAAGCCAGCAAAGGAGAGAATTTCCTAGCTTGATGGATGTTATAATGTTATATAATGTAATCATCCAAGTGACATCTATCACCTTTACCATACTTAACTGGTTAGAAGCAAGTTACAGATCCTACCTACACTTGGCGGGAAGGGATTCCACAAGGGCGTAATTCCAGGAGTCAGGATTATGGAGGCCGTATTCCAGTCTCTTGTTAAGAGACTTATACAAGTATAACATTTTTATTAGAGATACCCTTATAGAAGTGCCATGATTTGCTCATTTCTATTTAAAAAATTTTTTGACTGTTCAAATGGCATGTTTGTGATAAGAACAAGAAGCAAGATAACTATAAGATAACTACAATGTATCTTATAGCAGATAAGTTGTAATTAATTAGTAGTTAATGTTAAAGTCTTATTTCTACTTCTGCTGTTTCCTACTATTTCTTCTCATGAGTAGGGTGGAGAGAGCATGTGCCAAATCCTGACTTCTTGGTATTACCTGAAATGATGGATTACTTCTGCCATCTTTAACTCTTTCCCTTACGTTCCAGATAGCTCCTCTCTGATTCTTCCTTTTTTCTTTGTTCCTTTCCATTCTCCCCTTTTGGATCATCCTCTGCAGTTTAATGACTTTTGTATTCCCCATACATACTGTATATGCTCTGTAATTGTGTGTTGAAAATACCATTTAAATGACATATTTTGAATTTCCTTAGTAACCCTGAGGTTTTTACAGTGGGTTCTGTTGAGACTGTAGGGTTCTTAGGGGTTAGAAGTGAGAAGATAAGCAGATAAGCTGTAAATCAGTTCTGCTCAGTTCTGTTCAGAATGTGGACTGTGCTGGTTTGTGAAAGATTGTTGTGGGTCAAAGATAAGATATAGATACAAATAGAAGGTAAATGCTTAGAAACTTTTGTAGGGTTTGGTGGGGTTTTTTTACTTTAGTTTTTAAATATTAATAATGTCACTGTGTCACACGCTGCGCTTTTACAACAGCTCTCATAAACTTTTAAAGTACGGTTTGTTTCTTCTTGGTAGTGCTTGTGGCCTCAAAGTATACCCCTTAGTGACAGGCTGTATTTACTGTAAATACTTTAAAAATCGTTGCTAACAATATGAGTATAATTAATGCATTTTAAACGATCCCAGTTTACTGATATTAACCCAAGTTAATTATTAGTTGTAACTTAGTAAATTATTGCCAGATTTCAAATATGGGCATGCTACTCAGACGGGTCCCCAGGCCCCTTGTAGTCTTACTAAGGCATTTCTTTGTTGGATTTGTATCTCCTCTCCATTCCATTTTTTAACAGATCATTTTGGGGAGATTATTATATTACATATTTGGGAGATTAGCTGCTTTCTTTTTACTCAAAAATATGAGCTGAATTTGGTCCCATAAATGTTCCTGCTACATGTGATTATATCATGTCCTTTTCAGACAGAACCATGCTTAAATAGATGTAGCAATCTTTAGTCCAAGTACAGCTTTTCTCCTTTGTAGTGGAAACTGGAGTTTGGAGGAACAGTTTATCTAAGCAGAAGCCAGTTTTCCACTCTCATGGGCTCAACCTAGGTGTCTTAACAAGAGAATGGTTGGCTTCATTGGGTTTGTGTTACTGCAGGGAAGAGGGGAGCCCACTTAAAAATACAGTCAGTGTCACAAAAATCTTTTTTATTTTTTTCCTCTCTACATATAGTCATTCTTATCATAATAGTTGTGTCCTCTGACTTCTAAAGCATCTTTTTAGGTTTTCTGTCATGCTTTTCTTGTGAAACTTGCTATTTTCAGGTGTTTTGAAATTTTTCAGAAGTTATAAATGGAATTGTGTACTTTAGAGAAGGTCAAGTTTAGAAGTCATCACGTGTCATGTGCCTATCTCCTTTTATTTGTAAATGGCACATGAGTGTCTGACTCGCACATGGTATTTCTTGCTTCGTAGGCTGGTGCCAGACTCACTGTCTTTTGTTTTTAATAGATAAACGTCTGGTGGTTTGTGTTTTGCTGTGAGATGTTCGTGAGTCATACTCATCATGAACTCTGTCCTTCCTCCAACCTCTGACTATTTTTGTATGATTTAGCTATACCTCAACATCTTGAAGGTTATATGTTGAAAATCTCAACTGGATGTCTGTTTATAAATATTCTGATTGATCACCTGCACTTTTTATTTCCTTATAGATTTATGTATTTCTTTTTTGGTTAGCAAACTACCAGTCCTGTCGGCTTTGTTTTTATACTTGTATATTGGTCACAAAATTATTTCAAAATTATCAAAAGACAAGTCAGTTGGCCATTAATCTCTGTGACTTATTTTCTCCTTGGTCATGGACATTACCAAAAATCTTAATTTCATTAGTGTATCTAATCCTGTGCATCACACTCTTCTAGCACAGTGGCTCATAGTTAAAAACAAACAGGTAAAATCAACAGTACTATGATCAAAAGGACAACTGATATATTTTATATGATGTTATTATTAAAGAGCTTGTTCAGCATTATCAAAATCATATTTATTTTCCCAAGATATTATGGCAGGTAATATGTGTAATGGTTTAGAGCATGGGTGTTGGAGCCAGACTGTCTGGACTCTGCCACTTAACCAGCTGTATGATGTTTTTGATATTTGGCAAATCACCTTACCTCTCCATTCCTTGGCTTCATCTCTGTAAAATGAGGAATAGTAGTACCTCCCATGTGGGGCAGTTTTCAGGATTAGCTAAATATATGTAAAGTGCTTATAACAGTGCCTGGCACTGCCCTATAAATGCTATACATGTTCTTAGCTGTTATTGTTTATCTTTGTGATTGTCTCTATTTGTTTGTTACGATTTTTTTAACAATAACAAAGAAAACTTTAGTTATGAGATATTAAAAGTATGCATTAAGTTTTAAGGTTTTTAGGCTAAAAGTTTCTAGTCAAGCTAATTTCTCTAACTCTTTAGAAACGAACAATTGAAGCTAAACACTTTTCATTATCAAGGACTATTACAAAGTGATGTTTTAAACGTAAAAAAATGGTCTATGGAGTTGCATGGAAGACTAAGTTATGCGATTCAGCCTTTTTTAGCATTTTGTTTTCTTTGAACATTTGCAAAGTTCCAAATGGAAGACATAAAGATAGGTGATTTGTCAATGAGTGTAGTATAAAGTCTTACATGTCTTATATCTAGAACTGAGGTTTTCATTGAATTACTACTTACATTTTTTTAAGACTGTTGATATACTTCTATGTTATTGTTTTAAATAGTCTTTTTTTAATTGGGAACATTTCCTTGAACATTCACTTAGAGTATCAAAAGAAGTTTTTGTTTGTGGTTGGAAAAAATGTCTTTAACTTGCCAAGAGAATTTAAAATTGCATAAGAAAATGGGTGTTGATGCTGAGAAATGGTGTGTAGGCAGCAGATCTCTTGTTCTGTCTGAAAACAGTGATGAAATATCAACAACAAATGTGGAATTGCTGTTACTTTATTTTAGTGTGGGAAAGATAACTTCAGAGTAGGGAGAACAATTTCTGCTGTTTTAATAAACTTTTATTATATTTAGGCATGGGATTTAGTTGGCAGTCATCATAGGGACAACACAAAACCAACTTCTATAAATAGTACTGTGATGCCTGTTTTTTTATTATTATTTATTTTTGAGACAGAGTCTCACTCTGTCACCAGGCTGGTGTCCAGTGGCACAATCTCAGCTCACTGCAACCTCCACCTCCTTGGTTGAAGCAATTCTTGTGCCTCAGCCTCCCAAGTAGCTGGGACTTCAGGCATGTACCACCATGCCTGACTAATTTTTGTATTTTTAGTAGATACGAGGTTTTGTCATGTTGGCCAGACTGGTCTCCAAGTCCAGACCTCAAGTGATCCACCTGCCTCAGCCTCCCAAAGTGCTGGGATTCCAGACATGAGCCACTGTGCTTGGCTGTGTTACATTATATCTATGTTGAAATTTAGCAGGTATTTATGACTTGGGTTTCCTTGATGATCTTTAGGTAATTGGTGAACTCTTGGAATTGTCCACAGAATTTTATTTTCCTCTTGGAAGCTTTTATGACACATTAGCCAGTCTTTTGTTGTTGTTGTTGTTGTTGTTGTGGTAAACTAAACATTACATAAAGTTGACTTTAGTAACCATTTTTAAGTGGATATTTAAGTGGCATTAAGTACATTCATGTTGTTATACAACCATCACCACTATCCATCTCCCGAACTTTTTCCCTCTTCCCAACCAAAAAGTCTATACTCATTAAACAATAGCTCCCCGTTCCCTGCAGCCTCACCATTCTACTCTCTATGAACTTGATGGCTACCCTAGGTACCTCGTATAAGGAGAATCATATAGTATTTGTCATTTTTGGACTGGCTTTTTTCACCTTGCATAATGTTCTCAAGATTTAGCCATTGCGTAACATGTCACATTTTATTTTTTAAGGCTCCCAGGTTCAGGCAATTCTTGTGCCTCAGCCTCCTGAGTAGCTAGGATTATAGGCATGTGCCAGCACAGCTGACTAATTTTTGTATTTTTAGTAGAGATGGGGTTTCACTGTGTTGTCCAAGGCTGGTCTTGAACTCCTGGCCTCAAGTAACCCATCCACCTTGACCTCCCAAAGTGCTGGGATTACAGGTGTGAGCCACCATGCCCGGCCTGTTATTTACTTTAATATGGGTTATTTGCTACCAGTTACATGATCATAGCTGAACCTTTTTTGAACCTAAATTTAGAATAACTATCAAAACAAAATAAATTGATAGTCGATGTATGACTCTCTTTTTCCTCTCTTCAAACCGATAAATTAGCTAAATTAAAAACAGAAATGCAACAATATGTTTTGTCCTCTATCTTTATGGCACTTTACAATGGTTATATGAAGTCAAGAACAGTAATATGAGATACTCTTCAAGATGATTCACTATACTCGGATTCCTCAGGTAAAGAATTTGTATGATATGTTCCACAAAGATCTTTTTAAAGAAATTTTAGAATTACATATTTTGGGACCGAATTAAAAAATCTAATATGAACGAACGGAAAGTTACATTTAACGTCTAAAGTAATAAGACCACAGCAGACTGTGGTGTCCAGTTGTCGCCCCCAGTAGCATGGGTAATGTTCTAGCACTGCACCCCGCAAGTCCTCCTTCTTTCTTCTCTACCCCTTTCTTCCCTCCCGTGTGCCCCTGCACCTCTCCTTTTTACCCCCCATCCCTCCTTCTATCAAGAATTACTGCTATTCACAGGACGGGGCATATCTCAGTGTTGTCTTTGGCTGGGAAAACAGTTGAGAACTATTGGTGTGGCAGTATTAAACTGCATTCAGAAAGATTTGGGTTTTGTTTCTTCAAATTAATTAGCCTAATCACTTGGTTTTCATTTCTTACATGTAAAATGAAAAGGTTGAACTAGACAAATGTATGTTTTTAGGTTTTTTCAAACTTTGATTTTTTTTCATTGTGATTTTTCAGTCTTAGCAAAATCCAGAATTTGGAAGCCTAACAGGTTCTCTGTATAATCTATTTTATACAGTCTCTATATTATGTCCACCCTATAATATTAGATTGGTGTATAAGTAATTGCAGTTTCAGATCATGAATTTTAAGTCATAATAACTAGGTTCAGACACACCTTTATTAATCAATATAGATACCATTACAATCAACACATTTTTGCCAACAAGAAGTAAGTGTGATAGCGTAAAAATCTGTGCTTCAGGATTTGATGAACTGTTGGAAAGCATTTTCTTCATCCTCCTGGTTGTGGAAGCATTTTCCCTGAAACAAGTTGTCAAGATACTTGAAGAAGTGGTTATTGGTTGGCCAGAGGTTAGGTGAATGTGGCAGATAAGGCAAAACTTCATATCCCGATTCATTCAGCTTTTGAAGTGTTGGTTGTTTGATGGGAGGTTGGGTGTCATGGAGAATTGGGCCCTTTCTGTGGACCAGTGCCAGCTGCAGGCCTTGCAATTTTCAGTGCATCTTACTGATTTGCTGAGCAGACTTCTCAGAGGTAGTGGTTTCACCAGGATTCAGAAAGCTGTAGTGGATCAGACCAGCAGCAGACCACCAGACAGTAATCATGACCTTTTTTTGGTGCAAATTTGGCTTTGGGAAGTGCTTTGTAGCTTCTCGGTCCAACCACTGAGCTGCTCATCATCCGTTGTTGTATACAATCCGCTTTCTATCACACGTCACAATCTGATCAAGAAATGGCTTGTTGTTGTTGCATAGAATAAGAGAAGATGACACTTACAATGATTTTTTTGATTTTCAGTCAGCTCATGATACACCCACTTATCGAGCTTTTTCACCTTTCCAATTTGCTTCAAATGCTGAATGATCATAGAATGGTCGACGTTGAGTTCTCTGGCATCTTCTTATGTAGTTGTAAGAGGATCAGCTTCGATGATCCTCAGTTTGTCATTGTCAACTTCCAATTGCCAGCCACTACGCTCCTCATCTTCAAGGTTCTCCTCTCCTTTGCAAAACTTCTTGAACTGTCACTGCTCCATCTGTTCATTTGCAGTTCCTGGGCCAAATGTGTTGTTGATGTTCTGAATTGTCTCCGCCACTTTAAGACCCAGTAGGAACTCGAATAAGAAGATTGCTCAGATTTACTTTATGTCTAACATTGTTTCCATAGTCTAAGATAAACATGAACAGCAAGTAATAGGTCATTAGCAAAAAAAATGTAAAGCGAGAAATGCCCATTAAAATGATTTATAACATAACCATATTTATGTAAGAATGTATTCCAGTATCAAACAGCAAATTCCAACAATGCAAAAATTGCAATTACTTTTGCACTTTTCTAGTTTGAAGGCAGAGACTGTCTATTTATCTTGTAACTCTCAAATAATCCAATAAAAAGCATTTCCCAAAGTTGGCACCTAGAAAGATTGCAAATACAAAGCAAATTATTAGCCTGGATAACATGGCGAGACCCTGTCTCTACTAAAAAAAAAAAAAAATGAAAATAAATTGGCTGGGTGTGGTGGTACGAGCCTGTGTTCCCAGCTACTTGGGAAACTGAGTCAGGAGGTTAGCTTAGGCCTAAGAGTTCAAGGGTGCAGTGAGCTATGATCACACCACTGTGTTCCAGCCTGGTGACAGAGTGAGACCCTGTCTCTAAAAAAATAAAAGGAAATTGTTCGGATTATGGAAGATATAAAATTATTTTGGCAAATAGCACTTATTTGATTCTTTGAAGTTCTTGTTGCTTTTAGTAGGTACAGTTGTTATTTAGATGTGTATATTTCGATGGCATATCATAAATAATGAAACATAGTGACATAAATTGAAGGTAAAAGGTGTACCTTAATCCAGTGGTTTTACCACATTTTTGTCTCAATTTCTAAAAGAAAAGATCACCATTTTAAAAGGAAAGCAGTATTTTCCCCAGAATCCCCAGCACATTTCATTGATACAAATTTTTATCTTAGGCACATTTCTGTATGAATCCTAGTTTCCATGAGAATGCTACATTCTGATTGGCTTAGGTCTGAGTTCCTGATGTATTTATTGGAATACATATATTAAAGCATTTATTAGAAAATGAAAAGGGATTCCCCTTTGATTAGCCATGCTGTATTCTAGAACTGGTTCTGGGGTTAGTTTTTCATGAACTTTACTGACTGCATGAAAGAGTTGATTCCTGAACAAAATCGGTATCTTTTGGAAAGGGAGTGGGATAAGTCCTGGGTAGCAACATGCACTGTAGTTCAGTCCTTTTGCTCCCTGACATTCGTGCACATCCTTCTTCCTATACATGTTCTTTACTAAAATTTGCTCTTAAACAAAATGTCCTCACCACTTCCCAGAAGAAGGATACTCAAAGTCTCATTCAATTCCAAGATCAGGATCTTAGATGATACATAGACTGTGTATCTGGGTGGTATATACTCCTCTCTGTGGGATCTAGTGTAGCTCTTTATGGTCTTGCAACCTATAACTAGAAAGTAACTCACCTATGTCTCTTCATAATACTGGACGAAGAACAGGATGATTACAATGAAAAGTCTCATTTTAAAGGGAAAATAATAGAAAACAACACATATTAGTTATTCTTTCATAATCCAGGAATGCTTAACACTCCCTATACTTAGTAGGAATTAAATTTCTTAGCATATTTGATAGCAAGTGATTTTTAGCTCTGAGACTCTCTCTCCTTTCCTTGTTTTTTAATGCCACATCTGGGGTGGCTTTTGGGAAGGATCATTCATTTGGGAACTGCAACTTCCAGAAGCTCTCTCTCAGTTAATGCAAGGTCGAGTAGGAGAGATCTCAGGTTGCCTTGGAATAGTGGTTCTCAGCATGGTCCAGGGACCAGAAGCATTAGCATCATTTGAATGGCAAAGTTTGGGGTGCCACCATAGACTTTCTGTATGAGAACAGGGAATCCAGCAATCTGTGCTTCAACATTAACTCCCAGAGCATTCAATGAATTCTGTAGTCTAAGGATCATTGACATAGACTTTCAGCAGGTTTTTGTGGTTTCTTTGGCAAAGCAGCTCCCTTAAGTGGACTAAGTGGAGTATTAGTCTGTTTGGTTATGGTCAGTTCCATTTACAGTAACCATAGCCAGAGACCTTGCTTGGTCATCCTTTCTGCACCTGGGAATTTCTCTGTTATAGCAAGAAGCCTCCGCCTCAACTCCAGGACCTTAACTGAAAGGCCAATACCCTGTTTTGGCCTCAGCTTGTCCCTTGCCTTTAGGCTACATCTCAGCTGCGTTTTCACAATTAACTGTTTTGTCTTTGTTAGGCAAGGGCTTGCTTAGCTGTGCTTGGGAAAGGAGAACTGTGGGGGTGGGAGTGAGATGTCCTCTGGGTTCCAATCCCATCTCCTATTGAATCTCTGACTTAGCAGCCTCTGTTTTCATGAACCTAAGATTGGCTGCTGGGATTTGGCCTTTTGTTTTTTTGGTTTATTTTTGCTTTAACACTACTGTAGTCCACATTACCAGACTTTTAACATTTGGAGGTTGTAAAACAAAAAGGTCCTCTCCTATCAATGGTGCATTTTCTTCCTTCTCTGCTTTCAGACTACGCCTATCTTTATCTAGACTGGAAGAAATAGGCAACACATTTCATCATTGTTAATTTCTCTACCATTTAAGGTTCTTTTAGTTGAAGGAACTATAATGTTTAGAGTAGTCATATAATTTAAGGCATTAGCTTATTGTTTGAGAGTTCTGATGTTATCCTCTCCCACGTGGGAGTTAGAAATTAGTATTATGGATGAGGACAGGAAGCAAAATAGAAAAAGCAAGTCCATTCTCTCTTCTCTAGCCTTTCTGTCTTCCTCTATCACTGCGTACTGCCATAGCTTCACAGGAAAGAGCTAGCAAAGCATAAATCCATGGGGTCGTGCTAAGCAATCCAAAGGAATGTGCTATTGACACATTGTGTAGTGTGGATGAAAAAAGCCAGACAAAAAGAGTACATACTCTATAATTCCATTTATAGAAAATTCTTGAAAACCAACTTATCATATATGCTAATTCATAGTGAAAGAAAGAACAATAATTTTCTGGGTACTGGGGTAGAGGGTTTGGAGGGAGAGGTGACAGAGACACAAGGAAACCTTTAGGGACAATGGATATGTTCATTATCATGATTGTGGCGATGTTTCACAGGTGTATTCATATGTCAGCACTTAACAAATTGTAATTTTTAAATATGTGCAGTTTATTGTGTGTCAATTTTACCTTAATAAAGCTAAGATTATTAATATAATTATTTGTAAAAGTAATACATACTAAACAATAAACAAGGTACCTCCTTCCCCACAAAAGGAGCCCCTTGAGTCTTCTTAGAAGCAGGAAGAGGTAGGTGCAGATGTGAAATCTGGCAGTTAATTAGTCTGTGCCATGGAACCTCTTTTCTTCTTCTTTTTTTTTTTCTGGAGGTAGAGTTTCGCTCTTGTTACTCAGGCTGGAATGCAGTGCCATGATCTCAGCTTGCTGCTGCCTCCACCTCCTGCGTTCAAGTGATTCTCCTGCCTCAGCTTGAGCAACTGGGATTACAGGTGTGCACCACCACGCCCAGCTAATTTTTTTGTATGTTTAGTAGGGTCGGGGTTTCACTGTGTTGGCCGGGCTGATCCCGAACTACTGACTTCAAGTGATCTGCCCACCTCAGCTTCCCAAAGTGCTGGGATTATAGGTGTGAGTCACTGAGCCTGCCTGGAACCCCTATTCAACTTCCGTTTTCTTACTGAAAAAAGGAGCTTCTACTTCCGACACCAAGAATCTGCTGGTTATGCATATCCAAATGAGATGTGTATGAGGGAGCCCGGCTTTGTGTACTTTATTCCTCAGGCCTCCCTTTTACTCCCTGCTATGTAGATGAAAAGGGAAAGCGAGACTGTACCTCCTGTGAATAGGCCAAACCTGCGCTTTTTGATAGTGAATCGGTGGAGTAACTGTTTCATTCACTTGGACATGACCTCCAGACTTAGCAGCGGGAAAAGGAGAGCATTGAAGTAAATCAAACTGATGATTATGTTACAAAGGCTATCTAATTTGCTGAGTTTCAGCCATCATATTACCAAAAATATAGTGCTTGCATGTTATACAAACATTCTTTTTTAAAAAAGCAGCATCATCACTAAGCTAGTTATATATGAAAATTCAGCTTACATTGGAGTTACCCTGTAGCAAATTCAGTGGTATTACATTTGAAAAGAGTAGAAGTCTGGGAAGCCCAGGCTCTCGTATGACTGGCTTTCATCTCCGTCATAGGTTGGCTTCTTTAGGGTTATACTCCGTGTATTGCACCACCTCTTGGGGTGGAAGTTCTCAGCTGGCGTATTGCTTGCTCATCTCTGAAATACTGCTTTTTAGTGTTCCCATTAAGTTCTTAAATTGACATGTTTCTTAAATTAATTCATTGAGATGCATTTTCCCCTTTTCCATCCTAATGTTTCTGAAAACAGCACAATTCTTTATAAGGGAATATACATTTCCTTAAATACATTTTTTTTTTTTTTAATTTAACATTAACATGCTTTATTTCAAATAAATTCTCATTACAATGTAAACAATAAAATTTCCCCAGGTGCTTTAATATTCATTTTGAGAAATTCTTTTTTTTTTTTTTTTTATTGCATTTTAGGTTTTGGGGTACATGTGAAAAACATGCAAAGTTGTTGCATAGGTGCATTCATGGCAGTGTGATTTGCTGCCTCCCTCCCCCTCACCCATATCTGGCATTTCTCCCCATGCTATCCCTCCCCAACTCCCCCCACCGCTGTCCCCCCCCACTCCCCCGCAACAGACCCCCGTGTATAGTGCTCCCCTCCCTGTGTCCATGTGTTCTCCTTGTTCAACACCCTCCTATGAGTGAGAACATGTGGTGTTTGGTTTTGTGTTCTTGTGTCAGTTTGCTGAGAATGATGGCTTCCAGGTTCATCCATGTCCCTACAAAGGACGCGAACTCCTCATTTTTAATGGCTGCATAATATTCCATGGTATATATGTGCCACATTTTTCCTGTCCAGTCTATCATCGATGGGCATTTGGGTTGGTTCCAGGTCTTTGCTATTGTAAACTGTGCTGCAATGAACATTCGTGTGCATGTGTCCTTATAGTAGAACGATTTATAATCCTTTGGATATATGCCCAGTAATGGGATTGCTGGGTCAAATGGAATTTCTATTTCTAGGTCCTTGAGGAATCGCCACACTGTTTTCCACAGTGGTTGAACTAATTTACACTCCCACCAACAGTGTAAAAGTGTTCCTATTTCTCCACATCCTCTCCAGCATCTATTTTCTCCAGATTTTTTAACGATCGCCATTCTAACTGGCGTGAGATGGTATCTCAATGTAGTTTTGATTTGCATTTCTCTAATGACCAGTGATGATGAGCATTTTTTCATATGTTTGTTGGCCTCTTGTATGTCTTCTTTTGTAAAGTATCTGTTCATATCCTTCGCCCATTTTTGAATGGGCTTGTTTGTTTTTTTCTTGTAAATCTTTTTTAGCTCGTTGTAAATTCTGGATATCAGCCCTTTGTCAGATGGGTAGGCTGCAAAAATTTTTTCCCATTCTGTTGGTTGCCGATTCACTCTATTGACTGTTTCTTTTGCCGTGCAGAAGCTGTGGAGTTTGATTAGGTCCCATTTGTCTATTTTGGCTTTTGTTGCCAATGCTTTTGGTGTTTTGGTCATAAAGTCCTTGCCTACGCCTATGTCCTGAATGGTTTTGCCTAGGTTTCCTTCTAGTGTTTTTATGGTGTTACGACTTATGTTTAAGTCTTTAATCCATCTGGAGTCAATTTTAGTGTAAGGTGTCAGGAAGGGGTCGAGTTTCTGCTTTCTGCATATGGTTAGCCAGTTTTCCCAACACCACTTATTGAACAGGGAATCCTTTCCCCATTGCTTGTTTTTATCAGGTTTGTCAAAGATCGGGTGGTTGTAGATATGTTGTGTCGCCTCCGACGCCTCTGTTCTGTTCCATTGGTCTATATCTCTGTTTTGGTACCAGTACCATGCTGTTTTGATTACTGTAGCCTTGTAGTAGAGTTTGAAGTCCGGTAGTGTGATGCCTCCCACTTTGTTCTTTTTGCTTAGAATTGACTTGGCTATGCGGGCTCTCTTTTGGTTCCATATGAAGTTTAAGGTGGTTTTTTCCAGTTCTGTGAAGAAGGTCATTGGTAGCTTGATGGGGATAGCGTTGAATCTGTAAATTACTTTGGGCAGTATGGCCATTTTCACGATATTAATTCTTCCTAACCATGAACATGGAATGTTTCTCCATCTGTTTGTGTCCTCTCTTATTTCGTTGAGCAGTGGTTTGTAGTTCTCCTTGAAGAGGTCCTTTACGTTCCTTGTTAGTTGTATTCCTAGGTATTTTATTCTCTTTGTAGCAATTGTGAATGGCAGTTCGTTCTTGATTTGGCTCTCTTTAAGTCTATTATTGGTGTATAGGAATGCTTGTGATTTTTGCACATTGATTTTGTATCCTGAGACTTTGCTGAAGTTGCTTATCAGTTTCAGGAGATTTTGGGCTGAGATGATGGGGTCTTCTAGATATACAATCATGTCGTCTGCAAATAGAGACAATTTGACTTCCTCCTTTCCTAATTGAATACCCTTTATTTCTTTTTCTTGTCTGATTGCTCTGGCTAGAACTTCCAGTACTATATTGAATAGGAGTGGTGAGAGAGGGCATCCTTGTCTAGTGCCCGATTTCAAAGGGAATGCTTCCAGTTTTTGCCCATTCAGTATGATATTGGCTGTTGGTTTGTCATAAATAGCTTTTATTATTTTGAGGTACGTTCCGTCGATACCTAGTTTATTGAGAGTTTTTAGCATAAAGGGCTGTTGAATTTTGTCGAAGGCCTTCTCTGCATCAATTGAGATAATCATGTGGTTTTTGTCTTTGTTTCTGTTTATGTGGTGAATTACATTTATAGACTTGCGTATATTGAACCAGCCTTGCATCCCCGGGATGAATCCTACTTGATCATGGTGGATAAGCTTTTTGATGTGCTGTTGCAATCGGCTTGCCAGTATTTTATTGAAGATTTTTGCATCTATGTTCATCATGGATATTGGCCTGTAATTTTCTTTTCTTGTTGAGTCTCTGCCGGGTTTTGGTATTAGGATGATGTTGGTCTCATAAAATGATTTGGGAAGGATTCCTTCTTTTTGGATTATTTGAAATAGTTTCAGTAGGAATGGTACCAGTTCCTCTTTGTATGTCTGGTAGAATTCGGCTGTGAACCCATCTGGACCTGGGCTTTTTTTGGGTGGTAGGCTCTTAATTGCTGCCTCGACTTCAGATCTTGTTATTGGTCTATTCAGGGTTTCGACTTCTTCCTGGTTTAGGCTTGGGAGGAGGCAACTGTCCAGGAATTTATCCATTTCTTCCAGGTTTTCTAGTTTATGTGCATAGAGTTGTTTGTAATAATCTCTGATGATGGTTTGAATTTCTCTGGCATCTGTGATGATATCCCCTTTATCATTTTTTACTGCATCTATTTGGTTATTCTCTCTTTTCTTTTTTATTAGTCTGGCTAGTGGTCTGTCTATTTTGTTGATCCTTTCAAAAAACCAGCTCCTGGATTTATTGATTTTTTGAAGGGTTTTTCGTGTCTCTATCTCCTTCAATTCTGCTTTGATCTTAGTTATTTCTTGTCTTCTGCTACGTTTTGAGTTTTTTTGATCTTGCTCCTCTAGCTCTTTCAATTTTGACGATAGAGTGTCAATTTTAGATCTCTCCTTTCTTCTCATGTGGGCACCTATTGCTATATATTTTCCTCTAGAGACTGCTTTAAATGTGTCCCAGAGATTCTGGTATGTGGTGTCTTCGTTCTCGTTGGTTTCGAAGAACATCTTTATTTCTGCCTTCATTTCAGTGTTTATCCAGTCAACATTCAGGAGAAAGTTGTTCAATTTCCATGAGGCTGTGTGGTTCTGGGTTGGCTTCTGAATTCTGAGTTCTAACTTGATTGCACTGTGGTCTGAGAGACTGTTTGTTATGGTTTCCATTCTTTTGCATTTGCTGAGGAGTGATTTACTTCCAATTATGTGGTCAATTTTAGAGTAGGTGTGATGTGGTGCTGAGAAGAATGTATATTCTGTGGATTTGGGGTAGAGAGTTCTGCAAATGTCTATTAGGTTTGCTTGTTCCAGGTCTGAGTTCAAGTCCTGGATATCCTTGTTAATTTTCTGTCTCGTTGATCTGTCTAATATTGACAATGGGGTGTTGAAGTCTCCCACTATTATTGTATGGGAGTCTAGGTCTCTTTGTAAGTCTTTAAGAACTTGCCTTATGTATCTAGGTGCTCCTGTATTAGGTGCATATATATTTAGGATCGTTAGCTCTTCTTGTTGCATTGATCCTTTTACCATTATGTAATGTCCTTCTTTGTCTCTTTTGATCTTTGTTGCTTTAAAGTCTATTTTATCAGAGATGAGAATTGCAACTCCTGCTTTTTTTTGTTCTCCATTTGCTTGGTAAATCTTCCTCCATCCCTTTATTTTGAGCCTTTGTGTATCCTTGCTTGTGAGGTGGGTTTCCTGGATACAGCACACTGATGGGTTTTGGCTTTTTATCCAATTTGCCAATCTGTGTCTTTTGATTGGGGCATTTAGTCCGTTTACATTTAGGGTTAATATTGTTATATGTGAATTTGATCCTGTCATTTTGATGCTAGCTGGCTGTTTTGCCCATTGGTTGATGCAGATTCTTCATTGTGTTGATGCTCTTTACCATTTCGTGCATTTTTGGAGTGGCTGGTACTGGTTGTTTTTTTCTATGTGTAGTGTCTCCTTCAGGAGCTCTTGTAAAGCTGGTCTGGTGGTGACGAAATCTCTGAGTGCTTGCTTGTTCTCAAAGGATTTTATTTTTCCTTCACTTATGAAGCTTAGTTTGGCTGGATATGAAATTCTGGGTTGAAAGTTCTTTTCTTTAAGGATGTTGAATATCGGCCCCCACTCCCTTCTGGCCTGTAGGGTTTCTGCTGAGAGATCTGCTGTAAGTCTGATGGGCTTCCCTTTGTGGGTAACCCGACCTTTCTCTCTGGCTGCCCTTAGTATTTTCTCCTTCATTTCAACCCTGGCGAATCTGACGATTATGTGCCTTGGGGTTGCTCTTCTAGAGGAATATCTTTGTGGTGTTCTCTGTATTTCCTGGACTTGAATATTGGCCTGCCTTGCTAGGTTGGGGAAGTTTTCCTGGATAATATCCTGAAGAGTATTTTCCAGCTTGGATGCATTCTCTTCGTCACATTCAGGTACACCTATCAAACGTAGATTAGGTCTTTTCACATAGTCCCATATTTCTTGTTGACTCTGTTCATTCCTTTTTACCCTGTTTTCTCTAATCTTGCCTTCTCGTTTTATTTCATTGAGTTGATCTTCGACCTCTGATATCCTTTCTTCTGCTTGGTCAATTCGGCTGTTGAAACTTGTGCATGCTTCGCGAAGTTCTCGTGTTGTGTTTTTCAGCTCCATCAATTCGCTCATATTCCTCTCTAAGTTGTCCATTCTCGTTAACATTTCATCAAGTCTTTTTTCAAGGTTCTTAGTTTCTTTGCATTGGGTTAGAACATGTTCTTTTAGCTCACGGAAGTTTCTTATTATCCACTTTCTGAAAGCTGATTCTGTCATTTCATCACACTCATTCTCCATCCAGTCTTGTTCCCTTGCTGGTGAGGAGTTGTGCTCCCTTGTAGGAGGAGAGGTGTTCTGGTTTTGGGTGTTTTCATCCTTTTTGCGCTGGTTTCTTCCCATCTTTGTGGATTTATCCACCTATCGACTTTGTAGTTGCTGTCT
Source organism: Aotus nancymaae (assembly GCF_030222135.1). NCBI lineage: Eukaryota > Metazoa > Chordata > Mammalia > Primates > Aotidae > Aotus > Aotus nancymaae. The sequence goes on from NW_026988465.1 coordinate 17,593,670, forward strand.
TTCTGATTTTGGTAATTTTAAGTCTGCAGTAGCTGAACTCATAAACCCCCTTTTCTTCCCCCTAGGTTGTCTGTCCCAGGGAATTAGGGCGTTATGATTTTCCACTGTTGCAATGGTTTTCCCTGCCCACAAGGTGGCAGCCTAGTCACACTCAGCCTGCAGAGGCTTCGTTGAGCTGCTGTGGGCAAATTGTCCTGGGAACTGCAGGGTGTTTCCCGGTGGGTGACGCCCCTCCTCCACAGAGCTGGACCGTCCCCTGTTCAGCCGTGTTTCCGGAGGCGTCCTCTTTGCCCAGGAAACTCTTGGGTTGAGTCCCTGCCTCAGCTCCCCTTGCTGGCCCAGAGGGGATCCGGTCTCGCTCACTCTGCACAAGGGGCCGCTGCTCCCTGCCTCGGGTGCAGGCAGAGCAGCCGCGCCAGTCCAACCAGCGGCGCTGGCAACCCGTGGAACTTCTCCACCTTTGAATCTCCTGGTCTGTGGGCAGTAAAAATCCGCTGCCCTGTGAGCCGCTGCATCAGCCAAAGCAGCGGCTCTGAGATTCGTGGCGCGCCCTTGCCCGGGAGTGTCCTGGCTTGAATCCCTGCTTCAGCTCCCCTTGCTGGCTCAGAGGTGATTCAGTCTCTCGCTCTGTACGTGGATCCGCCGCCCCCCACCTCAGGGCGTAGGCCGAGCGGCGCGCCGCTCCGCTCAAACCAGCAGCGCTGGTGACCCGTGCGGCTCCTCCTCCTGTTAATCCCCTGGTCTGTGGTCAGTAAAAATCTGTCTGGAAATGCGGCGTCCACTCACCCTCTGCGCCTTCTTTCGGAGCTGCGATCCCGACTTCCTCCTAATCGGCCATCTTGAAAACCTCCTCCCTAAATACATTTTTTGTATTTAATGGGAGTAGTTTTTATCACTCACTTCTCCTGTTCCAATAAAGAAAGAAAAGAGCTCTCGCTGAATTGATAGGGATTCTTAGCATCAGTCGGGGAAATGAGGTATAATGTGTATGTAGGAGAAGAGGCAGCAAACCACTGTCCAGCTGAGCTCCGCGTGGGAAAGCTTTCTTCTCACGGATATTTGGGTAGTCACTGACAGCCAGTGGACTGTGCCAAGGGCCTGCCAGTTCCCTCCTTTCCTCTCTCTGGTAAATGCTGTTTTGTCCTGGCCCTGCGCATTAAGTAGTAATCTCCAAGTCAAAGATGTGCGGTTGAATTTTACTGAAATTATTACAGTGTTAATTAAAATTATTAGCTCTCAAATGTGGAGAATTCGTTGAAGTTAAAATGGTGGGTAATGGCATAAATGCTTAGGCATTACTTTTTCATTTCACTTTAAAACACTACATCTCTCTTTCTTATGCAATTATTCAAACCATCATTTGACCCAAACAATTTTAAGTTTTTTCTCACACAGGTTAGAAATTTAAGTTTTATCTGAATTTAGCTTTTTTTTTTAGCATGAACTCCCTTGAAATATAAGATTTTTTTTTTCTTTTCTCAGGATGTTTTGACCCATGTTAGAACAATACCTTTTATCCCAGGCACCAAAATATGGTACCTGTTACATGTTATAGAATTAACCTCAAGCACTGTTTCCTGTGAGATTTCACCTCAGGAGACGTCAGCCTCCACAGCCACTGAGAGATCAAAAACAATAGCTTTGCTCACTGATACTCCTTTGCTTTTAGAGTATATTTTATGGTCCATTATTCAGGTTTTTTGGTTGGTGTATTTAGCCTGTGGCTTAGTCAGGTCTTCAGATTAACCCTTAGGTAAGTCTTTGGAAGATATCACTTTCCCATATGTTGTGACCTTGAGAATATTTGAAAGTACAGGTTTAGTTTTGCTTAGTTTAACAGCAGGTAAGTGTTAACTTTTAAGCTGCAGAAATAAATATTATTTCTAATACTAGCGTAAATTTGGCTTCACCTCAGCATATAATAATAATAATAATAATACTTTTTATAAATATATATATGCCTTGTTTTCAGTCCTGCAAATGCTATTCAGTAAATCTGATAAGGGGTCCAGGTGTCTGTACCTAAAAAGAAAAACCAGCAACAACAACCTACAACCCAAAACCAAACAAGCCAGACAAAGAAAACAGTTAGGGGTGGAGCTGGGAAGAATGTGTGCATGCGTGCGTGCGCGCGCGTGTGTGTGTGTGTGTTTATGTATACTTGTATGCATATGACTTATATGTAAGTATACATCTACTTGATTATATTATTTTTTTTTTGAGATGGAGTTTCGCTCTTATTGCCAGTTTGGAGTGCAATGATGCGATCTCAGCTCACCACAACCTCTGCACCCCTGGTTCAAATGATTCTCCTGCCTCAGCCTCCCGAGTAGCTGGGATTACAGGCATGCACCACCACACTCAGCTTATTTTGTGTTTTTAGTAGAGACAGGGTTTCTCCATGTTGGTCAAGCTGGTCTGGAACTCCCAACCTCTGGTGATCTGCCCGCCTCGGCGTCCCAAAGTACTGGGATTACAGGTGTGAGCCATCGTGCCCAGCACATAATTTAAAAAAAGTATTTGTTACTGCTTTTTAAACTGTACAGTATATTAGGAATATATCTTATATGGTAGAATTCTGTTCTTAAAGGATAAATTATATGTCTATTTATATGTATAATTTATACATATGTAAATAAAATCTCTTGCTATGGTAAGAAGTGTATAGTTGTGTTCATAGTTCCTGTTTCATTTTCAGCTTGGACATTCCTAAGTTAACTCAGATCTGAAGCGCAGTGTCACTTTGTGTGGGGTCTGAGCTTGGATGTCCAACCAGGTAGCTTTATTCACAAACATTATTTGACAATTGCAGCTGTTTCCACTGCTGTCTTTGCAAAGTATAGATAATGTCTTAGCCTTAATTTTTATCTGCTGTCATTGCTTTATAAAACTAAAAATAACAATGTAGGTGGAACAGAAGAAACTTTTTGGAAAAGTATGTGCTTTATGGTTGACAGAATTTCATCATCTTTTCCCATGCTATTTTAGTAAACACATTTAGAAAACAGTTGTTGCTATTAAGGATGTGGGACTTTGTCTCCCAGGGAGTAAACCACTGGCTACAAATAGAACACATTGAAAATCCAACTGGAATGATCACTGCTACTTAGTCACTGTGTTTATTCTACATATTATATGTCGATTGACATGGTAGCCGATTCAAACCAATATCCAGTTAAAAGAAGTCATATTCTGGCATTTTTTCCCCTGTACATCTTTAATTCTAAAGATCATCATAGAAATGTAAGGAAAACTTACAAAGATGTTGAAGAATCATCTACAGCAACAGTTTCTGTAGAACTCGATGGATTTTTTTTGCTGTTCTGTGATAAAATGTGAATTATAAGGAAAATATAATGAGTTTTTAATGAAGCTGCATTTGTGAGCCTTCATTTATGACATTCCTCCTGTTCTGTTAAAAATATGCTGTTTTTTGTAAAATGGTAATGATAGTACAAGATAGTTTAGTTTTATTTTTGTCCTCTCTTGGCAGAATAATAAATTGGTAGCCTATTCGGTGTCCAGTGTGTGTGTGTACATTTTAAGCATGTTGCTCTGTGACATCCCAGTGTCTGGAAACTACTTATAGAAACTGGAAAAATCGTTAACATTGAAAATGGGTGGTCTTTTATGACTCAGGCCCTTCATTTCTCTTGCTGCATAGTCTGCTTGGAATGGCGTACAGATTGGGATGTGTTTATATCCTGTGGAGCGTCCCTTGTCTTACGGCTCCAAGCTTTACTTTCCTGTTTCCAGCTTCCTGACCTCTAAGACCAGATTGTTGATCCTTTGCCTGGCAAGATCTGCATTATTGCTCTGTACCATCTCCATTCCTGACTTCCATTCCCTGCTTCATTATGTTTTACTGGATACCTTTCTGCTTAGCATCACTCCTAGCTGTGTAGCCAAGTATTGGCCTGTCAACTGGTCTGTCCATTATGAAATCACCAAGAGCTCTGAGTATTTATTGGTATTCTAATAGTACACAAGTCACTGTGATAAATGCTATAGCAGATAGTAAATAAGGAAGATAATACCTGTTCCTTAAGAATATTAAGATAAACACACAACTACTCTTGTATTCTTACACAGAGTAACTTAGTGTTTCTTCAGAGAAGTACAGAATACAATTGGTGATAAAGGAAATTCGGATGCAGTTGGATGGGTCTTTGACTTGGCTGTCTGTATAAGTTTGATCAAGTTTCTTGATGTTTTTGAACCTCAGTTTCCTCTATAGAAGTTAGGAATAATAACACTTATATCAAGACTACTGTGAAGTTAAATGAAACAATTAATGTGAAGTGTATAGCTGAGTTTCCAGTAAACATTTGACGGCTATCTTTTACTGTCATTGGCCACTTCTCCCCCCAAAACTATTTTAAAGATTGTGATAATTTTTACAGGGATTGAGAGGTGATAAGTATAATTCTTTCAAGTAAAGTGAATGATAAACAAAGGTAGAATTAAAATATGCTGGAACAACATTTTGGAGCAAAGGATGTAGCTGGTGGGAATAGAGTAAGAGAAAATACAGCTGCAATTGTGCTTCAATTTAATACACATATTTTAATGCAGAGGAAACTAACTCCTTAAGTTCACAATTGAAGAGAGACAGGAGAGAAGATGGAGTCAGTCACCCAACTGAAGGGATTCATTTTAGGCAGGAGGAATTTTGACCACAGGAAGCTTAAAGAATGTAGGGTTGTGGAAGTATTTTCAGCTAATTTTTCAAGGATGTCATTTTTCCATTGCTTGTTGAGAATTTTGATCTTGCCAAACAGATATTATATTATCATTTGGAGATCTTATCCGATGCTGTTGGTATGAGTATCTCCTGTATTCGTTTGAAAGATCAAAAAGTAATTTTCCTTGAAAATCGGTTAAACCAAGAAGAGGGCTCACAATAGGCTATATTTAACAATCCAGTCTGGCACAGCCTACATTGTGTGAACTTTTGGTTTCTTGGGTTTTTGTTTTTTCTTCGCTTGATGGTGTTTCAGTTTAGAAGAATGTGGCTAGATCACAGTATGGCTTTTCCAAGCTTTAGCTCTTACTAAGAGCTTATTATTTTGTAACGTTTGTTTTTTGTTTTTGTAGAGACAGGGTCTCACTATGGTGCTCAGACTGGTCTGAATTCCTGAGCTCAAGCAACCGTCCTGCCTCAGCTTCCCAAAGTGCTAGGATTACAGGCGTGAGCCATTGCGCCTTGCCATTTTGTAACATTAGAAGCTTTGAGAAAGATCATACCCTATCAATCTATTAAAAACAAATCATGATTAAATTATATGAGGGACTAGAAAGTGCAGGTTTAAGTATTAATGCTTGAGTCCAAATAGTTCTTGCATATTCAGGTTATCTTTGACCTGAAGCAGAGAAAACCGGAAGACTGTGTCACGTTAGTCACCTTTTTTCTCCATTAAAAAAAAGATATCAGTATGGGTGAATTTTTAAGAGTCTAACTCTGATTTTTAAATTATTTCAGAACTTGGAATATCTAAAGATGCTCTTTACAAAAAAAAAAAAAAAGAATAAGTATGTTAAAACTTTCAGTTTTCACTTGCTTAATGTGGTTTGGATATTAAGTTGACCGTTATGTGTTTAAACGCTTTGAATTATTTTAGCTTGTGAAAATTCATTGTTATTTCGTTTGTTTAGTTGATGTAATTTAAAAATATTCTACCACAGATGTTTCTTCAGACTTCAGATGATGGCTCATGCCTGTCACCCCAACCCTTTGAGAGGGTCTAAAACAGGAGGATAACTTGAGCCCAGGACAGCCTGGGCAACATAGCGATACCCTGTCTTCACAAAAAAACCTTTTAAAAAAATAAAATAAAATAAAAGATTCCTGGATTATATTGCCAAATTAAATGCTTAAGCTCTCTCTGCTTTTGAGGTTTTTAGTCATTCTTGGCCTCTGGCCATGTAACAACTTGTGCAAAGATTAGTAGGTATTGTGTGCTAGCTTTATCCTTCCATCAGGACAGCTAGGCCTGTTTGGGATTTTGGATCTTCCTTGTAATTCAGCAGTCATCCCATTTGGGTTTTGGTTTCTGCAGTCAACCTTCAAAGATCTTTTGTTTTCTGAAGTTGAAGAAACTGGCTCAGTGTTCCTACTCCTAGACAATTATTTAATTGTTTACAGATAACTGAAACTATCCTCCAAAGGTTTCTATTATGAATTTCTTTATTTTATGAGAAGCTTCTCATGTTGAAATGATTGGTCAACATAATTCCTGGTCATTAGAAAAACTGTTTTTCAACTAAAGAGCATCAAAATGCTTACTCTTTCTTTTCTGATTAAAATCAGAAAATCTGCATTTTTTTTCTGTGTATTATAATAAACCTCTTCTTTTTAAAGCTAAGACAATAGCAGATTTGATCCTTGAGTTGGTACTGTTCTAGCAAGTTTAAAGAAACGTACTCTTGTACGTTATAAATATATACACCAACTATGTATCCACAAAAATTAAAAATAAATAAACATACAAGCAGCCAAAAAAATGTGCTCTTGAAAAGCTTTTACTTTCTCAAAATAATATGCAGTATTATTTTGATAACTGTGTATAAGGACGAACCCATCTTATACAATAAAGTGTTTGGAATTTCAAAACTATCATGTCAGCTGGGCGTGGTGGCTCATGCCTGTAATCCCAGAACTTTGGGAGGCCGAGGCAGGTGAATTACCTGAGGTCAGGAGTTCAAGACCAGCCTGACCAATATGGAGAAACCCCATCTCTACTATAAATACAAAATTAGCTGGGCGTGGTGGCGCATGCCTGTAATCCCAGCTACTTGGGAGGCTGAGGCAGGAGAATCGCTTGAACCTGGGAGGTGGAGGTTGCAGTGAGCTGAGATTGCGCCATTGCACTCCAGCTTGGGCAACAGGAGTGAAACTCCGTTTCAAAAAAAAGAAAAAACAAAAAAAACAAGACTATCATGTCAACAGCCATAAGTAACCCCAAAGGAACAGTTTAGCACAGTTTTTTGAATTCTCAATGTAATATTCTTATTTGCTTAAGTATTATAAATGTTTCAGAATATCACTTTGTTTTATTTAAACTTTTTGGTACAGTTTCATGAGTGATTTTCCATGGGGAATACATTTCCATCTTTATTAAGTGAAACAGTAGGGAAATGTGATTTGGTTTCCAGAGTTGACTTTTAAGCCAACCTATCAGCAACACATCTGTTCCGTAAAGTTGAGTACACCTGGGACATGATAATGCATAATTATTTCCTCACAGAGTTGTTTAATGACAGTCGCATTAAACTACCAGTGGCTGATACTTACTGATCACTTACTAGATACAGACACCATTCTGGTATTTTACATGTATCAATTCATTTATGTTATAAATTTTAAAATATGTTTCTTTTCTCCTTTTCTTCCTGTTTTTCTTCCCCTGTCCTTTCCGCCTGCTAATGTTCCTTAAGACATTTACTTTTAAGAAAGAACCCAAGTCAGAAATATTAGTAGAGGTTAAATATCCCTTATCTGAAATGCATGGAACCAGAAGAGTTTTGAATTTGTTTTTGTTGTTGTTGTTGTTGTTGTTAGATTTTTGGAATATTTGCATATATGCATAATGAGATATCCTGGGGATGAGACCCAAGTCCATACACAAAATTCATTTGTGTTTCATGTACACCTTATACACATAGCCTGAAGGTAATTCACATAATAATTTAAACTAATTTTGTGCATGAAGCAAAGTTTGGACTGCGTTTTGATTGCAACCCATCGCATGAGGTCAGGTGTGGAAGCTTCTTCTTGTAGTGTCATGTTGTTGCTCAAAAAGTTTCAGATTTTGGAGGATTTCAGGTTTTCAGATTAGGAATGCTCAACTAGTAGCTTCCATTAAGATTGTTCACTTAATTTATGGAGCTTTGCATTGGTAATAGGACAAATAAGGGAAAGGGATCACAGGAAATCAAGTAGTGTTAGAAGAGATGACAGGCTCCCTGGAAGGGTGCAGTTTTAACTTGAGTGAATGCCAGTCACACGTGGGAATCACAGCTTCATGACAGGGCTTGCTGCATCGAGTGGGCCTTGGAGACACTTGAGGAAAAAGCAGAGAGAACCCTGGTCTTCCAGTGTTCTAGTGAACAGCTTTGAGAACCTGAGCTATAGAATTTAAAACAGGCCAGGTGTGACGGCTTTTGCCTGTAATCCCAGCACTTTAGGAGGCCAAGATGGGTGGATCACGAGGTCAGGAGTCCGAGACCAGCTTGGCCAGTATGGTGAAAGCCTGTCTTTACTAAAAATACAAAAAAAATTAGCTGGGCGCGGTGGCGTGTGTCTGTAATCCCAGCTACTCAGGAGGCTGAGGCAGGAGAATGGCTTGAACCTGGGAGGCGGGGGTTGCATTCAGCTGAGATTGCACGACTGCGCTTCAGCCTGGGCAACAGAGTGGGACTCTGTCTCAAAAAAAAGAAACAACAGCATAAAAAGTATTTAAAATCAGATGCAGTGGCACATTTTCACAAAGAACCAGCAGGAGGATGAAAAACAGACTTGTAAACAAGGATGAAAAAGACAGGTTTAGGGCAGTGGATGGACAAGAAGCCTGGCCTTAGATTTCCAAAGAATAAAGGAGAGAAACACATATTGTAATTCAACAGCTTCCTACTGAGCTTCAAGAAGATAAGTACCGGCCATATCTTTGAATATATATGCTATATTAGTTTATATCTCATGTCCGATGATTTGCAGGTCTTAGCATTTGCATTTTTATGCAGCTGAGATGTTTGGCGCTCAGTTTTTGTGAGGGGGGCAGCTTGGTATGGAAACAGCTTGGAGTTTGAAATCTGACTGGCCTGGATTTGAATCTCAGCTATTACATGGCCTTGAGCAAGCTACTTATCTGATTTTTTGAGGTAGATTCTTGTCTGTAAGATGGAGATAGAGAAACCCAACTCTGAAAAGATTAAATGAGATAAGGCATATACAATATCAGTAACAGGCTCCTTGACTCACTCCTGTAAGCCCAGCACTTTGGGAGGCCGAGATGGTAGGGTTGCTTGAGCCCAGGAGTTTGAGACCAACACAGCGAGGCAACATAGCAAGACCCCATTTCTATTTTAAAATAGAAAAAGAAAACAAAAGAAAATATCGATAACAGTGTCTGGTGCTCAGTAAGGACTAAACCAAATCAAGTTACCCTCTCAAGGAAAAGACAACAGAACGGTTTTCTCCTTCCCCTTGTTATGGAAAGGACAGAAAATGTCAAGAGAAGACATCTAACAACTGGGGGACTATATTTGTAAAAGAGGCACGATTTCTGTTTATTTTAAAAATATAAATTGCTTAGCAGGAAAAGAGTGTTAGCAGTTCAAGATTATGTGGTCTGTTACATATTAAAGCACGTTTTAAAATGTATATTACTTTACTCAAGAATCTCATGCAAAAATTCTCAGAAATTAAGCATTGCATATCTGACTGCTGAGTACAGTGATTCATAAGTATCTTAAAGTCATTTTTTTTTTTTTTTTTTTTTTGAGACGGAGTTTCGCTCTTGTTACCCAGGCTGGAGTGCAATGGCGCGATCTCGGCTCACCGCAACCTCCGCCTCCTGGGTTCAGGCAGTTCTCCTGCCTCAGCCTCCTGAGTAGCTGAGATTACAGGCACGCGCCACCATGCCCAGCTAATTTTTTTTTGTATTTTTAGTAGAGACGGCGTTTCACCATGTTGACCAGGATGGTCTCGATCTCTTGACCTCGTGATCCACCCGCCTCGGCCTCCCAAAGTGCTGGGATTACAGGCGTGAGCCACCGCGCCCGGCCAAAGTCATATTTTAATAAAATTACACATGGGTCAGATTCAATTATTGAAAGAATAATTATTCTCAATATGAAATTTTAAAGCATTTGTATACTGATGGTCTTTTAAAGCCTTGGTTCTCATTATAGCAATCGAATCACTGAAGAGATGTTCTTTTTTATTGGGTTCAGTGTTATTGAGTCTTATCTTTTTGATATAGGACTATTTGTTATTTTATAACTGTGTCTTTTATTTTGTAATAAATTTATTTAAGGTATATTTTAACATTACAAGAGTAGAACCAATATTTTAGTTTTAAAAGGACAGTTCTTTATCATGTCTAAATACTCTTGGGAAATATGCCTATTTTTTAATTTTTTAAAGCTAATATTGTCATTCTACTTTTTTACTTTGATTAATACAGTCTCAGAGAACTATTCATTGAACATGCTTTAATATTTTTTCATGATTTCAAGGAGTGAAAAGTATCATCTAAAAATTTCTAACGGGGCATTTTCTTATGAGAATGCTATATTATCTACTTAATTCTTATACCATTAGTTAAAAGTTAAATGAGTATGTGTCATCCTTGCTGAATAATATAGTATGTATAAGGGTTAGCAAAACCTTCTACTTACGATGGCCAAAGAAATGTCAATTGTTTATGAAAAGTAATGTGGGTCTTGAATTTCTTTTGATTAGTCATTGTAAGCATTTTTAAACTTTCTTCCTCATAGATATGTGCATTTTTAGATATTATGTGATTTGTACAGCCATTCTTGAGTAGTTGAAACTTAAAAGAATTGCAGATTTTTGTGCCTGGTGTAGATAAAATAACTCTGAGACATGGTAGATACTCAGTTTTTTAATCTCTTGTATAAACTATGCAAATGTTCCTGAAAGAGCAGTTTTGTATATGTTTTGAGGTACCCCCATGTTAAGTATACACTGTCTTTAGAAATTTGAGTCTTATTTATTGTTATCGTTTGAACAGGTGTCTCAATGCTTGTACCTACTGCAAAACTAAACATGCCAGAGGAAATTTGGCCAGTTACCCGATTGATGAGCTAGTAGATAGAGCCAAACAGTCTTTTCAAGGTAAGACTTTCTAGAATTATATGTGAAATTGTCTTCTTAATAAATTATGTTAGTCTTCTATTTATAGACCAACTTCTTTAGCTTTCTGAAGAGATTTGCAAATACATCAGCTTAACTAATAAAAGATGTGACCAGATTTAATCACTCAGGTTATTTTTACATTAATTACTCTTTGTTTACTGCTCTTCCGTTTTCTGATCACTCTAAGGTAAATGATGTATTTTGAACTTTACCACCCATCTTTAGACTCCATGGGAAAAAAAAAAATGAAATGAAATCCATGAGCCTCTGATGTCTGTTAATATTTTTTTGGACAAGTGAAATACTCAGATTTTTCATCTCTTTCTTTGGCATTTTTGGACCATTCAGATTATAGATCTAATTAAGGTTTGTAGAAGCCTTTGAAGAAGAAGATAGGCTTTTGTATCAGCCAATAAAGGAGGCTACCCTTTTTATCCACAGGACTGTCAGAACAGTAAAGAGTGGCACAGGGGGAGAGGCCTAATGAGAATGAATTGTGTGGAGTGGCCAACTACTTCTGAGTCGTCACTTGCTGGGAAATGTGATTATCTAGGTCTCTCTCAGCATATATTAAGACTTGTCTTTAACATGAGTCACAGTGGTGTGGAGGTATAACTGCTCAAACCATAAACTTCCTCTTTTGTCTTTGTTTATCATATGTGGATGTAACAGTGGTGTGTTTTTACTTCCGACATGAGATAATCTGTTGTCTCATAATCTTGCAGGTTAATAGTTACTGGCATTGTGCTTTTCTGTTTAGCAAGTAACTTGGAGTGCTGCTTTCAGTACTTCCTACTCTGGGTCTCAGAAAGTATGAATTCCAAATTCATTTCTTTATTTAGTCTATAGAAAGCTTTTAGAAACATGAATTTGGAATTAATAGAGAAAAACATCCCCTTGCTTGATTTATTGATGCCTCCCAACGGTTTTTCTCTACTTAGATATTCTTAGCTCAATCCCCTCCTCCTTTCACATTCAACTAGTATTGAGAGAGAAATAAAGGAAATTTACTGACTCTTTCCAGTGTTCTCCTTTTAAAGCCAGATTATTATCTAATCTGAGGAAAAGCCTGGGTGGTTATATTTTCTACAGCCTAACTAGTACTTCTAAGGATTTTCTTAGAATGGGCAAAAATTTGCCCAGAAACTAAATAACTAAATACCTTTGAAAAAATTCTTTGCTGGCATTCTTAATTAGTGTTTGTTTTTTCATATAGCTGTCAGATAATGGAGATGTTAAACATAGACGATCTATCTACCAAACACTGCAACTTAGAGGCCTGCAAATTAGTACTTTTCTAACTTCATACATTTCTAAGTGCAACTGCATATAATTTTTTAAAAAATCTATTTCATTTTACTTGGAAATTCATTGGAAAAATATAAAGCTGTAAAATTACCATGTAGAAAGTGAAAAATCTCCTCTTCACTCGCTTACATCTATCCTCACCTGTAACTTATGCTAACATTTGGATATGATGGCTTCATGACTTTATATAGACACATTTATGTATCTTATATGTAACTGGAGAAAAAAGAAATATTACCAGTGGAGGGTGTCCAGGTTCTTTGTGTTTTAAACAAAGAATTGGAAGAAACGCACAAACAAAGCAAGGAAAGAATGAAGCAACAAAAGCAGAGATTTACTGAAAATGAAAGCACACTGCACAGGGTGGAAGCAGGTCTGAGCAGCGGCTCAAGGGTGTGCATACACAATCTTCTAGGATCCAAACACCCGCTAGAGGTCTCCCATTGGCCACTTGGTATTCACCCCATGTACATGAAGTGGTGGTCTGCAGTCTGATTGGTTGTGGAAAGAAACCAATCAGAGGCTGAAGTGCAGTTCCAAAGGTCACACTCCTATGCAAACATCTGATTGGTTGTGGATAGCTGAAGTGAGATTTCAAAGCTGCACACCTATACAAACGTCTGACTGGTTGCAGAAAGCAACCAATCAGAAGTACTTCCAATTTCCCAGCTGCCCTGCAGAAAAGATGGGGGTTTGCAAAGGGAGTAGCCTCTGGTTCTTTTGTAACTTAGGCTGGAAAGTTGTTTTTTTTTTTTTCTCTATTTAGCTAGGAAGTCAAGGTGAATTGGCCTTAGGTTCCCTGCCTCCAGACCTTATTCTCTCCTGCCTCAGAAACATAGTTTGTATAAACCGATTACAACTTTTTTTAACAATATCCACCTTAGCTCTGTGATTTATCTTTAGAAATGCCCTCTGAGCAACCAAGTTACAGTGTATTGCTTCTGTAGGATTTTAGTTAGTTAACATTGTCATATCCAAGTGGGTTGTACCAGATAAGGTGGATGATTCAAAGAACATATCAGAGGTTAGCAGTAATGTGGTAGCTATTTTTAAAGAAAGTATTAGAAGGTTACTCTTCTCAACATCAGAAAGATAAGTGTCTTTTTATTCCCAACCATGGAATGTTTGCAATGTCAGATTTTTCTGTTGTCTTATTATCTGTGTACTATAGTTGAAACCAAATGCTAGTTTTTGGACTGGTGAGCTAACTTGTGAGACAAGCCAGTGTGTTTAAATTTTTTTTTTTTTTTTTTTTTTTTTTTTTTGGTGACAGGTTCTCGTACTCTGTCACTCAGGCTGGAGTATCGTGGTGCAGTCTGAGCTCACTGTGGCTTCAAACTGTTGAGCTCAAGCAATCCTGCTGCCTCAGCCTCCCCAGCAATTGCAACTGTAGGCATGCACCACCAAGCCTGGCTAATTATAAAATGTTTTTATAGAGATGGGTTCTCCCTGTGTTGGTCAGGCTAGTCTCGAACTCCTGTCCTTAAGCTACCTTGGCCTCCTAAAGAGCTGGGATTATAGGTGTGAGCCACTGCACCAGCCAGGGAAATTTTAAGTCCTGAGGTATTTGTTGCTTTTTGCTATAAGCAGTTTAGATTTGAAATACTGGTCTGTTGCTTACCAGACACATGATGTGAACACAGTATCTTACCTCTCCAAGATTATGGTTTTTCTCATCACTATAACATTTAATGTTTCTGTTTTAAGAATTTGAGATAACATGTATGAAGTAATTGTCTATGTCAATATTATGAAGAAATATTACTTAAACTAAAATCTGAAACCAGGAAGAGAAGACTAATTTTGGGTAAGAATATTGTAACATCCACAACAAAAAACATTAATGACCAAAATCAAATGACAGATTTTTCTTTTGAGTCCAAATTATGTTTTATGAAAAATTTCTCTGTAGATAGAAGATGTTTGGTATGACAGTTACCTTTCCTTTTCTAAATTTGAGAAGTACAAATTCATGCTAAGGGTGGCCTTATAATCTCTTTTAACAATAGGAAATATCAGTCTATAAGCTCACATTTTTAAAACATTTAGTAGCATTATCTTTTTTTCTACAAAAGACATTGAGATTTTAATGCTCTTACAGAAATCAGAAGTTTGAGCTTTAATATTACAAATAACAATTAGAAAAGTAAACATAATAGAAGAAATGACTCATTTCTTATTACTATGACTTTTGCATATTTAGTTTCTTAATAATTCAGGTGATAGGAATATTCTTTGGACCAGCAACTCTTAAATTCTACATTCTATCATGAGTAGATTGCCTGTCTTATAATGAATAACAAACATGGTTTTATGAAAAGTTTTTCTGTTATGAAAAACCTAAATATGCTGCCAATTAATTGTAGCACTACATTTAAAGCCACTCTGTTGATGGAAGTTAAATTTCCCATCCTTAAAGTGGCATTTTCTTTCTTTCCGTTTAATTTTTTAATGGCTCCTGTATGTTGGAATTACAAATTGATTTTTTTAAACTTTAAATCAACTGTGGAATGAGGATTAGAATCCAGGTTTCCAGTCATATGATAGAACATACAATAGGATCAAAATTTTGTTCTGAAAAGCATATTTATCAGACATTTTATTTTATTTTTTGACGGTGAGATCTCACCGGAGTGCAGTGTCGTGATCTCGACTCACTGCAGCCTCCGCCTTCTGGGCTTACACAATCCTCCTGCCTCAGCCTCCTGAGTAGCTGGAACTACAGGTGTGCACCACCACACCTGGCTAATTTTTCTATTTTTGGTAGAGACAGGATTTCGCCATGTTGCCCAGGCTGGTCTTGAACTCCTGGCCTCAGGTGATCTGCCCACCTTTGCCTCCCAAAGTGCTGGGATTACAAGTGTGATTATGAGACATTTTATATCCATAAAAAATTATTTCTTGTTAGTCTAATGAATGAAGAGACTAAAGCCTAACCCGAAGGCAATGAAGTAGTCAGAAGAGATTCTGAAATAATCATGAAGTCATTCTGAATATAAAATGGCTTCCCACAATACTAAAAATATGCGGACTGTGCATTCAGCTGCCAAAAAATGAGAGAGCTTGTTAACTTTTGAATGGACAGCATTAAACATTATTTATATGTTTAAAAAGAAATATAATTTCTTCTGTATGTAAATTATATCTGTTTAACTGTTTTTCTAGCATTTTTTTTCTTTTTCTCTGACTCAGCCTACATCATTGACCATTTTTGACTTCACAGTGTGTATTTTATTTTTGAGGAGAGTTCTGCATGTGAATTTAAGATTTACCAGGTAACTTCTGGGTATCATCTCGTTCCCACAGACCATTGTGAAACCTTCCTCCTCACTTCCTCCCTTCTGCTGAGATTCAGGGTTTAAAAATTCCTAGGATTAATGTGTTTGGGGGCTGATTTTGCTGGGTTTGACATGGTTGCATTTTAGATATCTAGAAAAACATGTCAAGTGGTGACCAGGACTTGGTTGGGGCCAGAATGAATTTACAAGCTAGTGTTTTCTAGGATATTTGTATTGATTTTTCTCTAGCAGCTAATCAATCAGTTTCAGTTGTGTAAGTGATGGAGCAAACCTTTTTAAGTGTGCAGGGTGAGTGGTGTGGAAACAACACCTTTCACTGCTGTCTCTGGAATCAAAATGTAGAGATGATGGATGAGCTGTTTTTATAGCTATCGTGTGCTTTTCTAGATCTCATTTGTGTGGTACTACTTTTTGGCTTCCTCATAAATCTGAAAAGCCCCTGCAAGATAAGTGGCATAAACTGGTTATGGAAAAGTAAAATAAATTAGGATGAAATATTCAGAATAGGAAGAAAATTCCTTGATGCCTAGTGATTTTGATATTAATGTTGGAATTTTGAAAAATGGGTTCTGTATTTTGAGACTTGCAAAGATACTGTCTATTGTTTATTATGAAATGCCACCATAGTACATTGCTTCCTGCTTTTTTAGGTAGGAAAGAATATGAGCAATATTTGATTTTCTATTGTATAAGCTTAAAATTGTTCAGTTGTACACTTTACATCAAGTCCCATTTGACTGTAATGATGATTAGTATACATTGATTTCAACCCAAGATTAAAAGGGGGCCAATAATTGCATTCTGTTGATTTATATGGCAGTTAAATTAAATGTCTATTTAATTCCTTTATCTTTTCATATGTGCTGTATCCAATTGAGAAATGCGTGTTATCTATAGGATTAATGATGCAATTTACATGTTTGTTATAACAATTGTCAACTTCCAAAAAGGATTTTAGGCAGCTTACATGAAATGATTGTATGTAAAAGACCATGGAAATAAGAGCCATGTCAAATGCTGTATTGTGTTTTGTAAGAGGGAAGACAGTTTTACAACTGGTGAATCCTGACTTTTCAGAAGAATAGGGAAATGGAGTGACTTCTATAATCTGATAGGAGAATGTGAAAGAAAGCATACAGTTTACCAAGAGAAGTCTACATATTTCTAGGCGCTAAACACTAAGAATTGTTGTCATGCATTTTTTCCTAAGAGATGCTGAATGATACAGTAGAAATGTTGTTGACTAATGATAGATAGAAATTGAAGATATATTCTCTACCTGGCTTTTTCTTTTGTTCATTCTTGCAAAACCCAAAAATATAATATTAAAATGTAACCTTTAAAAGACATTTTTTTGGGAGAGCTAAATAAATATATAATACACGTAACTTAATAGTGAACACAATGCCTAAATAGTGATTTATCAGATACTCAGTTTAAATAAGGTACGATTAATCACTGTGATTTCAGGGACTCTAAGTGAAGGCCATCAGTGGCAAAAACAGAGTATAATTTATGTGCTCTTTGCCTATTCAGATCTCTGAGTTTCTGTCAGTGTTGTTCAAACTTTTCTTAGCAACAAAAGGAACTCTTTTTACAAATGAAACTTGAAAAAGTAGAGGCAGACCACAGTGATGAAGTAGAAGTGGGGCTCTGTTTAATGTGGCCTTTCCTCAGAACTTTCAGGAGTCAGCCAGAATCTGCTGGTTTAGATTAGTGTTTCTAATTAGTTAGGGTATTCCTTAACACCGTAATCCAGGAGTGGGGGATGTTTCCTTAAAGGACAAATAGTAAATGTTTTAGACTTTGTGGGCCATAATGTCTGTGTGGCAGCTATTTAGTTCTGCCCTTGTAGCATGAAAGCAGCCACCGAAAATATGCAAATGAATGGATGTGGCTGTGTTCCATTAAAATTGTATCATAGATTGGTCATGGTGGCTCACGCGTGTATTTCCAGCACTTTGGGAGGCTGAGGCAGGTGGATCACCTGAGGTCAGGAGTTCGAGACCAGGCTGGCAAACAGGGTGAAACCCCGTCTCTACTAAACTATAAAAGTTAGCCAGGTTCGGTAGAGCACGCCTGTAATCCCAGCTACTTGGGAGGCTGAGGCAGAAGAATCACTTGAACCCAGAAGGCGGAGGTTGCAGTGAGCCAAGATAGTGCCACTGTACTTCAGTCCAGGCAACAGAGGGGACTTCGTCTCAAAAATAAAACAAAAAAGAACACCTATATGATAGGGATGATTGATGAACGTTCTATGGTCAGTTTTGGGGGAAGTTAATTTAAACAAATTAATCAAGATTCTTCATGGCAGAACTTCTGGTTGTGTCTAATATGTTAATACATATTGTCAATCCATAAGGGAAGAATTTAGCCTCTATTGATACAGTATAGATTAGTGTTCTCAGTCTGGCTGTTTAACTCACTTGGCAGTCTTATAATACCAAAACCAAATGTGTCTGCATCATAACCCTAACAGTTGCATCACAGTTTCCATGGATGGGGGAGCTCTGTGTTTTCTAAAATCCAGGTGATTTCAATGATGGTCAGAGGTGACAAGTACAATTAAGAACCGCTACTCTAGATAATTTTTTGGTTGAAGCTGTAAAATGAGCTGATCTTCTCAATTCTGTAGTCAGAAGGATTCTGAGAAGAAACCCTGGTTAGTTAGTAAAGAATGGCGATATTAGGGAAGGTGGAGGGGCAATACAATTGTTGTTAATTTGCTAATACCACCCTAGATAGTAAATTGGTGGTTTCAAAGTCCAAAGGTGCTTATTTAAATTAAAAGGCTCAGCTATTTTTGTTATCAACCAAGACGTCACAGAAGGGTGGCTGACATTTATGGAGTACTTATTGTGCAGATGTAGGAATTACGATGAGAACCACATGGTCCGTATCATTAAGGAACTCTTCCTACTTTAGAAGAGAGAGTAGCAAGTTGGACTAATGAAAATTGAAGGATGCGGAAACAGAAACCAAATTTGGGATAACAGAAGTCGTTCTTACAAATCAACCAGGATTTCCTCCTCAGAACCCCTCTCACTAAGTTGTTAGCCACTGCCGTTGATTATGATAAGTATTCAAGATGAAATCTACCTTGCCATTCTGAATCCTGATGCTTCTGTGATACCATAGTCTCTGAAAGAAAGAAACCAAATGGTGACTCTTTAACTAACTATTCGAACTATGTAGCTGTTATTTTTCCATTCATTCAACAAATATTTATTCAGCATTCATTGGAAGCAGTTCTTAGGCTAGGCGCGGTGGCTCATGCTTGTAATCCCAGCACTTTGGGGGGCTGAGGTGGGTGGATCATGAGATCAAGAGTTCAAGACCAGCCTGGCCAACATGGTGAAACCCCGTCTCTACTAAAAATACAAAAATTAGCTGGGTGTGGTGGCATGCACATGTAGTCCCAACTACTCAGGAGGGTGAGGCAGGAGAATTGCTTGAACGCCGGAGGCAGAGGTTGTAGTGAGCTGAGATCACGCCACCGCACTCCAGCCTGACTGACAGAGCATGGGGGGTGGCAGGAAAGAAGCAGTTTTTATTTTTGCTAATAGGCACTTGCTTTAGAGAAGGTATGATAACAGTACATTATTACAATCAGTAATTGATAACTTCTGCCAATAAGAGGCTAGCAGGAGAAGTTTGCTGATAATGGAGCAAACAGCTTATCTTTGCTGTAGGAAACAAGGATGTGATTCCAGGGTTGTTACATGTGTTCATAATTCTGAGTTTTCATAGTTCAGAATATGTGTAATCCAAAGAACAGAAGATTTGCTGCTTCTGGAAATACCTTTTACAATCTGTCCTTCTGAAAATCATAGTGTAGTCATCCTTCACTGCTATTGGTGAGTTTTATTTACTTTTTACTCTTTTGTGTTCTATAAAACAATTTACAAACACGCGGTTAAGTGTAAAAGTTATATAAAATAAGGCCGGGCACAATGGCTCACGCCTGTAATCCCAGCGCCTTTGGGAGTCCGAGGTGGGCAGATCACCTGAAGTCGGGAGTTCGAGACCAGCCTGACCAACGTGGAGAAACCCTGTCTGTACTAAAAATATAAAATTAACCAGGGGTGGTGGCACATGCCTCTAATTCCAGGTGCCTGGGAGGGTGAGGCAGGATAATCGCTTGAACCCAGGAGGGCGGAGGTTGCAGTGAGCTGAGATCGTGCCATTGCACTCCAGTCTGGGCAACAAGAATGAAACTTCGTCTCAAAAAAAAAAATGTATAAAATATTGAGACTCTGGAAAAACAGATAAGAATAGAAAGTCTGAGACTTGGTGGGAAATTGGAACACAGGAAAGTTGGCCATAATCACCCATGTGGTTTTTAGAATCCAGCTGCAGTTCTGACTCTTAGCTTCTTGAACGCTTATTGTCTTTAAAGAACAATAGTATCAGCTTGGCATTAGATTTGAAAGAGTTTTCACATAAGGAGGGTGAGGGATAGAGTAGGTTACAGCAGCATCCCTTTCACACTCACTCACATACTGTGTTTCTGAAAGTTGTGTATTTTGGCAGTTCTTGTTATAACTTGCGGACATGCCAGCTGGGCGTGGTGGCTCACACCTATAATCCCCAGCATTTTGGAAGGTTGAGGTAGATATATCACCAGAGGTCAGGAACTTGAAACCAGCCTCATCAACATGGTGAAACACCATCTCTATTAAAAGCACAAAAAATGGCCGGGCGTGGTGACGCACACCTGTAATCCCAGCTACTTGGGAGGCTGAGGCAGGAGAATCACTTGAACCCAGGAGGCAGATGTTGCAGTGAGCCAAGATCACACCACTGCACTCCAGTCTGGGCGACAGAATGAGACTCAAAAAAGAAAAAAAAAAAAAGGAACTTGTAAACATGTCTTGAAAAGCATAACACCCTGAAGGGATTTCTTGGGTGCTAATACAAACTTTGCTACTCACTGATAATCTGGTCCGCTTCCAGAGCCATTGGGTGCTGTAAAGGACTCGTGCTATAGAGGCTAGCAGCTTAGGGGTTTGTATACCATAGGTCATTTTGTGAGGTGATATAGCTAGGTCCAGGAAGAAAACATTAGAATTTGTATTTAATTTGTGTTTTCTCATCCTTTAAATTTTTCTTCTTTTGTGTATGGTTCATATTGCATATAAAGTATACATCTATGGGAATACTTTTTAAAAATATTTTAGCTGATTCAGAAAGTGATACTTAAAAATGTGGAGACCACTGATTGAAAATAACAAATAGCCTGCCCATTTTCCACCATAAACATCGTTCTTTCAGCCAGGCGTTTGGTTTGAATTGGCAACAGAGCTCTGTGTTGGCTATCAAGATCCTGAGGTGCCCATGTTCTGTTTTGATTGAGTGCAAATCCCCCTGCTTTTGAGATCAAATAAGCAAACTATGAAGTTTACGCTCTTTGGAGGAAAGTCAATGAATTTAATGAAGACTCTTGCCTGCATCTGGTGACAGCCGTGTGTCTCTGCTCAGAGGTGGAGAGAAACGCTGCTTCCTCAGGAGCACCTGTTTCCCATTTCTTCCATCTGTGTTTTAGGACACGGGCAGACTGAACCAAGACGGGGCTGGGGTCAGGCGTATGTGGCAGTCTGAATATGGGTTTAGTAGGTGTGCAATAAATGCTGATTGAGTGGCTAATCTCGAACTGATTATGCCTGATGAAATTCTGTATATGACTTGGAACCCATAATGAAAAAAATAGTATAGAAAACCCATATTTTTTAACTGGGCAAGAGATATTGCTTAATTTCAGCTGTTCTTCCAGCACAGTTGAATGCTGCATCTTATGACATGGGCTTGGTTTTATAACACCAGATGTTTAGTGGTGGTGGCTTTCCAAGATTTACAACAGAGAAATAATTTACTTTGGGAAATCATCTGATAGTGAACAGGTACCTAACATTTTATGAAAAGGGTATGTCCACCTAGTTCCACGTTTATAGTTATGAATAATATATATTTGCTTTGACACCTTTACTAAACAGAATTCTACACATGATTCTTGTGTCAAGGGACAAGAGTTAACCAAGTGTTTGCTTTTACCGTTTGAACTGAGGCTGATCTGTCTCTGGGATGATGTTGGTGAACTTTAAAGGCTGCAAGTTGGTTTTGGAAAGTTGTTTAATGGAATTTTAACAGCCTTGGAAAGATGTGAAAGTGATACTGCTACCTGGTGGTTTGTAAAGCTGACCTTTGTGAGATGTTTTCTGGGCAGAAGTACTACTTTGCGATGCCAGCAGCCTTCATTGATTCTGCAGAGTCTGCAGTTTTCTAACACTGGCTGTCAATTCATTCCAGTTGAAAAATTATTAAGTTTCTTCTCCTGCTTGTGTGGATATTAAATTGCAGTAAATATACTTGCACAATATCAGGTAGGGTGAGCAAAATTTTCTGCCTGGAATAAAAAATGTTTGTTAGTGGGACCTTGGCTGTTCTGCAGAGGTAATAAATTTCTGTATTTCTTTTTATTTGCTGTTCTCAGTCATGCTTTTTATTTCTCTTGATGAGTTCTAACACATTTTTTGTATTTGTAATGTAAGAAAGAAAAGTTTGATTTAGATTGCTTACTTTTAAAAGTATGCCCTCTTAGTTAATCATTTCTGGTAGTGTGAACAAGAGTAAAACCTGGGTGGTAAGAGTTTTTAACCTGTGACAATATAATTGGGCAAGAATGAGAAAGAATTGATGAAACAATGAATGAATAAGGAATGAATGAGTAGGTGATCATACACGCCACTTAGATCTTTATGATTGGTTTAATTTTAGTTAAGGAAAGGGAATGATGACGAGATAGTAATCATTTATAAAAGTAGATTTTAAACACCTTCATCTTTGAGAATAATCTGTGGACCTAGAAGTTACTGAGGTCACTGGCAATTATTGAGGTGCATGTATGAAATGCAAATATCTGGCCACGTTCCAAATTCAGTAGCCTTGCCATAGGCCCAGGAATTTGCATTTTGCAAAAACAGTCATTCCAAATGTTTGGGAGACAGATGATACAAAGACCACTTCTAGAAACATTTGTTTAGAGAACTTTCTTGATTAAATATACCAAGACATTTGATCAAAGTATTAAAGAGGATTGGGGAAGAAATGTACCATTTAGGAATTTCTTTTTTGAGGTAAAGTCTCGCTCTATCACCCAGGCGGGAGTGCAGTGGCATGATCTGGGCTCACTGCAACCTCCACCTCCCGGGTTCAAGTGATTTTCCTGCCTCAGCCTCTCAAGTAACTGGGACTACAGAAGCGTGCCACCATGCCAGCTAATTTTTATATTTTTAGTAGAGATGGGGTTTCACCCTGTAGGCCAGGTCCGTCTCAAATTCCTGGCCTCAACTGATCCGCCCACCTCAGCCAAAGTGTTAGAATTACAGGCATGAGCCACCATGCCCAGCCTCTTCTGGGGAACTTCAAAATACAGGTTTCTAGGCTCCACCTCAAAAGATTCTGATTCTGAGCTAGGCTTACAAGCCTGAGAATGTTTGTTTGTTTATTTTTGAGACAGAGTCTCCCTCTGTTTTAGTAAGAGAGATCTGATTCAGAGATCAAAGCCAGAATATGAGACAATAAAACTCAACATACATAAACCTAAGCATGTGAAGATCAAATGGGAGAAGGTCCCGTCTGATGAATGGAACGGGTTCTATTACTTGCCACTTGGAGAGGGTTGGACTTGAGTTGGGGTTTACAGGCCACGTGTGACGTGGGCAAAGCCCACTTTTCGCATAAAAACTGTTTGAATATTTAAGTTTAGTTGATTTTATATGTTGCATTATTGCTTATAGATTTCATAAATGTATTTTGAAATAATCTAAGCTTTAACAAATCTGGAAAAGCAACAATTCCTGTTTTCTCTCTATATAAAAAATGGATACACTTGAAAAATCCTTGGTAGACTATTACTTGGTAGCTCCCAGAATTCATGTTTTGTGTAGACAGATTTTTTCCAAAACATTTGGCTTCCGCATGTGTCTTGCTTTGGCTAACAGAACATTAGAAAGCGTGATGCAACCAGAGGTTTGATAAGCTTATGTGCTGGGGCTTTTTCGTGTGAGATGTTGCTGGAGCCGAGCCACCACTGTAAGGAGATCCATCTACCTTATTGGCAATATTATGTGGACAGGGAGATGCCTAGCCAGCCCACAGATATTTTAGCTTCCCAGCTGTGACTCCGGACATGTGAATGGAGAAATATTGAATGTTCCAGCCACCACACTGATCAAATGACCTGCCCACCTGAGCCTAACCCAGATTGCAGAAGAATTATTTTAAGCCAGTAATTTTTTGTATGGTGTGTTATGCAGCAAAATGTATTTTGTTACTTTTTAATAAGTATTTTAATAGTAAAATATTATAATACCTTTGTTACACTTAACTCATAAGATTAGCTAGATAAATTCAGGTATGTTTTCCACGAAATTCGATATGTAGTAATATTAGGATTATGGTTTTAACAATTACTGACATATCACCGGGAACTGTTAAGCATAGAGAAAGCTAAAAATTACACAGCCAGTGGCCAAGTGGCTTACAGCCTGCAGCCTAGCAAGTAAGTCGTTATATCACTGAGTAATAAGAGCAGTGATTCAGTTAAGCTTGTGATACTATGACATTTTTATTAAAAACAGAATAGATTCAATCTGTTTTCATAGTTTCTAGCTCTGTGACCTTAAGAAAGTTACATATGCTTGCCCAACCTCAGTTTTTTCATCATAAAAATAAGGATAAAGCATACTTTCCGAATAGCTGAAAATTAAACAAAATAATTTAATACTCAGTCTGGAATACTTGGAAAATGCTTAATAAATGATCTTATATTTACTGTTCTTAATGATATAAGAAGAGAGCAAGAAGCAGAAAGGAGGAACAGGAGAAAATAAGTCACCACCTAAGAAATGACTGTTGACATTCTTTCTACCGTGTCTTCGCTCCAATTTTGTGGGGTGGGGGTGTGTGTGTGTGTGCACGTGCATGTGTGCAGAGACCCACATGCTCTCACATAGCTAGAAACACTGGACTGTAGGCGTTTTTCATATTACAGAGTGCATACAGATTACCTGGGAATGTCATTAGCATGCAAATTTTATCTTGGTAGGTCTTGTATGGGGCCTGAGAGTCTGCATTTTTAAGCTCCCAGGTAATGCTGATACCATTGGTGCTTAGAGTTGCACTAAGTAGAAATGCCCTATAGGATGACATGATGCTTGAGGTCCTTTGTATCTTGGTCTCAGTTCTCTTCAGCTATCATCTCTCCTCATTCTGCACCACATAATTCATTCTCCAATCACGGCATAATCTTTCCTTCATACATCATTGATGGTGCTTGCTAGATTTAGACAAAGTGATTTGCTTAGGTGTTTATATCCTCCACTTCATCTCCTCTTTAGTAAGGACTCTTTGGGTCTTACTTATCTTGATGTCACTATTAATGTTCAATAAATGTTTTTTGAATGAATGTATGCATGCCTGCCTCTGTGGTCCTCAGAACTGTGAAATGGCAACTTCATCTTTTGCCTTACTAATTGGAAGCAGTGAACATTCTCACAATGAGCTTTGTAAATGTCTGGCTATAGATCATGGAGTTTGAGGGAGTACCCAACTAGCACCCATGCTTGGTAATGAGAAAAATGGATTGTTCACAGATGTTAGGTAATTTAAGGAGGATGATATGGATTGGGCACAGTTAAGACTATGTATTTTTATGAATATTAATGTATATCCATATATAATATGTAAACAAATAATGGCAAACTAGACAATATTTGAAATGAAGGGACTCATTTATATACAAAATGTTGAAGGAAACTGGAATTCAAAAGAAAATACATTTCCTTTGAAAAATCGGATTGTTTTTACATTTATATTTGTTCACTCTGGTTACAACAGTGCTTTTTCAGAGTTGAAATAACATATATGCAATGGTCTGACCTTCATTTATAGTTGTACTGACTTGGAGATGTAATTCACTATGTAATTTGTTTTAGCAAAAAGGGAGAGGGTCAGAGAAACTTGGCACTATGTTAACTGGAGAATAAATAGAATAAAGATTTTAAAATAATTTCACTTACCGTATTAGCCCAGCATTTGAATGTTTCCAGCAATCATGTATCTGTAACTACATTAATTCATAAATATTGCAGTCACATAAAAATACCCCTTTCCCCATGAATTTTGAAAATCTGTAATGTTTTTACTCAGATCAGCTGACATTTTGCATTTTATTGTGTTTCTTGACTTAAAATGATGACATTTAAAATAGCTTACTTTGAGTAATACAGGCAAATGATTGAGTTTTCTTCTCATACATTAGCCAAGGTTAGCGTGCATGTTAATCCTAATTGTTATTACTATTATTTGTTTATTTAAGAAACATTTGTCAAGTGCCTATTAAGTGGAGAGTTTTTGATAGTGAAATGATGTTTGCATTTTACATTTTCTATTGCGAATTCTGGAACATTAGCAGAAGCAATTTGTGATTTCTAACTGTGACTGATAGCAAGTTATGAAACTAATATTTTTTTCTTCATTAAAATATAAAATTGCTGAAAAATAAAGTGCTACTTAATAACGGCTGGCTTGTTCAGAATAAATAAAGACAAAACTAAACGGAAACTTGGACGAATGTATTTTGGGTAAAATGGTATTTCTCAAATTAAATATCAGCTGTTTCTTGACATCTTATAGTCAACCACCCTATTGCTAAGTATTCTTAAATATGGACTTCAGAAATCAAAATTTTCATTTCTAAATAAGTAAAAATGTATTTTACATGCTTCATATTTATTATATACCACCATCAATAAACATGAAATAGCACATGGCTGATTTTATCCCTTACTTCATTTTCACTCTTTTTTTTATTTATGATAATGATTGTTTTCTCTGAGTACAGGTGTGATTACAAATACAATTTAGGCATTATGCTGTTTCATGGGTCCTTAGATAAATAAAATTAAGAAGTGTGTATCAAATAATTTTCTCTGCACTTTTGCATCTAGCTTTTCATTTTATCCTTGTATTCACCTCATGAATTATTGCTGTTGGTGCTTGTTATCTGTTTTGCTGAAGCACAGAGAGGTTACCCTTAGAGTCTGAGGAAGAGTATTAAAATAGAGATTTCCTGATTGATGGGCCTCCGCTCTTTGCACTATAGCATGCTGTTCCTCAGGGAACACGTTGAGCTCAAATACTTGGTATTGAAAATGCATTTGTTGCTATAGTACGGTTTAGTTTACTGTGATAACTGGGGTCATTTCATCAGTTGGGATCATTCTGAGAGAACCCTTAGTGGAATTGCAGTCATAATGCTCTTGAATTGCCCTAACGACATTTCCCTGGACCTCAGTTTTGTTGTCCATACCTGTTTCACAAAGATGAAATACCCGTTAAATACAACAGAATGCTGAAAATCAGAGCCAAGCAAAACTTCTAGGCCCTAAAAACCTTAGTATACTAAGAGAAAAGTGTTTTAATATTTGTATTAGTAAACAAGACCACATTTAAGTACATTCACTAAGCAATTATGTAAGGTACATTTAAAACTAACTGCTGAAATTGTAAAAAATACCTGTTCTTACCAAATTTTGAGATTGAAATTTTTTTTAAATAAAAGAAAAATCTGCATTTCATGTTTTAGCAATGTGCATAAAATGGATAAAGTAATGATAATAATGCAGAAAGGTTAGTTCTGCCACATGGACCTCTATTAATTTGAGGCTTGGGATCCGTGAAGATACTGTAAGTCTCCAGTGTACCCATCATAGTCACTTGATTGCCTAAAATCTATGTCCCCTCATGCCATAGGCTTGCATTAAATGAACTGTGAATTTTAATTTGCAACCTATTTGCAAACCAATTCCTATAAAAATGGATTTATAGCTGGAAACCGAGTACTTTAGAAGTGCTGAGTAAATGTAGTTGTGTGTGCCTGTTTTTAATTTTAGGCAATTGCATTTATGACCTGCTCTTGTTTTGCTGTACTTTTTGAGAACCAGTGCTCCAAAGAAAGAAAAAATAAACCTACTTTTGTTTCTAGCTTATTTGCAAACCAGGTCAGACGCCCTTGATTAGCTCTCAGTTGGAGGATAATTTGAACCTTGACAGATTGAACCCAAACAGCAGGGTTTCTCTAGTCTGGCCAACAGATAGAAAAAATAAAATAAAAGCTAATGCCAGTTCACAAGCTGTACAACAGGACTGAATAAATGTGCAACTGTTAATGAATAGCTATTTCAAATATTTACAAAAGGCTCAAGAAAAAAGAAAAGATTGGCATCTTAGGCAGCTGTTCTAAGGGAAACCTATTAAAAATAAACATGATAAATGATGCTCAAGAGCTAATATATCTGTCAAATATCAAATACACTCAGAAAAAAACCGTTTCAGACACAAAAACTATTAAGACCCTTTTGGGCATAAAAGCCATCTTGCTTTGTGGTTTACACCAGAAATTTATTTTTACTCCTTTTAAAATTTATCTTTTCTAACTCCTCATATATTCACACAGATTATTTTATAGATTATAAGGCTTTGGGTTAGTGGATAGAATCGTTACAGTTGTGTCCATTGTGATTAAATTAGTTAGAAAATTTAAAATTTGCCCATGTGTCATTTGGATGAAGGCACACCATTAATTGTTATTTTATGAGATTGCAGATTATATAATGGTTTGACTGTGACCATAACACCATTTTAGCTTCAGGACAATTTTGCTAGGGAATGCTACATAAAAATGGAAATTATTACTGAAGTAGTGAGGGATTGGTTCCCAATGCAGGTTACAGTTACAGTTACTATTGCCTAAACATGCTTCGACATGCTTCTACAGGCCCATCCTTGTCTTTGTATATAAAGTATTCTTTTTGTACTTAGCTGAAATTAAAGCAAACTGTATGTGATGTCTATTAGTGACTTATACAGTAGACCCTTAACATTCAAGACCAACCATTCTGTTTTTAACTATTTCTTCATACTTAAAGTCTGTGGAGAGAAGCAATTTGAATTTCCTGTGGCTTGAATTTGTGTTTGAATAGCTTGTACTCCTAGACTCAAATGTACGATCAAGTCATTTATTTGATGAGGGAGCTTAGCCAGCATCTCAGCATTTATATCTCAGTGTAACATAGAGTAAGTCTCTTACAATTTTTTAGTTGTAAATTACTAAATCTTTGTCTCTGTGTGGAAGATGTCACCTAAAGGAGAGCCAATTATTAATGGTATGACCTTTGTGAATTTGGAGATTTATAGGCAATAAAGATCTACTGTGCTAATATTTGTCCAATGACTTAATTATTTCGATTTGTGGTCATTTTCTAACATATAAAAGTGTGATTCACATCAGCATGGGTCATTTTGTGAATGTTCAGAAAACACGGTTTATGTTTGAAATGTATCCTGTTCAGTTTAGATTATGAAACTGCTTTATATTTGCAGCCCAGACATCACTAATCTAACAGATCTCAGAAGACTGCCAGATTAGGTATATTGTATTATTAGAGTCACAGTATGTTTTCAGGTCAATTTCAGAACCAGTGCAGGAGTGTGATCATTCTCAGCCACTTCTGACAGGAGAAGTATTGTCACAGAGACCGTGGTAAACGCTGACACAAAATCATGGGACTTCATGGTCTGGTCCTAACCTATTTCTCTGACTTTACATTTCATTCCTCTCCAAGGATTCACTTACTTCAGCAGTATCTTTGTTGAATAATTTCCCCTATCCCTTACCCAAACTAGCACTATCGAAAGCTTCATAATTACCTGTCACCTGAAATCACCTTTAATCAGCATTAATTCATTTTTGCCCACTAATATAGAGGTTAGGAAATGGGAGGGAAATGGCTTAAGAACATAATCCATATGTAGTACATCTATATGGATGTATAGAGGTGGCATGAATAGGTATTAAGGGAATGAGGAAGAAAGCGAGGCAGATTTGTCCTTTCTTTTGAGCTGTGTGTTGCTTCTGTGTAATAAACAATGCTCTTCTTCTATTGCTGTTTAATTAGTTCAGATACACACATAGGCATACATTCATACGAGGGGAATTATAATTTATACATATAAGAAGGGAAATATCAACACTGTTGATATTTTTAATGGTGACTTTCCTATTTCTGCTGTGTAGAAAGGGTACTAAATATCACCCCCATTCTAAAAATAGTTTTGATGAAGTCTGAAAGGGTCTGCTCCTTTTTCAGTTGATCCAGACTCCATTGATAACACTAAATTCTCAGGCTCTTCTGCAGTTATAGACCCTTAAACTTAGACTCTCTTTGTACTTCATCATTGTAATTTACACACGGGGTTGGTACATTCTCTTCAAGACAGTTTGCCTTGCGCTTCCAGCTGCTCCCAAATAGCCATTGTGCTGAATAAGCACTTATTTCAGTGTGTCCTTGATACAATTAATGCAGGCATCTGCAGAAGCGGCCATGGCAGCAGCAGCTGCAGTGCCTTATGGAAGCCAACTTCTGCTTAGCATTGTGATAAAAGAAATAGTTTTGAGCTGGAAGCTAATGTTGGCTTATTTTTAGCATAAAAAGAGTTGCACCTGCCAGGGCTAGCGGAGGACTGAGGTTTGTTGATTACACGTTCTTGTTAGTGCCATTGTTATTGGTAAAATGGGCATGATGTCATCCTTATCAAACTGAATTGGCACCCTGCAGAGTGACAAATAATTTACCCTCTGCGGTTTTATCAGCATGGGCCGTGTGTTAGAAGTGACTGGAGTGCTGAGTTTTCAGATGAATGCTATGGAACTGCAGAGGTATATGAAAATGAAAGGGATTGATACTTGTAATCAGTGCACATAGTAATGGCCAAGGTGTAATGAAACATAAGTGCACATTTAGGGTAATTATGCTGCTACCAGGTGGGGCCCTGGGGCTTTGCATGTATGGAAGCTGCTTGAGGTGGCGGATGTGCAGCGAGGACTACTGCAGCACCATCTGGTAGATTCTCATTTTCTCATTAATTCTTCTGTCCCTTAAGTCTGGGCTACATTGATTTGAACAGCACTTCATCTGTTCAGTATCTCATCTCATTTTAGTTGGGAGTTGCTCTCGTCAGTGGTATTGATATGATGTAATTCACAATCTCAGCCATGTGAGATGTATTAAAACAAGTCATCTAGTTGATTTTCTTTTTGAGTAAAGCTAACTATCCTTAGTAACATTCCCATAACCATCTGATTCTAAACCATTTTCCACTATTGTCGTTATTTAAAAAATAAAATACAGTGTCTGTTTGATTTAAATTAGCCAAATGAACTTTGTTCTTCAAAATAATTTATAAAAGTATATTGCAAAGAGTAAATAGTAAATCGTATATTCCTTGGCCTTTATTTAACGTGTATGTTTTATTTCTGCAGGCTGATATAGTTTTTGTCTCAAATAATAACAAAAATTTATTTTTTAGTCAAGCTTCAGAATAAGAAAGTATGGTGACAGCTGCCCAGCAGTGTATACACGCTAAACACCACTGAATGCACACTTAAGAATGGGTAAAATGGCTAAAAAGAAAAAAATAGTATTTGAGGTTATACATTGTATAGGGAAGTATTCTTAAAACTTGCCAAATTAATTTTGTATGAATTCTTTCACATAATATTAAAAATAAGATTTCTAGCATAGTAGTCGTAGGTAGTTCATATATGGTTGATTTCCTTATCAATGTGAATATTAATATCATGAAACATTTTAAAAGATCCATAGTATATATTCATATAACAGATTTCACAATGAAGTAGCATCTGATGGCTGATTTTTTAATGCTGTATAATTTATGACAGTCTACAGTGTATCAACATAATTTGGATGATCTTCTAGCATCTGTGATTG
The DNA here is from genome assembly GCF_030222135.1 of Aotus nancymaae. Lineage (NCBI taxonomy): Eukaryota > Metazoa > Chordata > Mammalia > Primates > Aotidae > Aotus > Aotus nancymaae. Next base: position 17,625,010 of record NW_026988465.1, read on the forward strand.
TATGTAACTGACAGATTAGTGACTTCACGATTTATTTAATAAGTACAAATATAACATTTATGTGGTCTGAGTGCTTGAACAGCTTTCTATAAATAATAGAAATGTCCCCATTAAAATGTTCCACTGAGAGAACCCCACACATCTTGTCATTTTATTTCCATGAATGTTCCTAAAGTGGAAGATGAGAGAAAAACCTATTGACTTCTTCCAAACAGTACATGAATACTCTCTGTGATGTCTCGAGGTCATTATTTGTCAGTGTAGTGCCACAAAGGTGTGGAGAGCTGTTCTGTCAGTGACGCTGTTGCCATCTGAATGTCCCATCACTGGTTTCCAGCCTATTGTCCAGATACCTCAGGCTCTGTGGGAGGATAGATTTATAAGCTGCTTTAGTACCTGAAAATGCCCAACTACATTTTTTTCCACATTTACCTTAAATAAGCCTACTGTAAAAAGTTAACAAAATGTATCTTATTTTTCCCTTATTGTATTTCTTTTTCTTTTTTCTTTTTTTTTTTTTGAGATGGAGTTTCGCTCTTGTTACCCAGGCTGGAGTGCAATGGTGCGATCTCGGCTCACCGCAACCTCCGCCTCCTGGGTTTAGGCAATTCTCCTGCCTCAGCCTCCTGAGTAGCTGGGATTACAGGCCCCTTATTGTATTTCTACGAACATTTAGGACAGCAACGAGAGTTGGTTGAAAATTCCTTTTAAGTTATATCTTGGGAAATTACTTGATTATTACTTAATATATACTATGGCCATAGAAAGCATACCAGGAGTGCTTTCTTTCTTTCCTAAAGTTTTCTTGTTTGTTTTCAAAGCATTAAAGTATCAGCAAATTTTCCCTTCATACATTCAATAGGCATTTGTTCTGTCACCTGTTTACTTACAGGCTGTGAGTATAGTAAGAGTCAGGGCAGTGAGATGACACTGTTGAATCCTGACTTGGCCAGTAGCCACGTACGCGACCTTGGGCAAATAATTTAACCTTTCTAAGTGTCAGTTGTTTCAACATGAGAATAATAATTTTTTACCTTGAGTAAATTGTGAGAAATCATCCTAATGATTGAGCATAAGCACTCAGTAGATGGTCAGGACTGTTACAGTGCATGTTTACCAACAAAATATCCATGGTATAAAAATGATCAAGAACCCATAACGTAGTATTTAAATTATCTTCAAAGAAATCATTACACAGGAAAAATGCAAAAGTAAGTTGTTACATTTGCTAATACTACACATTCCTCTAGGTCAAGAGTGGCCTCATACCCACACACAATTCCAAGGTACTTATTGCACACAAGCAATGCCAACTGACTGAGGGGCCTTAACCAGTTAGGAGAAGTACCTGTGGATCCCTTCTCATGGTGATATTTTTAAATGTGTAAAATAAAATTCATAGGATTAAAAGAAAGCAAGTTATGTTGAAATGGCATTATCAGTACATGAAAAGAACATTTTTGTAATATATGTGCTTCTTTGTGGATAAGCTGAATAATAAGATGCAGCTGTGGGTCTAATAATGACCATAATTTCAAAGTAGTGTGTATTTCAAGATACCGGAAATAATTGTAATATGATATGCAAATTTTTATAATTTCTCATGGGCGAAATCACAGCCACTACAAATAGCTGTAACTTGTTGCCTACATTCACAACTGTAGAATTGGTAAATTTTGGCTAGAAATAAATGAAAACAAAGTTGTGATGTTTAAAAGTTTTTTTTATTTTTTGCATCCAAGTTCAGGCTCTTTTCACTTCCTTAATCTCTTGACTAATACCTTCAGAGTTTCTGGACCCAAGATAAGAACCTCTGGTGATGTATAGGTAATTCTCAAATAGCTTTCTTAATGAAGATACAAGCAACGACAACAATGACAAAAACTAATAAAAGCACTTAGCGACACCAAGGAAATAATCCAAAACTGATTAGGCCAGAAGGTTTGTGTTGTCTTGGCCCTTGACCAAGACCTCTAGTTGATAGATCCTTCCAGGTTACCTCTCTCAGTCCCCTTCTAGCAGATTAGCCATGTCTTAGCAATTGGTACTAAATAGTTCCTTCTCATTTGATGATGATTTTAAATGTGCTTATGGTTTTGTCTGAATTGGAATCCAAAGTTTCCTTGAAATTAACATCCTTCCCTGTTGAGTCTGGGTGTCATAGCTCTATAACATTCAATCTGTTTGCAAACAATACATGACAAATAATGCTTAAGAACATGGTAGGCTTGGAATTTGCAACTAATTTGACCCAATCTTGAGTAGATGGCCAAACTAAAATCTTGAAATTATTTTGCCCAAACATAGAGCAGCAGCAAACACTCAAGCATGTTTCTTAGAGATTGTAGCTGCGTGTTTCTAGATATCTTTAATAGAATTGCCACAAAAATACATCATATTTAAAAACATACCCAACAACTTGTATTATTGAACATACTTTAATTTAAAAATGTCTATTTTAGAACAGCAATATTTTCAGTCTTGCTCTGAATAAGCTTATTTTTCCTAATTATCCCTAAAAAGTTTATTTTTTCTGTTTCCTGATTTTCTCTTTTAAAGGTTAATTTATTCTTATAGCTTTGACTATTAAAATTATACTCAGAACTAAGTAAACAACATCCTAGCAAGGGTCATCAGTGTGTAGAGAAAGATAAATTTGGGCTTTCAAGATAGTACAGGATTATAGAGGAGGTGACCCTAAATTGGGTTTCAGAGAACACACTGGGTTTAGCAGATGTAGAGTTATATGGAAAAAGACACTCCCATCCTGGGCTGGAGAAATAATATGAGCAAATACTGAAAGAAATGATCATGCATATTTCAGTCAGAGCACTCTGCAGTCTGAATAGCTGGGTGGATGCAGTTCTGTAGGGGTGAAATTGTTGAAGCCTTGTGGCCTATTCTTTTTCCCTTTTTTTTTCTTTTCTTTTCGAGACAGAGTTGCTTTCTTCTTGCCCAGGCTGGAGTGCAATGGCACAATCTTTGCTCACCACAACCTCCACCTCCTGGGTTCAAGTAATTCTCCTGCCTCAGCCTCCCGAGTAGCTGGGATTATAGGCGCCCACCACCAGGCCCAGTTAATTTTTGTATTTTTCGTTGAGACGGGGTTTCCCCCTATTGGTCACGCTGGTCTCGAACTCCTGACCTCAGGTGATCCACCCTCCGCCTGGGATTACAGGCGTGAACCTCTGCGCCCAGCCTCTTTTTCCTTTTAATCAAATAGGACATATTAACAAATTGACATTGTAGGAAGATAATTCAGGTTGTAATACAAAGGATGGTGTGAAAAGGGCATACATCGGAGACAAAAGATCATTAAGGCCTGTTAAAATGTTCCAGGTGGGAGACTTACACTTTGGCAGTGATAATTGGAAAGGATGGGTTAGAACCAAAGGATATTTTAGAATACGGATTTTGAAAAACTAGAGAATTAGGAAAAGAACGCAGTCACAAATGACCAAAGTGTATAACGTGCGTGATTGAAAAGGTTGTGTCAGTAATGGAATTAGAGATCAAAAAAGGAACAGCATGTTTTATAGGGAAGAGTAATTTTAGTCTTGAGCTCAGTGTAATGTTGTCTTTGTTTGCAGAAAAATGCAGCTGCCCTTTCTAAATTCTTGTGGCACAGTTAAAAAATTCAAGTTCAAATGAAGTTTTGAGAGTTAAAAATTGGAGTAGAAAGCTCTTTGAAGAGGGGGCAGTTGTTTTGCAGAGGATGAGTAGGATGATGTTTAGGAGATCATTGATGTGGCAATTAGGAACTTAAGAAAGCAATTCAATAGATTAGTTGTTTTCAGAATTTAGTGTGCAAAAGAATTATCTAGGAAGCTTGTCAAAAATGTAGGTTTAGGAACTCTTTGTTGTATGTCTCTGAGATTAGGGCAGGACCGAGAAGCATGCATTTATAAGCTCTCAGGTGATGCAGATGATAATAATGATAACAGTAGCTGATATATATTGAGGACTTCTTATATACCAGAGATTGTTCTAAGTTGATTATATTTATAATCACAATCACATAAGAACCTTACTGAGTATGCATGTAATTTTCCTATTTTACTAATGAGAAACAGAATCACAAAGAAGTTAAATAATTTTCTCAAATTTGTATAGCCAAGAAGCGGTGGTTCTGTGGCCCATGATCTTGATCACTCTGTTATTCCCATTAAGTGCTGATAATCAGTACTTAGAGTAGGGGCCATTAGAGATACTGGCAGGAGGGCCATTGTCCCAGCCACACATCCTCCGAGGCTTCCAGACATTGTATTTATTTCCATGAATGTTTTAAAAGGCAGTGCTTTGTCATGTTACAATTCTTGTAACACTGTTTGACCTTGATTAACTTTTAATAATCTTTGAGCCTCAAGAAATCTAAATGACCAGGTTTCTCTTAACTTCCTGTGAGTGGTTAAGAAAAAATGAGGTCCTAGTGAGTGATTGCAGAAAACATTGGATTGCAGTGTATGGAGTTGCTAAGGGGAAAGATCTGGAGGTCAAGGAGTAGTAGAGCAGGCCCAGAATTCTGTGTGGAGGAGCTTAAGGATGGCAGTCCCAGGTGGGGGAGCTGCGGTTTTAAAACCAGCTCCCTGTTCTTACTTAGAATTATGTTTGTTTGTACTGGCTGGAAGGACGTTGGGCCTGGGATATAAAAGTAAATAATTAGGGTTAGATGTAGAGTCGAGGGAGATGGCAAAAGCCCCATAAAAGCTGCCCTTCGGTGCCCCCAGCTATGGAAAGAATGGAAATGGTATGGCAGATGATGAAATTGTATGGAGGAAATGATATTTTTACATTGGGGGCTATTTATCCATGTTTCTGGATGACAAGGAACAAGGAAATAAGGCAAGGTTTTTTTTGTTTTTGTTTTTGAGACGGAGTGTCACTCTGTCGTCCAGGCTGGAGTGCAGTGGTGCAGTCTTGGCCCACTGCAACCGCTGCCTCCTGGGTTCAGGCGATTCTCCTACCTCAGCCTTCCAAGTAGCTGGGATTACAGGCGCCGGCCACCACACTTGGCTAATTGTTTTTTAATTGATTGATTGATTGATTTAGAGATTGAGTCTCACTCTGTAGCCCAAGCTGGAGTGCAGTGGTGCAATCTCGGCTCACTGCAACGTCCACCTCCAGGTCCAAGCGATTCTCCTGCCTCAGCCTCCCGAGTAGCTGGGAGTACAGGCACCCGCCACCGTACCCAGCTGATTTTTTGGATTTTTAGTGGAGACGGGGTTTCACCATGTTGGCCAGGCTGGTCTCAAACTCCTGACCTCAGGTGATCGCCTGCCTCAGCCTCCCATAGTGCTAGGATTACAGGCACGAGCCACCGCACCTGGCCACCGTATTTTAATGTTACTGAAGAGAGGCATCTTAATAGATGAGAGGGCAACTTCAAAAGAGATAGGAAAGGAAGGTGATGTTAGACACACAAAAAATTGGGGACATTTCCTACTCTGACACAAGAAGGAGAAAAGAGATTTTGTGTCAAAAAACTTGAGATATTTTGAACTGATGGGAGGAGGGATAAAGAATTTCAGAATGAATCATCTCTGGCTCTTGTGATAGGTAGGTGGCAAGACATGCTTCCACGTAAGCACTGAGCGTTTGAAGAGCGTGGTTGTATGTGAGTTGATCATTCTGTATCTTTGTAGACCTTTGAATTGACAAAAGAAAAAAAAATAGAAGTGCTTCCAACTCATAAAATGTTTCAGTTTTTACAGTAAAAATATTTCACGTTCACTGTTGTCTCTGAGATGTGGGGAGCTGGGTTGGAAGACCGATTCCAGGAGGGGGCAGCAGCGCTGTGAGCATTTAATTTGGGTATATCCTTTCTCTGTTCGTTTGGCTTTAAAAATTAAGTAATAATGTGTTCTCTGTCTCTATTACCTTAACTAATGAAAAAAATAGGGTCTGTAAAGCCATTTAATAATCTTACAATGTATTAATTTATTAGTTTCACATTACTAAACATGGCAATTGTGGAAAATACAAAGCTATTGAAAATTATCCTCATATATAATAGATCTATTTGAAACATTTGGTATGATTTAGGCCCAATTTTGTCCTGACTCTGTGTGTGAGTTGTATAATAAGAAATTGAAAAAAGGCTTACCAGCTTAAATAGCTTTAAAAATATAAACTGTGGGAATATAGGACTAATTGGACTTGTTGAAAGAATTTTTAACAGATAAACATTAATTTTTATTGAGCACATACCGAATTGAAAAAGGCTAAACTTACATGTTAAAATAATTTGGCAATCTAACTGCAGATTCAAAATTTCTGAAAATGTAAATAAATTAAAATGTAGGCAGTGTTTTACCATCTGTAATGAATTAGCATTCCATTTTTACCAGCTGCTGCTGGGGTTTTTGAAGCTGAGTCAGGATCTTAACACACTGGTGGGTTTCTGCTAATAAATATAAGAACCTGTAGTTTAAAACTGGCAGAGCTGGACAGTGGATTAGAAAAGTCACTGCAATTTTAAGCAGCAGATTCTTCAAGTTGGGGCTGGATGTAAGGGTGTACTTTCTGTAAAGATGCTGTCAGTACAAATGCGGAGAATAGGCTACTACTGCTTGGACATTCAGGGTGCCACTACTGTTCAGTGTGGAGTCATCCTTGGAATTAAAAACAAAATCCCCCAAACCTTCTTTAGCAATTGCCTCTTATGTAGTGGACATATTTTAGGCATAGTGACACTATTTGTGCATTCATGGGATTAATACTTCATTTGAAGGATTAAATTCATTAATATTTTTTCTTTGTATACTTTTTTATTTCTAAAACATTTATTTTAAGCATACAGGAGCTAAGGATTTCGTATATGAATTTTGAAGTCATGCAGACCTAGAATTCCTATTACTTCTTAGCCACTTGTAACAGGCAGACCTAGAATTAAGTGTGTAATCATTAAACCTTTGTTTTCCTTGCCTCATATTGATGAGAATAGTTTTCTTTCGAGTATTTGCTTTAGCAACTTTAATTAATAAAAAACAACTAGTTAAAAGGTTGGCTAATTCCTTTATAATATATACCCATACACATACACACAGATCTCCCTGTCTCCTCCCTTACCTTTTTATTATCAGTCTTTTGTCTGCAAATTAGACTTCTACATATGATAAATTTAAATGCTAACAAGAACCAGCTAAAAAATCAATACACTTATTCAGTTGACACATTTATTTAATGTATAGTATATGCTGTGTATTGAAGGCCTGGTGGTGATGGTTCCAATTCTGGACTCCTGAAGCTTACATTCTAAATGGAGGATGCTGTAGCCTGCTGTGAATACAGGAGAATCAATAAGCATGTACATTGTGATCAGTCCTGTGATGGGAAAGACTTTTGTGGTTAGGGAAGCATTCCTGCAAGCAGTGATGTAAAATGTGGAATGCTTTACAAAATTGCTGTTTGTAACAGCAGTTACGACTGAGGGATATGAAAATGCCTCACTGTTAAATAAGCATGGTAATTTTGACTTGGACAGGTTTGTGAATGTCGTCTACAAGTCTTTGCAATCTAAAATCTGATGAGATTTAAGGAATTTTTAGTCTGATATCTTGAAAGTATCCTTGGAGTTTTCACATCCTCACTTTGTCCAACTTGCTATCCTGTTCCTATTGTCACAGAAACTTTAGGTGTCCTCATAGGCTGACTAGGACCGAAGTGTACCTGTCTGACCATTATACGGGCCAGCCTAAGGTCACTGCTCTGGGGCTCAGACCTGTGTCACTGATTTACTAGTGACTCACCATATATTACCCCAGCTGGCCCTGACTCTGCTTCCTCAGCTGTAGTTCAGTATGAACTCAGAAGACTTGTTTGTGACCCAATATTAGTTCTGTGTTTATTTCTTACTCTTACTCATCCACACGTGACTCATTGGTCCTTGTTTTAAACTTGTGCATTACGGTTGCTCTGAATTGTGTCTTCTTTCTCCGGGAAGCTGAATCTCTTATCCTGTTTTGACTTGGCCCTTGACTGCTTATAAAGTCTGTAGCTGGCTTTGTATGGTTATAACCCTAGCTCCTTAGGCTGGGAATTTGGACCATTTGTGGTCTCTATTTCCAGCCTTAGCCCTAACCACCCCACTTCCTGCTGCTCCTGTCAAATACACTTACTTACACTTTTCCATACGTGTCTCAAGCTTTCCTATAAAGATGATGGGTCTTTGCTGACCCTATTTCCTTTCTTCAGGATGAGCTTAAAATTACCACATCAGTTTTGAAACTTGCTTTAATTTCTTGAATTTATTCCTTCTTGGCAATATTGTATATTTAATGATATTTTACTTTTTTGCACTTTGTGTTATAGTTATTTGCATTATGTCTTGTCACCGCTGCTAGACTGTAAAATGATTGTATCCATATCCCAGAGTGTCTTATACATATAGGTTCTCAGTAAAATTTTGTAGTTGAATGGAGTGGAGACCCAAACAAGATTGAATGTCTTATCTGTCCTTATCTAATAAGCTTCTCCCTTGTTCCCTGTAGGCTTTGATCTATCATAGCCCTTTTTGTGCTCACCTATCACAGAACCTACCCTGCCCTGGTTCCTACATGCAGTATTATCATGCTGGACTCCTTTGAGTGTTAAATAAATCAGTAAATCTTTAAAGCTAACCTTAGCAGCTGGGGTGCAGTGGCTCATGCCTGTAATCCCAGCACTTTGGGAGGCGGAGGCGGCAGATCACTTGAGCTCAAGAGTTCAAGACCAGCCTGGCCAATATGGCAAAACCCCATCTCTACCAAAAATATTAATAAAATTAGCTGGGTTGGTGGCGTGCGCTTGTAATCCCAGCTATTTGGGAGACTGAGGCAGGAGAATTGCTTGAACCTGGGGTTGGAGGGTGAGGAGTGGAGGTTGCAGTGAGCCGAGATCATGCCACTGCACTCTAGCCTGGGTGACAGAGCAAGACTGTCTCAAAATAAGTAAATAAATATATAAAAATAAAGCTAGCCATAGCAACTCTATAAGATTTTAAAGAAATATCTCCCATCACTGGGGCATGGTGGCTCACGCTTGTAATCCCAGCACTTTGGGAGACCGAGGCGGGTAGATCACCTGTAGTCAGGAGTTCAAGACCAGCCTGGCCAATATGGCAAAACCCCATCTCTACTAAAAATACAAAAACTGGTCAGGTATGGGGCGGGTGCCTGTAATACCAGCTACTCAGGAAGCTGAGGCAGGAGAATCACTTGAACCTGGGAGGCGGAGGTTGCAGTGAGCCGAAATCATACCATTGCACTCCAGCCTGGGTGACAGAGCAAGATTCTGTCTCAAAAAAGAAAAAAGAAAGAAATATCCCCCATTAGTGATTGTACCAAGAGAATAAAGAAATACCTGCCTAGTCCTAGAACTGATGTACAGGTGGACTCTCGGCATTTCTGTAGAGGACCCACAGAACCTCTAGTACCAGTGACAAAGCCAGGCTCCCCGAAAGGGGAAGAGCCACTTTGGTAGTATGAGGAGGAGGCAGTGAGAGTCTTGGGTTAGTTTTGAAGTCTTGGTCCTTCCTGGTCAGGAGGAGCAGCGTACTCCTGCTGGGTGTAGCATTGCCCTCAGAGGTTAGAAACCACTCTCAGTAAATCCCCTCCTGCCTCTTACGTAACAGCCACTTCAACAGTTTTTAATGCTGTTTAAGTTTTCAAAACAACCTTTTTGGATTATCATTATTCCCACTTTTATAGATGAAGAACTGGAGATTCAAAGATTCATTCAGGAAGTGGGGTCAGGCTGACTGTTGTCTCTTCCTGCCAGTCTGGAGTTTAAACCTTGCTCTTTCCTTTGACACTTGATATCATCAGATTCTTTCCTATCCTTGCTGGATTTTCTACTTTTCTCACTTGTACCCTCCTCTGACTTTTCTTACCTCTTTGGTTCTAAAAATTATCCCTGATTCCCACATTTCTGGTTCCTGTTCTGTGTGGTGACCCCTGCTGTTTGCTGCCCACAGCTAGGAGTGCTGCTGAGTGAGGGAATCCAGCCTACCAAACAGGAAACTTACCAAGTTTTCCAAGCAGAGCCTTTTCTTACAGTCAAAGGTTCGCTCTGGCTGTCCCTTTGTAAACTATGGTATGAAATTTTGTAGAGATTATCTTCTATTTCCAGCCTTTCCTCATTTTCTGCTTTACTAAATTTTAAATCTGTGCACCTCTCCCTCAGTTTCAGGCCTCTTTGGTTGTAGAATTGTCTGTCATTTTCCAGCTCTTGCCTTCCTGTGAGAAGACTGTGTTTTATTTATCAAGATAGTAGTTTTAATTCTCTTAGAGCTTTGATAATTGAGTGATTTAAAAAAATCTTTTTATAAACAAATTTTGTGTCTTCCATAGCACACACAGAGAAGCAATGGGGGACATATTTTACTCTTTAGAATTTTATAAGTAATTTCCTCACATGTCAATATAAAGAAATTAGCTACAGGCTTCAGAATGCTTAGAGTGGGAATGCGAGGTAACGGTAAGGAAGCTCTACGTTGCTGGTGTTACTTTTTTTTACTCCATCAAAGAAACTACATTTCATTTATTTTTTTTTTTTCTGAGATGGAGTCTTGCTTTGTCACTAGACTGAAGTGTAGTGGCACAATCCTGGCTCACTGAAATCTCCGCCTCCTGGGTTCAAGCCATTCTCCTGCTCAGCCTCCCTAATAGTGGGGACTACAGGCATGTGCCACCACGCCTGGCTAATTTTTATATTTTTAGTAGAGACAGAGTTTCATCATGTGGGCCAGGATGGTCTCGATCTCTTGACCTCGTTGTCTGCCCGTAGCACTCAGCCTCCCAAAATGCTAGGATTACAGGCGTGAGCCACTGCGCCTGGTCTAGAAACTATATTCTTTAAGTTATTATAATATTTAAATATATAAGTAAAATGCCACACTATATCATAATACTGTTCTTTTTTGTAATTTATACAGTTCTCTATCACCTGTATCTTATACTGTACACACAAAGCCTCCTGAATACATAAATAATGTAGGTCTGAGAACATATTTGACAGTTGATTATTTGAAAGTCAGATAATTGACATAAAGGGGTCGGGAGGTTGCTAAATAAGTTTCTGTAAGGCTAAGAAAAGATTATAAAATTTCTTATTACTGGTTCATGCACAGTTAAGCAACTCAGCAGGTGAAGGAAAATGTCCAGATGACTTGGATTTTTATTTGTTTATTTGTTTTGGCATGGGACCATCAGCTCTGAATATTAGGCAGGTCAACCCAGGCATCTTCCTTTTCCACAAACCCACCAACTCTGTTATCTGGAACTTAATACATACATAATCTAATACAGTATCCTTCCACGCAGCTGAGCTTTTCTACTATTACTATTCATTAAACAGACGAATGACTCTCTAAGTGTGATCCCCAAACCAACGGCATTGGCATCTTGATTCTCAAACGTTAAGGAGCATCACAGTCACTTGGCTGCCTTATTAAAAACAGAGATTGCTGGACCCCATCCTCAAGAGTCTGTGATTCAGTAGGTCTTGAGTAGAGCTTGAGAATTTGCATTTCTGTCAAGTTCCAAGATAATGTGGTTGCTGGTCTGGGACTACAGTCCAAGAAACACTGAAAACAGACGTTGCTTTCACCTTTGATTTATGAGTCCCTCTTTGCCATACACACTCATAGCATATGTTTCGTATGTGTGATATATAAATTGATGAGCTTTCATTTTTCGTTCAGAATTCTGTATGCTTGTTATCAAGAATTGATTTCCATCTCACTCTTCCGTGAACGGACTCTTTCTGTTTTCTAACTTGATCTCTTTTACGTGAGCAAGCTATTGATTTGGCTATATTTAACTAGGCATTCGACTGAACTTTCTTATTAAATATTAATCTTGTAGCTTTTTGGTTGATTCTTTGGCCTTTCTCAGTAAGCAACCATAGTATTTCTGGTTTTCCTCTTTGAGCCACTCCTAAAATGGCTGTCTGTGAAATGCCTTTCATATCTGTTAGCATGTTGCTTTTTTTCTCTTTTTTTATTCATTGTGGTTGTGTGTCTCATGTCTATACTCTTTGTTTCTATGCAGTCTCAAATCTCCTGTTTGTGTCTCCAAAGTAGTTAATAATTTTTATTCATATACTTTAAAATGCACTGTTTTTGGAAATTGTAACCACCACTTCAGTCAAGATACAGAACAGTTATACCACATACCAAAATTTTCTCCTTATCCCTTTCTAATCAAACTCTCTTCTCACTGCAAGTCCTGGCAATCACAAATTTGTTTTCTCTTCCTTTGGTTTTGCCCTTTCCAGATGTCATAAAAATGGAATCATGTGGTATGTAGCCTGATGGGATTCAGAACACACCACCCCAAAATATGGCACTTTGCACATTGAATATTTTAAGCTGAAGGATTTTAATAAATTGCAGGTACAGGAAGGACTCTCTGACCTTCCTCTGAGGAAAGTCCTAAGACATGTCATGTGAGTGGTGCTCTTTCTGCACCTGGAGCGGGAAGGGACGTTCCTGTCTCCACAGGCAGAGGGACACTAAGGAATCCAGATGAACACCGCAGGCCTTGCTAAGCTTCTCCCGGTTTCCTCACTCCGTTTAGCTCATGACTTTGTTCTGTCACATTTTTTCACAACCCCCCACTCTCCATCAAACCTAGCATAAAAACACCCAGGTTTAACTGTTTCTTTCCATCTGCGTTTCCTTCTGAAGACTCCCATATTACATAACACTTCTGTTAAACAGGTATGTTTGCTTTTCTCTTTTAAATCTTTTGTTAGTCTAATTTACAGGACCCAGCCAGAGAACCTGGGAGGGTAAGCGAAAAGGATATTTTTTTCTTCCCCTACAAGCCCTTTCAGTCCGGCTTCTTTCATTTAGCAATATTTTTGGCTTCATCCATACTGTTGCATGCGCCTTCCTTTTTATTGCTGCATGCTGTTCCATTATATGAATGTACCACAGTGTGTTTTCAATCTGTTGATCACTTGAAGCATCCTAGATTGCCTCCAGCTTGGGGCCATTATGAATGAAGCCACTATAAACATTCACATACAGATTCTTAGGAGAACATGTTCAGTGTTGTTTCTGATTTTCCTGCTAGGTTTTCCATTTTCATGTAGTCTTTACTTATTGTGATGTGTTCTTTTCTCATAGTGGCTTTCTGTAATTCCTAGAGTCAGTGTTCTTTTGTGTGTTGTTAAGAACAAGATTCAAAACTAAAAATAAGTCTTTTATTTTTCGATATACATTTCATACCGATAAGAATTAGTCTTTTTTCGGTACTTTGATTTTTTTTCTCTTTTACTGCTGAAACTTTTGTACGCTCTGAGATAATTTTTCTTTGCTCATCCATTGTAAGAGAGAAAGCTACAGTCACTTTTGAGGTATAGATAAAATTAGGTACTTTCAGTACTGCTATGGGCCCATCTATAAATCTTCCAAGTAGACCTTCCCGGATCCATGTCAAAGGAAATAACAAAACTAAATTCTCAGTAGGTGGCTGGTTGGGAAATGGAGCGGTGGGAATTTGCGCTCCATGCTGGTCACCTCCTCCCTTGTCTTCCCAGTTGTTGCATTTTAGTTGACACGTGTAACTAGCTCCAGGCCGATGCCGCTTCCCCACATATGGTAGACAAAACCTAAAAATGGTTCCCAAGATTCTTACCCTCTGCTCTACATACCTTGTGTTGTTCCCTCCTCTTGAATGTGGGGGGAGCCTGTGAATATAATGGGCTGTTTCTCCAGTATTACATAGCCACACATGGCTGTTGAACATTTAAAGGTGGCTAGAATGACTGAGCAACCGAATGTTCCCTTTAATTAATTTAAAACTACATAGCCACATGTGGCTAGTGGCAGCTCTAGTTAATAATGTGCTTGCTGAAGTATTTGGGGTGACGTGTCTTGCTATATGCATCTATCTTTGAAATGCGTAAGAAAGTACAATGGATAGTTGTATGGTAAAGTAAATGTAGTACGATGTTTATCATAGAATCTAGGTGGGTATATGGGGTTCACTGTAAAATGATTTCCACTTTTTCTGTATATTTAAAATGTTTTATAATAACATGACAGGAGGAAACCTTTTGATGGATGTTACTGAAAAAAATAATCATACCCAGTAAAGAAAAGTCTAGGGCCAGATGGTGTCACTGGTGAATTCTAGCAAATATTTAAAGAAATAACACCATTCCTTTTCAAATTCATCTAAAAAGTAGAAGAGAACACTTTCTAACTCATTCTCTGAGGCCAGCATACCAAAGCTAGATAAAGATATCAGAAGAAAGAAAATTATAGACTGATAGCCCTTATGAATATAGATGCAAAAATATTAGCAAATCAAATTCAACAGAATATTAAAAGGATTTTGCTCCCATCATCAAGTGGGATTTATCCAAGGAATACAAAGGTGCTCCCACATAACAAAAGTCAATCAATATAATATACCACATTAATGTAACAAAAGCAAAAATAGTGATCTCAATGAATGCAGAAAAGGCATTTGGCAAAATCCAACACTTTATCGCAGGATGATGAGGCTGATGAAGAAAAAAAACCCTCTAAGTAGAAGGGAACATTCTCAACATACTAAGGAACATTTCTGAAAAACTCATGATTAGCATCATGCTCATTGTTCAACGACTGAATAAAAGCTTCCCCCTAAGACCAGAAGCAGGACAGGGTGCCTACTTTTACCGCTGCTGTTCAACATTGTACTCGAATTCCCAGTCAGAGCAGTGAAACAGGAAAAAGAAGTAAAATGCATCCAAATTGGAAAAGAAGTAAAACAATCTCTCTTCACAGATAATATGATTCTAAACATAGAAGATCCCAAAGAACCTACAAGAAAACTACTAGAACTAAGAAATGAATGTAGCAAAGTTGTAGGTTATAAGATCAACATTCAAAAATCAGTTGTGTTTCTCTGAGGCAGTCAGAATCAATCTGAAAGGGAAATTAAGGAAGTGATTTCGTTTACAAGAGCAGCTAAAAGAATAAGATATCTAGGATTAAATTTAACCAAGGAGGTGAAAAACGTATGCACTAAAAACTATGAAACAAGTTGTGTGCTGTAGCACATGCCTGTAGTTGACTACGCAGCTACTCAGGAGGCTGAGACGGGAGAATCACTTGAGCTTGAAGGTTTGAGACCACCCTGGGCAACATAGCAAGTCCTCATCTCTTAAAAAAGAAAAGATGGTACATTAGGAAACATTACTGAAGAAATGAAACGACCTAAATAAAGGGAAAGACATTGATGTTCAGGGGTAGGAAGACTTCATATTGTTAAGATGTCCGTACTACCCAGAGTAATCTACAGATTCAACACAATCCCTAGCAAAATTCCAACAGCACCTCCCTTTGTTTTGCAGTTCTAGAAAAGCTGATCCTCACATTCATGTGCAGTTGCAAGGGCCCTGAGTAGCCAAAGCAATCTTTAAATGGGCCAAAATTAGAGGACTCACACTCCCCAATTTCAAAACCTACTACAGAGTTATGGTAATCAAAACCCCATAGTACTTGCATAGGAATAGACATACAGACCAATGGAATGGGACTAAATCCAGGAGTAAACCCATACAACTGTAGCCAATCAATTTTTGACCAGGGAAACACATTTATTCAGTGGGAAAAGACAGTTTCTGCACCAAATGGGACTAGATTTCCGCATACAAAAGAACAAAGTTAGAGCCTTACCTTATACCGTATACAAAAAAATCAACCTGAATATAAGAATTAAAATAATAAGACTCTTAGAAGAAAACATGGGGGTAAATCTTTATGACCTTGGATTTAACAGTGGATTCTTAGATATGTCACTAGAAAGAAAAATAGATACATTTGACTTCATCAGACTTAAAAGTGTCATGCATCAACGGATATTATTAAGAAACTGAAAAGACAGTCTACAGGCTTGGAGAAAATATTTGCAAATTATGAATTTGATATAGCTTTAATTTCTAGAACATGTAAAGAACTACATCTCAGCCTGGCACAGTGGCTCACGCCTGTAATCCTAGCACTTTGGGAGGCCGAGGTGGGTGGATCATTTGTGGTCAGAAGTTGGAGACCAGCTTGGCCAATATGGTGAAACCCCATCTCTATTAAAAATACAAAAATTACCCGGAAATTGCTTGAACCCAGGAGGTGGAGGTTGCAGTGAGCCAAGATGATGCCACTGCACTCCAGCCTGAGCAACAGAGCAAGATGCCGTCCTCCATCCCCCCCAAAAGAATTACAACTCAACAAGAAGACAACCCAGTTAGAAAATAGACAAAGGATTTGAATAGATACTTCTCAGAAGAAGATAAGCACATGAAAAGATGCTCAAAACAGTCTTTAGTGTGATGCAAATTAAACCCTTCAGACTTGCTAGGATGGCTTTAATTAAAAACAAAATAGAAACTAAGTGTTGGTGAGGATGTGGAGAAATCGGACCCTTATACATTGCTATTAATGGTAGCATTGTAAAATGGCGCGCCTACTATGGAAAACAATTCAACTGTTGCTTAAAAGGTTAAACATAGAATTAATAAATGACCCAGCAGTTTCACTCCTAGGTATATACTCCAAAGAATTGAAAACATGGACACAAGCAGATACACATACACAAATGTTCATTGCAGCAATGTTCGCAATAGCCCAAAGGGAGAAACCCAAGTTGTCCATTAACACATGAATGGATACACAAAATATTGAATGTATGCACAATTAAATATTATTCAACCACAGAACGGAATGAAGTTCTGATATATGCCGCGGCGTGATGAACCCTGAAAGCATTATGCTAAATGAAGTAAGCCAGACACAAAAGGACAAATGTTGTATGATCCCACTTATGTGAGATATCTAGGGTGGGCAAATTCGTGGAGAGAAAAAGTAGATTATAGGTTACCAGGGACAGGGTGAAGGGAGGAATGGGGAGTTATTGCTTAATGGATACGGAGCTTCTGTTTCGGGTGATGGAAATGCTTTAAAAATGGTGATGATAGTTATACAACATTGTGAATGTAATAAATGTCTCAGAAATGTAAAACAAAAATTAAAGAGCTTTGTTAAAATGAATATTCAAGACATTGGGAGAAAATATTCACATTTATTTGGTAAAGGATTGATATCTAGCATATAAATATTTTTTACAGCTCAGTAATAAAGACAAACAACTAAATTTTAAACTGGGCAAAAGATTTGAACAGATACTTCAAAAAAAAAGATAAGAATGACCAAAAAGTACATTAAAAATATTGAACATCATGAGTCACAAGGGAAATGCAAATGTGAATTACAATAAGGTACATTAAGTACAACCACCAAAATTTAAAAGATTAACATCATCACTAAATTTAAAAGATTAACATCACTACAGGTTGGCAAGGATGTTGAACAACTGAATTCTCATACATCATTGCTGGGAATTGGGGTTTTCACCCACTTTAATAAAAGGTATGACAGTTTCTTATTGAAGTAAACACACACTTGTCCAATAATCCAGCCATTCTACTCATTTGCTAAGAGAAGTTTGTCAAAATTAGTCACAAAAAGACTCGTATAAGCATGTTTATGGCTGTTTTAGTCATAATCACCAAAAATTAGAAATAGCCCATGTGTTTATCTGTAGAAGAATGGACAAAGTGGAAGTTATCCACAAAATGGGCTATTATTTAGCGATTAAAAGGAATGAACTACCGATGTAAGCAATAACAGGAATTTATTTTAACAATATTATGCTGAGTAAAAGAAGCATTACACAAAAACCTATGCAAGATATGATTTTATTTACACGAATCTCTGGAAATAATCTGAGGTAGGAAAAAAATCAGAATATTTGTTGCAGGCACGAGGGCAGAGAGAGATTGTCTGATGACGTGCATGGGATTACTTTCCAGAGGAAAGTATTTTATATCTTTAGAGTAGTTTGGACTACATAGGTGTAGATGATTGTCAGAACTCGCTGGCTTAAGTTCTATGCATTTTTCTTTTCTTTCTTTCTTTCTTTTTTTTTGTAGTTGTCATTGTTCTAAGAGACACATTCTGCCTCTGTCACACAGGCCAGAGTAGAGTGGTGTGATCATAGCTCACTGCAGCCTCAAAATCCTGGGCTCAAGTGATCCTCCTGCCTCAGCTTCCCAAGTGGCTAACACTATAGCTGTGGACCACCATGCCCGGCTATCTTTTAAAAAAATTGTTTTTAGAGATTGGTCTTGTTATGTTGACCAGGCTGGTCTCAAACTCCTGGACTCTAGTGATTCTCCTGCCTCAGCCTCCCAAAGTGCTGAGATCGCATGCATGAGCCCTGTGCCTGGGCTGCATTTCCTTTTATGTAGATTTTCCACCAAATAAAAACTTCTAGTTAATGATATGAAGGAACAAAAATAATCCTGAGCTTGGAAGATGATAGCTACACAGTGACGAAACAACGCGTTTATGGGATTGTCAGCACTGGCCTTGGGCAGCTACCGCCTGATGTTTTACAAGGTACTCACCATGTGTGTTAATAACTAGTGCTGTAAGCTACATCTTCATGTTTCTTATTGCTTAATTATCAATTTGTAGACACTAAGATGCACAAGTAGTGCTTATGAAGGTTTCCTTCTCAAGAACTTCCTCTCTGGCGATCAAAGCATCAGTGCCCAGACTGGAACACTGTATGCATTTGTCAGGAAAAAAGTGCTCAGCAATAGATGTGGAAAAATCAGTGAGCAATAGATAATTCCACGTATTTTCAGGAAAGAAAAAACGTTTGTAAAATCACATTTTTCTATTGATGGCCATTGCAATTTTATACAGTCTGATGGAAAATAAATGTAGTGGTTATCAGAACCTTCTGGTGACATTCCAGGTTTTCTCTCCTGAGCTCTCTACTGTTTCTTTGACATTCATGGGGTGTTGGCTCAAAATTTGTTTTCTACACTCTTACCCTGGGGAGATTCTGCCTCAGTGGGTCTAAGAGGCTATCATACCGTTAGTCTTTTTAATTAGTGCATCAGGCGATTTGCATCAAATTATTTGGGAAACGTTCATTTACATTATAGGTAAAGGCATCAGACAAGAATTCATCTTGTAATTCTTAGTGGTGACCAATAATAGCTTAAAAATTCAATATAATAATAAAAAATAGTAACTTAAGATAATACTATTGAATATTTATGAAGCGATTACCATATTTCAGTTCCTTACCTAAATGCTTTTTTTCCATTAACTTGTTTAATCCTCACAAAAGATGGAGGTGCTGTAATTATCTCCTTTTACAGATGAGAAAACAAGTGAGAGGATAAATAATTTGCACCTCCCCCTTGCCCCTCCCTACCCTAGGCACAAAAGTAGTGGGTGACAGAGTCAGTCTTCAAACCGGACGCTCTGGCCTCAGAGCTCATGGCTGACCCAGTAATTTGCTGCGTGAGTTACAGGCAGTATGGTGTGTTCGTTGTGAGGGCTGGAAGGAGTTCTTCTACAGGACAGTAATGAGGTGTAATCACGGTCCAGTGTCTCAGTCCTCCTTCTCCTTATCTCTTCACCACTCTGTAGCACTAGTGGTCTGGAACCGAGTAAGAATTGGAAGGCTTTGGCTTGAGCTGCGACATGATCATTTGTTAGCAGCAGGAAGGTGGGCATGCCGCAGCCTGTCCGTACTGTGAGTTAATAACACTCCTCCTGGAGTGCAGATCATGGGAGGTGATGCCTGTGCAAGTACCCGACAGACGCCAGGCGGCCCGTCAGTCATCCTCTGCTTCTCATGCCATCTCGCTCTCACTTTGTCGCCCAGCCTGCTTATTTCTTATTGCTTAAGGGACTCTTCTGCTTTTCTCATGGTCATCTGTTTTTCTTTTTTAATTTTAGTCTTGTCCACGGAGTTATTCTTTTCTCAACTCTGCTTTCAGTTACTGCAGCATCCTTAGAGTTGCCGTTTTCTCATGTCGTGCTGCTGCTTCTGCACTTGTGTGACCTTTTCTTGTTGCATATGTGTCTGTATTAAAAATACATGTTTGCACTGCCTCCCCAACAGAGAAATCGTACCAAAAAGTTGAACTTAAATTTGGTTAAGGTAATGAAGAAGACATGGGGACGTTCTTGTTCTTCAAGGATGCAGTCAGCAAAATCCAGCTGTGAAACTCTTTGCTGGACCAAAGACAGTTCTTCAGCTAAGGAAAAGGTGGGGAGCAGTAGGGAGGGAGCGGGAGAGAGAGAGACAGAAGTGGGGACTTCTTCACAGATGAAAAGAGATTTCAAAGAGAATTGCAGTATATGGACTGCATATGGATCCCTATTCAAACGACTATTTAAAAATGGACAATTGTAAGACAAGTACAAAATTGAATACTGATAAAATGTAAAAGTTATTTTAAAGCTTTTTAAGGTATGGTAATAATGAAATATTTATGTATGAAATGTCATATCGGAGATTTGCCTCAAAATCCCCGGTGGGAGCATGTGGCTAGGTGACCAAGGGGTGATATTGTTGAAGCTGACTGCTAAGCGCTTGAGGATTAATTATACCATACTGTGTATTTGTATATTTATGTATTTTTACATATGTTTGAAATTTCCTGTCATCAAAAGTACACAAAATATGTATTTATAACGTTTATCTACCCAATCCTCCAGATTTAACAAAGCTGTTCTCACTTTAAAACCGATTCTAAGGAGTTTTTATTTACCTCATATTAACAATCCACTTCCAGCTTGGCCTGGAAAAATTTTGTTCCAGTGTTTTCTGACAGCGTTTTTTTAGATAAGCCAAACTTTTTGGAAGCAGTTGCCTTAAGCATCTGTCAGTAGAATCTGATCAGATTGGTTAAATTGAATGAATTAAATGGAGGCAAAGTCAAGTGGATGAAAACCTCCTGGTCTTCCACTAAGCATCTGCTCCTTGTGACAGGTTCACAAAGGTCACTTTTACTGGTTTACCTGAGTTGAATTTGAGGGAGCAGGTGCAGAGACGTTGGCTTCTTTTGTCCTGCACCTGCCTTACCTCAGGTAAGTAGAAACAGCTGTTGAAAGCAGACTAGCATTACCCAGTAGGTAGGTCTGGAATGATCCCAAATACGCAGCTCTTTGTGCCGCCTAGTTTTCAATAGCGGGTATTTTTGACTTGGCATCACAAAAGAAGCACGTTAGGACATCTTAATAATGTACTAATTCTTTGGGGTTTTGACTGGAGTCAGTTAGATAATCATGATTCATTCAAGTTGCTGCACTGAATGCAGTTTAAAGCCCAGTGCCATGAGGTGTTCCCTGGCCCTTTGCTTGCCTCAAAGCAAAAGAACAATAGCATTCAACATGCTTGCTCCCTCACTGTATAACTGAATGGTTCAATTTATATCTCATGCCTGTAGCAACTGCTTTTCAGTAATCACAATGAAGAGTAAGGGATATATGTGTAGGGTTATATGGCTGGATTATTCGCATGGAGTGGACCTGACCATGGGGGAAGGATAATGTAAATTTCAAAGTGTAAATATGTCATTGCATAATTTTTTGTTCTGGACATCACTACACTTATTTATATTGTTTCTAAGGTTTTCTATCTGATAGTATGGAGAATATGCAGTGTTTACATTCTTCTGTAGTCACATGAAGCACTGTTCTCCTATTTGCTAAGTCTGTGTGCCTTGAGATAATATATTTAGCGTCTCTATCCTTGGTTGCCTATTCTGCAAAACGAGGATAATAACAGAACTAACTTCATGGAGTTCTGATCAGGATAAAAACGAAGAAATGAATGCAGAGAGCTAAGCACAGTCCTGGGCATGGAGTAAGTGCTGAAGAACTCAGGATGATGATGATGATGATGATGATGATGATGATGATGAGTGATGCTATAGTAGTATGTGAACACAAAGACTGAGTTGTTTCTTGCTAGAGTAGAAATTAACATTATTTTATGCTAATAATGCAGTCCTTGTCAAAGAATTCAAATGGTGTGATTATAAATACATAGCAAAGAAATATGCTTCATATTTTTGACATATAATTGTGTGCTGAGTACATTTTAATCAAAGAGAGAATGGAATTGCTGTCAAGGATATTGGTAGTTCATTAGCTTATTGACTGCACACTAAGTATCTAAAGTGTTATTTTGGTGTCAGCCTGATGCATTGATTTCCAGGTCAGCATATTATTGACTTCAACTATTTGATTCTTTAAAAAATTAGCTTAACTATTTTTTGGCCAGATGCTGTTTTATAAAATCAGTAAATAATTCGATAAAAATTCTTTTCTCCTTACCATGCCATTCAGATGGACTTCCTAAATTAACAGTGGTAAATTTACCACTACTAGAACTTGAAAGAATTAACCACTTAGCCTACACCCTACACTCATTTTTTTTCTTCTGTGATTCAAACATATAATGGATATCTCTTTGTGTGGCCTCAGGGAGAAACATATTAACACTTCAAATTTAACAAGTTTTAAATATAAGCTGTTTGGTCTTTTCAAAAGTTTAAGTGATGCTTTTCTTTATAAAGGCTACTCTTTGGAATCAGAGATTATCCTTGGGGAATTTAGAAGAAGGTCTTTCACTTCATATTTGAGTGTTATAGGTTTAACAACTTTCCCCATTGTAGAGATAACTGTTAATTTAATTTTTACCCTAAGTAATACATTTCTAAACTTTAGTTTTGGACAAATAAAAAAAACACATAATACAAAGTGTAGGCTGGGTGCTGTGGCTCACACCTGTAATCCTAGAACTTTGGAAGGATCTCTTGAGCCCAGGAGTTCAAGACCAGCCTGAGCATCATAGTGAGACCCTGTGTTTTAAACAATATATACAGTATATAATGTAACTGACACTAGTGAATTTTCCTCGGAGAATAAGCAATGTTAGTTTCATCATGTGCTCTTTAGATTCTTGTTTTTTTCTTTCTTTTGTTTTCCTGACTACTTTCATTTAAACTTTTTTTTTTTTTTTTTTTTTTTTACCTTTTTTCTTTTTTGAGACAGAGTCTTGCTCTGTCACCAGGCTGGAGTGCAGTGGCGTGATCTTGGCTCACTGCAACTTTTGCCTCCCAGGTTCAAGTGATTCTCCTGCGTCAGCCTCCTAAGTAGCTGGAACTTCAGGCACCTGCCACCACGCCCAGCTAATTTTTGTATTTTTTAGTAGAGACAAGGTTTCATAATGTTGGCCAGGATGGTCTCAATCTCTTGACCTTGTGATCCACCCACCTCGGCCTCCCAGAGTTCTGGGATTACAGGCATGAGCCACCACGCCTGGCTTTTTTTTTTTTTTAAATGAAATAATATGTTATAGATAAAGTTGAAGCGCCCTATTACCTCCTACCAAGTTCTCTTCACCTGCTTCTCTGCCAGAAGTAACTGCTTCCATGAATCTGTTGTGTATCTTTTCTCTGTGTGTGTATTCTTGTAAATTTATCATATTAAAAAATGGTTTATGCTCTCAAATATTATTCAGCTTTGCTCTTTTCACTCACTATTTTCTTTTTTCTTTTTTTTGTTGAGAGGAGAGTCTCACACTGTCACCCAGGTGGTAGTACAGTGGCGCAGTCTTGGCTCACTGCAGTCTCTGCCTCCTGGGTTCAATCAATTCTCCTGCCTCAGCCTCCCGAGTAGCTCAGCCTACAGGTGTGCGCCACCACACCCAGCTAATTTTTTTTTTTTTGTATTTTTAGTAGAGACTGGGTTTCACCATGTTGGCCAGGGTGGTCTCCATCTCCTGACCTCGTGATCCACCTACCTCAGCCCTCTAAAGTGCTGGGATTACAGGCATGAGCCACCACGCCTGGCCCACTCACCGTTTTATTTTATGGACCTATCCATATTTATCCATTTATCTGTTTTATTTA
Source organism: Aotus nancymaae (assembly GCF_030222135.1). NCBI lineage: Eukaryota > Metazoa > Chordata > Mammalia > Primates > Aotidae > Aotus > Aotus nancymaae. The sequence goes on from NW_026988465.1 coordinate 17,648,773, forward strand.
ATAGCTCTATAGTAGTCCATCATATTAATTTACAACTTATTCATCTGGTGATGGATATTTGGGTTGTTTCAATTAAAAACGATGCAATTGTAGTGAACATCTTGCCCTTACTTCCTTTTACACTCATGTGAGAGTTACTTCAGGACACTTTACCTGTAAATGAAATTGTGGGTTAATGAATATGCTCATTTTCCACTTTGCTGGATATTACCTAAATGTTCTCCTGTACTTCTCTCCTTAGTGTATGTTTCCATTTCCTCATACCCTTGCTCAGCTATTCATTTTTAGAGTTCAGAATCTAAAGTATCTAGCAGAAGAATGAAGTCAAATGCCTCATGACTTTGTAGGAAAGAGGGACACAGATAGAGATGCCTTCGTTCAGTATGTTATCATCATCATGGTGCTGATGATTCCCTTAGGAGATTTCAGAGTTTGCAAGTAACATCTAACATCGGCAGTCATGAAAAATCTGTCATGTCTTCATCTCTTTACCATGGTTAAACTGCCACTGTTTATAATCATTCCTGGAAAGAAAGAGAATGGCTTTCAGTCACAACCCTCTGCAAGCAAGCACTACCATACCCAAACACATATCCGGCTGCGTGATTGCTGTGGAAATACGCAATTTCAGTAGTCACTGCCCAAAGTTTTGTTCCTCAGCTTTCTTTATCCAGTGGCCCTTTTGATAAATATCTTATTTCTCTCTCTCCCCCCAGCCTCTGAGATGCCACCGCTTACATCTGGTCTCCAACATTATGGGGAATATGTAAAACAAACAAAAATAGCATTCTGAGCAGTGACTGAAAGAGAACTCTGACAGATAAAATTGAAGAGATTGGGATTGGAAATGGCTTTTTTTCTTTTGAAGTCATTTTATGCAATTTAAAAATGGGGTGGAAAGAATAGATAAGAAATCTTGACCAAAACAAATTAGTAAGCCCAACATTTGAATACATTCATTTGATATAAAATGTGTATTTTTGTAACTGCTTAAATGAGTAGTTTCTAGTGCTAAGTAAAACAATACTGATTTTAAATTAATAACGAAAGCCATGGTTTGAGTTTTTTGACTTAGAAATAAACATAGTTGTGTTTGATTGGTAAACTCATCAAAGTAATGTTGTTCATTTATTTTTCAGTGAACATTCTGGTTTAGGATTCTGTGTACACTGTTGGAAACTGAGACTACCAGATATTACCAAGTTGGGAATGGAGGGTAGGAGGCATCACTGAGATGAAAACTCCCTCCCTCCCCACTCCCTGCCTTTCTCAAAATAAATCTTTCTCATCTCCAAGAGAGCTATGACCTTAGAATTCTGTTATGTTCAGTTCAATCAGATTAAAGTGTTCTTGGGTTCAGAGGATGGTTTCAGGAATTATATTCCACTTGGACCTGTGCCTTAGTCTACTTGGGCTGCTATTACAAAATGCCTTAGAATGGGTATGAACAGCATGGACTTACTCCTCGCAGTTCTGGACTGCATGGGAAATCTAAGATCCTGGTGCCAGCAGATTCCATGTCTGGTGAAGGCATGCTCTCTGCTTCAAAAATGGTGCCTTCTAGCTGTTCATTCACATGACAGAAGGGGTGAACAAGCTTTCTCAAGCCTCTTTTTTTTTTTTTTTTTTTTTTTTGAGACAGAGTCTTTTACTGTCACCCAGTCTGGAGTGCAGTGGCACGATCTTGGCTCACTGCAACCTCTGCCTCCTGGGTTCAATCGATTCTCCTGCCTCAGCCTCCCAAGTAGCTGGGATTATAGGTGTGCACCACCAAGCCCAGCTAATTTTTATATTTTTAATAGAGATGGGGTTTCGCCACGTTGGCCAGGCAGGTCTCGAACTACTGACCTCAGGTAATCTGCCCGCCTCGGCCTCTCAAAGTGCTGGGATTACAAGTGTGAGCCCCCACACCTGGCCTCTCGGGCCTCTTTTATAAGGCACTAATCCCATTACTAAGAGAATAGTTGTCATAATATAATCACCTCCCAAAGGGCCCTTTGATTAAAGTTGATTCCCTTGTGGACATTTGTTCAGAAATGAGTAAGTCAAATGGAACACCACAAGAAAAGAGAGTGTCTTTCCTAACCCCCAGGAGAAATGAATTGGGCACCAGTGGAGGTTTTTATATTTTTCTTGGCATCTGAAATCAAAGTTGCAGGCCCAGATGAAGAAGTGCTGAGTCTGCCAAGCGCCTTAAAGCAGAGGCCTCCCAACCTTGCCGCAAGCCAGACTGAGAGTGGGGCCTCATGACCTGGCTTCTGTTGGCCTTGGGAATCTGGTAGGCAGCCAGATGCTTCAGATAACATACATCTATAATATAGAAAAATGAGTATTTATTAGGGAAGTCTTCCTAGAAATAGCCCTCATTTTGTTTCTTTTTTCCACCCACTTTCAGTTTTATATTCAGAAAATAAGTCTACTTTTTTAGTAAGGGACTACAGTATTATCCTAATTATGTAGGAAAAAGTCTTTGTGTATGTGTAGAAAAAAGACTGAATTGAAATAAAGTAATCTAAGTGATTGTTATCTCTCAGTGGTGGGATTAATTTATTTTAATTTTATATTCTATGAAATATTTACAGCAAGTGTTCATTATCTTTGTTTCCTACAATGAGCATGGATTAGCTTTCTTTTCCTAATTATAAAATAATTAAAAGTACATTTATTTCATTATTCATTAAAATACATTTTTGAAGTAAATAAAAATACAATAAAAATTGATTTAAGATTGGATTATATGAATGACTTGGTCAAAGGTCTGATGAATTGAAATCAAGTTTCCGAATCTTTGGAGAAAACCATGAAAATGTTGCTACTCTTTAGGGCACAGTCTTGTTAATCAACAGATCTTTACTCATTTGCTTCTGGGTGGGGAAGGATGGCCCAGCTCCTCTTAGGTGTAGAATTAGTTTGTGACAGCTACATTCTGTCATGGGAGATGACTTGGGCTCTTTTTATTGTTTTTACTGAATTTTATTTCCCTTGCTTCTGTCTACCTCCCTGTCTCCTGTTAATTTGTGTATGTGTTCCTGTTCTGCTTGTCTTTATACCTCTAGATACTCTCTTGGTCCTTAGTTATATAGTATATTTCATGCTGTCTGCTTATTCATGCCCCTCACCTCCAGCCACACCTCCTGTGACATTTGGAATTCTCGTTCTTGATGACTGTGTCACCATCTCCCGTTGGGATGCTCTGAATGAGATGTTCAAGCACGCTGGATCATGACTGAAGCAGCTTCTCTAAATGTGACTGTCATTGCCACAGTGGCCTCCTGCTTAGGCTTCCCCGGGTTCTTGTCAGGAATAAACTTGTTTTTACAAGGGTTATTATAATTCTGAAGTAGCCTACTTTTGACTATTAACTATTTTTCTTGGCATCTGAAATCTAAGAGATGGAAACCTGGTTCTTCCTTCTAAATTATATGGATTCAGTAGGCTTAGGAATACTTACTGAGAGTACTGATAAACCAAACATTACTTAAATGATCTACTCATAAAAATTATTGAGTAAAATAATGTTTTGTGAAGTCAATGATATATGTTTTTGTATTTTTACATGCAATAAAATACCCCATTTAAAATAATTTTATGATTAAAACTTTTATTTTATTTTATTTATTTTTTTGAGAAGGAGTTTCACTCTTGTTACCCAGGCTGGAGTGCAATGGTGCGATCTCCGCTCACTGCAACCTCCACCTCCTGGATTCAAGCAATTTTCCTGCCTCAGCCTCCCGAGTAGCTGGGACGACAGGCACGCGCCACCGTGCCCAGGTAATTTTTTGTATTTTTAGTAGAGACAGGGTTTCACCATGTTGACCAGGATGGTCTCGATCTCTTGACCTTGTGATCCACCCGCCTCGGCCTCCCAAAGTACTGGGATTATAGGCGTGAGCCACCGCACCCGGCAAAGCTTTTATAAAATAATTTCCTACCAATTTATATTTGCTCAAAGGAGCTTACCTTAAGATTAAAGGGTTTCCAGGATTTTCCCTACACAGAATATTAGTTCCAACAGGTATCTTGAAGATCACCTTACTAATACCACATTTTATTTGTATAGAAATGGACAGTTAGGGGGTGCTGCGTGACTTGCCCATGTTATGTAACTAACTCTAGTGAACACAGTACAATCAAGACAGTTTCCTAGGATCCTTTCTTCTCTCATTCTTTAGCCACCACACCACAGTGCGTCTTATGAATGAGGTGTTATTTTCAGGGCATAATTTATCTTGTTCTTGTTGCAGTAGATCTTGTGAGCAGAATGATGCTGCTGCTTAAAACCATTTACTGGCAATGTAATGTTTATTTGGTACAGTGCTAAGCAGTTTCCATGTCATTACTTTTATTGTTATTCTCTGGTTGGGTGCAGTAGCTCACGCCAGTAATTTCAGCACTTTGAGAGGCCAAGGCAGGTGGATCACCGAGGTAAGGAGTTCGAGACCAGTCTGGCCAACCTGGTGAAATCTCATCTCTTTGAAAATATACAAAAATAGCTGAGCGTGGTGGCGCATGCCTGTAATCTCAGCTACTCTGGAGGCTGAGGCAGGAGAATCGCTTGAACCCAGGAGGCAAAGGTTGCAGTGAGCCAAGATCACGCCACTAAACTCCAGCCTGGGTGACAGAGTGAAACTCCGTCTTAAAAAAAAACTTGATCTTGAAAGACTAGCAAACAGCTAGCGTCAAACTGGCAGGATCACATTCACACATAACAATATTAACCCTAAATGTAAATGGGCTAAAGGCCCCAATCAAAAGACAAACTGGCAAATTGGATAAAAGTCAAAACCCATCGGCATATTGTATTCAGGAAACTCATCTCACATGCAAGGACACGCATAGGCTCAAAATAAAGGGATGGAGGAAGATTTACCAAGCAAATGGAAAGCAAAAAAAAAGCAGGAGTTGTAATCCTAGTCTCCAATAAAATAGACTTTAAACCAACAAGGATCAAAACAGACAAAGAAGGGCGTTACATAATGGTAAAAGGATCAATGCAACAAGAAGAGCTAACTATCCTAAATATATATGCACCCAATACAGGAGCACCCAGGTACATAAAGCAAGTTCTTAATGACCTACAAAGAGAATTAGACTCCTACACAATAATAGTGGGAGACTTTAATATTCCACTGTCAGTATTAGACAGATCAATGAGACAGAAAATTAACAAGGATATCCAGCACTTGAACTCAGATCTGGAACAAGCAAACCTAATAGACATACACAGAACTCTCCACCCCAAATCCACAGAATATACATTCTTCTCAGCACCACATCATACCTACTCTAAAATTAACCACATAATTGGAAGTAAATCACTCCTCAGCAAATGCAAAAGAATGGAAATCGTAACAAACAGTCTCTCAGACCACAATGCAATTAAGTTAGAATTCAGAAACCAACCCAGAACCGCACAGCTTTGTGGAAACTGAACAACTGGCTCTTGAATGTTGACTGGATAAACAATGAAATGCAGGCAGAAATAAAGATGTTCTTCAAAACGAATGAGAATGAAGACACAACGTACCAGAATCTCTGGAACACATTTAAAGCAGTGTCTAGAGGAAAATTTATAGCGATAAGTGCCCACATGAGAAGCAAGGAAAGATCTAAAATCGACACCCTATCATCAAAATTGAAAGACCTAGAGGAGCAAGATCAAAAAAACTCAAAGGCTAGCAGAAGACAAGAAATAACTAAGATCAGAGCAGAACTGAAGGAAATAGAGACACAAAAAACCCTTCAAAAAATAAATAAATCCAGGAGCTGGTATTTTGAAAAGATCAACAAAATAGACAGACCACTAGCCAGATAATTAAAAAAGAAAAGACAGAAGAATCAAATAGATGCAATAAAAAACAATAAAGGCGGTATCATAGAAATACAGACTACCAACAGAGATTACTACAAACAACTCTATGCACATAAACCAGTAAACCTGGAACAAATGGATAAATTCCTGGACACTTGCACCCTCCCAAGCCTAAACCAGGAAGAAGTTGAAACCCTGAATAGACCAATAACAAGGGCTGAAGTTGAGGTAGTAGCAGTTAATAACCTACCAACCAAAAAAATCCAGGTCCAGATGGGTTCTTAGCTGAATTCTACCAGACGTATGAAGAAGAGCTGGTACTATTCCTTCTAAAACTATTCCAAGCAATCCAAAAAGAGGGAATCCTTCCCAAATCATTTTATGAGACCAACGTCATCCTGATACCAAAACCTGGCAGAGACTCAAATAAAGGAAAACTTTAGGCCAATATCCATGATGAACATAGATGCAAAAATCTTCAGTAAAATACTGGCAAGCAAATTGCAACAGCACATCAAAAATCTTATCCATCACAATCAAGTAGGCATCATCCCAGGGATGCAAGGCTGATTCAACATACACAAGTCTATAAACGTAATTCACCACATAAACAGAACCAAAGACGAAAACCACATGATTATCTCAATAGATGCAGAGAAGGCCTTTGAAAAAATTCAACAGCACTTTATGCTAAAAACTCTCAATAAACTAGGTATTGACGGAATGTATCTCAAAATAATAAAAGCTGTTTATGACAAACCCACAGCCAGTATCATACTGAATGGTCAAGAACTGGAAGCATTCCTTTTGATATCTGGCACTAGACAAGGATGCCCTCTCTCACCACTCCTCTTCAATATAGTATTGGAAGTTCTAGCCAGAGCAATCAGGCAAGAAAAAGAAATAAAGGGTATTCAAATAGGAAAGGAGGAAGTCAAATTGTCTCTATTTGCAGACAATATGATTGTATATTTAGAAGACTCCATTGTCTAAGCCCAAAATCTCTTGAAACTGATAAGCAACTTCAGCAAAGTCTCAGGATACAAAATCAATGTGCAGAAATTACAAGCATTCCTATACACCAATAACAGACTAACAGAGAGACAAATCAAGAGCAAACTGCCATTTGCAATTGCTACAAAGAGAATAAAATACCTAGGAATACAACTAACAAAGAATGTCAAGGACCTCTTCAAGGAGAACTATGAACCGTTACTCAAGGAAATAAGAGAGGACACAAACAGATGGAAAAACATTCCATGCTTATCGTTAGGAAGAATCAATATTGTGAAAATGGTCATACTACCCAAAGTAATTTATAGATTTGACGCTATCCCCATAAAACTACCTATGACCCTCTTCACAGTACTGGAAAAAACCACCTTAAACTTCATATGGAATCAAAAGAGAGCCTGCATAGCCAAGACAATCCTAAGCAAAAAGAACAAAGCTGGAGGCATCTCTCTACCTGACTTCAAATTATACTACAAGCCTACAGTAATCAAAACAGCATGATACTGGCACCAAAAGAGAGCTGTAGACCAATGGAACAGAACAGAGTCCTCGGAGGCAATGCCATAAATCTACAACTATCTGATTTTTGACAGACCTGACAAAAACAAGCAATGGGGAAAGGATTCCCCGTTTAATAAATGGTGTTGGGAAAACTGCCTAGCCATGTACAGAAAGCAGAAACTGGACCCTTTCCTGAAACCTTACACTAAAATTAACTCCAGATGGATTAAAAACTTAAACATAAGACCTAACACCATACAAACTCTAGGAGAAAACCTAGGCAAAACCATTCAGGACCTAGGCATAGGCAAGGACTTCATGCCTAAAACACCAAAGCATTGGCAACAGAAGCCAACAAAAGCCAAAATAGACAAATGGGACCTAATTAAACTCCAGAGCTTCTGTACAGCAAAAGAAACAATCATTAGAGTGAACTGGCAACCAACAGAATGGGAAAAAATTTTTGCAATCTACCCATCTGACAAACGGCTAATATTCAGAACTACAAAGAACTAAAACAGATTTACAAGAAGAAAACAAACCCATTCAAAAGTGGGCAAAGGGCATGAACAGACACTTTTCAAAAGAAGACATCTATGAGGCCAACAAACATATGAAAAAATGCTCATCATCACTGGTTTTAGAGAAATGCAAATCAAAACCACTTTGCGATACCACCTCACGCCAGTTAGAATGACTGTCGTTAAAAAATCTGGAAACAACAGATGCTGGAGAGGATGTAGAGAAATAGGAACACTTTTACACTGTTAGTGGGAGTGTACATTAGTTCAACTATTGTGGAAGACAGTGTGGCCATTCCTCAAGGACCTAGAAATAGAAATTCCGTTTGACCCAGCAATCTCATTACTGAGTATATATCCAAAGGATTATAAATCATTCTATTATAAAGACACATGCACACGTATGTTTATTGTGGTACTGTTGACATTAGGAAAGACCTGGAACCAACCCAAATGCCCATCGATGATAGACTGGGCAAGGAAAATGTGGCACATATACACCATGGAATACTATGCAGCCATAAAAAATGATGAGTTTGTGTCCTTTGTAGGGACGTGGATGAATCTGGAAACCATCATTCTCAGCAAACTGACACAAGAACAGAAAATCAAACACTTCATGTTCTAACTCATAGGCCGGTGTTGAACAATGAGAACACTGACACAGGGAGGGGAGCATCAAACAGTGGAGTCTGTTGTGGGGGAACTAGGGGAGTGACAGTGCGGGGTAGTGAGGGTGGAGAGGGATAACATGAGGAGAAATGTCAGATATAGGTGACAGGGGAATGAAGGCAGCAAACCACATTGCCATGTATGTACCTAGGCAGCAGTCCTACATGATTTGTACATGTGCCCCAGAACCTAAAGTACAAAATTATGTATATGTATGTGTATATATATGTTAAAAGTAAAATGGAAAAAATTTTTTTTTAATTTTTATTTTCATAACTCTATGAAGTTGTTATTATTATCCTCATTTTACTGATGAGGAAACAGACAAAGAGGACCTAAGTGATCTGATGAAGGTAACATAAATGTTTACTTTTATCACCATGCTGTGTCTGCTTTAAGCATTGATAAAATGCTCGATGACTAGAGATGCTAGCCCTCTCTGTTCTTACTACTGTAGGGAACCATTTCAATTCTGCTTTACCTTGTCAGTATTCTAGTTCTCAACTATTTACCCATTATAACTTTTTTTGAGAGAGTTTAAAATTAAATAGCCTGTCTCCTTTCAATTTATACCATGTAGAATTTGGTACATAGATGCTACCTTAGACATTGTGTGTTTGGCCCAATCCTTATTAAAAAAAAAAAAGTGGCAAAACATAAAATTATTCTAAAGTCAGTTTCTAAGGCCAGTACTTAAAGTGATGGAATGAAAACCATTTTTTGATAGCTCCTACCATTTAAAAGATAATCTTCCAAATGCTGTAGTGTAATATGTCAGTGCTAATGATTCTGCTGCTTTAGTAAGCTTTGAGAAGCACCAGGCTTCTCTCCTGATCAGCACTGTCACATGGCCGTGCTCTGATGCAGTATGCAAATTACAGCACCAGCACTGGAAGTAGATACTACTAGTGGCACATCATATATGGGCTACTTGAGTGAAAAAGGCTGCTGTTAAATTTAATGATGAGGCTGAGTGTTATTAACTGTGTGCTTACTCACAGAGTTTCCCCTCGAATCATCTGTTTCCCTGTCAGATATGTCACTTGTAAGCAACACCTGAGCAGTAGAGTCCTCTCCAAGTTTCTCTTCATGGGGAATCGCCTTGGTTTTTGCTAGTAGACTTCTTGATAACAGAGGAAAACACAAACTTTCTTTTTCAGAATCTTACTGTAATGTCCCTGCCTAAGTAATGTGCTGTAAAAGTTAAGAAAATGAATAACATTTCTGATGGGAATGTTTTATAAACACATGATAGAATATTTTATCATTTCTGTGAATTTTTGTCCTGAGCATTAAATACTAAAATTAAAAATCATTTCCTTTAGTTTTTGCGTAATTTATAATCGTTTCAGTAGCAATCATTTACTGAAAATCAGTGAGACATGTCTTCTTTCATATTTATGACAAGATAATGTTCTTTGGAGCTCATGTATTATTATATGAACATTGGGGTTTCCTTTGAAGTCTAGAGATGATAGTCTCCGTCATGCTTGCTCTGTATGAGTGAGACAGAGAGAGAGGCGAGGATGGGCATGTGGGCAGAGACTGGTCTGAGAGACAAATACATGCTAAGTAGCCCTTTTGGTGAGTACATGTATGAAGATAGTATTTCTGCGGCTGTTACCTTCATTTGCAGGGTCTGTTTTTTTCCTCTTGGATTTATCTTTAATATTTTTATTCAACTATAACATATACACAAGAAAATGAACAAATCTTCAGTGTACAGTTTAGTGATTTTTACAAATTGGACATAACTGTGTCACCAGCACTCAGATTAAGAAACAGAGCTTTTCCAGCAACTCAGAAACTAGATTCTTCTCTTTTTTTTTTTTTTTTTTTTGAGACTGAGTCTTGCTCTGTCATCCAGGCTGGAATGCAGTCGTGCAATCTCAGCTCACTGCAACCTCTGCCTCCCAGGCTCAAGTGATTTTCATGCCTCAGCCTCCCAAGTAGCTGAGACCACAGGTGCATGCTATCATGTCCAGCTAATTTTGTATTTTGAGTAGAGTTTTAGTATTGCCATGTTGGCTAGGCTGGTCTCAAACTCCTGGTCTCAAATGATCTGCCCACCTCAGCCAGAAACTAGTTTCTTATCCTCAGCTGCCTACCTACAGTAACCACTGTCCTTCCGACTTCTGACTCTGGATTATTACTGTCTTTATAAATGACCAAGTTAGAAATGTTGAACTTTATTTCAAGAACAATGGGGAAGTTATCAAAAGGTTTGCATTTCCAAAGGATCAGTGACTGCTGTGTGGAGAACAAATTATAGAGTTTCAGAATGTAAATGGAGGGACTAGAGAAGAGGCTACTTGACGAAATCACGTGGTGGCTACACACACACACACACACACACACACACACACACACACACACACACGGTGTATTTATTGGGCCAAATAAACTGAGCTTAGCTATGAGGTGTAAGGGAGGGAGACATTAATAGTTCCCAGGTTTATGGATAAGGTACAGTGTATTGAACGGGGAAGTCTAGAAGAAGCACCTATTTGAGTAAAAAGTTCTGGAATTCCAGTTTGAACTTGTTATTTTGAAATGCCTGTGAGATATCAAAGGGGAATTCCCAAGTGGCAGTTGAATATATGGCTATATCTGGAGTGTGAAAAAGGAATCTGAAATGGAGAGGTAAATTTGACAATTATTTACATATAGATTATATATAAAACCATAATATTGATGAAATCTCTTAGAGACAGGGTATAGAGTAAAATCAAATGATAATATGGGTATGACATACAAAACGGGAGAGACAGAAAAGAAGGAGCTTTCAAAAAGGCAATAACCGGAGAATGGTTATTGGCAAGGGAGTGATGGCAGGTTATTTGGGTGGTCTCAATGGGTGATGGATGAAGAATGCATTGGGACAAAACCCATGCAGGAGAGCAGTTACATGCTTAGTTGTTATCCTAGGGCTTTTCCCGGTAAATAGTAAGTCATCCTTCTGTCTTCTACTTTGGCTGTCACTGTATCCTATAGACTAAATGACATTCACTATAACAGGAAGTTACCAAGTTTTTGAGGGAAGATGGGCAAGTTTGAATATGTAACTTCAGGGTGGGAAAATGAAATTATTTTTAACATATCTATTCGCCAGTTGTATTCACCAAAAATGAATGCCAAATGTCTATATTTGAACAGCCAAACTAAAAACACCTCTCCTCTCTCTCTCTCTCTCTCTCTCTCTCTCACTCTTGCTGTCTAACACACACACATGTGCACGCACACACACACATGCACAACTTTAATGGTGAATATCTTAATTTCTATTTCAAAGCTTTTCTGAGGACGTTAGTCTTTGAAACACTGTCTCCTTTAATCTTCCCAAGCATCATTATTTGGAGATGTGTTCTTGAATAAAGTGCTGCTGGAATTGGTAAACACATGTTCATTACTTTACTCAGCCTTAGTACCTTTGAGATTTTATAATTGAACATCAGTACTAGGTATCATTTTAGAAGTGTTCAGAGATCGATCTTGATGTTCCCTTTTGTAGCTTTGCTGCTCTCACAGTGTTCCTTAAATATTTACTGAAGAAGGTGAGATGATTTTCTGCTCTGGTATGCTTTAGTTTGATTTCTCAGTCATGATTGTATTTTCTATATACTTGAACATAGTACCTGAGAAGAGGAGAAAATTCTGGCAACAAAGATGCTGCTTCTAAGTAGAAAATGAGTTTTATTCAGAAGTACTTATACCCCTCTATATGGAGCAAATGACATTGAAGCCCATGTGCATTTATTTCATGGAGTAGAGTTGGGCTTGCTTTGTCTTTTCATCGTAACCACAGGTCCTTCTGGGATTAGAAATTACAGTGTGAAAAGTGACTATGGAGAAGATGGCAGAGTAGAAAGCACCAGGAATCTGTCCTCAACTGGTCAACAAATGCACTGACCGAACCTGTTTGGTATAACTTTTTTGGAATTCTGAATCTGCTAAAGGTGTACAATCTCCAGGGGAAGGCTAGGATGGTGAATTGTGCTTATGTTTGGTTGTTAGCATGTGAGCAGCCACATACCCCTATCCCTCAGCCCCAGGGTAGGCAGCCATACACTTGGTCTAAGAGAAGCTTGCAGGCAGCTTGCAGGATATAGGGTGTGCAATAAGGATCCAGGTATTGGAGACAGGGGTACTGAGAGCTGCAAAGTGGGCAGCCATTGTTTTTTGTGCCCTCCCTGTGTTATTGCAAGCCCCTCCTCCTTCAGCTGATGTGAGTTTCAGGGAATTTAAGGGTCTGGTCTGGGGCTGGGTGTGGTGGCTCATACCTATAATCCCAGCACTTTGGAAGGCCAAGGTGGGAGGATTGCTTGAGCTCAGAAGTTCAAGACCAGCTTGGGCAACATAGTGAGACCCCATTTCGTAAAGAAAAAAAATAGATTCAGTCCCTTTTTCCCCCACTTCATTTTTTTCTGTTTCTATTTTGGGAGCCAGATCCTGGAAACTAGGGCATTCCGAAGCAACCACACATGTATGAGGGAAGTTAGAAAGTCACTACATGTGGCCAGGAAGAGGCACAGACTCAGAAAAGATCTGAGAAGACCTTAAGTTTATGCCTCAGGCAGACCACTGACATAGAGACTGCCTATAGCAAACAAAACAAAATCAAAAACTGCAGCAAACCCTTGGGAAGGAAGAAAATTTGATTTCCAGAATCACCATGTTATTAGATTCAAATGTCCAGCTTTCAGCCAGAAATCACAAGGCATACAAAGAAACAAGAAAATGTGTCCCACTGAAAGGAAAACATAAAAGCAACAAACTGTTCCTGATAAAAATCTGATGGCCTATATTTTAGACAAAGACTTTAACTGTCGCAAAGACGTTCATGAACTAAAGGAAGACATGAGGAAGTCAAGAAAACAATGTATAAACAAAAAAGAAATATTAATAAAGAGATAGACAATCTATAAAGAAGCCAAACATAAATTTTAGAGCTGAAAAATACCATAACTGAAATGAAAAATTCACGAGAGAGATTCAGAGACAAATGTAAGCAGGCAGAAGAAAGAGTCTGAATTTGAAAATAGGACAATCAAAATTATCAAGTCTGAGGAACAGAAAGAAAAAAGAATGAGGAAACTTCAATGGCATATAAGGGACCTGCGGAACCGTACACCATCAAACAGACTAGCATGTGCATTGTGGAAATTCCAGAAGAGAAAAAGCAGCAGTGAGATTATTTGAAGAGGTAATGGTGGAAAACTTCCCACATTTGATGAAAGACATGAATGACAACATCCCAGAAGCCCAATGAACTTCGAGTAGGATGAACTCAGAGACCCACATTAAGACATGTTATAATGAAACTGTCAAAAGTAAAAATAAAGAGTATCTTGAAAGCAACAAGAGAGAAGCAACTCTTTACATGCAAAGGTTCTGCAGTAAGATTCTCTAAGATTTCTCCTCAGAAACTTTGAAGCCCAGAAGCCGGTGGGCCAACATAAAAGAAAAAAAAAATGGACAGCCAAAGAACCTGCATCTTGCAAAATGGTCCTTCAAAAGTGAGATAGAAAATAAGACATTCTCAGGAAGCAAAAGCAGAGGGAGTTTGCTACCACCAGACATACCCTGTAAGAAATACCCAAGAGAGTCCTGCAGGTTGGAGTGAAAGGACACTAGACAGCAACTGGAAACCCTTTGAAGAAATACACGTCTCAGTAAAGAAAAATGGATGGGAATTATTAAGGCCAGTAGTATTGTAACAACAGATTGTAACTCCACTTTTTGTGTTTTACATTATTTTAGAGTAACGACTAACACATTTTTTTTAAAAAGGTGATTGTTAGTCTAAAATCTGGTATTATTATAACTTTGGTTGGTAACTCCACATTTTGTTTTCTATATAATTTAAGAGCCTAATGCATTAAAACAAATTTTTTAGTTTATATTTTTTCACACACAACATATGAAGATATAATGTTGTAACATAAGCAACTGAAAGGAATGAGGAGTAGAGTTTTGTATTACAGTTAAGCTGGTATAAATCCTAATTAGAATGCTATAACTTCAGGTTATTAAATATAATTCCCATGGCAACTACAAATAAAATACATATAAAATACACAGATGGTCCTCAACTTATGATGGGGTTGCTTCCCAGTAAACCCATTGTAAGCTGAAAATATCTAAGCTGAAAAATGCATTGAATACCCTGATAAACCCATCATAAAGTCGAAAAATTGTAAGTTGAACCGTTGTCCATACACTCTTCAATTTATGATGGGGATATGTCCAAAGAAACCCACCATAAAGTTAAAAATTGTAAGTTCAACATTAAAAGTCAGGGATCATCGGTATACAAAAGGAAATGAGAAAGGAATTTAAGCATTATTTCACTACAAAAAAAAATCTAAACACAGAAGAAGGCAGTAATATGGAAAATGAGGGACAAAGCAAATAGCAAAGTGGAAGAAGTAAATCCCTTCTTACCAGTCAGATCCTGACATGTTCTAGAACATAGAAGGAAATTCTAACAAATGCTGCGCCATGAACGAACCTGGAGGATAGTATACTAAGAGAAAAGAGCCAGTCACAAAAAGACAGATTATAACAGATGTATGACACATTATATAATTATAACTTATATGATGTTATATAGAGAGATTATAACACAATATATGAGTATTTAAAGTAGGCAAAATCATAGAAACAAAGTAAAATGATGATTCCCAGGGCTTGGGGGGTTCTTGTGTAATGGTATAGAGTTTCAATTTGGCAAAATGAGAAAGTTCTGGAGACTGATGATTGGTGATGGTTGCACAACAATATGAATCCATTCAATATGTCTTAACTGTACACTTAAAAAATGGTTAAGATGACCAGCCTAGGCAACATGACAAAACCCTGTCTCTATAAAAATATAAAATTTGGCCAGGCATGATGGCATGTGCCTATAGCCCCAGGTACTTGGGAGGCTGAGGCAGGAGAATCACCTGAGCCTGGTAGGTAGCTGCTGCAGTGAGCCGAGATCGTGCTACTGCACTCCTGTTTGGGCGACAGAGTGAGATCTTGTCTCAAAACAAAAGCAGAATTGGTTAAGATGATACATTGTATGTTGTGTGGAATATAACATTAAAAAATTGTAAACAGTGACTATGAAGAAAAAAATAGTACTAAAAACTTCCAAAAGCCAAAACAAAAATTACTCCTAGTTAGTCCTCTAACAATTGTGGACTAGGAGGTTAAGTGTAGCAGTCAAGGGTTAATCAAGGGAGGCAGAACTACTGTGAGCCGTGGGTCTAAGCGTTTATTACAGGAATGAGAACTCCCCAATGGGGGGGAGCTGGGTGGCGGCAGGAGGGCCAGGGGGAAGTCAGCGGCCAGGGAGTCAGAAGCTGAGCGCAGCCCACCACCCTATGTGGATGGGAACGGGAAGGTGCTCGAGGGTCTTGGGGAGAATGCCTCTGTGTGGCAGCTGCTTCTGTGAGTTTGCTGCCAAGTAGTTGCTTGTGGGCGCCTTGCCACTGTTGGTCAACAGAGTCCACTGGGACAGAAGAGCTGGACACTGAATGGAGAAGAGTAATGATGAGCTGGGAATGCTGGCATCCACGGCTCTGTCCCCACTTCTGCCCATGATGACCTTCATTCGGAGAGTATTGGCTGCTGCTTCACTTCTGCTGCAAAACTCATGCACGTGTCTTCTAGGGCCAGTATTAACCCAGATCCTTACCAGGGAAAGGCCTTCTGGGAACTCCAGCATAACCATTTGACAGAGAACAAACTCCCACAGTATGGAATCAATAAATAAATCTCGTAGGCTTCTGAAAGTTGATTTTTTTTTCTCTACCACTTCAAATACCAGAATTATTAAATGGAGACAAAAGAAAGGTGAATTTATTTTTCACCAGAATGTAAATGACAGTCTTGAATATGCAGATCACCATAATAAGAATTGAATTCTGTCTGTATTTATCACATTTGGATAGGCCTAAGTGTAATTACTTAAAAATATTTAGCATGGATTAAAAATGTCACATTTTGTTTAAGATAGGAATTATAAATACAAATTTAATCAAACAGTTAAAATGAATTCCTTGGTGAATGTTGACTCGTTGGCAAATGAAAAGGTACACTGGGTTAGACATCACTTGATCTAGTTTTAAAAGCAGTTGTGTCCTAAACCAACTATGTGACTGCATAAATATTTATTTTTTTCATCCTTAGATTATTTATAAAAATTAGAAATGTATGTGGAAACAATGAAATATAATTTTGAGATATTAGGGTGTCTTTAGGGAAAAAGGTTTCCTTCCTCCAGTTGACTTACACAATAAACATTTAAATCCTAAGTAATAATCTTGTAATGAATAGACTGTATTAGATACTAAGTCAGATTCCATTTTCTGTCTCAAGTGATTGCAATGTAACAGTTCTTTTTATTAAAATTTAAATAATCTTATTTCTTGGTTGTTTGTCTAAGAGGAATCTTCATTTGTATTTTCCGTGGAAGTACTGGTTTTGCCTCGGTCATTAGAATATGATTTATTTTGAATCCAAAAGCTGCATCCTTGAGTGTCTTGCTACACTCTGGTTAAATGAGCACCAGACATTAGATCTGTTTCAATGAATTTTCGAACATTGTTGTTGTTCCCCCTTGGTTGTTGCGGCTTCCTTTTCTAATAAACAAAACTATATGAAATAAAAATGCAAACGCCATAAATTAAAACCCTAAAGCTAAAATAATCTGTAATGCAATGAGTGTGTATATGTGTGATTTGTGTTTATGAAATTATATATATATGTATATATATGTGGGGGGGGTTGTGTATGTATATTACTCTTGTTGAATTTAAGTCCCTATGGGACAGAGTTCAAATTGCACAGAGCTCAGAAATCCTTCTAAACATCTAGTGCAAGAAGAAAATTGGGATTAGATAATCAGAATTGAAGATGGGACCAAAAATTGGTTAGACTGTCCAAAGAATATATTGCAGTTGACCATCTTTTCAAATTAATCCAATGAGTCTTTACTCACTGTAATTTAATTTTGTAAACCAATGTTATTTTGCTTTAAAAGGCTACTAGTTATATCTAAGCTGTTACTGCTTATGCAGTTAGATTTATTTAAACGCTTTAGGTGCTTTATTTAAAATCAGCATAAAACACAGATTTTATTTTAGTGTGGTTTTTGCCTTGGGTTTGCTTGTTATTTTATTTTTTCAGTGTTGGAAACATATTTCAATGCTTAGAGCTACAGCTAGACCACCCACAAACTAGGCACAGTCCTTCCCTCAGAGCGTACACTTGTGGGGAGGAAAATTATTTCCCGGTGCCGGGGAGGTTGAGTATGCAGAGGCAGTGGCAGCACCTTCCTAGGTAGGCCTCAGGTGGTATTAAGGGCATGGTGCCAGGAGGCACTGAGCAGCAGGTCCTGTTTCCTTGGAGAGGGCGGCCCTGGTCATAGTGTGCTCTGAGTTTAGCAGGTTTACACCTGGCATTGGACTAAGCCCACGGGAAAGCAGTCTTACTAATAAAATGATCACACCCACTTCCGCCTCCCCAGAAGATAAGCATTATTTGTAGTTATTTAGCTATTTTTCCTCTGTTCTCATATTCTAAATTAGAAAAGCGTTTGTTAATCTCCGCAGTTTATGTTTTGCTTTTGTTTTCACTTTATCACTCTTCTTTTTACTTTGTATACTAATAGCTCGTAACTGTTCTTTGTCCTCATCTAATCCGTTTCTTCCCAGCTGTCTTGGAAAAGAATGACTTGAGCTCCTGGTTAAACGTAGCTTTCCAGACATCTTCAGCGGAGAATATGATTCTTTGCATCTGGAATGGAGCCTGGGAATTTGTAATAACAAGTAGGACCTCAGGTAGTTCTTACGGGGCACATTTAGGTAATGCTGCCCGACCTTGAGAGCTCTGCGTGGCAGTGCAAGCCACCTGTGGGCAGAGGGCCAGCTTAGGGCGTGAAAATACAGGAGGCTCATGGGACATGCCGAGGCTGAAAAATTATCCATTGTTTATTTGAAATTTGAATTTAACTGGGTGTCCTATCCGGCAGCCTTTCCTGTGGAGAAAGTAGATTTGTGGTGCAGAAGTAGCTATTCAAATTTGTTACCTGGGCCAGATAGTGTCTGTCTGGCCAGGAATTAGATTACAGTTCTCTTGGACTTAAATGCGGGCGTTGCCTCAGACCCCCTCTGTGTACCCTGATTTGCTGACTCTTTTGATGCAGCATGATGTTGAGGGTTAAACTGTGTCACCCCAAAATACATATTTTGAAGTTCTAACCCTGAATACCTCGGAGCAAGAGTTTATTTGGAAACAGGGATTTTTACAGAAGTACAAGTTAAAAATGAAGGCATTAGGGTAGGCTCTAATCCACCCTGACTGACATCCTATAAACAGAGAGAGACACATGCACGCAGGGAGAAGAGCATCATGTGAACACGAAGGCATGATCGCGGTGACGCTTCTACTGGTTAAGGAACCCCAAAGACTGCGGGCAACCCACCCAAAACTAGGGGAGAGGCCTGGAAGAGATTGTCCCTTACAGGCCATGGAATGAAACAGCCATGGGCTTGCACCTCTAGCCTCCAGCAGCCATTTCTGTTGTTAAAGCCACCCTGTTCTTGGTGCTTTGTTAGGGCAACCCCAGCAAACTAATGCATGTGGCGGTACAGAAATTGGACTGATGAGCTCCGACTCTCGCTAGTGTGGAGAGTCTATGGATTGTATTCTGGACAGGTAGAATCATCTGTATTTTACAAATGTGGAGGCTCAGAGTGGTTAAATGACTTAGCTAATGTTACTGCAAGCCATTGATTAAGGAGTTCATATTTAATATAAATATGAAATATATATTTGTAATAACAGCCTTCATAGAGAAGTGGCCATGTGCCAGATACTTCATATGCATTATCTAATTTGTTATTTATGATAACGAGTAAGTTAGGCATTATTCATTAACTCCATTTGATGAGTAAAAACTAAAGCTCAGTAAGAGAACATGTTGTGGTATAGTCAGATAGTAGCTACCCACTAAGTAGTGGAACCAAGAATCAAGTCCAGGTCCTTCATAGTTCCATGCACTGTTTTCTCTACGTCTAGACAAAAAAGATGCCCACCAGTGTGTAACGTTGCAAAAGCCTGGGGAGAAGGAGGCTCTCTGTTGAGTTAGATTGTCTTCTCGTTGCTCTAGAATTACACATTGTGTTTCACACGGTAATTTTGCATATGTGCACATGAATCTGTCATCTCTTACGTGGGCAGGGTCACCCCAAAATGCCTTCGTTCATGAATTTTACCGACAATTAAAGGAATTTGCTACTGAAGTCGCAAATTCTACATTATTACAGGCATTCTTATTTATGCTCTTTTAGTTTTGCCCTTAGACCATAATAGACATAGTTAAATTTAATTCCTGAGTTTTATATTCTTAGTTCCTGATAGTTTCCCTAAAAGATTGCTGGCAAAAAGATCTTTCTGATGCAGGGAATACTACGGATTCTGCCTCTGCCTTTCTCTTGTGTCTTCCCCAGCCTCTGAGATTTGAGACAGACTTTTATTCCTTTGGGTTTCCATTGTGATATTTCTAGTCCAGCATTTTAACAGTTAACGTTTGCTTCATGCATTGGAGAGGAAGGTTTCTCACCAGAGGTGATTTCTGGCCTGCAGAGTGTGTGGCTTATGAGATTTATTATTTTTATTGGGTGGAGGAGTTTCTTCAGGCTATTTCTGTGAATGAGAGATCAAAGTCAGATGGATCTGCCAACTTTCCTCTGAGAAGGACCACCCAATAGTTTGCTAGATCTTGTGTTTTTCTACCCCATGGTGGCTGATGTACCCAGGATCCACTGCCATTTTGTTTTGAATGAAAGTACATGAAGAAGTCCCTATTTCTGCTGTTGATTTTTACCAATTTTATTATTATTGTTTCTCTCAAATTCATAAAACTTTCTGGTGTTCTTCTCCCTCAAACTCCCTCCTCAGCTTTCTTTTTAGCTAATATTTGTTTCTTATTCCTTCATCTGAACTGGAGTTAAACTACCTGACTTTTGCTGCATGGGTGGGGAAGTAGGAGGCTCCCCTGGTCTGGGTCCTGGGTCAAGGAGCCAAGCCTCTCTTAAGATGAAGTTGGTCTCCCAATTTCAGCAGATGCGTACTTCTATGAGGGAAGTGTGGTGTGTTGGTCAGGCCTTCAGTTCCTAAGCAAGGGTGAGGCATGTAAGAGTCTAGACACATGTGGGGTAGAGGTGATGCCCTGATTCTGGAACAGCTGAACGAGGCTAGTCATCAAGAATGAAATCCAAGGCACCTTAGCCCAGTAAGCGACAGACCAGAGTCGGATGTCCAAGTGTTCAAATAGTGGAACCTGAGGATCTACCTTACTAGGCAGATTTTTTTTTTTTAACTTTCTTGGTGTTAATATTTTAACAGAATGATAGAGAAAATAATTTAGCTATCTATTGCTATGTAACAAATTACCACAAATGTAGAAACTTAATATTAATTCCTATTTTTTATCTCACAGTCTCTGTGGGAATCTGGCAGAGCTTACCTCTACTCAGGGCCTCTCACTTGTGAGAAGTTAGTCAATGCCGAGGTCTCATCCAAAGACTCACATGGGGCAGCATCTGCTTTCATACTCACTTACGTGGTTATTGGTAGGATTCAACTCCTTGCGAACTGTAGAGTTGAGGGCTTCAGCTCCTCACTGGCTGTTGGATGGAGGGGGCCCTCAGTTCCTTACGCTTCCTCAAACCCAGCAAGAGAGAGGACCTGCTGTGAGAAATGCATCCAGGGTCCTGCCCCAGCTCTGTGGAAAACACACCCCGCTTCTGTGCCAACACAGCAGGCAGGTTTCTGGCCTTGCCTGAGCACACTGCATGGGTGGGAGTCCACACTGCCCAACTGATTGAAATTTCTGAGGTTCTCTCTTTCCAACCTTCTTTTTCTAGGAGGTCACCCCAGATTTAGAGTTTGTGTTGGTGGCTGTTCATGCCTGTAATCTCAGTGCTTTTGGGGGCTGAAGCAGAAGGATTGATTGAGGTCAGGAGTTCGAGACCAGTCTAGACAACATAGTGAAACCTTGTCTCTTAAAAAAAAAAATTAATTAGCTGTGGGTGGTGGCACACCTGTAGTCCCAGCCGCTCGGGAGGCTGAGGCAGGAGGGATTGCTTGAGCCCAGGAGTTTGAGGTTACAGTAAGCTATGACTGTGCCACTGCACTCCAGCTTGGGTGAGAAAGCAAGACTGTCTCTTAAGAAAAAAATGCCGGGTGGCGCGGTGGCTCATGCCTGTAATCCCAGCACTTTTGGAGGCCGAGGCGGGCAGATCACAAGGTCAAGAGATCGAGACCATCCTGGCCAACATGGTGAAACCCCGTCTCTACTAAAAAATACAAAAATTAGCTGGGTGTGGTGGTGCATGCCTGTAGTCCCAGCTACTCAGGAGGCTGAGGTAGGAGAATTGCTTGAACCTGGGAGGTGGAGGTTGCAGTGAGCTGAGATCATGCCGCTGCACTTAAGCTTGGCACCTGGCAACAGAGCAAGACTCTGTCTCAAAAAAAAAAAAGTTTATGTTATACTCACGTGCCACTTTCTCAGAAAGGTCTTGCCTGTCCACTTTCTTTAAAATAGCACCCACCACTACCCACACATCCATCTTTTACTCTCTTACTGAGTTTTATGTTTTTTCTTAAGAATTTGTCATGATCTGACTTTATTATGTTTATCAATTTTTCCTTCCACCCCACCCTAGCTGATGTAGATTCCATGAGAATTTGGACTGGATATATTTTTTATTGCTATGACTCCAGAGCCTAGAGCGGTACTCTGTACACTAAGATGGTCAATGGAAATTTGTTGTTGAAGTTTTGAATGTCTTTATGGCAGAGATATTACCATTACCTGGATATTTATGTTCTGTCTTCTAAAATGCTATTTAAAGCAAGTTTTTAAAACATTTTTGCTTCTACTGCATAGAACATAATAATAGTTTTCTATAGCTTCATATAGCCTCCCCTAAAAAGCTCTTTAGTAGACATTTGAAATTTTCCTCCCTTTTAAATGTGTAGATTTTTTTCATAGCTTTGATGTCACTCTGACAAAATTTGAATATCACTCATATCACTAAGGTATTGCTCACCTCCGAACTCACATAATATGCCTGAACATATTTTTTACTTGGTTTACTATGGTGGGTTTAAGATTGAAGTAGTTTGTTTTTGCTCCTTACAGAATTTACTTTCTGAAATACTAGCAGACTTTAAGATGTTCTTACATCATATTTACTGATTCTCCACTAAACTCTTAATCCTTAGCTATCCATTACATAGATATGTGAAAGAAATATATAAATTTGTTGTAAATTGGTTTATATTTTAAAATCATAGTTATTTATATAATGGCGAATTAAAAAAAAAAGAAAACCAAAAGAAGTGTTGAGAGTAGATACCCCATTCTATTTCCCAGTCTTAGGAGATGTATTAGGGATCGGCAGAGAAATAGAACAGTTGAACCACACACGTGCACACACACACACAGACACACACAGGCACACACACACACAGAGAATGAGAGAGAGAGAGATTTTAAGGAATTGAGGAACTGGCTCACATGACTGTGGGAATCAGCAAGTCTGAAATTTGGGGGGCAGGCTTGGGCAGACTGGAAATTTCAACAGGAATCATTGTTGCAGTCTTGAGTCTGAAGGCAGAATTCCTTCCTCTTCTCTGAACTTTAGTCTTTTATCTTAAGTCTTTCAGCTAATTGAAAGAGGCCCATCCACATTATGGGGGGCAATCTGCTTTACTCAAACTCCATGAATTTAGATGTTAACAACATATTAAAAAAATTTCACAGCATCTGGATTGGTGTTTGACCAAATAACTGGGTACCTACCATAGCCTAGCCAACTTGAATTAACCACCTAAAATTTAATTATCACAGGTACCATATGACTCAGCATCTTTCTACTGGATATTTACACTAGAGAAATAAGAACTTTTGTTCACACAAAAGCCTATACATGAATGTTCATAGCAACTTTATTTGTGATAGCCCCAAACTGGAAATAACCCATAAGTCTTTTAACAAGTGAATGGATAAACAACCTGTGGTATATCCATACGGTGGAGTACTACTCAGTGGTAAAAAGGAGCAAGTCTTGATATATTCAGCAGCTTAATTGGATCTCAAGATCCAATTATGTTGCATTACAAAAAAATAAGCTAATCTCAAATGATTGCGCATTCCTGAGGTGACAAAATTATAGAGATAGAGAACAGATTAATGACTGCCGGGATTTGGAGTTAGGGACAATAAAAGCTGTAAAGCTTTGCTTTGGGGTAGTGATGGGGCAGTTCTGTGTGCTGATTGTAGTAGTAGTTACATGAATCTATAATGCAATAAAATTTATAGAACAACAGCCCATTTCTTCCTCTAAAGAAGTGAGTTCATGATGGAAAAACTGGTAGAATCCAAACAAGGCCTATGGTTAACAGAATTGTAACAATGCCAATTTTCTGTTCTTGATAATTGATACCATGGTTATACAAGATGATGTCATTTAGGGAACCTGGGTGGAGAATGCAAGAGAACTTCCTATTTTTGTAACTTCTCTTGAGAGTCAAACGAATTCAGAGTTTTGAGTTTTTTGAAAGGATGGAGGAAGAATCGAAATAACTATAGACGTTAGAGAAGTGACTGATAATGGCAAATAGGTAGGCAGGAGAAAGAAGAAGCGATAGCACTGAAACGGGACTGAACACCGCGGGGTGCAGGTCAGCGAGGGAAATGGCTTATTGAAGGACCATGTGTTGAGAAGCAGTGGGCAGGAAGATTGCAGGCAGAGGATAGGGCCTCTTAGACAGCTCAGTTGCTTGCTCCAGGCATTTGGAAACTTACCTTCAGTGGAGAAAATTAGGAGTGTTCATGAGATTTTTCACTAAGTGAGGATCCATCGTAATTTAAAAGGACATTTATATTTTAGGTCTGAAAAATGCAAAGCGTCAAGAAGTTTGAAAGACTGTGCTTAATAATGTTACTGAAGTATTCGGAAAGCATTAGTTCATTTGTCTTTTTTGTTATTGTTCTTTGTTTTTCTTTATTTTTATTTTGAGATGGAGTTTCGCTCTTGTTGCCGGGGCTGGAGTGCAGTGGTGTGGTCTCGGCTCACCGCAACCTCCGCCTCCTGGTTCAAGCAATTCTCCTGCCTCAGCCTCCCGAGTCACTGGAATCACAGGGGCCCGCCACCATGCCCAGCTAATTTTTGTATTTTTTTTGAGACAGGTTTCACCATGTTGGCCAGGATGGTCTCAAACTCCAGACCTCAGGTGATCCATCTGCCTTGACCTCCCAGAGTAATGGGACTACAGGCACAAGCCACCATGCCCAGCCTTGTCTTTTTTTGGTATTGTTTTGGTATACCTTAGTTCTAAGATAGTTTTATACATGGGGAGACCTTTCTTTTAAAGAAAAAACTAGTAATAATTGATAGAAAGGAGATGGTAGAAGCAATACAATTAAATGCTTACTGGTAGGCTGTTTGGATTCATTTATTGAAGTAATAGGTAAGTAAAAGTGTATAATACAACGTATACTTTCTCTTTGATTGCTTATGGTTATATTTATATCACACATTTTTCTTTTCTATTTCGGTAGGTTTCTGGGCAACAGATGGTGTTTGGTTACATGAATAAGCTCTTTAGTGATGATTTCTGAGATTTCAGTGCATCTGTACACTATACCCAATGTATAGTATTTTATCTCTCACCCTCGTCCCACCCTTTCCCCTGAGTCCCCAAAGTCCACTGTATCATTCTTATGCCTTTGCATCCTCATAGCTTAGCTCCCACATATGAGTAAGAACATACAGTGTCATACGTATTTTTAAAGATTACATGGACTTGCTATTGTCTGAATGTTTATGTCCCTCTGAAATTCATACATTGAAACCTAATCGCTAAGATGATAGTATTAAGGAATAGAGCCTTTGCAGGGTGATTATGTCATGAGAGCAGAACCCTCATGAGTGGGATTAGAGCCCCTGTGAAAGAGGCCTGAGACTCTACTAAAAATAAAAGGAATTGGCTGGGCTTGGTGGCACACGCCTATGGTTCTAGCTTCTCGGGTAGCTGAGGCATAGGAATCGTTTGAGCCCAGGAAGCGGAGGTCACAGTGAGCTGAGATTGTGCCACTGCACTCCAGCCTGGGTGACAGAGTGAGACTCTGTCTTGGAGAAAAAAGAAAGAGGCCTAAGAGAGCTACCTAGCCCTTCTTGCCCTTCTGCCACGTGAGGACACAGAGAAGGCTGCATCTATGAGGAACAGGTGCTCACCAGACACCAAATCTGCTGACACATTGATCTTTGACTTCCAAGCTAACAGAATGGTGAGCAATAAATTTCTATTATTTCTAAATTACCCATTCTAAGTTATGGAACAGGTAATTTAGAAATGACTGAAGCAGCCCAAATGGACTTTGGCAATACCATTCATGTATCACAAGCTTTACCTGTTTTAAAGCATAGTTACAAAATGGTGATTTAAAAAAAGAAAATGAGAATCGTCATAATCTTGAATTGAATTTTGTTAGAAGATATGCTTATGAGCTTGTGATATTTGGGGGACTGTATTCCAGTAAACAATTCTTCCTGTTTCCTTCTGATTGGAAGGTATAACACCTGCTCATTCTTGCACATCACGAAAAGCATGAAGGAGAATAAAACATACACATTCTGTGATTCTACCTAGATGTAA
The DNA here is from genome assembly GCF_030222135.1 of Aotus nancymaae. NCBI lineage: Eukaryota > Metazoa > Chordata > Mammalia > Primates > Aotidae > Aotus > Aotus nancymaae. The sequence goes on from NW_026988465.1 coordinate 17,675,014, forward strand.
GCACTGTGCAATTTTATGTGATCTTCTAATCGTTTTTAAGGCATATAAATGCATGTTGTTTGTTTTTGACTTTAGGCTGGGGGTGATAATTCTCTTACTTCCACTTCTCAATTTCTTTACTTACATCCCCATGCCTAAATATCATTTGCACATGGGAGACTGTGTAAAACAATGCTTCATGATGGGGCATTAAGAAACACTGATCAGTTCATCTTCCTTCTGTTTGTCCCTATAAGACGCTGAAGTGAGCAAGAATGTCCGCGTTTAGTGTTCATGGGTGCTGCCACCCTCCGGTTTGTCCATCAGCAATATTATATATATATCACATTCTGGAATTCCTCACTTCTTCAGTCAGACAGAGTGTTCCTGTTACAGAGGAGGTTCTGATTAAATATGCGTGCTTAATGATGGAAGTGGTTTTCTATGAGAACTCAGCAAAAACGAGTAGGTCAGGAGTCGTGTAGGTTACTGCAAAGAAACAGATACTGAGTGTGAAAGGGGACTGAATTAGCCAGGATGTGACACAAGTCAGGATGGGGTCTGCAGCATCTGTAGCTCCTGTCCATTTTGAAATGGGGAAGGATCACTGATAGGTATTGGAACTGGACACTAGGCACCAGAGAACACTGTAGACTTTTCTTCATTATTCACGGTAGATTGAAATCACGAACAGGGCCACTGCTATATCCAAACCGTATTTGTTTGCTAAATTTATGATTTCATTATTTGCACTTCTCTTTTCTGGGATGAAGGAATGAAGACTTCGTTTTCTTTCTTATGTGGGTGTTTATTTGGTATTAGCAATTTATAATCCTGTACAGTGGGCATGACTGGTATTTTTTTGGCTCCCCGGCACCTTTTGAACACTCGGTATAATCTGGGGAATTTCCAGCCTTACGAGAACCATCCTCCCACAATAGAACACAGAGAACTAATCTGCTTTGCACCTAGGTCACAAGAATGCAACCTACATTCCACCAGCAAACCTAAGTTCTGCAATGAGCAATTTGAGGGGAGAGGCTCTGCTTAGATTCGAGGTTTGCTAGCCAGAGTGGCGGTAGTGGCATCTGGCTCTTGGGGGTGGTAGTGTTTACAGGGTTGAATTCTTGGTGCGGCTGAAAACAGTGACAGTTTTCTCATTAAGCCTGTTTTGTGCTGGGTTGGGCATTGTTCCTAGAAGCATAGTAGCGAGCCTCGTTCTTAATATCCTTTTAATAAACTCCTTTCCTGTATGATTACTCAGAACCAGCTGCTGTTGCTTACGGCTAAATAGTTGAAAGATCAGTTCTCAATTAGCACTGTGAAGCATCTCATTTGGTCTGACTGTGTTTTGGGTAAGGGCAGAGGACAGAGTCTGAGCTGAAAAGTTGAATGATGTCATTTCTAGAATGAGACCTGAAAATGTAGGCCTATAAGTAAGGAGTGCAGAAGTTAAAAATAAGGGTTATGTTAGAAATAGGAGCCCACTATAGGAAACACTAACTCCAAGATGAGGTGAGGATAGGATCAGAGTCAGCGAACTGAATAGAATAATCAGACTCACGCTTAACTGACAAGTGGAAATCCGTGTAATTTTTGTCTTGGTATTACAAAATTTTACATTTCAATACCATTATTTGATTCCTACTTCCCTTTGTCCTATTTCCAAGATTATAAATCTTAAAATAGCTTCAAAGAATCAGATTCTTTGTTCACTGTGTACAGAATTAACTAAACAAAAATGATGTTTATTGTTTTTAGGATTAGGTGCTGCCATCCCCGGTTCTATTTAGTTAGTGTTAAAATAACAATGCTAACTTTCTAATTGTTTATAGACTGTATGCCCAAGAAAGCACTTAAAATTAAAAAATTCTTCCAGGAGTTGTGAACCTAAGAAATCATTATTCAAGTGTTCTTAGTTGAGTAGACTGATTCGCATATTGAAAGGTTCACTTACCCTTTATATAGAGAATTACTGGCCCAGTAATTTGGGAATATGGCAGTCGGGAAGCAGTGTTACTTTAATAACATGGCCCGATGTGCTGAGTGTCCATGTCTTTCTTGAATCTCTTAAAGCCGCTCTCCTAGATATGTAACTGAAAGTTTCCTCTGTACAGTTTTATGTTAGATGACAAAGCTTCCATTTATCCAGGGTGGGCTGAGCACAGTCACTGTGTTGGGTGCTTTACATCATTTGTCTTTAAGCCATGCATACCATACCTCTGTATAAAAAAATAATAAACTAAGGTTCAAGAGGTTGCATGACTTGCTTCTGGCTATCAGGTTTATTTTAAGTTGATGTTTCAGAGAAATTTGGGAACCTAAGGTGCTTTTCTTAGGAATTTTAATAGTTACCTTTTCTCAACCTCATCCCAGAGTCTAAGTAGAATGGCCCTGTGGTGCAGCCTAGTTTATATCAACCCTCAACCTCTGGCCCAGCTCTGTGCCTTGATTTTTCACAGGCTTTCAGCAACTGGCAGTGACTAATGAAAATCACTTCATTTCATTGCCTGTTGGTGATGTAATTTCTCAGATTTGAGCTTTACTTTCTGTAGTTCTTATTCTTCATCCTTGGCCAAAACAGCAAATGAGTAAGAGAACGCTGTGGAAAATTTAAACCTTCTTTCAGTAGTTTCTCAACAATTGCAGTTATCTCTACCATTTTCTTTTAGGAAGGAGAAATAAGTTAAGCTTTTCTTCTCAGATTGAGAGGTGCTATGCCTGATTTACAGTTACTTGAGAGGCCTTAATTTATTTGCATGCTGTAACTGTCAATGAAGTACCTCATATTTTCCTGGGCTGTGTGCTTAAAGGCGCGGAATGATTTGAATAAAGTGTAACGGGATATATGAACAAAATTCAAACTGGTTTTGTGATAAAGGCATAGATTCTGAGCCAATGCCAGAGAAAAGAACCATATCAAACTTATTTAAACCCCATGGTACTAGTTTGGAACAAGTCATGTATTTGAATAAATCAGTGCCCCACCAGCATTCAAAGGGTCTGCTGCTGCACTTCCATAATGAATCACATACTCAAAGCCAGACATAAAAGGAATCATTGTGAAGGGTTTTTGACAGTTTAGGCCATAAAGAAGTCCTGATTTTGAAAGTTTTCTTTCTTCACCCTCTTACAGTATTCCTGATTTCTGGGAAATTTGGAAGGGGTGGGGAGGAACATGAGAAAACAATGAACTCATCTAAGAAGTATAGGAGCCATAAAGAGAGGACGGTGGCCAGGCACGGTGGCTCATGCCTGTAATCTCAGCACTTTGGGAGGCCGAGGTGGGCAGATCACAAGGTCAGGAGTTTGAGACCAGCCTGGCCAATATGGTGAAACCCCGTCTCTACTAAAAAAACAAAAATTAGCTAGGCATGGTAGTGCACACCTACTTGGGAGTAGCACACCATAGTCCCAGCTACTTGGGAGGCTGAGGCAGGAGAATTGCTTGAACCTGGGAGGTGGAGGTTGCAGTAAGCTGAGATTGCATCACTGCACTCCAGCCCGGGTGACAGAGCAAGACTCCATCTCAAAAAAAAAAAAAAACAGGGATGGTATCTAAATTAAGGTTTTAAGCGATTGTACATCTAGTAGCATAGATGTGTATGGGTGTGTGTATTATTTTGTGACAAATAACAGGCAAGCTGCTGCTGCTTCTGTGGTAAATGAATGGGGAAGGTAAACTGAGGGATGCTTACTCTCCCTATGCATTGCAATCAATATTAAGCTTTAATTGAGTCAACCAAATCGTATGTTTCACCCAGAACAGCAGTCTGGGATGAGAACAGAGAAATACAAGTTTGTATACGTAGTTGCTTAAGCAGTAACCCATCACTTGGGAAGCATTTGTTCATTACAAAAGTTTGTTTTAATGAGTCCATATAGTGCACAGAAATTTCCATAATTTAGCAAATGATTTATAATCTAAGCTGCATCTGTATATCCTTTGAGATGATCTATTAAAATGAATGAATAGCATAAGTTATGTTTAAGGTATAGGTCATCAGTTAATTTAAGAACTAGGCATAAAAGTATTTATTAGGAGGGATGGTATTTGACTCAGAAATACTTTATTATGACAACCTAGAAGTCACAGAGAAAGATAAAGTGATTTTAAAATGTATTTGGGATAAAAAGCATCTACATCTATGATCTCTCTCTCTCTCTCTCTCTCTCTCTTTCTCTCTCTCTCTCTCTTTCTCTCTCTTTCTCTCTCTTTCTCTCTCGCTGTCTTTTTTTTCTTTTGGTAGAAACAGGATCTTGCCATGTTGCCCAGGCTGGTCTCAAACTCTGGGACTTAAGCGATCCTCCAGCCTCCGCCTCCCAAAGTGTGGGGATTACAGGCGCGAGCCACCGTGCCCTCCTACACGTAACTCTTGAGTACAGGCCTACCTCCTTTTATTGCCCTTGGTTTTATTTTGCTTTGTAGATACAGGAAGTTTTTTCATAAATTGAAGGTTTGTGTCAACTCTACTCCAAGGAAGTCTCTCAGCACTGTTTTTTCCCAACAGTTTGTGCTGACTTTGTGTCTCTGTGTCACATTTTGGTATGTCTCACAATATTTCAGATTTTTTCACTATTTATATTGATCTGTGATCAGTGATCTTTGAGGTTACTATTATAATCGTTTTGGGATGCCACAAACTATGCTCATATGAGATGTTGAACTTAATTGATAAACGATATGTGTTCTGACTCTTCCACCCACCAGCCATTCCTCTCTCTCTCTCTCTTTCTTTCTGTCTGTCTTTCTTCTGGCCTTTTTATTGTCTGACTCACAACAAAATTGACATTAGGCCAACAAATAACCCTACAGAGGCCTCTAAGTGTTCAAGTGAAAGGAAGAGCTGTATGTCTCTCACAGGCGTGGGGGTTCATGCCCGTAGTGCTACCACTTTGAGAGGCCGAGGTGGGTGGATTCTTTGACCTCAAGGGTTCAAGACCAGCCTGGGCAACATGGTGAAACCCCATCTCTACAAAAAATACAAAAACATGAGCCAGGTTTGGTAGTACTTACCCATAGATCTCGTTACTAGGAGGCTGAAGTGGGAGGATTGCTTCCACCCAGGGGTTGGAGGTTGCAGTGAGCCAAGATCACACCACTGCACTCCAGCCTGGGCAACAGAGTAAGACCCTATCTCTAGAAGTGATTAAGCTTAGTTAGGAAGGCATGTCAAAAGCCAAGGCAGACTGAAAGCTAGGTCTCTTACACTGTTGGTCATGTTGTGAATGCAAAAGAGAAGTTCTTGAGGGAAATTAAAAGTGCTACTCCAGTGAACACACAAATGATAGGAAAGTGAAACAGCCTTATTGCTGATGTGAAGCAAGTTTAGTGGTCTGGATAGAAGATCAAACCAACCACAACATTCCCTTATGCCAAAGTCTAATCCAGAGCAAAGCCCTAACTCTCTTCAAGTCTGTGACGGCTAAGAGAGATGAAGCTACAGAAGAAAAGTTTGAAGCTAACAGCAGTTGATTCATGAGGTTTAAGGAAAGGAGCCATCTCCATAACATAACAGTGCAGGGTGGAACAGCAAATGCTGATCAAGATATTGCAGCAAGTTATCCAGAAGATCTAACTAAGACCATTGATTAAGGTGGCTATGCCAAACAACAGACTTTCAATATAGATGAAACAGCCTTCTACTGAGATAAGATGCCATCCTGGATTTTTGTTTAAATGACAACAAAGGATTTAGAATATTACATAAACTTAGGAAGACAGCAGCAGGGTTTGAGAGAATTGACTCCAGTTTGAATAGCAGTTCTGTTGTGGGTAAAATGCTCATGCTAAATCTTTTGTGAAAGGAAGAATCAACTAATACAGCAAACTTTATTGCTGCCTTCCTTGAAGAAATTGCCACAGGCATCCCAGCCTTCATCAGCCACCACCTTGATCAGGCAACAACCATCCACACAGAGTCAAGACCCTTCCCCAGCAAAAAAAATTACGACTCCCTGAAGTCTCAGATGATCATTAGCATTTTGTAGCAATAAAGTATTTTAAAATCAACATATGTACATTTTTTCAGACATAATACTATTGCATACGTAATAGACCACAGCATAAAAATAACTTTTGGATGCACTGGGAAACCATAGAATTTGTGTGACTCATTTGTTGTGCCGTTTGCTTTCTTGCACTTTTTCCTTTATCACAGTAGTCTGGAACTGAACCTGCAGTATCTTCGAGGTATGCCTGTATCGAAGATGTTCAGAATTCTAGTAGAGAATGTTAATAAATATAAATATTATGTTCTAGTAGAGAATGTTTATAAATATAGTATATTAACAATCTAGTAGAGAATGTTAATAAATATAAATAGACTGACTCGTCGTGAAATAATTGACTCTCTGGCTTACACTATAAATACTATGTTAGTGATGTTTAGGAATGTACCTACTATAGAATATACTGTTATAAGAGCAGAAAAATAATAATACCTTTTTAATAAAATATTAAGGTGTACTTATTTTACATTTTTACTTCTAGATGAGAATACATCTAATAATTTAGGGAATTTAGTGATTATGTAAGAGCATTTTGTTGCTGTTTTTTCCTTAGCAGTGCATTTTTTTAAAAAGACATGTTTTACGTTGTTGGCATCTTGGATTCTGGAAAATATAGTAATCTTCTTTTAAATAGACTTACCTAAAATGATACGAATGATAACAAATGGGAAGACACTAGAACCTCTATCAGTAGTCAAAACATGAAGCCAAAGATATTAGTTACAGAATACTGTGACATATTCCAGAATATTTCTTATTAATTTTGTTTCTCTCTTTCATGATTGAGTGATACTGCATCTAAAAATGGGGGAAGAAATTAATCTTCACTATCTAGACTTAAATGAAAATCTTGACAAGTTCCAACATAACTTTTTTATGTAAGAATCTTAGAAAAATAAATTGGTACATCTTGCAGGATATTACACAGAGCTCTGTTAATAGCCTGAGGAAGGTTTTCTGAAGATAATATTATTAGCTTGGAACAATATTGTATCTTATTTGGTAAACAGAATGAAAAACCTACAAAGTCTATTGATATATGACATCAGTATGGGAGAAATTGATGATATCAAGAGAATAAAAGAATCTTTGGAAATCAGCTGCAGAAGGTTTGGTCAAAAACATAACTATATGGTATGTTGAATTCTATAGTTGTTTACATAAAGAATTTGGACTTGGCACTGACCCAACAGGAAAAATAATCTGTTCAGCACACTTATTTTATGTCAAGGATATGTTGCTCTTACAAGAGTTAACATTACTTTGGGGGCATATAAATATTGAGAAATAATTCTTCTATTACACTGTGGAGAAATTCAGTGCAAATGGTTAGAAAAAGAGACCTCAGAAAAATTAAAAGAAGTTGAAATTGTTTGATTTGGACAGAAGAATAAAAAGATTAGGAGTTATAAGGAGAAGAGGCACAGCTGTTCTCTATTTCTGTGAAAACAGAGTAAGAATAAATGCATATTCATGAGAATGGAAAATATGCAGGTTGGTTATTGGAACAGTACCAGAAAGAAGAAGGAGCATCTTACATTGGAAATTGTGAATGCAATATATAATTGCATCTGATACAAACTGTATATACTCATCTGATGCGTATGCATTGAATGTCTTCCACAGAAAAGTCTAATACTAAGTGTTGATTCCTGTTTGAATACAAGAAACTAAACCAGGGACTCGATAGAAGGTGTCCGTCGTAGTTCTGTGACTTTTGTGAATGTAGTGAGCTAAGTGGGACTTCTTGAGAAATGGAAAATCGATTTTGTACCCTTTCAGTAGAGTAATATACCAAGATGTTTAGATAGAGAGATAGATAGATAGATAGATAGATAGATAGATAGATAGATAGATTTCATACTCTTTCAGTAGAGTAATATACCAAGATGTTTAGATAGACAGACAGACAGATAGATAGATATGAATAGAATGGCTCTATAGAGTTAGTCACCCTTTGGTATCAATTAAACTGACCCATATCTAAATGTCTTTTGAACATTCCTTAAGAAATATCAAGAGAAATAAGAGTAATGCTGCTCATATTTTCTTTGTCATTATTTACAGTGTATTATGTATACAGTGTAATCTGTCAGCCAACTTTAATTTCATAAGCTATTCTTTGTGTTTAAAAAGCGCCTTTCTTATATTAAATATTTATGGCAGTCTTTGGGTAGAATACATTAAAATAGCAGACGGGGGTCATTTTAAACATTTCCTTGATTGAAGGCAAGGGACCCCCTTGTGAATTGATAGTCTGCTTTCAGAGAAAGTTCACAATGTCTGATAGTAACCCAAGGCAGCAAGAACTCCAGCAATTCCCAGCGCTGTGGTTTCAAGAAGCAATGGATACAAACGGTCTTCATGCTTCAGCACCTCCTATTTTGAAACTGTTAGCAAGGGCAGTGAAGAACGGTGAACAAAAACGTTTACAGTTGTATTGCCTATTAATAATGCAATAGGCGTACACCTATTTTGCATTAATATTACTTTTTAATCGATTTTTAACCATAGTAACAAAAATAAGTGGAAAGTCAAATCTTTGACCGTGGTGGACAGGAAGATGTATCCTGGACTCTGGAATTCTGATTCTCACTTTTAAAAGATGTTTGGGAAATTATGTCCTAGGTTTCCTAAAACTGGAATGTGCTGTTTTGCTTTATAGTTTCTATTCGCCTTGGTAACTAGTAAGTCTGAATACAGGAATAATGGTTATTTTTTCCCCTAAAGTAGTGTCTTCTCCTAGTTTAAACTTATAAACACTATACATTTTTAATTACATTATTTTCTTTAATAGTTATCTTGACCTTTACAAGTGTCATTGAATGTAAAAATTATTCTATCAATTTTTATTAAAATCTTAGAATATTATTAAACTGTGTCATTTGACTTAATTTTCATTTGGTAATTGAGATGTTTCTTTCTTAAACAGTCTTACTCTGTTTTTTCTAAACAAAAAGCTTGCATTTGATATAAAAGGGAAATGTTTTGTCATTGAAACTCTTATTTAGCTTTAGCCAACTATTTCATTAATGTTTGGTGAGAGTTCTGATAGTTTCAAGCCAGGGAAATTATGACTCTTGTAGTATTTAAGACACTTGCCAATCAGTAGTGACCATCCTCAGCTGATGGCATGATAGTTTTACAATCACGTAGAATGTTAAGGAGTCAAGGGGTTGGGGAAGGTGCCATGGGCAGGCTGGTAACATCAGAGTCTCTTTAAATTTATATTCTGCAAGTAATTTTCGATAGTTCTTTCGGGGGATGTGAAGAAACCAATTTTCCAGTGGTAAAAATTGTATACCTTTTAAAAATGTATACCTTAAATTTTTATATTAATTTTTATATTTTAAATTTTATTATGTATACCTTAAATATTTATATATTAAATTTTTATATTAATTTTTATATTTTAAATTTTTATATTATATTATTTTAAATTATTTTATAATAATTTAAAAATTGTATACCTTAAAAAAATGTTTTCTTATGTGCACTGATTGTAATATCACATTTAAACATAGCCCAGGAGTTTTTCACAGATATACTTTCAAGGATCTGTGAATCACCTGAAATGTCAAACCAAATGTTGTATGTGGCTTGTTTTTGGAAGGGTATCTATAGCTTCCATCACTATCAAAGGGGATCTCTAATCGCAAAACCTTGAGCTGGTCTGATCTAAGTTCTTTATTTTCTAGTTGAAGAATCTGAGGTCTGACAAAATCAAGTGACTAATTTAAAGTGAGGCAGTACTGAAAGAACTACAATTAAAATAGTTCCTTCTACTGTAGATTGTCCCTGAGGTTTGCAATATTCTTCTTCTTTTTTTTTTTTTTTAATTTTGTTAGAGACAGGATCTTGCTATGTTGCCCAGGATGGCCTTGGAATCCTAGCTTCAAACCATCCTCCCACCTTAAGCGTCCTGAGCTGCTGGGATTACAGGCATGAGCCACTGTGTCCAGCTCTCCAGTATTCTTTTATTAGTTAGATGTTAATACTCTGGAATTGAAAAAATTATGAACCTTTTCCATACAGAAATATATTCAATGTAAAATACTTAATGAACTGGAGTCCTGGATTCATAATATCTTGTCATATTGTTTTGAGTTCCATCTGAGCTTGAGGATGATATCTATAAAGCCATCCAATATTAATTACATCTTCAAGTGAAAATACACTACTCGCCTCCCTCCATTTTAACCCTATACAGTGGAGGGGCAGCCTTTCCTTCTTGCGGGAATTGTTAGAATAAATCCCGACAGTTCCAGACAGTATGGAAGGATCCCAGTAGATATGGAAAAGATCCCCACTCAAAGGGCCAAGCCTACTTGGATAACTTCCCTGAGCAGATTGTGCCAAGAGGTGATTTAAGTGTATACAACCACTTGTCAGCTGGGTTTTCTTTGGGACTATTCCAGGTCTTCCCTGGGGAAGGGACACACATTTTTCCTGGTAATAAGATTAACCTTGGGAGCAAGGATAGCATTTTCCTGTGCAGCACAACATAGGAGAAAATGGAAGGGAAAACCCAGGAAAGCAGAGGTGTTCCCCCACAGAGGCAGTGGTGGGAAAAGTGAGGTAGAAAAAAGCAGTAAGGCCGGATGCGGTGGCTCACACCTGTAATCTCAGCACTTTGGAAGGCTGAGGCGGGCAGATCACCTGAGGTCGAGAGTTCAAGTGCCACCTGACCGACATGGAGAAACCCTCTCTCTACTAAAAATACAAAATTATTCGGGCGTGGTGGCGCGCGCCTGTAATCCCAGCTACTTGGGAGGCTGAGGCAGGAGAATTGCTAGAACTCGGGAGGCGGAGGTTGCAGTGAGCCTAGATCGTGCCCTCGCACTCCAGCCTGGCAACAAGAGCGAAACTCCATCTCAAAAAACAATGCAAAACAAAACCATAAGACAGGGATGTTTGGACAAGGCACTCATTCATAAGATAGGAATGATGGCTGATTGGATTTTTTTTTGTTTGTTTAATCTGTGCCTTATGTATTTGACTTTACTAGCAGTGACTTTTGCTTTACATTTGACCTTTATTTAACGTTCAAAAGTGTCAAATAGATTTTGGTGTTGTTGCAGTTTTGTAACGAGCAGGTGTATTATTATCAGGATGCAGGCTGATTTATTCTTTTAATTTCAGTTTTGCTGGCTGACACCTCAAGATCTCCCAGCTCTCTGCCTCTAGGGTCAAAGTGTGTTCTTCCCCACTGGCAATTGGGCTGCTGATGGCTCCTTTTAATTCCCATGCTGGACCCCCAAAAAATACAAGGAAAAAAGGCTCAGAGACTTTAAGCACGTTATTTTTGTTTTAAGATGTCAGCATCTGATTTATGATTTTAGTGCTTGTTTAAATACTCAAAAACTGTTTTCTTTTTTCTTTTAATTTAAATTTGTCTTCATAAAGCTGGCCTTCAAGAACATTCCTTTATCAAGTTGATCTGGATTTTCTGGGTCAAAAGTATAAGTAACTTCTGGACTTCTTTCTTGACAAAAAGTACCAAGAAAAGCTGCATTAAAACAACAAATCTAATTTTAAAAACACTTAGTGAGTTAAAAAGCAGACACAAACCAAACTAATGAAAGCTATTTAAGAGAAGTCAGTTGAAGTGGTTTCCAGCATTTATTTCATTGTTTTTTCAACTTTGTTAACACCATAAACCTGAATTTGAAAAAAAAAAAAAATTAACTTGTTTTTGAACTCTATAAAAAGTATTTTTTTTTCTTTTAATTAACTTTATTGTTTTTTAAAGCCCTGCGTCAAGCTCTATTTCTGTGCTTGGGTAGTTCTCATTTGCAAATAGGGCAATTTCTGCATATAGGTCTGAACAGGCTATGCCACAATTATCCTTTTTATTGTAACTTTACTGTCAAAGAAGTAGTTTTCGTCTCCAAATGGAAATTCCAGAGTAATTCAAATGCCTTGGTAAACATATTGTCATCTCCTGTTTTCAAAAGCAATGGCCTCTGGTCCAGTAAGCAAAACCCATGTTGAGACCTGGAGTGGACCCTCCACCCCTCGTTGTCACTTTGGTATCTTTCATAATAAAGACAGTTGCTAGGATTTGTTTTTTACTAAGTGCCAGGAAGAGTGGGAAGTGCTTTATATGGATTATCTAATTTAATCTTTATATTAACTTTATGAGGTATAGGTATATGTTAATCTCACAGCCCAGGAAACCAAAGCTCAGAGACCAGTAGTTAAGGCTGCCTTAGGTACCAAGCTAGTCAACAGTTGAGCCAGAATTCTAACCCAGACTGACTAAAGCTTAGCCTAACTGAATCACTGTTTTATACTGACATATGGGATGTACATTTATTGATACATATGAAATAGTTTTCTAGTTATAATCCATCTTTGAAGTCACTTGAGCTTGGAAGAGTTGCCACATATCATAATTAGCCTCGTGCCAGACACCAGGCCCTGTGCTATGTTCTCTACTGGTAAATTTGCTGTCATTGAATGGTAACAATCCAGTGTCACCATACTGTTTTACAATAAGACATAGGCAATATTAATGTCCTCATGGTCATTGCCTGGTAAGAGGCAGATTCAGGGGAGTTTCACTGCTAACAAAACTATTCTGCTGCTGCGGAATAAGAACTACTTAAACAAGCTACAAGGGATTAAAGCGCAATTAAGTTCTTTCTAAAAATGTGTGGTGGTATTTGTCCCTGTGGCATGTGATTATCTTTAGAACACATTCTAAAAATGATTTCCAACTCACAGTAATAGTGGAAAAAACATTTTTTTAAACATTTGTCCTTCCAAAAAGTTGAAACATTGAGGTGATTTCCTCCTTTCTGCCTCATCTGTTTCCTTCCTTCAGCAAACGTTAATTGAGAACTTATTATGTGCTGTAGTCACTGCTGTTTGTACCTAAATGAATAAAGCATAAGTCCTTACCCAGAAGGACCTGAAAATGTTTTTCAGGCAACTGTCACCTAGTGCTTGCTTTGAAGTTTATAAATTAAGGAGTAGAAATTCAGAAACTCTTCAGTCGATTGATTTTACAGTATAGGTTATCTTCATATATTTAATACGCATCTCAAATGTCAAGTTCTTTCTCTCTGCATTAGTGCACACACATAACCATAAAATCTTGCCTTTGTATCATATACTTATCTCTCCCAATTCTTTATTTCCTTCAACTATAGTGGTAAACCTATATATCATGGTGACACATTAATCATTTCCAAGCTGTTTTTAAGAAACTGGAGTCTATTCCTTTTGGGGATCAATAATTGGGACGAATGAAATAGTAGTGTGAAAACAAAGTTTAAGGAGGGGATTTTCAGTTTTTCTAAAAGTCTAAAATTGTTTTCTTTCTTGTTTTAAGGATTTTGATAACTAAATGAATTTCAGTTGTTCTTGTGTTCTCTTATGAACCCACCGAGTGTTTGTCAAAGTGGGAGTGTCAGGATTACTGGGCCGCACGGTTTCGGACATCAGCTGGCCCTACCTAATTAGAATCACATCCATCCACGTTCCCATTTGAAGTTGTATCATGCTTTATTGGCAATTCTAAAGCACAGTAGTACTTCACGCTCATTTCTCTACCGATTTTATTTATATTTAAGCATAAACAGAAGAAACTTTGGTTTGGGTAAAAAAGAAACTCCGAAGGGATTCCTGCTGACTCAGGAGCCCTAAACCTCCTCAGGTTTGCGTTGAGACGATGCCCTTAAACAGAAGGGAACTTCTGCAAAGGTTCTGAACTAGCATGAGGCCATATCCCACCAACACCAAATTCCAGAGTTCTAAAAACTCCACATTTTTAGAGAATATGATTGCCCCGCTAACACCAAAAATGTTTCCCTAAAGAAAAATGAAGGAGAGGGTATTTTCTACTCGGTTCCAAAGAGAACCTTTTTTTCTGATGAAATCATATAATCCTCATAGAACCCTCCTAGGAGAACCCAGCAAACAGTATTAACTTTTATTATATGCTTGCTATGGAGCCAAGGCCCTGTACTAGATGATTTTTGTGTTCTCAAATTTAATTGTGTTATTGTATTTAGCAGTCTAATGAGATAGTTATTATTTATCCTGGGTCAATTAAGTATCTTGTCCAGACATTGAGTTAATCAATGAAGGAGCCAGGAATCAAACCCTGGTTGGCAGAATTTCAAAACTGTCTTCTCAAGGAGGGAAAAAAAATGGAATGTAGTGCTTCCCTCTCTGATTCACAAAAATTCCACCTCAGGAAGCCACCATCAACAGTGTAGCCTGAAGGGAAAGGACTTTCTTCAGCCATCCAAAAGAGTCATCTCTTTTCTGAATTTAAGTATTTACCTTACCCATGAGAAAACAATATCCTTTGCTTCAGGGCAATAAGATAATTGTTTTGGTTTCAAAGGTCTTGCCTTCTGGCTCCTACAGGATTAGAATAAACAAAGGTGATGTTTATGTCAACAATGTTATTTAGCCAAATAGGTGGCACTGTCAGTGTGAAAGCTAGATGGTAGTTGACTCTAAGAAAGGGATGAGATAGTTATTAACTAAAAGGAGAGACTCAAAATTAAGAATGCTTCTGCAACTGTAACTTTAGCACATTTGCCTGAATGTTATAATGTATTCACTGTAAAGTCTAGAAGCCTTATAAATATATGACTGGCAGTTGCCTCAGGCAGAAATCTTTTACTGATGCAATGAGATAAAAGTAATTAAGCTACGTGTAGACTGATGGATAATTAAATCCATGTGAAGCATTTTGTAACTAATTGCTATGTTCTAATCACAGATTGCTTTCTATTTGTCAAGGTAAGTGTATATAATTACACCGTCCTTATTTTCTTTAATCTGAAATCATCCCAGTTGGGTGAATGTTTTTAAGCACTCTGAATCTAAGAATATTTGGTACATTTCTTGCATAAAAGTAATTTGCATATTTTGTAATTTAAGGACCTTTTATAGTAAAATAGCTTTTAATGTCACTAACAATTCTGTGGTCAGTAGAGATTTCTAGTCTAGGCTCATTGTTCATTGTTCAATTTTTTTTTTTAATCATAAAAGTTATGTTATTTACTAATGCCAGTAACATTCAAGGCATTATATGGGCTGTGGTCCTTATCACAGTAGTTAGAAAAGACCAAGGATCAGTAAAGGGATTAAAAATAGATTTTGATGACACAGGTTGTAAAACAAACAGCTTTGAGGGCTGGAGAATCTCAGGATGAGAGAGCAGTATGATTGAAGGCATGACTGGATCTCTTTGACAGGTTATAGCTGGTAAGACAAGGGCATTTCTAGAGTCAGGGGACTAGAGTGGATTTCATCTCTCAGTGGAAGTGCAAATGTGGATGTAGACATCCATTTAAAGTCAAGTTTTTAAATACAAGTCGCCCTTGCTGCTGTATGACACTAGACAGTGCTAGATGGATATCTTATTCATCTTTGTGCTTTTAGTGTGGATGTCCAGCACCTGAAGCTCACTCAGGTAATACTTATGTTACTTCCATGAATAACATGTAGACCAATAGGGAATCAAAGATCAATTTCTGCAGATTATGTTCATCTGTGGACTTCTCTTTCTCATTTTCTTAGTTGTGTAGTCTGTTTTCTGACCTTAAGGGCATATTATAAAGTCACTGCATTAATTAAAAAAAAAAAAAAATGTTCTGGGTAGGCATGGTGGTTTGTGCTATAATCCCAGCACTTTGGGAGGCTGAACACTTGAGTCCAGGAGTTCAAGACCAGACATGGCAACATAGTGATACCTGATCTTTACAAAAACTGAAAAAAATTAGCTGGATGTAGTAGGATGCCTCCGTAGTCCCAGATACTCAGGAGACTGAGGCAGGAGGATACTTGAGCCTGGGAGGTCAAGGCTCTACAGCGAGCTATGATCATGCCACTGTACTCCAGCCTGTGCAAGAGAGAGAGACCTTGTCTCAAAGAAAAAAAAAACCCTATATTTAATTCCACTTTATATATACTTTTTATTACATCAAATGTTTCTCATCATTTTTTATTGCTAATGACTTTTAATAACCTTGCAATTTATAATGAACTTGTAAGTTTAGCCCTCTCTAAGTGAAAATTATTATGATAGGCATAGTTTTCTAAGGCTGAATTGTAATATATTTGTTTGGGAGCCAGATCCTTACCTCCTCATTCTTCTCATTTTTTGGTAAGCAATTAAAGTTGCCCTGTGTGGTGTGCAAAATTAGACCTTTTTTATTTTTATTTTTTTTTGAGACACAGTTTTACTCTGTTGCCCAGGCAGGAGTACTATGGTGGTACAGTCTTGGCTCACTGTAACCTCTGCCTTCAAGAGATTCTTGTGCCTCAAGCTTTGTGAGTAGCTGGGCTTGTAGATGCCTGCCACCACACCCAGCTAATTTTTGTACTCTTAGTAGAGACAGGGTATTGCCGTGTTGGCCAGCAGATCTTGAATTCCTGACCTCAAATGATCTGCCTTCTTTGGCCTCCCAAAGTGTTGGGATTACGGGCGTGAGTCAGCATGCCTGGCCAAAATTAGATTTTTTTAAAAGGTAGAAACAGGATCTTGCTACATTGCCCAGGCTGGTCTCTAAGTCCTGGTTCAACGATCCTCCCACCTTGGCCTCCCGAAGAGCTAGGATTATGGGCATATGGATTCCTCTTCTGCTCACTGCACACCAGACCTGCTTCCCCACACTCTTGGTGGAAGAGTATGTTGCCAGCTTTCCAGCCATCAGATTTTTTCTTTCCTTAGATACAAATGTTATGTTGATTTCTTCACACCACTGCACCTTGTCCCATAGCTTCTCCTTTGTATTGGTGTAGATATATAATAATGAATAGAGATGTAAGGTATTTTATTTTATCTAAGTTCAACACCTCAAAAATATAGAATAATTATTCTTTTCTAATGCCTTCTGACAATCTTATCTTCACATCTTTCTGTTTGTGGTTATACTGACCTATCTTATAAATTTATTTAACTTAAAACCTTTCTGTAAATTTAAAAAAAAATCTGTGTCACAGCTATCTCATCTTTTATATATATATATTTTTTTTTTCCTTGAGAAACTTCACATGGGACTTGGTGACAACTACTTAATAAATACCGTTTGCTGATGACATGGCAATTAAGTTTCTAATTGCAAATACCGCACAAAAAAATTACCTTTTTTTTTGGGCAAGATTTCTTATTTAAAGAAAAATGTGTTCATTTGATGGTTCTTAAAAAATAGGTGTAATTTTTAGAAGCATCCTAACAGTAGCCACTTTAAATCAGGAAACTTTGACTCAGTGCTAAGGAAATAGGTTCTTGACTTACACTAGACAAAGAGTATGTTGGCCCTGCCTTACTTAAATTTCACCTGAATCTTCTAGAGTCAGTTGGTCTGCAGAGGTTTCACATACTCTGGGTCCTTTGCCCTAATAACTCATATTCTGCCTTTATTTTCTTCCTTGTTTGCTTTTAGTGTGTAAAAATCCCAGTCTTACAAAAGTGCTGCAAAAACAATACAAAGAGTACATTTACGCTTCATCCAACGTCTTCAATTGTTTTTCCTTTTTATTTTCTTTTTTTTCAGATGGTGTTTTGCTCTGTCCCCCAGGCAGGAGTGTAGTAGCGCAAACACAGCTCACTGCAGCCTTGACCTCACTGGCTCAAGCCATCCTCCCACCTCAGCTTCCTGGGTAGCTGGCACTACAGGTGTGCCCCACCTCACCGAGCTAATTTTTTTGTATTTTTTGTAGAGACGGGGTTTCACCATGTTGCTCACACTGGTCTCCGACCGCTAGAATCAAGTGATCCTCCCTCCTTGTCCTCCCAAAGTGCTGAAATTACAGGCCTGAGCCACCACACTTGGCCTTAAATGTTTCTGTTTTAACATGACCATTATGCAGTTATCAATACCAGAAACTTAATGTTGGTAAAATACTATTATGTAATCTATAGACCCTATCCAAATTTCACCCATTGTTCCACTGATGTTCTTTTTCTGGTCCCAGGTCCGTCCAGGATCCCACATTACTTGTAGTTATCATGACTCCTTAGTCTCTTCACTTCCAATCCGGGTCAGATCTTCTGTCTTTGCCTTTTATAACCCTGATATTTTTGAAATGTGCCGGTCAATTATTTTATAGCATCTCTCTCAATTAGAGTTTGTCTGGTATTTCCATGTGATTAAATTCAGGTTATGCATTTTTGGCAAGAGTACTACTGAAGTAATTGATATGCCCTTTTCAGAGCATCAAGGTACATGATGTTAAGATGTCTCATTACTGGTGGATTTCGTTTTTATTACATAGTTAAGGTGATGCCAAGATTCTCCATTGTGAGTTTTTTTTTTTTTTTCTTTTTCATTTTATTTATTAAGTGTCTTATGGGGAAATTCTTAAAAACTGCAAATATCTTCCTTCTGCCCACTAACTTTAACAACGAGGGATGATCCTTGCCTCTGACAATTATTACTTGTGGTGTTTGCCAGATGTTGATTTTCCTATCTTACCTTTTACATTCAGTAATTAAAATTATATTATATGGAAGACCTCTGCTTTTTCCTCCACTTAAATAATGAAATACCATTTCTGTTTGGACTCCTGGATATTTATTTTGTTCTGTACTTTAAATTCCACTACTGTTATTATTTATTTTGTTCATCAAATTGTCCCAGATTGGACATTGAGAGCTTCTTCAGTTTGACTCCTTTGTTCTCTTGATTTGCCCTCATAATTTTTTAAATACTTTTGTACTTTCTGCCACCAGAAAATGTTTTAGGCTTATCCTGTACTTTCCCTAACCCAAATGCTGGAATCACCCATTTCTCTAAGTGATTGTTATACTTTATGTTGGGAGAATGGTGTTTTGAAACTAAGATATGATCTCTAGTTGTGTTCATTGCTTCTGGGGTATCACCTTCTAACTTGATCTTTTAAATTCCAAATTTGTGGAGTTCTCTTGGTACTGAAAGATAGCAAGTGCACTTTTGTGTAGACTGATAGTCTTCAAAGGATTCTCTGGTAAGACTCTCCTTTTTTTTTCCTATTAAAATAAAATAATGTCATTCTTTACTCATTTTAAAGGGAAAATGGATTAAGTTAATGGATAGAATCATCTCAGTTTTCTGTATTTCTCAGGACACCTTTTCTTCCCATTTTGGTGGCTACTCTTCATTTGTGTGGATATGTGAAAGATAATGAATTAGTAGGAAACATTAACAGAAGCTCAAACAATTTATTATTTTTACAGTCTTTTTTTTCTGTTGAATACATATAGGCATTTTCTGATGGTGTACCTTCTACTATAATGGGAATGAGCATTTATGTTTTGTTTTCTATATGAAATACTGTGACTACTTGAATACGTTCTCATGTTCTCTGCTCTGTAAGCAGATCTGAGAACTGCACCTCTAGGCTCCTTCTTTATTTCATGTTGTCATCTCGATATCCCTCCTCTTTTTCCTCCTTCCCCAACCCTTCATGCTTCCTTTTCTTCCTGTCTTCTTGTTAATTTATTCGTTCAGTCAATAAATATCAATTAGATGCCTATATGTCCTCAGTAACTGTTCTGTTACAAGAGTTAGTTCAGTGAACAAAACAGATGAAAATTTCAGTCTTACTGTAGCTTTCATTCTTTTGGGGGGTGAGGTGGAGAGGCAATACACAAAAAAACATAATTAGAAGTAAATTACATAGTATGTTAGAGATATTTGTCTCCATTTTTTTCAGTCTGTTTCTTCCTTCTGCTGCATTCACTGAGTAATTTCTCTCCACCGGTCACTGTTGGAGATCTTTAAAATAAACAATGAATGAAAGAGACCCTTTCTAGGACCTCAGCTTAATCCACAACCAACTGAAGCCACAGGAAATAACAAAAAAAGAACTGGGGAGTTAAAGAATACAGAATGAAAATGTATTTCACAGGAGTTTTGGGGTAGAATATTTAAGTGAACTCAAGTTTGAAATATCAAAATGGTTTTTCCTAGAAGAGATTTGGCAGCCTTAATAGAGGTAATAAAGCATTTTAAAAACTTAACCAGCGCACTTATAAAAGATAACAAAATGATTTTGCTGTATTTGGCTAAGCTTGGGCCTGTGCAATTACTGTAAGTACCCTATTTTCTTTTTAAATCCTCGTGTTGGCTGCAGAGGAGATAAAGGTGGAGAGTTTCTCTGTAATGGTTTTATGGAGGGGGATTGAGAGATGGTGTTTTTAACAAGTTGACATGAGTGCTTTGGTAATGATAATTCATTTTTCCCTAAACAAGAAAAGTTGTATAAATCACTCCTGGAAATGAGGAGCTTTTTTAAAGATTTCTGTTCCACTCAGGTATTGGTAAATAATTGGCAAATTACGTATCTTACCTATTTTCTGTGTTTGTTTCTTCATTTATAACTTGTAAGATAAATAGTGGTGTACAGTTGGAGGCAATTTGCAGATAGAAATGCTATTTGCAGTAAAAACTACTAAACATTCGTTTTAATAGAATTAAGGACTCAGAACTTTGAAGCATAGTTTTAAATACAGTAGTCTCTTTCTATTTTGTAAACATTGTGAACTGTATAAAATATTTATGTCCAAGATGACTTAAAGATAATACACAAAATGACTGTTGTATGGTTACATTTGTGAATGCCACTTTTTAATTTATTAGCTTTATGTAATCTTCTGAATTTTAATAAAATATGTCAATACAATCAAATAAGAAATATTCATAAATGAAGTACAAAATCTTAGAATTTTCAGTTTCTTGATTAATTAGGAGAAAGTATAATTTATTAATATACTTCTATTATATGAATTAAAATTCACATTAATTCTTTCAGTTCTTCATTGTAGGCACTTCTATACCTTATAACAGCACTGCCCAGTAGAAATATATGAGCCATGTGTATAATTTTAAATGTTCTAGGAGCCACATTAAAAAAGCAAAAAGATACAGGTTAACTTTATTTTAATCAGATACTTTAATTCATTATATCCAAAATACTAATTTCAATTTGTAATCAATTTCTTTTGGTGGGGAGGGGAAGATGGAGCCTTTCTCTGTTGCCCAGGCTGGAGTGCAAAATGGTTCAATCACAGCTCACAGTAGCCTTGAGCTCCTGGGTTGAGACTATCTGCCTGCCTGAGCCTCGCAAGTAACTAGGACTACAGGCACGTACCACTCTGCCCAGCTAATGTTTAAAAATTATTTTAAAATCGTAGTAAGATACTTTACACTCATTTTTTCATACTAACTAGTTGAAATCAGATGTGTACTTTTGCACTTAAAGCACATCTTAGTTCAGACTAACTGCATTTCAAGTGCTCAGCAACCACATATGGCTTGTGGTTATATTGGATAGTACAGGTTTTATTACTCTTAATGCATCGCATGTTATTTGCACATTGTTTTGGTTTTCTTCAATCATTTCTTGTTTCTAATGCTACTAAAGCTGGCTTTTGAGATTTTGGTTGGTACTACTCGTATCATAATTATAGTCAGCATTTTATAGGTCTTCTCCTTGAGTGACTACATTGGCATTCAAAAGAATTATGTTGGAGTTCCTTCTTGGAAATTAAGAGGTTAATTCTAAACCGTGCTGTGCTGCTGCTTATTGTATTACTTTGGGCAAGTCTGTTAACCTTTCTGTCACAGTCTATAAAGAGTTTTGGCATTTCCAACTGGATAATTCTTATTTTTAAAAATTGTCCATGTTTGTTATTCAAATACATTGATTAATTACGCTTATATTCATTGTGTTACCCATAGTACCAAAAAAGGCTTATCTAGTGAACCATGGTGACAGGCCGTAAAGAGAGAGAGAAGTATCCTTAACTGACTTTCAAGCACAGAGTTATTTAAATCTTACATCATATCTGGGTGCAAATGGGAGAGCCCTGAATTGGCGCTTTGGGGCAAAGAAAAGGTGAAATCAACAGAGTTGGTTGTTGTTTTCCTCAGTGCCAGCAACCAAGTATGTTTTACCTTTTTATGAAAATTCAAATTACTGGCGATGAGAAATTAACACTTTTTTTCCCCATAAGGTAGTTATTTTAAAATGACATTCTGTTTTTCCCCTTCAGCTACAGGATAACTAACATACTATTTTAAATTACTGAATTTTAAAATACTGAATACTAGC
Organism: Aotus nancymaae; assembly: GCF_030222135.1. Classification (NCBI taxonomy): domain Eukaryota; kingdom Metazoa; phylum Chordata; class Mammalia; order Primates; family Aotidae; genus Aotus; species Aotus nancymaae. Next base: position 17,697,070 of record NW_026988465.1, read on the forward strand.
TCTCTATGTTAGTCTCACATAGCAGAATTTAATAATGATCATTGTACTTCATTAGCTTATAAGACCACTTGGGGGCCGGGTGCGGTGGCTCACGCCTGTAATCCCAGCACTTTGGGAGGCCGAGGCGGGTGGATCACGAGGTCAAGAGATCGAGACCATCTTGGTCAACATGGTGAAACCCCGTCTCTACTAAAAATACAAAAAATTAGCTGGGCATGGTGGTGCGTGCCTGTAATCCCAGCTACTCAGGAGGCTGAGGCAGGAGAATTGCCTGAACCCAGGAGGCGGAGGTTGCGGTGAGCCGAGATCGCGCCATTGCACTCCAATCTGGGTAACAAGAGCGAAACTCCATCTCAAAAAAAAAAAAAAAAACCACTTAATGTTTAACACACATAGATTTCACTTGTTGGTTTAGCTCCTTTTAAGTGTTTTATAAAGTACAAAAAAGATGGAATTTACCAAAATTACCACTTTGATTGATTGGTGGTTGCTCTCAGTTTAATAAATATATACCCTTAACTTGTCCCAATCTACCTTCAAAATAATATTTTACTACATCATTTATAGTGTAAGAACCTTGTAATTGTGTATTTCCATTTTCTCTTTCTTCCTGCCCTTTGTGCTATTGTCAGTTTCTTACATAAAGTTTAAACCCCACAATATATTATTATTTTTGCTTTAAACAATTATATATATATATATATATATATATATATATATATATATATATATTTTTTTTTTTTTTTGACACAGAGTTTCACTATTTTTGCCCAGACTGGAGTGTAATGGCACGATCTTGGCTCACTGCAACCTCCACGTCCCGGGTTCAAGTGATTCTTTTGCCTCAGCCTCCCAAGCAACTGGAATTACAGGCATGTGCCACCATGCCCAGCTAATTTTGTATTTTCAGTAGAGATGGGGTTTCTTCATGTTGGTTAGGCTGATCTCGAACTCCCGCCCTTTGGTGACCTCAGGTGATCTGCCCACCTGGCCTCCCAAAGTGCTGGGATTACAAGTGTGAGCCACCATGCCCAGCTAAACAATTATATTTTAAAGAAATAAAAAAATGATTAAAAATCATATTTTATATATACCCATCCATTTCCCATTTCTGGTCCAATTCTTTTCTTTGTGTATCATCTGGTGGTACTTTGTTTTTTATCTAGTATTATTTCTGTCCTGTTTAAGGATCTTTATTCTTTGGAGTAGAGGTCTGCAGCTATTGAGTTCTCTCAGCTTTGTCTGAAAAGTCAACAAAAATCTAGGTTGACAGTTTTTCAGTCTTTTGAGGCTATGTCTCCATTACACTCTGGCTTGCATAGTTTCTGATTAGAAGTCGTCTGTCACTGTTTTCTTTGTTCTTGTATACAGTATTGCTTCCAGCCCCCAGTTGCTTTGAAGATTTTCTCCTTATTACTTGTTTTTTCTTAAAAAAATAATAATAATAATAATTTGTTTGTGTACTTTGATGTGGCTTCTTTTGTTTATTCTGATGAAGGTTGATTGAATTTATTGAATTTGTGGTTTATAGTTTTTGTCAAATTTGGGAAAATGTAGCCTTTATTTTAGGGAATCCTAATTACTCATGTGTTAGTCCGCTTGGTGTTGTTCTGTTCTGTTCATTTTTGTTATGAATGTTTTATTTCTCTTTGTTTCATTTAGGATAGTTTCTGTTACTAGGTCTTCAAGTTCATCTCTAGAAGTTCCACTAGGATCTTTTCAAAACTTTGTTTGTTTTCTTGTCATGCTGTTTTTTTAAACACATAGACCACATGCAAATAGCTGCTTTAATGTCCTTGCCTGATAATTCCATCAGCTTTGTCATTTCTGACTGTGTTCCTATTGATTGATTTTTTTTTTCTCCTGGTCATAACTACACTCAGCCAGGTGCAATGATGCATGCCTGTCATTCCAGGATGCAGAAGGCTTAAGGCAGGAGGATTGTAAGTGCAAGCCCACTATTTTGTAGTGCAAAATAGTGAGATTCTGTCTCCAAATAAATAAATAACCATAGTCAATAGTTTAGCCCACATCAATACTCAGCCGGAGACTTGAGGGGAGCACTCTTCCAATTTTTGGAGCTCCGTCTCTGTGTGCAGCCCTCTCCTCTGTAATTTTTAATCCTATTAGTTGCAACCTTCTAAACTCCAGCCTCTGTCTCTTCAGCTCAGGAAGATCATTGAGCTCTGTTTGTTTTCCTCTCTGTCTGTACGGTGGCCTGGAAAATGCCTCCAGGGAGTAATATGGAAACTCACATTGCTCATCTCCTTTGTTTCTCTCAAGAATCACATTCTTTCGCTGCTGTTGTTCCTTGTCCGATGATTCTTGTCTCATATATTTTGTCATTTTTTCTAGTTGTTTACACCAGTAAGTAATTTCTGTAACAGTTAATCCTTCATGAGTAGAAGTGGAAGTCCTCACAATATGTCCTTTTTGTGACAGTCTCGCTTTGTTGCCCAGCTGGAGTGCAGTGGCATGATCTCTACTCACTGCAACCTCCACCTCCCAGTTCAAACGATTCTCCTGCCTCAGCCTCCCGAGTCGCTGGGATTACAGGTGTGCACAACCATGCCAAGTTAATTTTTGTATTTTTAGTAGAGACAGGGTTTCACCATGTTGGCCAGGCCGGTCTCGAACTCCTGACTTGAAGTTATCCACCCACATCAGCCTCCCAGAGTTCTGGCATTATAGACATGAGCCACTGTGCTTGGCCTGTCCTTTTAATTATCATTCGTTATCATCAATATGGTGAGAGTCAACCATATGACTCTGATATGTTGGTACTTACCTTTTTGATTGGCAGAGTTTTAGTCAAGTTATAGAACTGGTTATTGGAATATGTGTTATTATAATTGTATTAAAATTAATTTTTTTTTTGAGATGGAATTTCGCTCTTGTTACCCAAGCTGGAGTGCAATGGCGCGATCTCGGCTCACTGCAACCTCCACCTCCTAGGTTCAAGCAGTTCTCCTGCCTCAGCCTCCCGAGTGGCTGGGACTACAGGCAAACGCCACCACGCCCAGCTAATTTTTGCATTTTTTAGTAGAGACGGGGTTTCACCATGTTAACCAGGATGGTCTCGATCTCTTGACCTCGTGATCCACCTGCCTCAGCCTCCCAAAGTGCTGGGATTATAGGCGTGAGCCACCCCACCCAGCCACAGTTATTCCTATCCTGACTATTCTTCCTTTCCTCAGAGCTGAATCACTAGCTGCTTCTTAAAATGTTTAAACAATATTTCTTTGTCCTAGAATTGCAGTTTATCCTTTCATTGCATAGAAACAGGGCATATGTGCACACGCATGTGCACACATGCACACTCCTTTTTACTTTTTAATTACTAGAGAACATAACTATCTTCTCATCTCTTACCTCCAACCTGTAAAAGGCATGTAAAGCTATTTTAACTAACCCCCTTTGAGTATCCCTAATCCAAAAATCCAAAATCCAAAATGCTCTAAAATCTAAAACTTTTTGAGTGCAAACATGGCACTCAAAGGAAATGCTCATTGGAGCATTTTGGATTTTGGATTTTCAGATTAGGGATGCTTAGCTCATAAGTATGAGGCAAATTTTCCAAAATTTGAAGAAAAATCTGAAATTCAAAATCCCTCTGGTCCCAAGCATTTTGGATAGAGGATATTTACCTGTAGTTCAAAAGAATAAAGTGATCCAAGTTATTGTATTTATAATTATAGTTTCGATGTTTGTGGGTAGTGGGTTCTTGAGGGTGAGCCTGTTTTTCCTTTCCCTTTCCTGCCTCGCAGAGAAGGTTCTATTTCACATATTCTTAGTTGTCCTATCTTCTGAAGCCAAAGCAGTGGTTCAAACTTTAAGACTCTGAGTTTGTGGCAAGTATGGGTTTGTTTGCTGGATTTCAATTTAAATAATGCTAAGTGAGAAGCTGGGGCCCACTAGTAGTATTTAGGCTCTGCTGGATGGAAAGAAATAAGAGAAGAGAAGAGATAAAAGACAGGCACCACTTTCCTTCCCTCTAGGTGATACCAGCGAAAGAGCATACATTGTTAGTAGTCTGAGTCCTTTTGTTTATTTCTGTTTACATTAATGAGTTTTAAGTATTTTGGTCAATTCTAATAATAAATTTCCCCTCTAAAAAAGACTGAATGCAACTAATTTTGTTCAGAAAGACTGGGCAGACATTATCTGTTATTTTTTTCCTGTCCCTTCTTTATACAGCATATCTAGAGTGATTTGAGAATTTTGAAACCACATTCAGTTGTCATGAGTGTAAGTTAGAGAATATCTTAAAGTGAAGTTATTGAGAGCTTTCCCTGGCAAGTATAACATACACGTTGCGTATTTATTGGCTATAACAGTGCATAGCTTATCAACATGTCATCTTTGCTCTCTTAGCCCTGCCCTGTGAGCTTAAGCCCCTTTTAACAAATTTCATCAACACTGGCTCCCATTGTGCAATTCTTTCTCACCACAAGCCCCTCACTCACTTCATTCTATTCTAACCATACTGACCTCTTTGTGGTTCCTTGGAAACTGCAGAACTACTCATACTGTGTCTTTGCACTTACATCCCCTCTGCTTCAAGGGCTCTTCCTTTATATAGCTGATCTACATGGCTTACTACCTTGATTCATTCAGGTTTTGTGTCATTGTAAGTCTTCGTCAGCTATTCTCTATCAAAAGTAAGTGTCTTTTCCCATTCACTTTATGACTCATACCTTTTTTTTGCTTTTAAATTTTTTATTAGCACTTATTTTTACTTGACAACATGTTCTGTATCTCTTAGTTTATTGTCTGTTTCACTTGAATAGTTTTCATGTGGGTGGAGACCTTATCTCTAAGGGTTAGAACAGTGCCTGGTACATAGCAGGTGTTCAACAATTACTTGCTAGAAGGAGACAATGAATGAATGAACGAACGATGTTTTATTTGTGTGAGGACACCTAAACTATATACTTGATATACCTTCAAACTGTACATATAATAATATAATAGAAAATAGAAAACTCTATTTGCTGTTTAAATGCAGATGCTCCTCCCCTTACCATAGGGTCATATCCCAGTAAACCCATTGTAAGTTGAAAATATAAGTTGAAAATGCATATAAAGGCCAGGCACATTGGCTCACACCTGTAATCCCAGCATTTTGGGAGGCCGAGGAGGGTGGATTTTTTTAGTCCAGTAGTTTGAGACCAGCCTGGGCAACATGGTGAAACCCTGTCTCTACAAAAAATACAAAAATTTGCCAGGCGTGGTGCCATGTACCTATAGTCCCAGCTACTCGGGAGGCTGAGGTAGGAGGGTCATTTGAATCCAGGAGGTCAAGGCCGCAGTGAGCCGTTATCACACGTCTGCAATGAAGCCTGGGTGACAGAGTGAGACCTTATCTTTAAAACAAAAAAAAAAAGAAAAGAAAAAAGAAAATGCATTTAATACATATAACCTACTGAACATCATAGCTTAGCCTAGCCTACCTTAAACGTGCTCAGAACACTTATATTAGCCTATAGTTGGGCAAAATCATCTAATACAAAGCCTATTTTGTAATATAGTGTTGAATATCTCATGCAATTTGGTGAATACTGTATTGAAAATGAAAAACAGAATGCTTGTATGTTTACTTGAAATACGGATTCTACTGAATGTGTGTCGCTTTCACGGCATCATAAAGTTGAAAAATCCTAAGTTGAGCCATTGTAAGTTGGGCACCATCTGTACTTGAAAGATTAATTTATAAGTTTTAAAGACAAAATTTTCTAATTTTAACTATAGCGTTTTAGTTCTATTTGACTGTACCTTGAGTGAAGGACAGTTGAAAAAAAGAAGCAAGGTCTTAACTCTGTTTCCCTGGCTCTAATGTGATGGTGCAATCATAGCTCACTGTAACCTTGACTCCTGGACTCTAATGATCCTCCCGCCTCAGCCTCCCAGATAGCTAAGACTAGGACTATAGGTGCACACTATCTTGCCCGACTAATTTTTTTAGATTTTGTAGAGATATGGTCTTGCTCTGTTGCCCAGGCTGGTCTTGAACACCTTGCCTCAAAGGAACCACTTTGGCCTCCCAAAGAGCTGGTATTACAGGAAAGAGATACTATGCCTGGCCCATAGAGAAAGTCCCTTAGGACCAAAACATTAGTCATAAAAATGCTGTCATTTTAAAATCTAAGCTCTTATTTGTTCTTCATTCTGTAATTGAGCTCAGTGGCTGAAATAGTGAAAAATTCTTTGCTTATTTTTCTTTTTCTTTACCCTCTAAATTGTTCTGTAGCTCTTTGTTAGTCTTGAAATCTAGATAAGTTTTTATCACCATTATCAACTGATAATTAATATTTTCTGAGAACAACGAACTGCATTGCAGGCATCTAATGATCTTTCCTCTTCCTCCTCCTTTGTGTCTCCATAATGTTTGGACTGCTAGCATTTGAGCCATTGTGATTTTTAAAGACAGAATAACACCTTTCTCCACATCCTGCTGAAACACTAGAGGACCTGTTCAGAGACACTGCTGTCTGTTTCTCTCTAGGGGTATTAAAAATGCCCATATATGGAGCATAACATCCTGTGGTATTAAGAAGATAAACTTAATCTGCTTCATCGAGGCTTATTGCAGATTTTAGAGACTGGGAGTCAAATGCCTTGTTTCCAGAAAGTGTATCATCTTTTTATGGTGTTTAGTTTGTTTTGAACTTTCCATTATTTCCGGATTCCTGCAGAAGTATGAAAATAAACAATATGCTTTCTGGTTATGACCTTTTGAAGGAAAGAAACAAGTTGTTTTTGTTTAGCAACAGCATTATCAATTTATGCCAATGATTTTTTTCTATAATCAGTGTAATTACAGATGTCAGTATGGTCTGGAAATACCATCTGTTTGTTAACTCTTGTTATTAAGGCAGTAAAAAATAGTTGTAAAATTTGTTTTCTGGGCAGTTGATCTGCCTGAACTTCTTTGTAACTAAAGAGAAAATCATACCTCTAAGTGAAAAGCTGGTTTGTGTTCAGTTGCTGTGCTGGCCAGCTGTGGTTGAAGGGTAATAGGGAACTGTAAGCAAGACTGCTAATCTTGTCTTATAGTTAAGAGACTATGCAGGAAACTTTGCAACATTCAAGCTGCATTTCCATATTGTCCGTAGAATGTTCATGTGGTATTTCCTCATTGCCTAATGCATAACCTCCTCCACTTTTGTTCACTCTGTGTGTGTGTGTGTGTGTGCGTGTGTTTGTACATGTGTGTTTATATGTATGCATGTATATTTATGTGTCTGTGTAGGAGGAGGTGCTTTTCACATGTTAACTGAAATATACTTAATCTGTGCATCTCTTTTTTTTTAACTGAATGTTGATTGATGGAACCAAATTTATTGAGGCCTTGCTGTGTGCTAAGCATCATGATAGGTCCTAGACATATGTGTTTTAGATTGTTGCAGCTCTGCCTGGGAAATGCTTATTTTCTCTCGGGGAAGACAAACCAATAACTAATTTTTTTTGAGACAGAGTTTCGCTCTTGTTGCCCAGCCTGAAGTGCAATGGTGTGATCTTGGCTCACTGCAACCTCCATCTCCTGGGTTCAAGGGATTTTCCTGCCTCAGTCTCTAGTAGCTGGGATTACAGGCATATGCCACCATGCCCAGAGACGGAGTTTCTCCATGTTCGTTTGGCTGGTCTTGAACTCCCGACCACAGGTGATCTGCCCACCTCAGCCTACCAAAGTGCTGGGATTACAGGCGTGAGCCACCGTGCCCAGCTCAACAAACCAGTAAATGTAACACACTGTATTAACAGAATTATGTACAAGAGGATTGGAAGCACAGGAGAAGAGCATGTAAATTAGTCTCAGTTGTCACAAAAGTTTCATGAAGAGGCATTTTTTTTTTTTTTTGAGACAGAGTCTCATGCTGTCTCCCAAGCTGGAGTGCATTGGTGCGATCTCAGCTTACTGCAACACTGTGCACGGCTAATTTTTGTATTTTTAGTAGAGACGAGGTTTCACCATGTTGGTCAAGCTGGTCTTGAACTCCTGACCTCAAGTGATCTGCCTACCTCGGCCTTCCAAAGTGCTGGGATGACAGGCATGAGCACTTGGCCTCAAAGAGGTGTTTCTTATCCAAAAGAGTAGAAGTCATTTTAGGTAGAGGAAACAGCATGTGCTTAAAGCATAGGGGCCGGAGCTCCAGTGACTTGCTCAGGGAACTAGGCTAGAGTGAAAGTGTTGCCCAAGGTTAGGTCTGCTAAGCGCAGTAATGGCATTGTGATTACAGTGTTCCTGATTTGGAAGATACATGTGGATGTATTTAGAGGTGAAGAACCATAATGTCTGCAATTCTGAAATGCCTCAGAGGGAAATATACATGTGTTTGTGTATGGAGAGAGAATGCTCACAAATGTGGCCAAATGTTACTGAGTCCAGGCAAAGGAGGTACAGGTGTTCCTTGTACTTAATCTTTAAACTTTTCTGTAAATTTACCATTGTTTAAAATTTTTAAATTGTAGAATAAAAAACACTTCGGTCACTAATATATTTCTTTAAGTGTGCAGAAATGGTATTAACATATCATTAGGAGTTAGCTAATAATTATCTCTATCTTTGTAATATTTAAGTCCTTTATCTAAAAGGAAAACACAAAACCTATTTCTGTCCAATAATAAGATCAGAAGGGACTAAAGGGGTTATATTGTCTAATTTACTATTCAATGAATAGGCTAAATAGGCATCAGGCTGTATATACCACTGTCTGCCCTTACCCAAGGTTTCGTTTTCTGCAGTTTCATAGTCAAAAATGCTAAGTGGAAAATTTCAGAAATAAATAACTCATAGGTTGTCAACCGCATGCTGTTCTGAGTAGTGAGATGACATCTTGCACTGTCTACTCCATTCCTTCCAGAACATGCCTCATCCTTTGTCCAGCTTATCTATGTTGCATGCACTTCCCAGCCTCGAGTTATTCAGCAGCCATCTTGGTTATCAGATGAAAAAAACATAGTATATATAGGGTTCAGTACTATCCCTGTTTCCTACACCCATGGGGAGGGCAGGTCTTGGAACATACCCCCTCAGCTGAGGGGGAATTTTTTTTTGTTTTTGAGATGGAGTCTCACTCTGTTGCCTAGCGCAATATCGGCTTATTGCAGCCTCACTTCTGGGGCTCAAGCTATCCTCCCACCTCAGCCTCCCAAGTAGCTAGGACTATAGGCATGTGCCACCATGCCCAGCTAATTTTTATATTTTTTGTAGTGATGAGATATATATCTTATTATTTAGAAGCATCTCCATTGAAGAAATATCCAGGACCTTTCAAGTGCTGAAGCAAAGGATCATATTAATTTCTAAATTTTTTTTTTTTTTTTGAGACGGAGTCTTGTTCCATTGCCCAGGCTGGAGTGCAGTGGTGCAAACTCAGCTCACTGCAACCTCCACCTCCTGAGTTCAAGCAATTCTCCTGTCTCAGCCTCCCGAGTAGCTGGGACTACAGGCACCCACCACCACACCTGGCTAATTTTTTGTACTTTTAGCAGATACGGGGTTTCACCATGTTAGCCAGGATGGTCTCGATCTCCTGACCTCCTGATCTGCCTGCCTCAGCCTCCCAAAGTGCCGGAATTACAGGTGTGAGCCATGGCATCCGGCCTAATTTCTGAATTTTCTAAGATTATTTTTTAAGAACAAAGAACCCCTAAAAATCTAATTAATATGCACTGTGACTCTTAAAGCAGCAGGAAGTAAAAGTGGATAATTTAATGCCTATTATATAAACAATTAATATATGTTTAATCTGTATTCCTTAGTGGGAGAATGAAAGCTGGAATCAGATGGTGGAGAGGATAGAATTGAGAGGAAGAAACAAAGGGTGGGAACGGAAAACAAAAGGCAGGGTGAGAGGCCGGGCGTGGTGGCTCACACCTGTAATCCCAGCACTTTGGGAGGCTGAGGTGGGCACATCACCTGAGCTCAGAAGTTGCAGACCAGCCTGGCCCACATGGCGAAACCCTGTCTCTACTAAAAATACAAAACTTAGCCGGACCTGGTGGTGCATGCCTGTAATCCCAGCTACTCAGGAGGCTTAGGTAGGAGAATCACTTGAACCCGGGAGGTGGAGGTTACAGTGAGCCGAGATCGTGCCGCTTCACTCCGGCTTGGGTGACTCAGTGAAACACTGTCTCAAAAAAAAAAAAAAAAGAAAGATGGAGATGGGAGAGTACACACTGGGCTCTGTGAGGTGGAGTTAGCAGATTTTCCAAGACATTTTAAATTATGTGTAGTTGATGTAGGTTTCCCAGTGCTCTCTAACTGTTGATCCGCATAATCATTATTTACAGTCTTTGTATGTTTGTAGTCCTTATTTTTAGAGACTACTGATTGTGGAAATTTTCCTCAGTGAGAAAGCAGGAACTACTAGAGAAAAGCCACTTCTCTGACCAGATGAAATCAGTCTTCACCCATATTTTAATTTATTACAATGAAGCTCATACATAAAGTTATATGAGTCTTCATCTTTTGAAATTGAATTTTGGCAAAGTTTGATTTTTCAGAGGATTTTCTTTGTGATGAGACTGTTTTATTGAGAATATTATCCTTCTTTTATTATCAAACCTTTATGTCTTCTACTTTTTCTGTCTCCTGTCATCTCAGATTGCTGTGGAGCCGAGATGGGAATCTAGCTGTTGGGGCTGCTGTTTATTCAGGGAGAAATGGCTTTGTGTTTCAACTATATAGGCTGGTCTGTAATTGCTTGGGTAAGAGGAAGATGGAATCTAATAACCAAACTTAAGGCTTTTTTCCTGTATAGTGATTTCATTCTTCCCAGTATTTGCTTTTCCTTTACCAAAATTAATGCATCAAAAGAATGGTGGATGATCTGATGAGCATAATGTTCATTTAAAAAGTTGGGTAGAATGAACAATTTTTGGGAAAACGAACAAAAGTCAGGTAGATAAACAATTTTTGAAATAAGGACAATCTTCCGTTGCATGCCTAAAAAATCCCTAATTTCTGTCTCCCACTTCCTGTCCCCCACCACCTTCTTTTTTTGCATATATTTATTTTTACAGGCATGGGAGTTTTTAATGGACATTCACTTCTCTTATCTTAGTTCTCCTGCCTGCATCTCTTTTTCATTTTCACATGTTTATTTTCCTGACATATTATTTATCCAATTCCAAGTTACAGTGCAGACTGAGACTGTCTTACTGTGGCTGACATTGTGTGCATTTTAAGCCAGCCCAGCAGGCCCTTCATTTTGGTCTAAGGCTGTGTTCTTGAAGACTGTCCCATTGTATCCCCACCACCAATAGGGATGGATGTGAAGTGTCCCAGACGTTAGTCACTGCCCCCTTGCCAGCTGTTAGGTAATAGCGAGTTTAATAGTGAATCCATATCTGTGGTGAGCTGGAAGAGCGGCAGGGCACACAGTAGGTAAGGGCCAAATTGAATTGAGTACTGAATGTGCAAAGAAATATAGCTCATAACTGAAGTCCTTAAGGATTGAAGCTGATTTACGGACTTCTGTCCATAAGTCTGGCCAATTAAGTGTGGAGATATAAGCGTGTGTCCCAATGTGTGTCCATGAGTGGCTACTGACGCCCTCAGGTGCTCTGGTGACTTCATAGCAAGCGTGGCCTAGCAGGAACCACCCATGCTATGAGTAATCAGGAGACTTTGCAGAGAAAAGGATGTCAGGCATGGGGATTCCACATTTAGCATCACTTTTTGTATGAAATGACTTCCATATCCTATTTGAGGGATCCATTCTCATTAGGATTAATGCTTGAAATATACCCTGACAAAAGCTGAACTTTCTCAAAGATCATCTTTGACACATTTTTGAATTGAATTGCCAAGGGAAAATTCTCAAGCCCAAGGGTTTCACGTTTTGCACATGCTCTTTCGTTCCGTTGTGTTTTAAACCAGGTTGCTATTATATAGAGTATTTTAGCAGCCTCGATCTTGGAGACATCAAGATCATTATTCCTGTTGTTGCTGATTTAGTGTTACAGCTGCTTCCTCTTTATGTGATTTAATTTGAAGTTTCAGCCCACCAGGGGGCTATTGGTCCCCACCTATACAGCTTTAAGAGCTGGCTGCTGTTTCTGCGTGGATGTTATTTCCATTCCTATTCATAGCGATTTTTCCCCTTCTATATTCATCTAGCAACAGCAAGGCACTGTTCCAGGAACCCGCTCTCTCTACATAAGGCATAACATGGAACCATTTGGATGGAAAAATTATAAATTAAAATTATTCTGTTCATTTTAAAATATTCATATTGTGTTGTTCAAATGCCAGTAACTGGAAAATCATGGATAATGTCCTGTTTTTATAACCTCTTTCAGAATGTTTTAAAATCTGTTTATGTTGTTACTTAGCAATCTCTTTTCCTGAAGTGGATTTTGTGATAAGATTTTTTTTAAAGAAAGATTGTGTGAGTCCAGTGTCTGATGGCAGGTATAATATTAAAGATGATACCACTAATTTCAGTCCACTTTTTAAATAGAAAAAGATTTATTCCATGTACAGAGAATATTTATAAAATTATACGCCTCTAAAAATAGCCTATGGACATGCCAGACTATTTCTTTGGAGGATAAAGCTTTTTATTAAATGATTAAGATTAAGCAAAGGTTTATTATTTCTGGAACTAGGTATTTAATTTAAACTATGAAAACCCACATATCCATAATACTACTGATTTTCAGATGCTAAAAATATCTTCAGCTTTTTAATGTATTGAGCTTTTTATTTTAAAAAAAGCTTTTTAAGTGAGCTTTTTTTCTGTGTATTCTGTTCTCAATGCTAAGTTATTGTTTCTTTAGGGAAACTACAATCTTATTTCTATCCTTATATTTTCCGTGTTGTGTGGGTGTGGAAGAGGATGTGTATGTCTCAAAAAGATAGGCAGGAAAAAGTGAAAATGTTTTTATGTGGTTTAGTTTTTTTGATAAAGTAATTATATTTCTTATGTTAAAGGAAAAAATAGTGATTGGCAATCTTTATGCTGTGTTTTTCTCTACCTCTTAGAAGATATTAAGAGGAGTGAAGATCTTTATTTTGTGTTTTTTTTATTCTGTGGGCTTTAAGTCCACATTCACATAAAAGCCTGTGTTTTACTTGTTGTCTGTCTTGGCTAGGAATATTTAATGTGTTCTTGAAACTCTTCTGTCAATAATTTTAAAATTATAATTTTAAGACACTTTCTAGAAACTTATACTTTGGTTCAGGCTAAAGTCATCAGTTTGTGTGCCTGTGTGTGTGTGTTCTTCAGAAGCCACTAACCACTTGAGCGTGAGCAGATTTCACAGGCTCACTTCATTGTTTGTTTTAGCCTTGTTCATCATTTGGCCTTTTAAAACAGGCTGATCATGTCACTGAATATGGATTCAGAAAAGTTCTTTGTGCCATGAAAGCCTGAATGGCCCTTGCTAACTCTGTTTTATTCATTTTAAATAACATGAGGGGAATCCCAAAGTATTTCCTCTTGATTTTTGAAGCAATATCATTGCAGGCTATGGTATTTGAAGTTAGAATTCTTCATAACAACAATGACTAAAATACATATACATTTTTCTGAAGTCTGATTTATGGAAAATAGAATGCAAGCTGTCAGTAAACAGGTTTTCTGACACAAACACTCAGTGTAGGCAGCGACCAACTTTTTTGGATGCAGCAATAAAATGAATACTATTTTTAATTGAATAACGAAGACAGACTAGAATAGTTGCTATGGGGAAAATGGGTACCTTATAATTAATAATATGTGAGTTAAACCTTAACTACATTTGACATTTTTCCTTAGGTTGGTGCCATACTGATTAATGAGTTAACTGCTGATAGCGTTTATTCAGTGGAGTGACTGTTTCAGTCCCAGGGCTTAGAGTGTTCAATAAAATAGGTATTCTCTGAGGTGGGACTAAGGCTTTCGTCTTGATCAAAGTGCTTTGGGGTAAGCACAGTTGAACTGATTGGCTGCGAATGTTAATCACTTCATAGGACACACTGATAATTTGCAGCATTGTTGTAACTCTCTGGTGTTCATAAAATGAACTTAATAACCCACTGGCACTGTGGGATAAGCTGCTTTTTCTCTGCAATTGAATACCCAGACTGCCTGAATAATAGTGTTGAGAAATACCGCATTAAAAAGAGTGAGCAGCTGTACGATGAAGGAAACAGCTCTGCCACAGATTTGTTAATTATCTCCTTTGATTCGCAGAGGGTGTTTGTGAGATATGGTTGACCAGTGAAGACACGGGGGCTTATGGCAGAGATATTGGCACCAGTCTCCCCACACTCCTGTGGAAACTGGTTGAAGTGATTCCTGAGGGAGCAATGCTGAGGCTTGGCATGACAAATCCACCCTATATTTTAGAGCATCTGGAGGTAAGGAAAAGCACCCCATCTGCATGCTGACATAGACACTAACCAATCCAGACAGTGTGGCAGCCTCAGTGTCTGTGCATGAGCTTCATTTAAAAACTCCTTCACATTTTTTTTTGTAGTCCCATATTTCCAAGAATGAATCAAGACTTCCAAATCCCCTTCCTTGGCAGCCAGCACTTTCTGCTTCCTCGCCATTAATTAACATTGCCCCAATTTTTTCAATACCTGCCACCTTGTCACAGTTCTTTGTTTCTTGTTTATAGTCCTTCCATCTTCCAGCACATAAATTTGCCTCAGTTCCTCCATTTTGACCCCTTGTGTGATTCAAAACTGCTCATACGTTGCATTAATTTTGCAGCCCATAGTCGCTATTGTGTTATCCAAACTACTCTTAGCCATATCAGAAATGGTACTGTGCCTGAAGCTTGAGGATGAACTTTCAATTTCATCCCTTCATCTGGAGATACATAGGGGTGAAGTGGACTCAAAGGGACACAGGGCAAGGTGCTCTTCCACATGGCTCGTACGTGCGTTACTGTGGCACCTGTATTCCCATTGTGATGCTCATCCCTGAGTACATGACATTTTCTTTCAGAGTTTCCTTCTTTGCTTTTCATTTATTGACATCATGGTAATCACTGTGAACAAAGGTTATTCTGAGATCCCTGATTTTGTTTTTGTACCTTTCCACAGACGGGGATGCTTACCCTTAAGTAGCTGTGTCAAACTGGCCAAAAATAGGCATATGTCCAGTTAACTGTGGCACCTGATGCCAAGTGACACAGTAAATATGAGCAAAGAATGTGGACAGGGAAGCAGTCGTATAAATGAGGAAGTACATGCTAGGATACATGATGATTATTTGAGAAATAAAATAATTACCTTAGTCCCATGGTCATGGACATAAAATCTGATTAGTGCTGTTGGAAAGTCATGTGTAAAGCATGGAAACAAGTCACTTTTATTTTCTATCAAGTATGTTCTTTGCAGTATGTTTGCGTAGAAAACTAACATCCCAAAAAGCTGAAAGCAACCACAATTGCTGAAATTTAATGCAAATGCTAATGGGTGGCTAAACATTTAAAAGATTGTTTCGTTGATTCGATTTTAAGACTCTACTTGTTGAGGTTTTTGTTGAACAGCCTCCTTAATATCAACAACCTATTTCAGAAATTGTGAAAACAGAGTTAATAATTTGATGGTTAATTATAAATATATAATGAGGTAGCTTAGCAATTTTAATTTTGTTATTTACATTTTTCTGGCTAGCTCCTTCTAGTAAGGATATATGATTTATATGTTAAGTTTAGTACTTTAGAAAGTGTGGGATGATTATGATTTGCTATTTAAAAATAAGTTACAGGCATGTCAACTTTTACTTAACGCTTTGACTCAACACTTGAGAAAGCAAAGTGATTCTCTGTAAAAAAAAAAATCAAATATGCTAAGAGCTGTGACAGTCTTGCTGTGTTTGCAGTAAATGTGAGGCATACATCGTGAAGACCAGGAGATGCACTGTGTGTGTGGTAGGTAGGAAGGGAAACAGGCCCCATGAGTATAAGGTTTATGATGACAGCCAGTTTTTTTGGATTGGAATAGATCTGATAAGGAATCCAGGGACCCACAATAGATAGAGAAGTTCAAGTAGGAGTAAACACAGGGAAAAAAAATCCTGTGTTGGCTCTGAGGGTAACTAACCATACTCCTTGGAATAAATTCAGCATTTTAATTGATTACAAGATTGCAGCAGCTAATACTGCGTGTATAGCAAATCCTAGTGCTCAGCGCCTGAAGTAGTGCCAGACTTCTTGACCTCTGAATAGATGCTCCAGGGCAGCTTCTAAAAATCAACAAAAGATGTGAAATACAACTTTATACTTTACCTGGAAAGCACCAGATGTTTAGTTCATAGATCGTAGTTGGAGTGACAACAGGTTCTGATTGTCATGACATTCTATTTTTAAAATCCTTTGAAGTATGTATCATGTTGGCCTTTCCTCCTACATTATCACTTTGGGGCAACAACCTTGTTCTATCTGTCTCTGGATCTATCCCACTTAGTAGTGGCTCAATAAATGAGTGAACACGAGAATGAACAAAGGAAGAGCCGGCCAGGCACGGTGGCCCAGGCCTGTAATCCCAGCACTTTGGGAGGCCGAAGCGGGTGGATCACTTGATGTCAGGAGTTTGAGACCAGACTGGCCAACATGGTGAAACTCTTTCTGTTTTAAAAATACAAAAATGATACAGGCGTGGTGATGGGTACCTATAATCCTAGCTACTCAGGAGGCTGAGGCAGGAGAATCACTTGAGTCCAGGAGGCAGAGATTGCAGTGAGCCAAGATTGTACCACTGCACTCCAGCCTGGGCAACAGAGCCAGACTGTCTCAAAAAAAAAAAAAAAAAAAAAGGAAAGAGCCTTCTTCATACAATAAATTGTAGGGCCTCCACTGTAGTCTTGAACTTTGAAATCCTAACCTCTGGCCAGAAGAGGCAGCAAAAGATAAGTAAATGAGTTTCAGGGGTGAGGATTGTTCCCCACAGGAAGCCATCCACTCCTATGCACTTTATGTGCAGGAGGCAATCCAGGCTGTGATACCACACACAGGGCGAAAGCCATCCAAAAGGAAACAAACAAAGGAATGCAAGAATCAAAGGTCTACACCATCTCAAAGTAAGAGCTTTTACTGGTCAAACTCTTCCTTTGTCACTTTGACCAGACCTTCACACCTTGCTGTTTCTTCTCATCCTCCTCTGCATGGCAGAGCCCAGAGCACTCAGGATTCCACAGACACATCCTCATGTAACAGAAAAGGTGACTGAGCCCCAGAAGGGGGCTTGCAAGCCTTGCAAGGCTTCCCAGTGTCAAAAAGGGCAGTGGGGAAGGGAACCTATGTCTGGTGCTGCTCTTCGGTGCTTTGCACAATACCTTGTAAATTTCTATTTTCCTCTCACTAGGCTTAGACCACTCTATAGAAATTACTTGATTTATCTCAAGGGTACCAAACAGAGTTCGCCAATAAGAAAAAACAGAAGATAAACACAGAAAAAATATGACAGCAAATGAAGGCGGTGACTTTCTTAACTGTAGGGATTGAAGGAATCCACTCTTGAAATAACTACCCTGATGCTTTAATACCTTCAGGGCAAGGATTTCTTGAGATTTTATAGGTAAACTCAGCCTTCTTGTGTTTTTTGGAAGATGCTTCACGCAACAGACTTTAATTAGAGAGCACTTGGCTGGGCTGTTTTTCTCTCTCTTCATTCTGTGTTCACTTCTTATTCACCTGACTCTCAGATTTAAAAAAAAAAAAAACCCTTTTACCAACTTTTGTTTTTTTTAAAACAAACAGTTTAAAGAGAAAGTTAAATAAAGGAAAACACCAAAGTTTTTATCATTATCTAAAAGTATGCTGAGGAAAGATACATCTGTTAAGAGTACATTTTATTCAATCTCCATAGGAATAGAGGATGCATATTACACTTTGCACAGGATCACTTTTAAGGTTTCTTCAAGAGTCTAGCATTGTGTGTGGCACTTTATATAGTAAATATTGAATACACGTGGAGTGAATAAAAGGAAGAGAAGGAGAAGTGTCTGTCTGGAACATCTGCAAACCTTATTTTAATATCACTGCCCTTAAAAAGCAATATAGGATTTATTTCAATTATTATATAGCTGACAAGAGATACCTCAAACATATAGACTGTGAGAAAAACACCCTGGAATTGAAGAAACATATGTATGCGCTTATACAATCCTGTAGTAAACTTGCATGTGATAATAGAATCCATAGATAAAACGGTAAACATGCTTTATGTCATCTTAAAGTCTTTATTGCCTAAATGATAAGAATAAGCCCTTTAGGACTTTCAGGGTACTTAATTTTTCTATTACATTCTTATTCCTTTGTTCCTTCAGTAGTACCCTTATGATGCCTTCCTATATATATGTGTGTGTGTGTGTGTGTGTGTGTGTGTGTGTGTGTGTATATATATATATATATATTTTTTTTTTAGACAGAGTCTTGCTCTGTCTCCCAGGCTGGAGTGCAGTGTCCTGGTCTTGGCTCACTGCCACCTCCACTTCCCGGGTTCAAGCAACTCTCCTGCCTCAGCCTCCCGAGTAGCTGGGATCACAGGCATCCACTACCACGCCCGGCTAATTTTTGTGTTTTTAGTAGAGATGGGTTCCACCATGTTAGCCAGGCTGGTCTTGAACTCCTGACCTCAGATGATATCCACCTGCCTCGGCCTTCAAAAGTGCTGGGATTACAGGCGTGAGCCACCGCACCCAGCCTGAAATTTTTACATCATCTTTTTCTCGTTATATACTTACCATATGATGATTGTAGTAATGTGTTAATCAGACATACTGATATTTGCTACTACATCTGTTGGCTAATATATTGCCCTTGTAGTGGCAAATAAGATGTATTTTCCCCGTGTTTGCTTTCCTATTGATATTGCTAATGTAATAACCCTCGCATATTCCTCTTTAATGAAGTTTGACCTTATAGAAAGTGAAGCGGTTTATGAATTTGATTACTCCTAAAACTACATTGCTTAGTTTTGTCCTCCTAGTGATAGGTAGTCTACAGCTAAAATGCAGTCTGAAAATAATACAACAAGGTGCCGTGAGACCAGTGATAGTGGCACAACGGCTCCTGCTGATGGGGCACCAGAAATCACTGGTAACTGATAAAATCAGTACAATTTATCAAGTGCTTGTTGTTTTCAAGAAACTGAGTGCTTTACTTGTGTGATCTCTTTTTCTTCTTACAACAGGCTAGCTGTATAGGTGTTGTTATCCTCAGTTTTCTTTTGCCCACTTTTTGAGGTGGGGTTTCACTTTGTTGCCTAGGCTGGAGCGCAGTGGTTATTTACAGGTGCAATCATCACTCTGCAGCCTTGAACTCCTGGGCTCAAGTGATCCTCTTGCCTCAGCTGGGACTACAAGCACACGCCACTGTGCCTGGCTATTATTTTTGTTTTGTTAATTGAGAAGCCATGGGTTAGAAAGCTTAAATAACCGGCTAAACCACAAAGCCAGTTAGCCGCTGAGCTGATTTCTAGTCTATTCTAATTTGCACACGCTTTCTACTCTACTGCGTCTTCAAGGAAGCCTTCCCAAGCTCTTCCCACATGCTTTCTCTGCTTCGTAGTACCTCTGTTCAACAGGTGTCTGTCTCTTTGGGCAGTCATCATGGTGCATCATGATTACTTATTTATGTACAAATCCAACATGACAGTTACATCGTAAGAGAGAGGTTGTATTATGCATCTTTGTATATCAGTGCCTGTGATCACACACACTTCATACACTTAATAAATCTGTATGGAATGATGTGATAGCTCAAAGTTGAGCTTATTAACCATTCCTTGACTACATGCCTCACGTATTGAAGTCTGCTGAGCATCCAGTTTTGGAAGAGTTTGGGAATGGTTGTCATGTATGTTTCTCACAGGTCATGCGTCTGTGAAGATGTACTGAACGGTTAGGGAAAATTCATCTAAGGAGTGCATCATGTTTATTTGCCCTGCTAAAATACCACAGTGACAGATAGTATCTTTAGGACTGTCTAGAACAAATGAGCTTATTATATGATTATTGAATTTGTAGATTATCTAGGCTTTTAACTTCATTCTTCTCTTCCTGCTTCTTATCTTCCACTAGAGAGGAGAAATTAAAATCAGGCAGTTTGTCTTGGTTTTCCTTTTGTGGATTGACTGTTAGGAAAAAGATATTAAAGCTCTTGAGCAGTAAGGAAAATAGGAAGTATATGGATTTTGTGGATTTAAGACACATGCATGGATATGTTCATTGCAGCACTATGCGCAATAGCAAAGACATGGAATCAACTTAAATGCCCATCCACAGTAGACTGGATAAAGAAAGTGTGGTACATATACACCATGGGATATTGTACAGCCATAAAAAAGAACAGGGTCATGCCCTTTGCAGGAACATAGATGGAACTAGAAGCCATTATCCTTATCAAACTAACATAGGAACAGAAAACCCAATACCACATGCTCTCACTTAGAAGTGGGAGCTAAATAATGAGAACACGTGGACAGATAGAGGGGAATAGCAGATACTGGGGCCTACTTGAGGGAGATGAGGGGAGGAGGGAGATGGGGGGAGGAGGGAGATCTGGGGGAGGAGGGCGAGGTTCAGAAAAAAAAATTCAGGTACTATGCTGAGTACCTGGATGACTAAATAATCTGCACACCAAACCCCCAAGTCACAAATTTAGCTATAGAACAAACCTGCACATGTCCCCCTGATCCTAAAATAAAAGTTAAAATGTTTAAAAAATTTGAACCAGGCCCTTTTGGATCTTCATGCCCTGGGTTCTGCCCACACAGACCCCCATCTCTGTGACTTCCTGGAGAGTCACTTCCTAGATGAGGAAGTGAAACTTATCAAGAAGATGGGTGGACCACCTGACCAACCTCCTCAGGCTGGCCAGCCCACAGGCTGGGCTGGGTGAGTATCTCTTCGAAAGGCTCACTCTCAAGCACGACTAAGAGCCTGCTTAGCCCAGCGACTTCTGAAGGGGCCCTTGCAAAGTTAACAGGGCTTCTGCCTAAGCCTCTCCCTCCAGCCAGTAGGCAACTTTATAACTACCTTAACAAGCCTTGGACCAAATGGAAATAAAGCTTTTTGAAGCAAAAAACAAACAAACAGAAAGTTATCCTGGCCCTCCCTCTGTCATGAATAGTTTAAAGTCACTTACCTCCCTTTAAGAGACTTGCATGTCGTCCAGGCCTAGTGGCTTACGCCTATAATCCAAGCACTTTTGAGGCCAAGGTGGGTGGATCACCTGAGGTCAGGAGTTCAAGACCAGCCTGACCAACATGGTGAAACCCCATCTTTAAAAACAACAACAACAAAAAAAAAAAGAGAGAGATTTGCATGTCTCAAAATTGTATGAGAATTACTTACAACTTGCACCAGAGAGGGCAAACTGATTAATCTTGATTGCAAGTGCTTATTAAGGAATATTGCTATATTCAAATTATAATAAAGCAAATTATATATTTTAGAACATATTACTTTGTAAAAATATCTCCAAAAAACCTTGACACTAATATGCACATTGATATTA
Source organism: Aotus nancymaae (assembly GCF_030222135.1). Taxonomy (NCBI): domain Eukaryota; kingdom Metazoa; phylum Chordata; class Mammalia; order Primates; family Aotidae; genus Aotus; species Aotus nancymaae. The sequence goes on from NW_026988465.1 coordinate 17,718,538, forward strand.
TGCTACATTTTATTTAGCTTGAATTAAAATATATAATATTGCTCAGAATTTACATTTAGTATATTTATGGTACATGTCATCATAAGGTTAATTACAAATAGTGATATTTTAAACATCCATCTGTTTTGGGTTTGGAAATCTTTTAATCACGATAACAAATCAGCTTCCTGCTACCCTAGATTTTTGTATGTTTACTTCGACTTCATGACCTTATATTCTAACCTAATTATGTATTTAGTGAAATAAATTCATCTGGTGAAAGACAGTAGATACCTGTCAAGGACTTTTGTTGCATGGTAACTTATGAACATTAATAATACGTTTGCATTGGCCGAGTTTTAAAAAATGCCTCATAGTTTCAAAATAATAGCAAACTCGATCCATGCTGTGCTTATGATTCATCAAAGCAATACAGATTTTCCAAAATGAACTCAGCAGTTCAAGCTGTCTTTAAACATTTCTTTTCCTTAGGGTTTATACTTTCTAGAATAATAGAATAATATGTAAATATATTCTGCACGGTTGTATACAAAATCTTTTCCCCCTTGATGAATAAAAAGACATGCTAGATTATTTTCAGCAGGGAAATGGAAAGGAAAAATGTTTACTTCAACCATCCACATATAGCTTTTGAGACACGTCAGTGTGTGGTTTGATCTAACTGTTGGCACTGTTTTTTGCCATTTATAATCATCAGTGCTCTAGCTGATTCTTATCCTGGCATTTGTGAATAAATTTTAAGAGGTCAGTGAAACACCAAAAACTGGAAACAGAAGTTTATGTCTTTCTGAATATTATAAGAGAGCAAACTTTTATCAAATAATAAAACAGCCCATATACTTTTTTTTGTTTATCAGGCTTCATTGGGAGCCTAATTCTGAGAGCTGGGAACATCCTCTCTGGAAGGGAAGATGTGGATGAAAGGAATGTCCTTGTCTTACTTGCTAATTGATCTGACTAATACTGATAAAAGATGAGATTGAATTGGTTCTTCCCCTCAGCAAGATTATAGACTCTACCTAACATCCTAACTCTTCAGCTTCTCTGCTAGATCTGGGTTTGAGCATCAGGAGGCTTTAGTCATTCCCTTCTACTAAAAGCAACATCCTAACTCTTCAGCTTCTCTGCTAGATCTGGGTTTGAGCATCAGGAGACTTTAGTCATTCCCTTTTGCTAAAAGCAACATCCTAACTCTTCAGCTTCTCTGCTAGGTCTGGGTTTGAGCATCAGGAGGCTTTAGTCATTCCCTTCCACTAAAAGCAACATCCTAACTCTTCAGCTTCTCTGCTAGATCTGGGTTTGAGCATCAGGAGGCTTTAGTCATTCCCTTCCACTAAAAGCACTTGCATCTCTGCCCTTACCTGGGTCTCAGCCCTTTGTTCTGTGATACTGCCCACTAGTTCCCTTGTCCAATCTTCAGCCCCTCATTCCAGCCCTGCTCGAGAAGCCAAAGCTTTTGTTGATCTCAGCTACTCCTCAGAAAAATTTACAAAGCTTGTTGCTTCCTACTACTGAGTCTTTGTTTGTAATGTTAAGTGTGGGTGAGTAAGCCTCATGATTACATGTAGATTGGAGGACCCCAAAATAAATGAACTTAAAAATAGACTTTATTTCAGAACAGATTGCATTTTGCTGCTGCTGAATGTTTTTTATCCTTATTGTGCCAGATATATTTTCTGGGGAAAATGAGTTATTTTGTGGGTAAATGTTGAAAATAATGGGTACCTCTCTCTTCCTGAGGAACACAAGAACATGACTAGAAAATGCATTACTTAAAAATTCTGTTTATGTGACCATCAATAATTTATTCAGGGATCTATCTTGTGGGCTTACTGTTGTTCTCAGTTCCAGTGTCTATATTAGGAGGAAGCAGGTATGAGAGGCTAAACCTAGTGTGAGAATATAAACAGCCAATTGATTTATGGTTGTCCTGAGATGCTTTAATCCACATTGTGGTATAAACTTCTGAACTTTGCCAACTTCAACAAATTTGCAAGAATAAATTAGCTTCATTAAAAAGTGAGCAAAAGATATGAACAGAAACTTTATAAAAGGTGACATGCATGCAGCCAACAATCGTATGGAAAAAAAAAATCACTGATCATTAGAGAAATGCAAATCAAAATGACAGCGAAATACCGTCTCATACCAGTCAGAATGGCTATTAATAAAAAGTGAAAAAATAACAGATGCTGGCGAGAGTATGGGGAAAAAGGAATGCTTATACACTGTGGATGGGAGTGTAAATTAGTTCAACCATGGTGGAAGACTGTGGAGATTTCTCAAAGACCTAAAGACAGAAATACCATTTGTCCCAGGAATCTCATTATTGAGTACATAGCCAAAGGAATTAAATCATTCTGTTATTAACAAGCATAGGTATGTTCATAGGAGCATGATTCACAATAGCAAAGACATGGCATCAGCTTAAATACTCATCAGTGATAGACTAGATAAAGAAATGTGGTACATATACACCATGAAATACTATGCAACCATAAGAAAGAATGAGGTCATGTCCTTTGCAGGGACACAGATGGTACTGGAAGCCATTATCCTCAGCAAACTAACACAGGAACAGAAAACCAAATACCACAGGTTCTCACTTATGAGTAGGAGCTGAATGATGAGAACATGTGGACACATGGTGGGGAATAACACACACTGGGGCCTATCCCTGGGGCCATGGCAGGGCAGGAACAGGGAGAGCATCAGGAAGAATAGCTAATGGATGCTGGGCTTAATATCTGGGTAATGACATAATCTGTACAATAAACTCCTATGTCACAAGCTTACTTATGTCTCAAGGCTACACATGTACCCCTGAACTTAAATAGAAGTTAAAAACAAAACAACAAAACTTCTGAGCTTCTCAACCACCGCCATCATTTTTTTCCTCTTGCCATTGACCCAAGTTATTAAATATTGCTTATAAAATGCAGTGACACATGGATATTTGTTCCCAAAAGAGATGATAATTTTCCTGAGAGGAAAAGAACATAGGGATATAATAGTTGTCAAGATGATGAGTGAAAAGGCCTTAGCAAATCTTTTATAAAGAAACTAATGTTTGGCCTGGTGCAGTAGCTCACACCTGTAATTCCAGCTATTTCGGAGGCCAAGGCAGGAGGATTGCTTGAGGTCAGGAGTTTGAGACCAGCCTGTGCAATACAGTAAGACCTGTCTACAAAAGGTTTTTTAAAATTAGCTGGGTATGGTGGCACACGTCTATAGTCCCAGCTACTTAGGAAGCTGAGGCAGGATCATCACTTGGACCCAGGAATTCGAGACTGTGGTGAGCTATGATCATATAACTGCACTCTGGCCTGAACGACAGAGCGAGACCCTATATCTTGAGAAGAGAAGAAAGAGAAGAGGAGAGGGGAGGAATATTATAATCATAGTTGAATATCCATTCTGGGTCATGTCTCTCTGTGTGTATATTTTTTGAGGAAACAATCTTTTAAAATAAATAGAAAGACCTCTCTCACTCTAACATACTTGAAAAGCCTGAGAATTTACATTTTCAACTATGACACACCTCTATTCCTGCTTCATCTTTTAGTATTCTAGTGTACATTTCCGTTTATATAGGAGAGCATTAGATACGTATATGGTTTAATTTACATCTTAAGAGTCCTCTGAATCCTTAATTTTACCCGGAATATCTGAGAAGGCTTTCATGTCACCTGTCAAAATTAGTGTAGTTCAAACTCCATAATACGCCACCTGTGGGCTTTATCTTTCTCATTAATTTAGGAAGTCATTTATGCTCAAACCATTGAGCTGCCTTTCACATTCCTTCACAAGCACAGAGAGTGGCTAACACATAAGGCAAGCCACATAGTTTCCTTTACACTTTTCTATTCTACAATGCTCTCTGTATTGACTTCTTTGCTCTAATAGCCTATGAAAGACTACCTTAGGCACTTGCTAATTCAGCACTTAATAAAATGAAATCCTTGTATTTTGTATCAGGTAGGTAATGGAATTTTCAGCTGATTCATGATGCAGAACAGAAACGTGGATAATGAAGTTAATGGTTCGTAGAATAGTTGAGGGACATTCTGCATATTTGTCAGAAAGCAAAGTCCATTTCCTTCGTCTGCTTCTGTTTATTTCCAAGATACTCGATTGTTGCTTTTAGGTCTAATATATATCTGTTTTCTACATATTCCTGTACCTACCACAGAAATACTCCACTTGAAAATATTAAGCTTTCAGAATTTAAGTTGAAAACTTCTTTAATATCATTTAACAGTAAATAATGATTATGTCCTAAGTTGGAAACATAAGGGTTATTATTATTATAGACTCCTACTGCTCAGAACTCCTTTATTTGCATGTGTTGTATTAGAACTATCAAATATTGTGTTCATAATCCATGTTCAATAAATCACTATTAGGATCAGAGGATGCTGTCTGTAGGCCAGAGAAAATCAACCTAATGGTTTAGCATAATCCTGAAAACCCCCAATTGTCCAGTAGTTTGAGGAGGGAAATGGTTTCTTCTTATAGCATTGTATTATTGTGTGTTTTTAAAAACTGCTGCAGAAAGTTACTATCAGTATAACATTGATTAGAGAAAATACTGTGGTTAAGTTTGTTTCTAATATGTGGTCAAAAGGAAGTAGTCTTTATAATTTAATATTAATTTTTTTTTTTTTTTTTTTTTGAGATGGAGTCTCACTCTGTTGTCAGGCTGGAGTGCAGTGGCCCGATCTCGGCTCACTGCAACCTCTGCCTCCCGAGTTCAAGTGATTCTCCTGCCTCAACCTCCCGAGTAGCTGGGACTACAGGCACACACACTGTGCCCAGCTAATTTTTGTATTTTTAGTAGAGACAGACTTTCACCATGTTGGCCAGGATGGTCTCGATCTCTTGGCCTCATAATCTGCCCACCTCAGCCTCCCAAGGTGGTGAGATTACAAGTGTGAGCCACCGCGCCCGGCCATGTTAAAATATTTTTAAAAGCATACTCTGTATCAGCATTTATTTTGCAATGTTATATGGAATATCAGCCTACATTCTTATCGGTTGAAATTTCAGACATGAATCTTCTAGTTAAGCGGCTCCTATATTTTCAGCCTTTGTTTTTCCTACCTCAACAGAACTCCTGTTCATTTTTTGTTGTTGTTTCTGTATTATTTCATTATTGCCTTTGTATTGGTTTAACTGTTGTAACAAAGTACCACAAACTGGGTATTGTGGGAACTCTGAGGGAGAAGCTGTTCCGTTCTTGTCCCCCAGCTTCTAGTGGTTACTGACAGTCCTTGGCATTCCTTGGCTTTTAGACATATCACTCCAATTTTTGTGTCAGTCTTCACCTGGCATTCTTTTCTCTGGCTCTGTTTCCAAATGTACTCCTGTCATACGCAGTCATTGGATTAGGGTCCACCCTAATTTGTTATGACCCTATTTTAACTTGATTATATCTATTAAGATGCTATTTCCAAGTAATGTCACATTCACAGCTTCTGGAGGGTAGGGCTTACATTTACATCTTTTTAGGGGATACAGTTCAACCCATACAGTCTCCCTTTGTAGAAAATAGAAATTCTTTAGTATGACACTTTAATTCCTTTGTTGTTTCTTTTACTATATATTTTAAGTCATTTTTATAGTGGTTACTATGGGGATTATAATTAATACTCTAATTTATAACAGTCTAATTTGAATTAATATTAACTTAATTATAATAATGTATGAAAACTTTGCTCCTACGTAGTCCCCTGCCCTCCCCACTTCTTTTTGTTGTTACCGTCATAAACATTAAATCTTTATACAATGTATGCTCATTAGCACAGATTTGTAATTAGTGCTTTGTGCAGTTGTCTTTTAAATCAGATAAGATAAAAACAAGAGTTACAAACAAAAACCACAATTATACTGTCTTTTCTGTTTACATTTATAGTTGCATTTACTGCTGCTCTTTATTTCTCCCTGTGGATTGGAGAGTCCTTTCATTTCAGCCTGAAGAGTTCCATTTAGCATTTCTTCAAAGGCAAATTTGCTAACAACTAATTCCTCTTGGTTTTCATTTATCTGGAAATGACTTAATTTCTTCTTCATTTTTAAGAGCAGCTTCTCTGGATATAGAATTCCTGGTTGACAGCTCTTTCTTTCAGCATTTTATGTCATCCCACTGCCTCTCTCCTATATGGTTTCTTTGGAGAGGTTAAAGAAACTTCTTACTAAGGATCCCTTATCTGTAAGTTGCTGATCTCTTGCTGCTATCAGAATTCTCTTTTTGTTTTTGACTTTCAACAGTTTGATTATGATGTATCTACTTGTAGTTCTCTTTGAGTCTGTACTACCTAGAGTTTGTAGAGCTTTTAGGATGTGTTGATTAATATTATTTTTTGGGGTTTTTGGACAGAGTCTCACTCTGTTACCCAGGCTAGAGTGCAGTGGTGCAGTCATGGCTCACTGCAGCCTCAACTTCCTGTGCTCAAGCAATTCTCTCGTGTCAGCATCCCAAGCAGCTGGGGCTACAGGCATGTGCCACCACACCCAACTAACTTTTGCATTTTTTATAGAGACATCTCACTATTTTGTCTAGGTTGGTCTTGAACACCTGGGCTCAAGTGATCCTCCCACCTTCACCTCCCAAAGTGCTGGGATTACAGGTGTGAGTCACTACACCCAGATGATTAGAGCTATTCTTCAAATTAGGGAGGTTTCAGCCACTATATGTTCAAATATTCTTTCGGCTCCTTTCTGTCCTCTCCTACTACTCCCATTATATGTTTGTGGGTGTGCTTGATGGTATCCCATAGATTTCTAAAGCTCTGTTAATTTTTTCTTTCTGTTCCCCAGATCAAGTCATCTGAATTGACCTACCTATCTTCAAGTTTGCTGATTCTTTCTTCTGCTTTTTCAGATCTCTTGCAGAGCCCTTCTAGTAATTTTTAAATTTTAGTTCTTATGCATTTCATATCAGAATTTCTATATGGTTCTTTTTTATTATTTCTGTATTATTGGTACTCTATTTGGTAAGACATCATTAGCTTGCTTTTCCTTAATTCTTGAGACATGGTCTTAGTTTTTTGATCATATTTAAAATGCTGATTTAAAGTCTTTGTCCAGTACAGTCTAATATCTCGGCTTTCTCAGGGATAGTTTCTATTGTCTGCTTTTTTCCTGTGCACAAACCGTATTTTCTTGTTTATTTGGAGGGTGTTTTTTATGGTTTATAATTTTTGATGTTGAAAACTGGACATATGAAATAATATAATGTGGCAGCTCCAGAAATCAGATTCTTCTCACTCCCTACAGTTTGTTGTTGTCATTTGTGACTTTTCTGAACTGTAGTTCAAACCTTTGAACAATGCAGGATTAGGGGTACCCCCTCAGTGCAGTCAAAAATCCATGTATAACTTTCAACTCCTCCAAAACTTTACTAATAGCCTACTGTTTACTGTTGACTGGAAGCCTTACCAATAACATAAACAATCAATTAATACATATTTTATGTGTTATATGTATTATATACTGTATTCTTACAACAAAGTAAGCTAGATAAAAGAAAATGTTACTAAGAAAATCATAAGAAGATAAAATATATTTACTATTCATTAAGTGGAAGTGGAGCATCATAAAGGTCATCTTCCTCGTTATCTTCACAATGAATAGGCTGAGGAGGAGGAAGAAGAAGGGCTGTTGATTTTACTGTCTTGGGTGGTAGAGGCAAAATAATATCCGTGTATAAATGAACTCGTGCAGTACAAACCCGTGTTTTTAAGGGCCTACTATACTTCTGTAAAGTCTGTAGTATTTGTCATGTGTGACCAGTGAAATCTCTACCCACTTAGCTTAATAGTCAGCTAATGATTGGACAGAGATTTCCTTACATTCCTGGAGTGGAACCCGTAAGTCTCTCAGTTTTTGCAGAGAGGCCAGATTGTATATGTTAGAGCATGCTTGGAATGCTTTATCAGGTAGCTTATAGCTCCATCTTTGCCTTTACTTCCTGTCTCTGCCAAGTATCAGGTTTAGCCAGAGGTGAGAGCTTAGCTCCTTCTCAGGTATTCCATGAGCATGTGTGCACAACCTAAACACACACACAGCCCTATGCCTGCATGGAACCTTTTTTTTTTTTTTAAAGCTTTTTGGTTTGGTTATTGTTTGTCCCAGCTGTTATCACAGCCTGAAGCAGCCCTGATATTAAACAATTGTAGCTGATTATTTTTGACAAATACCTTTGGGCACAAGACTGTTCTCACTGGGTAAGTGCCAGGTCAGGTTAAATAAGCAAGCTCTGTGAGTGGAGCTTTCCTTGAAACCACTAGTGAGGTCAAATAATAATAGTTTTTCTGGGAATGGACTTTGAAGAAGTTCCAACTCTATTATGCCCCCACAAGTGGCTTCCAGGCTGCTGGTTTTCACCATGATTGAAGACTGTTGGTTTTCAAGGCTACCGTGGAATTAGAAAGTGGAAGGCGAGATTAAGGTAGGCTAAACATACCACATAGCTCTGTGTTCTTACCAAAATTTATTTATTTATTTTTTAATAAATACCACCCAGATTGGTGCAAACCTTTAGTTAAATTCCAGAGTTCTGAAAAAGTTGACTGACAATTTTTGTCAGTGCTCTTATTGCTTTTATGAAGGAGAGGATTTTCAGAAGTCTTTACTCTACCATTCCTGCTAAGGTCAGTAAAAATTATTTATGCTTGAAAACGGGCTGCCTTGTATCTATCAGGCCATCAATATGTGAAGTCAAATCACTTTTCTTGCTTAATTTTTTTGCTCCATGTCAAAGGTGCCATCAATCACTTATGGTGCTGTCTTCCTCGTAAAGCTTTTGAGAAAGAACTCAGTGTCGTCAGCAGGTTATTGACAGCAAAAGGTCACTAGTAATTGAGTCATCATCACAGAAAGCATGAAGACTTACAGAATGACATGTATACTTCTTTAGATACTTCTGTCTTTGGATACCACACAAGAAATAATATGGCATGGATAGACTGAATCTTGCCTATGGTAGTTAATTGCTTCTCTCCTTTTTCTTTTGTTTTGTTTTTGAGACAGAGTCTTGCTCTGTCGCCCAGGCTGGAGTGCAGTGGCACAGGTCTCAGCTGACTGCAACCTCCACCTCCCAGGTTCAAACAGTTCTCCTGCCTCAGCCTCCTGTGTAGCTGGGATTGCAGGTGCCCGCCACCTTGCCCAGCTAACTTTTTGTTTTTTTAGTAGAGACGGGGTTTTGCCATGTTGGGCAGGCTGGTTTCAGATGATCCGGCCACCTTGGCCTTCCAAAGTGCTGGGATTACAGGAGTGAGCCACTGCACCCAGCCCTTCTCCCTTTTTTAAATTGATACTCTTATTAAAAACCAAATCAAATGTTATTTTGTTATTTCTATTCTATTAGATCAGTTGAGTTCCACAATTACTGTCTTTCATATCAAAGCTGCTGTTGGTCTAGATTCACTAAAAAGCATTGTTTTCTTGATAGATGATGTCCCCTTCACTATGCCATGTCCCATCATCTGCATAGTCTTCCAAACGCTGTGCACATCAGGTGATTGGACATTTGTTAATCAGAAAGATATTTGCTTTTGATGCTGCATTGCTAAATTTAAAAGTTAATCAAACTTGAAATTAATAGATATAAACTCTAGTATTTATAACAAATCACTAGAAAAAATATTGATATTTCAGTGATAATCAATTTCAAAACTTAAAGAGTCCTTTTGAAATCTGCAGTATGTTGTTTTACTGTCATGGAAGTAACAGGTTTTAGAATATATCAATTTTATTACCAGTGTATTTGTTATATCTTTATTAATATTCTAGTATCCTTCAAACCAAATGGATCATTATTGTACTGAAGTGTTTACCGAAGTAGAAGATTTGAATCTGAGTCAGTGTTATCATTAATCTGGCAAATTAGCTGAATCTTGATGATTCCTTTCACATCTAAGTCTTCTGAAAAGGGAGCACCATTTTGAAAAGTTTAAGCTGAATGATGTAGATTTAAAATTTTCCGTTTGCTCTCTAATTCTGGGCTTTCTAACATCTTTTTAAATTTATTTTACTTGATGTGACCTAGAGTTAAAAGAAATAGCATGTCAAAAAACTGTTGTTCCACTTTATTGTCTGATATTTGGTGTGAAATAATCATCTCAACGCGTGCTTTGACAGTGGCATATCATTTCTATAACCCTAAGTCACAGAGGCCTGAGAAACCAAGGGCTTCTATTTCTGTAGTGAGCCTAGGGACTCACTTGAACTGAGTCTTCCACTCAACACCTGGGAAAGAAACGTTCTCTTGGATAGCATGGCCTTCCTCACTTGCAAGTGCTTTTCTTGCTGTAAATAATACAGTGTAAAGTGAAATTTACCGAAAATCATATCACAAGATCTCTCTATTGCCAAGGATGGATTGTTCTGCAGACTCTCCTGTTCCGCACTGGTGGCCCTGTAGAGGGACTAGAGATTATGTTGGTGGCCGAGTTCACGAGACCTCAGACACAACCCCCTGGCAGTCACTTATCACCCAGCCTTGAGACACTCTTAGCTCTTCCTTAGCCTTTATGTAAGTTTCTCAGGGCACCAGCTCTTCTTCTTTTGGACATTCGGTTTTCTCAGTGGAAGCCTGAAGTGGGAAGTTTCGTCTTCCCAAAGTCCTTCAGATTTTTTGAAGAAAGTTTGAAACACAAAGCAGGATAAACAACGTATTTTTATTTCTCTTTTGCTCTCCCACCAGCCTAGCCCTCATTCCTGAGGGAATGAACTGCCCATCTCCGTTCATTCCCTCAGTTTCAGGCACATTTCCTGCTTGGAACATGGGTCATCAGTGAATTAATCCATAGCCCTTGGAATTGTGTAGCTTAGGGACCTCCCTTCTCTTGGGAAAGCGTGCTTGATTTTGGAACTCAGAGACCATGAAAGGAGAACTGAGCATTGTTGACTGTTTGCTGTCAGGGCCAGTCTTTGACCTGGTCCTGGATGTTTTGCTCATTTTTATGAAGCACTGGACAGATTTTCACATTTCTTTTTTTTTGAGATGGAGTTTCTCTCTTCTCTCTTGTTTCCCAGGTTGGAGTGCAGTGGCATGAGCTTGGCTCACTGCAACCGCTGCCTCCCGGGGTCAAGTGATTCTCCTGCCTCAGCCTCCCAAGTAGCTGGGATTACAGGGTCCTACCACCATGCCCGGCTAATTTTGTATTTTTAATAGAGACACGGTTTCTCCATGTTGGTCAGGCTGGTCTTGAGCTCCTGACCTCAGGTGATCCACCCGCCTTGGCCTCCCAAAGTGCTGGGATTATATAGGCATGAGCCACCATGCCTGACCTGGGTCATCACTTCTAACTAGCAATGATTATAAACAGTGTTTAAGAAACTGTTGTAGAAGATATATAACTGTGCAGTATTATATAGAAAATGCTTACATTTAAGTCTTTATTAGTAAAATGTCTGTATTAGGGAAAACGTGAGAAGGATATAACAAAGAGGTCCCAAAATATGGTGGCTTATAGACTTACTTCTCTCTCCCACGGTCCACAGATGGGTGGTCCAAGATTCTCTAGAGGATTTGCAGTCTCCAGGGTGTGTCTTCCCTCTCCAGGTCTCAGGTGGCTCTTCTTGGTCCTGCTGTCATGTTTGCATCCCAGCCTGCAGAAGCGGAAAAGGCTATGGAAAGATGCTCCCGTTTCTGCTACTGGCCTGACCCAAAAGTAGCAGATCTCTTCTGCTTATGTTAAAGCCAAGCTTTTGGCTTCCCCAGACTTAGTTATTTGGCCATCACCAGCTTGGTGGACAGAGGTGTAGTTAAAATTTGGGAATTCTATTATTGAAGCAAGAGGAGAGAAAGGATATTAGGGCAACCCGCAGTCTGTGCCACAACTTCACGCTGGATAGGGAAAATGAAAGAACATTATATTTTGTCTGTTGATAATGATTAATATTTAGTTTTTCTTTATTCTCAGGCTCACTTTAATATTTGAGAAATCAGAATTATGCTCTACAAATAATATATAACATTGATATAGTAAGGTTTCTATTTTTTCTAGGTTTTGTTTTCTCCTTGGAAGCCTGTGATTGTGTTGATGGTGTGGTTTACTATCAGTTGCATCTTAGAAATAATATATTTGGGCCAGGTGTGGTGGCTCATGCCTGTAATCCCAGCACTTTGGGGAGTCTAAGGCTGATGGATTGCTTGAGCTCAGGAGTTCAAAACCATACTGGGCAACATAGCAAGACCCAATCTCTGCAAAAAAAAATTTTTTTTTAAGTAGCTGGGCATGGTTGTATGTTCTTGTAGTCCCCCCTACTCAGGAGGCTGAGGCGGGAGAATCACTTGAGCCCAGGAGGCAGAGGTTGCAGTCAACTGAGATCTCAACTACACTCTAGCCTGGGTGACAGACACGGACCCTGAGAAAGAAAGAGAGAAAGAGGAGAGAGAGGGAGGGAGGGAGGGGAGGAAGGGGAGGAAGGGGAGGAAGGAGGAAGGGGAGGGAGGAGTGGAGGGAGGGAGGGAGGAAGGAAGGAAGGAAGGAAGGAAGGAAGGAAGGAAGGAAGGAAATTTGGACCATGGCTCCAAAACAAGAAGACAAGATGACTATTTTTAGCATTATGTTAATATACATATTTGTCTTATGTCCCTGTATCTACTTCAGAATTTCCATTTGTTTGTAATTGAAACTAATTGGGAGGAAAAATACCAACTTAGAGACAGATCTTCTGGTCATCCAGCTAACTACGAGCCGCTGACTAACCAGTTCATCTCTGTTGTCTCCAGGTGGTAGATATCCCTGCCTTGTAGATATCATTGCTGCAATTACTCAGATTCAGTTTATGTTCCAAATTGCCTACTTTCACATCTATAGACTGTGCTTTTCTTCTGCTTTCATTTTCGAACATTTTGCTTTGTATTTAGTAGTCCCCTTTTTTTGGAAACTATGTCTATGATATGTCCTGAAACATAATTGATGTTGCTAATGATTCTATTTGATTTTACTACATTGGGCAACTACATATATGGTGCAGATGCTTCATGTATATGCTTATTGTATGTCGCATCCAGTCTCTTTGCATACATAACATCTATTCAGTAACATCAGGGCATTTTTTTTCTCTAAGGTGTGTGACTATGAAGTGATATTTAAGCAACATGTATTGTTTTCAAAGTAAAAATAGTCTCTTTGACTTAGTTATTTTATGAAATGGTTTCTGATTCTACATATCTTCAATTATACGTTTGAAAAGAAAATGGCTAAGCATAGATAAAATGGATGCTTCCCATGGATGTTAATAATTCTAAGATACAAATCTTTCAAAGAATATTTGACTGAAACTCAAAATATCTAAGGGGATTTAATTTACTTTTTGATTTGTTCTCTAAAGGGCCAGGATTCTTGGTGTTGCTGTACTTTATGGCACTCTGACTAGGTTATTATCACTCACAGCCTGTTGTTTTCATTAAGGTTCACCTTTAATGTAATATATTCTTTGGGTTTTGACGAGTGTTAAATGGCATGTATCCACCATTATGGTATCGTACTGAATAGATTCACTGCTCTAAAACCCTCCTTGTTCCACCTATTACCCCTTCCTTCTGTCTAGCCCCAGACAACCACTGCTCTTCTTAGTGGCTCCGTAGTTTCACCTTTTCCAGAATGTCATATAATTGGAATCACACCCTTTCCAGATAAGCTTCCTTCTTTTGGTAATGTCATTTAAGGTTCTTCTATGTCTTTTCCTGGCCTTAGAACTCATTTATTTTAGTGCTGAATAGTATTCCATTGTCTGAATGTATCACAGCTTATCACTATAGTAGAATTTTTATTTTGAAGACATTTATGGTTAAGTACATTTATTAAAATGTACTCTTTGTTAAGTAAAGTGATGTTTACAGAGGGAGTAAAAAAAAGTCACTGGAATTAGAATAAATGAATTCATCTGTTCCTTCATTCATGATGACTGGAACGTGGCTCCTGACTTTTATCTAGATGCCATGCTTTGCCAACCACTGTCTCCTCCCCAATTTTTAAAAAATTTTTTATTGTGGTATAATATAAATACCATAAAGTGCAATGATCTTAAGTACACAATGAGCCTTTACAAATGTGCGCTTGGATGTGACTATCACCTGATCAAGAAATAGAACATTTCTAGAATCTTGTGATTTTCTCATGCTCCTTCCCAGTTCACACATCCAAGAGGCCTCTATTCTGAATTGGAACATTTTGTCACTGTTAATTTTGCTTGTTCTTGAATTTCATGTAAACGGATTCATACAGTATGTACTCTTTTGAATTTGATTTATTTGGCCCAACAGAATGTCCATGAGCATCATTGGTGCTGTTGCAAATTTCAATAATCTGTTTTTATTTTGTTGTTGTAAAGTGTTCTTTTATAAATACATCACATTTCACCCATTCTCCTTTTAAATATCAGATTAATTTTCAGATTTCAACTATTATGAGTAAAGTTTCTGAGAACATTCTGTACATATCTTTTGGTAGACATATACACTCATTTCTCTTGAATGTTCCTAGTGGAATATTCCTAGTGGAATATTCAATTGCTCGATCACAAGGTGGACATATGTTTGGCTTTACTAAAATTGCCCATCATTTATAAAAGTTGCTACTATCCTATGAAATAGATATTTAATGGGAAGTAGTAAATACCCATAAACAAATGACCTAATGTAATTAATATTCCTCTTGAAAAAGGGACATATTTGGGATTTGTTGTGGATCTTTTTTTCCATGGGTAGTGAACATAAAGCTTATTCAAGAGATTGGAGTAATTCAGAATATAGAGATTTTATTTATGTTAGATATATGATGGCAGATTAAGTAATTGGGCCACATATTCTATTAGAATACACTTTGGTACAGTTTAGTTAAATTGATAATAAAAGGCACACATTGTATTTAAGGAGGGCATTGTTCTGAAAATATGAAGACCTTGGTTCTAACTCTAATTTTAGCACTGTATAACCATGTGAACTTAGGCAAATTATATAACTCCTTTAGATCTTTGTCTTTGGAAGTAGAAGTGATGAGAGAAGACTTTGGTCTGTATGATCTCCGAGGTTCTTTCTAGTTTCCTCATTCTGTGATTTTTTTAAAAAAATAATTCATATAGGCTGGGTGTGGTGTCTCATGCCTGTAATCCCAGCAATTTGGGAGGCCAAGGTGGGCAGATCACTTGAACTTAGGAGTTTGAGATCAGCTTGAGCAACATGGTGAAACCCCATCTCTACAAAAAATAAAAAAAATTAGCCAGGCATGGTGATGCACATGTGTAGTTTCAGCTACTCTGAAGGTTGAGGCAGGCGGATCACTTGAGCCCAGTAGGCGGAGGCTGCAGTGAGCTGGAATTGCTCCACTACACTGCAACCTGGGCAAAAGAGTAAGACTCTGTCTCAAAATAATAATGATAATCATAATTATTATTCATTTGAAGTTAATGTTTGGTTTTCTTAATATCTAATTAATGAATTAATCTAATTTATTATGTTTCACTGACTTAAGAAAGAGAAAATAAACAGTTATAGACTGAAAGTCATGGGACTGAGTCTAAAATGTTATACTACTCATATTTTGATACAGGGATTACTAAACTAAAATTGCATGCTCTTTAAATGAAATATTAAAAACTTTGCTGGCAACTTCTTTGGTTTTGTAATGTATCACAGATGTGCCTACCCAGCTACTATGTAGTCAGAATCCTAAAGGACATTCCACATAAAATGTTGCAGAGGTTCAACTTTGGAGGGTTTTGTAAAGTCAGCTTGAAGCATATTCAGCCAATGAGTAGCTCTTCATATCCTACACTGATTCAGAGTTTCACATGTGGCAAATGTTTTTCTTAAAGTTATTAGTAAGTGCCGCAGTGTAGGAAAAAGGGCAATCAGCTGTTTCTGTTATGATTAAAGGTAGACATTTCCTTTCACAGTCTGGCCATTTCAAAATTTGGTTCTTTTATTACATCCAGATGAGACTGAAGGAGGCTATTTGATACTTCTGCTTACTGTAGAAATATATAATTATGTCTAATAATGCAAAATACTATGTGAAAAATATAAACAGGAAACAGATGTTAGGTGAGACGTACAGATTCTATATAAAATTGAGCTGTATTTGAGATGCAATAAACATGAGCTGTATTTGAGACTAACGGGTTTTCATACTCTCTTTGGACTACAAGCTAATAATTTTATTACGAAGTGATGAAATGCAGTATACTTTCCGTGAAGTGGCCTGTAGGAATTTCTCAAGTTGCACATTTTAATTTTCAGTGAAATATTAAAATGAAATTAATCATCATCCTATAAATTGTAACATGAATGGTAGAATGACTATAAGATGGCTGGTGAATATGGAACTGTTTTGTTGTTGAGGATATAGAGTTTTTGTTTATTGGGGCACTAGCATAGTATTAGTAAACTCTTCCACTGATTTGCCTTGTTATGTGACCTCCTTGCATCTTATTTATCTTAAAAAGGATTTTAATTTTAGGCTCCTATAATTTAGTCATATTCATAATTAGTCTTTCATAATTGCAAATGATAAAAAATCATTTTTGATCATTAAAAAATTCTCCCGTATAAAAAGTAAGAGTGTAATCTTCAAGTTTAAAATGCAGAAATTTAAGTATAAACAGTCTAGAGTTGAGGTTTCCCTAGTGCCATATGCCAGGTCATTGAAAAAGTCAAAATGAAAATTATGCGTCTGTGTATATTGAATCTATGGCTTGTTTCACTGGAGCACATTAACTCTTGGTCAATTCAACAAAAAGTTACCAAACATTTTTTAAATATGAGGCAGAAGGGAGATTACTGGGGAGGGATACTAAACAATTAATAATGTACAGTGGGGTAATTGCCTGATAAAGACACGAGATACTCTAAATGAGAACAGGAAATAAATGATTAATACCTTGGGTACGTTGAGAAACAGGAGGAAGTGATAATTGAATCATTTTAGTAGGCAGGGTTGGCTTAGAGGTGAGCAGTTGCGTTCTAGGTTGAGGGAAAAGCAGTAGGTCCACTTTTGATAGGAACAAGTTTCCTGGGGGTTGGTGTGTGTTCAATGGTGAGAAGGGGCAGTGTGACTTGAAGCCACCAATAGGAGGCAGGAATGAAAAGAGCCTGAATCCCGGAGTGGAGTCTGGCCAACTAATTCTGGACTGCGTTTCATAGTGAGTGGTATTACACTTTTGTTTGCTGTTACCCCAGAATAATTTTTTTAAATGATTTATATTGATATTAAAATTTTTTCACAGTTTTCTTTTTTTGTTTTTTGAGACAGAGTCTCACTCTGTCACCCAGGCTGGAGTGCAATGGCACAGTCTCAGCTCACTGTAACCTCTGCCTCCCAGGTTCAAGTGATTCTCCTGCCTTAGCCTCCCTAGAAGCTGGGACTACAGGCACTTGCCACCACGCCCAACTAATTTTTTGTATTTTTAGTAGAGACGGGGTTTTGCCATGTTGGCCAGACCGGTTTCGAACTCCTGGCCTCAGTGATCCGCCCACCTTGGCCTCTCAAAGTTCTGGGGTTACAGGCGTGAACCACCATTCCCAGCCTCATACTTTTAAGAGGTGTAGTCTCTGGCATATTTTAAATAAGAAATTTTATAATGTAATCATTACATCACTCTTAAATATATTTAGTATTTACACTATCCTTTTTTTTCCTGGAACTCAAATTTCCATTGTACTTCCTCTATAGAATTTTATTTTATGTGTGTGTGTGTGTGTGTGTATGCATATTATATATATAATATATATTATATATAATGTATATTATGCATATTATATTTTATATATAATATATATATATTTTTTTGAGACAGCATCTCACTTCCTCACCCAGGCTGAAGTGCTGGGTGAGGTACAATCTCTGCTCACTGCGACCCCGCCTCCCGGGTTCAAGCAGTTCTCCTGCCTCAGCTTCCTAAGTAGCAGGAATTACAAGCATGTGCCACCACACCTGGCTAATTTTTGTATTTTTAGTAGAGACAGGGTTTCATCACGTTGGCCAGGCTGATCTCGAACTCTGGACCTCAGGTGATCTGCCCTCCTCAGCCTCCCAAAGTCCTGGTATTACAGGTGTGGGCCACTGCACCTGGCCAATTCAATATATTTTAAGCTTGAAAGTCTATCAATCATTGTATCATCTTTCTCTGCATCAAAATATATGTATAAAATAAAATACAAACATTATTGTATTAGAAGCCTCCAGATATTTTTAAGAGAAACATTTCTTTTGGATTGGATTGTTATTAAATTATTACTAGTATACATTTCACCAAACAGCATAAATATTAAAATTGTTTAAAATACAATCTTTAACGGCATGGATGTTGGGGGTGAATAGGCGTCAGAACTCTTCATGTTGCTTAAAAAAGGCAACTTGACATGTTCTGTGTTTGGTGACCTGATGACATTCAGTAAAGGGGAGAGGGAGGTGTGAGAGGATACACAGGATCAAGCCTTCACCACAGACAACCCAGGTTTAGGAAAGACTTCAAAGGAAGTTGAAGACCTGGAAATGGACTTCTGTAAAAATAACTCTCACCACCACTTTGTTCCCTCCAGGGATACCTACCCTTTGCCCATTTGAAGACTCAGACTTACATTACGGTTTATAAGAAAAAAATTGTGAGTTACACTCACAATATTTTAGTGCGAAGTTACGCTCAAAAGATGGACATAGCAAAATAAGAGACTTCTGAAGTTTGGGTGGGTAACACCAGAAATATATATTAATCCATGGGGTGTAGTGGATGAGGGCAAGAAATTCCGAAGTTTGAAACTTGGGAACTGAGCAGGAGGAGGCTGTCATGCTCTGACAAGGAAATATTGGGTTCATTTGTGAACTTCTTTTATATAATCAGTGATTATGAGAAATCAAGTTTATTTAGGAGAAAATAAAATCAAACACCCAGATGGGAGTATTCCATTTGTTTTTAGTTTTAATGAGTCATTTTGAATGTGTAATCATTGAAGTTGTAAGGCATTGAATTTCCCTTTCTTAATTTCACTCAGCCGAAGACGTTTCAGAATGTTAATTTTACTCAGTATAGCTTTATACTTCGTATATGTTATTTCATCTGGAATGCGTTCTTGCACTTTTTGACACTACGTCTTAGATACCCTTGCAAAATAATTCCCAGTTTTTTCTCTGATGAATTGTGCCCATTAGTGAATTCTGTGGAGACATGATTCTATGAGGATAGGGCAATAGCAATCATCTAAACATTATACAGAAAATCGTTGGTGGTCCCCATCACTCTCCATCCGAATTCACTTCAGCATAGTACACATTCTGTTAGACTCACCTTTGAAATGTCCTTTTCCCTAGCTGTCTTCTGTATTTTCAGTCTCTAAATTTGAAATATTAAAAAGTCAGGGTACTTGATGTGGAAATCACTTTTTCTCACCTAATATAGAAGGAAATTCTTATTTATTTATTTATTTTTGAGGCAGAGTTTGGCTCTCTTGCCTAGGCTGGAGTGCAGTGGTACAATCTTGGCTCGCTGTAACCTCCACTTCCCCAGCTCAAGCAATCTCCCACCTCAGCCTCCCGGATCCCTGGGATTACAGGGGTACACCACCATACCTGACTGATCTTTGTATTATATATAGAGATGGGATTTCACTATGTTGCCCTGGCTGGTCTCAAAGTCCTGGGTTCAACCAGTCTGCCTGCCTCCCCCTCCCAAAGTGCTGGAATTACAGACATAAGCCACCATGCTTGTCCTGAAGGAAATTCTTAACATGTAATAAAGTATACTGGATTTCCTTAATCATTGTTATTTAGACTTATGCTTATCTAGTTCTTTAGCCAGGTAAACATAAGGTATTAATAACGTAATTTACAACACATTTGCTCGTTGGAAAGATCTGATCATTGGAAACACAAAGAGAGTAGTGCAAAGCCTGTTCTTAAAAAAAAAAAAATCAACTTTAAAAATAAAAGACAACAGAAAATCCCAAAAGAACAAAATACAAAAAAAGAAAAAAAATCAATTTTAGTCTTACAAAAATTACAAAATTTAGCATCTCAGAATGCTGATGTATCAAATGATTTCTTTCCTGTGTTAGCCTTGGGCAAAACCTTGCAAAAAAGAGTAAGTTAAAGCTTTTTATTTGTAGAGACCACAGACTTTAACAGAAAGGGGGAGTTAAAAATCACAATTTTCCCTTCTAATATAAATAAATCTATATTTTTTAAATGCATAAAACTGTAATTTCTATTTCAGTAAAAAAGAAAACATTTATTAGAAACCTCAAGTCTTAAAAGTAAATTTGGCTTCCCAAATGGAACTTTTTTCTGATCTTTCTTTACATGCTAAAGGAGCTCTCTGATCCTATAGCTTTGGAGCTCATGGTGTTTCAAAAAGCAGGTTAAAATCTCAAAATATTCTGACAGGGTGTACTTAGACAAGCCGGCTTACCATGTAGTAACTAGAAATACTTTCATTTATGTTCCAATTAAAGAACTGACATGTGAAGACAATTTTACCAAGTGAAAACAATTTAAATAGAACAGAGATGGAATATGTCCCTTGTTGCCTTATTAAAAATGTATGTCTGTTTATCAGTTTGTACTTAAAATTCGTATTGATCAGTAGCAAACGACTGCAAAGATCCCATTAATATATTATTTAATTTTAAGTAACGTAATACGAACTATTTAACTTAAACACGTAAGACATTTTTTAAAAAAATCCACCCCTTTCTGACATAACCAAACTAAGGAAAATTTTGCAAATTGTGAAAATTGAAAATTATCTTTGACATATATAATATATGTTTTATATTTCAAAAACTATATTATATAGGCCAGGCACAGTGGCTCATGCCTGTTTTTCCAACACTTTGGGAGACCAAGGTGGGCGGATGAACTGAGGTCAGGAGTTCAAGACCAGCCTGGCCAACATGGTGAAACCCTGTCTCTACTAAAATTACAAAAATTAGCCAGGAATGGTAGTGCACACCTGTAATCCCAGCTATTTGGGAGACTGACACAGCAGAATTGCTTGAACCTGGGAGGTGGAGGTTGCAGTGAGCCGAAATCACTGCACTCCAGCCTGGGTGACAGAGCAAGTTGCCATCTCAAAAAAAAAAAATCCAAAAAAGCTATATAATATGTATCAAAGACTATTTATAATATACATAATACCTATATATTTTATGCCTTGTTTTAAAAAGACTACTCTCCACCTTTTTCTTCCTCTCCCACTCCCAGAAATGATTTGCTGTTAGTTAACACCTTTATGCAAATTAGTTTGTGCTATTCCTCAAGAATTAGTATATGTATAGAGAGGATTACAGGTAGATCAATCCATGGGAATGCTACTCTTGTGAGAGACATTTGATTGAGCCATGTCACGGGCACTGTGTTTATATTCCATTGCCACCATTTTGCCATGGACATGGTAATTAATTTCTCTGAATGTACGATGGAGTGAAGTAAAACTACTTCTAGGTTTTTTCTGAAGTTTAAATGAGACAAGGAAAGTAACTCAGTACATTGTCTAGCACATATAGATGCGAACTGCTATCATTACTGTTACTATTTCTGCTACTACATCTGAAGCAGAATATTTCCCTGATCCCTTTGCAGGCAGGAACCAGAGTGCACGAGTACTAGAACTGGCCAGGCACTTCAGTGTCCGCAGGGGCAGACTGTACTTGCTTGGTCCTCCTGTGTTCCACACCTCATGGGAGGGGGAGTGCAGGTGAGTGGATGCAGGAGCTGGGGCGAGAGCAGGGCCAGAAGATACCAATCTCCATGTGGGCCCTGCAGCAGCTTCTAGGGAGGTGCCCATGACCCCCGAAGCCCCACAAGGAGTGTTACAGTGCCCTTTTAGCTTTGCCATTCCCAGATGGCTTAAGTGTTAATAGCTCAGTGGAGAGTCAGTGTGATAGCCTTTTGCACTCACGCTCGTGGCCCCCAAGTTCTTGCCAGCCTCCAGGAGGAATGAGGTTGCACGAACAAATTACAGATGGTAAGTGCAGAGGATTTTATTACTGATGAAAGTGGCTGTCAGTGGGAAGGGGAGCTGAAAGGGGACGGATTGGGAAGATACTCTTCTCCTCTCAGAAGATACAACTTCAGGCTATCTCTCTGAAGTCAAGCTGCTTCTCTCTGACATCCATCCATAATCTCCAGTGTCCATCTGCTTCTCCTCTCTCTGTTGGCTGAGCTTGGGGTTTTTATGGGCACAAGATGTGGGATGGGGAGGGCTATGGGTGGTTTTGGAAAGGGCAACATTTGAGCAGGGAAACGGGGTAAGTTCTGATTTTGGGCTGTAGTTCCAGGCTTGAGGGTGGAGACCTCTTCAGGGACCTGCCCTTTTCTACCCAGAAATTCCCCACCTCCTCTCCCTGTCACTACTACTGTGTCACTAATAGTGCTGTAAATTGGAATAGGTTGGGGAGCCTTTTTTGTTGTTGTTGTTCCTCTGTAATCATTCCAATTAAATGACTTCTTATGGCCCGTTTTTCAAATACTTTTTTTTTAGGTCAATAACTTGTCATTGTACATATTTAGGGTACAATTTGATATTTCCATTCATATATATGTTGCATAATGATCAGACAGGGTATTTAGCTTGAACATCACCTTATACATTCATCATTGCTTTGGGTGTGGACATTCAAAAGCCTCTCTTGTAACTATTTTGTAATTATGTTCCATCTTCTTAAGACCTAAAGTCTTAAAAGAACTTTTAAGCTCTGCATGATGGCTCACACCTGTAATCCCAGCACTTTGGGAGACTGAGGTAGGAGGATCCCTTGAGCTTAGGATTTCATTTGAACCTAGGAGGTGGACTCTTCAGTGAGCTGTGATCACATCACTGTACTCCAATATAAGTGATGGAGCAAGACCCTGTCTCAAAAACAAAAACACAAGAAACAAAGACCAACAACTTTTAAGACTTCCCTTTCTCTACAATAAATTTGAGAGGTAGAGGAGAATTGCCCATCCCTCTTTTTTTCTTTTACCTTTCTTCTCTCTCTTTTTTTTTTTTTTTTTTTTTTTGAGACAAGAGTCTTGCTTTGTCGCCAGGCGCTAGGCTGGAGTGTAGTGGCATGATCACAGCTCACTGCAACCTCCGCCTCCTGGGTTCAAGCAATTCTTCTGCCTCAGCCTCCCAAGTAGCTGGGAATACAGGCACGCACCATCATGCCCAGCTAATTTATTTATTTTTTCTTTTTTTCTTTTTTTAAATTTTAGTAGAGACGGGGTTTCACTGTGTTGGCCAGAATGGTCTCAATCTCTTGACCTTGTGATCCGCCCGCCTCGGCCTCTCAAAGTACTGGGATTACAGGCGTGAGCCATCATGCCTGGCCCCTTCTCATTTTTATATGCTTTTCAAATAAAGAATTTTTTAATATCTATTTCTTCCATTTTCTCATCATAGCTCCAGGGACAATATTGTCCCAATGGTAATAACTTGTTCAGGAATGAGTCTAAGATGTTTTGCTGATTCTTATCTCTGATTCTCCTTTGTTTGTTGTTTTCATATTCAGATTTCTCTCTCCTGTTATGCTAATGTGGAAGCATTATGAGCCCCTTGAGTCTAAGTGCCTGGGTGATTTGGCCACTGCTTAGAAGAAAGGTTTTTTCTTCCTTCCTTTTTGGAGAAATTGAGCTCAGACCTAATGATCTATTGTCAAGAAATACTGTTAGCTTTATATGTTAGTCTTTGAAAATCATTTCACTTTTCTCAAACATACTGGTGTCACATATAATTTTACAATGTAGTTGTTTCAAGATGATAGCAAGACTAATGAATTTTTCTTTTAATAATGGTTGTTTTCAGCAATAATTAGTTTTTTATTCTATTTTTCTCGATTTTTCAAAATTTAAAGAAATATGCATTGCTTTTATGGAGATTTTTTTTACTACTTTGTGTGCACTACTCCCCACCGCCCTGGAAAATTAAAGCAATTAAGCACCACTCATTTTATGTGTCTTTTTTCTAAGAGAATGGGACAGGTTCACCCTTATAAGATACTATAAGCCCAACCAGCAAATGGACAATTCTCGCTTTAGAAGGACTTCAACAAAATCTGTAGAAATTGGTATATTTGATAAAAAAGTAAACAGGTAGAGAATCATTAAGTGATCTCCAAGTATACTTATTTTTCTAAATATACTTTTAAAGGTATGTAAGTGATATTATTACATTTAGAAAAGCCAGAAGAACTGATAGAGCAGGTCACTAGGTTATTTTATAAAATATACAGCCTTGTATTTTAAGACACTAGGTATATTATGTGTGTCAAAATCAGATCAAGTTAGAATTTTGAGAGTTTACTATTCATACAAAAGAAAAATTTATGAACCAGGAAGACCTCAAACTGAAAAATGGCGTGAAGTCTCAATTTTACGGCAGCCATAACACAATTTATAGACTGTAAAGTGGGGAGTATTTTGACCTTTTTCATGATTGGCTGTCCTTTATTCTTCTTTAAGGCAAACAAAGGTGTGTAAGCTGATTTGTCTGTAGCTGATTGGTTTAACTTCATTGTCTCAAAAGGACAAAAAGTTTATGTTTTTGTTTTGTGTTTGGGGTTATTATTTTGAGGAAATCAAGCTCTTTAGTTTTGGTTACCTATGTGCAGTGGCCCGTGTATCTAAACTGTGACCACCATTTTTATTTATTAAACACATGTTATCTTCTGCAGTTTGTCTGGGAACTTTTTATTTTTTTTCTTTTTGTGAAGGCTGAGTCTCATTCACTCTGTCACACGGGCTGGAGTGCAGTGGCACGATTTCAGCTCACTGCAACCTCTGCCTTCTGGGTTCGAGTGATTCTCCTGCCTCAGCTTCCTGAGTAGCTGGGACTAAGGCATGCACCACCATGCCCAGCTAATTTTTGTATTTTTAGTAGAGATGGGCTTTACCATGTTGGCCAGGCCGATCTTGAATTCCTGACTTCAAGTGATCCACCCACCTCAGCATCCCAGAGTGCTGGGACTGTAGGTGTGAGCCACCGTGCCTGGCTAGGAAGCAATTTTATCATTCCAAATAAACTCTACTTGGGATAAAGCCTTCTGTTGCTCATGTAACAGTTAACTTCTTCCTCCCCGTTTTACCTTCACAGTTGATAGACATTTCCATTCTAAGATTTATTGCATATTGGTTAAGAAAAAAGACACTGTACTATGACAAGCTTAGGTTCTAAATCCAGTTCTGCCACTTACTGCACTTGACTGTAGACACATCATTGATTTTATTTTTTGGGACAGGCATTACTCTGTTACCCAAGCTAGAGTGTAGTGGCACAGTCACGACTCACTGCAGCCTTGACTTCCTGGGCTCCCGTGATCCTTCTACCTCAGCATCCCAAATAGCTGGAACTCCAGGCACACACTACCAGGCCCAGCTATTTTTCTTTTTTTTCACTTTTTTGTAGACATGGGGTTCCACTAGTTGCCCAGGCTTGACTTGAACTCCTGGGTTCAAGCTGTCCTCCCACCCTGGCCTCCCAAAGTGTTGGGATTACAGGTGGCAGCCACTGCATCTGGCCAGACATACCGTTTTAAACGTCTTTAAACTTTGGTGTTTTTTATCCATAACATGAGTCTCCATCAGTGGATTAGGCAGAGTTCTCCCAAGAAACATACTGGGTTGTGTACATGTGTGTATGTGCATGCACATCTGTGTGTGTGTGTGTGTGTGTGTGTGTGTGTGAAGTGAGGGAGAATTCACCCTTGCTCTGCCATTGTGTTTAATTTGAGCCCTGGAAGGATTGGATGCTGCCCACCCATTGATGAGGATGGATCTTCTTTTACTCTGCTGATTGAAATGCTAATCTGTTCTGGAAATACCCTCACAGACACCCAGAAATAATATTTTATCAGCTATCTGTGCATTCAGTAGCCTGTCGACACATAGAATTAACAATCACAGTCAGTAAGGATAAACTAAGTTATACTGTGTAGTAAAATCACCTCCAAAATCTCAGTGACTTATAACAACAAAAATTTATTTCTTGCTCACGTTACGCACCCGTTGTATACTGGCTGAAGCTCTGTTTGCGTTTTCTCCACTTCAGAACTTATATGGAATTAAGAGGGGAAAAGAGACTGAGGGAGCTACTGGTTTGGTTTTTTTTGTTTTTGTTTTGGGACAGAGTCTCACTCTGTCACTAGGCTAGACTGCAGCGGCGTGATCTCAGCTCACTGCAACCTCTGCCTCCCAGGTTCAAGTGATTCTCCCACCCCAGCCTCCCGAGTAGCTGGGACTACAGGCATGCACCACCACGCCCACCTAATTCTTTTTGCATTTTTAATAGAGATGGGGTTTCACCATGTTGCACTCCAGCCTGGGCGACAAAGCAAGACTCTGTCTCAAAAATAAAAAAATAAAATAAACACAGATATTAGTTGAAAATAAATGTATTTGTGTGTGTTCCCCTTACCATTTTATCATCAGTATCAAGTATTGATCATCAGTATCAATATAATATCAGTATTATATTTTCGTCTTTATAATGTGAAGCCTGATGACTGGCTCTGACACTGAGAAGAGGTGGTCATGGTAAGGGGACATGAAGTCCTTTTACATTTCTGTGAACGCTAATTAGAGCAGATGTTTTGTCTCAACCTGTTTTAGCACAGATACTGAAAATGTTAACTCTTTGCAGTTTAGAAGAGAATTTTCTATTATAATTAAGTTATAGATCAGTTGAAAATTAGAATCTGTTTACAACATCCAATCCTTGTCATTTGGGTCATAAGAATTGGAAGTTTTCCCTTTTGCGCTCCCTCAGTCACTTTCTGATGCTATTAATGAGAATTTATTATTAAATTGCTAGAGTAAATGTAGGTACTAGTAATTCGCTTAGTGGCTGTTACAGTGCCATTGATGAAGTAATGGATGAAATATGTTCCTGGTCCTATTCTATCCTATATGACTTGGTAAGTGTTGGAGGTGACTCCAGAAATAGGATTTCCTAGAACACTGGCACTGGTTTTTTGAACATTGCCTAGAAGTTTTTGTAGGACTTATGCCAAAATAACCGTATTGATTAACCGGGACATTTTTATGTTCAGTCATTTATACATTCAACTATAATAAGTATCTGGGGCCAGGAATGGAGCAAGGGACTAGGGAAATGAACATAAACAAGATATACCCGTGGGATATGAGGACGTGTGGTTTCATTGCAGGATAGGGAGGTGAGTGCAAATACAAATCTATACGGTGTGCTTTGGCATAGAGAGTAGAGCCATCAACTGTCTAGAAAAAGACAGAAAAAACATATCGCTACAGCAGGGATGAAAGCATTATGCTAAGTGAAATAAGCCAGATACAAAAGAACAAATATTATGTGATTTCACTTGTAGTAGTTAAATTCATAAAGACAGAAAGTCAAATTGTGGTTATGAAAGGCTTGGGGAGCAGTGAAAGGAGAGTTGTTTAATGGGTACAGAGTTTTATCCTGGAGATGGATAGTGAATGATGGTTGTGCAACATCGACTGGACTTAATGTCATGAAATTGCATACCTTAAAATGGTTAAAAATCAATTAGGCTTGTTTTAGTATGTTGGCTCACACCTGTAATCCCAGCTCTTTGGGAGGCCAAGGCAGGTAGGTCACATGAGGTGATGAGTTTGAGACCAGCCTGACCAACATGGTGAAACCCCAGCTCTACTAAAATACAAAAATTAGCTGGGCATGGTGGTGGGTGCCTGTAAGCCCAGCTACTTGAGAGGCTGAGGCAGGAGAATCGCTTGAACCCAGAGGCAGAGGTTGCAGTGAGCCAAGATGGCACCACTGCACTCTGAGTGACAGAGCAATGCTCCTTCTCAAAAAAAAATCAGCCAGTCTCAGTGTCATGCACTTGTAGTCCCAGCTATTTGGGAAGTTGAGGTGCATAGTTCTCTCAAGTTCAGGGGTTTGATTCCAGC
This sequence comes from Aotus nancymaae, assembly GCF_030222135.1. Taxonomy (NCBI): domain Eukaryota; kingdom Metazoa; phylum Chordata; class Mammalia; order Primates; family Aotidae; genus Aotus; species Aotus nancymaae. Next base: position 17,746,434 of record NW_026988465.1, read on the forward strand.
CTGGGCAACATAGCGAGACCCTATCAAATTTTAAAAAAAAGTTTAAAATGATAAATTGTATGTGTAATTCAGAACATCTGAAATAGTTTTGCATGAAATATTTAATAAATTCTAAATCCCTATTTTTTTTATTCAATTGAAATAAGACTGGGCATGGTGAGTATGGTTACTGATACCTTAATACCAGCACTTTGGGAGGCCAAGGCAGGAGGATCACTTGAGCTCAGGAGTTCAAGACCAGCGAGCCTGGGCAACATAGTGAAACCCCGTCTCTAGAAAAAAATGTAAAAATTAGCCCGGCCTGGTGGCATGTGCTTGTCATCCAGCTACTCAAGAGACTGAGGTGGGAGGATCACTTGAGCCTAGGAGGTCAAGGCTGCACTGAGCCGTGATTGCAGTTTTGCACTCCAGCTTGGCCAGCAGAGTGAGACTATCTCCAAAAAAAAAAAAAAGAATGAAAGAAAGAAAAGAAATAAATCCTTAGATGTTACAATATGGTTGACCCTTGAAACCAATAAGTGAAGGAAGCCAATCACGAAAAAAGTCACATATTTTATGAATCTCTTTATATAAAGTTTCCAGAATAGGCAACTCTGTAGAGTTAGCAAGTAAACTAGTGGTTGATTCAGAGCTAGGCGGAGGGTTCGTGAAATGAGGGAAAATGGGGGTGGCTGCTAAACGGGTACAGGGTTTCTTTAGGGGAAGGAAAATGTTCTAAAATTAGATTGTGGTCATGGTTTTACAATCCTGTGAATATGAAAAATGTTAATTGTATAGTTTGAGTGGATAAATTGTATGGCATATGAATTATATCAAGCTATTTTTAAAATGTTTAAAGGGAATGGGATAGTTTATCTTTTTTCAAAAGTTTTTTTTTTTTTCCTTTATCATGTCACTTAAATGAGCTGAAAGCCACGGAGCAGGGTAAAGTTTAGCATTTTGAACCTGCATGTACTTTGTAACAAAGCTGTAATCAGAGAGGGCTTTCTGTTTGATAACTATCAGTGTGGACGTAAACGCATCTGAATGCAAGTGTCAACATATTTTATAAACCCTCACATACTGAGTGATTTCATCCTTGCTCAGGGGTCGTGCTAATCTTCTCTGTATCATTCCAATTTTAGTATATGTGTTGCCGAGGCGAGCACATACTGAGTGATTTTGTTATGCTAGGAATGTCTATATTCAAAACTAGGTAGAACGTAACAATGAATTTGATGACATAGGGCAATAAAAATGAAACTCAGCCATTGTTTTAAAAATGTATGCATACAGAGAACTGCTTTTTAAAATTAAGTCTGTTTTCATTCAGTTTATTTTTTTAATATATTTTAAGTTCAGAGAGAAAAACATTGAGATGATTATCACTTTGTAAGATGAGAACTCCATGTAATAGCACCAGATAGAAACACTGTTTTGTTAATCTGGCTAGCCATTCTCCAGTTCCTGCCTGTAAAATGGTTAGTATCTGTATTTTAAGTAGCCATGATGCATCAACCCTTCCATTATAAATGACCTTATATTAAAACAGATACTTTTTCCATGCTGGCTGCTACCAGAGTTCCTCAACTGCTCCCCTTCCATGTGTGCATACATGCCCACCGAATCTGCCCTTCCACTCAGACTCACCCTGCTCAGAGCACGGAGCTGCCCATGGCTGCCCTTCTTTCATCAGCCCCAATTTGAGCTAAATGCTTCTTTTTCCCTTGGTAAACCTGAGACTCCTCCCATCACTTGTAAATTACTTTCATAAGAAAATGCACTGTGGGCTGGGAGCAGTGATTCACACCTGTAATCCCAACACTTTGGGAGTCCAAGCTGGGGGGATCACCTGTCAGGAGATCGAAATCAGCCTGGGCAGTATGGTGAAACCTTGTCTCTACTAATGTACAAAAATTAGCTGGTTGTGGTGGCAGGCACCTGTAATCCCAGCTACTCTGGAGGCTGAGGCAGGAGAATGGCTTGAATCCAGGAGGTGAAGGTTGCAGTGAGCCAGATTGCACCAGAAAGAGAGAAAGAAAGAGAGGGAGAGAAGGAGGGAGGGAGGGAGGGAAGGAAGGAAGGAAGGAAAGAAGGGAGGGAGGGAGGGAGGGACGAGAGAGAAAGAAATTGGACTGTGGTTTCAGTCTCAAGCTTCAGCATATCTTTAGAAATATAATCCACGATGGCGCTACCTGTATTTAAAGTGTCTTGGTTTTTACAGGCATACTTAGAGATAGTGCAGGTTAGGTTCCAAACCTCTGCAAAATAGCAGATATCACCATAAAGCAAGTTACATGATTTTTTTGGTTTCCCAGTATATATAAAAGTTATATTTATACTATATTATAGTCCAGTAAGTATACAGTAGCATTATGTATAAAAAATACATACCTTATTTAAAATGCTTTATTGCTGAAAATGAGCTTTCAGCGAGTTACTGTCTTTTTGCTTGTGATGGGTTTTGCCACAGTGTTGATGACTATGGACTCATCAGAGTGGTGGTTGCTGAAGGTTAAGAAAGTAGCTGCAGCAGTGGAACTTCTCTCAAAATCGGAGTCAGCCCTCTCAAACTCTGCTTTATCAACTACATTTATGTAATATCCTAAGTGCTTTGTTGTCATTTCACCAGTGTTCACAGCATCTTCAACAGGAATGCATTCCATCTTGAAACCACTTTCTTTGCTCATCCATAAGAAACAATTCATCATCTGTTCAAGTTTGATGATGAGATTGCAGCAATTCCATCACATCTTCAGGCTCCATTTGTAATTCTAGTTGTTTTCCTGTTTCCATCACATCTGCAGTTACTTCCTCCATTGAAGTCTTGAACCCCTCAAAGCGATCCATGAGGGATGAAATCAGTGTCTTCCAAACTCCTGTTTATATTTATATTTTGTTCTCCTCCCATGAACCATGAATGTTCTTAGTGGCATCTAGAAGGACGAGTCCTTTCCAGAGGCTTTTAGTTTACTTTACCTAGATTCATCAGAAGAATCACTAAGGCAGTTATAGCCTTACAAAAATGTATTTCTTACATAATGAACTTGAAAGTTGAAATTACTCCTTGATCCATGGACTGCAGAATGGATGTTGTGTTAGCAGGCATGAAATCAATATTAATCTCTTTTTACACCCCCATCAGAGCTCTTAGATGACCAGGTGCATTGTCCATGAGCACTAAAGGAAAGGAATCTTTTTTTCCTGAGCAGTAGGTCTCAATAGTGGGCTTAAAATATCCAGTAAACCACGCTGTCAACACATGTGCTCTCACCAGGCTTTGGTGTTCCATATATGGAACACAAACAGAGTCAATTTGTCACAATTCTTGAGGGCTCTAGAATTTTCAGAATGGTAAATGAGAACTGGTTTCAACTTAGTCACCAGTTGCATTATCCCCTAACGAAAGAGTCAAGTCTTTTCTGTTCTCTGAAGCTTTGAAGCAAGGCTTCAAAGCCTTTTGTATTGACTTCTCCAGCTATCAAAGTCCTAGATGCTGTCATTTTTTAGTAGAAGGCTGTTTTGTCTACATTGAAAGTCTGTAGTTTGGCATAGCCACCTTCATCAGTGATCTTTGCTAAGTCTTCTGGATGATTTGATATAGCTTCTACTTCAGCACTTGCTGCTTCACTTTGCGCTTTTATGTTATGGAAACATTGTTCCTTAAACCTCGTGAACCAGCCTCTTGTAGCTTCAAACATCTGCAGTCTCCTCACTTCATTCAGCCTTCATAAAATGGAAGAGAGTTAGAGCCTTGCTCTGGATCAGGTTTGGGCTTCAGGAAACCTTGTGACTGATTTGATCATCTACCCAGACCGCTAAAACTTTCTCCATATCAGCGATGAGGCTGCTTGTCTTTCCCACCATTTGTGAGTTCTCTGGAGTAGCACTTTTAATTTCCTTCAAGAACTTTTCCTTTGCATTCATAACTTGGCTGACTGTTCCATGCAAGAGGCCTTTTAGCTTGTCTCAGCTTTTGACATGCCTTCCCCACTAAGCTTAATGCTTTCTAGCTTTTCATTTACAGTGAGAAACGTGGGACTTTTCCATTCACTTGAATATTTAAAGGCCTTTGTCAGGTTATTAACTGGCCTAATTTCATTATTGTTGTGTCTCAGAGGACGGGGAGGCCCAAGATTGGAAGAGCAGTGAGAACAGACACAACATTTATTGATTAAATCTGCCATCTTATATGGGTGCAGTTTGTCACACCCCAAAATAATGACAAGAGTAACATCGGAGATCACTGATCACAGATCATAGTAACAGATATAATAATAATTTTAAAAATCTGAAATATTGCAAGAATTACCAAAATGTGACACAGAGCTACAAAGTGAGCGCATGCTGTTGAAAACATTTGCCAGTGCACGTGCTTGACACAGGGTTGCCACAGACCTTCAGTTTTGTAAGAAACACAATCTTTGGGAAGCACAGTAAAATGAGGTATGCCTGTACTACATGTAATTACTCATTTGTTCCAGAAATTAAGGCAGGCTGATTAAACGCTTGTTTACCTTCTTGAATGGGTGTTTGTTTACCTGGTTGAGCCAAAGTGAAATATTCCTAAATGAAAGTTTGTCTTCCTATTGAAATTACATTTTACACCTCTTTTCATGTGTGTTGATGTAGTTGTAACCCACATCTGTATTTAAATGTTTAGTGGTGTGCTTAGCACAGTATAAGCTGTTGTAGAGATCCAGAGGGAAGAGTGAAATATAATTCCTGGCCTTATAAAGCTTTCAGTTCTGGAGATTCATTATCATATTGCCAGGAGGAACTAAGTAAACACTTTGGTCACACTGGGAACTGGTTGCTGAGAAGTCATAAAGGAAGAAGTTTTTGAAAGGTAAAGAGAGCACAGATTATCCTAAACCAAGAGTGCTGAGCAAGAAGAGGAATGGAAGAAAAAGCCAAACAAGAAATATGTCCTTGTCTCCTTGGGTATATTCATCTGTGTTAAGTCATGATTCTCTTAGTGGCAGAAACACAGACTTTAATTAAGGGGCAAGTGTATTTTTATTTTGTGTTCTGGCAGTATTAAGTTGCAAGGTCTGTAGTATGAAGCTAAAGATAATTGCTAGTGGGAAGGTTTATTTTGAGAAGCACGGGGGAGGTGAGGGGAAACCACCACATTTATCCTACTTGTGTGCTATTAGCATTGTAACTTGTAAATTGGCATACTGTAGCCGTGCACAGTTTCATCTAGTGCAGTATCCAGTTTATAGCAGGAGGCCACCCTGAGTGTTTCCAAGAGAAATTGCACCACCCTCTCTGGCCCGGGGTCATGTTTGCTGGTAAACCCCTTTCAAACCAGTCCCAGTTACTTCTCCTTCACTTGCTAGTTCGGAAACTAACTCATCAAAAAGCTGTTTTACTTACTGATGGGCTCCCTGGAATCCATATAAAATTGTGTTACCAGGTACTTAAAATACTTGCCAAAAGACAAGTATTAAAAAATTAGATGATTTACATATGGAGGGCTTACTTTGTAAGCACATAGTGGATTATCTTAATTTATGTTCACTGTAGCCCAGTAGCCCTGTGAGGGGAATAGTATCCCTCTCTCCATTTCGTAGATGAGAAGAAGGCACACAGCCTGAACGTGAAGTTTCATCTCACAAAGTGTATTACGTGCCAAGGTGTTACTTCTTACAATAGATATGTCTGAAGCTCTGAGTGCTGGCACTTTGATCTTAGTGCAATTATGTTTCTTACATTTCGGGGGGATTTTGCTGTTCAAGTGTGAAGAACCTGAAAGCCAGAGGATCGTAGCATGAGGCCAGCATATGTGCTGTAGGGTGTGTAATATGAGTGTGGCTCTACTTTGCCCAGCTCTAGGTGGGGGATATGGCTATAAAGAGCCTACCGAAGCCAGGCGCGGTGGCTCACACCTGTAATCCCAGCACTTTGGGAGGCCAAGGTGGGTGGATCACCTGAGGTCAGGAGTTCAAGACCAGCCTGACCAACATGGTGAAACCCCATCTCTGCTAAAACTACAAAAATTAGCCAAGCATGGTGACTCATGCCTGTAATCCCAGCTACTCAGGAGGCTGAGGCAGGAGAATCGCTCAAACCCAGGAGGCAGACGTTGCAGTGACCTGAGATCACGCCACTGTACTCTAGCCTGGGTGACAGAGCAAAACTCCGTCTCAAAAAAAAAAAAAAAAAAAAAAAAAGCCTACTGAATACCCAGCCCAGAAGTGTAAGTAACAGTTTCATGAAAGTGTATCCAGCTATTTTTCTATTAAGTAAGAAAATTTTCAAATCCAATTCCAATTTGGTAGTCTATATGTAACAAGGTTAATAGGGTATATGTACTTATTAATTCCTGATATAAAAAGTATGGATAAAGGATATCTATGAGTAATTTATTAGATAATCTGAATTCTTTAGTGAAAGGATTATTTTAAACAACTGCTACTAAGGTGACTGATTTGAGTTCATCTCTAGGCTTCCACTTTGGCTAAAATGCCAATGTTCACAGTCAATGGAAAGAAAATGGAGAAACAAAGGGCATGGTTGATCCATATGCATGACTGACTCTTGCAGAGCTAAGAGGTAACTGTGGAATTAACTGGCTCTTTGACTCCGTAAGATCCTTCAAAATATTGTTTGAAGGATGCAGTGAGGTAACAGATAAGAAAGTGCAATACTTTGAAAACTAAGAATCACTGGACACGTGTAAGTTGTTAATAAGCCGCTCCCTTTTTGAGATTTTTATTCAATTCTGGACTCTGAAAGGCCGTATGTACCTGCTCTCTCTTTCTTTTCACTTTTCTTTTTCTTTTTTCTTTCTCTTTCTTTTCTTTTTCTCTTTCTCTCCTTTCTTTTCCTCCCTCTCTTTCAAATCGAAGACCTGACACCTGCAGCAGTGGAGAAGGGCCACATCAGTCCGCTTTCCTAATGCTTGCATGAGTGGTGACATTACAGAATTTCACCTCTGTCACTCTTTTTAATTCGCCCCCTTTGTGGCCTTGGAGGAATTTTTAAACACTCTCTGAGTTTTCTAATTTGTTTCACTTAAATGTATGCTCTTTAACTTTGCAAGATACGTTCTTCTTTCTCTTCTTCTTATGCATCTTAAGTATGAATGTTAGGTGCCCAGTGGTGAAGTGGCTGGCCTCGCCATCTGGTCATATGCCTTTTGCATGATAGATACTCAAAAAATATGTGAATGAAATTTTTTAAAAAAGAAATAGGTGAGTTGTTGAGTTCCTTTCCTCATTTTTTAAAACAAATATGTCATTAGTCTTGGCATATTTGTATTTTAAAAAATGTGTTGATAGAGAGGGATCCAAGATGGCCTATTAGGAGCAGCTGAGGAGTGCAGCTCCCAGCGAAAGCACGGAGGGTGAGTGGACGCCGCATTTCCAAATGGATTTTTATTGCCCACAGACCAGGAGATTCCCAGGCAGAGGAGCCCCACGGGTCGCCAGCGTGGCTGGTTTGGCCGGTGCAGCTGTTTTGGCCGTCACAGCTGTTTTTGCCGGTGTGGCTGTTTTGCCAGTGCCCCGGTGCGGCAGTTCTCCATACAAAATACACGGGTCCGGGCGCCATTTTAGCTGGCGATTGGAGCTCTTGGGAGACAGAGTTGCCCATTCAACTGATTAAAAAGGGGACTGAAACAGGGAACCAGGCCAGGAGATTCCCAGGCAAAAAAGCTCCACGAATCTCAGCGTGGCTGTTTCAGCTGGCGCAGCGAGTCGCCACATGGGAAATCACGCAGATCCTGGCATCTTTTCAACAGACTGCAACACCTGGGAGACAGAGTTAACTGTTCAACTACAAAAAAACAAAAAAGAAAAGGGCTCTGAGGCAGGGAACCAAGTGATCAGGCTCAGCTGGTCCCACCCCCACAAAAAAACAGCAGTCGGAAACACTCTGGATTGAGAGTTTCACAGCAAGCACAGCTGAACCCGGATGGTCTAGCTCTGTGGGGGAGGGGCATCTGCCATTACTGAGGCAGTCCACCACTATGAAGGTAGTTTGCCATTGCCGAGGCAGCCTGCCGTTACAGAGAGAGTCCACCATTATAGAGGTGGGCCGCCATTGCTGAGGCAGTTCTAACTACACCCGTATAAACAGGACTTCAGGGAAGTTCACACGGCAGCTGGGCGGAGCCCACAGCAGCTCAGCAAAGCCTCTGCAGGCAGACAGTGACTAGGCTGCCTCCTCAATGGGCAGGGCAGCTCTGAAAAAAGGCAGCAGCACAACAGAAGCTCATAAATAAAACCCTAACTCCCTGGGACAGAGCACCTGGTAAAAAAAAAAAAAAAGGGAGTGGTTTATGAGTTCTGCTGCAGCAGACTTAAACATACCTGCCCAGCAGCTCTGAATGGAACAACGGAGCTCACATATCAGCACTTGAGCTCCTATAAAGGACAGACTCTGTCCTCAAGCAGCTCCCTGACCCCTGTATATCCAAAGAGTCACCTCATAAAGGAGAACTCAGACTGACATCTGGCGGGTATCCGTCAGGGACAAAGATAGCAGAAGAACAAACTGGCAGCAACCCTTACTGTTCTGCAGCCACTGCAGGTGATCCCCAGGCAAGCAGGGCCTGTAGTGGACCTCAGCAGTCCTACAGCAGAGGGGACTCACTGGTAGAAGGAAAACTAAGAAACAGAAAGAAATAACTTCATCATCAACAAACTGGACATCCATTCAGAGACCCAGTCTGAAAGTCAACAACTACAAAGACGACAGGTGGATAAATCCACAAAGATGGGAAGAAACCAGCACAAAAAGGATGAAAACACCTGAAACCAGAATGCCACTCCTCCTACAAGGGATCACAACTCCTCACCAGCAAGGGAACAAGGCTGGATGGAGAATGAGTGTGATGAATTGACAGAATCAGGCTTCATAAGGTGGGTAATAAGAAACTTCTGTGGGCTAAAAGAACATGTTCTAACCCAATGCAAAGAAACTAAGAACCTTGAAAAAAGATTTGACGAAATGCTAATGAGAATAAACAACTTAGAGAGGAATATAAGTGAATTGATGGACCTAAAAAACACAACGCAAGAACTTTGCGAAGCATACACAAGTTTCAGCAGCCGAATTGACCAAGCAGAAGAAAGGATATCAGAGGTCGAAGATCAACTCAATGAAATAAAACGAGAAGGCAAAATTAGAGAAAAAAGGATAAAAGGAATGAACAAAGTCTCCCAGAAATATGCGACTATGTGAAAAGACCTAATCTACATTTGATAGGTGTACCTGACTGTGACAGAGAGAATGAATCCAAGCTGGAAAATACTCTTCAGGATATTATCCAGGAAAACTTCCTCAACCTAGCAAGGCAGGCCAATATTCAAGTCCAAGAAATATAGAGAACACCACAAAGATATTCCTCAAGAAGAGCAACCCCAAGGCACATAATCGTCAGATATACCAGGGTTGAAATGAAGGAGAAAATGCTAAGGGCAGCCAGAGAGAAAGGTCGGGTTACCCACAAAGGGAAGCCCATCAGACTCACTGCAGATCTCTCAGCAGAAACTCTACAAGCCAGAAGAGAGTGGGGGCGAATATTCAACATCCTTAAACAAAAGAACTTTCAACCTAGAATTTCATATCCAGCCAAACTAAGCTTCATAAGCGAAGGAAAAATAAAATCCTTTGCGAACAAGGAAGTACTCAGAGATTTCATCACCACCAGGCCTGCTTTACAAGAGCTCCTGAAAGAGGCACTAAACATAGAAAGGAACAACCAGTACCAGCCACTCCAAAAACATACCAAATGGTAAAGAGCATCAACACAATGAAGAAACTGCATCAACTAACGGGCAAAACAGCCAACTAGCATCAAAATGGCAGGATAAAATTCACACATAACATATTAACCCTAAATGTAAATGGACTAAATGCCCCAATCAAAAGACAGACTGGCAAATTGGATAAAAAGTCAAAACCCATCAGTGTGCTGTATCCAGGAACCCCATCTCACATGCAAGGATACACAAAGGCTCAAAATAAAAGGATGGCGGAAGATTTACCAAGCAAATGGAGAGCAAAAAAAAGCAGGAGTTGCAATTCTCGTCTCTGATAAAACAGACTTTAAAACAACAAAGATCAAAGGAGACAAAGAAGGACATTACATAATGGTAAAAGGATCAATGCAACAAGAAGAGCTAACGATCCTAAATATATACACACCCAATACAGGAGCACCCAGAAACGTAAGTCAAGTTCTTAATGACTTACAAAGAGACTTAGACTCCCACACAATAATAGTGGGAGACTTTAACACCCCATCGTCAATATTAGACAGATCAACGAGACAGAAAATTAACAAGGATATCCAGGACTTGAACTCAGACCTGGACCAAGCAAACCTAATAGACATTTACAGAACTTTCTACCCCAAATCCACAGAATATACATTCTTTTCAGCACCACATCACACCTACTCTAAAACTGACCACATAATTGGAAGTAAATCACTCCTCAGCAAATGCAAAAGAATGGAAATCATAACAGTCTCTCAGACCACAGTGCAATCAAGTTAGAACTCAGAATTCAGAAACTAACTCAGAACCACACAGCTTCATGGAAACTGAACAACTGGCTCTTGGATGTTGACTGGATAAACAATGAAATGAAGGCAGAAATAAAGATGTTCTTCGAAACCAGCGAGAACAAAGACACAACCTACCAGAATCTCTGGGACACATTTAAAGCAGTCTGTAGAGGAAAATATATAGCAATAAATGCCCACATGAGAAGCAAGGAGAGATCTAAAATTGACACCCTATCGTCAAAATTGAAAGAGCTACAGGAACAAGATCAAAAAAACTCAAAGCCTAGCAGAAGACAAGAAATAAGTAAGATCAGCGCAGAACTGAAGGAGATAGAGACACAAAAAACCCTTCAAAAAATCAATAAATCCAGGAGCTGGTTTTTCGAAAAGATCAACAAAATAGACAGACCACTAGCCAGATTAATAAAAAAGAAAAGAGAGAATAATCAAATAGGTGCAATAAAAAACGATAAAGGGGATATCACCACAGATTCCACAGAAATACAAACCATCATCAGAGATTATTACAAACAACTCTGTGCACATAAACTAGTAAACCTGGAAGAAATGGATAAATTCCTGGACACTTGCATCCTCCCAAGCCTAAACCAGGAAGAAGTCGAAATCCTGAATAGACCAATAACAAGATCTGAAGTTGAGGCAGCAATTAAGAGCCTACCACCCAAAAAAAGCCCAGGTCCAGATGGGTTCACAGCCGAATTCTACCAGACATACAAAGAGGAACTGGTACCATTCCTTCTGAAACTATTCCAAACAATCCAAAAAGAGAGAATCCTTCCCAAATCATTTTATGAGACCAACATCATCCTGATACCAAAACCCGGCAGAGACTCAGCAAGAAAAGAAAACTACAGGCCAATATCCATGATGAACATATATGCAAAAATCTTTAATAGAATACTGGCAAACCGATTGCAACAGCACATCAAAAAGCTTATCCATCATGATCATGTTGGCTTCATCCTGGGGATGCAAGGCTGGTTCAACATACACAAGTCTATAAACGTAATTCACCACATAAACAGAACCAAAAACAAAAACCACATGATTATCGCAATACATGCAGAGAAGGCCTTTGACAAAATTCAATAGCCCTTTATGCTAAAAATCCTCAATAAACTAGGTATTGACGGAACATATCTCAAAATAATAAAAGCTATTTACGACAAACCAACAGCCAATATCATACTGAATGGGCAAAAACTGGAAGCATTCCCTTTGAAATCTGGCACTAGACAAGAATGCCCTCTCTCACCACTCCTATTCAATATAATATTGGAAGTTCTAGCCAGAGTAATCAGGCAAGAAAAAGAAATAAAGGGTATTCAATTAGGAAAGGAGGAAGTCAGATTGTCTCTATTTGCAGACAACATGATTGTATATTTAGAAGACCCCATTGTCTCAGCCCAAAATCTCCTGAAACTGATGAGCAACTTCAGCAAAGTCTCAGGATACAAAATCAATGTGCAAAAATCATAAGCATTCCTATACACCAATAACAGACTTAAAGAGAGCCAAATCAAGAACGAACTGCCATTCACAATTGCTACAAAGAGAATAAAATACCTAGGAATACAACTAACAAGGAACGTAAAGGATCTCTTCAAGGAGAACTACAAACCCCTGCTCAACGAAATAAGAGAGGATACAAACAAATGGAGAAACATTCCATGTTCATGGTTAGGAAGAATCAATATCGTGAAAATGGCCATACTGCCCAAAGTAATTTACAGATTCAACACTATCCCCATCAAGCTACCAATGACCTTCTTCACAGAACTGGAAAAAACCACCTTAAACTTCATATGGAACCAAAAGAGAGCCCACATAGCCAAGTCAATTCTAAGCAAAAAGAACAAAGCAGGAGGCATCACACTACTGGACTTCAAACTATACTACAAGGCTACAGTAATCAAAACAGCATGGTACTGGTACCAAAACAGAATATAGACCAATGGAAAAGAACAGAGGCTTCGGAGGCAACACAACACATCTACAATCATCCGATCTTTGACAAACCTGACAAAAACAAGCAATGGGGAAAGGAGTCCCTATTTAATTAAATGGTGTTGGGAAAACTGGCTAGCCATGTGCAGAAAGCAGAAACTGGACCCCTTCCTGACACCTTACACTAAAATTAACTCCAGATGGATTAAAGACTTAAACATAAGACCTAACACCATAAAAACCCTAGAAGAAAATCTAGGCATAACCATTCAGGACATAGGCGTAGGCAAGGACTTCATGACCAGAACACCAAAAGCATTGGCAACAAAAGCCAAAATAGACAAATGGGACCTAATCAAACTCCACAGCTTCTGCACAGCAAAAGAAACAGTCATTAGAGTGAATCGGCAACCAACAGAAAGGGAAAAAATTTTTGCAATCTACCCATCTGACAAAGGGCTGATATCCAGAATCTACAAAGAATGAAAACAGATTTACAAGAAAAAAAAAGCCCATTCAAAAATGGGCAAAGGATATGAACAGACACTTTACAAAAGAAGACATACATGAGGCCAACAAACATATGAAAAAATGCTCATCATCACTCGTCATTAGAGAAATGCAAATCAAAACCACATTGAGATACCGTCTCACGCCAGTTAGAATGGCGATCATTAAAAAATCTGGAGAGAACAGATGCTGGAGAGGATGTGGAGAAATAGGAACACTTTTACATTATTGGTGGGAATATAAATTAGTTCAACCATTGTAGAAGACAGTGTGGCGATTCCTCAAGGGCCTAAAAATAGAAATTCCATTTGACCCAGCAATCCCATTACTGGGTATGTATCCAAAGGATTATCAATTGTTCTACTGTAAGGACACATGCACACGAATGTTCATTGCAGCACAGTTTACAATAGCAAAGACCTGGAACCAGCCCAAATGCCCATCGATGATAGACTGGACAGGGAAAATGTGGCACATATACACCATGGAATACTATGCAGCCATCAAAAACGATGAGTTCATGTCCTTTGTAGGGACGTGGATGAACCTGGAAACCATCATTCTCAGCAAACTGACACAAGAACAGAAAATCAAATACCTCATCTTCTCACTGATAGAGGGGTGTTGAACAATGAGAACACATGGACACAGGGAGGGGAGCATCACACACTGGGGTCTGTTCGGGGGGAAATAGGGGAGGGACAGCAGGAGGGTGGGGAGTTGGGGAGGGATAGCGTGGGGAGAAATAGAAATGCCAGATATAGATTTTGAAGAGGAAGGCAGCAAATCACACTGCCATGTGTGTACCTATGTAACAATCTTGCATGTTCTTCACATGTACCCTAAAACCTAAAATACAAAAAAAAAAAAAATGTGTTAACCTGAACTTGGAAACTTTCTCTATTCAAGTATAAGGGATTATGGGATCTCAAATGTTTGCCTTAAATATTGCTGTTTTTCCCACAAATGTAACAAGGCGAATGTGAAACTTCTTTGAAATGAAGCAGGAATGGTGTTTGTTTTGGAGTACTGAAAAATCTTTCTCACTCTTTGGGCATATATGACTTTATGTCTTTTTTTGTCACCTAAGAGAAACAGAAAGCATGAAAAAATAATTCTCCTGTGGAATCCTCTAAAATCGATACAGAATTCCCAAATCTCATCATAGAATATTGCCAATTTGTGTTCACTTTAAGAGCCTTGGTGATTGGTCTATTTTCAGCTAGTATGTTTATTTGCTTGCGCTTGTGTTGATGTGTGGAAAACCATTCCACAATTTGTTAAAACGATTAATGTTTTCTCCTTCCATTTTTTTAAGGAAATGGCGAAAATCCTTAATCACCCCAGAGTCTACGCTTTTCTGCACATACCCGTCCAGTCTGCCTCCGACAGCGTACTCATGGAAATGAAAAGAGAATACTGTGTGGCTGACTTCAAAAGAGTAGTGGATTTTCTGAAAGAGAAGTAAGTCTGTTAGTACTTAAGAAAACAACCATTTCTTTTTTCTTTCAAGAGCTTGTGGCAAAAATGCCCTTATTACGGCCTTACAATTAAAGGTATAAGAGAGAAGGCGAGACTTTCGAAGCTTTCAAAGCCTTTAAGTCTCCTTGGCACCTTTGATGTGGCTTTTTCTTTCTCCTCAGTTTATATCCACCTTCCATCTGTACACAACACACCATTAATTTGTGTAAGATTGCCAGTCTTTTTAAGGTAATGTGAATTGTGATTATTTTTATACCTGACCTGGTGGATGGAAACTACTTTTGCTTTGCTCTGTGTAAATCTCCTTTAATGTGGCTTTTTGAAGTTATGAGCTGGTTTTGACATGGAGAGAGGCCAAATCATGTCACTAAAAAATAGATAATTTTCTACTGAACAGCATTTTTTAGAGAGTATCTGGAATGTCTCTGCTTTTACACCCAAATCCCTATAGTTTGCTTAAAGAATTGTGATTTACAAGGAGGTTTGAGGATTCTAATTTTTAAGGTTCAAATTGCTATTGACCAAAATTAAGGCATATGTACACAGTGTCAGACATGAATGATAATTTTGTTTCCCCAGAACATACTTGCAGCCCTTAATTATGTTCTTCAGAACGCTGCTCCTCATCACCACACATTCACTGCCTTCTGTGATTATGCTGGCCAGGAAACGGACGCGCTGGCCAGGGTCGCACAGAGCCTTCTCAAGTCAAGGACACTGTTATCCCCTCGGGGATATGTCATTTGTCTTGACATATTTGTGGCCTGGGTCTTCCTATTTTCCATAAATTTTTTCCATGGCTTTTTCCTCTGTTGTTTTTCTTAATTAAGATGCAACTTTTTATTTCCATCTTCTTGTTTATAATTATGTACCTTTGTACTGTGTCAGAGTACTGCATGGATATGATTGCTTTATACAAATTGTAAGCAATTATTTTTTCCACCTTAGTCATTTATCCTAACTGCATACGATCATTTTAAAATCTTTTTCTTTTTTTTTTCTTTTTACATTCTTCCATACCTTTCCTTTATATATCTTTCCAACTTTTTTTCACCTCTGGGCATTCTTGATTATCGTAACCACCAGGAGTAAAGCTACTTAGTGTACATTCAAACAATTATAGCTAATTGTCCAGATATTCAAATCAGTGAATAGAAAGTGTATTTGTTAACTATTACAGCCTTCAAAGTAGAAATGAAAAACAGATCTCTACCCTTTTTAATACTTTCAAATTTTCAACAGAGCCATGTAAGGCTAAAGAATACAGATTTGTATGTTATATGTCTGTTGTTGGCCTATGGCCCTTTCTTGCCTTATTCTGTTATTGCAGGCAAATTCGTCTCATATAAGAGAGTTCTTTTGGGCACGCTGGCACTGGTGAATGGCATATTTTCAAAATTTCAAGTCAGTTGCTGTACCTGTGAAATTTCTGCCTTGTTTGCTTATTACAGCAGTAGCAAATAAAAACTTCATACTTGTTACACAATATTTTCCCAAGTGTAGACATGCATCCCGTGTGCAGAATAGACTAGAACACTTTCCA
Organism: Aotus nancymaae; assembly: GCF_030222135.1. NCBI lineage: Eukaryota > Metazoa > Chordata > Mammalia > Primates > Aotidae > Aotus > Aotus nancymaae. The sequence continues at coordinate 17,762,441 of NW_026988465.1, forward strand.
GATAATTTGTTGCATTAATGTGATTAAGACAGGGTAAGGAATCAGCACCTCTCTTTTATCTGGATTTGGTTGTGGGCTTACTCAGTTGTTGGAGGAATCACTGTGGCTACTTAACCAGGCAACAGTTTCACAGCAAGTTAACGTTGTTCTGAACATCTGTTAAATCTGTTCCATCTTAAACAGTTCCAGCAGACTCCATGAGCTATATGGAGGTAAAAAGATGATTATGTCAGGTATTAGAAAATGGTCTCTTGGATTTCTTTGAATCTGGGTCCTTTCTTTGGATTCTGAGTTATCGCGAGGCATTCTTTTAGTTTTTCTAGAAGTATTCAACCAACTGGAGGATCCTAGAACGCACTGTGTGTGTTTCCCAGGGATCTCTAGTATTTCTAGCAATAAAAATATTAGGCATACCTGGAGAAGATATAGGAGCTGCCTGAGAAGACACTCCATCCCACACCCACCCAGCCATAATTTCAGTTTTAAGTGCCGTGAGTCACTTGGATTGCAGAGTATGAGTCTAGTCAGTTAGCGTCTTGGAGAGATTTTTAAATTAACTCTGTATTGTGTATCTACAGCAAGGGCAGAAGCAACGCTGGTATATAATTTCACATTTAGATTGTAAGTAAGATATGTCGGAACACTGTAGTGGACAGCCAGTCTGGTATGCCTGTTTATGTATAGCAGATGACTGAGAAAACTTCAGGTAACCTATTGTTTTAAAAAAAGAAATCAGATTATCACTGCCAATAAAGTGATCCTAGGCCTGGTGTGGTGGCTCATGCCTGTAATCCCAGTACATTGGGAGGCTGAAGCGGGTGGATCTCCTGAGCTCAGGAGTTCAAGACCAGCCTGGGCAACATGGTAAAACCCCATCTTTACCAAAATACAAAAAATTAGCCAGGCATGTTGGCTTGCACCTGTGGTCCCAACTACTTGGGGGGCTGAGGTGGGAGAATCGATTGAGCCTGGGAGGCAGTGGTTGCAGTGAGCCAAGACTATGCCACTACACTTCAGTCTGGCTGACAGAGTGAGACCCCATCTCAAAAAATAAAATAGGCTGGGCACGGTGGCTCATTCCTGTAATCCTAGCACTTTGGGAGGCTGAGGCAGGCAAATCACGAGGTCAGGAGTTCGATACCAGCTTGGCCAACATGGCGAAACCCCATCTCTACTAAAAATACAACAAATTAGCTGGGCATGGTGGTGCATGCCTGTAATCCCAGCTACTCTGGAGGCTGAGGCAGGAGAATCACTTGAACCAGGGAGGCAGAGGCTGCAGTGAGCTGAGATCATGCCACTGCACTCCAGCCTTGGCAACAGTTCAAGACTCCATCTCAAAAAAATTAATTAATTAATTTAATTAAATTAAAAAGTGATCCTTGCATAGTTTTAGAAAGTTCATTAGAACCATAAAATTATGTATTTTGTCTAGTCCATTACTTATGAAGAATAGTACAGCCTTACTCCCATGAGGACGGTATAATTATCTTTGCCCTTTAGTGAACAAGGGTTTTCCTGTCCTCTTAGGGAAGTCCATCTACCTAGTGAATAATTTCCAACTATTATGGTCATTTAGAAATAAATGAAATATTTTAGGCAAGGCACAGTGGCTCACACCTGTAATCCCGCACTTTGGGAGGCTGAGGTGGGTGGATTACCTGAGGTCAGGAGTTCAAGAACAGCCAGGCCAAGATGGTGAAACCTCATCCCTACTAAGAAAAAATACATACAAAATTAGCCTGGCATGGTGGTGCGCGCCTGTAATCCCAGCTCCTCGGGAAGCTGAGGTGGGAGAATCACTTGAACTCGGGAGGCAGAATTTGCAGTGAGCTGAGATCGTGCCACTGCACTCCAGCCTGGTCAACGGAGTGAGACTCCATCTCAAAAAAAAAAAGGAAGTAATAAAAAGAAAGAAATGAAATATTTTAAATAGTTCTTATATTTGACCTCCTTTCCCCTATAAAAACTGGTATAGCTTTGTGCCAAATAGATTAGTGCTTATTCTGGCAACACCAAAGTTTCACGACTTTCTTTCCACCCACTGGTCTGGATAACGGATCCAGCAGAAAATTGTCTTGTCCGGCCTAAAATTCAGTATAGTATTTTCACTCTTGGCTGATTTGTGCGTAACACTCATTCATAAAATGATCCTGACTTCAAGTGGTATGTTTCGTGCTTTCTTTTTCTGTCGGTTTTTAAATCCTTCCTAAATGGTGGCCTATTTCCTTTACATCTTTTATTTCCCCTAAAGTCTTTGAAGCCTTTTTTGTAATGTGCCTTTAATAAATAAAAGTCTCCAGCAATGTGAGGCTTCTCAAATGTTATGTTATAAGTTGTGGACAAGGCATTTCCTAATCTGTTTTCTTAAAAAAAAAATCTATTTTTTAAGACAACCTACAGCATTTAAGATTGAAATCCAAACTCTGGGAGTTTACCTGAGCTTTTAAACTGCTAATTCTGTGATATTGGTGGAGCCGTGATTCTCAAACAGTGGAGGTGAAATCCTTTTAATTAATTTTCTTTACTGTTGAAAATGGCCTGTGTTAGCTGGGAGCAATCTAAGTTTACATCTGAGCCAACTAAGCTGGTTCATTATTCTCTTCAGTTGTTTGAAAGTTGGCAGCCGTCATCACAACAGCAGCTGGGTACAGGATAACCTAGCAGCGTTGGCACATGTTGAGGCGTAAGGGAATTTATTAAATCATGCCACCTTTGCAAAGAAGAGTGTCTAAATGAATTAATAGACTAATTTAAAACAGCTGGCCATGAACAATCATATGACTTAAATTATTCTGTTCAGATTTATTAATCCAATTTAACATTAACTGAGTAATTTGATATTTTTATCTAAATGGGTAAGATGATTTTTTGAAATATATAATGGGATTTGTAGGCATAGGGGAAGAAACTATATAAAACAAAGCAAGTGGTGCAATTCTGGTTTTAGAAATAGTCTGTGTTTGGCTGCGTGCAGTGGCTCACATTTGTAATTCCAACACTTTGGGAGGTTCAGGTAGCAAGATCACTTGAAGTCAAGAGTTCCACACCAGTCTGTGAGACCCTGTCTTTACAAAACAATAAAAATAAAATAATTAGCTGATCATGCTAGTGTGCACCTGTATTCTCAACTACTAGGGAGGCTGAGGCAGGAGCATCACCTGAACCTGGAAGTTTGAGGTTACAATGAGCTATGAGCGTTGTACTCCAGCCTATATGACAGAGTGAGATTCTGTCTTTCACAAAAAGAAAAATCTGTGTTTTTATATTTTAAAATATGTGTCATATATTTTAACTATCATTCATTGTCATATAACTGATACCTCTTTTTAACTTATTGCTGAGATTTTTTTAGAAGTATAAAACAAGAATGATTCATTTTTTTTTCATGTAATTTTGAGAGAGTTACTTCCCAATTCAATGGTTTTGTGTTACGTTATGTTGGGGATGATATAATTAGGGTTCCTAGGGCCTTGAGGCATTAGACAAGGACTTTAAATGGGCCTCCATCATTTGAGCAGCAGTGAATTTATAGTCACTCTCCAACGTAAGCTGTGCATTAACGTATATTCAAAAAATGACAATATGCAGAATTCTTAAGCATGTGCTTTAATGCTGAGTAAAAGAATCTTTAAGTCCTCAAGTTCACACATTAAAATGTGAAAGAAACATGTAAGAATATCCTATGGGTAGATATTTAAGAAATGAAACAGTTTATATATTAAAAGACCTAACTGTCTAGACAAATTATGTTGCTAGAACTCCAATAGTTAACTAGATCTTTACTAGTTAACATCTCTCTCCTTCTCACTTGGTAAATCCATTTGGAATGAATTAATAAACAGTTCTGTTTTTACCCTCAAGTTGCATGGATCTATGTTGCATCTTACTGTGGCATCTCTGTGTCGATTTTTAATCCCCTCATATCATTCATTTTATAATTTGCCATTATCATTTCTTTATGTACTGTGTACTTCAGGGTTAATTTCTCTTGTTGCTTATAGAATATTAACCATTTTAGTACTGTGATATTTATTATTATTCTCCTAAGTTCACTACACCCAGAGATTGCCCAGTGAAATGCCACAGCTAATAAGCAATGAGCACTCACAGCAAAGGGGAATCTTTCGCGGGGCGAGGAGAGAACATTCTAGAGGGGAAGCAGCAGACTTGCAGACGAAGTTTCATCCTCTGATCTCTCCACTGTACACTCCTTCAGTGGAAGGGGCACAAGGGCATAAAGCCAGTATTACTTTGGCAGGATGATGTCTTTTAGTGAGTCATTGCGCTAACTTCTATCACCCAGCGTATCCTATGACCTACTTTTCCAGTCTGTCTGCAAAAATGATGCTAAACTATTAACATCCTGAATAACTTTTCTTTCCTATCATTAGTCCTGCTCATCCATGTGTGCCTATTGGAACACAATCTGATAAAAGCTATGTTATATTAAATGAGTATTTTTTTGTTCTGCCTTATTCACTAGTTTTAGTCCTAGTGGCCTGGATACATAAGCAGAATATTTGTCAGAAGACAAGAAAAGAAATGCAGAAAAAAAAAAAAAGAATGATTCAGCAAGGATTAGATAACTATGTTTTCTTCCAGATGCATTCCCAGATGTGTTTCTGTTCACTGAGTAACCACCTCCAAGATACTTTAGGCAAAATACTTCCCTGAAACTGTTTTCTGGCTTTATGTCATCCTTTCTAATATCTTTAGCTAAGTTGTTATTTCGGGTGCCCCTAAGGTCTTGTTCACTCTTTTTATCTCTTGCCAAATTTCTTTCTGAGGTAGTGAAGTTCTTTTCCCTTCTCTCCATTGCTACTTTTCAAATGAATATATATATATATTCATTTATATATATAAATGAATTCATGTGTGTGTGTGTGTGTGTGTGTGTATATATATATATATATATATATATACACACACATCTCATTGGATCCGTTATTTAGTAGAAAAACATATCTACTGTTTTTTCTTCTCCAATGTGTTGTTATATTTAGAAGATTATATGCTAGCTAGATGAGGACATGGTGTGCTAAATACTGTATAATTTGGGGGCTACCCCGGATTTGATTCACTGGTTTGAAGGCAACTGTATTTTATGTTGACTTACTTTCCATTTCCTTGTAGCCTGGTCAAGAAAGGAATCTTATTTTTCCTGAACTTCATTTACTTTGTATCCTTCCTTTATAATGTGGCTATGTTATTCCTTTCAGAAATCATCTTCCCTTAGTCTCCTATGCATTTTTCCTGTCTCAGTGGTATATCATAAACAAGGGTCAAATCACGTATGCACAAAGTTGTAGAATAATAGCATTTTTCTTTTTTTTGACAGAGTGCTTTCATATTCCACAGAGCTTACATATCATCTCATTATGTTACAAAAACTTAGCCAAGTAGGTAGGGTATTTCTAATTTGCATTTTATAAAGTAAATGTCAGGGTTTAGAATGGTTTAAAAAAGATTTTGTTCAGGCCAGGCATGGTGGCTCACACCTGTAATCCCAGCACTTTGAGAGCCTGAGGCAAGTAGATCACTTGAGTTCACGATTTCAAGAACAGCCTGGACAACATAGCAAAACCTAATCTCTACAAAAAATACAAAAAATTAGCCAAGCATGGTGGCACTTGCCTGTAGTCCCAGCTACTTGGACTGAGGTAGGAGGATCAGTTGAGCCCGGGAGGCAGAGGCTACCATGAGCCAATATCACACCACTGCAATCCAGCCTGGGCAACAGAGCAAGACCCTGTCTCAAAAAAAAAAAAAAAAAAGCACACAATGAATTAACACATACTGGAACTATACCCTCAGTTTCTACTGTGGTTCTTTTTACTGGTTTCAATAGCGTACATTAATTAAATGATATATATTTTTATCGATTATGTACTCAGACTAGTAATAAATGCAATGGTAAAAATACCAACAATACTTAAGATGATAATCCTAATAAAACAATTATTAATATTTCTGGGTGTTTATTTTTGTGCCAAGCACTACTGTTAAATCATTGTATGTCTTAGGTGGTGTAATCCTCAAGGCCCAAAGGTGTTGAGTAGTTTCCCAAAGTCATGCAGTTAGTGACAGAACCTTGATGAAAATCCAGACCAGGTGATTAACCAGCCATTCCTCATACCCATAGTGTTGTAATGTTGGTCTGATCTAAGGCATTTGGACACAATAAGATGGATTCAATTGAGGAGAAGAAATTTACATTGTACACTTAGAGGAGAAGATGAAGAAGGCATGCATGGGTGTTGAAAGTAGCTCTTTGGTATCTTAAGTACGACTTGGTAGAAAATGATGTAGTTGACCCAGATAGGGAAGTGAGAAAGAGGAGGAGTTTGGGTAGGAAAGTTGAGTTTTGATGTTAGACATGCTGAATTTTAAGTGACTGTCTGGAAAATCTAGGCAAGAACCCCCCTTAGGCTGTAGAAAATATGGGTCAGGAGTCAAGAAGGAAGATGAGGGTCTAGAGATAAATGATTGGGAGTGATCAGCATTTGAGTAGTAAATGAAGTTATGTGTGGTGAGATCATCCAGAAGGAAAAATGGAGAAGTCTAAAGAACACCAGTATTTCAGTAGTAATGGGAAAGGGAAAAGGATTCTGTGGCAGGTAAAAAGGCAGAGTCAGGCCCGTGAAGGTGGAGACCCAGGAGGAAATAATACCGCCAAGCCAAGAGACAATACGGTTCTAGGACAAGGAAAGGAATAAGGGCCAAATGTTATTGAGAGTTGCGTCTTAAAAGCAAGCACTGGGCTGGGGGCTCTGGAGAATATGAAAAAAAGAAAAGATGTTCTTAGATTACTTTCTTTTCCAAATACCATGAGTATTCAAAAGCTGTTGAGATGTACTAATGTCTAAAGTCAGAAATCTTCATGGTCCTTTTTTGGCTGCTGCATCCCCAGTTCCTAACACAGTGCTCCGTTTGTTGACACCCCCACAACTCTGCACCGTATACATGGCGGCAGGGGACTCAGGAGTAAGAAGCAGGGATAATACGTGTTTGTTGAATGAATGGAACTTAACTCTGGAACTAATAAGAGTAAGGCTTAGAGCAGTATTTCTTGGTCTGTTTTAATTAAAGTTCTCTTTTCATAAATAAGAAAATCCTCTGCTCTTTGCAGAAAAAGTGATACATTCCCTTTAATGGAACATAATGCTTTGCCTTCTTAGAGATTCTGTGTTCTGTGGACCCCTGCTGGCTAATAGCTAACAATAATTATTAGGCAATATTTATTGAGCCTATAATATGTTGAAAGCAGTGTGGTTTACATGGATTAACTCATTTAATTCTCGCAGTGGCACATATTACATACAAAATATTATTATCCCCATTTTAGGGTGAGGAAATTTAGGCACATAGAAGTTAAATAACTTGCCTGAAGTCGCAGAGCTAATAATTGCCAGAGTTCAGATCCAAGCTCTAGCTTGTGGATCTCCAAACTTTATTCATTGCTATTATAATTTCCAAATAGGCTAGTTTTTGGAAACAATAGGGATGATAATTTTCCAATTAAAATTGTACTACACTGTTAAGTAGAAAGTGTTATATTATACATGCCATCTCCTGGACATTTAATACAACATTCTATAGTCAATATCTCCTCCTTTTTACTTCCTCTCTCCATCCAGTCACTGGGTAAAGGGATTGATAAAGAAACTATGTTTGTAAAAACAGAACTACTATACACTCCAGCAGTCCCACTACTAGCTGGTTATCCAAAGGAAAGGAAATCAGTATCAAAGAGTTACCTGTTCCCCCACGGTTATTGCAGCACTATTCACAATAGCCAAGATAAGGAATCAGCCTAAATGTCCATCATCAGATGAATGGATAAAGATATAGCACACACCGGAATACTATTCAGCCATAAAAAAGAGTGAAATTTTGTCATTGGCAGCGACATGGATAGAGCCAAAGGTCATTATGTTAACTGAAATAAGCCAGGCACAGAAAGACAAGTACTGTGTGTTCTCACTCATATGCGGGAGCTAAAAAAGTTGATCTCATGGAGATAGAACATAGAATGATGCTTACCCAAGACTGGAAAGGGAGCCAGGTGGTGATGAAGAGAGGCTGGTTAAGGATACAAACCAATCTCTATAGCTAGGTATAAGGAAGAGGTTCTAGTGTTTGGGAGCACAGTAGGGTGACTATAATTAACAACAGTTTATTATATAGTTTCAGAAATAGCTAGAAGATTTGAAATGTTCCCAACAGAGGAAATGACAAATGTTCAAGGAATAGATATCCTGAATACTCTAATTTGATCATTACACTTTGTGTGCATATATCAAAATATCACATATACCTTCCACATATGTGCATAATATTACATATCAATTTTTTATGTAAAATTTTTAGAAAATGAAGCTATGTTTGAATGTGACCACGAGGAGAAAAACTACAAATAAAAGTAATGAGTGTTTTACCTGTAAAACATCTTTAATTGTAAAACTGCAGAGTTTCTTAAAGAAGTTATGTATATGTTTTAAAATAAAATGCTATGCCAGTGGTTGTTACATGTTGTGAAGCTATTACCCATTCTAACCTACATTTCAAAAACTTTAAGTCCTCATGTCTTCTTCCTACTTATCCTTCTTTCCTAGAGCCAAGTATATTAAGTCTCCAGCTTAAACTCCTGCCCATAAGCACCCTGTATTCCTCACCACAGATGCATTTCATCACTTGCTGCAGGCACGGGGAGAAAGAGTCAAGGATGGGTTCCTGTTGCCTCCGTGTGCTCATTCCTATCATCATTCTCCCATTCACTGAATCCTCATTATGGGAATGGTCCACTCTATAGGACCTTACATCCTTACTGAAAACCAGGAAGAAATCAAGGGAGAATGTACAACATGTATACTTTTGAATGTTCTACTGAACTTTGCAGTAATATCTAAAAGGTGCCCTAATTAAGTCAGCAGAAAATGATGAGAAAAAGAAGACTGGGTGATGTAACCCATAATTTTTTTTTTAAAGGCGAAATCTCAGATTATTAGATCTAACCAATTTAAATTCTGGAAATAAGATCAAAATGTCCCTGTGAATTAACATTAATTTTAAAAGAGATTAAATTTTACATTTATTCTACTAGTATTTATTGGTTATACACTGTGTATCAGATACTTGTTAGGTATAGAATATTAAGAGATTAGTAAAACTTGATGAGTGTCTTTTAAGGACTGGTATTCTTACGTTATGGTTAATATTATATAGATGTTTATAAGCCTGGATGTCTGGTAAGTGTGGTAAAACCCCAGTGTTAAATCTGGTATGGGAGGAACATAAATGTTTATTATATGCTTTTTATGGATGAGAAAGAAATAGTGAATTTACAGGTCTTTCATGAAAGTGAATCCCCTTTCTTTACACAATTATACTTTATAAGTTTCATTTTATCTGTGATATAATTAAATCTACCAGTGTAGGGAAAAGCTTTAACTAGGTTACATACACACATGCACACGTTTGCATGCACATGTATTTATGTATATAAAAGTTGTAATTTGATTCATCTGTAAGCAACAGAAAAAAATGTGGCCTAAAAAATAAAAGTTTATTTCTCAGCCATGTAAATGAAGTCCAGAGCTAGATGGTGGAACTCTGTAAGGCTCCAGCATGTCAGAGGTGTAGGATTGACCTTTCATCTCATGATCCAAGATGGCTACTTCATCTCCAGCCATCACATGTGCATTCCAGACAGTAGGAAGGCAAAGGGCAAACACGAGTGGGTGTTTCTTCCCTTTTAATACTTTCTGAAAGTCATACATGCCACTTTTGATGATGTCAAATTGTCAGAACTTAGACATGTGACCACACTTACCTGGAAGAGAGGCTAAGAAAATTTAGTGTTTAGTTTGACTTTTTTTGTCCCCCTTTAAAAACTAAAGAGTCTCTTGGAAAGAAGAGGAGATGAAATAGTGAGGAGCAATTAGCAGTCTTTGTCACGACGTTGGTCTACTCTTCTTGCTACATCAGAACTTACTCTGTCTAAGAGAGAGAGAGCCCCAGTCCCGTCTAGTTACCCTGTCCTCTTTTAAGTACATGATCTCTGGGTGGTGCTCTGAATATGTAAAACTCCCATTTGAAAAATGCGAGAATAAGAAACACATGGATTTTCAATAGGAATTGTTAAATCTTGCTTGGTGGAAATCCTGGAGTTTCTGCGCAAGCGCTGAAGGACAGTCTTTAGTACCCCATCTGGTGGCTGCTGGTTTTCCTGTGAGGGATACATACGCCTTAGTCCTTTGTCCTCTGTTGCTCCTGTCTTCTGTGCCCATATTTGAGGTGGTATTAGGGTGAATGCTCTGCTGAGTGGGTTCTAATACTGCCTTCTGGTACCAGCTGGAGCCCAGGCAATTGCTTTAGGGGTTGTACAGCAGCGGGCTGTGCATACCATCCTGCGTTTTTGGCTGTCCAAGTCCATCACAAACTTAGTAACCTGCTAGTCTGTTTCTGGTCAGTTCCATGAACAACTATAGCCAAAGGTCTTAACTGGGCATAGTTTTCAAATAAAGACTGTCTTTTATTTACTGGCCTCTGTCCCTCTGAACTTACTGATGACTCCCTTGATGTCATCTGAAGCACTCTCAATCCCGTCTCTGCCAAGAAACTCAGCTAACATATGATGGGGCACCAATCTTCTGAGGTGGCTGTGATACTGTAGCCAGTGCTTGTAATTGTTTTGCTTGGCGTTTTCAGACCTACAGACATCAAAATGAGAGAACCCTCAGTCAAATTTAACTCTAATTCACAAGGAGAGTGGTTTTCTTAGCAAAGCTCTTCCTTCCTTCTTTGTTTCTTTTCTTCTCTTTTCCTTTTTTTTTTTTTTTTTTTTTTTTTGAGGTATAAGTCCATCTTATTTCTTTTAAAAAATTTTTTACTTTTAAGCAAATTTGTATGGGTACTTAGCAAATGTGTATATTTATGGGTGCATGAGATAGTTTGATAAAGGCATACAGTGCATAATAATCACAGAGTAAATGAGGTATCTGTCACCTCAAGTAATTTATCATTTCAGCAAAACTGCTTTCTTTCTCAGCTTGCAACAAGCTAGCCCTAGTCTGACTTCCTTGTTACTAAGAGCAATAAGGAACCCGTTATATTCAACATTCTGGATATTTTGTAACATTTCTACAGCTGTAGACCAAGTTAACAACACTTGGACTGTCTTCCAAGGTTCAGCAGGGGCAGTGTGACCATATATTTTGCTAACATAACATTAATTAGCTTTCCAGCCTGCAATGAGTCATTGCTGCCCAAAGTGTGACAAATAAATGTCACACTTTTAGGTTCTGACACATATAGTATCCCACTTTGATTGGATTGGTTTGTGCTGTCGATGACCAAAAACACGAAACAAAGTCTCAGGCAAAATAGATAGATATGACTTTCTCACATTTAAAAAAAAAAAAAAAAGCCGGGCGCGGTGACTCACGCCTGTAATCCCAGCACTTTGGGAGGCCGAGGCGGGTGGATCACAAAGTCAAGAGATCGAGACCATCTGGTCAACATGGTGAAACCCCGTCTCTACTAAAAATACAAAAGAATTAGCTGGGCATGGTGGCACGTGCCTGTAATCCCAGCTACTCAGGAGGCTGAGGCAGGAGAATTGCCTGAACCCAGGAGGCGGAGGTTGTGGTGAGCCGAGATCGCGCCATTGCACTCTAGCCTGGGTAACAAGAGCGAAACTCCGTCTCAAAAAAAAAAAAAAAAAAGCTTAAGGTGTAGCAATCTTGTGCTGGTAGAACGGTCCACAGCATCAGCGACTCAGGATTCTGTCCTGTTGCTCACCTGTCCTCTGTCTTATGGTCCACTATGACTGCTGAAAGTTTAACCACCACGTCTGCAGTCCAGCCAGGAAGAAGGAGAAAGAGTTAAAGAAGAGTGTGCCCCACCCTGCCTTGAAGGTTACAGTCTTGGAAATTGTACATGACACTTCCACTTATATCTCATTGATTAGAACGTAACTGTCCCTAACTGCAAGGGAAACTAGAAAATAAAGCATTTCTTCCAGACATCCATGTATCTAGCTCAAAATCCATTTATATGGGAGATGAAGAGAATGGATACAGAGGAGCCACCAAAAATCTCCACCACAATAGGTAGTTCTAAAACGTTCTCATGTTGCAGGGTAATAACTTTCCCTAAAAAGAACTGAATTTTTTATCCTATCTCTAAGTATCTAATTATGTTCTCTTGAGTGTCAATACCGGATTTTGCACATGACTCAGTATTTGGTTTTTGTTCTCATATGGTGACAAAGTTTTCGTTTTTAAAAAAATGCTTATCTCCTAATTTAATCTCACAAATTAAACAATATGTTGGCAGATTATCAGCTGTCTATGTTGAATGACTATTAGAAAATTCCCTTTGATGCAAGACTTAAACAGATGTAACTGCTAGAGGTTTTTTCATAATATCAAACAGGAATTGGTGTTGTTTTAGTTTTCTCACGTCCTAGATTTCCTTATTATGTAGCCAACAATTGCCTCAGCCTCATGGTGAGGCCCATTTGTGTTTCTGTACTATCCAGGGCGTATCGTTTCTCCCACTGCTTCCATTAACAATTCCAGGCATCCAGTGCAGGTGTCCGGGACACTGGTGTTAGCCTGCTGCCGAAATTACTGAATAATTTCTTGTCAGAACAAAAGGGATGGAGAGGAAAAAATCAAATTTTTCTATTTTCTTTGCTTTCAACCCAGTGTTTCCTCTAATTTGTATGGGGTTACTTATGTGACCTGCTTTCATCAAGTCTGATCAATGAAATCAGTGTTTTTTTGTTAGTAGCCTTTAAAGACGTAAACAGATTTCTTTCCCCTCAATTATTATTTAGAGCAAAATGCTTTTAGTCTAACCATGTAAATAAGACCAAGCATTGACTTTCTTGTAGAAAATACTATTTTAATTCACTGTTCAACAGTGATTCTTTTTCCTGTAATTTCTCCTAATTCACGATTCAATCTTTTAATTATACATGGGAAAATGCATTATTCTTTTTGAGTTTTTTTCTTAAAAAAAAAATGTCCTTGCCCAGTTTGTTTTGACTCTTATCAATAATTCTGCTAATTGGGTTTCTTTCTTTTACCCCTTTTAAAGACTTTGTGCTTTCAAGAATCATGATAGCCGGGTGTGGTGGCTCACGCCTGTAACCCCAGCACTTTGGGAGGCTGAAGCAGGTGGATCACTTGAGATCAGGAGTTCGAAACCAGTCTGGCCAACATGGCGAAACGCTGTCTCTATTAAAAATACAAAAATTAGCTGGGCATGGTGGCATAGACCTGTAATCCCAGCTACTCAGGAGGCTGAGGGATGAGAATCGCTTGAACCCGGGAGGCAGAAGCTGCCATGAGCTGAGATCTTGCCACTGAACTCCAGCCTGGGTGATAGAGCAAAATTCTGACTCAAAAAAAAAAAAAGAATTGTGATATAATCCAGTTTTTGGAGGTGTTTTTCTACTTATAAAAAAAATCAATTTTCATCTTAACTTGTATAGTATAATCCCCCATATTAATATTTTCACTACCTTCAAATAATAGTTATATAATTACTAATACATATTGAACACTTAAAATGTATGAGTCGCTATTATATATATATGAACTCATCTGATTATTACAAGTCTATCAAACAATCCCAGTGAACCTCATTGATACCTACCTTTTATACATGAGGAAAGTGAAGCACAGAGAGCTCGAAGTTATATAGACAGTAGGCAGAAGAGAAGAATTTGAACCCAGGTTGCCTAGTTCCAGAGCACGTGCTTTTTACCTACTGCACTGCACTCTTCCTCATTGCGCACCCCCTGAAGAGTGACCTCCCCACACCACTTGCTGTCTCTGCCTTCCATCCACTCCCTGATCCTTTGTAATCTGGTTGCTGTTTACTCTGGGTTATCTGCTGTTGTTAAATCCCTAATTGTGGACTCTGGCAGGCAGTCTTTCATCCTTTGTTTTTACTTTCTTATGTTGGCCACGCCCTCTTCCTGAAATAAATTCATTTCAGTCAACAGTTCCCTGCCCCCATCTTCCATGCATCATCCGTGCATGCATCCATCCGTCTGTCCATCTTAGTTTTGGTGTTCCTCAGGCACACATCCAACCAACCACATCAGAAAGTTTTTTTGGACTTTCTTCTTACCTTCTCCCACCCAATGTACTCCGGCACCAGGTCCCCTCAGTGTATCTTCTAAATGACTCATGACCAACTTTGTCATGCCCACCATCACTGCCCTCTTTGAGGAAGTACAGGTGGGACATTCTCTTGAATTGTGTTGCCTCCCAATCTCTTTCATAACCCTAGGCCCACTCCTTCCAATCCACCCTTCACTTTGTTGCCAGAAATTTTCTTTCTAAAATAGAAACCTTGTATTTCTTTATCAGAATTCTTTCATAGCTCCTCATTGCCTGCAGTACAAGGAACAGTAACAGCAGCAGTTATATATACCATTGCCACTCACTGATGTGTTCTACCTGCCAGGAAGTATGCAAAGTGTTTTACGTAGATCATCTCCTTATAGCTTATCTCTCCATCATGGCACACACTGCATTGCTCTGTTTGATTTCATGCCAGTGTCCTCTCCTGGAGACTCCCCCATATAACGTCATGAGTATTTTTGTGTGTATAATTTCAGTGCCTGAAACAAACTCATTAAGTCTTTGTTGAATGAAGGGTTTCTTCTGGTGGCATTATAAGCAACTAACTTACATTTATAGGATGTGGTGACTTCAGAATCTTGTAGGAGAAGGAAATAGAATCCCTCAGGAAGTACAGCAAAGGCTGTGCTGGCTCGGGCCGAGTACTGGTTCTAGGTCAAGGGAACCAAACATCCTGTCACCCAGAACAGCCGCCTTTTCTAAGTCTTTATGAGCACATCATCACCTAATTGTAGCAGAATTTGGGGAATGAGCGAAGAAGATGACTATCTCTAGGGTTTGGTCCAGTACATACAGCCGGCTACTGGAAGTTTCACACCTGTATGCACCATATAGTTTAAGACAAAAAACTGCATTTTTTGAACCCAGGAGAATTTGAACCCAGGTTGCCTAGTTCCAGAGCTAGGCAGTAGATTCGGAATGTTTATTGCCTTCCTAGCTCTGGTTTGTCTAATTCTTTACTACTGACTCCGTACACTAAATGACAGTGATTTCATTGTTACTATAATTATAAAATGGCTTGTTCTTTCAAGCTATTTTATATTTCTTAAATGATCAACCTTTACACAGCATTGGTATCCCATGTTTAGCAACAAAAATTGTTCCTACTTTTCTTTCTTGGGTTTAATTTAATTTCTCATAAATTAAAATATATAAAATTTAATTTAATTCCTCCATTTCTGAGATGTCTTAAAGGGTGTAAGCTGAGGTTACCGACACTTTTAGGTCATGTTACCAATAGGAGTTTGACATTTATGTGAATAAAAATAATATCGAGTGTTACAGAAACTAATACAGCACTGCAAGGGCTATCACCCTCTATGCTTGAGGCCATAAATTGATTGCCAGCAGGGGTCAAACAGAAGGCTCTGCATTCTCTGTACAGCCTCCCTGGGGTAAACCACTGCGGTATTTGGTGTACCAGCAGAAAGGGCAGTATGAATTTACACCTTCCTCAAAACAAATTGCTGAAATATTCACCTCTTACCAGAGGTATGGATTCATAGCACTTCTTATTGAATAGCTAAAGATAGAGTCCAAGGTTATTTTTCCAGAAATAATATCAGGCCAGGGAAAATAAATTTAATAACTTTGTCAAATGTATGCAGTCAGGCTTTCTTTGATCCACTCTGGTATGTTCGGGTCATATTTCTGTTTTTTTTGCAGGAGCTCCTGTGAAAATGAACTAATTGGGTGCTAATTTACCTAAAACAGAGTGCTAATACCAAAGCTGATTTTTGACAAATGTGTGTATGTTGCCATTTTCACTGATGTCTATTTATTTCATGTCACCTTATTGGAAAGTATTCTTATTAAAATGAAATTCCTTTAAGCATTGGAATAAGCTTCTGCCTGAGTAATGGAAATTATATGGAGATATAAAATTGAAGCATTGCCTACCCTGTTGCAAATATGACGACATTGGGGACTGTTGATCTTTACTTTCCTTTTTAAAGGAAAGAGTGAAAGAAAAAGGGAAGGAGAAAAATTTGTTTCTAATAGGGTTAACACCACAGCTTCTAGGATTTTTAAACAGTATCATATAGAACACTAGTGTCAGAAAAGCAGTTTTACTTTGGAGATAAAATATTTATTGGATAACAAAGAAACAAAAGAGACAGAACCGACCTTTATTGGCCTATAAGGGAATAATACAAGTTTGTACATTATTATTTGTTTTCAGTCATTTCTTGTATGATTTGTTGTAGTGTTTTTCTGTGGGAAGGTAGGTTGTGACTCCTTTTGTTCTCCACTTCTTTACAGGCTATTTAAATGAAGTTGTATCCTATAAAGTAGGTTTATTTTCCCTGTGGTAAAAGGGAGGACATACGTGGCCCACCTTGTTTTACCTCCTTTGCTTTGTCATCTGTCATGCTCCTCATTTGTTATTTATGTATTTGTTTAGAGATGGAGTATTGCTCTATCGCCCAGACTAGAGTGTGGTGGCGTGATCTCCTCTCACTGCAACCTCCACTTCCCACGTTCAAGCGGTTCTCCTGCCTCAGCCTCCCAAATAGCTGGTATTACAGGTACCCGCCACCACGCCCGGCTAATTTTTATATTTTTAGTAGAGATGGGATTTCACCATGTTGGCCAGGCTGGTCTCAAACTCCAGACCTCAAGTGATCCACCCGCCTCCCAAAGTGCTGGGATTATAGGAGTGAACCACTGGGCTGGCCGGTCCTCATTCATTGTTAGGTGGTGGTAGGTTTTTTTGTTTTTTAACGTAGCTGATTTATTTTGTCCTTGCCTTGAGTTATTCCTTTTCTCTCTTTCTTGCTGTCTTGTTTTTAAGAGAAATTATTTCTACAGTTCCCCATTAGTTACAGCACTGCAAATGTATCACTTTCTTTTTTTAATTAAGATCCCGTCTGCTATTCTGTATACTGCTGTGTCAGGTGCTGTGTTTAGAACTCGAGTTCCTAGAGGAATTTTGTCTTGCATTAAAAAATAGACTTGAGGCTCTATAACACAAATATTAGTAGTTTAGTCTGTGATTAGATAAATGACAGTTAAATAATACCTTTGCCAGAAGCCTGAGGGGTTCACACTGTTGCAGCGGTAGCCTGTGGTTCTGCTCTTGTGAGTGATTACTGTCTTGTGTGGTATGCATTACAGTGATTTTCAAAATTTTTTTCTTCATTAATTGGATATATATAGAAATCATCATCCATGCAGCAATAGGCAAAATATAACCGATTTAAATTTATGCTTCAGAATGTTTCATATGCTCACAAACCACTAGGAGATGCTAAATAACAATATGGCTATTTAGTTTACTTTTTTCAACTAGCATTGAGGAAAGAACCCTAGAAGTTGCTTCCAGCTTAATTTTTACCTTTTTATTTTTTTTTATTTAATAAATAAAAATAAAAGGGTAAAAGAGACAGTGGCCACTGTCTCTTTTGTTTCTTTGTTATCCAATAAATATTTTATCTCCAAAGTAAAACTGCTTTTCTGACACTAGTGTTCTATATGATACTGTTTAAAAATCCTAGAAGCTGTGGTGTTAACCCTGTTAGAAACAAATTTTTCTCCTTCCCTTTTTCTTTCACTCTTTCCTTTAAAGAGGAAAGTAAAAATTAAGGGATAAGATAGTTTTTGCCAATTAATATGGTTATGAGCATGTGGAATT
Organism: Aotus nancymaae; assembly: GCF_030222135.1. NCBI lineage: Eukaryota > Metazoa > Chordata > Mammalia > Primates > Aotidae > Aotus > Aotus nancymaae. Next base: position 17,780,243 of record NW_026988465.1, read on the forward strand.
AGAATACAACTTAGAAGTCGTAGTCTGTCTTCCTTCATTTTTGCTTTTTTTTTTTCTTTTTTGAGACGAAGTCTCACTCTGTTACCAGGCTGGAGTGGTGCAATGGCACAATCTCAGCTCACTGCAACCTCCACCTCCCAGGTTCAAGAGATTCTACTGCCTCAGCCTCTCGAGTAGCTGGGATTACAGGCGTGTACCACCACGCCCAGCTGATTTTTTAATATATGTATTTTAAGTATAGACAAGGTTTCACCGTTTTGGCCAGGATGGTCTCGATCTCTTGACCTCATGATTCACCCTCCTCGGACTTCTAAAATACCAATTTTCATTTGCTTGGAGAAGTTATTTTCTTTCTCTCTTTCACATGTGTGTAATGGCAAGGTCAGTGTCTGGTTTTCCATGACACCACCTGGCTGCCATAAAAGGCTTGTCCACTCACAGTGTTAGACAGGAATGTATGTTGGTTATGTTAGAAATAACCCCATATCTTCAACTACTTTTAGCTGTTTTTGACAGAAAAGAACTCTAACAGAGTTCACAGGTTCACAGGTACTATTATGTACTTCTGTCCTTCTTTTTTCTTTTCTTTTTTTTTTTCTGAGACGTAGTTTCACTCTTGTTGCCCAGGCTGGAGTGCAATGGTGCCATGTCAGCTCACTGCAGCCTCTGCCTCCTGGGTTCAAGTGATTCTCCTGCCTCAGCCTGCCGAGTAGCTGGGATTACAGACTTGGGCCACCATGCCCAGCTAATTTTGTATTTTTAGTAGACATGGGGGTTTCTCCATGTTGGTCAGGCTGGTCTGAAACTGCTGACCTCAGGTGTTCTGCTTGCCTCAGCCTCCCAAAGTGCTGGGATTACAGGTGTGAGCCACCGCACCCGGCCTTTTTCTTTTCTTTATTAAGAGTTAGGGTGTCACTATGTTTCCTAGGCTTGTCTTGAACTCCTGGGCTTAAGTGATCCTTTTGTCTTAGCCTCCCAAGTAGCTGGGATTACAGATGTTTGTGTGTGCCACTGTGCCCGATATAGGTAGTGTTAAGTAAGAATGAAGAGCCGGAGAAAGAATGCTAAGTAACTATCTTACGAACCCAGCCAGGTAGTTACAGAGGTACCGAAGTGAGGTACTGTCAGGATTTTCTTCCAAGCAAGAACTTCTGTGTGGGAGTAATGAAAATCAGAATATTGATGATAGAGAATTTAATTAGCCCAGTAATTGAGACCACAGGCATAGGGCCAGATAAACTGATATACAGGTTAGATAGATAGATTAAATCCTGTCTTTATGATGTGTGGACCAGGTTACTTCACCTCTCTTGCCTTGGTTTGCTTTGCTGTAAAATGAGAGTGATTATACCCTTTCTTTAAGGTTTTTTTTGAGAATTGAGATAATTATATGTTAAGATGGGCTTAGTACAGTCCCCAGTAAGTACTCCTTAAATGATTGCTGCTACTTTTTTATGTAATCATGCAATATTTATAACAAAACAACCACAACACAGAACAGAGTCAATAAATGATACCTCAAAGATAAAGACAAAAATGTGTTGCAAATTAGGTGGAAGACAGCCCGTTTAATCTCAAATGCACACAAAAATATGGAGGAAAAACATATTCAATATATTTTCATTTTCTTTCTAGAAGCTTTTTTATAAAATGCCCCTAAGTTGAAAGTATAGTTTAGTGAGCAGAACTCACCCAAAAGATTGGAAAAGCAGCGTAAATATGTAATAATTACATATGAATTGAAACCCATTAATGTCTCTAAGAATGATGCTATCATTTGGGGTTGTCAGAGTTGAAATTAAAGATACATTTTTTCATAACCAGGGTTTTCATTGCCATTTCTCCCCCTTTCTTTTTTTTTTTTTTTACCTCATCTAGGGTAGCACCCCACACACTAATTCAACCCCCAGTAGTGCCAGCCCTCCAGACACTTTAGTTGTTCCTCTGATAAATGTCTGTTTTCCTGGAATATCTTACAGTCCTTGTCGCCGATGGTCAGTTTAGCATGAACTCACCGTCTTTGAAGTGTTGTTGGTTGATAATGTGTGGGAACTTATCTTTCTTAAGTATAATTGGCATTTGGCTGGGGTATATAATGTCTTAAAGCAAAAGAAGAAACAACAGAATAGGTCAAGAACTCTCAGGGGACAATGTTCAAGATCTTGTTTGGGAAGGAATCGCAGCAGTGGTGGCTGAGCCAAAGGCTGACCCACCAACACATTTCAGCAAAGCTCCCAGGATATGGAGAGGTAGCAGCCACCAGCACGGCCTCCTCTTCCAGGTCCCGAGGTATGAAATTAAGTTGCATTTAAACATCAGAGTTAGTTCTCTAATCTTCAGATAGTGTGAAACCTTAACTGATTCCACTGTTTGGTTAAAAATAAATAAAAATAATGTTTGTCCCAAGTTGTTCTACAGGTTCACGCCTAGCCATAGAGTTAATTTTGACATTATTTGCAGTGCAGGGGGTAAATTATCTTCAAAACTCTCACGGATTGGCTGCTGCCCAGACTCCTGAGAGATGTGATCAGTTTCAGTTAATTCTAAACAATAGATTGTGGCATGAACTCAGCTAAGTGGCGGGTTGACTGCACCCAAACTGTTGATTTAAGTTGTCAAGAGAGCTTGACTCATGCTTGTACTTGACACCAGTTTGGGTCAGCTGGCTTAGCTGTAAACCATTACCAGTAAACTCTGCTCCTTTTGTGTGTTAGACGGGAAGGGGCATGGCCCCTCTGGTCTCGGTCTCTCTCCCTGAGCTCACTGCTGACTCCACGGCCTGGCTGGGAGGCTCTTTGTGACTTTTACTGTGCTCAGACTTTAGTCTCTTCACCCCTCTCATGCACGTCAGTGGGTTCTAGCCATAGGCCTGAGGAACTCCAGTATAGTATGTGCTTTGTGTATGTACTTTCTCTTCATTTCTAACTTTTGTTGGCGATGTTTGATGGGAAATGCATTACTATTCACTGTACCATAATCCTTATCTGTGCAGCACTTGATGCTGTTCACAAAGAATTCATATTGTCCAATATAGTTTAGACTAGGGTAGGGCAGGAATTACATTGCATCAGCATTAATCATCCTTGTTACCTTTTGATTAGATCACTCAGGTTAAATACTGGTTGGAAGAGTGATCTAAAGTTGAAGGCATGAGGATAAATGTAGGGAAAACATTAGCAGTTTGCTGAATGTAAGGTTTTTTTTTTTAAGTTTGAAGATGAATGTTTCTCAATTCATAATTAATTTTTTTTTACCATTAGCCTTTGAACATTAGTAGTAGCAATTTAGTTTTATTTAGTTTGTCCACTCATACAAATGGAAACGTGTTACCTCTTAGATACTAGCTTAAATTTATTTACTCCAAGGTGGTTTAAAGCCTGTTTAACAAACATATAGATATGTTTGTTTCAGTAGGTCAGATTTAAGGATACCTTAATTTAGTGATGAGGTGCTGTGAAGGTCTGAACCTGGGAAGGTGAGCCAAGGTGGCTGTAACCTTACACTTTCCTGTTAGTACCTGGCTCACAGTCTCAGGAAATCTTGAGGGCAGTGTTTTGATATGAATTGCCTTTGTGTTCTTTCTGTAAATTAGTTTTTGGTATGGAAAGCTCAAGTCCTGTAAGTACATAAGTCAAGTGTTTTTCTTTTTCCATACCCCTATCAAACATTGTACACTTATCTCTTTCCTTTTATAATTTGGAAAGTCTCCAAATCATTTAAATGATATGCTTCTCAGTTGTGGATGGTTCTATTTTCTAATGACTATTTTGTCTTCTAGAGAATGTCTGCTAAAAGTCTTCCTGATTTTTATTTTACTTTCCAATTTGGTTTTCATTTATCTTAGAACAGTGTGCAGACTTTCACTGAGAATAGAACAATAAACAGAATGGCACAATGTATTTTTATTTACTGTAGATCATACCCATTTACCTTTTTCATGGCCAAATGGGAACAAATCCATCATGGCTCTTTCATCACTTTCTGTTGTGCCATTCACTGTAGTGGGTACGTTAGTTACTCACATGGTGTGACCTAGGAAAGGGGAAAACAGTCATTTTTCTTTGGTGTACATACTGTCATCAAATGAGGGGAAACGGTCCTTGGTTGAGGAAAGTTTCATGAATTTAAATGTGTACCATTTCCTTTATTATTAATTTGTAAATAAATATATGATAGAGATAGTAAAATAATGAAAGGTTTTGGCAGTTATATATAAGCCAAGAAAATAATAAGAAGTACCTATTTTCTTGTATCTCACACATTTATATCTGCTAGGTTACACTTTACTATTATGAGATGAGGATTCACTTTAGAGATGAGACAATAATATAAATATTAAAAGCAATATTCTTTTCTAGGACAAAGTATGGAATGGTTTCATAGGTGACATGAGCCTGTGCAATGTTGACGTATTAATAGAATGTATTTATTTATACCCACGCACAGAAATTGAAATATTTCATAGAGAGACATGTAAGAGGTTACAATTTTTTTAAATGCATCTAAAGAGGCCAGGCTTGGTGGCTCACACCTATAATCCCAGCACTTTGGGAGGCTGAAGCTGGCAGATTGCTTGAGCCCAGGAACTCAAGACCAGCCTGGGCAATGTAGCGAAACCCTGTCTCTTAAAAAAAAAAAAAAAAAAAATTGGTTGAAGAAATCAAGAGAAAGGGCACAATTAATGTGGGAAAAATGAGATGATTAAAATGATAAGATTACCATCAAAAATACATGTCCTCCAGCCTTATACACTTGTTAGACTTCATATTTGATTACAGACTTTTAGAAACCAACGCAAAGAGGGAAATACTATCATTAACATGCTTTACACAGTCTGTGAGATAGAAGTGTCTGAGACCAGGAACACAGCTATTCCTGCTACTGAGATGGGAATGAAAATTCTGCCTGTGGCCTGTCTTGTAATAGTTACTGTCCTTGTCACTGGGCACATGGGAACTACTTTCCTTTCTTCTTCATTGTAAGTGAGGGTGCCAGATCGCAGTTCAAAAAAAGTCCAAGTACAGAGTCTTTTCCCAGCACACCTTAATTCAACAACAGATTTAGACCAGCTGGAAGAATGAATTGATGGTCCCCTACATCTTTCAGCCACTTACCCGCTATTTCTCATGGCTCTGTTTTTGATAAAACATTGGGTAGCCGAAAACTTGATATTGTATTATCTGAACAATATTTAGGCTAAAAATGTATTTTGTTGCCAAATAAGGACAGAACCATAGGCTTTAAAAAAATCCACTTGTCTGATACAACTTTAATCAGTTTTTACAAAGTTGATATGAAAGAAATCATTTTAAAAACTACTCTGGTTAAGTATGGCTTACACAGTCAGTCACCTCTTCCGCATCCTTCCTCCTCTCCAAAATGCTCTTTATTTTTTATTTTACTATAAAAATGGGCTAAGATAGTCTTTGATCAGGGTCATTCACAGTCAAACACACTGTTTTTCTTATTAAACGTACCCTTTTCTGTATGCAGGGTTATATGTTTCAGTTCAGATTCTCTTAAACACTTAACATGTCTGCTCTAGTTTTGTAGATTTGGTTTGGTTTAGCTTGTTTATTTTTATTATATACTTAATCAAATTTTAAAGAAATGCAAAAGTGGATGAATAGTCTTACTTTTCTTCTTTTAGAGCTTTCAGGCTGTCCTATCTGACTTCTCTTTCTGTTTGGAGGCATGGAGATTTTGGTTGGTTTGTTTGGGGGTAGGAATGTAATGAGTAGTGAAATGAAGGTGAACAGAAAGAATTTAAACTGTTATTTTCTCTAGGTCCTGGAAACTGAAGCTCTTAGGGCACTCTGAGTATTTAGGTGCTCTAATTATTCTCTTTGAAATAAATAGTAGAGTGATTTTATAAACCTCCGCTGCTACTTCTAGCTGTAAAGAAGTTTATCGAGAGAAAGAAAGGTTCATTCTAGACTTCCCTCACTAATTCATCTGCTTGCTTCTTGTTGGTTTATCTTACAGACCTGGTACAACCTTATAGGAAAAAAGAATACAGTCCATGTTAAATTGTAACTGCTTATATTGTTCTCTGAATTCACAGCTGAAGTCCTATTAATTTGTATTCCATTTCTCCCATCGATGTTTTGAATGAACATTTGTGTGATTCAGTCTGGTCCATATATTTATCATTTCTTAGAGGTTACATAACATTTTATAGACATTCTTTTTTTCTGCTGAGTCATGTCTCATTTTTAAACATTTGGATTGCTTTCAGTTTCTAACTGTCATGCAAGGAGTGTGGCTGTGAGTTCTTTTTCCTTTATTTGAGGTTGATATCATAGGAGCAAGTTAAAATTAAATAAATACATGTAATATTGTTGCAGCTAATATATTAACATTAGAAATACAAAACTGATAGAGTCCAGTTGTATTTTCTGTTCTGTATGTTCACTGTAAGTACACTGTATATCTTTATATATTCAAAATACTCTATCATTTTGCTCATTTTATGGAATTCTTTTGAAATAGGCTGTAGAAACATTTGATTTGGGGTCAAGAAATAAGTTTCTTGTTGCTGTCAGTTGGAAAAACGGATGTTATCTCTCCAACTTCTCTTTGAGTCTGACCTTTTGAATGAGAGGACTGGATGAAAGAAACTCTGCGGTTCACCTTTGCACTAAAATTTAATCATTTTAATAACTTGCTACATAGTTTTACTATTTTAAGTGATCATACAGGTTTATTTTTGCATTTTTGCTTTTATGATGTTTTCGTGGCCTTATCTGTAATTTAATACTGAGTCACAGTCAGGAGGGAAACAATCAGTGTTTTTATTATTCTTATGAAAAAAGGCAGACTTGTGATACATTTCCCAGGAATTCATTGTAGAGAATAACGGAGACTGCTTGGGTATGAAACCAGACACAATTGCGGTCTTAGCTAAGATGTTATCAGAGAAAATTGTTTGCCTTCCAGACGCTTCAGGTTGTTTGGTTGTCTTTATCTGTTATTGGACATGACTTTATGAATTATTTTGTCCATTTACAATAATGACTGACTGCCCAGGGTGCCCAGAAACCTCTCAGTGAGCCTCGACCCTCCTTGTATTCTCTCTTCTTCTTCATCCTTGTCAGAAATTCCCATCACTTGACTTCTTCTCATTCTCTCATCTTCTGGCTTCTGCCTGGCCTGGACCTCATGGTCCTCCGTTCTAGGGATGCCTTTTATAATAGCTTTGGCATTCCTTTAATTCTAAACCCACTCATCTCCCAGCCGTGGCCCTACCTCCAGCACCCATGCCCCCCCCACCACCTCCAGGTTGCTAAAACACCTAGCTGAAGGGATTGTATTGTTTAATCTCCATGGAGCCACCTTTGCTGTTCCTCAGTCTGTTTCCCTTTTCAGTACATTCTTCCATATTCACATTAGCCATATCAAATCTTCTTCCTCCACTTCAAGTATAATACTCCACCTTTACCTAACTGATTCTCAAGAACAGGAAAGGACCTCACAAGTGCCACCTCCTTCTCAGCCCCAAAATGCAATTATATATTGGCCATTGTCTTCATTCTTCTGCCTAAGAAGTTGTTGCTCCCTTCTTCAGTGGATTGAAGTAGATTCTAATGGACAGGGCTGTGGTTTGAGTGTTCCCTCCAAAATTCATGTTGAAATGTAACTGCCACTGTGATAGCTTGAAGAGAGGGAATTAGGTAACCACCTCTTAAAGCCCTCATTAATGGATTAATGCTGTTATCGCCAGAATGGGTTAGTCTTCATGGGAGTTCAGCTCCCTTTTTCTACCTCAAGTGCTCACTTGCCCTTCTGCCCTCCACCATGGGATGATACGGCATGAAAGCCCTCACAGATGCAAACGCCATGTTTTAGACTTCCCAGTCACCAGAACCAAGAGCCAAGTAAACTTCTGTTGTTTATAAATTCCCCAGTCTGTGGTAATCTGTTACAGCATCAGGAAACAGGCTAGTGTAGGTGGAGAGGTAAGACCAGTGGGAGTCACAGATCCGGAGAAGTGAGTGTAGATCACGTGCTAGAAAACAGAATCATTTGCAATAAGAGCCTGTGCAGAGTCAGCCAAAGACTTTGGCCTAGCAGTCTGAGGTGGAGCTCACTGGACCCATGGTGCTAAGTAGAACCAGAGAGGAAGATGTAAGGGTAGACTAAGTACAAGAGCTGAGGAGGAGTCAGAGAATCCAAGAACAAGGCAGGTGGACCCAGATACTAGAGAATCTGAAGAAACCTGGTGTGTTAGGGTCATCTGGGCTGAGTGGAATCACAGTGGTGAATGGAAGCCCAGGGAGTCTGTCAATACCTTGTCTGGAATGTTGAAAGAAATTCTTAATTGGCCATTTTTCTCTAACACTGGCTTACCTCCTGCATTTTCAACAATAATAATATGTAACATTTAAGGGTTTGCTCTGTGCCAAGCAGTATAGAACTGTATAGACATTATCTCTTTGATCTTGACAACATTCAGCTAGTGGATTTATTAGTCTGCTCACGCTACCATAACAAAAATGCCATAGTCTGAGCAGCTTAAACAATAGAAATGTATTTTCTCACCATTTTAGAGGCTGGATCAAGGTGCCCAGATCAAGGTGCCAGCAGATTCTGTTTCTGGTCAGGTCTGTGTTCCTGGTTTGCAGATGGCTGCCTTCTTCCTGTGTCCTCCTCTGGACCTTTCCTCTGTGTGTGACATGGCGGGAGAGAGCTCTGATGTCTCTTCCTTTCCTTATAAGGACACCAATTTTATCAGCTCAGGGCTCCACCATTAAGACCTCATTTAACCTTAGTTACCTTAAGGTGCTATCTCCAAATACAGTCACATTGAGGTATTAGGGCTTCAATATATGAATCTTAGGGGTACATAATCCATCCGTAACAGCTAGTTATCTATTATCCTCAATTTGTAGACTAAAAAATAGAGAGTTAAAGTGGCTCAAGGTCACATAAGTAGTTACCAAGTAGTGCTGCTAGACTTTTTAACCTGAATGTTCAATTGGTACTTCAAATTCAGATTGTCTAGGATGGAAATCATATTCCCTGCTCCAAGCAAACATCACATCTTCAAGATCTTATTGTTTCACTTCATTGTACTTATGCTTTCAAAGTTACCAGGAGTTAAAATTTGAAGATGCCGAGCATCGGGCTATTTTCCTTCTTTCTCCTCACATCAGACATCTAAGTAAACGTCACTAACTCCTTCTTCTTCTTCTTTTTTTTTTTGACAGAGTCTCACTCTGTTGCCCAGGCTGGAATGCAGTGGCACAAACATGGCTCACTGTAACCTTGACCTCCCCAACCTCAAGTTACCCTCCTGCCTCAGCCTCCTGAGTAACTGAGACTACAGACATGTGCCACCACATCTGGCTAATTTTTCTATATTTTTTACAGAGACAGGATTTCTCCATGTTGCCCAGCCTGGTCTCATACTCCTCCTGTGCTCAAGCGATCTTTCCACCTCAGCTTCCCAAAGTGCTGGGATTATGGGCTTGAGGTACCATGCTGGTCAGCTCCTTCTTTCTGTAATGTTGACCAATCCCTTAATGAAGGAGAGAAAAGGGAAATAAGATGAAAGTAAAAGTAGAGAGAGAGGAGTCGGAGTGACAAAGGTGGTCATGGCAAATGGGATCTAATTAAACTAAAGAGCTTCTGCACAGCAAAATAAACTATCTTCAGAGTGAACAGGCAACTTACAGAATGGGAGAAAATTTTTGCATTCCACCCATCTGACAAAGGTCCAATAACCAGAATCTATAAGGAATTTAATAAATTTGCAAGAAAAAAACAACCCCAACAGAAAGTAAGCAAAGGATATGAACAGACACTTATCAAAAGAAGATATTTATGCAGCCAACAAACATATGAAAAAAAGCTCAACATCACTGATCATTAGAGAAATGCAAATCAAAACCACAATGACCTGCCATCTCATGCCAGTCAGAATGGCAATTATTGAAAAGTCAAGAAATGATAGATGCTGGCAAGACTATGGAGAAACAGGAACACTTTTACACTGTTGGTGAGAATGTAAATTAGTTCAACCATTGTGGAAGACAGTGTGGTGATTCCTCAAGGATCTAGAATCTTGGATCTTTGACCCAGCAATCTCATTAGTGGGTATATACCTAAATGAATACGAATCATTCTACTCTAAGACAAATGCACACACGTTTATTGCAGCCCTATTTACAATGGCAAAGACATGGAAACAACCCAAATGCCCATCAATGATAGACTGGATAAATAAATGTGATATATATACACCGTGGAATACTGTGCAGCCGTAAAAAGGAATGAGATCATGCCCTTTGCAGGGATATGGATGGAGCTGGAAGCCATCATCCTCAGCACACTGACACAGGAATAGTAAACCAGACACCTCATGTTTTCACTCACAAGTGCGAGTGGAACAGTAAGAACACATGGACACAGGAAAGGGAACAACACACAAGGGCCACTGGTGGTGGAGGTGGCAAGGGGAGGGAAAGGATCCGGACGAATAGCTAATGCATGCGGGGCTAAAACCTAGACAACAGCTTGATAGGTACAGCGAACCACCACGGCACACATGTCCCTATATAGCAAACCTACACGTTCTGCACTTGATCCCAGAAGTTAACATTTTTAAAGAAATGAAAAAGAGAGATGGTCATGGAAAAGCACTATTTGCTTAGAGATTTTCTCTAAAACCTCTGTTTTAGGGTTCGCCCTTAATTATAAAGACGGTATAATACGTGAGTTGCTTTCCCTAACTTCAAGGTTGTGTGACGATATCAGCATCAATTTTCCATCAAATCTTTTCTTTAGATGCTTTCTTGGATTCATCTGCTTCTATGTCATGACAAATTTTATTTGTATTTCTTTATTTTGCAGTAGGGAATGCATGCATATGGGGGAAAAGTTCAAAAAAGTTTAAAGGGATACATTGAAAAGTCTGTCTCTCGGCTGGGCGCGGTGGCTCAAGCCTGTAATCCCAGCACTTTGGGAGGCCGAGGCAGGCGGGTCACGAGGTCAAGAGATGGAGACCATCCTGGCCAACATGGTGAAACCCTGTCTCTACTAAAAATACAAAAATTAGCTGGGCATGTTGGCATGCACCTGTAGTCCCAGCTACTCAGGAGGCTGAGGTAGGAGAATTGCATGAACCCGGGAGGCGGAGGTTGCAGTGAGCCAAAATTGTGCCACTGCACCCCAGCCTGGCACCTGGCACCTGGCGACAGAGTGAGACTCTGTCTCAAAAAAAAAAAAGTCTCTCACGCCAGCTGCTCTCTCTGGGGGATTTTAAGAGGGGGCAAGAGTGGATTCATTCGCTCTTCTGGCCCATTCTTTCTTCATTGAAGCTGATGGTGTGTGGGTGGCTGGCTGTTTCCCTCATTTCAAACTCTGTATTTGTTTTCTATTGCCATGTAACAAAAGTGCTACAAATTTAGCAGCTTAAAGTAACCCAAACGTATTATCTCCTGGTTTCTGTGGACAAAAGTTTGGCTCTGCATGGGTCAGACTTCTCAGAGTCTCACTGGGGTGAAGTCAAGGTACTGCTCAGGGCTGTGCTGTCATCTTGGGCTCAGGGTCCTCTCCCAAGCTCACTGGTTGCTGAGAAAGATCATTTCCTTGCAGTGTTTGATTGAAGTTCCTGTATTCCTGCTAGCTGTTGGCTGGGACCGTTCTCAGGTCCTAGCAGCTCATTCCCATGTGACCCCCCACAGAATCCTCTACAACATGGATATCTGCTTTTTCGAAGCCAGCCAGAGCATGTCTCTCTGACCTTGCCTTCTGCTTGCAATAGTAAGAAGCACTCTGCTTTTATTAAAGGCTTCACCTGGTTAGGTCAGGCCACAGGAAAATCTCCTTACCTTAATGTCCGCTAATTTGTACCTTCAGTACATCTGTAAGATGCCTTCACAGCAACACCTGCATTCGGCTTTGGTTGATTAACTGAGGCAAGATGTCAGCATACTTTGAGCTGGGAGTTTGTGGACCATCTTAGAATTCTGCCAACCGTTTATGGTTTATCTTGAGCTCTGAGGGCCAGGCCTGGCTTTGATATAGTGGAAAACATCTTGGAAGGGAGAAGTCAGGATTGGGAGTAAGTAGAACTCGATGGAGTTGATTGTTTTCGTGATGTAATTGGCTTGTAAGTCTGCCCTATGCTTTAGAGGTACACAACCCCTTTACCTCCTGTGTTTTTAGCCCGTAACAAACCCAGTCTTTTTCTGTGTTATTTGCATGACTTTGGACTTCATTTGGAAAATGCTTCAATTCCCCTAAGTTTCCTGAAGGTGTGGAGTCATCTAACCCTTTGTTCCCCCATTACCTATACTTTGTTTGCTGACGACCATCCTGGTTTATGCCTGTTTTCCTGGTGTATTTTTTAATAGTACCTCACTTTCACTGAATAGTGTCCGCATTCAGAGGGTAAGTTACACAGACACAGTATCCATGCCATGTAGACTCCTGCATGCCCTATCTTTCTGAGCCCCTCTTCCCACCATCTTAATGCTATTTATATACTGACAACACCCAACCCATGGATCTCTGACTCACTCCAACCAGATTTCTGATTCACCCACTCCTGGCCCATTTTGTGCCTAAGTAGCAAGTGAGCCTATTTTGGTTTTTTTTTTTTTAATTTTGGTAGAGATGGGATTTCACCCTGGTGCTCAGGCTGGTCTCTAACTCCTGGGCTCAGGAGATTCGCCCACTTTGGCCTCCCAGAGTGCTGGGATTACAGAATGACTCACTGCGCCTGGCTATTTCCCCTCTACTTCTTTACTCCAGAAATGTTCTAAACAGGGGAACTCTGTCTGTTTTGCTTAAAAAAGTTACTTCATCATTCTTCCTTCGCTAATCTCCCAAATAGAGCTGATTATAATACCTATTCTCACCAGTTTGTTAACAAAATTAAGTAATGTTCTGCATAACAATATTTCAGTCGATGGCAGACTGCATATATGTTGCTGGTGTCATAAGATTATAATACTGTATTTTTACTGTACCTTTTCTGTGTTTAGATACACCGATATTTAGCATTGCATTTCAGTTGCCTGCAGTATTTAGCAGAGTAACATGTCACACCTGTTTGTAGCCCAGGAGCCATAGCCTATACTATTTAGCCTAGGTATAAAGTAGATTTATGTAAGTACACTCTGTGATGTTCGCACAACAGCAAAGTCACCTAATGACACATTTCTCAGAATGTATCCCCATTTAAGTGATGCATGCCTATATTTCAAATACTTAAATAATTCCTGACCCGTGGTAGTCAATTTCAAAATGTTTGTAAATGTTTGTTGCTGAAGAGTATCACTTTAGAGTTATGGTGTACTTTTTACATTTAGCTAGATAGGAGAGAAAGGTGCGGTCCAAGTGAGGGGATCCCCAACATCTCCTTAGAGAGATTAGTAAGGCACATTCATTGGCCAGTTGGTAAAGTGGTTTGGTTTTAGAGGAAAGTAGGGTTGGGAAGTTGTGAAAGAACAAACTGGGTAATTAGGAAAGATTCAGATTTTTGAGGGACTTAGAAGTTATACCTGTTTGTTTATACTTAGGCTAGCAAATAAATAAGCTGTTGCAATATTTTCCCAATAGAATGAGGTGATGAGAACAATGTGAAAGTGACTGTTGAGGTCAGCACTGGCAATAAAGAGGAAGGGCAAGCATAGGAGACTTGCTGAGCTATTTCTTTTTTAACTAGTGCTTCACTAGTGATAAAGGATGGAACAAATGAGTTAACATTGACTGAAAGTTTTTTAACCTGAATGTCCAGAAAACCATTGATAACGTAGCAAAAAAGAGACCCAAAACCTTAGAAGGGAGTCAGTAGGGGATGGGTGGACGTAGAAGATATGCTTTAAAGGGACCTGCAGAGCAGGATGGGAAGGTTAAGAGAATCGGAGGAAGGAAACATATGGAATAGTTTCCAAATCAGTATAAAACCCAAGCTACGGAAAAGTGTTGCAAGAGAAGGCCTCGGCATACTGTCATTTTCTTGGAATGCCTTCCCTGCCTGCCTAGCTGGCTACGATCTCTGCTGTATCTGTCCCAGTACTCACTTCACTGTAGACGACGTGCTCTGTGCAGGTAGTAGCCATAGCCCCAGAACCTGGCATGTCACAAGTACACAGTATATATTTCTCAAGTGAACAATTAAGAAAAGGATGGTTAATAGTGGCCAATACAGTAAATAGGTCAAGTTGAGTTAGTATAGAAAATACTGTTAGTGGATTTGCCAGTGATGAAATCATAATTTCATCAGCATGTTGGGGCAGGAGCCAGGTTACAGAGCGTTTACCAGGAAGCTACTAGTGAGGAAGCGGCAGCAGCTGTGTTCTGCCCTCCAAAAGTCTGGAAAGGAAAATACCTGAAACCAGCTGGGGAAAGAGGATGGTGGAGTCAGGCAAGACAAGTTGGGTTGACTTGTTCCTTAATAAAGGTGAGCCTGAAATACAAGGGAAGAGTGTGACAATGCTGTAGAAAGAAGCAGGGACAAAAACAAAGCCCATGGGGGGTTCTAGAAGAATGGGATCTAGCTATAAAGAAAACAGCAAGATTCCAGTGTCTCAGAATCTGGAAGGAAGATACAGAAAATTAAACCAAATACATTGAGATAGGTAGATGAAGACAAAAGTCTGCTGCTGCCAGACGGTCTCCATCTTCTCAGTCAAGGAGCGGTGCTATGGTCTGTATCTACTTGTTGACGGTAACTTTTATGAGTTCCAGCTTTACCTTTGTGTCATTGTCTTATCACTGCAGAATCTAGCAACCTTTAACAATTTTTAATAAAAAATATTTATAAAACAAAAATTAATGTTTGGAATTACACCTGTTTTGTTTCAAATAAGTGGCCAATTAAAGCAGCTCATAGATCAGCTGAACTGATAGGTTTTTATTATACCAGAGAGGAATACAGTTTTCTAAATCACACATGCAGCTTGATAACAGGAGTGATCTGTACCTAATAAAGCTAGCCAAAGCACTAAAGAAAACAGCTTTTTTTTTTAAAATCAGGCCAATACCGACTGCCTACAAGTTTGACACAAGAAAGACTTGTTCGTGTGAATATAGGGTTAGTTTAGTACAGCTGTTTGTTCATCCAAGCAAAAAATGGGTAATCTAATCTCAGTAAATTATTTTTGTTGCTGTTATATAAAAAAAAGACAGTCTTGCTTTGACTTAATAAATACAAAGAAATCAAATATGAACAATTCACATGTGACATTTTCCCTTTCTAAACAAAAGGCACAAGGGTATAAAATTCGTTTTAGGAATCTTATTTGTGAATTGTAAACTCAATTACTTTTGAAATCTTTTAATCTATAAAGTTTACACTGTGGTAGATTGTCTACATGTCACATATGAAGAGGTAATTTTTTTTCCTGGGGTCCATTTAATGAACCAGAGCAAAACAGAGACACCATATTAAGAGCTTTTGCTATGGAAATATTTATTAATTTTTGTGCATGTTGATATTCGTGCTTGAGTTTCAATCTGGATTTTATTTGAGCATATTCTTCTCTATCATCAGCAATCTTAGCCAATCACAGGAACATATAATCAAATATTGCTTCAAGAGTAAATTCCTCCATAAGTAAGAGTCTGAAACCAATGACTGGAGACTGGGCCTGTTTAACACCCCCTCAGTTCTCCTTATAGGATTATTCGGAATAAAGCATGGGCAATCCCTGAGACAAGGCACGTCTTGTCTCCCACACACTTAGACTTTTTACTATTTGAAACATTATTTAGCAGTCGTAGATTTTGTTTCAAGTGTCGCTCATATTTGAGAGAAAAATTTTCCTTGTACATGTGTTTTAAAGTACTCAGGATCATTAGAAAACCTCTAAGGGTCAGCAAGCTTGTATGTGTATATGTGTGTTTATCAAGAAAGAAAACACATTTCTACAGATTTGTTATTGATGAAATTTAAAATATACTAATACAGTACAATTTTTAAAATATAGGTCTGTTACTAAGAAAAATGAAATGACTTTGTTTGGGATAACAGTTCACTTATTAAAGGTCAGAGTTTAGTGTGCCCTGTCATCAAAATCACTTGTCTATATTGATTTGTCAGTGCTGATGGGTAATGAGATTTTACATATTTCATCTTTGAAAGTATCTTTTCACACAGCTACTTGCTGCCAAACGCTGATACCAATTCATGATATCAGCATAACATGGTTTTAACAGCGTTTAGCACTTGGAAGGCATTTACAGAATTCTATTAGATTCTACTTTCTCTATTCGTCTTTTATCAGATCAGTCACTTCCAATTGACGGTTAGATGGAAGCTCCACTCAACTGCACAGTTAAATGGATTTTTAAATATTAACATTTCCTTTGCGCTTGCATCAAGATCTGAAAAATGCTGTTGGAAATGTAGTTTGATCTCAGAAAATATATCTGCTCCAAATTTGTTTTGGAGTGGGAAGCATGCTTAATGCTTTAACTTTGACAGCATGGTAAATATATAAAGCAACTTGACATTACTTGTGATTTAAACATTAGTTGTTGTTAAAACTGATTTTATTGCAGTATGCATTTTGCATAAAAGCAAAATTTTTCCATGTAACTTTGGGCCTAACTCATTAAGAAACAGTATTAAGTCTGTAACAGAAGCTAGTTTAAAAGTATTTGATAGTAGTGGTTGAAGGCAGTTCTTCCTGCTGAGGAAAAATTTCAGTCTCAGCCGTGAGCCTAATAAATCACAGTAAAACCTTACCACTACTAAGCCGTCAAAGTATGGTGTGACAGAGCAAGTCAAGATATTCAGCTTCTGTTTCTGACAAAAATTTGTAGAAGTGATGGAAGTTAAGTCTTTGAGAATGAAATCCACTGTTGATACTACTGGCTCAAGGACATAAGAGATTTGGATATTTTACAAAGTATCTACTGATGAATAACACCATCCACTTATATTTGTACAAGCTTTTATAAATTAATTTACTTAAGCCTTTTTTGTGTTGCACACGTTTTTAGCCACCATCAGTTGTAACACATCATAGCAGATTCCACTTCAGGTTGTAATGAATTAAAGTTTTCTCAACCTCTTTGAAAATATTCTTGCATGTAGTTTTACTGTGCAAACTATTCATGGAGGCTAATTTTCATTCACCTTAGTTTTGACTAATTACTAATAAACAACTAATCACTAATAAACAGCAACTTAGCAGCATTGGTAACATCTGTCAATTCATCATAGCCAAGGGAAAATACAAAATCATTTGCTTTGTTTTCTGGCTGACTGTTGGTGTTGGTCCTAATGTCTTCAACTAAGTATGTATAGAACATTGAGAAGACAAAGGTAGAGTCAGAGGAGATGACAGGAGAGGAGGTGGATTATCCTGGGCCTAATTTGCTCACCATTGATAAAGTTTGCAGATGTATCTTCCAGAACGTTGATTTTTTTTTGGATTTTTTTGTTTGTTTGCTTGTTCTCACTCATGGTGTTTTCATGGGGAAAAAATCTAAAGGGGAAACCCAATATGTGACAGTTAATCTAACACTGTTTTGATTGAAAAGTCAGAAAGTAGAAGGCCTAGAATCCCACAAGCTCTTTCTCTTTCCCTTTCCCACAGAAGTTTGAGAACCATAGTTTTAGCACAGAGTGAAAGATAGTTGTACAGCAGGGGAATATGTGATAAGATGTGCTTGGAGCAGAATGTCTTTACATTACAGGAGAAAGGGGAAGGACACTTGTTTGATCACCAGTTATGTATTAAACACTTTCTTAAGTTCTATCAGTTACAGGGTCTCAACTCTCTGGAACCGTGCTGCCCAATAGAGCTTTCTGCAGTGATGGAAATGTTCTATATCTGTGCTGTTGAATGTGGTGGCGCCTAGCCATATGTGGTGTCAAATACCTGAAATGTGGCTAGTGCAATTGAGGAACTGAATCTTTAACTTTATTTGCTTTTAATTCATTTAAATTTAGCCATGTGTAGCTACCCTCTACTGTATTGGATAATTCAGCTCTAGATAACACTGTCATTCCAACTGATTCATTCTCCAATGATTCTGCCTTACTTTGCCACTGAAGATTATTATGCAATTTATATTGACTTAATTTTTGTTAAATGTATCACATAAATTTTTTACCTATTAAAAGTTGACAATCAGATCTCAATAAATATTATTTATGGAATTTGGTTTTTCTTCCTTATAGAGGGAGCTAGCAAGTCTTTGACTGACTCATTAATGGATATTAAGTGCCTACTTTGTGTCAGGCACCTGAGCTCTGGACCCTGGGAATACTGTAGCATGAAAGGCAAGCATGATTACTCGCCACAAGGAACTTAATTGTCGTAGTGGAGAAGACTTAGAAATAACAAGCAGTTATATGGAACATTACAGAATACAAGAGAGTTTGGCAGCTTGGGAAGGGCACTGAAGATACTCTAACTTCAAGGAAGCTTTCCTGGAGGAAAAGTTCTTTAAATAGAGGCCTGAACAGAGTAGAGTTTAGGTCTGTCAGATAGATTTAGAAGAGCAGTAAGAAAAATATTCTCTGTGTAGAAGTCAGTAGACTAGAAGGCATGGGGATTTAGGAAGGGAATTGAAGCTCTATGGTGCTGAACTGCAGTGTGTGGGCTATGGAACCCCTGCGATGAATTTCTTTAGGGGTCAGACTTCTGAGCACACAGCAGGGCTGGGGGCAGAAGGGAACAGAATAATCAGCACACACTATAAACCTAGAAGGTACTTAGAATTTTAAGAGAAAGCAGAGAAGGTTACAAAGGTATTCAGAGATCTCTTTTTTGTAACAATCTGAAATTACTTTTGAAATGGTCATTTCTTTTTTCTTAAACTGCACTAACTTATCAAGCACTAACTTGGACAAGCAAGCTTGTCCAACCCACAGCCCAGGATGGCTTTAAATGCAGCCCAAAACAAATTTGTAAACTTTCTTAAAACGTGAGTTTTTTTGTGTGATTTTTTTTTTTTTTTTTTTTTTTTTAAGCTCATCAGCTCTCATTAGTGTTATTTTATATGTGACCCAAGACAATTCTTCCTCCAGTGTGGCCCAGGGAAGCCAAAATATTGGACACACCTTCTGCAAAAGTTAATCTAAAAGATGGCCAGTGCATAAGGCTTTTTTCAGTTATGCATTTATTTACTTTTTACTTTTCTCAACTATGAATGAAGAAAATATTATCCAGTGTATCTAGCGCTGGTTTTAGTAATACTGTTACCTACCTAGGTATGAATATTCAAGAGCCAGTATTACATATTTATTCTCACATTCAGCTTCTTCATTCAGAGTTGAGTCTTCAAAAACTGCCTGTGCATGTATTGTATAAGTCAGGGGTCCCCAATCCCCTGTCACAGACTGATACCTGTCTATGGTCTGTTAGGAACCAGGCCACACAGCAGGAGGGAAGCAAGCATTACTGCCCAAGCTCTGCCTCCTCTTAAATCAGCAGTGTTGTTACATTTTCATAGGAGCACAGACCCTATTGTGAACTGCGCACATGAGGGATCTAGGTTACACGCTCCTTATGAGAATCTAACGTGTGGTGATCCTGATGCGGAACAATTTCATCCCAAAACCATCTCCCCAAACCACCAAGTCCGTGGAAAAAATGTCTTCCGGGAGACAGATTCCTGGTGCTAAAAAGTTGGGGAACTACTGGTTTAAGTAGTATAAACTTAATACATGATGCTATTGATATTAATACTAGGAATTTCACTCAGCAATTAGTTGTCTTGTTTCTGTACTGTTAATCTAATGGAGAATGTGCAAGCCATCAGTACTTTTAACAGCTCAACAGTAAGCTTTATTGATAGTTAGAGCCACCATAAAAATGATCGCCTTGTAGAATATGGCGAACATTTACAGATCAGTACCTTTGTACCTGTATTTTTGTGTGTTTAATTTCTTGTGAAACATTGATGAGCTTCAGAGTTCTAAAAGACTTTGATTAATTTTAACTTTTGGGAGCACTTCTATAAAATAAGAAATTAAAACATTATCATGCCTGTAAGAATCACTCACATTTTTTTTTTTTTTTAGAGAAACGCGGAGTATGAGTGAAACATGGGGGACTGAGCCACGTGTCATTAGACATCCCATATAATTTTTTCTGTTTTGCTGTCTACCATTCCGTTTTTTCTGTCCATGCATGACAGTTTTAACGTTGTATGTGGAGGAGTTGTGAAAAATTAGTGTAGTTTCAGTGGCTGGTTTTGTGCAGTAAACATTAAGTCAGTTCCCATGAGCAGCTCCCTGGTGCAACCCTTAGTAAATGCAAACTTTATTTTTAGTACTGACCTTTCGTAATGTGAGCCTTGATCCGTTGAGATGCTGTTCACTTTTGATGCATCTCCAAATCCCTTTTTTTATGCATTTTAAATCAACACACGCTTGCTCTGAATTTATGCATGTGGATAGACGGAGATGTAATTTAAACACATCTGTTCAAATATGCATTTCAGATCAACTTGGTGCCGATTCTCATAATACGATGGAGTTTTTGACGGGTATTATATCCCTAAAGTACACAACAGATGGTATTTATTAGAGACTGAATAGAAATGAAGTTTAAGGATGTTGAGCTTTTTGTCTTAAGTCACTCATTTTTTAGTCATAAAACAATAATGGTCTGAAGTCCTGTATCCCTATGGTAAAGCTTTGTGTGAGACTGTTTTCTTTGAGATGAATGTCTCTCAGTCTAGTTGAGATTAAATATATATTTTTGTTGAGTAGACATCATCACCAGGAAAACTCAGGTGAGAATGGGGTAAATTATAGGTAATTGACAGCTAGATACTAGCTACAATTCATACTTAAGTTGTGTAAATTATGGATTTAAATAGATTGAATAGCTTTACTAAAAATTCTTATTCAATTTAGGCATATGTCAATGAGTAATTTCAAATTTATTAAAATATTATTATACTTTGGGGTCATTATTTCAGTGCCTAAAATAATATTTTTAAATCTTCAGAACTAATTTTTTTCCCCAAATGCTTGTACTCAGAATAAATGACATAATATGCCCATGATATACTGTATACTGGCCTATAATTAGCGTACAGAAATTCATTGCCTTTCAGATTTACTGTTTTTAGTTGCAAACTCTACCTAAATGATTGTCATTTTAACATTATCCAAAAATAAGACTTAGACATGCATTATTCTTTCCCTAATTCCTCACATCCCTCTCTTGTTCAAGCATTGTGCCCACATCTGCCCTTCTGCTCACACCTGAAGATGAGAAACTGATAAGACTGCAGTTGCCCATGGATGATAAGCCCTCTGGGAAGGAGCAGTAATTGTTGCAGGGTTTTCAGAGCTGTAAGAACGAGCTCTTAACACTTATTTTCCTCTTCAGAGCTTAGAATGTTGGGAACCCGTTCCAAAAGAGCTGGATCAAGGATAAGGAACAAAATCTGTATATGCATGCCTTTTTCTTGCATTTGATAGGAAGCTATGTTCTCACGTCTGCAATCAGATGCAAGTGAACCAGACTGAGATTACTTGCAAGCTATTACTGACTTTATATACAACACCACAAATAAATCTTTTTCTCATAGATTTAGACAGAGAGAGCGCAAAAGGAAACAGGTGATTTGTGGGTAACCTGCCGTTATGTTAGGCAGTAATAGAAAACATTTTAAAATATTTGAAATAACATAATTGCTTTGCAGTGGGAACACGTACATGAATAAAAGATGTTAGCAGGTGTCCTGCTAGTATGAAATCTCATGCTTTTGTATTTATTGGAAATATACACACCATCAGCAGATTTAAATTTGTAAAAAATAATTGAAACAGAAGGATTGACTAAAACTCAGGCTTAAATCATGTAATTCCTTTAAACCAAATTTTCAATGTAATAAAATACGGTTTTTGTATCAAATTACCATTCTATCTTAGATTTTTTTCAATGTTACCCTGAAAATGGGTTTTTTTTTTTTTTTTTTGGTGTTTGGAATTATTTTCTTTAAAATGCTTTATCACACAACATATAATACTTGCCGATTGCATTTGGTACTGGATAGTTTGATAAAGGTTTTTGTATAGCGTTTAAAATTGTTATTGAATAGGGACTTAATGTTTAATATATCTTTGGACTAGAATTTACGTGGTTAGCAGCACACAGTCTGGTAAAATGACGTAACATCAAATCGAAGTCCAAAGAAACATTTCCTTAATGTTTCATGTGCATCAGTAAAATTGATTTTGATAAAGTAAGTTACATGGATAACACAGGCTTAACTATTTATGGAGATTTTCTTTTCAAATCTTTGATGTGGGACTTAATTTTTAGGGACATATCCTGAGGGTAGAGGATATTTGGTATGCATTTTGAATCTGGTAAATAAAAAATAGTCATCTAAAATGCAGTTTGTTTCCTGGTGAAAGTGGTTTTCTTCATTTTTTTTTTTTTTTGGTACTATTTTTATCCCTTTAAATGTTTTAACTACCAGGGAAAATTTCTAGTTGAGGTACTCAAGTCTTAATCCATTTTGAGTCTGCTGCAGCTTCTTCCCGATGTCTCTTACAAATTAAATGCATTAATTCCATGTATTGGTCTTCTATCTAATATTTTAACTGTGCACTACCATTTATTTACCTGTCTCTGCTTCGCTACTGACAAACACTGTTTTAGAACCTCACCGTGCATAAAGCACCAGGAAGGTAAAAGCCGAATATAACGTGGTCCTTGCCCTACCTGCACGTATAGTTCATTTCTTACACAACTAACACCTCTCTCCTGGCACCGGGTACTCTGGTAGGTGTATTGGTTAAGGGCCTCTCCTTCCAGTCACGCAAAGCTTAAAATCCTAGAATCATATTCCCTTTCTTTTTACTGTCTCCACTTCCTTCTACCACCCCCTGCCTCCACTCAAGTCAGTCAGCCAATCAGCCACCACTTCCTATGATTACACCACTTCTTACACTCCTTCCTACCCGCCCCACTGTCACTGTCATAGTTGAGGCCAGCACTATCTTGTATTCAATCATGTCTATTTCATCAATGTCATTCTTAAGGTATTTCCAGAATCATTTTACTGATGTACACAGCTTCTAACGTTTTGCTCCCCACAAAAGCCTTTGATAACTCCTTTTCCCCAAACTTCTATATGCTGGTCCTAACCTCCTTGTTAGCTGGATATTACGACACTCTGATTTAGAGGCCCTGTATGCTATTGTGTTTGTGGTTTGTTTCTTTTTACCTGACTGCCTCTGCTCTGGCTTTTCTTTCTGTTGAGAGTATAGGAAAAAAAAGAGATAGAGATAGTGATAGGATCTACCTTATGGGAGTGCTTAGGAGGACTGCGCAAGTTAATATATGGAAAGCACTTGAACCTGGCACAAAATGCTTCGTAAATGTTTCCCATAACTGTCAATGTTGCTATCACTACTACAACTACCACTTCTTCTACTACTGCTGGTGTATACCTCACTTAGCTGTGACTGAGGGTTTTGAGGGAAGGTATAGCATCTTGTTGTCTTGAGCGCACAGCACAGTTACAGAGCATAGAATGTCTTTCTTCCATGATACTGGTTAAGTTATCACTTTAATTGATGGTGTTAATTTAATTTATCTTAAGTTCAAAGCCCAAAGTAAGCGTTCTGCCCACAGGGTGTGTGTGTGTGTGTGTGTGTGTGTGTGTGTGTGTGTGTGTGTATGGTTCAGTATGAGAGGCAATCTACATGAACATTTAAGATTCTTTCAGACTCCAGAATTCTATGGGACACTGGCTCTTCTTTTCCATTTTACTCTACTTAGGCATATTTCGTAGGCAACACTCATAAGGATATTTCCAGGACTACTCTCCTCTCCTTTTGCAAAAAGCATGCTAGGCTCACATAAGAAAAAACTCATCTCTTCACGCTTTCCTCATTTGTCTCTGTGCTTTTATGGCTCGAAAATTATTCATCATCCCTATTTTAGTGGCAGTCCATGCCTTTGCATTTTGCTATATCAGAGTCATTTCCTTGTGGCTTTCTGTTGTATTCTATTTATTTATGTTAACATCTCTCAAAAGTATCATGGAATTAAAAGCAATTCTTATTTAAGGCTACCTGGAGAATGTGACTTTGTCTTTAGGAGGAAATCAGTTTGTACAGGAAGCGTATTGTCACAATGTATCCGGCACTGTGTCTTGGACCTTTAGCTGTGATGAGAGACAGTCATTAGTTGTGTTTTGCCGCTCCAGATTTCTTCATTTACTTTTCCAGACAGAAATTGATTCTGTTAAAGCTGTTTGCTAGAGGAAATGTTTGCTGTAATTGGAGCTACAGACATAGATTGAAGTGGAATATAAATTCTATTGATGTCATATTTTGTTTCAGTTAATTTTTCCCTCTACATTAGGAAGGAGCAATATGCGATCCTGTTACACCCTGTTGTACCCAAAAACATCTGTAGTTTTTCCTTTTATCTTTTCTCTTTCCACCATGTTTTATTCTTTGAAGTCATCTTCTCTAAGGCCCATGATTCTCTTTACTCCTTGACATCTCCTCAACCCACCCCTCTCTCTCGTATTGAGGCTGGCACCATTGGTCACATTACTATTTACCTCCACTGGTGTCTAGAAATCCTGTTTAGCCCTCTGTTATACTCTGATTCTGTTCTCTTGCCCCGTACTTGTAAGTATTCATTATCATTGATGGGATTGAATAAAATTGTATTCATCTCGAGCCTTCATTCTAATAGGCTTTACCACTCCGATACCTGGTTGGCTGACAGCATCACACACATTTATGTACTTGCTTCTTACACTGGTGGTCATAGACAAAACTGTCTCCTTTACCAGGTTCTCTAAGGTCATAGCCCAAAACCCTTTCACACCGACCAAAATTATTGTTGATAATGACATTATTGTTAATTTTTATAAATGCCAACTTTATGTTGACATAGTATAATTAAACATTAGTATTTATAGTTAATAAATTATTAATGATTCTTCTAAATAATTCCTGAAGATGATTCACTTCAGCTGGTGTGAAAGTCAGGAGTATTCAAGTCCTGGTTTCTCCCTGCCAATACTTCACTTTTCTAAACCTCTGAAGGTAGACATGTCCCCTTTTCTTCTCAGAAGGTTGTTTTGATATCTCAGTCTCTTAATCTGTTTGTGCTGCTGTAACAAGACACCTGAGACTGGGTAATTTATAAACAATAGAAATTTATTTCTCACAGTTCTAGAGGCTGGGAAGTCTGCGATCAAGACACCAGCAGGTTCAGTGTCAGGTGAGGGCCTGTTCCTCACAGATGGCACTGTCCGGGTTCTTCAGATGGTGGAAGAGAGGGTGCTCCCTTCAGCCTTGCCCTTGTATAAGGCTCTGCCCTCATGACTTCATCACTTCCCAAAGACCACACCTCCATTGATACCACAGCATTGCAGATTCAGTTTCAACATGAATTTTGAATGGGGCACCATCATTCAAACCGTAGCACTTGGCAAAGGAAAAAAAAAGCACAGAAAACTGATTATTAGCAGGCGACCTGCTTTGGGTGTTTATGGTCGTATTAGCTGGACTGGAATGATACGGCAGGCAGGGATGCTTTAGTTTGCGTCCTGGCACTGACTGTTCAGGACTTGGTGTCAAGCACCACGTTAGTTATCGAAATACTCCTCAGATTCTTCTGCCAAAAATGATGTCATCAGTGCTACTTTCTAGACCTTACATGGTTTGGGACATGAGGTAAAATGTTAAAAAATTAACAGCATGTGTTTGTTTTCCCCCTGACTCTGAGTCAGGGGCTGGTGTTTCTATTAATGTTTTTGCTCCCCTGGGCTCCTCTCTCCCTTTTCCTTATTTAGAAGCACCACTGAAAATGTGTGTGATAAAATCTGAACTTGCATAAATGTCTCTTTGCTGGCTGCTAGCACAGATGTGTTATCTGGCGAGGATTGTTTTGTAGATTTCTTTCCCTCGGCTACAACAGTAAATGCATAAGTGAAGCACTAGGAGTCAGAGATCCTAATCCCAGGCCTTCTCTACGGTAAACTAGCTCTGTGACCATCTACGAGTGACCTTACCTTCAGTGCCCTTGTTTTATTAACATGAGAATAACAATCCGATAATGGGGAGATGATGAGAAAATAACTTCCTGTGGGTATTTTTATTTAGCAGTTGTGTGGGTCATCAGATGGCATCTCAAGTCACTGTTCAGTGACACCTGATAGTCATTGTTTCTGAGAAGGGGCCTTTTGGAACAAATGCATCTGGCACTATTGAGCATTCACTGCCCTCCGTCAGTGGAGTCTAATTTCAGGTCACACACAGGAAGAATTCGGATCCTGCCTCCACTGCCTATTGCTGTGTGGCATTTGGCAGCTTACATAACCTTTCTGTGTGTCCACTGCCACATCTGTAAACTGAGGAAAATACTCTAAGTTGATATATGAAAAGCACTTAAAAGAGTGCCTTCCACATTCTTGGTTCAGAGAGGCTAGTATTAGAAGATGCCACACTGTTAACCTGATAATGAGCTAATTCACATGTGACTGATGTTATTTCCTTCCCTCGATGGCTTTGGGGATGGTTGCGGTGTCCTGATGTTCTGTAATATAGCAGCTTTGTTGTTAAGTTTTAAAGTGTTTCTTGGCCTAGGATCAGCTACCACCGGCATTCAAGCCATGCCCAGCATTCCAGGACTGCTATCTGGGTATGTAAGAGGAAGGGGACGGTGGGTAGCAGGCTCCCTTGTTGTGGCAAGAAAGGACTTTGGTCACTCACAGTCGGGAAGAGCCTAGGAGTGCTTTGCAGGTCGGTGAAGCCTGTCCCAGACAGTGCTGCGTGCCCGAGGTGAGCTGTGAAGCAGCCACAGCTGACAGGCCAGCCAGGCGTGGCGTGAGACAGAACGGAGCTGCTCCTTTTGAGGCAGAGATTTGGGCCAAATGGGGATCCAAGAGGCAGTGTCATAAAAAGTGACAGGCCTTCACATAAAAACTACAACATCTCACAGACACATTTCTTGTGAGTTTCACGGGGAAAGAGCCCTTGGCCACCTGCTGCCTCCCTGCAACGGCAGCCCCCATAGATGCTGACTGTTGATAACCTTGTCGAGAACGTATCATCCAGTTAACAAGTGGGTTTAGAATGACAAGACTTATCCCCTTCAAAAATAGAAGCAAGCAACTGTAACCTAGAATTAGAAAGAAATCTCCACTTCATCTCGTCCTCATAAACCTTGCTTCAACTTCAAAGACTCCATCTTGTACCTCTTTCCCCAAAATTTTAACTGAAAGTTGCAAATAAATTCAAGTTGTTCAAAATACACATCGACCAAATGTTCTGATTAATTCTAAAAATAGAAATTGAGGGTGAAACAATTCTTAGTTAACTGATTTTTTTCTTTTTTTGAGAAATGAGATCTCACCATGTTGCTCAGGTTGGCCTTGAACTCCTAGGCTCAAGTGATCCTTCCTTCTCAGCCTCCTAAGTAGCTAGGGCGCGGTGCACGCCAATGAGCCAGGGACGGGGAAAGTGGAAATTCAAAGGGCTTTGTAGATGACAGCTTCTCTTTGGAGAAAGTCTAGGCAGATGCTGCTGAGAAGCCGGCACTGTGCTCACAATGATAGCATCCCCTTTTCCCAAAGAGAAGCCATCATTTACAAAGCCCTGTGAATCTCCACTTGATCCTTCCCCACCACAGCTGACTTCTAGGACTTAAAAGAAAATATTGAAATTATTATTAGTAAAAATAGGGATTAATCATTGATCTCTTGGTGAATAAAGCCTATTGCCTTATAAAATTCATTTATTCATCTTCATGTCTGTTTTTCTAAATTCTCCCAAGCACTTTACCTTTAAGTGAATGGGCACTTTTATTGAGCCTCAGCTGTCTATGTGGCTGCTGCCTCATTACTACAGACTATAGGAATGTGAATACAACCCCTTCCTTGCCCACCAGGTGCTTACAGTTTATTAGGAGGCATAGGCAAGAAAACAGATGTAAAAAATGCCAGGAAGATCATAACAGGGACATCACAGACGTGCAAAGCAGGGACTGTGAATGAATTAAGATGCTTAGAGAAAATCAAGAAAAATTTCATCAGAGCGGTGGGCCACAGAATATCAGTAGTATGGATAAGAAATTGTACAGTGGGATTGCCCAGAGAGGAATTATTCTGATTTCAATGAGTAGTATGGATAGGAGATGATCCAGTGGGATTTCTCTGAGAAGAAGTATTCTGATTTGAATCATATTCGTTGGAAATGAGTGATAATGGAAGGGTTGATTAGGGCTACATTCGGGAGAACATTATATATACCCACTGGCCCTTAACTCACCCGGGAATGTTCCTGGGAGTTCTTATCAAAAATCAGAATCATGAGCCTGGTTGGTTAGAATCTCAGCAGATGGTAAATAATTTTGGTTTTGTGAACTGTACAGTTTCTGTTGCAGCTGTCACAACTATACAACTCTGCTTTTGTAGTGAAAGCAGCCATAAACAGTATGTAAATTAATGAGTGTAGCTGTGTTCCAATAAAACTTTATTTACAAAACCAGGCAACAACTGGATTTGGCACATGGGCCATAGTTTGCCAGCCCCTGACCTGATCCGGGAAAACTGAATATAGGAAAAACTGAATTTGAAACAATAATAAGAAAATGTGCTCAACTACTAAGAAATAAAGTAATTATAAATCTGTGTTTTGATTTAAAGGATTTTATAATTTCTATTCCATAAGTATAACTTCCAGTTTCTTTCTCGCTCGCTTGCTATCTCTGTGTGTGTATGTCTATATATATGTCTTTTCTCCAATTCATCTATATCCCTATTCAGTATTATTTATGATGATGCCATACCAATTTGCAGTTTAGGATGACATAAGACTTGAAATGTAATGTTTTCTGAGTGCTATTTTTTGATAACAACACTTGCATTAAAAGTAATCATTTGCGTAATTTCTTAATAATGGACGGGATGTTAGAGGCAACTGCATTTTGACTGTGTAATATTGTAAATTACTCTTCCCGAGAGCTGATGTTCAGTTACCTTCCAGTTGTGCTTTCCCATTAAAGGATGCCATGATCTGGGTTTCAGTCTCTAAGTGGTTTTTTTCAAAGTTTAATTTTAAAAGATTTAAGAAGCTTGCCTAAGTTTGTAGATTTTGCCCTGTCCTGGTATTCATTTAATTGGTTCTGCTAATGTGAGAGCCCTTTCAAATATGAAAAAATAAAGCAACAGAGAAAAGTTGATTATTTCTGTAATTGGATTTTTTTCTTGAATAAAATGATTTCACCCACTTTATCTTTCTGACTTAGGGGAGGGGGTGGAGGATGAGCTTTCTTTTATACTGTAGTCAGAAGCAGACAGAGGAAGGTATAGTCTATTCCAATGTATCAGAATGGTGGATGGGTTTGGGTTGTAATTAATTACTGATGCTGAATATACTCTGGCCCCTACTTTCATTCTCAAATCTAAATTTCCACTGTGTGCAAAATAATTCCATCCAGGAAGAATTCTAATTACTTTAGTAATTATCATCTTATCTCTAAATGGAATTCAGACATTTGCTGCAGTTTATGAATGTTAGAAATGTTTCATTTCCTTTTCACCTTGAATAACAGAAAAATACACATTACTGAATTCAGCTTCATTGAACCTTATAATTCATGTTACCATAGAAACAGGAAAACTCATATAAGAATTGCGTTAACAGTACCGTAGATAGTAAATACCTTCACTTCCACCAGCAGGATCATAAAATGATTTTAATAACAGATGTGTAAAAATTCTGTGAAATTTAATATGGCTTCTTTTAAATACTGTAACAATATTATCCAGTATGCTTACTTTTAATTTTTAAGGCAATATCTTTGGTCTTATGTAAGGCTTTGTGCTTATTCCAAAATATTTGCGATGGAATGAAAGCCTAGTGTTACAGGCTAGAAAACTTATTTAACATGGTGTTTATTTGATTTTTAGTTAGTAGTGATGATTCATATGATTTGTGCTTGAAGCCAAATGATATATTCTGGATTGATACCAGGCTTAGAAATGTAATGGATGACACTAAATTCTTTGGTGTCTACTCATCCGGTTGTCCCTCATCCTTTTATTATTATTATTTTTTTAGCTTATTTGACAAGCACTTTTCTAAGTGTCAGAAACAATTTTTCCATACACTTTCTCAATTTTTACCACAAACATTTATAAGTTGAGGTTTGTTGCCATTTTAAATTCTGATCTCTCAGAATATTCAGAAATTTACAGAGCTTGAGCAAACCATTTTCCATTTATTCATATATTTCTTCCTTTACTTATGCCACACATTTACCTAGTTTACTTCAAAAAGGTAAAATTTACCAAATTTAAACTGAATAACCCATCTAGATTTTTATTTTTGCTTATTAAAAGTTTTATTACTTTCAAAGAGAAGGAATGATTTAAAAATTAACTGCTACTAATATTTTTTTTTCTAGGGAGAGACCTTGAAAGGCTATCTTTGATTATAGATATTATGTATAATTAATATGTTAATTATATGTTAGCATATAGATTTTGCCTAATATTGATTGTGGGAATTTTCTTCTCCGTTGCTGTGCAATCCGGGGACCTCTGGAGTGGCACTTGGGTCCCGCTCAGCCACACTGGCGTGCCCCAACTTGCCTGTGTTGTATCTTGTACCTGTGTTGGGTGGTTCCCGAGCTCTTGTACCACACCCAAGAAGAATGAAGATATACTGGACATTGAAGAGTAAGGAGGGCAGAGAGGAAGTTTATTGAGCAGTATAACAGCTTTCAGCGAAGAGGGGACAGGGTTATGGTCCCCTACCCAAAGGTGGAAAGTCGCTTCCTTGTGGCTGGATCTGGGGCCTTTTAGGGACTCAGAATGGAGACTGCATGCTGACTGGTTGGTGAGTATGCAACAAAGCTTAAAGCGAAGACACCACTCAAAGGTGGGCGTGACAGTGTAGAAAACCAATTAGGAAAGGGTAGGTGTATGTAAAATAGGTAAAGGGTGGAGATCAGTCAGAGGAAAATGTGCCAAATGGGAAGACACGTTCTGAGTCCAGTTCAACGATTTAAATTTAACTTGTAGCTTGGCTTTCAGGCTTTAAACTGTCTTCACCTTGGAGGTGGGGTTTCACTGGGGACCTGCTCCTATCTGCCTGTCACTTTAATATTTGAAAAAAATTTCTTCAAACAAGAAGGTTTAAACTTCTCTGTAAAGGCCAGAAATTTTATAGGTGTTCTACTGTGAAAAAGATCACACCTATTCATTTATAGGAATACAAGTATTTTTATTATATTCAGTTTCCAGACAAATAGGGTCAAGGTTTTTCTGTGCCTTTTTATTATAATTTCTAATTTGTTGCTTTATCCTAATAGAATATGACCTGTGTAAATCTGTTCTCGTTAAAGTAGCAGAATGTGAACACTGGCTAACTTGATGGTTTTGATCAGAGTCCTGTCAGGAAGAGAAACTGTGCTAATATTTCTAACAGAGGATACTTAATACAGGAAATTGGTTACATAGATGTCAGAAGACTGGAAAAGCAAAAAGTAGGGAGAGGTGGTAACCAGAGAGTACTAACCACAGAAAGCAGTTACTGCCAGGATGGCTGGGGGGAACAAAAGGGAAGAGAGTGTCACTAGAAGCTCGGTGCAAACACGGAAGGGTTGCTGCCTCAGGCGCAGAAAGGAACCACTTCCAGAGACACAGAAGCTTCTTCAGACTGCTCCCTTCCAACCTCTGCCCCTGTGTCCTTTCCTAGCCCCGAACAGGAGGTCAACTGCCAAAGCAACCTGGGAAATGTAGTTTTTTAGCTTCTAGCTCTAGTATTTATTACAGCACGGAATACATGAATGTGAGACTCCAAGACAGTAGTAGTAACACTAGATTTCACCTTTTCTGAAGTAATGTAATAATTGGCAGAGTGGGGACTCATTTTACTTTAATGACTTTCTAATAGATTAAACTGTATGGAAATTTTTAACCTGACAGCTTTTCATTCCCTCCCCTCCATAAAAGCAATATCTTATGGCTCAACTTACAGGTTCAACTAAATCTACTACTGCAAAAATGATTATTTCAACTCAAATTAATCAAATGAACCATACCTCCTCTTTTTAAAAAAAAAAAAAAATATGTGTAGGCTGGGGGCCGTGGCTCACGCCTGTAATCCCAGCACTTTGAAAGACTGAGGCAGGCGAATCATGAAGTAAAGAGATCGAGACCACCCTGGCCAACATGGTGAAAACCTGTTTCTACTAAAAACACAAAAATTAGTTGGGCGTGATGGCAGGTACCTGTAATCCCAGCTACTCAGGAGGCTGAGGCAGGAGAATCGCTTGCTTCTCCTGTGAATGTGAGACAGGAGGCAGAGATTGCAGTGAGCTGGGATCACGCCACTGCACTCCAGCCTGGTGACGGAGCGAGACTCCATCTCAAAAAAAAAAAAAAGTGTAATACACAGACTGTGTCATTAGTCAAAGATTACTTATTGCCTATATGATCCATTTTTCTTAATTTTTTTTATTGATCCAGAAGCCTTCACAGAAATGTTTACTACTCTTACTTGGATCACAGAAATCTTTAAGAATCAGAAGTAAACTACCACTACTTCCCCTGGAAAAATACACATTCAATTTAGTGTGCAATTTTAGGGGGCCCACAGACACCAACTAAATAAAACTTAACATTTTGTTTTTGAGATGAAGTTTCGCTCTTGTTACCCAGGCTGGAGTGCAATGGCGTGATCTCGGCTCACCACAACCTCCACCTCCTGTGTTCAGGCAATTCTCCTGCCTCAGCCTCCTGAGTAGCTGGGACTACAGGCATGCACCACCATGCCCAGCTAATTTTTTGTATTTTTAGTAGAGACGGGGTTTCACCATGTTGACCAGGATGGTCTCGATCCCTTGACCTCATGATCCACCCGCCTTGGCCTCCCAAAGTGCTGGGATTACAGGCGTGAGCCACCGTGCCCAGCAAAACTTAACATTTTTTAACAAAAGACAGTGTTGCCAAGGCACTTCATTTATTTTGCATTGCTTTAATTCCTACTCATCGTAAGCATGCCTGCATGAAATGTCATGCTGTATGTATATACCAGCCTCTAGGAGTTTACAGTGGGAGACTGATTCTGAGTACTGAAGCAGTGAATGCCATAGTTAGAGAGTGCAGGTGGTTGGAGAGAGGGAGGGAGGGAGGGAGCGAGGGAGGGAGGGAGGGATGGGTGGATGGACAGACGGAGGGATGGTAGGACAGATGAGTGGATAGACAGCAGTCAGGTGTTTAGTCATTGGGACAAACAAACTTTACCAAAGAGAATGTTGAACAAAGAGAACTTCTTTTTAAGCCAGTTGCTTTCTGAGTAAAAACTTGTGTAACATTTTTTTTAGTTTTCAACTTATATTGACCAGTTTTTAATTGTGCAATTACTTTTAACATAAACTTCTGGAAACAAACAATACCAATGTGATTTCTTCATTAGATATTTTAGGACTTTTGTCGAGTTGTGCTACAGCCAGGATATTATTCATATCTAGAGCATTTTAGAATTTCTTACACTTCATACGTGAACCACCTCACCAAATATCAGTATCTTCCAATTTCAATTAATATTGTTTGTGATAAAGAAAATCAAACTGATCATGTTATGTAAACTCTTTAAGTGTCTTTTATGTTCTGGTGATATGCCTCTATCATTTTCTATTAATTACCTGTGGTACCAGGTAACAGAGGAAACGTGAGCAGAAATACGGGATGTAAGTGTGGTAGAAGGGGAGGAACCCGGGTTCAGAGGAGCTGCTATAGATTCGTTCCTCACTTCTGCTGTCTCTTAGGAACACAAAGCAAATTGGCATCTGTGAAGCACCTACTGTGCACCAGCTGCTATTCTAAATGCTTTCCATTGCATTACTTCACTTGATCCTCACGATGACCCAGAAGTCATGTGTTGTTGGCCCCTTCTGTTATGAGAGGAGCCTCAGATCAGGATACCTTGTGGGTCTAAATTCTGATTTCTTTCTGCTGAAACTTTTGCTGCTTTGTCTCTTAGCCATCTGTAAATAGGAATAATTACATCTACCTTTTTCTTAATGAGTGATGATAATGATTAAAAAAACAGGATAAAAATAAATTTAGCTGGACTCTAACCATTTCAGTTATAAGTTGCCTTTGTATTCCCCGGGTGAATGGTGGAAAGAACACAGACCGAATGAGAGGGTTTGGATTTGAATTCTGATTTCACCAGTTACAGCTTGTGACCTTTCATAAATCGCTTGACCTCTGTGGACCACAGTTACCTTCTTTTTAAAATGCAATTCCAAGAATACAGGCAAGTTTTACTATATTGCAGTAAGTTAGTATATAAATAATTTATTAATACATTTTGGCCTGGTGTGGTGGCTCATGCCTGTAATCTTAGCACTTTAGGAGGCCAAGGCAGGAGGATCACTTGAGCTCAGGAGTTCCAGAGAAGCTTGAGTAATGTTGTGAGATCTCATCTCAACAAAAATAAACAAACTTAGCCAGGTGTGGTGGTACACACCTATATTCCTGGCTACTTTGTAATCCTAACTACTTGGGAGGCTGAGGCAGGAAGATCATTTGCACCCAAGAGATAGAGGCCACACTAAGCCAAGATCATACTACCGCACCCCAACCTAGGTGACAGAGTGAGCCTGTGTCTTAAAAAAATAGTAATGATAAAATAAGTTTTGTTTTCTGTGAACATATGATCAGCCAGTGCTTATGGTACATCAGTGCTATGAGCACATCAGTGGCATGGGTAAGAGAAGACTACCTTGGGTAGTTTTTAGAAGCTTCAGATCAGGTGCTTCCTTTATTATTGATTCTGTGATCGTGGACGATTTACTGTACCTCTTTTCCTAATGGCATTTTCCCCCTTTCTCATGAAGCCTGGAATAGAATCTATCTTATGAGAAAGTTATATTAAACAAAGTGAAGTTGTTAACATATTGCCTGACACTTAGTATTACATAATATATGACAGTTGTTACCATCTCTCTAACATGGTTACAATAATAAA
The DNA here is from genome assembly GCF_030222135.1 of Aotus nancymaae. Classification (NCBI taxonomy): domain Eukaryota; kingdom Metazoa; phylum Chordata; class Mammalia; order Primates; family Aotidae; genus Aotus; species Aotus nancymaae. Next base: position 17,815,194 of record NW_026988465.1, read on the forward strand.
GCTAATACATATTAAGCAGTATATGGGAAGCACCATCCTGAGCAATTAGTACATCTATTACCTCATTAATCTTATGTATGATACTTTTATTACACCTATTTTATGAAAGAAGAAATGGAAGCATCTAAGGCTAAATAGCTTGCCCAGGACTGTGCAGCTAGTTAGTGGTGGAACATCTTATGCAAGGAAGATGTTTCTCCCAGACAGTCATATTAAAAGAATAAGAATGAATGTCCAAGTCACACTAGATTTTCTTTGTCTTAGTCAGTATGAGAAAGTGACCTTTCAGCCCTCATCTAAAAGTTTCAGTGCTTTTTCCGTTTTTAGAGCAGGTAATTTAATAAATTTTAAATAAAATTGTGAGAATAAATTTAGAGATGCTGAAAAAAATCTGAAATTTATTTGAAGATGTTTAGTTGTTTCTCCCTAAATTGTCTCTTTCAACATCAATAGAGTGATTCCCTATTGTTATGTGATGTTTTACTTGGGAAATAGATCCATGCTTTCCTTCTTCAAGTCCTTCGTGATTTCATGTTCTGAACATAATTCCTTTATTTCTTGCCTTTTGTTACCTTTGTCATTTGTCCCAATTTGTCCATTTTTTCTTATTAGAGGTGGAGTCTAGCCCCTGTCACCCAGGCTGGAGTGCAGTGGCATGATCATAGCTCACTGCAGCCTCAAACTTCTGGGTTCAGGTGATTCTCCCACCTCAGTTTCCCAAATAGCTGAGACTACAGGCACACACCACCACACCTGGCTAATTTAAATTTTAATTTGTTGTTGTTATTCTAGAAACAGGGTCTTGCTTTGTTGCCCAGGCTGGCCATGAACTCATGGCTTCATGTGATCCTCTTGCCTCGGCCTCCAAAAGTGCTGGGACAACAGGCATGAGCCACCACACCTGGTCCTTTGTCCACATTTAATTCTTTGACTACACACTGTCAAAGTTCAAGTATTAAGTCTTCTTGACTGGGTACAGTTGGCTCATAACTGTAATCTCAGGACTTTGGGAGGCTGAGGCGGGAGTATCACTTGAGGCTCCAAGTTCGAGACCACCTTGGGCAACAAAGCAAGACTCTGTCTCTACAAAAAATAAGAGAATATAATTGAGTCTCACATAGTAAGTGTTCAGTAAATCTTCTTGGAAGAGTATGTTATGGAAGATTCATGCTATCTTTCTGTCTTCAGAAAGGTTTTTTTTTAAGTCTGCAGGTATAATTTAGAGAACACAGAATATTCAGTGTGTTTTGAAGGTTTTTAATAAATTATGCAGTTGTCCAACTGTTATCACAATTTAGTTTTAGAATGCTTTCATTCTGTCAAAAATGTCCTAATGTCCAATTGCAGTCTGTCCTGTTTCTAGTCACATTTCCAGGCAAGCCTGATCTGCTTAGTGTTTATTCTAAGTCATCTTCTAGACATCTCATGTAAATGGAATCACAATAAGCCGTCCTTCGTGTCTTCCATTTACTTGAGAATGTTTTTCACATTCATCCATGTTGAGGCATGTATTAGTAGTCGACTGTTATTTTATTTGTAAGTAAATTTCCACATATGGATACGCCACATTTTGTTACTCATTCAAAATTTGATAGACATTTGGATTGTTACCAGTTTGGGGCCGTTGTGAAGATTGCTACTGTGAAAATCCATGTACAGGTCTTTGTGTGAACTTAACGTTTTCATTTCCCTTGGGTAGACCCCTAGAGTGGAATTGCTGGGTCACAGTAAGTATATGTTTAACTATTTAAGAAACTGCTGGCCTGTTTTCCAAAGTGACTGAACCATTTAAAATTCCCACCTTCAATGCATAAGTGCTTCAGTTTCTCTATATGCATACTAATACCTGGTTGGGTTTTTTTTTGTTTTTTGTGTTTATTTTTATAGTATTTTTGGTACAGCCATTCTACTGGATGTGTGGCATTTTACATGGTTTTTACTTGCATTTTTCTGACCAGTCACAATGTTGAACAAATTTTAATGTACTTATTAGCTACTCGATATCTTCTTTAGTCAAGTGTTGGTTAAATCTTTTGTCCGTTGTATCATTGTGGTGTTTGTTTTCCTGTTAGCGAGCCATAGAGTTCTCAACATAGTTTGGATACAAGTCTTTTTATTGGATATATGATATGCAAATATTTTATTCTACTTTATGGCTTCTCATTTCATTTTTTTAATGTTGCCTTTTAAGTAAGTTTAATTTCTCAGTGTATCTAATTTTACTTTTATGGATTGTGCTTTCTGTGTTGGTACTATAGCTAGGAAATCTTGGCCTAACCCAAGGTCACAAAAATTTCCTACCATATTTTCTTCTAGATGTTTAATAATTCTACATCTGACATTCAGACTATGATGCACCTTGAAATCTTTTTGTGTATGATATAAGGTGGGTAGGTTAATAATCTGTGGGGGTTTTTTGCATGTGGTGTCCAATTGTTTCAATAGCATTTATTGAAAACACTTTGTTTCTCACCCTCATGGAATTGCATTGGTAATTTTGTTGAAAACTAAATTAACCATATATGATAAATCAGCATATTTTTGGACTCCATGTTTTCCCATTGATGTATCCTTACACTGATATCACACTGTGTTGATTACTGAAGCCTTATAGTTAGTCTTCAGATCAGGTTCATTTATTCCACCAGCTTTTTTTTCCCTTCACAATTGTTCTGCATATTCCAAGTCATTTGTATTTCCATATAAATTTTAGGCACAGCCTGTCAGTTTCAGCAGGAATACTTGCTGTTATTTTGATAAGAGTTGCATTGAACCTATAAATCAATTTGGAGAGGCTTGCCATCTTAACAATACTGAATTTTCTGATCCGTGAAAATTACATAGTTTCCCATTTATTTAGATCTTCTTTAATTTCTCTCATCAATTTTTAAGAACATTTCTTTAAATTCTCTCGGTTTCTGGCATACAACTTCTCTTTCTCAAATGTATTCCCAAGTAGTTTTCATGCTTTTGTAAGTGGAATTGGATTCTTGATTTCATTTTCAGATTGTTCATTACTAGTATAAAAAATGCAATTGATTTTTATATATTTATCTTGTACCCTAAAGTTTTACTAAACTCACTTATTCTAGTAGGTTCATTAGATTCTTTAGATTTTCTACCTACCAGATCATGTTACCTGCAAAAAAAAAAAAAAGTTCTTTCTTTTAAACATAAACACTTTTAATTTCTATTCCTTGCTTTTTTGGACTGACTAGAACCTCCAATAATTTGTTGAGTTGAAGAAATGAGAACAGAAATCTTTGCTTTATTATCAATCCTAAAGGAAAAGCATTTTTAAAAATCATAAATGGGTGTTTGATTTGTCAACAGTTTTCTGAATCTCTTAAGATTGCTATGTAGTGCTTATTTTGCCCTTTATTCTTTTTATATGGCACATTACATTAATTGCTACTCACATGTAAATCAACCTTGCATTTCTTGGATTAAAAAAGTGGTCATGGCCGGGCATGGTGGATCATGAGGTCAGGAGTTCAAGACCAGCCTGGCCAAGATGGTGAAATGTTGTGTCTACCAAAAATACAAAAATTAGCCAGCGTGGTGGCAGGCGCCTGCTATCCTAGCTACTCAGGAGGCTGGGGCAGAGAATTGCTCGAACCCGGGAGGCAGAGGTTGCAGTGAGCCAAAATCATGCCACTGCATTCCAGCTTGGGTGACAGAGCAAGACTTCACCTAAAAAAAAAAGGTGGTCATGATATATAATCATTTATTTAATTTTGCTGGGTTCAGTTTGCTAATAGTTTGTTAAGAATTTTTGTCTCTTTGTTTATGAGGTATATCAGTCTATAGTTTAATCTCTTCCTCTGGTTTTCTTTTCAACTTTTTTTTTCTTTTTAGAATTTTTTAAGTTCTGGGGTACATGTACAGGATGTGTAGGTTTGTTACATAGATAAAGATGTGCTGTGGTGATTTGCTGCACCTATCAACCCATCACCTAGGTATTAAGCCCAGCATGCATTAGCTATTTTTCTTGATACTTTCCCCCACCCCAACGGACTCCAGTGTGTGTTGCCCTCCCTGTGTCTGTGTGTTCACATTGTTCAGCTCACATTTATAAGTGAGAACATGTGGTGTTTGGTTTTCTGTTCCTGCATTAGTTTGCTGAGGATAATGGCTTCCGGTGCCATCCATGTCCCTGTAAAGGACATGATCTCATTCCTTTTTATGACTGTATAGTATTCCATGGTGTATATGTACCATATTTTCTTTATCCAGTCTATCATTGTTGGGCATTTGGGTTGATTCCATGTCTTTGCCATGGTGAAAAGTGCTGCGATGAACATACGTATGCATGTATCTTTATAATAGGATCATTTTCCTTTGGGCATATACCCAGAAATGAGATTGCTGAGTCAAATGGTATTTCTGGTTCTAGGCCTTTGAGGAATCACCACACTGTCTTCCACAATGGTTGAACTAATTTACATTCCCACTAACAGTGTAAAAGCATTCCTATTTCTCTGCAGCCTCACCAGCATCTGTGGTTTCTTGACTTTTTAATAATCCCCATTCTGACTGGTGTGAGATGGTATCTCATTGTGATTTTGATTTGCATTTCTCTAATGATCAGTGATGTTGAGTTGTTTCTTTTTCATGTTTGTTGGGCGAATGGAGTGTTTTTCCATTTGTTTGTTTCCTCTCTTATTTCCTTGAACAGTGGTTTGTAAATCTCCTTGAAGAGGTCCTTCATTTTCCTTGTTAGCTGTATTTCTAGGTATTTTATTCTCTTTGTGACGATTGTGAATGGGTGTTCATTCATGATTTGGCTCTCTGCTTGTCTATTGTTGGCATATTGGAATGCTTGTGATGTTTGCACATTGATTTTGTATCCTGAGACTTTGCTGAAGTTGCTCATCAAGTTAAGGGGTTTTGGGGCTGAGATGATGGGGTATTCTAGATATGTGATCATGTCATCTGCAAACAGAGAAGTTTGAGTTCCTCTCTTCCTATTTGAATGCACTTTATTTTTTTCTATTTTCTGATTTTCCAGGCCAGCACTTCCAATACTGTGTTGAATAAGAGTGGTGAGAGACGGCATCCTTGTCTTTTGCCCATTTTCAAGGGGAATGCTTCCAGCTTTTGCCCATGTAGTACAATATTGGCTGTGGGTTTGTTTAAAATGGCCTTATTATTTTGAGGTCTGTTCCATCAATACCTAGTTTATTGAGAGTTTTTAACATGAAGGAAGGGATGTTGAAATTTATCAAAGGCCTTTTCTGCATCTATTGAGAAAATCTTGTGGTTTTTGTCTCTATTTCTGTTTATGTGATGAGTCACATTTATTGATTTGCATATGTTGAACCAGCCTTGCATCTAGGGGTGAAACTGACTTGATCGTGGTAGATAAGCTTCTGATGTGCTGCTGGATTTGCTTTCCCAGTATTTTATTGAGGATTTTTGCATCAATGTTCATCAGGGATATTGGCTTGAAATTTTCTTTTCGTTGTTGTTGTATCTTTGCCAGTTTTTACTATCAGGATGATGCTGGCCTCATAAAATGAGTTAGGGAGGAGTTCTTCCTTTTCAGTTGTTTGGAATCGTTTCAGAAGAAATGGTGCCAGTTCCTTTTTGTACCTCTGGTAAAATTCAACTGTAAATCCATCTGGTCCTGGGATTTTTTTGGTTAGTAGGCTATTTACTACCGCCTCAATTTTAGAACTCATTATTGGTCTATTTAGGGATTCAACTTCTTCCTGGTTCACTCTTGGGAGATTGTATGTGTCCAAGAATGTATACATTTCTTCTAGATTTTCTAATTTATTTGCCTGTAGGTATTTATAGTATCCTCTGGTGGTGGTTTGTATTTCTTTTTTGGTCAGTGGTGGTATCTGCTTTATCATTTTTTATTGTGTCTATTTGATGCTTGTGTCTTTTCTTCTTTGTCAGTCTAGCTAGTAGTTCATTTTATTTTTTAAAAAAACCGTCTCCTGGATTCGTTGATTTTTTTCTTAAGGGTTTTTCTTGTCTCTTTCTCCTTCAGTTCCTCTCTGAGCTTGGTTATTTCTTGTCTTCTAAATTTGGGGTTTGTTTGCTCATGTTTCTCTACTTCTTTCAGTTGTGATGTTAAGATGTTGATTTGAGATCTTTCTCGCTTTTTGATGTGGACATTTAGTGCTTTAAATTTTCGTCTTAACACTATGTTGGCTCATAGATTCTGGTATGCTCTCTCTTTTGTTCTCATTAGTTTCAAAGAGCTTTTTAATTTCTACCTTAATTTCATTATTTACCCAGGAGTCATTCAGAGCAGGTTGTTAATTTCCATGTAGTTGTGTGGTTTTGAGTGAGTTTCTTAATCTTGTTCTAATTTTATTGTGCTGTGATCTCAGAGACTGTTTGTTACGATTTCAGTCTTTTACATTTGCTGAAGAATGTTTTACTTCCAATTATGTGATAAATTTTAGATTGTCATGTGGTGCCAAGAAGAACATACCTTCTGTTGTTTTTGTGTGGAGAGTTGTGTAGATATCTATCAGGTCCTCCTGATGCAGAGCTGAGTTCAAATCTTGTATATCTTCCTTGATTTTCTGCCTCAATGATCTGTCTAATATTGACAGTAGGGTTTTAAAGTTTCCCACTATTATTGTAACAGATAAAAGAATATTCAGTTATCTCTTTGTAGGTCTCTAAGAACTTGTTTTATGAATCTGGGTGCTCTCATATTGGGTGCATATATATTTGGGATAGGTAGCTTTTCTTGTTGAATTGGACCCTTTACCATTATGTAATACTCTTCTTTGTCTTTTTTTATCTTTGTTGGTTTAAAGTGTGTTTTGTCAGAAACTAGGATTGCAGTCCTTGCTTTTTGCTGCTTTCCATTTGCTTGGTAAATTTTCCTCTATCCCTTTATTTTGAGACTATGTGTGCTATTGTATGTGGGATGGGTCTCTTGAATACAGCACACCGATAGGTCTTAACTCTTTGTCTAGCTTGCCTTTCTGTGTCCTTTAATTGGGGCATTTAGCCCATTTACATTTAAGGTTAATATCATTATGTTTGAATTTGATCCTGTCATCATGACGCCAGCTAGTTATTTTGCAGACTTGTTTATGTAGTTGCTTCATAATGTCATTGGCCTTTGTACTTAAGTGTGTTTTCATAGGGGCTGGTAGTGGTTTTTCCTTTCCGTATTTACTGCTTCCCTCAGGAGCTCTTGCAAGGTAGGCCTGGTGGTGACAAATTCCCTGACTTGGAGGTGTCACCAGTGGGGGCTGCAGAACAGCAAGGATGGCTGCATGCTCCTTCATCTGGGACCTCTTTTCCAGAGTGGCAGTGACCTGATGCCAGGGGGCATGCTCCTGTGTAAGGTGTCTGGTGACCCCTGTTGTGGAGAGTCTCACCTAGTCAGGAGGCACAGGATCAGGGACCTGTTTAGTGAAGCACTCTGGCTGCCCATTGGTGGAGTGGGTTTGCTGTGCTGAGGGGAACCCCCATTGTCCGGAGTGCCCGGCCTCTTCAGAGCCAGCAGGCACTGACTAAGTCTGCTGAACCATGGAGACTGCAGCTGCCTCTCCCCCCAGGAGTTTCATTACAGGGAGATCTCTCTGTAAACCCCTGGCTGGAGTTGCTGAAATTCCCACAGGGAGGCCCCACCCCGTGAGGAGGAATGGATCCGTGTCCCACCTGCTAAAGAAGCAGTCTGGCCACGATCTGCCACAGCCACTGTGCTGCCTTGTGGGTAATTCCTCCTGGTCCAAACTGCCCAGTCTCCCTGGCACCAGCAGGGAAAAACAGCAGACGGGGGCTGCAGTGATGGCACCCACCCGCACCACTGGGAACTCAGTCATCTTAGGCAGTCTCCAGCCTGCTGCTGCTGGCTGCAAACTGAGTGTCTGCCGAGCGTCTGCACAGCTCTGTGCTTGGGACCGAAGACCCTGGCTCACAGGGGAACCTACTGATGCACGAGTTGCACAGGTTCATGGAAAAAGTGTGGTTTCCTGGGTGGGGTAGCACAATCACTCACCACCTCCCTTGGCTGTGGGTGAGAGCTCCCCTTGCCTTGTGCAGCTCCCAAGTGAGCCATTGCTCCACCCTGCTTTTTCTCACTCTCAGTGGGTTGCACCAACCATCTAGTCAGTCCCAATGAGAGAACCTGGATACCTCAGCTGAAGGTACAATATTCACTCACCCTTTTCATTCTTCTTGGTGGAAGCCCTTATGGCAGCTGCTTCTAGTTAGCCATCTTGGCCCCTCCCCCTTTAAAAAAATATTTTTATTTAGATAGCTTTTAGTGTACAAGTGGTTTCTGGTTACATGGATGATCTGTGCAGGGTGAAGTCTGGGATTTTAGTGTGCCCTTCACCCAAGTAGTGAACATTGTACTGATATGTAGTTTTTTATCCCTCACTCCTGTTCCACCCTCCCCCTTCTCAGCCTTCACAGTTCATTATTCTATTCTGTCTGCCTTCTGTACCCATAACTTAGCTCCTACTTATTTATAAGTGAGAACATAACAGTATTTGCCTTCCTCTGGTTTTCATAACAGGGTAATGCTGGACTCTTAAATGAGTTTCTTTCTTGTCTATCTTTGAACTAGTTTCCATATAATTGATTTTATTATTCCTTAAATGTTTGATAGAATTCACCATGAAACCATATAGGCTTGGGTGATTTTGTTTTGTGTTGTTTTGTTTTGGTGTCAAGATTTTAAATGACAAGTTTTTGTAGAAGATAAAAGATGTACAGATTTTTTATTTCTTCTTCAGTCCGTTTTCATAATTTGTATCTTTCAAAGAATTTGCCCGTTTTATCTAAGTTGTGAGTTTATTGGCATAAGATTCATAATATTCTCTTTGTATCCTTTTACATCTATAGTGATGTCCCCTCCTTCATGCCTAAAGGTGGTCATCTGTATCTTCTTTTCTCTTCTCAGCCTAGCTAGTACATTACTAATTGTATTGACTTTTTTTAAAGATGCTTTTACTTTTATTGATTTTTCTCTATTTTCTATTTCATTAATTTCTTATTTTACCTTTATTTCTTTCTTTCTTTGTCTTACTTTTGATGTGATTTCTTCTCCTTGTTAGCTTCTTGAAGTGGAAGATTAGAATTTTTAATTTATATCTAACACAGGAATTAAAAATCTATAAATTTTTCTCCAAGCACTGCTTTAGTTGCATACCATATATTTAGATGTGTTACGATTTCATTTTTACTCAGTTCAAGATATGTTTCTCCTCTACCTACTTCATTTTTTTCCCCAAAAGTATTAAATATTGTCCTAAAACAAATCTCCACAGGATAAAATTATTTCTTTTAATCATGTGTTTTGTTTATGTCTGCTAATTTTGGTGAGTCTAGTCCTTTGCTGATGGTTTTTCTCTTTCTCTTTTGAGATAATTAGTAATGTGCATTAGCCCTTTTTTCACATGTAGAATTTGAAGCTCGTAATTTATTGATCTAAAGAATGAAGTAGAATTATTCTTTTCCATATTTTTGCTAGTGAAATACCAAATGACAAATAAAAAATCTTGAGATGAATTAAGTACAGTATTTTAAGTTGTATTTTAAATGTTTAAAGTGCGGAGTATGTGTATGTGTGTGTTTTTATTCAAGATGAAATAATTAACTTTTAAAATATTTATGACTTTCTTAAATTCTAGCCTAGAGCCAACAAATAGTTTGCATGTTCCTTACATGTCCCTGATATATCTTTATAACTAATCATAGCACTGCTTCTGACAAGGTCAGATGCATAATTGGAATCTTTCTTATTCCATTCTCAAGCTATTTGATAAACCAGTTTTGCCAGTAAATATAGGACAGAAAAAATAATGTGCCAAAATTTTCCTGTTATTTAAGCTAAATGAACATTTTTATTTTCATCTTCCTTTCAGAATTATTTTCTAATACTAGTATAAAAACGTACATAAAGTTTCTAAAATTGAATAACATATTACTTAGTATTTACATACGTTACACTCACAGCTTAAATAAGTTTGTGGAAATGATTATTTTTAAAACCTTAGTATTTTGAAAATTCATGGCATCTCAAAAATAGCTTTTACCCAGAATTAGCATCTTAAATATTTGGATTAATATTCTGTTTTATACCCCTTATAATTTCCTCCTAGACACTTAAATCATATTCTAGTAATTTAGAATTTGTTCCACTTCAAACTTCTCTGATTTTCTCATACTGAAGAGAATTATTTACTAGGCAAATTAACAGTGTAAATGAGATTTCAGTTGGTTCACCTAAAGAGTCAAATTATTTTCAAGAATGTAAGTAGGATCATTTGCATATATAAAATTAATGTATAGATCAGCCCATCTAACATTAAAGTGCAATCCCTACTTAAAAAACATTTTATAAGCTATCAGTTCATATTCTTATGTACTTTGAAGCCAATTAAACTGCTTTTACTTTTCCATATTGACTAGTATAAGTTACTAATTCACAGTGGCCTGGCTTCTCCCATGTTAACCGGCAACTTTTTGTTAACCTTGCCAAATACATCCATGCATTGAAAGTCCCTTTCCCTAACATTTACTATGACTTCTCTAAAGGTTTGTCTTTTGTCACTATGGCCCTTAAGGCCAAAGTAAGCACGTGTTACATAACACTGGGTTCAACCATAATGTACCAAGAAGGATAGAGGGAAAATCAGTAAGGTACTTTCCTGTGGGAATACCCCATAATCTAGTGCCAACCTATTCTAATTCATAGCTGAGGACAATAACCTTTGTTGTTACAGTATTTCCCAGGCAGTTTCTAAGATTTATTTTTTAAAATTTTCTACGAGAGATGGACTATTCTCTGCTGTTATCTGCTGTGATCCATTACTTTTATCTTTAGTTGTAGACTTTATGGATCAGAATTATTGAAAAGGCATGTGTAAAAGTAGGAAGCCAAAAAGTTATTCCACATGCTTTAGTCTACAAAAATGGTCTTTTTATCTATAGCTTACATGTGAAAGCATATGGTTTTTGTGATTTTTCAAATGTAATTTTGATAATTACCTTTAAAGAAGAAAAATATGTTTATATCACAATAAAAAATTAAATTTTTATTTAAATATGCTGTTTTATTATTCTGCATGAATATTGTCTCCTTTTCTATTTATCATCAGGGAGAAAAGTTTCAGTCCTTGGAATTTATCTTACTAACTAAAGTTCAGCCAAATAAATAGCTAGGTGAGACCAAGTATAAATTAGGAACAAAATATTTTAAAAAATAGATTTGTGATGCTTCTTTCACACAGGGTTTTAAGTAGAGTGTGAAGAAAATATGGAAAGCTGTTGTTTTTACGAAGCTATATTAGGAATATAATAATTTGGCTGTCCTCATTGGTATATCCCTTGTTCTCCCTTATGCCCCCAAATATGTCATATATCTTAATTTGGTAAACTGTTTGTATTCTTTCATGTGGAACTATTTTTTTGTTTATTTTTTTGTTTGTGTTTTGAGACGAGGTCTTGCTCTGTTGCCCAGGCTGGAGTGCATTGACTTGATCTCAGCTCACTGCAACCTCTGCCTCCTGGGTTCAAGTGATTCTCCTGCCTCAGCCTCCCAAGTAGCTGGGATTACAAGCACCTGCCACCACACCCAGCTAATTTATGTATTTTTAGTAGAGACGGGGTTTCAACATGTTGGCCAGGCTGGTCTTGAACTCCTACCGTCAGGTGATCCACCCACCTTGGCCTCCCAAAGTGCTAGGTTTACAGGCGTGAGCCACAGCATCTGGCCAGAACTATTTATAAAGTGATAGGAAATTTGATATCCTATGATTTGACATTTGGAACTATTTTCTCTGTTGTTCATGGATTCAGAGTAATACTGGATTTTTAAATAAGTTAATGTAATTCTGTGGGGTTTTTTTTTGTTTGTTTTTTTTTTTTGCTATTAAAGTAGAACAATGTGCCGTATTTATGGAGACACTAAGTGGCCATAAAGAAATGACTTCCATGATGCCAGCATTTTGGCCTATTAAAAACAAAGGCAGCTTCCTACCTAATCACTCAGTGATAAAAAGGTTTTAGTGCTTTGCTCTTAAATATGAAAAGATAGCAAGAATTGTTCTTTATTGGTGGAAAGTCTCAACCATGAATGAGGGAAACCAAAAGACATAAGTGCAGTGAGCAGAAGAATAATTTAAAAAACCTTTAATTGACATCCTCAGATAAATAAGAAAAGAAAAGATGTTTTGACCCTAAACAGGATACTGTGAAAAGGAAAATTAGATAATGCGAAAGAGCTCTGAGAAATGTAAACAATGATATTGAACTAATTTTTTTTGCAATAAAAGATTTGGAAGGTATGCCGAAGTAAATTTTCCAGAAAATAAAAGGATAGAGTTGAGAGAGAGAAAAAGCTAAAAGGTGGTTTCAACATTCTAAAAGACAGGATTCCCTGAGAGAAAAATTATTAAAGAAATAATATTAGAAAACTTCCTCAACCTAAAGCCCATGAGTCTTTGGACTGTACCTTGTACAAAGATTTTAAGACCCAATCCAAGGCATATTATCGTGAAATTAAAAACTTTGAGTATAAAGTTAATATCCTAAAAGCTTTTAAAAAGAGAATGGTGTGGGCACATTTAAAAACGTGTGCATCTAAGTTAATCTGGACATCCCATTAGCCATTTTTTCAGCTTACAGAGGAACAATGCAAAATTTTTATGAATAATACTTTTTAACTTGAAGTGCTACACACAACCAAATGTTGGTCAGTTGTGTGGCCTAAAACCAGGCATGCTAAGACAACAACAGACTTTCCCTGGTATCTTTCTGATGAAGCTTCTGAAAGAAAGCACACTCCTGCAGAATGAGCGAGTTGATGAAGAATTAAGAAGACATAGGATCCGGGGGAAAAGATTATTGAAAAAAGGACACCAAGGAGCAACTTTCAAGGATGATAGCCAGTTCACTATAAAAGCAACACACACCCAAAAGGAGTGGCATTTCCAGAAAAAGAAAAGGGGGCTGGTACATTATATAATACATCAAAGGTTTAGAAACAGTATTGGTTTTTGATAGGTCTCATGGAGCTTCTAGAAAACATTAGCATAGGTACATAGGACATTAAGCTAATTTTTTTTTTAAGAAGAAGCAATTATTAACTCCAAGAAAAATTACACCTTGGTGAAAAACAAAACTGAATAGTATACCAGTTGGCTCTACAATGAATGTTATCTTTGCATTTGCACCAATGGAAGTACTGTGCTACTGATTTAACGGGGAGTTGTTCCAGTCCCCTTTCGGAGGGTGGGGATGGAGTAGTTCAAGAGTTAAAGCCTCATTTACCGTAATAGAGAAGTTAGTAACCTATTGCCTAAAAATTAGTAAATCTAGAAATGGAAGAATTAGCATCTATTTTTAAATATAGAAGAAAGAACAAAGAACCATTTAAAAGATTTTGAAATGGGTTTCTCTGGGAATGGCAGGCAGCCACTGTTTTTCATTTTAAACTTTTGGTATTGTAGGACTCTTTAAAACTATTTGCATGTGTGCCTTTTATAAAAATAAGTTTTAATTACCAAAAAAATGGTATTTAAAATGTGAGGGAAATAGAATAATTATGGCTTGTAGTCAAGTTTTTGCATTTTTGTCTTGTTATTTTCTAGAGTTCCTGGAATAACTATTGCTACAGATATTATCTGTGGTTTTCCTGGAGAAACAGATCAGGATTTTCAAGAAACAGTGAAACTTGTTGAAGAGTACAAATTTCCAAGCCTCTTTATTAACCAGTTTTACCCACGACCAGGAACTCCTGCTGCAAAAATAGAACAAGTTCCAGCACAAGTGGTAAGATCTTTTTCTTGTAAGGTATTGTGTGGTTTTTTTTTTTTGCCAGTAGCTATAAAAAATGCAGCTGTGTTGCCCACCTTCACACGATTTGCTCATGTTATCACCCTTAAATTACAAAATATGGAGAGATTTCCAAGTTGGGGTCAGGGGCCGGGGGCCATGGATGAGTTAAATGGCCTTAGGCAACTCAAATATAATCACCTTTTTCTTCTTTTGAACAGTAAAATTCAGATAACTTGGGTAAAAAATTTTAATTAGTATCTGATCTAGTATTTACCTGTGTGTATAAGATAACTTTTGGATGTTTCAAAATAAGGCAATATTTAAACGTTTGTGAGTAAAAGAGGCTTTACTTCTACCCCACTCTTCATAATTTGTTATCGATTGGGAGCCCCCTAGTTTTCCTACTTTTCTGTTGGATAGATTTGATGCTATCTTTCTGCCTATTTTTTTACAGTTTTTTTCACAAAGAATTTCAATTTAATTTTATCCTTTCATGTTCATAGATAAAGTAAATAAGATGACTCATAATGAATGTGATTAAGTTTGAAATCAAGTAAAGGCCAACTGTTTCCCAGAATGCCCCAGAACTTAAAGGTCTCAAAACAAATATTTACTTTCTAGACTCATTGGCTGAATATGGACAGATGTAAAATAAGCCTAAAGAGGAAGTAGAAATTTAAGTGAGAATTTTCTACTTTGTTTCAAATAACTATTAGGTTAGTGCAAAAGTAATTGCAGTTTTTGCTATTAAAAGTAGTTAACAAAATTACTTTTGCACCAAAAATTTTTCAAAATTATGCCCTATCATTAATTTGCCTCAAATGTTTTTGTGATAAATATGCAAATAAATGACCCAGAGCTTGTTACTGTTTTTCTATTATACCATATGTGAATATAAACACAACATATATATTTCTTCTTTCAACATTTGGTGGAAAAATATATGTACATTAAAGTCTGTTTTTCCCAAAATCGAAAGTGAATATCATAAATGCAAAATGAATAGCATTCTTTGTTTTCCCAAAATTTTCCTCATGTTAATTTTACAACTTTCTATGTATACAAGGGTAAGAAAATATTTTGCAGTAGACCATTTAATTTTCGTTCTAATTTAATCGACGAAAAAAGCAGATTATAGCACCACAGATCGTTAATTTCCCACAAACATAAAAAGATGCCAAATTAATTCATTTTCTTTTATATCACAAGTATATATTATTGAGATATAGCTTACATACAGCAAAAGGCACCAATGCAGTTCTGTGACTTTTGTCAAATGCATACAGTAGTGCAACGTACTCTATCACAATCAAGACATAGAACAATTCCATCAGCCCCCTCAAAATTTCTTCTTACCCTTTTGTTTTCTTTTATTTTGTTTTGTTTTCAGACAGGGTATTGCTCTGTTGCCCAGGCTGGCGTGCAGTGATGCAGTCTTGTCTTACTGCAGCCTCAACCTCCTGGGCTCAAGTGATACTTCCACCTCAGCATCTCAGGTAGCTGGGACTACATGTGTGTGCCACCACAACCAGCTAATTTTGTTTTTTAGTTTTCATAGAGACAGGGTCCCACTATGTTGCCCAGATTGGTCTTGAACTCCTGGACTCAAGCAATCCTCCCATGTAGCCTCCCAAAGTGCCGGGATTACAGGTGTGAGCCACTGCACCCGGCCAATCCTTCTTACCCTTTTTTATAATCATCTTCTTCCTCCATCCCCACCCCGCTCCTGACAACTACTGTTCTATTTTCTCTTCTCACAGTTCAATCTACTCATTTTTTAAACTTTACTTCTTCTTTACTAAAAAAGCTTTTGTACTTTATCTACAGAAAAGTTTATGGCTGTGCATTTTCGTAAAGTGAATACTTACAACTACCAGTCAGATCAAGAAATTGAACGTCACCAACTACCACACAGATCCCTGTCATGTCCTCCATTTACTATCCTGTCCCCTTCCCCGAAGGAAACCCCCATGCCTTATTCTGTCACCACACAATAGTTTTACCTATTTTTTTTTTCTTTGTTTTTGAGACGGAGTTTCGCTCTCGTTACCCAGGCTGGAGTGCAATGGCGCGATCTCGGCTCACCACAACCTCCGCCTCCTGGGTTCAGGCAATTCTCCTGCCTCAGCCTCCTGAGTAGCTGGGATTACAGGCACGCGCCACCATGCCCAGCTAATTTTTTGTATTAGTAGAGACGGGGTTTCACCATGTTGACCAGGATGGTCTCGATCTCTTGACCTCGTGATCCACCCGCCTCGGCCTCCCAAAGTGCTGGGATTACAGGCGTGAGCCACTGCGCCCGACCACCTATGTACGAATTTATGTTTGAGTGCTTGGTTTTTGGGTTTTGGGGGGTTTGTTTGTTTTTACTTAACATTATATTGTTGAACTAAATCTGTTTTTAAAGTATTTGTAGTTCATTCATTGTTATTGCCAGGCAGCATATGTGTGTGTGTGTGTGTGTGTGTGTGTGTGTGTGTGTGTATCACAGTTTGTAAATCCTGTTGTTAAAGGGGAATTGGGTATTTTCAAAATCGTAATATTAGTGTTGCAATGAATACAGCTATCAGCGTTCTTCTTGTTTTTTTTATTTTCTTCCACTTGTGTGTAAACTTTTCCACTGGGAAGTTTAACTAGGAGTGTAATTGCTGAGTCATAGGAAATGAAATTGATCTGCTTTACTAGATACTGCCAAATAGTTTCCCCAAATGGTTGAATAAATTTGCAATCCCAACAGCAATGTATAAAAATGCTAGAAGCTCCATATTCTTGCGAGCCCTTGGCATTGTTATGTTTTTAAGGTTAGCCATTCTGGTGGGAATATAACTTAATTTTAATTGTAGTTTTATATTTTCCTGTTAACTGACTATATTGAGTATCTTTTATATGTTTATTGGCTATTTGGGTGTCTTTTTTCATGAATTATCTGTTCAAATCTCTTGCCCATCTACCTATTGGTTTACCAGTTTGATTTATACCCCACCCTTATGCCCGATTTATAGGAGTTATTTACGTATTCTGGGTACAAATTTTGGTAGTTCATAGTTACGTAAATATCTTCTTCCATTCTGTAACCCACCTTTTCTCTTCGTGGTGACTTTTGAAGGACAGACATTCTTCATTTAATGTAGAATTTATCAGCATGCTTTTTTTTTTTTAATATTAGTGCTTTTTGTGTCCTCTTAAGAAATGTTTACCTTATCTGCACTATCATAAAGATCCCCCTCAATGTACTGTTCTAGAAATTTGTCATTTTTCCTTTTACCTTTAAATCTGCAGTCCAAATGGAATTTATTTTTATTTAAGGTATGAGGTGTGTTTTGGTTTTTTACCCCTGAGGCTATCCATTTGAGTCAGTGCAGTTTATTGAAAATATCATTTTTTGCCTCACTTACCTGCCTGGTCACCTTTATCATAAATCACATGCGTGTACACGTGTGGGCCTGTCCCAGGCGTCTATTCGTCTGTTCTCTTCCTTTGGTCTATTTGTCAGTCTTTCCACCCATACCCAGGTTAACTACCCTAGCTTTATAATAAGTCTTGATATTGGCAATGTGAGTATTTCACCGTTGCTTTTTTCTTGAAATTACCCTAACTATTCTTGTTCCTTTGCTTTTGTAAATTTGTGAAGTTTTACCAAAAATCCTGCTGGAATTTTAATTAAGATCATATTGATTTTATAGGTCATTTTGGGGAAATTGCTGTTCTTATAATACCAAGTTTCTGTCCTTAAATGAAGTATATGTCTTCATTTATTTTGATCTTCTCTAGTTTCTGTCAATAATGTTTTATAATTCTCTGTCTATAAGTCTTACATAACATTTTATTAAATGTGTTTCTACATGTGTGTTTCTATTGATACTATTGAAATGATTTTCATTTTTGTTGCTACTAGAAGTAAAGTTGATTTGCATGTATATATACTTATATTTATTTTATCTAACTAATTCACTTATTAATTGTAATCGTGTTTCTGTAGGTTTTTTGTTGTTTTTTTTTTTTTAGATTTTCTTAGTATACAATTTGTCATCTGATAGTCATAGTTTTACATTTTCCATTCCAATTCTTATGACTTTTCTTATCTTATTGTACTGGCAAGAATGTTCAGTACACTGAGTAGAGCTGGGCATCTTTCTCTCATTCTCAAACTCAAGGGGAGAGTATTCAGAATTTTACCATTAAGTGTAAAAGGTAGCTGAAGTTTTGGAATTAGTAAAGTTGTGTGTGTGTGTGTGTGTGTGTGTGTTTTAATCATGAATAGAGTTGAACTTTATCATATGCCTTTTTGTCTGTTGACACAATACAATTTTTTTTGTTTTAAGTCTGTTAATATTATGATCCACATTGAATGGTTTTGAAATATTAAATCAACCTTGCATTCCTGGGATAAACTTTACTTGGTTGCGATATATTGCTATTGATAAACTATTTCTGTTGTTCTGCTAATATTTCATGAATACTGCTTTTTTGTTCATGGGAGACATTGATCTGTAGTTTTCTTATAATTTCTTCTTAATTTTGTTATCAGAGTAGCATTGGCCTCATAGAATTAGTTGAGAAGTCTTCCTTGCTCTCCATTTTTCTGGAAGAGTTTGTATAGAAGTTAATTATTTCTTTTTAAAATATTGGATAGAATTACCCAATGCGATAACCAGAATCCTAAGTTGGCCTCCCAAATTTTCTCATCACCCTCACCCCAGGGTACATACCCTACATAATCTCTGGGACTGTGAATTTGATATTTGCTATACTCTCTGATCGTTTGGTTCCACTCTGTGTAGTTATCTTTCCCTTTTCATGAAAGATAGCACATGTGTACAGCTGAATAATTTTCTCCACCTGATCTGGCCATGAGAATGTTAAGAATCCTACAGCCTCTTTTTATTTTGTACTGTCTCTGTCCTTTTTAGTCTACACTGCCAGTGTGGATTTTTTTGTTTATTTGGGTTTTTTGTTTTGTTTTTTTTTTTTCTTTTTTCCTTTCTCTCTCTCTCTTTTGGCTCAAACGGTTTTCTCAAGAATTTAGTGGGTCTTCCCTGGATTTCACTAAAACTCACTCCATTAGACAAATGCTACATCCACAGATCTTTATGAGATAATCCCTGCTGTACCTTAGCCTCTTGCTAAGAGTACTTTTCCTTGTATTTATCCTGCTTGGGAATTTTTGGTGTTTTTTAACTCTGTGTCCTCTTTTCTTCCCAAAGGTTTGGAAACCTTAGCCGTTCTTTCTTCAGATAAATGCTCTACTCTATTCTCCCTTCTTCTGTGATTTCAGTTACTTGTGCTAGATATTGTCTTATATTCCTCAGTATCTGATGTATTCTTTGCTACACTTTGTGCACTTTGTTTTGTGTTTCTGTCTGGATGTTTCCTCTTTATCTGTTTCCTAGTCCTTGGTATTCATTATCGTCCCTGAGCCAACAGCAGCAGAAGTTGCAGTCCCCGAACAGCACTGTTGGCATCAGCTGTGAGGCTGCTAGAAATGCAGACTCTCAGGCCCCACCCTAGACCTGTTCAGTCACTGTCTTCTCCCAGTGATTTATGTATACATTAAAATTTCAGGAGCACTGATCTCACTCACCAATTCTTTCTTCATTTGTTTTTAATCTGCAGTCAAACCCCTCTATGGGATTTCTAATTTTAGTTAATATGTTTTTTACTTCTGGAATTACAGTTTGGATTTTCACAGATTTCCATGTTCTAGTTAAATTATCCATAGCTTCCTTTATAGTTTTTACACATTGATATGGTTTGGCTGTGTGTCCCCACCCAAATCTCATCTCGAATTGTAATCCCTCGTGTCAAGGGAGAGGCCTGGTGGGAGGTGACCGGATCATGGGGGCAGATTCCCCCATGCTGTTCTCATGATAGTGAGGGAGTTCTCATGAGATCTGATGGTTTTATAAGGGGCTCTCCCTGCTTCACTCTCTTCTCTCCTGCCACCTTTTGAAGAGGGTGCCTGCTGCCCCTTCCTCCATGATTATAAGTTTCCTGAGGCCTCCCAGCCATGTGGAACCGTGAGTCAATTAAACCTCTTTTCTTTATAATTTACCCAGACGCAGGCATTTCTTTATAGCAGTGTGAAAATGGACTAATACAAACATATTGCTTTGTTATCTTAAAGTCTGTTCCAAAATCTCCGGTATCTGCATCTGATATTGGTTCATTTCTGCCTTTTAGTTTTGTTTTTTCTTGATTCTGGCATTTGTCTTTTTCTCCATGTACCTAGTATTTTTTTTTTTAATTATTATTGAATGGTGGCCATTGTTTATTTTTTAAAAACCTGTAGATTCTAGGCTATCATGTATCTTCCTCCAGGGAGGATTTCATTTTGCTTCTGGCAGATGCTAAGGTAAGAACTGATTATTTTAATCTGTCTGAGATTGATTTTGAGACTGTTTTTCACTCTTTCTTATGGCTGCTTTATTTCTCCCCGCCCTTACTTTGAATGCAGCCAGTGGTATGCTGGTGTTTAACAAGTGACTCTCGAGAGGAGTTCTGATCTGTAGCATTTGCCAATTTCCATAGTGTAAATACTTCCACTGTTGCCAATTGCAGATTTCCAATGTTACATCACCGAACATGGCATTGGGAAGTGAAACACAGTGAACTGGTGCATGCCAGATTAACGTACCACCTAGTGTAGTTTTTCTAGTTCCCAGCTGAAATTCTGTGGTGTTTTTACCAGGACCTTTTCTTTGTGGCAGCCCTTCAGCTTTAGTATTTGTATCTCCCACTCGTGAGAATTCATCAGCCTCTGCTTATTTACTCCTCCTATTAGCTTTTGTTTGGCTGCTCGGCCCCCAAGGCACTATTTACCATTGATAAATGTCTAGAAGGAAAAAGTGACTCCAAATGTTGAGCTTCCTCCGTGGGCTTGCCTTCTCTCTGGGAGCTTGGTCTCTCACTTCTTTGGTAGCTTTTTGATGTTTAAGTAGTACAGATTGTACATTATATTCACCTTTTTAATTGTTCTTGGCAAAAATATTGGTCTGATACAAGCTAGTTTGCCTTAGCTAGAAGCAGAACTCATTACATAAAATCAGCTTTTAAATGCCTTTTTTGTCTGGTCTTTTATCTTCTAAACATAGCCTCTTATCATCTTCCTCACATTTTTAGACTTCCATCACCCAGTCCTGGCATAGAGTATCTTTTTTTCTTTCTTTTTTTTAAGGGCTTTTAGTTTCACAGCAAAATTAAGCAGAAAATAGCACATAGAGTTGCTGTATGTTTCCTGCCTCTACACATGCACAGCCTTGCCCACCATCAACATCCCCACCAGAGCGATACATTTGTTAAAATCAGTGAACCTACATTACATATCATTTTCACCCGTAGTTTACATTAGGATTCATCCTAGGTGATACACATTATATGGATTTTGACAAATGTGAAATGAAAAGCATTCACCACTATAGTATCATCAGAATAATTCCATTTCTCTAAAATCCTCTGTTCTCTGCTTGTTCATCCCTCTCTTCCCCAAACCCCTGGCAACCACTGATCTTTCTGTTGCCTCTAATTTTGCCTTTTCCAGAATGTCATATATTTGGAAATATACAGTATGTAGCTTTTACAGATTCACTTTTTTAACTTAGTAATATGCATTTAAGATTCCTTTGAACCTTTTCATGGCATGATACCTTATTTTATTTTAGCACTGAATAACATTTCATTGTCTGGTTATAACACAATTTATACATTTACCTACTGAAGGACATTTTGGTTGCTTCCAAGTTTTGGCATTTATGGATAAAGCTGCTATAAACATCCATGTGCAGGTTTTTGTGTGGACATAAGTGTTCAGCTCATTTGTATAAATACCAAAGAGGAGCATGATTGCTGGATTGTATGGTAAGAGTATGTTTGTAAAAGTATGTTTATAAAAAATTGCCACACTATCTTCTAAAGTCACTGTGCCATTTTGCATTCTTACCAGCAATGAATGAGAGTTCCTTTTGTTCTATATCCTTGCCAACATCCTTGCCAACATTTGGTATTGTCAGCATTTTGGATTTTGGCCATTGTAACAGGTATGTAATGGTGTCTCAACATAGTTTTAATTTGCAGTTCGCTAATGATGTATGGTGTTGTGTCTTTTCATATACTTATTTGTCATATGTATGTTTTCTTTGGTGAGGTGTCTGTTCAGGTCTCTTGCTCATTTTTAATCATGTAGTTTGTTTTCTTGTTAAGTTATGAGAGTTCTTTGTATATTTTTGGTAATTCATTATTAGATATGTGCTTTACAAATATATTTTTGTAGTCTATGGCCTGTTTTTGTCATTCTTTTGAAACAGAATCATTTTTATTTATTATTTAGCACTTGAAAAATTTTCAACTTTCCACTGCCCTGCAATCTGAAACAGTAAACTTAGGTTCAGAGTGTCCTAGGCCAACTAAAGAAGCTGTTTGCTTTTATTATTCTCAGTTATACTGTTCTGTTCTCAAGAGTCAGTATCTGGGGATTCTGCATTGTTGTTCTCATGTAGCTCTTTATTCAACTTCTTTGTAGTAATGTCCCAAAGCTGCTCTAACAAAGTGCCACAAACTAGGGAGCTTCAAACAGCAGATATGTATTTTCTTACAAGGAAAGCCTCTTCACCCTCAGAATCATGTAGTGGAATCCTTCCTCATCTCTCCTAGCTTCTGGTGGTTTCCTGGTGGTCTTCGGTGTTTCTTGGCCTGCAGCTGCACAGCTCTAGTCTCTGCCTTCATTATCACAGTTGTCCTTGTATGTCTCTGTCTTTATGAGGCTGTCTACTTATAAGGACCACAGGTCATATTGGATTAAGGGCCCACCCTGATCTTCATCTTTACTAGTTATATCTGAAACAAGCCTATTCCAAATAAGGTCACATGCTGAAGTACTAGGGATTAAGACTTCAGTATAACTTTTTAGCGGGGATACAATTCAATTCGCAAGACTTCTACATTCCTGTAATTATGCTCTAGGCAAAAAATGCTGCATGGAAGAGTTTCGTCTTTATAAAATGCAGAAACTTAGGTAAAAAGAAGCATTAATGATGAAACTTGAGAGGTCTGCAGTCAAAGAGAAGATATATGATGTGCACTGACTCTTCTTGGTTCTCTTAAATTACCAAAAATTAATAATTGTCTACTCTCCCTGTCTTAGGTAGTTTATGAAACTGCTTGTGCAACTAGAATTCACTAAAATACAATACTGTTGTAAAATGGGTAGCCATTTTTTGTATTTTTCTTTCTTAAAAATTTTATTTTTTATCTCAATAGCTTTAGGAGTACACATGGTTTTTGGTTATGTGGATGACTTGTATAGTGGTGAAGTCCTGAGGTTTTAGTGCACCCATCAGATAAATAGAGTATACTCTCCCCTTCATATTTACTTTTACGTAAGTACTAGCATTAATATAAATAAATTTCAGTGTTTTAATGTATTATGGTAGAGCTCTGATAAATGAACTAAATTGTTTGTATTCCTAATTGTTTAAATCGCCAAATGCATAAGTACCCTTTAGTTGAATTTTGCATTTGTGTAGGGGGAGAGAGGAATTCTTTGCCTTGATTGCCTACTGAAAAAAAAGAGTATAACCCTAAGTAATGTACATTGTATCCAAAATGTAGTGTTTTTTTAATCCCTCACCCACTCCTACCTTCCCCCTTCTGAGTCTCCAAAGCCTACTTCCTTGCCAGAAAAACCCAGCAGTGAACATATGTACAATTATTGTGTGCCAATTGTAAATTTTTTCAAAATCAGTAATGAAAGTAGTTGCTAACCCATTATTAGAAGAGCATAATACCATTTACTTTCAAATAATATCTTTTTGTTTTGGCTTTAAAATGCCTCTTAGTGAAGATATATACTCTTTTCTTAGATATATTTTATTTCTGCTAACAAGTACCCCAAAATGTTCTTCCCCTGTAAATGATATAACAATATAGTATACTCTCCCCTTCATATTTACTTTCACATAAATATTAGCATTAATATAAATAAATTTCAGTGTTTTAATGTATTATGGTAGAGCTCTGATAAATGAACTAAATTGTTTGTATTCTTAATTATTTAAATCGCCAAATGGATAAGGCACCCTTTAGTTGAATTTTGCATTTGTATAGGGGGAGAGAGGAATTCTTTGCCTTGATTGCCTACTGAAAAAAAAAGAGTATAACCCTCTTAAGTTTATAATGAAAACAAGTTAGACAATATGTTTTCGTGAACAGGATAAACTAAAAAAATTTTTTAGCTTTTACATGATTATAATGTATAAGAGATTTAATAGTGAAATCACCTAAGCCAAATGAGAGCAACTTTAGATTTTTAGATGAAAGGTCAGATTTGCAAGTTTATATTTTCTGTCCCATTAAGCCTTCCTTCATCAGTCTTCATTCCTTTTAAGTAATTCCAATAGTATTTTTAAATTATGGTTGAGATTCTTGGTCTGCCTAGGAAAGGTCACCTAAGTTTAAAAAGTCTTTTGTTCCTCAGCGGTCAATTCCAGACTTTGCTTTTTAGAAAACATTGATGAAGAATAATGAAATTGTTGTGAAATCTTTATATTAGGAGCCTTATGACTTGAAAAAAAGATGGCAAGAGTGGCTATTAGAATGTTTATATCGCTCTAGGATGTTAAATTGTGATATATCTACCTGCTTGCTTGTCTTACATCTTGGAACCAGAGAGTGAAGGCAATATTTTTAAATATATGTCATCATAAAGGAATCACAGTTCCCTTACCTGAAGTTTCTGGAACTTTTACCCTTTAGAAAGAATGTGAGGGAGTGTTTCTAAGAGGGCTGGAGGGACATTCTTGTCAGGGATAAAGACAGCTTTGCCAAAACTGTCTGTGGTAGATTTTCCTTGTGAGGAACTACATTGTTGTTGTGAGTGTTCATACCAAGGCAAGGTGACCAGTTGGAACAGACGTTGAATAAAGAATATTCTTAAATCATATATGGAAGCTTGCTTAATGATATATAGTGACTCTCCCAAATCTAGCTGCCAATGGGTCAAGGAATATTTTATTTTACACACACACACACACACACACACACACACACACACACGAATGCACACATGTACAAACATCAGAGAAGCATAGCATATAAAAGAGCTTTGTTGTTTTCTTTAAATGCTTTTAAAACTTTTTGTTTCTGAGTATAATCCTTAAGTTAACAACTCAGTGTTTTAGAGAATATCAGGTTGCCTTAATGGAAGGAATCCTGGTGCTTTTAGCTCACTTGATAACAGAATTACATTATTTACAGAGTATCAGATTTTCAAATTAAATTTGTTTTTTGGGGGAAAAGAGGAAAAAATATTTTCAAGAATTTTTATACTCTGGATTGTTAAGTACATTTTATTCTAAATTGATTCCCAAACATACCCATAGGGAACGCCCTTTTCTCAGGAACTTTTTCATTTTAACTTACCTTTTTTAGAAAGACTATCTTTGCATTTTTATTCTTAGGCAGCTTAATTGTACTTGATCCTTTCCAGTTGATCTTTTAAACTCCTTTCTTCTGGACACATCATTTTTCTTTTTACTTTCATTTTTGATAGAGTTTTTAGCCTGCCCGTAATTTTGTTGTATCTGGATTTCAGCAGATCATTTAACAGAGCTTTTTATAATGACTCTATGCTAGAAGGAAATACGAGCTAGATGGTAGTAGAGAGATGGTTGGGAGCCTCCTACTTTGTGTGGGGTTTTATACAGATGATATTTATTTAACATATGGGAAATTAAACTTGATCTCAAAGACCCCTTGAAATGCTTCATAATCTTTGATTTTTCTCTCAGACAGTTTTAAGGCCACTTTTCAACCTATATATAGAAAGATGTAGGTGCTTTCTTTTTCTGGATGATTGGTATAAATATGTTAGCTCCATTTCCCATTGTTTCACCTTCTATTTTATTGTAGATCTGATGACTTTTGGTTTGTACAATCAGTTGATCAAATTTTCTTGAATTCAAATAGGAATACTAAAATATAATTAGTAAATTAGTTGTTATAGGGACTCAGATGGCAGCAATGAGACCAAATATGGTAGGCAGAATAATGAGTCCCCAAAGATATCCATGTCATAATCCCAAAAGTTATGAATGTGTCACCTTGCATGGTGTATTAGGTCATTCTTGAACTGCTATAAAGAACTACCAGAGACTGGGTAATTTATAAAGAAAAAGAGCTTAATTGTGCTCATGATTCTGCAGGCTTACAGGCTTCTGCTTCTGGGGAGGCCTCAGGAAACTTACGATCACTGCAGAAAGTGAAGGAGAAGCAGGCACATCTTCACATGGCCAGCAGGAAAGGGGCAGGGGAAAGTGCTATAAACTTTTACAACAACCAGATCTTGTGAGAACTCACTTGCTGTCATTAGAACAGCACGGGGGAAGTCTGCCACCATGACCCAGTCACTTTCCACCAGGCCCCTTCTTCAACACAGGAATTAGAATTCAATGTGAGATTTGGGTAGGGACACAGGGCCAACCATAGCACATGATGAAAAGAACTTTGCAGATGTGATTAACTTCAAGCTCTTGAGACGGGAGGTGTTAGTGGATTACCTGGGTGGGCTCAATGTAATCACAAGGATCCTAATAAAAGGGAGCAAGAGGTCCCCAGTTAGAGGAGGAGATGTGACGGCGGAAACAGAGGTCAGAGTGATAAGCTCTGAAGGTCAAGGAAAGGACCATGAGCGAAAGAATGCAGGTGGCCTCTAGAAGTTGGAAAAGGCAGGAGCAGATTCTCCCCTAGAACCTCCTGAAGGAATGCAGCCCTGCCAAAACCATTGATTTTAGGAGACTCATTTCAGATTTCTTACCTCCAGAACTGTAATACAAAAAATTTGTGTTCTGTAGTAATTTGTTACTGCAACTATATGAAACTTGAACGCTAATGATGGAATATTTTTATCTCAGAGCATTATCTGGCTTTTTGACACAGCTAAATTAATTGATCTTTTGGGCTTTATGTTACCCAAGGTTTGCTGTGCCACTAAATGACACATGGCCATTCCTAGGCCTGTGAACACTTAGCTCCTTACTACCCTTCAGTCACAATAATCTTTGGGCCTAATCATAATAATGATATAACGAAGATAAGAGTAAGAGTTAACATTTAGCCATGATTATATGTCAGATGTTGTTCTGAGCACTTTAACGTATTTCATTCTCACAACTCTCTGCAGTTAGCACTGCTACTATCATCATTCTTCACATCAGGAAAATGAGGCTCAGAGCAATGAATTAACTAGCTCTAGATCATACAGAGGCGCGCTTACCTGCCTCTCCACTCCTCGATCTTGCCATTCCTTCCAGCTCACTCTCTGCTCCCACATTTGACTGCCTGTAGTTCCCAACACACTTTCACATTCATCGTCCCCTGCTTCAGATTCCTTCCCCATCCTCTCACACAGAAGGGTACAGGGTGGGGAGGAGAACTTGCATCATTTACACTTAGCATTTAAGCCCCTCTTCAGCCTTCCCTGATCATCTCTGGCTGGGATGATCAACCTGTTCTCCTCCCCACCTCTTCTATGTTCCCATAAATTTTGGTGCTTGTTTATACCATGTCACTTATGATGTATAACTGGTTTTGAGAAATGTAGTGGCTAATCTTCCTATCGTGTGCACCTAGCACAATCCCTGGCATATAGCAGGAACTCAGTATGTGTTGGATTGACAAATGCTGTA
Organism: Aotus nancymaae; assembly: GCF_030222135.1. Classification (NCBI taxonomy): domain Eukaryota; kingdom Metazoa; phylum Chordata; class Mammalia; order Primates; family Aotidae; genus Aotus; species Aotus nancymaae. Next base: position 17,842,640 of record NW_026988465.1, read on the forward strand.
AAACTGAGTCCTGAAAGTTGAGATGCCATCAGCTCTGAGAATTGGGGGGTGCCTGTGTGAGAGGGAAAGAATGGCTCTCAGCTGGAGCAGCATGGGAAGGAACCTGGGCAAAAATAAAACAGTGAACATTGATGAGAACAAAATTCATTGCCATTGGGGCGGTAAGATGTATTATTTTTGTTTGTTTGGTTTTGATAGAGTAGAGAACAATATGCAGGAACTGGTTAGTGTCAATAAATGAGTCAGGTGCTATAGACAAGGCTTAGATTAAGATGGCCGTTTAAGCCACGTTAAATAGCTTTCAACTCTCCTGTGGACAGTAGGGAGCTACTGAATAGTAGTGACCTTGAATTTACTTTGAAAAGCTCTGTCTAGGTGGCAGGGGAACAAAGGAATCAGAAAGCCCATTGAGAAGATATTGCAAGAGATAGAATTGGAAACTAGTAAGTGGGTTTAAAGAAGACGCTCTTTGACTTATTCCTGCAACCTTAGACACACATTCTTTGGGACTTAATAATTCCAAGGCCTGGACTTAGTTGCACGTCAGCAAATTATTCTGTGTTCTGTAGAAAACATTAACTCAGGCCACACGAGTTCCCTTAATTGGGTTGTCCGTGACTCTAGACTTCACAGGTCAAATATTGGTAGGCAAGAACATTTGACAAGGACCCTTGAACGTTGCTTAAAATTTAAGGCAATATGAATTGATTCTGCCTTTGGCCTCAGCTAGTGCTGTTGACATTATCTTTTCTAATGGTCCTGAGATTACTCCCTGGACCAGGCCTCTTTTACTCTGAAGTGGAAACACCAAGCCCTCCAGCCCTCTTCCCATCTCTTCCCCCACTTGATTTTTATCTTTCCCCAAGCTGCTTCTACTCCACCAGTTACAGGATTGGCTGTTTTCTTGTGACCTCTTTATCTTTCTTTGTGTTTTTGTTGTTCTAAGCACCATAAGATAAACTTATGAGAGAGAGACAGAGTGAGAGAGAGAGAGAGAGAGCACCCACACGCTTGTGTGTACGCATGTGTTTGAATCATGTAGAAAACTCGATTTGGGAACATTGAAGCTGGAGCTTTGATTGGATCATTCTTTTTTCTTTTTCTTTCAATCCTTCTTAAATTGAGCCCTTCCCTTATACCCACTCTGACACTAAAAAACTAAAGGAAAAGGGAGTGATAAAGTTTGGAACTTTGAAACGTGAAAATAACAAAAATTGTTAAGGCTGAGCTGTATAGAGGGAAGTTTGCCAATGATACCCTTGGGCTGTCTACCATCTTGAACCTGAAATAGAGAATCTAACAAACATGACTAATCTGGAATAAATGGAAGCAGACCTTGTCAAGATCTCATGAAAGAAAAGACTGTTTCTAAGACAGAAGTGCTGTCCAGCAGTATAAGCAGGGTACATGGGTGTGGGCTGATGGAGTACCTCTCCTCCCAGGGACCTGCACATAGGGATCAGGGAAGTACCACAGCAGAGAGTGTCACCAGTGAGAATTCTGTACTCTATCAGTACAGCAGAGAGTGTCACCAGTGAGAACTCTATACTCTGTCAGTACAGCAGTGTGTGTCACCAGGAAGAACTCTATCAGTTTTTACTGCCACAAGTAAGATCTTTTTTAAGAGTGTGCTTCTGATTCCTCTCAGTCAGAATCGTCCCTTTGGGATCCCAGCCTTTTCCCTCTGTACCGCCACTGTTCTCCCTCATTTTCCACTCTCTGAACCTGACCTCTTGCCTACCTGCCACAGAACACTGCTCAGCTTTTCATATAGCCCCTATGTGGCATGATGAACTACATTCCATTACCATGTAAATCAATTTTGTGTAGTCAGACCAGCAGGACCAGACGTGTATGATACAAGTGCAGGCTAACTTCGGGATGGAGCCATGTTTTTGTGGGATTGGTTTTTACTCAAGATGGTAAAGATAAGAAGAAAACCCACAGATGGTTGTTGATACTAAAAGCTCTTTCATATGACTCTTCTGTTAATTATAAGCCATTGCTAGAAAAAAATCAGAGAGGGCTGTACTTGGGAATGTACAATTGGTCTAGGGAATCTTAGCATTTCAAGTTTTCTAAAATAATCCAACTTGAGGATAATGAAGAATCATATATGCTTTGAGAGCCTTGACTACACTGATAGCAGTTTTAATGTGTGCTTTGTAGTGAGCTTATAGAAAATCATTTAAAAAAAAAAAAAAAGCCTGTCAAAGAAATAAATGCAACTTGTTTCTTATGGTTGTTTAATTTTTTGCTTTCCTTTTATTTTTATCCTGCTGCTTTTATGAATTTGTAATTACCAAAAGAGGAAGAAGATATGTGGTTATAATTTTTTTTCTCATGCTGAATGGTGGTAGGTATTAGGGTTGAGAAAGACTGAGTGAATTTATATTAAATAAGGAGAATGTAAATTTTATCCTTTGAAAAGTCATCTTTTATTATATTTCAGTCTAACTTTTTCTTCAGTGGTGATTACATACCTTGTTTTATACAAGTTTCAGAAAAACTGCAAGGATCTATATAATTCTTTTATGCCTTTTATATGAACTTGATTTATTAAAATTGTAATATTCAATTTGAATTCATTTTTATTACCTTAACAACTTCAGAAGTGAGTAGACTCTTGGAGTAACTTCTAAAGATAAAGAACCTTGTAATGATATATATCATCTTTTTTTTTTGAGATGGAGTCTCACTCACTCTGTTACCCAGGCTGGAGTGCAGTGGCATGATCTTAGCTCACTGCAACCTCTGCCTCCCAGGTTCAAGCGATTCTCCTCCCTCCACCTCCCGACTAGCTAGGACTACAGGCGAGTGCCACCATACCTGGCTAATTTTTCTATTTTTTTTAGTAGAGATGAGGCTTTGCCATGTTGACCAGGCTGGTCTCAAACTTCTGACCTCAGGCGATCCATCCACCTCAGCCTCCCAAAGTGCTGGGATTGCAGGCATAAGCCACCGTGCCTGGCCGATATATCTTATTTTTTAGACTTATTTTTGTTCTGTGATAAGTATGGTTCATTGATAACCCCATATATTTATAACATTCCAAAGGAATTATACACGTAATTCCAAGTATAAGAGCTAATGTTAACTGTGTATTCAGGTCAACGGAATAGATTTGGTAATCTAACATGAAATTCTTTTAAAACTCTTGCCCCTTGCAACCACATTTATTTCATAATTAAGGACAACATAATCAAATATGAGCAAATAAGCATTCAAATGGACACATGTGTACTGGACTAGTTATGTTCCATCTGGGATCTTGTAATCTAAGATGAATGTCCTGGTTCTTTATTTTGCTACTCATAATGCCTGCCTTCAGAGAAGTATGGATAAGATAAGAAGTTAGAAGGGCAGGGAAAAAACCTTCCATTGTTTGGGTGTTAATGTGTGCCAGAAACAAACAAACATAGTCTGTGCTTTTCATGTACCTTGTCTCCTGTTACTCTTTCAACAGACCTTGTAGGTATCTTTTGTGACTTTTACTTAGCACATGAGTTGGTTAGCTCAGCTCAGAGAAGTGAAGTTCATTTGCCCCAGGTTACGTAACTATTGAGTAAAAGGCTGGAGACTTAGACCGCATTCTTTCTTATTGTTCCTTGCTCTTATAAACAGTAAAATAAGTACTCAAACCATAAATGCAAAGTAATTTTATAACATTTTGACCAAAAAAATGTCAGTTTTTAAAGTTATTTTCTATTAGGGCAGTGAGTGTATAGGCCTTAGACAGTTTTTTAACTTCTTAAAAATAATTTTGTCCTTTATAGAAAAGTTGTAAGAATAATACAAAGACCTCCAGCACAAGTTGAGATAAAGGATACCCAAAATGCTTAAGACCGGAAGCTTTCCAGATTTCTGATTTTTTCAGATCTTGGAATATTTACATATATATAATGTCATATCTCAGGGATGAGAACTAAGTCTAAACATGAAATTCATGTATGTTTTCTTTTTTTTTTTTTTGAGACAGGGTCTCATTCTCTTGCCCAGGCTGGAGTACAATGGCACAATCATGGCTCACTGCAACCTCGACCTCCTGGGCTCATACAGTACTCCCACCTCAGCATCCTAAGTAGCTGGGACTACAGGCGTGCACCACCACACCTGGCTAATGACAGGATCTTGCCATATTGCCCAGGATAGTCTCAAACTTCCGGGCTCAAGCAATCCGCTTGCTTCGGCCTCCCAAAATGCTGGGATTACAGGCGTGAGCACCATGCCCGGTCTCATTTATGTTTTATGTATACCTTATACACATAGCCTGGCATTAATGTTATACCACGTTTTTAATAATTTTGTGCAAGAAACAAAGGTTTGAATGCATTTTAACTGCAGCGCCTCACATGAGGTCAGGTGTGGAGTTTTGTGGAGTCATGCTGGTGCTCAAAAATTTCAGATTTTGGAGCATTTTCGATTTTTGAATTAGGGATGCTCAACCTGTCTACTCCTTACAGAGATGATCGGTTTTTAGCGTTTTGCTGCATTTGCTTTCTCTTTCTCTGAAGAGAGAGAAAGACAGATAGATACAGAGGTAGGCATAGATACTTTGCCCATGAACAATTTCACAATAGGTTACAGACATCATGTCCCTTTACTCCCTTCATATTTAGTGTGTATTTCCTAAGAATGAGTTTCGTACAACAGAACTGTTATCAAAATCAGGAAATTTAACATTGACACCGTGCTTTAATCTACAGTTTATATTCTAATTTTGTCAAGAGCCCCGACGATATCTTTAGCAGTTGTTGTTCCAATAGAGGAGCCAGTCTAGGGTCATGGCTTGCGTTTAGCTGTTATATTTCTGTAGTCTCCTCAAATCTGTACCGTTCCTAAGCCTTTTTGTCTTTCGTGATAGTGATATTTTTAAGAATACTGGCCAGTTATTTAATGGAATGTCCCTCAGTTTGAGTTTGAATTTTCCTCATGATTAGATTCAGGTTATACGTTTTGCCTTCTTAAGCTAAATAAAAATGATGTGGTATCCGCCTCAGATCCGAGAAGGTATGTGATGTGCTTTTGCCCTTTACTGGTGATGTTAAATTTGACCACCTTGTTCAGGTGTTAGCTGATTTGTCTGGTTTCTTTACCGCATAGTTACCTATTTCTGGATAAGAACTTTAATCCCAAGTACTGAATAGGATCTTAGAAGAAAGAAAAGCAAGGCCTTGAAAACTAACAACTCTCAGTGGTTTCGTGCACATTTGCAATTTTATGATGACTTGAACTGTCATCCTATATAGTCCAAAAGATTTCTCGTTTCTTTAAGTTTTAACCTATTCTAAATCTTTGGATTATTTCTAATAGTTTTTAATCCTTAGACTATATTTTTAAAATAAAATATTTTGAATAGGATATACAGTGATGGAGGAGCAATTAAAGTTGGAAAGGCAGAGGTTTATGTCATCGAAGTGCCTGTTTATTTGCTTGTCAGGCAATACAGGTAAATCTTTCATCCTCAGAAACCATGCAGATCAAAACCTGTGTGGGTTAAGAGAAGCTAGGTATATTTAGTTGATGAGTTTTTGGTTTTTAGGGGGAATTCGTAGGTCGTAAGTGAACTGTTTTTTCTGAAGTACTGTAGTACCGACTCACCAAATCTGCCTGGGGATGACTTAGTGTCCAACGCTTACTCTTGGAGTAAAAAATATTTTCCATGTGTCTTACATTCCTTTACTGCCTTTTCTCTCAATATTTATTATCGGTGAAATCACAAAGTATTCCATCTAACTATTTTCTGGGTGCTTTGAACTTGTTATTTTAGGACAAACAAATATAAAGAGGTGGAAGAAAAATTTCCCGTGTAAATTCCTGTTGGTTTTGGAATCAAGCAAGAAAATATATGATTGATATCCCTGGGGCCATTACAAAGTTATACGATGTAGTAATTGGTGGATTCCTTCCCAATTAACTTGATGTTAAGACTTTGGCAGAGAGCCCCCCAGGAGCCCCACAATCCCCAGGGAGCAGCCTTCTTCATTCTTCTCTCTAGGTTAACCCAGAATTAGTCAAATGATATTAAAAGGAAAATCAGTGTGTTCTCTAAGGGTTGAAAAGGTTGTTCAAACTGATAATTGTCAGGTACCTGCAATTCTGTCCCTTTAACAAACCTAAAGACTACTGTGAAATAGTTTAATTTGATTTTATCTCACATTAGCAGCCAGGGTTATCCAGGGGAATATTGGAAGAAGGCTTTCTACTGGCGCATCTCACTAGTGTATGGTAACTACAGCGATCATGTTGGCTCCACAACACATGGCTTTGTGGAGTCATGTCAGTCTCTTGTTCACTTTGGCCATCAGAATTTCATTTATTTTAGAGATTATCGTTAAACTGTAGTGAGAATAACAATGGTTAATTTGCCTGGTATTGAGTAAGCTTCTACTACATGCAAGGAACTGTGCTGCGTGGAACACACATCTCGAGATGACTCCCAGGTGCTCCTTACTCAAGTGGTATGTAATCCAGAAAGGACGAGGAAGTGCGGTGCTGCCAGGACCACAGGACTGTGTGTCTCCACTGCTGTCAGAGCGATACAAAGGCCTGTTAGGACTTGGGGGCTTGTGAGTGGGATGGTGAAGGTCACTGTCAGCAAAAAAATACCTTTTAAACTGAGCTTTTCGCTACATAAAAGATATTGGGAGTAAGATATGAAATCTTTTTAGAAAGCGATTGCAGTATAGTTCTCAATTGCAGGGTTTGTAATGAACAATGAGAAAGACTTTTTACCAGGTGCTTTGGGCCCTGTCCAGAGAATTTAACTGTATAATGCCCCTGGATCTACAATCGCCTTGGCCTTTGGGAATTTCGCTAGATAATAAGCTGAGCCATCGGAAGTATGACATCTATACTCAGTAGGCAAGGAGTGACGCAATCTATGTAGTGCTGTAGAAAGGTGAAATTAGTAAAAGTATGCTAATTGCATCAGAGTGGAGAAGGGCTGCAGGCAGGAATTAAGAGGGTAATTAAACAATGTTGTTATGAAGTCTCAGAGTCTGAGCTTTGATGAGAATATGAGAGTAGTCAGAAAGGCAAGAGAATTTGAAGGAAGACTGTCTGTGACTTGTACACTGGATAATACTGGTAGCCTACATACACCTGTGTAGTGCCTGTCGCCACGCACTGTTCTGGTGTTTTATATACGTTGCTTCATTTAATCTTCACATCAACCCTGTGGGTAATTATTGCTCTTATCCCCACTTTACATAAGAGGAAACTGAGGCACAGAGAGTGTAACTTGCTCAAAGTCACATAACTACTGGTGGACTCAGGATTCAAAACCAAGAATTCTGCCTCTATACTCTACTTCTTAAATATTCCATCTATAATAAATTACAGTGGGAAGGGAGAAAGAAAATTAGTGCCAAAAATAAAGTTCTGAGAAACTTAATTAAAATATAGACTCCTCAATTTCTATTTTAAATCTATAGGATTTTAGAGCCAAAATTTTACTCATTTACAGACAAAGTTATTTTAACTGGTGCTACAACTTAAAGACAAATTCCATGTTCACAGAGGTTCAAGGAGATAGAATGACTTACCCAATGCCTGATCCATGCCGGAGCTTAGGTGGGTGAACTAACAGGAGCCATAGGTGAACACTGATGTCCTGGCTGTTGAACGGGGCTTCTGCAGATGTTTAGGGTCAGAGTCTGGCACTGAGCCTTCTCTCTGCTTGCTCCCGGCAGCCCTTTAGCTTCCTAACAGCTCCCAGAGACCTTTTCTTTTTTAAACTCTCGCCACCTGCCGTGTTTCCCACCCCCTGCCCAGGACCAGCTTTAAGTATGATTTAGGGTCGAAGCTCCTTGTTGCTTTGCCCAAAGTTCTTTTTCACTTTGACTGTTTTTTTGCTATTCTCTGTAGAAGACAGGAAAAAAACAGAATGAAAACTTTGAGGAAATTTACAAAGGTTAAAAAATATCATAGTCCCTCTTTTTAAGTTCTTAACTGTTCTGTGTGTATGTGCAAGCATGCATATGTGTATATTAAATATACGTTTATATAAACATACACACATATATACAATTCTCAAAAAATGTTAAGAACCATTGACCAATAGGGTTAGATAAAGCTCTCTCACAGGAGCCTTTTATAAACTACTCATTTGGTGTCTATGAAAGCCAATATTCTGTAAATATCTGGTGTTTTTGGAGGATCAGCTAGTCTCACTAGATCTAATGTCATTGTCCTAAAATGTTTTTCTGGGAACAGTTATGTTTCAAGCATTGGTTAGAATGGCACCCCAAACCTCTGTGGCCCAGTAACTCTCTTGTTTATTAATTAGTGTGATGTTCCTTAAATTCACCATATGTGTCCACCCTTCCATTAGTTTAGTGAGCTCTTTTCTTTCTGCACCTAGACCTAAGACAACAATGCATAAACTGCCTGAAATTGTGAGCAAGCTTTGTACCCAATAATCTATCCAAAGACTGAGCAAGGGATACAGACGTCATTGGACATAGAGTAAGATGGAAAACAACTTTAAAATCAGAACTGCTCTAAGGGAGGACTCTATATAGGTTGTAACTGATTCCTGGAGAAACATCCTTGCTCCCTGTAACTGCCTTCTAAGGAGGAGGAGCCTAGTTAACTTCAAGTCTTTTTTTTTTTTTTTTGGAGATGGCATCTAGTTCTGTCTAACAGGCTGGAGTGCAATGGCACAAACACAGCTCACTGCAGCCTTGAACTTGGGCTCAAATGATCCTCCTGCCTCAGCCTCCTGAAGTGCTGAGATTACAGACATGAGCCACTGCTCCTGGCCAGCTTCAGGTCTTTTTATTTGCCAGGTGGGGTGTACAAGCTAGGACACCAGCTGATGTGACTGTCTTCTACTCCCTTCCATATAGTCCTCAGCTGATCCTCCAAAATCATCAGATATTTAAAGAATGTTGGCTTTCATGGACAACAAATGAGTAGTTTACAAAAGGCTCCTGTGAGAGCGCTTTATCTAACCCTAACTCTTGGTCAATGGTCCTAAACATTTTTTGAGAATATTTTTATATATGTGTGTGTTTACATAAATGTATATTTAATATATACATATGCATGCATGCACACACATGTACACATTTCCTAGAAAAAACACGAATTTGTCCAAAAATCTTAATGTGTTTTAGAGCACACAGACATCCTAAAGCTGTCATCCATGGGCCCGATCAGGACAATGTGTTTAGTGATTTCTGTTGTCTGACTGGCTCATTGCTATCTCATTTTACTTCCTGGACACAGTAGAAAGCCACCTTCAGGCATTTGCTTACATGTGGCCAGCACTGGCAATGAGTGCTTGTTGAATGGAAAGACTAAGTGTGGGCTGGTCATGTAACTGGCAAAGAAGCTTGACATGACAGAGACAGGCATTTGGGAAACAGATGTATTCATGGTGAAGCAGGATAATTCCCTGACCCCTTCGCGAGACTTGCAACAGGGATGCCTGGTTTACTCAGCCTGCCGCTCTCAACTCCTTGCAGGAGGGAGCATGAGTGAATGAGTGTGGTAACTGGAGCAAATGAGTGCTGGAACTGGCCGGCCACTAGGGCACTGTCGGGATCAAACTCCACTCACAGAGACCCACCGCGGTGTACACCTTGCGGGAGGGAGTGCGCGGTTGAGCAGGTACAGGAACTGGCCAGACACTTCAGCACCAGCAGAAGTGAACTCCACGCAGACCTTGTGGCAGCCTCGAGGGGGGTGCCTGCGACTCCCAAAGCCCGAGAGGCTTCGTTACTGTGCTCCTGTAGCTCTGCCTTCACAATGGCTTGAGTGTTAACGGCTCAGTGGGCACTTTGCCTTTTCACATGAGGCTGCTGCGCTTCACCAGGGAAGGCAAAGGGCCAGTGTGACAGCCTTTTTCTTCTGCACTCATGGCTGTCAAGCTCTTGTCCAGCACCCGGGAAGAATGAAGTCACATGAACAAATTGAAGGGTGGTAAATGCAGGATATTTTATTGCTGATGAAGTGACTCCTAGTGGGAAGCAGAGTTGAAAAGGGGATGGAGAAGGGGCCAGGTAGGTAATTTTTCCCTGAAGTCTGGCCATCTCCAGCCAGATTCTTCTCCAAAGTTACATCATCAAGCTGCTCCTCTGAAGTCAAGCCGCTTCTCTCTAACATCCAACTGGAGTCCTGTCTACTGGCTGAATCTGGGGTTTTATAGGCACAGGATGGGCCAGGACAGGGCCATGGGTGGTTTAGGAAAAGGCAATATTCAGGTGAGAAAACAGGGATGTAAGGTCTCGCTCTGGGCCATGGTTTTAGGCTCTTCGGCTTGAGGGTGGGGTTTTGCCAGGGACCCACCCTTTTCTGCCTAGAATTTCTCTGTTCCATGTCTCTATCAATGGGAACAACATAGTTGAACATCTGGCTAGTGACTGTACTTCATATAAACCTATCAGAAAAACGGGTTCAGAAACAAAGATGGTACTTCCAGGATCTGGGTCAACAGAGCTCTGGGAAAGAAGGGGACGAGGCCACCGTACAATGAGTCCAATTAACCTGACACTGGAGAGACTCCACTCCACCATAGAAATAGTTCATAATATAGTCATTCAGTATAATGGGAAATCAACCATAATCTACAGATAGGTAGTTAAATAACTGCTTGTATATTTTTCAGTTGTCATTTTGGGTTTTTTGGGAGTGGAGGTTCTAACAAAATGTAATTATTTATAATTTCGTAATATTTCAATAGTCATAATATTGAAATATGAATATTGAAAAGATGTAGTCTTACTTCAACCAACCAACTAAAGAACAAAGTTAGGGAGCATAGCTACTTCAGAAGTTAGGTAATGTCATTATTTTCTGTTGCTTTCATTAATTAATGCTTGGCTTCACAAGACTATTTTTGTTTTGGAATTGAGGCTATTTTTCTACAAGTCATTACAATTGATATGATAGGCCAGACAGGGTGACTCACACTTGTAATCCCAGCACTTTGGGAGGCTGGGGCAGATGGACCACTTGAGGTCAGGAGTTCAAGACCAGCCTGGCCAACACAGTGAAACCCCGTCTCTACTGAAAATACAAAAATTAACCGGGCGTGGTGGCGGGTGCCTATAATTAATTCCAGCTACTTGAAAGGCTGAGGCAGGGAATTGCTTGAACCTGGGAGGCTGAGGTTGCAGTGAGCCGAGATCAGGCCCACCGCACTCCAGTCTGGGCTACAGAGTGAGACTCCATCTCAAAAAATAAATAAAAATAAAATTAATATGATATAGACAATGTTAAATGATTCCCTCCTGTTGTCTATTGATACTGGGTCATGCAATGTGCAACTTTATAGTATATTATGCTTATGGAAATTAAAATCGTAGCATTTGCTTTCCTTGATTTTTAAAGCAATAAAACAAAAAAAGATTAATTGACATTCTCTGCAACATCAGTTGATGATGAGATGAATGTTTTCAAATTCCCATGCCTTAAAAAATTTGCAGGTAGGCTGAATATGGTGGCTGATGCCCACAATCCCAGCACTTTGGGAGGCTGAGGTGGGAGGATCGCTTGAGCCCAAAAATTTGAAACCAGCCTGGGCTACATAGGGAGACCCCTGTCTCTACAAAAAAATAAACAAATTGCTCAGGTGTGATGGTGTGCACCTGTAGTCCCAGCTACTCAGGAGGCTGAGGCAGGAGGATCACTGGAGCTTAGGAGGCAGAGGCTGCAGTAGGCTGTGATTCTGCCATTACATTGCAGCCTGGGCAGCAGAGCAAGACCCTGTCTCTAGAAAAACACAAAAGTGCAAATAGCAAATTAAAATAGACATACATAATAAATACGTGACTGTGTAGATCCTTTGGATTTTCCAGCAAAGACCTCTCTGAGGGGGTAACATCTAAGTTAAACGTGAGTAAGGAGTAGCCTCGTGAAGATCCTGGGAAAGAGGAGTTGAGGCAGAGGAAATAGCTCACGCAAACACCTTCAAAAGGAAATGAGCCTGGAGAAACGAAAGGAAGACCTTACAACTGGAAGCGTCATGGGCGGGAAGGAGACTTGTAGGAAATGAAGTCGGCCAGGTGGCCAAGGGTCAGATCATGGCCAGCTTTATAAGCCAGGCTAAGGTCTGTAGAGCAAGGTAAACCATAAATATTAATTCCTATATAGTGAGATTGGAGGACATTGGATTCTTGTTTGACTCTTACAAATATTATGAATATTGAAATATTACGAATGCATAGCTACAACCAATTAAAATAGGAAGTGACACATGAGCTGAAGTCATGGTAAGAAAACAGCAGCTTGCTCTTTTTTATTGCCATATAGCATGCCAGTGTTAGGGTTATCATCATTTTTTTAATTTATGGAGAGACACCATCTAGTAATTAATGAAAGTTTTTACAAGGATGATACCTTTGTAGCTATAACTAGACATCTGTTACCTTTCAGCTCATGATAAGATAATGAATACAAGTGATATTATTGAACACCACAGTCATGTTAATTGGAAAGCTAATTAAAAACCATGTATGTTGATAATAGGAGCTAACATTTATTGAGTGAATACTATATGCAGACACTGTCCCAAGCATTTTATTGACATTTCATCTCATCTTCATGGCGTTCCTACAGTAGGTGGTGTGCATATCAAGGCTATAAGTGAAGCCTGCCTTTAAGAGCCAGCTGGGCTGAAAGGGTAAGCACAACTTGAGCACACTTGATCGCTTTCCATACCTACATACACAGTTTGTTCTGTCTTTGAACACAGTTTTCATAAAATACAAAATCCACTGTGCTTAGAAAAACAAAACCAGAATTCTAACATTCTACTTTCATAATTCCCTGTGCTGATAGAGACTGATGTATGGATTATGGAGTTACATATTTTTCTATAGCCTCTGGAACAGAGGAATGCCACTCGTATATATTAAAGTATACATAAAACAGAATTTCCAGCCTTATCTCAAACTTTTTCACTTTTTATTTGTCCAGGGGATACTAATGTTAGATTATTATTTACCTTGTTTTGCATATCAATTATTTCAAAAGAGAAATTCATGAATGCCATATGTGTATGTGTGAACTAAAAATATATTTATAAATATACTAACAATTTTTTTGTTTTGAGGCAGAGTCTCAGTCCATCACCCAGGTTGGAACACAGTGGTGCAATAATGGTCCACTACAGCCTCAACCTCCTGGGTTCAAGCAATCCTCCTGCCTCAGCCTCCCAAGTAGTTGGGACTCCTGGCAAGCACACCTAGCTAATTTTTTGTAGAGATGGGGTCTCACGCTGTTGCCCTGGCTGGTCTTAAACTCCTGAGCTCAAACAGGACTCCTGTCTCTGCCTCTCAAAGTGCTGGGACTACAGGCATGAATGTACAAACAGCTCTCCAAAGAGTAAGTCTGGTTTCAGATTTGGAAGGAAAGATTAAGACAGATCTAATTTCATTATCTCTCAAATCCTGCCAGAATACATCATAGCGATTTTTAGTACAGCAATTATCAACCCAAAATATAAAAAGGATGGGCTAGGAGAGGAAACAGAACAAAATTGTGGCAGCTGGAAAGCAGATAGAAATGAGCAACTCACCTCACCAACCTGGAACAGCCAGCAGTGGGGAACAGCCAAAACCCAGCCTATGAACCCACTTGATATATACCAGAGAATCCTCAAATGGTCGAGGAATTGGCTGGCACTTTTGAAAGGGAGAATGAAGTAGGAAATGAGGGCCCTAAAATAGGAAGGATTGTTTAAAACTACCTAAGAAGCAGCAGCTGGATCGCCCCATTCCCTCCCCAGCTCGGGCTTGCAAGGAGCATCTTCTCACTTGCACCAACAGAAGACGGGAGGCTCACGCTTTGAGGGGAAAATGAAAGGTCTCTGGACTGAAGAACCTGCGGTACAGTTGAGGGCAAGGGGAATTCGGTTCCTATATGGATAGCAAATGCCTGTTTGTTCATTTAGTGGCTAGAATGCTGGCAGTCATGCACACCTTTACATCACTGGCAAGAGTTTAGAAGAGTTTCTTTGAGAAACCTGATCACTTTAATACTTAGAGATGTTGACATCAGAGGTTCCATAATTAAACAGTACAGCCAGATGATCCTATATTGAGACTCATATTGACAAATGCAGCTACAGGCTCAAAACTTTCAATCAGCTTTTTGATTTTTTGGTGGAGGGGGTTAGATTAACTGATTCTTTTTTCTTTTTTTTAAGTTCCTGGATACATATGCAGTTTTGTTACATAGGTATACATATGCCATGGTGGTTTGCTGCACCTATCAACCCATCATCTAGGTTTTAAGCCCCACATACATTAGGTATTTGTCCTAATGCTATCCCTCCTTTTGTCTACCCGTCCCCCCACCACCACCCAACAAACCCTGGTGTGTGATATTCCCCTCCCTGTGTCCATGTGTTCTCATTGTTCAACTCTCACTTATGAGTGAGAACATGCGGTGTTTGGTTTTCTGTTCCTGTGTTAGTTTACTGAGGATGATCAGTCAGCATTTTAAGTCTCTTATTCTTAAGCATAAATAACAATCAAGGCTTACCGGATACCTGAGGAAAGCCCTAACTAACATGAAGAACAGGACCAAAGCAAACAGACAGGAATGGAGTCAGAGAGAAAATAAAAATAAGAAAGAAACAGGACTGGACCAAAAGAAGAAAACTTAAAAAAGAAACAAATTACTGATACTCTCAGATAAATAAGAGAAGATATTGCGTTCTTGAAATAAGATTGATATATCATTTAAAAAGAATGAGAGAGCAAAAATGAATTCTTAGAAATTAAAAACATGGTAGCAAAGGTAAAAATTCAATAGAATTGGAAGGTTAGAGAAAATCTCAAGAAATTAGAAGTAAAAAAATGAGATGAGAAATAGTAGGAAAAATATAGAAAAATCAAAGGACCAATCCAGGAAGAGTCCAACATTCAAATAATACGAATTCCAAAAAAGAGTAAACAAAGAAAGAAATCAGCAATGCATAATTCAAGGGCATTTCTAATGACTGAAGGATGTGAATTACCAGACTGAAAGTGATCACCATGGACTCAGCATTATGGATGAAATGGAGGCCCATGCTATGACAAGAGAGAAAAGCCAGGTCACATTCAAAGGATCAGGACTCAGTTGGCTTCAAACCTGTCAACAGCACCCAGAGAACAAATGAGTGATTCTTTCCCTATTTTGAAGAAAAATGCTTTTCGTCCTAGAATTTTATACCCACCAAAGTATTCATCAGATTTCAGGATACTCCTTGCTCAGGAAGTTTTGAGAGAATTTTGAACATCATCAAAACAAGAGAGTCAGCTAAGAAGATGTGAAGCTGTGGGCTAAAGGAAACCGCAGACTCAGCACAGACGAGAGGGGAGCACAGTCTCCAGGATGTTGGTAAAGGGGGCAGCCATGTGTCAGAGCTTGAGAATAGACTGATTACAACAGAGAGTGCCAGAAAGCTCCAGAGGAAACTTCTTCAAGAACATTAAAAGATTAGAATGCTTGTTGTGAATGCACTTCTTGAGAGGTGATTTAGAAAAGCGGAAGAGTACTTGGGATTGAATTGGTCATAAAGACATAGAAACTAACCAGGCTTCTGTTTTGTTGTTGTTTGTTTGAGACAGGATCTCTCTGTCTTGCATGGTGGAGTGCATGATCATGGCTCTCTGCAGCCTTGAACAAGCAATCCTCCCACCTCCCACCTCAGTCTCCTGAATAGCTGGGTGGGACTATAGGTGGACCACCACACCTGGCTAATTATTATTATTATTATTATTATTTTTTTTTGTAGAGACAGGGTCTTACTATCTTGTCCAGGCTGGTCTCAAACTCCTTGCCTCAAGCTGTCCTCCCACCTTGGCCTACCAAAGTGCTGGGACTACAGGCATAAGTCACCATGCTTGTCCATCAAGCAGATTTTTTAAAATGACTATTTAACTCCAGAGAAAACAAAATACATAAATAAGAAAATGGAATTAGATATTACATGGGTGAAATCTGAATAGCATATGTATGATCATGGGAAGTGGAGGTGAGAAATATATGCATAAATAGAGTGGGCAGGGGAGGGAATGAAAGCTCATCTTCCCTAGAGGGAAGTCAAGAGACAGCATCTAGTAGTTAGAAATTACCAGTAGTAAAAATGGCATGTTACTTAGCAATATGGAGGTAAATACCAAAAGAAATAAACTAAAAAGAGTTGAAGGTATTTACTTCTAAGGAAGCAGAAATGGGAAAGGGAAGCTGAGAAGCTCTTTGGAGCTGGTTGGTTCTTAGATCATATACATGGATATCTGATTTTGAAAAAAAACTGAAAAAATAAGCAAATGCTTTAGGGGGTTTAAGATTAACAGAATTGCTAAAAACAAACAACATACACAAAAATAGGCAAACTCTCCAAAATAGAATCTTGTTTAGGTGTACATGAAAATAAAGAGCTGAAAAGATGCTAGAGTTGACAAAAAAAAAGAAGCAAAAAGAACATGTAGCCTCCTCTGCAATGAATAGAATGATAAAGAACTTCTAAACTGCTCAGGAGTTTAAAACATCAAAATAAACAAGTGTATAGTCTTGACTGTCAGTGATAGAAGAAGCCAGTAGATCCAGACACTGTGTGAAGAGATGGGGGGTTAATTTACTGATAAAATGCACAGAGCAGATACTCAAATCTTTATATGAATGAATGTTTATCATTAAAATATAGTTATTACATTTTGAAAATATAAAGCACTATATGTGTCAAAAGAATGTTTGGACTTTGACATTGATTAAACTTACTTTGAGCATAACTCCTTTAAAATTATCACAATCAGGTAGTTCATTGAGCTCTTCTACGATACTCCTGTCATTTTTTTTTTTTTTGAGACGGAGTCTCATTCTGTCACCCAGGCTGGAGTGCAATAGCACGATCTCAGCTCACTGCAACCTCTGCCTCCCAGGTTCAAGCGATTCTCCTGCCTCAGCCTCCCAAAAGTGCTAGGATTACAGGCGTGAGCCACTGCGCCCGGCCATACTCCTGTCATTTTACATCCTAAATGTGTTATATGTTAAAACAACTGGCTGTTAAAAAAAAAAAAAAAAAAACCTTAGAATCCTCTTCCATTGAAAAAACAGAAAGCATATAGTATACACAGTAAGTGGATGCTTAGGATCTCTCGCTTCTTCTGTGTCTCTCTGAAGAGTTAAGGAAAGGAGAGAAAGGTGGACATGAGGTTGGCAGGGATAGGGGAGCGGTATCCTGAGCCTGAGTGGAGAGGCCTAGCCTAAGCCCCTGAAAGTATGCTTCTCGTGATGGGCACAGGGCTTCCCTAAGAATGGAGGGGTTGGGCCGGGCGCGGTGGCTCACGCCTGTAATCCCAGCACGTTGGGGGGCTGAGGCAAGTGGATCACCAGGTCAAGAAATCGAGGCCGTCCTGGCCAACATGGTGAAACCTTATCTCTACTAAAAATACAAAAATTAGCTGGGCATGGTGGTGCATACCTGCAGTCCCTGCTGCTCAGGAGGCTGAGAATCACTTGAACCTGGGAGGCAGAGGTTGCAGTGAGCCAGATGGCGCCACTGCACTCCAGCCTGGTGACAGAGCCAGACTCCATCTCAAAAAAAAAAAAAAAAAAAAAGAATGGAGAGGGTGAATGAAGAATAGCAGGTCTTCAGCCTACAGGGAGGTCTGTGGTGGTGGACCTAAAGCATAATTTTCTGCCTATTTGATCATTGATTTAAATGGTCAGGCCTGTCATTTGATACAGAACCCTGCAATGTCTGGACATCCTTTTTCCCACTTGTGTTAACATGGGTTAATTTCTGAAAGAGTGATTATATAACACAAGTTATATATAACTAGAGTTGTTTGAGGTGTTAGAATGAGTGCCAGGGGAAGCTCAGCTACTTTATTTTTCTCTTGCTTTGCTCTTCTGTAATTTCCTAGCCTCTTGGTCCCCCTTTCCCCCCAACTCCCTTTCTCCCCCTACACACATACATAACTATACCCTTCCTGCCGATGGCTGATGGTGTTGCTTGGCAAAGAGCCAACTTCACAAATTTTCATCCACAGGCTATCTCTTTGGTATCCCTGGCTCTACAACATAAAAAAGAATCCACTGACTTCTAAAGTGACATAAATATGAGAGAATGGAGAAGATTGAGCTGTATATTAAATTGCTTTCTGCTTATCAAAAAAAGACTCCTTTGCCATAAAGGCCAAAGATAAAAAAGAAAATGTGTGTATTTAATATATGGAACAAAAATAAGTCTATTTTTGACATAGTACTTGAGGAGAAAATAGGTCAAAAAGCCCAGCCACCCCTGAAATGAATTTTAGACTCTTATTATTGGTATGATGGGGCAGAGAGATATCAGTGATGGTTGCATTGCTGATAGAAATGATTTTTTACAGTAGGCGCTAAATTAGATGTAGAAAGGAGAGTTATCAAACCTACATTGTCATGTCTGACCTTCCAGGTCCCAGTCGAGGAATCATCATAGAAACGACTTGCGGGCTTATCTGGAGATGTAGCAGTAACTGGCACAGAGCCATTCTCGAGCTTCTCTTCACATGGGGTGACACCAGGGGTTATTCGGGGTTATGAAGGAGACGCATTGGTTTTGATCCGTTTTTAGAACTGTATAGCAGCTTATCTGTGGGTCAGAGAAATTTCGTTTTCTCCATTCTTTTTTCATCATTTTTTCCCTTGGGTGCGATGTGGATTAGCGTCTGGAAGCTGGTGTGAGGCTCTGAGCACTAATAGAGTTTGTGCAGATCCAGACTCTGTTTTCACAATACTGGGCTCTTAAGCTCACCCTTGCGGAAAGTCAGGTTCAGTAAAGGCACGCTATCATCTCTTCATAAATAAAAGGAAGAGAAATATTTAATGACACTATAGCAATACATAGAACTCCGGGATACTAATTCGCAAAACTCAACACTGCATTTATTTTATCCAGTTGCACAGTGTGACTCTCCCACAGTTACATCTCTAATATAACTTCCTTTTTAAACTTTTTGTTTGATTATATTGTCTGTCCTTACCAAAATAATTTGTAGGTATCAGGCATTCTTATTAAACAAATGGTAAAAACTTAAATAAAGAAAACCACTTGCCCTCACCCTTTCTAATTTAAAAAAAAATTATTACATAGCAGAACTTTGAAAACAAAAATAAAAACAGTGTGGTACATAGCTAGCAGTGGCTCTGTTGCCCCCCACTGTCTGCTGGGTTTTGAGGATGGTACAGACTTTGAGAGTCTTAGCACTGTACTGCTAATTTTTCTAAAATAGCAGTGTGAGAATAGTTATCTTGTCACATGTTAAAGAAACATTTTAAATTTTAGAAATAACTCAGACTTCTTCATGCATTGGTAATACTTATATCAAGAATGTATCTAGAAATACTAAAATCATTGGAAAGTAAAATTCAGCGAGACTTGGATTAATCCCCATTTGCTTTGTTTTATCAAACAGTTTAGCTTCAGGGTATTCAAAGGGGCAGGGAGGACGTTGATGGGGAAACAGTATTTATTCTTGTAGTCTCAGGTATCTGGGTATCAAACCTGTGTCTTCAGCTGGGCGCAGTGGTTCATACCTGTAATCTCAGCACTTTGGGAGGCTGAGGCAGGTGGATCACCTGAGGTCAGGAGTTGAAGACCATCCTGACCAACATGGTAAAACCCCATCTCTACTAAAAATTCAAAAATTAGCAGGTGTGGTGGTGTGAGCCTGTAGTCCTAGCTACTTGGGAGGCTGAGACAGGAGAATTGCTTGAATGTGGGAGGTGGAGGTGGCAGTGAGCTGAGATCATGCCACTGCACTCCAGCCTGGACAACAGAGCAAGACTCTGTCTAAAAAAAAAAAGAAAAAAAACCCTAGTGCCTAATATATGTATATATGGACAGCAAAGCAGTCTTCTGGCTACATTCTGGACTGCAATTGATTATTTACTTTTTTAAAGGTAAGAGTTAACCATGCTATATAGCTGTTGATTTTTTTCCGTTCCTAATATTTTTCTACTCAACAAAAGATACTAAATGCTGTAATTCCCCTGTCCTCTATGTAACTTGTCATTGGAGAAAGGAGCAATCTTTATGAGAATGCAAACATACTAAAAATAAATTCATGCCTAGAATATAAATTGACTCCAAGCAAAATCCCTGGGAAACAAGTTTCAAATCCAGAAATTTTTACAATTATTGTCCTAAAGTACCATTTATAGTTATAAAAGTAATCGTTCCATCCAGCACAAAAATTTGCATTTGACTTAGTAATCTGGTGAGCAGTATTAACACCAAATGTCAATATTCAGAATCTTTGGAAGTAATTCAATAAACATTATACACTTACGGTGTGCCTGGTTGCTTGGTTAAGTATAGTAATTGTTTCTTCCCACTAGTTTGAAAGCTCTGTTGAGTCCAGTGGCCTCATCCAGCTTGCTTTCTCTCTCACTAGTATGATGCCTGTGCAGTGGGCAAAGAGTAAAGGTGTCGAATGAATATGTCATTCAATTAATCACCTAAGTTTTAGAGCTCAGCAAATGGATATTAGATATAAAGGATGAGAATTGAGACAGAAGCAGGTTCAGAGGCTCTCATGAGGAATAGAAACAGCAGTTGAATATCTACTCACAGAGGAATGACCAAGTAGTGCCGAGGTGGCCTAAGTCTCCTGGTGCTCAGGGATCCCGTGATTTAACTATGGAAGGTGGGAGTGGTGATTGTAGGGGGAATGAGGGACAAAGCAAGTGGAAGCTCAGGTTACTGACAAGGAATACATTGAAGTGTTGTGTCATGAATTTAGAGCCTGGAGGGAAAAGGTGACCTGAATGGAAAGTTTAAAGAACTGGAAGTTTCAATGAAGGTAACCCTGAAATGTCGTGGAGTTAAAGGAGTACACAGCATTTTTTTTTTTTTTTTTTTTTTTTTTTGCCATCTCACATATGCAAGGCACTTTAATAAAGTGTTACTGAAGGAGGGGATGCTCTCCAGATGACCAAGACATGGTTTCCTTCTTCATCGTGGAGTTGACTCACCATGAAAGTGGTAAGGAGGTCTCTGGAAGCGCATAGTTAGCAAGGTTCTTTCTGTTTGGGAGGAGCCAGCAGGGAAGAGGTGATCTTTGAATTGGGTTCTTTGGAATGCATTTAATACATGGAGATGGTGGTGGCAGCATTCCAGGCAGAGAGAATAGCATTAGCAAGACGTGGAGTCAGAAAAATGCAGCGTCTCTCAGGAACAAGGTACTGCCTTCGGTGTCAGTGGAAAGAGTGGGAGAAGCTTTAGTGCACTACTTGAAACTTGAGTCTCTGAGCATAAGGGTGTCCTAAAGAGGAGAGAGTCATTAGTTGCCCATGCATTATAAAACTCACTCTGATCTCAGTAAAAGGGCGTTAAGCAAAGGTTCTAAACCCTGGCTTCACATTCTCATCACCTGGAGAAACTTTGAAAATTCCAACTCCTGGGCTGCACCCTGTGTCAATTAGAATATCCAACACTGGGACTCAGACCTCAGTATTATTTAAATCCCCAGGTGATTCCAATTTGCACCCAGGGTTGCAAACCAATGCTTTAGAGCAAGGGTTAGCAAACCCTGAAAAGGGACCACATAGTAAATATTTTCAGCTTTATAGGTCATACATTTTCTATTGCAATCATTCAACTCTGCCATCATAGAAAAGCAACCACGGACAATGTTAATAAAGGAATGAGCGTGGCTATGTTCCAATAAAACTTTATACATGTAAATTTGAATTACATATAATTTTTACATGCCACAAATATTCTTGGGCTTTTGATTTTTTTTCATTCATTTTTAAATGTACAAATTGCAAACTATACAAAAGGCAGCCAGCAGTATTTGGCCGACAGGTCACATTTTGCCAGCCATTGATTTAGAGGGTGAAGATTGGACCCAAATAGTTCAGGAAAGAAAACACTACCATAATAATCCAGATAAGAGGTAAAATTAACTCTCTGTTGTGGTCAGTTAGAAGGGCAGAGTGAAGGTTGGTGATGTTGAATTGATACTTACAACAACTCCTGTTCTTGTGGGCTACTTTTGGGTACCCAGAAGTTGTCATGCAAAGGACGTTTGAATGTTCCGTTGTGTGGTGTGTGGAGTAACTAGTGCCCTTCGACTTTGTCTTTTTACTTTGCAGGGATTTGACCTATGTTGTAAGGCTGTTTCTGGCCTAAATGCTGGTAAAGGCTAATCATTTTGGCAACACTTATTACTACTAAAGGGTTAAGTCTCTTGCTTTCCTTATGTGCCAGCCTTGCCTTTGTTACCAAATAATGACCTTTCCCTTGCAAACAAATGTTCTCTTTAGAAAATAAAGTGAGCTTGATAGGAGAAGGTATAGCTACCTATGTTTTGTTTTATCACACATCACTGAATTAACACAGAATTTTCTATTTGCATTTTCTTCAGCATTTGTTGCCTAGACCTGCCAGGATAAATGGTGCCTGCTCCTCTCCCACTCCCACCCCCTGCCCCCTGTGAAAATGAGAGCCTGATGGTTGTAACTTCCTCCTTCTAAGGTTATTTTAGAAACTGTAAAGCTGAAGAAAAAAGTATTTCCCACTGATACCTACTGCGATTTAAAATTGGCTGTACATTTCCACATTTGCTTGGTTATTTTACTTGAATATCATTACAGTCGGGTGAACAAATTCACTTACCTGTTTTCTAACTTCTACTATTAAAAAAGTCTGTTTTGGTGTCCTCTAAGAAATGCTGACACTGTGCCCTCACCACTTGGAGATGTGAGAAATTAACCTGATAGCTTTCCTTGAATCTGCTGTAAATGGATGGAGAGAAGGAATTCAAAGCAACAGTCAAAAGCATTGATGGTCATCTTAGTTATTTTGCAGATGTAACTAGAGAGTAAGGAGTGGAAAAATACATGGAATAGAGCCACAGCCTTCTTTTTCTTTTTTTCCCCTGCCATCCTCACAGTAATTTCTCTTTAAAGAATAAGGAAGTCTCATGTGTGCCTTATGAAGGAAAAGCAGATGAGATTTTGAAGAGTTTCCCTGTGTATTTTGGGGTATTTTGACACTAATCATATTACATATCATTGATGTTATAATTGATTTCTAAAATTTGAGGTTCATGGTTTAAATTCCAGGGACTTTTTTCCCCTTCTTCTCATTGATCTTGAATGAGTATTATCATCTTAGGGACACCATCAAAATATGTGTAATATAAAAGTGAGATTGTGATTGTGTGCTAATATTGTCAAGTGCTTTTAATTGAGCTGAGGCTTTACACATTGATAACACAATAAAGAGTCCAGTGTATTAAGTTAGCTTTCCATTTGTTTTTCAGAAGCACTTAGCACGTAGGGAACTAAATATACAGCAGCAGGTTGTTCCGTAGCCACAGCCTCAGTGTGCCCCAGAGGAATTCTTGCAGAGTCCATTCTTTTGTGGAAAGGAAAAGGTCAAGAAATAAGGCAGAGCTGCAGGCATAATACAGAGATTAAGAATGAAAACGACTGATAGAGTTCAGAACAAGAATTCAGAACACAGAATGGCAATAGCTGAACAACAGTGGGGAACCGATCCGGAAGCGTAAAGGCTCTCACTAGGCGGAGGCCTTTGGGATTGTCTTGACTCCTGCTTCTTATCTTTGGCCACATGTTGGAAATACCCAAGAGCTTTTAAATAATACACTTTTGTCGAGGCCCCGGAAGACCAATTAAGTCAGAGTTCCTGGGGATTAGGATTGGAGCTTTGGTGCGTTTTAAAGATTTGCTAATAGTTCTAACCTGCAACAAGGACTGAGAAGCAGTGGTCTAATCTAGCAGCTTCATTTTACATAGGAAGTACAGAGCAGATACCTGGCCCAAGACCGAACAGCTGTGTTTTGCTAGGATTTTAACCTCAATCTTCTTATCTGCTTGCCTCGCTCACTCTACATTCTCCCTGTGTGATCCCGTCCTGTCCTGCTTTAAATTACACCAATATGCTCATGACTCCCGAGTCCTTTCTAGCTAACTTCTTACTCTCTCCAAATGTCTTACAGCCTCCTCAAATTCCCTATATTCAAAACGGAATTATCCTTTTCTCCCCAAGTCTCCAAAACCAGTCTCAGACTGGATTCTTCTCTCAGTGAAAGGTACTTCTGTTTGGTAATCTGGGCCAGTAGCCTGTGAGTCCTCTTCTGCTCTTCCCTCTCCGTACTCGCATCTAATCAGTTACCGAGAGCTGTCCTTCCTGCCTCTCAGCTGTTAATCAGATCTGTGCCGACTTCTCCCTTTGCCCCTAGCTTAATTTAAGGTGTTATTTTTTCTGTGTGGTTTCGCAACAGCCTCTCATACTGCCTTCGGCTTCTTGCCTTTCTCCCACATGGGCTTTATCTTTAACACCATTTGGAAGCTCTTTCTAAAGCACAAATTTGATCATTTGTCACTGTATTTTTTGCATTATGTGTTCTAATCATGTAGCCATTCCTTCAGCCCCACTAAGTACGCCCTTTTCTCTCTGTGTCCATGTACCTATATTCAGCCTACTTCCTTGTAGTCTATAAAAGCATAATCTATCCATGGACTCAGTTCTCTTATTCCTGCTTTTATGAAACACTGAACTCTCCCATCACCAAATGCTGTCACATTGACGACAGAATTGGGCCCAGCATTGACCACACCCTCATTTTGGAACTCACCCCCGCAGGAAGTTCCCAAGGTAAACATCAGACCTGCCTTAGCATCAGTCCACACCTTCGCTAAACTCGCAGCGTTTACTGGCTGCTTCATTTCCTATCCCTGACTTCCGTGTCCCTTACTGCATCTTGGTAAGCACGTGTCCTCCGCGTGGCTCCCCCAGTTCCTGGCTAGTTCTTCACCAAGGACTCCGTGACTCTGAGTCATTTGTTGTTTTCATGTTACACCTCTTGGCCATTTCGGCCCTTTTGCCTTACGATGTAGTTTTCTAACTCCTGCTGAGTGTCTGTTTCTGTCATAGAGTAACTCACCAATCCTGGAGCCCTAGCATTTATTACCTGGAATTGGACTCCAGTCTCTTTTGGAATTTTTTTCAGGCGTTAACTCTCTTAGTCTCCACCAGACCACCTTTGCCTTTTTGCCTCAGACGCTCCTGCGTAACTCTATTCAGAACCTGATTGTCCAGTTCCTGAGTTGTCTTGGCTCCTTATCTTTTCCTCCTACCTTTCTGCTACCTTGCCAGTTGACAGGCTAACTACTTAGAATCTCTACCAGAAAGGGAGCAGGAAAAATGCAGCTTGCTGAAACTCAGACCTGCTCATTTGGCTTCTTACCATAAAGTATGGTGAAGGCTTGCAGAACATTTAAATTTTATTGCAATATACCTTAAACATATCAGACCCCTTGAAAATGTATAGGCTTTATAGTTTTTAAGAATGCTTATGTAGAAATGAATTCCATAGTCTTATTATAGCTGTTCCTTATAATAACACCATTTTGTTTGGGAAAACTTTAATCACCAACTAGAGAATGGGCACAGAAGGCACTGCATTGACTTGGGGAACCAAAAGAAGTGAAGTTCAGGGATATTGCTAAAATTCGATTGGTCGTGTAACCCCGCCATCAGAACACAAGCTGTTATTACATGCACAGCCGCTCTCAGAACTGAGCTCTTTTGCATATCTTTGAAAAAAATTGAAATGATTACATTGTCTGGAAACCTGAACTGTTAAAAATACTCCCTTGGGGTCTTTAGTTTTGTTTGGTTTTGTCTGAAAGGGAGTTTAAACATGAATATAAGAAAAAAAGGTCATCAGTGCTTTCTGTCCTTGGAGAATAGAATATGAAAGTAATTTAGGAGGAAGATTACAGAGGTTCAGCCTCTCGGGAATCTGGAAGTTTTACCAAACTTGCATACTGCCTCATTTTTTAAACCCATGGCAGCCCACATAGAATGCAGGACACAGCTTGTAATTATTTAAAATATCCTCTCATTTCTGCGGCCTGTACCTTGGGATTAATGGTGAAGGTAGCTTGAAGTTACCCTGTACACTTTGCGGGGAGTGTTTGCCGTACTCACTGTACTCTGGCCACCCTTGTTACAAGTCCATCACACAACTTGTTTAACATGTTTACTTTTTAAACACTTGGAGAACTAACAGGTGGTTGCATGACTGAGATGTTTGTTTTAACAGGCTAAAAACTGGGAGGTAATTTAGACATACACTATGATGCAATAGGAAAATACCTAATTATTCCATTTTTGGCTCAGCTTTTCGTTTCAGTTAAAACTGCTGATAGCAAGGCTCGACTGGTTTGGTAGAGGAGTTCTCTTAGCATTGCCTGCATAGGAGAAACTGGCTCCCTAGCAATAATGGCCGTGTTTTAGTTACTCATACATGAAACCTACTTGCCTTTAGTGCTAGAACTTAGTAAAGATTTTCTTCTGTCATCAGCAGTTACAGTGTGAATACAGACGGCTCTGAAAGCACCGTATCTGTTTCAGCATGCTCTAGAAAGCCACTTGGAATATTTTTTGCCTGTACATAGAAGCAGTGAGCAAATATCCTGAAAACAAGTGAGCTACTTGTTATTAAGCCTTGGTACGTTCATCCCAGGGTTTCAGTATATAGGTTATGATTGGCTCTTGGAACTGTCCATTGAGCAAATAGGAGCCAGGAATTTTGCAGGATAGTTAGTTGTTCATTTGGTTTGGAGTTAAGGGACTACTGCCAGAAGTAGACATGGTCAGGGATAGAGATTCTAGATCAGGGTTGGTTATCTTTGTCTATAAAGGGCCAGAGAGTAAATACTTGAGGATTTATGGGCCATTTGGCCTCTGTTGTAACTATTCAGCTCTGCTGTTGTAGCGTGAAAGCAATCATAAATAACAACATAAGCAAATGGATGTGGCTATATTTCTGTGAAACTTTATTTTATAAACACAAGCCGCTGGGCACGGTGGCTCACACCTGTAATCCTAGCACTTTGGGAGGCTGAGGCAGGTGGATCACGAGATCAGGAGTTCGAGACCAGCCTGGCCAACATGGTGAAACCATGTCTCTACTAAAAATACAAAAATTAGCCAGGCGTGGTGGTACACACCTGTAATCCCAGCTACTGAGGAGACGGAGGCAGGAGAATCACTTGAACCCAGGAGGCAGATGTGGCAGTGAGCCAAGATCTTGCTACAGTACTCCAGCCTGGGTGACAGAGGGAGACTCCATCTCAAAAAAAAAAAAAAAAAGCAGGCAGTGGGTTGGATTGGCTATGAGGCCACACTTTGCCCTGTTCTGGATTCCAGAAGATACCCCACTGGGTTGTATGAGTGACCTCAGGGGAAGAATAGCAGTGGTTTTCAGTTAACTGGGTGGATACCTATAACCTTCAATATGCGTAGCCAAGACTTCATTGTATTTGTATATAATAAATTTGTTTTCAGAAAAGACTTTATTTCTTTACTAGTTCTTTGGGGGCTAATATGAATAGTGTTATTTAATTATACTTCATTTGTTTCCTAGAACTGAGGTACTTATGATAAAAAGAGCTATCAAAGTAAAATCAAAACCTACATTAAGTCACAGAAAACAACTTCTGAATATTCCTTATCCACCTGCCAATGCAAGCTGGTAGCTCAGCCATTTCTGATATGCCTGAGTTCTTGAGGCACCTCCTAAGTTTCATACTGATATGCTACCTATTTTATTTTATCTAGCATTATTTCCTTTCTTTTTTTTTTCCATTCTGAAAATACTTTCCCCAGTGTTTTATGTCAAGTCTCCTAACAAAAGTTTTCGTATCCATCATTTTTCTTCTGATTGAAGTATAAGGCAAGAACTCTTTTGCCAAATAAGTGGGTGTGTGGGAAGAAAAGAAAAAATTATAAGCTGATGAAATTTTGATGGGCAAATGACCTGTTCAAAGCAGATTCCAAGGCTCACAGAGCTAACATTTCATTAGCCACGGCAAGTGTTTCCAGTCATCTTACTGATATATCTTTGCTGTCCAGGGGAAGGGAGTGTTAAATTACTTTAGAGTTTGGTGGTCAGAAGCACTGCTCAGAGGCGGAGAGAGGAGGCTGGAATTTCCGCCGAGCTGCAGGCGAGATGACTTTTCAGTGGGTGTCAGAAGGTAGCAGCAAGGCCAAGTGATTTGAAGGGCTGCCACTGGAATTGTGACTTCAGAGACAGCTCTGAAATAGGGAAACTGATCTACAAAAAAACTAGGACTAGGAGTATGTACAAATGATTCTATTTAAAAGGTCCTAGTTAATATCAGGCCCAACTGCTTAACTAAGGAGATGCAGAAGATTCTGTGGAGCTAAGCAGGGGTCTGCGTCATTGGGGAGGTGTGATAGCTGTGTCCCTGAGGACACTGAAGGAAGTAAAGAACTTCTCTAGAACAGGATACCAGTCAAGGATTCATTCCCAAATAAAGACAGAAGCACAGTCTCCTGGCAGTTGGAATAACATCAGAGTAGAAACAGAAGCAAGACGGGCGGTGTTGAGGACAGGCAGACCACCTGCATGACAGAATTTCAAGATGTGGTCTTGGGCTAACCTGATGGACAAGAAATTAACTCTCTAATCGCCAGCTGGGAAAATGTTCAGTGTCTGTTCTAAAAACATTGATTACCTCTGTAAATTTAGAAATGTTGTAACCTTTAAATGGAAGAGAGAAATTCTTAAGAATTACCAACTTAAGCTGAGATCCCTTCTCTTATTCACTCTTGCTGAGGGGGGCAAATTGGTGCAGTATTTGTGGGGAGGAGGCAATTTGACTTTATCTGTTAGAGTAATAAATGTGTGTACTGTCTGATCCTGAAACTGGACCTCCATAATTTATTATTTTTAAATACACTCAGGCTGGCAGAGATGTTTGTGCCAAGATTATGATTATATTTTTAAAAATTGAAGTGAATTACGGAAAACTTGGCATTTGCAAAGTTTTTGGATCTCAAAAACTTTGAAAAACTCCCTATAGGGAATTGCTGATCTGTATGTACAACCAAGGAAGTTTGGCCAGGACAAATTGTGTAGTGGAAAAAGGAAATTTCAGAAAATGTATAGTCCCATAACTACAGATTTCACATCTGCGGATTCAACAAACGGGGCATCAAAAATATTCAGAAAGATAAAAAGTAACAGCCAGGCGTAGTGTCTCACACCCGTAATCCCAGCTGGAAGGCAGAGGCAAAAGGATCCCTTGAGCCCAGGAGCTCGAGGCTGCAGTGAGCGATGATTGTGCCACTGTACTGCAGCCTGGGCGACGGGGTAAGATCCTGCCTATAAATAATAATAATAATACAATAATTTAAAATAATACACATAAAAATACAGTGTAACAGCTATTTACATAGTATTTACATTTCATTAGCAATCTAGAGATGACTTAAAGCCTATGGGAGGATGTGTGTAGGTTATATGCAAATTCTGCACTATTTGACATAAGAGACTTGCATATCAGTGTATTTTGGTGTCTATGGGGAGTACCGAGGGTCAACTGTATATAGAATGACCTCTTCTCTTTGAAAGTAGTGGTAATCAATTGTGTGTGTGTGTGTGCATAGATGATTTGGAACCATACACAAATTGCTCATGGTGGTTATGGGGCAGGGATCACAGTGGATGAGGAAGAAAGCCACTTATATATTAACTAGTTGGCTGTAATGAAAGAACCTAACAATTCTTGCTTGTCACAGACACACTAAGGAGCAGGGATGGAGAGGGACTCATGTAATGTTTGGATTCAGCTCAAGAAGAACACGTCATTAGAAGTGAAAAGACCCTTCTCTTTCTTTTTTTTTTTTTTTTGAGATGTTGAGATGGAGTCTCCCTCTGTCGCCTGGGCTGGAGTGCAGTGGTTGATCTTGACTTACTGCAACCTCTCTCTCCCAGGTTCAAGCGATTCTCCTGCCTCAGCCTCCTGAGTAGCTGGGATTACAGGCATCCACCACACACCCAGATAATTTTTTTTTGTATTTGTAGTAGAGATGAGGTTTCTCCATGTTGGCCAGGCTGGTCTCGAACTCCTGGCCTCAAGTGATCCACCAACCTAGGCATCCCAAAGTACTGGGATTACAAGCATGAGCCACCACACCCACCCAAAAGAGCCTTCTCTTTCATAACTAACCTATGAGGCTTATGTGTGATCATTACAGATATGAAGAGTTATATGCCTATCTAACTCACACACTCATTTATTCATTAACTTAGCTGCTATTTATTGAGTGCCTACTGTGTGTAAAACACCATGCAAGGTACCTAGGCTATGTAGCAGTGACACAATAAAGGTATCCTCACAGCTGCAGGCTCAAGCAGAGAGACCCAAGCTGTAACCAGGAAGCCTGAAGGAGGTGTATTGTTTAAATGAACGCATGTCTGTGCCCAATTCTGAGTAACAGCAGTTGGTATTACATTGTAATTGGAAGTGCCCTTTGTATTAAATTTTCTTTCTTTTTCGGTTTTGTCTTCATTTTAGTCTTAGTTCTGTATTTTCAAATAGAGTTTTTGATGATGATTAGTGTTTTAGTTATGAAATCTTCTAGGAAGAGGTCACCTGGCTGCTCTGTGACAATGACCCACGTAACCATAAAGTGACTTTGGTTTCTAATTGCATCACCATGTCTCCTCAGCCTCCACAAAGGAAGAATCTCTAAAAAACAATCTTTATATATGTAGATAGAGAGATATACACACATGTTTATTTTTTGTCTGCTGTCAACTCAATCGTTTGTGTGTTTTTTGTTTTTTTCACAGAAAAAGCAAAGGACAAAAGATCTTTCTCGGGTGTTTCATTCTTACAGTCCATATGATCACAAGGTAAGAGAAGAATATTAATAGCATATTAGGTATTAAAGTCTTTGCGAATGTGTAGTACAATTTTCACCAACATATGGTGATTCTAAAATACACTTACCAATTACATTTATATTTCAGTTCTAATTTTTTAGCCCTTTATCCCTTTTAAAGAAAACAAACATGTTATATTTCTGAACTAAAATAATTATATTTTATTCACATTGAAATCTAGTTACATATTGGCACTGAAATCTCAAAGACAGTGAAAAGACACATTTTGGGGTGTATTTTGTTTGGTTGCTCTTTGTTTTTTCTTTCCTAACATGTACTGGAGGAACTTAACTTTCGGATTGGTAAAGATAATTGAACTGCTGACTGCAAAACTCTATTCTTCATTGCTCCTGATAGGAAGTTATTTTTCTGCATAAAAGTCCTAACAAAAATTAGTACATAGCATTAGATCTGAAATATCTACTGCCTGGAGCTTTGCTACACACAAAATGACCAAATAACATAATGACCCCCATGTACCCATCCCACAGTTTCATAGATTCATAGTCAGTCTTGGTTCATTTATACCCTACATTCTCCATCCCTCATAGTTGAAGAATTCCTAGACATCTTTTCACTTGTAAGTATTTTACAATATATTTGTAAAAGATAAGGACTCTTTTAAAAAGAAAAAAAATAGTCATTTTTAAGAAAATGCTTAACACCACATCTTCATGGGGAAATAGATTACAAGGTTTCTGAGACTTGTGCAAAACTTCTAAACCATGTAAGATTCCAATAAATCTGTTAATTCGAGGTAATTTCAGAATCAAACAAAAAATTTGCACAGTTGAAATGCTAATATAAACTTAAATCTTTATCTATGAATTTACAGGGAGACATGTGGTAGGGATTTTGTAACTAGCCAAAATAAGTAGTGTGAAAACTACTTTCCTCAGTTGCAAATACAGAGATGTCTGGATTCAGGAGGAAAAAATTGTGCCAATTCATAGAAGTTGAAAGAATTTGAAACACGAGCTTCTAGTGTTTCTATAGTGACCAGTTGACTTAAGCACCAAAAACTTGTAAAAGAGATGTTTATGCTTCATGTGACCATGGTGATATATAATACTAAAAATTATGTCATTCCAAGTTAAATTTTTCAAGCTAAATCAATCACATTGCAGAATGCCGCAATACTGAAAGAGATTGAGAGAGCCAATGGTATCTGACAATGCAGACAGAAGGAGCAGGCTGATCAGTAATACAACAGCAAAAGGAATGAGATTGGCCAGATTTCTGGAAGTAACGTTGCATTTTTTTAGATGAAGCCATTTAATGAACCTAAGTGCAGCAGTGGCTGAGTTAACGTTTAACAGCAACAACTTTTTTAAAAAGGCGATGGCAAATTAGAGGTTTTCCCTGGCTTGTCTAAGTTTTGCCCACTTCTAACATTTTTAAATTCACAGTTAAGGGAAATTCCATTCTTCTTTTATTAGAACTCTTAATGGAACCTAGCCATTTGCAGCTTCTACTGGCTTCCTCTTCATATCCTTTGTGGCATACTATCAAAGTCACCTCAGATTATTTTGGCTTCCCTTCGTTCCTCTACAAATTAGTCATCAGGCAGTGAGGAATTGAATCTAAATGCTAGATGGAGTTCCTTTTGATCTTTGCTTTAAGAGTAGTAATAAATTATTGTAAATACCTGGACTGCTTGATGAGTGCCTTTTGAAGCTCCTAAGTTTTGGCCTGTTGGCATTCTGTTTTATTCTAGATGTACAGTAGTAAAGGAAAATGGAAAAGTTTTATTCCAAGTGGCTCCCAGCCCCCTTAGTAGCCTCTACCTACTTCACTTTTCTGAGTTCCACCCAGGCAAATCTGACCATGTTACTTTTAACCTTGTCTCTTGTTGATTGGAATATCCACAAAGACTAGAACCATAGGGATAAAGGAACATACACCATTTTCTCAATCTGAAAATGTCGCTGTTTTTCCCCCATAAATGAATAGAGGGTTGTGATTAAAGTTATTTTGTCATTTCAATTACCCACTTATATTCAAACAAATTGGTTTTCTAGACAGATAGATTTTAGTGTAAAATATTTTACAAGACGTGGTTAAAGTTGATTTAGACATCTCATGCTCAGTGAGATTTCTGGAGTGATCTTTATGAAATTATATACATATATTGTCAGTGAAAGCATTTTGAAATACATCAGTTGTCTAGGATTTGCTTTAATGCAGGCTGATGCATTGGCTTATGACAGTAATCCCAGCACTCTGGGAGTCTGAAGCAGGAGGATAGCTTGAGACCAGAGGTTTGAGACCAGCCTGAGCAACATTGTGAAACTCTGTCTCTATTTTAAAAAATTAAAAATTAGCCAGGCATGGTGTTGCACACCTGTAGTCCTAGCTACGGGAGGTGGGTTTAGGCAGGAGGATCAGTTGAGCCTGGGATTTCGAGTTACGGTGAGCTTTACTTCAGCCTGAGCAACAGAGCAAGACCCCATCTCTAAAAGAACCATTTTTTAAAAAAAATAATTTCAAAGAGGAAAGTGGAAAGGATACAATAAAATAAGATTGGCCATGTGGTGATTATCAAAACTGAATGATGTTTGGAGGGGTCATTATTTTATTCTTCATTTTTCTATATGATTGAAATTTTCTATAATAAAAAGGTGCAAAAAGTAAAATAAACTATGGTCTGCTCCTGGGAGTGAATGCTGTGATAATTTGCCTCTCTAGCTATATTCATTTTAATGTTCATTTTCCCCTTGACGTAAGTTTATGCCAAAAAAAAAATAGTCAGCATTTTAGTGGGTTCATCATGCTGAGTAAACTCAGAAATGCAACTCCTATTCTAAAGTTGGCGTAATTTCCTGGGGTTTCATCCCAAATTATAGTGGGTCACTTAAATGATAGCCTTGCCTACCAGAAACTGTTAAAACAGTTGTAATTACAAAGGGTAGTTAGTGTGTCCATTTTGTTCTCAGTGAGTCAGTTGTATTTGCTCTTCTTTCCTGCCCCCAACCAAGATTGCTCCTGCCTGACCCCAGGCACAGGAAAGTCACCAGGTTAAACAAGCGTGTTGTTTGAGTGAGCCCAGGTGCCTTTCTTAATCATACCCCAAAGCCATTGTTTAGGTTGGTCAGTTGGTTTTCTCTTAAATGCTGTTGCAAAAAGCAAATAAAGCTCAGAGCAAAATATGTACCCAGAATAAGGCTTAAAAAATACTTTATTTCTTGCACTAAGAAATGTTGCTTGAGACTGGACAAATTTCTTATTTGATTTTTGTCTCTGGTTCCATGTCCATTTCTTAAATTGTTTTCAGAAATTCTTATAACAAAGGCTCATACAAGAGGGCTTGACAAAAGTTAATTCCCATTTATCTGTCCTTCTAAAAGAGAAAATTAGTAAAGGTAATCCAAAGTAGCAGATAATCTGGTTATACTTTATACATTATATTATTTCCTTTGTCATTTTAATAAACAGGTAATAAACATAACTTACATTCTAGTTTCTGAAAACACACCACATACTAAGTACTAAGGAAGGTTAGAGGTCCAGAGAACTTTCAGGTCACAAAAAGTCAACCTGGAGTTGATTTTTTTTTCTTTTGATAAATCACAGGTAAGTTAGAGTGGGCTAGAATTAGAACAGTTTTATTAAAACCATGCAAATTAGCATGTGCTGTGCGTCCTTAGCCTGAAGAAGACATTTCTCTGCACATAAAAAATGTCTGTCTCTTTCTCTCTTTTTTGTTAGATTTTTATTAGAATTATGTGTGTGGGGGAAATCTGAGTTTATTAGCTAAACACACGTGTTTATAATCTGCTAATATGAAAGTTATTCTAAAAAATTGAGATGCTTGGAAGGAAAAAGTTCTATGTACTTCTACAGTGGTTTTTTTTAACATCTGCACAGTTAGGTTTCTAAACACAGTTAATCTGCATGAATTAATGTGTGCGCCGCCACAAAAAGCGAGTCTTTAACATGTAGTCACTATTATTCTGTATTTTGTGAAGTGGGCTCCTTGTTCTCTTTTAGTGACTTGTTATAGTAATAATTTCTCTGCGTATGTAGACATGTTAGTGGACACACTTGAGAAGAAACATGGTGAGATACATAGCTCCTGCATCGGTGAAGTAGGCTTTTCTTTTGATAACTACTATTATTTAATTACTTTTCTACATTTGTATGCATGTGTCAACTGAACTAGAAGCAAATTCATATATGTCATTAAACACCTATGTATTTATGCACTGGGTAAGTTAGCCTGTGAGTAGAAAGAAAACTAACATTCGTGCTTTACTCAATCAGAGCATTTTTTGTGCAGCAATCTCAGCTTTTTAAAACAGCTCAGAGCCTCTAAAAAAGCCTATGTAGGCCCAGATTGTTAAAATTATTGTTTAATTCTCTTCACCCACCTCATTACTTCTTCAGTCCCTCATCCACAAACAGTTCAATCTCTTTTTTAAAACAAATCAGTTTAAACTGATGCCTCATTTCCCAACACATGATCAACACTAATAGAAGGTAGTAAGAGGGTGGTTATTGCTGAAAGGCATCGGAGCTCTAGTGAGAAGCGACAGCATCCTAAATGAGAGCAAGGACAGGCCACGAAAACTCTTCAGTCATTAGCAGAGGAGCTCCAAAAGTGCAGCTGCCCAAGACCACTTAACTCAGACCCAAATACCCAGA
Organism: Aotus nancymaae; assembly: GCF_030222135.1. Classification (NCBI taxonomy): domain Eukaryota; kingdom Metazoa; phylum Chordata; class Mammalia; order Primates; family Aotidae; genus Aotus; species Aotus nancymaae. The sequence continues at coordinate 17,878,012 of NW_026988465.1, forward strand.
TATCCCTATACATTTCAGTAGTCCTAGGGTAAAATAACGGATCAATTTACATTCAGAAACAGATGTTTTGTTAAAAAATAGAATTTTTAGAAACATCGGTATTTTAGGAATAACTTCTTATCTTGAAAAGTCTCTTAGGAACAGCTGCTTCTTAATAAGGTAGGGTAAATGAAGTATTACTACAGAGAGTGGCTGAATAAAAGAAGTAATAGGCTAAACATGGTGGCTCACGCCTATGATCTCAGCACTTTGGGAGGCCGAGGCGGTAGGATCACTTGAGGCCAGGAGTTTGAGACCAGCCTGAGCACATACCAAGACCCCATCTCTAGGGAAAATGTTGTTTTAGCTTTTGTGTTTTTTCTGAGATGGAGTTGCTCTTGTCTCCCAGGCTGGAGTGCAGTGGCACAGTCTCCAACCTCTGCCTCCTGGGTTCAAACAGTTCTCCTGCCTCTGCCTCCCAAGTAGCTGGGATTATTGGCATGTGCCACCATACCTGGCTAACTTTTTGTGTTTTTAGTAGAGACAGGGCTTCACCATGTTTGCCAGGTGGGTCCCGAGCTCCTGACCTCAGGTGATCCACCCACCTCGGCCTCCCAAAGTGCTGGGATTACAGGCATGAGCCACCACGCCCAGCCAAAAAGTGTTTTGAAAAGAAAATTAGCCAGGTGTGGTGATGTGTGCCTATAATCCCAGGTACTTGGGAGGCTGAGGCAGGAAGATCTCTTAGGCTCGGGCAGTCCAGGCTGCAGTGAACCATGAGCCATGATTACACCACTGCGCTCCAGCCTGGACAACAGAGCAAGACCCTATATCTAAATGGTGTGGTGGTGTGAGGGGAGGTTCGCTTGAGACCAGCCTGGACAGCATAAGGAGACCCCTGTCTCTATAAAAAATTTAAAAATTAGCCAGGTGTGGTGGCACATGCCTGTGTTTCCAGCTACTCGGGAGGCTGAAGCAAGAGGATCAGATGGCTTGAGCCCAGGAGTTCGAGGCTGCCGTGAGGCACTGTTGCACCGCTGCACCCCGGCCTGTGTGACAGAGCAAGACATTGTCTCAAAAAAAGAAAAAAGATAAAAGAAAGACTGCTGTAGTCATAACTTGAGTGAGATAATTTTAAGTAGTGTATTAGTACAATGAATTTTTAATTGTATTAAATATGCAAAAAGTATTGATAAATATATCAATAGTCCACACTTCCAGTGACTACCTTAAGAACTGTTGTTAATTCATACCTGCTGATGTACAGGGAATTCATAGCTACTAGTGTAGAGTAAAACATTGTGTAATGAAAATGTAAAGTATTTCCTGCGGCCTTGGGCAGAGGCAAATAGCAAAAATCTATGTCAAGAGCCTTGGGTTTTACTACCGTCCCTTCTTCCCTCAAAGACTAGGAGTCTCTGTGACATCGGCTTCTTAAATACGTAAAAGGGGTAGTTTCATTTCGGATATTACTTATTGACTTACATTTCTCTGTTAATCAGATTTGTGTAGCGATTTAAGATTACGAAGTCTCTTCACCCAGCTCTTTACATCTGAAGAATAATGGCCACTTGCCTCAATCCTGAGAGCCTTGGTATTGTCAAGCCTTCATTATCTCCTGTGCTTTGAATAACATAATGTAGCAACAGCGTGCTGTGAGTTGTTCTTCTAGAGAGAGAGATGTGGGCTTGGATTATTGCCTGCTGGCCCTGTTGAGCTTTGAGCTATCTGCTGTCTGGAAATAGCAAATTCAGTTTTTAATGGATCCGGCACTCTATGATAGCCAGGTTTTCATGGCACATGCAGATAAAGAAACAAGTTATTGATTTGGCATGTTTATGCCATGCTTAAAACAGTTCTGTGCAGCAGATTGTCCAAAGCCATTTGTGCACTTAACTCTATTTCTCATCTTTGGCAAAAATAAAAAAGTATTTAAAAAGTTATTTTAGGGATGTTGTTAAATATCAAGAACAATTGCATAAATGTCTAGTTGATGGGATTCCTTACTGTTTTATTGATATACGTCCTTATACTAAAACCCATGCTCAGGGTATGCCCTTGAAACATAGGGGAGTGAGTACTTAAGTAAATGTTAAATCTGTTTCATCATCCTCACTCTAAAGCCAAATCAGTGACCCAGCCTTGAAATAAAGGACATACTGAAGCTGAAGAGCTCTTTTGGTGTAAAATCTGTGCTTCTGTTTATTAAAGCATCTCAGCGTGACCATAGAATTGTTACGAAAGATGCAGACTTCGCTCAGCTGTTCCCTGCTTCAGCAGAGGGGAGCTCTAGCCACTCCTTGCATCCTCATCGATGCCAATCCAATCCAAAAGCATTTTCCTCATTTTTAACCCTCGTCAGCTTGTGATTTGAGTACCAGATTATGTTTAAAAATTATACCTATATATTTTTTAGCCTCATTTCAATATCATACCTGTATATTTTCCCCTTTGGCTTTTTAACATGGCATTATTCTAAAAATTAAGCATTATTTTTTATATATCAGTTTATTTTCTTACTGTAACTGCAGAGTTGGGTAGAATTGAAGTATTTACACATGGCAGAAATTTGATACTCTTAAGACGATATATCCAGAGACCCATAGATGCCAGAATTTTGCTCAGCCAGTTACCCCAAGGATTGACAAGGAGATTGAAATCTGAGTAGACTTTTATTATGATGATTACTATAGTAATAAAGCAGCCGTTTAAAGCACACCACAGAACCAGCACTATTCTCAAAGCTTTACGTAAGCACATAACTCATTTATCTCTATACCAACACTGTAAGGTGAGTATGCCAGTAAATCATAGAGCAGTCCAGCTCTGCAGTCCGTGCTCATGGCCTGTGAGCTACAAGGAACTGAAAATCTAGTGTCAAATGCTCTAATGAACAATGGATTGACAAACACTATTTAAGCTCAAGGTCAAAGTCACCCTCCTTCCACTCCTTTTCTTTCTCTAACCCCAAATCTAAACCTAAGTAGGTAAACTGTCTAGAAATAAAGGTGTGGGTGGGCGTGGTGGTACAAGCCTGTAGTCCCTGCTACGAAGTAGCCTGAGGCCAGAGGATCTCTTGAGCCCAGGAGTTCGAGGTAATGCTCAATGATGATGCCTGTGAATAGCCAGTGCAGTCCAGCCTGGGAAACATAGAAGATCCTATCTCTAAAAAAAAAAGAAAAGAAAAACATAAATAGAGGTGTGAGTGAGAAGGAATAAGGAGAGACAGAAGATAAGATAGAACTAGACAGGAGGAAAGCATTGAAGACTCCACTGAATGATTGCCCAGCAAAGCAGACAGCAAAGCAGTCAAGTTGATCCTCAAAACCACCACCCTTACCTCCACTCTTCCCCAGCCTGATCAATTCAGCATCAGCGTGGGGCAAAGGAAACGTGATTTAAGCCAGGCCTTAGGGCTCATACCACACAAAACTGGCAGGTGACTGGTAGACCCTGTTGGGCACTGGGTTTCAAATAGAATCCTGTCCAAATTGCCTTTCTCTCTGACACCCCTCCCATGGGGGTGGAATTGAGGCAGGTGGCAGCACAGTGGTCCCAATCAAAGGCTTGGAGTGTTTTAGGGCCAACACCGCCAGGGATATCAAAACCAGAGAAATAGGCTCAGCCAGAGGCTAAAGCATAAAACATAGAAAAATTGAAAAGAAAATCAGCTAAAGTGATGATACACGGAGATGGGAAAATGGCCGCAGGGCAGGTGAGAAAGAGATGGGATGCCACCCTGTTCAGTTGAACCGACACTAGCCAGCACTTGTGGCTTGCTTTTGTGGACAAGTGGGGTCACGGTGCAGAGACTGGAAAGTTTCCCAGGTCGTTGTTTAAGAATACCCTACTTAGTAGCATATTCTCTCCCCTGCACCTCCCCATCCAAGAATTCCCAGAGTATCAGTAATAGGGAAAAGGCAAAGTTCATGATGAAATTCTTTGCTGACATTCAGTATATAAGTATTAATAAGTTAATCAACAGGTCTACAAAGATATGGCAGTTACTGTATTTTCAAATTATTTACCAACCCTAAAAGTATCTGTGTTTCAGCTGTCAGTGGTTATATATTTCCTCTATGAAATTCACTAACATAAGAAAGAAACTAGCAAAGGGACAAAGAGGAATGGCAGGCACCATGCCAAGAGCCAGAGTACTTCCCATCCATCCCGGGGCCGCTCACCTCCTGTTCTGCCACCACTTGCCCTGAGTGTGTCCTTTGTTATCAGTCTTTGCACTCAGTTAAGATGTATCCCCATTCTCTTTCTCTCTTGACAGTGTCAGGGTCTTGATACATACCCTGCCCCATCAACACTTTCTGTTTTTTCTCCTGTATCTCCCCACCAGTGTGTTTGCCAACCTTTCTCATCCCCATCCAGAGGACAAACTTGGCTAGCACATTGTCTACTTGACATATAAGGCCTGTTACATGCCAGAATTAGCAAATAAAGGACACCCCCTTAAATTCAAATTTCAGATAAATTATTTTTTTTAGACTGTGCCATGCAGGTTGGGCATGGTGGCACATGCCTGTAATCCCAGCATTTTGGGAGGCCAGGGCATGTGGATCACGAGGCCAAGAGACCAAGATCATCCTGGCCAATGTGGTGAATCCCCGTCTCTACTAAAAATGCCAAAATTAGCTGGACGTGGTGGTGCGTGCCTGTAGTCCTAACTACTCGGGAGGCTGAGGCAGGAGAATCACTTGAACCCAGGAGGCAGAGGTTGCAATGAGCTGAGATCAAGCCACTGTACTCTAACCTGGTGACAGAGCAAGAGTCCCTCTCAAAAAAAAAATGTTCCCTGCAATATGTGAGACATATTTACACTAAAAATGTATTCATTGCAGAATGCAGTTGGCTCATGCCGGTAATCCCAGCACTTTGGGAGCTCAAGGTGGGTGGATCTGTTGAACCCAGGAATTCAAGACCAGCTTAGGCAACATGACAAAATTCCATCTCTACCAAAAAAACAAAACAAAACAAAACAAAAATCAGCTGGGTGTGGTGGTGTGCCCTAGTAGCTACTTGGGAGGCTGGGGTGGGAGGATTGCTTAACCCCAGGAGCTGCTAGTGGTAGTGAGCTGTGATTGCATCACTGCACTGCAGCATGGCAACAGAGAGACCCCTGTCTCAAAAAATATTTTTCATTATTTATCTGAAATTTATATTTAGCTGTGTGCTCTGTTTTTAGCTGGAAATCCTAGTTGCATGAGTATTATACATCACACTTCGGCAAACTGAGGCTCAAAACACAAACAGCACCCACCATGGAATGAAATACAAAACGATTGTAAAACTTCTTTGTTTACCTCAAAGGACCCGAGGAAGTTTTTGGCTGTTCCTGATCCTATCCTTGTATGTAACGCACCTGGCCTTGCCATCAAAGGCTAACCCATGTCAGATACAGGTTTTTAAGCTTTTCTTGGTTAATTTAAGAAGAAAAGGCAACTTTTTCCTTTGACTCTGGTTCTCTCAGATCTGTTGACAAAGTTTTAACCTGGGGATCCTGTTTGGAAAATTGTTCAGAAGGCACAAAGAAAAATTAAGCTAAAAAGTGTCCATGCTGTATTTATTTTCCAGGAAGAATTTCCCAATCTCCCCTACCCCCAGAAGGTACACTTTGTTTCTCCGTGATACAGTTTATAGTAAAATATAATTAATGACTTCTTTGTAGCTGAAGTTATTTATATTGAGATGTACTGAGAAACAGTAATGCTGCTGATGTTTCAAACAAGGAATATAGGCATCCACTAGAGAAGTGAGGAAGCTCTTACTGATTTTTTCCCCCTTTTGCTCCACTGCTGACGTTTGAAGACCTTCAGGAGTCCTGTGATTGGTAGTTTGGGCTGATGCTGTTTGCGGAATGGGCTCCCCAGGCCTGCCTTTGTCTTCCTCAGCAATATTTTTAACAGCAGCTAAAAGGCCACTCTCAGATGATTACCAACTCAGGGTTGTGCAAAACCACTACCAGATTTCTGTTTACAAAGAACAGTGAGATGAAAGTATTTCCACGGGCCAATAATTTATTCTCTCTGGGGTTTTCATGTAAGATTAAGAAGACATGATTACAGTTAGCATTTATTGCACTTTTTAAACGTATACATTAACACTCTTGAATTGGGAAACCAGAGAATGTTAGCATCTGGAAAGAAAGTAAGTCAGCCAGCTTCTTCTAATGATTGTTAATATTTTCCATTAGTCAACACTCTGCCTTTGGGTGCCTTTAAGAATTCCAGAGACATTTTAAATGCACATGTGTCAAATAAAAATAAAGGAATTTTAAAGACTCAACTTTGTTTGAATTTAGCTATCATTATGTGGTAGACACATGGGTAAGAAAGGAGACTATTCCACTTTTAATCACTTTAAAGTATAATAACAATCCAGCTAGGATGCCTAAAACAAATCTCTAATTCAGTTTAGGCTTTGCAGGTGGCAGTGGGGGCGTCTTTTTAAAGCTGCTTGTTTATGTTTATTATTTACTTTTTATTTCTTATGGACACTTTCATTTCTAACTCAAAAGTTTCACTGGATGCAGCCGATGTTCTTAGGATTTGCCTCTCTCTCTCCCCCTCCTCCTGCCCATCTTCCCCTCCTCTGCTCCTTTCCTCCTCTCCCTTCCTCTTTCTTCCTGTTGAGAACTCCATTTCCCTGGTTTACTTTCTGTTAGAAAGTATGAATCAATGGAATTTGCTACTACTTTCTTTAGAGGGTTGTCATAGGATTAAATGGAAAGCATCTAGAATAGCATCTAGCACACACTAAGTGCTCAATAAGTGACTATTATTCTTGCAGTAAAATTATAGTTTCTAGAATGTCAGCTCTACCACTAGTGCTCACCACGTGGTGTATGTTCAGTAAATAACCGGTAGTTTTAATGTGAAGTTAGAGTTATTAGAATGTCAGAAGAGATTTTGTCGGTTTTGTTTGATGCTGTTTCCCCAACACCCAAAGCAGTTCTTGACATGTGGGAGGTGCTCTGTAAATATCTGTTGATTGAAGAAATGAATATGTTTCCTCTTCTAAAACTTCAGCAGCGTATGTGTGGAGATCTTAGTTCTTCCTGACGGTTGCAGTGGTCACGGGTTTTGTTGCTTTCAGTTTCTCCTTCCATGTGTGTTGATGATCTTCTTATACCATTCTTTGTACTTACATTTTCTTAGTATCCCACCTACTTTTGCTTTTCTCCACACAATTTCTTAGGTGTTCTTGCTTTTTTCCTCTATTGTGTGCTTGGGCTCTTCAACGTGGCGCATTTGGGTACTTCTTTCTCTTTTGTTGGAGACAGTAATGTAAAAACTCAGTACTAGGTTCAATCCTCGGTTCATCCATTCTCCCGAGTAAGAGTGTTCGGCTGTCGAGCTGGAAAGGCCCTTAGAGCTTTTGGAGCCACACTGCCCTCCTCTATCCGTCCTCTGTTGTTCTGGGGAGAAATGCTCTTTTGTCCTCTTGATTTCTTACTCATCCTTCAAGACCCAGTTTAATTCTACCTTCTCTGCATCTTTTCTTTCTTTTTTTTTTTTTTTGAGACGGAGTTTCGCTCTTGTTACCCAGGCTGGAGTGCAATGGCGCGATCTCGGCTCACCGCAACCTCCACCTCCTGGGTTCAAGCAATTTTCCTGCCTCAGCCTCCCGAGTAGCTGGGACTACAGGCATGTGCCACCATGCCCAGCTAATTTTTGTATTTTTAGTAGAGACGGGGTTTCACCATGTTGACCAGGATGGTCTCAATCTCTTGACCTCGTGATCCACCCGTCTCAGCCCTCTGTCTCTTTTCTGATACACACAGAGGATTGTTCTCACCTCTTGCTACCACTCTGACTTGTATATACCTTTATTACTTGACTTGGTATGCTCATAGAATTCAGTTCCATTTAATTTGAGGTTTTTTTTCTAGGAGACAGGCACAATAACTACAGTAAGATGCTTACAATCCAGTGGGGCAGGGGCCTTGTCTCCCCACTGCCAGGGGAAGACCTTGAATTGTGGACTAGAAGTCAATGTGTTATATGTATGAAGGATATTGTACTATTCTTTGAATCTGTATACCATAACTATACATGGCACTTACCCATCATTCCACAGCAAATACAGGGCTGAAACCCAGTCTTTTAATTCCCAGTTTTGTGCTCTGTCTTTGCAAAAATTAATGCAGTTGGAATGTGCCAGTAGTCATAACCACAGCTGTGGGAGAATGTACTAAGTTTCCTCTTGGTTTTAATTATAAATTAAGTTATACATGTACTTAATACCCTATTCAAAGAAATTCTCCCTTTGTAACCTTGTCCTAGAGACCCCTGTTTTCTTCTCCAGAGGCAGCCACTGTTGCTGGTTTTGTGTATATGCCTCTAGAGTTATTTTATGCATACACAAATACATACCTTCATATAAATGTCAGTATGTGTTTTTATATAGATATATGCTTTTTAAAAATTTAAATGTTAACATACTAGAAAGTCTTCCATTTCTTTTTTCACTTTACAGTGTATCTTGGAGATAATTTTAAATAGTACATAAGGAGCTGCCTCATTCATTTATTTAAAAATAGCTGTATATATTCTATACCAGTTATTCACCCTGCATATTTAACTAGACTCTTACTGGTGGATTTTTGAGTGCTGTCTGATGCTTTTGATCTTACAAACAGTGCTGCAGTGAAAAATCTCATGAACATGTCACTTCATGCATGTATAACTTACCTGTAGGATACATTCCTAGAAGTGGAATGTGTAGATATTAGGTGTGTACATTTTAAATCATGACAGATATGGCGTGAGACCCACTCAGCAAAGTGTTCCAGTGTCTGAGCCCATCAACAAGGTGAGGGCGCTTGTTTCCCCACGCCCTCCACTATACACCGAGTCAACTGACTATTACAATCTTTCCCTCTTAGGGAAACAAAGATATCTCCTTATAGTTATTCATATTTCTCTTATGAGTGGTGTCACTCTGTTATTAGAAATAGCCACAAAAACAGAGTGATTTGGTCTTTGATTTTAAACTTTTAAAATGCACATTTTAAAATTTCTGCCTCTTCTACACACGAGCTATATGACACTGGCAGGATACTTAAGTTTTCTTTGCCTCGGTTTTCTCTCTGTAAAATGAGAGTATGTCATTCCATAGACTCTAAGCCATTATTAAGTCTTATTAATTGTAAGGCTAGCCGTTAATTTACGTAACACTAAGAAAGAAAAAAATGTCCATTACAATGGTGTCTTAAATTGAGAAATGCTAAAATACAAAAGAATGTGCATCTTAGAGTCACTGAAATTTGCTAATACTTGCATTAGAGGATTGACTTAGAATTAAACGGAAAGCACCTAGAATAGCATCTAGCACACAGTAAGTGTGCAGTAAATGACGATTCTTGCAGTAAAATTATAGTTTCTAGAATGTCAGCTCTATCACTAGTACTCAGCACACGGTATATGTTCAGTAAATAACTGGTTGTTTTAATGTGAAGTTATAGGTATTAGAATGTAAGTAGGGCTTTTGTCTATTTTGTTCAAAGTTGTTTCCCCAACACCCAAAGCAGTTCTTGACATGTGGGAGGTGCTCTGTCAATGTCTGTTGATTGAAGGAATTAATATGTTTCCTCTTCTAAAACTTCAGCAGCGTGTGTGTAGAGATCTTAATTCTTCCTAACGGTTGCAGTGGTCATGGGTTTTGGGGTTCTGTGGTCTTTACCTCTGCTGACCTGTCCCCCATACACACCAAAACCTCTAGACTTTATCACAAACCACCTGATTTTATTTTAAAAATAACTAAGCCCTATGGAGCTCACTTTAAACATTCAGAAACCTTTATTAATAAAACTAAAAACTTTGAATTGAAAGAGTTCTTCAGAATATTGTTGATATAAAATTTGATCTGGCTGGGTGCAGCGGCTCATGCCTATAATCCTAGCACTTTGGGAAGCCAAGGCGGGTGGATCACCCGAGGTCAGGAGTTTGACACCAGCCTGGCCAATATGGTGAAACCCCATCTCTACTAAAAATACAAAATATTAGCTGGGCATGGTGGCAGGTGCCTGTAATCCTAGCTACTTGGGAGGCTGAGGCAGGGAGAGTCGCTTGAACCCAGGAGGTGGAGGTTGCAGTGAGCTGAGATCATGCCATCACACTCCAGCCTGGGCAACAGAGCAAGACTCTGTCTCAAAAAAAAAAAATTATCCAAACAAGAGGCAAAATGTGTTACATAATCTATACAGGATCCTAATAAGAATTTTATGTAAAGATTTGTGTAAGTCCTACATTTTAGAATTTGCGTTTTTAAAATATATCACACTGTCTGTACAAATAGTGTGGTCTTGGACTATTGTTATTCAGTGTATATTTCCACTACAGAAAGTGTAAAGAAATAAAACCTTCCTTTTGACGTACCATGTTTCGTTTTGTTTTTTAATGGAACATGAGGTCTTAGGAGTTTTTTTTCTTTTCCTCAGCTATAAGAGTATGGGCTTTAAGAAAGCCTTGATTACTTCATTGAGTCTATATCCTTTATGCTTTTCTCTTTGGATTTCAGGCTTTTCTCACATTAGACTATGTGGCTTCATAAACTCTGCTTTCTTTAGTTTGGCTATAGGTATCTGAGTATTTCCATGTTGCATAGGCCCCTCTGTTTTCAACCTTTGAGAGTGTGGGACGTAATACTCCTTTGTTACTGTATTTTATTTATGTATTTATTTAGAGACAGGATCGCACACTGTTGCCCAGGCTGGGGTACAGAGGCACAGTCATATAAGCTCACCACAGCCTCGAACTCCTGGATTCAGCAATTCCCCCACATCAGCCTTCTGAGTAGCTAGGATACAGGCACACACTACCGTGCCCAGTTAATTTTTTTTTTTTTTGGTAGGGGGAGGGTCTTACTGTGTTGTCCAGGCTGGTCTCAAACTACTGGCCTTAAGTGATCCTCCACATTGGCCCTTCAAAACACTGGGATTGCAAGAATAAGCCACCTCTACCAGCCAGATTTGGTTACTTTAAAAAGATGAGATAGGAAACACATTATGTGTTTTTATGAATATCTGTATATATGTGCGTGTGTGTAGATGTGCATGCTGTGTAAAATATGAACTCTGGCTGATATCAGGACTAGCTGGGATGACTTAATTCTCCACCAATAGCCCAGGTTTTCTTGCTAATATTATTTTTCCCACCTTACAAGTGTCTTTAAAACTCTGAACAGTGGCTAGGCATGGCGGCTTATACCTGTAATCCCAACACTTCGAGAGGCTGAGGCAGGTGGATCACTTGAGGCAAAGAGTTGGAGGCCAGCCTGGCCAGCACAGTGAAACCCCGTCTCTACAAAAAAATAGAAAAAATAGCCAGGCGTGGTGGTGCCCGCCTGCAGTCCCAACTACTCAGGAGGCTAAGATGGAAGGATCACTTGAGCCCGGAAGGTGGAGGTTACAATGAGCCAAGAACGCAACACTGCACCCCAGCCTGGGCGACACAGAGAAACTCCATCTCAAAACAAAACAAAAAGCAGAAAAACTCTGAAGGGCTCTGAGTGTACTCTGAATTAAATGTGGATATTGCTGCCTTAAATTTAGTTCCTAGGGCTTACTTAAGTCAGAGTCGTGTTGGAAACTCAACCTGTCTTTTACAGTAGAGCCTGGGCCTGCTCCGGGGCCCTGTGTCCAGGAACGGAAACCTTCTTGCTCTTGCGTGAGCATCTCTATGTAGGTGAAGTTCACTCCCACGTTATAAACGTCCACTTTTATCACAGACCTGTTTTCGATGTGTTTATATGACTTTACAGTCACTAACCTTTCACTTACGTGAAGAAGATAAAGTCCAAACCTGAAAGTCGGCTCTGAAACATTGAGGCAAACCTTTTATCTCCTACTGAAATACCATCACAGTCTACACTAAGGCTTAGAACAACAGATTTAAATTGCTACCCAGCTATCACCAAATTAGCACCCCAAAGGTCAGCAGCTGCTAACACTTCACATCCATTAGGAATACCTTTCTAGGACTGATTAGTGATTCAGCTTTCTCTTTTTGTACTTGGTAGCTTTAAGCATTCACTACTTCTCACTTCAGTTGTAACATGCACATGTTCTCATTTTAAACAAAGCCAAATGGTTTTTAAATCCATGGATGAAAAATCATTTTCAAATCAAGTATTCATAAAAATTTTGAATATGTAATAGATATGTACTTAAGACTTCACTCAAGGATTGCAAAATACTTACCTAAATATTCACGCACATGTGTGTGTGTGTGTGTGTGTGTGTCTGTGTCTGTGTGTGTGTGTGTGTGTTGTAATTTTCAGGGAATAGGTTGATAATGGGATAGTGCTTGCTAACATACATCTCTATCAGGGTTTCTTCTAGCCTCTCTGGCTTCCTTCTTCACATTTCTCTTCATTTGTGTCTCTGGTGTTGCTGCTGCCCATTCACAATAGAGTTCTGTTCCTTGGTAGGCCATGGATGCTCAGATGCATCCCAGACATACATGCAACAGACTCGGGGGCATTTTCTTTTGAATGGTACCCCAGCCCCACTGTATCCGGGACTGAATTCATCACTGAATTTATTACCTTGATGAATATTACATCTCTCCAGCTGCTGAGCCAAAACCAGAATGTCATCCTAGACTCCTCCCACTCCCTTTACCCGCTACTTTTGATTGCTCTCATTTTCCCAGATCTGCTTCTGTAATTTGCCTAGATTTGAGCTCATTGTCTTTGTGGCCATTGCCACAATGAGGCCTAATCTAGATAGATCACAGGTCCCCTTTGTGGCAGTTTTCTCTTGGATTTCCTCATCTCTCCCAAACTGATTTTCCTCTTTCCATTCTCACTGACTTCTCCCAAATTCAATCCATTCTCCCACTGCCTTGATGGAGATACTTAAAAAATGCCATTCAGACTGTTGATGCCCGTGTAAAATTCTTTTGTAGCCCTCTGTCACTTACAGGATACAGCCCCAGCATGATACATAAGGCCCTTCGTGGCGAGTTGCTCCTTACCTTTTACCTCAAATTCCATGCTTTCCCCAATATGCTACGCTCTCTCTGTTCTCAGTGTCTGTGCATAAGCTGTTTTTTGTTTCTAGAAGCCACCGTTACTTCATCTCTTTCATCTTTCCCGATGTGATATAGTTTGGCTGTGTCCCCATTCAAAATCTCATCTTGAATTGTAATCCACATAACCCCCACATGTCAAGGGAGAGGCCAGGTGGAGGTGATTGAATCCTGGGCGTGGTTTCCCCCATGCTGTTCTCATGATAGTGAGTGAGTTCTCTTGAGATCTGATGGTTTTAGAAGTGTTTGGTAGTTCCTCCTGCATTCATTCTCCTTTCTACTGCCATGTGCAGAGGTGTCTGGCTTCGCCTTCGTCTTCTGCCATGATTGTAAGTTTCCTGAGGCCTCCCCAGCTATGCGGATGTGAGTCAATTATACCTCTTTTCTTTATAAATTACCCAGTCTCAGGCAGTTCTTTATAGGAGCATGAGAATGGACTAGTACACCATCAGAAAGCAGAGCTGGTGCTTCCTTCTGGGAGCTCTCCTGTCTTCCTCTACTCTCAGCTTCTCTGGGGAGTTAGCTGTCCCTTTCACATGCCCCCACAATCTCTGTGTTTCCCCTACCTCATTGTTTGTCTCCCCTGATGACTGAAGTTTTTGAGATCAGGGCTTGTGTTAACTAAAGTCTATATGCAGCCTTGCAGGACTAGTACAGTGGCTGACACATAATAGCTGTTCAATCAAAGTTCGTTTAAAGAAAGAGCTTGATGTTTTTCAAGGTCAGAATTTCTCTCATACAGATGCTCTAGAATATGTTTATTGGACGAATCTTTTGTATTCCATGCACACATAGCAAATTAAAAATCGTGTGTGGACAGCTGTGTTTCCACAGTATTTCCATCTTTCATATTTAAAATCAATCTTTCTATTCCCAATTATGTGAAATTAAGGGGAATGATTTAATAGCAGTCTGTTCTTTTCTCTGTAGTTACATAAAGAGGGTAAAACCCCTTATAATGGAGCAATGCCCCCTCCATTCCAGAGATTCTCAAACTTGATGGCACATTAAAATCAGCTGGGGTACTTTAAGATACATTGTACTTGGGTCCTACACATCTACACAATATGTGTGTTGTGTTACTCCCAAATGTTCTAGAGAATAAGTTATGCTAATTGGCTTTGTTATCATTACCCATTCCCATCTCAGCGGAGCACTCAGCCTTGATCCTTTTATGCCTCTGCAGTCAGCTTATTTTCCTGCTTCTGCCTCTTCCGTGAACTTCACCACTTAGGCCTAGGTCCTCTGCTTGTGCTGCATCTCCTGCCCCTCATGATGCAGTTTCTGTTAGTATTGCTCAAATCGCCGACATGAGCTTGCCATTTTGAATTTCTAGTTTTACCTATATTGTGCTTAATCTGATAATGTGATACCTCCCTAAGGATATTAAGTAGCTTATTAGATGTTTTCTTTAGGGCTACGTTATGAATAACCCAACTCATGCTGGTTTAAACAAAGAGATCATTTATATTTATAATTTATTGGCTTCCTTAATTGAACTGTCAAGGTAGTTTTTACATTAAGCAAGGCTTCATTCAGGACTCAAGCAGTGTCACCAGCAGCCCTTACTTGGAAGTTTTGATATATTGACTATTTTCAGGCTCACCTCCTTAGAGGTAGCAAAGGCTGTCCCACATCTTCATACTCTTCATACTTTCAAATACAAAGAAGAGAGATGACGTCTGTCCTGCCAAGCAAAGTTTTATCAAACCTGCTCAATTTGGGTTATGTACACTTCTCAGAATTGGGCCAGGGTATTAACAAGTTGATTGACTTAAGCCAATCAAGATTTTTACCCCAAGAGCTGAGGGTGCAGTTAGCCCAAGCATTGAGCGGGATGTGAAGGATTAAGCCCTGGTGAATTCCCCTAGGAGCAAAAATTGAATGTAGGAAGGAAAAATAATACATATTCACAATAATGCTAGTCGTCATAATATTATCTGTCAAAGTGTTCCATCGACAGTAATATGTATTTAATTCAAAATGTCATATGTAGAAGAATTGTTTGATTGAACCATGTTGGACCATATCGAATTTCTAGTTAAGTGAATGCCAGAAAAAGATGTAATATGTTTTATTTTCATAAACAATGTAAGAAGGCCAGGCACAGTGCCTCATGCCTGTAATCCCAGTACTTTGGGAGGCGGAGGTGGGCAGATCATTTGAGATCAGGAGTTTGAGACCAGTCTGGGCAACATGTTGACACCCTGACTCTACTAAAAATACAAAAATTAGCTGGGCGTGGTGGCAGGTGCTGGTATTCCTAGCTACTTGGGAGGCTGAGGCAGGAGAATCACTTGAACCCAGAAGGCGGAGGTTGTAGTGAGCCTAGATTGCACCACTGCACTCCAGCCTGGACAACGAAGTAAGACTCCATCTCAAGAAAGAGAAAGAAAAGAAAAAGAGAGAGAGAGAGAGAGAGAGAGAGAAATTGCTTGTATCATTGAATTTATGAGTTTAAGCTTTTTAGCAAATATTAAAACTTTACTAAATATTAGAATGGTACAGTAGAGTCTGAAGACTGACTTCAAATTGATGCTTTGCCATTTAACTCCCTGGATGACCCTGAATAAGTTACTTCTTTTCTTTAATCACTGGTTTTGTTTTCCGCTAGATGCAGGTGTAAGTAATACATCTCAAGGAGCTTTTGTGAGTATCAAATGAGATAATATATGTTACAGCATAAGCAAATGGTCTCTGACTTACGGTGGTCCCACTTACAAGTTTTCTTTTGACCTTTCGATTGTAGGAAGGCAATACATGTTCAGTAGAAACTGTACTTGGAGTATTCATATGAGCATTCTGTTTCTATTTTCAGTACAGAATTCAATACATTACATGAGATGTTTAACACTTTAGTATAGGTTTTGTGTTAGATGATTTTACCCAGTTGGGCTAAGAAAAGTGTTCTGAGTATGTTTAAGGTAGGGTAGGCTAGGCTGTGGTGTTTGGTAGGTTAGGTATATTAAATGCATTTTCAACTTAAAATATTTTCAACTTCTGAATGGGTTTGTCAGGATGTTATCCCATCATAAGTTCAGAAGTATCTGTAATGAAAAGTCAGAGTTAATTGTTACTTTTAATTTTACTACCTCATCCAGTTGACTTTACCTGGTCAAATATAGTGTCATTATAATTAGAATGTAATTCTATTTGCTAGCACACTGCCTTTATTACTTAAAACCTTTTTTGTTTTCATGTTTTATTTTGGCTGAAGAAGCCTCAGAGTGGCCTATATTAAAAATATATAGCAAGATATTTTAGGATAAAATAAAAAGTGATGTGCTGTTCACTCACAAAATCTGAGTCGCTGCCACAATTAAGAATAAAAGCTTGGGCTTCTGGGAAGCAAAGACAAAAAGACAAATACAGCTAAATGCACAGCTCTCATTTTGTAATAGCAGAAAGTATATCATTCAAGAAGAATGACAACCTTTGCTTAGGGCAAATCTCTAAATAGAATATATCCTATCAATCTTTCTGTTAAGGGGTGTTGAACAGCATAATGGACCATTGTACCATAAAATTTACAGTAAGATTTGGAACTGTTTTGGACAGTTTTCAGTGGAGGTGCAGTCTATCCTGGGTTTGAATATGCTGTTCACTCACTGTGCACCATGGGTAATTTATTTAACTTCTCTGAGGCTCAATTTTCTTGTCTCTAAAATGGGAATTAAAAAAACAATACCTCCCCTATGGGGTTATTATAAGGATTAAACAAGAGAATGTATGTTGAAGAGATTGGCACAGCGCTCTGAATGCAGTAAGTACTTAATAAATGTTAGTTGTTAAATAATAGTTAGAAATTCCAACTATAGATATTTATTACTATAACTAGGTATCTGAAAAAAAAAATATTAGCAGTGAGATAATTTTGTTGTGATTAAAGAAAGCATGTGATTGAATACTGAAAAGTATCACCAAGGTCCTTCAACTACATAAAAAAAAAATCTCACCAGCTGGAAATCTAAAGAAGAAAAATGAAAACATTGTTCTGGTTCTCTGTATGAGCTAATTAAAATTTTCTGTTATTTTTTAAAACAAGTCCATTTTGGACTAGAACTGAAAGTCTCCAACATACTGTAAGTGGAAAAAAAAGCCCATGGTAAGAAGGCTCCAGAAGCTAACTGACATACGTGAACCCAGGGTATACCTCATAATTCACAATTTCCTGACAGTGTCTGCACCTTAGAATTCTGCTTAGAGGTGTGTAGGCTCAGTAGCATATTGTGGGCAAGTTGATGTGTTCCAGCCGTCGACTTATATAAACACTGTTGTCTTATAGGAGACTATACATTGTGACTCTAGCTTACCAAAAAAAAAAAAAGGAAAAATGGAGTAATTGTACTAACTCTACATATAATACAAAATAAGATTACCTAGAATATTTCACATACTAATACATTGATGGTAGATAGCTTTTTAAGTTTATCCCTGAAATAATCAAAGTAATAGGATATTTGGAAGTATTAAATGTTAGCACTGAAAGGAGTCAGGAATTGCTAAGGGTCAGCTTAATACCGTCCCTTCGTTTTGCTTTCTTTTTAATTTAGGTATGGAAACGAAGGCCCACATGCACGTGGCTAGTTAATAATAAAATGAAACCTTCACATCATATTTGCCGACTCTTAGTCCGGTATGTCTTTCACCTCACCACACGGTGTTTGTTTTTGTTTGTATTTTTTTTTTTTTTTTGATCATCATTTATTTTTGTTTCTAGCTATTGTTGATTTTTAATATTTGCATTCCACAGGACAAGAACACCCTTTATTTCCAAGTATTCTGTGATTCAAAACTCTAGTACACTCTACCTTTTAGCAAATTGGACCTAACTTTTTTTTTGAGATGTAGTTTTGCTCTTGTCGCCCAGACTGGAGTGCAGTGGTGCAATCTCGACTCACTGCAACCTCTGCCTCCTGGGTTCAAGTGATTCTTCTCTCTCAGAGTCCTGAGTAGTTGGGATTACAGGCACCCACCACCACAATGAGCTAATTTTTGTATTTTTAGTAGAGACGGGGGTTTCACTATATTGGTCAGACTGGTCTCAAACTCCTGACCTAGTGACCCACCCGTCTCGGCTTCCCAAAGTGCTGGGATTACAGGCATGAGCCAGTGCGCCTGGCCAGCTTGACTTTTTTACTTGTCTCCTGGTGGAAAGCCACAGTAGACAAGGTCCCAGAGAACTACCACTACCTGGTCCCAAGGCAGACCTCTCCACAGCTATCACCCAAAGAATACAATGGCTAAGGTTGGGGCAGCAAGGTGGTGCGAAGAAGGTATGGCAGAAATCGCCAATATCGGGACTAAAAGCACCTGACAGCTAGTGGTGAATTTGACATTCATCTTTCCTCAGCAATGCTGTGAAGTCTTCTTATCCCCTGGTTCCTTCTGCACCAGCTCCCAGGATGGGATTAAAAGGGGAGTATTCCCAAAAGCTACTTCCAGGGCAGGGCTTACATTACACCAAAGTTCAAAAAACAGTTACAAAACAGTAGATTCAGTTTAAGTGGCAATATTATGTATATATCTGTGCTTCTGAATTGTCTACCTTTTATGTAGTATGATTTCCGTAATAAGGCATAAAAGGAGTAAGTGATACTTTTTTTCAAAAAGGCTGCCAGAGAAAATTTGGATGACGGCATTGTTCAAAATCTGGTTGGCTCTGATAGATATAGCTGTAGATGTAGATATAGATATAAATATATTTTTTAACCATGTCTTCTGGTTTAAATATAAACACTGAATTTCAGAAATCCCAGTTTATGATAGGTACCCGCCTTTTAGGGTGTTTGTCTCCATTACGTCTAGTTCTGAAAAGATACGTAGTTCTGTATCAGTTTAATTTCAGTTTTCTTGTTAGGCCATTTTGGTGATCGTCTCCTACATACTGTAATGACAACATTTTTACATCATGTGTCTTCATTACTTTGGTGTGGTCTGTTGTTACATATATAACAAAAAAGTCACCATAAACAAGTCAAAAGCAATTTGATGCTAACTACCCAATATGCAAGTTTTGGTAGCAGTAAAACAGAGATTCGTTTCCTGAGAGGGGCTTACTGAGAAGACAGCTGGCATTTGACATTCCTAACATTGGAGAAAACCATAAAGCTAGATGGCTACTCTAAAATGTCATTGATTAGTTCAGAGCATTCAGTTAATTGCGTTAAGTTTTCATTGATTTGAAGTAGTTTCAGGGGAGACCTCTCTGCATTAGTGAAATGTTTTTATTTTTAAAATATTTTTAAAGGAATACAGTTTATTTCTTTCAAGTAATCACACAAATTTAGTATTCCAAAGAGAGCACTTTGTGATTCTTTAAATGAATAGATAAGAAATATTTTCTAAGGCATCAGTAAGACTTCAAAATGAAAACATTATTGTTTAACCATGGACAAAAAATTGTAACCTATCTGGTAATTAAAGCAATACAGATTTAAATTTCAATGAAGTGTTATTTTCACCTATGAAATTACTAAAAATTTTTGAATTGAGAATACTGAGAGCTGGATAAGCATATAAATTTTAGAAAGAGGCTAATAGTTTGTATCATTTAGCGGAGCAAATCAGCTCCTGGAAATCTATTTTGAGGAACTAATCTTAAAGATAGAAAACTCTCTTTGCACAAAAACGTTCACTGCATTATTATCAATAATAGAATAAAAAACTTAAATATCCATCATTAAGGAAGTTGATTATATAAGTAAATCATAGTATACATGTGCAGTAGATTAATACCCAGCTGATAAATGTGATTTATGCAGAATTTATAACAGTGTGGAAAACACTCATTAGGAAGAAAAAATAGTAATAACAATTTTATATAAGTTAGGAAGTCAGCCCTATTTTAGAACTACATATTAATGAAGATAAAAGGAGATACTGAAATTTTTAAAATCTCTTAAGCTCAGCCATTTTACTTAAGGTCTTATTTATGCTAATATGTAGTCATTCCTTTTTTTATTATTGCTTGTACAAAAGTAAAAATAAGCTGTTCCCTTTCCAAATTATCTCACATGCCAAGTTATGAAGGTCATAATAACATTTTTACCTTAAAGCAGAAATATCTTTAGATACCGCATTTAAGTTTTCCAAATATTTTCCCTTCATCATCCTTTTATATTTATGTTTTTCAACGTATTATTTATGTATCTCATGATTTTGCGGCATTACTCTTCTGGAAGAAATGGTATTTCCTGGTATTTTCTCCTTGCTCACACATCTGTCTACCCCCTGTAACTCCACAAAACTAGAATTCTGAGATGGTATTTAGAGGCTGTTAGGAAGTAGAACCTATATATTTGTTTTAATTTTTTTCCAGAGGTTCTACAGCACATGGGGATTATTTAACAGTTTCTAAGCACACATGATCCATTTACAAAGACAAAGCACCTTGTGTTTCTATAGTTATTTTTATGTAAAGCTATTAAAGGAACAGGAAACATCTTTCGGCAGCCTTTCTCCCTACAACTGCCCCAAAAATAGTCATTAGTTTTAAACATAACAGAGACTAAAATTGTTTCCCATAGATGCTTGGAGAAAGGCTGCAGGGTAACACTAAAGCATTTGGGGTTATTTATAATAAAGCTTGTGCAAAAGAAACAAGATGCCAATTCACGTGTCAGGCAGACAGTGGCAGCTGCTTTGTTACCATGTGGCACTGTCCCATCCTAAATCAAATGGGAAATGGGTACTGTTTGACAGATACTGTCATCAGTTACAAACATTATTAAAATAATGAAAAAGCTGCTGCTTTTTTTTTTTTTTTTTTTATCTTAGGGACAGGCTGTTGGTTTGTTCGGGCTTTCCCAACCCTGGTGCTCAGGACTCCAGGATGAATATTCCTACACCAGATTTTTGATCCAGCCAAGCCTGAGCTACGATTTTTTTTAATCCCAGTGGGACAGTGTAGCTATGTTCTTGGCGTTTTCTGCCTATTACCAGTTAGGGTCTGTGAACAGAATCTCCATTTGTGAGAACCTCATTGTGGATAGCACGCAGTGGTCTTTTCATTTTGATTGATGGTTCTGGTTCTGCACCATCTGGCTTCTGATAGGCTGCATTAATCATATCCTGAACTAAGAAAGTGTAGACATGTCTGCTTAATATGGACCCATACATAATGTAACATTAGTTATTCATTCAGCTTGCAAAACAGTCATAATGTATGCAAGGTCTTTATATAGTAAAACATAAATATTAATATGTGACCCATTAATGCTGTTTTTACTTGTACTAACCTCCCACTAGTGCATTTGTTTATGAAGATTGAAATTAAGAGAAAGAAGGCCATGTGCACATTTCCATGAACACATAGAGTTTTGCTGATGTCTCCTATGAATTTAGAGTGATGTATGTGTGAAATACTTATTTGCCCATATTTACTTTATATCTCTAATTGCCTCTTGAAATACAGGTTAAATGCAAGCTGCAACACAGATTAATTTTTTCTCATGTGAACTC
Organism: Aotus nancymaae; assembly: GCF_030222135.1. Classification (NCBI taxonomy): domain Eukaryota; kingdom Metazoa; phylum Chordata; class Mammalia; order Primates; family Aotidae; genus Aotus; species Aotus nancymaae. The sequence goes on from NW_026988465.1 coordinate 17,899,497, forward strand.
CTTGCATCAAATGTAGGTCATCCATTTGGCGGGGTCGTGGGGGCGGATGTGGCCGTGCTCTTTTGTGCTGCCTCTGGCTGGGCCCACTCTGTCCCCTGCTGTGTGATAATGTCAAGAAAAAAAGAGGGGCCAGCAGAGGCCAGATAGGAATTCAGAAGTCAAACAAAGTTTGCTCCGGATTTAGGACTATCATACTTACCAGTAGCTCAAATTCGGTTTTAAAAATTTGCTAGGGCCTTTTCCATTTAAGAGAGATTTAGTGTGCACTAATCATAATCCTTTCACTACCTAGGGATTTAAATTCTCCTGGGAAGTTACCTTGTACAGAATTGCTAGAGCATATTTCTTGAGATAGCAAATTAAAACCATAACTTCATAAAACACATTTTATGTTTTATTAATTATGTTTTGTCATAACAACACCGTATTCCCATGTGGTTACATCTTCTTGTATGTGCCCGCAAATCAAAGTATGTATTTTAATGAATTATGTTATTGCAGAATAAGTGAAGATTAATGCTTGTGTGCTGCAGAATACAAAACACAGTCCACACTGTGACAGTAATCAATCATCGAATAATGCATGGGAAACACGGCAAACAATCATAGTTTTTATTAAGAAATAAGTAAACTGCAACTTCTGCTTGAAACGTAATTGCAGTGAGGTTTAATTAGTCACATAAGCTCTATGAGCAATACCAACAGAAACTGTATAAAATATAATGCAGGGATTCAAACTGATATCTTAAGAGTTTCAAATATTAAGATAACACCATGTAGAAAGCTGGAAAAAATAATTTCAAAAATAAAATTAGTACTTTAATGTCCAGCTCCTCCTTTCTTATTTTAAAATTACTTTTGTCTGATTCTTCTAATAGTTTAGATCCCATTATTGCTTAATTTATTCCATTAAGTGGTTTTTAAAAATAAGCCCACTGTCAAGAACACGGCATTGCCAAACCAAACTCGAGAGTAAGAAATCTTGTATAAATAGTCTATGACCATGGGCACACTGATGCAGTTCTAGGAATTTGTGAAGAGTGCTAATTTTCCTCAGAGAAGGCAGAGTTTGTGTCTTGACTTTGCCTCCAAACCAGCTGAATGATCTTAAAAATAGGTTCAAACTGACTGGCCTATTTCCAGATTAACCCTCATTTAAAGATACAGTAGTCTGAGTGAGCTTTTTATCTTAAAAAAAAAAAAAAATGTTTATTAACCTCAAGCCTGGTTTCTTATCTTAAAATTGAAGATCATCCCTGCCCTTAGTTTTAGTTGTATGTGAGGATCACATGAGATAATGTGTGTGTGTGTTATAAACTTTTAAGTACTATAAAAATATATGTACTATCATTTTTATTGATTAAACTTTCCTGGATTTCATCTGCTACATTCATGAGAGTATGTGCAATGATACATTCTCCTCCCATGTCACAGTAAATTTTAAGAACCAATAAAATGATGAATACATGCGTTTCCTGGTGCCTGAATTTCTATTCTTGTGTAAGTTCCCTCTAGAGTTTACAGGAGATGTTAAAAACTACTTTTCCCCTGGAAAGGACCATATGCTAGTTCACTACATAATTACAACATAATACAATTTTCTTCTTCCAGCAACATATAAACTATTGGACTGTGCTTCTTTAAAATTAAGGACATTCATCCTGAAGCTGGGACAGGACTGAAAGGGAAGGTATTTTAAACCAAACCATTTCTTTAGCTCAGGAAGGCAGTGCCAGAAAGACAGCTTTCAAGAGGCCAGTGCTCCGCTTCTCCATTGGAGAACCAGTGCCATCCAGGAGGGGGCATAAACAGATGGTAAGTTAGAGAACCTGACAGCTTTCCCCTCCCTCCACAAGTCAGCAGTAGACTTTGATTGGAAATGTAGTAAACTCCCAGAACGCCAAATAAACCTCTTTCAAGTATGTAAATACCAAAACAAAAGTGACTTTTTTATTTGTAACATTTTAATAAATTTTAATGTTTTTGTCTTATCATGAATATATCAGTGTTTACACTGGTATTGTCTCCTTTTAATGTTACCAGCTTGTCCGAAGGATAACGAGACATATGTATGGTTCTCCCATTCAGGGAAATCACTGTAGGCCATGCTTAGTGTTTACTTAGACTTTAAGTGAAGTTAGGTGTCCTCTGTATACTTCTCCCTAGTGTCATGGCACAGATTCATATGTGTGTCAACAGTGTGCTTATAACAGGACTCAACAGTCTTTATATGCAGGTTTTTAAAACTCATATTCATTTGTTGTCTTTATGCACAAGACATTGAAAATACGAACAATAAGATTCTGTGTGGTCCGATGTCTTGACACACTCTAGGCTGTTGGGGAGGAGGGAGATGAACAGCTAATTTTAATTCTAGGATTCATATGTAATGCCATTACCACCACCTCTATTATTAATCACTGTATTATTAGCAGTAGTGTTAATAGCAAAGTATAAATGTGTTTTAAAGGAATCTTGTTATGAAAGTTTAAGGGAAGGTCATTCGAAACTTTGAAAGCACAAAGTATTCAGTGCTAGCTTCATGCTTGAAAATGGTTATGGGGACCATGACTTAATTATTTCATCAGATAAATCTATTGCTCTTTCCCCTAAGAACTAAAACTGTCTAATTTTTTTCCCAAGACCAGTATTTAGGGTTTCTCTAAACTGTTGTGGCATTTTTGGCAACTTCACCAAGAACACGATGGTCCCAAGGTACCTTTTCGAGTTTCACATCTGCCTTAAATTGTAACCAAGAAAACCAAGTGAATACCCACCCAAATCACTGCCCAGTCCTTTTTCCTTCATAGCACTGAACTCATGTGTTATTTCTTTGACTCCTTCTCCAATCATAAAGATAACACGGAGGAATTACTTCCTAGCTGTCTCTCCTATACTGCAATAAATTATTGCCCTCTGCTCTTCCCAAAGGCCTCCAAGGTTACTGACAGCCCTGACCAGTGTCTACCATTGCCATCCCCTCACCCCCAACCCTTACTAAAGTGTCCCACGCCATACCCTAGAATACAGATTAGAATCAAAGCAGGAACTGTTGGGAGGAGAAGGGGGTTGGGACAGTCATGCATTATGCAGACTTTGTCAGTGTTAATGTGAACAAAAGGTCACCAAGACTCATCAGATTTATAATGGAGAAAGAACATCATTCTCTGCCTTTAAAAATTCCTTATTTTATAGTTTACCTAGTATGCTGCAATTATTTAATTTTGAGTTAAAGATATTGTTCGTGGCAAAAAAACGATTTATTTTTAATCATAGTTGATTAACCTGTATATTACTAGTTATGAGTTATTTCAGTTATTTACAGTTTGTACTTGACTGTCACTGCCAAATGCAGATTTGATGTGTAAAGAACTTTTTCTTGATTTATTTTCTTTTTCATAGCCTGTTACGGTTTTTTAAAGGAGTTAAGGCATGAAAAAACCCTTAAACGATAGGCTAAAGTCATCCTCTAAATATGTGAGATACTTATCTTTTCAGAGAACCTGTATAATTTAGGGACATTTTAGGAAATAAGACACACTTAGAATATGAATTTTTTTTCTTATTTAAAGCAATCACTTTATTAGGTTTCTAACCAAATGTTAGAGGAAGTAGGAAGATGCTTGTCAGAATCAAATAACTTGTAAGCCATGGTGTCCGTATTTTTCCAGGAGTGGAAAGCCTTAATATCACAGCTATTCGGCTTTCCATTCCACAAACATCATTGTTTATAAACATTTCTAAAACTGCTCTCTGTGTAGCATACACATATGCCTTGTCTCAGAGACAGTTTCCCCTTGTTCCTTTTAGTCTCCTTTCAGTTGTATTCTTGCTGTTTTATTCATTTTCCCCCTTTTCCCTTTCACATTAACAAAGTAATTCACTTTCATATGTGTTGCTAGAGTTGTATTTTTGTTTCAAATGGTGACTGCATCCCTCAACCCCAAAATGTCTGGGTAAATAGTTTATGGCCATCTGTATTCTGTCATGCAAAAGAAGATGGTTCTTCCAAATAAATTCAGTGACTCAGCCATAATAACCAACATTGCATGTGTGTGTGCGTGCGTGCGTGTGTGTGTGTTTTGGGGGGAACTATCATTTTATAATTTCATCCACAGACAGCCACAACCCAGAGCTTTTTAAATGCCTATCCTTTAACAAACATAATTTTATTTCTAACATTTTTGTAATCCAAATGTGCTAAAACATCTAGGCAGCATGCTGTGTATCAGAAAGAGTAAGTGCTTTGCAGCCAAGTGAACCTGGCTTGGAAAATGCTTTTCTCATTGACTAGCTGTGAAACTTTGGGCACGTTTCCTAATCTATCTGACCCTCACATTTGTCATCTGTGAAACAGGGAAAATAGTATCTACTCTGTGAGAAATAAAACTCTGAAAACAACTGATTCATAGTCAGTACTCATAAAATCTCTTGCCTATTTCCTTTCCCTTTCTTCTAAATAATTTCTTGGATAATATGTTCAGTAGTCTAGACACTTGGAAATACTGAATTATTAAATATTTTCATGTTTCATTTCTCATGTCTTTCAATGGCAGTTGAAAAAAATATATTACCATAAGACATAAGCACCTGGACATAAGCATAGATTAGCTCAGTGAAGCCCATCTGTATACATGAGGTCAAAGTCAGGTCCCACCCCAGAAAACATGGTGAAGTCAAGTTGCCTCCTCCAGCAGCGAGCTTCTCCTTTTCCCCTCTGTGTGCCCTTCTCGCTGCTTATGGACTCAGTGACCTTGTGCTGTCTGCAGTCATCCACAGTCAAGGCTGCTTTCAACAGAGAATGTGAGAAGCACATCCATTACAAGATATACATTATTGAAAAGGGTCAATAGGAGAATCTCCCTGGCTATTTTCATTTTAACAAAAGAGACGGATTTAAGTCAAATTATTAACTACTAATTGTTGATTCTTATGTGTTAGTGAACCTTTCTGTTTTCCAGCAGACATTCTTGAACTTGTCAATTATGGTGTTCCTGAAAATTATTTTTAATTGGCTCTTTTGCCTTTAAGTGGCTCCTCTGGATGACTTCTGACCCTCCAAAGAGATCTACAAATCACTGGAAACTGCTCCCTTCTGGCAGAAGCCCATTTCACTTGTGAGCAAGTCATCCAGTAAAATGCACTATGTCATCAAGGAAGGGAGTTGGGAACAGAACAGAGGATGTTACTTACAGGAGAACTACTAGCTATGGTTATTCCTGGTCATCAGCATGTCCCAAGAAAGACTTAAAGAGCAAGAAAAGATAGGGAAAAATAACTTCTACCTTTAGTGCAAAATCAGTTTTACTGTGCCTTTCTTTTCTTTTCTTTTTTTTTTTTTTTTCCCCCCTTGAAACAGGGTCTAGCTCTGTCACCCAGGCTGGAGTCTAGTAGTGTGAACATGGCTTAGTGCAGCCTCCACCTCCCAGGTTCAAACAATCCTCCCACCTCAACCTCTCGAGTAGCTAGGACCACAGGCATGCACCACCATGTAGCTAATTTTTAATTTTTCATAGAGATGGGGTCTCACCGTGTTGCCCAGGCTGGTCTCAAACTCCTGGGCTCAAGTGATCCTCCTGTCTCAGCCTCCCAAGTGCTAGGATTACAAATGTAAGCTACTACTCCCAGGCTACTTGCCTTTCTTTAAAATCTTTACTTTTAGAAAATATCTGAAAGCAAGTAAAAACCACTAATTGTGAAGATAATGTATTACAAGCAAGAATATCTTGTTTCCCCTCAAGTAAATTATAAGGGCATTTTCTTCACAACCCTTAATAAGGCAAAGACTGCAAATACGCACAGATAGTTGTTGATAATCTCAGCGTTATGCTGACTTGTTTCTTTGTTGTACTCTTCTGATAGAGGATTTGGGTGCATACGGAAGATCAAGGAGAAGGAATAGAGAGGAATTCATTTAATTGCCAAATGTTTCCATGAGACATATGAATAATACACTGTCAAACACTAGATTATTTACTGCTTTGTGTGCTTGCTTAATTATATCTTAGCAACTAGATTGTTCATTTCTCAAGGGTAAGTACTGTGTCTTATGTCTTCAAACACCCTTAAGGGAACCTAGGCTAGTAGTTGACATTGAATAGATTCTAAGTAAATTCTTGCTGACTGGAATTATGTTTATGGCAAAGCTACTTGCAGATTACTTGTACTGAGACCAAATGTAAACGCTAGAAGAGTCGGACATGGTTTTCTTTGGACACACCTTGGATGTGGCTGATGCCCTCCCCACCCCCCATACCTTTATAATAAAACTTTAATTCAGTCAAACTGGTATCACTGCATGTTTCTAAGAGGCTTGTTCACTTTCTGACCAAATTATCCATCTTCTACCCGGAGTTCTCAGTTGGGGTTGGTGCCACTCTGTCAAGGGGGTACATGGAAATAGGGAGGGGTTGGTTGTTGCTAGTGGTGCTACTGGCCTTACGCTGCTAGGCGCGGGAGGTGCTAAACATCCTCAGTGTTGCACAGTCTGCCACAGCAAAGCATTGTCGTGCTCACAGCACCACTAGTGCTCAGCATTAAAAAACACTGGATTCCTTAAAACTTTGTCCTGCTTCGTATATTAGTCCGTTTTCAGGCTGCTGATAAAGACATACCCAAGACTGGGAAGAAAAATAAGTTTAATTGGACTTACAGTTCCACATGGCTGGGAGGCCTCACAATCATGGCGGGAGGTGAAAGACACTTCTTACTTGGCGGCAGCAAGAGAAAATGAGGGGAGAAGCAAAAGCGGAAACCCCTGGTAAACCCATCAGATCTCGTGAGACTTACTCACTATCACGAGAATAGCATGGGAAAGACCGGCCCCCAGGATTCAGTTACCTCCCCCTGGGTCCCTCCCATAGCACGGGGGAATTCTGGGAGTTACAGTTCAAGTTGAGATTTGAATGGGGACACAGCCAAACCATGTCACTAAGCAAGCCTTATATTTCACCACTCCTCCCTTGCACGCTATATTTAATCCTTACTGAGCTACTTCATTCTGGATCATGCCAAGCTCTGTCTACTTCTGCATCTTTGCAGATTTTATTTCTTAGGCTCCTGACCTACTTTCTCTGCTAGCGAATGTTTTTTAATCCTTCAGGACTCAGCCCAGGCACCTCCACAAAGCCTTTGCTTCTTACAAACCCAGCCTAGAATAAGTGGCATCTTTATGTGCCTTGAAAGCACCCTGTGGTTCCCTCTGCCATGACATTTGTCCCGATGAATTGTGGTTGTTTACTTTCATATCCTCCTGCTAGACCAAAAGCTACTTAAGAATAAGTTGTATGTCCCAGCAGTTCACTCAGTGCCTGACATATAGTGAGTACTTAATAATTTTTGAATGAATGACTTTAAGTCAGTGATACAGTCAGACAGGAATTAGTTCATTTGGCAGTTATTCTCTGTGTATTCCTCATAACTTCATGCTAAGGAAGAGTCTTGGCATGAAGCAACACTGCCATTATGGATGGGGAAGAAACCTTAGGAGTGAGGTTAGGAAAAAGGGGCAGGGAAATGATCCACATAAGAGGGTCAGCTCAGGCTTCATTCGCTCAGTAGCCCTTAAGACTGTGAGTGGGATGTGGTGGTAGGAGGGGCCCAGCCGACACTGTTCAAAGTTTGGAACTTGGACGCAGGCCGTCCACAAACATATTGACCCAAAATCAGGTACCTACAGAAGTAGGAGTAAGCATTTAGGAATCTGACAGAATAATTTTGTGTGTCTTAAATCTTATACTGAAAACATTGGTGCTTGTCTTTAATGCCATTTTTTCTAGTCATTAATCTTCATCATATCTTATAAATAAATTGGTTCCTGGTGGATCTGAAATTTTTTTTTTCCAAAAAAATGAAGGAAAAAGATTTCAATAGCTGGTCCTCAGTAGCGTGCGCCGGACTGGTCTAGGTGTTCCCAGCGAAGACTCTTGGTTTGTACCAGATTCCAAGTTAGATGCCAAAGAATCAGGAACTTGCTGCCAGTTCTTTGCTTCCTTTTCTCCCCTCCTGGCAAGAGGTTTGCTTACTTGAGGTACAGGCAGGCGGGTAGGACTGGGTCCTCTCTGAGTACCTAGATTTCTAGGTAAGCCAATAGTACTTAGCCAGAGCTGCCGTAAGAAGAAAAAAAATTCTACTCATCTGGATCAAGCCAGTCTGACAGGAGACTGGGACACCATAGCATCTGGGGTTCCCGGTTTTCCCCCAAGCAGCAGGGTTTATGGTAGCATAACTAAGTCTAGCACCTACCTCCTGGCGGACTAGTGGCCACCAGTATACCCTTCATTCTGACAATGATGAGCTCAAGAAATGTGTGAGACTGGCTGGATTCATAGGCTAAGGAGCCTCACTGGCAGCAACTCAGCAGGTTGTGGGAGGCAGTGGCCAACGTGACTAGGATAAGAGGAGCATAGTGCCGGGTAGCGTGAAGATTCAAACGTGACCAGTGTTGTTGACAGTTTGAACCCAAAGCATGGACAAAAGTACAAATAGAATGCTCTAGGAGAAAAAGAGAAGTTCAAAATGTAATACAGCAACCTTAAAGAGTAAATACGAACCAGTTTGTGTGCAGATTCAAGCAAGGCACATTACTTTTGCAAACTTACTGGAAGAAGTTGAAGATGGTAATGGTAGTGGTACATTTATTGACTGTTAAGTAAGAAGCAGTATGACCCTCATAAAGTTTGTTTATATGTAGCAGGGTTGAAGTGCCACATGATAAAACTCATAAGCTTTACTTACAAGAGTTCTAACTAGCGTAGAAAAAAATCCTGCCAGACATCGTGTCTGCTTTGTTTGGAATAGAAGCATAAATATCTAATTTGCCTTGTTACAGAGAAGAATGCATGATCTATGCAGCATGTAACCAAATAATCATTCTATCAGGCTCAAAATGTAGGGAACATAGTTAATTTGCTGCTTTGCCCTAATCCTTTTTCTCAGATGGTGAAACAAAAATCTCTGCATTTGTACTTCATTTAGTCATATTTCACCTCTTAGAAGCTAAAAACACAATTTTGCCAGAAGATCAAAAATAAAAGCAGCCAATAGCATAAGTCAGTATACCTAAATTAGGAAAGTTAAAAACACACACAGTAATCAATTTCTGAAAGGTTTTTTTTCTCTCAGCATTTCTCTAGTCTGTAGGTCTTTTTTTCTTTTCCATTTAAGTGTTGTGTCATGAAGGCATGTGTGTCTGTAATGATAAATATGTCTCAGGAGTGCAAGGTAGGACCCTATAAACCTTTAATGTTAGCATTTCATCACAAAAGTTCCTTTGTTAATTTTTCTGTTGAAGAAAAATGAGGGTGACTAGCAGCCTGAAACGAAAGCTTAGTTTTTGTTTTTAAACAAAATTGACTTGATGTGGTTTAGGTTGAAAACTGAGATTTTCTTTTTTTCATTTGTCAGGCTTTTATTTTTTAGATGGTGCCTTGCCTGTGTTAGCTGTTTCCGTTTCCTAGTGTATTTGTAATACCCAAAAGCAAATGAATTTTTATGAAACCATAAAAATGATCAACTGTACACTCTTATATAGAATGTTCGTGTGCAGCATAATTGTTTAATGCTGTTTTCTTTCCACATTAAGTCACCCCGAAAGACTATTGATTGTGGCAAACACTGTTTCTTCATGCCAGAATTCTCCAGACCTATGTCTCAAGGGACCCTAGTCAGGAGGGTAATTGTGTATGTTGCTGCTCTCTGTTGAATGCCTGGTGACAGCCTGTCTGGACTGACTCAGGTTGTGGAACAGTGCATTTCACAATGCTGAGTAGCCTGCCATTCCGGTGTCAAGTGGGAGTAACCCCTTAGTTATGGCTAAGGGAAGAGAGAGTTAGATGGCAAAAAACAGCACAAGTTTAGTAGATATGTTGTATTCAGAAAAGACTGAGATACCATTCTATGTGAAGTTGTAAATTTTGCCTTAATTTATGGATATGTGCCCAAAGCACGGTATTACTTTCTTTTTTTTTTAATGTAGTACTTTCTACAAAGCACTTTACCTATGAATCATCTCACCACCTAGACAAACAACTCTTTGATCCTCAGTTTTTTGTTCTGTATAAGTGGTGTCAAATTGCACAGCATCCTATTAGCCAGCCTCACAAACTTGTGAAGGTCAAATGTAATGGAGCTTAGACATGCAAGTGTTTTTTTCCCAGCACAAGAGTAAAGTCACATAAACGAACAACTGTTTTTAAATCAGCTAGTAAATGCTAAATACTGTGCTGTGGTCAGCGGAGTCCAGTTTCATATACTGGGAATGGATTCTGACATTCCTGTGACATTTTATACTGAATCACCTGTTCTTAAAAGCTGAAGATGAGGCTAGGCGTGGTGGCTCAGGTGTGTCATCCTAGCACTTTGGAGGCCAAAGCGGGCAGATTGTGTGAGCCCAGGAGTTAGAGATCAGCCTGGGCAACATGGTGAAACACCATCTATACAAGAAATATTAAAAAAAAAAACAAAAACCAATTAGCTGGGTTTGGTGGCATGTACCTATAGGCCCAGCTACCTGGGAGACTCAGGTGGGAGGATCACCTGAGCCCAGGAGGCTGAGGCAGCAGTGAGCCATGATCATCATGTCATTGCACTCCAGCCTGGGTGACACAGTGAGACTGACCTTGTCTCTAAAACAAACAAAAAACAAAGATGAGACTAGGTTAATTGAGGGTGGGGTGAGGAGGGAAATAGGGATGTGCCCTAGCTTTACATATTTTCTGAGATTTTCTGTTTGAAGTATCCTTATTTGCTTTAAATTTGAGATTTACACAAAGTGATTTCAACCTCATGACATGTCCAAAATAACTTCTGCTTTGCTAGGCTTGAGCCCTAGGTGGTCATGTCCCCTTAGGCTGCCTAGAGCCTTCAGGATTGTAATGTCTTACACATGTTTCTACGAGGGCTGCAGAGCTGGGTGCGTGGAGCTCATTTGCATGCACTTGATTCACAGCCTCTCTTTCCAGGCAGTCACATTTTCCTTCTCAGAACAATGTCCTAACTGTTGAAAGTGTCCAGATTTCCATGTTTGTTCTCAATGACGAAGAGCAGAAAGTCTATAAAAATGTTAAATTATGGTAATAAAGTAAATGTCTTCATTTACTGAGCTGATCTTTTCACATTTAGAATAAATATCTCCTTTGTAGTAACTCCTTAGAAAAATTCCAAAAGCTTTGTAACATTATTATGAGAAAAGATGTTTTTTTCCCTCTTCTTGTGAAACTGGTTAGCAACATCGCAGAAAACTAGAATTCTCTAGTAACCTTTAGGTCAAGTGCCTGTCTTCACACACATCTCTTTTATTCCACCTCACTTGTGAAGGAGCTGTTTATTCTTAATTCCTAGCTGCTTTTTAGGGGACCAAGTTAATCTCAACAAAGAATGGTAAATCAGATTTGCAATCTGTGATGTTAAAAAATAGAGTGATAGAGTGATATCAAGTAATTAGAAAGAATCATACAAATCACTTTATCTCACTACTTCACAGCCCAAAGAAGCAAAGTCTCTATCTAAAATTACATGGCTGCCAACCTGGATAATGTAGCAGGACCCCATCTCTACAGTAAACTATCAAAAATTCACTGGGCATGGTGGTACACACCTGTAGTCCCAGCTACTAAAGAAGCAGAGATGGGAGTATCACTTGAGCCCAAGAGTTCAAGGCTGGAGTAAACTGTGATTATGCCGCTGCACTCAGCCTGGACTGCAGAGTGAGACCATGTCTCAAAATAAAATAAAATAAAATTACATGGCTGGTTTATGGCTGGTTCTATAGTTCAGTACTGTTGACACTAGGCAACACAAAGAGTGGTATTTCCTAAAGGTTCTAGTGGATTAGAATGTAAGGTTTTTAAATTTTAAAAATGCATGTGAAAACTGGCTTGGAGATTGTACCCTTCTAAACTGCTAATATCCAACGTTACATCCATCTCTCCTTAATGGGTCTGGACTCCATGTAATACAGTTGCCCAGTGAAAGAAAACATTGTCAAGTACTGCATCAGGGAGCAGGCATTTGTCTGAGCTGTAACGCATGCTTTCCGGGTCTTGGATTTTTCCTTGCTCTTAAATTAGAATAATAAGATGGCTGACATGAACGACTGATATCTTCATGGAATACCATTCTTTCATAAAAATCGCCAAAAAAATCACAGTTCATGTCCCAGAGCCCAGGAGGAAAAGGTGTTTTTGACTTCTGACCCTAACCTTTCCAATTTATCCTTCAAATTCATGTAGATTCAGCTCAGAATAAAGGCGGAAAGAGCCAGTTGGACCTTAAGGTTAAGCATTGGAGAGAGGTGGGAAACATGTAGAATCATTTTGAGAGCCTCGAGTGTTATTTGTGGGATAGACTGGTCCCTCTAAGATGCTCTTGAATTTACCTTTCTATCCAGATTACTTTGGTTCTATAATAAAAATAAACCTTCTGTTTTCCCCTGTAGTTTTCCTGTCTGATTCAGATCCAAGTCTGCATTTTTGGAAGCCCACACATGTCCATGGTCCATCAGTAATAATGTTTATGGATGTCATGACCAAAGTCTTCTTCAGCAAGCACAGTCAGGAGTCGATTGCGGGGGCGGTGTGGGGGCGGAAATCAGTACCTAGAACCTACTGTCCAACAGGTGGTCTTTTGCTGTGCAACCATCACCAAGTCTAGGCAAGGACCAATTTGAGTTTTTAATACATAAGGTCATTTTTTCCTCCGATGTTTCTGGATAAATAAAAAAGATAATTTTATTTAATATAAAGAAAGCTCAACAAGATAAAAACCTATAAAGCTTGAGTCCACAACTTTATTAGTATGTTGCTTTTTACTAACTGTTAAAATGTTACAAGTGGTTTTAACATTCGATTATCTGAAAATTATCACCATACGACTAACTGTCTTATGAGATTGGCAAATAGAGTATGATGCGGGTAATGGGACTTGTGGAGTTAGGGGCCCATTCTGGGCTCCATGGGACATCAGTCCATCACACAAAGGCTTAGAGGTGGAAATAATAATAACAACGAACTCTAACCTGTAGCTCTGTGTCCATTGTCCACTGTTAACTCCCAAAAGCCTTGATAGCGATGGAAGCTGAGCTTCCTGGTGAGTGCCCTGCAACCAAGACCACCCTCTCTCCTTGAGTCCCGTGGAATCCTGACTGTACTTTGACTTGAGGAGAAGCAATTATGGGTTGATTTCAGGAAAGAATGATTAAGAATCACTTCCATTTGGTGAAATATCATCTGTGGAGGCAACATTGGTGTTTTTACTACCTTATGAAGCAACATGAGGAGGAAGGAAGAAAAGCATGTAGAATCTTTTGCAACAAGCTATAAAACGGTATATTTTGTCTTTAATAATTAAACAAAAGCATTTTTATTCACAGAATATTATAATCACATTGCTAATACAGCTTAATGCTTACTTTTTAACTAATTCATTTTCTCATTTGTGCAATCTAGAAAGGTTTATTAAATCTAATGACTGTTTTAGGATTAAGTAGGGGGAAAGCATGTTCAAATTACGGGGATGGAAAAAAGCAAACTAATTAACCAAAAACGTGCATTTCCTTCCTCATAGATATCTGGTCAGCCATATCTGAGATGAACTTGGGTTACCTAGCTCCTGTGTTTTTTAATCATGTTTTTAGATTGCATTTTTTACACCATCTGTACCATTAACATGACTGTAATTTCTGTCACAGTTGGAAGCTTCAGTTAATAAATGTTTTGTTTTGGAGGGGGATGGGAAGCCCACAAGAAGGTGGGAGTGTTTACGAATGAACCAAAAGGGAAGGGACCCTGTCTTAACTGAGGAGCCATGAAGTGAAAATCCTGGACTTCTAGAACTGTGAATTTGGGATTGTCCTTTTCTGCCCCACCTTATAAATATTCTTAATTACTCCTTCTGAAAAATTCCAGCCTAGTGGAAAGTGTTAATCACCAGCTAGTCAAAAAAATCTAAATAACCTAATTCATATACAACAGAATATATACAGAAGAATGTGTGGTTGTTTTATGAACTTCAGAAGGATTTGTGGTGGTTTGTATATCCTGAACAAAGCACAGAATCACAGTACTATAGTTGAGCGTTCCAAATAAATTGATATTTTATCCTGTTTTTTTAGTTACAGGCTTTTCTGGATATGTTTTTCTTTTTTACTAGTAACTACTGCTGCAGGCTTTTAAAAAAAACACTGATTATGTTTTCAAAGTTGAAGAAAATAATTAGTTTTAAAGCATCTGTAATTTCAAAGAGTGATAGTATGTTGATTAAAAAGTCCGTAGAAACAAATAATAAAATTTTGTTGCAGGGAGGGCGAACAGGCAAGACACAGGCAAGTTGTAGAGTATTTCACCAAAAATGAGTACACATGCTTTCCCATTTTAAAAGAGTTCCATTCATGACTAAAAAAGAAGAAACTCTATGAAGTGAAGACTGGATTTTTAGTTAAAAGTCCTATAATAGTCGGATGAAGTTTTACATCTCGTAGCATAAGGGACATTAGCTTTGGTATTATAAAGGAGATATCAGTATATATTGTGTGCCTCCTGTGTGCTTAGGGATACAGTTCATTACGACAGAAGCCTTCCCCAAGGAGCTTACAGTCAATACACATTTGGAGGGCTAGGAGTTACAGTAGAATCGGAAATGTAATTTACTTCAAAAGACTTTCTTTTTCGAGATGGTGTCTCACTTTGTCTCCCAGGATGGAGTGCAGTGGCACAATCTTAGCTCACTGCAACCTCTGCCTCCCAGGTTCAAGTGATTCTCCTGCCTCAGCCTCCCGAGTAGCTGAGACTACAGGCACACACCACCGCCATGCCTGGCTAATTTTTTTTGTATTTTTTAGTAGAGACGGGGTTTCGCCATGTTGGCCAGGCTGGTCTCAAACTCCCAACCTCAAGTGATTTGCCCTCCTTGGCCTTCCAAAGTGCTGGGATTACAGGCCTGAGCCACCACATCCGGCCCCAAAAACACATTTTTAAATGCTGATTTATATAATAAAATTACTTCGGTGATAGACAGTGGAAATAGCAGGTGACTTACCTGGTTGCAGTGATCTGTACGTAGCGGTCTTGCAGCATTTGCTAGTGACACATCCTCGAGTCTCATGAACCACATTCCCACAAAGCCTTGGAATGTCTAATTGCGCTGCTAAGTTATGCTGGTAGAAGTAATTGAACATTTGGAGTGATGCCAGCAGGCCTTTCTGAAAGTGACTGCGTACACTGACAGTAAAGAAGCCACTGTCATGGCTTCACTGGGAAGTTGGCAAGGTGACTCATTAAGTGAGTCCATCGGACCTATGAGTCTTGAGTAATTTGGGAATTCCAAAATGTTCACCAGCCAAATAACAGATAAATGTCCCAGACATTCCTATTCAAACTAGTAATGGTGAAAATCTGAAGATTTCCCACATAAACTGCACAGTTGCCAAACATCACGCTTTTGGGAACATGAAAAGAATGGGGGTTGGTTACTTATGAACACCCAGCAAAGGTATTCTGGTATTCAGGCAGGCACTGCTGTCATTTGAGTAGTGATCTAGTGACTGATAGAAAATATCTGTAGAAATAATGTGTGCTCTCATAGTAATGTGACCCAGGTATTCCTTACTTGCCTTGCTAAAAATAAAAACCCCTGATGCCTCCTCAGCGAGCATCTGGTACAAGCTTGCTTCCATGGCCATTTCCTTTAGTCCAGAGACGTGTTCTCGAAAGGGAACAGTGTAGTTATGAAGTTTGTTGTAATGAAATTTTCCCTGTGTGACCAAATCTTCACCCTTGAAACAAAACCTAGTTGGGGCAGTGAAGGCAAATACAGCCAATGCCTCCACAAAGCTTGCTTTAAACTTGGCTTTGAGTGTGTCAGTTAGCCAAATGCTCTTATCAATTAAACCAGTGACCTTGGGACTGATCAGAGTAGGCAGTCAAGTCCACCTGTTATTTCAAATGGTTTCAGTTAATTGCCATGAAGTCCTATGAAATACCACAGCCCAAGTTCAGGTTTTGTCCTATTAACTTCGTCCTGACAGGCCTTCTACACTCCATCACTGGCTTTCTAAGTTACTCTTCCCCAGACTGAAATCAGAGTAATGAAAACAGTCAAACTGCTCATAAAATGTCACATTACTATGAGAGCACACATTATTTCTACAGATATTTTCTATCAGTCACTAGATCACTACTCAAATGACAGCAGTGCCTGCCTGAAACATGCTTTAAAAATGACAGTCCCATACTGCAAAGACTACTTCAGCAGTAAAATTTACTGATTTGTCCCTCTGATCTCAGCCTACAAAAGATACCAAATGTTACTCAGGAATAAATAAAACATTTATAGAAAAGGAGAGAAAAGGTTATATGCTTCATTTTGCTTATCAATGTCATTTCCCAGCCAACAATTTTATTAGGGGTAGGGGTATGGTGACATGCTATTTTTAGTTTGTGGGGGAGAAATGTGACATTTAGAACAAATGTCATAGCATTTCTTCAATAAAAATCCATGCTGTCAGCTGCCTAGCTCTAGAGCATTACAGAAAAGCTGTCCTGAACTAAAAGAGAGGGAACAATAGCTTGATTTTTGGTTTAACCCTCTCAGACCCAGCCTCCACATGGCTGGACAGAAGTCACAGTTTTTCTGGGTTGCCTAGCTCTGGGAAGCAATCGTGCTTTCATACAAAGAGTATTTGTTTAAAAGAATCTATTTCGTCTACCTAAGAAATGACTGTGTTCAGCCAAAGCCCTGTGACCTGTTTTGTTCATTGAACCTTGAGGAGAAGCAATTTTTTCACAAAGAAAATAACTCAAATATCTACTAAAATAACTACTTCCATATGAAAGCCAGAAAATGACTTTTATTGCCTGTAAACAACAGAAACAGTAGAGGACATAATTATTAGACTTTAATAGAAAAATTAGTATGTAATAAAGTTCTCATTATGGAACATTTGCCCTTATCTCGGTCCCCTTTTTTTTGGCATATATTCATATTCTATCATCTAACATCTCTGGGTTGTTATTTAACTTTTCAGGACAGGAGCCATATCTTACATTTCTCTAGCTCCTCCGCAGTGCCTAGCACAGATTGTGATAAAAGTATTGAACAATTGAAACATTCGTTTGAAAACTACAGTTCATATCTACAGTTTTTTTTTTTTTTCACTTTCTAGCTCTCCCTAGCGTGCCACCTCCACCCCCAACACCCACGATGATTACTTTCAGCCTTTGCCATTTTCAAGGCTCGGTTTCTACTTGCTCCTTCCTTACTCCTATTGCGTACTAATAGTAGTCTTTGCTGACAGTGACCTTTGCACTTTGAAATACGTATCATCATCTCCACTAAGTAGGAAGATGGAGACATCTGTGCCTTTTTTGCCGTTCTCTCCTTTGCTCTTGAAAATAATTCTGTGCTTCATTCATTATCTTTTTTCTTTCTTTCCTATCTCAGGAGAGAGTTCTCTTTTTCTTCACGAAGCTCTTCCTTCCCCTAAACACTCAATCACATCCCTTCAGCCTGTCCTGGAATCCCACCAGTTGTTCCCCAGTAGCCTCTGTCTTCCTTTTTCTGACTCTTCCCCTTCGCTTTCAGATGAACATAGTACTAGCCTCCAGTTTAACCTGCTGTCTTCTCTGATTACCATTAATTTGCTAAACATGAATTGAGCACTCAGTAGGTACAGGCGTTCAGCCAAGTAATAAGGGTATACTACTCTCAAATGAGATGAAGTTCCTCCTCTTAAGCAGCTCACAACTGATTCAACCAGCAACGGGTTATATAACCCCCCACAGCCATTCACTCAGCAAACATTCATCCAGTCAAATTCAGGTGGCACAATGACTGCTAATGACAGTCCTTGCTCTCTCTCAAGGACCTCCTCCTCTATGCTATTCCTGGAGCCGATGCTAGCTATACCTCTCATTTTGAACTTTTACTTATTTACTGCCCATAATGATTATTTATGTTTTATATGTAACTGTAATATCCTTAATGCGGTTTTTCTTCAGTTACTATGAGGACAAAGACTGGTTTTCCAAAGCTGAATTACTTTTTATCTTTTCTGATCTTTGTTTAACAGAGTACCTAAACACAGCTCCCCCTCATATGCCACTCCGGCCATGTACTGCGCCGGCCCAGGGAGTACCAAACTCATCCCGGTTTAGGCAGCCTTGCACATCAGTGCTTAAATATTTCCATGTGACTCCTAGTGTACCAGAAATTTTTGAGACACGTTTCCATTTCCTACATTTTTAAAAAACCTTTTATCTCTCCTATTCTTTTTAGTCATCCTACTATATACGGCCATGTGAATAATTCATGTTCACTCGTTCAGAAGTAGATGATGTTTTGAAAATTCATTTTTATATGAATTAGATATATATGATTTAGTAACTTGTATATGCCCCCAATTATATCCTTCACCTGTTTTTTCTAATAGTGTTTTGACATGATTTTTTAACACTTGTCATCTATATTGACAACCTCATTGGCAGGGTGGAGGTATGTGATTTTTTTAATCGTTAAGCATTTAAACATGAATTCTCAAATACAAAGAATTGCCTCTTTGTGGATTTATTTAAGACTGTAATGAATTAACCTGATGTCGTTTGAATTTAGATTGCTTCTGCCTCTGTTCTAATAAGTTAGTGAACATATGTCACATTCATTCAATTATGGCAGCTGTTTAATCATCAATAGTAATATTTTATATTAATCATAATGTAAGCTGTATCACCTCCGGGTTTGTGTGCCCATATGAGAAGAAGGGTATCACTCTCTTAACGAGCAACAGGATTTCTCTTAGGAAAGGAGCTGGCTTTGCTTAGAAAACTATCTTGATAAACAGTCAGGTGGACAAAGTTAGAACCTGAGGAATTACAAGGAAACAAGGCTAGGAAAGACAGAATGAACTGCTCAGCAGTAGAAAAAGACTAGAGAGTTTTTTTTCTCTCAGCATAAATGAGAGGGTAATAAAAGAGAGGGAAGAAGTGGTGAATAACTAATATTCAGTTTTAAGTGGTTTGCATTTTTCCCTGTGTGCACAGAACTAAGCCAAAAAAACAAAAATTGGGAGCTAGATAAGACCTTGAGAATGCAGGTCCTCTGGGCGTGTATAGTCCTTTGAGAAGGACACTGGACTTTTTTTCACACAGGGCAAGGATGGGGAGATGAGAGCCAGTCTAACTAGATCTAAAGGATCGGGGAGACTCCAAATGACATCTGGGTTTCATAGATATTCATGGCCACCTTTGATTCCTAGCCCTGCGTTTTACTAGCTGTGTACCTTTGGGAAAGATACTTAATTGCTCTGGGCCTCAGTTTCTTCATCCGTAACATGGGAATCTCAACAGTGCATTTTTAACAGGTTGTCATGGTGACTAAATTAATGCACGTGGAAGAGGCTGGAAAAATGTTTTGCATGTAAGCACTGGATACATGCCACACACATCATCCTTACTCTTGGAAACACGCATATGATAGATTTGGGTTTGCTTTTATGTGCGTGCTTTAAACTTACATACAAAGAAGTAATATATCAAAAACCCATCCTAAAACAAATAAGTAATATATCAAAAACCCACGAAAAACAAAGGTGGCCCAGTATCCCTACTTTCTAGCAACTTCATCTCTCCCTTAAATGGAAAATATTTGATGCCTTAAACAAATTGACTCATGAGTAACTTTTTATAAAACAATGTTTGACTCCGTATGTCATAGCCTATTTTCAAAGACCAAAATTTTAACAGTGTCTGGATATATTAACCAATCCTTATACATTTGCTCCTTGAAAAAAATATATTGCTTAGCTTCTGAAGCAATGGTGTAACTAGGTCTTTCGACATACTGTTAAATGTTTTAATCATTTGGCTCTTGTCTACCTGAAATGGAAACAAATTGCTTGTAAAAGTTGTTAAGCTTCAGTGGTGGCTAAATACTATACCATGTAAAATATTAAAATACAAGAGTGGGCCTGGAGTGGTGGCTCGTGCCTGTATTCCCAGCACTTTGGGAGGCCAAGGCGGGCGGATCATGAGATCAGGATTTCCAGACCATCCTGGCCAACATGGTGAAACCCTGTCTCTACTTTAAAAAAAACAAAATTAGCTGGGAGTGGTGTCGAGCACCTGTAGACCCAGCTACTCAGGATACTGACGCAAAAGAATCACTTGAACCTGGGAGGCAGAGGTTGCAGTGAGCCAAGATGATGCCATCGCACTCCAACCTGGTGACAGAGTGAGACTCCGTCTCAAAAAAAAAAAAAAGGTATTAAGAATGTAATTGCTGTTTATTTTGATTGCTTTTATTTAAAACATTTACTGCTGACCTATTGGTAGCCATTTAGACTATTTGCCACATTTATTACAATAGATCTAAAAACTCAGCTATGAAAAATTTTATAATTTGCATCCTCATAATCTTTTGGAAAACATTTAGATTTTGATTTTAAAATGTTTAGAACATATTTTTCCCTAAAGAGTTGTTTTATCTAGTTTTTTCCTCCCCCTAGAATTATACTATTTGTCATCAATGTATGTGAGGGTGAGGAAGACAGCTTTACGAAGCTGCTGCATTTAGTAGCAATTCCTTTTACAATTGGGAGGGGACTTTTGAAATAAAATACTCTATTTCCCCAGCTCAAGCTAGACAGGGAAATCAGAAACATGGAGGGAGAAGGGGCCCAGCAGTGACAGGAAGGGGGAGGAATTTGATTTGAGGAGCGCCTGGAGAAGGCTGGTCTCACCCAGGACATCACCTCCCATGGTAACCTTCCTAGTCTATTGTTATCACTTACTACGTTCTCTGTCTTGAGACAGTGAAAGCTCTATAAGAACAGGGACTGTGTCTCCTTGCTGTATTTGAGTGCCTAGCACATGTACAAGGTTAATGAGTATTCGTTGAATGAATTAGTTGATTCACTTATAAGTCACTTTTCAATTTGGTGATTATTCATTACGTTCAAGAGACCCGTTTCCCCTGCATTAGTAATTAGTCCTGCTGGGAATGAAATTTCATAAAATCTGTGAGAAGGGCAGACTGACAGTGTGTGTCCAGGCCTTCTAAATGTGCTCAGCAGTGTATTACAAAGGGACAGGGTGGATCTGAGTAAACATAAATCTGTGAGGATGTTCATTGCAGAACTATTTATAGTAATAAAATGTAAAGAACAACCGAAATACCCCATAGTAGGTGATGAGTTCAATAAAGGTTGTATTCGTATGGCATAATGCCAGTCACTAAAATGGGAAACGTGGTGAAACTCTGTCTCTACAAAAAAATTTAAAAAAATTAACTGGGCATGGTGGCTTGTGCCTGTAGTTCCAGCTACTGGTGGGACCGAAGTGGGAGGATAGCTTGAGCCCAGAAGGCAGAGGTTGCAATAAGCCGATATTGCACCACTGCACTCTAGCCTGGGTGACAGAGAGAGACTGTATCTCAAAAAATAAAAATAAAACAGAAAAATAAGACTGGTAAAATATACACTACAGTGTTAACACTAGTTATCTTTAGCAGAATCCCTTTCTTTCTTTTTGTGCTTTTTCTATATTTTTGAAAATTTCCAAAATGAACATTTATTCCTTTTGTAAAGAAGAAAAGGAGAAAGAAAGTTTTCCAGTGCCATTTGGTAGAGTGATGGGACGAGTCTGTCTGAAAGGAATTGAAACGGAAATGGGAGGTTTTGAAGGGCGAACGATGGCTGTAAGGAAGATAGTGAGACATGGGTCAACTCTGAGCTGCAGCCACTGGAGAATTTGTGTGGTGGGATGACTAGAATTCAAGCAGCTGGCGAGGTGCAGAGAGATCCTTAGGAGTGAGACTGGCGTGCATGCTGCTGTGGTTGCTTCGGCATGGAATCCTTCTAAGAGTATCAAGCCATAAAAAGTAGGTGGGAAACAGAACCTCGTATGCCTGGTAAGCTTTGCCAAGGAGAGGGGTCTACTGTCTGCCTGTGTTGGGTTTTCGGCATATGATTTCAGCATATTTTAGCCATGTATTCCTTTGGCTCTTCATAGGTGTTTATTGATTTCTTTTTCTGCACCGTATTTGTTTCTGTTGTGATGCTTAGAGAGATGGTGGATAGGGTTGAAAGAGACAGGCTTTGAACTTGGCAGAATTCAGCAGATGTAGATTTGATCCCTGCTTTATCATTTATAAGTTCTATGACCTTGGAAAATTTGCTCTGTTGCTTCAAGCCAGCTGTGTTAAAATGATGCTAATAGCAATCACCTTGCAAGGTTTTAAACAAGATACGTTTATGTAAAGTCACCAACTCAGTTCTTTTCATGATAATAGACAGCTAGTAAATGTTACTTACTGTTCTCAAGATTGTTTTCTCTCAGCCAGGTGCTGTAATATATGCCTGTAATCCCAGCTACTTAGGAGTAGTAGTGGGAGGATAGCCTGGAGTTTGAGACCAGCCTGGGCAACATAGTGAGATCCTGTCTCAAAGAAACAAACAAAAAAGATTGTCTTTTCTCATTGTTCTTTCTTGATTACACAAACACAGTGTATCTTATAATTACAAAGCCATATGCTTGTGTTGATATCGTTTTTTGTTTTTGTAGTTTTTACTTAAGTAACGTAAAGAAAATAGCTAAGTGAAAATCTTTACCAGTGAAAGCAAACTGTTTGTTCCTCGTCGTTCTAATCAAAATCAGTAGTTTGATAGTACTTCTGTTTCATTATGACATACATCTATCAGCCACCTAACCTGGCCTTACTGAAACAAAACAGTCTGAGAAATGTAAGCACACCACTCAGCCTTGTTATGGAAAACTGGCAGAGCACCTGGATGTGCCCAGAGGGACTGTGATTTCACTTCTCACTCCATAAGCAACATCCTTCTGTTGTGAATTAAATCTTCACAGTCAAAATCTGTGTCTGCATGTGCTTGTTTATTTGGAAAAGAAATGTGATTCAGAGAGGCATTTTATTTGTAATACTTGTGGAGCAATACGATATTAAGTGAGCTTAATATTGGTAGTGTGCTCTTTTCATTTTAAAGATTCTTCACATGCATTTGTTTTTCTCTCTGGCTTTCCTATCTGCTATTAGGCAACACACAAGTTATATTTTATACACATGTGTAAGTATGATGCTTTACATGTGTGTATACAATATGAATATGGTATATATTTATGTGAATTGCTGTGCATATCTGAGGATATACATATTAGTGAACTGGTTTCAATTTACACAAGGAGGTTTCTTTTTTCTGTTTTCACCCAACCTTTGTTGAGGACAGTAAATACTGCCTCTTATCTCCCATCCCAAGCTGAGTTCAGCATCTGGAGAAGCTTACGGTCCCAACACATCAAATTATCTTGCTCAAACTGTTGTTTATTACAGTCAATTTTGTCCTGTCACTCCAGTGGCAGAATGTCAAAGCTTTTCTTTGCATTGCCTTCAGCTTTCAGCCTCTGCGGGGATCTGATATGCTGCTCCTGCTTTCCTAGGGGCCGGGTGGAGGAGATTCAAAGGATCATGATGAAGCTGCAAGCCAGCTAACTGCAGCACTGGTTATCCTCTTTGCTAACACTGGGAAGAGTTTATACCCCACCATTTCACTCTCGGGACCACAAATATGCAGCACTTCATTTGTTTTTGTTCTTGTTTTTTGTTTGTTTTTTGAGATGGAGTCTCGCTCTGTCCAGGCTGGAGTGCAATGGCGCGATCTCAGCTCACTGCAACCTCTAACTCCCAGGTTGAAGCAATTCCCTGCCTCAGCCTTTTGAGTAGCTGGGATTATAGGCACCCACCACCACGCCCAGTTAATTTTTGTATTTTTAGTACAGATGGGGTTTTACCATCTTGGCCAGGCTGGTCTTGAACTCCTGACCTTGTGATCCACCTGCCTCCGCCTCCCAAAATGCTGGGACTAGCCACCAGGCCCGGCCCCATGCACTTCATTTTATGAATATCTGTTAATTTCTTATGTTTCCATTTCTTTCCTTTTAAGACCTCTGTAACCACAGGCAAAGCATGTATAATGGTATTCATGGAATAATTGACAGTTTAAATCTAGAAACTTAATGTCAATTTCGTCACTGGCAAATATGTATTCTGTAATCTGAGTAGTTTCATTTAGATAAACAGAAATAGTTTATCTTTTAAAACTGTGGCTAGAATAAACATTCACATGAATTTCCCATTTAATTGTTTAAAACTTCAACTTCTAACCTTTTTTTCAGTTAGAAACATATATGTACCTAATTATTTCTTTTTGTTTTATGTAATTGTGATCATGTATATAATCATCCATGATATTATCTTTCTAGGATGAAGTTTTATTTTGACAAAACATGCTTTCCAAATACATTTGTTTTGACCATTATCAACATAGTTAAAAATCTGTAGAAGTTTGCCTAATGCCTACCTCTGGGGCTCCTTGGCCCTGTTTTCTGAAATCTCTTTTTTTTTTTTTTTTTAAATTTTTTTAATGACACCTGTAATGACTCATCAAAAAGGCAGTTTCTATAGTATTCCTGAAAAATGAGTGTAAAAGATTGGGAGATGATAAATTTATTTCCAAGGTGGAATACAACTTATTCAGATAAGAGAAAATCTGCTAAGAATGAAGCATTTCACACTGATTATAAGCTAGGACATATTCCTGTGTTTCTTCTTAAAATCAGCTTTAGCCCAAGCAACCCTCTTCTCTTGCCTGGACTATGGCAGTTGCCTTCTGACTGGTCCCTCCACACCCATTCTCATTCCCTTCTGGAATCTGTTCTTCCAAGGAAAACTAGAATGATCTTTTATACAAGCTGTCGTAGCAACCTGTGACACTCTCTTCATATATGTAACAGTTGCCATTTTATATGTGTGTGACTATTTGATCACTGTCCATCGCCCTCACTAGATTGTGAGTTCCAGAAGGTCAGAGGTCTGCCTGGCATATGGTGGATACTCAGCGAAGAGTTAAGGGATAATTAAATGAAGACAGTCATGGCTGTACTAAGTTTTGTGTTTTGGAAGTATGTCCTCAGTTGCCCTGGTTTACACAGTTCTCACAGATAATCCACTCTGAACAGTGACACCTAATTCACTTAACCACCGCTTGGTTGAGGTCTTACCTCCTGTTCTGAGTCTGCACCGTAAGATAGCCTTTTAAAAATTAAACTCCTACTTGAGGCAGAGTTTGAGATTCGAAAATTTCTCTCTAGTTCCACCCAACACAGATTGGGTTTGAGAATATGTTTATGTAAGAGACAAGAGTGGGAGATTATTGACTTCCTAGCTGCTCTTGAAAAAGATCTTTGCAATGAGGCCTGATTATTTCCATAGCATGTATTTCCAGAACAAGCAGTGTGCAAAAACCCTCTGTGACACCAGTGTATAGGACTTGTTCTTGTGATTTTGGTCTATGTTTTGGGTTTCTCAGTTTTCAGCAGTTCTCTGAGGAAGCACCTTGTTTATTTGGCAAAATGTGGCATATTCATGGTCCACATTGCAGACCCGCTTTAAGTCGTCTATCTCCAGTTGGAAAGTTTCAGTGAAAGAATCGGTAAGTCCTTTTTGGCTTTAAAACGGCTCCTGAGCAGTCACCTTTTTGTTTTCATCCCATCTGCTGTTTTTGAATGGGAAATAAAGATTTTTTTTAATTCACTGTAATTTTTGGACACGCACACGTATATTTACTTTAATTTCTGGGGTACATGTGCAGAACGTGCAGATTTGTTACGTAGATATACATGTACCATGGTGCTTGCTGCACCTGTCAACCCATCATCTAGGTTTTAAGCCCCGCATGCAGGTATTTATCCTTAAGCTTTCCCTCCTCTTGCCCCCACCCCCCGATAGGCTCCAGTGTGTGATATTCCCTTCCTTATGGACACATATGTATTTTCATTTAAACAGTGGCTAATCCAGTGACAAGAATAGATCCTGGAATATTAGAAAATGCAAATTAAAGAAAAAATAAGGATCAGTGATAATACAGGAAGCCCCTTTTGTTGGCTGGAGGGTGTGCAGGAACAGGGCGTGTCAAGGAACAGGGAAGATAGCCTCTTGGTGACACCCAGCCTGGCCTTTTGTGTCAGCTCACAGTAATCACCTCGCTCTCCTGAGTTAAAAGCCATCATGAAAACCTTATATTGAAAGGGTTCATCTTCCTTATGTAGTTGACAAGGCTACATTTTTTTTCCTCCCCTCCAACGATATCGTATGAGATTGACATCATCAGAATAAAAATGATATTGATTGCTATATTTTTCAATACAGCAGATCAACAAACACCATCTTGTAAGTAGCAATGACTTTCTGCTTCATTAAAAAAATTATCTATGCTATGGAAAAACAATATTGAATGGTAGTTCCTTTGTAGGAACTACAGCTGGTGTGCGCTGTAGCTCTCTTTTCACTCAATGGAAGAGATAAACTGTTAGCAGTGATAGAGAGATGTCCATTGAACTGAATATGCTGTTTTTAAGATAAACAACTTTTTGGTGGTTTTAATCATTTATTTACCTTTCTAGAGAATGTATCCACTTAATATATTTATAGGGGTGATCTATGTTTCAGATTTATAAAGTTTCTGAATATAGATTTTTAACTATGCACATAAAAATTAAATTTAGAGAAAACAGTCTCAAAATTCACTCTTCTGTAAAGCTAACATATAAACTCTGCTTCTGTGGGCTTGGAGTAATTAAGCAGACATAATATAACACATAAAGGAATTTATTAGGCTTTTATTAAGGCTTGATAATTTGAGTTTCAGATTTTAAATCTCAAAGGGCTCATAATTGTTGTCATTTTCTACTAAAAGCTGCATTTAGAAAGGAGTTAAACTGTGGTGCAAAGGAAAGGCACGTTTCAATGGAAAATACAAAACACCGTTTTCATTAATTCAGCACTTGAATGCAAGTGCCTATTGTGCCTAGCGGGAGGCTTTTAATAAGTAATACAGACACTGCTTACATGAGTTAATTTGTGCTGATATTTTCTTCAGATTGTGTTGCAGGAAGTAGAGGTTTGAGGTTGAGATATGTCCTGGTAGAGAGGGAAGAGATTGGTTTCAAACTCCAGAAATGTGAGTGAATTCCTATTTGCCAAGCCAATTTCAGTCTTAGAAGTAAGGTTTTCAGTTTCTCTACTGACTCAAGAAATCACTGGGACTTTTCCAGTTCTCTGCAGGATGAAGTTTGGAGTAGTTTGTAACACTGAACAGCCATCTTCTGATTAAACATCTTCTCTCCTTGCTAACTCCTAATTCCCCATAAAATAATGTATCTGGGGTCAAGATTATGTTCCCTAACCAAGACAGTACTTTAAAAAGAAACCTAGAGCTGCAAACTGTACCTCTGATGGAAAACAGGTAAATAAGCATTGAACTGTGAGGCCCATTCCACGGTTTTGCCCAGAACCAGCTCTGCCCTTGGGATTTCAGTTAGCAGAAATCTAGTGAATTGAAATTTTGCTCTAGTACTGAAAATAGAAACAAAAGCCACCTGACTCAGTCAGGCTCAGCATCACATATGTGACTTCCCTGACGCTTGTTAGCATTGAAGGACCTAGAAAAGGCCTGGCCTGCCGGGCACAGTAGCTGATGCCTGTAATCCCAGCTATTCAGGAGGCTGAGGCAGGAGGATCGCTTGAGCCCTGGGGTTTGAGGCTGTAGTGTGCAATGATCATAAGTGTATTATATAGCCACTGCCCTCCAGCCTGGCAATGTAGCAAGAACTCATCTTGATAGAAGAAAGGAAGGAAGGACAGGACAGAGGGAAAGAGAAAAGGAGGAAGAGAGGGAGAACCTGGCTTAGATAGTTTAATGTCACAACTGAACCCCTCTATGGTAATCACAGTGAGACCAACTGGGACAGAACAATATTGGGACATCAACTCCCTAGCACACAAAATCTGCCTTTAAATTCATGCCTGATGTGTAACGCTAGCAATGCCCATGTCGCCTCCCCCTCACCCCCCAGCACGATCTTGCCTTGTGCAAAAGTCACTTCTCTTGAGATGACTACTGAAGATGTGGTGGCTGTTCCTGAGTTCTCGTTCATGAGTCACCTTCCTGGGATCGCTCTTAGAACCCACTCCACCTCTCTCTCTCGGTGATCCAGAGGCCTCACGTAATCATTAACTGCTGTAGACTGGATCCTGACCTCTTAATCTTCACAGTAACCCAAAACTAGCACCCGCTTGGGGCCGCCGGCAGAACCCACCTTGGTTGGGAATAGAGTGGCCTTTAGTGTCTTGATTTCAAGTCACCGTCTTTTTCGCTTTCCTCATCTGTGTTTCTTTTTCATCCTAGTCACTTTCCCTCTCCCTCCAGGGTTCTCTAACCAATCATCCAAAATCCTTACTCTGTGGAGGCCTCTAAACCACAGGCATTTGTCACATGAAAACCAGAAAAAGGCATGTGGTGTTGATACGTAATCTTAAACTTTGTACTCTTGAAATCAGGTGCGGTGGTTCATGCCTGTAATCCCAGCACTCTGGGAGGTTGAAGCAAGCAAATCACCTGAGGTCAGGAGTTTGAGACCAGCCTGGCCAACATGGCGAAACCCCATCTCTACTAAAAATATCAAAATTAGCCAGGCACACTGTTGCATCCTGTAATCCCAGGTACTTGGGAGGCTGAGGCAGGAGAATCCCTTGAACCCGAAGGCAGAGGTTGCAGTGAGCCGAGATCACACTATTGCACTCCAGCCTGGGCAACAAGAGTGAAACTTCATCTCAAAAACAAACCACCCCCCACCCCCCCGCAAAAAAAAAAAATGAAAGAATGCTGTCATTTTAGTTATTAATTAGGCTCCCTGTCACTGGCATTGTCCCTCTCTCTAGACCCAGAATGACCGCCTAATTGTTGGTCTACTAAATGCTAGTCCAGGATGGCATTTTCACCAAACTGCGGAAGAGATAAGAAAAACACACACAGTACAACTTACAGCTTAAATTCATTATTTAAGATTTCAAATCACTTCTTCTTTTGAAATGATTGTGATCATAGATTGGAAATTTTTAAAAATTGTATACCTGCTTATAGAATGAAAAGTATACAACCTTATAAACAAATTGAGTTTTTAAAAAATTTTCCACTCATTTTACTAGTATTTAGAATCTAAAAACCTGGGACCTAGGATCTAACCAGAAGCCAGATTTAACCTCACTGCCTTGCCTCATACCCTGTAGCAGCCACCATAGCCTACAAAAGCAAGTCCAGGTGCTTCAGCATAACACACGTACACGGGGCCTGCCCCTTTACCACATCCATCATCATCTCCCGCTATTCCCTGTCCTGGAACTAAATCGGCTTGATACCGTTCATGCCTAATATTACTAGGCAGGCAAAACTCATCCATGATGGTCAAGTGTAAACTTAGAAGCTTGTATTCATTAACACAGAGTCAAAAATTCTCAGCATCAAAGGTGAGGTCAGAATGCCCCCTCATCTTCCCTGGCTACTTTCTGCTTGAAGCAGCCTTCCCGCCTTTATAAACTGGATTCACTTTACTCACCATCCTTGAGGCTTGGCTAGGCCAGCTTTGCCCCAGCCTTTAAGCCACCACTGTAGCTTGACCCTTCATCGACAGCATGTACATACATAATATTGGAAAGAGTATTTTTTTAAAAAACGTCTTTGCCGTCACAAAGCTGTAAAGCTCCACAAGA
Source organism: Aotus nancymaae (assembly GCF_030222135.1). NCBI lineage: Eukaryota > Metazoa > Chordata > Mammalia > Primates > Aotidae > Aotus > Aotus nancymaae. The sequence goes on from NW_026988465.1 coordinate 17,929,104, forward strand.
GGAATCTGTCTAATTCATCTTCAAGGCATAGCACACACTGGGAAGACTTCTTTTTAAACTGAAATGAACAAATAGACAGCTAAGATGTGCTTAATCAATGTGGAAGCCAAAACCCTTTCTTTCCTCCTTCCTCAAGTGTCTCTTCAAAGGAATAAACTTCCTTCCTGGCTAAAGCCTTGTTGCAGAGTAATTGACCACAGCTTTGGCAGCAGCAGAGATGACCTCTTCACATCCACTTCCTTAGCCCTTCCCTTCCACTTTCTGTTTCAGGAGAGGAAGGACCACTTTGTTATTATTGAAATGACCATGCTATTCTAAGAATTGCTGACTGATTACTCCACCCCTGCCATCGGCTGCTTCTTTACGGCCCAACTCTCCTAAAATGTGGCGCTAAACTGGTGTTGTAGAGTAAAAAGAGTATTGTTATTGTGAATTCTAAGGTCCAAACAGAGAGAGTCAGAAAAATAGCTGATAGCTAACGGAATTTTTTTTTTTTTACTCTGAACAGTTCTAAAAGGATATCAACAAATATGCTAATAGCTTCTTTTTACATTTGGGAGTTTTTACATTTGGGATAATTATTAAAAATCTTTATAAGTATCCATCTCCTTCATTTTGCTTTACAGAGAAGGAAATATTGAAGGTAAATGCTCTGATTTGAGGGCACATAGAAGAAACAACATTAGTAAATTACCGCGTTGACATATAGTTCTGATTTTCATAGTATTTTCCATTTCATTCAACCAAAGGCATTTCTTTAGCACTGACCATGTCATTGGAAGCTGCTGAGGATGCAGGATGAGTAGGGCACCTCTCACTGCCCAAGTCAGGGAGGCTGCTAGGTGAGTCTGTACTCTGCAGTGAGAGCGCGGTGTGTGGCATGCTTGTGCTGACTTCAAAGAGATAGAGCTTTACCCACCCATGGGCAGGGTCCACTCCGGCAAAGTTTCACAGAGGCAGCAACACTTGAACTTAAAGCCTAGTTCTGTGCTGAGGAGGTGATTCCGCAGGTAGACTGCCTGCTTTCATATCCTGGCTCTTCCACTCACTCACCTGTGTGACCTTCAGAAAGTGAGTAACCATTCTATGCTATCGTTCCCAAATCATCAAATGGGGAATAATAATAGTGCTTACTTCATAGCATTGCTGTGAGCATTACACATGTTACATATATAAAGTACTCAGATCAGAGCCAAGTGCAGAATTAGCATTCGTATGATTAGGAATTGACCTGAAAATTAAATTGGGAAGAAAAAGGGGGTAGTCACGGGGGCGGAGTACAGATGTGTGAGAGAGCCTACCATGTTCAGGTAACTTCATGTGGTTTTTCTTTTTTTTGAGACAGAGTCTTGCTCTGTTGCCCAGGCTGGAGTGCAATGGCACAATCTTGGCTCACTGCAACCTCTGCCTCCTGGGTAGCAGAGATTACAGGCACCCCCCAGTACCCACCTGTAATCCCAGCTAATTTTGTATTTGTAGTAGAGACGGAGTTTCACCAGGTTGGCCAGGCTGGTCTCAAACCCCTGACCTCAGGTGATCCACCCACCTCGGCCTCCCAAAGCGCTGGGATTATAGGCGTGAGCCACCACGCCTGGCCAGCTTTTCAGTATTTTACCAGAAAATGAGATATGACATGAAAGAGTGCAGAGAGGCGGGGAGTTTGAAAGTAGATGGGGTTTAGACTTTATTCTGTAGGTAATGAGGGACCCTTAAAATGTTTCGGGTGATTAGATTTGGACTTTGTAAAGAAAATTCCCCTCCCAGTTTTAAGGCTGGAAGAGGGACAGGTAGGGCGAGATTGAGGATAGCGTGAAGTAGATCATACATAACATGCCAGGCGCGACGTGGTGTAGGCTCGCAGGAGTGGCAATGGAAAAGACGCTACAGCCTCTCACACGGTAAAGGCTAATTGCTTTCATGACTTCTTGATGGGCCAGGTCCTTTGATATGGTAGCCAGCAACCAAGTCAGATCTCCTCATCTGGAATTTCACTATTGAAAAAACTTAGGTGGACTAATCAAAGAGAGCATAGTAGAACCTTTTGATTGAAAAGGAAAATTTTTTGCCTACCAAAAAATATTTGGATTTTTAAATTTGGGATTTAAAAACAAGAAAACAGAGAAATAATCAAGTAACCGTGATGCAGAAATTGCTCGCCTCACTGCACCCCACGCTGACGTCTGTCTCCTGTGTTGCTCCTCGTCATATCTACATCAGTGCTGTTCTCTTAGGAGGGCAGGTGTGAAAGGGGAAGGAAAACAACCCTTGGAGACAGAACACCCAGACCGACATCTGGTTCCCCCACATACCAGCTGGGTGACCTTGACATGTCACTTAACCTCTGGGAGCCTCAGTTTCCTTATCTGTGTCCGGGAGATAATGATACTTCACACAGCTGTCATGAGGAGCAAATGAGATAACGTAGGTGGAAGCAGTGTGGTATCAGAAAAGCAAAACAGACACTGTGGCTTGCCAAGCGGTACATCTAATATGGGCTATGGTTAGCTTGTGGCATATCCTCTAGTTCTAACAAATATGTGCCTAGTTCCAGTGGTGTTTCAGCCCGCAAGAAGGAGTTTGAGTAGTAATGCCATTAGATTTTAATTTTAGAGTTACTTTTCTAAACTATTTCTGCCAAAGGTACTGTCAAGACTGACAACTGATTGACTTAATCATTTCTAATCAGTGTGCCACCAAAAGTAACCGTGACTGATTCATATAAACTATGGCAGGACTCGTTTATAAATACTAGAAAACTTTTAATTAGCCTAGAACCGAAGACAGCAATTAGTTTATAATAGATATGAAAACCTTATCCAACAATAGCTACTTAACTTTAAATCATCTACCCTATGTCACCAAAGTTATTTTTTTAGGACCCACTGTGGTCAAGAATACACACTCTCGTTTGCATCAAACTGATGGAAAGTCAAGGTCCTCAGTATTCTTCTATTCTTTGACCTTCCTTTGACACATTAAGAACGCCCACTCTCAGATGGCTACTGCAAAGCTTGTAAACTGATTAAGTGACCAAAATCTTAAGTGTATTATTAATGGATAGCCATGTGGCACTACCTTGTCTAACACATTATTCACCCGTGAAATAAATCAATACATTGCATTTTACTTAATAAATTAAATTAGTGGCTTCGTAAGCCTTACTCAAGGAGACACAAGGCCCTGCAAGCTGATGTCATAGAATATATCTGAGCTTCTAAGGCCCTCTGTCATCTCATTCCGCAGATGTCTTCAGAAGCCTTGATACTGTTGCGAGCTGATTAGTAGACGTGCACACCCAAGGAAGTATACTAAATTATAAACAGCTCTGCAGAGCTGGCAGAGCATTATCATTTGGCAGTAAACGTGAGGAATGGTGAAGTTATGTTCCAAGCTGCATTTGAGATACCCCACATGTAGCCAAAGACTGCAGTTAACCATAGGAAGGAAGCATGCCCAGCGGCTTGAGCATAAAGGCAGAAAGTGCAATCAAGGAGATCAAGATAATCAAGTAGAAATCAATGAAAATCAAGTCAACCCTTCTTTCTGAGTGCAGTTGAGAACCTCATACAGCACTGTGCCAGCCTTCTCCTGCTCCTCCTCCTCCTCAGAACCAGATTCAACGCAGATAACATCCAGGTGCTCTGTTTCATCAGTGTTGCTCAGGAAGGGCATTTGAGCCTCAGTCAAGAAGGGATCATTTTCAGGGTCCTAAAACGTCAAGCAGCCTAGAAAGACAACTCATTTGAGCAGATGCTGTACAGGTAACATATGGAAGTCACAGAGAGATTAATTTTGATTCACTAGTGATAAGAACCTTTAATACTTAACTGTCATAGCTACACATGAGAAAAATTTCTTTTCTTGTATAATTGCACATTTCCTTGGACTCAGAGCTATTGTCTTACAAATCAGAAAGTAATATACCACAATTGGGAAAAGTGGAAGGGGTAATTTCAAAATAAAAGGCATACCATCTGTTTCTAAGGGCTAAAGGGAATATTCCAAAAATCAGTGTAGTTTCAAAGAGCTATTAAAAGACATTTGTAATGTACTGTCATACCCATAGCCCGCATAAATAGCATGCTTTTACCAGTTGTCTTTTAGGTAATCTGTTTACTAACCAGAAGAGCTTTCATCAGCAGAGCTTGGATATTTTTTCTGTATCTTTGTCTTGCTTTTTATTCCCATCTATCTGTTTCTCCCTCATATACTCTTTTTTCCTCTCCTCCTCTTTAAAATATCCTTCTTCACCAAAACATAAATATGTAAGTGTATTCTTTTCTGCCCAAACCAGGAGATACTTTAATGTAGATACACCTCCTGGGCTGCAAGACGAAGTTCCAGATGAGTCAAGACTTGTGAGAAATTCATGTGAGGAGTAACGAAGAGATTATTTACATAGAGAAACTAAGAACCTACATAGGATGATTTTTATCTAGATGAAAGAAATACAGGCAGAAGCAAAATAAAATGGTCTACAAGTTGGGCATTAAAAAAAAATGCAACTGGAATATTTTACAAAGTCTGCCCCATGGTGATGAATCCAGATGAGCAGATATTACAAAATGCCATGCACCTGTGTCCCCACCAAAAACCTGTGTCATTTTTAAAGTGATACTAATCCGACTAGCATAACCCTTGGTGGGTTCATCTGTTTTCTGACAAGATGAAAAAGTGATAGAAAAGTCATCAAATCTCTGGCTGGCACAGTGGCTCATGCTTGTAATCCCAGCACTTTGGGAGGCTGAGGCAGGCAGATCATTTTTGAGGCCAGGAATTCAGGACCAGGCTGGCCAACATGGAAAACCCTGTCTCTACCAAAACATACAGAAATTAGCCAGACTTGGTGGTACACACCTGAAATCTCAGCTACTTGGGAGTCTGAGGCAGAAGAACACTTGAACCTGGGAGGCAGAGGTTACAGTGTTCTGAATCTGAGATCACACCACTACACCCCAACCTTGGGTGACAGAGCTGGACTCTGTCTCAGAAAAAAAAAGTCATCAAATTTCTGATGAATGCAGATGTATTAGTCTGTTGTCATGCTGCTAATAAAGACATACCCAAGACTGGGTAATTTATAAAGGAAAGAGGCTTAATTGACTTAGAATTCCACATGGCTGGGGAGCCCTCATAATCATGGCAGAAGGCAAGAAGGAGTAAAGTCATATCTTGCATGGCGGCAAGCAAGAGAGCATTTGCAGAACTTCCCTTTGTAAAGCCATCAGATCTCATGAGACTTATTCACTATCACAAGAACAGCATGGGAAAGACCCGCCCCCATGATTCAGTTACCTCCCACTGGGTCCCTCCCACAACACGTGAGCTCCCACAATCATGGAAGCTACAGTTCAAGATGAGATTTGGGTAGGGACACAGCCAGACCACGTCGGTAGATAAATTCGTATCTACCACTGAGAGAAGCAGCGTAATAATGAAAACAGCTGCTGTTGTATGGAACACACAAGTGAAGTTTAATGTCCGCTGTCTTCAGCCTTGTCTGATAAGATGCTGGAAGCATGCTACTTGAGATGGTCACCAGGACCATGTTTTACTGTCTGCAGAATCAGCGCTAGTGCGATAAATCACCTCCTGTCATACAGGGGTTAGGAAGAAAAACAACAAAAGTAGTTTTATTAGTTTTCTTATTTCAATACAGGCAGAAGCAAACTAAAATGATCTACAAGTAGACTGTTTTCTACTCACAGGTTTTTTTAAGGTTTTCTTTCTTATTAAGTTCGGCATTAAAAAAATCATGACCCTGTTTCTAAAATGTTGCTGAGGCAATAAATTTTTTTACTGACATTTTCATGTGGAAGGTAGGGAAAGCTTTATGCCATTTACAGAGGCTGAGGTAGACAGTAAGTACCCTAACCTCCCCAGATAGATTCCACTGCTTTTAGTTGGCACTTTTAGGCTATTTAGGAGACTTATAAATGATCATCTGTTTATAGTCCTGTCATTAATCAGCAGTACTCTTAAACTATCTTAATACTAAATAAAAAGCTGAAGTAATATTGTCACCCTCACCGTGCGGGAAACAGTAGCTCTGATCACCTAATTACCCACTTTTATTAATAAGATATTTTTAAATGGCTTTTATTTGATTGTTTTAAAAATGGTTATTATATAGAAAATCTGAAAATTAAAGAGAAGAAAAAAGAAAAAAATAATCACAGTAGTCCAGCACCCAGGTTTCACCATTATGTTGAGTTTGGAGTGTTTGCGTCCTTTGGACCTTGTGTATTTATTTTATTTTACAATGCTGTCATTATACTGCCTACAAATTATTTCTAAAAATCATATTGTGAGCACTGTTTTGTGTCATTGAAGTTCGAAGAAACCTTTTCTGTAATGGCTACATAATACTATACCATTGAATGAATACATCACTTTATTAACTTTTCCTCTATTGTTGAGCATTCAGGTTGCTCCAATATTTTATTATTAGAAATTACTTCATAATAAATATCTCATGCTACAAATGTATTCCTAGAAGCACAATTAGTAGGTTAAAGGGTACAGGTACTATTAGGTTAAACGGTTTTTGGTAGAAACTGCCAGATTGCTTTCTAGAAAAGCTGTCCACACTCTCACCCCAGAGCCTTCAGTCCCAAAGATCGATCTTTATTTGTTATTGGTGAAGGAGTCTTATAATGTGCCATTGTATTTATTTTGCTTATATTTCATCCAGATCTTTATTTTGCATCTACATTCAGAAGTGAGATTCATGTGTAGCAATAGATCTGAACATTTTGCGGGCCGTGACTCATTCAAGAATCTCATAGAAACCATGAACCTTCCTCTCAGAAAAGTGAACATACTGATACATATGCAGATTTTCACATATTTTAAGGGGACATGGACAGTCCTCCCCCGAAGGGCAGCCAACATTTTGTTGCTCACCTGATACTGAGTGCTTTCTATGAGGGTTATTTCATTGAATCCTCACAATGGGGGGCATCACAGAGGAAAGTGACCTGGTCAAAGTGGCATCACTGTGGAATGGTCAAGCTGGACTCACCCTCTAGAGCCTCCTGAGCCTCCTGTTGTGATGTTTGTACCCCAAGGCGAAGGATCCCGTTTTGTTATTCCCCTGCATGCACCGTGGTCGGGGTTTTTCAGTCATAGTCATGCTGCCTTCCTAAAATCTAGTGGGATCATTCTCTGTATTTTTTCTTATACTCTGGATCTTTTTCTATAACATGAGTATTGTGTTTCTTGAAAGTTTGAAAGCCTTCTTGGCCAGGTGAGGTGGCTTGCACCTGTAATCCTAACACTTTGGGAGGCCGAGGCAGGCAGATCACTTGAGCCCAGGAGATCAAAAACTGCTCGGGCAAAGCAACAGAGAGAGACTTCTTCTCTACAAAAACGATTTTAAAATTAGCCAGGCATAGTGGCATGCACCTATAGTCCCGGCTACTCAGAAGGCTGAGGTGGGAGGATCCCTTGAGCTCAGGATTTGAGGCTGTAATAAGCTAGAATCATGCCCACTGCACTCCAGCCTGAGCGACAGAGCAAGACCTTGTCTTTAAAAAAATTAAAGCTTTTTTGCCCAGAGTCTTTTAACAGGAAATTATTTAATGTTATTTTCAATTGCTTGTGTATTGGTTTCCTTTTTTTAAAAAACTTTTAAATCAATTTTTATAATTCTTTTCTCTAATAACCACCCATTTTATTAATATTCTTTTTCACATTTATTAGCATAGAGTTGTATATAGTATTCTACTGGTTGTTGTAGCTCTATCACCAGGCTAGAGTGCAGTGGCACGATCTCTCCTCACTGCAACCTCTGCCTCCTGGGTTCAAGGGCTTCTCCTGCCTCAGCCTCCCGAGTAGCTGGGATTCCAGGCACATGCCGCCATGCCCATCTAATTGCAGTATTTTTAGTAGAGATGGAGTTTCACCATGTTGGCCAGGATGGTCTCAATCTCCTGACCTAGTGATCTGCCTGCCTCTGCCTCCCAAAGTGCTGGGATTACAGGTGTGAGCCACCGCGCCCGGCCAGCACTTCCTTTTCATTCTTCATTTTGTCTTTTATCTTTTTTCTTTTCTTGATTGGCTTTGCCAATGTTTTGTCTGCTTCAGTATTAACTTTTTAAATTTTGTTTTGTTTTTGTGAAGTTTTTCCTCCTTCACCTCCCCAACACACTCCTTTCCGCCCCCATCCCCCCACACCCAAAAATACACTTGGATGAGTAATCGTGCCTATTTTTATATTTTCTTTTTTTGTAATATTTTATATTACTTCTTCATTTCTTAGGGTGTGGATGTTGTTGGAGTTGTTCTTATTTTTGTAAAGGCTAAAGTTGAATATCGTGTGTGTTTTTTAATTCTTCCATGCGTAATGTTCTGATCTTTTCTATTTTTCAAGTGACTTATTTGGAGTTTTTCTTTCCTCTTTAATTCAGTGCTTATTTAGGAAGGTATTTTAAATTTTCCTATGTGTTATTTTTATAAGTTAATCATTAAGTTTTAGATAATAGAATCCTAGGTTCATTTGTTTAAGAAGTTGGACCATTATAGGGAGAAATGAACATGGACTGACACGCATTTATGAGAAGAGAAGCTTCAGAGTCCACACTTCTATTTTATTTAGGTCAAAAACTACTTACTGATTGCCCACTGTGCTTGAGGACCTGTGCTAGGACTATAACTGAAAAGTAGAAGTAGTTTCCTTTCTCATGGAAATTTTGGCCTGTTAGAGAATGCAGTTGAATATACAAGCAATTATAGGAACTGCAGGAAAATCAACTGAAAAGCCGGTAACACTATTGAGTTTGAGCTAACTATAAGGTACCATCAAAAATAAAATTAAAGGGCCAGGCGTGGTGGCTCACACCTGTAATCCCAGCACTTGGGGAGGCCGAGGCAGGCGGATCACCTGAGGTGGGGAATTCGAGACCAGCCTGACCAACATGGAGAAACCCCATCTCTACTAAAAGAAATACACAATTAGCCAGGTGTGGTGGCGCATGCCTGTAATTCCAGCTACTCGGGAGGCTGAGGCACGAGAATCGCTTGAACCCAGGAGGCGGAGGTTGTGGTGAGCCAAGATTGCTACATTGCACTCTAGCCTGGGCAACAAGAGAGAAGCTCTATCTCAAAAGTAAATTAAATTAAGGTCAGATGCAGTGATTCCCACCTGTCATCCTCACACTTTGGGAGGCTGAAGCGGGAGGAATGCTTGAGGGCAGGAGTTTGAGACCAGCCTGGACAACATGGTGAGACCCCATCTCTATGAAAAAGATTTAAAAATTAGTGAGGTATGGTGGCACACAACTGTCGTTCCAGCTACAGAAGGCTGAGGCAGGAGAATTGCTTCAGCCCAGGAGTTTGAGGCAGCAGTGAACTGTGATCACACACCACTACACCACAGTCTTAGTGACAGAAAAAAAAGAGATCCTGTCTCAATTTTAAAAAAACAGGAAGAAAAAATTAACAGAATGGGACAAATTAAGTAAACACAGTAGAAAGAGATCTGATTCAGTAAAGGAACTAAGCAAATACACCTGGAAATAAATCTAACAAAAAATAAATGTACTAAGATCTTTATGATGAAAAGGGATATTTTTCTGAAGGATATAACAGATAATATATTCTCGTACAGGGCAATGTAGCCTGATGATCATGATATCAACGCTCCCCATATTATTCCATAGAGTCAATATAATCTTAGTCAGAAGTTCAACAGGGTTTTTGATAAATTTTGGTGCAAATTAGTAAAAAACTTACATATAATGAATGATGATAAAGTTTAAAAAGAAAAATATAGTCTCAATAATTCAGTTATTATAACAGAAAAATCAACAAAGAGAGTCAATAAACATATGAAAAGTGTTCCCTCTCAATAGCAATTAGGAAAACAAAAATTACAACAAAAATATTTGCTCCCCTTTTATGTTGACCCTTAAAAAATTATGATATACATTATTGTTGGATATAGGTAAGAAAACCCTCATCAACTATGTGGAGGGAGGCTGTGGTCACAGTGCTAAATGACGCCAAGAAAAAAACCTGTGTGGGAAAGTATACATTGATAAGGCCATTTTGGAGGGCAATTTAACTCTATATATGAAAATCATAAGTGTAAATAGTATTCCTTCAACCCAGTAATTCCACTTCTAGAAAAATGCTCACCCCTGTATCCAGGGAGATATGCATTATTGTTGGTAATAGCTAAAAATTGGAAACAAGCCAAATGTCTATGAATAGGAAAGTGGTTAAATAAATTACAGCATCTTCGTTATATGGCCTCCTGTGCACTCATTTGAAAAATAAAGTAGGGCTTTATGTGGCAATATAAGGCGTTGGACTTTCTCCTGAGAGCAGTGGGGAACCATTGTAGGGTTTTAAGTGGAGGCATGACATGACCAGACTTGAGTTTTTAAAATATCTCTCTGGATGGATTATGGATTATGGGAAATGGATCAGAGAGACATAAAATAGAGTCAAGAATCCCATTAGGAGGCCATTAATCCAATTGGGCATTAATGGTGGCTCCAGGATATGACAGAGCTGAAACTGCTGTTCCACAGCCGAAAGATACTTACGTATGGCAATATATGGTGGTATTTTATTTTGACATATTTGGGGCAGCTTCAACTTAACAAAGCACTTACCTAGACAAGGATGATAAAACAGGTTTTCTGACTATAAAATCTATTTACTAAATTAGTCAGAATTTTATTTTATTATATTTCATTTTATTAAATATACTTTCCAAATAAAACTTCTCACCCCTCTTTGTTGAAACAATGAGGCTCATTTAGGTGACCATGCCTTTCTTTTTCCCTGACTCTCAGGAAGCTCAGAGACAAATTTAGCACTGAACCGTAGTGACCTCAACTTACGTTTAGATTATAATCAGCTTCCACTTTTTCTTCCACAGATTTAGTCGTTTATTTTTATTTTCAAAGGCTGCATGGTTATGTGTGTCATTTATTGTACACTGATTTCTCCCCTTTAAAAAACCACAGGTTTAAAATGACTAATAAATAAATGAATGTAAAAGTTATCATCTTAGCCGCATAGTCTCTTTGATCCCTTGGTGACTTGAAAGGTGCCATTTGACTTTTATCTCCTAGAGTTGTGAATATTTCATATTGGTTTAGCCAAGCCCTTCTAATAAAGAAGGGACCATTTTAACTTCACAGCAGGCTTCACGGTAGTAATCTGCGCCCCAAGTTAATTAAGCATTTGTAAGATGACTTTATCACTTGCCTGTAAGATTAGAAGAGGTAGAGTGGGATGGTAGTTCAGAGCTTGGCCTTTGGAGCCACACTCCAAGGTTTGAATGTGACTTGGGCCTGTGGGCAAGAGACTTGGTGCCTCTGGGTCTCAGGCTCCTCATGAAGAGATCTCTACTGCATAGGGTGTTTTGAATATTGAACTGGCTAATATTTGTAAATTGCTTACTGTGATTATTTGTTAAGTGATAAAATGAAATGGAGATTTTTTTTCCTAGCATACATCCTTAGGTGGAACAGATGTTCATTACTTCATTTAAGACTATGTGATAAGAGGGAAATTAGAGGTTTAACTCTTGATTCTTATTTTTGTATGCATGTAAGTACAGTTCTGAAAGAAAACATTTTTCTGTACATTAATTAATTTAAAATTATAGATGGTTTTTGACTGTTTAATGCTGATTAGTTTGGTGTTACTGTTGCAAGGCCAAACAGTGAATCACAAAGAAGTGAACAGACTGGCATTTAAAAAGATGCACAGGCAAGACAAGGGAGTCTGCTAAATATGCAGCTCACCTCCTCAATGGTGAAATTTTAGATCTGCCTGGTTTCTTTTGTAAATTATAGTCTAAAGCAGACAAAAATATTGCTTTGAATGTATTTGTGTAGCAAGCCGCCTGCACATGAAGGATAGTACATGTGTGCTAGAATGTGAAATCTTACAAAGCACAAGGCAGCTTAGGCAAAGGGTCTGCCTGCCCCAGTAGTCTGAGAATGTCTTCATGGGATAGGTGTTGATTTTTATAAAGCAATCCTCACAGCCCCCTATCAGATAAGAATTATGATTTTAAAAATCCACAACTCTGCTCTTCATTTGAATTATTCCATAGGCAACGCCTCTCGTTCTTAAATTGGAATCATACTGAAATGTGCTTTTTGAGGCTTTTGGGTATTCTCAGTTAATTTGAGTAGAATGAAAATTGGTCAAATTTTGCATTGTTTTTAAAGTTAGGTGTGTCGGTTTTCACTTGAGATTTTTTCCCTCCACTTTAATACATTGGCTCATTTCCATTTTTATGATATTTCTTATATATCACCATAATTATTATTTTGATAAATTTCTTTCTCCCCATCCCTCCTTACACATACACACTGAATTTTGTTAGAGAATGTATCTGTTATCAAATATAGTAAGAACTACTTGTGCATTGTAATAATTATGAATTTTTCAGAGATTTGATTTACCTGCCTAATTCTGTTTAGAAACTTCAATTTATGAGTTTTTTCCCCACTGTCCTTTCATTAACTGCCAAAAATGAATACATTAGGAAAGCAGGTGTTTTAAACAAAGTAAAAACACTTGATTTACAAAACCAAAGCTTGATTTAAAGAGTGTGGTTTGTCTTCAACCTGGTTGGATATTATTTAAAGTTTTCCTCTGACCTGCTTTTTCTTTTTCAGTAGCAAAGAGATACATTATCTTCAAAATGGCTCATGGATCTATTCGAACATTGGTTTTATAAGGAAATTGAAGAATCATTATTTACAGATATATTTGACGATTTTCTAAAAAGATGAGAGCGGACACGTGGTGTAAATAGTATGTTTTTGATAAAAATGTTCTCTTAGCCTAGCAACCAAGTCAGAATGTTGAACAACCTAGTCTGAGAAGTGAAATTTTAAAATGCATTCTGTAGTATTTTAGTTAATATTTTTATATATGGTTCTTTAAGCTTTTCCCATTTTATAGACAGCAAAATTAAACAGTTTGTCCAAACAAAAGTCAGAGTTTCATTTGAACCGAACCTATTTTATCACCCCCTGATTCTTTTTCTAGTCTATCCACTATGTAACAAAATATGTCATGAAATATTATGATTAAAGGGTAATGCCAGCCAACATTGCAAGCATAAGGCAGAGGAGAAGCTCAGAGATGGAGATATTTAAGAGGTAATCGTATAGTATCCAGGGAAAAAGCCATATAATGGGGAAAAAGTAAGATGATAGAAAAAAGGAAACAGTCAGCCGGGCGCAGTGACTCACGCCTGTAATCCTAGCCCTTTGGGAGGCTGAGGCAGGCAGATCACGAGGTCAGAAGATCAAGACCATCCTGGCTAACATGGCAAAACCCCATCTCTACTAAAAATACACACAAAAAAAATTAGCTGGACGTGGTGGCGCACGCCAGTAGTCCCATTTACTCAGGAGGCTGAGGCAGGAGAATCACTTGAACCTGGGAGGTGGAGGTTGTGGTGAGCTGAGATCACACTACTGCACTCCAGCCTGGGCGACAGAGTAAAACTCTATTTCAGAAAAAAAGAAAAGAAAAAGAAAAGGAAACAGTCAGAAATTAAAATTTCTGATCATCGTTCTAAACTGTGCAACAGGGGTTACATATTTAAGGATCTTTTATAACATAAAATTCGTGCACAAAGCCAGTACCTGTAGTTTCTTTGTAAATCCATTACCATTTATACTGTAATTCTAATGATGCTGGAGAAAATGTGAATTATGAATATGCTGTTAAAGTGACGTGCCCTGTGTCATTCTGAGCTCCAATTGTGAAGAGGAAGCCATGTTTACTTAAAATGTGGGAGCATCGTTTTTCTTAACATTTATTTTTAGTGTTAACTTTATCTTGCACATAAGACCTTATTTGGAACAAAGAGAGGATCACATCATGAAAGGTGATCTTGTTAAAAGTCATTGCAGAACGGGTTAATTTGTTAAAAATGATCCACCAACAAAAGTTTCCAGATTATAACTTAGTCTCTCATGCCATCATGGACCTTTCTAGTTATAATGGTGATACCAACATCCCAGCAACCTGCTTTCATCTAGCAATTTTCAGTTTCCTAAGCGATAGCACTTGCTCTCATTTGTTAAATGAACTGGTTATACTTGTGTCTAACTGAGAATCCAAGAGGACTTACCTAAGCACAGAAGGGCTTGAAGCTGATCTCCAGCCTCTGCAGGTTTCATGGGCTTTCTGTAGCACTCTGATGGCTCACTAGCAGACTACACAGCTTAGGGAATAATTACACCCTGCCACAGTTTTTCTTAATCTTTAACCAAACAATAAAATCTCAACTCTAAAATTTGACAGAGTGTGAGAAGTTAGTTTGACAAGTTTAGAAACTCTTATTTTCCATTGTCCCTGTTACCTCTTCACCTAGGACACAGCAAGTGACGTGCTCATTGCATGGGAGGAGGTTTTCCCTCTGCTGGCAGGGTACCGCTTTTCTGCTGTCAGCTCTTCTCAGATTGAGGAAGGGCCACAGTAACTTTGTAAATAAAGTCCCAGATTTTCAAAGAGACCAGAGAGTGTGAGGTGCCTACATAGGGTGGAGGTGGGAGAGAATGAGACCTTACTGGAAACACTGCCTGAAACAGGCTTATAAAACAAATTACCCGAATCAACAACTCATTGTCATCACAGGGTTTACTTGTTCATAGATGTTTCCTTCATTTACCAGTCTAGGAACTTATTTAACCTCAAGACTAATAGTCAACAAAGCCATGCGCTAAATCGTGGGGATGCCTAGACAGCGGCAAGTGGTTCCTCAAGGGGCATTTATTTCCCTGTATGTTCTAGGAAGTGCTATTGAGAGGGTGTATTTTAATAATTAGCATTAAAGTTGTTTTATATTTTTTGCTAGTAGCTTTCTCGCAAGCTAAAGAATTTGGAAAGAATTGTTTATTCATTATATATGTATATTTTGTTTGTTTGTTTTTGAGACAGAGTCTCGCTCTTGTTGCCCAGGCTGGAGTGTAATGGCACGATCTCGGCTCACTGTAACCTCTGCCTCCCTGGTTCAGGCGATTCTCCTGCCTCAACCTCCCAACTAGCTGGGATTACAGGCATGCACCACCATGCCCGGCTCATTTTTGTATTTTTAGTAGAGACAGGGTTTCTCCATGTTGATCAGGTTGATCTCAAACTCTCAGCCTCAGGTGATTTGCCCGCCTCGGCCTTCCCAAGTGCTGGGATTACAGGCGTGAGTCACCATGCCCAGCCTATATTTTTGTATTTTATGAAAATCAGAAATAAAGTTTTGAGGACTGAATATTTTGAGCTGTTATTACCTTCCTGAAGCAGCATTTTTATTTGCTGTGCTAGTCTTTTTCCATGTTTACTTCAAGTAATAGAATACTATCACTTTGAATTTTAAACTGTTAAAAAAAAAGGCTAGGCCTGGTGGCTCACACTTGTGATCTCAACACTTTGGGAGGCCAAGGCAGGTAGATCGCTTGATTCCAGGAGTTCAGGACCAGCCTGGGCAACATGGCAAACACTGTCTCTACAGGACAATACAAAGATTATCTGGGCATGGTGGCACATGCCTCTAGTCCTACATACTTATGGGGGCAGAGGTGGGAGGATTGCTGAAGACCGGGAAGTCAAGGCTGCAGTATGCTGAAATCATGCCACTGCACTCCAGCATGGTTACAAAGCGAGACCCTGTCTCAAAAAACAAAAAAGAAAAAGAAAAATCACCAGCTTCACCATTATAAACTGTGTGCCTCTGGGCAAGACCACCTCACCCCACAGGGCATTGGTTTCCTGATCTGTTGAATGAGAATAACGTCTACTCACCTTGTAGGGTGTTTGGTGACAAAATGAGGTAAACCGTTCATCACCAGAGCAAAGTAGTGGTAAGGCAGCGCTTGTGTTGATAGTCATCATGGTGTTTAGTAGAAGAATCAAATTTTCTCCATCTGATGCTTGAACCTTCTTATGAATCCTTCCTACTCACCAACACCTTCATTTATAACAGTGACTCTAAGACCTCTAAGTTTCCTACCACACTTGCCAGCCCTTGTGATACCAAAGAGTATGTCAACTGGAATACACCAGCAGGCTTGGCTAAGTCAGCTATTTACAGCTGCAAGCGTTTTTAGAAGCAAACAGAAGTTAGCTGTCTGGTCCCAGTGGTAATTATCTGATCTTTAACTGATTTCTAGAAAGCCTCAGAGGGACACTGCCTGAACTAATCAGAAATAGCTACTAAGGAAATTGAATTAACATTTTGAATTTAAAAACTTCTTTCCAGGTAGCTTTTTGACTAGGTATGAGTCACCCTTAAGGCTACTAATTTTGCTTCATTGTTATTATCATTATTATTATTTTGAGATAGAGTCTCGCTCTGTCACCAGGCTGCAGTGTGGTGGTGTGATCTCAGCTCACTGCAGTCTCTGCCTCCTGGGTTCAGGCGATTCTTCTCCCTCAGCTTCCCGAGTAGCCACACTCAGCTGATTGTTGTATTTTTAGTAGAAACAGGGTTCGCCATGTTGGCCAGGATGGTCTCAATCTCTTGACCTCATGATCCACCTGCCTCGGCCTCCAAAGTGCTGGGATTATAGGTGGGAGCCACTGCATCCAGCCTACTTCATTAATTTTTCTTCATCTTGTATGTCCACTAAATAAGAAACAGCAGTTATATCTTTTCAAAGACCTTTAATAGTTTTTATCTTCTCTTTGTGGTCTGGTAGGAAAAGAACTGTTCATGCCTGAGTTTCATTTTCCCCAAATCTCTGCATTGGTTTGAATGTATTTCTAAAGTTTATATGTTGGAAACTTGTCTTAGTCTTTTTTTTTTTCTGCTGCTATAACAGAATACCACAGACCAGGTAATTTATAAAGAAATTAAATTTATTTCTCACAGTTCTAGAGGCTGTGAAGTCCAAGAGCCCAGCAGCAGCATCTGGCCAGGCCCTTACTGCTGGCAGAGAGATCATATGGTGAGAGGCCACAGGAGACAGAGACAGACAGAAAGAATACATGCAGGTACAAGAGGGTAGGAGTAAGAGAGAGCTGAGAAACCCAAACGCACTTTTATAAAAACCCACTGTCAAGATAGCTAACCAGCTCCAGAGATAGCAGCCTTAATCCTTCACAGGGTGGAGCCCTTATCACCCACTCACCTCTTAAAGATTCTGCATCTCAACACTGTTAACAATGGCACTTAAATTTCAACATGAGTTTTGGAGGAGACATTTAGACCATACTAAAACATGATCCCCAACATGGTGGTATTTGGTGGTGGGAACCTTTAAGAAGTTGTTAGTTAGGCCATGAGGGCCCTCATGAATGAATTAATGTTGTTATCATAGGAGTGGTTTCTTTTTTTGTTGTTGTTTTTTGAGATGGAGTCTTGCTCTGTCACCCAGGCTAGAGCTCAACGGTGCCATCTTGGCTCACTGCAACCTCCACCTCCCGGGTTCAAGCAGTTCTCCTGCCTCAGCCTCCTGAGTAGCTGAGATTACAGGCACGTGCCACCATGCCCAGCTAATTTTTGTATTTTTAGTAGAGTTCGGGTTTCACTATATTGTCCAGGCTGGTCTCGAACTCCTGACCTCATGATCCGTCTGCCTCTGCTTCCCAAAGTGCTAGGATTATAGGCCTGACCTACTGCACCTGGCCAAGAATGGTTTCTTCTAAAAAGACAATTTCAGCCCACTCTTGCTCTCCTCCCTCTATCACCCTCTCTTTGCCCTTCTGCCTTCTGCCATTGGATGATGCAGCAAGAATGCCCTCACAAGATGCTGGCACCTTGATCTTTGACTTCCTGGCCTTCAGAACCATGAGAAAATACATTTTCTTTATAAATTACCCGGTCTCACGTATTCTGTTATAGCAGCACAAAACAGACTAAGGCAGAGATCTAATCACAAATCTTATATGTTGATGTTAAAGATAGTTTTCTTAGCATTTTGATATTAACAGGTCTATATTTAATATGTTGTAACATACTACCAAGCAAAGAACCTTTATAGGGCCATTTCAAGAAAATATTTTAATTATTTCTCTTCCTTCTCTACTGATAAGTGAATGGTAATAATGAAAATTTCTCTTTCATTTACCGTTTTTGCTTTAGTGTATTGATACACTACCTGTTATTAATGGTCATTACAGTACTTCTTATTTCCTCTTAAGGAACTTGTTTTTTGTTTTCTTCAAGACACATAATAAGTAGCAAAGAGATAGTCCAGCATTGTTTCCTGCAGAAAATAGTGGGCTAGGAAGCTTGGCACGTGGGACCTATATCTAACTTACACAGTGTCCTTGACCAAGTTACTTAAATTCTCTGTGCCTCTGCGAGTTGGCAACAACAAAATATATGTGAAAATGAAAAATAAAGAACTAGATGAAATAAGATTATTATAGCTGCTCTTTGTTATGAAGATGATAATGAAAAATACAGCTATTCTAAGGCCTTCAGAAGAAATTATAGAATTAAATTTTTGAGAAAAATGCCATTGATTTATTTCAGTTTAGCAATTTTTCAAAAGGTCTCAGTGCTTGACAGCATAACTGTAAGAATATCATTATTTATTAAAAGAGCTGGTTCATTACATTTACATTTACTGAGAACCTATTGTGAGTCAGGCATTGTTTTAGGCAGTAGGGATAACGTTGCAAATGAAATCTCCACTTGTGGGCTTTCTTCTAGGTTATTTCTCTTACATTTCAAGGTAACTAATTTGCTCAAATTAAAAGGAGTATTTCGCCCTGCTGTAGAGTATATATGTGTATGGCTCTCAAACTTCTTGCTGTCCCATGTACTGTTTAGTAACAGAATTGTTTATTATTATGATTCTGGTATGTTAATGAAGGGGTACTCATTTGCAAATAACTGTTTAATCTGTGATTAAAATCTGGCAGCTCTCTTAAAAATAAAGACAGTTAAAATGCGTAGTCACTGGCCTGCTGCATTGAATATGCAATTGAAAACCATTAAGAAAGGCATATCCTATTTATCACTTTTAATGAATCTTTCACCCTGGTCCGACTGTAAGCCCTTGATGGTATTCCTGTCATCCCATCCATATGCTCCTAAAAGCATTAACTATTCTTGGCTCTGTGCATGCCTTAGTATAAAACCAAAATCTCTAGGTTTTGATCACATATAAGCAAGCTTAAAAAAATCATTATCATTAGCATATCCTCATTAAGATGATGGGTCCCTGACCATCTCTTTATGTTTGCCTTGCAATCTAAAATTCATGTATGCAAAGGGAATTTTTCTTATCCTTTTGAAAGAAGAATGATAAATATTTATACAGCCTTAACTCTTTCAAGCAGGCATAGGATCATGTTTTAGAAATGACAGGAAGCTGCTCTGGGTTGATTTTTTTTTTCCCCCAGCATAATTCATCTTTCCAATAGCTACTGAAAAAATGAATTGTGGATTTATCAATATTGGAGAATTTTCCTACTCTCTTCCCATTAAATATGTTTTGTCTTAGGCTTCTGCAGTCCTTTTGAGCCATGGCTTCAAAAGAAGGGAGCAAAGAGGTCCCCCTGCTTTTCAGACAGGGTTCCCCCAGAGGGGTGGCAGCATGCCGGCCAAGAGCGCTGACCTGTGCTCAAGTCCCGGATCCGAATTCCTCCCACAGCCTTTTGCTTTTTTAGCATATTTAAGCAGTAATCTGGACTCTAAGTAACTAGTCACATATCCATACAGTGTTGCTTTTTAAAAGCTACTCCTCTCTGAAGAAGCAATTAAAGCCCCAAGGCAGTTTTCTACTTGACATTAACATTCCCTCATTACTACTTGAATAAAGATGTCCAGTAGTAATGCTGAAGTTACGAATGTGTTTCAGCTCACAGAGCTATCTTCTTCTAGTAAATGGAAGATGCGTGTGAAGTTGGAATTTAGTTAAATATAGACCATCCTGGAGATAACAGAAGTGCTGTGGGTTATATTACCAACAATAATCTAACTTTTCCTGCACCTGCTGTTGGACCGCCTCTGTATTATTACTTCTGCCACTGACTCCCAAAAGCCAGTCTATTAACCTGAAGACAACTCAAGACTAAAGCCACATCATTACTGTTGTACACCAAAAATAAAATTCTAAGCCCCCCAACGAACTGAATGGACCCCTCCTCTTGGCCAGGGGCATTCCAAAGTTAACCTAAAAAACTATGATACTTTAGGCCATGAGAGGAAGCAGGGAATTGGGATTGGGGAGGGGTAGATTGGACATGTCTTATTATGCTCTCCTCTGTTTGGAATTCAGGTACAGCTGACCAGCAGTTACATTAAAACAAAGAACTTAAGACTGACAAAACAGACTTTCTGTAACAGTAAGATACCCAACCTGACTCTGGTATAGCATCACATGACACATAACAGGCCCTAAAAGAAATCAAAATATTTTACCCTCAAATATATTTCTTTGACATATATATATATATATTTTTGAGACAGAATCTCACTCTGTCTCCCAGGCTGGAGTGCAATGGCATGATCTCAGCTCACTACAATCTCCACTTTCTGGGTTCAAGTAATTCTCCTGCATCAGCCTCCTGAGTAGCTGGGATTATAGGCGCCTACTACCATGCCTGGCTAATTTTTGTATTTTCAGTAGAGATGGGGTTTCATCATGTTGGCCGGGCTGGTCTCTTAAGTTTTGGCTTCAAGTGATCCACCTGCTCAACCTCCCAAAATGCTGGGATTACAGGTGTGAGCCACCACACAGAAACCAGCTCTTAAATACTGAGTAGTTCATCACATAAAGAAAGGCATTTTCGAATTTAAGTGATCGTCTAAAGTTTATTTTAACTGTATACTATTATGGTACAAAGTATTATAGCATTAAAATGTCTCACCTTAGGTCTCCAGTCTATGCTTTTATTTGATTAATTAATCTATTTGTTTATTTATTTATTTGAGACAGGGTCTCATTCTTTTCCCAGGCTGGAGTGCAGTGGCAGGATCATAGCTCACTGCTACCTTGACCTCCTGGGCTCAAGCAGTCCTCCCACTTCAGCCTCTGGAGTAGCTAGGACTACAGGTGCACACTACCACACACAGCTCATTTTTTTGTTTGTTTGTTTTATGTAGAGATGACGTTTCACCATGTTGCCCAGGCCAGTCTCAAACTCCTGGGCTCAAGTGATCCACCCACCTCAACCTCCCAAGGTGCTAGGATTATAGGGTGAGCCACAGTTCTCAGCCTGTGATTTTAATGACTTGAATATTCTCAAGGTCTCTTAGTTCCTTCAATGCAGTAATTTTGTAGCAGTTTGGAAAATCCAGACATACTAAATAGGTTTTCCCAGCTACTCCTTGAGTTGGCTCCGTTTCTGCTATTTAGTCTCGGGAACCATTGCAGTGGTTCCTATCTACATCTGTGATAAACAGCTTTTCCTAGAACAACTTGCAGACATGGCAGTGTTCAGATTTAAGTAGACGCTGTAATACTGTGTTTGGCAGGAGAGGCCATTAAAAAAAAAAAAAAGCAGCCCTCATACTGAATTTCCTTTTGAAAGGTGTTACTGATCAAAAAATATAGCTCAGAATTGAAAATTGCTTGGACTAAATAATTGTGTCCTTTCTCTCACCTTCCCACTCAATCCTTCCCCCATAGTAGACTGATATGAAAAAGTACATAGGATTGATTAAAGCTTTTTATCTTCCTTAGTAATCACCCTGGAAGAATTTTTAAATTATTGATTTAAGTGGAATCTTGTATTCTTGGTTTAATTGTATACAAAAACTGCCCACATGCTCACCTGCAATCTCGATTTCCTTGTGTTGAATTACATATATTTTCTTGCTTGTCTATATCAAGCGGAGACAGGGAAAGAGGATAGGTCAGAACCAAAGTACTCCCATGGCATGATGTGTATATGTATCTGTGTGTGTGTGTGTGCCTGTGTGTACACACAGCAAATTACTGGTTGCAATAAAATTTGTTAGAATTTCCATTTAGCTTCATTAAGTCTGAGACAGTGAAGTAATATTAAGGGGGAAATAGAATAGGTGAAGAGAAAGAAATACTAGATCAATTTTCTTTCAAGAAAGACGTTTTAGAAGAAGTAGTATTCATTTTTTTAGGTCATCGTTGACATTTCTCAATATTATATTCCTATAAACTGCATGTCAGGACTTGTATGTGCTTGAAGAAGCTACATTTTCACAGCAGGAGAGGAAATCAGAATAAAGCATTGAGTTGCAGGTGCACAGTAATACAAGTGGGCTCTTTCCCCCGCAGCCTGAATGCCTGGCCAATAATGCAGAAGCTCTTGGAGCTGAGCTCTCAGGGTCTCCCGGAGCTAAGCCAAGAAGTATAGGGGGTGGGGCGGCAGGGTGGGGGAGGGGTCAGGAGAGAATAATTGTTATTCAGTCTTCTTTAATGAGATGTATTGCCCACTGCTGAAAGATTGTGGCAGTGCCTTTTGTTATGCTAATTAGACACCATTAGAGCTTGGCTGTCTTTGATTTCTGCTTAATCTTTTCTGCTTCCTCAGCCTCAATCCTGACTGGCAAATGGTTGAAAGATGGTGGGGTGTACTGCACGTGTTATTTATTGCTCACATCTATGCTGAGTTCTTGGGGTAATGGGGTGGCCGGTAATGTAAGATTTATCTTACCAAAGGCAATACATATTTTGGAAATTCATTTTTGGCTTTTTTTTAAAAAAAATGAATTTGTTTATAATGATCAGTTTCTGCCTTTTAAGTCCAAATGCCACTGTTTTTTATATGGTTGCTTTTGCAGCCACACTGAATGGAAAATGACAGATTGGAAAATGTAGATGGCCTCTCCTTGGTTGCCTGGATTTCCCTAAAAAAAATGGGCAAGTTGATCATGCTGTAAGGTTTTAGGGAGGCTGTGGTCAACCAGAAAAACAGAAGCAAGAATAATTTAATGGTCCAAAAGAAAGATTCTGCTACTCAAAATTTCTGCCTTTACAGTATATAGATATGTATATATTCCGTCCTAAAACTAAAACATTGTGTTTACATGATTACCACAATTAAGAGTGTGGTTAGTTTTTGGTTGTTTTTTTTTTATCTTTTTTTTTGGAAAATGACTAATATCCTTTCTAAAACGGTGACCTGGTAGATTTCTGTTAAATTTTTAAACACAACCTCATAATGTTTTAGAGCAGCCCTGTCCAGTAAAAATACAGTATCTACCAGAGATGTTACTTTAAATTTTTTTGGTAGCCACATTGACAAAGTAAAAAGAAACAAGTGACATTCTTTCGAAGAATATATTTACTCCAATATATTAAAAGTATTATTTCAGCATGTAATCAGTATAGAAATTAATGAGATGTCTTAGATTCTTTTGTTCATGTTAATTATTTGAAATCCGGTGTATTCTTTGCACTGATGTGTGTTTTATAGCACGTCTCAATTTAGATTTGCCACATTTTAAGTGCCCAGTGGCCACATATGGCTAGGGCTACTGTATACATGGTGCAGTTTTAAAGTAATTGAGTAATTCACCACTTCCCTAAAACAACTATTAGGATGGAATCCATTTTTAACATTATAGATTAAATATGATGAGCTATGTGACCTTGACCAAGTCACTTAATCTCTAAGGGGCCTGTATTCTCATCTGCAATATGAAGGTTTGGACTAAATGATCTGTGAAGTCCTCTCTTCTATCCAATCCAGCTCTGAATTCATGATTTTACAAATTCACATGCAGAAGTTGGGTAGGCTAGAGCTTATCCATCCTTTCTCATAACTTAGTATTTGCAAAGAAGCTTTCTTATGCCGTAAAGATCATTAGAAAGTGTCCTGCATACCACACCCATACTTTTTTTCTTCCAGATGTCTGAATCTTTCTCTGAATTATTCTGAGTTTTATACCATTGGTATGTGTGGTGGTGTACGTAGCTCACTGAGGTGCCTGACGCCCCAGGCTTTTGGAATGAGGACTTGGAGCAGTGGAAGTGTGAGGGGAGTTGGCACGTGGTTGCTGCAGATTCAGATTACATAAACAATCTCTCTCTTCATTGCTTTTGCTTTTCTTTATTTTTTTAATTTGGCTTACTTTTTGTGTCATCAGTGAAACAAAACTTCTACAAGCACCTTCCAAGACAGTGACCTATTAAATGTTATCACTGGTCACTTTTGTGCCTTTTGGGGATAGGAAATGTATGAAAAACATTTCTTCCCAGAAGCACAGCCCAGTATTCATTCATATTTTTGCCCATTTGTGCGGAAAAAAACAAAGGATATTTCCTTAATTTAGTATTTATTTCTTGAAAAGGAAGTGGAACTTTTTTTACATGTGCACTGTATGTAGAGACTTTAGATTTTTGGTTGTGATTTGCTTTTTTAGCAGTTTATTTTTTCTGTTGGGAACATTTGTGGTTTTCTTACTGTTTTGTAAAGGCTCTTTATATATTATATAATATATAATATGTCATTAATATATATGTCATACTTGCAGTTTTTTCTATTTGCTTTTTTAGTTTTGACAATCTTACTATAAATTTTTTTTTTAATCGGTAGTTAAAAACTTTTGATTTATGGCAACATGGCATTATGTTAAAAATGTTTCATCAACACGTTACATGACTAATAATTTATATTTCCTCCGAGTATTTTGTGGCTTCTTTTTTTTTTTCATCTTTTCAACTCACAGATGAGACTATCTATTTAAGGCATACAACCTACTTTTATGAGTATGTCCCTTTCCGAGAATCTGCTCTCAAAGAAAACTGGCCTAGACTTGCCAAGTAATGGCTGAGAGAGACCAATGGGAATAGATGAGGATGGTGGAAGTGAATGGAAATTCTGTTCAATTTTTAGGATTGGGCTTTTCATTAAAAAGTTCTATACTTATATCCGGTGTTGGTCCCACTGGCCCTTGCCATGAATCGGATCTCATGGGTAGATATTACTGGCAGTATCTGGCCATAGGACTTCAGTTTTCAATGTTGAGCACTTTCGCCAGCTGCCTGGGCATGACAAAGCTTGCCCAGTGTGGGGAAAAACAGACCTGATGTACTTCGTGCCGGCTGTGTGATAGGAGGGTCAACTTGTTTGGGTTTGTTGAGAGGGTAGATTTCATGCTGTATGTTCTAACCACGATTTTTTTTTAATTCCACAAAGAGCATTATAGACAGACAGTACCTCTGAATGGTCTAGAATACTCAGAATGTACAGACAGGTGGTTAACGTGCACCTGCTTTTTGAACTGGTAGTTTAGTTAGCACTAGGTATGGCTCCCTGATGCCAGGAAGGTATCAGCGCGGTATTTCCTGTGTAACTATTTGCTCTTAACTATTGGCTCTTGATCAGCAGATGAAAATAGCTTTGTTACTAAGAATGGGATTTTGCCCCTGGCTGGGAAGAGACTACCTTGAATTGTCTTCCTCTTACTGGGGTAGACACGGCTAGAAGAAAACCAACCAGCATGAAGAAAAGCACAAGGGGGATTCCTGTTAGGAGAAACTTCACAGTCCGATTCGATTCAGTAGAAATGCCTCGGATCTGGTCTGTATCTTGTATCACTGCACAAGGAAGGGAGGAAGAACTTTTGAAAAGCCATATTGTTTTGCAGTTTTTCTTTCTGCTTAGTTTATTTCTGAAATGCCAAGAAGAAAGAAATAAGGCTACTAAGATACTCATGACAATTAATAGTTAAGCATATGTACTTTAAAATATGGATATTCCACTTAAAAGGAACGTTCTTCCCCTTTTGAACAATTTATTCCTATTAATAAGTGTACCTAAAGAATTTTTTTTCACAGAGGACAGTGTTTTCAAATAATCTCATGAATGCCTTTCTTGTCATTGTTTAAGAAGCAGTTACCAGTCTAGCGCTTTGAGAATAAACTGTTCAACATCTTCTCTCAAGAATCCTTAAGTAGACCAATAAACTGATACTAGCATTTTGAATACAATGGACTTAAAGGTTCATTACTTGTTTTCTATGGTATCATCATTTTTGACACCCATTCCTGCGTCGTGGCCCTATTTCATTATAGAATGGCATTGTGGAGTAAGGATGATGTTAAATTTTAATGTTATTGCTATTATTACTGTTGACCGTTTTTAGCATAAGTATGCCTGGTTCTTTAATTCCAGCTTCTGCAGGGCCAGAAAATAGAAGTGTGCATAAACAGTCGGGAAAATTACTGTATACCCTGGAGACCCAGCATCGCATGCTCTGCCTGTTGTGAATGATGAATCAAAATGGAAAGGTTATCATTTTCATTAGCTAGGAAAGAACAAGACCATACTTTTCTCCAAGTGTAATTACAGCGGTTCACTGGCAACGTTACACTGCAGTAATTAGTCTAAAGGTGTATGTGAGGGCAGGCTTTTGCACAGACACTAGAAATATTATTTCAGAGTTTAAGGTCACAGCCTTGTGTTTAACATGTTCCAGGCAGCTTAGGGGGAAAAAAAAAAAAAGAAAAAAAAAAACCTAATTTGACTGGAGCTAAAGAAAGACATTTGACATTTCCCAGAGTCAGGCATTCAGAAACCAGTCAGGTCGAAAAATTGTAATTTATTATCTTCTATTACAATAAAGGAAAATACTTCGCTGCAGAAGTAGCATGTCAGAATATTCTGTAGGATAAACACAGATAAAATTCAAGTTTATTAGGACCATGATGTAAATGCTTACAGGAACTTTTGATATGTGTGTTTTAATCTCTGTTCTTTTCCTAAGGCAAAGAATGGACAGAAAAAATAATTGTCAGCAACTCTTCAGGGGAAACAAAATAATTTCTTTACTTCCTTAACACTGTTTTCAAGAAATAAATGTCTATCTTACAAGGTCCATACATGTGTGTGTGTGTGTGTGTGTGTGTGTGTGTGTGTGTGTCCTTTGAATTTTTGGGTACTCTAAATAGTAATACTGAAATCTTTTTGTAGCTCAGCATCTCAGAATAGAAATTGACTGACATTATTTTCCAAAGCCACGTCAGGCTTTCTGTTTAAGTAAAGCAAAAGTAAGAAGGAAAAAAAAAGTTGTAGAGAGAAAAGTAAGAGAAACCTTTGCTTTTAGTAGTCCAAAGAATACTTTTGCAAGCAGCATTTCTTACTGAGTTAAAGGTATTAGCCCCAGTACCCTGATGTCTTTGTTTAATTTGAGTAATGTCTGCCTTTCTTCAAACAATTCTGTTTCTCTCTTTATATCCTTATATAGCCTGGTAGAATATTGTTTGTTTCAGGACAAATGATGACATAGAGTGTACTCAATGAGCATTCATTCAGCAACCAAATTCTGTTGGAAACCCCTGCTTTTTAAATGCAAGTGTGTGTTTTATCTGCATTCTCTGGCCATATGGTTAGAACTGATGTTTTTCACAACTTCAGGCACTTGGGAAATTTAAGCAGAGATGTGACACAAATGACACAGCTAGCTGATTATATAACTTACTGAAAAAATCTACCCCAAAATTGAATTTAAAAACATTGCTATTTGTCTGTCACAGATGTTTCTGTACTCAAGGAAAAGTCATACACTGCAGAATTAGATCCATGATGTTGTAAGTGTTCCACAGCTAGCAATTAAATAGGCGGCATCGAGTAGTGGGAAGAGTTCAGAGACTTCCCTTCCTTCTGCCGCTGCCACTGAGCAAATCACCCACCTTGCCAGCCCTTCGTTCCCTCCCTGCAAAATCAGAGAGATTGCTAAGCCCCCTCCAAGGTCTTATGTTCTTTGTCTGTCTAGGGGAATATTGCCTTTATTTTCTGCCTTTGTGGTTTTCTTTAAAAAAAAAGTGTAAGAGCTTTTCTCATATATTTTCGACAAGGCCTAGAAAATTGTAGCACACTCATTCTTTCACAGCTGGGGGCCATATTTCCCAGCAGCCCTGCGAGGTCAGCAGTAATGCAGGGTCTTGTAGAGACTTTTCTTGCACCTTCCTTCCCGTCAGTGACCCAGTCAGAGAAAGCAAGGGATAGTTTTACAAGCGTATTTTTTATAATTCCTTTTTCATAAAATATCTTTTTAAATAATGTTAAAATGACAAAATGAAGTCCTGTACATCCTAGGAAAAAATTACTTTCTCTACTAACATTGGATGAATAAATTATTAAGCATGCCTAGGTTGTTAAAGCGGGTACCAGAACCAGCAGCCACTTTCAAAAGTCTATAGAGCTGAATTAAGTAAAAGAAAAAGCTCTGAAGGTAAGAGTTGTCCCTTGCTTCAGATAGTTACAATCAAGTTCCTTTCCTGACATCTCTTAAAAGGCAAAGCTTTGTAAATGGAAACTGAGCATTTTATTCTCAACAGAAACCTTTAACCTCTAGCATGTTACAGAAATTAAATAACCATCAGTTTGTTTAACCAGCCATAAACTATATGCCTATAAACAAATTAGAAGGAAAAGGCCATCTTTCTTAGGATTATAAGAAAAGACTCTGTTGAGATTTCCTTTTTCTATTTATACGTAGCCTCTCGCTCCGTCACCCAAGCTAGAGTTCAGCAGTGCGGTGCTCACTGCAGCCTTGAATTCCTAGACTCAAGCAATCCTCCTGCCTTAGCGTTCCAAGTACCTGGGACTACAGGTGTGCGCCACCACACCCTGCTAATTTTTAAAATTTTTCTGTAGAAATAAGGTCTTGCTACATTGCCCAGGCTGGTCTCTAACTCCTGGCCTCACGTGATTCTCCAGCCTTGGCGTCCCTGAATGCTGGGATTACAGGTGTGAGCCACCACCACACCCAGCCAAGCTTTGTTGAGATTTTGACAGGCTTCTTTAAGGAAACAGCAAATCACTCGGTAGCCTCTTGAACACTTTGTAGTTGTTTCCTGGCAGGTACTGTATTGAAAATCAAGTTATTTAAGTACAGCAAGAAGGTAGCTGTAATTTGCAGAGGGCTCTAAGCATCTATTCACTGCTAGAGAGAGAGAGAGAGAGAGACAGGCTTGATTTGGAGTACATAATTTCCTTCAGCTAATTCCCAGGAAAGCTTTGGACGTGCCATCCCCTAACCTGCAGATCCGCCTTCACCAATGACTTAAACTTTGTAATTGAAAGATCCTTTAAATACTGTAATCCACCTCCCCTTTGGCACCCTGCTCCCTTCTCCCTACTTCCATCCCATTTCTACCAACTTCTCATTTTTAGGTGAGGAAAGTGAAGGCTCAAAACATAGTCAGGTCTCTGTCATCTCAAAAATCATCTACTCAGACCCTGTGTCTTTGTCCCCTACTGACCAGTCCAAATATGTAGCATCTGTGGATTTCAGAGAACCCTCTTCAGGCTGGGCGTGGTGGTTCACACCTGTAATCCTAGCACTTTGGGAGGCGGATGTGGGTGGATCACCGGAGGTCAGGAGTTCAAGGACCCTCTTCAGACCCTTTTCACTGGGGTTATGCTGGAACTATGCGCTTCTGCTTCTGACCTTTCATCACCCATCCAAATCCTTTTCCTCTTTCTTTCTATCCTTGAATGTTACAATTCTCTTGATGCCCCCACTAGACCATTCTTTGGACTTAGAATTTCAGCTGTATCTTTAGCATTTCTGCTGAGCAGTTATATTGTGCCCTTAGTTCATTTTCTGTTGCTATAACTGAATACCTAAGACTGGATAATTGATAAGGAAAAGAAGTTTATTTGGCTCATGATTCTAGGAGTTGAGAAGTCCAAGATCAGGCAGCCCATTTAGTGAAGACTTCAACTCAGCAGAAAGCACAAGGGCTTTCAAAGAGACCAGACATGAAAGGCAGCCTCACGTTATAACAACCCGCTCTCACAGGAGCTTACCCATTCCCTCAAGAACCAGTTCAGTCCCTGGAAAAAGACAGTAACTAATCTTAATGACCTAATCACTTCTTAAAGATACCGCCTCTCAAGACTGTTTCATTGGCAATTAAATTTCAGCATGAGTTTTGGTAGGGACAAACCATAGCAGGCCACCAGTCATACATTTTATGAAAACCATGGTTTTCAGCTTCTTCCTTACTTGCAGGATTTTGTCCACTTTTCACAGTGATGTAACATTTTCCCGTTGGTAGTTGCAGCCATTAGTCAAGGAGTTGCCAGTGATGGTGAGGCAGCCCTGGAAGTTTGCTTCTCAGATGAATGTAGACTCTCTTTAAGACAAACTCTGATCCCTTCTACTGGACTGGCTCTTCCATTAGCGTAATAGCGGGGTGGTGTGGACCTAGAGATCTGAAGATCTGTAGCCTTGCCACTTTTCTCCAGGATGCCCCGTCTTTTTCTGTGACTAGAACTCCCTTACTCTGATAGCAGACGCACTCTTTGGATATGGCAAGCCAGGATGATTTTACTCTCAATCTTGTTATATGAGATTTTGTTGTGTTTTTTTTGAGATGGCGTCTCGCTCTATCCCTCAGGCTGCAGTGCAGTGGTGCGATCTCGGCTCACTGCAACCTCCCCATCCCAGGTTCAAGTGATTCTCGTGGGACTACAGGCACGTACCACCATGCCCAGCTAATTTTTTTTTGTAATTTTAGTAGAGATGGGGTTTTACCGTGTTAGCCAGGATGATCTCGATCTCCTGACCTCGTGATCCGCCCACCTCAGCCTCCCAAAGTGCTAGGATTACAGACATGAGCCACCACGCCCAGCCTATATGAGGGTCTTTAACCACACAGGGCTACTATATGGTGTGGGAGAGACAATAGTTGGAAAGTGTAGGGGAAGCTGCTCACTTTAAAAAGAAATGTGAGACTTGTATATATTCGCTTAGCCCACAATTTCCTTTGCAACCCAGGTGAAGTGGCATCTTCCAGAATTTCATCTGAACTCATTCTTCCCTAACTTCAGTGTTGACTTTAATATTATTTGAAACAGTTGATTCTCTTAAAGGTTATATTTGATATTCACATCAATGTGACTTCATTCATTAAAAAATATTGAGGAAAGCATTTATTATTTTTTGTTTGTTCATTTGTTGAGATAGGTTCTCACTCTGTTGCCCAGACTAGAGTGCAGTGGCATGATCAAAGCTTACTGCAGCCTCCAACTCCTGGGCTCAAGCAAGTTTTATATATTTATAATATATATATTTATTTTAAGGGGTTGAGATGGCTTGCAGCAGGTTTTAATCAAAGCCCTAGTTTTCTTAGGCTTGTTTTTGCTCAGTATGCTCTGGAGATTTTTATTTTCTTTTCTTTTCCTTTGTTTGAGACAGAGTCTGACCCTGTCACCCAAGCTGGAGTGCAGTGGTGCAATCTCATCTCACTGCAACCTCTGCCTCCCAGGTTCAATCAATCCTCCAACCTCAGCCTCCGAGTAGCTGGGATTACAGGCACATGGCACCACGCCTGGCTAATTGTATTTTCAGTAGAAACAGGGTTTCACTATGTTGGCCAGGCTGGTCTTGAACTCCTGGCCTCAAGTTATCCACCCACCCTGGCCTCCCACAGTGCTGGGATTACAAATATGAGCCACTGTGCCTGGCCTCTGGAGATGTTTTATTTTATTTTATTTATTTATTTGAGACAAGGTCTTGCTCAGTCGCCCATGCTAGAATGCAGTAGAATGATCACAACTCACTGCAGCCTCAACCTGCCAGGCCCAAGCGATCCTCCCACCTCAGCCTCTTAAGTAGCTGAGACTGTAGGCGCATACCACCCACACTCAGCTAATTTCTTTATTTTTTTTATAGAAACGGGGTTTTGCCATGTTACCCTGGCAGGTCTTGAACTCCCGGACTCAAGTGTTCTGCCCACCTCTGCCTCCCAGAGTGCTGGGATTACAGGCATAAGCCTCCGTGCCCTGCTGCTATTGAGATCTTTAAGGGCCTTGCCAGTGCGACTGGGTCCTCAGTTGGGGATACAAATAGGATGACTGAAAAAGTGTTTGCCACTATGAATTAGTGCACATAGCAGTTCTCATGAGTCTGTCAAATAATAGTTAAATACTCACCTACAAATCGTTCTCTTATGGCTGATTAAAACTCCAGCTTTCTAGTATATAAACATAGCCAGTCTTTTTAAGTCTGTATATATTACTGTCATCGTTACCATCTCCAGATGAAATAGAGCAGCCCAGACATGATGGCCCTTACTGTCCACATTGATTCTAATAAGAAGAAAGAAGCAGCATCGTTTTCAGTGGCTCTACAATTTCATATTGTTGTTAATTTCCTGAAAACTTGTTGTTAGATGAAGTGTAATTGCAGATTTCCTTAAGAACCATTGACAGATACTTATCCCAAGTCATGAGCAACTCACACTGAGAAATGTGTGCAAACATTCTGAGTTTTCTTCTAGAAGAATATACTTCAGTGAGACCCTATATTCACCAGTTCTTTTCTATAAAAAGAGTTATTGAAGCTCAATGTGGAAGTTGGGGGGAATTTCTTTTTTTTGCTACTTGATTTTTTTAAGGGGATTAATGTTGCCAGACCTTTCATTGTTTTTCAGAGAGTGAAAGAGAGTCTTTAATAAGTGTCATCTCAGAGACCTTACAACTTTCGGCTAGGAGGGCTACATTTTGAATAGTATACTAGATAGTAAATTATGGTGTATTTAGGTACTGGCATTGTATGATGGAGAGGGGAGTTTGATGGTTTTTTTTAATTGTTAGGTGGTCTATTTAGTGCAGCTGTGTTTATGTTTCCTGCATGGTAACCGCCTGAACATGGTGACAAGTCCCTACAAATGAGAATAGGAATTTTAAAAAATTATCTTGCCAATGGGCTTTAATTTCAGGGGTCGTAGTTGTTAAGTAGCAATGGTAAAAATAATCCCCGGCACAATCATTCAGTATAGTCAGTTTGCTGTGCCAGAAATTTTGACAACCTTGTAAAAAGAGTAATTGAGGCCTGACATGGTATCTTACTCCTGTAAGCTGGGAGACTGAGGCGGGCAGATCACCTGAGGTCAGGAGTTCGAGACCAGCCTGGTCAACGTGGCGAAACCTGTCTCTACTAAAAATAAAAAAATTACTTTGGCATAGTGGCACATGCTTGTAATCCCAGCTACTCAGGAGGCTGAGGCAGGAGAATCATTTGAACCCAGGAGGCTGAGGTTGCATTGAGCTGAGATCACACCACTGCACTCCAGCCTGGGTTGACTGAGCGAGAGTCTGTCTTAAAGAAAAAAAGAGTAATTGCTACTTTAAATGCTGCATTTCACAGTAGAATAAACTTGGAAATGGTAGAATTTCCTTAGAATAGTCACACTGCTTTACCCTTTGTTTTGACTGGTTTACTTCTTTGCTATTAAAAATGGGTGCTTAGATCATAATGTACATCAATCCTATAGAAAATTAACAGTTCTATATTTTTGCTGTCTTTCTCTTTGTAAAATAATAAATGAACCTGGGGTCATGACTGCAGCAAAGAGACAGTTGCCTGTGACAGAGAAAATGTATATAATAAGCAAATAGCTCTGTGAATTAGTCAGTACTTTCAGAATTGTATGCAAGATATGAAATGCAGAGGTGCAGGGTCCTAATGACTAGTTTTCAGAGGCATTTTCCTTAGTGTTACATCCCTCATAACTCAAATTAATGTTTATTACTATTCTTTCACATTGCCAAAATATTTTCATGAATTTGGATTAGAAGCAGCTTGTTCTGGCTTGTTTTGCAACTTTGTTTCAGGAAACAAAGTGGTATTTGGAAGATTTTTGTATGTCATAGAAGCTTTAATTATCTTACTTATGTTGAAGGAGATCAAGTTCTGTTTCAGATTTATGTAGGAAAATAAGAGTTTATACCATGCTAATTTTATGTTGCCACATAATTAATGTCTTTCAAAAAATTTGAATTCGTGATTTGAGTGGTGTTCACCGTTAAATAACCAGCAATGTAGAATCTACTTTAAATTCGAGAAGATGCTACTTGGTCCAGACCTACTTGAGCTGGCCTTTGTTTTTATTTTTGGATTCACAGGTGTTGACCCTTATCGTTCCTTTTTTTCCCCTCCCCTTCTCTCCACAGATTGGTGAAAGACAGCAAGTGTTAGTAACAGAAGAATCTTTTGATTCCAAGTTTTATGTCGCACACAATCGATTCTATGAGCAGGTAAGAGGCACTTCAGTATTCTTGAGTTTTCTCCAAAATGAGAAAGAGTTCTGAAAGTTTAAGCACAGGGCATTTAAAGGGGAGAGTGTTGAATCTTGTCACAACAAGGCTGTTTTGTAGCCTCAAGTCAGCCAGGCTAACACGGGTTTGTCTTTGTGACTTACTCTACAATACATTCTCTACAAGGGAATACGTGTATTTAGTCGATTTTAGTCCACATTAATGTTTGACAGGACCAGCCTTAGGCTTTTGGGCGTTTGGAACCAGGCAGTTAACACTGCCAGAATTCCCACACCCTGGCAAAGCAGTGGGGAAAGTCCTGCTCAGACGACAGGAAGGATGTCTGCATGGGCGACAGCAGCATGAAAGGGCAGGGATTTCCTCTCACCGGCACATCACCCGTACAGTTTTTTTAATAGGTTGGTTGGTTGGTTTTCCAGTTTTATTTAGTTTTAGTATTTGTTTTTTTAACTTCTACCTTGATAAAAATGCTGGGAGCAGAGGGAAAAGAGTCTTTTCCTTGGACTCAGCTCAAATTGTATAAACGACTGTGTGGACCAGTGTGAGGATCCAAGCAGCTTCACTGTGGGAGCTTTGGGGGCCATCCCAAGGCACACCCCGCTTGCTAGCCTTCCTTCCCTGCCCATCGAAGCTGGCCTGCCTTTGCCCCTCAAAGGAGCCTGACTTCTGTTTTGGCATCGGGGTTTCTTCTCCTCCAGGTGAGAGAGCAATTCAAAGTGACTGAGGGAAACAGAGTGCCTCTTTCAGGGGCATGGTCCCTGGCAAGGGCCAAGGTCAAGGAAGAGATGGGATATGCCCTCCTTGCCCATCTCATGAGAGCCTGTGTGGGAGACTCCCATGGGGGTACGGAGATGTTCATTGATCTTTCTGGATTGTATTAAAATTAAGTGGAGCTTCCTCCTTTTTTGCTTCTTTCTCATCAGATAAGAGGTAAAAATGTTTGCTATGGGTACTGGCTGGGATCAGAGCTTGAGAAGACCCTGAAAGGCAACTGGGCAAGTCGAATGAGGGACGGGCAGAGGAAGCAGGCTGCCTGTGTGAGAAGGCAGGAAAGGAGGAGCTGGAGAGGCCCCCAACATTGACATTCCCCAGAGAATCATCTCAGACTAGGCAGTGGGTCCCCAGGAAATAGGGGAGCTTTTCAAAGCTCAGACTAAGCATGCTGTGTTCAGTAGCATGGAGACTCTGGTTGAGGAAGGGCTCCCAGCCCTCCACGTCTGGGCTGCGTCTCTTCCCCATTTCCCATCTCATTAATATACTCCAGAGGGCCATTTTCCCATTGAGGCCAACCTTCTGCTTAGCCCTGGGGAGGAGCCTGATTACATTTTGGTCGCCTCTTCTCTCTCCTTTCTTTTGCCATCTGGGTTTTGCCTCAGCAGGGAACTTTTTTTCCCTTCATTTTAAAGGCAGTAGCATGCCTCGTTAGCTGCTTCCTCCAATTTAAAGCAGTCAGGCCTTTCCCAATTATTAAAATGGGAGGAGGGGAACACACTGAGCCCCTCATTCAGATCAAGGCCGCAGATCAAGGAGAGTTATTTTCCCCCAGAATAGGACCAGGTCTCCCAGGGTTAGTTTGGTCTAGAGATTTTCTTATTTTATAAAAACTGATTTAAAAGGGCTTTTTATATCCCAACACTAAAGCTCTTTTAGTTCGTTTTGCCTGCCATAAGTAATTCCCCACCCAGGTGACCTTTTTCTTATACTTTGATGAAGCAGTGAACTCAGTGGTCATAAAAATCAAACTCAGACCAAGATTCGATTTTGCCTCTCAGAGAGATTGGACGTGGAACTCCTGGCTCTCATCTGACTTTTCTCTCTTGACAACTAAGCATATAAAAGATTTTATAGGAATTATTTCTTTCTAAATAAGATGAGTTCCAGAGGTGAAGATTATATCTAGATATCCAAGCATTACTGGATTAGAATCGGTCTATTTATTTTGGATTCCGACTTGAAAAGACTGGCAAGCAGCTCCAGTGTTGAAATAGAAATGTGAGGGAGACATCATGCACACAAGCTACCTGTAGGTCCCAGAGGAAGGGAAGCGTTTGCTCGAGGTAAACAAGTGCTTTCATCAGGAATCTCTAGTGGAAAGAGACAGTCTGACAGTTTGCTGTGAACAAGCCAAAGTACCCTTCAGCCTACTGGTTCTTCATGGAGGTAGAGTCCCAGGACTCACAAACACATGCTTTTTCTAACAGAGCAAGGGAGATGAGTGGCAGCCATTAGTTACAGGAGTCATTTAGCGCCAAACGGCAGTATTCCGGGTTATTGGAAGGTTCTTTTAAATATTCCTCCTTCTCCGCCAAAACACAGCACGCAGCACACACGCATGCATGAACACAAACACGCAGGCATGTATTTGAAGTGTCTTGTCAAACCCTTCCTCTGACAGCTCACTTGGAAAGTATTAAAAATATAAGGCTTTCATCAGTCTTGTCTCGGTCTTCCTCATTGCATGGAATAGGCAAGAGCAAACTATCAAAGGCCTGTTCAAAAGCGGCTGGCTGATTGCTGGGGATTTCCCAGGCCTGCCTTCCACGTGCCTCCCAACACTAGGTGCATCTTGACTAGAAGAGCACTGTCCAGGGGCCCGGGAGCCCTTCCAGAAGTACCTTTCCTTCCTGCAGGCTCCCCAGACCCCTCAGCAGCTAGAAGATACAGCCTGCTTTGGAGGGGATCCCAGAATAGAAAAAATGACAGTGAGGGACAACGAGGAAACCTGGAGAATCAAGTATGCCTTCAGTTAATAGCATTAATAATATATCAATTTGGGCTCGTTAATTGTGGCAAATGTACCATACTAATGTAAGATGGTAATAATGAGGAACCTGGGAGCTGGGTGTACAGGAGCTCTCCATAGTATCTTTGCTATAATTTTTATAAATCTGAAACTGTTCTAAAGTAAAATGTTTATTTTCAAAAATTAAGCCTCTGAAAAAATGTGTTTAAGGTTTTAGTGCCAAAGAACGCTGCATTCATGGGGAAAATGGTTGAAGTGGACATCTATGAATCAGGCAAACATTTTATGAAAGGGCGGCCAGTATCAGATGCCAGAGTGTACACGCCTTCCATCAGCAAACCGC
Organism: Aotus nancymaae; assembly: GCF_030222135.1. Taxonomy (NCBI): domain Eukaryota; kingdom Metazoa; phylum Chordata; class Mammalia; order Primates; family Aotidae; genus Aotus; species Aotus nancymaae. Next base: position 17,966,129 of record NW_026988465.1, read on the forward strand.
TTGCAAAGGGAGAAGTCTCAGGTTTGACGAAGGTAAGTAAAAGATGCTCTCCTGTCTGCCCTGCTCATAAAACAGCAGCCGTGGAGGCACAGCGATTCCAGACCATGTTTCTGTCATCATGTATAGTCCCTTCTTGTGTATGCATGAGGCCTTAATCCTTTCTGACAGATTGAAATCGGAATTAGAAAGATGTGTTTTTGCTGATGCCGATAGCTTTGCTTCTCTGGCTGGAAAGGAAATAAGCTGTTTCTGCTTCCAGGTTAGAAGCAGAGAGTGAAAGCCATTATTTGCCGGTAAAAACGTTGACACCAAAAGATGCTCGGATACAGTATGTTTCTATGTCAGTAGATCCGGAGTGGAAGGGGATGAGGAAAGGAGTGTTTTCTTGCTTTACAAAGCTGTTTATACTCTAGTAAAAACCCACGGCTGAACAGGCACTAAACCGTATCATATATGCAGTTATGGTGGCTTTCAGAAGGGTGTTAGCTGGATATCTGCTTTAGTCATGTAGAGTGAAAATTAAACATGTTTTTTTCTTTCTATAAAAAAGTAACCTGACCCCTATTTTATACCTTGGTAAATATGGCTGTTTGCCAAGCTCTCTCTTACATTTCATTGAGCTACAGTTGTAAAAGCTGATGGAGTGTGAAATGAAAATGTGTATCACATTTCTAAGCATCATTTGATGTCCTTTCTCCAACACAATTGTTAAGCGCCTGAAAAAAAGCATATAGCAATGATTTAACATATGGGAAAAAAAATAACTGATATTTATCTGGCCATGTAACTCCAAAATTGTTTTAATCTGTGTATTATTTTCTCCCTCAAAACAAATTGCAAGGACATGTTGGTTAAAATAAAGGGGGCACAGCTTCACTTTGGCAACAGCAACAGAGACGATACTGTTGTCCGTGTTCTCACTGATCGTGGTACTGGACTCTCGTGTCTGATACGAGTGATAGCTCGGATGTGCTTGACAGGTGCCCACGAAGGCTCTGCACGCGTGGCTAATCCATAGTGGAATGCTGTGGAGTAGCGTTTGTCAAAATCCTACCAAATGTACAGCCTGCACAATCAGGAGATAAGTCTAAAACTTGATCAACATAACCACTCATTTTTGCTGTTTATGAAAAGAAATCATACTTTGGAGATAGGACGGGTGGCCAGGAAGAAGCAGTTAATCTGGCATTTAAATGATACTGCTAGAGATTTGGCTTTTTATATGTTAGCCAATACTTTGAAAATTGTTTTAAGAGGTCCGCTTATTTTTTTTATTTTTTTTGTTTTTCCACATAGTATGCTTTAAAGGTTAATTTTAGATTGCCACAGTGAAAAGTGTTTCTCAGTAAGTAGCAGTGGTGGGGAAATTACGATTTTAAAGACTCTGCCTGGGTGAATTCCTTCATGTTTGCCTCTTGGAAAGGGTAGTATTCTAAAACATCACCATGGATGACACGTAAATAAGGAAATGCAGTGCCCCTCTATTTGTTCCTTGACTGTAGTGTTACTATCTAAAAGGGCGGCCCCATTTAAATTCTCTGGGGTCCCCTTTCTCCTCTCCCATCCTTTCTTCTAACCTAGAAAATGGTATCATCAGTTCTACCACCAGCCCAACTCTGAACCAGAATGGGCCAAAAGTCCCACATAAGATGAGGAAGGCAGTTGGTTGCTGGTCCGCCAGAGCCTCTAGAAATAGTCTTGTAGCATGAGGCTAGTGGGTTGGAATATTGATTTGGATATTTACATTCAGAGAAACAGTAAGGCTTTTGTTGGTTTTGGGGTTTTGTTTATTGTTTTTTGTGAGAGGGTCTCCCTCTGTCACCCAGCCTAGAGTGCAATGGTGTGATCATAGTTCATTGCAACCTCTGCCTCCCGGTCTCAAGTGATCCTCCCACATCAACCTCGTGAGTAGCTGGGACTGTAGGCACGCACCACCATCCTGGCTAACTTTTTTTTTTTTTTTTGAGACCAAGTCTCACTCTTTTGCCCAGGCTGGAGTGCAATGGCGCTCAATCTCCACTCACTACAGCCTCTACCTCCCGGGTTCATGCCTCAGCCTCCTGAGTGGCTGGAATTATAGGCACAAGCCACCACGCCCAGCTAATTTTTTATTTTTAGTAGAGACAGGGTTTCACCATGTTGGCCAGGCTGGTCTCGAACTCCTGACCTCAGGTGATCTGCCCACCTCAGCCTCCCAAAGTGCTGGAATTGCAGACATGAGCCACCATACTCAGCCCTGGCTGATATTTTTTCTTTTTTGTAGAGACAGGATCTCACTTTGTTGCCCAAGTTCGTCGTGAACTCCTGGCCTGAAGCAGTACTCCATTTTGGTCTCCTTGGCATCTAAAGCAAAATATACCATGCTTTGGACTTATTTTATCTCACTTGACCTCTTTTTTTTTTTCTTTGAAACAGAGTTTTGCTTGTCACCCAGGCTGGAATGCAGTGGCACAATCTCACTGCAACCCTCACCTCCTGGGTTCAAGCGATTCTCCTGCCTCAGCCTCCCGAGTAGCTGTGGTCACACGCATGCACCACCACACCTGGCTAATCACTTGATCACTTTTTATGAAAGTGATGAGAAGTACAACAGACTAGATGGGTGTTATCAAAATGGTGGGAATGAGTGAAAGTTATGTGTGTGTTTTTAGTGAAAGGGACAGAAGAATAGGAAATGAGGAAAACACAGTTTTAAGATGCTAAGAACGTTGATATTTTTATCTTGTGCTCACACACAGCCTAATTTTGTGGTAAGCTGCTGATTGTGATGATCTTTTTATACCATTAAGACTTCTGTGGAAAAATTGCTATGCTGTTCAATTACTCCACCTGAAGAAAACCTGTGGCTAGACAGGCCCTAGGGTCCACTATACCAAATCCATGAACATGTAATAGTTAGAAAAATTATCTGAAAGCCATCATCCAAGATTGGGATCAAGGATTTTTTTAACTCTATTATGGAAATCTATTTATGAAAATGTTGTGAACATTTTCAAGCATATACAAAAGTAGAGAGAATAATAATTATCCCACATACCTATTACCCATGAGCAGTCATCAAATCACAGCCAATGTTATGTCATCTGTGCTCTTATCTACCCCTCTTCCCTCCACCTTGATTATTTTGAAGAAAATCCCTTTTATCACTTTATTTCATCTAGAAATATACTAGTAAATACCTCTAAAAGATGAAGATACCTTTTACAAACATAATCACAGTTATTGTCAGATTTTAAAATCATTACCTATAATTGTCTTTGGCTGACTCTTCCAGGCCTACTGCCATGACTCAAAGTCAACATTTACGGCATGCTTATCATGGGCCAAATACCGTGCTAAATATGTGACGTGTGTGCACTCACATCATCCTCATAACCCTGAGAGGAAGACACTGTTATCATCCCCATTCCACAGATAAGGAGTCTGAGCATCAGTAATTCAATAAATAGCTTATGTGGAGTCACAGACTTTGAATGTAGAAAAGGGAAGCCAGGATTTATATCCCATTCTTACCAATTTTCAAGCCTGTATTTTTGTTTTTGTTTTTGCTTTTTAATTGTGGCAAAATATACATAACGTAAAATTTGCTGTCTTACTCATTGGTAAATGTATAGTTAGTCGTGTTAAGAACGTTAGGTACCTCATACAAGCGGCATCGTTCAGTCACCAGTGTTTGTCTTTTGTGACTTGCTTATTTCACTTAGCATCATGTCCTCAGGGTTCATCCGTGTTATAGCACGTGTCAGAATTTTCCTCCCTTTGAAGGCTACATACCATTCCATTATGTGTGGATGCCACGTTTCATTTATTCATTTCTCCATTGGTGGACATTTAGGTTGCTTCTACCTTTTGGCTGTTATGAATAATGTTTGCTATGAACATGGGTACACAGCGATCTCTTCAAATCCCTGCTTTCCATTCTTTTGGGCATTTGTCCAGAAATGGGATTGCTGGATTGTATGGTACCTCTGTTTTTAGTTTTTTGAGGAGCTGCCATACTCTGCCATTTTACATTTCCACCCATAGAGCATAAGGGTTCCAGTTTCTCCACATTCGCACCAACATTTCTTTTATTTATTTTTTTCTTTTCTTTTGAGAGTAGCCATCCTAATGGGTGTGGGTCAAGCCTGTATTTTGAAGCCCAGGTCCATAATGCCTTGCCCATTTTAATTGCAGGAGTCCTATTTGATAACTTCTGGACACTAGTGTCTTTTTGTGCACCAGAGTAAGCTTACACTGGATATAATATAAGTAAAAGAGAGAGAGGCGAAAAATGAGAAAATGGACAGTCTTAATTATCTTCTCTGTGGGTTCAGTTAAAAATGGCATTAGAGATCTAAGCCTCTCAGGAATATGAGAGAATGTGAACATTACTGCTGTCCGTTTTAATAAAGGGTAACTAGTCTTACTACTAATGTTCTTTCTTCTTGTCTGGCCTATGTTATAACAAATCACTTGAATCTTACCATTTCTAAGATCAATTCTTAAGAAGTCAAAACTGTTCTTTGCCTGGTAGAAGACAGAAAGGAACATTTTCTCTTCTAATTTTAAACTTATGAATAGTTTTATTGCAAAGTTTTTTCTTATTGAATTCATCCTTAGTAGTAAAAATTGCTTTAAAGAAAGAAGTAGAGTAGCGTCATGAAGGCTCTAAGGGATTTGGAGTCTGTCAGGTTTGGGTCCAAATTACAGTGACAGTTCCTATGATCAAGTACAACTTTCTTGACTCACAGCGATTTCATTTGTATAATGCAGCTAACACTGATTTGCAGAGTATTAAATTAAATCATGTGGACAAAGTACACAGTGCATAGTAGGTATGTTAAATATTATAAAGACAGAATTTAATAAGCATAGCTTTAAAAAGCGGTGGTTTCCTGGCTTTTATTTTGATTTCTTTTGCTTTTCTTTTTTTTCTCTTTTTTTTTTTGAGACAGAATCTTACTCTGTCACCCAGGCTGCAGTTCAGTGGTATGATCTCGGCTCACTGCAACCTTCGTCTCCTTGGTTCAAGTGATTCTGGTGTGTCAGCCTCCTGAGTAGCTGGGACTGCATGCATGCGCCACCACAACTAGCTAATTTTTGTATGCTTAGTAGAGACAGGGTTTTACCATCTTGGCCACGCTGGTCTTGAACTCCTGGCCTGAAGTGATCCACCTGCCTCAGCCTCCCAAAGTGCAGGGATTAGAGGCCTGAGACACCACACTTGGCCTACTTTAATATTGTTTTTAGTACCTTTTCTTTAAGGTACTTCGCAGCTCAGTGCAGTGGTTCACGCCTGTAATCCCAGCACTTCGAGAGGCCAAGGCAGGAGGACTACTCGAGCCCAGGAATTTAAAAACAGCCTCACACCATAGAGAGACTTCGTCTCTATAAAAATTTTAAAAATTAGTCGAGTGTGATGGTGCACACCTGTAGTCCCAACTACTTGGCAGACTGAGATGGAAGGATCACTTGGCTTCAAGGGTCGAGGCTGCAGGAAGCTGCTGCAGCCCAGCTTGGGTGAAAGAATGAAACCTTGTCTGAAAAAAAAAAGTTTTGTATTCATGGATTGCATGGTACATTATACTGTAGCAATTAAGAAAATGAATCTGGATTCTGATTACCCAGGTTTGAATCTTGATTCTACTATTACCAAAAAATATGACCTTGGGCCAGTTACTCAATGTCCCTCCACCTCAGTTCTCCCTCTGTAAACGGGTGATAGTAGCACCTGCTTCATAGGATATACATGGAAATGGCTTAACAGTCAATAAGTATTGGCTACTATTTTCGTTATTAATTTGCGATGCATGCCAAGGCGTTATTTTACTTTAATCCGTGAAGTAAAAGTTGCACAATATTTTGTCATTTCAAAAGTTATATTCATCAGCCATAGATTTCTGACACTGGTGGATGAAACCAGACCAACTGACCAGATGACTCCACCAGAATGACAAATTAACAGAAAGATTCCAGTAATACTCCCATAGTGTTGGCTATTCTTACCACACAGTTCTTCCCCTTACTCCTCATGTCTTTTTTTTTTTTTTTTTTTTTGAGGAATATTCTAGAATGGATGCCTGGACTTACCATTCTCTTTCTTACAAGTTAAGAGCAGGCTGCCCTGGGGTGTCTAAGTGCCACCTGTTTCTCATCTCCTGAGACTTTGATCCTAAGAGCGGATTCACTTGAGCAGTTAGCTCAGCACCGACACAGCCAACTGCGCTTGGAAAGGAAGCAGAAGTTTTAAAGGGTGGCATGGTTTGCTTCATTACCAGACAAGGGCCAGCAGGATATTCAGGTGTACTGAGTTTTATGTACAAACTATACTATATGTTCAGAGCTTTGACCCTTGGCAAAACATAGTTAAAATGCTTTCCTCTCCATCTGAGTTTCATTTCCAGAACCACTGAAGTGAAAGGGTCTATTAGTTCAAGGCCAAATTTGAAAGCACATGAAAAGTACATTCATGAGGTTAAGAAATGGCTTAATAATTAAGTTAAAACACTTGAAAGTGGGTCTAATTTCAGACAGATCAGCTAACCATGCTAGAAGCAAATGAGGGTGTGTTTCTTCCTATTTTTCCTTCCACCCCCAAGATATTGGCTCCAATCCCAAGGAGTTTTTTCAGTTCCTTTTTATTAAACTTTATGTAAGACTTAATTATCCATTGTCCATATGCTAAGTTCATGTCACAAACAAAACCATGGTACATTTAATATTTTACGCATGTCTTCTCTTTCATTTTGTATCCCGTTAGTTTCTTTTAAAGAGTGGTTAGGACATATTTGAGTTTCAGTCTAGATGCATAGCTTTTATTCTGTGCTGCTGAGCTATATTTTATTGGCCATTGCAGCTGAACTAGTATGACTGTCAATTCAAACTGCGTTTAGTGTGTTTACAGTACCTTCCGTGTACCAATTTGAGTAGCATCCAAAGTATCCTCAGAGTGAGCTGATGCTAAACAATTAGCTTTCATTTCACTTGCATCACTGTGCAATCACTGATGATAATTCTCTTCCTCCTGAGGGTTGTAGCTGGAGCATCATGAGGGAAATTGCATGCATCAGGGGACTAACTGTGCCTTGATAATAATAATAGCTGCCATTTAGTGAGCCTCTACTATGTGCTTGTTATTGAGGCCTTTGACTCGTGTTACTTCAGTTTATTTTTCTCGCCTGACCTAGGGCAGCTAGAAGACAATGAAGTTCTTTACACAGCTGTGCACACCCACCTAGAGGCATCATAAGATGGGACTGAGTAGGCATTTTCCCCACCTCTCCATCCTTTGCCCACGTTCAACATAGGAGACAGAAGGAGCAGTGAGCCTGGGACAAAGACTGGACTGCCTTCCCTAGCTGAGCGCTAGGGAGAAGAGCCAGGCCCCAGCGCCTGAATTACTCACAGATACATCATGCAGGTAGCACCTGGCCTCTTATAATATGTTGCGGTGTTTATTATCCAGGACCTGGATGAAGTCTTAGAGATAGGAATGATGAATATGGGCTTGGTCTTTGAGGAGTTTTTGGTCTGGCTGTTCCGCTGGTAATACTGCTTATCAGTTGTGACCCTGGTAGGGAGGGACTGGCTGAGGGAGGTGTCTTGTGTAGGTATGCCAGCTCACCTGTGAGACTTCATTGCTCTTGTGGTTAAAGTTTTATGGATGATTTTTTGCCAAATGAATCTCTTAAGAGCAAGAGGTATTCTTTATCATGAAAGCATCAAATGGAAAAAGCTTCCTTAGGAGAACCAGAGCTGTATTTCAGCAGCAGCAGAACCTGAAAGGTCATCTCAGCCCAACCATCTATCCCTGCAGGATGGGACTAGGGAGGCTCCAGAAGATGATTCTCTCCTGTGATGATTTGAACCAGGTGTCCAGGACCACGCGTCAGCACTCACGTTTTCACTGCACTTTCCCCTTCACATGTCTTTACCTTTTTACTCAGTCAACAGGGATCACTGATGAGTATGACACTGTATGCATCAAGGGCCTAATTGTGCCTTGATAATAATATCTGTCTGCGTCAGGACTGCCTGTGTCAGTCCTGCTTTCTACCTGTTGTAATAGAATTAATAATATGCCCCTTTTCCACTCCTCAAAGTATCCTAGTGTGGATGATACATTATATGGTCATCCTATAAATTCCAAAAGTGGGTCCAGCACTGTGTCAAGCACTGCTTGGGATATAGAAGTCGAATATATAATCCTGCCCTCAAGGAATTCACTTCTGTGTCCTTAATGACTAGCATAGGGCCTGGCAGGGAGCAAATACTCAGTAAACATCTGTTGGATGAATGAGGGAATGAATGAATGAATTTGTTCTGGAGATATATGTATATACCCCTTACTGAAAAGGACTGCAGGACCAAAAAGCTGGTTATCCTAGATATGGGTTATCTTCTGCCACTATGAATGCCCCATGACAACCAACCACAGAACTGCAGTGGGGCTCAGCTGATCTCAGCCTGGCTCACTCACACATCTGCAGTGCACTGTAAGGCAGCCCAGCAGCTCTTCTAAGCTCAATGGGGCTTCCTAACATGTCTGGAGCTTCAGCAGGCATTTGGTGGATCTAGATGGCCTCAGCCGGGACTCTGTGGGTGAATCAGCTCTGCTCCACATGCCTCATCCTTCAAAAGGCTGGCCTGAGCACGTTCTCATGGTAAAGGCAGAGGAACATTAAACAGACTTGCACACGTGCTTTTCAAGGCTCTGCAGGCATGATATTTCATAGCATCCTGTTGGCCAAGTCAGTCATGGGGCTTCCATTCTAGTAACTAGAGACAAAAGAAACACATAAATATTAAATATGTCTGGTGGTAGAATGTGCCACGGAGGAAAAGAGAGTAAGACTAGGAAGTGCTAGGTTGTGCTGGATGGCGGGGGCTTGGGATTTGATAGAGGACTGCCCAGGATGACCTCACTGATAAGCTGGTGGTCCAGCAGACACCTGAAGGAAGTAGAAGGCAGACATGTCACATGGGCATCTAAGGGATGGGCAGAGAACATTGTGTGAAGCAAGTCACTTGGGTCCCTGAGTGACTGTGTGGAGCACACAATTACCTCACTCTAAACTACACACTAAATGGTACATCTTAGACACTCAGAGTGAGCAAGAAATAAACCTTGGTTACGTTAGCCCTGAGATTTCAGGGTTAATTTGTCACCAAAGCACAGCCTAACCTTTCTGGGACAAATACATGTGCTTGTTTTTAATGTGTTAGGTATAAATCCTATTTGACTTCAAAATCCAGAGGTCCCATTCTTTATACTAAAGATTATTGCCCTGTGCTTTCCAGCTGCCCACAGCTGCTTATGGATATCTGAGTCTGCATTCTGTCACTTCACTTTGGTTCCTTTCACAGTGAGAAAAATTTCCTTCTTTATTTGCCTGATTGAGTTCTTTTCACCTTCAAAGTCCAGTTCTAATCCGACCATATCTATGAAACTCTCTGTAGTAGAAATTGTCTGAAAACCCTCTCCACATTGATGGTTCCCCATTAATACAGATGCCAAAAAAAAAAAGGCAAATACTGCATGATCCCACTTAGGTAAAATATTGAGAATAGGCAAATTCACAGAGACAAAGTAAGTTAGAACTTATCAGGGGCTAGGGGTGGAGATGGACAGTTCCTTCTTAAGGTTACAGTTTCTGTGTGGGGTGATAACGTTTTGGAAATAGTGGTAATGGTTGTACAACATGGTAAATAGAATTAATGCCATTGAATTGTGTACTTAAAAATTATTCAAATGGTAAATATTATGTTATATATATGTGTGTGTATATATATATATATATATAAAACCATATAAAATTGTCATAAAAATCGTCTAAGGTTTCCTAGCATGTTCAGCGTGAAAGCTAAAGACCTTACAACAGCCTCAAGCCCCCTGCCTCGACCTCTCTCCCCTCGAGAACGCTGGCCTCCATGCTGCTCACTGAACATGAGCACACGAGATCTGCTCCCTCAGGAGGGCCCTTCTACCTGCTGGTCCCTCTGATTGGAATGCCCATCCCTTAGATGCCCATGTGACATGTCTGCCTTCTACTTCCTTCAGGTGTCTGCTGGACCACCAGCTTATCAGTGAGGTCATCCTGGGCAGTCCTCTATCAAATCCCAAGCCCCCGCCATCCAGCACAACCTAGCACTTCCTAGTCTTACTCTCTTTTCCTCCGTGGCACATTCTACCACCAGACATATTTAATATTTATGTGTTTCTTTTGTCTCTAGTTACTAGAATGGAAGCCCCATGAATGCTGGGGCACTTCCCCTCATTCACTTCTGTGTCCTTAATGACTAGCATAGGGCCTGGCAGGGAGCAAATACTCAGTAAACATCTGTTGGATGAATGAGGGAATGAATGAATGAATTTGTTCTGGAGATATATGTATACCCCTTACTGAAAAGGACTGCAGGACCAAAAAGCTGGTTATCCTAGATATGGGTTATCTTCTGCCACTATGAATGCCCCATGACAACCAACCACAGAACTGCAGTGGGGCTCAGCTGATCTCAGCCTGGCTCACTCACACATCTGCAGTGCACTGTAAGGCAGCCCAGCAGCTCTTCTAAGCTCAATGGGGCTTCCTAACATGTCTGGAGCTTCAGCAGGCATTTGGTGGATCTAGATGGCCTCAGCCGGGACTCTGTGGGTGAATCAGCTCTGCTCCACATGCCTCATCCTTCAAAAGGCTGGCCTGAGCACGTTCTCATGGTAAAGGCAGAGGAACATTAAACAGACTTGCACACGTGCTTTTCAAGGCTCTGCAGGCATGATATTTCATAGCATCCTGTTGGCCAAGTCAGTCACATGGCCAAGACCAGGGACACACTACAAAGTTACGTGACAAGAAGATACAGATACAAGGAGATACAAGGAATTGGGAACATCAGTGTATTCTGTTTACCACATCCTATGAAATCTTGGTGTTTTTGCCTGTGATCTGCACAGCGTTCCTCCTTCTTTTCTATGTCCCCAGAAGAAATTACATTCAGTTGAAACCTGAGATCGAATCCTTTCAGCTCTACAACTCAATGTCTTGTTTTTAGATAGTGAGTTGTAGAGCTGGAAGGACTGGATCTAGTAAAAAGAATCTGAAATCTAAACATTAACTGAAGCTAAGGGACCTCATCATAGTCTTTTCTATGAGGAAATGTGAAGTGTTCTAGATAGCCAGTGTTTTTCTCTGAGGTGCATTTGTACCCAACAACTCAACATTATCACCCTGGGGACCTGTGGTAGGCAGAATCATTCCCCCCTCCCCACCCTACAAAGGTGATCATGTCCTAAACCCTGGAACCTATGAATATGTTAGATTATATGACACAGAGAATTAGGGTTGCATATGTAATTAAATTTGCTAATCAGCTGCCCTTAAAATAAGGAGGGTATACTTGATTATCCAGAGGGGACCAGTGTAATCACAACGGTCCTGAAAAGCGGAAGGCAGGAGAATCATAGGTCAGTGATAGGAATGCTGACTTCGAAGACAGAAGGGGGCTGTGAGCCAGGGTTGCAAGCCAGAAAAGGCAAGGAAATGGATTCTCTCCTACAGCTCTAGAAGGAGTCCACACCGTGCTTGGTTTTAGTCCATTGAGACCTATCTGACTTCTGAGTTCCAGAACTAAAAAATGATAAATTTGTATTGTTTTAAGCCATGCAATTTGTGGTAATTTGTTACAGCACCAATTGGAAACAATCTGGAAATTTATCGGACTGATCTTATCCCATAGAATCCATGTAAAAAATGAGGTGTGTATTGGCAGGCTGGGCTTGGTGGCTCACTCCTGTATTCCCAGCACTTTGGGAGGCCAAGGTGGGAGGATCACTTGAGCCCAGGAGTTCAAGGCTGCAAGTGAGCTATAGTTGCACCACTGCACTATAGCCTGGGCCACAGAGAAAGACCCTGTCTCCAGAAAAAACAATAATAATAAATGTGTATTAGCAACCGAGTGGCTGCTTATATCCCATCTATTTTCCACATTGACCAATCATTTTAAGAAAGGTGGGGCAGATGGGTGGGGAATGCCTCAGGAATTGAGAGATGGTAGAGGAGAAGAGCTGGTGGAGAAGAGGGAGGTTAGTGACTGGGGCCCATCTAAGAAAAGAAAGAGGTTCTTAGGGAGACGGCTTGGAAAGTTAATGTTTGCAGAAGCCCACCCACAGGTCTTGAGCCTCTCATCCTGGGCCACTTTTTCTACCTTTGACCAACCCTTCCCCAACCCCCAGCTCTATCCTAAATCCTTCTAGAGCTTCTAACTTACATCACATCAGCCATGATGGGGACTTGGGATGGGCACTTATCTGCAGTCGTTTCTCTAGTCTGGGTGCTGTAACTAGGAGTGGCATTGCTGGTTTGGCCGGAGTGCACAGCTTCCCCCTACCGTCTCCCAAAGTGGCTATGTTAATTTCTGCCATTACCAGCAGCAGTGTCAAAGTGTTCTGGATCCTCCACATTGTCACCCATACTTGATACTGTTCGATTTTTTTACTTTTTCCAACCTGGTGTATGTAAGTTGATATTTTTGTATTTTTTTTCTTCTTTTTTGAGACAGAGTCTTGCTCTGTTGCCAGGCACTAAGCTGGAGTGCAGTGGTGCAATCTCGTCTCACTGCAACCTCCACCTCCCTGGTTTAAGCAATTCTCTTGCCTCAGCCTCCCGAGTAGCTGGGACTACAGGCGTGTGCCACCACGCCCAGCTAATTTTTGTATTTTTTAGTAGAGACAGGGTTTCACCATGTTGGCCAGGATGGTCTTAATCTCTTGTCCTCGTGATCCACCTGCCTTGGCCTCCCAAAGTGCTGGGATTATAGACATGAGCCACCGTTTTTGAAGAGACGGGAACTCGCTGTGTTTCCCAGGTTGGTGTCAAACTCCTCACCTCCAGCAGTTCTCCTACTTTGGCCTCCCGAAGTGCTGGGACCACAAGCAAGAGCCACTGTGCCCAGTTGTGATTTCTTTATGTAGTCTAGAGTCAACTGTATGTGAAGCAAGTATCTCCTCCCAGTTTGCAGCTTGTCTTAACCTCTCTAATGCTTTTGTTTAGAACTTGGTATATTTTTGTGATTTAAGAAGTATGTCCTCCCTACCTTGCGGTTAGAAAGGTTTTCCTCCCATATTGTCCCAAAATTTTTGTAGTTTTTCCTTTGCCGGGTAAATATTTAATATACCTGAAATTGATTTTTAAACATGGTAGGTAGGGGTTAAATTTCATTGTTTTGTGTGTGTATAACCAGTTGTTCCAGAAAACTTTATTGGAAGTCCATCTTTCCTATTGGTCTTCAATGCCTTTGTTATGAATCAAACTTCTACATATGTGTGAACTGGTGTCCAGCCCTCTACTTGGCAGCTTTTTGTATTAGTTATCTGTTGCTGTGTAACAAATTACACAAAACTTAGCAGCTTAAAACAGCAAACATGTATTACCTCACAGTATCTGTGGGTCAGAAATCTAGGTGCAGCTTTTCTGGGTGCCTGTGGCACAGTGCTGCCCTTCAGCTGCACTGAGGACGGCAGCCAGGGATGTGGTCTCAGCTGAAGGCCCAAACAGGGAGGATCTGCTTCTAAGCTCACTTATGTGGTGATGGCAGAATTCAGTTTCTCATGGGTTGCTGCGTGAAGGTCTTAGTCCTTGGCTGGCTGTTGGTCAGAGGCTTCCCTCCATTCTTTCTCCTGTGGGCTTCTGTTTAGGGCAGCCCACAGCATGGCAGCTGGCTTCCCTCAGAGCAAGCAAGCAAGCAGAGAGAGAGAGATGGAAGCTACAGTACTTTGTAACCTAATTTTAGAAGTGACATCCCTGATTTATGCTGAGCATTAGAAGCAAGTGAGTACATTCAGACCACAGTCAAGGGGAAGGTATTCCATAAGGGTGTGAATACCAGGAGGCGAGGATCACTGGGGATCATCTTCAGGGCTGCCGACCATACTTTTATAGTAACATAAGTAATTAAGTCTTGTAATATTAATGTCTTCCTAGGTATTTTAAGTGACTTTCCATAGCATCATTATTTTTTACTTTTAAAATCTATATTCAAAATAGAAAGAATGGGCATGTCTTGGAACAGATTTTTGGAAGAAGGCATAATAGAACTTTGGGAGTGATAGGAAAATACGTAGAGATGTGATCTTTCTTCAGATGGTTGGGTTCAGTTTAGTTAATTATAGCAAGTACAGTCATGCTCGGTATCTGTGGGGGATTGGTTCCAGGACCTCCGTGGATACCAAAATTCACGGATGCTCAAGTTACATAAAATGACATAGTTTTGCATATAAACTATATGCACTTTCCTATATGTTCTATTATCTCTAGATGACTTTTGATATCTAATACAATGCCTGTACATCACTTCATATGCATGGATTCAACATAATAGTCAGTGTGTGGTGAATTCAAGTTTTGCTTTTGAGAAGTTTGTGGAATTTTCCCCCCTGAGTGTTTTCTGTTTGTGGTGAGCTGAACTTATAAATGTGGAACCCACAGATATGGAGGACAACTGTATATACTGTGTAATTTTCCCTAACTGGTTTATCTGCATTTTCCAAGCAACAAAACTATCATGGTGATATGCAGGAAACATTTCACATATTAGATTACCATTACGAGATTCTTTGAGACAGAGTAAAGCACCTGCCATCTCCTTTGTTTGTTTTATGCAGTTCATAGAGCTCAGTGATGCTAACTCTGTATTTCCAGTGTCATTGAAAATGATACTTAGAACAGGATGAGAAGGTTGTATTGTCGTAACAGCTAACATCACACATGGCTCCTTTTTCATTTAAAATACAAACCAAACATCTGCCAACATGCTTTCATGGGTACCTAGTTGGAAGGAAACCCTTAGAACAATTATCCTGAGTTGAATTGATGACTTAAAGATGAAGTTTAATACACCCAATTGTTATGTTCATCAACATTCTAGCTCAGTGCTTCCTGTGGGTGCTGCATGGAATGAGAATGGTTTTGGGTGTGGTTTGAGAGATTATGGAAAGGACATCATCATCGGTAAAGCATCCTGACCCAATTCGCTTTTTCTTTCTTCAGCTTTGCCACACCTGTGGGGCAGCTTCTGTTCATACTGAGGCTTATCTCCAGCCACTAATTAGGAATAGATGCATTCACGTTTCTACTGCTGTCATGAATGCTGTGATTACAGACTTCCTTGTTCTAAGTGTGCCTCGTGGTTGCTTTTTTATGTCAGAGCTTGTGTGTTGGTGTGTGTGTGTGCACACAAGCACATGTGTACTTTTTCATCTATCTTAGGCTGATTTTTAGTTAGCAAAAGAGACTCACATGGCAAGTTCTAGAGTAATTTCCAAATTTCCAAACTTTGACCCAGTACATAACTTGGGTTTTCCTTGTGTATAGTTACAAAGAGAACCTTCTCGGTGTACCTCTCTTTGGAGAACAAAATTTGAACAGCAATTAGGAAGCAGTAGACACATGTCCAGCTAAGGTGCCAGATTCTGATAGCGTACCTTCTTGGCAGAGCTTACTTTGTGGAACTGGAGAAGTTATGTATAGACAAATGACTGTGCACCACTGTTGGCAAAGGTTTCTATATTGTATTATTAATTCTAGATCTGTTTCTTCTGCCCTACACCCTCTCCTTATTTTGGTAAATGTAACAAGCCAAAAATTAGGAAAGTATTATAAGCTCACTGGAATGAATATTTGGTACTATGCTAAAGATGAAGGTATTCAGATAGAAGCCCACAGCTGGAGTGTAGAGACGGCATTACAAAGCCTGAGGGGCAACCTTTGCTTATTCCTTATCAGGACGATGCAGCCTTAGGAGGTGCTTCCTGAAGTTTATATTGGAGAGATTAAAATGTAATTGTGGGCCAGGAGCGGTGGCTCACGCCTGTATTTCCCAGCACTTTGGGAAGCTGAGGCGGGTGGATCACTTGAGGTCAGGAGTTCAAGACCAGCCCAGCCAACATGGTGAAACCCCATCTCTACTAAAAATACAAAAATTAGCTGGGCGTGCTGGCACATACCTGTAATCCTAGCTACTCGGGAGGCTGAGGCAGGTGAATCATTTGAACTCGGGAGGTGGAGGTTGCAGTGAGCCGAGATCGCGCCACTACACTCCAGCCTGAGCAACAGAGCAAGACTCCATCTCAAAAAATAAAAATAAAAAGTAATTGTGAGATAGCCTATAATTTTGTATTCAAAATGAGAATTTTTTTTGGAGACAAGGTCTTTCTCTGTCACTCAGGCTGGAGTACAGTGGTGTGTTCGCAGCTCACTGCAGCCTTCCCCTCTTGGGCTCAAGTGATCCTCCTACTTCAGCCTCCTTAGTAGCTGGGACTACAAGCGCATGCCACAATGCCCAGTTGATATTTGTATTTTTTTGTAGATAGGGGGTTTTGCCCTGTTGCCCAGGTTACATAGAACTCCTGGGCTCTAGCAATCCTCCCTCCTTGGCCTCCCAAAATGCTGGGATTACAGGTGTGAGCCACCATGCCCAGCCACTGTGGAGATTCTTTCCTGATAGTAAACTGTACTGCATAATGGATGCTTTCAGATCATTTCCTTGCCTCGGTCACATCTTTGGTTTCAGTAGATTTTCTACAGAGCCCATATGTTCAAGGCTTGGTGTGGGGGTCGGGGGCAAAGCCTGTTCTAAACTCTGATTTATCTTGAGATGTGAGCTATCAAAGAATTTTTTCTTCAAGCTCTAACAGTGCCTCTGAGCCATGAGAAAAATTTACACATTAGAAATGTTTTGAAGCCATTAAAATAAGTTCAGAGCTTAAGAGCTGGTTTCACATCTCTTGAATCAGATGAAATGTGCGCTTACAGAGAGTAATAATTAGGTGATGGGCAGATGCCAAGCTCTGGGTTTTGATATGATTATCTCTTTCATTTGGCACGGTTCTTGGGCATTCTGAAAGAGAGGGATTGCTGAGATCGTGCAGGGGCATATCAGATCTGTGCCTTTGGTGGACGTCAAGGCAGAATTGTTCGGAATATAATCTGAAATGCATTTGATCCTACAGTAGATAGTTTAATAATTTATGTTCAGCCTTATTAGCAAAGCCTTGTGTTTACACTGCTATCCCCAAAATAAGATTTTAAAAAACCCCATCTGTGATATTAAGATTAGAGAGTTTGTGTGTATGTGTGTGTTCAAGTTTCAATTTTTTCTTCATAATTGTAATGACCTGATAGCAATTACACATTTGTAGTGAAAGGGCTAAGGCAAAAATTTCACATGAATAATGTCTGATGTAGAATCTCCCAGAAGTGAAACAGAAAGGCTGACAGTATTGTGCTCTAATTGTGTGACTGTGTGACAGAGGTCTTACAGTGTAAATGTTCTTCCAGAAGAAATGGAAAGGAACGGTTAATTCCAACTTCAATTTGTTGATCCTGTTACATTCCATTGTACCTATAATGCTGATGGACTATACATACAACATTATCTTCACTGACTTCAAGATAAAATGCTAACAAACATTTTTGGTTTGGAGATAATTGGGTATGCCTACTTATATGATATTAAAGAGCTCCCAATTTGGGGAATGTCTAGAAGAATAAAGGAGAAAGATAGCTTGGCCCCCTTAATCCCCTGAATGTCCTGGTATCTGGTAGTAACATGAAGCACAGGGACTGGGTTGTCTTGTCAATTTGAGGAAGGGAGCTGGCATGTGGAATGCGATTTCAGGGCCCTGGCAACACCCGCAGGTGTCGGGACAGAAGAACTCATTTAGAAGCTGCACCACAAGATGGGAAGACAGGTGGCAACTCTCTTACAGGGATATCTTTTATTTGAGCAGAACCAGACCAACTGTTCCTCATTAAAACACATTTTGCAACGTGTTCTAATGTGAGCGCATCAAGTGTGTACGCATGTGTGTGTTCAGAGCATACTCAGCGATGTGCCCCCTACAGGTCACAATTACAAAGTCTCCACGTGGCTTAGAACTGCAAGGCGGGTAATGTGAAATGTCTCTGCATAACTTGCGGCCAGCTTTTCTGGAATGGCCTCTGTAGGGAAACTCAAAATAACCCCATTGCGCCTGTGAGATGCAGTGGCGAGTCAAGTGGATATAATCTATTTGGTGGGACTGTTGATCTTGATAGTCATTTTAATAACTATGCAGAAAAACCTTGCTTTTTCTCATTTATTTATATGGAATTATCAGTGTATCTCAGAAGTGTTGCTGTGGGGCTGTCCTTAGTATGACTAAAGCCAGGCCTCTCATCTGCTTCACTATTTATACTTCCTATCAGAAATGTGGGCCAGTGCACTCATATTAGCTACTTCACTGAGTAGTTTGAAGGATTAAAGAGAATGTGTAGAGAGCACTTAGAGTCCTACTAGGCAGGCAGTGAACGTTCTCTCAATATTATTTCATTTCTGCTTAGGATTTTCACATAGAGCCTATCCTCTGCCTTTCTCACTGAATCCTTGTGCTTCTGGTTCTCCAGCCATGTGCCATATTACAGCTTATTGATATTTCATATGAGAAGGAAGAGGACTTGGAAGAAAGGCCTCTAAACAACATCACTTCCTTCTATTGGAAGCCCGAGCCCATCCAGCTCCCAAGAAAAGAATACTTGTAACTAGATGAAGAAATAACTATAGGATGCAAAGGAATAAGCAGAAACGCAGACACCAATTCAGAAAACATGAATCGATCATCGCTTAGGTGCCCTTTCCTCAGTCTTGTGTCTTGGGGCCAAAAGACCGGTGAGTCGGACACATCTGGAGGCCCATTTCCTCCCCATTTTCTTAGCAGGCAGTTAGCTCAGCAGAAGGAAGAGGCCTTAGCAGAGGCTGAGCTTTGGAGTTTCCTGTCCTCTTCCCCCAGGAACTTCAGCCAACCACACAGTCGTCTCAAGGTGCCCTGTCCCTCTTTCCTCATAAACGTGTAGAGCGTCACACTTCTGTCGGAGTGTGTTCTCTTAGGTGGCTAGTGCAGCTCTACTTGAACGGAGCACACTTTCTGGTGGGATGCAAGCTTCGGGGCTCACATATGTCAGGAGTGGTCGGCACCGTCATGTCCTCCACACAGAGATGTCCATATCCTTAGCATCTGGCAAAAGGAACTTTGCAGATGAGAGGATTATTCTGGATTATCTAAGTGGGTTCAGTGTAAATCACGAGGGTTCTTATAAAAATAACCCTATGATCACTTGAGATCAAGAGTTTGAGACCAGCCTGACCAATATGGTGAAACCCCATCTCTACTAAAAATAAAAAAATTAGCCAGGCATGGTAGCGTGTGCCTGTAGTCCCAGCTACTCAGGAGGCTGAGACAGGACAATTGCTTGAACCCAGGAGGCAGAGGTTGCTAGTGAGCCGAGATCGTGCCACTACACTCCAGCCTGGGTGACAGAGTGAGACTCCATCTCAAAAAATGATAACCCAAAGCTACTGGCTTTGAAAATGGAAAAAAGGGCCACAGGCCAAGAGATGTAGGCAAATTGTAGAAGCCGGAAAGAGCAAGGAATCAGAATCTTCCCTGGAGCCTCCAGAAGAAGGCTGCCCAGCCAACACCTTGGCATATAACTTCTGACCTCTAGAATTGAAAGAGAATGGATGCATATTGCTTAAGAGCCTGGGTTTGTGGCGATTTGTTCAAGTAGCAATAGAGAACTCATGTAACACGCTGTTTCTCTGCTGGTAAGGTTTTTCCCTAGTAACCCTATGCCATATTTATGCTATGTAGTATTGGTGATGTATGACTCTTTCTCCCATTTACTTGCCAGTCTAGTAAGAAGTACAAGAATAGGTAAGTGGCACTCCATATGGAAGGGATATTTGCTCCTATGTAAAATGTGAATATACGGTACTAAGTAACAGGCAGCAGTGGCAGTATGCATTCAGCTAACACTGGCCCCTCCTAGGTGCCAGGCCCAGGGCACCAATTGGAGAGAAAGGCCACCCCTGCTCAGAAGGAGCACACCCAGGGTGGCGCGGGAGCCATCAGGTGCTTACCGCTGTTGATGGGAGCCGTGAGGCGGCTGGCTGACCGGACGAGCAGGCCCACGCGGGGTGGGCAGTGGTGACAGAGGTTTTCCTAAAGCAGGTCCTGTGTTAGTTGAGACCTGAGCAAACAGTAACTAGAGGAGGGTGTGTGATGGTTTTAGTTTGGAGCTTTTCCAGAAGGCGCACACCACAGGCTTTACCACCTCAGAGCCCAGGGACTAAGGGTGCTGACTGCACAGTGGACGTAGCTTCTGCCTCATGGGTTAGTGCTTGTGAGGATATTGGAGACAGGACATTGTCATCTCAGTACTGGTAGTAAGTGCTGTGGGCGGCTCTGGCCTTGTCTGGGTTTCAGGCCACACTCCTGTGATACACCTCACTAGCAGCCCTTATTGTGAACCTTCCGTATTCCAGGCACTCTGCCTGGCTCTGGGCACATCCTGTCCCTTTCAATAACATCTGAAAGTCGTGGCTTTCCTCCTTCACAGAAGGGGTAGCCAGGCTTAGAAAGTTTGAACCAGTGGCCTAAGATGACTGGCTGAACCTGGGCTCCGTTTCTGGTCTGCCAGAATTCAAAACTCATGCTCATTCATGCGACTGTGTGCCTCTTGATGGTATACAAAAGGAACAAAATTAGCACAGGTCAATTCTACTTGAGAAGCAAATAAAGACTCTAATTTAGAGAAAGATTTGAGGACGTTTGCATTTTTGCATAAGACACTATGGAATAATTTTCACTGACGTTTAAATGTTCAGGACACTTAATCTGTATATATCTAATTTAATGCACAGATACTAGCAGTATCTCCATTTTACAGGTGAGGAAAAGGAGGCAATAAGAGGGTAAAATTTGCCTGAGGATCCTCAGATGGAGCTGGGATCAGAGCCCAAGCTCGAGGACTTACTGCTTCTAGAACCGGTCCCATCTGTGCCTTGTGGCGTGAAACATGCTCGTTAAAAGCATCTCCTTCCTTTCCCCAACAATACGTGGGTAACTGCTAGAGATGAAGGAAATCATGAGATACGCTGTTGTCATCCCAACTGTCTGTATTTAACTGATGGAAATCTGATCCCTAAAGTTTCTGAACATGAAAGTGCTTTTTAATTTTGTTATACATCCTGGGTTCTGCTTTAACAGATTTATTACTTTGATAGAGTCTGATAAGCTACACTTTTGAAAATTAGATTATTTTTAAGAGTTAGCAAGTCAGTAGGTTTAGAAATTAATCAAGGGAGCAGTGAGATTTACAAGGAGGACAAAACCATGTTAATCAGAGTTAACACAGAATGCATGATGGGAATTTCAGTCCCTTAGTCTATTACAACAGGATAAATACATGGCTCCTTTTGAGTGAGCAAAGGTCATATCCTGCCTTCTTTCAAATTTCTGTTTTGAGAAAAGCATTTCTAAGTAGAATTTGAGTTCTTAAAAATTGAGTTGGCGTTCATTTGTTTTAATAAGCAATAACATTTTTCAAGTTTGGTGCATTATACTTTTAGAGATACAGATGCGTATTGAATTTCAGGAACTGGCAATCTTGATAAGGTTTTGAAGGTGTAGGGAAGGTCTGAGCCTCTGTTTACTTTCTAGAACTATGCTTGTCACGTGTGTGTGGACTTTTCCATCAGCTGTTTATAATCACTTCTCCTATAAGCACTTTTTATTTTCTATTCATGATCCCTGCTTTCAACTGCTACCTTGTACATTTACATGTTTGAGGACCTTTGACTTTATGAGCAAGACCTCATAGAGTCTAAACTAGTTATTCTTAAGTATCTCAGTGGTGGTGGCAATTGAAATGTACAAAGCTAGTTGGTTACTGATTACTCTGTCATATGAGGAACTTTTAAAATATGATATTTAAAAATAGTATCATCAAAATTCTTTCATCAAGATCTTGATTTGGTAAAGGTGAGAATAATGAAAGGGCGCAGTGTGGTAGAGACAGGCCACATGTACCCACTCCTGCTCCGCTGTCATGCTCCTGCCTTCAAGAGAGTGGCAAGTCTGTGAGCGTCCGGTGGCTGCACATGCGTGCATCCTACATGCTGCTCCGCCGGGTGCTGGGTTGTCCAGCACGCTCAGGAGGGAGTCTGAGCACCAAAACACCTTTTCTGAATCAGTGTTCAAATGTGTTAAACGTTTGAGGGGTGGAAAGAAAAAAGTGAATGCCCAAGGAAGAGTGACTGAATTGAACATGATCACAAATAATCCACTCTGATTAATAGGCAAGATGAGTTGAAAGGAGAAGAAATTTTCTGAAATCGTCATCAAAAGTCAAAGGGTTGTTGCCTTTTTTTTTAAACCTAGGCCAAGAAGGCACAGTATCTGCACTGCTTCATGAAACAAAATCCAACCTGTGTTATAAACCAACTAAATGCTTAAGGCTTTGAGACTCACCTAGTCCTTCCCCAGGTCGGCCTGACACCTGGCCTGGCACCACTAATCATAGGACAGGTGCGGAACCAAGGTCAAGCATTCCGAACTGGGGATAGGGAGAAGGGTGGATTTTCCCTGAAGCTCATGTAGCCAGTCTCAGGGTCTTTCAATTTGAGGGGCCCTTTCTAAGACCCTGTACCTAATTTTGTATTCATTATGTTTTTCTTAAAGAGAAGGCTTCAGAACCCACAAAATCTGGGTCCACTCCTGGGTGAGAATATCTGTGAGCCTCCTGAAGACAGTGTGGGCAGGGCTGTGTGGATATGTAAATATGCTTCCATATTTTTCTGGAAGGGTTTGTAGTCTTCTCAAAGCCATCTGTGACTTACAGAGGTTAAAGAACTCAGGCCACGGAGCATTTGATCAACCTCTTAATTCTAATCTTATAAAACCAAACTTAGTGATGGTTTAATTGCTAGAGGCCATAATTTGTGACTCAAGTAGAATAGCTTCCTGAATGTATCACAGGACACACTGCTCACCAGAGACATAGATGGGAACGTTCTTGATGGTTGCTCACTCATTTATACATTCCTAAACACTTAACTGAGTACCTGCCCTGTGTCTGCAGCCTAGTAGGTTCCAAGATTTCAGACATGAATTAGGCAGACTCACCCCTTTTGAGAATTCACGTAGTTCCTATCAGTTCAGCTGAAGGAGGAGTCTGCATTCTTTCTCAAGTTTCCCACATATGTGTCAGTGCTGTCCTTGAGATCTTGAGGCTGTTTTTAATTGAAATAAAAGCTCTTCAGCATACACCTTGCTCCAAAATACTACGCAGAAAGCCACCCTCATAAGAGAGCCGTGTCCTGGGGGCAGGGGCAGGTCTGGGTGCACTACTGAGCTCCGGCTCTTGCCTCCCGCTGCAATGGGGAGAATGGCCCCGTTCTGTCCAGCTGCACTTGTCCTTAAGAAGGACTCCGAGTGCAGGGAGACCAGCAGGGTATCGACCAGATACCTGAGGAGTGCAGCAGTAAATAATGCTTCCACTGTCATCGGGGCTGAGAGACTTATCCTTCTGGCTAACAGCTTTATTAATTCTGCTATTAGTCTCCGACAGACAGAGCAAGAATTCTTCCCACACGATCACGGGTAAATATGAGCCCGTGGAAACTGGGCTGTGGAAGTTGCTTTCATCTCCCCATTACTACTCTTTGTGTCTCTCATTACCCACTCCTTTGAATTCAAATCCTAGTGATTCTACCTCAAAAGTCTGTTGTTCCCTCTGCTGTCATCCTCACAGAGGTCCTCATTCTCTCCCATTTCATCTGCTGCTACAATTCTTACCACTGGATTTCCTACCCCATTCTCCTGCCTCGCTTCAGTCCACCCCACACCTTCCTGTTCGTGTTACCTTCTGCAAAGCACCATTCCAGTGCCTCTCCTGTGCAGGGTGAGATCCAGCTTCCCAAACAGAAGCCAAGGACGTAGCAGGGGATTGTTTGTTAGAGAGCATGGAAGGGAAGACTGAGCAGTTCCATGGTTGTTCCAAGACACTTTGTGCTTCTGCATATTTCCCGTCCTGTCCTGCACCGCCTCTGGGTATCCCTCCACTCTGCCCATTCTTCCTTCCATCCACGTTTCTCATCTGCCCCTTACACACCCCTACTTCCATCTCTCAAAATGTTATTCAGGTTTCAACAGAGGAGTCCCATATTATTAAGGGAGGCACCGATTCTGAAGCAGGTACGCAAGATAAAAATCTCATAAATTGTGCTTTGAAACTCGAGCCAACCTGAGAATAGCCAGGTGCTCCTCTCTCCACTGCCCTGGACACCAGCTAAGAAGCCCCTGAACAGAGACCACTGAAAGAAAGCACAGTCAGGTCTTCAGCTTCTCAAGCTCTGCCCAAGCAGGGTTTCCCAACCTGTTCTGTGTCCGGCATGAAGAGAAAATGATAGTATTTGTTTTTGGTACACAAGGTACTTTGAGGGGACAGAGTGTGGGGTCATGTCGGGGGGGGGGGTCCCTCTTGGTGCAGCCATCCTGTGACAGAGGACCAGCTAGGAACCTTTGTCCTAGGGATGTGTTTGCTGAATCAAGTGGCTTCCAATGGATGGTTGTTTTTGAGACAGGGTCTCACTCTGTCACCCAGGCTGGACTGCAGCAGCACAACCTCGGCTCACTGCAGCCTTCACCTTCCAGGTTCAAGTGATTCTCCTGCCTCAGCCTCCAGCATAGTAGGGACTACAGGCACCCGCGACCACACCCGGCTAATTTTTGTATTTTTAGTAGAGATGGGGTTTCGCCATGTTGACCAGGCTGGTCTCAAACTTCTGACCTCAAGTGATCAGCCTGCCTTGGCCTCCCAAAGTGCTGGGATTACAGGCGTGAGCCACCGCGCCTGGCCCGTGGTGTTTCGATCTCATTCTTCCACTGTATGGTTGCATCTCTCTAAGAGTTAAATATGCCTGTGGTATGACTCCATTTTACAGAATTCACTTCATGAATAATTCTGCCTTGATTTTCTATCAACATGGCCTGTCTTTCTGTGTAGTCTAGAGACTTATGAACTTGGCCTGGCCCTTCAAGGAAAGGAAGTGACTCATTCATGCCTACCTTGGGCCCACCTGGCTTGTGGTGGGTGTCCACACGTGCCTCTGTTGAAGGAGAACTTAAAAGGCAGCACCTTCTGGAACCCATTATTTGATTGATATCACAACAGGGCTTTCTCTGCATCTTGAAACTAATTCTTTCCTCCATTTGTGTCATTATAGGATTTCAGAAACGGGCTTGGGAACCACGTGAGTCCAGGATCCCACATCCCTGCTGCCTCTCAGCCCGACTCGGTGAGTTCCAGAATGGTGCTGCGCATGCCAAGACTACATCAAGACTGTGCGCTGAGGACGGCCGTGGGTTTGGCTCTGCTGGCTCTTCTTTTGGCTTTTTTTGTCAAGGTCTATAATTAGAATACAACTAAATGAAGCATCTGTAAAGAAGAATAAGTTTCTGATTAAAATCTTCAATGAACAGG
The DNA here is from genome assembly GCF_030222135.1 of Aotus nancymaae. NCBI lineage: Eukaryota > Metazoa > Chordata > Mammalia > Primates > Aotidae > Aotus > Aotus nancymaae. Next base: position 17,991,469 of record NW_026988465.1, read on the forward strand.
AAAGCGACACCTCCGTTCTCAAAGGGCAATAATTTGTACTGGTCACACTGCCTCCTCCTCAGCCGTTCTTCTTAATGAGGCTCCTCCTGTCTCGCACTAAGTTGGACCTATTGGTTATTTGACCTAAAACCTAATCACAGCTACCATAATATATTCTTCAAATTAAACTGCTTTTCGTTTACTTTTAGCAAGAAATGCAAGTGGTTGCATTTTTTTTTTTCTGTATCCAATCTTTAAGTCAGAAACTAATTGTACAGTGACTCTGCCCATCTTTTTTCCTCATGTGGAAGAATTTTCTATCTTTAATATACTTTTTCTTTTTTTTGAAACAGAGTTTCTCTCTTGTTACCCAGGCTGGAGTGCAGTGGTACAATCTTGGGTCACTGCAACCTCTGCCCCCTGAGTTCAGATGATTCTTCTGCTTCAGCCTCCCGCATAGGTGGGATTATAAGCATGTGCTACCAAGCCTGGCTAATTTTTTGTATTATTTTTAGTAGAGACGGAGTTTCACCACGTTGGCCAGGCTAGTGTCGAACTTCTGACCACAAGTGATCCGCCCGCCTCGGCCTCCCAAGGTGCTGGGATTATAGGTGTGAACCACTGCCCCCAGACTCTTTAATAAATAAACACTTTTAAGTGCATCTTCCCCTTCAGGCTTTGTTTGAAGTCCCAGTGCTACAAACATTTTATTTTTTACAACAGATGTGTTCCTGAAAAGTGTATATAGAGACCTGTTCCAGGAACTTGAACACTTTTAGAATGCACAGGGAGAGTCTGCCAGCTAAAGGCCTCCTGGCAACATTCTGTGAAATATGAAACTGAAAAACGATTTATCTAAAACAAATTGTGCCCATTTTCTCACATTTTTGATCCATTAGTTTTTTGAGTTCGGGTGTCACTCTTGTCACGCAGGCTGGAGTACAATGGCATTATCTCGACTCACTGCAGCCTCCACCTCCTGGGCTCAAGCAGTCCTCCTGCCTCAGTCTCCCTAACAGTGAGGACTACAGACACATACCACCATGCCCAACTAATTTTTTAAATTTTTGTAGAGGTGAGTGTCACTGTGTTGCCCAGACTTGTCTGGGACTCCTAGCCTCAAGCAGTCTTCTCGCCTCAGCCTCCCTAACTGCTGGGATTACAGGCATGAGCCACTCCACCCAGCCCAGATTAAATATTTTTATTTCTACCTGCCATCATTGGTTTTTAAGTGAAGTGACTTCTTTATCAATAAATGGAATTGGTACACTAAGCAAATCCTATGTTGATCAGAATTGATTTGGATTGCATAGGTACAGGAAAACCAGGTTCCTTGCAGTCACCATACCATGTTTTCCATCTTGAAACCCATGACCCTCTTCAACTCCTCCATTTAACTCAGAATGTGTGTGTTTTGTATGTCTTTTAAAGAACCTAAATTAAAATTCAGTTGTGTCCCAGTTGGTAAATTAAAGAATACACATGCTTTTAGTGTTGTACATTTCTCCTGGAACTGGTATGTGCTTCTAAGAGGTGCTCACATCTAGATTGCAAAGATCCACCTGTGCCCCTTCTGATCCTGCAGTGAAACATCCCCGTGGGAGCATCCCTCACTTCTCAGCAGGAACGGGGAGAAGAGGACAAGAACGTGCCATGTGCTCCCTTCGTGAGCTCTATGCAGTCCTTTCTTTGTTAATAAACAGTGGGTTCCAGTGTGGTACTCATTTAACACCAACCTAGCAGAGATAAAAATGCCGTCCAAAGCCTGGAGTCGCACTAGATCAGACAGAGAGCAAGCGCGACACGTGTAACTGATTGGAGACAAAAAGGATTTTTCTACCTCCCTTTTCTGACTCTTCCGTACTCTTTTTCTCTCACTCTCTCATGTATTTATTTCCTACCTCCTAGCTCTATGCTGTCTTCTCTTTCCTTCATTTTTTTTCTTCCTGTAAGAGAAAACACCCAGTCATCCTAATCCCCTGCTGCTGCCCTCACCAACCGTGGCATGGATCCTCAAGGATGGTTTCAGCTGTACAGATTCTCCCCGCGCCCTGCCATGACTGTTATTTACCTTCAGTTTGGCTGCAGCTTCACTCTGCTCTTTGGCTCAGAAAGGGACCAAGGCCACTGCCTGCAGCAGACTCGGGACCTTCATGATGTCAGCCTCCATACTGGTGACCAATTGGTGAGCGGGGTGGCAGCATTGTGGAAATCCAGGGATTTTCTCCCCCGCATGACCTCCATCTACAGGGAGTGGGAGGGAGGAGAGAAGGATGTGGTGCGAGTCAGAAACAGTTCTCTTATGCGCTGGACTCTGAATGGGGCTGAGTCTGGGAACCACAGGAGCAAGCGTGGTCATCAGTAGAGCTGTTACTTTTCCCACCCATCTCCTTCCTGCCCACAGTGCAGCTGCACTTCTCCCACCCTGCTGAAGTTAGGCATGCCCGCGTGGCTTATTTTAGCAGGTGAAATGTGAGCGGAGGGGTCATGTTCTTCTTCGGGGCAGACGTGTTCAGAGCTGGTGTACAGTTTACCCTGTGCTCTTCCCACTGCTGTGGTGATCCTGGACTTGAATGTGGGAATGAAGCTTCCCTGTCCCTGAGTCCCTGAATTCGTGCAATGAGTAGGGCCTCTGGCCAGCGTGTGCTAGACAGGCATTAGGAGCCAGAAACGTACTTGGGTTGTGTGAAGCCATGGGCATCTGAGGGTTGCAGCCATAGCATAGCCTGATTCGTACAAAGTGTCAGCCGTGATAGGATGCTTGACCTGCAGGTTATAAATGTAATTGTTATGTTTTCTTTGTGTGCTTTGCATTAGTATCAAGGGCTGTGTGTATGTGTCTGTGTGTGTCTGTACCTCTCTGCTGAGAAGGAAAGCTATGAAGACATCTTTTCAATGTTTGGCCAATTTTTTTCTTAAACTCTTTGTTAGAATAAAACATACATACGAAATGGACATAAGTCATAGGGATACAGGGGTTTTTAAAAACTGAGCACACACTGTAGCCAGCACCAGCAGGCTCCCCATGCACCCTCCCAGCCATTAAGTCTGCCCCCAAGAAGTAACCAGTATCCTTATTTCTAACATCACAGATTGATTTGCCTGTTTCTGAACTTTCTATAAGAGGAATCACGTAGTATGCATGCTTTCACATCTACCTTCTTTTGTTGAACAGTGATTTCGAGATGCGTCCAGATTACTGTGTGTAGCAGCAGTAATTAATTCACGGTAATTGCTGAATAGTATTTCAGTGTATGAGTATACCACATTGTCTTATTCGTTCTGCATTTGTTTCTAAATTTTTGTCTATTATGAATGCTGCTGCTATAAACATGTTCTGTTAAGCATTTATGTGGTGAGTACATGTCTAGGAGTGGAATTGCTGGGTCATAGGATTTGCATATGTTCAGCTTAGATGCTGCTGAATGGTTTTCTGAAGTGTTTGAACATTTTACATCCCCACCAGCACGTGAACTCTGCCATTCCCCCAACTATTTTTTCTCTTTGTAACTTCAGTATTCTTCAGCAGACCTCGTCTCTGCTGTTTCCCTTCCACAAGTCATTCCTAATAATGATGACAATATTGACAACCATTAACTGTCTAGTCTTTAACTGAAAGGAGCTGGGTGTTATAATTTGCACTTAAAAGGTGTTAATCGGTCCCAAAGAAAAAATTTTGAGACCTGTATTGTTATTCCCATCATATTGAGAAGAAAATCTGAAACTCAAAAGACTAACCTGTGCAGGAGTCATAGAGCTATTAAGTTTAGAGGCAGGAATGGGACGCAGCCTGACTCCAAAGCATATACTCCTCCAAGGAAAACCCTCCTGCTCCTCTGCCCCACGTTTAACTTAAACTTGGCCTATGCCCACAGATACACATTTATGATCAATCACGTGGATGCCTGAGCTTGGTGTGGGGGCACTTGAGCCCCTCAGTCTGTGTTATCCTGATCCAAAAATGTGCATGGTACTCAATACACTTTTTAAGTAAAGATTTACTAGTCAAGCTGTTTCTTCGCCCCTCCCCCTTCCTTCCTTCTTTCCCTCCTTCCTTTCTTATCATCCCTGCTCATCAAGCATGAGATAGTCAATTTGAGAATGTGAAGAACTCTTGGGTAAAAACTTTGCTTTGTTGCTGGGAAAATGTATCTGAACATCAGATTTCCATATGTCATTCAGTCAAAACATATACTACTTCTATTGACTTCACTCCAGGTTGAAAATTTTTGTGTGTATTGTAAGATGTCATGGAGGGAGAATTAGAGTTACAAATAAAGCTTCAAGAGGATCTGTCGTCGTAAAACAAACACAGAAAAAAAGGAAGGAAGGGAGAAGAGGAGAAGGGAAGGGAGAAAGGAGGGGAGAGAAAAGAAAAAGAAAGGGAGAAAAGACATCCTTAAGGCTTGCGGCAACAATGAGCAGGTAACCATGTGAGATGATGGGTATGGTAAATTGCTTGACTGTAGTAACCATTTCGCTGTGTATATGTGTACAGTACATGTTCACCTTAAATACACACAATAAAAAGTGAATATGTCCATTTTCTAAAAGGCTTGCTGGGCCCCCAAGACACCTCAGGATGCTGCAGGACGTTCCCAGGAGCACCCTGGGATACTTTAAATTGTTGAAGGAAACACAGCACCAACTGTCAGATACCAGGCCAACTACTAGCTCAAAATAGTTCAGTTTTCAACATTACATTTCACAATTTTTTTGATGACACCAAGTCTTTATAAAACTGGATCTTCAGCAATTGCTGTGATAAAAAGCAAGTATCAAGTGAAAATCAACATGGAACAAGAAATGAAAATTGTGATCACGGTCCAAGGTTTGAGAAGTGGTGCTGTTCCCAACAGATGCTCAGCTGCCACTAATAACTAATATCAGTATGAAATAAAGTAGTAATATTTTTCTTTAAGTTATATGTATTATTTTCTTCAAACAGTTCTTGTAAGATAGGAAAATGTAATGCTTCTTCAGTTGTTAGAATTACCTAAACAGAAAGCTTAGCTGTTTCTTTTGGCCTAGGGGTACCGTGAATCAAGAAAGTTTGGAGACCTCTGCTCTATGATACAACCTAATTTCAAGGATCCATGTCAAATTTATAATCTGGAGTCCTAATCACTTCTCAAAACGTTTTCCCCTTAATTTAAAGTTAGATTATCCACAGCACGTGTTTGATGAACTTAACACTCGGCTGGCCATTGAGTTTGCTTTGTATGAGGTTGAGGCTGTAAAGGAGTTAACCATCAGACTCACCTGGAGTCAGATCTCAGTTGTTTCCATACAAGTTTGACACAGAAAATACAAGGAAAGAGCATGAGATGGTGACATCAGCAAAACTTTGGTTTAAATTCCAGCCAGGCCACTTTTAAAAAGACCCACATCTGTAAAATAGGAACAAGATTCCATTGCGGGTCATTGAAAGATAAGTGAAATCATGCATATAAAAATACTGTATTGTCCTGGCGCAGTGGCTCATATCGGTAATCCCAACACTTTGAGAGCCCGAGGCGGACGGATCATGAGGTCAGGAGTTTGATATCAGCCTGACCAACATGATTAAATCCCGCTTCTCCTGAAAATACAAAAAATTAGCTGGGCACAGTGGCAGGCGCCTGTAATCCCAGCTACTCAGGAGGCTGAGGCAGGAGGATCACTTGAACGCAGGAGGCGGAGGTTGCACTGGGCTGAGATCATACCACTGCATCCAGCTTGGGTGACAGGGCGAGACTTCAGGCTCCATCTTAAAAAAAACACACACACACAAACGATATTCTTGACACGTCATTTCCTCCTCTTTTATGATTACTGTAGCCACTTAAGGTGAAAATACCTTTATACCTTTATAAAGTTAGGTGTTTAAAATTCTTTAATCAACACATGACCACCCAAAAGATTTATATATGGAATAAGAAGATTTCTACCTTGAGAGACATAGAGTCTGATTCTAAGAAATGCAGCAAAGAAAGAAAAATTCAAAGGAAATGAATTGCAGCTGTGTTTGAGGAGATCAAATTAATGAATAGCGTGGAGCACAGATTTCGGTGGCCAATCTAAAATCAAGGAGGAGATTTTCCATGGCCAAAGATGAAAAGAGCAACCAGATTAATAGGGAGGCCTAGAAGCCATGCCCTCCCCCATCCTGCTTTGAGAGTAAAAGGAAATGCAGACGCTATTATTCTGCATTAGTTTTCTGTCAATTATTTTCTCCAAGTACTGTTTCCTAGAGTTCTACAGCCAAAATATCTCAATGGTATAGAAGTTGAAGCAAAGGATTTCATTGGTGTCTCACGATCTTTCTAGTTTATGGGTATCTAAATGCATTTATGAGTATCAATAAGGCAAGTTCGCAGAAAAAGAAAAGGGTTAGAGGAGAACAACCTTGGGTCAAGGTCAGGGAAAACTTGGAGTTCAGGAAAACCTAAAGAAGTATGAATTTTAACTCCTAGGCTTATCTAATCTGCTTCCAGTATGCTCAATTAATCACAAAACAATATCAGTTATACCAGACTATCTGATTCCAAGGCCCAGTGCTTGCTTTCACCACTGCTATTCACATTGTACAAGGAGTTCTAGTGAAACTATTAGACAACAAAAAGAAGTAAAGGGGATAAAACTGGAAAGGAAGAGGTAACACCATCTCCATTTGCAGATTACATGATCACATGTATAAAGCATCCCAAAGAAACCACAAGAAAGCTACTAAAGCTAATAAATGAATTTAGCAAAGTTATAAACTATAAGACCAATGCGAAAAAAAATTCACTTGTTTTTTTACACTAGCAATGAACAAAAAACATGAGAAAGCAGTTCCATCTTTAATAGCAGCTAAACAAATTAAATACTTAGGAATACATCTAACCAAGGCGGTAAAAAATTTGTATGCTGAAAACTAAAACCCACTGCTGAAGTAAATGTATAAATATATGAAAAATGCAAAGGTATCCTATTTCACTAATTGGAAGACTTAACATTAAGATGTTAATACTACCCAAAGTGAGCTACAGGTTCAACACAATCTCTATCAAAATTCTAACAGCCTGTTTTACCAAAATGGAAAAGCCAATCCTCAAACACATGTAAAATTACAGAGGACTCCAGATAGCTAAAACAATCTTTAAAAAGTAGAATAAAACTGGAGGACTCATGGTTTTCAACTTCAAAACTTCCAACAAAGCTACAGTAACTGAAACTGTAATACTGGCATAAGGACAGACAGAACAATGGAATAGAGAAGAAAGCCCAGAAATAAATTCTGAGATATATAATCAATTAATTTTCAGCAAGGGTGCCAAGACCATTAAATAGAGAAAGGACAGTCTTTTCAACAAAGGTTGTGGGGGAAACTGGATATCCATTTGCAAAAGAAGAAAGTTGGACTTGACTTTATGCCATGTACGAAAATTACTTCAAAATAGATCAAATACTTAAATGAGTTAAAATTATAAAACGCATAGAAGAAAACACTGGGGAAAATGTTCATGACGTTGGATTTGGCATGGTGTCATAAATGTGACACTAAAAGTACAGGCAACAAAAAAAATGGACTCCATCAAAATTAGTAACATTTGTGCATCAAAGAACACTATCAAGAAGGCAAAAGACAACCTACAGAATGGGAGAAAATGTTTACGAATCATGTATCTGACAAGGGATTAACATCCAAAAGAATTCCTATAACAACAACAACTACAACAAAATCACAAACACCCTAATTCAAAAATAAGTAAAGGATTTGAATAGACATTTTTCCAAAGAAGATACACAAATGGCTAACAAACACGTAAAAAGATGCTCATCATTAGTCACTGGGGAATTGCACATTAAAATTATGAGATTCTATCTCACACATTAGGATGGCTGCTAGAAAAAAAAATATGCTAACTCTGTTTAAGTTGTTTGAGAAATCTCCAAACTGCTTTCCACAATGGCTGAACTAATTTACATTCCCGCCAAAAGAGCGTAAGTTTTCCTTATGTTCTTTGCAGCCTTGCCAGCAATCTGTTGTTTTTTTGACTTTTTAATAATACCTATTCTGACTGGTATTAGATGATATCTCACTGTGGTTTTGATTTGCATTTCTCGACAGTGATAATGAGCATTTTTTCATGTTTATTGGCATCTTGCATGTCTTTTTTTGAGAAGTGTCTGTTCCTGTACTTTCCCCATTTTTTAACAGTTTTTGATTTTTTCCTGTTAAGTTCCTTATAGATTCTGAATATTAGACCTTTGTCAGAAATACAGTTTGCAGATACTTTTCTCCAATTCTGTAGGTTGTCTGTTTAACCTGTTGAGAGTTTCTTTTGCTGTGCAGACCCTCTTTAGTTTAATTAGGTCTCACTTGTCAATTTTTATTTTTGTTGCAGTTGTTTTTGAGGACTTAGCTACAAATTCTTTGTCAAGTCCAATGTGAAGAAAAGTATTTCCTAGGTTTTCTTCTAGGCTTTCTGTGGTTTGAGTCTTACATTTAAATGTTTAATCTATCTTGGGTTAATTTTTGTATATGATGAAAGAGAGGGATCCAGTTTCATTCTTCTGCATACACCTAGCCAGGGATCTCAGCCCTATTTATTAAAAAGAGAATCCCTTTCCCCATGTTTGTTTTTGTCTGCTTTGTCAAAACTCAGATGTTTGTAAGTGTGTGGCTTTATTCCTGAGTTTTCTCTTCTGTTCCATTGGTCTATGTGTCTATTTTTGAACTAGTAACATGTTGTTTTGGTTACTGTAGCCTTACAGTATAGTTTGTAGTCAGGTAGTGTGATGCCTCCAGCTTTGTTCTTTTCAGTAGGATTGCCTTGGCTATTTGGGCTCCTTTTTGTTTTCATATGAATTTGGGTATATACCCAGAGGAAAATAAATCATTCTACCAAAAAGACACATACACCTGCCTGTTCATCACCACACTACTCACAATAGCAAAGACATGAAATCAACCTAGGTGCATATCAATGATGAACTGGATAAAGAGCATGTGGTACATATACACCATGGAATACTACACAGCCATAAAAACAAACAAAATCATATCCTTTGCAGCAACATAGATTGTAGCTGGAGGCCACAATCCTAAAGGAATTAATGCAGGAACGGAAAACTAAATACCACATGTTCTCGCTTATAAGTGGGAGGTAAATGTTGAGCACACATGGACATAAACATGGGAAGAATAGACACTTCAGACTCCTCGGGGGAAAGGAGGGAAGGGTCATGAGTTGAAAAATTACCTACTGGGTACTAGGGCTCACTACCTGGGTGACAGGATCCACACCCTAAGCCTCAGCATCATGCGATATACCCATGTCAGAAACTGGCACACATGCCCCATTTATCTAAAATTTAAAAAAAAGTAACAAATGCTAGCGAAGATGTGGAGAAACTGAAACCCTCAAACATTTTCTGTGGAAATGTAAAATGCTGCAACCACTGTGGAAAATACTGGTGCCTCAAAATGTAAATCTGGAACCACCATATAACCCAGAAATTCCACTCCTAGCTATACAACCAAAGGAATTGAAAGCTATAGCTCTGAAGAGGAAAACAATTAATAAAACAATATTAAAATAATGCAGGAAAGGCAAGCAGAAATTAAATTTTTCTTTTATAAACAAAATTCCCTGAGTCCTTCCTCCTCCTGTGGAATTTATCCTACTTCGCAAGTTTTTTTAAGGTATACATTCTTATATTCTTGTTCTCTGTAGCTAATAACTCCTAAGTTTCTGTAACACAGAGAAGATCATAAGAAATACACAAGCAGGCAGGACTCCAGCCTTCTGGGCGCTGTAGCAGAAGGCAATAGATAAGGCACATGCTAGAATCCTTGAGCTGTACAGATAGCAAACATCTGGGTTGCACAGCAACAGTCATATGTAAGCCTAAATTAGGTGCCTGTCATTGCTTGATAAATTGCCTTTGTTCTACACCTACAAACTTGTTTTTGCACCACTGTGTACTTCCCTGCAAACTTGTTTTTATGCCACTGTGTACTTCGTGTATAAAAAGTTAAGCCCTTCTTTGTTTAAGGGCTCAGCCATTTTGAATCCAAGTAGAGCTGGGCTGGTGTATACCTAAAATAAACTCCTTCTGCAACCTCAGCATTCTCTCTGGTCTCTCAAATTCTGCAACAGCTCAAACCAATGTCTGTTTACCAATGTTTATAGCAACATTATTCACAGTAGCCAAAAGGTGGGAACAACCTAACTGTCCATTGACAGATGAATGCATAAACAAACTGTAGTATATCCATGCAATGGAATATTACTCAGCCTTAAAAAGAAGTGAAATGTCACAATACAGATGAACCTTGCAAACATTAGGGTAAGTGAAATAAGCCAGACACAGGACAAATATGGTATGACTCCAGTTACACGGGGTGCCTAGAATAGGCAAATTCATAGAGACAGAAGGTAGAACAGAGGTTATCAGGAACTGAGGGGAGTGGGAAGAAGGAGATTTATTACTTAATAAATGCAGAGTTTACGCTGGGTATGACTAAAAAGTTTTAACTGTAGTAATATACGAGGGAAGTATCTAGAAATTAAGAAAGCAGCTCAGGTCATGTTGTGAAAGGTTTTGATGCCCTGCTAAGAAATCTAGACTTTATTCAATAGTCAAGAGAGAGCCACTACAGGCTTCTAAACAGGCTTGTAAACATTGCAGGCCATGGAGAGAGTCATGTTGGGAAGGGTAACCAGTGACAATATGGAGGTTAGCTGGTTCTCCCGTCGATGGTCCCAGTCAATGGGCACACTTACCATACCCTATATACTGACGCTTCTGGAAACATACAACATAGTCATCATTTTCTCAGGCTTGGGAAGAGTTAAGTTTCTGCTGTTGAGCTTCCAACTATGTCCATTTCCAGGAGAGCTAGTAGTAAGACTCAGCCTAGCCAGTTGGTAGTGACTTTTGCTCTTATCATTGTATTACTGATGCTAGACCTTATCTTACTGTTGCTGATAATGGAGTTTTGTTTTGCAATAGTTGCTGTAATACATAGCTGGAAAGGATGTGTGAATCCCTTTGTTATCTTAATTAAGAAAGTGCCTCAGTAAGAGGCAAGCTCCTGTCTTTGTAGTTCGGCACTTTGATCCCCATTTAATCTTTGCTTGGACACTTCCATACTGAATAGCTTCCGGGAGCCTAGCAACTCTGTATGCCTCCAGGACCCACTACCTTGTCTCCTTATCTACTGCAATTTAAATAATTGACTCCAGCTTTCTGGTTTTGATTTTCTGTGTCTCAAATTCTCTTACTACATCTGTTCAGTTAGAATTCACATGCTCTATTCTTAATAAATGAATGTGAATGCTTTACCAGAAAGCCACTCGGGATAACTATCTCAGGCTGTGATCTTGGAAGGCAGATGCTCCTGGCTTTTTGTTTCTGTTTTTTTTTGTTTTGTTTTTTCAACCCATGTGATTTCTGTAACCTTACTTGGTATCATTCGAGATGGCAGGGAAGAGCTTCTGCTGCCATAGACCCCACTTCACGGTTCACCATGCTTAATTCCAAACTTCACAGGAAAACTCTAAATTTCTGATCATTGGCCCATTAAAGTGTTAAAACTTGGTGTCCACAAGACCAGAAAAACCAGACTATAATTTGGTCTCAACCCTGTGTTTTGGGCCTGAGCAAGTAAACCTGATTATAGCACAGTCTCTCACCCAGGAAACAATGGTGAATTGTCAATATCACTTCTCATTTGGTTCCATATTCAAGAGGAAAATCAGAAGTCAAAAAGAAAACGAACCAGAAGATGGAGTTTATAGAGCCACCGGAAGTAAAGAATCTTTTAAATTCCACTTAAAATATAAAATATAAATGTTTTATATGAAGAAACATTCAGGATGGGTTGGGGTTTTTTTTAACAGAATGATCTGCAAGCTCTCAAAGAAATGTCTGGAATAGCCATTGCCCTTGACTACTTCTGTATTTCCCTGATTTTATCTTTTCGTCTCAATTCACTGATAGTTTTTCTTCTCATACGTTACTCCTAACCCCATATGTGCAAGGTCAGATCTCACGCCTTAAATCGGGATCCCTCTTCTCTTTTTCCCTTCTTAACCCAAAATCCTCCAAGACTTTTGAAGGCAGAAAGGCTGAAAATTTCAAAGCAATCTTTAGAAAAACAGAAGTTGGTTGGATACCAGTCTACAAATTTTAATCTCATCAAACCAGATTGCCTTGTGCCATCAGAATTATAAAAAGCTACAAAAAAAAAAAAAAATCAGTAGCTAAAAATGTTACAGTTTAGTTAGAAGAATATTTTTAATGACTTTAGACATATTAGTTAAAAAGAAAATGGGGGTGGGAGGCAATTTAACACCAGCTTTCCCTCACGCTCGGTGGCAAAGTCAAGCTGTATATCCGAGGAGCTACAGTCGCTCCAATTAATATTAAACAAAAAACCTGTGGCAACCTCACATCGAAGTCACAAATTTAAAGCCCCAGAAAGTCGCCACTGGCTGCCATCTGGTCATCGGTCCTAAACAACCTCTGTTCCTCTATAATGTGTCAGGGAATTTCAATTTTCTTATAGTTTCTCGTATTTAAATTTTGAGTTAAGATTTGAATAGGATGTACAGAAAGACTGCTCTTTCTTGGTCCTCAATGAAGGAGAATTGTGTCTGTTTCATCTGCAGCCTGGTCTTTCTTGAAAACGCAGGAGTGGTGAACCCTGCACGTCAGCCTATAGTAAGAGTAAGAGGGGCTCACAAAGCACAGAGTTGGACTCTCTTATTTATTTATTGACGAAGTCTTGCTCTGTCACACAGGCTGGAGTGCAATGACGCTACCTTGGCTCACTGTAACCACTACCTCCTGGGTTCAAGCAATTCTCCTGCCTCAGCCTCCTGAGTAGCTGGGACTACAGGTGCGTGCCACCACACCCGGCTAATTTTTCTAGTTTTAGTAGAGACAGGGTTTCCCCCTGTTAGCCAGGATGGTCTCGATCTGACCTCCTGATCTGCTCCCGCAGCCTCCTAAACTTCTGGGATTACAGGCATGAGCCACAATGCCTGGCCTGGACTCCTTTATTTTACAGATGGAGAGACTGAGGTTAGGAGAGTTTAGTGACTTGTCCGAGGCCACTCCTCTAGTTTAGGGCATTCCTGAACAACAATCCCTAACGTTCTCTTTGGTGTTGAAATGCTTTGGGGCAGGGCTCTGGACTTAGCTGTTCAGCTGTATTTACTGTATTCACCACTGTGTCACTTGATTTATCCATGCCAGAGTGGAGGCTCAGCAAATGAATGAATAATTGAAAAATGGGAATGAGATACCACCATATCTAAATACCAGATTACCAAAAAGTAAGAGCCAAACTGCCTGAGTTTTCAAACGTTCACCGAGAAATGGGGAAGAGCTTGGCATGGGCTTTGAGTCTAATTGGGGTGTCTCTTCACACCAAATACCTAGTCAGACCCTAGGATTTGGATTACAGTGCATCTGCACACATATTATGCAAAGGAACCACTGGTCTTTCACTGTGAAACAAACAAAATCCAGCATACCTCAGCTCATCAACCAAACAATATCACTGTTTATGTATTCCAGGGCCCATTCTAATGAGCCAGGGGAACCTCTCACAAACAAATTGGGTTTGTATAAGATTACACTGGTGATGGGAACACAAAAATAGGATTAAAATAAAAAACTTCCTGGCCCGATGCCATAGTGCCTATCTGTAACCCCAGCACTTTGGGAGGCCGAGGCAGGCAGATCACCTGAGGCCAGGAGTTCAAGACCAGCCCAGGCAACACGGCAAAACCCCATCTCTACAAAAAATACAAAAATTAGCCAGGTGTGGTAGCGGGTTCCTGTAATCCCAGCTGCTTGGGAGGCTGAGGTGGGAGAATCACTTGAACCCAGGAGGCAGAGATTGCAGTGGGCCAAGATCATGCCACTGCATTCTAGCCTGAGTAAGACTCTGTATCAAAAAAAAAAAAAACCACACAAAAAACAAACCCACCCCCCAAAAAGCCCTCTTCCCTCCATCTCCCTAAAACAATAAAAAGATTTTGTTCATTTGGAGGAAAAACAAAACAAAAACACTTCTTGGCAGCCAAAGGAACGTGGAGGAACACAGAACATCACTCGGCTCGGGATGACGGCACACCATCAGATTTTCAATTAGTCAACTAGGTTACAACAATCGACATTAAGATAGCACTCAGAAATAACAACAGTAAGAAAACAAACTCAAACACCTGCCACCTCCTTTTACGGAAAGCCAGCAAGGGCGAGGCGGTGGGCACCAGTCAGTACCTTCCCAGGGAACATTTCCTTTTCCTGGAAAAGCAATTCTCATACATGAAATTTGCTCTAAAAATCATCAGATGAGAAAAAGTAAAGCCTGCATGTGAATTTCCTCTAAAGCAAAAAAGCGGTGCCCCCAGACTGCTAATATTTTTCTAAGAAATTATGTTGAGCCCTTTCTCTTTCCTTTTTCACCTTCAGGAGAGGGAGAACGATTTCAGAACCCACTTAATACTGCTCAGAACTTCCTCTGATTTCAGACAGCGACAGGTACCAGGTCCTCCGTTGTGCAGATGATCTTTCCTGTCTCCAAATGTTTTGTAATGAGATGTGGTAGTTCCAGAATCTCTTTATTCCAAACAGAGCCAGGAAGTAATTTCTCAGACAGTTTAACTTTGATAGCAGGTAATTTTAATCTTATCGCAAACATCAGTCTGACATGGCCTTGTTATCTTCATTATTTTAATTACTCTTTTGAGCCACTTTTTCCCTCATTTCTTCCAGGAAGGAGTGAATAGAAATTGGCAGCTTTAATCTTATCATGCCACTAACCAGATTTTTTTTTTTTTTTTGCGCTTAATAATAACATCATTTAGCATGTACCTTAAGTAATGAAATTTGTTTGTGAAACTCTATCTTAACCAAAAACAAAGGGAAAAACTTACATTTTCTGATGGGAAGTCACCCACCTCTGTCACACTGCTGTCTGTGCTGCTCTGAACTGCTGACAGTTTCTGTTAATTTACTTTCGCTGCCCGGTTCCACTTTCCCATATGGAAAGCTGGAGTTTTGAATAACAGCAAGTAATATCTGATGTGGCAGCAACTGGCAGCTCTGACATTGAGCTTGGCTGTGGCCATTACCCAGAATGCCCCACTTCTCCTTGAGAAGCAATTACAATTTCACAGGCTGGAATTAAAATTCCCTGTGGTATGCAATAGAGCAACTCTCACTGTCAAAGTGATTTCAAGCTGCTAATCTCTTGCTGGAGGATGAGTGAAAATAGAGTTCCTCTTCATGGAAACCAAGGCCTGACAACTTTAAAACTCAGAATCTTTATTTTAATTCGCTCCAAGGTCAGACAGCACTGACCCAACAAAATGTGTTATACCACTAGATGGTGGAATATAGGGGCATGTTCACTGAAGTAGGGCTGGGAGGAGGAAGAAGTGGTGTTGGGACTGGGAATGAAAATAACAAAAAGTGGGCCCACCTCTTTATGAACCGTAAGATGAAAGAAGGAAATACGCAATGACTTGTGAGCTCTATTGTGGAGAAGGACACAGAGGATAAATGCTTTCAGAGAAGGTTCTCCAAGTTCTTTCTGGAGATCCTCTTCTCACAAATCGGAGGATACAGCCCTCACTGGGCTGGGAAGAGCACAGAGGCAGTGTGCTGTATCAGAAGGCTCAGCGCTTTGGGCATTACACCTGGGTTCACATCCTTCTCTCCACCCACTCACAGTGCAATCTCTTCCACTGAAATAGAAACTCACTGAAACTCAGCTTCCTCATCAGGAGAATGGGCTCAAATATACCTATTTTGCAGAGTTGTGATGGATCAGGTATGGAAAGTGCTCTTTTCAGTGGCCCATACATCACGGATGCTGATTAAATATCAGTTGTTATTAACAAACAGAAAGGCCTTGTCTGATCATGAGGTCCCCCAAACCTCATAACTTCTGTCTTAGCCAGCGACCATCGACAGAATTATTTACTTAATGGTTTTCAATGACTCACTTTTGAAACTTTATTTTAAAGGAACACTGGATATCTCAAATAGAAAACCTCTCTCTTGCCATATATACTTACCATTTAATACAAAGCAAAATAAGAAGCCCTAATAAATTCTACTTAGTTTTGACTGAAGAAGGCTTTGGTATTTAGTTAACAAAGAAACAACAGAAGAAACAGAACTGATTGAGAGGTCGGAGCACAACTAAGCCGAGTCTCAATTCCTACCAACCTCTACAATAGCCCACTTGTACTTCCCTTTGGAGGCCTGGTCCATTTTTATTAGCCTGCTTGTTACATTTCCTTTAGCCTCATTTTCTTCCTACATTTAAAAATAGTGAAGGATGTATACCTAGCAGAGAAGCGAGTCAACCCGAGTTTTTCTGTCACTTGACTTCCTGGACGCTGATTTGAGTTTACGAGCATAAACATATGGGTAATACTGATTTTCTTTCTTCCTGGGCAGCCCCTGTGAATGAGCATTGGTAGGAATCCAGGGATACCCCTTGTAAGGCCAGTTGCCTCACCAAGAGCACGGACGCACCCCCCCCACCCCCGCCGCCGGGAACTCAGACACACACCCCCTCCCTCGCCAGGAGCTCGGACACACCCCCCTTCACCGGGAGCCTGAAAAAAAAGCCTTGCCAGGACCTACCCAATACCATTTTGTCCCATCCGGGCCCCACTCACCTTGGGCACAACCAATCGAACGCCTCCACTCCCTATAAAACCCCATGTCTGAGAGGAGTCTGTGCGACTTCTCCAGCCCCTCCTGTCGGACCGCAGAACCTCACCCGGGAGCCTGAATAAACCCTTTGCAATGGATCTTCTTGTGTTGGCCTCAGTTTCTTCATTTTAAACTTGGCGAGAACTTAACAAACCTTACACCCCTCACTCCCGAATTTCGTGATGGCTAGGGGCACTGATGGAGCAGAGCCAGTCACTGTGCTGTCCAGGTCCTGATCTCTTTCATTTTTTCCTGAGTGCCCAGCCCCTTCATGCAGGCGTGGGCTCAGGAGCCTCAGATTCATTTTCATGTTGTTCCATGATGCCCTGGGTGATGTTTGCTCTGACAAGTTTTTCAGAGGAAAATGATGAAGCAGGTATTTTTTCTACAGCTACCCAACCACCTTGTGTGATCTTATCCTTTTCTTTTTCAATTTAATATTTTTCTTTTGTTACGAGTTTTTCTGCAGTCTTCTAGCTAAGCGCGTGTCCATTCTTAGAATGATAGCTGTTTCAACTACATTTTCAAAACTGCACTTAAAAAAAAGATCATCTATAGGTAAAAGTCCAGAGCCAGCCTTAGAGCTGGTAGCTCAGTAGTCCTGGAAAAATGAGGATTTAGAAGATGAGAAATCTCCATTTCTCCTGCAGCCTTTCTATCTGGTTTTATAGTTACTTCTTAGTGTGTCCCAACAGCACATTCTCCCAGGTTACCCACAAAGCCATGTCCCTTGGAAGCATCACCTACCCATGCTCAGTGGTAATGTCCACAATCTGATCCCAAAGTGAATCTATGGAGAGATAATTATGCAAAAGAACAGAAGTATTTATGACATTGAATAAAAATTAGGATTAAGAGGGAAGAGAGAGATTGCTGGCAAGATGGCTGAATTTGAACCGCTTCGGCCAGAGCTCCCTGCGAGAGCAATGTAGAAGGTAGGTGAGCTCCACATTTCCAACTGAGGTACCTGGGTCATCTCACTGGGACTGGTTAGATCGTGGGTGCAGCCCAAGGTGGGCGAGCCGAAGCAGGGTGGGGTATCGCCTCACCTGGTAGGCACAGGGGGTCGGGGAACTCCCTCTCCTCTTCCCAGCACTCTGGCCCAGATGCTGTGCTTTTCCCACAGTCTTCACAACCCGCAGACCAAGAGATTCCCTCTGGTGCCTAAAACACCAGCACCCCAGGTTTCCAGCACACAACTGGGCGGCGGTTTGGGAAGGCACAAAGCTAGCTGCGGTAGTTTCTCTTCGTACCCCAGCGGCATCTGGAACGCCAGTGAGACAGAACCGTTCACTCCCCTGAAAAAGAGCTGAAGCCAAGGAGCTAAGTGATCTGGCTCAGTGGGTCCCACCTCCATGAAGACCAGCAAGCTAAGATCCACTGGCTTGAAATTTTCACAGCCAGCACAGCAGTGTAAGCTCAATCTGGGATGTCTGAGCTTGGTGTGGGGAGTGGTGTCTGCCATTGCTGAGGCTCGAGTAGGTGGTTTTAATCTCTCCTGTGTAAACAGAGTTGCCGGGAAGTTTACACAGTGACCGGGCAGAGCCCATGGCAGCTGAGCAAGGCCTCTGCAGGCAGACTGTGTCACTAGACTCCCTACTCGCTGGGCAGGGTACCTCTAAAAAAAGGCAGCAGCCTGTCAGAGACTTATAAAGCCCCCGCCTTCCTGGGACAGAACACCTGGGAAAAGGGGAGTTTGTGAGTACAGCTTCAGCAGACTTAAATGTCCCTGCTCTGAAGGGAGCAGCAGATCTCCCAGCACAGAGTTTCAGCTCTGATAAGGGACCGACTGGCTCCTCAAGTGGCTCCCTGACCCCCGTGTATCCTGACAGGGAGATACCTCCCAGCAGGGGCTGACAGACACTTCATACAGGAGAGCTCTAGCTGGCATCTGGCAGGTACCCCTCTGAAATGAAGCTACCAGAGGAAGGGACAGGCAGCAATCTTTGCTGTTCTGCAGCCCCCACTGGTGATGGCCAGGCAAGCAGGGTCTGGAGTGGACCTCCAGCAAACTCCAGCAAACCTGCAGCAGAGGGGCCTGTTAGAAGGAAAACTAAAGAACAGAAAGAAATAGCTTCAACATCAACAGAAAGGACATCCACTCAGAGGCCCCATCCAAAGGTCGCCAACTTCAAAGACCACCAGTAGATAAATCCACAAAGATGAGAAGAAACCAGCACAAAAAAGGCTGAAAATTCCAAAAGCCAGAATGCCTCTTCTCCTCAAAGGGATCATGACTCCTCACCAGCAAGAGAGCAAAACTGAACAGAGAATGAGTTTGATGAAGCAGGCTTCCAAAGGTGGGTAATAACAAACTTCTCCAAGCTAAAGGAGCATGTTATAACCCAATGCAAGGAAGGTAAGAACCTTAAAAAAAGGTTAGATGAAATGCAAACTAGAATAACCAGCATAAAGAAGAACAAAAACAGCCTGATAAAGCTGAAAAACATGCATGAGAACTTTGTGAAGCATACACAAGTTTCAATAGCCGAAACAATCAAGAAGAAAGGATATCAGAGATTGAAGATCAACTCAATGAAATAAAGTGAGAAAACAAGATTAGAGACAAGAGAGTGAGCCTCCAAGAAATATGGGATTATGTGCAAAGACCTAATCTACGTTTGATTGGTGTACCTGATAGTGATGGGGAGAATGAAACCAAGTTGAAAAACACTCTTCAGGATATTATCCAGTAGAACTTCCCCAACCAACAAGTCAGGCCAACATTCAAATTCAGGAAATACAGAGAACACCACAAAGATATTCCTTGAGAAGAGCAACCCCAAGACACATAATCGTCAGATTCACCAGGGTTGAAATGAAGGAAAAATGTTAAGGGTAGCCAGAGAGAAAGATCAGGTTACCCACAAATGAAGCCTATCAGACTCACAGCAGATCTCTCATCAGAAACCCTATAAGCCAGAAGAGAGTGGGGGCCAATATTCAACATCCTTAAAGAAAAGAACTTTGAACCTAGAATTTCATATCCAGCCAAGCTAAGCTTCATAAGCAAAGGGGAAAGAAAATCCTTTATGGACAAGCAATTGCTGAGACATTTCATCACAACCAGGCCTGCCTTACAAGAAATCCTGAAAGAAGCACTAAACTTGGAAAGGAACAACCAGTACCAGCCACTCCAAAAACATATCAAATGGTAAAGACCATCGACACAATGAAAAAAATGCGTCAACTAATGGGCGAAACATCCAGCTAGCATCAAAATAGCAGGATCAAATTCACACATAACAATATTAACCTAAATGTAAATGGGCTAAATGTCCCAATCAAAAGGCACAGACTGGCAAATTGGATAAAGAGTCAAGATCCATTGGTGTCCGCTGTATTCAGGAGACCCATCTCACGCGCAAACACACACAAGCACTCAAAATAAAGGGATGGAGAAAGATTTACCAAGCAAATGGAAAACAAAAAACAAAACAAAATTAAAAAAAAACAGAGGTCACAATCCTAGTCTCTGATCAAAAGAGACAAAGAAGGGCATTACATAATGGTAAAGAGATTAATGCAACAAGAAGAGCTAACTATCCTAACTATATATGCACCCAATACAGGGGCACCCAGACACAAAAAGCAAGTTCTTAAAGACCTACAAAGAAACTTGGACTCCCACACAATAATAGTGGAGATTTTAATACCCCACTGTCGATACTAAATCAACAAGACAGAAAATTAACAAGGATATCCAGGACTTGAACTCAGATCTAGAACCAAGCGGACCTAATAGACATCTACAGAAATCTCCACCCCAAATCCAAAGAATATACATGCTTCTCAGCACTACATCGCACTTACTCTAAAATTGACCACAAAATTGGAAGGAAAACACTCCTCAGCAAATGCAAAAGAATGGAAATCATAACAAACAGTCTCTCAGGCCACAGTGCATTCCACTTAGAACTTGGGATTAAGAAACTCACTCAAAACTGCACAACTACATGGAAACTGAACAGCCTGCTCCTGAATGACTACTGGATAAATAATGAAATGAAGGCAGAAATAAAGATGTTCTTTGAAACCAGTGAGAACAAAGACACAATGTACCAGAATCTCTGAGACACATTTAAAGTAGTGTGTAGAGGGAAATTTATAGCCCTAAATGCCCACAAGAGAAATGAGGAAAGACCCAAAATTGACACCTTAATGTCACAATTAAAAGAACTAGAGGAGCAAGATCAAACAAACTCAAAAGCTAGCAGAAGACAAGAAATACTAAGATCAGAGCAGAACTGAAGGAGATAGGGACACAAAAACCCTTCAAAAAATTAGTAAATCCAGGAGCTGGTTTTCTGAAAAGATCAACAAAATAGACCACTAGCCAGACTAATAAAGAATAAAAGAGAGAAGAATCGAATAGATGCAATAAAAAAAAAATGGTAAAGAGGATATCACCACCAATCCCACAGAAACACAAACTACCATCAGAGAATACTGCAAACACTTCCATGCAAATAAACCAGAAAATCTAGAAGAAATGGATAAATTCTCGGACACTTATATCCTCCCAAGATTAAACCAGAAAGAAGTCGAATCCCTGAATAGACCAACAACAAGGTCTGAAAATGAGCAGCAATTAATAGTCTACCAACCAAAAAAAGTCCAGCCCCTGATGGGTGTACAGCTAAATTCTACCAGGGGTACAAAGAGGAGCTGGTACCATTCCTTCTGAAACTATTCCAAACATAGAAAAAGAGGGAATCCTCCCTAACTCATTTTATGAGTCCAACATCATCCTGATATCAAAACCCATCAGAGACACAACTAAAAAAGAAAATTTCAGGCCAATATCTGTGATGAACATCAATGTGAAAATCCTCAACAAAAAAAAACGCAAACCAGTTAGAATGGTGGTCACTATAAAATCAGAAGACAACAGATGCTGGAGAGGATGTGGAGAAATACAAACGCTTTTATACTGTTGGTAGGAGTGTAAGTTAGTTCAACCATTGCGGAACACAGTGTGGCAATTCCTCAGGGATCTACAACTAGAAATACCATTTGACCCAGCAATCCCATTACTGGGTATATACCAAAAGGATTATAAATCATTCTATGATAAAAACAAATCGACACATATGTTTATTGCAGCACTGTTTACAATAGCAAAAGCTTGGAACCCACCCAAATGCCCATTGATGATAGACCAGATAAAGAAAATGTGGCACATATACACCATGGAATACTATGCAGCCGTAAAAAAGGATGAGTTCGTGTCCTTTGCAGGGACATGGATAAAGCTGGAAACCATCATTCTCAACAGACTGACACAGGAACAAAAAACTAAACACTGCATGTTCTTACTCATAAATGGGTGTTGAATAATGAGAACATATAGACACAGAGAGGAGAACATTATATACCAGGGCCTACGTGGGGATGGAGGGATAGGGGAGGGATAGCATTAGGAGAAATACCTAATGTAGATGACAGGGTGACGGATGCAGCAAACCACCATTGCACATGTATACTATGTAACAAACCTGTACGTTTTGCACATGTACTCCAGAACTTTATATAAATATATATCTAAAATACTGGCAAACCAAATCCAACAGCACATCAAAAAGCTTATCCATCATGATTAAGTCGGTTTCATCTCTGGGGTGACAGGCTGGTTCAACATACATGAATCAATAAACATAACCCATCACATAAACAAAACCAAAGATTTTCAGAGGAAAAGAACCACATGATTTCAGACAAACAGAACCACATGATTTTCTTAATAGATGCACAGAAGGCCTTCAACAAAATTCAACAGCCCTTTAAGCTAAAAACTCTCAATAAACTAAGTATTGATGGAACATATCTCAAAATAATAAGAGTTATTTATGACAAACCCACAGCCAATATCATAGTAAATGGATAAAAACTGGAAGCATTTACCTTGAAAACCAGCACAAGACAAGGATGCCCTCTCTCACCACTCCTCTTCAACACAGTATTGGAAGTTCTGGCCAGGGCAGTCAGTCAAGAAAAAAAAATAAAGGGTATTCAATTAGGAAAGGAGGAAGTCAAACTGTCTCCATTTGCAGACGACATGATTGTATATTTAGAAAACCCCATTGTCTCAGCCCAAAATCTCTTTAAGCGGATACGCAAAACTTCAGCAGTCTCAGGATAAAAAATCAATGTGCAAAAAATCACAAGCATTCCTATACACCAATAACAGACAAACAGAGAGCCAAATCATGAGTGAACTCCCATTCACAATTGCTACAAAGAGAATCAAATACCTAGGAATAGAATTAACAAGGGATGTTGTGGGTAACCCCCAACATGGGCACCAAGGAAGGAGAGCTGTGCAAACCCAGGCACAATTAGTGCCTGAAGAGTATCTTAGTTTATAGTGTTATTACTCAGCTATTTCCTTTATATAATCTATGCAATCATATAACTTACTGCTTAATATATCTAGCTTATATAAACATACTTAGTACTTACATCTAGCATACTTAGTTTCATATAATCTTTCTATGTGGTTGTATAAATATTGTAATCTATATAACCATATGGATATTCTATATAATCATGTGGGTATTGTAGTCGGAGCTGTACTGACACATTTAGTGCTGATTTATATAATCCTTCTATATAACCATATAGTAGTTTGTAGTATGAGGAATGCCTAGAGCAGTCACAGAACAGAAGCAGTACATGGGAAAACAGCCAGACCAGGGCAAGAATCAAAGACCCAGATGGCGGCATCCCTGCCTGAAAGGGCATACGCTATATGGCAGGCTTGGAGCAACAGCCTCTCCTCCTGAAAGAAGAGTTGTAGTACCTTTCATCCAGTTCCTATGGAAAGCAGGACTCAGGCCTGAGATTCTGCAAATAACCGAGAAAGAAGAAACCCTCTGGTGTGACTGGGTCACAGCGGCTGTACACCCTGTCAGTCTTTTTTCACTTCTGCACTAGCTCAAATCATCCTCCCATAAATATCTTGGAGAAGAGCACAAGTCTGTCAGCTCCCACTGCATTGGTTTACAGCATCTTTCTATAAGAATCCTTTGAAGTCTCCAGCCCCCAGATAAGAAGTGTTGCACATGACACCTGTTGCACACAGCCCACCTCCTTGCCTCTGTGACCTAATGGGGGTGGACCCCTTTTCTGTACATGACCCTCTACTACTGTGCACAGCACAGCCCCCTAGCGTGCATGGCCCACCTCTTTGCCCAGGTGACATAATGGGGTGGCCTCCTCACTTGTTACATGATTATGTATGCCCTA
The DNA here is from genome assembly GCF_030222135.1 of Aotus nancymaae. Taxonomy (NCBI): domain Eukaryota; kingdom Metazoa; phylum Chordata; class Mammalia; order Primates; family Aotidae; genus Aotus; species Aotus nancymaae. Next base: position 18,015,418 of record NW_026988465.1, read on the forward strand.
TCACTAAGCCTATAGATGATGGCCTCACTTACAACCCTTCCCCCTGCTTGTACCTAATAAATACAGATGCTTCTGGACATTCCGGGCCTCACCAGTCTCTGCTCATAGGTGGCGTGGCCCCCTGAGTCCAGCTGCTCCTCTCCAGGTCTTCAGTGTCCTGTCTCTCTGCTTCTCAGATCCTGCACCTCAGCACAGCATAAGGGACACCCCACGACCCTGTGGGGCCAACAGCCCTCCAGGATGTGAAGGAGCTCTTCAAGGAGAACTGAAAAGCACTGCTCAAGGAAATAAGAGAGGACACAAACAGATGGAGAAATATTTCAAGCTCATGGTTAGGAAAAATCAGTATCGTGAAAATGGTCATACCACCAAAAGTAATTTATAGATTTAAAGCTATCCCCATCAAGCTACCATTGACTTTCTTCACAGAATTGGAAAAAACCACCTTAAATTTCATATGGAACAAAAAAGAGCCTGCATAGCCAAGACAGTCCTAATAAAAAAACAAAAACCAAAAACAAAAAACTAAAAGCAAAGCTGGAGGCACCATGCTACCTGACTCCAAACTATACTACAAGCAACAGTAATCAAAACAGCATGGTACTAGTACCAAAACAGAGATATAGACCAATGGAACAGCACAGAGGCCTCAGAAATAACACCACACATCTACAACCACCTGATCTTTGACAAACCTGATAAAAACAAGCAATGGGGAAAAGATTCCCTATTTAATAAATGCTGTTGGGAAAACTGGCTAGCCATATGCAGAAAGCTGAAACTGGATCCCTTCTTTACACCTTGTACAAAAATTAACTCTAGATGGATTAAAAATTTAAGTGTGAGACCTAACACCATAAAAACCCTAGAAGAAAACCTAGGCATTACCATCCAGGACATAAGCATGGGCAAGGACTTCATGACTAAAACACCAAAAGCAATGGCAACGAAGGCAAAAGAGACAAGTGGGACCTAATTAAACTTAAGAGCTTCTGCACAGCAAAAGAAACTAACAATAGAGTGAATCAGCAACCAACAGAATGGGAAAAAATTTTTGCAATCTACCCATCTGACAAAGGGCTAATATCAAGAATCTACAAACAACTTAAATTTATAAGAAAAAACCAAACAACCCGATCAAAACCTGGGTGAAGGATATGAACAAACATTTCTCAAAAGAAGACATTTACATGGCCAACAAATATGTGAAAAATAAGCCCATCATCATCGGTCATTAGAGAAATGGAAATCAAAACCACATTGAGATACCGTCTCATGCCAGTTAGAATGGCAATTATTAAAAAGTCGGGAGACAACAGATGCTGGAGAGGATGTGGAGAAATACAAACGCTTTTATCCTGTTGGTAGGAGTGTAAATTACTTCAACCATTGTAGAAGACAGTGTGGCGATTCCTCAAGGACCTAGAGATAGAAATACCATTTGATCCAGTAATCCCATTACTGGGTATATATTGAAAGAATCATAAATCATTCTATTATAAAGACATGGGCACACATATTTTTATTGCAGCACTGTTCAAATAGCAAAGACTTGGAACCAACCCAAATGCCCATCAGTGATAGACTGGATAAAGAAAATGTGGCACAGATATACCATGGAATACTATGCAGCCATAAGAAAGAATGAGTTCATGTCCTTTGCAGCAACATGGATAAAGCAGGAAACCATCATTCTCAGCAGACTGACACAGGAACAGAAAACCAAACACCACATGTTCTCACTCAAGTTGGTGTTGAACAATGGGAACACATGGACACAGGGAGGGGAACATCACACATTGGGGCTTGTTGGGGGCTGGGAGATGGGAAGGAATAGCAGGGGGTTGGGGGACTAGGGGAGGGCTAGCATTAGGAGAAATACGTAATGTAGACGACAGGTTGATGGATGCAGCAAATCACCATGGCACATGTGTACCCATGTAATGAACCTGCCCATTCTGTACATGTACCCCAGAAGCTAAAGTATAACAATAAAAAAAAAAAAGAAGAGGGAAAAGATAGTAAAGTTGTCCTGCAAGAAATTAACACAAAGACAAGGAGATTCCTGAGATTTAGTAATAGATGGAACGCAATTGGATTCATCTTTTACATAGAACTGCCTCTTAATATTAGGCAGTGTCTCGAACTAGTGATTTTGAGACCCTGTCTTAGTATTCGGCAGTGTTTTCGGCTAGTGATTTTGATGTGTACAGGGGTAGGACCTCTATTCTTCAGACTTTTTCTTGGCTGACTTTGTATCAAGACATTTCTACACACAGAACTTAGGAGCGAGCCTATTTGTGTTGGAGAAGGCAATTATACCACCCCTTTTCCATGAGCTAACAGATATATTTGTTAAGTGGAATAATGGTGTCAATTATGATTTATAATGTATTAAAATTTAGTCTGATTCTGTGGATTTAATGTAATTAAACTTCTACCTTGGAAGTGGAATCATAGCCAGGCCGGTCAATTTTTCCTAAGAACTCTACATCTGAGTTCATACAGTCACATAAAAAATGTCTGTCCAACAAATCGAAGAAGCTAACTGTGGGTAAAATGCTGTGAACACTTATAAAACAGTGTCCTATAAACATGAGGGGACATTTGTTACATTTGTTTTGTGTTCATACGTGATTTCTATTGGTCATGGAGACAAGGGCTAAGAGCAGACAAGCATCTCACCTTGTAGGTGACAGACCTCACACTGTCTCCCTCCCACTGCTTTCCTCCTAATGGCTAGAATTCTACCTTTTATCTTTAAATTGAGATGAAATTTGTAGAACATAAACAGCCATTTTAAAGCGAACATTGCAGCAGCATTCAGTAAATCCACAATGCTGTGCAACAGTTACCTCTATCTATATCCAAAACAGTTTTTTGGTTTTTTTTGAGATGGAGTCTCATTCTGTTGCCCAGGCTGGAGTGCAGTGATGTAACCTCAGCTCACTGTAACCTCCTTCTCCCAGGTTCAAGCAATTCTCCTGCCTCAGCCTCCCAAGTAGCTGGGGTTACAAGCGTGCACCACCACACCCAGTTAATTTTTGTATTTTTAGTAGAGACAGGGTTTCACCACATTGGCCAGGCTGGTCTTGAACTCCTGACCTCAGGTGATCCACCTGCCCTGGCCTCCCAAAGTGCTGGGATTACAGGTGTGAGCCACCGCACCCGGCCCTAGTTCCAAAACTTTTTTATCACCTGAGACAGGAATTAAACAATATTTATTCCCCCAATCCCAGCCTCTGGTAACCTCTATTCCACCTTCTGTATCTATGAATTTTCTCATTCTAGATACCCCATATAAGTGGACTCATATAACATATGTCCTTTTGTGTCCAGCTTATTTCACTCAGTAGAGTGTTTTCAAGGTTCATCCGTGTTGCAGTACGTATCAGAACTTGATCTTTATGACGTATGTCTAGACCACCTTTTGTGTATCCATTTACCTGCTGACGGACATTTGGGCTGTTTCTACCTTTTGGCTGTTGGGAACAGTGTCGATAAGAAGAAGGTGTGTGTGTCTGTGTTTGAGTAGCTGCTTTCAGTTCTCTGGGATGTATGACTAGGAGTGGAATTCCTGGGGCGTGTGGCAATTGTATGTTTAACTTTCTGAGGAAACTCCAAACTGTTTTCCTCAAAGTTCACCTCTAATGACTCATTCTGTTGGACTATGCATCTCCAGTTCCTTAGATCCTTTTAAAAATTAGTCATAAAAATGTTCAAACTTATCCAAAAGTTGAGACTACAACAGGCCCCATGCACCCACCACTCGTCTGCATCAGCCATCAGCTTTCTCCCACGCCTGTTTCATCTATTTTCCCATCCACTGCCCCATTTCTTAATTTCTGCTGAAGAATTTCAAAGCAAATACCGGATATCCTATAATTTCTTCCCCCAAAACTTAAGAATACAATTAAAATGGGGAGCAGCATCTTCACAAACGCTTTAGTGAAATTAACACTAATTAACTTCATTTTTTTTGAGACAGAGTCTTGCTCTTGTTACCCAGGCTGGAGTGCTGTGGCAAGATCTTGGCTCACTGCAACCTCCACCTTCTGGGTTCGAGCGATTCTCCTGCCTCAGCCTCCTGAGTAGCTGCGATTACAGGCGCCCACCACCACGCCCAGCTAATTTTTTGTATTTTTAGTAGAGACAGGGTTTTACCATGTTGGCTGGGCTGGTCTCAAACTCCTGACCTCAGGTGATTCACCCACCTTGGCCTCCCAAAGTATTGGGATTATAGGCATGAGCCACTGTACCCAGCCCTAATTAACTTCTTAATATTAGTCAATATATAGTCTATATTTACATTTCCCCACGAGTCTTAAAATACTGTCTTGCCTTTGATTTGTTGGAATCAGGATCCAAACCAGGTCCATTGTATTTGATTAATTTATCTCTGGAGTGTCCTTTACGTTGGTTTTAATCTTTTTGTTCCTTATCTATGCTACTGATTTATGAAAGAAACCAGGTCAGGGATCTTAGAGAATGTCTCCCACTCTGAAACTGGCCAATGTCTTTCCTGTAGTGATGTTTATATACTCTTTTAAAGCAAACATTTTGTTTCTGCAATAGAAATACAGTCAGGTCCTGTGGCTGCCACTCTCAAGCTTTAATCCCAACCACAAGAATCACCAGAGACACTTTTTCAAAAATGCAGATCCCTAGCCTTTGCGGCCCTCACTCTCAGCCTCCCCTCCCCACCCCAGGGAGTCTGACTGGGAAGTTCTACGTTGTAGCCCAGAAATCTGCATCTTCAGCAAGCTTTTCAGGCAAAGTGGATGCAGGTGGTCCCTAATTGCAAGGCGGAAGGAACAATCTTCAGGTTAAGCAATCAGGGGTCCACCAACTCTGGGATGAAGCCCCCTTTGGGAGGAAGTCACTACATAAAGCCCACTCTTAAATAGGGAGTCATGCTCCGCCTGCCTGAGAGTGGATATACAAGCGGACTTCAAAAAGTTCATGGAAAAACTGAATTAAGATAAAAATCAAAAATACACACTCGCTATAAGTTCCATCAATTCAACACACTTTTGTAAGCAGCAATACCAGCCATTTAGTTTTCTTAGTCAATGCAGTCATTTTTATATGATCAACTGAAAAAAAATGGGTGCCCCATAAAGATGTTTTCAAGATAAGACAACAAAAAGAGGTTGGAAGGAGCCACTTCAGGACTAGAAGGTGACCGCCTAATGATTTCCCATAAATTCTCCGGGAACTGCCTTTGATAATGAGAGGCACGAGCAGCAGCATGGTCAGGTGAACAAGGGCTCTCCAGTGAAGCTCTTCTGGGTGTCCTGCTAAAGCTTTGGCTAACTTTCTCAAAACACTCTCATAATAAGCAATGTTATCTTTCGTTGGCTCTCCAGAAATTCAACAAGCAAAACACCTTGAACATCCAAAAAACTGTTGCCACGACCTTTGCTCTCGAGCAGTCTAGCTTTACTGTGATGGGACCACTTCCACCTCTTTGGGTTATAATCTAGTACTACCTCATTTTGCTGCTCAAATTGTTCCAGCTTCCGCCACTGGGAGATTTTTCAGGTGATTGTGTTTCTTTAATATATATCATCAATGTGGTAAATTTGTGGTTTTGATCCCCTTACTTTCTGGCACAAGATACTCCAGGCATATCCTAGAATCAGCCATTTCTCCAGGGAACCCTGGTTCTTTTCATTAGACAATGCTATTAAAAACCAAGATCTGGGGGCCAGGTATGCTTGTCGCCATTAAGGTGTCATTGTTTTAGATCCTGTCGGCTCACAAAGCAAGAAAATGTATGTTTATACTAAATCGTATATATACATATTTCTATAAACATTTCTATATGCAACCATCTGTATCTGTATTAAGCTAAACACGAGTTTATATTAAGGTCTCCAACTCTAAGTTATTACCATATGTATCCTTCTAGCCACCTCCTCTGTAAATTCCCACTCAAACACCGAGACACCTCACTCCCACCATCTGCTATTCATTTAGTTAATTGTTCGGTTCCGTATGTATGTACAGTGGTATCGGAATTGCTCACCTGTAACTCTGTGGAAAGCAACTTTCTTGATTAGAGTACAGCTCTTTCGTACAGTTCCTTTCGCCTTTAATCTTACAGTTTCCACTCATTTCCAAAGTTAGGTTCGCACCTTACTCTGCCACGCCCCTCAGTGAAATTGTTTTATACATTTGGATGCTTTTGCCACATTTTGCATTCCATCCTGACCTCCAAAATGATTCTTAAACTTTGCATATATTAAGGTTTATTCTTTGCGTTGTATGTTTTTATGAGTTTTTAACAGATGTTCAATGTCTTATACTCACCATTACAGTATCATACAGAATAGTTTCATTGCCCTTAAAAAAAAAAAAATCCTGTGCTTCATCTATTCAGCTCTTGTGCCCATTTTCTGGATCCCTGGGATCTATGGATCTATTTATCATCTCTCTAACTTTGTCTTTTCTAAAATGTCATGGAGGTGGAATCATGTAATCTGTAGCCTTTTGGGACTGGCTTCTTGCACTTAGCAACATGCAGTTCAGATTCATCCACATCTTGTGGTAGATTGATAGCTTTTTATTATTATTTAATTTTTTTATTATTTTTTTTAGATGGAGTTTCACTCTGTCACCCAGGCTGGAGTGCACTGGCACCATCTTGGCTCACCACAACCTCCACCTCCTGGGTTCAAATGATTCTCCTGCCACAGCTTCCCAAATAGCTGGGATTACAAGCGTGCACCTACCATGGCCGGCTAATTTTTGTATTTTTAGAAGAGACGGGGTTTCACCATGTTGGTCAGGCTGGTCTTGAACTCCTGACCTTGCGATCTGTGCACCTCAGCCTCCCAAAATGCTGGGATTAGGCCCCCTTTTTAAAAAAAATATTTGAATAATATTCCGCGATATGGACATATCACACCTTACTCAGCTATTAAAGAACATTTTGGCGGCTTCTAGATTTTGGTATTTATGTATAATATTTCTTATATATTTTATTGCATTTTAGGTTCTGGGGTACATGTAAAGAACATGCAGGATTGTTGCACAGGTATATACATGGCAATGTGGTTTGCTGCCTCCAACCCCATCACCTATATCTGACATTTCTCCCTATGTTATCCCTCCCTAACTCCCTACCACTCACTGTCCCTCCCCTAGTCCCCCCTACAGACCTCAGTGTGTGATGCTCCCCTCCCTGTGTCCATGTGTTCTCATTGTTCAACACCCACCTATGAGTGAGAATATGCGGTGTTTGATTTTCTGTTCTTGTGTCAGTTTGCTGAGAATGATGGTTTCCAGGTTCACCCATGTCCCTACAAAGGACACGAACTCATTGTTTTTTTATGGCTGCATAGTATTCCATGGTGTATATGTGCCACATTTTCCCTGTCCAGTCTATCATCGATGGGCATTTGGGCTGGTTCCAGGTCTTTGCTATTATAAACTGTGCTGGAATGAACATTCGTGTGCATGTGTCCTTATAATAGAACGATTTATAATCTTTTGGATATACATCCATTAATGGGATTGCTGGGTCAAATGGAATTTCTATTTCTAGGTCCTTGAGGAATCACCACACTGTCTTCCACAATAGTTGAACTAATTTACACTCCCACCAACAGTGTAAAAGGGTTCCTATTTCTCCACATCCTCTCCAGCATCTGTTGTCTCCAGATTTTTTAATGATTGCCATTCTAACTGGCGTGAGATGGTATCTCAATGTGGTTTTGGTTTGCATTTCTCTAATGACCAGTGATGATGAGCATTTTTTCATATGTTTGTTGGTCTCATATATGTCTTCTTTTGAAAAGTGCCTGTTCATATCCTTTGCCCACTTTTGAATGGGTTTTTTTTCTTGTAAATCTGTTTTAGTTCTTTGTAAATTTTGGATATAAGTCCCCTGTCAGATGGATAGTTTGCAAAAATTTTTTCCCATTCTGTTGGTTGCCAGCTCACTCTAATGATTGTTTCTTTTGCTGTGCAGAACCCCTGGAGTCTAATTAGATCCCATTTGTCTATTCTGTCTTTTGTTGCCAATGCTTTTGGTGTTTTAGTCATGAAGTCCTTGCCTATGCCTATGTCCTGAATGGTTTTGCCTAGGTTTTCTTCTAGGGTTTTTATGGTGTTAGGTCTTATGTTTAAGTCTTTAATCCATCTGGACGTAATTTTAGTGTAAGGTGCGGAGATCCACTGTGCCGGCTGAAACAGCCATGCTGGAGACTCGTGGTGCTTTCCACCCAGGAATCTCCTGGTCTGTGGGCAGTAAAAATTCGTTTGGAAATGCGGCGATCACTCACCCTCTGTGTTTTCACTGGGAACTGCACTCCAGAGCTGTTCCTATTCAGCCATCTTGGATCCTCTCCCCTATGTATAATATTTCTATAAACATCTGTGTACAGGTTTTGCATAGATTTAAGTTTCCAGCTCATTTGGGTAAGCACCAAATACCAGTAAGTGTGATTGTGGGATCATACAGTAAATGTCTGTTGATGACTGGCAGGATCATACAGTAAAGTCTGTTTAGTTTTGTAAGAAACTGACAACTGTCTTCTAAAGGGGCTGAGCCATTTTGTATTTCCACAAACAATGAAAGAGTTACTGTTCTGCGGCCTCACCAGCAGTTGGTATTATTAGTTATTTTGGATTCTATTTCTTCTTATAACTGTACATTGGTATCTCATTATTGTTTTAATACATTTTCTTTTAAAGGGAAACAATACAGAATTGTTTTCTATTTCATAGAGCACACAATAGTGTATGAGCTCTGGAAACTGAATTAATATGAATGTGACTGGCTGGGTGCGGTGACTCATGCCTGTAATGTCAGTACTTTGGGAGGACAAGGCTGGCAGATCACTTCAGGTCAGAAGTTCAAGACCAGCCTGGCCAACATAGTGAAACCTTGTTTCCACTAAAAATACAAAAATTAGCCAGGCATGGTGGCATGCACCTGTAATCCCAGCTACTCAGGAGGTTGAGGCAGGAGAATCACTTGAACCTGGGAGGTAGAGGTTGCAGTGAGCTGAGATCATTCCACTGCACTCCAGTCTGGGTGACAGAGAGAGACTCCGTCTCACAAAACAAACAAACAAACAAATATGAACATGACCCCCTCCCACCACCACATGGCCTTACCTCCCTGACATCTCACACCTTTAAGTGGCACAAAGAGAGGGGGCTCTTATAGCTAAGGAAAACTTACTATCGAAATGGTCTGGAATGTGGCATACCTTTACTATAAAAATGTCTGAGGACATTTTATTCATAATAATCAGAGTAACCAATGGTAGAAAATAGTCATATCTCACAGTTCACACCAGACTCACAAAAGCACCTCAGTGGCTCCTTCAGCCTGTCTAGATAGCAATTTCCATTACAAGTGTCTTATGCTGTGACAAACAATGAATTGTGAGGACAGATAATGGAAAACACTGAACCACTCTTCAGACAGCTGGTGTTCCCCCAGCCCTACACAGTTTTCTCCAGAGTGTGCATACGTTGAGAAAGTACAGTACAAATTGTTCTATCACCTGCACACTGAGTGAAAGATACAAGAATCAAAAAAGAAGGAAACAGAACACAAAGTCTAAAAGCAATAACACTATCTATCAAAATCCACATATTCAAACAAAGAAGTTTGTAGAAGTTCCTTTAACAAGCCACCAGTTACTTAGGTGACAACACTGACTTGCTCTCCTTCCCTTTACATTTAAAAGGAAGGAGGGGGTCCCCGGGCAAGATGGCCAAGTAGGAATAGCTCTGGTGCACAGCTCCCAGTGAGATCGACGCACAAGGCGGGTGATTCCCACATTTCCCACTAAGGTACCTGGTTCATCTCACTGGGACTGGTTGGACAGTAGGTGCAGCCCAAGGAGGGCTAGCTGAAGCAGGGTGGGGTGTCGCCTCACCTGGGAAGTACAAGGGGACAGGAAACTCCCTTTCCTCACTAAGGGAAGCCATTAGAGATGTTTTCTGCACTCAGGCCCAGATACTGTGCTTTTCCCATGGTCTTCACAACCTGCACACCAGGAGATTCCCTCTGATAGCTCTATAACCACCAGGGCCCTTGGTTTCCAGCACAAAACTGGGCAGCTGTTTAGGCAGAAACTGAGCTAGCCACAGCAGTTTTTTTTTTTCCATACCCCAGTGGTGCCTGGAATGCCAACGAGACAGAACCATTCACTCCCCTGGAAAGGGGGCCAAAGCCAGGGAGCCAAGTGGTCTGGCTCGGCATGTCCCACCCCCACTGGGACCAGCAAGCTAAAATCCACTGGCTTGAAATTCTTGCAGCCAGCACGGCAGTCTGAGCTCCACCCAACAGGTTCAAGCTCAGTGAGGGGAGGGCATCCACCATTGCTGAGGCTCCAGTAGGCAGTTTCAACCCCACAATGTAAACAGAGCTGATGGGAAATCTGAACTGGGCAGAGCCCAATACAACTTAGCAGCCGCAGGCACTATCTTACTAGATGTCCTCGCTGGGCAGGGCATCTCTGAAAAAAGGCAGCAGCCTGATAGGGACTACCCATCAGGGACTTATCAATAAAGCCCCCACCTTCCTGGGACAGAACGCCTGGGAAAAGGGGCGGTAGTAGGTACAGCTTCAGCAGACCCAAACATCCCTGCCTGGCAGCTCTGAAGAGAGCAGGGGATTTTCCAAAACAGCATTTGAGCTCTAATAATGGACAGACTGCATCCACAAGTGGCTCCCTGATTTCCTATGTATCCTGTCTGGGAGACACCTCTCAGTAAGGGCCAACAGGCACCTCATACCAGACAGCTCTGGCTGGCATCTGGCAGGAACCCTTCTGGGATGAAGCTACCAGAGGAAGGAAGAGGCAGCAATCCTTGCTGTTCTGCAGCCTCTGCTGGTGATTCCCAGGCAAGCAGGGTCTAAAGTGGACCTCCAGCAAACTTCAGCAGACCTGCAGCAGAGAGGCCTGTTAGAAGGAAAACTAACAAAGAAATAGTTTCAACATCAACAAAAAGGATGTCCACTCAGAGACCCATCCAAAAGTCACCGACCTCAAAGACCAAAGGAAAATAAATCCACAAAAATGGGAAGAAACCATTGCAAAAAGGCTGAAAACTCCAAAACCTAGAATACCTCTTCTTGTCCAAGGGATCACAACTGCTCACCAGCAAGGGAACCAAACTGGATGGAGAATGAGTTTGACAAATTGACAGAAGCAGGCTTCAGAAGGTGGGTAATAACAAACTTCTCAGAGCTAAAGGAGCATATTCTAACCCAATGCAAGGAAACTGAGAACCTTGAAAAAATGTTAGATGAAATGCTAACTAGAAAAACCAGGGAGAAGATCCAAGATGGCCGATTAGGAGCAGCTCAGGATTGCAGCTCCCAGTGAAAGCGCAGAGGATGAGTGGATGCTGCATTTCCAGATGGATTTTTATTGCCCACAGACCAGGAGATTCCCAGGCGGAGGAGCCCCATGGGTCGCCAGCGTGGCTGTTTTGCCAGCGCCCCAGCACACCGGTTCTCTGTACAAAATACACTGATCTGGGTGCTCTTTTAGCTGGTGATTGGAGCTCCAGGAAGGCAGAGTCACCCATTCATCTGATTAAAAAGGGGACTGAAACAAGGATCCAGGCCAGGAGATTCCTGGACAAAAAAGCACCACAAATCTCAGCACCGCTGTTTCAGCTGGCACAGTGGGTCACTGCACAGGAAATCACACAGATCCCAGCACCTTTTCAACAGGTGACTGGAACACCTGGGAGAGAGTTGGCCATTAAACTAAAAAAAAAAAAGCTCTGAGGCAGGGAGCCAGGTGATCAGGCTCAGCTGGTCCCACCCCCACAAAAAAAAAAAACAAAAAACAGCAATTGGAAATGCTCTGGGTTGAGAGTTTCACAGCAAGCACAGCTGAACCCAGGATGGTCCAGCTCTGTAGGGGAGGGGCGTCCACCATTACTGAGGCACTCCACCACTACAGAGGTAGTCCACCATTGCTGAGACAGCCCGCTGTTGCCGAGGCAATCCGCCATTACAGAGAGAGTCCACCATTATAGAGGTGGGCCACCATTGCTGAGGCAGTTCTAACTACACCCATATAAACAGGACTGCAGGGAAGTTCACATGGCAGCTGGGTGGAGCCCACAGCAGCTCAGCAAAGCCTCTGCAGGCAGACAGTGACTAGGCTGCCTCCTTGCTGGGCAGGGCAGCCCTGAAAAATGGCAGCAGCACAATGGAAACTCATAAATAAAGCCCTAACTCCCCGGGACAGAACACCTGGGGAAAAAAAGGGGGTTTATGAGCTCTGCTGCAGCAGACTTAAACATACCTGCCCAGCGGCTCTGAATGAACAATGGACCTCACAACTCAGCACTTGAGCTCCTATAAAGGACAGACTGTCTCCTCAAGCAACTCCCTGACTCCCGTATATCCAAAGAGTCACCTCATAAAGGAGAGCTCAGACTGACATCTGGCGGGTATCCTTCTGGGACAAAAATAGCAGAAGAACAAACTAGCAGCAACCCTTACTGTTCTGCAGCCGCTGCAGGTGATCCCCAGGCAAGCAGGGCCTGGAGTGGACCTCAGCAGTCCTACAGCAGAGAGGCCAGACTGTTAGAAGGAAAACTAAGAAACAGAAATAACTTCATCATCAACAAACTGTACATCCACTCAGAGACCCAATCTGAAAGTCAGCAACTACAAAGATGGGAAGAAACCAGCACAAAAAGGATGAAAACACCTGAAACCAGAACACCTCTCCTCCTACAAGGGATTACAACTCCTCACCAGCAAGGGAACGAGGCTGGATGGAGAATGAGTGTGATGAAATGACAGAATCAGGCTTCAGAAGGTGGGTAATAAGAAACTTCTGTGAGCTAAAAGAACATGTTCAGACCCAATGCAAAGAAACTAAGAACCCTGAAAAAAGATTTGATGAAATGCTAACGAGAATGGACAACTTAGAGAGGAATATAAGTGAATTGATGGAGCTGAAAAACAACACGAGAACTTCACGAAGCATGCACAAGTTTCAACAGCCGAATTGACCAAGCAGAAGAAAGGATATCAGAGGTCGAAGATCAACTCAATGAAATAAAACGAGAAGGCAAAATTAGAGAATAAAGAGTAAAAAGGAATGAACAAAGTCTCCAAGAAATATGGGACTATGTGAAAAGACCTAATCTACATTTGATAGGTGTACCTGAAGGTGATGAAGAGAATGAATCCAAGCTGGAAAACACTCTTCAGGCTATTATCCAGGAAAACTTCTCCAACCTAGCAAGGCAGGCCAATATTCAAGTCCAGGAAATACAGAGAACACCACAAAGATATTCCTCAAGAAGAGCAACCCCAAGGGACATAATCCTCAGATTCACCAGGGTTGAAATGAAGGAGAAAATGCTAAGGGCAGCCAGAGAGAAAGGTCGGGATACCCACAAAGGGAAGCCCATCAGTCTCACAGCAGATCTCTCAGCAGAAACCCTACAAGCCAGAAGAGAATGGGGCCAATATTCAACATCCTTAAAGAAAAGAACTTTCAACCCAGAATTTCATATCCAGCCAAACTAAGCTTCATAAGTGAAGGAAAAATAAAATCCTTTGCGAACAAGCAAGTACTCAGAGATTTCATCACCACCAGGCCTGCTTTACAAGAGCTCCTGAAAGAGGCACTACACATAGAAAGGAGCAACCAGTACCAGCTACTCCAAAAACATACCAAATGGTAGAGTATCAACACAATGAAGAATCTGCATCAACTAACGGGCAAAACAGCCAGCTAGCATCAAAATGGCAGTATCAAATTCACACATAACATATTAACCCTAAATGTAAATGGACTAAATGCCCCAATCAAAAGACACAGACTGGCAAATTGGATAAAAAGTCAAAACCCATCGGTGTGCTGTATCCAGGAATCCCATCTCACATGCAAGGATACACAGACTCAAAATAAAGGGATGGAGGAAGATTTACCAAGCAAATGCAGAGCAAAAAAAAGCAAGAGTTGCAATTCTTGTCTCTGATAAAATAGACTTTAAAGCAACAAAGATCAAAAGAGACAAAGAAGGACATTACATAATGGTAAAAGGATCAATGCAACAAGAAGAGCTAACGATCCTAAATATATATGCACCCAATACAGGAGCACCCAGATACATAAGGCAAGTTCTTAATGACTTACAAAGAGACTTAGACTCCCACACAATAATAGTGGGAGACTTTAACACCCCATTGTCAATATTAGACAGATCAACGAGACAGAAAATTAACAAGGATATCCAGGACTTGAACTCAGATGTGGACCAAGCAAACCTAATAGACATTTACAGAACTTTCCACCCCAAATCCACAGAATATACATTCTTCTCAGCACCACATCACACCTACTCTAAAACTGACCACATAATTGGAAGTAAATCACTCCTCAGCAAATGCAAAAGAACGGAAATCATAACAAACAGTCTCTCGGACCACAGTGCAATCAAGTTAGAACTGGGAATTCAGAAACTAACTCAAAACAGCACAGCTTCATGGAAACTGAACAACTGGCTCTTGGATGTTGACTGGATAAACAATGAAATGAAGGCAGAAATGAAGATGTTCTTCGAAACCAACGAGAACGAAGACACAACATATCAGAATCTCTGGGACACATTTAAAGCAGTCTCTAGAGGAAAATTTATAGCAATAAGTGCCCACATGAGAAGCAAGGAGAGATCTAAAATTGACACCCTTTCATCAAAATTGAAAGAGCTAGAGGAGCAAGATCAAAAAAACTCAAAACCTAGCAGAAGACAAGAAATAACTAAGATCAGAGCAGAGCTGAAGGAGATATAGACACAAAAAACCCTTCAAAAAAAATCAATAAATCCAGGAGCGGGTTTTTTGAAAAGGTCAACAAAATAGACAGACCACTAGCCAGATTAATAAAAAAGAAGAGAGAGAATAACCAAATAGATGCAATAAAAAACAATAAAGGGGATATCACCATAGATTCCACAGAAATTCAAACCATGATCAGAGATTACTACAAACAGCTCTATGCACATAAACTAGTAAACATGGAAGAAATGGATAAATTCCTGGACACTTGCCTCCTCCCAAGCCTAAACCAGGAAGGAGTTGAAACCCTGAATAGACCAATAATAAAGTCTGAAGTTGAGGCAGCAATTAAGAGCCTACCACCCAAAAAAAGCCCAGGTCTAGTTCGGTTCACAGCCAAATTCTACCAGACATACAAAGAGGAGCTGGTACCATTCCTTCTGAAACTATTCCAAATAATCCAAAAAGAGGGAATCCTTCCCAAATTATTTTATGAGACAAACATTATCCTGATATCAAAACCCTGCAGAGACTCAACAAGAAAAGAAAACTTCAGGCCAATATCCATGATGAACGTAGATGCAAAAATCTTCAATAAAATACTGGCAAGCCGACTGCAACAGCACATCAAAAAGCTTATCCACCATGATTAAGTAGGATTCATTCCAGGGATGCAAGGCTGGTTCAACATACGCAAGTCTATAAACGTAGTTCACCACATAAACAGAACCAAAGACAAAAACCACGATTATCTCAATTGATGCAGAGAAGGCCTTTGACAAAATTCAACAGGCCTTTATGCTAAAAACCCTCAATAAACTAGGTATTGACAGAACATATCTCAAAATAATAAAAGCTATTTATGACAAACCAACAGCCAATATCATACTGAATGGGCAAAAACTGGAAGCATTCCCTTTGAAATCTGGCACTAGACAAGGATGCCCTCTCTCACCACTCCTATTCAATATAGTACTGGAAATTCTAGCCAGAGCATTCAGGCAAGAAAAGAAATACAGGGTATTCAAACAGGAAAAGAGGAAGTCAAATTGTCTCTATTTGCAGACGATATGATTGTATATCTAGAAGACCCCATCGTCTCAGCACAAAATCTCCTGAAACTGATAAGCAACTTCAGCAAAGTCTCAGGATACAAAATCAATGTGCAAAAATCACAAGCATTCCTATACACCAATAACAGACTTAAAGAGAGCCAAATCAAGAATGAACTGCCATTCACAATTGCTACAAAGAGAAGAAAACACCTGGGAATACAACTAACAAGGAATGTAAAGGACCTCTTCAAGGAGAACTACAAACCACTGCTCAACAAAATAAGAGAGGACACAAACAGATGGAGAAACATTCCAGGCTCATGGTTAGGAAGAATCAATATCACGGAAATGGCCATAATGCCCAAAGTAATTTACAGATTCAATGCTATCCCCATCAAGCTACCAATGACCTTCTTCACAGAACTGGAAAAAAACACCTTAAACTTCATATGGAACCAAAAGGGAGCCCGCATAGCCAAGTCAATTCTAATCAAAAAGAACAAAGCGGGAGGCATCACGCTACCTGACTACAAACTGTACTACAAGGCTACAGTAATCAAAACAGCATGGTACTGGTACCAAAACAGAGATATAGACCAATGGAACAGAACAGAGGCCTTGGAGGCAACACAACATATCTACAACCATCTGATCTTTGACAAACCTGACAAAAACAAGCAATGGGGAAAGGAGTCCCTGTTTAATAAATGGTGTTGGGAAAACTGGCTAGCCATGTGCAGAAAGCAGAAGCTGGACCCCTTCCTGACACCTTACACTAAAATTAACTCCAGATGGATTAAAGACTTAAACATAAGACCTGACAGCATAAAAACCCTTGTTTGCCTAGAAGAAAATCTAGGCAAAACCATTCAGGACATAGGCATAGGCAAGGACTTCATGACCAAAACACCAAAAGCACTGGCAACAAAAGCCAAAATAGACAAATGGGACCTAATCAAACTCCACAGCTTCTGCACGGCCAAAGAAATAGCCATTAGAGTGAATCAGCAACCAACAGAATGGGAAAAAATTTTTGCAGTTTACCCATCTGACAAAGGGCTGATATCCAGAATTTACAAAGAATGAAAACAGATTTACAAGAAAAAAACAAACAAGCCCATTCAAAAGTGGGTGAAGGATATGAACAGACACTTTACAAAAGAAGACATACATGAGGCCAACAAACATATGAAAAAATGCTCATCATCACTGGTCATTAGAGAAATGCAAACCAAAACCACATTGAGATACCATCTCACGCCAGTTAGAATGGCGATCATTAAAAAATCTGGAGAGAACAGATGCTGGAGAGGATGTGGAGAAATAGGAACACTTTTACACTGTTGGTGGGAGTGTAAATTAGTTCAGCCATTGTGGAAGACAATGTGGCGATTCCTCAAGGACCTAGAAATAGAAATTCCATTTGACCCAGCAATCCCATTACTGGGTATATATCCAAAGGATTATAAATCATTCTACTATAAGGACACATGCACATGAATGTTCATTGCAGCACAGTTTACAATAGCAAAGACCTGGAACCAACCCAAATGCCCATCGATGATAGACTGGACAGGGAAAATGTGGCACATATACACTGTGGAATATTATGCAGCCATCAAAAACGATGAGTTCGTGTCCTTTGTAGGGACATGGATGAACCTGGAAAGCATCATTCTCAGCAAACTGACACAAGAACAGAAAATCAAACACCGCATGTTCTCACTCATAGGCGGGTGTTGAACAATGAGAACACATGGACACAGGGAGGGGAACACTATACACTGGGCTCTGTTGGAGGGAAATAGGGGAGGGACAGCTGGGGGTGGGAAGTTGGGGAGAGACAGCATGGGGAGAATTGCCAGATATAGGTGAAGGGGAGGAAGGCAGCAAATCACACTGCCACGTATGCACCTATGCAACAATCTTGCATGTTCTTCACATGTACCCCAAAACCTAAAATGCAATGAAAAATAAATAAAAACACATTCACATACAAAAAAAAAAAAAGAAAAACCAGCATAGAAAGAACATAAATGACTTGACAGAGCTGAAAAACACAGTATGAGAACTTTGTGAAGCATACACAAGTTTCAATAGCCGAATCAATCAAGAACAAGAAAGGATATCAGAGATTGAAGATCAACTCAATGACATAAAGCAAGAAGGCAAGATTAGCAAAAAGAGAGTGAAAGGAAATGAACAAAGCCTCCAGAAAATATGAGATTACCTGAAAAGACCAAATCTACATTTGATTGGTGTACCTGAAAGTAAAGGGGAGAATGAAACCAAGTTAGAAAACACTCTTCAGGGTATTATTCAGGAGAACTTTCCCAACCTAACAAGGCAGGCCAACATTCAAATTCAGAAAATACAGAGGATACCACAGAGATACATCTCGAGAAAAGCAACCCCAAAACATATAATCATCAGATTCATGAAGCTTGAACTGTAGGAAAAAAAGCTAAGGGCAGCCAGAGAGAAATGTTGGGTTACCCACAAAGGGAAGCCCATCAGACTCACAATGGATCTCTCAGCAGAAACCCTATAAGCCAGAAAAGAGTGGGGGCCAGTATTCAACATCCTGAAAGAAAAGAACTTTCAACCCAGAATTTCATATCCAACCAAACTGAGCTTCAAAAGCAAAGGAAAAATAAAATCCTTTATGGACAAGCGTATGCTTAAAGATTTTGTCACCACCAGGCCTGCCTTACAAGAGTTCCTGAAGGAAGCACTAAACCTGGAAAGGAACAACCAGTACCAGCCACTGCAGAAACATACCAAATTGTAAAGACCATCGATGCTAGGAAGAAACTGCATCAACTAACGGGCAAAATAACCAGCTAGCATCATAATGGCAGGAACAAACTGACAAATAACCATATTAACCTTAAATGTAAATGGGCTAAATGCCCCAATTAAAAGACACAGGCTGGCAAATTGGATAAAGAGTCAAGACACATTGGTGTGCTGTATTCAGGAGACATATCTCACATGTAAAGACACACGTAGGCTCAAAATAAAGGGATGCAGAAAGATTTACCAAGCAAATGGAAAGCAAAAAAAAAAAAAAAAAAAAGAAAAAAAAAAAGCAGGGGTTGCAATCCTAGTCACTGATAAAACAGACTTTAAACCATCAAATATCAAAAAAGACAAAGAAGGACATTACAGAATGGTAAAGGGATCAAAGCAACAAGAAGAGCTTAACTATCCTAAATATATATGCACCCAATGTAGGAACACCCAGATTCATAAAGCAAGTTCTTAGAGACCTACAAAGAGACTTAGACTCCCACAGAATAATAGTGAGAGACTTTAACACCCCACTATCAATATTAGATAGATCAACAAAACGGAAAATTAACAAGGATATCCAGAACTTGAACTCAGATCTGGACCAAGCAGACCTACTAGACATCTACAGAACCCTCCACCCCCAATTTACAGAATATACATTCTTCTCAGCACTACATTGCACCTATTCTAAAATTGACCACATAATTCAAAGTAAATCACTCCTCAGCAAAGGCAAAAAATGGAAATCATAATAGTCTTTCAGACCACAATGCAGTCAAATTAGAATTTAGGATTAAGAAACTCATTCAAAACCACACAACTGCATGCAAACTGAACAATTTGCTCCTGAATGACTACTGGATAAACAACAAAATGAAGGCAAAAATAAAGTTGTTCTTTGAAACCAATGAGAACAAAGACACAATGTACCAGAATCTCTGGCACACATTTAAAGCGGTATATAGTGGGAAATTTATAGCACTGTTACCCAAAAGACAAAGGAGGAAAGATCTAAAATCAACACCCTAATGTCAAAATTAAAAGAACTAGAGGACCAAGAACAAACAAATTCAAAAGCCAACAGAAGACAAGAAATAACTAAGATCAGAGCAGAAGTGAAGGAGATAGAGACACCAAAAACCCTTCAAAAAATCAATGAATCTAGGAGATGGTTTTTTGAAAAGATCAACAAAACAGACCGCTAGCCAGATTAATAAACAAGAAAAGAGAGAAAAATCAAACAGATGCAATAAAAAAATGATAAAGGGGATATCACCATCAATCCCATAGAAACACAAACTACCATCAGAGAATACTATAAACACCTCTATGCAAATAAAACAGAAAAGTTAGAAGAAATGGATAAATTCCCGGACACTTATACCCTCCCAAGACTAAACCAGGAAGAAGTCAAATTCCTGAATAGACAATAACAAGGTCTGAAATTGAGGCAGCAATTAATAGCCTACCAACCAAAAAAAGTCCAGGACCAGACAGGTTCACAGCCAAATTCTACCAGAGGTACAAAGAGGAGCTGGTACCATTCCTTCTGAAACTATTCCAAACATAGAAAAAGAGGGACTCCTGCCTAACTCATTTTATGAGACCAACATCATCCTGATATCAAAACCTGGCAGAGACACAACTATAAAAGAAAATTTCAGGCCAATATCCTTTATGAACATTGATACAAAAATCCTCAATAAAATACTGGCAAACCAAATCCAACAGCACATCAGAAACTTATCCATTATGATCCAGTTGGCTTCATCCCTGGGATGTAAGGCTGGTTCAACACATGCAAATCAGTACAAGTAATCCATCACATAAACAGAACCAATGACAAAAACCACAAGATTATCTCAATAGATGCAAACAAGGCCTTTGACAAAATTCAATAGCCCTTCATGCTAAAAACGCTCAATAAACTAGGCATTGATGGAACGTATCTCAAAATGATAAGAGCTATTTATAACACACCCATAGCCAATATCACACTGAATGGATAAAAACTGGTAGTATTCCCTTTGAAAATCAGCACAAGACAAGGATGCCCTCTCTCAGCACTCCTATTCAACACAGTATTGGAAGTTCTGGCCAGAGCAATCAGGCAAGAGAAAGAAATAAAGTGTATTCAAATAGGAAAAGAGGAAGTCAAATTGTCTCTATTTGCAGACAACACAATTGTGTATTTATTTAGAAGAACCCCATCATCTCAGCCCAAAATCTCCTTAAGCTGATAAGCAACTTCAACAAAGTCTCAGGATACAAAATCAAATGTGCGAAAAATCACAAGCATTCCTATACACCAATAACAGACAAACAGAGAGCCAAATCATGAGTGAACTCCCATTCACAACTGCTACAAAGAGAATCAAATAACTAGGAATACAACTAACAAGGGAAGTGAATGACCTCTTCAAGGAGAACTACAAACCACTGCTCAAGGAAATGAGAGAGGACACAAACAGAAAAACATTCCATGCTCATGATTATTGTGAAAATGGCCATCCTGCCCAAAGTATTCTATAGATTCAATGCTATCCCCATCAAGCTACCACTGACTTTCTTCACAGAGTTAGAAAAAAAACACCTTAAATTTCATACGAAACCAAAAGAGACCACATAACCAAGATGGTTTTAAGCAAAAAAGAAAAAAAAAAAAACAAAGCTGGAGGCATCACACTACCTGACTTCAACTTATACTACAAGGCCACAGTAACCAAAACAGCATGGTACTGGCACCAAAACAAAGATATAGACTAATAGAATGAACAGAGGCCTCAGAAATAACGCCACATACCTACAACCATCTGATCTTTGACAAACCTGACAAAAACAAGCAATGGGGAAAGGATTCCCTATTTAACAAATGGTGTTGGGAAAACTGGCTATCCATATGCAGAAAGCTGAAACTGGATCCCTTCCTTACACCTTATATGAAAATTAAGGTGGATTAAAGATTTAAATATAAGACCTAAAACCATAAAAACTCTAGAATAAAACCTAGGCAACCATTCAGGACATGGGCAAAGACTTCGTGACTAAAATACCAAAAGTAATGGCAACAAAAGCCAAAGACAAATGGCATCTGATTAAACTAAAGAGCTTCTACAGAGCAAAAGAACTCATTTTGAGAGCAAACAGGCAACCTACAGAAAGGGAGAAAAATTGTTGCAATCTACCCATCTGACAAAGGGCTAATATTCAGAATCTACAAAGAACTTAAGCAAATTTACAGGAAAAAAACGAAGCAACCCCATCAAAAAGTGGGCAAATGATATTAACAGACACTTTTCAAAAGGAGACATTTATGCAGCCAACAAACATATGAAAAAAAGCTCATCAGAGAAATGCAAATTAAAACCACATTGAGATACCATTTCATGCCAGTTAGAATGGCGATCATTAAAAAGTCAGGAGACAACAGATGCTGGAGAGGATGTGGAAAAATAGGAATGCTTTTACACTGTTGGTGGGAGTGTAAATTGGTTCAGCCATTGTGGAAGACAGTGTGGCAATTCCTCAGTGATCTACAACTAGAAATATCATTTGACCCGGCAATCTCATTACTGGGTATATAACCAAAGAATTATAAATTGTTCCATTATAAAAACACATGCACACGTATGTTTACTGCAGCACTATTCACAACAGCAAAAACTTGAAACCAACCCACATGCCCATCAATGATAGACTGGATCAAGAACATGCGGCACATACATACTACGGAATACTATGCAGCCATAAAAAAGGATGTGTCATGTCCTTTGCAGGGACATGGATGAAGCTGGAAACCATCATTCTCAGCAAACTACACAAGAACAGAAAACAAAACACCACATGTTCTCACTCATAAGTGGGAGGTGAACAATGAGAACACATGGACACAGGGAGGGGAACATCACATACTGAGATTACAGGCGCGTACCACTATGCCTGGCTAATTCTTCTATTTTTTAGTAGAGACAGGGTTTTACCATCTTGGCCAGGCTGGTCTTGAACTCCTGACCTCGTGATCCACCTATTTCAGCCTCCCAAAGTGCTGGGATTATAGGCGTGAGCCACCACACCCAGCCAGACTGGGCAATTTATAAAGGAAAAGAGGTTTAATGAACTCACAGTTCCACATGGCTGAGGAGGCCTCACAATCATGGTGAAAGGCAAAGGAAGAGCAAAGGCGTCTTACATGCAGCAGGCAAGAGTGGGTGTGCAGGGGAACTTCCCTTTATAAAACCATCAGGTCTCCTGAGACTTATTTGCTATCATGATAACAGCACGGGAAAAACTGGCCCCCATGATTCAATTACCTCCCACCAGGTGCCTCCCATAACACGTGGGGATTATGGGAGCTACAATTCAAGATGAGATTGGAGTGGGAACACAAGGAAACCAAATCAGAAGTGAGGATGTTGCTTATGGATGTGGTTGACATAAAAAATATGACCTGGTCAATTTCAGTCAGTACACCCACACTCAAAGAAAATTCTCAAATGTGACAGGATGAATAGACATTTATATATTTTAAAGTCATTTTTTCTTTTTCAACTTTAACCATATTATTATTTCAGTTATCCAACCAACTCGATCAAGTATTAGAAAGATATTGCTCATGTAATGCTACCTTAGATAAAACAAAAATAAACGCCCATCATCCCCTGCTCTGATTTAACCACACTTTAAGTTGCCTACAATTTCATTATCCAATAAAATGACTAAACTCAGGCTCCCACCTGGGCCGACCAAAATATTGATTTCCTCAACCATGGGAAGACCGGGGAGTCCTGGGGTTGCTGACTTGGCTTCTCAGTGTACCCCAGTATGCTGTACTGATGCTGCCACTTTGTCTGTTTTTGTCATTTTTGCACATGTTGATGCTAAGCCAACATCTGAAGGATGAAACTAGCTAGCTAATTTTCACTCTCATTCCATATTAAAACAAGTAAGAGGCAATAAATAGGTTATGGCAATCAAGGTGAATATCGAATGCCTTATTTTGGACACTGATTCATTGCCAATTTTCTTTCTGAGGATCTGGAACTAGCAACTGTAAATATTCAGTGGTTTTAGGTATTGTACATTTTTATCTGTGTGTCCTAATCATGGAAATTGGCACTGCAGAGTTGTGTAACAGATTTGGGGTACCTTCACTGAACCACATTTGTTATAAAACTACAGTATTTATTGTCTAGCAACTATTATTCTTTTCTTAATTTGTTAAATCATTGTCCCATTCAAAATTACTCAAATAATTTTACTAAAAAACACTGATCTTATCATTCATTTTCTGTGAATAAATGCAATATTTGAATTTTAAAATAGCTCTGGGGATACATTTCAAATTTCCAATGGAGATTCGCTTTGAATTGCCTGATTCCATTTTCTGAGCAGACCATTTATCTTGATAAATTCTTAAAATTAATGAGATTCTTTAAAATGTTTCCTTAAACATCAGTATTTAAATTTTATAGTTATCAAAGAACAGTACTTATGTTGGCATTGCCATTACTGTGTGACTACTGACTTTTGAAAAGACAGTGATCTATGAGGTCATGATCTTCACCTGAGTTTGAGTCATTGTATCTTCCCATAATTACCATCACTGGCATTTACAAAATAATACATTTTCTTTTTCTATTCATCATTAGCTTTTTCCTAAGAAGTTTCAGTGTTTCTCTAGAGCAAATTACTTACAAGTCACAAAACATTAAGCAAAAGAGAGGCCATGAGTTCACTGCCCATCCGCAGGAGGAAAGCACCCGGGGAGGGAGACCAAGGCTCACCATCCTTCACGAAGATACACTGAAGCCGTTGTCCTCCCAGCTGTCAGCCACTTCCTAGCTCCCTAAGCTATGACTTACTATCATCAGTCATCTTATTGTCAGAAAGGATTTCAAGAAAAAGAACTAATGTGGCCAGGCGTGGTGGCTCACGCCTATAATCCCAGCATTTTGGGAGGTTGAGGGGGGCCGATCACTTGAGATTGGGAGTTCGAGACCAGCCTGGCCCACGTGGTGAAACCCTGTTTCTACTAAAAATACAAAAATTATCTGGGTGTGGTGGTGCACACCTGTAGTCCCAGCTACTCGAGAGGCTGAGGCGGGAGAATCACTTGAACCTGGGAGGCAGCTCTAGCCTGGGTGACAGAGTGAGACTCCATTTCAAAAAAACAAGCAAAAAATGAATGAAAAAAAGGAAAAAACCAGAACTATCATGAAAAATGGAAAACATTCCAATTCGCCATTTAATTTCAATAATTATTCTTGATAATTTTTCAAAGAATTTGGAATATCACATGATAGGACCAGAATAATCATATTTCAGTAAGGCTAAGTCCTTGCCACTACCTAGAACCAACACAAAACACACTTCCAGAAGACACGCATTAATAAAAATACAGAGAAAACCGCATCCGCTTTTTCCTTTTAGTAGGTACTTTTATAGGAGCAATCATACTGAACATCGTACTGAGACCAGACCTGCTAACAATTAGACAAAAACAAATGAAAGATGGTTGCATTTTCTTTTAGAAAATCCCTAGGAATGGTTGACAAAGCTCAGAGAAGAAACCTACAAGCAGAGAGACGTTGAACTGCATAGTGAAACAACACTATTTACAAAAACCCAACTTTTACAATGAGCCATGCATAATCTTTTCAGATGCATTCTGAACACAACTGCCTTAAGCCAACTCCACCATCCAGTGGTCAGCACACAAAGTTGTTTAAAAACTGTTCCCTGACCAGCTGTAGCAGTTGACGCCTATAACCTCAGTGCTTTGGGAGGCTGAGGTGGAAGGTTTGCTTGAGCCCAGGAGGGTGAAATCAGCCTGACCAACAGAGTGAGACTTCATCTCTATTAAAAAAATTTATATATATGAAATACATATAATATATATGATATAATACATATTATATCATATATATATAAGTTAAAAAGAAATGTTCCCCATTAAAATTTTCCTCCCTCTAAGGAAAGGATTCTATCCAACTCCTGACACATTCATTCTTCCTCCTCCTTTTCTTCCAAGCATTTAAGGATGTCTACTACGTGCTAAGATCTCTTAAGCATTGGGGATATGGAGGTGAAAGAGACAGACTCTGCACTCTAGCCCGTGGGACAGTGCGAGACTCCATTTCAAGAAAAAAAAAGCGGGGACAGACACATCCACACAAGGAGCTAACAGTGTTTAACAGGAAAGAAAGCCATGTGAACAATATCATTTTTGGAGTTAAAGAATATGTTCTGTGCTGCAAAATGCTAGAAAAACAATGATTTCATCTGATTTGCATGATTATCATTTGCACATATATGTGTGAAATAAATGGCACAGCCCATAAGTCTGGAGTCATGAGGACTGAGAACTAGCTAGATGCAAGAAAACTTCAAAAGGAGTCAGAAAACGAATACCTGACACGCCAAGAGAGGAAAAAAACCACCACTAACGTTATCAAAGTAGGCTATCCTCAAAATATACACATTCTCTGCCACAATATTTCTTTCTCTTCCCACATTGTTTTTGTTTTGTTTGAGACAGAGTCTTGTTCTGTTGCCGAGGCTGGAGTGCAGTAGCACAATCTCAGCTCACTGCAACCTCCTCCTCCTGGGTTCAAGTGATTCTCCTGCCTCAGCCTCCTGAGTAACTGGGAGTACAGGCATGCAGCACTACGCCCGGCTAATTCTTGTATTTTTTATAGAGACACGGTTTTGCCACATTGGCCAGGCTGGTCTCAATCTCCTGGCCTCACGTAATCCTCTGGCCTCGGCCTCTCGAAGTGTTGGGATAACAGGCATGAGCCACAGTGCCTGGCCCCCTTCCAGTTTCTAATTCACATTTTCTGTCTTGACCTCCTTGTTACTTATTCTGTGGTTACTTTCTTTCACTTAGTAGCTTTATCTTGTCCCTTTCTTCTTTGGATGGCGTAGCACCTAATATAGAAATAAATATATTTTTAAAAGCTTAAGCAAATTTTGGGGCAAATCACTCACATACAGTCTGCAGATAGGCTGGTATGGGGGCTCCTTGATGACTCTGGGATCTCAAATTCTTCCTAGATTTCTGCACCAACATTCTTAGAGTGTGATGGTTATATCTTCTTGGTATAAGAGGGCTGTCTTACCTTCAGTCTCACATTTGTGTTCCGGCAGGGTAAGAAGGACAAAGGCCAAAAGCACTTCTAGCTGAGTTGGCTTTTTTAAAGTAAAGGTCTTCCCAGAACTTCTGCCCTATGACTTTCACTGGCCGCAGACCTATCACAGGTGCACCCACTGTTGCAAGGCAGGCTGGGAAATGTAGTGGTTTGAAGACAGGTGATTTGCCACCAGAACAAAATTGGCGTTCTGTCAATGAAGGATAAAGGGGAACATGAAGGGGACTAGCAGTGAATGCCAAGACTGTGTCCATTTCAGTCACTCAAGCCATCCAGACAGTTCTCTTCTTTCTACAATGTTCCTTCATGTGGGCATGTCCTTGTTGATGTTCACCATCTCCTTGTTTTATCCCAAAGCTTGTCTTAGGAAGCTTTAAAATTCCCACAGCCGGGTCACATTCCCATCAGACTCTCTAACACACTGGTTCTCAAACGTGGCTACGCATTGGAACCACCTGACAAGTTTTAAGAATGACTGACACCTGGGTGCCACAGAAAACAACGTGATTGGTCTGGGGTGCAGCCTGGGCAGTGGGAGTTTTAGAACCTCCCAAGTGATTCTAATATGTAGCAAAGTTTGAAAACCACTGTGCTAGATTCCAGCCACCAATAGTTGTTAATGCTCCCCAGGTGATTCCAAAACTCATCCAAGGCTGAGGACCACTGCATTAAGGCATCTTCCTCCTTAGCAGAAAGCTCACTGGTGTAAGTTAGGAGCAGATGGGGGTACCCTGCCTGTTTTTAACAGCTGGGATTAGCGTCTACACCACTTGGACCTGTAAACAGACTACAGAGAGGAAGCTATTCAAAGACAGAGATTAAGAAAAGGGAGTATCTTAATCTCTACAGGCTTGTAAGACACTAGTAATCAGCATTTAGATTTGTGAAGATCTTTGTAGGGGACTTCTCGTCCTTCCACAGTTTTGCATTTGCCATCTCTTCCTTGTGTGTGGGCCTTCTCGACAGCTGGGGCAGATTTTCACCTTTTAATTGTGGGGAGTAGAGGCCGAGAGTGCTGTGGGCAGGGTGAGAGGGCAATCTTCCCTGTTTAAGGCTTTTCTCCCTGGGTATGACCTGTGAATTTTTCACTCTTACTGCGGATTTCATTTTCTGTGAATTCTTTTCTGTGATCATACTATTCTGCTAAGTCTGGGTGGGTGAGCGAAAGTATTATTTTCACAATATGCCTGTTTTGAGTTAAAATAAGAGGTCAGAACAAATATGAGATTTTTTCCACTCATTTATAATTAATAGCAATTAATTCAATATTATTGCCTAATCACTTATGTTTGAGCTGGATGATTTCACCTACAGCAGAATATATCATTTTGGAGGACTTAGTGGTTAAAAAAAAACTTTTAAAGCATATCCAGAGCTTGATCACTGGCCCAAACAAAACAAAACAGCTTGTTGTAGGGATAGGTCAAGTGAAGACCACTTTGCAGAAACAGCCTAGTGGAAAGAGAGAAGACAGCAGACTTACTAAGAATTATGATGAATGAAAAATTAGGTTTGGGTTTTTTTTTGTGTGTGTGTGGACAGGGTCTTACTCTGTCGCCCAGGCTGGAGTGCAGTGGCACAATCTCCAGTCACTACAGCCTCAACCTCCCAGACTCAAGCAGTCCTCCCACCTCAGCCTCCAGAGTAGTTGGGACTACAGGCATGGACCACCACACCTGGCTAATTTTTTAAACATTTTGTAGAGACGAGGTTTTACCATGTTGCCCAGGCTAGTCTCAAATTCCTGGATTCAAGCAATCGACCTGCCTTGGCCCCCCAAAGTGCTAGGATTACAGGTTTGAACCACCATATCTGGCCAAAAAACGATTTTCAAATTGGGAACATAGATTTGGCTGTCAGAATCCAAGTGAAACGAAATATAAGGTGGGAGTTTCCTGGACATTTCTCCAAAATCTCACCGTAATACACTTTACATGTGGGTTGGTCTTTCTTGGAATTCATCCAACAGTATCAAAGAGTCTGTTACAATAATGGGCACCATGTTTTAAGGATCGACTTTGTACCAAGTGCTATTCTAGGCCCTTTCCGCACATGATCTTATTTAATCCTTACAAGTCTGTCAGCTAGAGAAGCAACTGAAACTAATAGGAGGAAAGTGACTCAACTGAGGTCCCACAGTTAGTAAGCGACAGAGCTGGGTGGGATTTGGAACCAAGTCTCACCTTAAGCAGTTCCTTTAACTACATTAAAGAAGAAGGAGGAGGAGGAGGAGGGAGAAGTAGGAGCAAGATGAAAGAAGTCTGAGAAAGCGTTACAGAAATGCTCCACCATCTGTACCTATTTTCTCAAAATATTTTAATCTGATGACTTCACCTCCACATTTATTTCTAGACACAGGACAATCATTTCATCAGCCAAGGTAAGATGGGGCAGTGACGACAGGCCCTCACTATGTATGAAATGAATGAATGAATGTGCTTCGTGCCCCATTTCCTCAGCTATAAGGTGAGAGCAACATGTGTCTTAGTTGATATGACTTGGATTTGTGTCCCTGCCCAAATCTCACGTTGAATTTTAACCTCTAGCATTGGAGGAGGGGCCTGGTGGGAGGTGGATTTTCCCCTTGCTATTCTTGTAACAGTGAGTGAGTTCCCATGAGATCTGGTTATTTAAAAGTATGTTGCGCTTCCCTCTTCTCTCTCTCCTTCCTTCTCCAGCCATGGAAGATGTGCCTGCTTCCCCTTCTGCCGTGTTGGTAAGTTTCCTGAGGCTTCCCCAGCCATGCTTCCTGTGGAACTACAAGACAATTAAACCTTTTCCGCTGCAGAAACGTCGGCAGGAGGTGGACTGGGAATCAGCATTTCTGCAAAAAGCTTGTGGTGCTGAAAGTGTCCTTGGGGGTGCAGCAAAGGCTGGTCCGGGAAGATGGAACAGCGGCAGGTGTGCAGGAGTCGTGGGGGCTGAGGGTGGCGTGGGCGGAAAAGTCCTCAGAGGAGGCAGGGCCTGTCTGGGGTTGGAATGAGTCAGTGTCACCCGTCAAGGCCAGTTGCATCATGTTTAAAAGTGGCCAGTGAGTGTTGGGGCCAGCTCCCCACTTTGTCTGAATTTGTGAAAGACTTTGTAACCTCATGTCACCTCTCCGCAGGCGCTCCAGTAGGGACATAAAGATCAATTATTCCAACCCTCGTATTTTACAGACGAGAAAAAAGAGACCAGGAGGGATTCGATGTCAGACCTACAGTTTGATGACACTCTCTGAAAACATCATCCATTTCTGCCCTTGTTTTGTGGTGACACTCAAAAGACTATCCTTGTCATTTTCAAAAGGCGTCAGGTTTCCTGCGTGGGACAAACCTCTGATTTATAAGCCAGCCTCTTCGCGTTGCAGCCTCTTTCGGTTCATCGTTGGCCACTGAAAATTTAAGATCCCTGCAGTGTGATGGAAGTGTTTATACCATTAATGGAAGTAGGTTGTGCTAACTTGGATATCTGCAAGCAGCTTTATGAGCCATAAAAGTCAACATCTTTCTTTCATTACCTCTAAAGGCTGTTTACGGAAAAGATAAGGCAGGCCCAACTCAGGGTACCCTTTGAGACTTACTGGGAGGGTCTGGCAGGAAGGAATAACAGGAAAGGATTGAAAATCAATGCCCAGGCAGTGGAGACAAGCAGCCTGTGGACACAGGGTCTAGCATGTCATTTATTTCTTCAGGAGCCAGCTTGTCACACTGATACGGGACCAGGCTCCAGATGAAGGACCCAGTCAGAAAGGCTGTCATAGCTGGCTTCATTCTTCCTAACCCACAGCTGGTTTCATGAGCAGCCTTCCTGCCTTGGGGTGGTATTTGTTTCACAGGTCTCATCAACACCCGGTAAAAACTTGAAAACCCAGCCCATTCTTACGCAGTACATTGTTTCAGGGTCTCCATAAGTCCTCCGTATTTTCAGTCTGGTTCCTACCTCTCTTAACCAAAGCTGGCACCAGACTGTACTCCGGCCTGAACGACAGAACAAGACTCCATCTCAAAAAAAAAAGGATGGTAATAATTTGTTCTACGGTCAAGGTCAAGGAAATGCCTCCAGGACTATTTCTCTAGCTCCCTATTCTCAAACCAGTACATTGTGAAGCATAATTGCTTGCTCTCAATGTTCTTTCCCAGGAACTTAAAGAAGGAGCCAGATGCGGTGTCTCATGCCTGTAATCCCTGCACTTTAGGAGGTGGAGATGGGCGGACCACAAGGTCAAGAGATTGAGACAGTCCTGGCCAATATGGCGAAACCCCATCTCTACTAAAAATACAAAAAAAAAAAAAAAAAAAAAATTAGCTGGGCGTGGTGGCACGCACCTGTAGTCCCAGCTACTTGGGAGGCTGAGGCAGGAGAATCGCTTGAACCCTGGAGGCTGAGGTTGCAGTGAAGAGAGATTGCTCCACTGCACTACAGCTTGGCGACAGAGCGAGATTCCGTTTCAAAAAAAAACGGAAGTTCTACCTGAATTGAGGTCTATGTAGAAAGTTCTCTCGGTCCTAGCATATTAAGGTAGGTGAATTCAGTAGTGCAAGCCTAGCGGGTATTTTTAAATCGGTGCTCACCTCAGCTTTCTTGCCAAATAATTTTGACTGCAGTCTCTCTCCTTGATTGCTGGTCAAACAGTGAACTTCAGGATATGCTAGAGCCTCTGCTTCCTGCCAGTTGTCTGCCATTGTTTTTGTAAATTGCATCCTGGGTCACAAGGGCATCTGGGTGAGAGTGTGGGATGGTGAGCACCACTCAGGCAGGGCCAACCATCAAACTTTTGTTCTATTCTTGAATCAAAGGATGAATGAGGCCTGAGGGTGCATCTCACACCCATGTAGAAGACGATCCTCATCCCCAGTCTGTGCAGAGGCTCACAGCATCCTTATGGAGGTGTCGTGGCGGGTAGTCATGCTCACATACCACAGAGTGCACATGGGCCTGTGCTAGCAGAGAAGCACCCTCTTCAATAATGATACACACCAAAAATGATGTCATGCCAGCAACTCCCTGTTGACCTTTCCTGTCCTGCCAGCCCATCTCCTGTCTTCTGACAGGAAGTGATGGTGAAAAAGCTGCCTCCTCCCAGCACCAGGCCTGAGCAGCATCCAGCATGTCTGCCATGTTGGCGTTTGTCTGAGTTGGGCTAAAGTGGAGAGACTGCTTCTTTCTGGGAATAGCCCAGTGTTCAGTACGTTTAGAGAGAGAGGTTCCTGCTTCACATTTAAATGGGGTTTGAAGCTGGTTTAAATAAATGTTTTTAAAACCCCAAGGGGATTGTGGAAATATTTTTTAAATTAATATTATACTTTAAGCTCTGGGGTACATGTGCAGAACATGCAGGTTTGTTACACAGGTATACACGTGCCATGGTGGTTTGCTGCACCCATCAACCCATCATCTACGTTAGATATTTCTCCTGATACCCTCCCTCCCCTCATCCCCCACCCCCTGACACCCCCTGACATCCCCTCCCTGTGTCCATGTGTTCTCATTGTTCACCTCCCACTTATGAGTGAGAACATGAGGTGTTTGGTTTTCTGTTCTTGTGTTAGTTTGCTGAGAATGATGGTTTCCAGTTTCATCTGTGTCCCTGCAAAGGACATTTTTATGGCTGCATAGTATTCCATGGTGTATATGTGCCACATTTTCTTTATCCAGTCTATCACTGATGGGCATTCGGGTTGGTTCCAGGCCTTTGCTATGGTGAACAGTGCTACAATAAACATGTGTGTGCATGTGTCTTTATAATAGAATGATTTATAATCCTTTGGGTATATACCCAGTAATGGGATTGCTGGGTCAAATGGTATTTCTGGTTCTAGATCCTTGAGGAGTCGCCACACTGTCTTCCACAATGGCTGAACTAATTTACACTCAGGTGGAAGTGTTTTTAAAGAGATGCTGGGCTGTCCCCTAGTAGTTTCTTAGGGCTGCCATACAAATCACCCCCAACTGTGGGGCTTAAACAACAAAACAATGGATTCTCTCTCAGTTCTAGAGGCCAGAAGTCTGAAATCAAGGTGTTGGCAGAGCTGTGCCCTCTGAAATCTCTACAGGGAGAGTCTTCCATGCCTCTCCCAGCGTCTGGTGGCTCCAGGCATTTTTTGGCCTGGGGCTACAGAACTCCAGTTTTGGCCTCTGTCTTCATGTCACCTTCCTCCCTGTGTGTCTGAGTCTCTGCACTCTCCCTCTTTCTTTTATAAGGACACGTGTCATTGGATTTAGGGCACACTGAACATCTGGGATGATCTCAGCCTTAATTACACCTGCAAAAATCCTTTTTCCAAATTAGATCATATTCACAAGTTCTGGCGGTCAGGACTTGGACGTATCCTTTTGAGAACAGGTAGTCGACAAGAAACATCTTAAATTACTTAGAAATACTGTAGTATTTGCCACAGGAGTTATAAATGTGTGTAAGTTGAAGACAGAAATCAATTCCAGTTCTGATGTGTGAATAAGGGCAACCTTTGGCAAAGAGGCAGAGGCTACATGTATTCTTCATGATCAAACAAGAATACTCATGGTAACGTTTCAACCAACGTGGTGGAAAACAGGCTAAAGCCTCTTTGGAGGGGTATTGGTAAGTCCTGTTCTACGTTTCTGTGTCCTTCAGTCCCTGGGCCTGTCCAGCCAAGGCCCAGAAACCCCGGCACCAAGTCCCATCCCCTCTTTCTCTCCTCCCCAGTCTCTCACTGCCCCCCAGCTTTTGCCCCCAAAGCTGAAAATACCCTTTAAAGCACGTGAACCTGGAAAAGTTCAGCATTTTGTGCCAGGTTATCCAACTGAGCGGAGGCGGGGCTGGAGCTAGAGGTCCTGATCCCTAATCCAGCATCCTCTCTGAAAGAGATGCTAGAGTCGAATCGCCAGGTTGGAAAGTGTAGAGAGAAGAGCTTTCGAATGCGAACATGAAGCTTCCCGCATTCCTGGCAGCCTTTACAGGCTGTTTCCAAAGAAACGTATCAGCCTGTCAACGTTCCCACCAGCCCCTCTTACCTTCCCGGTGTCCCAGGCACCACAATGTGCAGACAAATGCACTTCTCACAAGCTCCTCAGCCAATAGCTATCCAGGCAGCTTTTCATGTCTCCTGTCCAAAGCCTATGATGGCAGCGACTTCCAGGCAGCTGCGCCACTGCACTGGCTCTGTGAACTATGCTGTCAATTTTTATTTTAATCGTCCTTTATTCACAGTTTGATTTCATTTAGGATTGGCCTCCCTTCCTGTTCAAATGCCAGGCCTGTGGCCCTGCTCTAACTGGCAGAACTACCCAGTCGTCACTACAAAGAGAGAACTCTGCCCTAGACTCTTGTAGAGGAGTCTGGGTTTTGTGTTAACTCAATCTTCCTGGGCAGCTCCCGGGCCTAAAGCAGGAGTCAAGAGAGAGGGACAAGGAATTCCATCTTTACTTTCTGTTTCTTGGAGCTGCACTGATTTGGAAGTGTTTTATTTTTTTATTTCCTGTATCTGGTTTGCTTTCTCATAAACACCCCACCAGCAGATCTCTGAAATTATCACCTCCCTGAAAATATTTGAAAAGAGAGATTAATAAAGTATCTGAATCTAGCCTTTGGCGGCTTATCAAGTCAGAAAATGCATTTTTTGGTAAAAGACTCCTCTCAGGTCGAATGGGATGTCTGGAAGCTGATCTTTTCAGCGAACACTAAATGGAAATCTAGTATAGAAAACAGGCAGGGGGCATGAAAAGCCCACTGGCCTTCATGTGCAACGTGGCATCCCAGGGTGACCAGCAGGAGGTCAGCCTCAGAAGGAAGGTTCATGAGCGGCCTCTGCCTGGCTGCCTCAAGGGGGCGCCGCTGAGAGCTGTGGCTGCTGCATTTACATTCTCTGCTTTATTTGATGTAAACCCACCCTAAATGTGTGCCTCTTTGCAAAGCTCATTTACAATGGTTTGTTTGTTTGTTGAGACAGGGTTTCACTCTCTCACCCAGGCTGGAGTGCGGTGGTGTGAACATGGCTTACTGCAGCCTTGACCTCCCAGGCTCAGGCAATCCTCCTGCCTCAGCCTCCTGTGTAGCTGAGACTAATGGCATGCACCACCACACCTGGCTAGTTTTTCTATTTTTTGCAGAGACAGGGTCTCGCTGTGTTGCCCAGGCTGGTCTCAAACTCATGGGCTCGAGCCATCCGCCTGCGTTGGCCTCCCACGGTGCTGGGATTATAGGCGTAAGCCACTGCGCTGGGCCTTGTTTTGTTTTTTAAACCAGAGAGATTAAAGTCCCTCGAAAAGAAGATGCAAACCTGAGGCTAAATTTGCGCTGATTTCAAGCCCAGAGTTTGGGAACAGCCAGGAGATAACATGAGTTATAAACTCACCAAGTAGCACAGGCCATGAAGGACACAGCAGACAGCAAACTAACTCGGGAACAGAAACCAAACACTGCATGTTCTCACTCACAGTGGGAGGTGAACAATGAGAACACATGGACGCAGGGAGGGGAGCGCCACACACCGGGGCCTGTCGGGGGGTGGGAGGTGAGGAGAGGGACAGCATTAGGAGAAATACCCAATGTAGATGATGGGTTGATGGGTGCAGCAAACCACCACAGCACGTGTATACCTACGTAACAAACCTGCATGTTCTGCACATGTATCTCAGAACTTAAGGTATACTGATAAAATAAAAATAATTTTAAAAAGAAAGAGCAGAGGTTGGAACTGAGCAAATAGGAAACATAGGCAGGAGCAAGGGACAGAAGCAAAAATGGTGTTCCCATCTTCCTGGCTTTCCAAGGGAGCTGGAAGTCATACCATACTCCATCTAAGCATATACTGGAATTTGTATCAGATAGACTCTAAGACCGTGACATGCAGAGTTTTGAAGTTTCCCACACTTGTCAAGATCAAAGACTATCTTTTCCTGTGCCTTTGCAGGTTTTCCTCGCTGCTTGCTCTAAATCAGCAGCTCCCTCCTTTGTACACCCAGAACAGGACTTTGTCCCTCTTTTGAGGCACATGGAAATGATTGAAATGGAAACAAACTAAGACATTTTTGAAAGTTCAGACACACCTGGTATGATTCAAAGCCAGTACTCCAAACCAGTGATGCCGACACCATGGCCAGTGTTTTCTCTTTGTTTGGGGGAAGATTAAGTCTTTGAAGTACCTAGAGTTTGAATTGCCAACATAACACCCATTTGGGGATCTGCAGTGGGAGGGGAACAGCGAGTCAAGAGGTAGAGAAAAGTCTAGGCTAGAAATGGTCATTCAGGAGTCATTTGGTTGAAAGTTGTGAGATTAATGAGAATGTTCAGAGATAGAGGATCAAGGGAAGCACAGAAACCTGATGATACACCTGAAGGAGTATAAAATGTAAGCAAACAGAAGGGGCAGTCAGACAGGTGGGAAGAGAACCAGACAAGACTAGTGCCATAGAAACCAGAGCATTATGAGAAGGAGGCAGCAGTCAGGAGGATTTAATTGGAATTACTGGTTTGCAGGGGATCAGATTCAAAACGAGTTTTGTTGTTGTTGTTGAAGTTAAATAAGCAATTGACCTTAGAGATCTTCAGTTAAAGTCTTATTTCTGGTTAAAAACTTTTCTGAGTTTCTGAGTGCTGTATTTGTATATCAGCATGCTTACTTGACATCCCAAAGGTAGCTCAAATCATATATTGTTCTCTCTCTTTTTTTTTTAGGCACCACTGCGACCAGCAAAGCAAATAATCTATTCTAATGTCCTGAACTTCCATCTTCCTCTCTTTACCCCCCAAATGTGGTGCGCCTCTATGGCTGCTATTTCAGTGATGTTTCTACCATCTATTCTGTTATCCAAGATTAGCCCTTGGCCACACCCTCTTCCTCGCCTACTGTATACAATTCAACATCTTCCTAGCTGCAAGAGAGGCTGGGAAATTGGCTGGCATTGGCTTAGAAAGGGACTTGGCAAATGTTTTCTGTAAAGGGTCGAATAGTAAACATTGTAGGCTTTGCAGGCCATATGGTCTTTGTCACAACTACTAAAATATTCTCCTGGAGTGCAAAAGCAGCTGTAGAAAATGAGTAAATGAATGGGCACATCTGTGTTCCAATAAAACTTTGTTTATAACACCAGGAGGTGGGCTGGATTTGACCCAGGAGTAATTTGCCAAGTCGTGCCAACAAAACAGGGCCTGTTCCAAAGACCTGGGCATATTATTGCTCCAAAGAAAGTCATGATTCTATAAACTAGAAGCCAGAGGGACTGGCTGTTGGTAGGTACTCACAGTGTCTGCCACCCTGGTCCATAGGATTTACTTTTCTGCGATGGGAACTGCCCCTCCCTCCCTATGACTAATAACTATCTATCAACTATTGGAGGTTTTTGTTCAATTATGGAAGCTCTATGTGTGTGTGTGTCTGTCTGTCTGTGTGTTTATGTGTTTAAGACAGAGTCTAGCTCTGCGTAGGCTTGAGTGAAGTGGCACAATCACAGCTCACTATAGCTTTGACCTCCTGGGCTCTAGCGATCCTCCCACCTCAGCCTCTTGAGTAGCTAGAACCACAGTACACACAACTATGCCCGTCTAATTTTGGGGGAGGAGTTTAGTAGAGACAAGGTCTTGCTATGTTGCCTAGGCTGGTCTTGAACTCCTGAGCTCAAAGCAGTCCTCCTGCCTTAGCCTCCCAAAGTGCTGGGATTACAGGTGTGAGCCACTGTGCCTGGCCTACTTTTGGTTTTTTTTTTTTTTGAGACAGAGTCTTGCTCTGTTGCACAGGCTGGAGTGCAGTGGTGCAATCTCGGCTCACTGCAACTTCTGCCTCCCAGATTCATGCAATTCTCCTGCCTCAGCCTCCCAAGTGGCTGGGATTACAAGCCTGAGCCACTGTGCCCAGCTAATTTTTGTATTTTTAGTAGAGATGGGGTTTCACCATTTTGGCCAGGCTGGTCTCAAACTCCTGACCTCAAGTGATCTGCCTGCCTTGGCCTCCCAAAGTGCTGGGATTACAGGCGTGAGCCACTGTACTCAGCCTACTTTCGGTTTTTAATAAAGGGTATGGTTGAATGTTTTTTCTTCTGGCTATTGCTGGTTAAAGACTTAGTCATTTTGACCAGTGACTTTAGCAAAGGGCCCCACTAATTCTACCAATCACTAAATTATCCAAATTATACAATTTCTAAACTGATGCTCTGGCTCTAGAAACTTGATGGAAGGAAAAGTCAGACTGAAATAGCTGGAGGGAGCTGAGAGGCCAGAGCACCTGCGCTGGGGTGTATGTTAATTTGTTTGGAAATATTTC
Organism: Aotus nancymaae; assembly: GCF_030222135.1. Classification (NCBI taxonomy): domain Eukaryota; kingdom Metazoa; phylum Chordata; class Mammalia; order Primates; family Aotidae; genus Aotus; species Aotus nancymaae. Next base: position 18,053,426 of record NW_026988465.1, read on the forward strand.
TCTCTGCATACATAGACGGTGCACTTGATGAGTAACTATATTTGTGCTGCACTTACGTGCTTTTTCTCCGCCGTTAATGCAATCAGTGCGCATTATAGAGACATGAATATGCAAATGTTGAATAAAGCTTGCATTTTTAAATTAAAAAAGCTAAATGGGGGAATTATAAGCACCCAATTTAACATTTGAAATATGAAATGAAATGTTCTCCTTCATTCCCATTCATTGCCAACAAAACTTCGTGGATTTTGTTGATATTCACTAAGGAACTTGATTATTTTATCCCGCTCTGTTTTTAAAGGAGTTGGCTTGGGTTTTGTGAGATCAAGAGACACGGAGGATGGGGGAGAAGTGTAAGTCTGGAGGAAAATGTCCAGAGAAAGACTTTTTTCCCTGTCCTCTGTGATGTCGGTGCTGCACGAAGCAGCTTATTGCCTGTGTACTTGCAAAGGGTGTCAGCATATAAATACGCAGTTGGGAATTAAATTTCCAAAAAGAAGCATTTTCCCCACTCAATTTTCTCTTAATTCAGAAAAATTACTTTTAAATTGATGTAGCACAGCAGCTTATAACAGTCACATGATTGTCCCCCGGGAATAAATATAGGCTTCTCTCCCCTCTCTTTTCAACCTGGTAAACAAACGCTCTCTTCAGACTTGACTTTCCAAAGAGAAAAACCGGCCTCTATACTGGTTTGGGATTAAAGAGTCTGCACTGCAATCGGTTGACTATTTATTAAACATTTCCTCGTGTGGAAATCAGTACTGTCCATAATTAAATTACAAAGACCCATGCCAGAGCCTTTGGAGTTTAGATTATTCCATGGTATAAGCAGCCGGGTGAACTTGGCCTAGTGGCTGGTCATGCTATCAATAGTAATTGTACCTTATAATTATGAGGCACTTCATTCAAAGTACTTCTGCCTGTGCGTCCTGGTTTAGTTTGATACCTACCTCCGGGCCTCAGGGGAAGAATAGATTAGGCCACTTCTAAGTCCCCTGTGGAGCTCCTGCTGTGAATTCTATAAGGTGTTTCAGTGCAGAAAAAAGGAGAGGGCTAGACTGAGGATAATGACATCAGATTTAAGTTTAATCTATATACTAATGTGAACAAGTAGTAGGAAATCCTGTGTGCAGTGACAAAACAATGCTTGATCCACGCTTCCCGATAGCTTTAGTATTCACAAAGCTTCCGGGACTGGTCATTTTATAAAGGAAATTCCTTCTACAGTTTATCTTATCCTCAGTATTTTACACCAAGTACTACTCTCAAAGCTCAAAGCCTACAATCTGAAATTCTTCGGAGAACTTCTTCCATTCAAGTAGGAAGTCTGAAGTCCTTCCTGCTACAATGGAAGAAGAAAGAAGTGCTCAAGAAACGACTCAGTCACCTAAATTAGCATTAAATTCCTAGCTACGGAAAACCCATGTCTCTATTCTCTTGACTTTTCTGAGATGGAAGGCTAGCAAAACGTTATTTTGTAATACCCAGTTTAAACTAAATGTTGCTTTTATTTAAACCCAAGTGAGAAAAAAAAATATTAAAAAATTTTTTTTGGCCAGGCGTGGTGTCTCACACTTTTAATCCCAACACTTTGGGAGACCGAGGCGGGTGGATCGCCTGACCAACATGGTAAAAACCCATCTCTACGAAAAAACACAAAAAGAAAAAAAATAGCCAGGCATGGTGGTGGGCACTGCTAATCCCAGCTACTTGGGAGACTGAGGCAGGAGAATTGTTTGAACCCGGGAGAAAGAGGTTGCAGTGAGCCGAGATGATGCCACCACACTCTAGCCTGGGCGACAGAGACAGACTCTGTCTCAAAACAAAAATTTTTTTTAATGATTTGTTTTGAAATAATTTTAGATTGCAGAACAGTTTCAAAAATAATACAGCGTTTCCTTATATCCTTCTAGCTTCTATGATATTAACATCTTATATTACCACAGTACATTTGTCAAATCTAAAAGATCAAAATGGACTAAATTCCAGGCTTCATTCAGATTTCTTTAGTTTTAGGATAATATTTTAAAGTCCTAAATATCTGAGTTTATGTAGAGGGGTCAACTCAGCTGTTTCAAACTCTAGGAACCTGAGCTTATGTGATGAACCATATTATTGAATCACAGAATGGTATGTAAGGAAAGACTCTTAGAGCCCCTGTAGTGCTGCTTTTAAAGGAAATCCTGTTTTACAAAGGAGGTGAATCAGTCCTTTGAGGAGCCTGAAGCTATTCAGGGCCAACATAACTTCAGCGTTCTCTGCCCAAACAACTCTGAATAGTGGTGGCTTCAGTTCTGGCTACCCTTTTCTTGTTGAGAAAGAATCCTTGTAGGCACAAACACTCATCCAGCATTGAAATGAAAACATCTCTTACATTGCCATGCGCACAAACATCCCAGTACTCACAGTCCTTTCAGTCTACGAAAGGAGGAATTCTGTGGCATCAGCTGTTGCAGAACAGAAAGGTGGAGTTTGTGAAGAGGGCGTGATAAGGTCTATTTCCAACTTTAAACAGTGAAATGAGTCATGCTAAAACTCTCTGGGTTTCCTGGGAGAGGTATTTCATTAGGGCCGTCTGTGTGGATATGGGTTAATCCCAGGTACTTGTAAGGTGGTGTGATTCTGCATATCAACACAGCAAGGAGCACAGGAGACACTCTGTTAACATGCATAACCATTAGTCCATCTACGGCTGATGCCTTTGAGTCATCTTACTGGGAATCAGGGCAACCCGAATACATTTCTCCCTAGCAGTACAGATGGATACCAGGAAACCAAGCAGATGCATTGTAGCTAATCAGGCAGAGGCACAGCAGGGTAACTAGAAGCTAAGATTCACAGGCCTTCGTGAACCTGAATTAAAGAGCTCGGTGCCTCCTTTTGTTTTATCTGTTGCCAGTGTTTGGTCTCCTATTGTGACAGGTTTTTTTTTTTTTTTTTTTCCAAGTAACCATCAATTTGCTGTGAAAATCTAATGGGGAGACAGAACAGGCCTATGTATGTGAAAGAGCAGGGATGATTATGGCTGCCCAGGAGTTAAAGAACCGCTGCTCCTGCAGCTGCAAAGCAACCTTACAAGAGCCAACCACAAGGGAGGCAGGAGAGAGGGCGGGAGGAATCCAAGATACTGCAGGACTCATCTCACACTGTCTTCTGCAATCACCAGTAAAAACCCAAAACCAAATGTCTTTAAGGGAGAGTGAGCTAAATTATTGAGCAGACTCTTAACAGCAGGCAAGTGGAAAAGGCATCTGCAGATTTGTGCTTCACGCCCCAGTAATAAATACAGTGTTGAGAGGAGAAATCTGTCCGAGCAAACTCACAGGGATGAAGACAGACTCTGCTATCAGTCTCCTCTGATGCACAAAGATTTGAGGCAAAGGTTGCTGGCTGGGCCCGGCACACTTCCATGTGAGCTGGGACGGGTGGCAGGGGTGAGGAGATACCAAGCCCATAAATTACTAGGCTTCCTGTAGTTGAGGGATAAACACCACAGCAGTTCAAGAGAAGCCAAGGAAAAATGGATCCCTGTGGAGTATTACAAATATATCTCCATGCAGAATTCCAGCTTTGCAAAATGAAAAGAGTTATTTATTTATTTTTGAGATAGAGTCTCACTCTGTTGTCCAGGCTGGAGTGCAGTGGTGCAATCTTGGCTCACTGCAGCCTCCACCTCCTGGGTTCCATCAATTCTCCTGCCTCAGCCTCCCAGGTAGTAGCTGGGATTACAGGCACACACCACCACACCTGGCTAATTTTTGTATTTTTAGTAGAGATGGAGTTTTGCCATGTTGACCAGGCTGGTCTCGAACTCCTGACCTCAGGTGATCTGCCCACCTCAGCTTCCCAAAGTGCTAGGTTTATAGGCATGAGTCACCATGCCCAGCCTGAAAAGAGTTTTATGGACGGATGGTGGTAATAGTTGTATGACAATAGGAACACATGTAATGCCACTTAACTGCACACTTGAAAATTGGTTAAGATGGTCAATTTTATGTTATGTGTATTTTACCACAGTTTTTAAAAAGTATCTCCACGCAGGGTCTGGATTAAAGGGGTAAAAGTGTCGCTCCTCAGAGCAAGTTCCTTGAGGGCAGGAATAACCGTTTATTTGCCTTTCTCTCTCTAGTTCTTTGGTTAGTCCTTGGCCGACAGTACTCTGCTCAATAGCAGAGCATAAGCTCTCTGCTCTGTTTCTTGGGCTTAGTTTTGTGGATGCTTTGAAATTACACAATCTTGTGTGTGGCTGGAAGGCAACGGAAAGAGGCATTGCATCCTAATAATTTGCATGCCAAGGGAGTTGGGTAGTCTTGGAAAGAGCATTCAATTAGAAACCAGAAGCCCTGAGTTCTATCTGTAGTCCACATTTTACATTCAGAAGTTCATTGGCCAAAACATTTAAATGCAAAAGTTCATTGGCCAACTGTCTGGCCCAGTTTTGGAGGACATCCTAGTTGATGGTGTGCTCATGGGCTAGACAAAGTGCTAGAGGCTGTGCTGTCCCTTTACGTCTTCATCATGCTTAAATCTAGATCAATTCATATTTGTAGATGACAGTCTCATGCCCCTCCCTCTGTCATCCCCCAAAGCAACGAACTCCAACTGTGGAGATTAGAGAGACCAGAGGTGTCCAGAAAGGAAGATACCTAGTTTGAGCAGTGGGCCTAGGTGTGAGATCAGCTCTATTTTAAAATCCAGTAATTCAGTGCCCCAACTGTGGCTGTGGAGAAGAGCTGTGCTCACTCACACATCACTAAGATTGTGCAATCGCAGCGGTCCAGGCTTAGTGACCTTATTCACTCACCCTGCAGGGCCTGCTTGACTTGCAGCTCTCTGCTCCTTTCCCCTGGCTCTCGGGCCATCTGGCTTCATATTCTGGATCGTGATATTGATCTCAGGTCCTCCATGTTTTGGTGACCCACTGGACTCGTCCCCGCATGCTTCTCTGTAAAACACAATAGATCCAAAATGGTGATAAAAATGAGTCTTGACATGTGTGAGTTGATGCCTGGTGTTTAGTCAATTACAATTAGTAAGTTATTAAGTCAAGCCAGAAATAGAAGCATAGATTGGTTTTCTTGTAATCTCAAATCTCACAAAAGGCCAGCAGACAAACTACGAGGAGGATTTCTGCAGCCCACATTTGGAGAAGCCCACCATGTGTTTTCTTCTAAAAGTAATGAGATATGACTTTTGAGATTTTGCAGAGTGTGACTTCTGATGAAGAGAGACTAGGGAAGAAGCCATTCCATGGCTCCCTTCTCTTCATTTGCTAATAGATTTTTCTTTAAAGTATACCGCTTTCAAAAGGACAAAATGCTTTTTAATTATCAGCTCAGTTACTTGTGAACCAGAGTATGGGCCTCATAAAAAAATGACATCATATATGAACGAAGATTGACTCCGTTTTAAATCAAACGGGTTGAAGGCACCTTGATTTCCTTGAAAGTAAATCTTGAAACATATCTTTGCCTGTTCTTGATTTTTTGATCTATATTGCAGATCTGGAATACCGAATGCAAAGCAAGAGTGTAGACTGGTCATTTTGATGGGAGTTACCAGTTGGCTGGCCTGGAGACCCCTCGGGTTCTGGGAATCTTCGGTCTACAGCTCATGTGTTACTTTAGATATGTCATGCAGACATTCCTGTACTCCCAAACTATGTCAGATTTGCCTAAGTGCACTTGGGTCATCTGAGTGCAGCGTTGTTAGACCCCTGTACACGCTATCACGTATGTATCTCTAAAGGGCTGATGGTTTGGAGAAATACACCCCTATATATTCTCATCAATCCTCCACTGGTATTGATAATACTGGGTGGGATTTGTGTTCATCATCTACCAGTGACTCAGCATTTGAGCCTAAATGAGAGTATGCTGAATTTGCTTCCAAGGACGTATTAGAAAAGTGCTGGAGTTTAAGGAGCTGGTATAGCCCCTGCATTTTTGGTTTCTTAGCCAAAGACAAAAACTGAAATTTCACTGCTTGGGTGCTGACCATCACCCTGGAAGCTGGGGAAAACTGCACAGAAGGAAGAAGTCATGGTTTATTTCTGAGAATATAAATGTAAATGGCAGAGGAGGAAGTTAATAAGTGAGTGACAGGAACAAGCGAACACATCCCACCATCAACTGTCTTACCACCGAATAGCTTAGACATCACCTTTAAATGAACAGACTTTAGGGGGCACTTTACCTGCTTCTAGGGTCCCCCTGCTACAGTTCTCCATTTGAAACCCATGTGTATTTGAATCAATCTTCTTTCTAAGTCATGAGATGATTTTTGGAAAGTTGGTTAGTTTAGTTAGATTGTAGCCACACATACTCCAAGCTAGTGAATGATTTTACTGTTCACTCTTTTAAGGCCTCAGGATGCAGTTCACAGAATTTTAGAAAACCAGGAGATGATGGAGTGAGGGACGGGCTGATGATACGTGTCACATTACTCGGCCGCCTCCACCCCACCAGCATCTCCTGCGTGTACTCTACGCTTCAGAAGTGTGTGGCGTGACAAGGAATATTAATGTGACCACTGAAATGGAATGAATAGAATCTGTTAGGGCACAGGCCTCTGGCCCCTCTGGCTCTTCCCACCGCCTATCTCCACCCGACCCTCATGCTTATCTAACCCCTCCCAACCAGTCGCAACCCAGCAACCCAGCCTCTTGGGAAATCAAGACCTTGGAAGCTTATTATGTGACTGTGTCCTCAGGGTGGTGGTCCTTTGGCTTTTCTCTTTCCTGATTGATTGGAAGGCCTTTCCCCACTTATCACCAGAGCTGTGTCACGGCTCCCCCTCCTTTCACAGACAGCTCTGGGATGCATCAGAACCCAACTGTCCTTGTCAGCCTTCCTTTGAACCATTGCAAGGACAGCGTGGTCCGGAGTTGTTTTAAGAATTCCCTATATGCATCGCTGAAGGGCTTTGGGAAACCCAGGATGGGGTTAATGAGGGGTATGGGTGTGATACTTGCCTTCCCCTTACACATGTGGCCTGTGATATTTGTGATGTTGAGATTGTGTGGGTTGCATCTAATGACCTGCTCTAAGTGAACAGACAGGTCATTGTGTGAGACCTTCTCCTTGCAATAACTGTGCTGTTTCTCTTCCCAGACCTCATCCTGTGAGCAAAATTTCCATTTCTGAACATCTCCTTTATAAATATCCTGAACTCAATGGTCTCTTAAGAGTTTCTGGGTATTGGGCTGGGCACGGTGGCTCATCCCTGTAATCCCAGCACTTTCGGAGGCCGAGGTGGGTGGATCACAAGGTCCAGAGTTTGAGACCAGCCTGGCCAGTATGGTGAAACTCCATCTCTACTAAAGATACAAAAATTAGCTGGGCATGCTGGCACATGCCTATAGTCCCAGCTACTTGAGAGGCTTAGGCAGAATAGCTTGAACCCAGGAGGCAGAGGTTGCAGTAAGCTGAGATTGAGATCGTGCCATTGCACTCCAGCTTGGGCGACAGAGCAAGACTTCATCTCGAAAAAAAAAAAAAATGTTTCTGGGTATTTAACAGAATCTCAAGGGGCTAGACAGTGGATTAATTATTAGAACTACTTAAGTAGTTAGGGTTATGAAATAGAATGAACTGGATGCTTCAGAAGGCAGTGAGTCTCCCCATGGCTGGAGAAGTTAAAGCAGAAACTGGTGAGGATGCTGTGGAGAAGACAGAAGTGTCTACTGGGCACAGGTGGCACAGGAGGCACAGGTGGCAGGCAGCCTCTGAGACGGCACCCAGTGACCCCACTTCCTAGTATTCAAGCCCTTGTGGAATCCCTTCCTCTTAAGTGTGGGTTGCATCTAATGACCTGCTCCAGGTGAATAGACAGTGATGGAATAGGACGTCTAGACTAGTCTGCACGAGTGCGACTTCTGTTTTGCTCTCATCCTCTCTCTTGTCCTTTCCTTTGCTTACTTGATGAAGCTGCCAGAGGTGTTCAAACCAGAGCGACTCCATCTAGAGTGAGAGCTAGGACAAGGAGGCTGGGCCTTGCTGGGCTGCATTCCCAGAAAGTCAGGACTGCCTAGCCTCTAGATGCTTACAGTTAAGGAAACAGATTGATAATGTTTACTTAACAGACCCAGATTTGGGAGTGTCCTACTATTCTGATATCTTGAGAACAAAGGTATTCTAATTTTGCTTTAAAGATAATAACATTAATTCTTGCAAAATATAGTAATTAAGAAAATTAATCCTTTATCACAAACTCTCATAGCAGACCACATCTCCCCGTAATCTTTTTCTATCCTATATACATGAACATTGTACATAGCATGGACACATTCCTCCTCTTACTTTTGAGAATACCCTACTCTGTCTGTGGAGTAGCTGTTCATTCACTACTTTACTTTTTTTTTTTTTTTTTTTTGAGATGGAGTCCTGCTCTGTCGCCCAGGCTGGAGTGCAGTGGTACGATCTCAGCTCCCTGCAATCTCTGCCTCCTGGGTTCAAGAGATTCTCCTGCTTCCACATCCCAAGTAGCTGAGATTACAGGTGCCACCACACCCAGCTAATTTTTTTTTTTTGTAATTTTAGTAGAGAGAGGGTTTCATCTTGTTGGCCAGGCTGGTTTTGAACTCCAGACCTCAAGTGATCCACCCACCTCAGCCTCCCAAAGTGCTAGGATTACAGGTGTGAGCCACCACACCCAGCCACTACTTTACTTACTTAATAAACTTGTTTTTGCTTTGCGCTGCGGACTCGCCCTGAATCCCTTCCTGTGCGAGATCCAAGAACCCTCTCTTGGGGTCTAGATCGGGACCACTTTTCTGTAACAAAGCCAGCCATCATATTACGAACTGCCATTTGGAAAGGCTCTCATGACAAGGAAGAGAGAGACATCATGAGGAACTGAGACCCTCAATCCAACAGCCTAGGAGGAGCTGACTCCTGTCAACAGTCTCTTGAGTGAGCTGGGGAGCAATCCTTCCCCAGTCAAGCCTTCAGATGACCACAGCCCCTCTGATCTCACCAGGATTGCAGCCTATGAGAAACCTAAAGCAGAGGACCCAGCCAAGCCACACCTGGATTCCTGATCTACAGAAACCGTGACATGATAAATGCTGTTTCAAGCCACTAAATTTTGCGGTGATTTGTTATGTAGCAATAGATAATTAATCCAGCATGTTGAATACTTGACCTCTGATATCTCTCCCAGATTTAGGATTTTTATGAATTTTCAGGCATTAAAAAATGATATTGGAAGGTATTGACTATTGATGTCCAAACCATTCTTTCGTTGTATTTCTCTTTTTGTCTAAGTTCAATAAATAGTTGTGCTTATCTGTTGGGATTCATTTTTCTTTGTATTCAGTCATGTCAGCTAGCTGAAGCCTGATTGTGCTGGCTGGAGAAAGTGAACTAATTCAGGCGAAGATCTTTGAAAACCGTAGGAAGTCCACCAAGGAAAAGGAGGATACCATCTGGTTGCTAATGCAGTGTGCTTTGCATGTGAAATAAGACTGATCACAGCTCAAATAAGCAATTCCGAGGTGCCATTGATTGCTCTGGGTCTGAGCAGTTTTTTCTAATCTACCCTATTATTTTCACCTTTAGCACAGGGCCCATCAGTGCTGGTTCTGAACAGTTCCTTCAGTCATCAGTTTGAGGAGCTGTCACAATTGCTTTCTGCATAGATATATTTGTGACTTAAATGCTCTTGGTTCAATAAAAGAATTATAGTGCTTTATTGTGACTTGAGGAAGCCCAGACAGGTTTTGCCACTGCAGTTCCGAAGATCTATTACTCTGCCAGACCAGCCCACTGACTTAACGTTTTGTATTAAGATTTCTAGTCTTCATTCCGAGAAACAGAGAGGCAAGTGACTTGCTAATGCTTGATGTTGTTGGAAGAAATAAAAGATGTAGTCTGAAATTTAAACGATTTAAATAAAAGAAATATTTCAGCACAGGGAACCAAATTGCTCTTCTTTCCCCACCAGACACACAGACCGACTTCACAATGCATGAGCAACGGTGTATTTTAAACCAATGAAATGGTCTAGAAGACAGGCCCTAAGGAGTTCAACCGCGTGAAAAAATTGTCTTGTGCTCTCAGCATATCAAGTACCTAGAATACATTAGGAACAAGCGCCACTCCCTGGTTCTGTTTCTAAATAGTATTCTGATTGTAAATTGTGACTAGTAATTTATCTTAGGAGCTGTTTTGGAGGCAAGGGTGGAGAGAGAACGAGAAAATTGAGGGGACTGTGCGATCCGTGGGGGAGCACAGCTGCCACCTTGAACTTCTTGTCCCAGTGTCCTGGGTGGTTTTGGCCACTGAGTGTGTGCTTAGCACAGTGATTCTTATATTCCACTCACATACACATTTCCATCTGCAAAGACTGTCACAAAGTAGTTTATTATATATTACCTGTAACATATCAGAGAAGACACATCCAAGAATGTAGCTGATGAAACAGACACCCAGAGGCTAAATTCTTCCTTTAAAAAATTATGGTAGGCTAGGCGTGGTGGCTCACGCCTGTAATCCCAGCACTTTGGGAGGCCGTGGCGGGTGGATCACGAGGTCAGGAGATCAAGACCATCCTGGTCAACCTGGTGAAACCCCATCTCTACTAAAAAAAAAAGAAAAATACAAAAATCAGCTGGGTGTGGTGGTACGTGCCTGTAATCCCAGCTACTCAGGAGCCTGAGGCAAGAGAATTGCTTGAACCCGGGAAGCGGAGGTTGCAGTGAGCCAAGATCACGCCACTGCACTCAAGCCTGGCTACACAGCATCACTCCATCTCAAAAAAAAAAAAAAAAAAAAAGGATTGTGGTAAAATGCATATAACATAAAGTTTACTGTGTCAACCATCTTAAGGTGTGCGATTTAGTGATATTAAGTGTGTTGACAGTGTTGCTCCAGCATTAACACTAGTTTCAGAACTTTCCATTATCCCCAAAGGGAACGTGCCGCCATTGAGCAGCCACCCCCACTTCCTTCTAACCCCAGCCCCTGGCAACCACTAATCTGCTTTGTCTCTCTGGATTTGCCTAATTTGGATATTTCATAGAAATAGAATCGTGTAATATATGTTCCTTTGCATCTGGCTTCCTTCACTTAGCATAGTGTTTTCAAGGTATCCATGTATCAGCACTTTATTCCTTTCGGTGGCTGCATAATGGTCCACTGTATGGATATACTGCATTTTCTTTATCCATTCATCAGCTGATAGATGCAAGTTAAATGCTTGTAACATTAAGTAATAGCAACATTAATTAAAAGCATTTAAGTATCCATGACCCATCAATATATGGTTGCATTAATGATAATTATCACTGAGGACTGAACTTCAAACACGGAGTCCTTTTCTTAGCCAATCTGTCACAGGAATGGACTCCTTTTGCTGAAAGCGAGATTTAGGACTCGTCAGCAGACAGATGGCAAGATACGTACAAGATGAGACTCTCCTGAGTAAATGGATCTGCTGGACGCTGTCAGATATTTTTACTGCTTCCGGCATTGGCAGGCTGGAGTTACTCTGGAGAAAAGCTCGTCCCAGTAGCATGGCTGTGGAGAGATTTGGAGGAGGTTCCAGGAGAGAAGTCTGCGAGATTTCTCTTAGGTTCCATATGTCTGGCTGGTCTGGCTAGCGTTTTATCAATGTTCATGAGTAGGTCTGTTTTGGGCATTCACAGGGTCATCCTCCATCAGAGACATTCCATGGGGTTGGGGTTTCTGGGATTCCAGTTTTTCACCATCTCCCCTATGACTGCTGCACTGCGGCGGTACTGAGCTTGGAGAATGGGGTGGACTGTGCAGTGGAAGAGCACGTTGGCAGTAAGTCAGAGATGGGAAGGCTGGGTTTGCATGGACAGAGGAGTCTCTCACTCCTCTTCATGAGGATGACACGAGGAACTCTGGTGCATAGTCAGAAATAACTGTCTAAAAACGAGCTGACTTGGGAACTTTTGAAGGTGGGTGGGTATCCTGTGACAGGAGGGGGCTCCTCAGACACACTTTGTTCTGAAGTTTACACAGGTCACGGCCAGTTTTAACTGACTACACCTTGTATTTAGAGACTCTTAGAGTTGTCTTTCATGCTTCTTAGAATCTGCCAGTTACATCAGAGGAGATGATAACATGCCAGCTTCTTAAACTGGGAAGGTGGGAACACAGGTGCTAGCTGTAGCCTGATTCTTTTGTGTGTGTGTGTGTGTGTGTGTGTGACAGAGTCTCACTGTGTCGCCCAGGCTGGAGTGCAGTGGTCCAATCTCAGCTCACTGCAACCTCTGCCTTCTGGTTTCAAGCAATTCTCCTGCCTCAGCCTCCTGAGTAGCTGGGATTACAGGCGCCCACCACTGCGCCTGGCTAAATTTTGTATTTTTAGTAGAGACGAGGTTTCACCATGTTGGCCAGTCTGGTCTCAAACTCCAGACTTCCCAAAGTGCGGGGATTACAGGTGTGAGCCACTGTGCCTGGCCTCACCATTCTTAAACCTTCTATAAATTGTATTTAAAAATCACACAGATTCCGATTTTGTAATACATTCTTCAGACGGCCTACACAGGTCAAGCAGTTACAGCTCAAATGGACAATCATTGCTTTTGCTTTTGGAAAGCTCTGCCATACCCCTAATTGGATCACTGTGCATTCAGCACAGCATCTGTTGGCATGGCACTGGCCGGGAAGTCTGAACGAGAGATGCTGAATAATAATGCCCTGCGTCTCCCACCGCTGCAGGTCCCCAGATGTGGTCTGCCACTTCCACTCCAGTTTATGGTATTGAAACTTCTCCCTGGCCCACTGCTGCAGTGATTAGGACGAGATCCCAGACTGGCTAGTGTCTGCAAGTGAGCATCGTATGGGTCGAAGCAATTCATAAACCATGAACATGATTTATCTCCCTAGGTAGGGTGGTCTTCCATAGCAAGGTTGCAGTGTTTTTCTAGAAGGTTGTTATCATAGTGCCTTACTTGTCATAGTCCAGCACATCATGAAGTAAATGTACATTATTAAATTCAACTCAAATGCAAAAAAAAAAAAAAAAAAACCCACCCTAAAATATAATCTGGAACATAGAAGCTACTCAATACCTCATCCTTGATTTTGAAAGCATTGGCAAAAGTCCACGTCTAGGGGCCTAGAATGTTTTCCAGGTGGGAAGGATATAAACAAGCAAGGCATATGCCAGTTTTTTAGGCGCAATTTACCAAACACTTGTATTTTTCTTTAAAACATGGCCAAAAACGACTTAGTCTGAAGGCAGGTGGATTCTGCATAACCCTCTTGAGGGAGCTTCTGGGCTGAGACATAGACTTGGAGAGACCCCTCTAAGTGTTTCTAGAGGCCAGCTCTTCATATAGAAACCTTACATTCATTCTAGCCTTTCTGCTAAGTGAACATCGTCTACATTTGAATGTCTTCACCAGCAGGAATCTCACTACCCTTGTATCTAGAAACGAAACATTTGCCTCGTTTGTACTTTATGCACGAGAAACTCACCGACTGCTGTGATTCCTCATCATTCTCAACCAGATGGATTGTATGATGGGGCTGATGGCACTGACTACAAATTGTTGGAGGAAGGGTACCCATACGTCTCCTAGGGCTGCCACAATACAAACCAGGTGGCTTAAAACGAGTGTATTCTCTTACAGTTCTGGAATCTAGAAGTCTGAAGTCAAGGTGTCAGCAGGCCCATGCCCCTTTCTGAAGGCTCTGGGGCAGGATTCTTTCTTGGCTTCTGATAGACCCTGATGTTCCTTGGCTGGGGAACACATCATGGCAGCCTCTGCCTCCGATGTCATGTGGCATTCTCCACTCACGAGTCTGTGTGTCTGTGTTCCTTCTCCTCCTTGGTCGTATTAGATTAAGGGTCCATGATACTCTGGTATGTCCTCATCCTAATTTAAATATATACCCGCAACGACTCTATTTTTTTTTTTTTTTTGAAACAGTGTCTCTGTTAGCCAGGCTGGCATGCAATGATGTGATCTTGGCTCACTGCAACCTCTACCTCCCAGTTTCAAGCAATTCTCTGGCCTCAGCCTCCCGAGTAATTGGGATTACAGGTGTGTGCCACCACGCCTGGCTAATTTTTGTCTTTTTAGTAGAGACGGGGTTTCACCATATTGGCCAGGCTGCTCCTGAACTCCTGACCTCAAGTGATCCACCTGCCTTGATCTCCCAAAGTGCTGGGATTACAGGCATGAGCCACTGCCAAGCCCGACCCAGTTTTCAAATAAGATCGTATTTTGAGTTACTCAGGGTTAGAACTTCAATGTATCTTTTGGGGCAGGCACAGTTCAACCCATAAAAACCAACTGATCTATTTTTACCTATGTTCAAAAACTGAAACTTAGCCCTGCTGAATCCCCAAAGAGGAGATGACTCAAGAATTCTTAAGAACTGGGGAGCTGTGAGGTTGTCACCTCATGTTGTTATACGCGGTGATATTTTAGGAGGTTGTGCATGATGATGCAGCATTGCTGATGAAATGATCGCTCGCCGAGTGGGGAAGGCTGCTGTTCACTGTTATGATTTATTCCCTGCGAGTTCTTTTTAGCTTTTCTTTTGTTCAGTTTGAGTTGCAATGTCGCTGTGCTTCTCAACCCAGCTTCATCCTCTGTGTAGCCCCATCAGACAAGCTGATTTCACTGGACTGACTTTTTGTAGTTTTTGTTAATAAACATTTGATTGATTCAGTGTGCTTTGGCCAACGGCACACGTCTGGTCTCTGGATTCTGATGCTTTCTTCTGAGATGGGGCACCCTCCTCCCCTCTCCCTTGAGAATCACTGCAATGATTAATACATGCTGCTGGAATTTAGGGTGGTGTGAGTTCAGAGATCTTGTTGATGAACCCCCCCCCATATCCCTTTCACTGCCATGTGACAGGTATTCCACCCCATGCCTGAGGACTGGTGCTCCATTACAAGTTTAGTTAAGGTTACCGCTTTGGAAGTGAGTGATTGAGGGTGGGAGACGAAGGAGAGTTGAGGAGAAAATTAGGGGAGAAGGAAGACCACCTTGGTCATCTGGGTATCTGAATGACTCCCGGAGGTACCTAAGGTGAAGGACACTGACCATTTCCACATCTGGATTGCCTGAACTATTTGCCAGGCAGTTCCATTGTGGGGTTCCTGGTCTTTGGGTGAGATGGAAAGAGAAAATCCCAGATGGAAGTGGCAAGGAGGTCCTGGTAAGTAAGAGGGTCAGAAACAGACATCATTCGTTGTTTTATGCAGAAGCTTTAGGGTAACACTGATGATACTACCTCCACTTTTCTCATGTGTGTGATAAAAATGCCACTTCCATCTGATTGCAGGCTTATCGCTTGTTGTCTACGATCATAAATACTGTCTTTTCTTCACGAGGCTAAATGGGTAATTTTTTTTTTTTTTTGAGACAGAGTTTTGTTCTTGTTGCCCAGGCTGGAGTGCAGTGGAGCAATCTCAGCTCACTGCAACCTCTGCCTGCCGGGTTCAAGCAATTCTCCTGCCTCAGCCTCCTGAGTAGCTGGGATTACAGGCATGTACCACCATGCCCGGCTAATTTTTGTAGTTTTAGTAGAGACAGGGTTTCTCTACGTTGGTCAGACTGGTCTTGAACTGCCGACCTCAGATGATCCGGTCACCTCAGCCTCCCAAAGTGCTGGGATTACAGGTGTGAGCCACATGCCCAGCCGGTTAATATTTTTATAGCAATTTTGTGAATTAATGAATCAAATCTGTGGTTACCAGTGTAATTTCAGTTACCACTGGCAAGGGAAATTTTAAAACAAATATATTATTACTACTACAGTTCCACAATTTCACCAACTCCTGGACACGTCTGCTTCCTTTAAGAGGGCTCAGCTCGGGCCGGGCGCAGTGGCTCACGCCTGTAATCCCAGCACTTTGGGAGGCCGAGGCGGGTGGATCACGAGGTCAAGAGATCGAGACCATCCTGGTCAACATGGTGAAACCTCATCTCTACTAAAAATACAAAAAAAAAATTAGCTGGGCATGGTGGCGCGTGCCTGTAATCCCAGCTACTCAGGAGGCTGAGGCAGGAGAACTGCCTGAACCCAGGAGGCGGAGGTTGCAGTGAGCCGAGATCACGCCATTGCACTCCAGCCTGGGTAACAAGAGCGAAACTCCATCTCAAAAAAAAAAAAAAAGAGGGCTGAGCTCACACAACTCTTGGCTCTATACTTCGAGGCAGTTTACCTGCTGCTTGGAGAGTGACTGTCTCACTCTTTCAGTGAAGTGAGTCCTTTGCTATAAGAAAAAAGAGAGTGGGAGAGTGAGACTGGAAGGCTGGGACAGCTGAGGTGGCACGTGGATACCTCCTCTTCTCCTTTGGGAATTCTACTTAAAGCCCGAGGAGAAGGCATTGCCCAAACCCTGAGGGTTCCTGGAAGAACAGAGGAAGTTTGCACCTGAAGAATTTGCTGTGTTCTTAACACAATGCAAGGCAGGTTGGGCAGCACATGCGCCCCAGTACAACAGAGCCAGCAAAGTCTCCAGATGGATTCAGCCCTTTCCATTGCACTGCTTGTGGCCAGCAAGATTTAGATAGAGCTCATTGGCCTTCTCATCTACTGGAAGAAAACAGGGTGCTAGCTAGAGCTGTGAAATCGGCATTTATCTGCTGCCTTAAAATAGAGGAACTAACCTTGTTAAATTCTCTGAGAATTAATGAAAACAAAATTATCACAATATGATCTCCAGATCAAAAATATATACATATATACTATAAAATAGGAAATGTTCATTTTTGAATATTTAAAAAGTGGAGAAAAGCTCCCCAAAGAAAAGAAAACTACTTTTAATCAGACCTGCTGGTGATAACCCTCGGCATTTTGACATATTTCATTCATAAACACACTTGCATTCCCAGTTTGGATTGCATTGCTCAGGGTGTTTTATAGGATTTTCCCCTTAAAAATATTGTTAATATTTTCTTAAGGTGTTCATTATTCCTTTAAAACTGATTTTAAATGACTGCATAATATTTTATGTAAATGACTGCATAATATTTCATTGTACGGCTGTGACATCATTTATCTAACTAACCTTCTAATTACTGGACATTCAGCTCATCTCCAGTTTCTCACTATGATAAATAATGCTATAATACGCTCCTCATATGAAACTGTTAGTGCACATCCTTATCAGGTAATTGGTTTGTTGTGGTATTTTCCCTATTTTTGCTCTTTTCTTGATATAGATGCATTCACTTAACAGTAGCAATTTTAAGTTGTACTTTTGTACTATATTAAGGGAGCTCTTATTTAATTTGCTTCCATCCATGAAGCAAATGTATTTTCTATTTTAAAAACACTCCTTAAATTTAAATAATTAGAATGAGCTTGAAATTGTTATATTCAGCTACAAAACACAGCGGAACATTAGACCGTATATTAGTCAGCTTGGGCTGCCATAACAAAATATCACGGACTTGGTGACTGAAGCAACAGACATCGTCTTTCCTTACTGTGGAGGCCAGAAGTTCAAGATCAAGGTTCTGGATGATTGGTTTCTGGTGAGGGCCCTCCTTCCAGCTTGCAGATGGCCACCTTCTCCATATGTGCTCATATGGCCAGTCTTTGTTTATTTTCTGTTGCTTAAAACAGAATACTTGAAACTGGGTACTTTGTAGAGAAACAGAATGTATTCCTTACAGTTCTGGAGACTGGGCAGTCTAAGGTCGAAGGAGCCATCTGATAAATGCCCTCATGTCAGTGGAGACTCCGCAGAGCCCTGAGGTGGTGCAGGGCATCACAGGCCGGGGGCCTGAGCATGCTGGCTCAGGGCTCTCTTCCTCTCATGAAGCCACCAGTTCCAGTCTCATGATAACCCATTCATCCATTAACCCACTAACCCACGATCGGATTAATCCATTCATGAGAACACAGCCCTTGTGATCCAATCACTTCTTAAGGGCCCCACCTTTCAACACTGCCACAATGGGGACTAAGTTTTAACATGAGTTTCAGAGAGGACGAACATTCAAACCAGAGCATGGCCTTTCCTTGGTGAATGTGTTCAGAGACAGAGCAAGGATGAGCTCTCTGGTGTCACTTCTCATAAGGACGCTAATGCTATTAAATCACGGCCCCACCCTAAGGACCTCAGTTAACAGTTACTTCTAAGTGGTCCTATCTCCAAATACAGCCACACTGGGGGTTAGGGCTTCAGCATAGGAATTCTGAGGACACAAACAGGCAGTCCATAAGAAACTAAGATTTTAAAACTTAGTTATGAGACTCTATCTTTGTACAGTACCGTTTTCTTTTTTAAGCATTTTTACACGTATTATCCCATTTCATCTGAAAAAAGTTGGATCATCTTTAAATCTTCCTCAGGTTACCTTCCGGAAAAGTTAATTTTTTTCAAACTAATACATGGATATAGTTTACAAAGTCAAATAATATTTTAATAATAATAAATGCCTTTTAACAGCCGTAACTAAAACGGTCCTACGGGCCCTGTGTTCTTGCTGGCTGACGGTGTGGACTGCTCTCAGATCCTCAAGGCCACCTGGTGTTCCTTGCCTCCTGGCTTTGTCACAGGTCGTTGATTTCTTCAAGGCCAGCAGAAAATCTGTCTTTCAAAGCTTTCACCTGACTGAGCCAGGCCTACTGAAGATACTCCATTTGGTTTCCCTTGAAATCCGCTAATTTGGAAACTTAATTGTATTTACCAAATCCTTTCACAACTAGAAGCATGTCACAGGCGCCACCCAAACTTAAGGGGAGGGGGGTACACAAGGGCATGGCACATCAGGGGTCGCCTTAGAGTATATCTGCTATAACCTATAAAGCCATGTGGTAACCGTTCAATTTTATATTACTAAGTTCCTACTTGGATACGTATGCGTTTTAACTATTACACCTTCCTTCCTCTCCTCTGTGGTCCCCTCCCAACTTAGTCACGGCACTTCTTCAAAACTTAAATCCATGTATTATGTCACATGATGTTTTATTATTATGTTATATAAATTTGTGGTAGATATTTATCACATTTTGTAGCTGCATAGTCTTTTTGGAACATGTTGCTGTGTTTGAGGAATTATCCACCTAAGGTTCCCACCTCCGCCATCTTCAAGCTTCTAACGTTGCTGGGGAGATACCCAATGCGGTTCTGATGCCACCTCCTTTGCACGTAGCCTAGTTTTTTTCTTTCTAGAAGTGTTTAGGCTCTGTTCTTTGTTTCAAATGTTCTGAAATAAGATAATGTATCTTGTCCACTTTTAGGAGTCACTCAGTGGACATTTTAAATTTGGAGCTTCAGCTTTATTTACTTCAGTTCTAGAATGTTTTCTTTTATTGTTATTATAATGTTCTTCTTAATGCTTTCTATCTTCTTTTTCTGGAACTCCTATTATTTGGATGTTGGACACTCTTACATAACCCTTAATTTGCTTGTCTTTTGTCCCCGATTGTTCTCTGTACTACATATTTTTAAAAATTCTGCCTTATCTTCCAATTGCTTTATTGAATTTGTAAGTTTGACTCTCATATGTTTATCTTTCAGGAGCTCTTGACTGCTGAGTAGTCTCACTGTTTCAAAGTAGCATTGATATAGGAGTCAAGAAGAAATCACTTAGGCAGATAGCAAGGGCATCGGAGTCTCGGTAAGGCTTTTCTTTTTAAGAAAAAGCAGCCCCAAATCATTTTCTAACAAAGAGCAGCCTGCAAGCTGGGAGCTTGCTGGGGTGAATGTGGCAGGAACTAGGGACTAGACATGTTGAAGATGGCGGCTCCATCTTCCCTTCCCTGCAGCCACGTGTACAGTAAGCAGCAGACAAGATGGAGCTGATCAACTGGAAAGTCCATTCGCATAAGAAGATTAGGGTGTGGCAACCAGTCTTTTTTACACACTCTGTGAGCGCTATGTAAATCAGACTACCACCCCCTCAAACGGGACTGTAAAGTGCGAGGCATTCGCCACTAGCCGGTCCTTTCTGCTCAGAGACCCCTTAGGCTATAAGGAAGCTGTTCCTCTTTTTCTCCTCTTCTACCTATTAAACTTCCACTCCTAAAGTCCTTGGGTGTGTCCATGTCCTAGATTTTCCTGGCACGCAACGACAACAAACCCAGGTATACCCCAGCCAACGTAGCCACTTCATCATCTCATTCTTATTTCATAAACGTAATATCTTGAGGTTTTCCTTTTCTCTTTGTATTGTTTTTATTTCCTTTGAGGTTTTTTTTTTTTTTTTTTTTTTGCGAGGGGGTTGTTACTGTTAGTGGGAGAGGGAAGTTATTTGTTAACGGTTTTCTCCATTTTGAGATTTTCCTCAGTAAGGGCAGAGGAGGAGAGCAAGGTCAACTTGTTTTTCATACAGAATTCTAAACAATTTCCTCACTCACCTCCTGCCTCACACGTAGCTGCGTCGCGCTGAAATGGATGCCACCAATACCTGTGCCTTTCTGAATTGCTGAGGCAGCAACGCAGCTTATTTTTCAGCAGCCTCATCCCTGCCAGCACTTCTTTGAGCCCCCCTCCTGTGAGAAGTGTTCACCATTCTTCCATTTGCTTTCTGTCTTCGCACGTTGTTGGTGCGGTTACTGAGATCTTCTGGCCTCATTAAAGACAGACTTTGTGTTTCCATATCTTGGCTGTTTTGGGCTTGTTGGAAGGATTATTTTCAAAAGAAGGAGGTATAAAAGCATGTTTCCTTCGCTTTCTTAAACCTCAAAGCACCAAAGGTCTCTTTCCAGTGACTTTCTACTTTCCTGGTGCTGGGGTAGGCGTCATGATTCTTTTGTTAAGACAATGGGATTTAAAGCTAGGAGAGGAACTTTGTATGTCACACAATGGAGAGATGGATGCAGAAGAAAATGGGAAAAACTCATCCCGTCAAGGTTTTCGAAATGCAGAAAATGGATACATGACCTATTTGAATTATGGAATTCCTGTTTGATAATGCCCATCGCTTGTAACTAGTTGGTCAAAATTAGATTTCACAGAAACATTATGTCTTAATTACAATATTAGAATTCTACATTGAGACATACGATGTGATTTGAAGTCCACAAACTCCCTGACTGTCAGACTGAATTTCTGTAAGCCATTCTTGTTTAGCTTTTAGAAAAACAGAAAACTTGGCAGAATTCTTCTGGCCGGGATGAAGCAGAGTGGGAATAACCATATCAGATTTAAATTGGAGATGCTAGAATGCTGCCACTTTTTTCAGAACAAGGTGAAAGGCCAACCAGTAACTAGTCGTACACCAGCGACTAACAGGAAGGATTTGGGACATGGCTTTGGGCTCCTCCAGGGTTCAACATGGTATTCTGGTTCCTGCTCTCAAGATTGGTGAAGAAACAAAATTTTTGAAAAAGCCTTCATCATTTTATGTTTGCTGTTTACTGAACTCAAAACAGTATGGTTTGTGTTAGCCAGACTTCTACAAATTCTGTGGAAGGGATTTAAAACAATTCTGTAGCTTGTATGAAAAATGAGCCTGCGATTCCTGACGCCCCAGAGTTCCTCCTAGGAGTCCTGGTGTAAAGTGATCTTTTACATGCCTGGTTAGAACTGTGAGCCAAGCAACATCTGCATTTTAAAAATAAACGTTTTGCATGTAGAAACTGAAGTTTGCTTCTTTAGCCTTTTTTTTGTGCTAAGTAAATTGATTCATCGTATATACACACTGGTACTTAAAGAGGAATTGTCAGCATATTGAAAGTACATATTTGGGGAGATTCTGTGGTGATGACTCTGTTACCATTTTGGAGTCAGGACTGTCCACCTTCTTTCCAAACATTTTTTCATGTTTCAGGAAAATTCCCAGTAGCCCAGTTTCTGGGTATGTATATATAAAGAGGCTTTTCTCCTCCACCTCTCCAAATTGTTTATTAACAATATTACCCCCTGACAAAGCCTTTTATTCTACAACTAGAGATGGATTCTAGAGTTTGAGCACCTTTGGGAGAGGTAACATATTGACTGACATTTCCAAATGCACAATGTCCTAGATGTGATTGTGAGAGCTGCTTCTCAGCATGGAAGAGACAGAGAGGAGGAGCTGGGGATGTCAGTATCGCAGGAGGAAAGGGAGGGGTGAAAAGGAGGCTATTCAGTGAGATGGGCGACATGATTTGAAAATCACAGATTCCTGGACTGTCAGATTCAATGTTTAGATGCCCAAAGCCAGAATATAGCAGAGACTAATGAAGGCAAACTTTTCTTACGTGACAATTTCGCTAAGGGCTAGCCCCGCAAATGGGCTAGGAACAGAAAACCATGTTGTACTTCGTGAAAAGGTGAAAGAGGAAGTAGCAAACCAGAGCCTGGATGTGATCTCCCCAGTCGTCAGATGGACCTTCAGTTAGGGAGGCTAATCCTCCTTCCTGCCCTGCCTTTCCTGCTCAGAGTGAGTTCTGCAGCACACCTGGGCCTAAAAGAGGCTTCCTCATCGTGACAGTGTGACGTCAATTGGGAAAGATGTGAGTTACGTTCCTAGAGGTATTTGATCACAAAGGGTTTCTAACACCTAGTAAGGAAATATTTATTTCTTTGAGATAGTAAAAGGAATAGAAAAAAAAACTTAGTTTCTTTAAAAGTAAGGATAGTTTTTAAAAGTAATAATTTAGAATTTACAACTTCTTTGTAATCCAAGAGAAAAGATTCTGGGGTCATGAGATTCTCCCCCTTAAAAATGTTTTTGGGCCAGTCATGGTGGCTCATGCCTGTAGTCCCAGCATTTTGGGAGGCTGAGGTAGGTGGATCACCTGAAGTCAGCAGTTCGAGACCAGCCTGACCAACATGGTGAAAACCCATCTCTACTAAAAATCCAAAAAGAAAATAGGTGGGTGTGGTGGCATGCGCCTGTAGTCCCAGCTACTCGGGAGGCTGAGGCAGGAGAATCGCTTTAACCCAGGAGGCAGAGGTTGCAGTGAGCCAAGTTTGCACCATTGCACTCCAACTGAGGTGACAAAGCAAGACTCTGTCTAAAAAAAAAAAAAAAAGTGTTTTTAACTCTTCCTTACCTACAACGGTGGTTCCTTACCTATATGAGAATTTTTTTTAAAAGCCCTTCTCAGGAATATTTGTGTTTGCAAACACACATATACACATATACACACACACCTGTCTCTTTACTTATAATTTCAGATCCTTTAACATTTGCATAAGAAAAATATTGACCTAAAGGAAAAACTCAAATTCCATAAGCTTGCATTCAGGTCTTCCATAATTTGGCTCCAATGTACTTCACTAAGAAATCACTTCTTTGAGATGAGAGAGTACCTGGAGAGTATGCGCCGCCAATCTGAGCTAAATTAATGCGGAACCGTGGAAACTCCAGGCATCGGTAAAGGAAGATATCACAGGACAGTGTGAAAAGCACGGACGCGCACATTACGTTTTGTAACTTTACAAGTTTTGAAACCCTTAATGTTGTAACTTTGGTAGAGAACTATTACTTAGTCTTTTGGGGACTCAATTTCCTTTCTGTGTATAACTAAAGGGAGTGAAATGATCTCTTTGATTGCTCTTAGCCCTGAGTTTCTAGACTTTGTGAATCCAGGCTGAGGACAACCATCATAGGGAAATCTCTCCACCTGAACATACCTGAAAGAGAATAAGAAGTGACTTCCAAAGAAAAAGGGAGAATTTGGAGGTGGGGGTAAAAGATGACGATAAATAGGAACCCAAAGTGTTTGAATTTGCATTTATCTATTATTTCCACTGTTCTAATTCTAGCTTTAGAGAACCTCTCTTGACCCACATCCAAGCACCCTGCTGAACACATAACTTTCACACTGAAACATCTATGTTGAAAGGGGAGGCTTTTTTCATAGGAAAATGTTGAACATTTTGAAACAAAAGGAGTGGGGACACGGCAGCAGTAATTGAAATAGAAATTCTTTAAATTCTCCCCCAGATTCTATAGACCTTTTTCCCTCAAAGGACCACTACAAATTTCATGCATCCTCTGGCAATATTCTGGCTGGAGGCAAGTGTCTGTCGTGGGCGACAAGAATGTGATCTCTAAATCATTCCATCCTGGGCCTCACCAGAGCAGAGGGTTTCCATGTGGTCGCTTTTCTGATGGACTAGGTGAGCGGAGACCACCAACCACATTTCAAGAAGGGTATCAGCTTTCGCTGGGGTCAGGAGCTCAGAAGTGAGTAGAGTTATGTTCCTGCACCCTCTGGATGTGTCCCTAATTAGGCGGAACTGATAAGCTTGAAAACTTTGAGCTACTCCTTTCTGTTTACCGATAACAAAATATTACCGTGTAGGATGAGAGTTATTTTCTGCATCAAACCCTTTCTATTTTCCTGAAGATATCACTACTTTCCCTTTCAATAGGCCTTTTGTTTAGAGGGAGAAAAATGTCCTTTTTACTTTTTTTAAATTAAAGCACCTTGGTGACTAACGTGCAATTGCTATAGACCTTCCTCTGAACGCCATTATCTGTACTTCCTTCACTTCCGGGCTCCGGGGTTTTACTTTCTGTGGTAGCAATTAGACCAAGCGGAGGTCACAGGCACAGGTTACTTCTTCCCAAATCTCATCAGCATTTCTTAGCTAATATTTCCTCCCTTCCTTCTTCCCTTTCTCTTCTCCTCCCTCCCTTCCTTTGTCCCTCCCTCTCCTTCCTTCCTTCTTTCCCTTCCCTTTCCCTTCTTCCCTTTCTTCCTTCCTTCCTCCCTTCTTCCTTCCTTTCCTCCCTCCCTCTCCTTCCTCCCATCCCTCCTTTCCTCCTTCACACTTTCTCCTTCCCTTCCCAGAACTTCCTTGCTTCTTCCCTCCCTTTCTCCCTCCCTTCCTCCTTCCTTTCTTCCTTCCTCCTTCCTTCCCTCCCTTCCTTCTTCCCTTCCCTCCTTTTCTCCTTTACCCTTCCTCCCTCCCTCCTTCCTTCTTTCCTTCCTCCTTCCCTCCCTCCCTTCCTTTCTTCCTCCCTTCCCTCCTTTTCTCCTTTACCCTTCCTCCTTCCCTTCCTTTCCCTTCTCTTCCCTCCCTCCCCAACTCCCTTCCACCTTCCACCCTCCTTCTTTCCTTCCTTCCCTCCCTCCCTCCTTCCTTCTTTCCTTCTCTTTTATTCTTTCCCTCTCTTCTGTCATCTAATTGTGAATTATGCAGACCCTACTGTCAAGGATATCATACCTATAAATGTTAGATTTCTATTTTTAACTGGCGGGAAGCTATACGGACACTATCTTTAGAAACCCCAAACAACCAGCAGTAACAGCAACAACAGCAAAGCACAGAAAGCACACGTGTATTTATGCTGATGAAGCAATTACATATATAGGTTTATATATGTGCTTAAACAGCTATGACGTGTTGGAATATTTTCGTAGTGATGTCCTGAAACCGTAATTATATGTTAATGAAATATTTAGTCAAGTTTTATCAAGCCCAGGAATAATTATTTTACAACTCTTTTTGGAATGCAAACTTAGAAGTCTAAGAGTTAAAGTAATTGTTTCAGAGTTGAAATAATTTGAATACAGAGGACTGTTTTCCAGGGCAGTGTTTATAAGAGACTTAAGTCTGGTTTAGCTGCTGTACTCCAGAAAAAGATCCTTCTGCTAACTCCCTCATTCAAAAATATCTAGGAAGACTATTCCAACGAATCAGATCTAGGAACGGAACCAGCTCACTGAGAGGTAAAGGGAAACACCTGCATGTTAGAAACGCAGAGCAAATGAGGCTGCCAAGAATATATGTTGGAAGAAGGAAATCAGCAACTACTCAAGCATGTTACCCTTGAACAGAAGGATGTGAGGTGAGAGGCTGCAATGTTCTGTAATTTTATGCAGGAAGATCATTCCTAGGAAGTGGCTATTTTGAAAGGTGTACTTGAAACATTTTTGAAAGACTTTGTTCCTTTTGGAATTCATACCAGAAATCTGACTTCTCGATAGCCTTTCATGTTAGGGTGTTTTCTGTGGTTATCACCGTGTCTTCCTGTGACTTGGCCACTTTGAGGGAAGCGGAAGAGAAGGATGAGGCAGAGGATATGTAGGGGGAAAATAAAACTAAGGGTTAGAAATGGCAAGAATGTGGGCAAATATGAGACAGTATAAATTGATTTTTCTCATTTCTTCTTTCAAGTTCTTTAAAAGATACTTAAAATTGCATAAAGTAATAATTATAACATTGTATTGTTGGGTTTATGATGTATACATGTAACACATGACAATTATAGCACAAGCCAGGAGAAAACCGAGCTATACTGAAGCAAAGTTGGTATAAATTATGGAAATTAAGTTAGAATTAAACTAAAGTAGATTGTTATAAGTTAAGATGCATATAATAATTCCTAAAGCATCATTAAGAAAACAGCTTTAAAAATAGAATTAAGAAATAAAAAAGGAATTAAAATGGCACAACAGAAAATATTTATTTAACACAAATGAAAGTACTAAAGGAGGATCAAAGGAACGAAAAATACTTGAGATCTACTGAAAACAAATAGCAGAAGGACCAATGTAAAGCCAACCAAGTCAAAGATTATATTAATGAGAATGGACTAAATACTTCAATTGAAAGGCAGATGCTATATTAATCTCAGCAAAAACATACTTTCAGTAGAAATCATTACTAGAGACCCAGCAATTCTACTTGTAAGTATATATCCAAAGGAATTAAAATCAGTGTGCCAAAAAGATTCTCATATTAATTGCAGCATTATTCAGAATAGCTAAGATATGAAAGCAACCTTGGTGTCCATCACCAGATAAATGGATTTTTAAAATGTGATATATACAAATTGAATATATTCAGCCCTACAGAAGAAGAAAATTCAATCATTTGCAACAATGTGGGTAAAACTGGTGGATACTATGCTAAGTCAAATAAACAAGGCACACAAAGGCAAATACTATAATGATCTCACTTACATGTAGAATCTAAAAAAAGGCAAACTCACAGAAGTAAAGAGTAGAATGGTGGTTACTACAAATCAGGGAAGGGAGTGAGTAGGGAAGGGGGAGACGTTGGTCAAAGGGTAAAAAGTTTCCGTTAGACAAGAGGAATAAGCCTTAGTGATCTATTGCACAGAATGGTGACTGTAACAAATAATAACGCATCATATATTTCAAAAGTACTAAAAGTAGATTTTAAATGTTTTCACCTATAAAAAGTATGTGAGGTGATGGATATGTTAATTAGCTTGATTTAATTACAATGTAAACATATATCAAAACATTGCATTGCACCCTCAAAATATATAACATTATTATTTGTCAATTAAAAATAAAACAAAATTATTGCTAGAGACAAAGAGCAGTATTTAGAGAGAGATTTATAGCTTTAAACAGCTATATTAGAAAAGACCTCAAATCAATCATCTAAGTTTTCACTATAAACTAGATAAAGAAGAGTAAATTAAGCCCAAAGAAAGCAGAAAGAAGGAAATAAGAAAGACAGGGTAAGACATGATGAAGTAGGGAGTAAAAGCACAGTAGAGAAGGCCAATAAAACCAAAGTTAGTTATTTGAAGAAATCAAGAAAATTAATAAACCTTTAGCTGAACTGACTAAGAAAAAAAGAGAAAAGACACAAATCATCAAAATCAGAAATGAAAGAGGATATATCACTACTTATCCTATGGAAAAGAAAAGATTTATAAGGGAATGTGCTATAATTTTATGCCAATAAATTAGACAACTTAGATGAGAAGGACAAACTGTTATAGAGGCATTAATTTCTAAAATTAACTCAAGTAAAAACAAGACATTTGAATAGAAGTATAACAAGCAAAGAGATTGAAACACAGGTTGAGTATTCCTTATCCAAAATACTTGGGACCAGAAGTGTTTCAGATTTGGGTTTTTAATTTTATTTTATTTTTGGAATATTTGCACATACATAATGAGATATCTTG
Organism: Aotus nancymaae; assembly: GCF_030222135.1. Classification (NCBI taxonomy): domain Eukaryota; kingdom Metazoa; phylum Chordata; class Mammalia; order Primates; family Aotidae; genus Aotus; species Aotus nancymaae. The sequence continues at coordinate 18,081,219 of NW_026988465.1, forward strand.
GGGATGGAACTCAAGTCCAAACATGAAATTCATCATGTTTCATATACACCTTATACACATAGCTTGGAGGTAATTTCATACAGTATTTTAAATAATATATGTTACTCATCACTTGAGTTCAGGCATTAAATTTTCCAATGGTGACATCATGTTGGTGTTCAAGGTGTTTCAGATTTTGAAGTATTTCAGATTTTGGATTTTCAGATTAGGATTGTTCAACCTGTAGTAACTACAAATCTTTCTGCAAATAAGATCCCAATCCCAAATGTATTAACTGGTGAATTCTACCAACTATTTAAACAAGAAATAATACAAATTTTAGATGAGTTCTAGAAAATAGAGAAGAACACTTTCCAACTCATTCTGAAGCCAGTATTATCCTGATACCAAAGCTAAGTAAAACATCACAAGAAAAGAAAATAACAGGCCAATATTCCTCATGAAGATATATGCAAAAATCTTTAAAAAATTTAGCAAACTGAACCTAGTTGAATCTATAAATAAATGGAATCTATAAATCAATATGATACATCATAACCAAATGAGATTTAGTCCAGGAATACAAGGTTGGTTTAACATCCAAAAATCAATTAATGTAACATACCATATTTATGATAAAGGCCAAACCCACATACTTAATTAATGATAATCTTATGAAATGCAGAAACAAAATTTGACAAAATCCAACACCCATTCATTATAAAAGCTCACAGTAAACAAGGAATAGAAAGGGGATTCTTCAACTTGATAAAGGGAAGGTATGAAAAATCTGGAACTAACATAATACTTAATAGTGAACTGAATGCTTTCACTATTACTAGACTACATCACACTGGAGTTTTCGCTGGTTAAATAAAGTAAAAAGAAATTAAAGATATCAAGATTGGAAAGTAAGAATTATACTTTTTTATACTTAAGAAATATACTTAAGTTGTCTGCCTTTGTTTGCAGACAACATAATCCTACACGTAGAAAATCCTACTAAAGAATCTGCCAGATAGAATCTGTGGTAAGGAGCTACCAGAACTAATAATGTTTAGTGATGTTCCTAGATCAAAGAACACCATGCGCAAATCAATTGTTTTTCTCTAATAGCAACAAAACTCCAAAAATGAAACTGGGAAATGATTCTATTCACAGTAGTTTCCAGAAGAAAAAATTACTTAGAAAAAAAATTAACAAAAAAGCATGTCTCTTACACTGAAAAGTAAAAACATTGTTGACAGAAATTTAAGATCTAAATAAATGGAGACACATTCCAAGTTCATTTATTGAAACACTCAATTGTTAAGATTATAGTTATCCTTAAATTGATCTATAGATTCAACACTCTCTTGTCAAAAATCACATCAGGCTTTTTTTTTTTTTTTTTTTGGTAGGAATTGGCAAACTGATATTAAAGTGTATACGAAAATGCAAAGAACCTAAAATTGTCAAAACAATGTTTTAAAAGAAGAGCCAAGTTGAATCACTTGCACTACCCAATTTCCATTTTTACTATAAAGCCACAGCAGCTAAGATTGGCATAGGATAAATGTATAGATCAATGGAACAAAATTTGGAGTACAGAAATAAATTCTTACATTTATGATCTACTGATTTTTGATCATAGTGCAAAGCAAGTTCAGTGGGAGAAAAAACAATCTTTTCAACAAATGGTGCTGGAACAATTGCCAATTTCCTTCATAGGAAAACAACAACAAACTTCCACCTAAACCTTACACCATATGCAAAAATCAACTCAAAATGGATCATGGACTTAAGTGCAAGAGCTAACATTCCAAAATTTTAAGACAAAAACAAACAAGAAAATCTTTGTGATCTTGGGTTAGCCAATGGTTTCTTAAAGAGACACCAAAGTCACAATACATTTTTTAGAAAAAATTTGGGCTTCATCAAAATTAAAAACCTTTGCTCTAAAGACAAATCACAGAATGAGAAAATATTAGCAAATCTGATCTGATAATTTACACTCCGTCTCTCTCTCGCTCCCTCTCACTGCAAATCCTATATTTGCATATATTTGTACATCTGATAGAGGGCTTGTATCTAGAATCTATTTTTTTTAAACTCTCTTGCATCTGAATAAGAAGACAACAACCCTAGAAAATTGACAGAAAATTTAAATACCCATTTCACTAAAGAAGATACACTAATGGCAAATAAGTACTTGGAAAGGTGTTCAACACCAGTACTTACGTTTCTCTTTGGGAAATGCAAATTAAAACCACAGTAAGATACCACTACACACCACTACAATGGGTATAATTAGAAAGTTTGACAACACCAAGCGTCAGTGAGGATGCAGAGAAACTGGAACCTTGACATTTTCTTTAAAAGTTAAACATAAACTTGACTTACAACTCAGTGATTACACCCTAGGGTATTTATTTACCCAAGAGAAATGAAACCATAAGTTCACACAAAGATTTGAATGTGAATGTTCATAACATCATTATTTATAATAACTCCAAACTGGAAACATCCCAAATGTCCATCAACCGGGATAGATAAAATGGATAGCTAGACAAAATGTAATATATCCACACAACGAAATCTTATTTGGCAATTTACAAATTTTTAAATTCATTATTTTAAAACTCAGCCACTTAAAAAATGAACTGTTGATACATATCACATGAACCTTAAAAACATTATGCTAAGTCAAAAAAGGCCTCTGAATGGATTGCAGGGAGAAAAAAAAAGAAGTAAAAAAAGACAATCAGGAAAGACATGATTCAATTTATGTGAGATGTCCAGAAAAGGCAATTCCGTAGAGATAGAAAACATGCCAGTGTTTCGTGCGACTGGGTAGGGAATGAAGACTGACTGCAACTAGGCACTGCAAAACTTCCTGCAACTGTTCTAGAATTGGGTCATGGTGTGGTGTAATAGTTACACAACTACATAAATTTACCCAAAAAATTGAGTTTTATACTTATACTGGGTGAATTTTGTGTACATTATACTTCAATAAAGCTATATTTTTATTGTTATTTCTAATTTGTTTTATTTTTGTTTGTTTGTTTGTTTTGAGACAGAGACTCGCTCTGTTCCCTAGGCTGGAATGCAGTGGCACAATCTCAGGTAACTTCCACCTCTGCCTCCTGGGTTCCAGCAATTCTCATGGCTCAGCCTCCCAAGTAGCTGGGATGGCAGGCATGCATCAGCACGCCCAGTTAATTTTTTTTGTATTTTTAGTAGAGATAGGGTTTTGCCATGTTGACCAGGCTGGTCTCAAACTCCCAGCCTCAACTGATCCACCCGCCTCGGCCTCCCCAAATACTGGGATTACAGGTGTGAGCCTCTGCACCTGACCTCAATAAAGCTATTTTATTCTTTAAAATGCCTTCAGGTTAGATATTCATTCAGGAGGTTGCATGGTAGAACTATCAAGACATTTGCTATTCCCGTGTCCCTCGGTTGGTTTTTTTCAATAGTGGACATACTGAACTTTGTTCTGGTATTAGCATAGCCCTCACACTGCAGTCAGTGGGATTACTGGCCAACAGGGTTTCGAGGCGTATTGTGTAACTGGGTGATTGGTACTGATGCTGATGCAATGTATTTAATTCTAACAGTAAATTTTCTTACAGAATATTTATCACCTACTCCCAATATTTGATGTTTCACTGTTGGCTTTTATAAATGACGTTTTGCAATTTTGGAGGAGAATATATTTAGTGAACCATAAGAGACTCAGCCCTACAGACTGGAAATATTATCTTGTTTTTTTCCTGATGTGGTTGAAGCCATTACGGCTACCTAGGAAAAGATGTGTTGTCAGAAACAAAAGTAATTGGTCTTTCTCTATGACTTTTTAATGGGATCTTGCATTAATATATATTAATGTATCCAAACTGGTGTCATTTTTTTAAGCAGCAGAAGGTTAGAAACTAAACCAAAGGAATACTATAATTTCCTTGATGTTTTGTAAAAGTGAAACCAAACACAGTGGTTGGTTGTACTGTGGCTCGTTTGCATGTATTATAATTACATTTTGTTTGACTGATAACCTCAAGAATAATGAGATTCCAGGAAGATTCCATTAGAATTTTGACAATGTCTCTTGTGCATGAAATATGTACTTGTAATCTCTGCCTTGCCCTACCATCATCTAATGCACACAAATATATGTTATGATATAAAATCACAAGTCTGATTTTTTAAAAATGTGTATGTTAGAAATTATATCCCAACGACCTCTGCCACCTCATCACTTTCTGAGACTATAATCTAATTAGAACAATGTTGTTCAAATGTTTCCATAAGCCAGTTTTGACTGTTTTTTAAACATGCTGCCAGAACTTGTTTCAGATTTTTTTAAATAGTAAAGCTGACGAATCTTTGCCCTTGAAAGTTAACTTGATGTTTGGAAACAATTGAGGTTCCTTCAGGGCCAAACTGATGATTAAGAGAATTTATCAGGCTGGAGAGTATCATTTTAAATTCTGACAGAATATCCCTTTTATATGATTTACAATCTGTTATTTTATTTTATTTTATTTTATTTTTGAGACAGAGTTTGGCTCTGTCACCCAAGCTAGAGTGCAGTAGCACAATCATGGCTCACTGTAGCCTCGAATTCTTGGGTTCAAGCCATCCTCCTGTCTCAGCCTCTCAAGTAGCTGGGACCACAGGCATATGCCATCATGCCCAGCTAATTTATTTTTATTTTTATATTTTGGTAGAGACAAGGTCTTACTATGTTGCCCAGGCTGGTCTTGAATTCCTAAGCTCAAGCAATCCTCTCACCTCGGCCTCTCAAAGTGCTGGAATTACAGGCATGAACCACAGTGCCCAGCCTACAAACTGTTTTAAGGAATGGCAGTATTTATAGATATCAGACCATTGATTTTTCTTCTTTTTAAAATAGAGATGGATTTTCTATTGATGTTGAATGAAGGACATATTTTAGCTTAGTAGTTGATTACCATATAAGTTTTTGTGATCATAAAAATTACATCATCAAACTGAATTGGAATTCACACAATGTGATGATTTTTCAGAATTCTTGAAAAGCTGGAGAGGATCAGAGCTCCCCTTCTACATGAGGATGAAGTTCTGGCTCCTCCCTCTTTAGGTTCATCTTCTATTTCTCCTCAAGGATGATCTAGATATATATTTAATTATATGGATTTCATATATATATATATATATATAAAATAATTTCAGCTTTTATTTTAGGGTTGGGGGACACACGTGCAGGTTTCTTACATGGGTATATTATGTGACCCTGAGGTTTGGGGTGTGAACGATCCCATCAACCAGGTAGTGGGGATCATACCCAATAGGTAGTTTTTCTTTTCTTTTCTTTAGACAGAGTCTCGCTCTGTCGCCCAAGCTAGAGTGCAACGGCACGATCTTGGCTCACTGCAACCTTTGCTTCCTAGGTTCAAGTGATTCTCCTGCCTCAGCCTCCTGAGTAGCTGGGATTACAGGCACCCACCACCGCACCTGGCTAATTTTTGTATTTTTAGTAGAGACGAGGTTTCACCATCTTGCCCAGGCTGGTCTTGAACTTCTGACTTCGTGACCCACCCTCCTCAGCCTCCCATAGTGCCGGGATCACACGTGTGAGCTGCCACACCCAGCCTCCCCAGTAGATAGTTTTATCAGCCCTTGTCCCCTACCTCTCAACTAATAGCCCCAGCATCTATTGTCCTCATCTTTATGTCCATCAGTACCCATCGTGTTTGGTTTTCTGTTTTGGGGTTAGTTTGCTCGGGATAATGGTCTCCAGCAGCATTCATGTTGCTACAAAGGACATGAGCTACCACTCAACCCAGAAATCTCCTTAATGCATATATACCAAAAGGAGTATTAACCGTTCTACCAAAAAGACACATGCACTCGTTCGTTCATCTCAGGACTGTTCACAATAGCAAAGACACAGCATCAACCTAGGTGTGCCCGCCAATGACGGCTTGGACAAAAAAGAATGTGGTACACAGACACCGATCACATCTTCTCAATGTTGACTGTGACTGTGGCTACGCCTTTTAAGGTTCTGGTGTTGTCAGCTGAGAGGTGTGTTTATCTAAGCCAGCAATGTCTGGGGATTCCAAATGAGTGGGACAAACTACGATGACTGCCACACCTCAGATTCCAGGTGCTTTAAAGGCTTCTGAAGTCCCCATGTGAGCTGTATTGATTTAGCAAGATTTCCAAACATCTCCTCAACCTTACTGGGATTTTACAAGTACGTTACTTTCATTTGTTTTCTCAAATACAACATGCGACGTAACAAACGCTCTTGTGACTCCTCTTCAAATAGTGCCTCTCTGAACTTCCTGAGTTATTTAGCACAATGCTAAATGACTGCAGCGTTCTGCAGACAGTAGAGACCCCAGGAGAGCGAGCTTCTCTCTTGGCCCACACAGATTTTATGCAGGGAACGTGTGGATGTATGTACCAATACACAGACTGACTGCTACTAGGAGCTGAGCTACAGGATGCTGAGAGTGAGGCTGCAAACCGGAGAATCTGTCCTCAGTTACCAGAGAGCAAATCAAAACCCATCGAAGACGCCTCTGATGTACAAAAGCCCCTTCATGGGTCTCTCTTCTCTGTGCTTTCTCCTTCACCCCACTCCCCTTTCCACACTGCCTTTCCCCTCATTGTACCTCCTCACCTTTTCTTTTTGTTTTTGAAACAGTCTCTCTCTGTCGCCCAGGCTGGAGTGTGGTGGTGTGATCTCGGCTCACTGCAACCTCTCCCTCCCAGGTTCAAGCAATTCTCGTGCCTCAGCCTCCCAACTAGCTGGGATTACAAGCACCTGCCACCACACCTGGCTAATTGTGTATTTTTAGAAGAGGCAGGGTTTTACCACGTTGGCCAGGATGGTCTTGAACTCCTGACCTCAAGTGATCCACCTCTGCCTCAGCCTCTCAAAGTGCTGGGATTGCAGGCGTGAGCCACCACACCTGGCCTAGCTCCTCACCAAAAGGAGGTGAGAAAACTCACCTCTTCTTTCTCTTCTCCCTTGCTGTCTCTCATCTCTCCCTGTTAGGGAAAAACCTGAGCACGGAATTACTATACATGTAATGTACCATCTATGTGGTACCTACTATTTGCTGTTTGGACATACATGATAATTATATATATTGCTTGATTGTGTTGTATAAAGCTTCCTAGTTCTGATTTTTAATTTAAAATGGGTGAGTTAAATATTTTCTATTTCCCACTCTCTCAAAAGCCTGTTTCCCCCTTTTGCTTTGATTTTAATGTGTACGCAAGCCTTCCTGTTTTTTCCTTTCTAAGAATCAATGGCCCTGCCCCCTCCCCGCTGCCTTTCAGCTTCCAGGCTGAGCGGGAGGAGGGGAGAGCAGCGAGATGAATGTGCCGAGGGTGCAGCTGGGGAGCAGGGAAACTGGGTCACAAAGAACAGGGTCTCTTCACCTTTGCACTCTTTTCCTAGCTTGGGCTTTGGACCAACAGCTTTATTGAAAACAGAAGCTGCGTTCTTCCCTAACAAACATCGAAAGCCATCTTTCCCCTTTACAGAGGCGCTTTGCTGTCAGCCACAGTCATTTTTCAGGGGCAGCCTGAGTTGCCAGCTCAGGGCACAGGGCCGGGGAGCCTTCCCTGAGCTGCAGTCAGTCTCTCTTGTCACTGCAAATGAACCAGAAAATTCTCTGAAGCGACGGGACCCAGCAGATAGAGGCCTGATTTCTTTTGTGTGTACATGTGTGCTATGCGTAAGAAATCATTATCTTTCCTTAGACTGGGGTCATTTTCTTCCCTCTTTTACTACAGAGCTATAAATTTAATTATTTGGTCACTGCTGCTTTAATTAAAAAGTCTTTACTTATCTTTAGAGGCTGCCTCTTTAAATTTCTAGAGATTAGGATTACCCACAGCGTGTCATCTCTTTTTATGTCCATACAGTATATGGTTTCTATAATAATGTAAAAATGAATTACCAAGGTACTGGAAGCTAATCATATTCTTCATTTCTCTCCTAATAATCCCAGATTACATTAATCATAAATGTCAGCAGCGTCTCTAGATGACTTCTTGACTTTTGACAAAAAGCCTTCATTCTGGCCCTTTAAATTCCAAGGTCAAGGAGAATGTAACATTCAGAATAATTATTAGCATTATTTTACCTTGACATTTCCTCCCTGCTTCCCGTTTAACATTCCACCCAGGCAATGAAGACGAATGTCATCTTTCGTTCGATTCACTGGAGGGAATTGCCCCAATTAAACCTGACTTAAAGGCTATTGGAAACGCTGTATTAATTTGCTGTTCTTCTTTAAAATAGAAAATATTTCACGAAGGAGAAGAGTTTTCATTAAAAGCATTAAGGATTTATCATGACATGAACAAGCAATTTTTGAATGGACTTTTTTCTCCCCAGGCTAGAATAATAATCAACCATATACCTCGGCCTGGCCAGGGTCTCACCATCGGTGGGCTGTCCATCGGGACGAGCCTCCTTGTTTTCCTTTTAGCTCAAAGGTCATCATTACAGTTTTGTCACATCAAAAAACGATTAGAAGTGTCTTTTAGAAATCTTGGCCTTTCCATGTCGCAGGGCCTCCTGCAGGTATAACGTTTTGATTCCACCTCCTTCCCCTGCACCTTTTTTTTGTAAGAGACAGAGTCTCACCCTGTCACCCAAGCTGGAGTGCAGTGACACGATCACAGCTCACTGCAGCCTTCAACTCCTGGGCTCAGGCCATCTTCCTACCTTGCCTCCTGAAGTAGCTGGGATTACAGGCATGCACCTTCATGCCTGGGTAACTTTTGTATTTTTTTATAGAGTCAGGGTTTCGCCATGTTACCCAGGCGGATCTCAAACCCCTGGGCTCCAGCAATCCTCCCGCCTCGGCCTCCCAAAGTTCTGGGATTACAGGCATGAGCCACCGTGCCCAGCCCCAACACATACTTTTTTTTTTCTTTTTAGATGTAGTTTCACTCTTGTTGCCCAGGCTGCAGTGCAATGATTCGATCCTGGCTCACTGCAGCCTCCGCCTCCTCGGATCAGGCGAGTCTCCTTCCTCAGCCTCTCGAGTAGCTGGTATTACAGGCGTGTGCCACCATGCCCGGCTAATTTTTGTATTTTTAGTAGAGAGGGGGTTTCTCCATGTTGGTCAGGTTGGTCTTGAACTCCTGACCTCAAGTGATTAGGGATTACAGGCATGAGCCACTGTGCCCAGCCCACATGTGCTTTTAAAAAAAATGTCAAGCTAAGTTTATGGGAGCATGTTATAAAAATCCTCTGATCCTACATTTGATACAGTATTTAGGAGGGGAATGGTGAGCTGCTTTCTAGAACACATGAAAATGGAGAGTTTATCAGACTTGTTCAATGCTGTATCTCTGGCCCCTAAAACAGAATCAGGTTGACACTCAATATATGTATTTTCCTCATTGTTTAAGGAGTGATCAGCAAATATTTCTGATGTGAATGAAAAGGGGCCGTGAAACACAGGGACTGAGACCGTGGGCCCTGGAGTCAAACAGCCGGGATCTGGTTGCGGTTTTGCCAGCTATGGGCCTGGTGTTACTGGGTTGATGCCACTGGGCTGTGGCAAGGATTAAATGAGATAATGTGTGTAAGTAAAGTGCTTCTTTCGGTCCTGGCAACTGTCAAGGCCCCTCCAACTAGGCAGAGATGGCTCAGGGCTCATCCCACCTCCCTGCTCCCCCTCTACCTTCTCCAGTTTGTTGCCCTTCGCTGCAGAGAAAACTGTGACCGCCCAGGGCGAAGTTGGTTTGGGACCTCTGCTCAATTGCCGTCACTCATTTTCCAAGCATCAGTCATGAAGGTGTAGGCATTCAACCTCCTCCCTCAAACTCTAAGGCGAAATTCCTAACCCAGTCCTGCTTGACAGAATGGAATTCCTATTCTGGCACCGAATCTTGGCTTATTCCTGGAGCAAGTTTGAACCTTGGATGCCTGTCTATTTGGACTGCATTTCCAGAACTAGCTCACCTGGGTCTCACCTACGGCGCGCCTTGCCTTTCCACTGACCTTGGCAGTGCCCCCTTCATTCACGACATTGTTGTCCTCTTTGCCTGTGTTAACCTGCCTGATCTCCCAGTTCCTGTGACTGGCGGCCTGACATGGGACACAGCCATCCCCCTGCAGCCTGGGCTGGCTCTTGGTTCCAACCCTTTATAATTGTCCTTTCTCACTGCCACCTCCCTCTTGGCGCCCTTTGATGTCTTTACCTGGACAAAATTAATGTCACCTTGTATTTGAGCATGTCCTAATGTGGAATGTTTATTATAGCAAGGAGCATTTCTTCCCGAATGTTATTTTCTCAAATAAATAAACAAACTCCTTTGAAATATTTCAGACATGCAGCGGGGGGCAGGAGGGAAGCAGAGAATGAAATAATACTCACCATGGGCGCTTAACAAATCTTGACATTTAGCTTATTTGCTTCATATTGTAAAAGAACTGAATGTAAAAAATACAGTTGAACCTCCTTTCCTGGTCTCTTCTTGATACCGTTTCCCTCCTTTTCTCCCTCTTTGGAAAGAAACTTTAAGCTAAAGTCGGTCTTTTCTTCCCATTCATATTTTTGTAATTTCACTATGCATTTATGTGTCTTAAGAAATTTTTATATAATTTGAAATTTTACCTATGATACTGTATGTGTCCCGTATGGGCTGAATTGTATAATTCTCTCCCCTAACCACAAATTCATATGTTGAATCCATATGTTCACAAATTCATATGTTGAAATCCTAACCCCCAAGGCCTCAAAATATAAGCTTATTTGGAAAAAGGCCCATTGCCAATGTAATCAGGTAGGCTATGATGTGGCCACACTGGAGCAGGTGGGTCCGTATGACTGGGATCCTTACATAAAGAATGCCCTGTGAAGAGACAGGCATGTACAGAGGGAAGAGATGTGGAGACACAGGGAGATGACAACCTCTGACGAGCCAAGGAACGCCTGTGAACTTGCTTTCTTTTTCTCACGGTTATGCTTTCTAGATTTAGCCGTGTTGGGCGTAGCAGCCCACCACCCTCATTTTAAATAGCAAATGTAGGGTGAGAAGCTTTTTTTTAGAACGTACCTCCAAAACACACACAGCTCTACTTCATGCTCTCATTCAGTAGAAATGCATTGAGCATCTGCGATGTGCCAGGCCCTGGGGAGAGAGCAGAGAGGGCCAGTGAGCCAAGGAGAAAGCCTCGCTGGGAATTAGGAAAGTGACTGGGGGTTTGACCATAACGCCGGTGGGGAAGGGGAGGGGAGAGCATGTGTGATGTCATGAGCATCTAAGCTGGTGGCTTCCGGGGAGGCGGGAGGAACTATTGTCTGGAGGTGTTGGGATGTGCGGTTTCTGGGAAGCGAATTCCTTCATTGCATTGCTTCTCATGTTTCTGCAGCCATCGCAATCCCCTGGAGGGCTTCTTAAAAACACAAGCCCCACTGGGCTTCACTCCAGGGTTTCTGATTCAGGAGGTCTGGGACAGGGCCTGAGAATGTGCATTTTTAACAATTTCCCACGTGATGTTGATTGCTGGTCTGGGGAACACACTTTGAGAACCATCAGTCTGTTGCATTCAATGACTATTGTCTTTTTATTTTTTTAAAATGGGATCTCTAAATCTGTCTGAATCTCTTCTGGAGACAGTTGGAGTATGGTGGTGTGATCGTAGCTCACTGCAGTCTTGAACTCTTGGGCTCAAGTGCTACTCCCACCTTGGCCTCCAAAGTAGCTAGGATTCCAGGTGCTCACCACTGTGCCCGGCTGATTGTTTTTCTAGAAACAGGGTCTCACTATTTTGCCCACGCTGGCCTTGAACTCCTGAGCTCAAGCCATCTGCCTGCCTTGGCTTCCCGAAGTGCTGGGATTATAGGCATGGGCCACTGTGTCTGGCCACTCCACCTAAGACTTTTGATAAGTGGTAAGATTTCTTATGCCTTGGTGCTGCCTTTCTAGGCCTACACATAGGGTTTTTCTTGGCCCCTGATATGGAATGAATTGTATCCTTGCCAAAATGTGTATGTGGGAGCCCTAACCTCCATGACCTCAGAATGTGTGGCTGCATTTGGAAATAGGGCAAAAGGGTAGGCCCTAATCAAATATGGCTGATGTCCTTAAATGAACAAAAAGAGCCACCAGTCATGTGCACGTACACAGGAAAGGCTGTGTGAGAACACTGCGAGAAGGTGGCTGTCGGTAAGCCAAGGACTGAGGCCGCAGGAGAAACCAAACCAGCCCACACCTTGATCTTGGACTTCTAGCCTCCCGAACTGTGAGAAAATACATTTCTGTCATCTGAGCCACCCAGTCTGTGGTATTTTTTCATGGCAGCCCTAGCAAACCAGTACAGCTCCTTTTCGGGACTTCACCCTTCCATCACCTTCCATAGGCAAAGGCTTGGCCTCTATGAGCACTAAAAAATCATTGCTCTGCATCTGAAAACTCTGGAAACCCAGTGAAATCCCAAGGGGCTGCTTCCCCACTCACTTCTGCTCTCTCTTCTGGCTGTGGTTTCTTTCATTTCTGGCACCTGGGGTTTCCCTTATTTTCTTTCTAACTGAGCTCTCCCTCTATATTTTTAAATGTTATATTTTATCCCCTATGTGGGTGTCTTGATGATTTTTTTTTTTTTTTTGAGATGGAGTCTCTGTCACTAGGCTGGAGTGCAGTGGTGTGATCTCAGCTCACTTCAACCTCTGCCTCCCAGGTTCAAACGATTCTCCTGCCTCAGCCTCCCAAATAGCTGGGACTACAGGCACCTGCCACCACTCCCAGCTAATTTTTGTATTTTTAGTAGAGACGGGCTTTCACCATGTTGGCCAGGATGGTCACAAACTCCTGACCTCAAGTGATCTGCCCACCTTGACCTCTCAAAGTGCTGGGATTACAGGCATGAGCCACCAGCCCCGGCCCTCCCTTCTGATGATTTTCATAAGACAGTATGATCTCCCTCATGTTACAGATGGAAAACGAAAACTCAAGTGATTTGCCCAGTGTTGCATAAGCTGATAAATAATGGAAGCACTGGAACCTAACACCAGTGCTTCCTCCACTCCACCAGGGCACCTATTACAGCTTGAGTACAATGGCAATATTTCCATAAGGTATAAGAAAGAGGCCGGGCATGGTGGCTCATGCCTGTAATCCCAGCACTTTGGGAGGCCGAGATGGGTGGATCACTTGAGTCCAGGAGTTCAAGACCAGCTTGGCCAACATGTGAAATCCCTGTCTCTACAAAACACTATAAAAATTAGCCAGGTGTAGTGGCACGTGCCTGTAGTCCCAGCCACTCAGAAGGCTGATGTGGGAGGATCGCTTGAACCCAGGAGGCAGAGGTTGCTGTGAGCCAAGATCATGCCACTGCTCCAGCCTGGGCAACAGAGTGACATCAGGCCAAAAAGAAAAAGAAAAAAAAGGACTGAGAAAGAGTAATATTCTAGCTCTATAGGATAGAGTTTTATAAAAATGCCATGGAATATGCTTGAAAACTCTCCAAATTTCAGGAAACACTGCTAAAATTCTTCCAAGTAAAGCTGTGAGATGCTGTCAGGAACATCCACATTTGACTGTTTCTCTTTCATGAATCTAAAAGCATCTTATGAGAACCCATGAAAAGTTTCTCTTCCACGCTATCCATGCCATCAATCCTAAGAGACAGATTTTCATTTCTGTTTATGCCTGAATTTAGCAGACATTCTCTCTATTTTCTTCTAGTAGATTATAGTGCCAGCATCCGAAGGATTTTCCTCCTTAGGATATAATCTTGGTGGCTTTTAAGTGCCATGCATATTATGGAATGAAGGCTATGGAAATTAACTCATCCATTTGGACTAGATTGCAGGTACTTAGCTTAGAGATAGATTTGAAGGTGAGTTTGTTTCTTCTCTCACTAGCTTGGGTATCAGGAAAGTTCTTTCTGGAGACGAATTGTACCTCTTTGATGCATCATTCTCTCATGACCTAGCTCCAATTCAGAATCAGAGTTTGCTGCTCTGGAATCTACCATCAAGATCCTTTGATTCATCTTCATCCCTGCCCCCAGCCTGGGTCAAGCAACTTACACACCATCTTTCCATCTGTGGGCTCCAGAAGGACCCTCTAGTTCCCTTAGACTCCTGCCCTGAGTCCGTACCATTCCCATTCACTGTCAGCTCTTTTTGTCTCAATCCAGGTGTGCTCCTGCCAGCACCCTTTAGTCGCTGCCTTTCCCAAAGCTCATTTTCTTCCTGGTGTCCAGAGAGCAGTAGCCAATTCGCCATTGACCCTCTGTAGCTGCTTGTCTTTGTCCCTTCGTGTCGGCTGTCAGAGGGCCTTCGGGGAAACAAGTGGCCCAGCTCCTGCGGCGTACTGGACCTTGCCACATGTGTTTTATGGACTAAAGTTACGGACTTTATTCTGCTGTTGACTACGGGCCTTTTTTATTCTGTCCAAAGTCATTGCCAGATTGGTAGCAATGGTCAGATTGACTTGGAAAATTTTCCAATTCAAAAGCCTTCTTTAAAAAGAATAGCTAAGGTCATTATATTTTGCTTAATTTTTTTAAGTCCTTTTAAATTTTAATTAAATCATATGCAAACTTATTTTAAGAAACAACTTGTTGCCTATAATCCCAGCACTTTGGGAGGGTAAGATGGGTGGATCACTTGAGGCCAGGAGTTCTAGACCAGCCTGGCCAATATGACAAACCCCATCTCTACTAAAAATACAAAAAAAAAAAAAAAAAAAAAAAAGACTAGCTGGGCATGACTGTAGATGCCTGTAGTCCCAGCTACTCAGGAGGCTGAGGCATGAGAATCGTTTGAACCCAGGAGACGGAGGCTGTGGTGAACCAAGATCCTGCCACTGCATTCCAGCCTAAGCAACAAATCAAGACTCTGCCTCAAAAAATAAAATAAAATAAAAAATAAAAAACTTGTTAATGGGAGTCATTCATGGGCATAGTTTTTATATTCTGCTAAATGAAAAAGTTGTAGAGATTGCACAATTGTGTGAAGATACTTGACAGTATTGAACTGTACACTTAAGAATGGTTAAGGTGGTACATTTTATGTTATGTGTCTTTTACCACAATTTAAAAAACAGACGTGTTTTAAATCTGATATATTTGTGAGACCTGTCCAAATAATTTCTGAAACCAGCCAACTTACACATATATATGAGGTGCCTCCATTTCCACCATTTCACTGTGCCCTTCTGATGTTGCATAGAAAGCCCACCTTTGCTTCTAGATGCAGAGGTAGCTTTTATAGACACAAAGATACAATGAGAGTGTGTTTTTCAGGCAGGTTTCTTACTGTCAAGCATTTGAGCACTGCTTCATAGTTGACCTTTCAGTGACCCAAAGTTACCTGTCCAGACAGAAGTCTGTTCAGAGCCTGATGGTTCCTGGGAACCCAGATGATCACGTGACAGTAGTAACCCCCGCCCCCCATCCATTCTCAGGGATGTTACACCGTAGATAATCATGGAAAAGAAAGTGTATGTCTTTGGAGTATCTTCCAGCTCTGCTTTCTTGTAATTTATTAACTGTGAGAAAACAAGGTTGGGGTCAAAGCCCACGTGGTCTTGTCAGCACAAAAGGCATTTTTCAACTAAACTGTGCTGGAAGCGTCACCCTGGCAAGAAGTGATATTATCAAAGCAACTTTGAGATGTCGTCTCTTCTAGGGGGCAAAAAGATATCCTTACTCCTGTCGAGCGCTGTCCAGTTACTACCTCTGGCTTCACTGTGTTGCTTATAGGCTACCCAGACATGCAGACGGCCTGAGCGATGCCAGGAATCTGTTTAATTGATTTAAAGCTTCTCGGGAGACTTAGGTGATTATTTCAAACAGCAGGAATTTCTTTTAAAATGGTTGAGAGGATGAAAAAAAGTCAGAAACATAACAACACTTGGATCATTTTTGAAGCGCATCTATTTTTGTTTTCTGTCTGAAACCAGAATGCTCCTGGCAAAGTCTGTCCCTGAAACGATGAATATCTTAAGCCACGGAGTGTAAAAGGAGGCAGGGGGCCCAGTGCACTAAGAACGAAAGCGGGAAACAGAAAGCCAAATTACAATATTTGCCTGGGACGACTTCCGTAAATGAAGCCTTGGACAAAAGAGAACTTTTTCTCATTTGGGAAAAAAACTGGGTGTTTATTGATTTCGCTTTCTTCACAGGAACGTTCGGCTCTGACAGTAGCTTTGCAGCTTTGAGAAGCTATGAGGTTTCTGCATCTGCACATTAATGTTCTCAGGGTTTTGTTTAAAAACAGCAAAAACATCTGAATAATTGCTCTGAAGGATTTCAGCTTCACAAATGGACTTTAAAGGTCTATCAGGGCGGGATGCAGTGGCTCACACCTGTAATCCCAGCACTTCAGAAGGCCAAGACCAGCAGATCACTTGAGGTTAGCAGTTCAAGACCAGCCTGGCCAATCGGATGAAACCCCATTTCTACAAAAAAATACAAAAATTAGCTGGCCATGGTGGCACGTGCCTGTGATCCCAGCTACTCAGGAGGCTGAGGCAGAATTGCTTGAACCCAGGAGGCAGAATTGCTTGAACCCAGGAAGCAGAGGTTGCAGTGAGCTGAGATCGCACCACTGCACTCCAGCCTGGGTGACAGAGTGAGACTCCATGAAAAAATAAAGGTCTATCAGGTACTAGTATTCCCTGTGTTTCTATCCTTATGTGCATTGGGGTGGAATCAGCAGATGAAGCCACTATACTCAAGATGCCTTTTGAAATTTACATCTTCTCTCAACCTGCTTTCTTTTACATCCATTTGGGGAATCCTTGTTTTTGTGTTTCTGCTCATTTTTGTGGCTCCCTTTGAAAAGTTCTAGCACCTCAATGTCTTCAGTTTGCCACATCCGAAGCTACTTTGTTAAGCACACAGGGGTTCGGGGTTTTGTTTTGCTTTTTTAAAAATCAGTGCTTCTCAATCTAGTTTGCATCCTAAGGTATTAGAAGCAGATAATAATGGAAAACACATTGTGCCAGACCCATTTCTTTTAAGTAGATTAACTCATTTCCTTCTCCTTTAGGTCCTGTTATCCTGCAGAGAAAGAAACACGAGCAAAGAGGGGTTAAGTAACCTCCCTAGTGTCTTATAGCCGGTGAGCGCAAGGCTGGGAGGGGATCCCAAGCCTCACCCTACCCAGCACTACTGGACTCACTATTGTGGCCTGTTTAGCAACGACTCTCAAACAAAGAGCCCTATTTGTAGCAATATCAGCTGATTTCCACAACACTCCCTGTAAGGTTTAAATGAAGCAAGCAAGGTTCGAATGCGGCAACTGAGGCCAGTTATTGAAATGAAATTTAATCGGCTCCCAGGCGAGGTTCTGTGATCCCACAAGATGGGCCGCAGAAGTCGCGCTTGACTCCTCTTGGGCGTGGGGTTTTATAGGGAGTGGAGGCGTTCTGATTGGTTGTGGGGAAGCAGGACGTGGGCGGGGGCAAGCTGCCATTGGCAGGTAGGCGGGATTTCCGGTGAGCAGGCTGCCCAGGGGGAGTGGGACCTGGATGGGGCAAAATGCTATTGGGCAGGTTCTGGCAGGGCTTCTTTTAAATTTTGGCAGGGTTTTTCAACGGTCAGCTAGGTGCTGAGTGCAGAGGCTAGTGTTGAGTGCAGATTTGCGTGCTGAGTGCAGAAGTGGGCATGGAGTGGTGACGTGGTTTCTAGGCGAGGAGGGCGGGTGGCCGTGTCTGAGCTCCCGGGGAGGCGACCGGCCTTACAGTCCCTTGTAAGGTCTCACCGCACTGTGGACGGCATGGTGACCCATGAACCTACATACACCTCTGGAGGGCCTTCTGGAATTAGAAAACCTGAAGTAGCTGGAAGGAAGAATGATCAACCCCTGGGGCCCCTAACTAACCTGAGACATTCTTCTATTGTTTCTTATTCCCGCCTCAATTGACCAGGGCATTGGACTTTGTGACCGACCTTGGTCCAACCTCCTGACTCCACACCCTACGACCCCCTCCCAGCTTGCAAAAAAACTGCCAACTGTAACTTCTGTAAATTTCCACCCCAAACCTATAAAACTCAACTCCTATCCCACTGCCCTTTGCTGACGCCCTTTTCGGCCTCAGCCCGCCTGCACCCAGGTGAATAATCAGCCATGTTGCTAACACAAAGCCTGTCTGGGGGTCTCTTCATTCAGAGCGTGCGTTTTAACATCCCTCTAGAGCTGCTTGAAAGACCCCAGTGAGAATTCAGTTGACTCCCAGACTTCCTGAAAACGAATGAGCTGCTTTCAGGAGCAGAGATGAGCTGGCTCCAGCACCTTGTCTCTGTATTTTCAGTAGCAACAACGGAGAAGTGTGTGCTGGGTCCAGCTGACTTGACAGCTAACCCGCTTCTGGGTGTCTGGGAGGCTTTCTGAGGATAGCTGGCTGCTTCTGCGCCTGCCTCCCGGGTTCCATCACGGACTCCTGTGTCACTTCTCTTTTGTGACGGGGATGGATCCTTCCTTTCTTCGCAACTCTGTGCCAGGGGAGTCAAGAGGGGCCCACTCTCAGGTCTGATGGAGGACAGGTGGCAATAATGAGGTTCACAACATGCTACCCCAAATTATGACACCTTGGCATTTGAGAAAGCAGCAGCATCAGGAAGGTCTCGACCCTCTCCTGCCCTCCTCCCCTGAAGCCAGCCACAAAAGAATTCTCTGACCTTCTCCTGAAGGGGGTCAGAAGACTCTCATGTAAGAGGCGCCCTTCCTATACCCAGAGAAAGGAGTGTCCTTAGCTCTGAAGACACAAAACCACAGAGAAGCAGCTAAACTAACTGGGCTTGCTGGGTTCACCCCAGTTGATTTCCATTAGATCGTACCCCCTTTTTGTCCAATCTCACTTCTACACAATTGTCCATTCTTCATCAAACGTAAGCATAAAAATGCACAGGTTTCTCTGTTTCTTCGAGTTTCCATTTCTGAAGGCTCCTGTGTCATGTAAAACTTACACGGTATTGAATACATTTGGTAATGCTTTCTTCTTATTCATCTGTCTTTCATTTTAGGGATCGCAACCATGAACCTAGAAAGAAATGTTTTCTCCCCTATAATAGCTTGCTTTGGCAAATAAACAAACACAAGAAATTGGGCGGGATCTTTTTATTTTTATTTTATTTATTTATTTATTTGAGACAGAGTCTCAATTCTGTCACCCAGGGTGCAGTGCAGTGGCGTGATCTCAGCTCACTGCAACTTCTGCCTCCCGGGTTCAAGCTATTCTCCTGCCTCAGCCTCCTGAGTAGCTGGGATTACAGGCGCTCACCATCACACCTGGCTAATTTTTGTATTTTTAGTAGAGATGAATTTCACTATGTTGACCAGGCTGGTCTTGAACTCCTGACCTCCAGTGATCCGCCCGCCTCAGCCTGGGATTACAGGTGTGAGCCACCACACCTGCTGATGGTCTTTTTGAAGGAGGATGAGCAGAAGGGCTGCACTGATGAAAGGAGGAAGCAACTGAGAATGAATAAGGACCTAGCACCCAACAGAGTTCTGTCCCCACTCCTCTAGCCAAGCACCTGGACACAGTGGGATAATGCCCTTGCCAAGGGAGATATAGACAGTTATGGCAAACCCAGTTCCCATACCTAGGTCTCTTGAGAAAAGGAAGTTCAATTTTAAGACTATTAATAGCAAAACATGTATATACTCCCAAGGCCAAGCTCATTTTCATTGGTTCCTGACCTTGACTCATAGCAGGGTCCTGGTGGTGCCCTGGCAGTGGGCTGCCAGAAAGGTCCAGAGAAGGAAGGGGTGCTGGGTTTCCTCCTCCAGGGGTCCAGGGAGATCAGCAGGGCTCGGCTGGTTTCCATGCGTACACCCAGGCTTCTAGGCTGATTCTCTGGAGACAGACCTTGTGGCCTTCACACTGTGTCTTAATACAGCCTTCCTCGCGTTCCCGGCCTAGCCCTGGGTTTTGCCTGATGTCTACCAGTGCCTTAGAAAGAGATTAAATCAACACCAAGGAAATCAGCACATGAGTGTTCTGAGGAGGGTGAGGGAGGCAACGTGCTTGTGACCACTTCTGTTGAGGTTGCTGTCACACGGAAAGAGAATTTGGGGTGAAACATAGGAGAACCAGAGTAGAATGTGTGGATTTTATTTTATTTTATTTTGGGATGGAGTCTAGCTCTGTCGCCCAGGCTGGAGTGCAATGGTGTGATCTCAGCTCACTGCACCCTCTGCCTCCTGGGTTCAAGCAATTCTCCTGCCTCAGTCTCCCAAGTAGCTGGGACTACAGGTGCCAGCCACCACACCTGGCTAATTTTTGTATTTTTAGTAGAGATGGGGTTTCACCATGTTGGCCAGGCTGGTCTCGAACTCCTAACTCCCACCTCCACCTCCCAAAGTCCTGGGATCACAGGTGTGAGCCACCGCACCCGGCCGGATGTGTGGATTTTAAATTTCAGTGTTTGTTTTATTGATTTAGGTGGTTTTTCTCCGCGGTCGGGTTGCTGCAAAGGGAAGTCTTTCCTGCGCTCTGCCCTGGACAGCTGCTAATCTGTTTGCTTATGAAACTGCTCGAGGTCCCCCCTTCAATTCCGCTCTCGGGATTCCAGTGCTTCTCCAGTTTCCATTTCCACTGAGAGAAAAACCTCATCTGTGTTACGTTAGTGGAAAGAGCTGCTTTGGGGTGTGAGGGGCGGGGCGGGGCCTCACCTGAGGCGCAGGCCAGTGAGGCGGGAAATGGCGCTCTCCACCCCGAGACGGGGCCTGCGCCTGCTTCCAGCCAGGTGACCGCCACCTTCATCATCACCCTGACCAGTCCAGCTTGCTTCACTGTCCCCAGTTGCCTGAGGGTGCCCTCCAGGCTCCAGACAGAATGATTAATGGCCCCTTGGGCCAACCCCAAAAGACAGAGGGACAAATATACCTCATTCATGGGGAAACAAGGCCCAGGACATATATTATCTAGGAAAAATGAGGTGGCAGTGAGCTGCTGCATTATTACCAGCTTTATTGCAGGACTTTATTTGGTTAAAAAAAAGCATATTTATACATACACACACACACATATATACACACATGTATATGTAAGGAGAGAGGGAGAGGTCTCTAAATACGTACATATAGATTCTTATACATGTGCAATATATGTACCTATTTATTAAACGCAACAGGGAGAAATCACAAAATATGAGGCTATTATTAAGGGGTAGTTTTTCTTAGGTTCTTTCTCTTTTCTTTTTAAGATGGAGTCTTGCTCTATTGCCCAGGCTAGAGTGCAGTGGCAAAATCTTGGCTCACTGCAAGCTCCGCCTCCCGGGTTCAAGCAATTCTCATGCCTCAGCCTCCTGAGTAGCTGGGATTATAGGATTGCGCCACCACACCTGGCTAATTTTTGTATTTTTAGTAGAGATGGGGCTTTACCATGTTAGCCAAGGTCTCAAACTCCTGCCTCAAGTGATCTGCCTGCCTCGGCCTCCCAAAGTGCTGGGATTATAGGTGTGAGCCACCACGTAGGCCTCTTTTTCTTATTACAAAATGTGGAGAAGACTTAATACAAGTAGGTGTAAGCAAAAAAGAAAATTAAAGCAATCTGTACTTTTTTATTCACACAAATAAACACCACAGATGATCTGGTGTGTCTCTTTCCAGTTCCTGATCTATGCTTGTAGAAGTGTTTCTTGAAGTGATTCGGATTATATTGTCCATACAGTGTTATCATTGCTTTTTAAAACTTAATATATTGTGAGGCTTCAATAAGAAAAACTTATTAAAAACTTTTAACACACTCCCTAAAAGTATCCATGAAATAAATGTTAGCCGTTACAGTCATTATTATTAATTTCTTTCTGCATCAAATATCATTATTTTATTTTATAATTTTATTTATTAAAACTTCTCATTTGTTTCCAGTTACAATGTTATAATGGACATTCTTGTGAATAAATTCTTGCACACGACCATTATTATTTCTTTAATATACAGCCATGTGTCGCTTAATGACAGGGATAACTTCTGAGAAATGCATCATGAGGCAATTTCGTCACTGTGTAAGCGTCACAGAATGTTCTCACACAAAGCTCTGGCAGAGCCCACCACATACCTAGGCTGTATGGCACAGTCTACTGCTCCCAGGCTGTAAGCCTGCGCAGCGTGTTACCATACCGAATATGCCAAGCAATTGTAACACATGGGAAGTATTTGTATAGCTAAACATAGAAAAAGTACAGTAAAAATATGATATAAAAGATTAAAAATGGTCCACCTGTCTAGGGCACTTACCATGAATGGAGCTTGCAGGACTGGAAGTTGCTCTGGGTGAGTTGGTGAGTGAATGCGAAGGGCTAGGGTATCACTGTTCACCACTGGAAACATTCTTCACTTAGGCTACACTACATTTGTAAAAAAAAAAAATCTTCCCTCCCTCCCTCCCTTCCCTCTTTCCTTACTTCCCTCCCTCCCTCCTTCTCTCCCTCTCTCCTTCCTTCCTTCTTTCTTCCTTCCTTCCTTTCTTTCGAGACGGAGTTTTGCTCTTGTCACCCAGGCTGGAGTGCAATGGCACAATCTCAGCTCACCACAACCTCCACCTCCCGGGGTCAAGAGATTCTCCTGCCTCAGCCTCCTGAGTAGCTGGGATTACAGGCATGCACCATCATACCTGGCTAATTTTGTATTGTTTAGTAGAGATGGGGTTTCTCCATGTTGGTCAGGCTGGTGTTGAACTCCCAACCTCAGGTGATCCACCTGCCTCAGCCTCCCAAAGTGTTAGGATTACAGGCATGAGCCACTGCACCCGGCCTATTTATTTATTTATTTATTTAGAGATGGAGTCTCACTCTATCCCCCAGGCTGGAGTGCAATGGTGTGATCTCAGTTCACTGCAACCTTCACCTCCTGGGTTCAAGTAATTTTCCTGTCTCACCTCCCCAGTAGCTGGGATTACAGGCAGCAGCCATTACACTCAGCTAATTTTTGTATTTTTGTAGAAATGAGGATTCACCACGTTAGCCAGATTGGTCTTGAACTCCTGCCTCAAGTGATCTCCCCACCTCAGCCTCCTAAAGGGCTGGGATTACAGGCGTGAGCCACCCCGCCCGGCCCTATTTTTTTACTTCTTAAACTTTTTTGTTAAAAACGAAGACACATACCCATTGGCCTAGGTCTAGACAGAGTCAGGATCGTCAGTATCACCGTCTTCTTCCTCCACATCTGGTCTACCTGGAACGTCTTCAGGGGTGATAACATGCTGCAGTCTCCTAAAACAACGAAGACTTCTAGAACACCTCCTAAAGGACCTGCCTGAGGCTGTTTTACAGTTAACTTTTTTTTTTAATGTAAGTGGGAGTACTCTCTAAAATAACAATAAAAAGTATAGTAAATACATAAATCAGCAACATAGTCATTTATTCTCGCGATCAATTACGTATGGTACATAATCGTATGTGCTATACTTTTACACGACTGACAGCACAGTAGGTTTGTTTACATCAGCATCACCACGAACACATGAGTTACTTTTGTTCTATGATGTTGTGATGGCTACAACGTCACTAGGTGGCAGGAATTTTTCAGCTCCATTATAATCTCATGGGACCACCGTAGCACCTGCGGTCCATTGTTGACTGAAAGGTTATCTGGAACATGGCTGTACTCTTTGGGGAAGAGCTGCTGTGTTAAAGGATATTCACTCATTTGTTGAACAACTTTTTACTGAGCACTTACTATTTGCTGCCAACTATCTTAGGAATGAGAAATAACAACCAGAGTAGTAAGACACATTTGGGACCTGCCCTGGTGAGCTTACATTCGAGGGAGAGAAAAGCAAGCAACTGCAGGGAATTCAACATAAAGCAACTTTAAATGGTAAAGAAACATGAAAAGATGTCCAACCACCCCAGAAGTGAGGGAGATGCAATGAAAATGACAGTGATGTACCACTTTACACCCAGTAGACAGACTAGACAAAGAAGCGACGAACACCGAATGCCGGCCACAGTGTGGACAAGAAGGTATTGATCTTGCCGGCTGAAATGTGAAGTGTTGCTACGGCCTTTCAGGAAAGTCATTTGGGCACATCCATTAAAAAATAAAATTCACATATACTTAACTCAGCACTCCAGGGAATTTATCCCATAGACATGGTATTTAAGGACACACATTCAACAGTGTTTATTGCAGCTTTGTTCACAGTGGCAAAAAACTGGAAAGAAAGAGATGGAAAGATGAATTAGGTACAGTCACATCATGGGATGTTTACGCATTCATTATTTCTTGTTTGGTATTATCCCATCTCCGTGATGAGAAAAGGAAAGTAGCTCAAAGCAGTCTAAGCCAGGTGAGGGATGCAGGCCCGGAGAGGGCTGGGCAGAGGATTTCCATCAAGCCCCACCCCATACCTGGAGGCACTTGTTTCTAGTCATTTTGTTCCCAACTAGCTCCGTCACCATTATCTTTATGTTTCTGGAATCTGTAGTACAAAGAACGATGTGTAGCCAATCAACAGCTTATGTGATTTTAAAGTAAATTTTTGGTAAACATCTCAGGAGCTGTCTCTTCTTTCCTTTTAAAAACTCACTTTTGGGCGGGGTGTGGTGACTCACACCGGTAATCCCAGCCCTTTAGGGAGTTGAGGTGGGCGGATCACCTGAGGTCAGGAGTTCAAGACTAGTCTGGAAAAACATGGTGACACCCTTGTCTCTACTAAAGATACAAAAATTAGCTGGGTGTGGTGGTGGGTGCCTGTAGTCTCAGCTACTGGGGAGGCTGAGGCAGGAGAATCCCTTGAACCCAGAAGGCGGAGGTTGCAATGAGTCAAGATCAAACCACTACACTCCAGCCTGGACAACAGAGTGAGACTGTCTCAAAAAGAAAAAAGAGGCTGGGCGCAGTGGCTCACGCCTGTAATCCCAGCACTTTGGGAGGCCAAGGCTGGCGGATCACCGAGGTCAGGAGTTCGAGACCAGCCTGACCAACATGGAGAAACCCCATCTCTAATAAAAATACAAAAAATTAGCTGGGCATGGTGCCACATGACTGTAATCCCAGCTACTTGGGAGTCTGAGGCGGAAGAATTGCTGAACCTGGGAGGCAGAGGTTGCGGTGAGCTGAGATCGGGACATTCCACTCCAGTCTGGGCGACAAGAGCAAAACTCTGTCTCAAAAAAAAAGACCTCACTTTTAACTGCTGCTGATGGGAGTGAATATACTAAGGGCAACTTGAATCTGTGCTCCCAGGTTGCAGTCCTAAACGGTTGGCCCAAATAAACTCTCTACTTATATTAATTTTGCCTCAGCTTCTTCCTTTTAGGTTGACAGTGCTATTAAATGTATTCTTTCATATACACATAAAGAAATTGGGGAAAAATTAGACTCAGGAATATCCTAATGACGGTTGCAGGAAATACTACCCCGAAATACGGCACCTGGGCATTTGTGAAAACAGCAAAAGCAGGAAGATGTCGCTGACATTTTCCCCCCCTGAGGACCCTCATGTGACCTGTATCATGGCCTGTGCCTGAAGGAAAAGAATGAACACACAGAAGAATCTGAACCAACAGGTCTTACTAAGTTTACCCCAGTTTATTACCGTTAGGTCACATTCCCTTTCCATCCAGTCATAACTGCTCCTTCCGCTAACCTAAGTATAAAAATTCAGTTTTCGGGCCGGGCGCGGTGGCTCATGCCTGTAATCCCAGCACTTTGGGAGGCCGAGGCGGGTAGATCGTAAGGTCAGGAGTTTGAGACCAGCCTGGCCAACATTGTGAAACCCCCATCTCTACTAAAAATATAAAAATTAGCCGGGCATGGTGGTGGGCGCCTGTAATCCCTGCTACTCAGGAGGCTGAGGCAGGAGAATTGCTTGAACCCAGGAGGCAGAGGTTGCAGTGAGCTCAGATTGCGCCACGGCAATTGAGTCTGAGTGACAGAGTGAGACTCAGTCTCAAAAACAAAAAATACAGTTTTCCCTGGGTCTTTAGTATTCGTTCCCGAAGGCTCCAAAGTCAACGTACAAACGAATTTCAATAAATGTGTTATGCTTTTTCTTTGTTAATCTGTTTGTTGCTGTTGTTATAGGGGTCTCAGCCATAAACCTTGCAATGAGTGAGGAAAATATATTACTTTTTCCCTCCTATACTAACTCATCTAATAATTTGATACATTATTAAGCAAAATAGATAAAGTTATAGAGTAATAAAAGCGATATGATTCTCTTTTAGTGGAAAAGAAGCCAGCAAACTCATAAATATATGCATAACCGTGTATGTCTTTATAAGATCAAGGAGAAATGTGTGTATAGGCGCCTAGCACGATATTAATCTAGTTACCATAGGGGGATGGGATCGGGTGGTTAATTACCTTTTCCCCCCATGCCTTGTATTATGCTACTTCTGTAAAATATCACATGAAGTTAATTTTCACAATCAGCAGTTTTAATAGAGCATGACAAATAGGACAGAGAAGTTGGAGGGTGTTTGAGGAGCTCATAGCAGAAGCACTCAGCAGCCTCCCTCTAATTTCAATCTGTATTATCCGACTGAAGGGCTGGATATAGGCCAGAGCCTTGTCCAGGAATAAAGAGGCCATGCATGGGCATAGGTATTACTAGTCATTGTTTTAATTTATTTGTTTGTTTATTTTTGAGATGGAGTTTGCTCTTGTCACCCAGGCTGGAGTGTAGTGGTGCAATCTCAGCTCACTGCAACTTTCAACTCCTGGGTTCAAGTGATTCTCCTTCCTCAGCCTCCTGAGTAGCTGGGATTACGAGTGCCTGCCACCATGCCCAGCTAATTTTTTTGTATTTTTAGTAGAGACAGGGTTTCACCATGGTGGCCAGGCTGGTCTCGAACTCCTGACCTCAGGCGATCCTCCTGCCTTGGCCTCCCAAAGTGCTGGGATTTCAGGCGTGAGCCACCGCGCCCGGTCTAGTCATTGTTTTTAAACTGCGAGATATCATTCACATTTTGCATCACTCTCTTGGGCTCACTGTAGTTAGAGAAATAACTATAACTGGAGCACAGAATTTAGCACAGGTTATATGTACTCCAGAAAAAGATCGACTTTGAACTCTAGAACATTCCACTGTCTGATCTTCAAGTTTTTCACTTATATGGTGGGCACTTTCCCATAATCCACTCATAGAATAGTCAGTAGGGTCACATGAGATAAAATCCAGGAAAACGCGTAGCACGAAGCCTGGCACAAGGGAAACGTTCGAAACATAAAGAGCCAAGCAAGGCCAGGTGTGAGGGCGCTTTGGGAAGTGAGGGTCCTAATACCAAAGCGAGGCCTTACAAAAGGCAGCGCCAGCGTGAGAACCCTCGGGGCTCGGCGTCCTCGTCAGTTCCCGGGTGCACTTTGTGCATACTAACACTGCGAAAAGTTTAACCAAGTTCAAGAGCATGGTATTCATCAGACGGCCAGGAGAATGAGGAACTGGATGAAGTGAAGCGCTCGCTTCAAAGGAATGTCTGGCACAGAGTCCTTGTTTCCAGAACTTTCCAGCGCTGGCAGGTGTGAGATTGTGCAGTCACCGAGCGCCTTGCCAAGGAGATTCGGTGCTAACTGCTGAACATGAAGGGGAAAGTCCCTTGGTGAGACGGGTGTGCTGTTAAAGGCAAGTCACAGATGAGGGTACAATAAATATCCGTTCCAAAAACACTTTGCAGGCATTGGGTCTTGGCCAATTACAGAGGCGGAGTGTTTTGGCCCGCTTCAAAGTGTGGGAGAAAGAAGTGGTGAGACAAAGCTCATCGCCTAGCGCTCCTTTTATAACGTTCTGTGTGCACCAAAGGTCTCATAGCATAGGGTGAAAATATTTGAAAAGAAATGAAAAGAAAAACAGGGACAGGTTTATATTCATAAAGCCGAAGGCTTTGAATATCATCTTTCTCCCTGTACTCACCTTGAGCATATGGAAGGTTCTAGGCTTATCTCATAGGCTGGTCAATTACTTCTGTTGTGTGCTTTGACCTTGAGTTAGAAATCTGCTTCCAAACAACTCCCAGTCTCAATTCTTCCTAGAACTGAGCTACTCCTACAAAATGGAACTACTGTGGTGCGTGAACTGAAGTGTAATGAGACAGGGGTGTCCTTGGGTCTGCAGGTCGGCCAAGGCCAAGCGCAGAGGATGTGACTGTGATTAAACAAATGTAGGCATTTTGGTTCTGAATTTTGCTTTTCCTCTTTAATCTGCCCCATGCTTGATGACATAATTATCTCAAGGTAAGTAATGATGGAAACCTGGGTAAACAACTGACCTCAGACAAAATCCCCTCCTGTTCTTACATCCTGTGGTCAGCAGAGGTAGCAAGGGGTAGTCATTAATTAAACCTTTAATGCTTGCTGTTTCTGTTGGCCACAAACCCACAAAGGCTGTGGTGTAAAAACAGTGGCCACTAATCACAGCTCTGTTTTCCTCGGTTTAAGTGAATACACAGGAAAATTGAAAGTACTGAATATGAAATAGCTTAAAAAAAATATTAGCCACGAGATTATCGTAGACAGAGTATCAGTTCTTTGGGGGATCTTTGGGCCTGGGCTGTGCTGTTGCTGATGAGGGCGAAAACTTCGCCTGTCCAGGCCTCGTTTTTCTCATACATGAAATGAGGAGGCTAAGTTCGAGATCTGTCGTCCCGCTTCTTCAGAAAGAAAGAAAAAAATCTGATTCTATCATTTCTCTGTCTCAGGCAACGGTTTAGGATGACTAGATTTAGCAATATTTGGGACATATTTATTCTAAAAAACGATTCATCATTTATCTGAAATTCAAATTTAACTGGGTGTATCTGGCAGCCTACGACAGTTAAAATATAGTTGAGAGGGCTGGGGGTGGTGGCTCGAGCCTGTAATCTCAGCTTCGGGAGGCTGAGGCAGGAGTGAATATCTGAGGTCAGGAGTTGGAGACCAGCCTGGTCAACATGGCATAACCCCATCTCTACTAAAAATACAAAAATTAGCAGGGCGTGGTGGTCCACATCGGTAATGCCAGCTACTTGGGTGGCTGAGGCAGGAGAATCACTTGAACCTGGGAGGTGGAGGTTGCAGTGAGCCAAGATTACAACACTGCACTCCAGCCTGGGCAAGGAGAGCGAAACTCCGTCTCAAAAAAAAAAAAGTTGAGATCAGCTGCTCTTGGCTCTGTCCCTTAGCCCAGGAGCAAGGTGGGACAAGGAGAATGGGCTTCTGCATCCGGGATCTCTCTGTGTCCTCCTGCAATGATGCAGCAAAAGACTCCACCATCCCAGCTTCCCTCCCGTTGAGGAATACAGCAAACTAAATCCTCTCCAGCTCTTTCTAGGCAGAAAAGCTCACATTTATATCTGATTTGGCCTCATTTCCATTAGCATTTTTTAACACCCTTTCACTACAGAGAGGTAGTTCTTTTTCTTTCCCTGTGGAATTAAATTCTAACACATGACCAAGGGGGTAGATCGCTCCTCAACAGAAAGTCTGGGTGTTCTATAGAATGGAATAAAATTAGGTCTGTGAGGCTGGATGTGGAGGCTCACACCTGTAACCCCAGCACATTGGGGAGGCCGAGGCGGGCGGATCAAACTGGGGTCAGGAGTTCGAGACCAGCCTGACCAATATGGAGAAACCCCGTCTCTTCTAAAAATACACAATTAGCTGGGCGTGGTGGCACATGCTTGTAATTCCAGCTACTCAAGAGGCTGAGGCAGGAGAATCGCTTGAACCTGGGAGGCAGAGGTTGCGGTGAACCGAGATTGTGCCATTGCACTCCAGCTGGGGACACAAGAGCAAAACTCCTTTCAAAAAAAAAAAAAAAAAAAAGCTCTGTGAGAGTGATGTATCCAGCACCTCAGTAAAAATAAGAACACTTTGAATCGAAAAGCAGGATTGGCCTTAAAAAGGAAAAGGAAGAAAATCACATCTATAAAGCATTTGATAGCTTATACAAGTTTTAAATGAAAATTTGGGGGTTTTTCTTTTGTTCAGTTTAAGTTTTACAAACAATCCATCGAAGGAGGTATTGCATGAGTTCCATTTTACCGGTAAGGAACTTGGCTTACAAATATTAAGTGACTTACCCCAGTCTCACATCTAATAAATAGTGTCTTACCCCATTCACCTAACTAATAAATAGTGGCTTACCCAGCTCACTCAGTAAATGGCGACTTACCTAACTCACCCAGCTGGCCAATGGAAGAACTAGGACTGGAATCCAAGCCTTTAACCAAATTTAGCTTGTTCTTTTCACCCCTCCTCGTGCTGTTCAAGTGTGTTTCTTCTAGGAGGAAGCCATATATTTGCAGGGTCTCTGTGAGCTTCAGTGTTTTCAGCAGAATGGGAGCATGCCTGGCGCCACCACGTCTACTCAGACAATTGCCTTTGTGCGTTCTTTTCTTTTAGGGCTCTCCAGAAAGCCACAACACGGAGGCATTTGGAACTCGCTGATAAAAATCAACCAGCATGATTAGCGTTACTTGGACAGGGAACTCACTGATAAAAATCAACCAATGTGATTAGCGTTATTTCGACAGACGAGGAATCTGCCCTTCCACAGACGAGGAATCTGCCCTTCCGATTGTTGAAACTGGAGCCCAGACATTCAGGGAAGCCACTGCTTGAATCCTCGCTCACCAACAATTCTCATCAGGATCACCTGAGGCCAGGAGTATGAGACCAGCCTGACCAACATGGAGAAACCATGGCAGCTCAGGAAGTACTATAAGAAAAGCTTGAATTCGGAACACATAGTGAAGGACGTAGAAATT
The DNA here is from genome assembly GCF_030222135.1 of Aotus nancymaae. Taxonomy (NCBI): domain Eukaryota; kingdom Metazoa; phylum Chordata; class Mammalia; order Primates; family Aotidae; genus Aotus; species Aotus nancymaae. Next base: position 18,111,862 of record NW_026988465.1, read on the forward strand.
GCTGGAAATTCTGTAGGGAAATCAGCACATGCTCATCTTTCCCTCTTCTGTTGCTGATACACTCTGGGAGTGTCTGATCAATGACTAGCAGTAACTCGATGGCCACAAATCAAATTCGGCCCTGTGGTCTCTAGCTAGATAGCCTAGGCTGGCTTAACAGGGGTTGTTGGTGCCAGAAGCTAGAACACTGACCAGGACTCACATTATATATGTTTCACCATAACGCTCTGAAAATGATCAACTAGCGTTAAGGATCTGAATACTAAATAGCATTGTTTTCTTTTACATGGATAGCCGAAGATGGTTTTCATTTGCATTCAAAAATATGTGATACCGATTTTATATCTTATTTAGTTTAATTAAAAATATATATATTTTTTGAGACAGGGTCTTACTCTGTCACCCAGGCTGGAGCTCCGTGGCAGGCACACGGCTCACTGTAGCCTCTACCTCCTGGGTTCAAGCAATCCTCCCACCTCAGCCTCCCTAGTAGGTGGAACCACAGGCGCGCACCACCACCCCAGGCTAATTTTTGTATTTTTGGTAGAGATGGGGTTTTGTCATGTTAGTTGAATTTTTATGTATTCATTTAGCACCTATGAAATAAATTACTCTCATTCCCGGTATCCTCTGTGTGTCTAATATTGGCACGTGTTCATTTACTTTGGTTTATATATGTATATACATTTGGATCACTTGTGAGGAAGAAGAATACAAACTACTGAATCTACATTGGACAAATGAGAAATATGTGCTCTCTGGGATTATGGGTGATTTTGTCTCTTTCATTCTTGTAAATACAAAATCCGCTAAAAAATATGAAAGAAAAAATCTTTGTTGCCCAAACATCCATCTCAAAACAGATCTCCCCAGCTGCCTCACAATCTCTTGCAGGCTGTTGACAAACAACACACATTAACATAATCGGGATAATTAAGGACGGGTACCAGGTATCCTTACCCTGCAGTTTTCTACAGTTCAGAGACTGCCAATTTCCTCTCCGTCCTGACAGCCTGAAGGCGTGGAGATTAACACCTACAAAGTGTGGTGATTGAATACAGATGAGGGGAAAGAGACAGGCTGCTTCCTTTGATTAAAACATTAGAAGAATAATTATTGCAATAGTGAAATGGCCTGAGCTGTCAAGGTTTTTTTTTTTCTCCTCCAGTTTACTATGTATCTCTGAAACTTTTTCTTTGCTCTTTCATATGGCAAATTACTATCATCGAAAATCTTACATGCTTCAAGTTGAGAATGTTTTGTATGGATTGAGTTAGTGGCCCCCAAGACGGGGTAGTTTTCACTGTTGCTGAGGAGAGGAGAATATTACTTCTGGAGACCCAGCAGGCATTTTATTAAACAATTGCACCAGCTGGAAACAAATTATTGTCTTTATTCCAAACTACCATTTGGGAGTTGGATGCTTTCATTTCAGTGGGAAGTAAGTGTTGGGATCAGCTAGAGCTCCTCTGCTGGTGGATTGCTTAGCAGGCCAACCTAGACCTACTTATGACCAGCTTTGGGGCCATTGGCTGCTGTTTTTACATCAAGGCTGTGATTACATTTAACTTGGAAACTGGTTTCACTGCGTCTCCTTTCCCTGTCTAAGGCTCTGGAATATTTATGAAGGCACAGAGGGAGGGAGAAACACATATTGGGCGAGATTCAAATACAGTATTAATGCACGCCTACTTCAGCTGTGATTTCTACAAAACGATTACACACACAGACTAACGCAACAGCTTCTGCGCCCGTCTCTGGTATGAGGTAAGAGAAGAAGCAGATACCATGTTTTTGCAAAGGACAAAGAAATGCTGGCCATTGTTTCCAAAGGCCTTCTGGCCCAAAACTTGTTGCTGTTCAAAAACATGCATTAGCCAAAAGTAGCACAGACCATGTTATCAGCTAATATCTTCATTCTGTATATTTAGTAGGAAAATAAAGTGTATAGGGACAGTGTAATTTGGAAGGGTGGAGATAGCCACATAATTTCCAGGGCAGGGAAAAGAGTGCTCTTTGGTACATTTTTGGTGGAACTGATCTGTTCTGGCAGTGACTTCTAGCTTCCTTTTTTTTTTTTTTCTATGCATAGTCGTTTTTTTGTTTTTTGTAATGGAAAAATACAGCACAAGACCCTGAAAGCTGAGAATGACTAATGTGAACACTGCCTATTGCTTTCTCATTGGAATTTGCTTACTGCTAGCCTCTTGCTGAATACCTGCTTATTAGAAAAATTAAATGCCTTCCTGTTGGAAACTTAATTGAATTGGGCTTACTCAAATCTGGGAGTGGAGAATGCCCTTTGGTCATTTCATTTCTTCTAAATCTGCTATGCCTTTGACTTGACTGATTAAATTTTTAAAAACCCTCTGTGTTATTGCGTGAGTCAGAAACCCAGATAATGTTCTCAACCAAATCATCCTCCTCAACCCTCTCTTAGGTCCACCCTCATCCTGCAGTTCCTCAAGGGAGACAAAAATCGACTTTGGGTAAACCAGCAGCTTTTTCTAAAATGATAAAACTGAGACAAAATTAAAACCTTGGACTAGATTAAGTGAGAAGGGGGACCGGGAGAGCCTTGTACTTTAGACTACAGTCCCAGGAAGTTAGCCGGATAGAATCCCATTCCAGAAGCTCAGAAGCTAGCTACCAGTGAAGGTGTTCCCCCTGTTTTGAGCATCGTGGGAGGATGGAGCTGAGTTTGGTGACAATCCCTTAATTCTTTCTCTGTGAAACACAAGTCAAGTCCCTGGGGACTTGTGTTTCACAGAGAAAGAGGTTGGTGAGAGGTTGTCACCACTTCTCCTATGATTTGAATGTGTCCCTGAAATTTTTATGTGTGAAAAACTTCAAATCCAAATTTGAAACCAATAGTGGTTTCAAATCTTAGCTCCTCGTCCTCTTCCTCTTCTTCTTCCTTCTTCTCCTCCTCCTTCTTCTTCCTCCTCTTCTTCCTCTCTTTCTCTTTCCTCCACTATTTCTTCCTCCTGCTCTTCATCATCATTGTCCTCATCGTCTTCATTGTCATTGTCTTCTTCTTTTTCTGAAACAGTGTCTTGCTCTGTCATCCAGGCTGGAGTGCAATGGTGCAATCATGGCTCACTTTAGCCTCGAACTTCTGGACTCAAGCAATCCTCCTGTCTCAACCTCCTGAGTAGCTGGGAACACAGGTGTATGCCACTGTCCCCAGTTTTTTTAAATTTTTTATAGGTATGGAGTCTTGCCATGTTACCCAGACTGATCTCAAACTCCTGAGATGAACTGATCTTTCCCCCTTAGCCTCCCAAGCTATTGGGATTACAGGTGTAACCAATAAATTTCTTTTCTTTCTAAATTACCCAGTCTCAGGTCTTCAGCTGTAGCAATGGCAAGCATAATAAAATAACCTCCTACTCCATTTAATTGGCTGGTTGGTTGGTCCCATGAGGAAATTCCTTTCCTCTCCACCTGCAGTCCCTCCTCCCAGGCAAACACTTCCCCCAGGAAGCCAAGACAGACGCTCCTTGCCTTTTCCAGAACCAAGAGAGAAGCTGACATCAGGTCTGCGTGGTGGGGCCAGTGTGAGATCTTGGTACGTGGAGGAACAGAATTGCAGAGGCTCAATGCAAGTGAGCATCTGTATGTGTGATGATGTTTGAAGTTTAACAAAAAATCCATTTAAAAAATTGATTCCCTGCGTTTGTTTCATGTGGCTGCTGTAACTGATGACCACTAACTGCTGGCTTAAAACAGCAGAAACTTATTCTCACAGCTTGGAGGCTAGATGTTGAAAATCAAAGTGTCAACAGAGCTGTGAAGGCTCTAGGGAAGAGTCTGTGTTCGCCTCTTCTGGATTTTGGTGAACGTTAACATTCTCTGGCTTGTAGCGGCATCGCTCCAGTCTCTGCCTCTACCTTCCTCTGTGTCTCTGTTAAGGATACTTGTCATTGGATTTAGGGCCCATCTGGATAATCCAGAATGGTCTCCTCCTCTCAAGATCCTTAACTTAATTGTACATGCAAAGACCCTTTACCCAGATAGGTAACATCACAGGTTCTGGAGATTAAAACATGGACATACCTTTTCTGGGGCCACCATTCAGCCCACTACAGTACCCCTAACTGATGTTTGCTCATATAACAAAGTACTTGGAAGAGATGTACATTATAAATTGGCTGATTGAGCTGCATACATTTATTTCTTTACTTATATGTTTTAATTTGTTCCAGAAAGCTTCTTTTTTAAAATGTTGTTTAATTTTTAAAATGATTTCAACAATTTTTGGGGAACAGGTGGTTTTTGGTTACATGGATAAGTTCTTCAGTGGTGATTTCTGAGATTTTGGTGACCCTGTCCCCTGAGCTGTGTACACTGTACCCAGTGTGTGGTCTTTTATGCCTCACCCTCCTCCCACCCTTTCCCTCAAGTCCCTGAAGTCCATTATATCATTCTTATGCCTTTGCATCCTCATAGCTTAGCTCCCACTTATAAGTGAAAACATGCCATGTGTGGTGTTCCATTCCTGAATTGCTGCAAATGCCATTATCTTGTTCCTTTTTATGGCTGAGTAGTATTCCATGGTGCATATATACCACATTTTCCCTATTTACTCATTGGTGGATGGGCATTTAGGTTGGTTTCACATTTTTGTAATTGCAAATTGTGCTGCTAAAAACATGCATATGCAAGTGTCTTTTTCATATAATGACTTATTTTCCTTTGGATAGATACCCCGTAGTGGGACTGCTGGATCAAATGGTAGTTCTACTTTTAGTTCTTTAAGGAATCTCCACACTGTTTTCCACAGTGGTTGTACTAGTTTACATTCCCACCAGCAGTGTAAAGTGTTCCCTTTTCACAACATCCACACCAACATCTATTGTTTTTTGATTATGGCCATTCTCGCAGGAGTAACGTGGTATCTCATTGTGGTTTTAATTTGCATTTCCCTGATAATGAATGATGTTGAGCATTTTTTTTATGTGTTTCTTGGCCATTTGTATGTCTTCTTTTGAGAGTTGTTTATTAATGTCCATTGCCCACTTTGTTTGTTTCCTTGTGGATTTGTTTGAATTCATTGTAGATTCTGGATATTAGCCTTTTGTTGGATGAAAAAGGTTTTAAGATAAATATACAGAACATACATTGTTTATGAAGAAAAATGATTTGTTGTCTATGTTTAGTATTATTCTTGCTGATACAGTCTATGCTTTCTGGGAATTCCAGGCCCTTCTGGGGTTCTCCAAGCCCCAAAAGCACCCATTCACAAAAGGAGGGAAAGGATATTTCTGCTATTGTCTTGTCCACATTCTACCAAGAACCTCATCATTCCAGTTGTGCCTCATCTCCTGGTAAGATTCTCCCACAAGCCCTTTCAAAGACATTGATTCCCTACCATCTTGCAATTGTAGATACTTGTTTATTGTTTTTTGACGTGTTATTTAAAGAAGGTTAAGGGGAGAAAAGTCCTCAACATCCCAGAATACTCACTGGCAAGGTGGCCACAGATGAAGAGACAGAGGGCCTTAAGTGACTGGCATACACTTTTGTCTTACAAATGACAGTGCAGCCAACAAGCTCAATTGGCCATCGTAACGAGGCCTTAAAATGAAAGCCATATCCCCTCTTCCATATGCTTTTTCTTCTCTCTGTTTCCCGAAGGTCACAGCCCTTCCTATGTTGTACACCTTCTTCTACTCCGCGTGGCACTATTAATATACTGAGTCAGGATCCCTCTTAATGCCCAGCTGTATATTAAATGCAAGCTCCCTCAAACATGTCAAGTGTGCCAGTCCTGATTCTTAGGTTTACTGATAAAGGGTAAGTGGAGTCCTCACTTAGACCTGGAGCCTCCAATCCTGGTTTCATCAGAGAAGCCAGCATTGGGAATTTCAGAGTACTTGTGCTGTTATTAAGAATAATGATTTTGATGCTTATCCTGGCATTGTTCTTTGAGTATCACTTCCTCTAGAATCCTTTTGGAAGATGGGATGTTTGCAGTAAGGGCTCAGATGTTCCTGGGTTCACAGTCAGTATGCCTTTAAAATGCCATCAAAAACAGTTGTCTCAGGAGATACTTGTTTCTTTGATTGGCTCAGTGAAATATTTTACTAATTTTAATTGACATCTTTCATCATAAAAAAGAGTGCTTCTTGAGGAGCTATGAATGCTAAATCAAGCCCATGCTGTAGCATGGGCCTGTGCCAAGTACTTGAGAGATTGCAAGGGGAAAGAGGCCCAATTATGAACTTGGACTGTGACCAATCAGATCAGCAATTCCTCCTAGGAAGGCAAAACTTTCCCTTTTCTCTCTGTTCTTCTTTCGGTTACCTTGGTCAGATTGAACTTGGGTGTGGGGTGTGACGGTCCGTATCTCATTCCGATATCACCCTGCTGGGTCAAGTTGTGATCAAAATCTGTGGCTTGACTAAGGTGGGCTGCCATGGGGACTTTAACCTGTCTGGGATCTCAGCCTGACATTTCTTTCCTGAAATGCCATTTTCTCTGTGGCTTGTGTTTATGCTTAGTGAAGGGTTTCCCTGTGCTGATCCAAGAAGCACAAGTCCTAAGAGCTTCTGTGACAAGAAGAAAGAGTCTGACATCCCACACGTTTGGAAAACTCAAAATACTATAATCCTCCCTTGGAGAGTCATAACAAGAATAAAAAGCCTCCTTAACCTTGGTTAATGTGAGTTCCCCAAACTTACTTGTAGGAAAAGTCATGTTCTGTAAAATATTGGCAGGATAGAAGACATATTGGACTTGGAAACAAAAGACCTGTGTCTCGTCTCTATTCTGTGGTTTTCTGACTGCTTGCACCAGATAAGTTATTAATGAGCCTCAGTTTCCTTATGTACAAAATGGATATACAAAACATTTGTATACCCTTTGTCTGGGCGCAGTGGCTCACACTGGTAATCCCAGCACTTTGGGAGGCCAAGGAGGGCGGATTACCTGAGGTCAGGACTTCGAGACCAGCCTGACCAACATGGAGAAACCCTGTCTCTACTAAAAACACAAAAAATTAGTTGGGCGTGGTGACACATGCCTGTAATCCCAGCTACTTGGGAGGGTGAGGCAGGAGAATTGCTTGAACCCAGGAGGCAGAGGTTGTGGTGAGCCGAGATTGTGCCATCGCACTGCAGCCTGGGCAATAAGAGCAAAACTCCGTCTCAAAAACAACAACAAAAACAAACAAACAAACAAAAAAACACTGACCCTACCTGCTTACCACAAATGTCTATGCAACCATTTATAAAAATAGTAATAGGCTATTCAAAAATATCGTTATGTATGTATACCTCTATAACAGAAGTCGGTCTGACTATGGCCCACAGACTAAATTTGGTCCACTGCCTGATTTTATAAATAAAGTTTTCTTGGAACACAGCCATGCTCATTTGTTCACTCATCATCTACGGCTGATGATGAGCTACAATGGCAGAATAGAGTAGGTGAGACAGAGACCATACGGCTCACAAAAAGCCCAAGATGTTTGCTATTTGGCCTTTCATAGAAAAAAAACTGCAGACCCTGATCTATAATAAGAAATGATTTATATTCAAGGACATGTTATGTCTGTAGGAGGAGAAAGGACATAGATATGATCTGCTCCACCTGAGGGGAGGCCGTGAAGTGGGAACAGGGCCTAGGTTCTTGTCTCAGGATGCCCAGGTGGCTCTGTGTCCCCCACCAGGTAGAGCAGGTGGTAAGGTCTCAAGGCCTAGCAGGAAGGTGCTGAAATAACCGCACGCAGACTTTCTCCAGGTAAAAACCTGGGTGCTGAACATGCCCGGGCACTTATAGCAAATCCTGGAAGGATGCCCAGGCCACCCCAAGGAGGAGGAGGAGCTAAAGAGGACCGCTCCAGGCCTTTGGAAGGGGCAGAGTGATAATTTGTCACAAACGTGATTGCAAGTTGCAGCTCACAGCATAACATTTCTAGGAGTTTCTACAAACCTGGGGAACCAGAGACAGGCATTCACTCTCAAAAGACTAATACGACGTTTAAATGTCATGGTGACACTTGCAAACATTTCATCCTTAGGTCCCCACTGGTGTGGGGGCTGACATTTATGACCACTGGGTCCCCATTTTCAGAATGGGGTTCTGCATTCTGAAAATTCATCTCAACAACCTTCTAGAGCTCGACACCCTAAACTCAGCAGCCTCATGTTCACAGACTAAGAAGCAAACAGCAAAGCACAGAGACAAGGGATCTCTTTCTGGAAAGAAGACAATTCTCCACTTAGTAGACGGGTGAGGAGTACATAAGAGCCCTAATTCAGGGGCTAGATTACTGTGTATCGCCAAGGTCTCTGTTTCAGCTGCTCCAGCCGTGAGCTGCTAATAGCATCTGGCGTCCGTAACCCTTCGTAGAGGAATGCTTGCCAGGCCATTTGGGGAGTGTACCTCTGAGTGCACGCTTAAGATGCCTCATACGTTTCTAGCCTTCCTCCCCACCCAGCCTGGGAGTGAAGGCTGTGATTATGTTTATGACCAGGAACGATGACGTTTGCAATGCTCTGTTCAACTTTTGAGAATTGCTCTTGCAAGTGGATACTTAGCTCTGGTCCCTAGGGATTTTAGAAACTCATAGAAACAGAATCTAAATCACAACTTGGGGTCAGACTGGCTCATTCTCATTCTGCTCGTCCCACCCCGCATAGCAGTCAACTTCTTGCAGCAATTTAGAGGCAAAGGGACGTTCCTCCTGCTTGGATTCGCGGTTCCCCCGCAGTTTTATTCCCTGTGACTCTCCAGCTTTCACCTGCAGGCAGGTGTCCTTTGCTGTCCTACACTCAATAGTCCAGCGTCAAGCCCTGGGCGTCACTTTACTCCCAGTATTCCCTTCACCTCCCACCTCAAGCCCCAACTTCATGAACTCTTCCTGATGTCTCTAAGCCCTTTTCTTGAAACTTGCTCCAAATTGAAGCTCTATTCGGCATGTCAGCATTTAATTGCATGCTATTATTCACAATGCTCTTTAAAAATCCGTATTTCACTCTGTTCTCTCCAGCAAGAACATCAGCTCCTGGAAGGCAGAGACTGTGTCTTTGATTTGAAGCCCCACACCAATCTGTAGTAGTGGTTAGAGTATAGTAGTGTGTTACTAAACGCTGTCAAAAATGAGACTTTCGAAAGTAGGTATTCAGGGGCCTCTCTCTGCCTGTAACATTTTAAAAATTATGTGTTCTGGAGCAATATAGCGGAAGGTCCAGGTTAAGTGTGTTGGCCGTGTTCATTCCAGGACTCAGACATATCTGGTAGGGGCAGGTCTACCAAAATGTATGGGCATTTGACCCCTAAAGTAGCCTTTGCAGGAAGCGAAAGGAAAGGGGTATGATACTAGGACAAGGCTCATGGGTCAGAGAGGAATGGAAGGGATATATTGCTTCTCCAGGGCTAACATAAAGCACCATAACGTGGGTGGCTTAAAGCGAGAGTTGTGGGGACTAAAAGTCTGAAATCAAGATGTTGGCAAAACTCAAAGAGCTAAAAGCAGAACGACCATTCAACCCAGCAATCCCATTATGGAGTATATACCCAGAGAAATAGAAAGCATTCTGCCATAAAGACACATGAATGTGGATGTTCACTGCAGCAGTATTCACCACAGCAAAGACGTGGAATCAACCTAAATACCCATCAGTGACAGACTGGATAAAGAAAATGTGGTACATATACATCATGGAATATTATGCAGCCATAACAAAGAACAACATCATGTCTTTTGGGGAAACAAGGATGGAGCTGGAGGCGATCATCCTTAACAAACTGAGGCAGGAACAGAAAACCAAATACTACATGTTCTCACTTACAAGGGAGCTAAATGGTAAGAACTTATGAACATAAAGAAGAGAACGATAGACACTGAGATCTGCTTGACAGGGAGGCCAGGGAAAGAGAGAGGAACAGAAAAGATAACTATTGGGTGCTGAGCTTAGTACCTGGGTGATATAATCTTGTGTACAACAGATCTCCTTGACACACGTTTATCTATGTGACAACCCCTCACATGCACCCCAACCCTAAAGTAAAAATTAAAAACAACAGAAAAAGAAAAGCACATTTCTATTTAAATGAAAATATGTGATCTCATTATAAAACTCAAAAAGACAAACTCCTGACCTCAGGTGATCAACCCACCTCAGCCTCCCAAAGTGTTGGGATTGCAGGCGCGAGCCACTGTGCCCAGCAGAGAAAATCATTTCTATTTTCCTCTTAAATAAAATGCTTTCATCAGCTCTTGGGCTGGGGAAGAAAGGGTAGGAAGTGGAGTGCAGACAGCATGGGACTGAGAAAGGTGAGGATATATAAGGAAGCCACTCCATAGCAGAAATGAACAGGGATTTGTGGGAGGGAAGTTTTGAAGCAGGCGGAAAGGGAGTGTTCCTCGCAGTCTTCAGTGTGGGCCGACTTCCCTCCAAGATACTTAGGGACAGTCCTCTTGGCCTCTTTCTCTCCTCTCAAAGGCCGGATTCCTGCTGTCTTCCTGCTCCAGGCAAGGGCAGGGGGGCAGGTGAAAGGTAGACCTTTCACCTCTTTGATTGAAAGACGACTTATAAAATGATCTTCACAAATTGGCATGAGTTGATCAGTTACATAGAACTTTGCCCTTTTAAATTTGAATCTCTCATCGTGGGTGGCATTCAACTTTTGGCTGTACATTTCCCAAGGGTAGAATCTGTGTCTCCTTTTTAAAAGTAACAATAAATATATTTATGATTAATATAATGAATTGCTGATATCATTAAAGATGTTCAATAAATAGTTGAGTTAATGAATTGTTCAATAATAGTTATTTAACTAATAGCTGTGTCTCATATATTTTTAAAATAATAATATTTGTTCAAAAAAATGTTGGTTTGAGCCTGTGTGTCTAATAAACAAAAAAGAGGAAAAAACTGTTGGCCAACCTATGCTGCCTCCAAATCCTCTAGGGGAGGGTCCCTTTCTGCCTTTGTTAGCCTCTGGTAGCCCCAGGCATTCCTTGGCTTGTGCCAGAGCAATTCCAGTCTCCACCTCCGTCTCTACAGGGCCATCCACCCTCTGTATGTCTGTCTTCACAGAGCATTTTCTCTTATAAAGATACCATCATGTTGATTTACTCCTATTGATCTTAACTTGATCATAGCTGCAAAGATCTTATTTCCAAATAAGGTCACATTCACAGGTATTGGGAATTAGGATTTCTATGTATCTTTTTGGGAGACAAAATTTAACCAATAATGAGAAGCATCTTCAATTAGAGAGTTATATGTTACTCTTTAATAACATTCTTAACCAGACATCAAGGACTGAGCTGAAACTCTTAAGAAGTCAGTACAGACAGAAGACCTTTAGAAAACATTGGTTTGGGATACTTTTAATATATTTATAGGATTATAACACTGTCTTGGGGCTGTGAGGGAAGACTGGAACCTGGTGGACCCTGAATGAGTGTCGCGTTCTCAGCAGTGAACCAGGCCCCCCTGCCCTTGCCTGGAGCAGGAAGACAGCAGGAATCCGGCCTTTGAGAGGAGAGAAAGAGGCCAAGAGGACTGTCCCTAAGTATCTTGGAGGGAAGTCGGCCCACACCGAAGACTGCGAGGAACACTCCCTTTCCGCCTGCTTCAAAACTTCCCTCCCACAAATCCCTGTTCATTTCTGCTATGGAGTGGCTTCCTTATATATCCTCACCTTTCTCAGTCCCATGATGTCTGCACTCCACTTCCTACCCTTTCTTCCCCAGCCCAAGAGCTGATGAAAGCATTTTATTTAAGAGGAAAATAGAAATGATTTTCTCTGCTGGGCACAGTGGCTCGCGCCTGCAATCCCAACACTTTGGGAGGCTGAGGTGGGTTGATCACCTGAGGTCAGGAGTTTGAGACCAGCCTGGCCAACATGGTGAAACCCTGTCTCTACTAAAAATACAAAAAGTTAGCCAGCCGTGGGGCAGTCGCCTATAATCCCAGCTACTTGGGAGGCTGCGGTTGAAGAATCACTTAAACCTGGGAGGTGGAGGTTGCAGTGAGCTGAGATTGTGCCACTGCATTCTAGCTGGGTGGGTGACAAGAGTAAAACTCCATGTCAAAGGAAAAAAAAAAGAAAGAAATGATTTTCTCCTTTGGAGAGTGCCAAAGATAGGTAGGTAGGTAGTAGATGATAGATAGATAGAGGTAGAAATATTTTACTCTTTTATTTATATTTTATAGCTCTGTTGAGTCTGTCTCTCACTGTGTACCTCTCAAGGAGGGCATCTTTGTGTCTAAAAATGAACAACCATTGCTTTTGCTCAGGAGCGGAATCACTGGCCCGATGCTGTGGTCTCTGCTGCTCTATATTCGGAGCACTTTCTTCTCTGCCCTGCCCTGTGCCATTGAAGGGGTGCACACCCGGTGTAGCTTTGGGCAGAGAAGTTCATTTCTAGAGTAAGTACGAACACCCCCTCCTTGCCCTCTCTCTTTCCCTCTCCCGACTACCAGGCAGAGGGTGGAGATTCTCAGATGCTTCCGGGTATCGTAAGTGCCTTGCGGCTGCTGCAACTCTGAGCCCCTGTCCAGAACTGTGTAGATTAAGGCTCTGTGCACTTGCCCTCGACTGAGCTGCCTTGTAAATATCCCAGCGAGCTCTCTCGTCACCCTTTTAATTTGGTTATGGGCCTCATCTTATCTGACACAAAATAGACAATAGAGTATCTGCCTCTCAGTTTTGATGGCCTAATTTGGGATCCTGGGGCCCTACTTTGATGTCTTGGGGTAAAACCTGGGGTGGAAAGCCGATCCCTGGTATGTGCCAGGGAGGTGCGCCTGGAGGAGGCTGCAAAGGCAAGGTTGCATCTGCAGAAACCACAGCCCTGGTGGATTCCGCAGAGCCAGGCCTCTAGGGATCTTGTGACTGGAAACCAGAGCTTCTGCCGGTCTCACAAGCCTTCTCATAAGGGGCGGAGGGAGCAGGGAAGGAATGAGCTCACCCTTCTTCTCCCAGGCCATCTTGGCCCTGCCTGTGCCCTCGATCACCTCCTTGTCACCCAGGCCCTGGGCAGGCTGGTGCTGTCGGGGTAGGAGGATGCTGTGGTCACAAGCTACCAGAACTTACTGGTTGCTTTTGCAGAGTGTATCATCAGGGCCTTAGGGGGAAATAGACAAGCAGAAAGGACAAAGAAAGTCCTGAGATTTGGGCCAGTTTTTAGGAACTGAAAAATCTTTGCTAACGTAAGGGTGTCTATGGACAATATGTTCTTGCATATGTTTGTGCTGATGTATTTACTTATAGAGGCTTAACCAGTAAATCATTTCACCCCCTGAGGATGCTCTCAGAGGCAACAAATCTCTGGGCATGAAATATATCATGGCAATAAAAACCACTCAAGACAGGCGGGATGTTGCTGGCATGAGTAAAATAAATTTTAAAAACTGGGTTAAAACAGTAGGAAGCATGATAGTCCAGCAGAAATAAAAATGGCAGTTGGAGATTGTCAAATCTAGAGCCTTTTGCCCTGAACCATCAGTGAACTATTTTTAGGCTTTATTTTTCTAGTGTGTAACAGTGATGATAACCATGCCCTTTCTCCCACTTCTAGCCCAGAGCGTTCTCATATTCCTCAGGTCTAGATTCAATACAATGTGAAAAAGAAAAAAGAGGCCAGGTGTTGTGGCTCACACCTGTAATCTCAGCACTTTGGGAGGCGAGGGTGGGCGGATCATGAGGTCAGGAGATCGAGACCATCCTGGCTAACATGATGAAACCCTGTCTCTACTAAAATTACAAAAAATTAGCCGGGTGTGGTAGGACATACCTGTAGTCCCAGCTGCTCGGGAGGCTGAGGCAGGAGAACCACTTGAACCTGGGAGGCAGACATTGCAGTGATCATGCCACTGCACTCCAGCCTGGCAACAGAGTGAAACTCTGTCTCAAAAACAAATAAATAAGTGAAAAAGAAAAAAGAGATCATTAGTTGATGAACTGATAAATTGATTCAACACAATGAGGTTAAAAAGAGATGATAGGGCCAGGGGTGGGGGAAGGAGAAAATTTTAGGGAAATAAGTGTACTTTCATAAAAAGTTTCTTGTCATATGAAATTGGCTATGATTTTTAGCCTGATATCAGTTAGTCAAGATTCATAATAATATTGACAATTTGAGTGGCCCGTAATGCACCTGGCAGCATGCTGGAGGCTCTTTCTTATTAACTTCTCAATTAATCACACCATCTCCCGAAAGAAGGTGTAACACTCCTTGTTTTATAGATGATGGGATGGAGACTCAAAAGACCAGATAACTGCCTCCAAGTCCCATGCTAGTGTGTATTGGAGATTGACCAGGATACCATGAAATGGGTTAGTAGAAATGTTGGGTGTCCTCAGTGTTGATGTTCGAGGCTCCGTGTTCTGTGGGCTGTTCAGCTATTTTCTTTCTTTTTCTTTCTTTCTTTTTATCTTCCTTCCTTCTTTCCTCTCTTTCTCCCTTCCCTTCCCTTCCCTTCCCTCCTATTCCCTCCCCTCCCCCCCCTTCCTTTTTTTCTTTTTCTTTCGAGACAGGGTCTTGCTCTGCCACCTAGACTGGAGTGCAGTGGTGCAATCATAGCGCATGGCAGCCTTGACTTCCTGGACTCAAGGGATCCTCGGTCTCACCCTCTTAAGTAGCTAGGACTACAAGTATGCACCACCATGCCTAGCTATTAATTTTTTTTTTTTTTTTAGAGGGGGGGGTCTTGCTATGTTGCCCAGGCTGGTCTTGAACTCTTGGCCTTAAGCAGTACCCTCACCTTGGCCTCCCAAAGCACTGAGATTATAGGCATGAGCCACTGTGCCCAGCCAGCTCAGCTATTTTCTATCATCTTCCCCCTTTTCTTCTCCCAAGAAACCTCCCATGTGCCTTCTATGCTTTCAAATCCTTAGCTACTTACCTAAGTCCACTGACACAGACTCAGAACAAATAGAGATTTGTGGAGGCTGGTCCTCCGGAGCCCAAGAGGCTAGGTAAGTGTGGAGGCTGGTCCTCCAGAGACCAAGAGGCTAGGTAAGTGTGGAGGCTGGTCCTCCGGAGACCAAGAGGCTAGGTAAGTGTGGAGGCTGGTCCTCCAGAGACCAAGAGGCTAGGTAAGTGTGGAGCCTGGCCCAATCTGTGGACTCCAGGGCCTTCTGGCTCCTGGATCTTCCTTCCCATACAGGGGCAGGCCCCAAAGGGGACAAGAGGGATGCTACCCCGAACGTCAGATCCTGGGCGTGTGTGTGACCAGGATGGCACCACCTTGGCTTAGTTCCAGGCCCTTCCGTGCTCACCAGGGACAGCCTGTGAGCTATACAAATGTGAGTTTTAATCTCTCCTGTGGAGTGATTCGTATGTGCCCTGATCAGAAACACCCTCTACTCCAACCCTAGATGTTGGTTTGCATTTGAGTCCTCTGATCCACAGTCCAGAGGGAGCTCTTCAAGGCATCATCTCCTGGCTGTCTCTATCAGCAGCACAGGCTTTGTGCTTTAGCATAAAATGTTTTTTAAAAAAAACCACTTCGTTTATGAGACGAATGGTGTTCAAGATGCGTGGGCTGGCTAGGATTAGCCTACAGGTTCCTCTGCCCTAGCACAAGCAGGGTGTAGGAGCGCAGTGATCCCAGTAGCTTGCACCCTTCCGAATCTTGTTTTGTTTGGCCCTGATTCTGTTATCTGAAACCATGGGAAAGTAAACCGAATCCTGCTGCTAGGATTTAGGAACATATACCTTAAGTGAGTTTTTCCAGAAATCTCTTGTTGGGCTGCCTAAAAGCGCAGAGACCTAGGACTTTTTCTGCCTTCCAGACAAGCTGATGTGACCGTGCGTGTGCCTGTTTACTAATAAACACTTGCAGAGTCAGTCTGTGATTTGCTTTCATTGTAACATATCCCTAGTGACAAGTGTGTGCGCTCATGTGTATGCATGCATATACGGGTGTACGTGTGTGTAAGAGATGATTATGCACATTTCTTCTCAACTCTGCATCCAGTGACATCATGAGTTAGCTTGAAATAGACAAATACTACAAATCAAGACTTTTTCTTCCCCTCCAGCCCTGGGAAATTGACCATTAAACATTTACTTGGACACTGCTGCCTCAAACCTCTGGAGACTAATTGTGAGTGGGCAAATTGTTTTAGGACAGTTTGCAGCATCATTAAAATAAATCAACCTACATCTCCCTATCTTTAGTCCATAAGGACATTCAAAGAAGTTTCCATTTGTCTCATAAGAACCCCTAGGGCTTTTCAACATACATGTATTAATATTTGCAAGCAAGATTTTAAAATGATAAAAGGAAGCCAGGTGTGGCGGCTCACACCTGTAATCCCAGCACTTTGGGAGGCCAAGGTGGGCGGATCACCTGAGGCCAGGAGTTCAAGGCCAGACTGACCAACATAGTGAAACCCTGTCTCTACCAAAAACTACAAAAATTAGCCATGTGTGATGGTGCATGCCTGTAGTCCTAGCTACTAGGAAGGCTGAGGTAGGAGAATCTCTTGAACTTGGGAGGCAGAGGTTGCAGTGAGCCGAGACTGCCAGCCTGGGAAACTGAGTTAGACTCTGTCTAAAAAAAAAAAAAAAAAGCAACACACACCTATTATAGACTACTTAGACACTAGAGAGAAATGAAAATGCCGAAATATGTCGTCTTTAGTTCTACCAACCAAAGATAATAATTTTAAAGAGAGTATTTTACAAAGTTAAGTTGTATGACCAAGCTTATTTTTAAGAAAGAAAGCAAAAATAAGGAAGCACTTTCTTTATCTGTGTTGAAATGAGCTTTATTCATTGTAGAAGGCCAAGTGGAGAGAAAAATTTTCAGTCTTTCCATCACTTAAGTTAGCCATGATTCCAAAAAGAAAACCTGCTTTTCCACAAACTTAAAACAAATGCCAGTTGCCTCTTTCTTGTCTTTGATTTCGATGTCCCAAAAAACTATATTTTCTGTCTTCAGCGTGTTAGCAAGAGTGTCAGGGGTTACGAAATAGGTTAATAATAAGCTGGACTGTTCCCCAAATTCTGACAGTTTACTACACATGAGCTTCCTGAGACCCAGTCACCTAAAGTGAGTTCAGTCTTTGGAATCATTTAAACACCAAGCGCTCTTCCAGCTGCACAGCAAGAAAGGCAGCAATAACTACCGTATTCAAGTGTCCACAGAGCTCACTGTCGAAGCCTGGTTGCTTAAGAAGCACATATCAGGGCGCATTAACTGGAGTGTGTTTGCTTTGGAACTAAAACTATTTTAGAAATAAATTGAGGATCCAGATGTCATGAAAGAAGCAGGGACAAGACTCTCTTATTCGTAACTTGTTACCCTACATTTTCTTTTTTGAGATGGAATTTTGCTCTTGTTGCCCAGGCTGGAGTGCAATGGCATGATCTCGGCTCACCACAACCTCTGCCTCCTAGGTTAAAGGAATTCTTCTGCCTCAGCCTCCTGAGTAGCTGGGATTACAGGTATGCATCACCATGTCCAGCTAATTTTTGTATTTTTAGTAGAGATGGGGTTTCTCCATGTTGGTTAGGCTGGTATCGAACTCCCAACTTCAGGTTATCCGCCCACTTCAGCCTCCCAAAGTGCTGGAATTACAGGCATGAGCCACCGGGCCTGGCCTTGTCATCCTACATTTTGATGCTATCACAATGCAGTTTGAGTTGAACGGCCTGCATCTGGTATTGCTTAAATAAGATCAGTGTTTCTCACTGGCTAACCTTGTAGGGCAAGACAATCCCTCTCCTGAAAGCTCAACCATATGATGTCATGAAAACAGCCCCTGATGACTTACTTTGTCTTCGTGTTGTCGGTCCTCCGATGGGGGAAGGAAGGTGAGCATCAATTCATAAGATATGGTAGAGCCCACATCGCCGTGCAGGTGCCACAAAACACTCCACTAAAAATGCTCCCATTCGCCAAGAGAGAATTTTAATGTAAACTACAGACTTTCGGTGATGATGATGTCAGTGTAGGCTAATCAGTTACAATGAATGTACCAGGTTAGTGGGAATGCTGATAACGCCAGAGGCTGTGCATGAGTGGGTGTGGGTTCAAAGGGTCTATGGGAAATCTCTGTACGTTCCTCTCTATTTTAACTTTGAACTTTAAACTGCTCTAAAACATGAAGTCTATTTCTAAAAACATAACAGTTTTTATTTTTCAGAGAAACCATTTCCAGGGTGGGAAGAATCCACCGCCAGAGCTGTGGCACTTTGGGCCCATATCATGCAAGCAGCGCCTGAGTGCCAGTTTGCATCTGCTCTGGATATTGAGTCATTAAAGAGTGGAGTTTTTTAAAAGTTCAGAAAGAAAAAATAAGAAAAGAAACTCATTTGAAAGCCTTTTTTGCTTTAATTTCTTTTTTAGACAGAGTCTTGCTTTGTCACCCAAGCTGGAGTGCAGTGGCACCATCTCAGCTCACTGAAACCTCCGCCTCCCGGGTTTAAGCGATTCTCCTGCCTCAGCCTCCCGAGCAGCTGGGATTACAGGTGTGCGCCACCATGCCCAGCTAATTTTTGTATTTTTAGTGGAGTTGGGGTTTTGCCTTGTTAGCCAGGCTAGTCTTCAACTGCTGACCTCAGGTGATCCATCCACCTCGGCCTCCCAAAATGCTGGGATTACAAGCCTGAGCTGCTGTGCCTGGCCTGGAAGTCTTTGTTTTCATTAAGCATGGCAACCATTGATTTGTGAAGGTTTCCAGTTAAAAGTGACACAGGAGAGATGATGCATTTCTGCGATGGTTCCTTTGAGAACATTATTTTCTTGAGATTTGATTCATTCTTTTCAATGTGGTACACACGGGTGAGGATAAAAAAGGAGTAAGCAATATAGTCAAAGGCCATGTGATCTGCCGTGTGACTCCTTCCTGTAAAACCACAGTAAAATCTGTAAAGAAAAAAAATGGTCAGATGTCTGCCTCAAGTAGGAGGAATTGGAAAAGGAGCTAAGTATTGTGTTCTGGGTGTCACTGGGTATAACAGGGACAACCCCTGAGGGTTTATAAGAGTGAAGGCAAAAGAGAGCATGAATGAGAATATGACTGCCAGAGGGAAAATAATTCTATTCATGCTGGTTTGCTTAACTGCAAAGGTCAATTTGGGGAATATGGTTCCAGCCGGGAGGCTCCGTCTGGTAGTTAGATATATTATGCCTCTGACCTAGATATGGCTGACATCAACACTAAAAATAGACAGTGGTTTCTTAAACAGGTTTAATAACAGAACTTAGTTATCACAGAACTTCAACCACCAGACCAGTTTAATCCAAAGTGATGCCCCAAAAGTGGGACAGTGACAAACAGGATAGCTCCAGTGATGTGGGAAAGTGCTCACAACCTATTCATCCTAGGAGATCATGACAGACACAGAGAGATCACCTGGGGACTGCCTATGTTTCCTGTGAGAAAATAGAAAGAGCCCTGCTGAAAGGAGGAAGTCGTGGGGTCTGCTCAGGACTTTGAACCTGGCCAGAAAATTCTCTGTTTTCTCTTGGCAGCTGCCTTCTCCTAGATGGTTTTGAAAGGACATGCTACTATTCAACATATTCAAAGTCACACGAGGAAGAAGGCAAGAGTCTAGTACTTTTGGGGGCTCAAAGACACTTTTGGGAGAAACACATATATTGACTTTCTCTTCTGGTAGAAAGAAAGATACGGAACGGATCTGAAGAGCATCTTTATGTTGGATCCATGGAAACCGGGGGGATAATGGGGTTCTGTGCCAGACCCCCAGTAGGGATGGCATCATATTCACGCAGCTGAAGAAGAGACCCAGAGCCAGCAAAGAAGACTTGGGGTTTGTTGAGGGGACTTACGTGCAGAGCTGTCCAGTGGCAGTGGGCTAGACGGGAGAACCTCAGCCACTTGTAAAAAGCATGCAGTTTGTATAGCATTTTCACTTAGCACCTTCCACCTGGCAACCCTCATTTAACCCAAAACAAAGGGCCCCAATCCTCTGTATGGCCCATGTTCCACGAGATGGGCCAGGGGTTCAGATGTCCCTCACAGATAGGGAATGAATTTCTGGGTTGACCACTCCCAGATCAATTCCTTAGCTCAGAATTCTGAACACACATTCTTCTTAGACCACAGGTTCACCCTCGAGTTATGCTTAAGTTACGTTCTTGCTGTCAGGCCATTAGAGGGTATGCTACATCCCAGCGTAGGCCGGAGTGGCCCTCACAGTCTTATCACGCCGTTCTTCCACAAGCTCCGTGGGGCCGAGTATGCCGAGGAGCATTGCAGCCAGACACTGCTACTACCACCACAAAGAATGATGGGTATAACAGCAATCACACCACATAGAATGATTTTCCAAGCACTGGAGAGTTGATGGAACCACATAGTTATAGGGTTGGATGACAGGGATTCTACAGAGGAAGTAACAGTATTTAGGACCTGTGTAGTATGGGTTACATTGTGGGAGTAATCCGGGATATATATAATTCACATTCACTTGTTTGTGTGTGTGTGTTTTTGAGACAGGGTCTCACTTTGTCACCCAGGTTGTAGTGCAGTGGCACAATCTCAACTCAATGCAGCTTTGACCTCCCGGGCTGAAGCTATCCTCTCACCTCAGTCCCCCAGGTAGACGGGACTCCAGGCACATGCCACCATCGCCCAGCTAATTTTTTTGTATTTTTTGTGGAGACGGGGTTTTGCCATGTTGCCCAGGCTGGTCTGGAACTCCTGAGCTCAAGCGATCCACCCGCCTCAGTCTCCCAAAGTGCTAGGATTACAGGTGTGAGCCACTGCACCCAGCCCAACATTCAGTTTTAATTAATACATAGGTTCTGCCCTGGGGAGCAGTTAAGATGTCCAGGGCCATGTGATTTTACAAAGAAGGGTGTGTGACCCATTACCTGTATCTGCGCTACCATTGTGTACGCTAGCCCATCATATGCAGTGTATAACATTAACTGGCTCCCGTACTAGTCAGAAAATATGTCATCTCGTCTCGTTGATGGTGGGAAACTCACTGCATGAGGTGCTATTGCTGCTGAATTCTCCTGTCTCAGCTTCCCGAGAGACTGGGACTACAGGCGTGCACCACCACGTCTGGCTATTTTTATTTATTTTTATTTTTTAGTAGAGATGAAGTTTCACCATGTTACCCAGGATGGTCTCGATCTCCTGACCTCGTGATCCACCCGCCTCAGCCTCCCAAAGTGCTGGGATTACAAGTGTGAGCCACCTTGCCGGGCTGGGGTTCATTATTTCAGAAGTATGAGGACGAGTAGGGTGTAAAGTGGGTGTGATCTGTATATTCTGTTCCAGGCCCTTCACCCATGGAGCAGAAAAACCAAACCATCAGGAACTGGTTTGCCATGTCCAGCGCCATGTAACGATGTGCTCACTGGTACACAGGTCCTGTGGCGAGGGCAATAGCAGGTTACCTTGAATCTCAGGTTGGGGCAAAAGTGTACTGTCCCTTAGCCTGTCGCCCTGGATCCCTATGGGGCGATCAGGTCCTTACATCAGGGCAGTGTGCAACCTGGAGTGATGAGAACATGCATGCTCATTCAGGGTATGGACAGCGGCGGGTAAGCGGCCCGTCTGCTGGGCCAGGAAGTGCATCTCCAGCTGGAGTTGTTCCTTAAACGGTGCATTCATCCCTTCGATCAGCCATGCTGCTCTAGGGCTATCTGCAAGTGGAAATGCCAGGGGCTATCCAGGGCCTCCACCCACTTCTGCGCTGTGTGTCTGGTAATTACAAGCCCTGATCACTGTCGATATTGGTGGGGACCCTGTAGGCTGCACGCAGCCGCTCTAGTCCTTTCACGGTGGTTTTCGGGGTGGCATGCTTGCTGGGATATGCCTGCAGTTGCCCCGTTGCAGGTGTCTGCACAAGTCAAGGTATAGTGGCGGCCATCAGACAGAAGCAAAGATCCTATGTAGTCACCTGCCACTGTTGCACTGGGCTCCAGCCCCTGACGATGTTTCAGGCACCAGGCAGTCAGGGCCTGGGGCGTTCAGGCCAGGTAGGACATTCCTGACAGACATGTGCGATGTCTTTACATCATAGTGGCAGGCCCCAGTTCTTCGCCATGGCTCAAAGAGTACATTGTCCCTGATGTCCTGTTTTCTTAGGCAGCCAGCAGGCTATAGCTTCTGCAGGGACTTCCTCAAGGGGACAAATTCGGCCAAGCTCATCCACCTATGGGTCTCCAGGGGGTGTAGGTGGAGTGGGGCACCCACGTGGCAGGCCATTTTGTGCATTCCTGGATGCAATGGAGCATGTCTTTTCACATGTCAGCACCCCAGAGGGGGTGACCTGCTACTGTTCACGTTCTGGGCTTTCCACTGTAATAGCCACATAGTAAGTCTCTTAAAGATGGCCCAACTCTGGGTGCACAGGACTATTGGGTGCGGCTCATGCAGGAGGACTGTCCAGGCAGCTGGCGGCTCAGGCCATTGGCTACTATGTCCTTTGCCTGTACCAAGCCAGATACTCTCAGTGAAGAGCTGGATGGCCACAGCTGTCCAAGTGCAAGGATTGCCTTGTGATGAGCGGTCTGTGGACCAGGCCTGGGGGGAGTTGGCCCCTGTTTGTCCTGTATGAGCGAGGGAATCTCTATAGGTTCAGTTGTCACACAGGGGACAGCGCCAAGCACCAAATGGAACTCTGCGTTCAAAAGGCTGTTAGTCAATGTGCTCCTCTTTAAAGTCATGCGTGCCATTTGGCCACAGGCTATGCCTGGCCATTCCCAGACTTGCGTTTCTGGAAGATATCCTCCAGCCAACCTGCTATGGGGGTCTGTACTAGCCCAGGGACCCCCCTTTGACATCCTCCACCCGTTGTGAGGCATAGAGTTGCATAGAGTATGCAGCACGGAGTTGTCACTCCAGATGCTGTATCTCATTTCAGCCCCCTGCCACAGTTGGGACCGGAATCCTAAAGGCACATGTTTACGTCTTTGCCTTTGCCCCACGCCCCACCCACACCCCTCAGGGTAACTGGCTAAGTCCAATTCATGAGGCTGCCCCTGCTTATATTCATTTCACCTCGACTTTATCTTGCTTCTAGGCCTTATCCTCTCATCATCCCCTTGTGGACCAGTCCCCGCAGGCCCTCTTCTTGAAGAAGCGGTACTGGGGGGCTAAGGATTTGGGCTAAATGGGAACAAAAGGACACCCATGCCCTGGAGGGCCTGAGAAGGTCTGCAGCTGCTTTGGTGTGGCAGGACATGGGTGGACCTGCACCTTATCCATAATGGCAGACGAAGCAACTTCAGTCTTTTTTCTGAGATGGAGTCTCGCTCTGTCACCCAGGCTGGAGTGCAACGGCGCAATCTCGGCTCACTGCAACCTCTGTCTCCTGGGTTCAAGCGATTCCCCTGCCTCAGCCTCCCAAGTAGTTGGGACTATAGGTGCACACCACCATGCCCAGCTAATTTTTTGTATTTTAGCGGAATCAGGGTTTCACCATGTTGGCCAGGATGGTCTCCATCTCTTGACCTTGTGATCCGCCCTTCTCCCGGTGTTGCATGGGATTACAGGCATGAGCTCCAGGCAATAATAACTTCAGTCATAACTGACCAGAGGACACCCAAGTACTTGACTGGCAAGCCTGGGCCCTGGACTCTGTCTGTGTCGATTGCCCATCTTCTGTTTGCCAAGTGATACTGCAAGGTGGTGACTGCAGTTTGCAAGCTGGAAAAAGACTCAGAAGTTAGCGTGAAACCACCAGTGTAATAGAAAACAAGTGCCCCTTCCTAGGCAGGTAATCTGCCAAGATCCTCAGCCATGAGACAGGGACAGAGGGGCTAGGCAAATATCCCTAGGGCAGACAGTAAAAGTCCACTGTTCTCCTTTCCAGGTGAATGCAAGTTGGTCTTGACTCTCTGGGGCAATGGGGGATGCTGAAGAAGGTGTTGGCTACCTCCATAACAAAAAGGTAAGTGTCCAGCATCTCTCCTGCCCTCATCAGCAGGGAGGCGATATTGGGAGCAGCTGCATACATAGGGACACCACCTTATTTAATTCTCAGTAATCTCCTGTCATTCTCCATGTCCCATCAGGTGTCTGTATGGGGCATACAGGGCTGCTGCACGGGCTGTGGGCTGGCCTTATGATGCCTACCTGGGTTAACGCCCCAGCGGTCCTCGTGGTTCCACCCTGCCTCTGTCCCCACCAGCAGGCAGCATTGCTCCAGTGCTCCTACTCACTGCTTTTGCATTCCCCTCCCCGCCCATCACATGCTTCACCACCCTAACTCTCAACTCTCATTTGGAATTCCCCAGCAGTTTCTTGGAGGGTCGAGCCTGATAAGATATCCATTCCCAAGATGTATTCTGGGATAGGAGCTATGTATATCAACAGAGTTTGGGTGGCAGTCTCCCAACTTGTAAAACTAGTTCAACCTGTCTGACTTGCACAGCCTCCCTCCATAACCACCTATTGCTGTCGTAGGCCCTTGGAACTGATGGGAGTTGCCATATATACGAGTGCATCCAGCACCAGTATTCACTAGGGCATGCAGTCTGTTCATTCTTTTTTTTTTTTTTGAGGCGGAGTCTTGCTCTGTCACCAGGCTGGAGTGCAGTGGCGAGATCTCTACTCACTGCAATCTCCCCTTCTTGTGTTCAAGCAATTCCCCTGCCTCAGCCTCCTGAGTAGCTGGACTACAGGTGCGTGCCACCATGCCTGGCTAATTTTTTGGATTTTGGCAGACATTTCACTATGTTGGCCAGGATGGTCTCGATCTCCTGACCTCGTGATCTGCCCGCCTCAGCCTCCCAAAGTTTTGGGATTACAGTCGTGATCCACTGCGCCCAGCCCTAGTCTGTTCATTCTTGAGTGACCAATATATTATTAGTTCTATATGTGGCCTCTGGTTCCTGGCCACCCTGGCCACCAGTGCTTTTATTGGGATTTCATCCTAATCTAAAGGGGCCAGCACCTGCCGTTGCTCCGCTGGAGGAAGGGGTGGTGGGCTGAACCTGAGGCTCCTCAGTAAAGTGCTGTTCTGGGTTCAGCTTCTGCCACAGTTCAACCAGAGCAGCAGTAGGCTGTTTATCTATTCAGAGTACATGTGCCTGCCCCCACCACGTCATCCCACATCTGTCAGCAGGACACCTCGATAGGCTCCTTGGCTGTCTCCTCTCCTTTTATTTATTTATTTTAATTTTTTTATTTTTTGAGATAGAGTTTCACTCTGCTGCCCAGGCTGGAGTGCAGGGGCATGATCTCAGCTCACTCCATCCTCTGCCACCTGGGTTCAAGCAGTGCTCCTGCCTCAGCCTCCTGAGCAGCTGGGACTACAGGGGCCCACCACTGCGCCTGACTAAGTTTTGTATTTTTAGTAGAGGTGGGGTTTCACCATGTTGGTCAGGCTGCTCTCGAACTCCTGACCTCATGATCCGCCCACCTTGGCCTACCAAAGTGCTGGGATCACAGGCGTGAGCCACCACACCTGGCCTCCTTTCCTTTTATAACCAGGTTACAGCTGTCCAAGTGTTTATATCAAATTCTAACTTGATCTACCTCCTTTCACTCCCGTTTTAGCCAGGTGATCCATTCCCTGCTACATTCTCACTACCTATGATGGAGACAATTACCTGACCCAGCTGGAAATAGTGAAGAACATCTTTAGCTCAACGCTTCTCAACACTGACTTCAAAATAGAGTTAAATTAGATTTTTGCCAGGTGCGGTGGCTTATGCCTGTAATCCCAGCACTTTGGGAGGCTGAGGTAGGCGGATCACCTCAGACCAGGAGTTTGAGATCAGCCTGACCAACATGGAGAAATCCCGTCTCTACTAAAAACACAAAATTAGCCAGGCATGGTGGCGCATGCCTGTAATCACAGCTATTTGGGAGGCTGAGGCAGAAGAATCACTTGAACCCAGGAGGTAGAGGTTGCGGTGAGCTGAGACCGCACCATTGCGCTCCAGCCTGGGCAACGGGAGAGAAACTCCATCTCACAAAAAGCAGATTTTCAATATAGCGTCTCATGCCCCACTGCCACCCCCAAATTTGGACTCGACTGCTATGAAGAAGGGTCGTATATTGAATTTGGATGAAAGCATAGCCCAGGTGAGTCTAGTGTATGGCCAGGGCTGAGAAACACTGCTTAGCTGAATCTGTGTCTGGGTTCTGTGAAAGGTTATCTTACGCTTCTACTGTATTGACTTCTATTGAGTTGACCCTCTGATTTGCCTGGGCTCTGACCTTTGAAAACTGTCTTCTCTACAGGGACTCCCAACCTCCTGCTGGTTTAGTCTCTGACGTGTGTGTTCCCCTGGTCTTCTTGAATATGGTTTTTCCTGGAGAAAACTCCCGTCAAGTCAAGAAGTGTTTCAGTAGACCCTTGGCTTCTGGTGAGTAGGACTTCATCTTCTGGTTCTTTCTTTAGTCGCTGGCTTTGAGACACTAAACAAAGAGAACATGTGGCTGTGGGAGCATCTGGGATCACAGCCCCAAGTGCATAACAACCTGTTTTTGGGGTCCATGCCATTGCCATGGCTCCTTGAGCTGGAGAGGGGCCTGGAGGGTGAGTGTGGCCTGGAAGGCTCTCCGGTTCAGCCGGCGCTCTGATCAGAGAACTTTGTATGCCTTTGTGTACTTAGTACAAACAATATACAGACAGGGTGAGCGGAGTTCACGCTTTGCTTTCGTGAAATGCACTGCGACATGAGGCAGATTTTTACTCTGGAATGTTTCGTCTCTAACGTGGGACTCCTGTGTGTTGCCTGAACTTGTTCGTCATTTCATGATTAAGGAAACAGGAAGGACAGTGTGTGGCTTCCAGAATCTAGAAACAAGGTAGACCTCTCAGAAGCTTTCACAAGTGCACACACTTTGCCTATTTTGTATCTGTTACCCTGAGGCAGGGGCTGTTGGCTGCCACAGTCAAAACAAAACAACAGCAAAAACCCAGCGAGAACTTGCCGCTTCTCAGCAGCTTTGGTTCAAATCCCCAGGAGTCCTGATCTCTTGCAAGTGAGAGAGTAAAGAAAAAGTTTACAAGTTGTGAACTCTTTCTTTGAAATTCCCGTTTGCCTTTCAAAGTACTCTTGCCTTAAAGAGGAAAGCCAACTATATTGCTCAAAACCAGGGCTGAGAGGGAGAGATTTTCAGATCTGCAAAGCTAAGTTGATGTTTTCAGAAAACAGTTTTCTGTTCTTTCTTAAATGTTTTTGTGATGTAGAACAATGGCTGTCTAGAGCTCAGATTCTGTGATTTGATGTATTACCCCGGATAACAACCTGAAATAGAGCTTTAAAAACGTAGAGACATATGGCAGTGTATAGAAAACGCAAACAAAAACATTCAAAATCAACCAGCCCACAAACCAAAACCCCAGCTCCCAAACAGACTTATAAATGAAGTTGTCCTCAAAAGTTATTGAATTGATTATTTGCTAAGATAGATAGAACTGTTATTTAAAGTAGTTTTCCTCACTAAATGGCATTCTGTTCATTATACGAAGGACCCATAGAATTTAACAGCCATTTTCCGGCCCCTTTGAAGTACTGGCAGTGGTGCTAATTTTTCGAGAAATTGGAATAGGGGTTTAAAGTAAAACGTGGGCTTCGGCTGCCTGGTGAAATTCAATGAAATCAATAGGAAGCTCCTGTATTTGCATTCTAAGGGCTGGAAGTAGGAGGTATTGATGCACATACATTTCCCAGTAATGCAACTTCAAAACGTGCTTCTTAATGGGAGATAATCAACTGCAATGCAACTTTAATGAACTCTGACGTTGGAATGCAAACCCAATCCAATATCCCATGGAAAATTAACCTGATCGATAGTCTAATTCGAAGCCTTAAGCTTGTGAACAATTACTACACTGACCGAGTCTGCCTTTTCAGACGTTCACGCACGGAGGTGGCCATCCTTCTCAGGGTTACCGCCTGCCACTGCATGGCACAGTATTGGCGAACTGCTTCCGCTGTCATCCTTAACAAGGATGCTGTTGAGCTTATTAAAAAACTCATCTGAATTTATGCAAAAGAGAAAGGGGAAAGCTCTTCTCAGCCTCCCTCAACTCCAGTTTTATTAGGCATCCATCTCTCCATAGAACAGCTCCTTCAGTCCTTCATTCAAGCCTTGGGCAGCCTTTCTTACTTTCTTGAACCCTAATGAATCTCCCTTGCCCCTTCTGCCTCGGAAAATGGGGCTATTTGCTCTGCATCCACCCCTCCAAGTGGGACTCCCTTCCCTGGTTCCATGGCCTTTTATCCTTCTTTCAGATGTCCCTGGAGAAGAGTGCTCTTCCTTGTGATATACAGCTACTTCCTGTGTTCCACCTCCCACCATGGCTTTTCTGGTGTGTTTTGCAATCAGTGGGTCCCAGGTGTTTTTCTGGCTCTTTTCTTGATGAAGCTCCTTGGTGCCTAAGTAGGGAAGGCGGTTGAAAACATAGGTCTGGAACTCAGGAGAGACCCCACGGCTGGAGACGTGGTTTTGAACATCCCCATGGAGTCATTAACTGACATCACAACCGAGGGTAAGATTGTCGGCTAAGGAGATGGAAAACAGGAATAAATGTTCACAGGACTCTAAATCTTCCGGAAGGTGTGGGCAAGCTCCGTGAAGCCTGGTCTCCTGTATGTAGGAGAGAGAGAAGACAGAGAGGGAAATGTATAGCAATTGAGAACCCACGCCATGCAGAGAATACTTAGGAAAGCACAGGAAAAGAATATGGCACGACTCTTCCTTCATTAATGAGGAATACAGGTTATTACGCCTTTTGAAGGGTGTTTTGGAAGCAAACAAAGCCTTCTGTAGAATTTCTAAAGCTTTATAGACTTCCTACTGAACAAGTGTACTTAGCATAAATGCATAGAGAGATGAACACTAGGCAGTACCGGCCTTATAACAATAAGGAGTCATCGCAGCTCAGTTGCTGCGGTTTGTGGTTCACAAGCCACATATGATACGTCCTCTAGGATCCAGGCTTGAGATGAAGGGAGACTTTCCCAAACCACACTAGTTAACGGTTAGCCCTTCCCACTCCCAGTTCCTTAGAGAAAGAGAATTGGAGGTGTGTGTCAAAACCCACCACGGAGACCTCATAGTTCTTTTTGTGTAGGTGATCACAGGACGCATAGTAAATTGAATGTGGGTTGCCAGACTTAAATAAAAATATGAAATGCCCAGTGAAATTTAAATTTCAGATAAACAATGAATAATTATTTTAGATAGAAGTATATCCCATGCAATATCCATCCTGTATTTTGTCGACAATCTCAAACTGAATCTAGTTCTCATTAGAGTCATATTTGACATATTGTCGTCCTCATAAGGGCCCAAGGTAAGAGCCCTCTATTCATTTGAACTGGCTCCGTGTCCTCAACAGCTCCATCACACACCGTTTCTCCAGTTTCTGCATATAAAGCTCCATGCCCCTGTATACCTATGGCTTAAAGGAACACTCTAGATTTTTACCTCCCAGGTCCGCTAGATGCTTCACGTGCTTTTCTATTATTGACCTTTTCTTTCCTCTTTTCCCTCTTCCCGCCCCCACTCTCCCACCAGCTGCCTTTTCAGATGGTCCCTTGCTCCCCAAGGGAGCCTGCTTTCATCATTAGACTTCCTCTGTTTCACACCCACAGTGGGGAGCCAGCCTTGCCACTTCCAAGTTGTATTGACTTCAAGGATCATGGCCAAGATAGTGCCCTGAACCCCACTGACCCGGTGAGCAAGGCACATCTGATAGATCCTCCCTAACTATTCAAGTCCAGATTTCAAGCCCGCAGCAGTCAAGGCCAGGAGAGAAGCTGCTCCTGGAGAGCGCTGTCTCAAGTGGGCTGAGTTCTACACAATCTTTCACAGTGGTGGAGGCTTGGACTCCGCCTGGCAGGTCGTGAAGAACCAGTTCTTAGTGATCTCGTGGTTAAGGCGGAGGCGTGCGCATCTTGGTGAAACCATTTTACACTATTTTACTTTATAAATACTAGGAAGGGAGGGGGTTGCACATTTTTCTCGGGAGCTCTAGACTGAAGCTCAAAGCCTAATTCCAAAGAAACTTTTCATATGTATTCACCCTGAAATAAGAGATTTTAATTTGAGCTGACAATCCAACATGTCATTAGAATTAAAATCCTGTAAAAATCAGTTTGTGTTACCAGGATTGTTTATTACAGAGTAGGAATTAAAAAAAAAAAATAGCCTGACAGTGGTAGATGTCACCTAGTGGTTATGTAGAGAAGACAACTTTCTTTGCTATTGATGTAATGAATCCACCTGGTACCTCTGAAACCTCTCTCCTTGGTCGTCTCCATGATGTTATCTCCGCATCTATTGTGACCTGGAACCCTTAGAGTTCTGTATCTGGTCCTTAGAGGCATTTTTTACCCTCACGCAGGCTGGCAGTGATAGATGCCATGTCTTAATCAAACAGAGGTTATTTCAGCCAGAGTTCTGCTAAAGTATTCTACCAGTTTGATACCTGGGTATAGTTTCCGCAGTGGCTCAGGATGGATTAGATCCAGGCAGGATTAAGGCAAGCTCCAGGAACCACTCCCAGCTAGTTAAAACATTATTTCCATGTGAGCTAATGCCATTGCTACAGCTTTTCATGGAAACAGCTCAGCATTATCTAGCAACATCTGGAATGACTCCCCCCACACCCCACCAAGCGTGAACACTGTGGGAGACTTTTACGTCTTGTGACTCTTTGCCCTGTAGATGTGCAGATAGTTGTGACTGCATTTAGCCATGTGGACAAATGAGTTCGTACATGTAAAAATCTTTGAGCCTGTGTCCAAACAAGGCCCCTTTCAGAAACGCAGAGTTTTCCCACCCTTCATTCCTTGCAGCTCACGGCTATTTTTACAGCAGCGCTAGAGTCTGAAGTCTTGGGAAGAAGCCAAATGTTTTGGGTGTGTCTGTACAAACTCAAAGATCTCCGGAAAAAAAGCAGCAAAACAATTTTCTTTCCCCTGGCTTCTAAGCATTTCTGTTAATCTGTATCATCTATGTGAGTCTAACGTGAAATTGTTTTACATTTTGGGAGGTAGGCTGTGTGTGAATATTCTCTGTAATCTTGCTTTTCCATCACTCCTGAGCCTTTTTATTCTCCTGCCAAATCATTGACCTGTCTAACCTTTTCTGCAGGAATAAACTCTGACCTTTGTGGAAATTCTGCCACCTCAGTAAAGGAAAACTTTAGCTCAGGCTGAGCCTAGAATTCTGCAATGAGGGGAAGCTGAAATGAGATTTTTATTGGAATAAGGCACACTCCAATGGTTTACTCAAAATGAACATTTAAAGTAATTTATTTTGTTAAAAAAATGGTCTCTAGGGTTATTTTGAAGTATGTATCATTAGATAGTACCTGGAATTAGACTATAAAAAGAGTTTTAAAAAATAGGCCTGGTGAAGTGGCTCACATCTGTAATCCCAGCCATTTGGGAGACTAAGGTGGGCAGATCGCCTGAGGTCAGAAGTTCAAGACCAGCCTGGCTAACATGGTGAAACCCCATCTCTACTAAAAATACAAAAAATTAGCCTGGTGTGGTGGCATGCACCTGTAGGTCCAGTTACTTGGGAGGTAGAGGCAGGAGAATCACTGGAACCTGGGAGGTGGAGGCTGCGGTGAGCCAAGACTGCACCACTGTACTCCAGCTATGTGACAGAGCAAGACTCTGTCTCAAAAATAATAATAATAACCTCAATGTGTTCTCATAGTGCACAGATCCTAATTTCAAATCCCACAATCTTATAAGACTACCATTCTTAGTATCACCAATATGAAAAAGCTACTTCATGAATTAGTCTTTCTCTTCCCTACCTACCCAGTTCACTAAATATATTGTGCTAATGCTTTTACAAACGTTTAATTTCATGAGCTATGGAGGCTTTATTAAGATGGGCACGATTCCAAGTACCACAGAGAATGTATTTTTGTTTTGGACAATATCAAGTCATGCTATTACACATATTTGCCAGAGTGTTACTTGATTTACAGGGAACCCTAACGACATCAAGTTTAAACTTGACATCAAGTTTACATATCCACTTGATGTCAGAGAGTCATTAGCTGCTACGAAAGGTGAAACAGAGGCTCCAGTAGTTAAGTTCAGACTCCGGACCAAGTTGTTGGCTACTGATAACAGGGATGGTGAGCTGTCCCATGGAAGAGCAGAGTGAGAGCATCCTTCCCACCCCATGGTCTGAGAGCTCTGGAACGGGGAGTAGAAATCACTAGGGGCTGGCTAATAAAATAAATTCAGAGTCAACAGCTAAAATGCTATTAGCATGAGCACCTTCACCCACATATTCTATTACTGGCATTTCATGACCTCTCTTCTCTCCATCAAAAGCAGGCAAAGGCTGGGCATAGTGACTCATGCCTGTAATTCCAGCACTTTGGGACCGAGGCGGGCAGCTCACTTGACCTCAGGAGTTTGAGATCAGTCTGGCCAACATGACGAAACTCTGTCTCTACTAAAAATACAAAAAATAGCCTGGCATGTTGGTTGCATACCTGCAGTCCCAGCTACTCAGGAGGCTGAGGCACAAGAGTCATATGAACCCAGGAGGCAGAGGTTGCAGTGAGCCAAGATCACGCCACTGCACTCTAGCCTCGGCAACAGAGTGAGACCCTGCCTTAAAAAAAAAAAAAAAAAAAAAACAGAAGCAACCAAACGAATATGTAGTGAGATACTTCTAAAAGAGGAAGATTGGGTCTTCCTTGCCTTGCTACCCAGCCTTTCTAAAAAGCTAACACTTTGACACAAACTCAGAGGGTGGTAAGAACATGTCTGCCTGCTGACCAATTAGTTTATGATATTCATGCTCTAGGATAGGCCATCAGGACGATCACAGTCCCCTGGGGAGTTTGTTAAAAATGCAGACCACGTGTGTGTTGGCCCCTGGAGGTTCTGATTGAGGGAGTGTGGTTCAGGAATCTGCATTTTCCACGAGCGCCCGTGCTTTACAGATGCTACCTTTCAAAGCTGTAGCATTTACATCAGGTTTCATCTGTTAAGAAAATATTAGGCAGGAGAGACTGGTCCCAGCTAATAGGATTTGCTCAGAGTCCATACACTGAAAGATAGCCCTGAGGATCAATGGACTTAGAGAAATCCATCTATACACCCATCTATATATAAAAATGAAGGTACCTGCATGGACACTCACCAGTTTGATGTAAGTTTGGAAAATAGCAATACCTTTTGGCAAATGTCCCATATAAGAATTAATTGAAGGGAAAAAAAACAGCAGGAGGCTGTTCTCAAACTCTTTCACCTGGATTCTAAAAATCACTCAAGTTGATTGTGAACACTTGCTGTGGCAGAAGGAGGCTGTATGCATTTAAGGGGAGACTAGGAAGCAGTCTGAAGGGCTTAAATTCAGTCATTTGCTTCTCCAGCCGTGCGTGAAGTCCCATTGTTATCGCTGAGTGTGGGAGGCCATTCAGACCCCCGAAAGAGGGGGTAGCGCATTCTTGACACCCACATTTCAATTCCAATGCTTGGCAGTGCTATTTCCAGAGTTTCTAAACTGGTGTAGCTTTGAGTTGCCACCTAGTTAAAGAAGGTAGAATACGTTAATAGATAGATTCAGGTGGCATGACCCAAAGGCGGGTGACTCTTACATTATAGATAAAACCTCTGACTTTCAAAATGTCTCCACTGTCACCCCACAGCCTTCTATACTCCCTGTAAATTGGCCATCATTTCTTAAGTTCCTACAAGAGAGAACACTGCCTTCCTCTCAAACTCCCTGAGCAGCATTAGCATATGGACTGAAATGTATGCTAGGCACAGGAAACAGACCTCAAACCTTACCTTAATATTCTTATTCAGTGGTGCTGGGTAAAGCCAGGAATTTGCATTTTAACAAGCACCCAGGGAGTTTCTGATGAGGGTGATGCTTGGACTACATTGTGACACATTCTACCTAACGATATATCCTTTCTTCAGAAGAAGAAGGAACCCTGAGCCCATAAATCATGGGGAAGGGCAGAGATACGAAAGCTCAGGGCATAATACCACCTCCTTTGCTGTTTTTCTCACGATTAGGCTTTGATAATCCTCTATATGAGACAGCTGTTTAAAATATAGAACCAGGCCGGGCGCGGTGGCTCAAGCCTGTAATCCCAGCACTTTGGGAGGCCGAGGCGGGTGGATCACTAGGTCAAGAGATCGAGACCATCCTGGTCAACATGGTGAAACCCCGTCTCTACTAATACAAAAAATTAGCTGGGCATGGTGGCGCGTGCCTGTAATCCCAGCTACTCAGGAGGCTGAGGCAGGAGAATTGCCTGAACCCGGGAGGCGGAGGTTGCGGTGAGCCGAGATCGCGCCATTGCACTCCAGCCTGGGTAACGAGAGCGAAACTCTGTCTCAAAAAAAAAAAAAAAAAAAAAAAAAAAAAATATATATATATATATATATATAGAACCAGATGACAAAGAATAGGAAAAGAGCTTCGCTTTCTTAAACTCAGTATGAATGAGATCATAGGATGGGATGGCTTTTTATCAGAGGAGGAGGGTTCAAAGGCTTTATGTTTGTAACTCGGGGAATAAGCATGAGCTGCTGTTGGTCTGGAGCATGGAGCACCAGCCAGGGGCCAAGCCTCCCAGCTCAGCTGGGAGCACCCACTCTTCTGCCTCCTTTCTTCATCGGGAACAGGAGCTCCTGGAGTTCTGAGATCCCAGGTGCTTCCCCATGGTGACCAAGTGTTTGAAAAGTCTGATGAGGAAAATGGCAGGAAATTTACTTTGCGTCAGACTTTCCAGGTGCAGCAAGGGCCTCCGAAGGCCTGAGGGAGTGGAAATGGGATGGTCCTGGGTCAGAAGAAACAGGCCTTCCTGATCAGGATTGAGGTGCCCAATCCAGGAAGAGCTGAAGCGGGATGACCTCAAGAGACGAGCCATCTGGAAAACGATGCTGGAGCCCTTCCATGCAAAGCTGAGAGGGGAGCTCAAGGCACTTTGGAGGTGCAGCTGGAGCTCGCAGGAGGAGGACCGTGGGCCCTGGCACAGGAGGCTTCTCTGCTTCTCTCTGGTATCTACGTGGGTCACGGGCTGATAGTCATACATGTTCCTAGTTTGTAGTAAGTGCTTGTAAGGTCTGACCGCGCCGTGAGTGGCATGGGAACCTCTGTGACCCACAGGTACACCTCTGGAGGGCCTTCCAGAATTAGAAAACCCGAAGACCATGAAAAGTGGAAGAGCAATAAACCCCTGCAGCACCTAACTAACTTGAGACGTTCTTCTGTTGTTTCTTATTCCGGCCCCAATTGACAACGCCACTGGACTTGGTCAGCCTTGTGACTCTAGACCTACGACCCCATCCCAGCTTGCAAACCTACCAGCCCCTTCCAGCTTGCAAACCTACCACCCGCTTCCAGCTTGCAAACCTACCACCCACTTCCAGCTTGCAAAGCTACCACCCGCTTCCAGCTTGCAAAAAACTACCCTAAACTGTAACTTCTGTAACTTTCCACTGCTTACCCCAAATCTATAAAACCAATTCCTACCCCGCCATCCTCCACTGACTCTCTTTTCAGACTCAGCCCTCCCTCACCCATGTGAGTAAACAACCATGTTGCTCACACAAAGTCTGTTTGGGGGGTCTCTTCATTCACTGCACACGTTTTAACAGTCCTCGAGTCAAGCAAAATGAGATGTCCCCTGATACGTTTGCTCCCAACACTTAATGCCAGTGGTTTCTATGATACTTGGATTATATTTGTGCCGGTAACTTAGTTTGCAGGTAAAAATCCCTGTTAGTATACATAACTTACTTTACAGTGTATGTTTGATTATACATTTGAAATCGGAGTTGGGGCCAATTATGATAAATGGACAAAATAAACTTTCCTTTTATTTTTTGACACAGGGTCTCACTCTGTCACCCAGGCTGGAGGTGGTGGAATCATAGCTCACTGCAGCCTTGACCTCCTGGGCTCAAGCAATCCTCCTGCCTTGGCCTCCTAAAGTGCTGGGATTATAGGCATGAGCTACCATGCCTGGCTTATTTTTCTTTCTTGATAAAGGCTATCATGCCTTGAAATTAAGTTCGTTGGCTTAAGAAGCAAACAATATGACAGGCAAAAGAGCTCACTTGTCCTGTAAATCGTAGGCATTGTCTTAGGTGTTGGGAGAAACAGGAATTAAAAGGTGGTGACTTAGAAGATGTAAGAGATCTTCCTAATCTAAATCATGAGTTTCATAGACACAGGTGTGATGTTCCAGTGTGGTCAGGTGATCTGCTCGGGTAGAACAGCTGTGGAACCCACGTCTTCCATTGTGGTCCATCGTTCTTTGTACACACCAGGACTTCCGCTGCTGAAGCCACAGACTCAGACATGGGAGATGAGGAGACACAGGAGAGGTCATCAAGGCAAAGTGGTTTGGAGAAGGGAGGGAAGGGGAAGAAACTACCAGCAGGTGGAGCAACTAAGAACGGAACTAGTGTCAACAGGAAAGTTGCAACAAAGTGCTGTAGGGAGGAACAGAATTCGGGAATTGCAGGAGGTTTTAGGGAGGAAGAGCATCACCTGGAAGGACCCTGAAGAAAGAAAGCGATAAAAAAGTCAGATGAGGGGCCAGGTGTGGTGGCTAACGCCTGCAATCCCAGCGCTTTGGGAGGCCAAGGCGGGTGGATCACGAGACCAGCCTGGCCAAGATGGTGAAATCCTGTCTCTACTGAAAATACAAAAATTAGCCAGGCATGGTGGTGCACGCCTGTAATCTCAGCTACTCGGGAGGCTGAGACAGGAGAATCACTTGAACCCCAGGGGGTGGTGGTTGCAGTGAGTGGAAATCTCATACCATTGCACTCCAGTCTGGGTGACAGAGTAAGAATCTGTCCCCCCCCCCCAAAGAAAAAGGCAGATGAGGAAGCAAGGGAAGGGACAAGAGCTCAGAATGCCATGGAAATGCTTGAGATGTTTGTGAACTGGCTCATTGTCATAGATAAAGCTGAAAGACTGGCTGGGGCCAGTGCACGGGGCCGTGGTATGTCAGGCTCGAGGTGTGTCACAGTGTGTCACTGATGTGATTGGACAGGTGAGTGCTGTGATCGAGCCCACATTTTAGGAGGATTCATCTAGAAGCAACAGATAGGATGGATACCTGCAGGGCAAGAATGGCGTTTGATTCTTGATGTGGTAAAGGGAAGTGTTGATGAGGACCTGAACTGGGGAAGTGGCAATTATGACCTTTGGGACATACGAGCTGGAAGTGAAGCTGGGTCCGGTCAGGGGACAGGATGAGTTTGGTTTGGGACCTAGTGCATTTGAGCTGCTAACAGGCTGTCCCGTGGAAATGTCCGGCTGGCAGCGGGAAAATGAGCCTGATGGTAGGAGCAATGGGTTAGAGGACAGATCCTACGAGTGCCTGTGTTTAAGGCCAGGGGATGGAGTGCCTGTGTTTAAGGCCAGGGGATGGAGTGCCTGTGTTTAAGGCCAGGGGATGGAGTGCCTGTGTTTAAGGCCAGGGGATGGAGTGCCTGTGTTTAAGGCCAGGGGAAGGAGAGGGATGAGGGAAGGAGACAGAAAAGGAGGCGTCCCATGTGTCAGGGACCACTGAAATACAGGATCGCAGAAGCCAAGGAATCAGTGAATTTCACGGAGGAGGGGACAGTAACAGTGTCGCCTGTGGCAGCAAGGCCAGGGATTGTGATCCCTGGGGCTGGAGACATCACTGGGGTCAGCCGTACAGTGTGTGCAGAACAACTCAGAGCCTAGACATTGAAGCAAAGGAGAAATTTAAGCTTAGCCCAGGGGAGTAGTATAGTGGAAGGAAGAATTTTAAATATACATATTTTTTTCTTTTTTTTTTTTTTAAATGGAGACTAGCTCTGTCACCCCGGCCGGAGTGCAGTGGCACAATCTCTGCCCACTGGAACGCCCACCTCCCGGGCTCAGGCAATTCTCTTGCCTCAGCCTCTTAAGTAGCTTGGATTACAGGCATGCACCACTGCCCCCATTTAATTTTTTTTTGTAGAGATGGGGTTTCGCTATGTTGGCCAGGCTGGTCTTGAACTCCTGAACTCAAGTGGTCCACCTGCCTTGGCCTCTCAAAGTGCTGGGATTACAGGTGTGAGCCACTACACCTGGCCCTTTAAAAATAAATACAAATATATATATATATATATATTCATTTATTCATAGACATTAGTGATGGAAAGACATAGGCCTGTCAGTGGGGAATAAGGAGAGAGTACAGAGACTGAAGATGTGAGCAGCCGTGTCCATGGATATGGCTCAAGGATGGTCGTAGAAGGGGAATGAAGCAGCTTTGGCTCAGGAGAGGCCCACTTTTCCTTCAGAGACAAGATGGAAGCTTCTGGTAAAGCTACAGAGGAAGTTGGAAGAAAAAAGGTGTTGTTGGCCAGGTGTAGTAACCCCAGCCTGTAATCCCAGCACTTTGGGAGGCCGAGTTGCACGGATGTTTGAGTCCAGGAGTTCGAAACCTGCCTGGGTGACATGACAAAACCCAGTCATATAAAAACTAGCCAGGTGAGGTGGTGTACATCTGTGAGTCCCACCTACTGGGGAGGCTGAGGGTGAGCCTGGAGGCAGAGGCTGAAGTGAGCTGAGACTGTGCCACTGCACTCCAGCCTGGGTGACAGAGCAAGACTTTGTCTCAACAAAAATAAAAAAGGAAAAGGATGTTGTTTCATGGGTGCCATGTTCCAGTTTGAAATGATGAAAAAGTAGCCGGGCACAGTGGCTCACACCTGTAATCCCAGCACTTTGGGAGGCCAAGGCAGGTGGATCACCTGAGGTCAGTTCGAGACCAGCCTGGCCAACATGGTGAAACCCCGTCTCTACTAAAAAATACAAAAATTAGCCGAGTGTGGTGGTGGGCGCCTGTAGTCCCAGCTACTTTGGAGGCTGAGGAAGGAGAACTGCTTGAACCTAGGAAGTAGAGGTTGCAGTGAGCTGAGATCATGCCATTGCACTCCAGCCTGGGTGACAGGAGCAAAACTCCGTCTCAAAAAATAAATAAATAAATAAAAGAAATGACGAAGAAGTTCTGGCAGTGGACAGTGGTGGTGGTTATGCAGGATGTGAGTGTCCTCAAGAATGCTGAAATGTACACTTCAAATGGTTCAAATGCCAAATGTTATGATATGTATACTTTAACAAAATAAATAGAGAAAGGATGACCTTAATTTTTCAGTCAAGTAAAGGGTGAGAGTGAGTGCTGAGAGGCGGGCCCTCTGTGCATGAAGATTCAGGGAGAAGAGCCTTTGGGCACCCTATCGGGGGATCCACAGCAAGGCCAGGAGAACTGGGGGCCAGAATGGGCCAGTGGCAGGATGGAGATAAGTGACGCTCCTTTTTCGGTAAATCCTAATCCTATCACGACCCTTCTTTGCTTAAGTCTCATCAATGGCTTCTCATTTTTCTGAGGATAAAATTCTAGCTCCTTACCAAGACCTCTCAGGCCAGGGGTGAGCAGAGCCCTGCCCTTCAACCCTGTCCCACACCACTGTTCTCCAAAAGTCCATGCTTCATCCACACAGGCCTTCGCGGGACTTCTGACGTGTCCGGTACATTCCCTCCTTAGGGCTTTTGCAGATAGTGCTTCCTCTTATCCTTCAGGCTTCAGTGTGAACACTCCTCCTGAGCAGCGCCTCCTCAGCCCACTGCTGTTAGAATGACCTCCCTCCTACCATCCTCCTTCGTCCCAGCATTGGTCTGCGTCCTTCAGGCCCCTGGTCACATTATGCAATGGTGCATGTATCTGTGTGTCGACTGTTAAGTGGCTGACCCTCTACTAGTCTGTAAATGTGATGGCGGTGGGACCTCTGGGTCTGTCCTGACTCTACCTCCAGTGCCCAATAAAGCTTTACAATAAATATTTGTTGAATGAATGAATGAATGAATAGACCAGTCATCTTGACTTTTCACAACTATGTCCAGCAGCCCAGGCGTGGGAGAAAGAAAGCAGAAGGTGGTGGTCACACAGGACCAGGATGGAGAGTGGGGAGGGTAAGGAATTAATGCTGTGAGGAAGCACCCTGCTGATGAATGACCCATCCTGAAGCCCGGGTTGGAAAGGGCAGTAGTTGCACCAGGAAGAGGGAGATGGGTTGGATGAGAGAGGTGGTCTCAACAAGTGAAGGACGTGGTAGAACCCCGTCTCTACTAAAAATACAAAAATTAGCCGAGTGTGGTGGCAGGTGCCGATAATCCCAGATCCTCGGGAGGCTGAGCCAGGAGAATTGCTTGAACCCAAGAGGTAGAGATTGCAGTGAGCAGAAATCGTGAGCCGTTGCACTCCAGACTGGTGACAGAGAGCAGAATTTCATCTCAAAAACAGAAAAATCCTATCATGACCCTAACTCTATGGCCTGACTCTGTCTCCAGT
Organism: Aotus nancymaae; assembly: GCF_030222135.1. Taxonomy (NCBI): domain Eukaryota; kingdom Metazoa; phylum Chordata; class Mammalia; order Primates; family Aotidae; genus Aotus; species Aotus nancymaae. The sequence goes on from NW_026988465.1 coordinate 18,152,114, forward strand.
GCCCAATAAATCTTTACAAACCTGGACATTCCTCATGCCCGGGATTGTCATGAACTGTTTCAGTATGCATGAATGTGTGTGAGAAGTTGTGTGTGGAGGCTCTCTGGATTCAAATGAAATGGATGCATGAACCCACTAGGACCTTGAATAGACTGACCGAGAGGAAAGTACCCAATAGAAGACATGCAAATAAGCATGTTAATTTCGTATTATGCTCTCCATAGCAAGTTGAGAGTTGTCAGGCCAGGGAGCCCGTTAGATTCCTGCTCCAATTTACTCTGCGCCCAATATGGCCTGGAACATAAACAGTCATAAAAGCAACTGTTGAGCACTTGCATCGAATCGGTGCTTGCACTTCACACATTAGCTCATTTAATCCTCACAGTAGCCCTCTAGGGTAAGTAAGTTTCTGAAGTTCAGAAAGCCAGCAAAGTGGTGGAGCGCCCATTAAACCCAGGCCTCTCTGCCTGCAGACACTGGGCTTTTCCCATTCAGCTAGATTGTTACCAAGTGTAGGAGCCTTCACATTCGTAGTCGCTGCTATGAAGGAGTTAACAATCCTAAAGCAATTGCAAGGGGATTGAGAATGAAGGTAAACTCTTAGAACGTTTACAGAAACATATCTTCTATGTGCTCACGTCAGACAAATAGTTGGTCCAGCACACAACATTTATTACCAAATTACTTGAATTCGGGCCTAAAATCTTTTTTTTTTTTTTTTGCTAAGAAGTCTTTAAAAATATCTTGTCTCAAAATGTATCTTAGAGTCATGCCTTGATTACTTGATTGGAAAACCTGCATGCAAGTGCCACACACAGACTCCCGTTTGCAGCGATTCTTTCTCCCTATTTTGAACACCAAATGCTATGTTGGGCATTTTGCAGACTGGACATAAGGTGTTGCCTTTAGGGTCATAAAATGTGATTGACAATTTTCTGCTCCGCTTAATGCTATATCCAATTTTAGTTTCCCGCTTGTAAAAAAGAAAAAAAAAATTATTAGGACCTATAGTATAGGGAGCAGGGAGCAGCCTTTGGGTGGGGTTTTGTTGAAATTTCTGCTTGGTAGCTTAGAAGGAAAAAGGCAGATCAAAGTGAAGTAATGTGAGGAAATGTAAATACGAGGCTTGGTGGTGGTGCTGACCCTGGGGGAAGTGGCTTGGAGAGGATGATGAAATACCAGTCCATCTGACAGCAGATTTCCGAAGAGAAGTGTATTTTCATGACTGCCTCACATGTACCTAGACAACGGGATGGATTATTTTTGCAAAAGTGAGTTCAGAAAATCTACTTTGATAATATTCATTCAATCTGCTCTGCTTTCCTGTTGATGTCAGTATTTTCCAGCATATGCAGCGCTCATAAGACACACATAGGGTGCAGTCCTAGGCAGGAAGCCTTCCGCATCAGTCTCCTTTGTACAAGGCAGACATGCTTCCATTTGAGATTTGCTAGAATAGTTTTGAATCTCGGCAATAACAATCATGGTCCCAAAAGAAATCAACTGGAAGTCCGGGCGCAGTGGCTCACGCCTGTAATCGCAGCACTTTGGGAGGCCGAGGTGGGTGGATCATGAAGTCAGGAGTTTGAGACTAGCCTGACCAACATGAAGAAACCTCGTCTCCACCAAAAATACAAAAATTAACCGGGCATGGTGGTGCGTGCCTGTAATCCCAGCTACTCAGGAGGCTGAGGCAGGGGAATCGCTTGAACTCGGCAGGCAGAGGTTGCAGTGAGCTGAGATGGCGCCACTGCACTCCAGCCTGGCAACAGAGCGAAGGTTCTGTCTCAAAAAAAAAAAAAGGAATCAACTTGAACTTCGAGAAATTTCTGCCTCCTTTCCCAACTCATGCTGAACCGGTTAGTAAATGGTCTTATAAGCAATAAAGATATTAATATACTTAAGGGTTGAACAGAGAATTGCTGTTACATGGCAGAAGGTGTGTTGGTGTTGTGGCTCCCTGAATTATTTTTTCTTATTTTCATTTACACCTGTACTGCTCTTGAAGTAACAGCAACATACATTCAACAGATTCACGTTAAGAATACAAGGCCGGGTGCAGTGGCTCATGGCCGTAATCCCAGCACTTGGGGAGGCTGAGGCAGGTGGATCACTTGAGCTCACCAGTTCAAGACCAGCCTGGGCAACATGGTGAAACCCAGTCTCTGTGAAAAAAAAAAATAGCTGGGTGTGGTGGTGCCTGCCTGTGGTACCAGCTACTCAGGAGGCTGAGGTGGGAGTATCACTTGAGGCCAGAAGGCAGAGGCTGCAATGAGCTGAGATTGTGCCACTGCATGGAGAGAATACAGTAGATTGGCTTTGCAAGACTCACAGGTTTAGAAGGATCCCTCTCATCTTCATCAGACCATAGCTGCGTGGGAAAGAAATTAACCAATTAATAACACAAGATGTAGACAAGACTTACCCAGAGGGGAGAGACCGAAAAACAAGCCATTTTGCTTTTGCTTTTAGTTGTAAATAATGAAGATTTCTATGTGTTACTATGAGACTCCCACACCTCCCTCTAAGCATAAAGCTGATGGTGAACAACCTGTGGAAAGCCACCTGTGGTTTCAGTGGATACCCACACTCTTCTAGTCATGATTTTAAAATACAAAGATGTATGAGTTTGCTAAGGCTGCTGTCATAAAATACCACAAACTTGCTGGCTTCAACAACAGAAATGGATTGTCTCTCAGTTCTGGAGGCTGGAAGTCTGAGATCCAAGTGTTACGGGATCCGTTCCTTTCAAGGCCAGTGAGGGAGAATGTGTTTCCGGCCTATCTCCTGGCTTCCGGTGGCTTGCTGCCAATCTTCGGTGTTCTTTGGCTGGTAGAGGCATCACCCAGCTCCCTGCCTTCACCCTCATAAGATGCTCTCCCTGCCTGCCTGAATCTGTGTCCAAATATCCCCTTTATATAATGACAGCAGTCATATTGGAGTAGGGCCCACCCTAATGACCTCATTCTAACTTGATGACCTCCACACCAACTCTGTTTCCAAATAAAGTCACAATTGGGGTGGGGGACACAATTCAGACTGCAGCAAAAGAGTTGGCCTCTTGATTTACGAGCTGATTAGCTGCTTTATAGATTACATAGGCTCTCGATTTCTCCTTTGTACTTCTTTTTCTGCATAGTTTTGTGTAGGAAAAGTTAGGTAAAGAAAAGGGGCAAGATGAAGTTGAAGCCACAGTCTCACACTGTCGCACTGAGCTTTGGTGTCGCGGCGGTCAAAACGAGGCTTTTAGTTCGTGGTGTGTGCAGATGGCTTCTTGTCACAGTCATAGATACAGTGGTGGCTGCCTTAAGTCTAGCACGCCAGACCTAATTACAAATGACAGTGATGAAGTCAGGATGGTAATCCAGTTTAAAACGGGGACCCACAATATACAATATATCCTAGCGATGCTCACTGCTGTGCGAGTCAGTCATTTGACAGCTTCATCTAGTGTGTGGCCGAGGCCGGTACTGCTCTAGGCTGTAAGGGTGTGAAGACAGAGACCTCAGGGAGCCCCCACTCCACGGGTCAAAGCTGGGGCACCGCAGCCCGGAGGCGCAGAGTCCAGGACAGAGCTGACGTTCTGTCTGTGCTTGTCATAGATTGTGGCGCATCACTGAGCACATGGGGACAGAGCTGACTGGCTTCCTACTAACCAACATTCTCACTCACAGGTCAGCAGGTGATGCGGTTCTTCTAGAAGCTCACCCACACATCCCCACCCCATTTTTCCTTCTCATCCATTCTCAAGACCTCACCCACGTGAGACATGTCTGCTTCGCTTCACCTTCCTAGCTCAGTAACTTATTTTAAGAGAAATCATCTTCACAGCTTTCTCCTAGGGGAAATTATTCTGAAATAATTTTGAGCAGCAGCGTTTTTCCAGAACATTCTAAGACTCAGCAGTAACTTTTGAAGGGGGAAGGCATTTAAAAATGAAATTTCATTTTACTAACTGCCACACGGCATGGCTTTTCTAGGGCTGTGGTTAGGATTACGGGAGAGAGGCACCAGAGTGTATTACAACACAGGGCTGACCTTTTACCACCCGCTGAAGCTCAAAAAACAAAACCAGATCCCATCTTACTGACCATACCTGCGTCTTTTCTGGGAAATACCCCAGAATACAAGTTTGTTTGTTTTTTAAGATGGTTTTCCTTCCCTGGGAGAACAACTCTGAAACTTAAGTCAATAAAGTTCTCATGCTACGTAAGCATTTTGCCTCTTCGGGTCAGGCTTGAGGCCTTTTTTCCCCTTGCTTCTGGAACACACATCAAGTGCCTCACATCACGGTGCGTTCTAGGCAGGTTATGCAATTTTAATCTCATAAATATGAAAATAAAACACATAATCAGACTGAAAACAGGGCATTTTAGTTTTAAACCAAAGGAAGCCAAAACAGCAACAGAGAAGAAAGGAAAGGAATTAGGACCCTCTCTGGGGCCAAGGTGCATTTGTCCTCGTTCTTTTTGAACTTTCCACACTGTTTTCCTCTTCCCCATTCCACAGCATTTGGCATCCTCTCTCTCGTCTTTCTTGGTGTATCTCTAGTGTTCTAATTTTATCCCATCTTCCTCCACTGAAATAATGACATTTTAAACACAAAACTGGCCGGGCGCGGTGGCTCACGCCTGTAATCCCAGCACTTTGGGAGGCTGAGGTGGGCACATCACCTGAGGTTAGGAGTTTGAGACCAGCCTGGCCAACATGGTGAAACCTCGTCTCTACTAAAAATACAAAAATTAGCTGAGCGTGTTGGTGGGTGCCTGTAACCCCAGCTACTCAACAGGCTGAGGCAGGAGAATCACTTGAACCTGAGAGGCAGAGTTTGTAGTGAGCCGAGATCATGCCATTGCACTCCAGCCTGGGCAAAAAGAAGGAAACTCTATCTCAAAAAAAAAAAAAAAAGACAAAACTAAGTGAATGTCTCTGTAGCAATGTACCGCCCCCTCTCGAGAATAAAAGGCTTTGGAGATAAGGCAATGCTTAACCCAGTGAACAAATTGCTTGTGGATGGGATCAGGTCAGGTGGGGCCAGGGTGGCAGAGGTGACTTTGCCTACCGATATTGGCCCTGTATAAAATAACAGCTAATATATACTCAACATATATTACCTGGCTTATATGTGAGCTTGTTTCTCTTTTATAACAGTGCTGAAATGTAAAATGGCTTTATTTTACAATAGAGGAATTTGATAATGAAGGAATTAAGTTCCTTGCCAATCTTGTTAGAGTTGGAAAGGGAACCCAGGTCCTTTTGACGCAGACATCCATCATCACCCTGTAGCTAGTAATGTTGGGAGGAGAACCAAGAGAACGGGGAGGCAGAGATCCTTGTTCAAGTGCTCTTGAAACAGTTATTTAAGATTCAGAATGTGAAAGTGTCAGGGAAAGTCATTATGTTCAGTGTTTTCCATTCTCCTTTAGCCATGGGTCAGGGTAAATTTAGACATGACTGCAGACGAGGCCTGGGGAAAGGTGAAAACCTCAAACGTATCCATGCAATGGAATATTACTCAGCCTTCAAAAAGAAGGAGATCTTGCCATACGTAATAATGAGTGAATCTGGAGGGCATTATGCTCAGCGAAATTAGCCAGTTACAGAAAGATAAACACTGCATATTTCCCCTCTATGGGGTACCTAAAAGAGCCACACTTACAGAGACAGAGAATACCACAGTGGGTGCCATGGTCTGGGGGGAAGAGCGAGGTAGGGACTTGTGAACCAATGAGTAGAAAGTCTCAGTTATGCAAGATTACTAAGTTCTGGAGGTCTGCAGTACAACATAGCACCTACAGTTAACAGTCCTGTATTGTACAGAGAAAATCTGTTGAGAGAGTAGATCTCATCTTAAGTATTCTTACCACAATCAAATAACAACACAAAACAAACCCTCAGAGGGGCATGAATGTTCTCCGGCAATGAGATGGGGTTTAGGAGACAGGCGGTGGTGGAGAAAGCCAATGATTAGTTAGAGCCAGAGTGAGAGATCGGTGGACGAGTGTCAGAGAAGGACACAGGGCATGGAGGGGAGTGGAGGGAGAGAGTAGCCAGAGGGATCTAGGGTTCCATGCCTAGACCTGAGAGCTAGGGAGACGAGAAAACAAGAGCAGTGATGAAGTCACTTGTCTTCTCATGACTCCCAGCCTCTCCCTCTTGCGGGCTGCCTGCTGGTGACGGCATGTCTTGTTCCTCCAGCTGTCATGCCTGCTTCCAAGAAGGATAAAGAAAGGTGCAGCTATGTTTGTCCCCTTGTATCGGCAAACACTATCAATGACACCCCTAGCATACTTCTGCTTATGTCTTATTGGCCAGAACTATGACTCATGGCCACCCAAGGCTAAAAAGGAGGCCAGGAAAACAAGTCAGTCAACTGGGATTATACCTACAAGGATGGAGGGCCTGGGTGAGCCAGCAGCTATGTCTGCTGCTGCTATCATCCTTACTCACATCTTTGTGTCAGCAACTCACCGGATTGCTTTTGACCTGACACCATCAATGCTATAAGAAAGGAATTTATACAGGATGAAGACAGACCCAACGTGAGCAATGGGAAGGATGCTTTTGATGTACGGGGTACTTTAAGAGAACAGGTTTACGAAGAGTTCCAAGTGCAGACTGTTGTGTTGGCAGAAAATAGCCAAGCCATTCGTGGGTCCAAGGTGGATGGATGTAGGGCCGGGAGAAGAAAGCAGAATGCAATGGCAGTAACGATGAACCCAGTTTATTTTGTAATTTTCCCGGGATCAACAACGTCTTTGCTGTACTAGTTGCTAAAAATCTCCAGTGCCTTCTTTTGCCATGCAAACTGAACTTCACAGATGCTTGCTGTAAAAAAGTACACCCAAGGACCTTCTCCAAGAGGATAAGAAAGACGCTAACAACCTGCAGCACTGTGGAGGCTGCAGGTGAAGGGGTCTAGGGTGTAGGTCACTGATGCTTCTTGGAATCAGACTGGCCATCCCCCGAGCTATTTGGCCTCAGAGGGCTGGGCCATGGTGACACCCTAGAAGCTGCCTGAACTGGGCTCTAGGGTATTAGTGCCCATCTTGAATTCTTTCCCAAGAGCAAGGCCAATCATGAATTAGTTCAGCAGAAGAGCCAAAAGGAGGGAGACCATGAATTATTCCATTTAAATTCTTTTCTCTCATTTTTTCATGGTTAATTTTCCTTCAATTTCATTTTGGAAGTTCTTTTGTCTGTGAAAGCTTGGGTTTTCCCTGCTGTGAGGTCAGGGCACTAGGTTTTGGAGGGATCATTTACATTCTTGGTCTCTTAATGGACAGAGCCGCTGTCTGCTCATAAAGACAGAGAGTGACTCTTTGTGGATGCCACAGTGGGCGACAGCTCTTTCTGTGACTTGCCAAAGGTCATTTCTCGAGCTAGGAAGGAGCCACCATCTTTGGGATTTCAGTTGACCTCGTAGCCACAGGAGGCCCAGAGAAGGGTTTCCCTTCAGTCTAACTTGTGTCACTTCCAATTAAACATTTGGCATCATCACTGGAAGATTATTTTTAAAACTTGCCTTGTTTAAAGAGATTGAATTGATTTATCATGTTAATGCTGTAACTCAAATTCCCAACACGCAAATAAGAGTGACTTATGAAAACATTATCTTCTAAAACTATGACTCGTGAAGATGGGTATATTTTTCCTCTACAGTGTCAAATCACTCCAAATGAGCTCTGATTGTGTGAACCATACATTCCCCCACTGAAAGTCAAACTCTCTTCAAGGCTAGGTTTTTGCATTTGATAGTTCAATATTTATACTCTCACCCTTTCTTACTACAACTAAAAACATTTCTTTAAAAATCAAGTAAAAGGGCCAGGTGCGCCTATAATCCTAGCATTTTGGGAGGCCGAGGCGGGTGCATTGCCTGAGCTCAGGAGTTTGAGACCAGTCTGGGCAACACAGTGACACCCCGTCTCTACTGAAATACAAAAAACTAGCCGGGCATGGCGGCATGGGCCTGTAATCCCAGCTACTTGGGAAGGCTAAGACAGGAGAATCGACAGAACCCGGGAGGCAGAGGTTACAGTGAGCCGAGATCGCGCCACTGCACTCCAGCCTGGGCCACAGAGCAAGGCTCCATCTCAAAACAGAAAGAAAACAAGTAAAATATTTGTATTTATAGAAAGTCAGATGATGGAAATTGTTCTATTTATTTTAGAAGTTTGATATTCTAGTGAGATTAATATGTTAAAACAGTTTAGTTTTTCTCAGTGACCAAAATATATTTACCAAGTGCCTATGCTAAGGTGGTATATTAGACATTGTACAAAGAAAAAAAAACCATGATCTTCTTGGAAGTAGTTTTCAATCTAGGGAGTAAATTAGTATTTTTTTCAAGTCCATAAAATTCATTTCAAAGTGATTTGAAAATTAATCGGCTGGGTGCAATGGCCCACACCTATAATCCCAGCACTTTGGGAGGCCAAGGCAGGCAGATCACCTGAGGTCAGGAGTTCAAGACCAGCCTGGCCAACCTGATGAAACCCCATCTCTAATAAAAATACAAAAATTAGCAGGTGTGGTGGCGGATGCCCATAATCCCAGCTACGCTGGTGGCTGAGACAGGAGAGTCGCTTGAACCCAGGAGGCGGAGGTTGCAGTGGGCTGAGATCGTGCTGTTGCGCTCCAGCCTGAGCAACAAGAGCAAAATTCTTTCTCAAAAAAAAAAAAAAGAAAAAGAAAAAAGAAAATTAATCGTATCATTGACTGTTTTTAGGTTCATCCTTCCCTCCTCTGTCGTTACGAGTAAGTATCACTGTTACATCGCACAGTAAGCTACTAACTGATGTTGGATAAATAAATAAACATCTAGGAATGGGAAGGAGAGTGAAACTGAACAAATAGTAAATGAGTTAGAGTAATCCTTTAAAAGGTGGAAATTGTTGGAACAGAAATGCACTTTAAATAAGTTACAGACGAAGACAGCAGCATAAAACATACGGGAATATTTGCATCTTATTCCCCAAACTTAGGCTCCTTTTGTTGGTGGAGGGTAACAAGAGGGACGTAAATGTTTCGTTTTTGGACCATCAGAGTTTTGGTCTCCATTCAACTCAGAGAGATCCCACTTTCATTCACACCAGTATCATCTCTAGTGGGTCCTATTGCAATAGCCTCCCGGTGGGATATTCCTGACCGCTATGGTCTAAATGTTTGCAACCTCCAAAATGCACATGTGGAAATCCTAGCCCCCGGGGTGATGGTGTTAGGAGATGGGTGTTTTAGGAGGTGATTAGGTCTTGAAGGCAGAGATGCATGAATAAGATTAGTGCCCTTATAAACGGGACCCCTGGGAGCTCTCTCACCCCTTCCAGCAAGGGAGGACACAGCAAGAAGGTGCCGTCGATGGGCCAGAAAGTGGGCCCTCAGCAGACGCTGAATCTGCCTTAATATTGGACTGCGCGGCCTCCAGAAGTGTGAGAAGCAAATTTCTGTTGTTGGTAAACTACCCAGTCTATGGTGTCTTGTCATAGCAGCCCTAGAGATGGAGACTCTCACCCCTCCCCTAAATCACTGTCCAGATTATAGACCTTATTATGCCATCCTCCACTAAAGAGCATCCAACGCCTCATCATCATTGGCAAAGAAAGCCAAGCATCTCAGTATAAACCCCCTGCCAGTCTCCCCCACATGAACTGCCCATCTATCCATCTATCACCAAGTCGACCATGTAAACTGCTCGCAGCCCTTGAGCCTGCCATGTTGTCTCCTGCCTCCACGGGGACTGTCCTTTGCTCTATGTAACCCCATCCCGAGCCTTCCAAACTCAGCTCAAAGGGTCAGTCCCTGGAGAACCTTCCCTTCCTCCTCTTTCTTCCTTTCTGGCTGACTATCTGCTTCTATTATAACCTCTCCTACTCCACCGGTGTTATTTTGCTTATGTGATTGTCCCCCATGTGCTGGCAGGAACTGGGTCCTGGTCATCGCTATGTGTCTGAGGATCCAGATGGTGTCTGTTACATTGACCACGCTCACTTCATATCTATGGAGATGAGTGAGTAAAGGAATGAATGTGGACTTTGATGGAGAGAAAGGATTGCAGGACGTTTTTAAATGGTGGGGATGAGAGGTGTAGAATAGTCTTGAATTCCAAAGTGTATGTGAACCTAAGTTCCAAATACTGTGTATTATTTTTAGTGAAGCCCCCCTTTTTGGTCGTGGAGCAGTGGTTCTCTATGTGGTATATAGGTTCATTTTCACACCGCTGATAAAGACATACCCGAGACTGGGTGATTTATTTAAAAAAAAAAAAAAAAAGGCTTAATGGACTCATGGTTCCATACAGCTGGGGAGGCCTCCCAATCATTGCAGAAGGCAAAAGGCATGTCTTACATGGCCACAGGCGAAAGAGAATGAGAACCAAGCAAAAGAGGTTTCCCCTTATAAAATCATCGGATCTCATGAGACTTATTCACTACCAAGAGAACAGTATGGGGAAACCACCCCCATGATTCAGTTATCTCCCTCCGGGTCCCTCCCACAACACATGGGAATTATGGGAGCTACAATTCAAGATGAGATTTGGGTCTGTGCACAGTGGCTTATGCCTGTAATCCCAGCACTTCAGGAGGCCGAGGCGGGTGGATCAAGAGGTCAAGAAATTGAGACCATCCCTGCTAATGTGGTGAAACCTGGCCTCTACTAAAATTACAAAAAGTTAGCTGGGCGTGGTCGTGCACACCTGTAGTCCCAGCTACTTGGGAAGCTGAGGCAGGAGGATCACTTGAACCCAGGAGGTGGAGGTTGCAGTGAGCCGAGATAGCGCCACTGCACTCCAGCCTGTGTGACAGAGTGAGACTCCCTCTAAAAAAAAAAAAAAAGAGAGAGATTTGGGTGGGGACACAGCCAAACCACATCAGTAACTCCCCAGACCAGCAGTGTGAGGGTCATCTGGGAACTTAACAGAAATGAAGATTCTCAAGCCCCGCTGTAAACCTCCTGAGGCAGAAACTCCAGGGTGGACCAGCAATCTGTGTTTAAACAAGCCCTCCAGGTGATTCCAATGCAGCTGCAATCTAAACACCACTACCTTCAGAAGTAAGAAGGTCAGGCCAGGTGCGGTGGCTCAGGCCTATAATCCCGGGTGGATCACCTGAGGTCAGGAGTTCAAGACCAGCCTGACTAACACAGTGAAACTCCGTCTCTACTAAAAATATAAAAATTAGCCGGGCATGGTGATGTTCACCTGTAATCCCAGCTACTTGGGAGGCTCAGGCAGGAGAATCACTTGAACCTGGGAGGTAGAGGTTGAAGTTAGCTGAGATTGTGCTATTGCACTCCAGCCTGGGCAACCAGAGTGAAACTCTGTCTCAAAAAAAAAAAAAAAAAGAAAAAGAAAAAAAAAAAGTCAGGATTTCATAATATGCTTGTGTCCTGACTTGAATTCTGTGCGGATGAATGAGTTTACCCTGGCTCACCTGCATGGTGAAAACTGCTAGTGACTACCTATCATGTACTGGAGTCACTAAGACCCCCATTCAGGTCTACTCTCCTTTCTTACCCGGGATTTCCCACACCCCTCTGCTTCAAATGGCAGAACAGAGAGTTTTAGAGGATAAGATCTAGAGCTTTGATTAACGTGAAAAGAGATAGCTGGAATGGAAAAAAAAAAAAGCCTGTTTATGTCGGAACAAGTCCCCTAGCCTCTGGGTTTGTCCTGCTTTACTGAGGAGAAGGAAGGAGTCAGCAACAGGTAATGGACGGATCACGGCTTGACGGTAGAGATGCCTGTGTTAGAATCCTACCTCCAGTACTTAGAAAGCCAGCAGACTCTCTACCTTTCCTGGGCCCCACTTCCACCAAATGTGGAAGGGAAATAATAGTAGCCACCCGTAGGGGTATTGTGAGGATCAAATGGGACACCCTGTTATGCAGGAGCTCAACAAACACTGACCCCTTCCCTTCTCCCACCATTTGGCAAAAGGCCTGGACTGGGCCACATTCACAAGGGGATTTAAGGGCAGAGACGAATCAGTCTTTTCTGTGACACTCTCAGGCTGTGTTCAGCAAGTTTTGGTGATAGAGGGACCCTGATAGGGTTGCCAGATAAAACACAGGGCATCCAGTTACGTTTAAATTTCAGATAAAAAATGAATAATGTTGTAGTAGAAATGTGTCATATGCGATATCTGGGACATGCTTATGCAAAAATATTATTCCTTATTTATCTGAATTTCAAAGTCAAGTCACTTGGGTGTCTAGCGTTTTTATTTGCGAAATCTGGCACCGTTGGGGTAAGAGCAAGTTCCATGGCCCCACTTTTCTTCCCTCTCCTTAATATTTTCATAAAGTCCATTTCTGAGCCGAACATGCTGGTCACACCTCATGGGAAAACCTGGCACCGAAGGACACTGGGCGATGTGGAGTTGGAGGAGAGTCCTATCAAATTGTCTTGGAAATGTGGGAAGAGAAAAGGAAGGAGGGCTTGATGATGATTCAAGTCTCAGATTCTTGCCTCCACCACAGGACAGGAAGCCACGCCTTTCCCTCGCTCCCCACCCCCAGGCACCTCTGGAGACACATAATGGTCATCTCCCCATTCCTTCGGACTTGCCCACAACCCCAGGTCAGATAAGGCGTTTACTTTTTAGGATTTCATGGCATTATTTTTATTTCCCAAAGTGGTATCATTCTGGTAAAGAGACTTCACTCAATCCAGCAATTGAGTTGGAACTTAAAATATTTGCTTATTTTTACTCCTTTGAAAATGATTAGCAGTTGAATTATTTAAACTAGAAAGAGAGGAGGGAGTTAGAAGGGAGAGCTGCCCGCCCCAGGCCCAGCCAGGGGAGAGTGCTAAATGTGGTTATCAGGAGATCAAAGAACCAAGGAGAGACTCCTTTGATCTGATGCTTGTCAGAGTTGCAGTTAGATCTTTGAGACGCTGCACTTGGCCACCCCTCCCTTCTTCAGTATTTCTTCTTTCTTCATGGACACCTGGGAGTGCTAGCACAAGGCGGGCCCCAGAAGAAGCCCACGTGGCTGTGCGAGATCCAGCGTGCCCTAGGACATGGAGGCATAATCTTTCTTAGAGAAAAATCCCTTTTATAAATGCATTTGCTTTTTTTTTTTTTTTGAGATAGAGTCTGGCTCTTGTCACCCAGCCTGGAGTGCAATGGAGCAATCTTGGCTCAATGCAATCTCTGCCTCCCAGGTTCAAACTATTCTCTTGCCTCAGCCTCCAGAGTAGTTGGGATTATAGGCATGTGCAACCATGCCCAGCTAACTTTTTGTAGTTTTGTAGACATGGGGTTTTGCCATGTTGGTCAGGCTGGTCTCGAACTCCCAACCTCAGGTGATCTGCCCCCCTCAGCCTCCCAAAGTGCTGGGATCACAGGCACCCTCCACCATACCCGGCTAATTTTTGTATTTTTAGTAGAGACATTGGCCAGGGTGGTCTCAAACTCCTGGCCTCAGTTGATCCACCGCCTCAGCCTCCCAGAGTGCTGCGATTACAGGCGTGAGCCACCGCACCCGGCCGCAGTTGCTTATTTTTAAGATGGGGGTAAAGGTGAATGGGACCTTTTATCCCGACACCCGCTATACCTGCACATGCTTTTTTTCCCTTTTATACAAATGGAAAAGGTACCCAATTGGCTGGGACTAACTTTGGGGTTGTCTGGATTTTCCAAAGGCTTGAGTAGTGGGAAACCCAGGTGAGGTCCGTCAAATCTAAGAAAAGTCAGCTTTACATCAAAGCCAAATTCTACCCCTTCTGATTTCTGTGACTTTTTGCTAAACAACATAAGACAACATAAGCCTAGAGGTCTTCTCTGCCTTCCTGTTACCTGAAAAGCAGCTCACGGGGGCCTTTAAGATCTTATTCATGGCAATCCTCTAAACAGCCTCAGTCTTATCCTGATGATTTTTTTTTTCGTGATTTATACTAGTCCAAAAAATTCAAGAATAATGGGTATATTTCTGCAGCTGAGCCAAACATTTCTTCTCTATCAGTCTGTGCATGACACAGAATGTCTTGCGGTTTGAATGTTTGTTTCCCTAGCGGACAAGATTTGATATGTGTGTTTCCTAATCCTGAGCTATCGAAATATTGATTCTCATCCTGACCTGGCCTCCTGGGAACAGAGCCAGCATGTCTGTATCTCTGGGCTCTGAATTTAGGCTATTGCCCTGCTGGCCTAGCCTGTGAACACCAGGATGAGATTAGATTTGCTTGGGGGTGAGAACTGTAAATCCCTGTGAAATAGCTGTCTGTCCTCAGTTCTACTTGACAGAATGAGGCAGCCATTCCCCACATTTCTGGCCCATGTTATCATGTGTTTACCTTAATATCCTTCTTGCTTCTTTCTTCCTATTTGATTTTAATGGATACAGGCTGTCCAGTGAAAATAAGAAAAGAAATCCTAGCTAAAGATTCATTTGAACTTCTGAGTAGGATTGTCTGAAAGATATTAAGTATTTTACAAGGAATTCCAGAAAGATGAATAATTCACACCACGCTGAAAGTTACCTGACATGAAAAAGTATTAGAGGCCTTTCCATTACTTTTGTGACCTTTGAATGGAGAGGAAAGATGGTCTGGACCCATGCTGTCACAATCTGGGGCTGGGCATGGTTTCTGATAGGCTGTAATTCCATTCTATTTGGAGATGGGGGGTGGGGAATACGTGTGACTGTCATACATCATTCAACCTCTTCAGACCGTGACAATATTTAGGAAAAAGAACAAAGGTGAACCCTGGAGGAGATGAATATACCTTTTTATAACATGGTTAATGATTTCTAAATAGTGCTTAGAATATTTAGAATATTGCTTTTTTTCATCTCATTTCTTCCACCATTTTCCCAGTTTGGGCCACCAAAATTGTCCCCTGGATCAGGGTGATAACCTCCAAATTGGCCTCTGTTCCATATTCATCCTCCATACTATGGCCAGACTGAGGTCTTGAAAGTGCCTACCTGTGTACAATCCTCTAGGGCTCCCTATTACCCTCAGTCCCACGTTTCTCATCTAACATATACGGTTGTCCACGATCTGACCCACCTCCCTTTGCAGACTTGGTTTCCTTGCAATCCCATCTTGAATCTCACCTTCTAGAAACACTGAAATGCTGTCTTCCATATTCGCCTTTGCTCATGAAGTTCATTTTTCTTGGAGGTCCATTTTTTTCTCTTTTCCCTGATTGTCCTTCCCTGTGACCAGATACGTCCTCCAGGAGTCCTTCCCCAATAGCCTCCTCTCCTGACATTAATGGCCTTTCGTTTGCACTTTCTTTTTTTTTTTTTTAGATGGAATCTTGCTCTGTTACCCAGCCTGGAGTGCAGTGGCATGATCTCGGCTCACTGCAACCTCCACCACCCGGGTTCAAGTGATTCTCCTGCCTCAGCCTCCCAAGTAACTGGGATTATAGCCACACGCCATCACACCAGGCTAACTTTTTTATTTTTATTTTTAGTTGGCCAGGATGATCTTGGTCTCCTGATCTCGTGATCCGCCCACCTTGGCCTCCCAAAGTGCTGGGATTACAGGCGTGAGCCACCGCGCCCGGCCCGTCCTTTGCACTTTCTTGGCAGTACCTGTCACTGCTCTGACCACAATTACCGATCCCTTGGCTTATCTGTCTCCTTGATGATGTCAATTCCTTGAGATTAGAAACATGCCTTTTAGAATTTGTCTAGCAGGATTTCCGGTTTTTGCCGGAAAGCCCCTTACTAAAAAAAATAAAAATAAATTAACTAATTAAAAAAAAAAGAAACATGCTTTTTCCTCATTTGTAACCACAATGACTCACTCAGTGCATAATGCAGAGTATTTCGAACCGAATTCAGGAGAAGATTCTGAGAGTAGAAACAGATATAATAAAGTCAAAAAGAAATGGGCGTTGATAGCATTCTGATTTTGGCAACGATGCTTTAAGGAGAAATTATCATCTCTATTTTATCAATAAGGAAACTCAGAATGACCGTGATTACGAGTTTGGCCAGGAGTCACAGAGAGCAAATGGAAGAACCCCCACTTGACTGTGAGCACCTCCAGGAAAGGATCAATAATATTTGTTCAGTTGAAGTGGTTGTTAGAACGTCGGCAAGCTTTGCTCTGAGTGCGTTCTTCCTCAAATCACAAGTAGGAAGAGGCTCTCTAAAACCCATCTAATTTGTTTTCTTCTTTGCGTTAGGTTATCTTAACAGTACCATTTTGACGTAGTAAAAAGTAGGTAATAGTCTCTTGGATTTAAAAAGTTATTTATTAGTCCACTCAGCACTCAGCAAGTATTCATTGAATACTTATTACATACCAGGCACTGTGTGCAGAAGGATGTGATTTAAAGCAAGAAAACCTGCCCTAATGAAGCTTTTGTGGTAAATAATCTGCCTAGAAAAATTCCTCTAATAATGTAGAATGTACTAACCACTGACTCACCAGCGAATTACATATTTTATCAACTGGACTCATGTAAACCATGCACACTGGTAGCACAAATAGCTAAAACCAGAAGCATTTATGAACCACCAAAGAGTTCCTGGATCTTTCGGTTTTGTTAGCTGCAACAGAAAGAATTGTAACATGAAAGGAAATTACTGAAAATACATTAGTTGGCTCAGAGAACCGCTGGGACAGCTGGAGGAGCAGGCTTGGGAACTGGGCAGAAACGATGGGATGCAGCGCCTCCTATCCTTGGCTAACATTCATCTGCAGAATCGGCCGTGAGGACACTGCTGTGCCGGTGTTACCACCAGTCAGTGTATTCTGTCCGGCTGCCCATGCTGGACTCAGATATTGCTAGTACCATTGTCACCACCAAGAATTACTCTCTGTTCTCACATCTGAATATCACCAGCTCCTGCTCCTTATGGGTACATATAATTGGTGAGTGCTGTGCATACATGGGGCTGTGCCCTGGCTGCAAGGCATGCTGGGAATATGGGTACCCCATTCTGTAGCCACTATAGAGGAAGAGGGCCCTGCCTCCCCGGAAGACTTATACATAGGGGAATTTGGCATCTGGACAGCCAGAAGCATGGCCAATGTCCATTACAGTTACAAGAGATTTTTTTTTTAGTCTTAAGATTGAGATATATTGGCCAGGCATTGTGGCTCATGCCTGTAATCCCAGAACTGTGGGAGGCCGAGGCAGGCAGATCATGAGGTCAGATCAAGATCATCCTGGCTAACATGATGAAACCCCGACTCTACTAAAAATACAAAAATTAGCTGGGCATGGAGATGTGCAGCTACTCAGGAGACTGAGGCAGGAGAATCGCTTGAACTTGGGAGGTGGAGGTTGCAGTGAGCTGAGATTGCACCACTGCACTCCAGCCAGAGCGACAGAGTGAGACTCTGTCTCAAAAAAAAAAAAAAAAAAAAGATTGAGATATCTCACCAGTGGCCACATCTTACAATATGAGAACAAATAAATATTTACCTTTTTCTAACAATGCTAGTTGAATTTCTGAATTGTCTTTGGTTGTTAGGTTCATTTTATTTTATAGAAACAGTTTCTATAGAACAAATTTTATAGAAATTATGATAAAAATTTAACCACATCTTTCTTTCTGGAAGTAATAAAAATTAAAAAAATGAAACAATCATACATTATAACAATATCTGGTTTTCTCCTTCCATCCGTCCCTTTTCCTTCCTTCCTTCCTTCCTCCCTCCTTCCCTCCCTCCCTTCCTTCCTTCCCTCCCTTCTTTCCTTCCTTCCTTCTTCACTCCCTTCCTTCCTTCCTAGTACCTACTGTATGCCAGGCCCTGTGTTTGGCACTAGAAAATCAGAGATAAATGAGACATGCTCTTTACCGTCATGCTGTCCTCAATATTATGAGGGAAGACAGACATGGAAGAAATAATTGCCCTGAAATTTTAGCAGTGTTGGGATAGGTATCCAAACAGGGTTCCATTGGAATACAAAAACTGGAGTGTTTCTCTTCACCCCGTGGAAACGAGAGGTTAGAGCAAGCTTCATGGAGATGACATTTGAATTGAGCCTTCAAAGCCGTTAAGTGGTCACGAGGCTGAAAACAGAAGGACATTTCCGGGGCAGGCAACTCATCATGACAGAGGTGTTGAACCAGAGAGAGTTCATCTTGGATAGGGGCTGAGTCAAATGAGGCTGAGACCTACTGGGCTGCATTCCCAGGAGGTGAGGCATTCTAAGTCGCAGGATGAGGTAGGAGGTCAGCACAAGGTACAGATCACACAGACCTTGCTGATAAAACAGCATGAGGTCAAGAACCTGGCTAACACCCACCCAAACCAAGATGGTCCTGAAAGTGACCTCTGGTCATCCTCACTGCTCATTATATGTTAATTATAATATATTAGCATGCTAAAAGACACTCCCATCAGTGCCCTGACAGTTTGCAAGTCCCATGGCAATATTGAGAAGTTACCCTATCTGGTCTAAAGCGGGAAGGAACCCTCAGTTTCAGGAATTGCCCACCACTTTCCCGGAAAACTGGTGAATAATCACCCCTTGTTTCAAATATAATCAAGAAATAACTACAAGTGTAGTTAGTTGAGCAGCCCACACCACTGCCCTGCCTGTGGAGTAGGCATTCTTCTGTTCCTTTACTTTTCTAATAAGCTTGCTTTCACTTTACTCTGTGGATTCGTCTGGAAATTCTTTCTTTTTTCTTTTTTTTTTTTTAGATGGAGTTTCCCTCTTGTCTCCCAGGCTGCAGTGCACTGGTGCCATCTCAGCTTACTACAACCTCCACTTCCCGTGTTCAAGTGATTCTCCTGACTCAGCCTCCTGAGTAGCTGGGATTATAGGCGCCCACCCCCACGCCCAGGTGATTTTTGTATTTTTAGTAGAGACGGGATTTCGCCATGTTGGCCAGGCTGGTCTAGAACTCCTGACCTCAGGTGATCCACCTGCCATGGCCTCCCAAAGTGCTGGGATTACAGGCGTGAGCTACCATGCCTGGCCTCGGAATTCTTTCTTAAGCGACATCTTCTCCTCTCTTGGGGTCTGGATCGGGACCCTTTTCCAGTAACAATAATGACAGAATGGGGGCCTAAAAAAGAGGTGATCAGTGAAAGGGTCTCTAAGGGCTTGTGGTGGCTGGGTCATAGAGGATAGGAAGGAGGGTAGAGGAGGGGGCAGGTGGACCCTGAGAAACAAAGCCTAAATGAGAGAAGAGAGGACACAGCACTTCAAACTCTAAGAGGTGTGGAGCTTATCCGGACGGCATAGAGAGCTGTAGAAGGAACTAATATGATCAGATTTATGTTTTGGCAGTGAGGAAAAAGATTTGGAATGGGATCAAAAGCCAGAGGACCACCAAGGAGACTAATGCACTCCAGGCAGAAGATGAGAGAGTCCTAAAACACTGCAGGAGCAATGGGAATGGAAAAAAGGAGATAAAATAGCTTTTTAGGGCCAGGTGTGGTGGTTCACACCTGTAATCCCAGCACTTCAGAAGGTCCAAGGCGGGTGGATCACCTGAGGTCAGGAGTTTGAGACCAGCCTGGCCAATGTGGCGAAGACCCATTTCTACTAAAAATGCAAAAATTAGCCAGACTTGGTGGCGGGCGCATGTAGTCCCAGCTACTTGGGAGTCTGAGGCAGGAGAATGGCTTGAACCTGGGAGGCGGAGGTTGCAGTGAGCTGAGACAGCACCACTGCACTCCAGCCTGGGCGACAGAGGGAAACTCCATGTCAATAATAATAATAGTAATAATGTTTTAGGAGCTGGAATCTGTAGGGTTCTGTATGGCTGAGAAGAAAGGCTGGTGGTGCCACTCCCCAGAGAAGCCAAGAGGAGTAACAGGATCTTGTCTGGGAAGAGGTGGCTGGTTGGGTGGAGACAGACTGACATGTTAGTTTTGACCGTGTTGATTTTGAACTGCCTGTGGGTCATCCAGTAGAAATGCAGCATTTCTACTGCTCCAGCCTGGGCGACAGAGCGAGACTCCATCTCAAAAAAAAGTGGGGCGCTGCAGCATTGGTAAAGGAGCAGAGTTCAGGAGAAAGGTCCAGGCTTAGGGCCAGAGATAGAGATGCAGGTCTATAGTCATCTCACCCAGAAACCCGTAGGCTGTCCCAGTAATGGAGACTGGAAGAAACCTAGCAACATCTGTCCCAAAGCGTCAAACTGGAAATTCAGGCTTAGCCTCTAAATTCCAAAGCAGGAGCTAAAGATTGCACCCTCCTAAATCTCAGACGATTTAAGTTAAAAAAAAAAAAAAAAAAAAAAGGATTGCATTTAGGAGGAGTTCCAAGTTTTGACAATGGAAAAGACACTAGGTTCGAAGATCTGTACAAACTCAACCCACCACTTTGTGATGGGAGGAGATTAATCTGGGTGTGATTAGTTTTTCTCTGCAAAATAAGAATTAAATTAATTCTGTGGTCTCTTGGTTCTGAATTAGCCTGAATGGAGTCCCACCCCGGCTGCAAATAGAACCCCATGCTTTCCTTTTCCAAATTAAACCTGACTTGAGCTTGCAGAGCTTGTCAGAGCACCCAGTCCCCCTCTCTCAGTTACCCAGATCACTCAGTTCTGGTAATACACGCCTTGTGGAGAGAACACGGACATCTGTGAGCAGTCTGCGAGTAGGAGCTGCTTCCGCCCTTGTCACAGCCTTACTGCAGACCAGCATGTGACAGTTCAGTGCGGCCTCCTCTCCTGTGACAATGCCACTGCCAGCTTGAATCTTTGCCCTGAGCGGTTCTTCAGGGGAGGATGCGATCGGCTCTGAATGCCCACAGCCCTTGGGTTGCCTTTCTTCGCCAAGCCGTTTCCCCCAACAACTTGTCACTGCCTGGACTTGGAGGGCTTTGCAGGGCCAGCCACACCCTGCATCAAAACCACCTCAGTGCCACTCTGCTGTGTGGAGTGGATGACACTTCTACATACCCTCCCTGACATCATGGTGAGTTCCCCTTTCAGGACACTTAGGGTCTTTCCCTGCCGACAGAACCCCATCAGTCCACTCTAGTCCATCAGCTGAGTAGTTTGTGAACTTTCTCATTTACTTCACAATAAAGTGATTCTTTCCAGAGCAAGGGACACCTCCACTTTGGTTTGCCGAGTCAGGCAGATCACGAGGTCAGGAGTTCGAGACCAGCTTGGCCAACATAGTGAAATCCTGTCTCTAGTAAAAATACAAAAATTAGCCAGGTGTGGTGGCACACACCAGTAGCACCAGCTACTCGGGCGGCTGAGTCAGGAGAATTGCTTGAACCTGGGAGGCAGAGGTTGCGGTGAGCTGATACCATACCATTGCACTCCAACCTGGGTGACAGAATGAGACTCTGTCTCAAAAATAAATAAATAAGGAATAAAAATAAATACATGAAAATAAAAGGTAAAACAATTCTGACTAGCAACAGTAAGAGAACGTGTCAGAGGCATTTGAAACAGAGCAACTCCATCTTGAATAGGAGCTGGGTGAAGTAAGGCTGAGACCTACATACTGGCCCGCATTCCCAGTCGGTTAAGGTATTCTAAGTCACAGGATAAAATATGAGGTTGGCACAAGACACAGGTCATAAAGACCTTGCTGATAAAAATAGGTTGCAGTAAAGAAGCTGCCAAATTCCACCAAAACCAAGATGGCAATGACGGTGACCTCTGGTCATCCTCACTGCTACACTCCTACCAGCGCCATGAGTTTACAAATGCCATGGCAATGTCAGGAAGTCAGCCTATGTAGTCTAGAAACGGGAGGCATGAATAATCCACTCCTTGTTTAGCATCTAATCAAGAAATAGCCATAAATGGGCAACCCGCAGCCCTCGCGGCCACGCTGCCTATGGAGCAACCATTCTTTTACTCCTTTCCTTTCTTAAGAAACTTGCTTTCACTCTATAGACTTGCCCTAGATTCTTTCTTGCACGAGACCCAAGAGCCCTCACTTACGGTCTGGAGCCAGACCCCTTTCCTATAACAAAAGGAGGAGATGAAAGGAAGGATGAGAAAATCCCACCCTGAGAGGCAAAACTTGTGTCGGTCAGCATCCCATCAAGCAGAGGCCATCACTGGTTGGCAGTCATCTGCCAGGATCCAGCTTTTCAGCTTAGCTGTGGGAAATTTGTGTAGTGTGTGGGTAGGGGGTGTCCATCTTCACAACAGAAAAGATGAGTGGTGGTCACCACCGCCCACCCAGCAACCTCCCGGCCACATATGGTGGCCACATGCTGTGAGCGGTCCTTCCTGCTTTCTCTCCTCTTGGATGTAAAAGTGAGGGTCAACCACGGGCTGCCCAGAGGGCCGGGGTGAGAGTGTCCATCCTGAGGCCTCGCAGAAGTGTGGGTGAAGCTGAGTGATTTTCAAAAAAGAGAAAGGGCAGCTTTACAAGGCAGTGTGGGCAGAGCAGACGGCTGATGCATGAGGCAGCAAAACAACCCAGAAAAACATCACCGTGGCTTGCACAATCGTCCTCTGAATATGTGTCATCAAACACGAGACCATCATTACCTGGCAATAATGCAGCTGAAATCAGTCATTTAAGGAGTTTCTCCCTATGACTGAGCCCAACATAGTCCTTAACCGATGTCTACCCCATAAAAAAAAATACTGACATAACAGCCTACAGTGCAGGGAAGTTTTATTTTCTTCTTAATCAGATGAAAATGCTGTGAGTACAGAGTCAGAGAATAGGCCTGAATTGTATGTTTTTCGATGCCTTAAATTTAAACAGCTGTTTTTTTTTTTTCTGTTTTACAGTAACTGCACTATCCCATTTAACTTTTTGAAATGAAGGATTTGGGTTTTCTTAGGGAATTGACATTTCATCTTAAAGCTGGCACACGGCACCTTTAACTTTTCTCTCAAGATGAGGTCTCTGAGGATCAGGATCCTGTTTTTGCCTCTTGTTCATCTTGTATGTCTGGGAAATAATAAAGACAGAACCCAGGCTTGGCGCAGTGGCTCACTTGTAATCCCAGTACTCCAGGAGGCTGAGGAGGGTGGATCACAAGGCCAGGTGTTCGAGACCAGCCTGACCAACATGGTGAAACCCCATCTCTATTAAAAATACAAAAATAAGCTGGGTATGGTGGCGTGCACCTGTAATCCCAGCTACTCGGGAGGCTGAGGCAGGAGAATTGATTGAACCCAGGAGGTGGATTGCAGTGAGCTGAGATTGCACCAGTGCAGTCCAGCCTGGGCAACAGAGCAAGACTCCATCTCAAAAAAAAAAAAAAAAAAGAGATAGAACCCAGCCGACTGACTTCAGCCACGACAGACTGATTTAAGGAGCACGAAATATGTACCTAGAGTTCCGGGACCCTACCTCCCATCAGATGCAAACCTAAGAAAGTGACTTGCTGATCCCTGGTTTTGTAATTAGAGAGCTAACCAAGTCAAGAGAAAAGGTATGCTTTTATAACTAGTGGTTGCTATCATTAAAGTTATTAGTTAAGGAAGAGATGTTACTCCCGGCAAAACAATCGGGGAAGTTTTAGCAATTAAGTCAAATGCACTGCAGTGGCGAGATTTTTTTCCTTTCTTTCTGGAAAACAAAACCGCCTTGGGCCAGTGTTCTCAAAGAGCATACTGACTCCACAGTGGCTGGAGAGCAAACAGTGAGCAGGGAATGGTGCTGTTGACTCTACCAGCAGGTTAATTAAGAAAGCTGTTAGAGACGATTTAAAAAAGCACATTTTCAGTTCCTATTGACAAAATCCATGACATCGGCAGAAGTGATGTTTGTTCAATAAGAAGAAGACATGCTAGAGGCATTTAGGGGAAAAGGAGGACAGAGGAAGCTTGTAATAGTTCGGTACGGGATGTCCCGTGTCAACGTTAGCAGAGTTGTTCGTGTGAAATGCCATGTGTCTTTTCCTCTCCTGTGAATTATGTAAGCAGAGGTGTTCAGGGCCTCAGATTCCATCTGAAGCACCCGGTTCTCTCATAATGGGGTAATCACAAAGGAGCCCTGATTTAGGAGCGGAGAGAGCGGTTGCTGGTTCTGGATCTGCATCTGACACGCTGTGTGTTTTGGGGCAGTGGATTTGACTCTGTGGGTTTCCATTTCTAGACTCTACGTATCTTTTAAGTACAGTTCAATCTCAGAAACACAACAAACTTGCCTTTCCTATGTACCATCTTCCTTTGCGGGAAATACGTTCAAAACTTCAATATAGGATGACAGGAACCTACTACCCACCGGGCGTTACCTGTCCACCTGATGGGCTGAGCTAGAGGGAGTCCCTCTCGCTCCAGCTGCTGCTGGGGTCTGGGCGAAGACTGCCAAGGAGTCTGAGAGGGGACAGCGTTGGGAGTCACCCCACATGAGCGAATCCTGAAGACGGACCTTGTCCGGGACAAGGCTTCTAGTTCCCAGGTGAAGCTTCATTTCATCTGCTTAGGGTTTAGTGCTCTGTTTCTCTCTCGTTCTCCCGTCCCAGTTTTTCCCCTTGGAGCAACCAAGCACACAGTACTAGTGCAATTGCTAGGGGACATGGAGAGGAGTGAAGAGTGTTCCTTATAGACCTGGGGTGGAGCTCCACTTCCTCCTCTTTTTCTTTCTTAGGAGGCTGCCGGTGGTGCCCTCCCAGTTGGAATCGGCCCAGGGCAGGAGCCACTAGAGAAGAGAGGAGTGGAGAAGAGAAGGCACTTCTCACAAGTTGCCTAGAAGGGAAGGGAGATGTAATCAGTGCACTCCTACTATTTTAACACAATTACTCCTCACCTCAGAGATGAGTTTACAGCATGAGTTCTTGAGGCCTTTTCTATCAGTCGATATTTGAGCATTTTTACTGACTCAAGCTCTAAATTTGGACCCTTTTAATGTCCACTTTGTTAAAAGTGAAAAATATCGGTTCTCAAAGTTCGGAGATTAGATTAAGAAATAAAATTACATTTAGATACTCTCACTTCCTCTGATGTTTAGGAGTAAGGATATTGCATGACTGGATGAAGTAGCAAAATGGTATACTGAAAAGCCCAATGCAAGAGAGACACCCTGTAAGTTACATGAAAGGGCCCCAGGATATCCTCGGGAAAGTCTTAACAGCAAGAGAAAACAAGTGGATGGTAATGAACTGGGATGATCAGAGTTGCAGAAACTGGGCTCAGAGAGTGTAGAGAGAAATGGAAGCTCACCTCAGGGGAACTAAATACACCAGGAATACCATAAAAGCACCTTCCAGAACTCACCTCTAAGCCAGAGGCATAGAACGTGACTCTTGCAGTGGCTCATGCCTGTAATCTCAGCATTTTGGGAGGCCGAGGCAGGAGGATCACGAGGTCAGGAGTTTGAGAGCAGCCTGGCCAATATGGTGAAACCCCGTCTCTACTAAAAAAAATATAAATATAAATATAAAAAAATGTGCGTGGTGGCACACGCCTGTAGTCCCAGCTACTCAGGAGGCTGAGGTAGGAGAATCACTTGAACCAGGGAGGTGGAAGTTGCAGTGAGCTGAGACAGCACTGCTGCCCTCCAGCCTGGGTGACAGAGCGAGACTCCATCTCAAAAAAAGAAAAGAAAGCGATTCTTACTTTTAAACAGTGCCATTCTGAGCAGCATGAGACTCTACTGGTTCAATCCAGTCACACTTCAGATTGGCTCCACGTGATGTCACGCTTAGTCAAATTGACCAAATGCCTGGAAAAGGATGGCAGAAAGGTGCTACCAGAAACAAAGAGAAGGGAAAGCTATGTTGTTTCTGAATTTTAGCTATAAAAAAATAACAAAGACACATGCACATGTATGTTTATTGAAGCACTATTTGCAATAGCAAAGACTTGGAACCAACCCAAATTCCCATCAATGATAGACTGGATAAAGAAAATGTGGCACATATACACCATGGAATACTATGCAGCCATAAGAAAGAATGAGTTCATGTCCTTTGCAGGGACATGGATGAAGCTGGAAACCATTATCCTCAGCAAACTAACATAAGAACAGAAAACCAAACACCGCTGTTCTCACTCATAAGTGGGAGTTAAACAATGAGAACACATGGACACGGAGGGAGGGGAACATCACACACCAGGGCCTGTCAGGGGGTGGAGGACAAGGGGACTGAGAGCATTAAGACAAAGGCCTAATACATGTGGGGCTTTAAACCTAGATGATGAGTTGATGGGCACAGCAAACCACCATGGCACATGTATACCTATGTAACAAACCTGCGTGTTCTGTGCATGTATCCCAGAACTTAAAGTAAAATAAAAAAAAAGAAAGAGCTGGAAATTTTTCATCAGGCAGAAAACAGACACAAAAAACACCCTTCAATGGCTATCTTTGTGCATGATTTTATTATCTTTACCCTCACACTTGAAAAGTAATTTGGCTGGGTATAGAATTCTTGGCTCCGTTATTTTCCTTCATAACTTTAAAGCAAGTCTGATTCCTGTTTCTTGTAGGTTTATATGTTTCTTTCTTGAAGCTTTTTGGATTTTCTTTGAAATTCTGGCACAGCACATCTGGGAAGAGGCTTTATTGAAAAAAAGTTATTTACCTTATTTGTCATTCTTTCTATACATGCTTTTAGACTGAGAACTAATGTTTTTCTTCAAAATTGAGAAAAAAACTCAATTATTTTCTGAAATATTGACTCTCATTTAATCTTTTAATTCAGTGAACTTAGAAATTCTATGAAAAGGATTTTGTTACTTCTGGATATATTATTTATCCCAATATTTATTTCATATTTTGTATCTTTATCCTTTCCTGTGATATTCAGAATACATTTCTCTTGAAGCTTAAAATCCACTACTTGTGATTTGGTTATGTTCATTATGTTTTTTTATGTTTTATTTTTAATTTAGGCAAAATTTATATAGAATAAAATGTACAGGCCAGGCACTGTGGCTCATGCCTGTAATCCCAGCACTTTCAGAGGCTGAGGTGGGCAGATCACTTGAGGTCAGGAGTTCGAGACCAGCCTGGCCAACATGGCAAAATCCATCTCTACTAAAAATACAAAAATTAATTGAGCATGGTGGCAGGCACCTGTAATCCCAGCTACTCAGTAGGCTGAGGCAGGAGAGTCTCGAACCCAGGAGGCAGAAGTTGCAGTGAGCTGATCTGAGATTGGGCTATTGCACTCCAGCCTGGGTGACAGAGTGAATATATTTACTATAACTGCTGGTATTCATTTCTTTCTGTATAACTGAGTTTCCATCTGTTATCAGTTCCCTTCAAGCTGAAGAACTTCCTTTAGCATTTCTTGAAGTGAGGGTCTGCTGGTTATAAACTGTCTCAGCTTTCTTTGATCCAGAAATTTATTTAAACCTCATTTATAAAGGATACTTCTAAAGGATATTTATAAAGGATATTTGTACTGGCTGTGGAATTCCAGGTTGACAGTGTTCTCTGTCTGTTTTACAGACTTTATTCCATTGTTTTCTGTCTTCCTTGTTTTTTAAAACAGTAATTCATCAGCCTTATCTTTGTTCCTTGTGATATCATGTGTCTTTTTCTCCTCTAAATACTTTACAATTTTATCTTTTAACTTTGTTTTAAGCAAGTGATTCTGATGTGTCTGTGTATAGTTTTCTTGATGATTGATATCTTTCATCAATTTTGGAAAATTGTACTATTCCTTAAAATTTCCTCCTATTCTCTCTCCTGTCCTGTCTCTCCATTTACAATATGGTAGACTATTTTTATATTGTCCCACAGGTCTCTGGGGTTTCGTTCATTTTTATTTCAATCTTCTCTGTCTTCATCAATTTGGAAAGTGTCTTCTAGTTCACTGACACTTGATCTGTAGTGTCCAGTTTTCTATGAAGCCTATCTTGAAATCTTCTATTTCAGATTTTTCAGCTCTTTTATTTCCATTGGCTCTTTTTTATAGTTTAACATTTTTACCTGGATTCCTCATCTCTTAATTCATATTTCTTCATGTTTTATTTCTCATCTTTAAACATATGTATAATAGATGTTTGTAAATCTTTGCTAATCCTAATATCTGCCTCATTTTGGAGTACATTTCCATTTTTTTCCCTATCAATGATGGATCATACTGTCTGTTCGTAGCAGGCCTAGTAATTTTCTATTGTGTGCCAGACATTGTAGATGATATATTTTAGGGATGATTGACTATGTTGTCTTCCTTTAAAGAGTGTTGAGTTTTGGTTTGGTAAGTATTTATGTAACTGGTAGGTATTGATCCGATCAGACTTGTCTTAGGCTTTGTTAGAAAGGTCTAGTTCTAGTTTGGCCTGAGCCCTAGGGTCTGGCCCTTACCCTAGAACATGGGGCTTACTCATAAGGTGGGGCTTTTCTGGGTCTCAATCTAATGTCTTATGTTTTTAGCAAGGCTTCTCCACTCTGGATGGGCCATAATCCCAATCCCTCCAAGCTCTGCATGATCTCTAATCTCTGTCCAGCTCTCAGCCTCCTGGCGGCAGGTTTCACAGAATCGGGCCCTGTACATGTGCTTCCCAGTTCTCGGCCCAGAATCTGAGGGCAGTCTCCATGAATATTTCTTGGGGCCCAGCTCTGCAAAGCTCCCCGCTTTTCTGGGCCCATGACTCCACCATTTCTAGCTGCTTCCAAAATACTTTTCAAATAATAGGTGATGATATGGGGCAGCTCCATCTCGTTTCCGATTTTAATGGGAATTTCTTTAGTATTTCATTATTTGTTGGTTTCTGATGAATACTCTATCCTGCTTATAAATTTCCTTCTATGCTTTTACTTAGAGATTTTACAATAAATACTTACCAAATTATACCAATTGCTCTTTTTTCATATATTGGTATAATCCTATATTTTTCTTCTTATTAGTGGAATATATTACATTGATAAACTTCCTAATGAACAGTCATTCTTCAATTCCTATAATAAATCCTTATTTTATATACCATTAGATATGCTTTAAAATTTTTCAGGTCCTTAACATTTAAATTACTAAGACACAATAATAATGAGCTTTAAACTATAAAGGGCTTTTTTTTTTTTTTTAAGAAAAGAAGGAAAAATATTTAACCCTACAAAGAGAAGTTGAGTAATCACAGTGAAAAGAAGTTCATTCTGCCTTCTTGTACCTGCACCTCTGGGACCACTGCATGTTAACTCATTTATGCCAGAGGTTGCAGATTTTTTGTGAAGAATCAGATCTTGGGGATGACCCTGAGCTGTAGGATATAAATAACTCCCACAAGCTTAGCATTCCAATAATGGAACACTAGGGATAAATGGGTTAAAGCCTGAGTTGATACTGTGAGGAGTGAAAAGAACTTGGAATCCTAGGTATGCCACTTGTGAACCAAGTGATCTTACGTCACTTACCTTCTCTGAGGTTCAGTTACTACCTCTCTGTAAAATGGGCGTGAACATCACCCATACTCTGCAAGGTAAATGCGAGGGTCAAATGTGGTGATGAGTGTTTTGTAAATGGTAGGTTACTGGCCACTGTTAGTGGCTATCCTTTGTTACAAGTGGTCCCCATGGACCACACAGCTGGCATGGGACACTCCCTGTTTAGGAACGAGCTGCGGGAAGATTCTCTTTTCGTCCTGTTGTCACTGCCCACCACTGGATTCACCTGGCCTGGCTGCCGGGGAGTGATCCCTGAGGGGCCCATTTTGTTTGGGGAGGCATGAAAAGGACGAAGTAATCCATTAATTTCCAAGAAGAGAGGACAAAAGGGAAAGGGAAGGGAAACACTACCTGCTCCTCAGTGGGAAAGGAGGACAAAAATGTGAAGAAAAGTCACAGCTACAGACAGGTACTGCAGCAAAGGCAGAGTTCATACCTTGCTTCCAGTATCCTTGCTAGGAGGATTTCATTGTTTTTCCCAAAGAAGCAATGGGAAATTTTGTTAATACTCCAATTCAGCTGCCTTAAAACTTGCAGAAATTTTCACAGGCAGGCCTGGAAACAAATGCCTTTTTGAATTAGAAAAAAAATTTAAAAAGATTTTGTAACAAAACCCACCTTTCTGTTTCTACCCAGATCCTTTAAATACATCCCATTAATTCAGGCTTGAAATGCCTAAACCTATGACAGTAACACTCATTAAGGGTTCTTTGTGGGAAGGGAGCTGAAGAATGGCCATCAAGCACCAGGAGATACAGCTAAGGAAAGCAGCCATCTTGTTTTGGAAAACCATGCAAATGCTTCAGAATGGTCTCAATGAGCAGTCACGAAAGCATCCAGTTGAGTGTTAAGAGACTCAGGGCTGCTCGGATGCCAGGCAATAAGAATAACAGAGAGAGAGTTACAGGCATTTTCAGAGTTGAAAGTGTCTAAAAGAAAGTCTGGCCGGGTGTGGTGGCTCACGCTTACAATCCCAGCACTTTGGGAAGCCAAGATGGGTGGATCACCTGAGGTTGGGAGTTCAAGACCAGCCTGACCAACATGGAGAAACCCCGTCCCTACTAAAAATACAAAATTAGCCAGGTGTGGTGGCACATGCCTGTAATCCCAGCTACTTGGGAGGCTGAGGCAGGAGAATCGCTTGAACCTGGGAGGCGGAGGTTGCGGTGAGCTGAGATCGCGCCATTGCACTCCAGCCTGGGTAACGAGCAAAACTCCATCTCAAAAAATAAATAAATGAAAGACAATCCAAGGAAGCTTATTCTTGGCTAGGTGGCCCAAGATTTGTAGGTACTTCTACATAGTAATTCAACAAATGTGCACATATTCCCCTCAACCTGAGGCTCTGAGCCATACAGCTAAGTGTCATGTTAGGAATGAAGCACGTTCACTTGAACTAATTTAACTTATGTTTCAGATAATGGGTCAGTGAAGTTCCCAGAAAAGTTCAGCTTTTCTTCTCATTTTTCTTTCTTCTGAATTTAAATCCGTAATTTACCTCGGCATTTCAGTATTCTGGGAGATCAGATTTGCCTAAAATAGAGGCAAAGAAAGGCCCTCTGCATTTATAACAAGAGCAAAGTATGTTTAATGGTTCAGCTCAAAAACACTCAGGGTCAGGAGCCACGGTGGCTTGGGCCAGTTGTCCTGGCGCTTGAGGAGGCGAGGCTATGCGTTCAAGGCCAACCTGGGCAACATGAGAACCTCTCATTCATTTAAAAAAAAAAAACACTCAGGGTAGCTAAAGGAGAAGTTGGGGTGGTAGGCAGCTGTATGTTGGTAGCACGATACACTTCCAACGCCTTCTACTTTTTATTTGTAATGTTTTATGTTTCATTGGTAGCCTGGTTTGTTGTTTTTCAAGAGAATCACTGCAAAGATAAAAATATGCTTCAATGTTGCTATTCTTTTCACTGTTACAATCCAGGAATAGGCCGGTCTGCTTTTCCATTTCTCTCCCTTGGGAGACATAAAATTGATTTATGAAGTTGGATTAGTTTGGGGTGATGCAGAGAGGTCAGATACTATTCAAAAATAGTGATGGAAAAAGGATTTGAAAAAGAAAACAAGATGGCAGGAGAAAAAAATAAGGGAGAAGTGAAAACAACGATTAATGCTAATGATGCTGTTTTCACTGGGACTTTTAAAGACTGCAAAACATTGAGAAATCAAATTAATGACCTGGAAAATAAACGTAGATTAAGAAATATCAGGTTGGAGGATAATCTCGATGGGGTGGAAGTAAGAGAAACAGTGACCTTCTTTTCTCCCCCAACATAGAATGTTGCAAAACTGCTTTGGATGAATAATTGTTCATTCCTTCCACAAGCCGTATCTCCATTTCCCCACAACGTGATGCAGGAACAGCAATTCTTATTTTGTGTGTGGGATGAGAAATTCTTGCAGGGAAAAGGCAGCTGTATAGTATCTTCGTTTCCCCTCATTCGGATGGCTTTTTGTTTCTGGGGAGAAGCTGACCAAGCCACCCACTTTGATTGTTTTCTAGAATGTAGGGCTTCAAACACAGTTATTAAGTCTTAAGATTGGCCAGCCATGGTGGTTCACGCCTGTCATGCCAGCACTTTGGGAGGCCAAGGTGGGCGGATCTCCTGAGGTCAGGTCTCTGGTGAAACCCTGTCTCTACCAAAAATACAAACATTAGCCGGGTGTGGTGGCGCACACCTGTAATCCTAGCTACTCGGGAGGCTGAGACAGGAGAATCGCTTGAACCCGAGAGACAGAGGTTGCAGTGAGCTGAGATCGTGCCATTGCACTCCAGCTTGGGCGACAGAGTAAAACTTCATCTCAAAAAAAAAAAGGTCTGAAGATTATAAGACAAATACCTGGTTAGCTGCAATGATCATATTTAAAACACAAAAGTCCCTTGGACTATTAATAGGTGTCTTTTCTAGACTGTGCTAAATCAAAATAAGTTTTGAATAGTAAAGAGGAAAGTATTTAAGAGAGGAAGTGAGACTAAAAAACATTTTCTTTCTTCCTGATCCTACCTGGAAATGTCCAGGACCTGCTCTGCAGTCACAGCCAGTGATCTGCCCTAATAATAGATGTAGCAATCGAGCATTCACCCTATGCCAGGCACTGTTCTAAGTATAAATTCAGTTAGTCTTCAATAAAATTGAAGGAGGTAGATATTATTATTGCCTCCTTTTTAAAGAGGAGAAAAGCTTGCTGCAGAAGGGTGAAGGCATTGCCCAAGGTCACACAGCTATTACAAGAGAGGCAGGATTCATATCTGAGCTATTCTGGCTCCAGAGTCCACACTTTCAACCATAATACTGTGGTTCTGTGTTATATAAAGAAACTGAGATTTAAAAAAGAATCTATTTCTGGCCATTTTTGAAAAAATATATTTATTGAGCCCAAGAATAGTTATTTTAGCAATAGGAAGTCTCTTTTTTGTTACCCATTCATTTCATAAAATGAGTTTAAATACGAAACAGGCCAGAGTCTTTGCACTGCTCAAAAAACAGTACAGTAAGGTGTGGAGAGAGAGAGAGAAGCCCATGTTTAGGAAGGACTTTGTATTACCTCCTGGGCTTGACTCTGATGCATTTCTTTTT
The DNA here is from genome assembly GCF_030222135.1 of Aotus nancymaae. NCBI lineage: Eukaryota > Metazoa > Chordata > Mammalia > Primates > Aotidae > Aotus > Aotus nancymaae. Next base: position 18,184,904 of record NW_026988465.1, read on the forward strand.
AGGAATGACTCTGATGCATTTCTTTTTAAAAAATATAAAGAGTTCAAGACCAGCCTGACCAACATGGAGAAACCCCATCTCTACTAAAAATACAAAATTGCCGGGCATGGCAGCCCATGCCTGTAATCCCAGCTACTTGGAAGTCTGAGGCAGGAAATCACTTGAACCCAGGAGGCAGAGGTTGCAGCAAGCCGAGATCGTGCCATTGCACTCCAGCCTGGGCAACAAGAGCGAAACTCCGTCTCAATAGATAGATAGATAGATAGACAGATAGATAGATAGATAGATAGAACATAAATAGATAAAATGAAAATAACTGACTTTAAAAATCAATGTTAATGCATTTCTTTTGACATAATGGCTAGTTTAAATTACTCAGCAATAATGATTAATGCAGTAAATGTCTTAACTAAGAGCACGGAAGAAAGGATATCTTCTGAACCCTGTAAGTTAGAAGTGTGAGAGGCTCCTGAGTTACCAGGGACAGAGACATTCTTAGAAGAGAAGAATGGCTGGCTAACCCGCCTTTCAGAGCACCAGGGAGTACGGTATCTCTTGACATGATGGGCATGTCGGCACCACAGGGTTAGAAACAGAATGTGTCTCTGCTGCCCAAAGAATAGTTTAAGCAGCCTCTCAAAATGGTCAACGTGGCTATAAACCAGCCAGTGTTCCTGGAAGACTGGAGGGTGCGGTGTTAAGCAAAATAGGGCGAAGTAGAAGAGATAAGCCCCCAAAATACAGCAGCGTGTTGTACAGAATCAGGAACTCAGAAAAGAGGCAAAACGACAGCCGCTTCCAACCCAGCTACTCTTCCACCTAACGCTTTTTTCTTCCTGCTTCTCAGGATGCAACGTTGGCCATAAAAGTAGAAGAAACAGTGGCTCACACCTGTAATCTCAGCACTTTGGGAGGCTGAGGCAGGTGGATCACCTGACCACACTGACCAACATGGTGAAACCTGCTCTACTGAAAATACAAAATTAGCTGGACGTGGTGGCAGGAGTCTGTAATCCCAGCTGCTTTTGAGGCTGAGGCAGGAAGATTGCTTGAACCCGGGAGGCAGAGGTTGCAGTGATCAGAGATTGTGCCACTGCACTCTAGCCCGAGTAACAAGAGTAAAACTCCTTCTCAAAAGACAAAAAAAATGGAAGAAAGCATCCTTGTGATTTGAGAGCTCTATTGGTGAGGGGAAAGTCACCTGAAGTAACAGGGATAAGAATCCAGAGAAAATGAAAATCATGGCATTCCATAAGAACTCAACAGCAATAGCTGTACATCTCGTATGGCATCGCTTAGAGTCAAAGGAAGATGGTAGTTTGCACCCATCCTTTCCACAGTGATAATAAGGAAAAGTAATTTTGTATAGTTTTTTAAATAACTTTCTGGCTGCGTGAAAGAAAATTCCTCAAAATTTTGCGTGAGGAGAGGTGGCTGAAATAATTTCAGGAGTTACCTCTTTTGCAAGGCGACAGTGCCCTTGCAGTTTTATTAATAGTTTATTACAATATGGGTTAAAACCACGTCTGATGAAAACGCAGCCGTTTAACAGCGATTATTTCAGTGGATGAAGAATCCAGATTTTGTGTTTGGAGAACACAGGCAAAATAGGTATAAAAATCTCCTGGCAGATACTTCTATTTGTGAAATGAGGCAACACTTCTTGGGATTTGCAGTAGTGGGGGTTAATGAGACGGAGGCGTTTAACGTTCATTCTGCACCTACACAACGCCGGGTTGACAGCCTGCAAGTAGAGATTTCAGACCCATAGCTGCTGCCATGTGCAAGCCGTTACTATTAGTTGTGATTTTTAAAATTAAGGATTTATGTTTGGCAGTTTTTCTTGCAGACTGCACATGAAGCCTCCTAGAGGCATTTTACTTCGTGCTTTATGGTGTGGTAAAAATTACCATCCCCATTATGCAAATCCAAAGAATGATGGAGCTTTGGTTAGGTTTCATGTGAGACACGAGATTACAGACTGACCCACACTTCTAATTTGGTCAATGAAAATGCCAATTTATAATTGGGATGAAGGATTTAAATTCTACTAAAGATTGATATTCTTGGCCGGGCGCGGTGGCTCACGCCTGTAATCCCAGCACTTTGGGAGGCCGAGGCGGGTGGATCACGAGGTCAAGAGATCGAGACCATCCTGGTCAACATGGTGAAACCCCGTCTCTACTAAAAATACAAAAAATTAGCTGGGCATGGTGGCGCATGCCTGTAATCCCAGTTACTCAGGAGGCTGAGGCAGGAGAATTGCTTGAACCCAGAAGACGGAGGTTGCGGTGAGCCGAGATCGCGCCATTGCACTCCAGCCTGGGTAACAAGAGTGAAACTCCGTCTCAAAAAAAAAAAAAAAGATTGGTATTCTTGTAAGGTATATTCTGTATATATTTTCCAAAGCCACACACCTTATGATGTTAATCAGGGGTCATCAGAGAAATAGAGCCAATGGGACATATGCATGGAGAGAGAGAGAAAGAAGGGGGAATATCTGTTAGGAGGAGTTGGCTCACATGATTACGGAGGGTAAAAAGTTCCATGGCTTGTGGTTTGCAAATTAGAGACCCAGGAAAGCAGTGGTGTAGTTCCAGTCCAAGTCTGTAGACCTGGGAACCCGCGGAACCCGATGTGTGAAGCCGAGTCCGAGGGCGGGAGAAGGCAGATCTTCCAGCCCAGGCAGGCGGCAAGTGAGAAGGGAATGAATCCAACCTTCCTCCACTTGTTCTTTGTTTTTTTTGAAACAGTCTTGCTGTGTTGCCCAGGCTGGAGTACAGTGGTGAGATCTTGGCTCACTACAATCTCTGCCTCCTGGGTTCAAGCAATTCTCCTGCCTCAGCTTCCCTAGTAGCTGGGATTATAGGCGTGTGCCACCACGCCTGGCTAATTTTTGTATTTTTAGTAGAGAAAAGGTTTCACCATGTTGGCCAGGCTGGTCTTGAACACCTGACCTCAAGTGATCCGCCCGCCTCGGCCTCCCGAAATGCTGGGATTACAGGCGTGAGTCACTGCTTCCACTTGTTCTCTTCAAGCCCTCAATGGGCTGAATGATGCCAGCCCACACTGGGGAGGACCATCTACTTTCCTGAGTCAGCTGATTCAAATGCTCACCTCCTCAGTAAATATCCTCACAGGGACACCCAGAAATAATGTTTAATGTGGGCACGCCATGGCGAAGTCAAGTTAACACGTAAAAGTAACCATCACAACACCCTTTCATTAAAAGTTAGAAGAACAGAAATCAGCCGGGCGCGGTGGCTCAAGCCTGTAATCCCAGCACTTTGGGAGGCCGAGACGGGTGGATCACGAGGTCAAGAGATCGAGACCATCCTGGTCAACATGGTGAAACCCCGTCTCTACTAATACAAAAAATTAGCTGGGCATGGTGGCGCGTGCCTGTAATCCCAGCTACTCAGGAGGCTGAGGCAGGAGAATTGCCTGAACCCAGGAGGTGGAGGTTGCGGTGAGCCGAGATCGTGCCATTGCACTCCAGCCTGGGTAACAAGAGCGAAACTCCGTCTCAAAAAAGAAAAAAAAAAAAAAAAAAAAGAAGAACAGAAATCAATATAAATCTCTCTTAAAGAGTCAAGTACCTTGACCAAGTCCACAAGAAGTGAGACACGGAAGGCAAGTTACAGACCCAGAGAACTCTCGATTCAAAGCCAATGCTGTTTGCGTAACATCACCATGTAAAGTTTAGCTAATTTGATGTTTTGCCTTTTTTACTTAATATTGTTCTGAAGCCTACTAAATGGGGAACTTTCTTCAGGGGAGGTACACTGTTTTATCAAATACCCCAGCCGACAGTGTTTTTAAACATTAACAAATCCGTATCTCGTGGAATGTCAGTGCTGAGGGTGCAGATCGGGGACGCTGGGATGTTTGTCGCATGGCTTCTGGACTCTGCTGGAAGGACAAGTTGCTGCCTTGTATCTGGGTTTTGCATAGTTAATGGAAGGGGGGAATGACCATTCCTTTCTTCTGTTCTAGAGAGTCACAGAACAGTTTAGTTACATTTTAGTTGGAACAGAGATAGAATTCCTGGGAGGAATACTTCAATAACAAGATAAGAGAAAGAGATGGAAATTTATTTCCCAGAGATCTCTGAGGAAAGAAGAATATCTAATCCAGCTAGCATGTTTTAAGTGTTCAGAGAGGTTGAGACTGAATTTGAAATTAATTTACAATTCATCTTAGGCATCTTTGCACTGACATGGGTGTATGTGGGTGTATATTGGTCATGTCTAAGCTTTAGATCTGTAGGGAATGAAAAAAAAGTAAAATGACCTCTCTTCCCCCCAAAAAGAGTAACTCAACATAATATGCTTCAGTGCAGGGTTGAATAATACTAGCACCCAGGTTATTCTGTGACATGGATTTCCTAATTATAGGATTGGAAATGTTCAGCTTTTCCCTAAATGTCCACTTCACCTCCTCTGAGACCTTCCTTTACTGATGCTCTGTCCTTTCCCAGGGAGCAGATTGGCTGTTTTTTGGTTTTTGTTTGTTTGTTTTTTTGTTTTCTTCAAATGCTGCGTTTTCGGTACTCCCTAATTTATTTCTAGGAATCCATTCCACCCCTCCCCGCACCACCAACAAAGATACAAATGTTCCTTGTCATGCACACACCTCACATGTAGATTTACTCCTCAGTTACTGAAGCATCAGATTCATTTAACAGTTTGTAAATTAATTTCAAATTCAGTCTCAACCTCTCTGGCAAAGCAGGACCCGCAATGAGGATCACATGTCTTGAGGAGCCCCCACCTCCCCGCCCAGCAGTGAGATCTGTTTTCACTGCAGAAGCACATGCATTGCCCCACGCTGACAGTCACTTGTTTTAGCATTGGCTAATCACCAATATGTTCTGTTAAGTGAGATTCATAGATGCTGATTGCATTTATTGCATAAATTACTTCATTATTAAAATCAGGTCATTTGAGCCCCCAAACCATTAACATGAAGACTATTAACATAATTTCATAAGCTAATAAATCAAGCACAGGGAAAGAATTAAAGTGTTCTTAGTGATAAAGTGTTTCTTCAGAGATTAAGGAACACAATTTTCTTATGCATATATTAACATTTTATGAGTGGATTCATGCAAGAGCACTTTTTTCTCTCTGCATACATGACTCACTTCATCTTCTCCATACTTGGCCTCTGAAGCTGGTTTTCAAAATTAAGGGTATTTTTTTCCCCTTTCAAATAACTCTAATGCAATTTTTGATTGAAATCATTAGCTTTCTGTGATATGTACTACCTATGAAATTCTTATCTTTTCACATTTCTTAGTCTGCAAAAGCTTTAGAGTGAGGAGAGGAGGGAAGGTGAAGTTGGAAGAAGGAATACCTTGGATTTGTTTTAGATGGTGCAATTTTCATTCTAGGTGAATTTCAAATGTATACCTAGTCTTAAGAGGTTCTGTCGGAGTTCTAATTATCTTTCTAATTACAAGACATACTAAGGTTAAGTGTTCTTATCAAATGGTGCATTAAAAATGGGTTTTATTCCCAGGCTAGATGTAATAGGCTGTGATACTGGCCTGAACACACAGAAATTGGTTCCTTCGTTCATTTCACTTACCAGATTGTGAAAGATTTTGGAGGTCGGAGCCATCATTATCCAATGCAATGATGTTGCCTAGAAACGAAGATAAGTTCCAATGTAAATTAAACTATAACAACTTTATCCTTTGTGCAATTTGTGTAATGTTTTAGCAAATAGCGATTGATGAATCATAATTGAAATATGCAGAATGCCGTTAGCAGGCATCGTGTTTGGTTTTATAGGGTGAATTTGGGAGACTGGTGGAACTATGGTTCTTTCTAGGAACAAGTGTAGAACCGAACCAAACGTCCACATTTTCTAGTGACTACGAATATTCCCTTGAATGAAGTTCACACTACCCTGAACTCTCTCCCATGTGCCTGTTTAAAACCCTTCGACAGCTTCTCATTGCTCTTAGAATTAAAAACAAAACAAAATTTCTTAACGCAGCCTCCAGCCCCCACAATGGTCTAGCCTGCCCTTCGTAGTCCAGCTTCACCTCACAGCTTTCTTCACTATGCTGCCTGCTTTCAGTTCTTCGTTAGTGCCAGTTTCCTTCCCATCACAGGGCTTCTTCACGGGCTTCCTTCTCAGATTCTTTATATATATATATATAAAGTTTTGGGATACGTGTGCGGAACGTGCATGTGTGTTACATAGGTATACACATGCCATGGTGGTTTACTGCACCCATCAGCCCGTCATCTACATTAGGTAATTCTCCTAATGTTAGCCCTCCCCTAGGCCCCCAACCCCCGACAGGCCTCAGTGTGTGATGTTCCCTTCCTTGTGTCCATGTGTTCTCATTGTTCAACACGCACTTATGAGTGAGAACATGCGGTGTTTGACTTTCTGTTCCTGTGTTAGTGTGCTGAGAATGATGGTTTCCAGCTTCATCCACGCCCCTGCAAAGGACATGAACTCATCCTTTTATATGGCTGCATAGTATTCCATAGTGTATATGTGCCACATTCTCTTTATCCAGTCTATCATTTCTTCTCAGATTCTAATGCTCTTCTCTGCACTTTGAACCCATTAGTTGCTATTTATTTTCCAGATCTCAGCTTGAGAGCCACTTCCTCAAGGAAGCTTTCCCTGATCTCTTTGGTTATGTCAAATCTTTCTTGGCTGTGATAATATCACTTATATATCTGCCGCAGTTGCAATGACAAATTTTTTAGTGATTAAAATTATTAACAAATTTTTTTAATGATGAAAATTATTAACAAGTTTACAAGGTGAAAAAATAAAAACGAAATAGAAAAACATGCTCAGCCGTCTAGCTCTGCTTCCTTTTCTTTCACTCCATTCCTTCTCAGTTTGGAGGTAAACATTATTAGTTTCTTATTTACCTTTCCGGTATTTCTTATTTTGCAAGGACAAATGCAAATATTTATATTCTTGTTTTCTTCTTTTCAACCCAAAAGATAACATACATAATGCATATTCTACCTCAGGCTTTTTTCCCTTTACAATATACTCTGAAGCCTGTTCTATGTCAAGATATAGAGAACCTCCACCTTCCTTTTGACAGTGGCATAGCATTCCACTGTGTATCTGTTCTGTTGTATGGAACCCACTCCTTAAGTTGGCTGTTCGGTTGTTTTCAATCTTTTGCTGTTACACATACTGCTGTGATAATGGCCACACGTGAGCATTATTTCACACTTGTGCAGGTTATATGTAGACTAATGTGCAGAATTGGTTAGCTGGGTGAAAGGATAAATACACCAGTAATTTTGGTAAGTATTGCTGTTACGGGATCTTTGGGGTGTCAGTTTTCTTTCCAGAAAACTCTGTGGTCAGTAGCATCTTTGCCTGAGTTCTTGTCCTGCATCCAGGAAGAATGAGGTATGCAGACCAGTGAAGGGTGAACAAGATGAAGAGAAGCTTTATTTCATGTGAGAACAGCTCAGAGGAGACCCGCAGCGGGTAGCTCAGGTAGCTCCGCTCTGTAGGCAGTTGTCTTGTGTCGTGTTCAGCTCTCAGGAGAGAGCAGGCTCTGGAGAGGGTGGCTTCTCTTCACAGGCAGGTCTCGGCAGGTCTCTGAAGCTCTCAGCAGAGAGTGTAGCTCCAGCTCCTCTTGGCAGCTGGTCATCCTTACATCTCTCCATCCACTGCCCTCTGGCTGAGCCCAGCAGCTTTTATGGACCTCAGAGGGTCGGAAGTGCGTGCCAATTGGTCCATGGGTGGGCCTGGAAGAGGCACCATAGGTCCCCACGCTGTTGGCAGGATGGGCAGCCCGGCCCCCAGCCTTGGACCCACCCACTTCCACACAGGAATCAGTCAGCCTCACACTGCCATTCATGGCTCTGGAGCTCGGGCCCCAACCCCCTCCCAGATTGGAGCAGCTGCTGGGAGGGGACAGAGGCCAAGCAGAGGGAGCAGACACCCACAGGCCTGCAGAGGATGGTGTGCTGGGGTGGGGAGGCCTTCCCAGGCCCCTGAGTGTGCAGGCTGCAGAGGGAACCTGGTCCTCTACCTGCGATGGTGGCAGCAGCTGCACACAAGGAGCTCCCCGCAAACTGGGAAGGGGTGGAGCTCCCGCTCGTCCCTGGCTCCTGCCTGCTCCATGGAGTGAGAGGCCCAGGTCTGCAACTGCAGCTGCACCCGGGAGGGGAGATCTTACCTGCTCCCTGACCCGCCAGGAGCACAGGGAGGCTCAGATCCACAGCCTTAGAGCAGGAGGCCTGGGTCTGCAGCAGGTTTGGGTGGGCTGCAGTGGCACCAGGGAAGCTTGTACCCCAACTCTGAAGGGGTGGGGCTCCCACCGGCTCCATGGAGTGTGCAGCCCCAGCCGTGCCTTTCTGCTGCAGCTGGCATGATGGTAGTGGCTGCTGCCATCATTGCATACCTGTTCTGTGGGCTGTGTCATTTTGCATTTTCACCCACAATATAATGCCTATTTCTCCACAGCCTCACCAGTAATGTCTCACTTTTAGTTGGGAGGTAAGAGATGGTAATGTTGTTTTAAGGTGCATCTTCTGATTTTGAGTGAGGTCAAATATCTTTTCACGTGATTAAGGACCTTTTTTTTTTTTCTGAGTTAACTGTTCATGTTCCTTGTCCATTTCCATGGGATGTTTTCTTCCTGTTATCTGTGTGCATCTTGTTAGGGAGACTAGCCATATTTATCTGTGATACACGTTTCAAGCATTTCCCTGGTTTGTCTTCTGACTTTCCATACGGCGTTCTTAGATACGTCATACCTCTTTCCCTGCTAAGACACTAGTATCAGAGAGGGCAGGCCCCACATCGCTTTTGCTGCCATTACATCCCCCAGCCATTATGTTTCTCCATCTACAAAAAAAAAGTGACGCTTGTTACAGTTGGTCTCTAAAGCCCTCTTGGGCTCTGAAAATCTGTGATGCTGCTTCCCATCCTTATGTCTGGTTTACTCAGGTTTTCTTTCTTCCCCTCCCCGTGTCGCTGAGCTTGGGCTTGGGGGTGGTGCTTACACATGGGGCTACGTGGTGGCTAACATAGCGTTCCATGAGAAGTGCCTAGAAGGGCTCCCTCCCCTGAGGACCCCAGCTCACTGTCATTTGACGTGTCACCATTAGGGATGCACTCTCTCTTCTCGACCCACACTGCCTTTGTTTAGGTCTTCTCTGCCTCTTGTCTGGATTTGGGCCAGTCCCTGAGTTTGTCACCTGGGTCCCATGTATTCAACCTCCAGTCTATGGAGGTCACCTTCCAGATGGCGTTTCTTATAGACTAGTGCTGCCCAGGATGTTTTTCCCATCTCATTGTCTTGTATTGCCTATTACTTTCATGACTCAAGTTCCAGAGCTCTCCATGATAAGGTCTCAGACTATACCTTCAAGGGGGTCCCATTACCCTCCTGGATAGCCTCTGCCTCATCACACAGACTGCTCACCATCATCCACCTCTATCCTCAGCTGGTTCTTCTGACATGCCCATCTTCTATGCAGGTATATTAGGTCATCTTCACCCTGCTTGCTGATAAAGACATACATGAGACTGGGAAGAAAAAGAGGTTTAATGGACTCACAGTTCCCCATGGCTGAGGAGGCCTCACAATCGTGGTTGAAGGCAAGGAGGAGCAAGTCACATCTTACATGGATGGCAGCAGGAAAAGAGGGAGCTTGTGCAGGGAAACTCCCCCTCACGGAACCATCAGATCTCATTAAAATTATTCACTACCACAAGAACAGCACAGGAAAGACCTGCCCCATAGTTCAATCACTTCCCACCAGGGTTCCTCCCACAACACATGGGAAATGTGGGAGTTACAATTCAAGATGACATTTGGGTGGGGGCACAGCCAAACTGTGTCACTAGGTCCAATCCTACCTGAAAAGTATTGTCCATTTCTCACCATCTTCCTCCCAAACTGGGATGACACTCTGCTTTCTAAGGGCCCTTCATACTTTGAATAAAAGATTGTATTGTGTATTTTTTTCCTGGAAGGTGCATGGCTCCCTATCTACCAGAGTAGAGTCTCTTTGAGGGAAGAAATGTATTGTATACTTTATAATCCTCATAAGGTTCTGCAAGAAATCATCTCTAAGGCATTTATTGACTAGAATCAAAGTGATGCTGACTCCTGGGAAATTAAATTTTAATTTAATTTGAACAGTATTCCTGGGATGGGTAGCAAGTTAAGTCTTAAGTAGATAAGAGTTAATTAGTTTAGCAATTCATTGTTTTCTTACATGAGTGTACACTCCTGTGTAGGTGTGAAGACATCAGTGTACACCTCTGCATAGGGGTGTGTGTGTACATAAATGTGCATGCACCATCACATTCTGGTAGAAGGGGAACAATGTCAAAACGAGGGAAAGTGTGTAGCAGTTAGATGCAAATGCACTGAAGAGAGCTTTTTCACTTCATGGTTTTACCAAGACTAATTCTGCTCTTTCTTGAAACAGCCTACCCCATTATCCTATCAAATATATCTTTTCTATCTGTTTCCTTTTGGACAGAATTTATTCATGGAAACTTTTCTAGATATCCCGTAACCCACAACTACCTTATATCACCCTGATAGGTTAACACAACTCTGCACAGATGTGTTAAGACATGAATGAAGCAGTTCAACATGATTTATCTCCTACTCAGATTGTCCTTCCTGGGATAGCGCTTCCTAATTTAATGTTGAAGACTTTCTGGGAAAATTGCTCATAAATGTTTGAAAGTGAAAGAATTCTCCCAGGTATTTGATCTGGGACAGATCCCAGGGATCTCCCACAGCACTCTCAGTTAGCTCTCCCCATGACCACCTGGAATTTTTTTCCAGCCTCCCATGCAGCTAGGAACATCCATGTGACTAAGTTCTGGTCAATGAAATGTAAACAGAAGTGTCACGTCTAGGTTCCAGAAATGGTCTTTAAAGCAAGTGGGAACTATGTTTTGGACGCTTGCTTTTTCCTGTAGAGAGAGATGCTGACATAATAGATGAAGCTCCAGCAGCCGTCTTAGACCATGAGGTAGAAACTGGCACTAAAAATGGCAATATCAGCAAGGTAGAATGAGCCTGAGTTGACAACTTTCTGAACATGCCTTCTAGACTACCTACCTCCAGTTTTCTTTTGCAGGAAAGAGAAATAAGACTTCTATCTTATTTAGGCCTCTGTTGTTTATGGTTTCTTTATTCACAGCTTAACTAAATCCTAACTGAATATAGCCATAGGAAGGGCAGGGCTTGGAGAACTGCAGAGAGCCCTCAAATGAGACCCTAATTCATGCTTTGTCTGGATTTTTTTTTTTTTTTTTTGAGACTCTTTTGCTCTGTCACCAGGCTGGAGTGCAGTGGCACGATCTCAGCTCACTGCAACTTCTGTCTCCTGGGTTCAAGTGATTCTCCTGCCTCAGCCTCCCAAGTAGCTGCGACTACAGGCATGCACCACCACGCCCAGCTAATTTTTGTATTTTAGTGGAGACAGGGTTTCACCATGTTGGTCAGGCTGGTCTTGAACTTCTGACCTCGTGATCTGCCCGCCTTGGCCTCCCAGAGTGCTGGGATTACAGGTATGAGCCACCGTGCCTGGCCTCTGGATTTTTAAAAAATCCTTAAAAAGGAGAGGACAAGATCAAAACTGTGTGCTACAGGGCATGTTCCCTGCACCTTGGTGAGAGGTAGGAATGTCAATGCCTTATGTGCTGGAAATGTCACAGTTAGCACTGACGGGTCCCCTCAGGCCAGTGTCCATAAAACACTGGATGGACAGGAGGTACCAGAGGACAACAGCATGAGCAAGGAAGCCACGACGCGTTAAAGAGGCTGGAATGTGATGAATGCTGGCATTTTAGGCTGTCACTAGCTGGGTTTAAAACATGCGAGACATGGGATTGGGTGGCATGGTGTCTTCATTTCTCAACCATGAAATTAATTTTCATTTATGGTAACGAGCATATTAAAATAACTTGGTAGTAATTCCATCCCTCCTTATTTAACCTATTCCCAGTCTGGCCTCATTCCACAAAGCAAACTATACGAGGAAGTTCTTGCCAGGAATGCAGTGACAAGGGCATCACGCAACGGTAGAGAAACCAAGGTCCACAAAGAAAAGTGATTTGCCCTAAACCGCCCAGCTAGTTAGTTACGATCAGAGCTAGGCTTGAATTCTGGTTTCCTGAGGCTCCTGGGCCAGCCTGTCTTTCCCTAGAAACCCCTTTTATCTGCCCGTAAAATCCACCATCAATTGGGAAAATTGGTTGTGCTCTGGAAAACTGGGCTGAACTGAAATGAAATATTCATCTTTACCGTAAGTTCGAGAGTAATCAAACTCAGAGCTTTCATCTCAAGAGAAAAATCCGAGAGAAATTTAGCTTTCAAAATGTTTGCAGAAACAATTGTTTCAAGTAGTGTCTTTCTGACTGTAAAAAGCAATGTTTTGCATAAGATGATTTGTGATAAAGCATTTGTGTACAGAGAAGTGTGGTGCTCATGCGAGAATACACTCTAGTGTCTTTTTCATGGAGTTTGAAATCTCCAGGTACCAAGAGTGGACAGGTGGATCAATCACAGACAGTTACAAAGTGCATAATAAAATGAAAAAGTAAGTTTGACTAACATTTTCTTTGGTACTAGATGACGGTTTCCCAAAGCACAGAGCTCTTCAAACAACAGTATTGCTATATTTATTTATTTATTTATTCATTCATTCATTCATTCATTTTTGAGATGGAGTCTCACTCTGTCATCTAGGCTGGAGTGCAATGGCATGATACTAACTCACTACAACCTCGACCTCCTGAGTTCAAGCAATTCTCCTGCCTCAGCCCCCTAAGTAGTTGGGATTACAGGCACATGCCACCACTCCTGGCTAATTTTTTGTATTTTTAATAGAGATGGAGTTTCACCATGTTGGCCAGGCTGGTCCCGAACTCCTGACCTCAGATGATCCACCCGCCTCTGCCTACCAAAGTGCTGGGATTACAGGCGTGAGCCACTGCACCCGATCAATATTGCTATTTTTAAAAAGCCCTCAATGTTATTTCTTTCTGTTCAATCTTTCAGTATATTCCTTACTCATCACAAATATCTAACACCCATATTTGTATAAAGGTGCCAAATGCAAACTGCATATAATGATAAATCCTTACATGATGGGAGATTTGCCTTTTCACAGGCTCTCTTCCCCCACTGCTTTGTGCAAATCACCTATCTTGGAATCTCAAGTTTTTTAACATTGAAAGAAACCTCTTACTTTAATATATAAATAATCCAAACCCTCATTTACAAATGAGAAAAATGAGGTCCTAAGAGAAGAATGATTGTGCCCAAGGTCACAAAGCTAATAAGTATCTCTTCAGTTCCCTTCGTGTCTTTGCAGAACAGATCAAAAAGACTTCTCTTCCCCTTTGTTTTCTCAGCCACCGAGCAGTCCAGAGGAGGTCCCAAACTTGGAGGGATAAATATGGTACGATAAAGTACTACCACATACAATGTATCAAACAACTTCTTTTTTTACTCTGAAGGAACAAAGTATATCATAAACATTCATTCTGAACTGTTCTGTTGTCAACTTTTTTGCATGGGCTGAACTGGCTGTTCTTTGCACAGAGATGTGTGTGTGAAAATGTCACATGTTAACAGTTTATTAGTAGCATTTCAGAGAAGAAGTGGGCTTTGCTAACACAACCAGGCTTCTGTGCACCCTGGGGTGGATGCAGCTGCTGGTCCCAGGTGTCAAGGAAGCCCAAAGCAATTGGAAACATTGGTCTAAGGCTGGAAGGTTTCTGAGAGGAGCCAACATCCTCATTTGGGGGCTGCTGAGTATCTGTGCTGGCTGTTGGTCTGAGCAAACTGCTGCATGCCTGCAGGCCCCTGATAAAGTCAGGATTAGTTCAAACATCACTTAGAGATACTGCACAGGACAACCCAAAAGGGCACCAAATACTTACCAAAAAAAAAAAAAAAAAAAGCCATGGTGCTAAGAAAAAAAGACTGAGATTATAGCTACCATGCTACCTCTAGCTGGGTAATAATCCCCCGTCCACCTAATATTTTCTTTTTCTTTTTTTTTTTTTTTTTTTGAGACAGAGTTTTGTTCTTGTTGCCCAGGCCGGAGTGTAATGGTGTGATCTCAGCTCACCGAAACCTCTGCCCCCCAGGTTCAAGCAATTCTCCTGCCTCAGCCTCCCAAGTAGTTGGGATTACAGGCATGCATCACCAGGTCTGGCTAATTTTGTATTTTTAGTAGAGACAGCATTTCACCATGTTGTCAGGCTGATCTCAAATTCCTGACCTCAGGTGATTCACCTGCCTCAACCTTCCAAAGTCCTGGGATTACAGGTGTGAGCCACCGCACCTGGCCCCACTTGTATTTTCAAAATAATATTTGGCCCAGTTTTTATTCCTTGAATGGAAATTATCAGGAAAGAGTAATTAATGAAATAGCATGCTTTGTGGGGAAGGAGAAAGATAATCACATGGTAATATAACTAGGAGGTGATAAAATCCACATCTTCTATGCATAATTTATCTGACCTGCTACCAACAGCATAACTAGTATATAAAATATCAAAGCTGATCGGGGATCCAAGATGGCCGCTTAGGAGGAACTCGGGAATGCAGCTCCGAGAGAAAGCACAGAGGGTGAGTGGACGCCGTATTTCCAGACTGATTTTTACTGCCCACAGACCAGGAGATTCACACGCAGAGAAGCCACACGGGTCGCCAGCGCTGCTGGCGCCGCTGGCTTGAACAGCGCAGCTGCTGGGCCGGCACCCTGAGGCAACGGCTCACTGTACAAAGTGAGAGAGTCTGAGTCCCCTATAAGCCAGCAAGGGGAGCTGAAACGGGGAGCCAGGCCAGCGCCACGAATCTCAGAGCCGCGGCTTTAGCCAACGCAGCGGCTCCGGAGGCAGATCAGATGAGACGGTGTCCCCTCTTACCCAGCAAGAAGACCTGAAACACAACTGAAACCGGGACGGTCCAGCTCTGTGGAGGAGGGGCGTTCTCCATAGGCACCCTGCTGTTCCCAGGGCAATCTAACAAGGCAATCCGCCACTACAGAGACTCCGTCACTACAGGGGCGGGCCAACATCGCGGAAGCAGTTCTAACTACACCCAGAAGTTCACACGGAAGCTGGGTGGAGCCCACAGCAGCTTAGCGAAGCCTCTGCAAACTGAGTGTGACTAGGCTGCCACCTTGTGGGCAGGGAAAACAGCAACCGCACAGGCGAACATCATAAAAACGTTAACTCCCTGGGACAGAACACCTCGGGGGAAGAAAAGGGAGTTTATGAGTTCTGCCACAGCAGACTTAAAATTACCAAAATCAGAAAGACAACAACTACAAAGTCAACAGGTGGATAAATCCACAAAGATGGGAAGAAACCAGCGCAAAAAGGATGAAAACACCCAAAACCAGAACACTTCTCCTCCTACAAAGGATCACAACTCCTCACCAGCAAGGGAACAAGACTGGATGGAGAATGAGTGTGATGAAATGACAGAATCAGCTTTCAGAAAGTGGATAATAAGAAACTTCCGTGAGCTAAAAGAACATGTTCTAACCCAATGCAAAGAAACTAAGAACCTTGAAAAAAGACTTGACGAAATGCTAACAAGAATGGACAACTTAGAGAGGAATATGAGCGAATTGATGGAGCTGAAAAACACAACACGAGAACTTCGTGAAGCATGCACAAGTTTCAACAGCCGAATTGACCAAGCAGAAGAAAGGATATCAGAGGTCGAAGATCAACTCAATGAAATAAAACGAGAAGGCAAGATTAGAGAAAACAGGGTAAAAAGGAATGAACAAAGTCAACAAGAAATATGGGACTATGTGAAAAGACCTAATCTACGATTGATAGGTGTACCTGAATGTGACGAAGAGAATGCATCCAAGCTGGAAAATACTCTTCAGGATATTATCCAGGAAAACTTCCACAACATAACAAGGCAGGCCAAGATTCAAGTCCAGGAAATACAGAGAACACCACAAAGATACTCCTCTAGAAGAGCAACCCCAAGACACATAATCATCAGATTCACCAGGGTTGAAATGAAGGAGAAAATACTAAGGGCAGCCAGAGAGAAAGGTCGGGTTACCTACAAAGGGAAGCCCATCAGACTCACTGCAGATCTCTCAGCAGAAACCCTACAGGCCAGAAGAGAGTGGGGGCCGATATTCAACATCCTTAAGGAAAAGAACTTTCAACCCAGAATTTCGTATCCAGCCAAACTAAGCTTCATAAGTGAAGGAAAAATAAAATCCTTTGTGAACAAGCAAGAACTCAGAGAGTTCATCACCACCAGACCAGCTCTACAAGAGCTCCTGAAGGAGGCAATACACATAGAAAAGAACAACCAGTACCAGCCACTCCAAAAACACACGAAAAGGTAAAGAGCATCAACACAATGAAGAATCTGCATCAACCAAAGGGCAAAACAGCCACCTAGCACCAAAATGACAGGATCGAATTCACACATAACAATATTAACCCTAAATGTAAACGGACTAAATGCCCCAATCAAAAGACACAGACTGGCAAATTGGATAAAAAGCCAAAACCCATCAGTGTGCTGTATCCAGGAAACCCATCTCGCATGCAAGGATACACAAAGGCTCAAAATAAAGGGATGGAGGAAGATTTACCAAGCAAATGGAGAGCAAAAAAAAGCAGGAGTTGCAATTCTCATCTCTGATAAAATAGACTTTAAAGCAACAAAGATCAAAAGAGACAAAGAAGGACATTACATAATGGTAAAAGGATCAATGCAGCAAGAAGAGTTAACGATCCTAAATATATATGCACCTAATACAGGAGCACCCAGATACATAAGGCAAGTTCTTAAAGACTTACAAAGAGACTTAGACTCCCACACAATAATAGTGGGAGACTTCAACACACCATTGTCAATATTAGACAGATCAACGAGACAGAAAATTAACAAGGATATCCAGGACTTGAACTCAGACCTGGAACAAGCAAACCTAATAGACATTTACAGAACTCTCCACCCTAAATCCACAGAATATACATTCTTCTCAGCACCACATCACACCTACTCTAAAATTGACCACATAATTGGAAGTAAATCACTCCTCAGCAAATGCAAAAGAACGGAAACCATAACAAACAGTCTCTCAGACCACAGTGCAATCAAGTTAGAACTCAGAATTCAGAAGCCAACCCAGAACCGCACAGCCTCATGGAAAATGAACAACTTTCTCCTGAATGTTGACTGGATAAACAATGAAATGAAGGCAGAAATAAAGACGTTCTTCGAAACCAACGAGAATGAAGACACCACATACCAGAATCTCTGGGACACATTTAAAGCAGTCTCTAGAGGAAAATATATAGCAATAAGTGCCCACATGAGAAGAAAGGAGAGATCTAAAATTGACACCCTATCGTCAAAATTGAAAGAGCTAGAGGAGCAAGATCAAAAAAACTCAAAACCTAGCAGAAGACAAGAAATAACTAAGATCAAAGCAGAATTGAAGGAGACAGAGACACGAAAAACCCTTCAAAAAATCAATAAATCCAGGAGCTGGTTTTTTGAAAAGGTCAACAAAATAGACAGACCACTAGCCAGACTAATAAAAAAGAAAAGAGAGAATAATCAAATAGATGCAATAAAAAATGACAAAGGGGATATCACCACAGATTCCACAGAAATTCAAACCATCATCAGAGATTATTACAAACAACTCTATGCACATAAATTAGAAAACCTGGAGGAAATGGATAAATTCCTGGACAGCTGCCTCCTCCCAAGCCTAAACCAGGAAGAAGCCGAAACCCTGAATAGACCAATAACAAGGTCTGAAGTCGAGGCAGCAATTAAGAGCCTACCACCCAAAAAAAGCCCAGGTCCAGATGGGTTCACAGCCGAATTCTACCAGACATACAAAGAGGAACTGATACCATTCCTACTGAAACTATTCCAAATAATCCAAAAAGAGGGAATCCTTCCCAAATCATTTTATGAGACCAACATCATCCTAATACCAAAACCTGGCAGAGACTCAACAAGAAAAGAAAACTACAGGCCAATATCCATGATGAACATAGATGCAAAAATCTTCAATAAAATAATGGCAAGCCGATTACAACAGCACATCAAAAAGCTTATCCACCATGATCAAGTAGGATTCATCCCGGGGATGCAAGGCTGGTTCAATATACGCAAGTCTATAAATGTAATTCACCACATAAACAGAACCAAACACAAAAACCACATGATTATCTCAATTGATGCAGAGAAGGCCTTCGACAAAATTCAACAGCCCTTTATGCTAAAAACCCTCAATAAACTAGGTATCGATGGAACGTATCTCAAAATAATAAAAGCTATTTACGACAAACCGACAGCCAATATCATACTGAACGGGCAAAAACTGGAAGCATTCCCTTTGAAATCTGGCACTAGACAAGGATGCCCTCTCTCACCACTCCTATTCAATATAGTACTGGAAGTTCTAGCCAGAGCAATCAGGCAAGAAAAAGAAATAAAGGGTATTCAATTAGGAAAGGAGGAAGTCAAATTGTCTCTATTTGCAGACGACATGATTGTATATCTAGAAGACCCCCTCATCTCAGCCCAAAAGCTCCTGAAACTGATAAGCAACTTCAGCAAAGTCTCAGGATACAAAATCAATGTGCAAAAATCACAAGCGTTCCTATACACCAATAACAGACTTAAAGAGAGCCAAATCAAGAACGAACTGCCATTCACAATCGCTACAAAGAGAATAAAATACCTAGGAATACAACTAACAAGGAATGTAAAGGACCTCTTCAAGGAGAACTACAAATCACTGCTCAACGAAATAAGAGAGGACACAAACAGATGGAGAAACATTCCATGTTCATGGTTAGGAAGAATTAATATCGTGAAAATGGCCATACTGCCCAAAGTAATATACAGATTCAATGCTATCCCCATCAAGCTACCAATGACCTTCTTCACAGAACTGGAAAAAACCACCTTAAACTTCATATGGAACCAAAAGAGAGCCCGCATAGCCAAGTCAATTCTAAGCAAAAAGAACAAAGCAGGAGGCATCACACTACCAGACATCAAACTCTACTACAAGGCTACAGTAATCAAAACAGCATGGTACTGGTACCAAAACAGAGATATAGACCAATGGAACAGAACAGAGGCGTCGGAGGCAACACAACATATCTACAACCACCTGATCTTTGACAAACCTGATAAAAACAAGCAATGGGGAAAGGATTCCCTGTTCAATAAGTGGTGTTGGGAAAACTGGCTAGCCATATGCAGAAAGCAGAAAATGGACCCCTTCCTGACACCTTACACTAAAATTGACTCCAGATGGATTAAAGACTTAAACATAAGACCTAACACCATAAAATCACTAGAAGGAAACCTAGGCAAAACCATTCAGGACATAGGCGTAGGCAAGGACTTCATGACCAAAACACCAAAAGCATTGGCAACAAAAGCCAAAATAGACAAATGGGACCTAATCAAACTCCACAGCTTCTGCACAGCAAAAGAAACAGTCAATAGAGTGAATCGGCAACCAACAGAATGGGAAAAAATTTTTGCAGCCTACCCATCTGACAAAGGGCTGATATCCAGAATTTACAACGAGCTAAAAAAGATTTACAAGAAAAAAACAAACAAGCCCATTCAAAAGTGGGCGAAGGACATGAACAGATACTTTACAAAAGAAGACATACATGAGGCCAACAAGCATATGAAAAAATGCTCATCATCACTGGCCATTAGAGAAATGCAAATCAAAACTACATTGAGATACCATCTCACACCAGTTAGAATGGCAATCATTAAAAAATCTGGAGACAACAGATGCTGGAGAGGATGTGGAGAAATAGGAACACTTTTACACTGTTGGTGGGAGTGTAAATTAGTTCAACCATTGTGGAAAACAGTGTGGCGATTCCTCAAGGACCTAGAAATAGAAATTCCATTTGACCCAGCAATCCCATTACTGGGCATATATCCAAAGGATTATAAATCGTTCTACTATAAGGACACATGCACACGAATGTTCAT
Source organism: Aotus nancymaae (assembly GCF_030222135.1). NCBI lineage: Eukaryota > Metazoa > Chordata > Mammalia > Primates > Aotidae > Aotus > Aotus nancymaae. The sequence continues at coordinate 18,204,942 of NW_026988465.1, forward strand.
AGCAGCACAGTTTACAATAGCAAAGACCTGGAACCAACCCAAATGCCCATCGATGATAGACTGGACAGGAAAAATGTGGCACATATACACCATGGAATATTATGCAGCCATTAAAAACGAGGAGTTCGCGTCCTTTGTAGGGACATGGATGAACCTGGAAACCATCATTCTCAGCAAACTGACACAAGAACACAAAATCAAACACCACATGTTCTCACTCATAGGCGGGTGTTGAACAAGGAGAACATATGGACACAGGGAGGGGAGCACTATACATGGGGGTCTGTTGTGAGGGAGTGGGGGGGACAGCGGGGGGGTGGGGAATTGGGGAGGGATAGCATGGGGAGAAATGCCAGATATGGGTGAAGGGGAGGAAGGCAGCAAATCACACTGCCACGTATGCACCTATGCAACAACCTTGCATGTTTTTCACATGTACCCCAAAACCTAAAATGCAATAAATAAATAAATTAAAAAAATAATAATAATAATAAAAAAAAAAAAAAAAAAAAAAAAAAAAAAAAAAAAATAAAATATCAAAGCTTTATTTGATGCTTTCCTGGGAATTTAGTATTTTACCTTCATTGAAACTGATTAGAAAATGGTACCTTTTACTGTCTATTTAGAACATTTAGAATGAGAAGTGAGCTTGCTTTCCTAGTTTCAATTCAGAAAAATACGAGAAGTGTTTATGTAGCACCAGCTCAGTCTGCAGGACCCCGTGCATAGAGATAATTGGGATTAAAGCCTGAACGTCCATGATTCTTGGAGTACAATTTAGGCATCACGTAATTCATACAAATGCCTTGTGGAGCACCTACTCGGGACCAGGCAAAGTAGGCTATTTTTACATTACTATTTTGAGATTGCCACTTGGTAACTGTCACCTTTACTTCATACTTTTTCCTTCACAGAAAAAAAAAAAACCTCTGAACTCTTTGTCACTGGTGTTTAATGAAGACTAGTAAGAACTGTTTTTCATGCCAAAGAATCTAATTGGTTCCCCAGTTACATATACTCCTAAGAAACAAGCCATAGGGACTTCTAGCTAAACATGGCAGATTAAAAATTATCTATCTGTCTGTCTGTCTGTCTATCTATCTATCTCTATCTATCTCTCTCTCCAATCCCTCTCAAAGTCCCCCTAAGATGACAGTCAGTGGTATAGTTTGGATGTTTGTCCCTCTGAATCTCATGTTAAAACGTGTCTGTCTGTCTGTCTGTCTGTCTATCTATCTATCTATCTCTATCTATCTATCTGTCTCTCCAATCCCTCTCAAAGTCCCCCTAAGATGACAGTCAGTGGTATAGTTTGGATGTTTGTCCCTCTGAATCTCATGTTAAAACGCGATCCCCAATGCTGGAGGTGGGGCCTGGTGTTTGGGTCATGGGGGTGGGTCCCCCATGGCTGGGTGCTGCCCTTACAACAGTGAGTGAGTTCTCGTGAGAGCTGGTAGTTTGTAAGTGTGTGGCACCCTCCCCCCCACCACTCTCTCTCTCTTGCTCCTGCTCTTGCTGTGTGATGCACAGCTCCCCTTCGCCTTCCACTATGATTGTAAGTTTCCTGAGGCCTTCCCAGAAGCCAAGAAGCCAAGTCGATGCCAGCACCATACTTCCTGTAAAGCCTGCAGAACCATGAGCCAATCAAACCTCCATTCTTTATAAATTACCCAGTATCAGGTATATCTCTATAGCAATGAGAGAACAGCCTAACACAATTAGAAAATGTGAAAATACACTGAATTAGGACTATAGGAACAAAAGAGGAAACATCAATATTTCAAAAGCTAAATTGCAGCAGGACAGGCAGTAACTGACTTGCTAGACAGGAGAAACCTACATGGTGTGGGTCTGTAAGAAGTAAAGCCAAACAATCAGCTTGAACGGAGCCATGGAACCCTAGAGAGTGTCAGCAACAGAGGCACCAGCTGCCTCTGAACCAGTATGGGAACCATTGAAAATAGGAGGAGTAGGCTGGGCATGGTGGCCTAAAATGTCTGTAATACCAGCACTTTGGGAGGCCGAGGCAGGCAGATCACTTGAAGTTAGGAGTTCGAGACCAGGCTGGCCAACATGGTGAAACCCCATCTCTATGAAAAATACAAAAATTAGCCAGGCATGGTGGCAGGTGCCTGTAATCCCAGCTACTTGGGAGGCTGAGACAGGAGAATCACTTGAACGCAGGAGGTGGAGATTGTAATGGGCCAAGATAGCACCACTGTACTCCAGCCTGGGTGACAGAGTGAGACTCCGCCTGGATAGGAGGGGAGGGGAGGGGGAGTGATTAAGAGTCTGTTGACCCTTATATTCCCTATGGTATCCTGCATTGCCAGCTACTATCCCTTCTGCAGCTGGCACAGGACTGGAGGTTTATTCTCAAAAGAAATTGATTGAGAACGTTTTGGACTGGGGAACACTGGGCACAGCTGAGGTCACTGGTATCTGGAAACTAGAGAGACTACGGGGGTAACTGCAAACCAAATAGTGGCATCACCAGAACCAATTTCCCCTTGCCCCTAGGATGCTGGCAGCCAGGCTTGCAGAGAAATTGGCAGGGGAAGAGGGGATTCTTCTTTGGGTAAACTGATCTGCTGAAGAGAAGGTATCTGTAGATACTGCAGTAAGCAGAATAATGCCTGTGTTCTAATCACTGAAAGCGGCATGTTAGCTTGGATGCAAAGGGGAATTAAGGTGGCAGATGGATTAAGGTTGTTAACCAGCTGGCCTTGACATAAGGAGCGTGTCGTAGATTATCTAGGAGGCTCAGTGTCCTCACAGAGGTTCTTAAAAATGGAAGAGAGAGGCAGGAGAGACAGGCAGCGTCAAGTGATGTGAGAAAGCCTTGGCCTTTTGTTGATGGCCTCAAAGATAGAGGTAGGTCAAAAGTCAAGGAACAGGCCGGGCGCAGTGGCTCATGCTTGTAATCCCAGCACTTTGGAAAGCCAAGCTGCACGGATTACTTGAGGGCAGAAGTTTGAGACCAGCCTGGCCAACATGATGAAACCCCAACTCTACTGAAAATACAAAAATTAGCCAGGCGTGGTGGCACATGCCTGTAATGCTAGCTACCCAGGAGGCTGAGGAAGGAGAATCGCTTGAACCCGGGAGGCGGACATTGCAGCGAGCTGAGTTCACACTACTGCACTCCAGCCTGGGTGACAAGAGCGAAACTCCATCTCAAAAAAAAAAAAAAAAAAAGTCAAGGCACGTAGGTGGCTTCTTCAGGCTGGAAGAGGGAAGGAAATGGATTCTCCCCTAGAGGCTCCAGAAAGGAATGCAGCCCAGCCAACATCCTAATTTTAGCCCAGCAAGACTATATCAGATTATAATCTCCACGAGAGTTGGATAATAAGTTTGTGTTTTAAGCCACCAGGTTTGTGGTGATTTGTTACTGCTGCAAAGGAAAACTAACACAGACGCTGGGAGGGACCTGAAAAAATACTCAGTCACCCTACGACTCTCAACAGCTGCAAATGCCACTTTTATACTCTGGGCTACTATAGCTTTTTGCGACAGCCATTCAAAATGGACAGCCAAGGAGTAACAGATATTTGAGGGACATCTCTAACAAAGGTGAACTCCAAAATCAGTAACTGCATCCAGGAGAAGAAACCATACAGGGAACAGGTGAAAAAATGTAAAAAACAACAACCCACAAAAGCCCTTCAGAGAGGTCATGTGCGGTGGCTCAGGCCTGTAATCCCAGCACTTTGGAGGCTGAGGCATGTGGATCACTTGAGGTCAGGAGTTTGAGAGCAGCCTGGCTAACATGGTGAAACCACGTCTCTACTAAAAATATAAAAATTAGGCCAGGCACGGTGGCTCACGCCTGTAATCCCAGCACTTTGGGAGGCCGAGGCGGGCAGATCGCAAGGTCAGGAGTTCGAGACCTGCCTGGCCAACAGGGTGAAACCCCATCTCTACTAAAGATACAAAAAATTAGCCCAGCATGGTGGCACACACCTGTAATCCCAGCTACTTGGGAGGCCGAGGCAGGAGAATTACTTGAACCCAGGAGGCAGAGGTTGCAGTGAGCTGAGATCGTGCCATTGTACTCTAGCCTTGGTGACAGGGCGAGACTCCGTCTCAAAACAGAAACAAAAAATTAGCCAGGTGTGGTGGTACATGCCTGTAATCCCAGCTACTTGGGAGGCTGAGGCAGGAGAGTTGCTTAAACCGGGGAGGCAGATGTTACAGTGAGCAGAGATTGTCCCGCTGCACTCCAGCCTGGCAACAGAGTGAGACCCTGCCTCAAAAAAAAACCAAAAACATGAAAAACAAGAAGCAAAAACAAAAAAACCCTCAAACAAACAAAGAAAAAAACACTTTAGAGAGATAAAAGGTATTGCATTCATTAAGCAAGAACAGACTGTTCTTAAAAAGAAATGTTCAGAAGACTTACAGAGCTCTTGGCCAGGCATGGTGGCTCACAGCTATAATCACAGCACTTTGGGAAGCTGAGGCAGGCAGAGTGCTTGAGTCCAGGAGTTCGAGACCACCCTGGGCAACATAGCAAGATTCCCACCTATACAAAAAATACCAGAAATATTAGCCAGGTGAGGTGCTGCCTGCCTGTATTCCCACCTACTCTGGAGGCTGAGGCAAGAGAATCACCAGAACCCAGGAAGATGGAGGCTGCAGTGAGCCATGATTGCACCACTGCACTCCAGCATGGTGAGAGTGAGACCTTGCTTCATATAAGGAGGGCTCTTATATTTTAAAAATATAATAGACTAAATAAATATTAAATAGAAAGGTAGATGAAACCTCTTAAAAATTCCCCCAAAGCAAAACAAAAGTTTTATAATATGAAAAAAATAAGATAATAAAATCAGGGTATTAATAAAGGATATTTAATAGGAGGCCCATTTTGAGACCAGCCTAACATAGTGATACCCTGTTTCTACCAAAAATACAAAGCCAGGTGCTGTAGCTCACATCTGTAATCCCAGTATTTTGGGAGGCTGATGTGGGCAGATCATTTGAGGTCAGGAGTTTTGAGACTAGCCTGGCCAACATGGTGAAAACTCGTCTCTACTAAAATTACAAAAATTAGCCAGGTGTGGTGGCGGGTGCCTGTGATTCCAGCTACTCAGAAAGCTGAGGCAGGAGGATTGCTTGAGCCCAGGAGGTGGAGGTTGCAGTAAGCTGAGATAGCGCCACTGCACTCCAGCCTGGGTGACAGAGGGAGACTCCGTCGAAAGAAAACAACAACAAAACAGGAGTCCCAGAATAAAGTAGAAAAATTATCAGATTGAGTCAGTGTCCCTACAATATGAATGAATACAAAACCCCTACTGAGACACACCAGCCAACGTCTTTTTTCAGAAGTCCAATAATAAAGAGATGAAGGATCAGGCCTCAGAGGTCTCAGAAGGAATACTGGAAGGCAGAAGAGCAATGCCTTAAGAACTTTGAAGACAGTAATTTCAGCCGTAGAACGCACACGCAGACTGTCAAACAAGTCTGCAAGTGAGATAAGCGTTTTCAGACATTCAAGGTCTCAAAGAATTGCCTCCTCTTTCCCAGGAATCTATTAATACCAGAAGATGCGCTCCTCCAAGATCAGAAAATTCAGTAGAAGTTGCTATGAGCCAAGAAACAGGGCTTTCTCAGTGATTACTGTGAGCAGGCCCAAAGAACACCCTGTCCAGATTAGGGACAGAAGACTCCAGAATCCAAGGGGGTGATGGTGCAAAGAAACTGATAATTCACTTGTTGTCCTTGTTCTTAGGAAATGAATACTTCCTGCAGAGTGTGGAGCTGAATTTGTGGCTAAGTACATAATAAAACCTAAGCAAACAACTCAAAACAAGACAACTATTTGCTCTGAGGATCTCAGCAGAAATCCATATGTAAGAAAAAAAATAATCCTAGTTCACTGATGAGGCTTAGTGATAAATAAGGCCTATCATTTTAATAGGGCCAGTAGGAAGTACTGATTTAGCTCAAATTGGTGATATCTGCTGTTGTAGCCGTAGAAAGAGAATGGTGGTATGGGATACGCAGATGAGCGTATCTGTTATTCGTGTGATGCGGTAGTTTGCAAAAATGGCCACAGTTCTTCCCTTCTCCCTGTATCCTTTGCAATGTGACTTTATAGAATCTCCTCCCAAGAGGTTGAGTCTGTGTCTCCTCCTGTCAAATGGGACTGGCCTTGGGAGTGAATGCAGTGGATGTACCAGTAATCCAGTTTGCAGCTTGGCCTTCAAGCAGCTCTCCATACCTCTTGTCAGTCTGTTGCAGCCTCATCATCCTCTATGTGAACAAGCTGGCCTGGCCTGCAAGAGGATAAAAGAGCACAAGGAGTGTGGGAGAGCCATCCCAGCTGAGGCCGCTTAAGTCAGCCAGCCCCAGCCGACCTAGTAAGGGACCACAGCTGCATGAATGAGCTCGGCCAAGACCCGAAGGCTTGGCCAGTCCCAGCCAAGTTAAAATTGCTGATCCACAGAGTTTTGAGTAAATAAACAGTTGCTTTCAGCCAGTCATTTGGGAGTGGTTTGTTACACAGCAAAAACTAATTGATGCCGTGTGCATGTGTGTGTGTAGAGGAAGGAGATAATGCAATGAAGCTAAGTTTTTGTGTTTTACAATGGAAAATCAATACTTTTTTTTTTCTTGAGACGGAATGTTGCTCTGTCACCCAGGCTGAGTTCAGTGGCACAATCTCAACTCACTGCAGCCTCTGCCTCCCAGGTTCAAGCAATTCTCCTGCCTCAGCCTCCTGAGTAGCTAGGATTACAGGTTAACAGCTAATTTTTGGTAGAGACAGGTTTTCACCATGTTGGCCAGGATGGTCTCAAACTCCTGACGTCAGGTGATCCACCCACCTTGGCTTCCCAGTGTTGGAATTAGAGGTGTGAGCCACTGCACTTGGCCTAATGTATCTATTTATATCTGAAAAAATGTTATCACTGTTTCTGTTTCCATGTGTCTAACATGCATCTACTAGACAGTGATGACGTTATTTTTTTCTTTTACTTTTTTTTTTTTTTGAGACGGAGTCTTGCTCTGTCGCCCAACCTGGAGTGCAGTGATGCGATCTCAGCTCACTGCAACCTCTGCTATTCAGGTTCAAGCAATTTTTCTGCCTCAGCCACCAGAGTAGCTGGGATTACAGGCACACGCCACCATGCCCAGCTGATTTTTGTATTTTTAGTAGAGACGGGGTTTCACCGTGTTGCTCAGGATGGTCTCGATCTCCTGACCTCCTGATCCACCCGCCTAGGTCTCCCAAAGTAATGGGATCACAGGCATGAGCCACTGCACCTGACCTGAGATTTTTAAGTGGATAATCCAAGGAGTAGAAACCAGGGATCGGGAGGGAGTACAAAGGTGGGCTTTAATTTTTCACTATAGGCTTTGTAGAATTGTTTGCTTTTTTAAATTATGTGCACATTTCATTTTGATAAAATAGCAAATTAAGTGGAAACCATAAAAATAAATAAATTTTCAAGGGACTGGTAGGCAGCTGGTGCACAGCATCTGCCACCACCAGCAACAGTCATGTGCTCGACACATGCCCTGGTGGCGAGAGGAATTTCCAACTGAGACATTGCCATGACCAGCTCAGTTTTCCCTTGTGATTAGTATTCAGCCTTCATGCCTGCATGCTTGTGGTAAGCACACAAACTGAAGAAAAAGTGCATGGAAAAGTTGGACACAGAGTCTCAGACCCTGCAGGTGTTCTCCGAGTTGTTAGTCTCCATTCTACTGGAGTCCAATAAGGACCACAAACATCAAACATAATGGAGAACTGCCTGCAGCCAAAGCCAGGGCATGGAAAAATTGCTCATTAAAAATTATTCTGTGGTCACAGTTTAGAATTGGCATGGATAGAAAGTGGAGCAGATCATCATATTCATCATGGCGAAACGCTCTCTGAAAGCAAAACAGAAACCACACACCCACGATGGCCACCAGGACGGCTGCTGTGACACGGTCACGCTCTTCTTCTTGATGCTGCTCTCTGTGCTTTAAATGTATCTTCTCTTTGAAATGATCAGTTTCATCTGTGTTTATTAAATTCTGTCTCCCGTGTAAGGTTGGCAGGAAGTAGGTAATATTTAGGAAAAGGCACAGGAGGCAAAAATAAGATTCTACATATTAAGGCGTGTGTTGTATTACTCAGGACAGGCTAAGGTATGTCACAGTAAGGAAAAACCCCAAACCTCTGTGACTTCACATTTCCCTCTACAAAGAGGATTGTAGATTTGCATCTACAAAGCAGGTCTGCAGAGGATCTCTGATGATCTAAGCACCTCAGAGTTCTAGGCTGGTGCATGTTGCCATGATCAGTTCTTCTCAAAGCTGACCCAAAGCGATGTGCCTCTTTTCTGCTCATATTTCATTAGTCAAAGCCATCCATGTGGTCATGTCTAAATTCAAAAGGGTGACAGAAGGTAATGTGACCATGGACCCAGAAAGACAGCTGGAACACCTGTGAAATATTCCAGTCAATCCAGCATTCTCTCTGCTGTAAAACATAGCTATATAGCACGTAGAATATAAATTAGTTATGTTTATTTTTATCCAAAGTACACTTTTCCTAGATATGTCTTACTCCAGAAAATTATTATGCTTTAAAGGCAGATGATGAATCTGGCTAGAGGAGGAGGCCTGGAAGGTTATATGAGGTACTAAAGTTATGTAAAGTGATGTGGGTTCCTTTTTTTCTTCCTGCGGTTGAATGAGGTAGCACACTATTTGCAGACCAATCCTGGTCTTCCTTAAGTGGTTTCTATAACCAGATAATTTTCTTTTACTGATCACTAACCAATTTATTTTTGCTTCCAAGTGGAGCTTTATTTGTGCCTGAATTTTGCAGATTGTGAGTTTAAAAGAACACCACCTTCTGCCTGTTTAAGAAACAACCCAAGGTACCCTGGAAATAGAAATGCAAATGCATGAATGAGAAAGCTTTATTTATCTAAATCTCAAAGCCACAGTTGTGCTTTGAGAAGGAGAGGTAAAGGGAGCAGGAGCAGCAGAACTGGACGTTCAAAGAGGGATAATTTTCAGAATGAGACAGTGTGGAGTGGAGGAGGGACAGAGTAGATTTCCATCCCTGGGCATGAAATAAGGAAGCTTGTTTCCCTGCAGTGATTTGTGAAGAGCTTCAGTGATAGCTCTGTGCTTCTCCTTACATAAAAATTGACACAGAGAAGTAGCAGTTCCAAATATTTAGCCAAAGTTCCCAAAACCTTTGATTCAACAATTCTAAATACTTAATGCATCAAATGCAAGTGCGGTCACAACTCTGTGCCACAACTCAAGCAACCAGAAAGCCAAAATAATATGAACTCTTTATTACCTTAGAGTAAGAAAAAGCACATGGCAAGTAAACCAGCTGAAATCAGGCACACCTTAAAAGAAAAGCAATTCACAGGGTATCACAGGGTTAGGACCGCCTTTGGCCAATTTCTCAGCTTTTTGAAAACACACGGTATGCTCAGGCAGAAATAAACTTCATTAAGATGAACTACTGACTTAACTTTGTTCATTTTGAACTTTAACATCTTTTTTTTTTTTTTTTTTTTTTTTTGAGATGAAGTCTCGCTCTGTCACCCAGGCTGGAATATAGTGGCATGATTTCGGCTCACTGCAACCTCCACCTCCCGGGTTCAAGTGATTCTCCTGCCTCAGCCTCCTGAGTAGCTGGGACTACGGGTGCCTGCCACCACACCTGGCTAACTTTTTGTATTTTTAGTAGAGATGGGGTTTCACGGTGTTAGCCAGGATGGTCTCCATCTCCTGACCTTGTGATCTGCCCGCCTCAGCCTCTCAAAGTGCTGGAATTACAGGTGTGAGCCACCGCGCCTGGCCCTGAATTTCATCATCCTTATGATGGAAAGTACCAACTAATCTGAATGATAAGTACAAGGCCCTTAACATGGGACTTAATGAGATTTTCTTGTGTATATTTGTGGTGACTCCTCAAACCCAGGAGTCTTTGCCACAAGGTACAAGCCACTGATTAAGTGTTCTGAGAGCAGCTCAGTTCCTCCTCACTAACTTACTGGTGACACATCATCACCGTCAGGGGCCAGAGAAGTGGCCTGAGCTGGTCTGCTCCGAATTCTCTTCTCTCCTTCCGTGTTCGTTGTTTCATCCCTCGTGGCTGGGATGCTTCTGGCCTCAGGTCCTTTACATTGCACATAGCAATTTATTGATTATAAATTACTAGATTAGATACATTCTCTTACAGAGATAGAGACTTGTAGATTATTTACTTATTCACATTAAGGTCTTTTGAAGTTTTATTAATTGATCTCTCTAGACCAGGGTTTCTCAATGGCTACTGTTGACATTTTCAGTAGCAATTCTTTGTTATGGGGGAAGGCTGTCCTGTACATTATAAGATGTTTAGTAACGGACCAGGCCTCTACCAACTAGATGCCAATAAAAGCTGCTCCTCCAACTGTGACTACCAAATGTCCCCTTGGGGGCTAAATTGCCCCCACTTCAGAACAACTAGCTACCATCACTGCCAGTAGAAATATAATGCAAGACACAAATTCAAGCCACAGAAGTAATTTTAAATATTCTAGTTGTTACATTAAACAGAAGTAAAAATAAACGAGCAAGATAAAGTTTCATGACATTTTGGTTTAACCCAATATCCAAAATATTATCATTTTGACATATCATCAACATAAATTATTAATGAGATATTTTCCATTCTTTTTTGAGTATTAAGTCTTCAAAATCTGGTGTGTATTTTTTTTTTTTTTTAACAGAGTCTTGCTTTTTCGCCCAGGCTGGAGTACAGTAGCACAATCTCAGCTCACTGCAACCTCCACCTCCCAGGTTCAAGTGATTCTCCTGCCTCAGCCTCCTGAGTAGCTGGGACTACAGGTGTGCACCACCACGCCCAGCTTAATTTTTGTATTTTTAGTAGAGATAGGGTTTCACTGTGTTAGCCAGGATGGTCTCGATCTCCTTACCTTCTGATCTGCCTTCCTCGGCCTCCCAAAGTGCTGGGATTACAGGCGTGAGCCACCGCGCCCGGCCCCTGGTGTGTATTTTATACACATGACTTGTCTCACTTTGGATGAGCCTCACTTCAAAGGCACATATGGTAACAGCTATTTGTTGGACAACATAGGTCTAGGTGGATGTTTCAGATTGCATGTCTCTGTCCCCCAGAATCCATATGTTGAAACTCTAACCCTCAATAGACGATTGTGGTCTCTGGGAGGTAATTGGTTGAGAGAAAGTTGTGAGGGTAGAGCCTCCATGAGGAGGTTAGTGTCCATACGAAAAGAGAGAGACTAGAGCTTGCTCTTTCTGCCATGAGAGGACACAACCCGAAAAGCACCATCTGCAAACCATGAAGTGGGCCCTCACCAGATGCCGGATCGTCCCATACCTTGTTCTTGGACTTCCGGCTTACAGAATTCTAAGAAATAAATGTCTGTCTTTGAAGCCACCCAGTCTGTGGCATTCTGTTATAGCAACCTAAACTGACAAAGACGATGGCTTTGCTTTTCCCCAGCATCCCCTGCAAAATTGGCCTGCTCTGCTCATTGACAGTTTGGATGCTGAGGTTCTCTGTCTTCTTCGCTAGAGTTCTGGAATGTAAGCTCTAGAAAGGCAGGGACCATAGCTATGACATTCGCAGCTGTAGATGTGCCTAGTACAGTGCCTTACACAAAGTCAGTGGCCACTTCTGAATGAATAAGAGTGCATGCAAGCAGCCACGCATGATGCATTCTCTCTGTCAGGATGTGGCCCCTGCTTGCCGTGGTGCTGAAAAGGGCAGTTACAGTACAGGTGTTTCTGTTCAGTCACATCCTACCAACTATGTGGGAGTACACTTGCACTTAAAGAATTGCACAATGAGAACTAAAGACATGTCTGACCATCTCCCATGTTCTTTGATTTATCAATACAGTTATATTCAGGATTGTTTACTAGATACATTATGTAAATGGTTCTGTGGTATTGTAAGATAAATATTTGGTCTTCAACCCGTTTTGTGGCATACAACTCCTAAGGTCCTTAGATTCTCTAAAGTGATGGTTTTTTGCATGCTAATGTCTGATAGCTGGCAGCCCCTCTGAGCTTCAGGTTGGAGGCTGGTCATCAGAAAGACCAAGGCAGGAATTGAGGGTTTGGACTTTCAGCCCCATCTCCTAACCTGTGGGAGGGGAGAGGGGCTGAAGGTCTAGCTGATCACTAGTGATCAAGGGTTTAATCAGTCATGCCTACATAATGAAGCTTCCATGAAAACTCAGAGCAACTGGGTTTGGAGAACTTCCCAGAGAGCTGAACAAACTGAAGCACCGCAACCCTTCCCCATTCCGCTTCCTCAGTATTCTTCATAATATCTGTTATGATAAGCTGGTAAATGTGTTGCCCTGAGTTCTGTGAGCTGCTCTCACGAGTGAACCCAGTCCAAGGAGGAAGTCATAGGAACCCCAACTCAAAGCCAGTCGGTCAGAAGTTCTGGAGCCCCAAACTTGTGACTGGTGGCTGAAAGAGGGGACAATTTAAAGGGATTGAGCCCTCAAGCTGTGAGATCTGACGCTATCTCTGGGTAGATAGTGTAGGAATTAAATTAGAGGACACCCAGCTGGTATCCACTGCAGACCTGCTTGATTGCTGCTGTGTGGTGAGAAAGCCCACGCATTTGGTCGCAGAAGCCTTCTTTGTTGATGGTTGTGGTGTGAGAGCAGAGGAAAGGTCGTTTGTGCTTTTTCCACTCACAGGTAAACACCCTAACTGTTAATTTATCTCCGTTGGATTAATTAAAATATTCTACCAAGCATTCTGAAGAAGTAGTAAGTTGTTCTATCATTTTGTTTCATTTTCTTACAGTTTTGAATGAATCCTATTATAACACTAGTTACAACTGTGTACAGCAAAGAGGATTTTAAAACCTCAGCAGTGGCCATTCTTCCCTATAAAGAGCTTTTTTTTTTTTTGCACTCAAGGCTGCCATTTTGAGAATTGACAGAATAACACAGAATATGAGCTCATGTACCTGGGCCTGCCTCTTCCTTAGTAAGAAATATCTCTTCTTCTTTGTGTATATTCTCATTTGTGTTGGGTTATTTGTGAATCTTCTTGCCCTGACAACCACCTCCAGGAATGCCAACGAGCTGACGAATAACACACCACTGGCCCAAATTACTTCTCTTTCATTCTAAAATAGAGTGTTTTGGAATCTTCTAATATAATCTGCTTTACAAACCTGCATACTCATCACAATCTTCCGGGGCAGGGGTTTTTTGAGACTAAAGGGACGAAAAATATAGCAAATGAAAAATAAACAAGTAGATGAAGGGGATTATGGAAAGCAGGACGCTTCAAACGGAACTGAAAAGCAATATGGAAGTGTGGCAGGGAGTCGATTAGTAAACACATCATGGGGGGTTTTGATTGTTTGTTTTGAAAAAGAAGTCTAACAGGACTCCACCTCCCGAGATTCTATTTTATTACCGTTGGAGTGAGATCCAGTTAGCTCCAAATGACCACTGCTTTGTAGCAACTGACCTCAGATTTATTTCGCCATGGAGTCTCTTGAGGACTCACTGTGTGATGGAGACATAGCACAAAAGCTCTGTGCGGTGGGTTTTAAGATGAGTGTGAGATGGGAAGAGGGTGTCCTGTAGACAAGATTGGCAGGGACAGGGAAGCCCTCATGGGTGATTTTGATGACCAACCACAGTGGGAACCAGTGGTTTAATTTCCTGTATGAATTAAAAGAAGGAGTGTATGATAGGAAGACCTCCGAAGATCCTTCGTTTTTCTCTGGTGAGCCCTTGTCTGGTCTAAATAAAATCTTGTCCGGTGGCGGTGACATTCTGGACACAAATGAGATTTAGCGGAAGAACTTTGAGCTGAAAGTCAAGACAGCTAGATTTGATTTTATCTGTTATTGGCAATCCGTCTTCAGACAAGTCATTTATTCTTGCAATCAGTTTTTCTACCTGCCAAATGGATTTTGTAAGCAATATCTCTTCCTTTATGTCTGTTGCAAATGTGATTTGAAATGTATTTAGGCTGCAGAGGATACATTAATTAAAACTATTATGATTGTTCCTTGGCATATAAAACAAAAGAGCAGACTTCCTTCTCACTTTTCCCCCAAACATTTTTTTTTTTGCAGGCTTGTTATTCCCGTAGGAAATCACCCAAAGTCTCAGTTTGGTGGAGACAGACAAACCGTGCTACCACAGAGGGGACTAGAGACACAAAACACACGGTTTCTCTGTTCTCAAGTAAACGCTCAACAGAAAATCAGCTCCATAAAATGATTTCTTATTGTTTCCTCATACGTTTTCAAATACGCTTTTTTTTTTATTTGAATGATAATCTTTCCTATTTAATGCATAGAAATTTAAAGCATTTAAGGCATTCTTTGAATATTTCTAAATGATAGGGCCAATTGCAATGACTGTGGTTAATCACTAAGTGTGAAAATATGGCTAGTTAGAATTATTCTGCATACATAAACATAATTGATGTTTATTTTATTCAAATTAAGTTGCATGAAATTCGATAGGTATTTATTTTATAGTGTGTTTTCATTTTGTGAAAGCTCTGATACTTTTTGACTATCACAATGGCTTCAAAAAGTTATTCTGAGGTAATCAGGATGGTATAATGATAGCTCATGTTGTAGTGAATTTATTTTCAATAATAGCCATTATTATACAACCCATCAAGTGTATTTAGGGTTTGTCTTTAGAGGCAAAGAAAAAACACATACTTAACTTTCTATAGAAAGTCTTGATGCTCTAGAAAGACGGAAGGTAGAATCACCCAACGCTGGAGTGTTTTGCTGAGAGGTAAGATGGGTTTCTTATCTAGCCTGTAAGTGGCGCACATGTGGAAACCATCTCAGGTGGGAGTGGCACCATATGAGTCTTATAAAATACCACCCTCCAAGGCTGTGGAGGAAAGTTCTTTATCCCCCTCTCTACCCTATTTCCTGCAACTTCTGTGAAGTCACAGAACTTGGGGAAATAGTGACGCTTCCTGGCCTAGATTTATCACCATCTGGGAAGCAGAATGAGATGCTTGGCACTGCCCCCGCCACTTTCATCTGCCACATTCTCAGGAATTCATCACCCACAGGGTTATTCTAGCCAATGCAAGTCACCTCATCCATTGGAAAGAGGGGGAGAAAGAATGAGCTCTGCCTGAGAGCCTCCGGGCTGCTTCTGTTGGCTAACACATGCCATGGTAGTGCCTTGGGCTGACTTCCAAGGCCATCTGCAATTTGGCCCTACTCTGCCCATTTCTCTCCCTGGCCAAACTGGCCTCACTGATGCCTGAACAGACTCATCTCTGCCTGTGACTTCACTGAGACTGTTGCTCTTTCCTGTCATCTATCAAGGGCAGTCCAAGTCTCAAACCTCACAGAAGCCTTTCCTGATTCCTCCAGCTCGTGTCTTCTGACCTCACAGTTTTGTCTGTGACAAGTACTTTAGAAGCAGTGTATGTGCTGGGATGTGCTGTCCCTTGATGATCTCATGTGTTAATTTCAGTTCCCCAATTACACTGTAAGTTCCTTAAGGATAGTGCTTCTGACTCGCGTCTCTTTGCTAAACTCTCCTCACTTTCTCTTTTCTCCAGTCCTAAACCCTTAATAAGTATTCAATAATTCAGAGAATCTTAAGAGTTGGAATTGTTTAATCTAGCTAATAGCAAACAAACATTACTATATTAGACAGATAACCACTTCCATTGTCCCTCCCTCCCTCCCTTCCTTCTTTCCATCCTCCTTCCTCTCCCCTTCTTCCCTCCCACCCTCCTTTCTTCCTCCCCCCCTTCTTCCCTTCCTTCCCTCACCTGCCTTCTTCCTTCCTCCCTCCCTTCCTCCATCCCTCCCTTCCTCCTTTCTTTCCTCCTTTCTTCCTCCTTCCTTCTACATTTATACAAAAATGAAATCTCTCCACCTATAACTTTTACTAATTTATTCTAGGCTCAGGGGATTTAAAGGTGACTAAGGCTTAGCTCAGTCTCTCGAGAAAGACAAACCAACAAACACATCGTGAAAAGAACTATGCTGGAGGAAGGTTTAAAATGGCTGAGAGCACCCAACTGCCCCTGAGGGTCTCAGCGTTGCGGTCCTGTGAGCTCAAAGCAGATCCGGACTAACGCTTAACTAGTATTGATTCAATCGCCGATATCCGCTACAGATTCTTAGGAGGGAAATGACAAAGGTTGACTTAAAATCCTACCGGAAGTTTGCAAATTATGTCCCTGTTGTATCCTCATAGTTCATTGTTAAGCATATTCTTTGGAGTTTGGAACACCTTTTTCTAATTCAAACAAAGTTTTGCATAGTGATTATGTCCTTGGGCTAACACATAAAAGTCCATTATCTCCACTATGTACCTAAAGTTTAGCGTAGTATAATATTAATACTATGGACTCTAACCATATGTACATGGATTTTTCGGAAGACACAGGGTTCCAGCCTTGCACACTGGAACTGTGACATCCTGTACCATCTGACCTGTTTTCCTGTGCTCTCCTCCCCTGCCATGACAGAGGGAGAAGGGACACATTTTTTCCCCATTTCTTCCACCTGAATGACGTAGAATAGGAGGTTACTTAGTCTTTCTCACAGGGTACCAGGAGAAAATGAGAGAAGACTAAGAGAGCTCTGCATCCCATAACCACATTTTCCCATTGGAACATGAGATAAGGTATGTAACCAAAGACTTCTGCACCATTTTCTTGGTGTAAGAGGCGATCTGGCAGATGTCCTTTTGTCACTGACTTCTGGAACTACTAAGACATTTTGTCCCTTCCTGGGTTGTTGCGGGGATAATGTATGTGACGTATCTCCCTGTGCAGTGATGACAGTCAGGAGTAAAGTAAGTTTAGTGTTTACTGAGGACTCACCATTACTATTGCACAGTAGATGGATGCTATTCTAAGCTATGTATTACATTATCATTTTTAATTTTCACAACAACCCAATGTACTATTATGGCCAATTTACAGATGAGAAATTGAAACTTAGGTTAAAGAAGGTCCCTCAGTAAATAAGCAGGAAAACTGAGATTAAAAATTAGGCAGTCTGATGCCAGAGCCCAGCACTCTGCTTTTTGTTACTGTTGTTTGGAGGGCCAAAAATAACAAAACTTTTAAAATAAGGCAACTCCTTTTCTTCGCTACCCCACTTGCCTAATAGGAAACTTCCAGTTTTTGGTTGTGTGGCTTTTAGAAACCAGGGCTCCCTGCTTCCTTGATCTCACAGCTCTCTCCTGTCTTGCCACCCCCCCAGCAAACGCATGGCATTTGGCGCTTTCGCTCCCGTTCCTCTTTCAAGTTCAATTTCTTTTCTTTTCTTTTCTTTTTTCTTTGAGACAGAGTTTTGCTCTGTTGCCCACACTGGAGTACAGTCATGTGATCTGGGTTCACTGCAACCTCCACCTCCCAGGTTCATGCTATTCTCCTGCCTCAGCCTTCCGAGGAGTTGGAATTACAGGCACACACCACCATGCTGAGCTAATTTTGTATTTTTAGTAGAAACGGGATTTCACCACGTTGGCCAAGCTGGTCTCGAACTCCTGACCTCAGGTGATCCACCCACCTCGGCCTCTCAAAGTGCTGGGATTACAGGAATGAGCCACTGCGCCTGGCCTCAAGTTCAGTTTCAGAGAGGGAGATGGATTCATTAGATTTAAAAAGCTAACCACTGGCTATTCCCAAACAATGTCCTCTAAAGTAAACAGTTGCTCTCCGTTTTAGTAAAATGTCAGCCACCAGAGTATTGCCGAGGACTGGTTTCCAGAACAGAGGTAAACAAGCATCAGGGGCCTTTAGAAAGGGGACTGTGGGTGGGCATTGGTGAAGGTGGGGAGGGAGGCTGCTCTGGGTCGGATGGGAGTCTGGCTTTTCTCTTGCACTTTTATCTGTTCTGAGGTCACAGATGCAGCCCTTTCTGAGCCCAGAGTGTGATAAAGGGTCCTGCCTGACGGCAGCAACTGCTGTGAGGCGAGAGCAAGGAGCTGGGGTAGTTGCTCCAGGTCTGGTTAAGCCCAGGAAAGATATTACCTGGCCTGCACTGCCTCCCTCGCCACCAAACAAAATTCAAAAGACCCGTTCAACTTAAAAAAAAAAAAAAAAGAAGAAGAAGAAGAAGAGACAGAATCACTGTAGAAAAATCAGGATGATTGTTAATCTAGATAATACTTTTTCTAATCTATTTTTATCTCATCCAAATAATGGAATCTGTGGTCATTTCAGCTGCCCACCCATCATTTGTGGTTTTATGTTAACTTCAGATTTGTGAGATAATCTTAGATTTAGATTGCTCTGGGTTCATGAATATAAACTTCAGTAAGTCCTTTACATCTGGTCCAGGCCTAAAACAGAAGGTAGAGTAAAAGTGGTAAAAAATGAAAATAGCAAGGCAGACAAAGTTTAAGAAGCAGCATTTTAATTTTTCCAGTTGAATATATTTCCCTCCCTTCCTCCCTCCCTCCCTTCCTCCTTTCTTCCTTCTTCCCTCCCTCCCTCCATCCTTCCATTCTTTTCTTCCTTCCCTCCCTCCCTCCCCCATCCTTGCTTTTTTTCTCTCTTTCCTTCCCCCTACCCGTTACCTCTCTTGGGAGAGTTAGCAATGAGTTTGCCAACTTGTAAAGAAATGAGTTGTCCCAGAACCATCAAACGTGATAGCTGGTAACTGAGAAATGAATAGGGAATTTTATACAGCTAAAAGAGAATTTCGCTGAGGGCAACATAGTATTTGAGCAGGGATCCTGAAGTGATCATGGGAGTTATGTTCAGGTGACCCCAAACTCCCAGAGAGCATCTTGCAAAGGAAAAGTGAAGTTGGTGACAGCCTTTTGTGTGGAACAAAAGAGAAAAGCATATTAACCTACTGTAGAAAATCACTCATTCCCTAGCTGGCCACCAGGCAGTTTTAGGAGACAGGACAACTCAGGAATGATGCTTGGGAATTCCACACCCACACAGATACCGGATGGGGTGAGAGTTTGATGAGTATCTTGGTGAGTGAGAACTAAAGCTATTTCTCCCCCTCCCCTAGAGAGGCATGTGACTATCGGAGCCAGCTTGATTCCCTTATTCCTGCTTAGAAGCCTTGGTGACTGCAATACAGTTGGAGGTGGTCTAGATTTCCTCATATAAATACAGCTTATTACTTAGGATCTCAAAAGCAGTATCCAAACTAAAAGAGTGAAACCTCTATAATATCTGGAATGAACACATATATTTTGTCCAGCTTATATTTACTGGCTATTACATGCAAGGCATTGCACTGGGTGCAGTGGCAAATGAAAACTGGGGCTTGTCTCCCTCCTGAGGAATCAGCCCTACAAAGTGCCTCCCGGTTCTTGGTTTGCAAAGTAGATGTGTAGAGCTGTGCCCCGTGAATATGAAGGCAGGAGGGAAATCAACAAGATGGCCAACGCTAAGCCTAAAGGAAATGATCTTCTTATAGGTAAACACTGTGTCTGTAATATGCACAAAATCAAGCACAAGCTGGTAGTCTGCCTCTTAACAAATGTCAGGTAACCTTTAAAAATAAAAAAAGACAAGTCATGGAGGCAGAATAGAAAATTAACTATCACAGGGGCCACTTTAAAGGAAACTTCCTCCCCAGGCGCCTTGATTTGTGTATTCCACAGCTGCTTTTTCATTGCCCAAAAGGTAATTAAGAGGTGATAATGATATGTATTCTCTCTTATCAAAGTCATTAACACATTATTATTGTTGTGAGGCGGCTAGCTATTGCTTTGTGGCGGTGATGCTGCTTTGGGCGAAAAGTCTTTATTAGTCTACCAGGGACTTCTGCTGTGATGAAGCGATTGCAGTTTGGGGATGAATTAGCAGGTTACATTCTCCTGATCCTTGAGTGTCTTCCTTCCCTTGCAGGTTTCTGAGAACCCCTAGGGACATGCTGACTCTCAATTTGACCTACAACTGTCCTCCTTTCCGAACCATTCTCTGTGAATCAGGGAGAGACCAATCTCCTCTGACCCACCAAATAGCATATCTGTTGTGCCTGAAGATGTGGCACAAACCCCATATATCTGTGGTGCCTTCTCTGTTTGAATTTATTTATTTTTAAGGGATGGGGTCTTGCTCTTTTGCCCAGGCTGGAGTGTAGTGGTGCAATCACAGCTCATTGCAGCCTTGAACTCCTGGCCTCAAGCGATTCTCCCACCTCAGCCTCCCAAGCAGCTGGGACCATAGGCACGTGCCCAGCTAATTTTTTTTACTTGTTATTCTAGAGACAGAGTCTCACTATGTTGCCCAAGCTGGTCTCAAACTCCTAAACTCAAGTGACCCTCCTGCCTTGGCCTCCCAAAGCCCTGGGATTATAGACATGAACCACCGTGCCCGGCGCTGTTTGTATGCAAACACACATAAAGGCACTACAAATTCTCCCACCACCAACTGGTTTCCCTGCTTTGGTTAACAAGCGTTACCGTGCACAAATATTCATTCAGACTGTGATAAACATTTTGTAATTAATCTCTTCAACATCTTGGGAAAACATGGGAGTATCTACTCAGGAAGCCTCTTCACACTTTAAATATTCCTACAAATTTGAGAGAAGAGGCAGATGCACACGGATTGGTTCTGAAATCTCCTAGGCTCCGTTACATTCAGAAATGGTCTGTATGGGTTTTTCTTTTCAGATTTGTGTTTAAATTGCATGATCCTTGAGGGCAGAAACGTATCTAATTTGTTAATCCTAAGCCTCTTTACTAATCAGTGATGGCAGCTTAATGTTTTTAAATAAGTGCGAATTTATCCAATAAATGTACACATTTTTAAAAGTCAAATCTGACTAAAGGGCTTTAAGAAATAAAGGAAAACAGAACCAAAACACAGCAATTCTCCTGGTCCGCCCTGTTCACCACCAATCCTCCTCCCTGGAGGCAGCTGCTTTAAATTAATTTTAGCTGTTTCCTCTGGTATTTACCTCCATATTTCTGAGTAATATATATGTCCTCCTAGACCATTATTTAGTGACCATTAGAGTTGGGAGGATTTATGCCTCCACAACACTGTTTCTTCTTGTTCTCCGTTTTGGTTAAATCAATATTTAGGGTTAATATTATTGTAACTATGTAAATAATGTTCTCTACTGAGCTAACACGACACTATAATTACCTTTCCTTTCTTGTACAGCTTTTTGTTTTTCTTGGAGTTAATGATCACCTTGGGTTTTTTCACCAGCTTGTCTTTGCATGTAACTATTCCTAAGTCCTTCCACAACTTCCAACATTTTCCCAAAATGTTCTGCATAGTCATATGTAACAGATAATCTATCAGTATCTCAAGGCCTCCTTCCTGGAGCCCTTTTCTTTCTTTTTCCCACTTCTGCTGGTTTTTCTTTTGGGCCGCTATACTACTGTTGTCCCAAGACCTCCCTCTGCCATCATCCTGGCAATTCTCTTCGCCTCTCTTGTGTTATAGTCTCTCCTTCCTTGTTTCCATATTTTCTTCTGTCCTGCCTTATTCTCTTATTTAGGTGACACACCCTTCCTGAGAAAGGGTGCATGTGAGGTAAATTTACTGAGAACTTTCCTGCCTGAAAATATCTTTATTTGGCTAAGAATTGAATTCTAGGTTAAAAATAATTCTCATTCTGAATTTAAAGGCATTGAACTATTATCTTCTAGCTTTCAATATTTCTGTTTACAAGTCCAAGAGCACTCTAATTCTCTGTCATTTTTATGTGAACACTGTGTTTTCTCTGGAGTGTTGAAACTTCAGAATCATGTGTCTTGGTTGGGTTTTTTCTTATTTTGTTGGGCACCCAAATGGTCATTTTAATCTAAAGATTCAGACTTTTGATAATGGCCCCAATTTCTGCCTTCTGTACCTTGGATGTTGGTTGGTCTGGAAGTCTGTTTTGGAGAGAATAAACCAACTGTCTTGGGGGTGGGAGGTGATGATGATGGATGAACCTAAGGAGATAACCGTATTGATTTTCAATCCACCCTTGACTTTACGCCTTCACCTTCTGCAGGCCCCATGCCTCCAGTTCCTGAACCTTCTCAGAGTCCTGAAGAAGACTGGCTTGTTTTTTATTGGGTTGCCTCTGTGGACTCACAGAATCCAGCCTTTTCTGTTCTGTTTAAATCATCATTTCTTCCATAGCTTTCTCTTCAGCAGGTATTTGTTGGTATTCTTGTCCACTGTTGTCTTTTCTGCCATTCCATTTGTTCTTGTGGGTTTATCCTTTTGTATTCTTTTACTGACACTTAAGTGGGTTTCTAAGGAGTGGAGATAAACATGTGACTCTGTGTGTGTGTGTGTGTTTTTTCAGTGTCCTGCATCTAAGTCAGTATAAATTTTGTAATTTGATTGATAATTATTTCTGAGTTCTAGCTTATTTCTAAGGAATATTGATCCTTAACATACTGATAAAGAAAGTCAGTCTGGGAATTTATATGCCATGTTTTCATAGCATTTATTTCAATGTTGGCAACTCAAAAACTGGGCTTTCCTTTATAAGTTAGACCAATAATATGTGAGAGTCAGATGTGCTATCCAGGGCCAGGGTTGGTCTTATTCAGTTTTGTGTTGACCATTCTTCCAGGACTTGGTGCAGACCTTTGCAAATAACTTAAAAACAAAGCAAAACAAAAAAACCCAAAAACCCACAATGGGTTAATAGAGTTAGAGTTTTCTTCTTTTTCCTCAATAAGCATTTTAATGATCACTTACCATGAGCAATGAACTGCTATATGAGCTGAATATCATGGTGAATGACAGAGCTCCTAGTGTGGAGAGCTTCACAATTTAGTGAGAGAGACTGACAAGAAAACAGGTAAAATAGCCAGGCATGGAGGCTCATGCCTGTAATCCCAGAACTTTGGGAGGCTGAGGCGGGTGGATTGCTTGAGCTCAGGAGTTCTAGACTAGCCTGGGCAACATGGCGAAACCCCATATCTACCAAAAATACAAATATTAGCTGGGCATGGTGGCTTTCACTTGTAATCCCAGCTGCTCAGAAGGCTAAGGTGGGAGGGTTGCTTGAGTCTGGGAGGTTGAGGCTGCAGTGAGTCCTGATCGTGCCACTGCACTGCAGCCTTGGTGACAGAGTGAGACGTTGTGTCAAAAAAGTAAAAATAAAAAAGGAAAGCAGCTAAGGACCAGGAGACGTAATTAGTCTTAGTGTAGAAATATGCACCCAAAACAATGGAAGCACCATTACCCTTCAGGGGAATAAAAATACCCATGTCATTTTTATCTTCATATAGGAAGTGATGGAATCGAAGGCTCTGGGATATGGGTCCATTTAGCTGTATCTTAGCATGCCCTATACCTTACAGAAGACATCATTAGAAATGGCAGGAAGCACAAAACACACATCTTCTACCCAGGAGACTGCTCAGTGTTTGCCCTTCAGAGTATATCCAGTGTCATAGGTGGGTTCTGAAGTCCTCTTCAGTGCTGAGAAAAGCCCTGAGTAAGCCTTGGAAGTGGTGTTATTATTAAAGCAATCATAATGTTATTATTTGTAAACTGGTCTGTGTAATCTTTGAGGGCAAATTGAAGGCCATATTCATTTCAGGGAGGCCTCATGGTGCAGTAGAAAGAGCATGGTCTTTGAGGCCAGGGCAGCTGGGTTTGCAATCCACATATTAGCTGTGTGACTTTGGTCAGGTTACTTGATTTTGCAGTGCTTCAATTTTCTATTATGTCAGACTAAAGAGTAATACCTAACTCACAGAGTCATTGTATTAAACAAGCAAAAATAGATAAAAGGTCTCAGGGCAGTTCCTGATGGGACATAGGTGCAAAATAAATGGTAGATAATTATTTTTTCTTCCTTCGAAGGCCAGACCTTGAACCTCTCAAGTGCAAAGACCACATGCTATTTTTGTGTAACCCCACCCTTAGTGCAATGCTGGGTATAAAGTTGGCACTTCATGCATATTTACTGAATGAATGAATAAATAAAGGCATGTTTGAATTCCAAGGGTTGAGATATTTTCCTG
This sequence comes from Aotus nancymaae, assembly GCF_030222135.1. NCBI lineage: Eukaryota > Metazoa > Chordata > Mammalia > Primates > Aotidae > Aotus > Aotus nancymaae. Next base: position 18,228,899 of record NW_026988465.1, read on the forward strand.
CCATATGAATCATTGTTTTCCACTTTCTTCCTTTAGACTGTACTTCCTTAATTATTTGCTGGTACTAATAAACCACAATTCTTTTCTAAGCTGCCGGATTACTAGTTCTGCAGTGCTGCAAATAGAGCTAAAAAACACTAACACTTTTTTAAAACACTCAAATAACACTTCAGATCCAGCCATGCTTAGGTACACTGTGGTAAGAATATTTAAAAAAAAGATGCCTCTGAAGGGAAAGAGGAGTTATGTCTAAAGCATCAGGTTGTCGCCATTATGAGTTTAAAAGCCCATTTGGCAATCGTTTCCCTTGGCAGCCTCGCAGGCGATAAGAGAGGATTTGGCTGTGAGGTTCTGCAAGGAAAATAAAAAGACAAGAGGAGTGGTGAGTTCGTGTGTTTTTTCATGTGTATGTAGCTTCCGCCCACAGAGCTGGAGTGCAGTAATTTCCGGTTGCATCTTCCATTCACTAATACATTTGTGAATGCAGGAGCAACGTTTGTTTAAACCGTCCTTCATCATTAACTGTCTTAAGCAATGATGTTACATCAGTGCTATTAAAAAAAAGAAATCCTAGCCTCAATGATGTTCTTACTGCAGCAATCTGGACAGCATCTGCCTTTGCACCCTGTGGGGTCAAAGTCGCGTTGGCAGCCAGCACCTATGAGCTACCATCATTGGCATCACACAATTTAGAATTTGGCACTAAATTTTGATACCGTTCTTTTGGTTGGGTTTGTCCTCTCAACTGTGTTGGAAGTCCTTGGTGTGCGGAGGCTATGCCTCACTCTTCCCTTGTTTATTCCCCATCATACTTGGTACAGATCTTGCTCCAAAAGAATCCACAACCAATGAATGACCTCTTCTCTGTTGGTGTTTTCTGAGCTCTCTGGAATACACCTTTTAAACACCTTTTTTTCATTAAACTCTTTTACAGGGACTTCTTTGACCTTATGCTTTTATGATTCTCCTCTACCTTTTCAATATTATTGCTAATCATGTTGTCTTATTCTCTTTTTTCCCCTTTGGGGTATCTCATCTACTCTGAGGGCTCCAGTTACTACGTCTATGCTAACGACGACCAATTTGCACACTAATTTCTACCTCTTAGGAAATTCAGCTGGGCGCTGTGGCTCACACCTGCAATCCTACAATTTTGGGAGGCCACGGTGGGCAGATCATGAGGTCAGGAGTTCAAGACCAGCCTGCACAACATTGTGAAACCCCGGTCTCTACTAAAAATACAAAAATCAGATGGGCGTGGTGGCGGGCACCTGTAATCCCAGGTACTCAGGAGGCTGACGCAGAATTGCTTGAACTTGGGAGGTAGAGGTTGCAGTGAGCCACGATCGCGCCACTGCACTCCAGCCTGATAACAAATCGAGACTCTGTCTCAAAAAAAAAAAAGAAAAAAGGAAATTCAAAGCTGATATATTTAAAATCAAACTTAACCTTTTCACATAAATCAGTGTTCCTCTCTTTAGGAATTGATCTTACTCTACCTTGTACTTAGTTATTTTAGCATGTTTCTCTTGATTTTAACTCTCTCTCTAACTAAACTTATCTCTCTCTTTCTTTAATTATGTATAGATAATTGAACTTAAATATATATGTTAAAAGTTATACATATAACTTTTAATATAAAACAAACTTACATATAAGTTAAACATGTTAATATACATTAAATGTACACACACACACACACGTTTAATTATCCCGGTAATCTTTTTATCACTTGGCCCATGTAGATGCCTAATGAATGTTGGATGATTTATCTTGATTCACTGTTCCAGACTTTTTATTTAAGTAAGGTCAGCTCAGAAGCAGTTCTTTGAGCTGAATATCTTTCCAATACCATAGGGGAAAAAAAAAAAAAAAAAAAAGGCACAGTGTGTGTTTTCCAAAGAAGATTACAGGGCTTCAGACAAAAGAGATTTAAAATAAAATTTTTAAGTACATAAACACACAACATTTTAAAGTTGTTTTTATAAGGGAAGTCATCAGGCCATTATAATACCATATCAGCTTACTTGGGGCATCTAAATTAACTCAAGGCTGGATTTTGAGGCAACCAGTGCTGAAATTAGAAAAATATTAGAGAATACAAATCCTCATTATATCTAAGAGATTCAGGGGGTGACTGGTAAAACACAAGGATAGAAAAAGAGGTGATCCTTTAAAAGCAAGAGTTATACAGACTCACATTATCAGCACGTGGTGGGCAAGATGGTGGAACTAGTCACTGTTGCAGGACTTTTCCTTAGTTCAGCTGTCCCATAGCCACGAAAATTCAGGCTCGCAGACAATTTGAATGGTGAGTAAGATAGGGTTTTATTAGGTGAAAAAGGAAGAAAAAGGAAAAACAGGGACTCTCACTAGACCAGAGTCCCTGCTAGCTCGCTTTGCCTCCAGCTGTTGGAATCCCAGGTTCCACACAGGAAAAGGAGGGGCCACGCTCCTCCCTCATGCAAAAGGCAGGAACTTCCTGAGGCTCCACCCCCATAGGCAGGAAGAGGAGGGGCCAGGCTCCTCCCTGATGCAAAAGACAGGAACTTCCTGAGGCTCCACCCCCGTGGGCAGGAAGAGGAGGGGCCAGGCTCCTCCCTGCTACAAAAGGCTGGAACTTTCTGAGGCTCCACCCCCTGTGGGCAGGAAGAGGAGGGGCCAGGCTCCTCCCTGCTACAGCCGGAACTTCCTGAGGCTCCATTCCTTGGGAGGCCCGCTAGAGTTTCTTCAGGGATCCGCTTCCACCTGGCGGTCTCATCGCTTCCACTAGGTGCTGTTCATGCCCAGTCTACAGTAGACCGAGGAAGCCCACTGAGTTTGCCAGGCCGAAGGCAGAATTGACTTCTGAAGCCATTGACTACTGCACCACCCCAGGAAATCTCTCCTCTTGCCTGCAGTCACTTACTGTGGTGTTTCGGAGTCACCCGTGTTTTGTACGCCCATGCATGCCACCCATGCAGAGACATGCCAGTGAGGGAACCAGAATCCACGACTTCAACTCATAGGAGTCTCCCTGAAGCCTTGGCTCTGGTCTCTGTTTAGACTGAAATTTAAAACGGTAAATGTGGGCCGGGCGCGGTGGCTCACACCTGTAATCCCAGCACTTTCGGAGGCCGAGGCGGGCAGACCACAAGGCCAGGAGATCGACACCATCCTGGCCAACATGATGAAACCCTGTCTCTACTAAAATATAAAAAATTAGCCCAGCGTGGTGGCCAGCGCCTGTAGTCCCAGCTATTCAGGAGGCTGAGGCAGGGAATCGCTTGAACCGGGGAGCTGAGATCGCGCCACTGCACTCCAGTCTGGAGACAGAGGAAGTCTCAAAAAACTAACAAACAAAAAACGCTAAATGTGGCACCTTTGCTCCACTAGACACTTGGGAAAGGGGCTGTGACATTTGCAGTGGAATTCATGTCATGGCAAGAATATTTTAAAACAGTGGTTTACAGTGTTTAAGAAAGCCGATTAGTCAGCTGGGATTTCTGCTGAAGGTCCTCAGGGTGTAAAGTGAAGAGCTGGCTGCAGGTCTGTGTTTTGGGTTTTGAAATACTTTGGTTACTTGAGCCACACTATCGCAGACTTCACTGCATTTTCAAACAACGCACATAATAAATGACTTCTCCAAGAGTCACTGAGAAGCTTACCTAGACCTCCCTCTCCTTGTTTTGCACGTAGTAATCTGTTGCTTACATTCGAAAGCCTTCTGGAGACTGTTTTCTCATCTAGCTCACTAGAGAGCAGGTTTTTCATGAAAATTGGGTTGTTAACGTGCTTGCAACTTTTATTCCTAAAATCTTGGCACCCGGAGTCAATTTACAAATGTATACATTTGACTAGGTTACCTTGGCTTGTACTGTTTATGATGGTGGGTTTTGGTTGAATTCTCAGGCCTGTGGCCAGGTGCAGTGACTCACACCTGTAATCCCAGCACTTTGGGAGGCAGAGGCAGGCAGATGGCTTGAGGCAGGAGTTCGAGACCAGCCTGGCAAACATGGCAATACCCTGTCTACTAATACTACAAAAATTAGCCAGGCATGGTGGCGGATGCCTATAATCCTAGCTACTCAGGAGGCTGAGACAGGAGAATCGCTTGAACACTGGAGGTAGAGGTTGCAGTGAGCCAAGATCACGCCACTACACTCCAGTCTGGGTAAAAGAGTGAGACTCTGTCTTAAAATAAATGAATAAATAATTCTCGGGCCTATACACAAATATTTGCATACCTGAAGTCTTTTTACTAAACTGAACTTTCATACCTGCAAAGTCTCCAGTTAGATCCTATAGTATTAGCTGGAGCAATTAAAACCAATGAAACTTTACATGGGACCGTGAAATAGAGGTATGTTAATGAGAGGATCTGAGTTGTCCTTTAGACAGCATTTCTGAAAGCAGTCCTCCCTGACAGCAGTACTGCTAGAAGTCTGAGGAAAAGGCTGATGAACTTACAGATTTTTTTGAGTTGAGTTAGCACAGGGTGCAGCTCTCTGCTTCTTTGAGACTCATGCGGTCTGTAACCAGACATAATTAAAAGATTAAAGAGACATTTAGAAACGTGAAGCTGTTCATTTTTTAATCAAGGAGATTGATTTTCCAATCCTGATGCAAAGGTGGAATTTTAAATAATTTATAGGGTAAAAATCAGTGGTTTGTCACAACTTGGCTAAAAGAATAAAAACTAAAGGAAAAAAACCCCTTTTTTAAAAATTTATTTTTCTTTTCCCCAAGTACCTTATAGAAAGGAACATAAAAAGGAGTGAGCCATGATTCGGCTGTTATACATGAGATGTTTTCCATCCTCCGTATCTCTTCTGGAAGAATGACGATTAGCTCCGTTCCCTCCCATCCTCCTTCCTTTTCTGCCTCTGGCTGGAGGCCTGGACATGTTCTCTTCACTACTCAGCAACATTTCTCTTTTATCCCACAGATACCAGTCAGGTCCCAATCAGGTTAAAACCAGAGTCTCCTGAACAGGGATCGTGACTACAGCACAGCGATGTTTCCATTAGCCAAGAGGGTGCATTCCACGGGCCCATGTTATCAGAACCTTCATAATCAGAGTCAGAAATAATACAGGACGGGGACAGGAGAGCTCTGGGATGCCAGATCAGGGCTCTTCTGGTAAAAGGAGTCTTCCAATGTTAAAGTAGGGTCCAGTAGATATTTGCGAGAAAATATAAAATATTTATTTTACATATGTATATGTATGTCTAGGTGTTCTGCTGCTAACGGGAACAAGTGATTAATAGATAGATCAATTGATTGACAATCAGAAGCCAGAAGAAAGCCTGCAAGGAGAGGATTGTCAGCTAAGGCTATTCTTCTAAGGGTAGTTTGGGTTTGGGTTGAGAAAGGATTGAAAACGTTTCTTGCACTCGCAGCTCAGGTTTCCAGTGATTTAGCCAAGTTGGCGGCTCGACCCTAAGTGAGAGAGTGCCTGGGTAAGGACAGCCAACTGTGCTTGGTCCCTTCCGAGCACACACCTATTATCACACCTCTCTCCTTTCTCAAATGAGTTTTCAAGACTAAAGCAGACTTACCTTCAGACAAAGCAACAGGCTGAATGACATTTTAGGACTTGGTCTCCCCTCACGCAAGATCTCTCTTTGGCTTTTGAAGTCTAGGGTGCCTTTGCCCAAGTGGAGGGAGGAATAGAGAAACCCTTTTATTCTACAAGTATTTTATGTGGTTATTGTTGAGTATGAGTTGTCATTAAAAGTGCATCAGTCAGCCAGGGGTGGTGGCTCACACCTGTAATCCCAGCACTCTGGGAGGCTGAGGTGGGTGGATCCCTTGAAGTCAGAAGTTCCACACCAGCCTGGCCAACACGGTGGAACCCCATCTCTACTAAAAAAAAAAAAAAAAAAAAAAAGACTGGGCACAGTGGCTCGCGCCTGTAATCCCGGCACTTTGGAGGCTGAGGTAGGCAGATAAGGTCAGGAGATCGAGACCATCCTGGCTAACACGGTGAAACCCCATCTCTACTAAAAATACAAAAAATTAACCAGGTGTGGTGGCACATACCTGTAGTCCCAGCAACCTGGGATGCACAGGTTGCAGTGAGCCAAGATCTCACCACTGCACTCCAGTCTGGGCGACAGAGAGACACACACACACACGCACACACACACACACAAATCACATTAGCAGGGTGTGGTGGTGGGTGCCTGTAATCCCAGCTACTCGGGAAGCTGAGGCAGGAGAATCACTTGAACCCAGGAGGCCGAGGTTGTGGTGAGCCAAGATTGTGCCACTGCACCCCAGCCTAGGAGACTCCATTTCAAAAAAAAAAGTGCATCAATTAATCAACTGAAGTAACTGGTAACTCATGGCAGGTCCTTCTTTACTGTTAGTCACCTGCCCTTGCTTGTGGGAGGGAGGGAGTGTGACGGAGAAGATGAGGGCTGAAGAGCACACACGGTGATGGAGATAAGGTTGGAGGGCATTACCACTCAGCAGAGGGAAGGGAAATAATACGAAAAGTGCTGGGCTAGAAGAGGCCCTCACATGGCATCTGTCTGCTGTTAATTTGGCTGGGATAATGAGAAGCTGATAATGAAGACATCTTTGCTACATCATGACCCATCAATTGAACAATTTATTTATAGGAGATTTTCTCACAAAGCACTTGCTGAATAGGCGTATCACTTAAACAGGGCCCAGAGCCTCTTCACCTATGAATTGGCTAAGATTCCTAGCTGCTCCTCCTGGCTACTGAGGTGGTAGTGAATAGATCAAATGGGGGGCCCAGAAATCAGCTCTCCAAATAGGAGGCTCTGGGGCTAGACATCATGATGATTTCTGTAGACGAATTACAAGCACAGGCTACGTTTCATGTTCATGGTTATATGCATGTATTTGTGTTCCAGTGCAAAGCGTAAGATGAAACTACCACATTCTGTCATTTCCGCAAGCTTGGTGACTTGCCTATAACCCTAAAGCAGGTGAGTTTCTCAACTGTGGCGCGACTGACTTTGGGGCTGGACAATTGGGAAGAGCTGTCCTGGGCATTATAGGATGTTAAGCGGCATCTCTGATCTCTACATATTTGATGCCAGTAGAATGTCTCCCCTATCCCCAGACTAGTGACAACCAAAACATGTCTCCAGATACTGCCAATAACCTCTGGGAGAGTGGGACGAAATTGCCTACGGTTGAAAATCACTGTCTTAAAGGAACCTATAATTTGTATTGAGTTGGTAGGCTGATTACAAATCAGGTTGAATCTGTACTTATTTATTAAGCTTTCACATAAATAAATAATGAGACCACATTAGGCATGTGTGTGCGGGTTTGAGCCATACTGGAATCATTCTCTTAATTGTTACCCACCCCGGTTGCACCAGTGTTACAACACAGCCTTTAATAGAACTGTCAGCACACAAAGTCTGTGTTACTGCCTTTATTTCAACTCTCTTCCTCTTTTTCTCCTTTTCTCTTTCCCACCTTCTTGGCCACCAACCTGACTTAAATATGGTACCACTTTGAAGATTGTTTTCCAGAAGACAATGCTGAATGCAAAGAAATGATTCACTAATGGTAGAGTTTCAGGCAGCAGGGCTCAGGCAGTCTGGAAGAGATTTCTCTATAGAGACATCTTCACTGTCCTTGAATCATAACAGGGAGAGGCCACCAAATCCTTCTGTTTTGTGGTTGACTCTGTCAGAGCAGATCCTGCTGTTGGAGCCCATTAACAGCTGGGAATAACAGTCAGAGTGTTTGTTGGTTATGCTGGGAAACAGGTCTGGCTCTGAAGAGAAGGATCTTGTCTTATAGGAAGTGGAAGCATTTTGCCCCAGGAAAGGAATAAAAGCAATCAATGGTTCTTACAGAGCTTTCTGCTCAAGTAATTTTGGTCAGGTTAAGTGTGTCAGTAAATTGAACAAAATGTTACCATCATGGATGATGAAATGCCGAGTCTAATTTTAATAAGGTTACCAGTAAATGTAGGAGTTCTCCGTCAACAATGAGGAGTCTGGGTGAGTGAGAGCCAAGGAAAAATTAGTAAGACAAACAAACCAACAATTACCTGTAGGGCAGCCATAAAGAACTATTTACCTGAAAACTTCAGGAGGACAGGCAGCAAAATATCTTATCTGCATTAGCATAGTGTTGCAAATACATGTTTAATCAGTAAGTGCACGTTAGAGGGGACCCGTGTCCTAAGGATACTAGTACCTCCACCAGCTAGAGGAGGGAATGGGCACTTAGGGCCACTGGTCCCTAGTTTGATCCCAACTTTGAGTTCTGTAAAACAATCAGTCCTTCCAGTAGCAAAAGTTGTCTATTCCTTACTATTCTCCTGGTTGAAAAGAGTGAGAGAGAAAGGATTTTGTTGGTTAAAAATTCTTATGCTGTTTATGCTGAAAAGGTTCTTCAATTGCCTTACTAAAAGTTACAAGTGCCTATTGAAAATAATAGAATGAAACAGGATGGGATACATCATAGGCACTAGCTTTCTCGAGCTGGGATGTTGTTATTAAGTCCCGAGTTTCCCTGGAATCTACAGGGCAGATGAGACCATGTAGCAAGAAAGCTGTGATCGATAACTGTTCCCCTCTCCCTTCTACGTCAGCTCCTATCTATCTTTGGAGGCTTGCTGTCTTTCCTGTCTGTACATATGCGTTGACTTTCTTGAACCATTTTGAGACATCTGGTAAAAACTGGATCTGGCATATAAATGTGTGCTGAGCTTCCAAGCTCTGTTATGACTTCTTCCCTCCCCACAAAAATGTTCTGCTTAGCCTAAGACTTGGGGCTGTCTGGTTTTTAGTTGACTTGCAAACATGGGATAACTCACACCTAGGTGATCTCGTTCTGTTGTGTGGCTTAAATGCCATCTGTTTCTGATGCCTCCCAAATTTATTTCTCCAGTCCAGACTTCTACCTGAACTCCTGCTTCTCACCCCTGGGATGTCTCCTAGGCGTCTCAGACCTAACACGTTCCAAACCTGAATTTCTGATTCCCATCCAGCAAACCTGTTCTTCCTGCAGTATTCCTTATCTTAGCAAATGGCAACTTCAAAAGGCTTGGTCTCATCATCCCCTTTCTCATTACCTCCATCCAATCCATCAGCGAAGCTGCTGGTTCCGCTTTCAAAGAACATCTATCCAGAATCTAGTCATCTCTTATGTCTCCACGTCTACACTGGCCCAAAGCACTCTTGTCTCTGAAATGTGACAGCATCCTAACTCCCTTTTCTACCTCCTTATCTGTGCCCCTGCAGTTGATTTTCTCAGCACAGTGGCCAAAGGCGTCCTTTTGAAATCACTGCTCTGCCCAGAATCGTCTAGTCTTCACACGTTAGTCAAGCCAGTATCTTACGGGCAACAAGGCCACGTGCAGTCCTCTCGATTGCATTTCCTTCCTTTCTCTCTCTCCCTCTTCCTCTCTCTCTTTTTCCTTCATGACACTCCAGGCCCACTATTCTCCCTGTTATTCCTTGAGCCCACCAAGAATGTTTCTGTATCTGGGTCTTTGCAGCTACTATTTTTTCTTGGACTGCTGCTTCTCCAAGCAGCAACCTGGCTCCTTTCCTCACTAACTTTGAGTTTGGGCTCAAATGTCAGTTTATTGGTGAGGGTAATCCTTGACCCAACTGTATGACGCGGTACTTATACCCTTCGTCCCCCACTGCAACTCTCTGCCCTCCCTCCACTCCACAACTCTCTACTGGCCTTTCCTATATTATTTTTCTCCATGGTATATATCACTTATACTCCTTTTTTTTTTTTTTTGAGACAGAGTCTCGCTCCTTCGCCCAGGCTGGAGTGCAGTGGCACAATCTCCACTGCAACCTCCACCTCCTGGGTTCAAGCGATTTTCATGTCTCAGCCTCCTGAGTAGCTGGGATTACAGGCATCCACCACCGTGCCCAGCTAACTTTTGTATTTTAGTAGAGGCAGAGTTTCACCATGTTGGCCAGCTGATCTCGAACTCCTGACCTCAAGTGATCCACCCACCTTGGCCTCCCAAAGTGCTGGGATTACAGGCTTGAGCCACCACGCACAGCCATATATACTCCTATATTTACTTGTTTACTTTGGCTCTCAATAAAGTGACGTAAGGTTTATGAAGGCAGCACTTTGCTTTGTTCCGTGCTGTATCCCCAGGGCTTTTATCAATGACTTCCACATTCTAGGTGCTTAGTACACTTTTGTGGAATGAGTGGCACCTTCAAATTTCATTTCAGTGTCAGGTTTTATAGAAAACCTTCCATGATCCTCTAAATCTGGGTTAAACCCCCCTCCCACAGCTGTCTGTGCTTCTCACACTGTGATAGTGGCAGGAGGCAGCAGACGCCTAGGCAGACGGGGCAGGTCCCCGGTGAAACCCCACCTCCAAGCAGAAGACAGTTTAAAGCCTGAAAGCCAAGCTACAGGTTAAATTCTTGGACCAGACTGAGAACTTGTCGTCCTGTTTGGAGCACTTTCCTCTGATTGATCCCCACCCTTCACCTATTTTACCTACACCTACCCTTTCCTAATAGGTTTTCTTTTCTTTTTTTCTTTTTTGAGACAGATTATCTGTCACCCAGGCTGGAGTGCAGTGGCGTGATCTTAGCTCTCTGTAACCTCTGCCTCCAGGTTCAAGCAATTCTCCTACCTCAGCCTCCCAAGCAGTTGTGACTAAAGGCATGTGCCATCATGCCTAACTAATTTTTGTGTTTTTAGTAGAGACAGGATCTCACCATGTTTACCAGGCTGGTCTCGAGCTCCTGACCACATGATCTGCCTGCCTCAGCCTCCCAAAGTGCTGGGATTACAGGCGTGAGCCACCGTGCCCGGCCTCCTAATTGGTTTTCTACACTGTCGTGCCCACCCTTGAGTGGTGTCCTCACTTTAATCTTCTTTGCATACTCACAAACCAATCAACATGCACACCCTACCTGTGCCTATAAAGACCCCAGACTCAGTCAGTAGAGGAGGAGACAGCCTGACTTCAGGGAAGAGACAACCTAACTTTGGGGAAGACCACCTGCCCTTCCCATCCCTGCTCCAGCTCCCCTCTCTGCTGTGGGCTGTTTTCATTGCTCAGCACAATTCTCCACCTTCATCATCCTTCAGCCATCATGTGACCTCACTCTTCTTGGATGCCGATTAAGAGCTCAGGATCCACCGAGTACAAGTACCCAGAAAGGTTGTCACACCAGCCCTTTGCCCTCACTGGCCAAGGGCAGCCACCCCATGCAACGAGGCAAGGGTCCAACTGAGCTGCTAGCACACTGCCATCACTACCATCCGTGGACAGCAACTTAAAGGACACTGTAACAGTCCCTCTGTGGCTTCCAGGTCCCGGGCACCCTCCCCCGGGCACTGCTGCATTCCCCGGAAGGTAACATGCCTGGTCTGGCAGCGGGTCCTGCACAGAGCTTGCTCCTGTGTCAGTGCCTGGAGCGGCCAGCTGGGTCCCACACTCACTTACTCACCTGCTCCCGCCTACAAGGGGCTGAGCAAGGTGGGCCAAGTAGAAGGGACACCCCTGCCACAAGTCTGGCAAAGGGGCTGAGAAAAATCCTGCATCAATTGCATGATGATTTCATGGGTAATTTGTGAAAACTCCATAAGGCTGGAGTAAGTTTGTCTTTTTCACTGATGAAGCTCCATTAGTTGCAAAGTCACTGGCATGTTGCTCATGCTCAAATATTTGTTAAATTGCTTATATGTTATATTCAATTCTGTATATATGCATAATATATATAATGAAACTGTGTTATAATTTGTAAATTTTCACGTGCACTGTAATAATCAAGCTCCTTTACAATGAACAGTTAATGAGAGGTCCAAATTCTTTTCTTTCTGTAAGGGTTTTTTCTTTGCATTCTAAAAATGAAGTTAAAATTCACTAAACATAAAATTAACCATATTAAATCCATTGGCATTTAGTACATTGACAGCGTGGTGCATTTGTCACCTCTGTCTAGTTTCAAAACACTCCAAAAGGAAACCCCAAACCTATTAGGTAGCTACTCCCCATTCTCACCCCAGCCCCTGGCAGCCACTGATCTGCCTTCAGTCTCTAGAGATTTGCCCGTTCTGGACATTTCACATAGATGAACTCATACAGTAGGTGACCTTTTTGTCAATGAGATTTTAATATATGTAACTTAGAAAGTATTATCACAAGATTTTGTTTTTAATCCTATCGCATGTGCAGTAATGGGATTGAGCCTGTATCGCTTTCTCTCAAGTGTGTATCACTTGAAAAGGCCAGATAAACTCAAGTGAAGAGGTTTCTTCCAAGTTATCACTGGTGTTTCACCAGAAGCCTTTTCTTGTGCGACGACCACTCCTGCAAGCCGTCGCCCTCCCTCAGCTCCCCACCAAGTGTCTTTCATCCCCTCACAGTTCACCGTCTCCTCTCCCACCTGTTTCTTGATGCTTGCCGGGATCAAAGTATTGGTGATAAAAGACGAAAGCTGAGGGGGGCTGATGAAAGTCCATATAGTCATGAAAGGTAGAGAAAATCTGTGTAAGAACTTGTTCCCCAAATCTCAGAATCTTTTTGAAGCATAAAGAAGCTAGTTTAAGGGAAAAAATAAAAAGAAGTTCTATTTTATGTAGTACACTGGATACATACAGAACTTGTTACCCTGGTGAAAAGATAAATAGCTTTAGGGTTTAGACAAATATGCAGACAATAAATCAATAACAGCCTGTTGAGAGGAAGCTACAGAGAGGAGTTAATATCCCCCCGGCAGTTACCAACCTTGCACACAAAACGCCCCTGCTTGGAGCAGGGCACCGGGCTGACCAGGCCCAGGGTGGGCCCCTGGGTGATGTTAACTGCAGTCTCCTCAATTGATCTGCTAGACTGTCTCCTCCTCAGCAGTCTAGGGAATTGCAATCAGCTTCAGCTTTTCAGAGGCTTAATTTTACAACTAGAAATGAATTTGCCCTTGGGTTGGGCATTAACGTTTTTAGCGATTTCAGAACTTGGAGGATGACAGAGGGAAAGCCATTGAAATGGATGTTATTTTTCTTTGTTATCAACAATAGATCCAAATTTTATCTTGGAGGAGGCAACAGTCAAGTTTTTGGGTTACTTTAGGTTTTAGTTCATTGCCAGGGAGCATATGAGAATTAGCTGGGTAGTTTTAAAACATGATATTTGGTTAAACGCCTTACGGCAGAAACTCTTTCATTTTATGCTCTGACCTCAGCTTATGTTTTTACATTTAGATTTTATAGTAATTTATAATTCGGGGAGAAGGGTGCACCCGATGCTAGCTTGAACCTGTGGTACTTGACTCAGTCTACTGTAATAGCTCAATGCTACTGTCTGAAACTGATTGAACCCAAAACCATTACATTGTTTAGTGGACTAATGCTAACACGTACAGCTTAAACTAACCTACAGCAAAGCTCCTCTGAAACAAATCAATGAACAATAAGCAAATATTGCTTCCTTTTGCCAGTGAAAGCAGATGGCTAGATGGGCAGCCCAAAGGTAGCTAACACTAATGTGCTCAGTCAGAAGCAGAGATCTTGAAAGCAGAGAATTAGAAAATCTCACAGGAAGTTTTACTCTTGAAATTCAGGGTGTACTGGGTTTGCTTGTTTGTTTCCTTGTTTTTAATTTGGTGAAATTTAGCGTAAAAGTGAAAATAACATCAAAGTTTCAGGGACCATGGAAAGATTAATCTGGAAACAAAAAATATTTGGCCGGTTAAAGTAATTATTTTTTAAATTTATTTATTTATGTATTTATTTTAGTTATTTATTTTTGAGACGGAGTTTCACTCTTGTTGCCCAATCTGGAGTGCAATGGTGTGATCTTGGCTCATGATAACCTCTGCCTCCCAAGTTCAAGAGATTCTCCTGCCTCAGCCTCCCCAGTAGCTGGGATTACAGGCGAGCGCCACCACGCCTGTCTAATTTTATAATTTTTAGTAGAGACGGGGTTTCTCCATGTTGGTCAGGCTGGTCTCGAACTCCTGACCTCAGATGATCCACCTGCCTTGGGCTCCCAAAATTCTGGGATTACAGGCATGAGCCACCGGGTCTGGCCTAAAATAATAATTTTATAACAAGTGCTACAACTTGCCTAGCAATGGCTGACACCCAGTCAGGTCTTTCCAACTGGAATAGCTGTTCGTCTTCCAGATTACGCGGTTTGGCATAATTCATCTAAGAAATAAACTTTCTTAGATGGGGAAAATGTAATCAAAAGAAACTGATGTCATAGAGTATCCTGCCCTTAGCCTGTATTAGTGAATGGGAAAGGTGCATTTACAAGTCAGAAGAAAACACGCTAAGGCCGAGACATGGGACCGTCACTTGTTTTTTACGTGTATGCCTTGTTTCAGGTAGGAAATAACTAATCAATTAACATGTATTTATTTAGAATCTACTTCCTGTTTAGCCCTGCCCTAGGTATTGCTAGGTCTGCAGGAGCTTTTCTGATTTAGGATCTTTACATCAGTCAGCATCAGCACAGCTTACATCTAATGAATACCTACTACCCGTCAGGCATTTTAAATTTATTTCACTGAATATTGGCAAACACTTGCAAAGGAGATCCGATTTTATACATAGGAAAACTCATGCTTAGAGAAATTAAGAAACATGGCCAAAGTATTTTATCAATGGTAGAGTCAAGATGAAAGTTCAGATGTGACAAGGCCCCATCGGTACACCACGCTCAGTGTCTGCATTTAAGTGTACATGTTTGTATGAAACATGGGTTGATGAACTCTGGGGCAATTACAGGGATTTCTGTGCCGTTTGTCTTACTACTCTTCCCTAACTTGGATACCGACCAAGATGATAGATCTTCAACACTGCATTTGCATCACATTGTTCAGTTAACAGAAATTCAAATTGGGTGGTCAGAAATTAAACAATGCTCATGGCTCAAACAGTTAACACAACCAACTTTCTCAAAATTGAAACCAAACATTATGCATTGCCAGTATCTATCAATCTTATTAGAATTTGCTGACTTTAAAAATGTATGTTAAATCTCGTGAGTTTCAGTTCTCAATTATCTTGAGAAAGTTTTAGTTCAAAGCAAAGTGAAATTTTCTTTTTTCATAAAACAATTTAGAGACATTCTCCATCCACTATTCCAACATAATCATATTATTAGTGCCTGTGGCAAGCTTTTTTTTTTTACTTGAGACAAAAGTTATGTTCTTGTTGCCCAGGCTGGAGTGCAGTGGTGCAATCTCGGCTCACTGCAACCTCCACCTTCCCGGTTCAAGAGATTCTCCTGCCTCAGCCTTCCGAGTAGCTGGGATTACAGGCATGTGCCACCACACCCAGCTACTTTTTTCTATTTTTTTTAGTAGAGATGGGATTTCACCATGTTGGCCAGGCTGGTCTTGAACTCCTGACCTCAGGTAATCCACCCACCTCGGCCTCCCAAAGTGCTGGGGTTACAGGCATGAGTCACCGCACCCAGCCTGTGGCAAGTATTTTTAGTCATTTTGAGAGTCATCTTTGGAGCATTAAAATGATTTTTAATGTGCACGTGTATTAATGGCAAGGGAAAAACCTTTGTTCCTCTAATACATTAAGTATTTCCCATTTGTTTTCATCTTGGCTAAAATTTAGTTGAGGAACCTAAATATTTTTAGAAGGATAAAATTCATATACTATACAATTCAGTCTCTTAAAGTGTACAATTCGGTGTTTTTTAGTATATTCATAAGCCTGTACGGCAATCACCATTATCTAATTTCAGAAAGTTTTCATCATCCCAAAAAGAAATTCCAAACCCAGTAATGATAACTCCATATTCCCTCTCCCCTGAACCCTTGGTAACCACAGTCTACTTACTATCTCTATAAATTTGCAGATTATGGACATTTCATTTAAGTGGAATCAAATAATATGTAACCTTTTGCCTGGCTTTTTTCATGTAAGATGATGTTTCCACGCTTCATCCATGATACAAGATGTGTTAGTAATTAACTCCTCTGTATGGCTGCATAATATTCCATTGTATGACTATACCATGTTCTGTTTATATAGTTATCAGTTGATGGACGTTTGGTTTACTTCTACTTTCTGGCTAGTATGAATAATACTGGTATGAACATTTGTGTATCAGTTTTTGTTCCTGAATGTGAAAAATATGTTTCCAGTCTCTTGGGTGTATATCTAGGAGCGAAATTGCTGTGTCATATGGTAACACTATGTTTAACTTTTTGAAGAACTGCCAAACTGTTTCCTACAGTGGCTGCACCATTTTACATTCCCACCAGTAAGGTACGAGCTTTTAATTTCTCCATCTCCTCTCTCGCATTTGTTATTGTCCCCTTTTATTGTGAGGCGGTGTCTCATCACAGTTTTGACTTGCATTTCCCTAATCACATACTACTGACCATCTTTATGTGTGCTTGTTGGCCATTGTATACCTTCAGGTACTATGACAAGTGCCCATTCAGGTCCTATGACAGTTTTAAAAATTACGTTGTTTACCTTTTTGTTGTTGAGTGTTAAGAGTTCTTTATATATTCTGGATGCTAGACCCTGACTAGTCACATATGTGATTTGCAAATGTGTTCTCCTATTCTGTAAATTGTCTTCTCACTTTCTTGGTAGTATTCTTTGAAGCGCAGAAGTTTCTGATTTATCTTTTCTTTTGCTTTTGTTCTGTGTGTTTTGTACCGTATCTGAGGAGCCGTTGCCTAATCCTAGGCCAAAAAGAGGCACATCTTTGTTTTCTTCTCCAAGTTTTACAATTTGCTTCTATGTTTAGATCTTCAATCCATTCTGAGTTAGTTTTTCTATATGGTGTGAGGTAGAGTTCCAAATTCATTTGTTTTTCTGTTGCTAACATTAAATATCTTGGTAGAAGAGCATAGTGATTAAAAGCTCAAGGTCTAGATCTTCACTGCTCAAGGTCTAGACCTCAAGGTCTAGATCCTTAACCCTAATGTGATGGTATTTGGAGACAAGGCCTTTGGGAGATAGTTAGGTTTACATGAGGTCATGAAGGTGGGACTTTCATGATGGGATTAAAACCCTCATGATGGAATTAAGACACCTAAGTGCTTACTCTCTATCTGTGCCACTGAAGACAGAGCAAGAAGGTGGCTGCCTGCAAGCCAGGAAGAGAGCCCTCCTCAATAACGGAATCTGCAGGCACCTTGATATTGGCTTTCCCAGCCTCCAAAACTGGGGGAAAATTTGTTTCTGTTGTCTAAGCCACCCAGTCTGTGGTCTTTTGTTACAGTGGTCCAGTCTGACTAATACAACATTATCATTCCTTTATGTGTATCTGTTTCTGTGTCCAAATTTCCCCTTTTTATAAGGACACAAGTCAGATTGGATTAGACTCACTCCAATGACCTCATTACAACCTGATTACCTCTGCAAAAACTCTTTCTCCAAGTAAGGACACATCCCGAGACTGACGGATAGGACGTAGGGCACCAATATATCTCTTTGGGGGGTACGGGGGCAATTCAACACGTAACAGCTAACAAAACAAGCCAAACGTGCGTAGCACCCTTGAGAGATACTGAGAGATAAACGAAGGCATTGAGATCGAAAGGGAGCAAGTGGAAGGTAGTAGGGACTAAAAAGAGAGAGACGGGAGGAATCGGTGAGTTAAGGGGGAAGGCGACATGTTATTTACTAAATAAAATGCTTTAACATGCTTAGGTGAAAGATGGGAGTTTTCCATCTATATAGAAAAAGGACTGTCGTTCACATGGCACGTTGTGGTACCAGAGCCAGCTTTATGGTTGTGTAACCCATGCAGTGACACAGGACCCTATACCCAGAAGGGCCTGGCCCTGGGCTTAATGCTGTGCAGTCTTGAGGGTCTTAATCATTTTGTCTTTGAACTTACGTTTTGTAAGTGAAGTCTGATGGGACAGTGGAACGTGTGAATAGAGAAGATATGAGCAATATGCGTGTCTTTAGCCATTCCTTACCATTCACATAAACTGCTTACCATACCCCCATGGGCACAGAATTACAGTGGACCCACGTGCATGGGAATTTGGCAAGACTCAGCCTGAGTACAAGGTAAGTGTGTTAAGTACAAGGTACAACTCAGGGAGCAGGGGCTCCAAAAGCCCCTAGGGACCATCTTTTCCCTTCAAACCAGGACCTGCTTCAAACACAGAAGGAAGGCAGTGGCGTTCAAAGAAGCACAGAAGACCACGAAATCCCATTCTAACCCTTTTTACTCATGTTTCTCCCCGTGTTAGCCAACCATATAGGCTGAAAATGACAACATGGAGGAAGGAAAAAGACAGGCCACCCATCATTCCCTTCTCTCTCCGACCTTCCTTACTTCTCCGTGGGATAAAGGCAGTGAGTGTGAGAGTCAAGAAGAGAAATTAAGACAGGTTCGATCGTTTGGGGCAGTGTTTCCACTGTCCTTGCAAGAATAAAACACTTATGCATGTACAAGCTGTAAAATACAAATTGTGTAATTTTGGTGATTTCACATACAAGTTAGATGCCACTTAAAATGGTCATTGCGGCCAGACACAGTGGCTCACACCTGTAATCCCAGCACTTTGGGAGGCTGAGGTGGGAGGATCACTTGAGCCCAGGAATTGAACACCAGCTTGGGCAACATGGTGAAACCCATCTCTACAAATAAGACAAAAAATCAGCCTGGTGTGGCGGGGAATGCCTGTAGTCTCAGCTACTCAGGAGGCTGAACTGAAAGGATCACTTGAGCTCAGTAGTTGGAGGCTACAGTGAGCTGTGACAGCACCACTGCACTCCAGCCTCGGTGACAGAGTGAGACCCTGTCTCAAAAACGAACAAACAAGTCATCGCCTCATATAAGATGAATGGCAAAATTCATGCTAGTCTTTTAAAACAAGTTTCCTTTACTTAGAATGACATCAAATTACACGTCAAAAATTATATATATATATATATATACATAAAAGACAAATCAAGCAAGACCACAGAAGAAAAGAAAACGCTTCATTACATTTTAGTATCTTTAATGACATGTTTCCCAGCTTTTTGAATAAAGGGCACCACATTTTGATTTTGCACTGGGCCTTATAATTCAGTGAGAATTACATTTTGATGCAGAAGTGAAAGCAACGCTTGACTCTAAAATTGATGCCTTGTTATGAAATCTGTGCATTTGCGACAAGCCAGTGAAGGCAATGCTCTGGAGAAGGACACATTCTTGTTACCCCTCTATTTCATGTGGGCAAATAACTGCCTTCAGAGAGAGTCAGTCCTACTGAGATGAAAAGTCCTTAATTTAGGTACCTTGTAAAAAATATGTAGCAGAAAACTTTCAGCACACCTAACAAGAGACTTTCAGGTAATTTAGACGTAACTCGCCTTCTAACACACACTTAGTATGCTTAAAAGGAAAAGACAAGGGTTAGTGCTTCCTGAGATTCGGCTTCAACTAATTAATACGTGGTTGCTAACTTCAGCTAGGGGAGTAGGCAGGGGGTAAAAGCTGTCACCTTACGGAAACGTTTGTCAAATGGAAAATTTTTTAAAAAGTCATTCCTTTTGAGCTTGGAGTCATTAACTCCTGTAGTAACCAACTGTGAGAGCACTGTTTGAGCTTGTCTTGAAAATTACTTTAAGAAAGGAAGGGACAAGGAGGCTGCTGACTTGGGTGCTGGTTTATTCACATATCTTCAGCAAGAGGCAGCATATGCGTGTTTCGAACCTGCTTGGAATTCAACTGGTGCTCTCTTCTTACAGAAGAGTTCCGTTGATGTGAGAATCTGCACCTGCTGCAGTGTGGCACCGGCTCCAAAGTTGTGACAACCTCTAAAGTAACTCATTCCTTTTATATTTTTGATCCATAAAAAGTAGTATTTAAATACTTGTTGTTACACCCGCAATCATTTGAGCAGGACAGCTCGAAGGAAACTTTCAGGCTAGGCTCACCATCTAGTACTTCATTCAGAAGGCGGCAGCAGCTCACCGAAGCACTGTCGGTTCTGGGGGTTCGTATTCATGCTGATGAACACAGGAAGGGAGAGGGAATTCCAACGATCAAAGTATTGGAGGTGGGTGTTAGTTTGCTAAGGCTGCCTTAACAAAGTGCTACAAACTGGGTGGCTAAAAAACAGAAAGGTATTGTCCCACACTTCTGGGGGCTAGATATCCAAAATCAAGGCATGAGCAGGGCTAGTACCTTCTTTTTTTTTGAGACAGAATCTCGCTCTGTTACTGAAGCTGGAGTGCAGAGGCACAATCTCAGCTCACTGCAACCTCCACCTCCTGGGTTCCAGTGATTCTGCTGCCTCAGCCTCTCAAATGGTTGGAATTACAGGCACCCACAACCACCACATTTGGCTAATTTTTGTATTTTTAGTAGAGATGGGATTTCACCATTTGGCCAAGCGGGTCTCAAACTCCTGACCTCAAGTGATCCACCCACCTTGGCCTTTCAAAGGACTGGTTCCTTCTGAGGGCGGAGACGGGAGGATTTGCTCAGGCCTCTCTCCTTGGCTGTAGCTGCCCATCTTCTCCTTGGGTCTCTTCACATTGCCTTTCTTCTGGGTGTGTCTCTGTGTCCAGATTTCTCCCTTTGTAAGGATGATAGACTGCATTAGGGTCCACCCTAATGACCTAATGACCTTATTTTAACTTGATTACCTCTGTAGGGACCGTATCTCCAAATAAGGTCACATTCTAAGATACTGAGCATTAGGACTTCAACGTGTGAATTTGGTTGGGGAAGGGGTATGTGGAATTCATCCTTTAATGGCAGGCGGGGGTGGCATTTAGGGGAAATCCATGTAAAAACCACACAGTTACCTGTGGTGACTGGCGGTGGCCTTGCTGATATACTCAGTACAATAACAAATATTTCCAGTGTCTCAAAAACAAGCCTTCTAGAAATAGATTAGGTTCTGGCAATAGTCGAAGGGTATGGAGGCAGAGGACTCTATGAGTAAGACTGGGCATTCACAGAGTGGTGAACCTTTTAATCGCCCACAAATAATAAATGAGTGAGTGAAGCTGGGAGATGATCTTTAAGAAATGATTTCTCTGTTAGTAGAAAATCAGAAAACTCTCCTCAGTGACTCTTGTTGGTTTCACCGTCTTTTCATATAATTTATCACTTGCTTAAGTCTCGCTTTTCCTTCCTAATGCACATATGCTCTTGGCCTTGCTTTGATTCTCTTGGCTGTCTGGTCACTGGGTTTTACATCCACGTAACTGATCTCTCTAACTTTATCCCGTGTAGTGTATGCAGTGGTATCTATCGCTTTCTTGATACTTCTGGCTACTTCCACTCATTTGTAGTCCAATTGTGGATTCATTGGACATTAATGGCTTAATGGAGAAGTTCACTCTGTTAAGCAGACAGCTCCAGATCATCTACAACCTTCCTCCAAAATAGTTTTCCAGCCTCATTTACCGTCATTCCTTACCAAAAAAACCCCTCCAATCAGGGCAAATAAGTGACTGTTTTCCAAGTTTCCATTTTCCATGTTGTCTTGTCTCCCTGGAATAATGCTGTTGATCTCCATCTCTTCTTCACCCTCCCCTCCCCATCTCCCGCCCAATGCATAAACACAGAACTGGAGTTTCCAAGTTCCAGATCAAAAAACACTGCCCCTGATCTTCCAAAAAGAAACAATCCCACTGGTTTCTTCGGACAGCATTACCATCTCATCTGACCGTATTTTCCACTGTATTCTTACTTATCTGCATGGTAAAACTGCAGCCCTCTTCTCCCCAGAGCCTAACTCATTGCCTGAAATAGAGGGCAGTGCTCAATTCAGGGTCTAATGAAGGGGTAAATGAATGAATGGAAGTGAATAATTATAGGAAATATCCAAAACATCAGATAATCCAAAAATAATCTATATGTGACTTTGGAATGTATTTTATACACACTTTCAAAGAACATCAAACACAAAACTTCAAACAAAGTAATGAAGTCAGCCTGTGCAGATCCCAGTTGGGTGGGGTGTCCTGGAAAAAGGGTGGGAATCCTAACAGGAAGGGAGGAACCTCTCATCAGCCAACTACACTTCCCCAGCCTCGTGGCTTATCTAGAAATCAGAGTGAATCCAAATGGCTTAGAGCTCAAGGCTACAGGACTGGATAATTCATAAATGACTGTAAGGCCTTCAGAAATATAAGTGCTACATAAATGCTAAATTATAATTAACACAAAGGTAATCACTCTCCATTGTCTTCTTTAGAGATGTAAATGGCATACTCTTTTAAATCTAAAGTGGGTTCAAGAAACAGCAATAAGTTTAACACAGAAATGCACCAGACGATCACGCAAACCCATTCAGTGTGCTAAGTGCAATTATCGTGCTGACCATCAACCCCGAAAACAAATTACAGTAGCTAATGACAGGGAACAGCAATCAGAATGTTTTTAGAAAATTACTTGGAAACAACTTTGTCAACAAAGACCACTCAAATATAGCTGTAAACAGCTTAAGTAACAGAATAACACATTGACCTATTCCCCAAGAGACACGAAGAAGATGTCAAACACATTCTGGGGCCCAAAGCACTGGTTTCTAAGTGACTATGTGCACTGTTTTTAACCTCAGTCTTTCTGGGTCATTCTAAATGTGGGAGAGACTCCAGCGCCCTTGAACATTTCTGCTGTTTAGTAAGTCTTATCCTGGTTCACTCCGGTACTTGGGATAAGTCTCCCTTTCTCCTCTCCTTTGCATTTTTTGTTATCTTTGGCATTCGGTTTTGAAAAACACGCGCCTCACTTGGAGCAAATCCATTAAAGCAAACAACCTGAAAACTTTCCAAACAGCCGGGACTGTTGTGATACGCTGGCATCTCTCAGGGCTTGCAGCGTTCGGAGATCCAGGCGCAAGAGTTGCTCGTTAGCTATAATAGCAACTGACATTTACATATCTCCATTTTAATTCCCCGGGGACTGGTAGAGCTCAAGCTTGCGATAAGCGCGTGGGGGGACCGGGTGAAGAGGGAAAACCAGCGTGGGTGGAGGAGGGTCTGCAAAACGAGGCCAAAGGACAAGCTGCAAGCTTTGGGATTGAAGTCTTGTTCTCAGAGTGCTTCATTAGCAACAGAGCAAAAGCAGGAATATGTGAGGAGACAGCTTCTGTAAATTGCCGCTTTTTCCAGAAACTCTCTAGTAGGACTCTTGTGTTGCCTGTAATGGAGGAGTGAGCAATCCCTTAGAGTTGTGCGTGATTTTTTTGTTTGTTTGCTTGTGTGTGTGTTTTAAGGCAAAGCAAGTACCAAAAATACATTTTGAAAAGAAACCAGATTAAATGAAATTCTTTCTAAAATGTGTATTCCACATGTTTCTCTGACTAGACAGTGACCCAAGTAGGTTGAGTCTTGCCATTGAGGACTCTGATGTCATCATTAGAGCCAACTGCCATAGAAAATGCTGGAATATAATTATGCTTGGCTTCCAGTATTAGGTCATATTCAAAATTTTTTGGTCCACTTTGGGGTGATTTTCCCCACCTCTGGACTTCACTGTTAAGCTGGCAAATGTCACTTTTTTTTTTTTTTTTTGAGACAGAGTCTCGCTCTGTCGCCAGGCTGGAGTGCAGTGGTGCAAGTGGCTCCTTGCAACCTCCATCTCCCGGGTTCAAGCGATTCTCCTGCCTCAGCCTCCAGAGTAGCCGGGACTAGGCACGCGCCACCACGCCCAGCTAATTTTTGTATTTTTAGAGAAGAGGTTTCACCATGTTGGCCAGGGTGGTCTTGATATCCTGACTTCGTGATCTGCCTGCCTCGGCCTCCCAAAGTGCTGGGATCACAGGTGTGAGCCACCACGCCTAGCCGAAAATGTCACTTTCTGCAACCCCATCCAGTTTTCAATTTCCTGCTTCTCACATGCTGTGGACAGCCTAGAATTGTGGTAAGAATGAACCTAACTGGCTCTTAGTGAGAGGCTGTGAGGAACGTGTGTAGGCTTTCACATTCTTTTGCTTGCTAGAATCCTTCCACTTTTTACTTTTACGAGTTTCTTGACCACATTCCGGAGAGAGATGCTGACCAATAAGCAGGGTACCACTGAAATTAATAAAAGGTGAATTTTATGGTACAAAAAATAGAAAGAATGAATAAGAGCTAGTATCTGCTGGCACAATAGGTGACTATAGTCAAAAATAATTTAATGTATATTTTAAAATCGTTAAAAGAGTACAGTTGGGTTGTTTGTAACATGAAGGATAAATGCTTGCGGTGATGGCTACCCCATTTACCCTGATGTGATTATTATGAATTGCATACCTGTATCAAAATATCCCATGTAATCCATAAATATATACACCTACTGTGTACCCACAAAAATTAAAAGTTAAAAAAATAGAAGATGAATTTATCGAATAGAATTTAGACATCTCATGGTGATTTATATGAAATGCTAGGCTTACACATTAACTGTTTATGTCAATTTTTTGACTTAAAATTTTATATTTTTCAGGATGATCCCAAATGCTAAAATTATACTTATTTTAAAAATTAGGCTGGGTGTGGTAGATCACACCTGTAATCCCAGCTCTTTGGGAGGCCAAGGCGGGCAGATCACTTGAGGCCAGGAGTTTGAGACCAGCCTGGGTAACATGGCGAAACCACGTCTTTCCTAAAAATAAAAAAATAAAAAAAAAACAAAGAAAAATTAGGTGTGGCCTGGCCCGTAATCCCAGCTACTGAGGAGGCTGAGATATGAGAATCATTTGAACCCAGACAGAGGTTGCAGTAAGCCAAGATTGCACCAGCGCACTCCAGCCTGGAAGACAGAGTGAGACTCCATCTCACAATAATAATAATAATAATTAACTTAATTTCTACATTTACACTTAATAGAATGAATATAATTTTATTATGAAGAAATTGCTATACAGAGAAAAACAAACGACAAAAAACCGTAGTCCTTATTACTCTGACACTACCAACCCTTTGCACTTTGATATACCTCTTCCTATATGCTTCCTAAACATGCATTTGCAAACATAGTTTGCTACCATCATCTATATAAGTTTGCATCCTGTTTGTGAAATGTACTGTATCAAAGTTATTCTCCTTATTGCTTTATGTCTTTTTGACTATCCTTCTAATGACTATAGAATACCCCCCTGAGTAGCTATATAATCATTTACTTAACCATTTTCTCATTCTTGGACTTTTTCAAAAATTTGAAAATTTGTTTTCAAATTTTTACTGTTATAATAACTCTGCAAAGAATATCTTCCTGAACATAGCTTTTATTTGCTTGATTGTCTGGAATTATTTCCTTATGAGTTCCCCAGGAGGATTTACATAGAAAAAGACTATAGTAAGTTAGAACCAAGTCTTAAAAAAGGAAAATTCTGGATGGGTATGGATACACTTGTGGTTGCTAGGTGTGTTTCTTGTTTCATGTGAAGGAAACAAAGTGGTTATTTTAAACACACACACACACACACACACACACACACACAAATACTGCTCTGAAACTACAAGCAGGAGAACGAAGATGACTGGGGAAGGTATGGGAGACTATCTTGTTAGAAAAATATCTGGCTTCTCTGAACCCTATGGAACAAAGAAGTCGCAACAAAAATAACTAAATTATTTCATACAACAAATTAGCACAACATTTTAATCTTGTCCAGAGGGCGAGGAAGTCAAGGAGCCTTGGAATGGAGAGAGAGGTAGGTAGGAAGGGGATTCTCTGAGTTCAAAGAAAGAGGAGGCTTGTCACCCTGCCAAAGAGAGGGAAACCAGGAGAAGTGGCTGGAGGGTTACAGATAGGCAGGCACTTTTGCATGGCGATGTCTTCATTTGTTTTCAAGTTGCTGCCTAGTCTATACTGTGATGTGACCACTCTGGTCCCAAGATTTTGGGGAAAGGTAACTACTCACAAGAGCTTGTGTTAGTGCATCCTGGGGAATAAAGCCTAGAGACTGGTCCTTGGAAACGGGAGATGGAGAACAGAGCAGCTTCAGGGAGCAAGAGGCAGGGTTTACTGGACACAGAAGTTAGGGTGAGAGACAGCAGGAGGTTCCTGAGAATTCTTACAGATACTGGGGAAATGCTAAACCTACCCCATTACAGTATGTGGTAGGGGAGCTCAGATTTATATGGATATTGAATGAAATAGGAACTCAAAGGGTCAGTTCACCTGGATTCCCAGAGAGAAGACTCCAGAGTTAAAATTACGTAATTAGCTAAGGCCTAGATGTTCTGAACCTACAAATTAGACTCTTGGATAGAAAGTAAAATGTTAATCAGCTATCCCATAAACCCTAGAACTGATATTTCAAAGCAAAGTCAGTATGTTGTTTTTCTGGTGTAGGCCTGAATTTGAATTCTGTGTGACCAAAGTAGTTACTTTTTTTTTTTCTTTTTTTTTTTTTGAGACAGACTCTTGCTCTATTGCCCAGGCTGGAGTGCAGTGGCGCGATCTCGGCTTACTACGACCTCCGCCTCCCAGGTCCAAGCATTTCTCCTGCCTCAGCCTCCTGAGTAGCTGGGACTACAGGTGCGTGCCACCATGCCAGGCTAATTTTTGTAATTTTAGTAGAGATGGGGTTTCACCACATTGGCCAAGACGGTCTCAATCTCTTGACCTCATGATTTGCCTGCGTCGGCCTCCCAAAGTGCTGGGATTACAGGCGCGAGCCATCATGTTCGGCTTGTAATTACTTTTTGAAAATCTATATTTTTGTTTTTATAAAAGGCATGCAGACCTTGATTTCCTGAGTCATCTGCTGTAACTAGGGGACAGAGTTAGCTGTCATGCCCATGGAAAGCCTGCTCCTCTTCTCGAGCAAGCTTGGCGAGTAGATGCCAAGTAAAATCAGAAGTGTCCTCTACTCTCAGAGTCAACAGCCCAAGTTGAGGATTTGATGTGCAAAACGACTACTGTGAGTCCTCAATGATTTGTCTTTGCAAGCCAACAGAATGTTCTGTCCCAAAGGGAGCATCAGGAACAGTCCCCTGCCATTAGTCAAGATCATAAACAGCAACTGAGAGCAACTCCTAAAGCAGTTGGCTTGCATTCCACAGATGAGAAGGACTGGGCTAGGGAGGTGTGGTTTACGGTTCTGCTACTAGGCTTCTCAAGGACGTGTACTGTTTTACAGCGGTCAGAAGGGCTTCGCAATGTGCTAAGTGTGAAATGTATATGTCAATCATTGTTAATATATGGCAGATACAGGAGGACGCCCACATCGTGGTCCCAATGGCAGAGACTGGGGAAAGGGAAAGAGAATATTTATGTAGCTTAGAATACAAACTGCGAAGGGTTTGTATTGTAAACAAAGGAAAAGAGAATATTTATGTGGCTTAGACCCACCATGGCACATGAGAGGGTAATAGTCACTTGAACAAAATTGAGGCTCTGCTAGAAAAAAGAATTGGGAGATCTGGGATTCCAGACTGTTCGGATAAGGTATATATCTATAAAATAATTATACTCGTGGCCAGGCGTGGTGGCTCATATCTGTAATCACAGCACTTCGGAAGCCTGAGGCAGGCGGATCACAAGGTCAAGAGGTCAAGACCATCACGGCCAACATGGTGAAAACCTGTCTCTACTAAAAATACAAAAATTAGCTGGGCGTGGTGGCGCATGCCTGTAATCCCACCTACTCAGGAGACTGAGGCAGGGGAATCGCTTGAACCCGGGAGGCAGAGGTTGCAGTGAGCCGAGATTGCACCACTGCGCTACAGCCTGGCAACAGAGTGAGATTCCGTCTCGAAAAAAATAAAAATAAAAAAAATAACTTACACTCACAAAGTATCTAGCATGTGGCAGACACTGTACTAGGTACTTAAATATTATTTTAAAATATACAATTACATATAAGTACGTATTGTAATTCTAAAAATTCAACTCATTCAAGTTCCCACGCTAAGTAAATTACAATTTGAACTCAATTCTCTCTGAATCCAAAGCTCATGCTTTTTCTATTACATTAATTTTCAACCTTTCTGGGTCATTGGCCCCTTTGAGAGTTTGATAGAAGCCATGGGAAGAAAATGCATGTTACCATAAAAATGCAGATGTGCGCATAGATGTAAAACTTGCATAGGATTTCAGGGTGTCCACAGACCTCCCGGGGCCTCAGTTTATTAATCTTATATTGCACATACCACGATGCCAAGGAAGGCTGACCACATTATCCAAGTGTTCTCACAGGTCTTATGGCCAGATCCGTGTGGAGATGTGTTTTCTTTAATGCAACCATTAAGTTCGCAAGTCTACCAAACTTACTTCTTGAAAGAAAGTCTTTTTCGCTTGATTAAAAAGAACCCTGTTTTCATTCCTTGCATTCAATAGAAGACTTTTTAGGCAGGCTTATGCTGTCCACAGAGTAACTCTGCCATGATTTTCCTCAAAGGGAATATCATATGTTTGCATTGGGGTTCACTAGAGTCTTAATCTTGTCCAGACAGACACACCTCCCAATTTAGGATCTTCCTTTCTGCCTCCCATCAGCTCTCCCTTGATTCCTTTATTTTACAAGCTCCTCTGCAACCACCCTCTGCCTCTCTTTGTTTCTAAAAGACAAAATGTGTCTAAAATCTAGGTAAGTGGGGCTCTTTTGTAAAGCATTTGATTTAAAATGCAATTTTCTTATATGAAACCAAAATACATTAAAAATTGTGTTACGCCGTGCTCAGGGGCTCATGCCTGTAATCCCAGCATTTTGGGAGGCCGAGGTGGGCAGATCGCCTAAGGTCAGGAGTTCAAGACCAGCCCGGCCAACATGGTCAAACTTCTGTAATCCCAGCTACTGGGGAGGCTGAAGCAGGGAAAATTGCTTGAACCCAGGAGGCAGAGGTTGCTGTGAACCAAGATCATGCCACTGCACTCCAGCCTGGGGAACAGAGCGAGACTCTGTCTCAAAAGAAAAAAAAATTGTGTTACAATTAAAATGCAGCACAGAACTTAGAAATAATATATAGTTTTCTTCTAGATGCCAATGATGCCAAAATGTATTTTAAAATTTTCTATTTGAAAGCTTACAATATAAGAATCTAGGTAAATGATTTATAATTGTTGGTAGGCATACCATTGTTAAACAAACAAAAAAAAATTGGCCATTATAGAATGCTCAAGAAATTACAAACATACACAAATTAGAAAACAAAAATAATCTTAATCCCACCATCCTGAGATAATCCTTGTAACTTTTGTGAATAGGATATTCACTGATCTTTTCGCTGTGCGTGCACGCACATACAATTGAAATGATTTTAACACGGTGGGCACTTGCATACATTCTCAAAACAAACCCTGTTTTCATATTTATTGACTTTTTCTTTAAGCTCCAGATAAAACTATAATAATACTAAAAATACTAAATACTACTACTAATAATAACTATAGTATTAGATTAGATACTTTAAGATGCCCGTAAAAATAGTGGTATTAGAACTGGATAGTAAGGCTTTTCTTTAATTTAAACAATGTAAAAGTGGTAACTCCTCAATACTGTTTCGGCAATGTTTTTCTTTATTTAAATCATAAGACCACAGACCCTGGGGGCTTGAAAGAAAAAATAATTTTTATGAGAGTCGGGTCACAATGAAAACAAACAAAGAATTCAGGAATAATCTGTCGAGTTTCATATTGTCATGCTTACAACTTCACAGCAAACCTTTGGGATTAAATGGTGACATTTCGAGGCCGAGGATCCAGAACTCCAAAGCCTCCTCCTGTTTTATTTCACTAATGTTTGAAGAATGTTGGTGGTCTCATAAGAGAACCTGAAGACAGGGAGGAAGCAGTCAACATGAGGGAATAATCCGGGGAAAGTAAACATGATTTCCTTTCTTCTACCAGAAAGTCTAGCTGCTCAGCCAACATTAGGTTTTCTTTGTGCAAGACATTGCCTGCGGTGCAAAAAGAAAATATTAAAACTCTTCATTAAAAAATTGATGAAGTATCTTCTATATATGTATAGTTCTATATGCTTTTTTTTTTTTTTTGAGACAGAGTCTTGCTCTGTCACCCAGGCTGGAGTGCAGTGGCGCAATCTTGGTTCACTGCAACCTCTGCCTCCCAGGTTCAAGCAATTCTCCTGCCTCAGCGTCCCAAGTAGCTGGAATTATAGGCACCCGCCACCATGCCTGGCTAATTTTTGTATTTTTAGTAGAGACAGGGTTTCTCCATCTTGGCCAGATGGTCTCAAACTCTTGACCTCATGATCCACTCACCTCGACCTCCGAAAGTGCTGGGATTACAGGTGTGAGCCCCCACGCCCAGCCTAGTTCTATATATTTTACAATATATGTTAATTAATATAGTAGGGCATATATATATATATATATTTTTTTTTTTTTTTTTTTTTTGAGACGGAGTCACGCACTTATTGCCTAGGCTGGAGGCAGCGATGCAGTCTTGCCTCACTGTAACCTTCACCTCCAGGTTCAAGCAATTCTCTTGCCTCAGCCTCCCAAATAGCTGGGATTACAGACATGAGCCATGATGCCCAGCTAATTTTTCTATTTTTAATAGAGATGGGGTTTCATCATGTTGTCCAGGCTGATCTCAAAGTTCTGACCTCAGGTGATCCTCCCGCCTTGGCCTCCTAAAGAGCTGATACTCATTTTATTTTATTTTATTTTCTCTTGAGACGGAGTCTTGCTCTGTCACCCAAGCTGGAGTGCAGTGGCGCTATCTCGGCTCACTGCAACCTCCACCTCCCAGGTTCAAGTGATTCTCCTGCCTCAGCCTCCTGAGTAGCTGGGACTACTAAGGTGTGTGCCACCACACCCAGCTAATTTTTGTATTTTTTGTATTTTTAGTAGAGACGGGGTTTAACCATGTTGGTCAGGATGGTCTCGATCTCTTGACCTCGTGATCCACCCACCTCAGCCTCCCAAAGTGCTGGGATTACAGGTGTGAGCCACCATGCCCGGCCTGATACATAGTTTATAAACTAATATGTATATGTATATGGGGAGTTAGCTGAACTCATATTCATGTATATTTGGGGATGTGTGTGCTCAAAACACTTTTCAGGAGAGGAGTGCATCATTAAAACAGATTACAGCTTATCTTCCCTCAAAATCACTCCTTCACTGG
This sequence comes from Aotus nancymaae, assembly GCF_030222135.1. Lineage (NCBI taxonomy): Eukaryota > Metazoa > Chordata > Mammalia > Primates > Aotidae > Aotus > Aotus nancymaae. The sequence goes on from NW_026988465.1 coordinate 18,259,857, forward strand.
AGTCTTGCAAGGGATTAGTGGCAGAGAATCACACCCTCACTGGAAAATGCAGTATCTAAAATTGCTTTTTACATGTGTCTTTTTGACAGCTGACCTAATTATTGAATGGAGTCTGGTGGAGGAAGAGGGCCTGTGGCCCCACCCCATTCTCCAGGCTAAGTGAGAACAGATTCCTTCATTCATTCAGCATTTACCAAGGCCATTCTACATGCACACCCTTGAGTACTGTGAGGGAAACAGATGATTAAGACATGGTTCCTATGATAATCAATGATTGAAGGAAAAGTGAAACTCTCTACTGGAAATGGAGGCTGGGTGCTGGGGACGTGCTGAGGAGGGAGCGCTTAGTTCACACTGGAACTGCCAGGGAGGTTTCCAAATGGGAGATTTCCATGGGCAATCCTGAGAGCTGGCAGTCCTGGATGAAAAACCAGATAGAGCTATGGAGGTGTGGGAAGTATTTAGTCTGTTAGAAAAAGCAAATTGTTCAAAAAAGTGGGATCCCAGGCTATTTAGAGTGATAGAAAAAGCCATAGATGGGACTGGAAAGATTATGGAGGTTCTTGAACATCATGCTAAAGAGTCCAAATAATAGCTCCATAAGATGGTTAGCATCATCCTCGTTAAAAAAAAATTTGTTTTTTTTGGCTGGGCACCATGTCTCACACCTGTAATCCCAGCACTTTGAGGGGCTGAGGCAGGTGGATCAAAAGGTCAGGAGTTTGAGACCAGCCTGGTAAACATAGTGAAACCCATCTCTACTAAAAATACAAAAAAATTAGCTAGGTGTGGTTGTGGGCACCTGTAATCCCAGCTACTCAGGAGGCTGAGGCAGGAGAATCACTTGAACCCGGGAGGCGGAGGTTACAGTGAGCCGAGATCGCGCCATTGTACTCCAGCCCAGGCAACAGGGCGAGACTCTATCTCAAAAAAAAAAAAAAAAAAAATTTGAGACAAGGTTGCACTCTGTTGCTTAGGTGGGAGTGCAGTGGTGCAATCAAGGCTCCTGTAGCCTCAAACTCTCAAACTCCTGGGCTCAAGGCACCCTCCCGACTCCCGAGTAGCTGGGACTAGAGGTGAATGCCACAATGCCTGCCTAGCTTCCCCATTTTTATACATGAAAAAACTGAAGCTCAGAGAAGCTCAAAGTCACAATGCAGGTATACCACAGAGCTGGCCTTGAATCCAACTTTCTTTCCACTTTATAACAGCAGCTTAAAACAAACATGCAATATAAAAGGCTTTTGTGCATTATTGGTTAATTGTCATGTGCATTTAGAAGAGGTAAGCTGAGCCTGGGAGCCATGGCTCACGCCTGCAATCCCAGCACTATGGGAGGCGGTGGTGGGCAGATCACGAGGTCAGGAGACTGAGGCCATCCTGGCCAACATGGTGAAACCCCATCTCTACTAAAAATTCAAAAAATTAAGTGGGTGTGGTGGTGCATGCCTATAATCCCAGCTACTCCGGAGGCTGAGGTGGGAGGTTGCAGTCAGCTGAGATCTTGGCATTGCACTCCAGCCTGGCGACAGAACAAGACTCCGTCTAAAAAAAAAGAAGTAAACTGAACCAACTAGTAAGACTTTAAGACTTAATAGCTGTATCAGTCCTTTTAAATTAATATGTTTGAAAACATGCTATAGTGTTCACAATTGCAGCTGTTAAAGACTTAATGACAGACACTGAAACTGTGTGGCCTTCACGTCCCTGGTGTCTGAAGCAGTGCCTGAGCATAGCAGGTGCTCCATAAATGCAAAGGAAATAAAACCGATTCCATTTTTATTTTAAAGTCTATTAAATTTGAATTCAATCAAGAAAGTTGATTAGAAATTGATTGGAAGATGCATACACACAAATACATTTGAAACGAATTTATGTCTCTTAATTATAGATTTGAGATGTTATTTATGAAAACGAGGGTCTTTGAATTTCCACTTGATAGCTACCTAATTGTAGTATTGAGAGAGTCCATTGGTGGAAAGTACCCTGGATTAGCAGCTAGATTTAGGTTTTAGATTTGAATCTTTTTTTTTTTTTTTTTTTGAGACAGCGTCTCGCTCTGTTTTCCAGGTTGGAAAGCAGTTGTGCGATCTCCACTCACTGCAGCCTCTGCCTCCTGAGTTCAAACGATTCTCCTCCCTCAGTTTCACAAGTAGCTGCGATTACAAGAGTGTGCCACCACACACGGCTAATTTTTGTATTTTTAGTAGAGACGAGGTTTCACTAAGTTGGCCAGGCTGGTCTCAAACTCCTGACCTCAAGTGATCTGCCTAACTTGGCCCCCGAAAGTGAGCCACCACACCCAGCCAGATTCAGGTTTGAATCTTGACTCTACACTTTTTTAAACCTTAGATAAATCTTTATTTAACCTTGGATAACTTCTCTGAGTTTCCATTTCCTTATCTGTAACATGGGAATAGTAATACTCCTTTGCAGGATCATTACAAGTATTAGAGATAAACTCCACAGAAAGTCCGTACATATAAATATATGTAAAGATACATGGATAAGCTACATTCAAAGTCACATAGTAGGTACACAAAAAATTGTGGCCATCATCGTTATTTTCTCTTTGAATTTTTTAAAACCCTGTTACGCTCCTGACAGTCATTTTGTTGGCTGGACTTTCTAGCTCATGAAACCTGTGCCTGTCTTTTACAGTCATATAATTTTCTCAAGGTTTGAACATTAAAATTAAATACAGAATAATCCTGCAGATATGGATAACTTCAGCTCAGCTGTTTCCTATCTGTGAAAATATCACTATTTAATAACTGATGTCAGAATAGGTTTCAGGCAACCTACAGAATGGTAATGAAGCTGGGTTTAAACAAATGTGTCTGTTTATATTTAATTCCCTCCACTTTCTGATAGAATGAACAGTTTTATTAGAAAATAATCAGCGTGTGGATCTCTTTTCTACACATTCTTTCCACCTTAACTACCTAGACCCTCTTACTCTGAATGATTCGCATTGACTTGGGTTCTTAACAGATAACAATGAATATTAAACACAGTGGGTACCGCATTCTTCATTCTGTGGGGAAATTGATTTGATGGAACAATAGATTTCAAGTTCCAATCTGGGGCGGAGTAAAGAATTTACAGAAAAAAAATAGATAACTCGGCAAAGTAAACAATATCTTTCGAGGACTTACCATTGCCACTCCAGAAAGGGCTGGCAGAGTCATTCTTTTGCTATGTATCTGATTTTGTTAGAGACGTAAATCTCAGTTATAAAATCAGTTGAGGACTCTGCTGTGCAACTTGATAAACCGCATGTTTGAGAGCTTCACGAAGTTCCCTACGCTCAGAGCATCCTACTCAGCCCCCTTCGCTCAGGAATTTTTCATTAGAGGCTTGAGACATGTGAGTTAATAGGGTTCACGATCCCCATTCTGTTTTTCCTCTAAGCAGGTCTCCTAAGAGCATTCATTTACGCATTCTATTTCAATAGAGACTTCAACACAAAAAAAGGTCAAATTATTACCCACGTAATTTTTGTCACTTATTATTAGAGAAGTCTCAGTTGTCAAGTCCCTTCTCACCTGAGAAGTTCGTGTGAGATGAGTTCCAACTTCTTCGCAGTGATCCCTGCTGAAACTCAGCATTCTGGAAATTCTGCATGCAAATCTCAACCTGTAGGTGAAAGTTACCTTTTAACCTTCAACTCTCCCTTCAATAGAGACAAGTTTCATCCTTTTTGGTAACAGACATTAGTTAAATTCTAACAGTCTAATTTTGTTTGTTTGTTTGTTTTTGTATCAGCCATACAACATCCCCAAATGGTTTGCTCTTCTAATAAAAATGAATTTTTTTCTTGGCTGGTTTTTTTTTCTTTTTTTTTTTTTTTGCTATAGTGGATCTTGCTATGTTGCTCAGGCTGGTCTTGAACTCCTGGCCTCAAGTGATTCTCTTGCCTTCCAAAGTGCTGGGATTACAGGCATAAGCCACCACACCCAGCCTTAAAAAAGAAATTTTATTTATTTATTTATTTATTTATTTATTTATTGAGAGGGAGACTTTCTCTGTCACCCAGACTGAAGTGCACTGGCACAATCTTAACTTACTGCAACCTCCGCCTCCCAGGTTCAAGCGATTCTTCTGCCTCAGCCTCCCGAGTAGCTGGGACTACAGGAGCATGACACCGCATCTGGCTAATTTTGGTATTTTTAGTAGCGATGGGATTTCACCATATTGGCCAGGCTGGTCTCGAACGCCCAAATTTATTTTTTATTTTTTTGAGACAGAGTCTGGCTCTGTCACCCAGGCTGGAGTGCAGTGGTGCAATCTCGGCTCACTGCAACTTCCACCTCCGGTTCAAGCAATTCTTCTGCCTTAGCCTCCCGAGTAGCTGTGCCTGGCTAATTTTTGTATTTTTGGTAGAGACGTGGTTTACCACATTGGCCAGGCTGGTCTTGAACTCCTGACCTTGTGATCCATCCGCCTCAGGCTCCCAGAGTGCTGGGATTACAGGCATAAGCCACCGTACCGCACCCATCCAAGAAATTTTTTAAATGCAAATATTCCCTACTGTCACAGGCTTTTACTTGAGGGCCAGAGTCCAGAGGTCTTTACAGAGGGCCTCTGCAGTTTGTCCCTGTGGAAGAGAGCAGGTGGGAGGACTCAGGGTGTTCCCACGGACCCCTCTTTCCCAGGACTCCATGCCCAGTGGAACTGACAATCCTAAGTCAAACTGTAGGTCCCGCAAAATTCTACGTACAACCCTGATTAGAGGCCTAGAGAATAGATCCACTGATTTACAAGAGGCTTTCCCTGACCTCATAGGGGGATTGAGTGTGGGTGCAGAGACTTGACATTAAAGGAAAAATGCAACTTGAGTCTTGCAGCTTGAATCTCAGCCAGGACTGCACTTATTCAGGGGCCCTCTTGTTCCTTCTCATCAAAGTCTCCTCTGGTGCCCAGTGTGGGCCTCCAGCCATTTGTTCCAATACTTAGCAAGGGTGATCGCCTGTACCCTCTTAGTGGTGCCCTCTGTGCCTTTTGTGTCTGGTTTGAAGGGCGATCTTTAGACAGAATCTCAGAGCAGCTCGTTGACTTCGTTTCACTGGCCTCTCCTCACGTTTTGGTTGACTTGGTCAACACGATTCCTCTCAGCGTTCAGGACTCCATGTAGAGCTGGACTCCAAACACCTAGCTGTAGCCCTATTCGAAACCTGTTCCATCTTCAAGGAACTTTCATTGCAGGTGGCTTCCTACTGAGGGAGAAGGTAGGAGAAGTGTCCAGATGCTCTAAAAATTCAAGTTCCCCAACTGGGCGCGGTGGCTCACGCCTGCAATCCCAGCACTTTGGGAGGCTGAGGCGGGTGGATCACGAGGTCAAGAGATCGAGAACATCCTGGCCAACATAGTGAAACCCTGTCTCTACTAAAAATACAAAAATTAACTGGGTGTGGTGGTGCACACCTGTAGTCCCAGCTACTCAGGAGGCTGAGGCAGGAGAATTGCTTGAACTGGGGAGGCAGAGGTTGCAGTGAGCTGAGATTGCGCCACTGCACTCCAACCTGGTGACAGAGTGAGACTCTGCCTCAAAAAATAATAATAATAATTCAAGTTCCCAAATCCAAAGGATCTTGCCACACCATGACTTTTTCCTAATGAGCCTCTCTTTGTAGGGGAAAGAGTCGTTCTGATTTGAATGGCAAAATTTCTCCCTTCCAAGAAGGAAGCCTCCTTTTGTGTCTGGTTTGAAGGGCGAACACGCAGGCTGTGTTCCGTGGTTCTTTGTATGCATAAACTGAGTATTTCAAGCCACACCTCCCTTTGGATACAGATGAAATAATATTTCATGAAATATAATCATAATAACTCTCAGCCCCTGGCATTATTCTACCGGCATAATTGCAGGACCTCTAAGCATCGTCCCCAGTTGACTTCTGATCATGTTCTTCCATGCCAAACTTGCTAAGGCACTTGTCGGTGCCCCTCGAGAAACTTCCCCACCATGCCTGGCCCTGAACCACTGGGAGTCCCTGCCCAGCACCAGAGCGTCTCTGTGGGCTCTAGAGGTGCGAGGGGAGGAAAGCAGCCAGCTGTTTCTGCTAATGATACGGGAGAGGGGGCAGGGAAGTGCTAGGTAGAGAAAGGCGGGGTCCCTGGCTAGGGCTCCACCCTTGTGCCTATGCCCACGGACCTAGGTGAGAACAGGCATTTCTGTTTTCCCGCCTAAATGCATTTTCCAACATCACCCTGGCCGGCCACACCCTCCATCCTGTGCCTACAAAAACCCCGAAATCCTAGCAGGCACAAACACAAGCAGCTGGATGTTGAGAGGAAGATGCCAGCCGACGCCCGCAGGCCATCTAGGGCGGGAGGCCACGGAGTTCAGCCCCCAGCGGTCAGAGGAGAACCCGGAAGCCGTCCAACGCCAGGGCGAAACCACCTTCTCGCTCCACACTCCTTCTGGCTCCCCATCCCTCTGCGGAGAGCTACTTCCACCACTCAACAAAACCTTGCACTCCTTCTCCAAGCTCGCGTGTGATCCCATTTTCCCGTGCACCAAGGCAGGAACCCCAGGATACAGAAGCCTCTGTCCTTGCTGTAAGCAAGAGGGTGTATTGAGCTGACTTACACACGCCGCCTGCAGACCGCAAAACTAAAAGAGCGCCCTGGGGCTTCAGGAGCTGCGGACATTCGCCCCTAGACATGGCCATGGGGGCGGTGCCCACGCTTCCCACGCACGACCTGCCCGTCTACCTGCTCCCCCTAGGGGTTTTGAGCAGCGGGGCGCCCAGGAAGGGAGCCATAGCCCCATTACACGCCCTCAGAGGTAGACAAGGGAACTTTTCTCCTTTCACTTGGACCCACAAAGTCTTTTTTGGGGGGCGGGGGACGGAGTCTCGCTCTAGTTGCCCAGACTGGAGTGCAATGGCGCAATCTCGGTTCACCTCAAACTCTGCCTCCTGGGTTCAAGTGATTCTCCTGCCTCAGCCTCCCGCCTCAGCCTCCCGCGTAGCTTGGATTATAGGCACCCGCCACCGCGCCCAGCTAATTTTTTTGTATTTTTAGTAGAGTCGGGGGTTTCACTGTGTTAGGCTAGTCTCGAACTTCTGACCTCAGACGATACACTCGCCTTGGCTTCCCAAAGTGTTGGGATTACCAGGCATGAGCCACCACGCCCGGCCGTCTTTTTTTTTTTTTTTTTTTTTTTGAGATCGAGTCTCACTCAGTTGGGGGACTGGAGTGCAGTGGCATGATCTCAGACTACTGCAACCTCGGCCTCCTGGGTTCAAGCGATTCTCCTGCCTCAGCCTCCTGAGTAGCTGAGACGACAGGTGCGCACCATTACACCCAACTAATTTTTGTATTTTTAGTAGAGACAGGGTTTCACCATATTGTCCAGGCTAGTCTCAAACTCCTGACCCCATGATCCGCCTGCCTCGGCCTCTCAAAGTGCTGGGATTATAGGCATGAGCCACCGCGCCTGGCCTTGGACTCACAAGTCTTTAGCTGACCACAACAGCTTTTGTGTCTGGGCCTGCAGCTTCCAATTCCACAGCGCATAGGCAAACCCTCAGGCTGCTGGGGGAGTAGAGAACTTGCATTCTCTTCCTGCTCCCCCTCCAACCCTTCTCCTTCCACCCTTTGACTCCTGCACCCAACACAGATGCTTCTGGAGTTGTCACCCCTGTGCCGGAAGTCTCTGACCTTATAGGACACCTTGCAATTCATTCTCATTCTATTTAGGGGATCCCTTAGTATGCTAGTCCATTCTGAGTTTCTGGCTTGTAAGTTCAGTCTTCCTTTATCAGGAGGCAATTCTTATTCGCCTCTTATTTATTCCACGGGAGCGTAAGAATTGCCTTCTGGGAACACAACGCCAATTCTCACAGAGTTTTCTAGGAAAATCTGTAGATTTCTGTGCATAAACCCACTTCTTTCTTTCTTTATACATAAGTTCACTGATGGAGCATAAACCAGCACGCTCCTGCTGGCTTTAAGGTCATTTTCCTCTTGGAAAATCAATATTTCTCTTGTATATCACAAATTAAGAGTTTTTGTTAGAAAAAAATATTATCCTAAAGTCTTCCTCTCACCTTACTCTTTTTTTTTTTTTGGGATGTAGTCTCACACTGTTGCCCAGGCTGGAGTGCAGTGGCACAATCTCGGCTCACTACAACCTCCGCCTTCCTGGTTTCTCCTGCCTTAGCTTCCCAAGTAGCTGCGACTACAGGCGTGCACCACCATGCCCAGCTAATTTTTTTATTTTTTTTTTAGTAGAGATGGGGTTTTACTATATGTTGGCCAGGCTGGTCTCCAACTCCTGACCTCAGGTAATATGCTCACCTCGGGCTCCCAAAGTGCTGGGATTATAGGCCTGAGCCACTGCATCCTGCCCTGCTTTACTCTTAAGATCCCAAATTATGACCTTTCCATATTCCTTCTGTACATTTTAGTTCCCTCCCCACATGCCCATAAACCCTCCATTTGTGACCCTCTTGGATTGGAAAAATATGAGTTAACAAAACAGTGCACCGCTTTCAAAAGGGAATATGTTGTGTTCAGCATCCTTCAATGATTTGGTTGTTGCTTGAAGATGCCTATTAGATGTAAGCAATAGAAGGAGGAGATACAGTTGTGGGAAGTGACCAGTGTTTGGTGCCCACCTTAGAATCATAAAAGACAGTAGTTCCTGGTTCCAATTCCTGGGCAGTGAGCTACACATAGCTGTTTCTTTCCCCTTCCTTCTTTCCTTCCTTCCTTCCTTCCTTCCTTCCCTCCCTCCCTTTTCTTTCTCTTCTTTCTTTCTCTTTTTTTTTTTTTTGTTGAGATGTAGTCTCGCTCTGTCACTCAGGCTGGAGTGCAATGGAGTGATCTCAGCTCACTGCAACCTCCACCTCCCGGCCCAAGTGATTCCCCCACCTCAGCCTCCGAAGTAGCTGGGGTTACAGGCACCCACCACCACATCCAGCTAATTTTTGTATTTTTAGTAGAGACCACATTTCACCAGGTTGGCCAGGCTGGTCTCGAACTCCTGACCTCAGGTGATCCACCTGCTTCGGCCTCCCAAAGTGCTGGGATTACAGGCATGAGCCACCGTGCCCGGCCCACATAGCTGTTTCTAAGGGTAAGAGGTCTTGAGGCGGCTCCTTACTGCAAGCTGCATCACTGTGTCCCGTGCACGCTGAGCCGCCCGGTCCTTTGCACATTGCTTTGCACCGTTATCCTGCTTTGCCATAGCTTTAGAACAAACAAGTTTGCTGAAGCTGCCAATGTGTGCTTCTCTTTGAAAATGGCTCAAAGCTGAAAAAACATTAAGGATCAACTGTTCTCAGAGGAAGAAAAAGAAAAATATGCGGGGTTTGTCACTGCCAGGAAAAGTGTCCCTAAACTTTCACCCAGAATTATATGCTGTGCTTTCATAAAGTCTGTTTTAAACAGCTCCGGCTGGTTCTCACATAGCAGCGAGACAGCCTGTCAGTGAGACTGCGGACCGTGTCTAAACCCCTTCTCCAGGAACCTGCAGGCTGCAGGCCAGTTCCAGTTAAAGCGCTTTGCTAGGTAGTGGCCTGGTCTGCTGCTTCCAGGCTCAATTCAGTCCACAACTTTTAGAAGTAAATGTTTCTTGTGGAAAGGATGGGTGTCTTAAGGTTGCTGGTTCCAGAATCTGTTTTTACTGAAAATGTGAGCTGTTTTTATTATCAAATGTCTTTTAGCCATGTGACCTGAAACAAAGTATCACAAAGGTTTGAGTGTTACAAACCGAAAAACAGAAAACCGGCCTACTTCAGCTTTTAATACATGGAAACAGCAATCTGTAGTTAAGGCTCAGCTTTTCAATAGCCTCAGTGGCTGACACAGATTCTACTTGGAATTGCTGCTGATTTATTTATCCTGGAATAAATGCAATGCCATTATATCTTGGTGACAACAGAAACAAGCTTTGGCCAGGTCTGTGCATAGTTTAGGGATGAAGAAAATAAGTTTTGAAAGGCAATGGGCATTGCTGATTATAGATTTTTATTAGGAACAGATGTGGGGCTCTGGTTTTTAGTGGTAGACAAACTGTTATTGAAGCAAGTCAGCTGACTAAGAACCATAATATCTTCTTTTTTAGGAAAGAGAAATATTAAGCAATTTAATTCGTAATCTTTTTCTATTTCTTTTCTTTTTTTTTTTTTTTTTTGAACGAAGTTTTGCTCTTGTCGCCTAGGATGGAGTGGTGTGATCTCGGCTCACTGCAACCTCCACCTCCCAGGTTCAAGTGATTCTCCTGCCTCAGCCTCCCAAGTAGCTGGGATTACAGGTGCCCGCTATCATGCCCAGCAAATTTTTGTATTTTTAGCAGAGATGAGGTTTCACCATGTTGGCCAGTCTGGTCTCGAACTCCTGACCTCAGGTGATCCACCTGCCTCAGCCTTCCAAAGTGCTGGGATTACAGGTGTGAGCCACCACGCCTGGCCCATAATTTTTTTCTTTAAGGGATCACTCAATAAGCAAAAACAAATTCTGAGCTATTTGTCAATGTATACATGGAACAGTGCATAAACAGAGAGCACTGTTTTTGTTAACATCGCTCCAGGCTGAAGCAGAGGTTTAGGACGTAATTATAACAACTTCTTTTACCGCCGTGCTTAAGCTTCCGATCTCTCCACTTTAAATTTGTTCATGGCTGCCCCCTTTGAACAGGTTTCTCCTCTTAGGCTGTGTGGATGCTAATGCCAAGTTATATGCTGTGTGATCATTTTCTGTATTCCAGGGCTGTCATCTTTCTTTCTTCAAGGAAAGTGTAAGCATTTTGGGTCACTTGCTGCCCTGTTTGTGGATGGGTCAGCTAAAGGGGAGATCTTAGACATTGTGGATCATTTCCAGCTCTCTTTGACATCCACCTTTGTCTCCAGCCATTTGCTGAGATCCCTCCATTTAAGGATGCTCCCTGGAAATTTCAAATGACACTTCTAATCATAGACCATTGGCTGAGTTATTCCAATCCACACTCGTGCTTCTGTCAAGGAGCCACGTGCCAGTTAAACAATCAGGGCTTCACTTTCTAGAAGAAGGGAAACTGGGCAGTGGGAACAATGGGTGGTCTGTACCACAGGCTTGTACCAAATTACTCTCCTATCAACAGAACACGGCGGCTCCGTCTCCTCCGTGTCTTCGTTTAAATTTGATGTTGTCAGACATGGCCCAGTCTCAGCTCAGTGCAACCTCTGTCCCCTGGGTTCAAGCGATTCTCCTGCCTCAGCCTCCCAAGTAGCTGGGATTACAGGCAAGTGCCACCACACCCGGCTAATTTTTGTATTTTTAGTAGAGATGGGGTTTTGCCATGTTGGCCAGGCTGGTCTCGAACTCCCGACCTCAGGCGACCTGCCCACCTCAGCCTCCCAAAGTGCTGGGATTACAGGTGTGAGCCACCGTGCCCAGTGGCAAGATGTATTTTAGATGCCCCATCTGCATTCCAGCTGGAAAAAAGGGGAAAATCCAGGGTGGTGCCTGTACCACGAAATCTTCCCCAGAATCCGCTGCTTGTATCTCCCTGACAGTGAAAGTCACATAGCCGTGCCCAGATGCACAGTCTGGGTAGGTGAGTATGTGTGAGCTGTGCACATTGTCATTGTTCTCTTGCCCCCAGACTGGGACTCTGCTAGTGGGAAGAACAGGGGGATTGATGCCATGTGTAAGCAAAGCAGCAGGTTCTATTTGTACTTAAAAGCAGAGTGGGAGAAGCCACATTAGAGCAGTAAGTAGTCAAGAATGACTTTAACCTGCTTCATGATTTTTCTGGGGGTTGGCCTTAGTATAAAGATAAGAGATCCGGACTCTTCTCCAGCCTGTACGCTTGAAGGAGATCGCTGTTTCACCTGCATGAACAACAGTTGTTCGGATTTGTGGCCAGGAGTTTCCTTTTGTCCTTGGAGATCAACAGAGGTTCCATAATTCACAGTCTCTAAAGCTGTAACACTAGCCGCAGCACTGAGACTAGACTCTGTCTTGCAGAAACCACAGAAGTGATTAGCAGAGGGGCAGAAACAGATTAAGAAGGGCTTGTTATGCTGTGAGTTTGTTTACACGAGCTCCCCACCCTCCGCCCAGGAGAAGGAATCATCATTTATTTTTGCCTCTTGGCCTTGAGCCTGTGTTTTGTTTTTTCCCTGAGTATCTGTGCCTGCTGACTTACTCTCCAGCTCAGGGTTTTGTTTTTTGTTTTCCACTTCTTTTCTAGGTGTACTTGAGAATAGGCCTCTGAATGGAAAGATAATATGTATCTTTGTCTTAGTCCTCCAAGGACTGTCTTGTGAAAAAGAATAAGCAGCCCTGACCTGTCTGAAGCATGGGGAGGTTGCAAAGGGCAGGGAGCTCGTTGCCCAGTAGCCTCTGGGCAAGCTTGGGGCCTCCAGCCTTCTGCCTGGAAGGGGCGGGGCCGCTGCAGCTTACAGAAGACCTTTCATGTTTCCTTGCTCCTAGGAGTGGGTTGTGCCCATCAACACTACAGGTGGGCCCTAGGCCAGTGCCAAACGAGCAGCTGCACAGCCCAGGGACTTTGAGCTGTTTGCAGCTCTCCTCTCTTTGTGCCCCTGCCAACTCACACACACCTGGGATTTCACCAGCTGCCTGCCCACGGAGCCCCCTTCCCACCATGTGACCTAATCCTCATTACACCTGCTCCTCTGCAGGGCAGCCAGCCCGTCCCTACCTTGCCTCAATAAGGCCTGGGGAGGTTGGAACAAGACCTACACTATTCATGCCTGAAACAGCCAGCTCCCACCAGTTTCATGGCAAATTACGAGGGATTGAGGTTTACTGTGAAGAAAGGCTAGACCTGATAATTAATCAGCCTGGTCATCTGGGGATCAAATTAAATTGGACCTGAGGCCTCGGCTCCAAAATGGAATCAGATTTTCTCTTTTGGCAGGATGTGTGCATGGGACTGAGAATACAGAAACAGTCTGTCCATCTTCCTTTTTTGCATACAGATACTGGTTTGTGATTTTAAAACACAGCAAAGAGGTGAGACAAATACTACAATTTGAGTGTTTAAAGTGAATGGAGGGCTTCTATTCAATTCAGCAGAGATTTATTTTGTCCTTTTCCCTAAGAAGCCTCTCAGTAAGGCATTAGGGGTAAGAAGTGTGCATAATACCAGATCTGGGTCTTCAGGAAGATCAACATCCAGGAAAGAAGGCAGACATGCCATCAATGTAAGTTTGACTGTGAAGCGCAATGTAGACAAAGCTATAGAAACCAGTAATTGTGATTGGGAATTAGCAGTAACTTTACAGAGAAGGTAACATGTGAGCTGAATTTTGAAAGATGAGTGGCAGCTTTGTGCTTCTCTCTTTGGGCAGACACCGTGAAGTGACCCGCAGTCGGGATATTTTCTTTAATGGTGTCTGACGTTGTTTTGCACCATTACTGCCTCTCGTGTTCTATGCATGAATAGAGTCCAAGGCTACAAGTGGTAATCACCTTTGGAAACTGCCAGCAAACATGAATAACTCTTCTGGGGCCAACTTTTCTCAAGGAAGTAATAAAAGTAGTCTTGTGGCTCATGGCAGTAAGCATGAAAGTCTCTTGCTGGCTCTCACAGCCTTGTGACTATGGACATGAAACACACTGTGTCAGTCAGTTGCCTTTGCAAATGTGGGCTCTTCGTGATAGTGTTAATCAACCAGTAAGGGACTCGTAAGCACTGATGGTCGCTTAGTGCAATTTATTGCCGCTTTTCTGAGTCACAAAAGTGCAGAAAGATGAAAAACGGGATAGAAAGGATACTAGTTGTAATATATAAGGAGCAACTTTCTAATTTTTTTTTTTTGAGATGGAGTTTCGCTCTTATTGCCCAGGTTGGAGTGCAATGGTGTGATCACGGCTCGGCGCCACCTCAGCCTCCCAGGTTAAAGCGATTCTCCTGCCTCACCCTCCCGAGTAGCTGGTATTACAGACCTGCGCCACCATGCCCTTAATTTTGTATTTCTCTAGTAGAGACAGGGTTTCTCCATGTTGGTCAGTCTGGTCTCGAACTCCCGACCTCAGGTGATCCACCCATCTTGGCCTCCCAAAGTGCTGGGATTACAGGTATGAGCCACTGCACCCGGCCACAACTTTGTAATTTTGAAACAGAGTATGAGTTTCAGAAATACTGGTGTGACCACTAAAGTATTTAGACAGCTTGCACATTTTAGAATTCGAATACCTTTTAGTCCTTGCCTCACCTTCTTCACTAGAGATCTCCTGCTCTGGTAGACCAGGAGTATTCCATGCTGTTTGCCGAGATGTCCACTTCTCTTTTTGGAAATGCAAGGTATTACATTTCTTTTTTTTTTTTTTTCCTTTTTTCTTTTTTGGTTTTAGACGGAGTCTTGCTCTGTCACTAGGCTGCAGGGCAGTGGTGCAATCTCGGCTCACCGCAACCTCCGCCTCCTGGGTCCAGGCAATTCTTCCACCTCAGCCTCCCAAATAGCTGAGACCACAGGCGCGTGCCACCACGCCCAGCTAATTTTTGCATTTTTAGTAGAGACGGGGTTTCACCATGTTGGCCAGGATGGTCTCGATCTCTTGACCTCGTGATCCGCCCACCTCAGCCTCCCAAAGGGCTGGGATTACAGGCGTGAGCCACTGCGCCTGGCCGGGGATTACATTTTTTCAGCTCCCCGAGTTTAGGCCTGGCCATGTGTTTTGCTTTTACCAATGACATGTGAGTAGAAATGGCATTTCATATCTGAGTCAAAGCACCTAATTGCAGTGCTCGGTTACGCAACCCTCTCTTCTCCTGCCTCAGCATCATGGAGCCTATTTTGATAAAGAAGGGCTTTGCTGAACCATCCTAAGGAGGAGAGCTTCCTTGAAGAGTCATGTGGGTCTGCTGTGGTCTTTGCTTAACTAAAGAGTAATAATAACAATGAGTTTTTTTTTGTTGTTTTTTCTCTGAAAGCCACTGAGATTTAGGGGCTGCTTGTTACTACCGTATAGCCTAGCTTGTCCTTGCTAATACAACAACTGAATAACCATTATTAACTATGTTAACCTGTGAGAAAATGGAACAGTTCAGAACACACGCACCTTAGGTAAACTGACACACAGAAGTCAGCTCAAGTTGTTTCTGTGCAGAGTAAAGGTCCTTTATACACAAACCTGCAGCACTAATTCAAGTTATCTTTTTTTTTTTTTAAGATGAAGTTTCACTCTGTCCTTCAGGCTGGAGTGCAGTGGCATGATCTCAGCTCACTGCAACCTCCGCCTCCTGGATCAAGCAATTCTCCTGCCTGAGCCTCCTGAGTAGCTGGGATTACAGGCGCCAGCCACCACGCCCAGCTAATTTTTGTATTTTTAGTAGAGACAGGGTTTCACCATGTTGGCCAGGCTGATCTCGAACCCCTGACCTCAAGTGATCCACCTGCCTTGGCCTCCCAAAGTGCTGAGATTACAGGTGTGAGCCTCTCATTTTAATTCTCGTATCAACACTACGTGATAGATAGTACTACCCACATTTCACAGGTAAGAGTCACAGAGCTCAGCTAACTTGCCCAACAGCACATATAACTGGTCAGTGTGATGGCATATCCTAGGTTCTTTCTTTTATCTTTGCTGCCTCTCGGGACTGATACAGATTATTCCCTCCTGGTTCTATGAGTATGTACATATCCACGTAAAGCCAGACCCCACATGGACCAGGTAATTCGCCTCCCTTTCTCCCTGTGCTCTCTAACCTCAGTCTGACTTGAATTCTCTCTGAATCAAGTGTCTGGTAGACATTTCCCTTCAGGGTCAGGGAAACCAAATGGGAGACTGTGAATGGAATGTGGAAAATCCACCCCAACTTCTGGAGAAGACAAACCAGATAACTGATCAACAAGAGTGATCGTTACGTGAAACACAGGCAAAATTTTCATGTCACGTGTACGTCGAACAACAACAGCAAAACAGAATTTCAGAAGCTCTCAGAAGGCCATCCACTCTGTTTTTCTAGAAAAGATGGTTGTAAGCCACCCAGGGCAAGTGTTTATCTGTCTTAACTTCAGTGATCTCCAGTAAAATTTTCACTGTTTCATGCCGTAATTTTTTGGGGGGAACTCGCAAGTTTCCCCATACATGCATATGGTCTTACAGTCCAACATCAAGGTTGTGATACGCAGGACAGAGGGACGCTCCATCTGGGTAGGGACCCTGGCAATCTTATCAGGTGATAGATCTCAGTGCCTTGTTTCATGACAGGCAGTAAGCCCTTAGAGACTTTTGTTAAACAAATAAATAAAGTTAAAGAACTCATGACCACTGACATAGAGTACAAAATAAACACAGAAATAAAAATGTGGTTTTACCAAAATGAAAGGAAGACTTGCTTTCGCCAATCACACCAATCACTGTCCCGTAAGATTTGGGTTATGCAATCATAACTAAGTGACATACAGGTCTTGTTAAAATGTAAACTCAAAAATGAAAAAGGGTTTCTTCCTGTCCATGTAAGCTGAAAACCTCCTTAGGGGCTTCTGTTTTATGCACACTAATTTAATATTAATAAGAATTATCGCTATGCCTGATATATTACTTTGGTGAGAGAAGAAATGTACAGTGGGGCTTTTGGAAATTTTTGATGGGGGTCTGCTAGCATCTGGACTTGGCTTTCACACGTGTAAATAAAAGCTCAGTTGAATGAGCAACAGACATACCCTGCCGAGTTGCTGAGTAGTAGGCTATTTGAAGAAGCCCATATTCTTCTTTGAAGTGTAATTCACCTGGCTCAATAGCAGCCACTGGACAACTGGACTTTTTGAAGTGACCATTGTTATAAACAGTTCTGGCTGGGCGCAGTGGCTCACGCCTCTTATCTCACTATTTCAGGAGGCCAAGGCGGGCGGATCACATGAGACTAGGAGTTCGAGACCAGCCTGGTCAACATGGTGAAATTCCCTCTCTGCTAAAAATACAAAAATTAGCTGGGCATGATGGCACACACCTGTGGTTCCAGGTACTTGGGAGGCTGAGGCACAAGACTTGCTTGAACCCAGGAGGTGGAGGTTGCAGTGAGCCACGATCACACCCCTGCACTCCAGCTGAAGCAACAAAGTGAGACCTTGTCTCAAAAAAGTAGAATCAAATAAACAGTTCCTAATTTAGCAGAGTCTGATTCCAGTGTATGTATCACCATTCCACAGTGAAGGTAAGAGATAAGTCACCAGAGGGACTTTATCAAGTCCTTCTCTATATATACACAAACCCTGATATGGTAGATATTATAAAGATGTAAAATATAGCATGCATATACAAATGTGTGCCATGAGAATCAAGCTCTAGGAATCTACGATTTGCTATGAATGTGAACTATCAAGCCAACTCTGGACTCGGAGTCAATTTCCTTTCCTTCCTATAGTGGGTTGTTGTTGTTTTGAGCCAAAGTTTAAACAAATGCTTTGTGCACTAGAATCATATGGAACGATTATGGTCAGGGCCATGCGTATGCAACCAGTTGCGAGTTCTTTGCAGTGCTCCAGGCTGGTATGCAGTGGCATGAGCATGGCTTACTACAGCTTTGGACTCTTGGCCTCAAGTGATCTTACTGCCTCAGCCTTCCAAAGTGCTGGCATTATAGGTGGGAGCCACTGTACCTGACCATGACTCATTTTTTTTAGAAGGCCTTTTTGTACCTTGTCTTGCACTAACTGGGTATCTACTAAGTGTCTGTCAAGTAGGCTGAGTACGTACTTGTATCCGGTAACAAAGCTGAGATTATACTTGTACAAACTCTACAACCAGTATTTTGCTGTCAGCTTTTTGATAATGGAAAATTTTTTTGGAGAGATGGGGTTTCGCCATGTTGCTCAGGCTGGTCTCAAATTCCTGGGCTCAGGCAGTCTGCTTGCCTAGCTTCCCAAAGTGTTAAGATTATAGGTGTGAGCCACCACACACAGCCCACTTGACCATTTGGAAAGACGTATTTTCATCAAGCAGAAGTCTGAAACTTCATTATAATCATAAAATTGAAGCCAGAAGTTACCTTAAAGATAATCTAATTCAATCTTATTTTATTTAGGAACTATTTAATTTTCAGAGGTAATTTTGTTTATTCTGATTGAAGAGGAATTGAGTCTTTTTTTTCTTTTTTTTAACTGTGGGTCGGGCACAGTGGCTCGCACCTGTAATCCTAACACCTTGGGAGGCTGAGGTGGGAAGACTGCTTGAGTCCAGGAGTTTGAGGCCGATCTGGGCAACATGGTGGGACCCCATCTCTAAAAAAAATTTTAAAAATTAGCTGGGCATGATGACAGGTGTTTGTAGTCCCAACCACTCAGGAGGCTGATGCAGAAAGATCACTTGAGCCCAAGAGGTCGAGGCTGCAGTGAGCCATGATCATGCCATTGCACTCCAGCCTGGGTGACAGAGTGAGTCTCTGTCTCAGATTAAAGAAAAAAGAACCACAACCCGCAAAACTTCTGTATGAATGAAGATGTGGTTATAAAGGTTAAAAAGATGCTTCTGGAGTCAGAACCACTGCTTTATAGAAACTCCTTTTTATTTATAGAAGGCCCATGGTTACTGGAATGATGGGAGAACTGATGTCACATGGCATTTTCCAAGTAGCCAATGGCCGTTCATGTAGCGTCTTCATCCTGTTTGGGGTATTTATCCTGCCTCACTTTGCATTTCCAGGAGGGGGACTCCTAGAGGCAAATGGACTCACAGTAACTTGTTTTGTGAAGAAGTCAAAACAGGGAGCATGAATGACCCTGTTCTTCAAACTGATAGTGAACTAGGAGAAATGGAATTAATTTTATTCTTATTCCCCTACCCCCATGAACACAAATCAGGACATGTGGTCTAACATGTATAAATGCATTTACAGAGACAATGGGACAAAGCAGCTACCATTTGGACTGCACAGGAAAGTCTGAGCAACGGAATGACCACCGAAAAGGGTCTCAGTGGGGAACTCTGGTGCAGGGCAGTCTGTAAGAAAGGCAACAGAGAGTAGGTGCCTTTAAGAATAGTGCAGGCCAGGTGCGGTGGCTTACACTTGTAATCCCAGCACTTTGGGAGGCCGAGACGGGTGGATCACCTGAGGTCAGGAGTTCGAGACCAGACTGGCCAACATGGCGAAACCCTGTCTCTACTGAAAATACAAAAATCAACCAGGTGTGGTGGCGGGTGCCTGTAATCCCAGCTACTTGGGAGGCTGAGGCAAGAGAATCGCTTGAACACAGAAGGTGGAGGTTGCAGGGAAGCGGAGGTTGCAGTGAACCAAGATCACGCCACTGTACTCCAACCTGGGTGACAGAGTGAGACTCCATCTCAGAAAAAAAAAAAAGAAAGAATGGAGCAGATGTAGGAATGGGAGGCTGAGAGAAAGCTGACCAGGGATAAATGGAAAAAAGCAACCAAGCAACCAATGCCTTCACGAGCCTGACTTGACTGGGGCCGAGAGGAATTTATACATGTACAGTGAGAGAACACAGCCTGCCTTGGGAAGATGAACAGATGCATGTCTCTCCAGCCACATAAAATCTGTAGGTGATGTACTTCAGATGTGATTGAGGTCAACTGCAAATCGTAGAAAACCAGAAGATAGTGGCCTAAAGGAATCAGGGTAGATTTTTCTTGGAAGGTTGGAGGTTACTGGTTGCTGGCAGTGGTTCAGTAGCTGAAAGGTGAAGGCCAATGTCTCTGATTCCCCGGGCCTTTCCCTCATGATTCCATGATGTTGCCGTAGCTTCAGGTACCACGTCTGCATTTGAGACAGGAGGAAAGGAAGTGCAGCATTGCCAGACTTATTGGTCCCATTTCATCAGGAAAACAAAAGGTTTATTCAGAGCCTTCCTCTCTGCCCCTCCCTGTCGGTATTCATCCACTGAACGTCAGTCTGAGGTCTCACAGCATCACTTCCCGGTACAGTGGAGGCTGAGAAAGTGAGGATTTAACTTTCTAAGTTTCCATAATAGAAGCAGGAAAGGAAAAAGCGATTAGGAATGGATGTTGGGTCCATCAATCTATTTGTCTGCCA
The DNA here is from genome assembly GCF_030222135.1 of Aotus nancymaae. Taxonomy (NCBI): domain Eukaryota; kingdom Metazoa; phylum Chordata; class Mammalia; order Primates; family Aotidae; genus Aotus; species Aotus nancymaae. The sequence continues at coordinate 18,279,814 of NW_026988465.1, forward strand.
CAAGAAGACTGGTCAGTTATTTTTCACATCTCAGAAGACAAGAGAAGTTTCCATTGGACACAAGAAAAAAATTCTTAACCCCGAGGTCAGCCTACTTGCGAGGACAGTATAGACAGTGAGGCTGCTGTCTTTGAAGAGCTTCCAGTTATGAAAGATTCATCATTATGGATTTTAGAAGATTCAGACATGCAGTTTCCTGAATCCTGAAGACTGACCAGATGATTTCATTAAATCTATCGTCATTTGATTCACTATTTCAAAGCGGTATGTTCCCGACCTCTCAAAGCACTGTGAAATACCAAAAATACAAGATGGCCACGCCTCTGTCCTTCAGCCCTCCTCCCCCTCTGTCTTCTGCATTGGAAAGCTTCCAAAGGCACTTGGTTTAGTGGTTCTAAGCATCATACTGTTTTCTCTTATTCAAAATTGGTTTCAAGTATGTCATGAAAAAATAAAGTACTCAAAAAATGAGGTTTAAGTAAAATATCAGGAAATTAAGATTTGTCGAGTTTACTGAAATGCATTTGGATAAAGCTAAACGTGGACCGATTACTTGATACGATGTGAGCATTTTACAGGAGAGTCACAAAACGTCCCTAGACATAATAGCATTAAACGTTGTGTGTTCTGCTTATTTTTAAGTAAATACACTTGCAAATCACTTGGCAAACCTGTTGAGAGCCCGTGGTTTCTTTCTGCTTCACCTTGGTTTGGGCTACACCAGTTACCCTAATGGCAACAGCTAACTGTTTCCAGCCAATCCTTCATGCCGCAGGGGAGGAAAGACAGTGCCGCATTGTGAACTTACACAAGGTTTGCAAATGTGGTGCAATGTTGGTGTGCTAGTAGCCTGAACTTCACAAACCCACCAGAGTCCGGCCAGCCTGGACTTGTTAGCCAGAAAGCACGAGAAAGACAGGTAAAAACCCCTTTTCTTCCCCACGTTTAAAGAAGAGCTAAAGAGACGTTTTTACCTTCTAGACTTTCTAACAACTAGAATAAGAACTGGGATGGGTTTCACAACAGCCAAACAAATGATCTCTTTCACACGTGCTTGTTTTTATTACATTCCCACACACGTTTAGGGAACCCTATTCGTGTCTGTTGCCTCTGTGGAGTTCCGATAAGTCAAAGCTCTTGTTTTCACCATGCACCAGACTCCATGTGAAGTGTGCCAGAAGTTCTCTAATTCATTTCATCCATTCAACAGATTTTTTTTTTTTTAGAGGCAGGGTCTCCCTGTCAGGCTGGAGTGTAGTGGTGTAATCATAGCTCACTGTAACCCTAAACACTTAGGCTGAAGCGATCCTCCCAGCAATCATAGCTTACTGTAACCGTAAACTCCTGGGCTGAAGAATCCTCCTACCTCAGCCTCCCGAGTAGCTAGGACTACAGGTAGCTGCCAGCAAGCCCAGCTATATTTCTTTAAATTTTTTTTTTACAGAGATGGGCTCTTATTATGTTTCCCAGGCTGGTCTCAAACACCTGGCCTCAAGTGATTCTTCCTCCTTGGCCTCCCAAAGTACTGAGATGACAGGTGTGAGACACCCTAACCAGCCCCATTCAACAGATTTTTACTGAGCATCTACTTAAGAGCTGGTGTTCTGTGTTGGAAATACATGCTATTGCTAACCCTCACAACATTACAAGGGAGTTGTGATCAGCTGCATTTTAACACTTAAAAAAACTAAGCCCCAGGGAGAATAAACAACTTCTCCAGGTCACACAGTGAATCTGTGGCAAAGCTGGGAGCTGACTGTTGGCTCTGATCCCCTCCATATTCCATGCTCCTTACCCAGTGTCTCCCTGACGCCTTCTTCCTGTCAACTGACTATCATAAAGGCCCAGCTTTTTGAGACTACAATTCACAAACTCTTTTTTTTTTTTTTGAGACAGTCTCACTCTTATTGCCCAGGCTGGAGTGCAGTGCTGCAATCTTGGCTCACTGCAACCTCTGCCTCCCTGGTTCAAGCCATTCTCTTGTCTCAGCCTGCCAAGTAGCTGGGATTACAGGCATGGGCCACCATGCCTGGCTGTTGTGTGTGTGTGTGTGTGTGTGTGTGTGTGTGTGTGTGTATTTTTAGTAGAGATGGGGTTTCACCATGTTAGTCAGGCTGGTCCCAAACTCCTGATCTCAGGTGATCCGCCCATCTCAGCCTCCCGAAGTGCTGGGATTACAGGCGAAAGCTGCCACACCCAGCCCAATTCACGAACATTTAAGGTTACTCTACCAAAACAGGTGACAATCCTGGTACAAAAATTCAAAGGAGGACCTTGCCTTTCTTTGAGGCTGGTATAAAAGTTCATTCACTCAGTCCCTCTCCTTACTCAACTGCTCATCTTCAAAATGTCATTTCAGGGCTAGGCACAGTGACTCACGCCTGTGATCCCAGCACTTTGGGAGGCCAAGGCGGGCAGATCACAAGGTCAGGAGTTCGAGACCAGCCTGACCAACATGGTGAAAACCCACCTCTACTAAAAGTACAAAAATTAGCTGGGCATGGTGGTACGCACCTGTAGTCCCAGCTACTCAGGAGGCTGAAGCAGGAGAATTGCTTGAACCCGGGAGACGGAGGTTGCAGTGAGCCAAGATTGCATCACCGCACTCCAGCCTGGCAACAGAGCGAGAGTCCATCTCAAAAAAAAAAAAAGAAAGAAAGAAAGAAAAGGAAAAAGCACTCCCTGCCAGGAAGGGTGTCAGGGCTTGTCTCCCCTCTGGCTCTTGCATGCTGCAGCATTTTGAACAAAGCCTTTAACCTCCCTTACCCACAGTTTCCACATCTGGGAAACTGGCAACAATTCCTGTTTGTTCGTTCCATATAAATCGAGTGAGAGGTGGATAGAAATGCTTGGAAATACTCTACAAATATGAAAAGTCCTGTTTTCCCCTCAATAATCCTATGACAAATGCAGTCATTCAGTAAATAATTATTGAGCGCCTCTGATGGGCCACACTGGGCTGGGCCCTGGAGATACAGCAATAAATACGGCATGTTCCCTGGCCTCAGGGAGCTTACCTGGGGTGAGGGACAGCAGTGTAATGGGCAATTAAAACAAACTCAGCTAAGTCTCATAAGTGAATCTTGGAGGGTGCCTAGCTAGGACTAAAGAGTTTTGCAGGGAGGGGCTAACAACACAACATTCTCTGGTCAGAGAACAGGAGAATTCGCCAAGAAAAGAAGGTGGTAAAGGTCATTCCAAGCAGAAAAGCAGCATGTACTGGTTGGAATGACCTTTGGGAGGGCTGAGGTGGGTAGACCACCTGAAGTCAGGAGTTCGAGACCAGCCTTGGCCAGGTGCAACCCCACCTCTACTAAAAAAAAATATATATACAAAAATTAGCCTGGCATGGTGGCAGGCGCCTATAATCCTGGCTACTTGGGAGACTGAGGCACAAGAATCCTTGAGCCCCGGAGATGGAGGTTGTAGTGAGCCTAGATTGCACCACTTCACTCCAGCCTAGGCGACAGAGAGAGACTCTGTTTCAAAGAAAAAGAACGAATTAAAAAGCAGCATTTACAAGGCAGGAAAAAATGAGAGTATGGGAAGTTTAAAGTATGGCAAGTATTTCATTCTAGTGGGGCCTGAGGTAAGGAGGCAGGGAGGTGCGACAGTGGAGAGTCAGGCAGGAGGCATGTGTTGGGTGCCGTGCTGCGTGCTAGTGATGTGCATATAGTGCTCAGGGGTACCAGGTATTGTTCTAGTACATTCCATGTATTAACTCCCTTAATTCTCCCAACAACCCCGTGAAGTGAGTCCTATTATTCCTGCTTACAGAAGAGGAAATGGGAGCACAGAGAAGTCCAGTAACTTGCCCAAGGTCACACAGCTGGAAAGTTTGCCAAGGAACTGGGTTTTGCCCTAAAACTACTGAGAAGCAACTAAGAGATGTGGAGCAGGTGTAGAGAAACTGACTTCTTCTTCCGGTGCCTCTCTGTTTCTAGGCTTTTAAGTAATTTCTTGGCGTCTGTGTAACTAATAAAGTATATGTCACTTTCTCATGTGGAAATTTGTATTGTTTGTTTAAATACTTAATAATTATCTCTTGGGCTTATTAATAAAGCAATTCAGTAATTGAAGTCTTCTGGAATGGGGTAGATTATAAATGGAAATTTATATTTAATGGTTGATTATGTTTAATGAACAATTAACTTGGCTAATTTTGCTTTCCTCCTTTCTGTAATAACCTTTTGTCAGGGATAAATAGACAATCAGTGGACTTGAAAAATACAAAAGCTGGCCAGGTGCAGTGGCTCATGCCTGTAATCCCAGCACTTTGGGAGACCGAGGCTGGCGGATCACGAGGTCAAGAGATTGAGACCATTGTGGCCCATGTGGTGAAACCCCATCTGTATGAAAAATACAAAAATTAGCTGGGCATGGTGGTGCATACCTGTAGTCCCAGCTACTGGAGAGGCTAGGCAGGAGAATCGCTTGAACCTGAGAGACGGAGGTTGCAGTGAGCTGAGATCGCACCACTGCACTCCAGCCTGGGTAACAGAGCAAGATTCTGTCTCTAAAGAAAAAAAAAGTTAAAAATGAGGAGTTCGCGTCCTTTGTAGGGACATGGATGAACCTGGAAACCATCATTCTCAGCAAACTGACACAAGAACACAAAACCAAACACCACATGTTCTCACTCATAGGAGGGTGTTGAACAAGGAGAACACATGGACACAGGGAGGGGAGCACTATACACGGGGGTCTGTTGCGGGGGAGTGGGGGGGGACAGCGGAGGGGGGGGAGTTGGGGAGGGATAGCATGGGGAGAAATGCCAGATATAGGTGAAGGGGAGGAAGGCAGCAAATCACACTGCCATGAATGTACCTATGCAACAACTTTGCATGTTTTTCACATGTACCCCAAAACCTAAAATGCAATTAAAAAAAAAAAAAAGTTTATAAATAAGGCGCAATATATACCAAAAAGCCTTAAACTATTCAGATTCTTTTTTAGTTCACTTTAGTTCCAGGAATTAAAATAAACTCATCTTAAGTAAATAATCAGGTACACTAAGTTACATATTCAAGAAGCGTGTTATTTAGGTAACAGGCAGGAATTGCTCCTGATGCTTGGATACCGTATAACCTTTCTAACAAATTAATTCTGGTTTGTCACCATCAGCCAGCATTGGTGGGAAGCTCAATCTTTTTGTTTGTTTGTTTGTTTTTTAGTTCTAGTTTTCCTCTTTGATCCATCCTTTGGAATTGTGGAGAATCCCTGGGCATGTACGGTACTGGAATTTAGGCAAGGTGGTTCCTAGTTTCCCTGCTGAGGCTTCCATGCATATGGTGATGGCCAGCACCACGGCTGATGACGTCACGATCATGGGCAGAAGTCAGCACAAAGGCTGAGTGCTGGAGCTCATGCCTGTAATCCCAGAAATTTGGGAGGCTGAGGTGGGAGGATCGCTTGAGGCCAGAAGTTTGACACCAGCCTGGGCAACAAAAATTTAAAAAATTAACCAGGTGTGGTGGTACATGCTGGTAGTTTCAGCTACTTGGGAATCTGAGGGAAGAGGCTTGCTTGAGCCCAGAAGTTCGAGACTGTAGTGAGTTATAATGGCACCACCACACTCCAGCCTGGGTGAGAGAGAGAGACCCTGTCCATTAAAAGAAAAAAAAATCAGCCGGGCATGGTGGCTCACACCTGTAATCCCAGCACTTTGGGAGGTCAAGGTGGGCGAATCACCTGAGGTCGGGAGTTTGAGACCAGCCTGACCAATATGGAGAAACCCCACCTCTACTAAAAAAAATTAGCTACTGTGGTGGTGGGTGCCTGTAATCCCAGCTACTCAAAAGGCTGAGGCAGGAGAATCGCTTGAACCCAGGAGGTAGAGTTTGCGGTGAGCCAAGATTGCGCCATTGCCCTCCAGCTTGGGCAACAAGAGTGAAACTCTGTCTCAAAAATAAACAAATAAATAAATACAAATTAAAATTTAAAAATAAGAAAGAGGGGAGGTGGGGGAAGCGAGGGGAAGGGAGGGGAGGGGAGGGAATCAGCCACAGGGACGCTGGGTAGTTCCCACCATCTCCACGGTTGCTCTCCAGGGTTCTGCTAGTTTCAGGATGCTATCATCAGCCTCTTAGGAATTCAGCCTTCTTTCCCAGTCTTGGAAAAACCGTACCCTTTACTTCTAGAAGCTCAAAGCCCCCAGCCCTTTGCTGTCTAGGTAGGACTCCCCAGCTTATTGGACTTCCAGTGGACTCATCTTCCTGAGCACACTTTTGAAAACAAGGAACTGTTCACTTGCCCCTAGGACTAAGAGAAGTCTAGATTGCTGTAACCCAAAGCCCTACCACATGGGCTCTAGGGAAGGAAAGAAAGACTTCTGTTGTTTTATAATGAGCCTACAGCCTAGAAAGCAGGCACAGTTTATTCTCAATATATTATACTGCATTCAAGGTTTAATAATTCTTTTGATTACATTCATGATAAATCTAGAAAAGCTTTAAAAGTCCCGTTGAGATTATATACTGGAATAATATACAGCAATTAAAAGGCTCAATTTTTAAAAAAAGCTATTATGGTGATTGGAAAACATATTCTTACTATTCTCATGTTTTAAAAGTAGGTTTCAAAGCAGTGTATGCAATTTAAGACTAATCTCAGAATTTGGTTACACACACACACAGTATTGTGTTGCAGACAATCAGTGCTTGTCTCAAGAGTAGGGGGATTATGATTGAGGTTTATTTTCCTTTGTATGCCTCTGTGCGCTTCTCCAATTTTCCCGATTTCTCCATACACTTGAATTACTTTTGTAATAATACTCCCTGGCACAGTAAGTATAATGATGCTTGTGTGTGTGTGTGTGTGTGTGCATGCACGTGCGTGTGCGTGTGTGCATGTGTGTGTATGCGCATCTGTGCATGTGTATGCGTGTGTGCATGTGTGCGTGCGTGTGTGTGCGCATGTGTGCATGTGTGTGTGCGTGTGTGCGTGCATGTGTGCGTGCGCATGTGTGCATGTGTGTGCATGTGTGCGTGCGTGCGTGCGCGCATGTGTGTGTGCGTGTGTGCATGTGTGTGTGCGTGCATGTGTGCATGTGTGTGTGCGTGTGTGCGTGTGTGTGTGTGCGTGCTGTTGGTCTTTTTCTTGGAGTGGTTACCTCACATAAATGAAGTACTGGCCTGTCTCAACAGACTTTGGCTGGGAATAAGAAATTAACTTGCAAAAAGAATAAAATAACAATGTGGAAAGAAAAATACAAAATACAGAAGATATAAGACAAAAACGTAAATATTTATCAGGATAACAGTACTGTCATATTTTTAAAACACTCTTTGTTTCTCTTTTAGAGTTATAATCAATGATACAAATATATATTTTGCTTTGGCCAAAATTAGCTCTTGAGCAATGTGTAATTTTCAGAAACAGGCCTAATGTTTGAATATCTATGTTGAATGGTGGACCCTTCACTAATCTGCTGTGTGATTGTGAACCAGTCGATAACCTCTCTGGATGACTTTACTCAAGTAATCTTTTTTTTTTTTTTGAGATGAAGTTTCACTCTTGTTGTCCAGGCTGGAGTGCAATGGCGTGATCTCAGCTCATTGCAACCTTCGCCTCCTGGGATCAAGCAATTCTCCTGCCTCAGCCTCCTGAGTAGCTGGGATTACAGGCATGCGCCACCACGACTGGCTAATTTTGTATTTTTAGTAGAGATGGGGTTTCTCCATGTTGGTCAGGCTGGTCTCTAGCTCCCAACCTCAGGTGATCTGCCCGCCTCAGCCTCCCAAAGTGCTGGGAATATAGGCATGAGCCACCGCGCCTGGCTACTCAAGTAATCTTTACCCAGATTGCTTTGTCCACCTTTCATTTATACTTTGTTATTTAACAAATGCTTCCATAGCTTCACTATGTGCCAGACACTCTTCTAGGTGTTTTGCAGATCTTAAGTAAGTTAATCCTCAGTACTACCCTATGAGAAAGGTATCGTTCATTATCCTTACTTTATATGTATAAGAAAATTTATATGTATAAAAAAACTGAGAAACAAAGAAGAGTCAGAAATTCATCCAAGGTCAAACAGATGGTAAGCAACAAAATCAGGATTAGATGACTGACTGTTTGGCTTCAGATGCCATGATACTGACCTCCGTATTATTATGTTGGATTAAATGACATTTACATGTCAATAATTTATTATGTGTAAAACACTTGGACTGTTGCAGGCATACTACTTGCCTGTACTTCTGAAATCTCTTTATCTTTTCGTCCCCTGAATTTTCATTTGGAAATCTAATTGAGAAAATTATCAAATATAGTCACTCATTGGGCCCCGCCGTGAGCTGAAAGCTGGGGATATTTTCAGACCTTGAAAAAAGTGAACTTTAATGGGAGGTCCCTTAGGATAAGCAAATTTAGACATAGAAGGAGAGAGTAGTTTGCTAGGATCTAGGAGATGACCGTGATTGATGGAGGGCCAGCTGAGCTCAGGGATGATGGCGCCTTCTGTTGAGATCATGATGGTGATGATGATGATGACGATTATAATGACACTAATACATAACAAGTACCAGTCAGGTGCTACATTGTGATGCATATATGTGCTAGACATTGTGATATATACTTGTTATGTATTAGTGTACTGTATATACACACACACATGCAAACACACAAAATAGTGCATTTTTCCAAAATTTGGTCATATATTTGTGTGTGTGTGTGTGTGTGTGTGTGTGTGATCTAATACTCATAACAACCTTCTGAAGAAGTGAAGCTTAAAATGGTTCCATGACTTGCCTGGAGTAATACTACTAGTTTAAGTTGCAAAACTGCAACTACAATTCAGGTTTGTCTTCCTACAGAGCCTAAACTCTTAACCAATCTGTCATATCCAGTTACTGCTTTATAAAAATAGGCAAACTGGTAGAATTCCAGCTAAGGTTAGACTCATAGTTATCTATCCAATGAAAACTTTAGGCATGGTGAACTGAGTAAAGAAAAATGGCCTGAGGGACAAGCCACGTGGAAGGTGACTGCCTTGGGTAAGTGGACCAAAACCCAGGGAAGAAGGCTTCGGAAACTTCCATACCCTGGGGGGCCAAAGACCAAGGGCACAAGGGCTCGTGATGCTCCTGAATGGAAGCGCCGTGGCCCATGGCTAATGACAGGAAGCTGCAGTCTTTGAAACTTAGCAGATTTTGGAAGCATAGCAAATACTCCCATTCTTCAGAGCTACACAAACTCAAATCTTCGAGAAGCTTGGTGTAGGGTTCAGTTAAAAGATGAATGAGTAGGGCTGGGCACGATGGCTCACACCTGTAATCCCAGCACTTTGGGAGGCCGAGGCAGGTGGATCACGAGGTCAAGAAATCAAGACCATCCTGGACAACATGGTGAAACCCTGTCTCTATTAGTAAAAAATACCAAAATTAGCTGGGCGTGGTGACAGGCACTTGTAGTCCCAGCTACTCAGGAGGCTGAGGCAGGAGAATCGCTGGAAGCCAGGAGGCGAAGGTTGCAGTGAGCTGAGATAGCGCCGCTGCAATCCAGCCTGGGCAACAAGAGTGAGACTCCATCTCAAAAAAAAAAAAAAAAAGGTGAATGAGTAAATCTCATTCACATGACTGGATTCAAGAGGTGAATTAGTGAAGAGGTCTTGAGAGGACAATTCTCAACTCATTTATGTTTTAATTAAGACCAAGAGAAACTAATCCCTTTAAGAGTTCTTGTGATTATTTAAATCCCTCATCTTTGCACCATAAAATTGAGTACAGTACAATGACTTGAAAAATTAAGAGATCTGTTCCTTCGTTTCTAGAAGAAAAGGTGGGAGTAGGGAGAAAGTGGAAGAGAGAAAGGCAAGTGAAAAGAGTTGGGGAGAAAAGAGAAGAGGCAGAGAAGAATCCAGGTAGAAGGGAAGCTCGTGATTGGTCAAGAGGCCAATGAGTTACTTCTCATGCACCTGCAGGAGAGAGAAAGGAAAGGTGGTCCAAGAACAAGAATAGGCCCTGGGAGTTACTTCTGTATGCCTGGACACCTCCTCCATCCCAAAACTGATGGCGAGTCACCAGTGGTCCCTGGGCATGGTGGGTGAAGGCTGAGATGGGGGACGCGTAGCAACTGAAGATGGGGAAGGCCCACTTAACTCCCCCATAATTGATTTCCCTTTGTCATAAATGAGGATTTGTACTTTCCAAGTTAAAATATAGAATCATGAGAGTTTGCATCCAGCTACTCATCATGTTAAAGAGATAGCTTATGTCATATAAAATACAACGGTGCACTTGTCCAAAATTGGGTCCTCACCGTACACATAAAATCTTACGTAGAGGTCAGCACTGTAAACAAATGTCGAATTCTAGTTAAACACTTCAGCAGGCATATCCTCAGGAGTGAAGGGTACTGACGTCTGCAACTTACTTATAAGTGCATCAGTAGAATAAGATGGCTTGATGGGTGAGTAGAGGGGTGGATAGTTGGATAGATATGTGACAGAACAGGCACAGTGCAGTGTCATCATAGAGTCGAGGTGGTTTATGTACGGGTGCTCACAAGCTTTTAACTTTTTTTATGTTCACATAAATGTATAATGAAATGTTGGGAAAAAGTCTTACTAGAGAGAAGAGGTTCTTTAAAAAGATGGTACCCAGACACAACATAACCAACCTTTTTGGATTATGCCATTTAAAATAAAAAGGCTCACTGAATACAGAGTGCTTTATTTTATCTTTACCTGTTTCTTTTGTCTTGCCTGCCTTTTTCTCTTTGGCAGACGAGCATAGCACACATATTGGTACTTGGTAAAGGCGTGTTTTATTACTACTTGCTTAAAACTTAGGGGAAAATAGACTATGCCATTGTTCCTGTAGAATATGTTAATTGGAGAAAATCCAACTGTGATTATCAACTATGAATATCCTATTTGGTTATATGTAAAAATGCATTTTTTCCCTATAGCAGTTTAGTTTAGATTTTTGTCCCATGCTAGCAATGAGGTAAAATAAAATACACTAATATCCAGAAGTGACTGCAATTGTTAGCTGCCACAGTTACTCATTCTATCTAAAGCAAAGCACATTTTTGTGGACTCTAAGCATGCGTTACTGTGTGTTTAAATTTTAAATCACTTTTTGTAACAGCAGCTGATGTTCCAGAGTGATTGAGAGTTTTCATAAGTAAAGAGGAGGGGAAGATTTTTTGCCTATTTTTCTCATTCACACACACACACACACACACACACACAAACCTTGCAAAATAATGTTAACCCATGACTGTCTAAGATTTCACCTAAATTAACCCATGCTGGTATACTATCACAGTTGATTCTTTCTTTCCAAATTACCTGCAAATGTAAAGTTATTCTATGTCTTTTTCACCTGTCACGCTTATCCAGAGCATTATAAGTAAGATATATCCATAAATAGTAAAAACATTCTCAATAATGGATTAAAACTTATCTAATGAATGTATTTTAAAGTGTTATGTTCATTTATGTTCAATTACTTGAAGTTGAAAAGAAAAATTGATTTCAAAGAAACAATGGAGTTAAGATTTTTAAGTTAGCTGCTCTATACAATGGATCTTATCTTTTTTATAGCAAAACAAGTGAATTTCAATATCAAACGCTAACATGCAATAAACTCTTGCTCGTATTTTATATAAAAGACAAATATTCTGGCACTTGCATCCTAAAGAAACAAGACATTTTCCAAGACTATAAAGTATAAATACCTGAATGATCAAATGATAAGCTTCAAATTTCCCATTTTTATCAAGTGAATATCATTAGTTTCTAATGAAACCCAAGAAACTGACAGAAGTCTGATTAGAAAGTATTCTTATATGATCTTAGGATTCTTTCATTACTTAAACATCAGACATATAAACCGATCTGCTCAAACAATGATTACCCTGTTCAAACTTAGACTACTGAACAGCTTTAAAATGCTAGAAATTAAAAACCCTTTGCAGAATATCCAGACTATATTTTAATAATTAAAAAAGAAAACCACTTTAGCACATAGACAGTGTGGGCTTTTGAAAAGTCCTTTGTCACTACCAGTCAAGCCTCTTTCTTGAAAGATAAGAATAACGGGTTCGGTATTAGAAATGTGAGCTATCTAAAAAAAAAACAATATGGTAACATAATTGATATCTACTGAATTGCTTACTATTTTTAAACAAATTATTCACTAAGTAAAATTGTTTTCCCCTTCTTTTTGAAAAGCATTAAAACCTTGAATGTATTTAGTTAGATAAAGGGAACAAAAACTATATTTAAATCACTTTGAAAAATATGACGTTTTTATTTGTGCTTAGAAAAACACAAGGGAAGAACGTTGTGAGTTATCTCAAGGGTAGTGAAAATAACAAGAAGCAGAAAGAAAGGATAACACAGAAGAGCGTGTTTTTGCTGAAAGCACACAATGGAAAACATATTCAATTATACAAATGATGAGAAACACAACTTACCTGCTCTGACAAAGGTACATGTTGGGTCACAGGATACAGGAAGGGGTCAAGCTGTGATCATGGATTAAGGAACGTATCAGAGCTAAGGATCGCCAGCAAAAACCCCAGAGCATTAGAAAGGTGTGTTTCAAACCTACCTTCCTCCCAAATGGTTGTCATAACTCCAAAACCTTGCCTTAGATAATCACACTTAAATCACTTGACTAGCAGAAACCCACATACTACCTTCATACTATTGAAAGTAAAATTCCAGAAGCTATTGTGCCTATAAATGATTCCAGTCTGTTCTCCAGTGAGGATTTATGATCCATGCCACCTTCTCAGGATGGCACAATTACCCTGAGATGAACCATGCTACCTGTCCCAAAAAGTTCTCTTTAGTACAGACTTCTCCAGAGTGAGCAGACACAAACACAGTCAACGTGGTACCCAAGCTTCATTTAATCACTGAATTGAACATGCATGCTTTTAATAAAAGCTGCACAGAGCTATTACTGATTGTATCTCCTGAGCTTCTTTGCAGTCTCAGAGGTTTCTAACACATCACACCAGGTCTACAGTTCCCTGAAGGGATTTCTAACCTGAAAGAGATAGACAGGGGTTTCAAAGAAGAAACAAACACATACACTACATCTCAGCTGCATTTTAAAACTACTCTCCCAGAACGGCATCCGTCCTCCCTTTTAGTAAACACATGCTTGTATACATTAAAACAAAGAGGGTATATAAATTAACAAATCAATGCTCTTCTGTATCAAAAAACAGTCCCCCAGTCTATGACAGGTTCTCCATTTCCCCAAACACATTTAGGGTACAGGCATTGGAAAAAATGTGAACCAAAGGAAAGAAATACTGTAACCTAGGAGAATATTCTTTGCTAGGCTTTCACAGTTAACGTAGCAGGGCGGGCGCGCGCGCGCACACACACACACACGCACACACACACAAACGCACACACACACGATGCCACTTTTGTTCCAGCGTGAGATAGCTTCACGGGTGCCGGGCATAGTGACATACAATGGATATCAAAACCACACAGTCAGTCTTAGCAAATTAGGTAAATTAGAGATCATTTGATGGTGTTCTATTGTTGCTATTGTAATCACAGTAATTTTCCCTGGTAATGGTGCTTCGTGATGAAGTACTGTTCTCATAGGATAATTGTGAAAGATACCGAAAGATTCAGGGATGCAGCATCTGGTTTCAAAAGCTCTTCAGATTCAAATTGACATTTTACTTTATCTTGAAAATTTATTAGAGATTCAGATCATGCCGGTTTAAATGGAAAGGTGAAAGCAGGGTAATTTCAATCTATGAATTATTCACTCTCAGCCTGGTGAAATTGCCATCCGTGAACTGATGCTCTGACAGTCCCTTCGCAGAGCCTCCATTACGCTTGTCATTTTTATTTCTTTATCTACGATCTCTTCCTCAGTTACCGAGCTTGTCCCTTAGGGTTCAGCTTCACAAACCAAGTATTTCAAATTGGCAGTAACCTAAATGTGCCGCTGTTTCGAATCGCCGTCTCCACAGGCTGTCTTTTTTTTTTCCAAATCATTAAAAACCACATTCATGATGATATTTGTTAGGCTCTTCGATTAGATGAATTAAAATACACACACACACACGCACACGCACACACATGCGGGAGGGCATCACTGTGAAGACGAGTTATGTTCCGCTAATATCACAAGAGAAGATAAAGCGGTGCTTTCTGCTTCCTTCTTTGTTGTCAGCGTGACCCATCCTAGCTGCATAGCATCACACAGAAAGGAGCCGGAGCTAAAGGCGGCTTGCCTGGCACCCTGATTTCCAGCCAGAGTTGATGAGATTGCATGGCAGCCAGGCTAATCCAGACAACTGTATACTTAGCGAGCACGATTATTTAGGAAAATAAGAAAAAGCCATTGGATGACCGAAATTAGACTGTCATTCTCCCGGGCTCCACCTGCACACAGACTGCAGTCGCAACGATTCTCCACTTGATGGCTGGTTGTGTCACTGCTAGTCGACAGCTGTCCCGCATCCAGAGAGGACTGGGAGTGATTTAGGTCAGGGAGCCTGGTTTCTCCTTTAAACCGTGCTCTAACTGAGGAGTGGGGATCTGCGCCAGCCTGGTGGACAGCCTTAAATGTGAGCTGGGGTGTCACACAGCATCAGTGCGGTGAGTCGCTCGCACAGGCCCCAGCCAGACAAACCATGGCAAGCATCCTCTCCTTTGTCCTAGCCTTTATTCCTGCAGGTAGAGCAGCGTGGCACAAGCAGCCCCAAACTATTCACACACATGGTGGGAAACCAGCTGTGCTCCTTCAGAGGCAGTTTGGTTACAAGGCTCGGAGCAGTACCTGCTCGGCTGAAAATTCACGCTGCCAAGTTAGAAGCCATCGCGTACCTTCAGGCTGCATCTCTGCTCCTGGCTAAACAAAGGTAAATACTCCTCAGGTAAGGTAAGGCTAATTAGTAGCAGGAGAAGAAAACTTTGCAACTCTGTTGCTTCGTGCCTAGTTGCACGCCCCTGCTTTGCTGCATTGCGACTGGGAAGCTGCAGGAGCTGGAGCTGGCAGTTGCGATAATGCAGAAAGCAGCAGCAGCTCTGACACAGCAGTCAGCTGACTTGCGGGGTGTTATCATTCAATGTCCTCTGCAGAAGCGGACCAGTTTCTAAGGTGGCACCAGACAGATGATCTTCAATGCAAAGAGTGGCTTCAGGAGTGCAGTCCTCCTCCACCCACACCTGGCAGGGACATCTTACGTTGCTTTTGTCTCAGACAGGGTTTTTAACTCACAGCCTTCTGGACTTAACTATTTCTGTCCCACTTGCTAAGATGGCAGGTACTTAGGGCGACCGCCCTCATGCAAGCACAGGTGAAAGCCATCACTGCCCATCTCGCTTTGACTGGTTTCAGCTTTGCAAGAATGATTTCGGGAGAATTCCTGCCCACATTTTGGTTTGAAAAGCACATTTCTTTTTTAACAGGTAGAAATGGCCTTAAGCTACATGTCGGCTGTAATGAACTAGTCAATTGTACCTAACAGAATGGCAAGAGCCATAGGGAAAACTCGAAGGTAAATTAGTTCGGCACTGGCCTTAAATCACGGTCCGGTTGCTGTAAAGCAGTGTGTATGCTCTCTCTTGAAACGCAGGTTGTACAACCCAATTAATCTGACAATGGAGAAAAGCCTGATAGGGTATTACCCCAGTGGTTTGAGGAATTGCTAAAATAAGAAGGCAGTCATTACCAGGCATTTGTTTAATGACTGTAATCATACTGAATTAATTTAACTTGCTGCAATGTTTAACAGAAAGTCAATTATAAATTTGTGCTAAAAGAATAATAATACTGGTATTTGTGTAGCACCTTCCTCTGAGGAGACATCCTCTGAAGATTACCTCATAGCCTCAACATTTACAGAGCACTCAGAATGTGCCACGTGCCCTACAGAACCATCCGTGACCAGCCTCTCTGAGGACAGGAGCTTATGTTTCTAAGCCAGAATGATCCATACCATGTTGTATGAAGAGCATACGAGAAGCGCCACCCTGGCCTGTGCCACTCACTTTGAAAGGGATCTCAGTGATTTGTCCCACTTCTGCCATATAAATTGTAGTTTTCTGTTTGTATCTCATTTGGTTCTTTTGATATGAATGAACGACGTGAACTTTTGACATGAAAAAGTTTCTAGACAGCAGAGAGGTCAAAACTAGAAGAAAGACCGGGCGTGGTGGCCCGTGCTTGTAATCCCAGCATTTTTGGAGGCCAGGGTGGGCAGATCACGAGGCCAAGAATTTGAGACCCTGGCCCACATGGTGAAACCCCATCTCTACTAAAAATACAAAAAATTAGCTGGGCATGGAGGCAGGCTCCTATAATCCCAGCTACTCGGGAGGCTGAGGCAGGAGAATCGCTTGAACCCAGGAGGCTGAGGTTGCAGTGAGCGAGATCATGCCATTGCACTCCAGCCTGGGTGACAGAGCAAGATACCATCTTGAAAAAAAAACTAAATAAATTGAAGAAAATGCATCATCCGTATAATGATAGAATTACAAATAGCATTAAATGATATTATTATATGAGGGACTTTTAGGGCGAGCTGCAGACCAATGCTCAGAAGTGACAAATGTAGACTTCTCTTCTGGCATCCTTTTCAATGCTCATTAGTAGAATCCAATAGTCTCATAAACTTGCCTTGCTAACCCCTTTCAAAACCTGCTATGAAGAAATGAGCCCCAAATGATACAAATCACCACTAAGTTTTATTGTAATTCCTCAGAGACATTTCTATTTTTGAAGCAAATAAAGCTTCTGGAAAAGGTGCGGCTATCTAACTGTGAAATGTCAAGTGTCAATTCTCAAGGTAGGAAAGCGTTTCTGAGGGGTGAGGAGCTTTTCTAGGGAGGCCACTCCTGCTTCATCGTATGGCAGATTCTGCGCCCAGGGTGCTGATCTCCCAATGCTGATAGGTAGTGTTCCGCCTGGACGCCCCTACAGCCAATATGTGGAATGAACGGTGGAGATCAGTCTGGGTCCCTGGGGCAGGAGAGACTGTGACAGCATCTCACCCACCTCGAGGGCATCTCATTTTTGCTTGTGAGTTTTCTTAGGTCCTTGTCCACCAAAAAGTAGCTCCAGCTTTGGTATTTTTTGAAAACTCTCGCAGGTACCATATTCTACCATATACCCAAGATTAAGAACCACTGATGAAATAATGCCATGTGTTATTTTTTGCACCTGTGAATATGTGCGTGGAAATTCAGATACACTCTATGTTAGAACATGAGGATGAAGAAATGAAAATGAGCCATTAAATTTATCTATTCTTACCTTTACCGTTAAAATGCTTTACTAATCAATGGCACAGCATGGTGGCTTACACCTGGAATCCCAGCACTTTGGGAGGTCAAGGTGTGCCAATCACCAGGTCAAGAGATAGAGAACATCCTGGTCAACATGGTGAAACCCCGTCTCTACTAAAAATACAAAAATTTGCAGGGCGTAGGGGTGGGCCCCTGTAATCCCAGCTACTCAGGAGGCTGAGGCAGGAGAATAACTTGAACCCAGGAGGCGGAGGTTGCACTGAGCCGAGATTGTGCCACTGCACTCCAGCCTGGGCAACAGAGCAAGACTCTGTCTCAAAAAGAAACACACACACACACAAATTCTTTGCTAATCAATGGCCCAGCGCAGTGACTCAGGGCTGTAATCCCAGCACTTTGAGAGGCCGAGGCAGGCAGATCACCTGAGGTCAGGAGTTCAAGACCAGCTTGGCTAACATGGCAAAACCCCATCTCTACTAAAAGTACAAAAAAATTATCCAGGCGTAGTGGCAGGCGCCTGTAATCTCAGCTACTTGGGAGGCTGAGGCGGGAGAATTGCTTGATCTGGGGAGGTGGAGGTTGTCGTAAGTCAAGATCATGCCAGTGCACTCCAGCCTGGGTGACAAGAGTGAAACTCCATCTAAAATAAAATAAGATAAAATAAAATTCTGTATTAATAAAAAGAAAATAATTTTAATAGAGAAAACCTCTATAGCTGCGATAGACCCGTAAGTGGGGACAGTCTAGCCACGTGTAGTAGGTGCACCTCCCACAGCTCCTTCTTGTCTTTCAGCACTCCTTGTCCGCCTTGTGTCATAACGTTTCATTCACCTCGTGTCCTCCTCTGTGAATTTGGGAGCTCTTTGAAGACACGGGCATAGGGGCATGACACATTTATCTCACTGGTCCCAGAGCCTTCAATCTGGCTGGCAAGTGGCAGGTCTCCACAGTATTCATTACAGGAATGAGGGAATGTAAAGTCATCTTCCTGTTAGACAAGGAAGTTAAGAGACATCCAAGTCTCCAACATGAGAACGGAAAGCTTTTTTTTCATTGTAGATTATCTCGAAATCACCTGCTTCCCCATAAGGGAAAGAATGTTATTTTTCAACTATAAACATTGATCTAAAGACTATATAGCAAAGAATTTAAAAAAAAAAAAAAAAAAAAAAAGGAGGCCGGGCACAGTGGCTCACACCTTTAATCCCAACACTTTAGGAAGCCGAGGTGGGCGGATCATGAGGTTAAGAGATTGAGACCAGCCTGGCCAACATGGTGAAACCCCGTCTCTACTAAAAATACAAAAATTAGCCAGGCATGGTGGCACGTGCCTGTAATTCCAGCTACTCAGGGGTCTGAGGCAGGAGAATCCTTGAACACAGGAGACAGAGGTTGCAGTGAACTGAGATCGTGCCACTGCACGCCAGTGTGATGACAGAGCAAGACTCAATCTCAAAAAAACAGGAGGGAGGTGGAAAAATGGATAACAGGCAAAAGAAAGTCAATCAAAACTCTATATGCCTAATACATTTCAGTTAATTTTGGATATTTATTCAGAAGAATAAGGTATACATTTTCTTTTCCTTTTGCACTTTGAGAGAGAGTCCAGTGAGGAGGGCAGCTTTACTGCCTTTGCTAGAAATCTCCCTGCTTCAGCACCGAGGAAGGAAAACATTCTCTTCCTAAACCCTCCATTCTGATTTTTTTTTTTTTTTTTTTTGGCCATACACTCTCTGGCAGTCTTGAGAAGTCTGTGGATTACTTTTCAACAATACTTTTATATGCATATACAATACAATAAATAGGATTATAGGAAATTAATTATATTAAATATCCTCACCTTTGCCTTAGAAAATCAAAATACTTCCAAAGTGAAATTGCAAAACGACTTTGGCTGTGTCTGTTCCAACTATTATCCAATAAGAAAGCAAGTTAAAGAAAAGCCTAGACAAGATTAGGGGCTGGGAAGGGGAATAGATAACTATTTGTACTGAATTTCATTAAACTTAAAATTGAAGTTTCTTCTTAAAAGTGACCTATTTAGTTACTAGCAGATTCCCCATTTTCACATTTAAAAAGAAATACTATGGGCCCAGCACGGTGGCTCACACCTGTAATCCCAGCACTTTGGGAGGCCAAGGTGGGCAGATCATTTGAGATCAGGAGTTCATGAGCAGCCTGACCAATATGGTGAAACCTATCTCTACTAAAAATACAAAAATCAGCCGGGCATGGTGGTGCACGCCTATAATCCCAGCTACTCGGGAGGCCGACACTGGAGAATCACTTGACCCCGGCAGGTGGAGGCTGCAGTGAGCCAGGATTGTGCCACTGCACTCCAGCCTGGGCAACAGAGTGAGTCTCCATTTCAAAAAATAATAATAATAATACTATATTGGCTTTTCCTGATTAATTCACATGATGTAAACCCTTCCTCAGGTGCCTTGAAAAAAAAAGTAAGTGAGTCAGTAAAAGTTGATTCTTTCAACTTTCTTGTTTTGCAGCTGAGGAAGGAAATTGAAGCTCAGAATGGTTGAATTATGCTTCAGCATCATGTAAGTAAAGAGACCCGAGAGCACAAGGCCACGTGTCCTAAACCTGCACCAGACTCTCTCCATTATGTGTTTACAGACAGGGGTGTGCTGGAGCCAGCGGGTGAGGGAGACAGTTTTTAAATATTCAGGAATTTTACAAGCTGGGTACTAAACCATTGGCAGCTTGAAATCAACCATAGAGGGAGTATTTGCACCACAAAAATTGGCAAACATTACAATTCAAGATCGTTGCTTTTTAAAACAACTGGGCCAGGAGCAGTGGTTCATGCCTGTAATTCCAGCACTGTGAGTGGCCAAGGCAGGAGCATCACTTGAGGCCAGGGATTCAAGACCAGCCTGGGCAATCCAGTGAGACTGCCTATAAAGATATTAAAAGGAGGCCAGATGCGGTGGCTCACGCCTGTAATCCCAACACTTTGGGAGGCCGAGGTGGGTGGATCACCTGAGGTCAGGAGTTTGGGAGCAGCCTGGTCAACATGGTGAAACCCCATCTCTACTAAAAATACAAAAATTAGCTGGGTGTGGTGGTGCGCGCCTCTAGTCCCAGCTACTCGGCAGCCTAAGGCAGGAGAATCACTTGAACCTGGGAGGCAGGTGTGGCAGTGAGCCGATGTCGTGCTACTGTACTCCAGCCTAGGGGACAGAGTGAGACTCCGTCTCAAAAAATAATAATAAATAAACAAAAGTAAAAACATGTAAAGGTATTTAAAATTTTTTTAATTAGCCAAATATGGTGGCATGCACCTGCAGTCCCAGCTACTTGGGAGGCCGAAGCCGTGTCTCCTGATCCAGGAGTTTGAAGCTGCAGGCTGCTGTGAGCCATGATGGCACCATGCACTCCATCCTGGATGACAGAGCAAGACCTTGTCTCTAAAACAAAACAGAAAGAAAAGAATTTGGTTTATATGTTCTAATATATTTAATTATGCCAACTTACTTCATGTGTTCATTTATTTCAATCCCCAAATCCAAAATGCTTGAAAATATAAATCCCAGTGGTTAAGCATAAAGCTTTGGGTCAGTTGGCCGATGCTTGAGTCCTGCCTATACCACCGATTATCTGTGTGACCTTGAACAAGTGGATCTCCTTCTCTGGGACTCATCTTCCTCTTCCGCAACACAGGGCTGATAACGTGTGCTTCTTAGGTAGTTACGTTCGCTATCCAAAGGGGTGCATTTAAACTACTTAATAGTATGGATCCTCACGTGCAAGCCTCCCCTGGCTGTCAGCTATGATTATTTTCCTCTTGTTTCTCCTCCTCCTTCTTTCTCTTTTTCAATTGTTCATCATGGTAGATTGATATTATTTGCACTGATATAAAAAAGAGGCATTTTTAAGAGAGATGGACAACAAACAAACAAAAACACCACATGCGAGCAATGTGGGATTCTGGAGAATGGGGATTTATCCTGTCGTTCCTGACTCTCACAGTGCACGGATATTTAAAGGGCTAGTGGTATTTCTGTATAAATTCTGTAATCTTAGCATCACAATTCAACAGGGTTATTATTGATAGACATAGTTTCAGCATGATTTTAGAGATTTTTAGAGAAACCAAATTAAAACCATATACTGTGTTAAGGGTCACTCTATCCAAAATGTGCAATCAAGCCTCTTACCCCTCCAGGTAACATAGCTTCATTCTTGACTGTTTTCACTTGCAGAACCTAATGCCGATCTGCACACCTGCTGAGACATGCTGTATTTTCAGAGCTAGGAGTTACTCTGTTAATGAGATTGAGCTTTGTGGGAAGAGGCTTTGCCGAAAGGCTCTGCCGAAAGGCTCCAGAGAACTCAGTCCACAGACTAAAGAGTTGGAGTGTCATATGGGCTGTGTCAGTGAGCCATGAGCAGGGAGACATTCCCCTTTGCTTTTGCTGTTGGCCTTGGCTTGCCCACAAATGGGTCCCACAGGTTCTCTGCCGCCAGAGTGTTACGGAAAGTGAGAGGGTGGTGAAGCAGCTGAGGAGAGGTGGTGCAGAAACCCCTAACTTCCACCCATCCCATCCCAGCCACAAAAGCACAAGAAGGGAATAACGCTATCACCGTGGTGCCCCAGGTTCAAATACAATCCCCTGTAAAAGAGAATACAGAGTAAAGTCAGAAGCAGTTATTACAGACTCAGAGTTCAAAGAAAGGGAGCAGCATGCTGCTCTCCTTGCCGTGTCTCCTCTTGCAGTGCAAGTCTCCTGGCCCAGCCACTTTGGGCTTGCTCATTTTCAGAGCTAAAGGTCTAGCCCAAAAATGGCATCAGGTGTGACAAATGGCTGGGCTATGGCCCAGGAGACATCAGCCTCCAGCTCCTGCAGAAAAAAGTGTTTGAACCCAAATATTAATTCTGTATAATAGCAGAATGGCAAGAAGAAGAATAGAAACAATTACCATTTGCTGAGTGTCTACAGTGTCCTAGGTACACATGGTTCTTAATCTTCCCAGTCATGTAATACATTCAATTATAAATACATGGATAGGGCTTTCTCCTTTTTCCCAAAGTTAGTTAGATACGATGGACAAATAAAACTGTTGTATATTTAAGGTGTATAACATGATAATACACCTTTTGTTTTGTTTTGTTTTGAGATGGAGTTTTGCTCTTGTCATCCAGGCTGGAGTGCAACGGTGCAATATCGGCTCACTGCAACCTCTACCTCCTGGATTCAAGCAATTCTCCTGCCTCAGCCTCCCGAGTAGCTGGGATTACAGGTGCCCACCACCACATATGGCTAAGTTTTGTATACAAATACAAAGTAGAGATGGGGTTTCACCATGTTGGCCAGGCTGGTCTCTAACTCCTGACCTCAGGTGATCCACCTGCCTCGGCCTCCCAAAATGCTGAGATTACAGGTGTGAGCCACCGCGCCCGGACCATTATGTTTTCATATACATATACATTGTAAAATGATTGTCAAAATCAAGCTAATTAACATATCTATCACATCACACAGTTACAATTCATATAGCTTTCTGTACTAGCCAGAGTTCTGAGTGCTTTACATGTAATAACCCATCTAATCCCTACAACCACCCTGTTGGGGAAATATTATGATTCCCACGAGAACTTCAGTAGGTGGTTATTATGATGCCCTTTTCAGAAAAAAAACTAAAGCATGTGGAGTGCATATTGTTCAAATCACACATCTGGTGAATGCAGGCTCCTGGATTCAAACCCGGATGTGTCTCATCTAGCTTCGAATTCGAATCTTGTCCTCTGAACCATTAACAGTCAAATATGGGTGTCTTTCAAATTAGTGTTTAGTTTGATAGTCGGCGATGGGATTGGAAGAGCGTAGAGAAAGAAGGAAAAAATATAAACTAGACTTGGAGTCACTCAGGGGAAGGTTTAAAGTCTAAGAGTTGGGGAGTAGAGAGACCCTGTCCCATAAGAATTATCAGAAAATTGGGCTTTGTCATTAAAGTGTTCCTTAATAATATGTAACTCATCGGTGTGCGGATGAATTGGCTCTCTGGGGTGGGGGTTGGAGAGAGACCTGGCTTGTAGTACTTGCCAGTTTCTGTGGTGTAAATACTCCCATCATGGCTGATGTCAAGATGCCAACATTTTAACAACCTGT
Source organism: Aotus nancymaae (assembly GCF_030222135.1). NCBI lineage: Eukaryota > Metazoa > Chordata > Mammalia > Primates > Aotidae > Aotus > Aotus nancymaae. The sequence goes on from NW_026988465.1 coordinate 18,303,184, forward strand.
TTGCAAAATTGCTGGATATTTAACAGTTAGCTCTCATAAGCCAGTAGGAGTTGGCTTTAGCATACCACAATTTGGACTCACATAGCAGATTATTCTGCCCCACTCTAGAAGCCATATCCTTTATTTATTTATTATTATTTTTTTTTTTTTGAGATGGAGCCTTGCTCTGTCACCCCTCAGGCTGGAGTGCAGTGGCGTGATCTTGGCTCACTGCAACCTCTTCCTCCCCAGGTTCAAGTGATTCTCCTGCCTCAGCCTCCTGAGTAGCTGGGACTACAGGCCACCATGCCTGGCTAATTTTTGTGTTTTTTAGTAGAGACAGGATTTCACCATGTTGTCCAGGCTGGTCACGAACTCCTGAGCTCAGGCAATCCGCCCACCTCGACCTCCCAAAGTGCTGGGATTATAGGCGTGAGCCACTGTGCCTAGCCTGCCATATCCTTTTATAATACCTATACATTCAAGGCAGATTAAAGGCAGAGTCCTCTGTCTTTAAAGACCTGAGGTAGTCCTCTGTGTGCTTCATGTGTCCCTCCCAAACTGGGTGCTTTTACTTCTTGTATTTAATGGCAATATTTTTAGCTTATTGTTCTTGATTTTAAAAGGAAATTGAGATGTTTATGTTTCTCTTCCCTTGGCCATCAAATAAATCTAACAAATGTGGGTGGCTATGTAAATGCAGTGGCCTTTGATTGACTCGGTGAAAGGTTTCCCCACCCTTGTGAAGTGGACCAACCTTTAGGAGACCTAAGTCACCTACAGGTGTATGTCTCTGTGTGCACGTGTATACACATGCATGCATCCACCAAGATTCACTGTGAGCCTGTTGAAGCCAGCAGCGTGTATGGACGCATAGCACTCAACATTTTGGATTTGTACCTGTTCCCCTAGCTTTCCCCCAATATTTTGAGGCCCCAACATCCATACAAGTCCCTCTGTAAGTACACGATTACCATGAGGTCATGATATGAATTCAGATCTAGCAAATTAAATGGCAATTACCCTTTGAGAAACTATGTAACTCTAAGGATAATCACCATTTTCTGTGTAATTTTTTTTTTTTTAGATCTTGGGGCTGCTAATTTTAAAGCACATATAACCAAATGAATAATTACATAGCAAGGGGCTGAAAGGTAACTGCAAAATAATTGCAAGCTATTTGATTCCTCCATGAAAACACGTTTAATAAAATATTCCCCTAAAGTGGTTCTTTTACCTATGGCACACTTTAAGGTTGTTCTTTTTTTTTTTTTTTTTTTTTTTAATTCTGTTTAATACTAAGTCATAACTCCTTTGAAGAATATCTGTTAAAATACACAAAAGTGTAGACTCTAAGTGTACATTAAAAAACTACGCATGAAGCTTGGGGTTTTCTTCTACATTATGTAAACATTATTAGCTTTTCAAGGCTTATCATCTGATACAGTCTATTTTCGGACCACACAGTGGTGCAGGGTTTTTGTTCGCTTACCACAGGGCTCGTTCTAGCATATGGATGTACTTCCAAAGTGTTTTCCAAGTGTCACTAACTTCTTATTCAATTCATTTATTTATTTATTGAGACAGAACCTTACTCTGTCCCCCAGGCTGGAGTGCAGTGGCGCCTCTCGGTTCACTGCAACCTCTGCCTCCCAGGTTCAAGCGATTCTTCTGCCTCAGCTTCCCAAGTAGCTGGGATTACAGGCACGCACCACCACATCTGGCTAATTTTTGTATTGTTAGTAGAGATGGGGTTTCACCACGTTGGCCAGGCTGGTCTCGAACTCCTGACCTCAAGTGATTCACCCACCTTGGCCTCCCAAAGTGCTGGGATTACAGGTGTGAGTCACTGAGCCCAGCCATTCCATTTAATTTTAATAGCAAGTTGGGTTGCATGTCTTTCTCTCTCTCTCTCATTCTTGCTCTTTCTCTCTTCTCACTTCAGGAATAGAAAATAATGGAGGTCAGAGATAAAATTAAATACGTGTATGTATGTGGCATGGGGAAGAGATCTTTGTGCTAGGAAATAGTAGACATTGGGCAAAATACCTTTCCTATCTTGTAAGTTTTAAGCTAGGAATGTAAACATTTTGTGAGTACTGCACAGAAAGGCATAATGCATGTGAATGTCCTCTTAAAAGTTTGAAGTTGGTTGGGCACGGTGGCTCACGCCTGTAATCCCAGAACTTTGGGAGGCTCAGGTGGGCAGATCTCGAGGTCAAGAGATCGAGACCATCCTGGCCAACATGGTTAAACCCCGTCTCTACTAAAAATACAAAAATTAGCTGGGCGTGGTGGCACGCACCTGTAGACTCAGCTACTCAGGAGGCTGAGGCAGGAGAATTGCTTGAACCCAGGAGGCGGAGGTTGCAGTGAGCCAAGATCGTGCCACTGCACTCCAGCCTGGTGCCTGGCAACGGAGTGAGACTCTGTCTCAAAAAAAAAAAATGTGTGAAGTCCGGCCAGGTGCAGTGGCCGACGTTTGTAACCCCAGCACTTTGGGAGGCTGAGGTGGGTGGATCAAGAGGTCAGGAGTTCCAGACCAGCCTGTCCAATATGGTAATACCCCATTTCTACTAAAAAATACAAAAATTAGCCAGGCATGGTGGCACATGCCAGCTACTCAGGAAGCTGAGGCAGGAGAATTGCTTGAGCCTGGGAGGCAGAGGTTGCAGTGAGCTGCGATCATGTCATTGCACTCCATCCTGGATGACAGAGTGAGACTCCGTCTCAAAAAAAAAAAAAAAAGTTTGACGTGGTATCTAAAAATACACTCACAAATGTAACTGAATTCTCTAACACTTGGAGTAATTCTATTCATCTAAAGTTGCATGCCACCACTCTCTCTCCATCTCCACTGCTCCTGGACCCTACCTCTCATTCCATTCCTCTCCTCTGCTTATTTTTTATTCTGATCATGCTCTGTAAATGGTCAAGAGCCAAAAGCTGCAAAAAGTCGAATAAGTATCTGGTGGAGAAATTATCCTCTGTGTCTTAACAAGATAGTACGTTAATTACTGTTTCGCTTCTACCTTTAAGAAATGTCAGGCTTTTTCCTTGAAGAATATTGCTTGCTTCAATGACTGCATACAGAAGTGGCCTGAGAGTTAAAATTACCAAGAATCAGAACTTTCCAACACCACCCCGTTCTTAATATCTTTTAGATGGTGAAGTTTAGAAATATAATTATATTACATTTGCAATGGATGCTTACGGCTTTCCGTGCCTTCGTGAAATTACCTACTCCTAGAGTGTCTTGCCAAAGTGATTCAGATTTTGTTCCATTCTCAGAGGGTGTGGTGCTGGAGAGTGGCGATCCCAGGGTGGATACACACTAACAGTGGGTTGTCTTTACCTGGATCCTTCCTGTCACCAATGCTTATTATGCTGATAATTTTTGTTTCCTTTAAGCTCTTTTGGACTTGAATATGCTGATCATTCAAAATGGAACCAGCCACTTTTCATTCATTTTATCACTCAGCACAGCACTGTTTCCATAAGTTAAATACTGTTATAGCCTCCAAAACTATTTCCTAAGTATAAAAAAGCAGAAGCAGTCAGCTTTCTTGTGTTAAGAATAATGTAATGAGAAAACCAGTAGAGAGCCAATAAAACCATATAGAGTTTAGGTTCGCAGTGTCATTGGGAATTAAAGTTATATTGATTTAGTAATAGGAGAGCACATTTGTGAAAACTAGACTTAACCGATTTATGAATGCTTTCTAGATGCATGTTAGATAAACGAGCAGCCCTTAAAATACAATAATCCAGTCTGTAAACTTCTTTGACTTTTTAAGATAGCTGTCACTGAGGAGGGGCTTGTATTTTGCAGATGCTAGGAAACACAGGAGGTCAGGAATTCCTGACCAGCCTGGCCAACAGGGTGAAACCCAGTCTCTACTAAAAATAAAAAATCAGCCGGGCGTGGTGGCACACGCCTATAATCCCAGCTACTCAGGAGGCTGAGGCAGAATAGTTGCTTGAACCCAGGAGGCAGAGGTTGCAGTGAGCCAAGATCACACCACTGCACTCCAACCTGGGCGACAGAACTAGTATCCTCTGTCTCAAATAATAATAATAATAATAAATATATATATTATGTAGGCTTTCCCTGATTAATTCACATAACATAAACCCTTCCTCAGATGCACTGAAAAAAAAAAAGTAGGTAAAAGAAATTGATTCTTCCAAGTTTCTTGTTTTGCAATTGAGGGAGGAAATTGAAGCTCAAAATGGCTGAGTCATGCTACAGCATCATGTAAGTTAAAAGGCAGGAGAACACAAGGCCACGTGTCTTGGAAACTGAGGATGTGGATAGGAAGTAAGGAGGTGGAGGCATCCTATGTTAAATATTATTTTAAGAAGTGTGATTAACAAGGACTCATTAGAAGCAGTAGTTTACAAAGTACACATTTCTACAAATGAAGTTTTGAGGGGGTTATTTATTGGATTGGAAACTCTCCAAATAAATTTAATTGCCGAGGAAAAACAATAGGTAGAATGTGATAAGTTGAAGATATGAGAGCTAGAAGGGTCAATTGATGGGGTTCCAGAGGAGACATGAGACGGGGCCAAGAGCAGGGTGGGAGAGCTGGCTTTGAGTGTCCTTCTTATCCTCTGAGACTAGGGCAAAGGAGGTGAGGATATAAGAAGGAGATGGTGGTCCCTGTGTGTCTGAGTGTGGGCTCCAGAATGGAGCAATGTTGCACAGATGCTCTGATCAGAAAAGAGAGACTACCATCTTTCTGGACATTGATGTTATAATACTGTTGGTGCAGTCCAAGATTTACTTAGCTTTTTTAAGCAATAGATGACTTTTCCTTGGGAAACAATATAATATAGAGGGAAACAGCAAAGACTCTGCATTAGCATCAAACCATTTTCTAGCTGGAGGACTTTGATCAAGTTACTTATAATTTTCTGTTTTCTCAAAAAAAATGAGGATAATAATATGTCTATTATTACTGATAGATATATCAGAGAATTACTGAGAGAATTACATGAAATAACTAACAGTAAACATTCAAGAAATTTTTTTTTTTGAGACAGAGTCTTGCTATGGTGCCCAGGCCAAAGTGCAGTGGCATGATCTCAGCTCACTGCAACCTTCGCCTCGTGGGCTCACGCAATTCTCCCACCTCAGCCTCCCAAGTAGCTGGGACTATAGGTGGGCACCATTATGCCCAGCTAATTTTTGTAGAGACGGGATTTCACCACGTTGGCCAGGCTGGTCTTGAACTCCTAACCTCAAGTGATCTGCCCTCCTCAGCCTCCCAAAGTGCTGGGATTACAGGTGTGAGCCACCATGCCTGGCAAGAAAGGTTAAATATTACTTAGTTGATATTACTCTTGTGGTAAATTACAATGAGTATTTTTATATGGTGCTCTTGAGAAATAGTTCCCCCATTCTGTGGGTGTCCAGATACCATTTTAGACTTGGGATAAGACTTTAACCCTATTGAATTCGGCATGTGAAATTCATTTTATTGTTTCACTCTCCTAAGATCCTTTAGAGTGCTGACTCTATCATTCCATGTACTTATTGTCCTCTCTGGCCTGTGTAATCTGCGAATCTCTTAAGAGCCCTGTGACAGACACTGCTAATCGCATATCTGATATCCATTTTCACTTCCTTCCTTACACATCCTTGACTTGGTTTGATTGTAGCAATGGACCCAATTCAGGTGCTCTAACTCCCAGCATCCCTTGCAGCTAGAAGTGGTCATGTGATGTAGTTCTGGCCAATGAGATGAAAGCAGAGTCACTGGGTAAGCTTCCAGGTCAGTTTATTAAAGAGGCCAGACCCATGAGAGTGAAAACCAAATTGGAAGAATTATAGAGAGGGGAAAAAAAGTAGTCCAGGGCACCATGCCACTGTGGGACTGTAGCATCAGCCCTGTGTTGTGGATCTCCAGTCATACAACTCCTGGAGATGTTACAAAAACAACTCCTATTTGATGAAGCCTCTGTCTGTAGGTTTCTGTCCTATTTAGCTAATGCAATTACCACCTGCTGCAGCTGCCATCTATAGCCTTATCAAAATAGATGGCGGGGTGGGGGTGAGGGATGGAATACTACCTACTGGGTACAGTGCACACTATTCAGGTGACAGATACACTACAAGCCTAGTCTTCACCACTACATAATATATACATGGGCTGGGCATGGTGGCTCACGCCTGTAATCCCAGAACTTCGGGAGGCCGAGGCTGGCAGATCACCTGAAGTCAGGAGTTCAAGACCAGTCTGGCCAACATGGAGAAACTCCATCTCTACTCAAAATACAAAAATTAGCCAGGCGTGGTGGTGCACACCTGTAGTGCCAGCTACTGAGGAGGCTGAGGCAGGAGAATTGCTTGAACCTGGGAGGTGGAGGTTGCAGTGAGCTGGGATTGCACCACTGCACTCCACCCTGGGTGACAGAGGGAGACTCTGTCTCAGAAAAACAAAAAAAGTCGTCGAGCTAGGGCTCAAGGCCAGTGTTAGGTATAGTACTCCACACCATTAGAATAACTCATACAAACCTCCCTTTTGTATTATACTTTCTCTTCAAGATCTCATTTTACTTTATCCAAATAATATTATTAACCTTTCAAATATCCTTGGGCATTAATTAGGACTTAAAGACAGTTTTTTGTTTCTCAGGTGAATACACTTTGGCTTTGAGTATCTGAGGGCCCTGCTCATCATCAGAGAACTGGAAGGAGTAAAGAAAATACAGTTAAAAGCTTTTGCAACCATAGGGACAACAGACTGGTAAAGGGTCCCCAGTTTCCCTCTGGACTCAGATGGTCCCTTTGCCCTCAACCCCTCTGTTGGGATCTCACTAAGAATGACTTTTTCTCTATTAACATTTGTCACTCTTTCTAAATGGAAAACAATTTGTACATTTCTCTTACGACCCAGAAGCAGGACAGTCCTGGCACAGATATTTCCTTGATATTTAATAGCTCCCTAACTCCCTCCCGCTGCTGCAGCTGCTGCACAGCAGGCGTAGGGAAAGATTAGATATGGCATTTGCACCTGGCCAGTCATAAATGGCTCCTTGGTTACATTTGAAGGTTAACAGGCCCAATTCCCTTCTCTTCTTCCACCCAGAATGCTGCAACATGAAAGAGAGCCATAATTATTCATAAACAATAAAAACTCCTATGGCGCAAATAAAATGAATGAGTTTATTTGCCTACTCAGAGTGTAAGTAGACATTTTCCTGGTTGTTGCCATCTTTGGGGCTATGATTAGAAATGCCTCCTCTACACCTTCTATTTGAATGTGAGACTCTAGGTCTTGTTTCTGTCAGAGTGATGGGGGCAGATTCTTCATATCTATTGTGTGCTACTGAGTGATTCTAACCTTTGCAAACTAAGACTCGTTCTCTTGGTAACTTTACTTTGGTACTTTGCGGTACGTCTGCCTCCAGCTGGTCACTCTTCCCCTTGCCCCACAATGATCTGAAGTGAAAGAAATGTAGCTCAGCTCTGGAAATGAGGCCGAGTTGGGGGCATTTCGTTGAGTCTTCTCCTTAATCATGATTCAGTGGATCCTGGCTGGCTCAACACAGGATTAAAATGAGTTTATAGACCTCTGCAGTCAGCTGTCATCTGCTTAGCTCCAATGTGGTCATTTGAGAGCAAAAAAGAAAAAAATGCAAAAACTCAAAGACTGCATATTAGCAGATGGCTTGAATGTGCTGTCTTTTTCCACAAAGGCTAATGCTCTATACTTTTGCTACCAGCATGTGACGTAAGCATGATTCACTCTTGGAATTGAATGACTCCTTTGACCACTTGGAGTTCAGAGGCTCACAAGGAACTGTAGTTGAAACGGAAACTTGTCATCTTGGTGGCACTTACTGCTCTTAGCTTCTAGGAGTTTCCAGGCTTTTCAAGTATAAGAGCCTGTTTTTTACCCCAAAATAGTAATTTTGTTTTAATCCCCGTTGATTGAGAACACCAAAAGTTACTATGAAAGCAGCACATTCTGTATTTATTAATCATTACAGAGCTACTTACACACAAAAAAGAGTAGTACACATATTGCAATACAGTATTTATTCTGTCCTTGATAACCCCTGGTATATAGACTCCAGGACGCCTTAATGTCACTCAGAAAGTTCCCAATAATTCAAAGACCAAATGACAGTCACTCTTTGAAAGAAAAAAAATGACACTTGCAGAAGAGATTTAAAGGGAGAGCTGTTAAAATCTTGCCAAAACTTGCAGAATAAAATCTTTTGGTACACCATGTTCCACAAGACAAGAAACCTAGGAAGATAGCTTATAAATTTCTAGCAATAATCTTAGCGCTTAGGCATCTGTTGTTTAGCCAGCCTATGGATACTGTATTTTTTAATGAACCGATGTAATTGGATGAAATTCCTAATCGGCTCAAAATTTTTATCTTGAGTAACCCTTAGTGTAATCACTGCATTAGCAGTAGTGAACTACACTTGAAAATCCCTATTGAATAAAACTACATTAAGTAAAATGCAAAAAATATGATGAGCAATCTAATTTAATTTCCACAGGAGATTATTAACAGATATTGAGCTATCATCTAGAATTTTAAAATCATGTTCTCTCCATCTAGACCTGTAAAATCATATTCTTATATGTGTATTAAAAGGTATTTCTAGCTTCATTTCCCCTTCTGAATTTGGGCAAGCAGTAGTTCCTAAAAGAGTCTTCAATTCACATCTTAAAACACAATGTAAAATTCTGGGTAAATTACAGTCTAAATTACAGTCCTTTCTTCTCTAAAAAGAACTGGGGGAAAATACACTGTGTCATTTCTAGTCATCCTCAACGGTTGATCCCTGACTGCTTGTGTTTTCTCGTTGGAGTGTGCTCTTCCCACGGGATTATACTTGGTTTGTAATGTTTTCACTGGGTGAGAATAAATGAGAGGTTCAGCCTCACACCCAAGCCAAACTACTCCTGGTTCATCCTCTCCAGAGAGCAAACACCAGGAAAGCAAAGATAAAGTTCACATGGGCAGCTCCAAGGCCACACCTCCCTGGTAGGAAGACTTCAAGGCTTCCCTGCATGCCTAATAACAAAAACAATATGGTCCATGGGCAGGAAAGATACACATTCCCATGCGGAGTTTATAGAAATTAAATAGTGACCCCATTAAGCAGGCAGGGGACCTGATAACCTCTCCTCGTCAGGCTGCCCAGAGAGATCTGTGAAAGCCAAAGGCCAGACTGCTGGCATAAATTTGACTGCCCTGACAATATGCAGTTGACCTTCCAGCATCTCATGGCTACACACCTATGCAGACCTGCCAGAGGGCAAAATCAATGCTTCACTCAGTCCTGTTCTGAGCACAAAACAGCAGTCTTCACATAGTGTAACACCTCCTTCCTTCACCCCAAAGACTCCAACTCCTTCTCCCCAGTGCCCACCTCTGAGCCCACTCTTCCTGGATTTGCATCCAGGTGCAAATTCATACATGTGGTGGGAATCCTTCATCGAAATGCAAATCATTTTGCAGGATCAGAATTCTTTTGCTATGGGACTGGAAGGGCCAGCCTCTAGGAAAATTTGCATTTTGACTGGTTACGATACGGCACCACCATGGGTTACAGAAATGAAGGGACAAAGAGATTATTACAAAATCAAATTAACAAACAAATGAGAAACAAATATCCTCTATTAACTGTCTACATTTTTTTTAACCTGGAAGAGATTAAAATTTAGAATGCTGAAATGCATCCAACTGAAAATGGGCAGAAAAGAATTTTAATGAATTACAACACAACTCGAGATGCAGACTGTATAATTAGAGTCTGAGACTGTAGCTCAGTGCTGGCTTGATTTAGTGCCCTTCAGATGATTTGCAAGAGAAAATGACTATTTCAAAGTAAGAGTTCCATATAGATTACATTTTAAGACAGTATAGGCCCGGCACAGTGGCTCACGCCTATAATCCCAACACTTTGGGAGGCTGAGGCAGGCGGATCTCGAGGTCAGGAGTTTGAAGCCAGCCTGACCAGCATGGTGAAACCCCGTCTCTACTGAAAATACAAAAATTAGCCAGGTGTGGTGGCACATGCCTATAGGCCCAGGTACTCAGGAGGCTGAGGCAGGAGAATCACTTGAACCCGGGAGGCAGAGGTTGCAGTGAGCCGAAATCGAGCCACTGCACTCCAGCCTGGGCGACAGAGCAAGACTGCAGCTCAAAAAAAAAAAAAAAAAAAAAAGTGTAGCTATGCAGAATATTCAAGCTAATATTAGAACATTTTAAAAACATTTTCAACCAAATATTTTTAAATGACTTGCTAATATAAGGCATTGTTTTCTGTTACAAACAATGAAACCAGAAATGTTCCCCCAAATTTAGTTCCAAATATTTTTCTTTAAAAATCCCATATTACTTTGTTCTTTAAATCATCCTCCATAATCTAAATATATTGACACTGAGAAACCAAATACCTAGAGCCGGTGATGTAGATAAATGTAAGGGCAATAAAAAAGGCTGACAAGGAACAAGATCACAGCTATTTGTCAGATGCATTTGCAAGTACTTTGACTGCTGAGGACACACACTTGGGCAGTGAGAACAGAAACAGACGATGACCAGTGTCACCTGCCCTTGATCCTTGAAGTTGATTTGGACACCTGTTCCTCCCCCAGCCTCCAAACAGGCATGCAGATTCATATCTTCAAAAGCTTTAGGGTTATACATGGTCCTAGAGAGACCTGGGCCACCTCTCTGCACAGGCTAGGAATGGTTCAAAGCTTATCTGGAGATGTATTTACTGAGTCAGAATTTGCAAAATACAATATGATTATGCTTAGAAACCCTGGAGGGCCGGACGCAGTGGCTCATACCTGTAATCCCAGCACTTTGAAAAGCCCAGGCAGGTGGATCACCTGAGGTCAGGAGTTCAAGACCAGCCTGGCCAACATGATGAAACCCTGTCTCTACTAAAAATACAAAAATTAGCTGGACGTAGTGGTGCACGCCTGTACTCCCAGCTGCTCAGGAGGCTGAGGCAGGAGAATTGCTTGAACCCAGCAGGTGGAGGTTTCAGTAAGCTAAGATCATGCCACTGCACTCCAGCCTGGGTGACAGAATAAGACTCCATCTCAAAAAAGAAGAAAGAAAGTAAGAATAGAAATCATGTAGGATAAATGACACCGAATCTGTTTTCCTTGTTTTTAGGGCTTCCTGAGAGTGATTAAAATTGCTCGTGGACAGTCTTAGAATTGCTAATGTAGTGTGCCATAATGTAACTGCCTGATAGGTTCTCCTTGCCCACTGCCTACACAGAGCCGATTTACCAAGACAGGAATTGCAATAAAGAGTTATTCACACAGAGCTGACTGTGCGGGAGACCAGAGTTTTATTATTACTCAAATTAGTCTCACTGAGCATTTGAGCATTCGGGAATCAGAGTTTTGTTGTTGTTGTTTTGTGGTGTTTTTTTTGTTGTTGTTTTTTTAAGGTGGGGTTTCACATGTTGGCCAGAATGGTCTCGATCTCCTGACCTTGTGATCCACCCACCTTGGCCTCCCAAAGTGCTGGGATTACAGGCGTGAGCCACCGCGCCCGGCCAGAGTTTTTTCAAGTATAATGTGGTGGGTCAGGGGTGGGAGCGGGGGCAGTGAGTTGGGAGTGCTGATTGGTCAGGTCAGAGATAAACTCATAGGGAGTCAAAGCTGTCCCCTTGACCTGAGTCAGTTCCTGGGTGGGGCCACAAGATCAGATGATCCAATTTATCTCTCTCAGTGATGCCAGCTGATCCATCAAGGGCAGGGTCTGCAAAATACCCCAAGCACTGATCTTAGTGATGTTATATCCAGGAGCAATTTGGGGAGGGTCAGAATCCTGTAGCCTCCAGCTGCATGACTCCTAAAACATAATTTCTAATCTTCTGGCTAATTTGTTAGTCCTACAAGGGCAGTCTCGTCCTCAGGTGGGAAGGGGGTTTGTTTTGGGAAAGGGCTATTTTTGTCTTTGTTTTAAACTCTAAACTACAAACTAAGTTCCTCCCAAAGTTAATTCCCCTTGTGCCCAGGAATGAACAAGGACAGCTTGGAGGTTTGAAGCAAGATGGAGCTGGTTAGGTCAGGTCTCTTTCACTGTCTCAGTTATAATTTTGCGATGGTGGTTTCAATAACATTCTGTCTTGTCTCTCTAAGTAGACCATAGGTTTCTTTTTCATTTCCTTTTATTTTGTTTTACTTTAACTTCTGTGATACATGTGCAGAACGTGCAGGTTTGTTATATAGGCATACCTGTGCCATGGGGGGTTGCTGCACCTATCAACCAGCCATCTAGGTTTTAAGCCCTGCATGCATTAGAAAAGAAGAGAAAAGTATTTCTCCTAATGCTCTTCCCCCCACCATTGCCCCTCACCCCTCGACAGGCCCCGGTGTGTGATGTTCCCCTCCGTGTCCATGTGTTCTCATTGTTCAACTCTCACTTATGAGTAGAACAGGCCGTGTTTGGTTTTCTGTTCCTGTGTTTGTTTGCTGAGAATGATGGCTTCCAGCTTCATCCATGTCCCTGAGAAGGACATGAACTCATCCTTTTTTATGGCTGCATAGTATTCCATGGTATGTATGTGCCACATTTTCTTTATCCAGCCTATCACTGATAAGTATTTGGGTTGGTTCCAAGTCTTTGTTATTGTGAATAGTGCTGCAATAAACATACATGTGCATGTATCTTTATAGTAGAATGATTTATAATCCTTTGACTATATACCCAGTAATAGGATAGCTGGGTCAAATGGTATTTCTGGCTCTAGATCCTTGAGGAATCGCCACACTGTCTTCCACAATGGCTGAACTAATTTACACTCCCACCAACAGTATAAAAGCATTCGTATTTCTCCACATCCTCTCCAGCATCTGTTGTTTCCTGACTTTTTAATAGTCGCCATTCTAACTGGTGTGAGATGGTATCTCTTAAACAAATTTACAAGAAAAAGAAACCATCAAAAAGTGGGTGAAGGATATAAACAGATACTTCTCAAAAGAAGACATTTATGCAGCCCACAAACATATGACCATAAATTTCTTAAGGGAAGTCCTCCTCCCAGGCCCCTCCCGCAGCCAAGTGCCTGGCATTTAATCTTTGAACCATTGACCACAGTAGAAGCTCTAGGCTGATAGCCCGAGAGAGCCTATTCGGAATCATTTAGTGTGATTATTGGCGTATAGTAGTCTCTTTCCCTCTCTTCCCTGCCTTTTCCCACATTTCTGAAACTGAAGCAGAAGTGTGCGCGTGCACACTGAGTGAAGCTGCTACTCCCGTGGGACTATAATTGTAAAACTCTTTCTTATCACCAAAGACTTGAAATGCCTATCTTTATGAAAAGAAAGGCCCACCCCTAACTGCTTACCCTTCTCCATTCTAACAGTAAAACTTCCACTGTCTCTTCCACAGTGAGACTGGGAAGAAATGCAGTGTTGTGGTTCCTGAGAGTAGGCTCAGGAATAGCCTCGAGCAAGTTACTTAAGTGCTGTTCCTCAGCTAGGTGTGGTGGCTCACGCTCGTAATCTTAGCACTTTGGGAGGCTGAGGTGGGAGGACTGCTTGAGCCCAGGAGTTTGAGATCAGCCTGGACAACAAAGTGAGACCCTATGTATACAATTTTTTTTTTTTAATTAGCCAGGTTCAGTGGCGTGTACCTGTAATCCCAGGACTTTGGGAGGCTGAGGCGGACAGGTCACTTGAGGTCAGGAGTTCAAGATCAGCCTGGCCAACATGGCAAAACCTCATCTCTACTCCAGATACAAAAATTATCTGGGCATGGTGGTGGGTGCCTGTAATCCCAGCTACTTGGGAGGCTGAGGCAAGAGAATCACTTGAACCTGAGAGGCAGAGGTTGCAGTGAGCCAAGATCATGCCACTACACTCCAGCTTGGGTGACAAGAGCAAGACTCTGTCTCAAAAAGAAAGAAAGAAATGCAAAAACCTGAAACGGCATCTGAAGAGGCCCATCTTAGGTTCTACAACAGTGATGTAATCTTCCAGAGTTATTGGGGAAGTTGCAAATCTATGAGCTCTAGAGTAATGGCTGCTAATCATTTAGAATTCAAGCCCCTCTCATCCTAAACTGGTGGCCTTTCACTAGTTTTACAAGAACAGCTTGGTTTTGGGGAAGAGCTATTATTTTAAACTATAAACTAAATTTCTCCCAAAGTCAGCTTGGCCCATGCTGAGGAATGAGCAAAGACAGACAGCCTGTGAGGCTAGAGGCAAGGTGGAGTCAGCCACGTCAGATTTCTCTGTCTTCATTTCCTCAGTTATAGTTTTCACAAAGGCAGTTTCAACTTGATTGCTAAGCCTCTGTATTTGCTGAATGATTTTAACCCTATTCATAGTTCTTGGTATATACCATTACTGCTTAGAATCATTCTGTGGTTCATTCCACAGACATTTATGCAGTATCTTTTAGAGTACTGAGTATAGTACCACAGTGAGACTCGGAAGCAGTGTAGTGTTGTGGTTAAGAGAGCGGGCTCAGGAATAGCCTCAGGCAAGTTATTCAAATACTGTTCCTCAGTTTACTCATCTGTAAACTGGGGATAATTGTAGCATCCACTTTATACGATGGTTATGAGGAATAAATGGGGTAAATCGTGTAACGTGCTCACAACAGCATCTGCCGCACATGAAGCACTTGGCAGGTGAAAACTATTTTGATGTAGCCAGGAGCTAGTACAGGGGTTCTTAACCAAGGGTCCATGTGGATGCCCAAGGTCCACAGATGGCTTTCAAGCATCCCAGGACTTCTTGAAATTATTTGCAAAATTTAGAATAATTTGTCTAGACTTTATAGTTTAGAATATAGAAATTTCGTCAGATTTTCAAAGGTAAGGTGAGGCCAAAGAGGTTAGAATCCACTGAACTAGGGTAGTAGAGAGACAAGACAGAAATTTAGCCCTCAGTGACCTCACAGTTGAACGAAGGAAATGGACATTTGGTGACAATAGGATGTGATAGCAGCTATACAGAAATGAGCCCACGAAGCACAGGACACACAGAAGGGTCTCCTGAAGGAGTGAGGCCACAAGCAAGGCTTCCTGGAAGAGGTGGCATGTAACATAAGTCTTGGCCAGGCGCAGTGGCTCGCACTTGTAATCCCAGCACTTTGGGAGGCTGAGGCAGGCAGATCACGAAGTGAAGGGATCGAGATAATCCTGGCCAACATGGTATAACCCCATCTCTACTAAAAATACAAAAACTAGCCGGGCATGGTGGCACGCACCTGTAGTCCCAGCTACTCCATAGGCTGAGGCAGGAAAATCACCTGAACCCAGGAGGCAGAGGCAACGAGCCAAGATCACGCCACTGAACTCCAGCCTGGCAACAGAGCGAGATTTCATCTCCAAAAAAAAAAAAAGCTTAAAGTATTAATACAAGATAGCCAGGTGAAAAAGGGGAGCAAGAGTGTTCCAGGCATAGTGAGGATCATGTGCAAGGGTATGAGCTAGTGTGGAAAGAGCAAATAGTTGTACGAATGGACCAAGAAGAAACAGGAGACAGGGAGGCTAGTAAGATGTGCAGGGGAACAGTCATGAAGGACTTTCATTGAATGCTATGCTGAAGAGTTTACATTTTATATAGAAGGCCATCATGGTACACATTGTGCTGACCAATATTTCCAATTCTCCTCCCCATCCTAGATTGAAGATATATTTCCTTCCCCCATGGCAGCTGGGCCAGACCATGGGAAAGATTCTGACCAATGCACTGTGACTTGAGGCGAAGCGCCATTTTCAGGGCAAAGCCTTCACATGCCAGGGCATGATTATCCACGCCCCTCTCCCTCACTGCAGCAGTTATGTAGGATGATTTTTGTAGGATGGCTGATGTTTCAACCAAAGGCTCCACCAATGAGCTCTACCCCTTAAATTGCAGACTTTGAATGAGTGAAAAACAAATTGTGATTACCTTTTGCCAGTGAGAATTGGAGGTTGTCTATTACTTCGTCATCTCTCTCTCTCTCTCTTTTTTTTTTTTACTGCACATACACCTCCAGCACCTCATCATCTCTTGGGACTTAACTAGTATAGCCGTGGAAGGCCATTAAAAATGTTTTCTGGCCAGATGCGGTGGCTCCCACCTGTAATCCCAACACTTTAAGAGGCTGAGACAGGCAGATCATGAGGTCAGGAGACCAAGACCATCCTGGCCAACATGGTGAAACCCCGTCTCTGCTAAAAATACAAAAAATTAGCCAGATGTGGTGGCACACCCCTTTAGTCCCAGCTACTCTGGAGGCTGAGGCAGGAGAATCGCTTGAACCTTGACCACGGAGGTTGCAGTGAGCCACGCCACTGCACTCCAGCCTGGGCGACAGAGCGAGTCTCTGTCTCAAGAATTAAAAAAAAGTTTTCCCTAAATATTACAAACGAGAGTTTGCATCCTATATGGAAGGTGCGCTTGAGCTATTGAAGGATTTTAATCAGGGTCATGGTTATGATATTTGTGTTGAAGATGGCTCTGGGAGTAGTAATGTGAACTACAGGAGGTGAAGGAGTTGGATGCAGTTAGGAGGCTGGCCTCAACTAAAGCAACAGTCCTGGGTGACAGATAGTAGGTAAGCTTGGGTCTTTTATTATGCGTCAGGGGCTCATGAATCTGCCAATTCATTATTGCAAATGTGTACTGAAATATATTCCCCTGTCTATATGGAAAGCATACTATTCTTACTTTCCATGATTACCAACTATGGTCACTGATTTTCATGGCAGAATTAGGAAAATCTATTAAGGAAAAGAAAGGGCAAATCTGAAAGCTAACTTATTTATGAAAAAGCATTTCCAACTCTCTTTTAATTTGTCTGAAACACAGTTGTAATGAACCTAACCATTCCCTATATGTGCAACGTAAAGGGTATCTATGATGGTTTCAGTGGTGGTGAATAGTTTTACATATGCTGTAGCTAAACATAATTGATTCTGTAGCTTCCTAATGATCTACCCCGAGGAGTTACTATTCCTGATGGCAATTAACCAAAATTAAAACAGACTGCATAGAATGAGGCAAATTCAAACATCCAGCCTCAGTTAGGAACACCTGCACGTTAAGATTAATCATGGGCCCTGCTACAGTGTAACAGGTACATCAATATTATAGAGAAAAGAGAAAGGCAACATTTTCCAGGAGAGTTCCAAGTGTATTTCCAAGGATCAAAGTTGTTGAGCCTGAGTCTACGCTAAACGAAACCACATAAAATCTATAACTGTCCATGATATTGAAATTAAAATTGTTTTCTTCCAAAAAGCTTAAGTGGTTGTGACAATTTGTGTTACAAAACCACAAGTACCACTGTAGAGAGCTCAAAAGAATTTAGATCAGTGAAATGTTGACTTTCGTTTTGTTTGCCCTGGATAGTATCAGAAGGTAGATACGAATTTACCTACTAGATATTATTAAATTTAAAATCAAAATGTGCTTTTGTGTTTTTCTCAACTTTCTATTTTATATTTATTACTTTAATTGTTTTATAAACCATGCCACTGTATAATAGAACTAGAGCGGTAGTGTTACTGAAACATCTGAGGCTCCGTCTAGGTCCTACTGTTGCTGCATAGAAAGCCAATCACCAAGGCAATGAATATTTCCAGGGAGGAAGGCTTTAATCAGGTGCTGCAGAAGAGGAGATGGGAGATCAGTCTCAAGTCCATCTCCCTGACTGACTAAAATTAGGAGTTTATATAGCAGGGAAGAAATGTAACCATGTGAGGGAAAACAGGAATTAGGGAAGGGTTAGGAAGAGAAGTTGGTCAATAGGAAGCAGATGGTCAGTTCATCCATCATGACTTATGAGGAATATGGTGCCCCATTGTCCAGATGCAGTGATCTGGTGAGTTTCAGCTCCTTGATACTATCTGGGAGGCCTGATGGTTGGTTTCCTGAGAAAGGAACTCAGATAAGACAAACATAACTTTCTCAAGTTTTAAAACTGGGAAGATGAATTTTAATGTTTATTCAAATAAACCGTAAAGATCAGTTCAGTGGGACAATTGGGCTGGTTTCAGTAGCATAGCACAGTGATTAAGTGCACATTCTCAGAAGCAAGGCGAAATTGAATCCTACTTCCACCACTGTGAGCTGTGTTACCTTAATGAAACAAGTTACTTCATACCTCTGTGTTTCAGTCTTCTCTGTGAACTGGAGATAAGAAAAAGACCTGCCTCTTAGGATTAACAAACAGATGAATTCATATGAAAACATTTTAGAATGGTACCTGACACATAGTGAGAACTTTATAATTATTTGCTATTATTATTGTAGTTATTTTTTATTTTATTTTTTATTTCAATAGTTTTTGGGGAACCAGTGGCTTTTGGTCACAGGGTTACATTCTTTAATGGTGATTTCTGAAATTTTAGTGCACCTGTCACCCAAGCAGTGTACACTGTATCCAATGTGGAGTCTTTTATCCTTCCCTCCCCTTCAAACCTTCCCCCAAAGTCCCCAAATCCATTATATCATTTGTAGTTGCCATTATTATTAGGCAGGTTACTTTAAGTTCTCTAGGCCTCTGTTTCTTTATTTGTAAGATGCGATTATAGCATTGCCCATATTATAGAATTGTTATAAAGACTAAATAAGGTAATATAAGGGTTTATTCTCCAACAGATGAAGCAATAGCAATGATAATGATATCAATTATTAAGTGCTTGTTGTGTGCTAAGCTCTTTACATATTCTGTCTCATCTTCACAGAAAGCTTAAGAGATGGTTATCATTTTATTCTTTTAACAGATGAGGAAACTGAGGCATGGAGATGAAGTAATCTGCCTCTGCTTACACAGCTCAATAATCAGCAGAATCAGGACTCTGGCTTGTCTGTCTCATTCTGAAACTTGTGCTTTTAGACTAGGTGTGGTGGCTCATGCTTGTAATCTTAGCATTTCGGGAGGCTGAGGTGGGAGGATTGTTTGAGCCCAGGAGTTTGAGATCAGCCTGGACAACAAAGTGAGACCCCACATATACAATTTTTTTAAAAATTAGCCAGGTTCAGTGGTGTGTACCTGTAGTCCCGCCACTCAGGAGGCTGCATTGGGAAGATCCTTTGAGTCCAGGAGTTTAAGGTTGCAGTCAGCTGTGATCCCATCATTGTACTCCTTCAGCCTGGGTGACAGAGCAGGACCTAGTCTTAAATAAAGTAAAAAAACAAACAAACAAAAAAAAACCTAAAACTTGGGCTTTTAACAAGTATCCCACACTAACAAGGAGAAAGAAAAATAAAGTGATTTGCTTCCTGTAGCTGAAATTTTCTTTTTTTTTAAGACAGAGTCTCATTCTGTCACCTAGGCTGGAGTGCAGTGGCACAATCTCGGCTCACTGGAACATCTGCCTCCTGGGTTCAAGCAATTCTCCTGCCTCAGCCTCCAGAGTAGCTGGGACTATAGGCACATACCACACCAGGCTAATTTTTGTATTTTTAGTAGAGATGGGGTTTCACCATGTTGGTCAGGCTGGTCTCGAACTCCCGACCTCAGGTGATTTGCCCACCTCAGCCTCCCAAAGTGCTGGGATTACAGGCGTCAGCCACCATGCCCGGCCCTGAAATCTTATATTACAAATAGTAAAACTTAGAGTCCAAGTTGCCCATTTCTATCAATTTATTTAGAATACAAGTGCAAGTTTTGAATTTTCTTCAATGGGTGAAGAAAGTGTCTAGATTAGAGGCACAGAGACATGCATAAAGAGAAGTTCTAAAGTTTGAATTTTGTAGAATTGAGTAGAAACAATAATGGTAGCTTTTAAAAAACACAAACATGCCTAGCTTAGTAGAAATTCAATTAATAGAATTTAAATAATAATAGGCATTAATGAACTGACATAAATTCATTATTGTGAGAGAATAAACAACAAACTATACAAAAAAGAAATCAAGAAAATAATCACACAGTAGCATTAAAAAAATACTTAGGGAAAGATCTGTATACTGAAAACTACAAAACATTGATGAAAGAAATAGAAGAAAACACAAATAAATGGAAAGAAAGTCCATGTTCCTGTGATGGAAAACTTAATATTGTTTAAATGTCCATACTACCCAAAGCAATCTACAGAATCAATGAAATCCCTATTAAAATTCCAATGACATTTTTCACAGAAATCAAAAAACAATACTAAAATTGTTATGAAACCACAAAAACCCTGAATAGCCCAAGAAATCTTGAGCAAAAACAACAAAGCTGAATGTATCATACTACCTGATCTCAAAATATAATACAAAACTATAGTAATCAAAACAACATGGTACTAGCATAAAAACAGACATACAAATCAATGGAACAAAAAAGAGAGCCTAGAAATAAATCCATGTATTTATGATTAACTGATCTCCAACAAAGATGCCAAAAACACACAATGGATAAAGGACAGTCTCTTCCACAAATAATACTGGGAAAACTGGATATCCACATTCAGCAGAGTGAAGAGGGACCCTGATCTCATCTCATATACAATAATCACCTCAAAACTGATTAAAGATTCAAACATAAGACTTGGAACTATGAAACTACTATCAGAAAACATGGGAAAAAAGCCTGTTGGGAATTGGTCTTGGCAAGGAGTTTTTGGATGTGACCTGAAAAGCGCAGGTAATAAAAGCAACAACAGACAAATGATATTCTATCACATTAAAAAGCTTCTGCACAGCAAAGCAAACAACAGAGTGAAGAGACAACGTATGGCATAGGAGAGAATTTTGCAGACCAAACATCTGATACGTGGTTAATATCCAAAATACATAAGAAACTTGAGCAACTCAATAGCAAAAAACAAATCTGATTTTAAAATGGCCAAAAAGTCTGAATAAACATTTTTCAAAAGCAGATATACGAGTGCCCAACAGATATATGAAAAAATGCTCAACATTACTAATCATCAAGGAAATGCGAATTTAAATCACAATGAGATATCCACCCCACATCTATTAAATGATTATTAGCAAAAGACATAACAAAACAAGAGGTGGTGGGGATGTGGAAAAAAGGAACCCTCGTATTGGTGGGAATGTAAATTAGTACATTCCCGTTATGGAAAACAGTATGGGAGTTCCTAAAATATATGTGTGTATATATATATATATATATATATATATATATATATATATATATATATATATAGAATGACCACATGATCTAGCAATTTCACATCTTGGTATATATCCAAAGGCAATGAAATAGTACTTGATGAGAGATGTGGACTCCCATGTTCACCGCAGCATTATACACAATAGCCAAGATAATGGAATCAACCTAAATGTCCATCAGTAGATGAATGGATAAAGAATATGTGCTGTAAAACTAACCCAGGAGCAGAAAACCAAACACCGCATGTTCTCACTCATGAGTGGGAGTTGAACAATGAGAACACATTGACAGAGGGAGGGGAATATCACACACCAGGGTCTGTTGTGGGGTGGTGGGGAGCAAGGGAAAGGAGAGCATTAGGACAAATACCTAATACATGTGGGGCTAAAACCTAGATGACAGTTGGCCAGATGCAGTGGCTCACACCTGTAATCCCAGCACTTTGGGAGGCCAAGGCAGGCGGATCACGAGATCAGGAGTTCGAGACCAACCTGACTAAAATGGTGAAACCCCGTCTCTACTAAAAATACAAAAAAACTAGCTGGGTATGGTGGCATGTGCCTGTAGTCCCAGCTACTCGGGAGGCTGAGGCAGGAGAATCGCTTGAACCCAGGAGGCAGAGGTTGCAGTGAGCCGAGATTGTGCCACTGCACTTCAGCCTGGGCAATAGAGGGAGACTCCATCTCAAAAAACAAAACAAAACAAAAAACCCTAGATGACAGGTTGATAGGTGCAGCAAACCACCATGGCACATGTATACCTGTGTAACAAACCTGCATGTTCTGTACATGTATCCTGGAACTTAAAGTAAAATTTAAAAAAAAGAGAAAGAGAAAATAAAAAAATATGTGCTGCAGATACACAGTGGTATGCTAGTCAGCCTTAAAAACCAAGGAAATCCTGGCATTTGGTACGACATGAATGAGCCTGGTGGACATTATACTAAGTGAAATAAGTCAGGCACAGAAAGACAAAGATTGCATAATTTCACTCATATTTGGAATCTAAAGAAGTTAAGCTCATTGAAGCAGAGAGTAGAATGGTGTTGCCAGAGCTGGGGGAAGGGGTGATGTAGAGATGTCAGTCAACAGGTACAAAATTCCAGTCAGTCAGGAGGAATAATTTCTGGAGACCTGTTGTACGGCATGGTGACTATTGTTCATACTAATGTACTGTATACTTGAAAACTGATGAGGTAGATGGTAAATGTTCTCGCCACATTACAAAACGTACAAAGGTGCTGGATTTGTTAATTAGCTTGATTTAATCATTTCACAGTGTATATTTATATCAAAATATCATGTTTCATGCCATAATATACATGATTTTTATGTGTCAATTTAAAAAAGTGAATAGATAGGCTTTTTAAAAGTCCTTAAGTGTAAAGAATTTGGAGGTTCTCAGTCACATCTTACCCATACTTCTTTTTATGCCAAGTAACAGAAATAACTACCTACTAAGGTTTGAGTAAATCCGTCCAATGCTTGACTGACTTACCATTGTCTCATGAACTCATGTCCCCAATAGGTCACTAGTCATCATTTATAGAAAAAAAGGTCCTTGAATTAGAACATTAAACACAGGTCAAACTAATAATGTGTTCATTAGGTATCACAGTATTTTTTTAAACAATCAGAGATTCTGGCCATCCAGAAACAGGCCAAGATGGGTGAGATGGCATTTATTTACTTTTAAAAAATCTATTGGGTTTCTACTCTGAATCCTGTGTTGAGTTACAGTCTAGGGACTGAAAAACAGCCAATAAAGGGTCGGCCCCATTAGCCAACTGTGCTGTGAATGCCTGGAGCATATTCCACAGAGACATCCTGGGAAATGGGATAAAACAACAACAAAGCAAAAAATGGGAGGGGAGGGGAGGGGAGGGGAGGGAAAGGGAAAGGGAGGGAAGGGAAATGGGAAGGGGAGGGAAAGGGGAGGGGAGGGGAGGAGAGGGAAAGGGAACGGGAGGGAAAGGGGAGGGGAGGGGAGGGGAGGGGAGGGAAAGGGAATGGGAGGGAAAGGGAAAGGGAGGGAAGGGGAGGGAAAGGGGAGGGGAGGGAAGGGAAAGGGAGGGAAGGGAAATGGGAAGGGGAGGGAAAGGGGAGGGGAGGGGAGGGGAGGGGAGGGAAAGGGAAAGGGAGGGAAGGGGAGGGGAGGGGAGGGGAGGGAAAGGGAACGGGAGGGAAAGGGAAGGAAAGGGGACGGGAGGGTAGATGGGAAGGGAAGGGAAAATGGGAAGGGAAGAAAATGGGAAAGGAAAATCGGAAGGGAAAGGGAGAAAAACACCATTCCTATTCTTAGAGAGGTTACAGTCTAGTCAGGAGCAGCGCAAGGCAAGAATCACGGAATAGTGTGTGAGGTCCTCTAAAAGGGAAATGACAGGCTACTTCTTTTAATAGTTACCTAGAATTGAAAGAAAATTGAAGAAGAAGTTACATGTAAATTGAGACCTAAGAAGACTAGGGTAGTGGTAATATAGTCAGATTTGCATATTTAAATGGTGTCTAAGTGGAAAAAGCAAAAAGATCAAAGGGGAACGAATTGAAGGGAGGCAGGAAGGAGAAGAAGCAGTGATGCAGGCTACATATACACCATGGAATACTCTGCAGCCATAAAAAACGATGAGTTCGTGTCCTTTGTAGGGACATGGATGAAGCTGGAAACCATCATTCTCAGCAAACTGACACAAGAACAGAAAATCAAACACCACATGTTCTCACTCACAGGCAGATGTTGAACAATGAGAACACATGGACACAGGGAGAGGAGCATCACACACTGGGGTCTGTTGGGGGGGGCCAAGGAAGGGACTATGGGAGTGGGTGGGGAGGTCTGGGAGGGATAACATGGGGAGAAATGCCAGATGTAGGTGATGAGGGGATGGAGGCAGCAAACCACATTGCCATGTATGTACCTACGCAACAATCCTGCATGATCTGCACATGTACCCCAGAACCTAAAGTACAATTTAAAAAAAGAAGAAAAAAAATGCTAGGAAAAAAAAAGAATGGGGAATATTGGTAGGAAAGTGAAATGAAGAAGGAAAAGCAGCCAATCAAGGGTTGGCTCCATTAGCCACCATTGCTGTGAACAATATTAGTGTTCTGAAACAGGCCAGGCATGGTGGCTTGCGCCTGTAATCCCAGCACTTTGGGAGGCTGAGGCAGGCAGATCACCTGAGGTCAGGAGTTTGAGACCAGTCTAACCAACATGGTGAAACCCCATCTCTACTAAAAATACAAAAATTAGCTGGGTGTGGTGGCAGGTGCCTGTAATCCCAGCTACTCAGGAGGCTGAGGCAGGAGAATTGCTTGAACCCAGGAGGTGGAGGTTGCAGTGAGCAGAGATGGAGCCATTGCACTCCAGCCCAAGTAACAGAGCCAAACAAACAGCAGTCAGGGACATTTCTGAAGCGAGCATCTTCGATGCCTGTGTGCTTCCCAAGCTGGATGTGAAGCTACGTTACTGTGTGAGTGAGTTGTGCAATTCACAGCAAAGTAGTCAGGGGTCGATCTTGTGAAGCCCATAAGGACCAACACCCCCACCCCGATTTAGACCTGTGGGTGCTGCCCCACAACCCCCACCAAAGCCCATGTAAGGAGCTGAGTCCTTAAAGGCTAAAGGTGGACTGTTCTCTGGAGAAAAATAAAATGGAAATTGTACTTAAAAAAAAAAAGAAAAAGAAAAAGAAAACAGGCCAGGCTCGCTGGTCCATGCCTGTAATGCCCGCACTTTAGGAGATTGAGGCAGGCGGATCACCTGAGGTCAGGAGTTGGAGACCAGCCTGGCCAACATGGTGAAACCTTGTCTCTACTAAAAATACAAAAATTAGCCAGGCGTGGTAGCTCACATCTGTAATCCCAGCTACTCGGGAGGCTGAGGGATGTGAATCACTTGAACCTGGAAAGGAGAGGTTGCAGTGAGCTGAGATTGTGCCACTGCACCCCAGCCTGGGTGACAGAGGGAGACTCCGTCTCAGGAAAACACAACAAAAATAAAACACACAAGACAGAGAGGTGCCTGCAATGAAGAATGAGAAGACACATCAGAGAATTAGGAAGAAAACCAGAAGTTCTGAGTGTCAAGAAGCCAAGACGAGAACGTCTCAGGAAGTAGAGAGTGAGAAAGTGTCACACGCTGCAGAAAAGGGAAGAAAAAAGGTTGAAAATATGCTGCTGGATTCAGCAACAAGCGGGTCTTGAAGAACCTCAGGGTAGTCGGTTGAGAGAGTCTACTGGATCTAAGAACCAATGTGTCTAATTGTTGACAGCAAATAGAGATAACTCATGAAGTTTAACTGAAAATGGGAATTGAGGGAGAAAATCAAATCTGGAAATCCATGTAAAATACCGTATAAAATCATATCGTAATGGTTATACAAACTGAAGGTGAATACCAGGATAAGGCAGGGTGTTTTGGAGAGGGAAAGATTGTTTGTTCACAGAAAATGGAAAAGACTTTTCAGATTTAAATAGGAAAAAGCCAGTGAAGGGGATGGAGGGTGAAGATACAGGAGACCGTAATTCATAGGCATAGAGATCTCTAGAAGATTGAAAAGGATTGAATCCACAGATGAGGGGATGTAGTTCAAGACCTTAGATTGACTTTGTTTCTTTTGAAAAGTTACAGGGGCATAGTAAGGTGAATTTGTAGATTTGGTGGCTTGCAGTTAAGAAGGTACCTGTGTGTTTTCTCCATGTATTTAAGAAGGTACAGGTGTATTTCCCCATGAATTACGAGTTGAGGAGAAAGATGTGGATGAGAGGAAATTCACGATGTCACAGGTTTAAGAAGCTTATGGATGGAATGAAATGCCCATGCAGAAAACGGAAGAGAACGCTAACTAGGTAAACAGATGTGTGATTTCCTCTCACAGTGCTCAGCCGCCCAGGTATGAGCCCAGACCAAAGAACTGGACTTATTCGAGGTTGGGTTCCAACAGGTGGGTGAAAGGGAAGGATGGCAGGACAAGAGTTGCAAGGAGGTGACTGAAGTGGTGACAATGGAAAATGTGTGCAGTCCAGGGAAGATTTAGGCAGGAGGAACGTGATCGATGGGAGTGACTGATAGGAAGGGCTCTCTAGGTTCCAGTCAAGAAGATCTGTTTCCAGGGTTTGGAGTAAGGAAAGAGCATGGTAACAGGGCAACTGTTCACAGTCAGAAACCTGTGTGCACTGATGAAAGTGGACATTGACCCTCATGGAAGAAGGATAAAGCGGGAGATGACTCCAAAACCAACATGAAGGGAGAAAGCAAGGTGGCCACGGCTGAGACGAGGTGTGGCTGGGTCAGAGTCTAACTAAAGGCTTAATTCAGGGATCATGGCTGTCCCTCTGCGCTGTCGCTCTGTGATGGGTTGAATTGTATCCACGAGAAAGATGTGTTGAAGTCCTGACCTGTAACATTACTTGGAAATAGAATCTTTGCAGACGTCATCAAGTTATCATGAGGACATTTGGGTGAGCCCTAACCCAATATGACTGCTGTCCTTAAAAGAAGAGAAGGGACACAGTTAAAAACACACAGGGAGAATGCCATGTGCCGCTGCAGGCAGAGGTTGGAGTGATGCATCTATGAGCTTAGGGAGGCCAGGGATTGCTAGCAACACCAGAAGTAAGAGAAAGCCGTGGAACAGTCTTCCCACAGCCTTCAGAGGCAGCTCGGCCCTGCTGACCTCCACATTTCACACTTCTAATGTCCAGAGCCAAAGCCGAATAGGTTTCTACTGTGTAATGTCACTCAGTCTGTGGCACTTTGGTAGGCAGCTCTGTGCTGGTGCATGACTTGGTCTGGGTCATGGGTATTTTCTAATGTCACGGGGCACCAACAGATGTCAGACAGGCGTCGATGGATACTGGTGTACTCCTCCATTTCTGAGTAGAAACTGGACACTTGCATTCACACTAAGTGTTGTTTTCAACTGTCATCCAGCAATGCAGTAATTCACTACATTCTTATTACCAAGCAAAGATGTTCATAGGTAAGATTATCCCACAGGAAAAGAACTAAAATTTAGTTCTTAATATTTGGAAGTGTTAGGATATTTTAGGTTAGAATAAATCATAGTGCCAGGATATCTGGTGTTTACTATATTTTTACTTTCAAAAAGAAGCCGGTGCACTTTTTCTGGTGACAGGACGTGCCCGTTCTGTGTACTAGAACCTTTTTTTCCCACAGTGATGTTGACAGACAATGATTTAATGTTCCCATCTCTACTGATTGATTTGGCACAAACAATGAGTCCATGTGCCAATGAATCACACAGATCTACGTGACCCCTTTCACACACACACACAACACAGAAAATGTGTCATTGTTTTTTCTATGTACAAACACTGAGAACAATATTTTAATTGATCACTTAATTGATACCCCACATTTTTCCCAACAAGCTCAAAGTCTGGGCACTTTTCTAGCCAAAGACTTGATGAAAATTAGAGATGTTCTATGTCCTTGAAATTTTGTTAGCTTTTTACTTTACATAAATTATTTAAAACTTGAAGTAATAAAGAGTTTATATAAATCAGGGAGGTAAATACACCACCCTCAGGAGCTGGCCAGGTAATAAAAATAACCTGGCCAGATTATAGTCTTGGGACAAACTTTGTTTACACATTAAACACGTAACTTCACTTCCGCCAGGAAACGTGTTTTCTCTCACTTTTCTTGAAACACAAGGCCCTGTTAATTCTTTCATTTTCTGCTATTTCTAGAGATGTGGCTATACAATTGCTTCACCATTCTGTTAATTCTGAAAAGAGAAGCAGCAGAGCAAGCACCAGGGTGGCAGGAACACGATGGAGAGTGGTGGGTGGTGTTGGCTCCGTCCAGGGACTGGGAAGACACGCCTCTCGGCAGCAGCTGATCCTCCCTGTGGGTTCGTAGTTTTTAGATAGCCCAAATTTTTAAAGGAATTTTAATACAAAATCTCCAGATTTTTGAATGTTCGAGATGATGTATTTATGATTACACACACTTCCCAACATCATCACATTGGTGAGTAGGTTTCAATATATGAATTTTGGGGGGATGCCAACATTCAGATAATAGCAAATGGTCAATGTTATGTTATGTATTTTTACTACAATTTTTAAAAATGCAATGTTTAGTGAAGATTGTAAACTAGCAGCATGTTGATTAAATGTGCTCTTAGGCATGTTTGTTCATCTTCACGCTGTTTTGGCCATCGGTGAGTGTAATAGTAAATACATAGTTTCCTGGGAGGTGCGTAGGTCGTGAGGGCTCCACTCTCAGTACTGGGATTAGTTTCTTTAGACGAGAACCCCCAGGCCATTGCCTTTCCCTTTCTCACCAAGTGAGGACACAGTGAGAAGGCACCATCTAGGAACCTGGAAACAGTCCCTCATCAGACACTGAATCTGCTGGCATCTTAATCTTGTACTTCCCAGCCTCCAGAACTGTGAGAAATGAATTTCTGTTCTTTGTAAGCCACCCAGTTTATGGTCTCACTCTGTCGCCAAGCCGGAGTGCAGTGGTGCAATCTCAGCTCACTGTAAACTTTGCCTCGTGGGTTCAAGTGATTCTCCTGCCTCAGCCTCCCGAGTAGCTGGGACTACAGGTGTCTGCCACCACGCCCAGGTAATTTTTGTATTTTTAGTAGAGACGGGGTTTAACCATGTTGGCCAGACTGGTCTGGATCTCTTGACCTCGTGATTTGCCCCCCTCAGCCTCCCAAAGTGCTGGGGTTACAGGAATGAGCCACCACACCCAGCCAAGTTGTCATATTTTTTGTAAAATAAGAATAAACATCTCTAGACCAGTATTAGACCGAGTGCCCACCTTCTTCTAAAAGCCCTTTAGAAACAAATCTTCCACCAGACATAGAAGTCTCTCCAGAAATCTTTTATCTTAACTCTCAGTTCCAACCAGCTTACTGTATCCATCACTCCACGTGCCGCAATCCTGTACCGGCACTCAGCAAACTTCCCGATATTCTCCGTCTCTGCTCCCATGCTACTTCAGCAATTTTGCTTCAGTGAGACTCAAGCACTGTCTGAGAACATCGTTTCCCCTGCCTGCCTCTGAAGTGAAGACTGCTTTTTCTCACCTCAGGCTTGCTAGTTGGGTCACGGTTTACCTGCTTCCAGACACTAAACCTGGTTCCTTCTGTCTCCTTTGAGACTCATACCATTCAGCTGAATCACTCTCCTCCTCATTGCTGTCGTCAGCTGTCACCTCTCTTCATTCGTGTGAGATTTCAGCACCTGCTTGGCAGTCTTCCAGTCCATCTTACCTCCTGTCATCGTTTTAGGCAATGTTAATGTGTCCTGAATGACCCATCCAAAACACTACACTGTTAGTTAGTTCAGGGAACGCTCCACCTCAGCAGCCTATACAATCGCGAAGTCAGACGTCCACTTCTGAAACAAAGCTATGTTGTTTTCAGTGACTTCGCCCAAGCCCACCACTCTTTCACCATCTTCCATCTCACTAAGACTTCAGTGCACAACCCATTGCTCTCTCTCTCTGCCCATCAGCCCCACTTGCCTTTACGTGTCTGTTTATTTAGGTACTTAAAGTCCATTGGTATAACTCCTTTGCAAACACTACCTTAATTACTTCGCTTCTTTCCCCTCTGTCAAATACACCAAACTCCAACCCTAGATGAACACAACCATCTGTCTTCTCTGTTTTCACACCAAGCTGAAGGAAACACACGCCTGAACTGATTGGTATCATCAAAAAATCAACATCTCCAACCTAAACACTGCCTGGCAACCTAGTTATGTATCTCTAGTAAACTCAGTCAATCACATTCCTAAATGATTATTTCCTGCTTCTAGTCAAATCTTTCTCTCCCTATCTCTTTAAGAGTTCATTACTCAGCCGGGCACGGTGGCTCAAGCCTGTAATCCCAGCACTTTGGGAGGCTGAGGCGGGTGGATCACGAGGTCAAAAGATCGAGACCATCCTGGTCAACATGGTGAAACCCCGTCTCTACTAATACAAAAAAATTAGCTGGGCATGGTGGCGCGTGCCTGTAATCGCAGCTACTCAGGAGGCTGAGGCAGGAGAATTGCCTGAACCCAGGAGGCGGAGGTTGCGGTGAGCCGAGATCGCGCCATTGCACTCCAGCCTGGGTAACAAGAGCGAAACTCCGTCTCAAAAAAAAAAAGAGAGTTCATTACTCTTTGGGAGGCCGAGGCGGGTGGATCACGGGGTCAAGAGATCGAGACCATCCTGGTCAACATGGTGAAACCCCGTCTCTACTAAAAATACAAAAAATTAGCTGGGCATGGTGGCACGTGCCTGTAATCCCAGCTACTCAGGAGGCTGAGGCAGGAGAATTGCCTGAACCCAGGAGGCGGAGGTTGCGGTGAGCCAGGATCGCGCCATTGCACTCCAGCCTGGGTAACGAGCGAAACTCCATCTCAAAAAAAAAAAAAAAAAAAAAAAAAAGAGTTCATTACTAAGCTCTATGAATTCTACCTCCAAAATATATCACCTAACAATTCAGTTCCCTCCATTGCTTCTGAAACTACCATCATCTCTAGGCTGGAATACAGCTGTAGCCTTCAAAGGATTCTACTTACCATCTTACTGCTCTCTCCACAGTTCTTCACATGGTGCCTAAAGTGATGTTTTCTTAAACGTTCACCACAGTATGCCATTGACCTATTTAAAATTAATCTATGGCTTCCCATTGTATTTCGAAAAAAAATCCATAATCCTTAATATAACCCAGTACCCTGGATGGTCTGACGCCACGTTCATCTGGGCTACTTTTTCTCTTGCTTGCTACATTCAGGTGCCAAGCTTTCCTTTCTCTTCTGCTTTGGCACATTCTATTCCTTCTGCCCAGTGTACCCTCCCTTTCTCCCCATATTTCCCACCGATTTTCACCTAGACAACTTAGAGAAGTCTGCTCTGAACAACCCCAACTATAAATTATGCCTCATCTATTCCTTCTCAGGTGTCAATTTATTTTTCTTTGTAACAATTAGATAGCTACTCGTTTTCATGCATATTCATTCAATTTCTTTTTTAATTTCTAACTTTTCTGGGTATATAGTAAATGTATATATTTGTGGGGCAATGAGATATTTTGATACAGGCATACATGCATAATAATCACATCAGGGTAAATGGAGTATCTACCACCTCAGTCCTTTATCCTTTGTTTTACAAACAATCCAGTTACACTCTTTTAGTTATTTTAAATGTACAATAAATTATTGCTTACTGTAGTCACTCTGTTGTGCTATCAAATACTAGATCGTATTCATTCCATCTAAATCTATGTATGTACCCCTTAACCATCCCCGCTTCCAGCTCTGCCCACTACCCCATGTAGCCTCTGGTAATCGTCATTCTACTCTCTATCTCCTGGAGTTCAATTATGAAATCTGTCTTTCTGTGCCTGGCTTATTTCACTTAACATAATGTCCTCCAGCTCCATTCATATTGTTGCAAGTGACAGGTCCTCGTTCTTTTTATGGCTGAATAGTACTCCATTCTGTATAGATATACCACATCTTCTTTGCCCATTCATCTATTGATGGACATTTAGGTTGCTTCCCAGTCACGGCTATCGTGAATAGTGCTGTAATGAATATGGAATTGCAGATATCTCTTTGATATACTGACTTCCTTTCGTGTGAGTATATATCTAGCAGTGGGATTGGTGGATTGTATGATAAACTTATTTTTAGTTTTGAAGAACCTCCAAACTGTTCTTCTCAGTGAGTGCACTAATTTACATTCCCACCAATAGTGTACAAGGGTTCCCTTTTCTCCACATCCTTACTGGTATTTGTAATTTCCTTTGTTTTGGATAAAAGCCATTTTAACTGAGGTGAAATGATATCTCACTGCAGTTTTGATTTGCATTTCTCTAACGATCAGTGGTGTTGAGCAACTTTTCATGTACCTGTGTGCCATGCGTATGCCTTGTTTTCAGAAATGTCTATTTCTTTTGCCTATTTTGTAATTGGATGATTAGATTTTTTCCTGTTGAGTTACTTGAACTGCTTAAATATTCTGGTTATTAATCCCTTGTCAGATGGGTAGTTTGCAGACACTTTCTTTTAGTCTGTAGGTTTTCTCCTCACTTTGATGATTGTTTCCTTTGCTTGTTAACCTGATGTGTTCCCATTTGTTCATTTTTGTTTTGGTTGCCTGTACTTGTGGGGTATAGAAATCTTTGCCTAGAGCAGTGTCCTGCAGAATTTCCCAAATGTTTTCTCTTAGTAGTTCATAGTTTGAGGTCTTAGATTTAAGTCTGTAATCTATTTTTATTTGATTTTTCTTCATGGTGAGAGAAAGGAGTCTAGTTTCAATCTTCTGCATATGGATATCCAGTTTTCCCAGCACCACTTATGAAAGAGACTGTCCTTTCCCTAATGTATGTTCTTGGTATCTTTGTCGAAAATGAGTTCACTGTAGATGCATGGATTTATTTCTGGGTTCTTCCTTCTGTTCTATTGATCTATGTGTCTGTTTTTATGCCACTACTATGCTGTTTTGGTTACTATAGCTCTGTAGTATAATTTGAAGTAATATGACTCCTCCAGTTTTGTCCTTTTTAATTGGAATAGCCTTGGCTATTCTGAGTCTTTTGTGGTTCCACACAGATTTTAGGGTTATTTTTTTCTCTTTCTGTGAAGGGTGTTATTGGTATTTTTATAAGGATTGCATTAAATCTGTAGGTTGCTTTGGGTTAGTATGGCCATTTTAACAATATTGATTCTTCCAATTCATGAACATGAAATATCTTTCCGTTGTTTTGTGTTCTCTTCAATTTATTCAATGTTTTATATTTTTTAATTGTAGAGATCTTTCTCTTCCTTCATTTAGTTAATTTCTGGGTATTTAATTTTATTTGTAGCTATTGTAAATGGGATTACTTTCTTGATTTCATTTTCAAATTGTCTGTTGTTGGCATATAGAAATGCACTAAATTTTTTATGTTGATTTTGTATGCTGCAGCTTTACCGAATTTATCAGTTCTAATAGGTTTTTGGTGGAGTCTTTAGGCTTTTTGAAATATAGGATTATATCATCTGCAAACAAAGATATTTTGACTTCTTCCTTGCCAATTAAGATGTTCTTCATTTCTTTCTCTTCTCTGATTGCTTTAGCTAGGACTTCCAGTATTGTGTTGAATAATGGTGATGAAAGTATACCCTAGTATTGAAGTCTTCAGCTATTATTTCACTGGGGTCTATCTCTCTCTTTAGCTCTAATGATATTTGCTTTGTATATTTGGGTGCTCCTGTGTTGGGTGTATATATATTTATAATCGTTAGAGTCTCTTGCTGAATTGACCACTTGATCATTATATAATGACCTTCTTTGTGTCTTTTATATAGTTTTAGTATTGAAATCTATCGTGTCTGATATAATTGCAGCTACCTCTGTTCTTTTTTGGTTTCCATTGGCATAGAATATCTTTTTCCATCTCTTTATTTTTCAGTCTATGTGTTTTATTGTTGAAGCTTGTTCCTTGTTGGCAACAGATTGTTGGCTCATGGCTTTTGTCCATTCAGCCACTCTATGTCTTTTGATTGGAGAGTTAACTCCATTTACATTCAATGTTATTATTAAGTATAAATTTACTCCTGCCACTTTGTTATTTGTTTTCTGGTTGTTTTGTTGTCTTCTTTTCCTTCTTTCCTTCCTTCTTTCCTTCCTGTCTTCCTTTTAGTGAAGGTGATTTTCTCTGATGGCATGTTTTAATTTCTTACTTTTTATTTTTTGTGTATCTGTTGTACACTTTTTGATTTGAGGTTACCATAATGCTTGCAAATAATACCTTACAATGCATTATTTTAAACTAATGACAGTTTAATACTGATTGCGTAAACAAACAAGCAAAGAAAAAATTAATTTAAAACTCTATACCTTGGCCAGGCATGGTGGCTCACACCTGTAACCCCAGTACTTTGGAAGCCTGAGGCAGGTGGATCACCTGAAGTCAAGAGTTCGAGACTGCCTGGCTAACATGGTGAAAACCCATTTCTACTAAAAATATAAAAAATTAGCTGGGTGTGGTGGCGGATGCCTGTAATCCCAGCTATTCGGGAAGCTGAGACAGGAGAATTGCTTGAACCCAGGAGGCGGAGATTGCAGTGAACCAAGATCACACCATTACACTTCAGCTTGGGTAACAAGAGTAAAACTCACTCTCAAAAAAAAAAAAAAACTATACCTTACCTTCATCCCCTGCTTTTTTTAACTTCTTTTTTCTATTTATAACTTATAATATATCTATGTCTTGAAAAGTTGTAGTTATTATTTTTATTGACTCATCTTTTAGTCTTTCTACTCAACATATGAGTAGTTTACACACCGCAATTACAGTGTTAAATATTCTGTGTTTTTCTGTGTACTTACTATTACCGGTGAATTTCGTACCTTTAGGTGACTTCTTATTGTTCATTAACATCCTTTTCTTTCAAAATGAAGAACTCCCTTTAGCATTTCTTGCAGGATAGGTTTGGTGTTGATGAAATCCCTCAGATTTTGCTTTTCTGGAAAAGTCCTTATTTTTCCTTCATGTTTGAAGGATATTTTCACTGGATATACTATTCTAAGATAAAATGTTTTTTTTCTTCAGGACTTTAGATAGGTCATGACACTGTCTCTTGGCCCGTTAGATTTCCACTGAAAAGTCTGATGCCAGATGTATTGGACCTCCTTTGTATATTATCTTTTCTCCCGCTGCTTCTTTATCCCTGAACTTTGAGAGTTTGATTATTAAATGTCTTGAGGTAGTCTTATTTAGGTTAAATCTCCTTGGTGTTCTGTAACCTCCTTGTACTTGAATATTGATATCTTTCTCTAGTTTTGGGAAGTTTTCTGTTCCCTTTGGGTAAACTTTCCCTACTCTGATTTCTCTCTCTACCTCCTCTTTAAGGCCAATAACTTAGATTTGCCCTTCTGAGGTTATTTTTTAAATCTTGTAGGTATACTTCATCCTTTCTTATTCTTTCTTCTTTTGTGTCCTCTGATTGTATATTTTCAAATAGCCTGTCTTCAAGCTCACTAATTGTTTCTTCTGCTTCATCAGTTCTGCTGCTAAGAGTCTCTGATGCATTCTTCAGGATGTCGATTGCATTTTTCAGCGTAGAGTTACTGCTTGATTCTTTTTAATCATTTCAATGTCTTTGTGAAATTTATCTGATAGGATTCTGAATTCCTTCTCTGTATTATGTTGAATTCCATTGAACTTTCTCAAAACAGCTATTTTGAATTATCTGTCTTAAAAGTCACATATCTCTGTCTTTCTGGAGTTGGTCACTGGTGCCTTATTTAGTTCTTTTGGTGAGCTCATGTTTATCTGGATGGTCTTCTTGCTTGTGAATGTTCACAGGTGTTTGGGCATTGAAGAGTTAGGTATTTAATGTAATCTTTGCACCCTGGGCTTGTTTGTAGCAGTCCTTCTTGAGTAGGCTTTGCAAGTATTCAAAGGGACTTAGGTGTTATGATCTAAGTCTCTGATCACTGCAGCCATGTCTGAATTACAGGTACCCCAAGCCCAGTAACACTTTGCTCTTGCAGACTCATGAAGATGTCACCTTGGTAATCCTGGGTGAGATCTGGGAGAATTCTCTGAATTACCAGAGACTTTTATTCTGTGCCTTTACCTTCCTTCAGCCAAATGGAGTCTCTCTCTGTCTCTCTCTCTCTGTCTCTCTGTCTCTCTGTGTGTGTGTGTGTGTGTGTGCGCGCGCGCACGTGCACACGCGGGCATGCTGAGCTGCCTGGAGCTGGGGGAGGGATGGGCACAAATATCCCTATGGCCACCACCACTGGGACTGTGCTGGGTCAGACCTGAAGCTAGCACAGAACTGGTTCTCGCCCAAGGCCCGCAGCTACCATGTGTCTCACCGCCTAGCTACCACATCTGCTCACTAAAGCCCCACGGGCTCTGCAGTCAGCAGGTGGTGAATCTGGCCAGGTCTGTGTCCTTCCCTCCAGGGCAGCAAGTTCTCCCAGCCCTGGACAGGTCCAGAGACACCATCCAGGATCCAGGATCCAGTTAGGAATCTTAGGAATCTGCCTGGGGCTCTATTCCACTGCAGCTGGCATCCAAGCCACAGGAGAGTCCTTCCCAGTCTTCCCTCCCCTTTCCTCAAGCAGGGGAGTGTCTCCGCGTGGCCGCCAGCACACCCAGGCTCACCGTGAGGTGTCACCTACTGCTAATATTCACTCAAGGCTCAGGTGCTCTTCAATGCTGCCAAGCCTGGGTCTCCCCGTTCAAGAGGCAGTGGGCACCCCTCTGGCCCAAGGCAGGTCCAGAAATGCCAATCAGGAGCCAATGCCTCAAATCAAGGACCCCAGAAGGCTGCTTGGTGTTCTACCCCACGATGGCTGAGCTGGTACCCAAGCTGCAAGACCAAGACGCCTTTACTATTCGCTCTCCTTTCCTCAAGCAGAAGGAGTCTCTCCCCGTAGCCACCATAGCTGAGAATGTGCTGGGCCATCACGAAGCCAGCACAGCTCTGAGTCTCACCCAAGGCCTGTCACAAGCACTGCTTGGCCACCACTGCCGATGGCTCGGGCCCAAGGCTCTTTAGTGAGCAGGAGATGGGCTCTACCAGGGCTGGGGGCTCTCCTACAAGACAGCAGGTTCCTTTCTGGCCCAGGGTGTCCCTAGAAATGTCATCTGGGAGCTAGGTCCTGGAATGGGGACCTCGGGATTCTGCCTGATACCATTTTTTAAATTCTACTCTAGCTGAGCTGGTATCCAAGTTGCAAAACAAAGTGCACTTTAATGTCCCCTCTCCTCTCCTCAAGCCAAAGAAAGGGGTCTCTCCAGGGGATGCGAGCTATGCTGCCTAGGGTTGGGGGCGTGCGACAGAAGAACTCCCTTGGACACCCCAGCTGGTGTCTCACTAAGTTGCATGCCCTCCAAGCCCGCTGGCTCAGAGCCCAGCACAGCACCAGACTTGCCTGGGAATGGAGTCCTTGTGGCCTAGACTCCTAGACTCCCTTTCTTTCTTGCTTATTTTTTATTTTTTTATTTTTTTGAAATAGTCTCGCTCTGTAGCCCAGGCTGGAGTGCAACAGCATGATCTGGGTTCCCTGCAACCTCCGCCTCCCAGGTCCTGGTTCAAACAATTCTCCTGCCTCAGCCTCCTAAGTAGTAGGGATTACAGGCGCATGCCACCACGCCCAGCTAATTTTTGTATTTTTAGTAGAGATGGGGTTTCACCATGTTGGCCAGGTGGGTCTTGAACTCCTGACCTTATGATCCGCCCGCCTCGGTCTCCCAAAGTACAGGCGTGAGCCACCACACCTGGCCTAGACTCCCTTTCAAGTTTATTTAGGATCCCAGAGTCCTCTAGCCCACAGAAGCAGGGCTTACCAGAACTCAGGTTATACACCGGGATGGACGATTCACTTCTGGCTAGGCCTCCTCTAGACGCTCCCTCTGTGGACACTGGCTGAGTTTTGCCCATGTTCCTTTCCACTGTGACAGGACAGCACTGAGTTCCAGTGCAGAGTCCCATAAAATAATCGTGCTCTCTCGCCCTCAAGTGCACAGATTACTGCTGGGGGATAGGGGAGTGGTGGTCTCAGCAATTCAGGACTGAGTTGTTTTTTTTTTCTTGAGACAGAGTCTCACTCTTGCCCAGGCTGGAGTGCAGTGGCAGGATCTCAGCTCACTGCAACCTCCGCCTGGCAGGTTCAAGCAATTCTCCTGCCTCAGCCTCCCCAGTAGCTGGGATTACAGGCACACGCCACTATGCCCAGCTACTTTTTGTATTTTTAGTAGGGACAGGGTTCCATCATGTTGGCCAGGCTGGTTACGGACTCCTGACTTCAAGTGATCCACCCGCCTCGGCCTCCCAAAGTGCTGGGATTACAGGAATGAGCCACCATGCCTGGCCAGGACTGTCTTTTCTGACTTCTTCAGTGCCTCTTTCCTTGATATGATATTAAAACCAGGTACTGTGATCCCTCTCTGACTTCCGGTTCTTTCAGCAGTGCTTTTTTCTGTAGATAGCTGTTCAATTTGTTGTTCCTCCAGGGAGTGGGGGGAGGAGGGTTGCTGGGGGCTTCTGTTTGGCCGTATTGCTCCATCTCCCCATCAGAGATTGCTTCGATCTCTGACTCTTTCATTAGACAATTCCTTGAAAGCAGGAAGAATGCTTAATTTGGTTTCCACCATATATCAGCTCCTAACAGTATTTTCTGTATAATAAGTGTCCCAGAAATATTTGTTAAATTAATCTTAAGTGAAAGTTTCATTTCTGATTTAGTAGGGGAGAAGGGAGAAAGTATAGAAAAAAAGGAAAGATGGGAGAGGTATTTTATGACTATTTTGGTATGACTATTGGCACCTTTTTTTGTTTTTACTAAAACAAAAACCAAAAGCCAGGCACAGTGGCTCACACCTGCATTCCCAGCACTTTGGTAGGCTGAGGCGGGCAGATCACTTAAGGTCAGGAGTTCAAGATCAGCCTGGCCAACATGGTGAAACCCTGTCTCTACTAACAATACAAAAAGTAGCCGACCACGGTGGCATGTGCCTGTAGTCCCAGCTACTCCAGAGGCTGAGGCAGGAGACTCGCTTGAACCCAGGAGGCAGTGGTTGCTGTGAGCCGAGATCACGCCACTGCACTCCAATCTGGGCAACAGGGTGAGACTCCATCTCAAAAAAAAAAAAAAAAAACCACCAAAGCCACAACCTACTTTAAGTCTTCCTAAAGCCATCACACTATTTTTGGGCTAGAAGAGACCTTACTACAATCACCTCATATTGCAAAGGAAAACCATATTTTATGACTTATTTTAAACAAACAACATCCTTGGTGATGTTTAAAAGCAGGAGGTCGGCAGGCTATTCCTTGCAGACTACATGTGGTCTACCACCTATTTTTGAAAATGAAGTTTATTAGAACACAGCCATGCTCGTTCATCTCTGTCTTGTCTGTGCTGCTTGTACATGTTGACAGTAAAGCTGAGTAGTTGTCATACAGAATACAGCCTGCAAGCTTCACATATTTACCATCCAGCTCTATACAGAAAACATTTGCTGATTCTTGCTTTAAAGTGCTGGATAGTAAATTTCCTTTAAATATCTTTGTGTTTTCTGATTTGCTTTTATCTCTTTAATGAAGCATGCATAAAGGCATAAACACCACTAATCTTTAGTGTACTGTTTGATAAACTATTATGTGTACAAACACCCATGCATGGATTACTCAGGTAAATATAGACTATTTCAAGTATTCTGGAAGGTTGTCTCATGGTCATTCCTAGTCAACCCTTCATCGATAGGTAACCACTACTCTAACTGCCATGACTAACGATTAAATTGGTCTCTCCTTGGACTTCATATAAATGGAATAATACAACACATACTCTTTTTTTGTGCTAGTTTTTTACCCAATATAATGTCTGTTCTTTTATTTCTGTGTAGCATTCCACTGTTTGAAAATACCACAAGATATTTATCCATTCTTCCTTTAATGGATATTTGGATTATTTCTGGGTTTGGGGCATGATTTTTTTTTTTTTTAAACAGAATCTCTCTCTCCCAGGCTGGAATGCAGTGGTGTGATCTCGGCTCACTACAACCTCCGCCTCCCAGGTTCAAGTGATTCTCCTGCCTCAGCCTCCAGAGTAGCTGAGCCTACAGGTGCCGACCACCATGCCTGGCTAACTTTTTGTATTTTTAGTAGAGACGGGGTTCCACCATAGTGTCCAGGCTGGTCTTGAACTCCTGATCCTGTGATCCACCTGCCGTGGCCTCCCAAAGCGTTGAAATTATAGGTGTGAGCCACCACACCTGGCCGGGGCATGAATATTTTTTGTTTGCTTTTTGTTGAAACAGGTTCTCAGTCTGTCACCAAGGCTGGAGTGCAGTGGCACAGTCATTTCAAGTGCTGTCCCACCTCAGCCTCCTGAATAGCTGAGACCACAGGTGCCCAACACCATGCCAGGCTAATTTTTTTTTTTTCTTGAGACAGATCTCACTCTGTTACCCAGGCTGGAGTGCAGTAGCACAATCTTGGCTCACCACAACCTCTGCCTCCTGAGTTCAAGTGATTCTCCTGTCTCAGGCTCCCAAGTAGCTGGGATTACAGGCATGTGCCACCATGCCCAGCTAATTTTTGTATTTTTAGTAGAGACGAGGTTTCACCACGTTGGCCAGGCTGGTCTCGAATTCCTGACCTCAGCTGATCCATCCGCCTCAGCCTCCCAAAGTGCTGGGATTACAGGCATGAGCCACTGCATCCAACCAGGCTAATTTTTTAATTATGTGTAGAGGTGAGGTCTCGCTATATTGCTGAGGATGATCTCAAACTCCTGGGCTCAAGTGATTCTCCCACCTCAACCTCCCAAAGTGCTGAATTTACAGGCATAAGCCACTGTGCTTGGCCAACATTCTTGTATGTGCCTTTTAGTGGATATATACACTTATTTCTTTTCAGTATATATCTAGGGGCAAGGTTGCTGGACCTGTTAGCCTAGTAAGTAGCCTCAGCTTTCTATAGCAGTTGCATAAATGTACATGACCAACAAATGTGTGAGAATTCCGAATATTCCACATCTGTGCCAACACTTGCTTTGGTTACTCTTTTAATTTTAGTCATTCTTGTGGGTCTACAAGTGGTATACTGATGTGGTTTTATTTTGTATTTCCCTAATAC
This sequence comes from Aotus nancymaae, assembly GCF_030222135.1. Taxonomy (NCBI): domain Eukaryota; kingdom Metazoa; phylum Chordata; class Mammalia; order Primates; family Aotidae; genus Aotus; species Aotus nancymaae. The sequence goes on from NW_026988465.1 coordinate 18,343,871, forward strand.
ATATATTTTCATATGGTTAATAGCAATTTGCATAGCCTCTTTTTTGAGGTGCCTGTTCAAGTCTTTGCCTCATTTTTTTAAATCAGAAAAAATAAATACTTAATCAGATATATGTATTTTGAATATCTTCTTCCAGTATTTGGTTTATTTAATGCTTAGAGGGTTTTTTTGTTTGTTTGTTTGTTTGTTCTTTGAGACAGAGTCTCTCTCTGTTGCCCAGGCTGGAGTGCAGTGGTGCAATCTTGGCTCACTGCAACCTCTGCCTCCCGGGTTCAAGCAATTCTTGTGCCTCAGCCTCCCAAGTAGCTGGGATTACAGACATGCACCACCATACCTGGCTAATTTTTCTATTTTTATTAGTAGAGCTGGGGTTTTGCCATATTGGCCAGGCTGGTCTTAAACTCCTGGCCTCTAGTGATCCACCCATCTTGGCCTCCGAAAGCGCTGGGATTACAGGTGCGAGCTACTGCACCCGGCCAATGCTTAGTATTTTGTGTGCCCTCTGTAAGAAATCTTTGCCTACTTCAAGATCATAAAGATATCCTCTTATGTTTTCTCTGCACATTTAGGTTTGTAATATATGATAAATTATTTTCTATGTATGGCTTGAAATGGAGGTCAAGGTTCATTTTTTTCTCCATGTGAACATAAAATTGCCCCTGCACCATTTACTAGTGGAAAAAATAAACCCACTATCCTTTGCCACAAAATTGCAATGGTGCCTGCATTATAAATCAACTAACTCTCTAGGTGTGAGTCTATTTCTGACACTTTTCTGTTCACTTGGTCTATCACTGGTCAAATCTTACATCTTTTTCTGTTCACTTGGTCTATCATTGGTCAAATCTTACATCTTTTGCTGTTCACTTGGTCTATCATTGGTCTAATCTTACATCTTTTTCTGTTCACTTGGTCTATCATTGGTCTAATCTTACATCAATCATCAATACCACTCTGTGTTAATTACTATAGCTCCTGAACTCTGGGAGTGTAATAAATTCTCCATCATTGTTTTTCTTTTTGAAGATTCTTTTAGATATTTTAGGTCCTCTGCATTTCTACTTAAGTTTATCATCAGCTTGGTTATTTCTACAAAACAATACAAAAACCCCTGGAATTTTGTTTAGAATTGCATTGAATCTATAGATGAGTCTCAGAGGCATAAATATGTTTATAAAATTGAGTTTTCCAACCTAAAAACACAATACACCTCTTAATTTAGGTTTTTGTTTGTTTGTTTTTGTTTTTTTTGAGACGGAGTCTTTCTGTCGCCCAGGCTGGAGTGCAGTGGTGCGATCTTGGCTCACTGCAACCTCCGCCTCCTGGATTCAAGCAATTCTCCTGCCTCAGTTTACTGAGTAGCTGGGATTACAGGCACCCACCACCATACCCGGCTAATTCTTGTTTTTTGTTTTTTGGTTTTTTTTTGAGATGGAGTCTTGCTCTGTCACCAGGCTGGAGTGCAGTGGAGCAATCTAGGCTCACTGCAACCTCTGCCTCCTGGGTTCAAGTGATTCTTCCGCCTCAGCCTCCCGAGTAGCTGGGACCACAGGCACGTGCCACCACACTCGGCCAATTTTTTTGTATTTTTAGTAGAGATGAGGTTTCGCCATGTTGGCAAGGCTGGTCTTGAACTCCTGACCTCAGGTGATCTGCCTGACTCGGCCTCCTAAAGTGCTGGGACTACAGGCGCGAGTCACTGCACCTGGCCTAATTTAGGTATTTTTAATGTCTCAGAAAAGTTCTGTAGTTTTCAAGACAAAGGCTTTTTACTTCCTTTATTAGATTTATTTATATGTATTTTATGATTTTTGATGCTATTGTAAATGGTTTTTTAATAGTTTGTTTTGTTTGTTGTGAGTACTTGAACATACAATTGATTTTGCACCCTTAATATGTTGAATTCATTTATTAATATTAATAGTTTATAGATTTTTGGATTTTCTATATACAAAAGCATGTCATTTAATAAAAGTAATGTTATTTCTTTTTTCTAATCTTTATATATTTTATTCCTTTTTTTACCCTATTATATTGGCTAGGGCCTCTAGTACAATAACTGAATAAAAATAGTAAGAGTGGACAGCGTTGCATTATTTCCCACTTCAACCAAAAAGTATTCAAAATTCTACCATATATATAATTTTAGGATTATAAGATTGAGAAAGTTCCCTTCTACCCCTAGTTTGCTAAAAGTTTTCATCCTAAGTGGATGTAAATTTTATCAAATGCTTTCTATGAAGCTGTCAAAATGATAATATGGTTTTTCTTCCTTATTCTGTTAATGTGGTGTGTTATACTGATTTTTTTTTTAAGACAGAGTCTCCCTCTGTTACCAGGTAGGAGTGCAGTGGCGTGATCTCAACTCATTGCAACCCATGCCTCCGGGTTCAAGTGATTCTCCTGCTTCAGCTTCCTGAGTAGATGGGACTACAGGGGTGCAGCACCACACTCGGCTAATTTTTGTATTTTTAGTAGAGACAAGGTTTCGCCATGTTGGCGAGGCTGGTCTCAAACTCCTGACCTCAGATGATCTGCCCGCCTCAGCCTCCCAAAGTGCTGGGATTACAGGCATGAGCCACTGTGCCTGGCCTATCCTGATTATTGTTAAGTGTAAACTAATCTTGCATTCCTGGAATAAACCCTACTTAGTCATGTATTATACCTTTATATGCTGTTGTTGTTGTTGTTGTTGTTGTTGTTGGAAACGGAGTCTCGCTCTGTCGCCCAGGCTGGAGTGCAGTGGTACAGTCTCAGCTCACTGCAACCTCCACCTCCCGGGTTCAAGGTGGCACCATAAAATAAATTGTAAAGCCGCTTCTCTTTCTCTGGTTTTTAAAATTTTTCTTGTAAAATTGGTGTCATTTTTTTTTGCCTTAAATTTGTGGAAAATTCACAAGTGAAGTCATTGGAGCCTCGTGTTTCCTTGGGGAGAGGGTTTTTGCATTATAGATTTAATTACTTTAATAGATATAGAATCATTCAGATTTTCTTCCTTTTCGTATGAATTTTTGTAAGTTGCATTTTGCAAGGAATTTTCCCATTTCCTTCAAGTTGTTAATTGATTGGCATACAGCTATTTATGATATTTTTCATCTTTTTAATATCAGTATAATCTGTATGTATGTACATTTTCCATTCATGATATGGGTAATTTGTGCTTTTTTTTTTCTTCTTGATCAGTCTTGCTAGGGGTAGTATTCACTTCTAAAAACAAACTTTCATTTTCAGCACATCTGCTTTGAATTTCATTGATTTCTACACTTTTCTTTATAGTCATTCTTCCTTATACTTTCCTTGGGTTTAATTTACTCTTTCTAGTTTCTTCAGTTGGAATCCAAGACATCTTTGATTTTATTTTTTAACACATGCAATTGAAGTTATAAATTTTCCTGTGAGTGTATCCATTTTGGTATGTCACATTTTCAATATGTTCTAAATAATTACTAGTTTCTAATGTGAGTTCTTCTTTCAAGTGTTGGTTATTTAAAAATACATTGCTGGCAGGGTGTGGTGGCTCACACCTGTAATCCCAGAACTTTGGGAGGCCAAAGCAGGTGGATCACTTGAGCCCAGGAGTTCAAGACCAACTTGGGCAATATGGGCAACGCTATCTCTACAAAAAAATAGAAAAAAATTAGCTGAATGTGGTGGTGTGTGCCTATAGCCCCAACTACTTGGGAGGCTGAGAGGTAGGAGGATTGCTTGAGCCTAGAAGGTTGCGGCTTTAGTGTGCTCTGTTCATGCTACTGCACTCCAGCCTGGGTCACAAGGTGAAACTCCGTCTTGGGGAAAAAAAAAAAAAAGTATGTTGCTGGCTGGGAGTGGTGGCATGCTCCTGTAGCATCACTTACTTGGGAGGCTGAGGCAGGAGGACTGCTTGAACCCAGGAGCTGGAGGCTGCAGTGAGCTATGACAGCACCTGTGCATAGCCATTGCACTCCAGCCTAGGTAACATAGTGATGCTCCGTATCTAAAATTAAATAAATAAACAAAAAAAATTTTAAGCATGTGGCTTACTTTTCAAACATTTTGGGATATTCTGATTACCTTTTCATTGTTAATTTTCAGTTTAATCCCACTGTCACTAGAGATACACTCTGAAGTACCAGTCTTTTGAAATTTACTGAAATTTAATTTGACATAAAATTTAATCTCTTTCGATAAGGATTTAAGGACTGTGTATCTGCAGTGTTTGGTATATTGCTGTATCCAAGTTAATTAGGTCAAGTTCATTGACAGTGTTGTTCAAATCTTCTATAAACCTAACTGGTGTTTTCTTGTTTTGATCTGTTAGTTACTGTATCAATCCCTTTGTGACGCTAAAATAAAATACCTTAGACTAGGTGATTCATAGATAACAGAAGTTTATTTCCACAGTTCTGGAAGCTAGGAAGTCCAATATCAAGGCACTGACAGATTAGATGTCTGACGAAGGCTCACCCTGTTTCATAGATAGTGCTTCTCGGTGTATCCTAGCATGGCAAAAGGAGAAGAAAGGGCAAACAGGGACCCTCTCAAACCCTTTCACAAGGACACAGTCGCATTCATGTGGGCAGAACTTCCACGATCCAGTCAACTCCCAGAGGCTCCACTTCTCAGTACCATCACATTGCAAGTTAAGTTTCAACATAAGAATTTTAGATCTCTCAGCCTGAGCGCCACTTTTTTTTTTTTTTTTTTTTTTTTTTTTTTTGAGACGGAGTCTCGCTCTTGTTACCCAGGCTGGAGTGCAATGGCGCGATCTCGGCTCACCGCAACCTCCGCCTCCTGGGTTCAGGCAATTCTCCTGCCTCAGCCTCCCGAGTAGCTGGGATTACAGGCACGCGCCACCATGCCCAGCTAATTTTTTGTATTTTTAGTAGAGACGGGGTTTTGCCATGTTGACCAGGATGGTCTCGATCTCTTGACCTCGTGATCCACCCGCCTCGGCCTCCCAAAGTGCTGGGATTACAGGCGTGAGCCACCGCGCCCGGCCCCTGAGCGCCATTTTTTTGGAAACCTCTGCACCATGAGAGCCAAGTGGAGGAAGAAGCGAATGCGCAGGCTGAAGCGCAGAAGAAGAAAGATGAGGCGGAGGGCCATGTAAACCGCTAGCTTGCTGTATCGTGGAGGCCACGGAGGCAGAAACATGGAATGCCAGAAGCTGGGGATGCTGGCTCAAGTTGTGAGGAGGCATGCTCCTGTCTAGAACTTCATTGCCATCTGATAACTGATCACGTCAGAGACTTACCATGCTCATGAGCAAAACCGTCCATGTTGGTCCTTTGCCCTGGACCTGTGACATTCTGGTCTATTTCTGTGTTTACTTGTAGCCAAGTTTAACAACTATACAATAAATCACCTCTTCCGCTGTCTTATCTGAAGAATTAAAAAAAAAAAAAAAAAAAAAGAATTTTAGGGAGAAAAATTCAGACCACAACAGGTACTCAGTCGTGTTGCAGTCTTCTACTTTAATTTATATTTATTTATTTCTCTTTATAGTTCTGTCATTTGTTCACTTGTTTGTTTTCTATATTTTAAAGCTATGTTATTAGGTGCAAACAAATTTTTTATTATTTTCCTCTTGACCCATTTGTTATTATGAACTGTCTCTTTACCTCTAGAAATATTTCTTATCTTAAAGCCATTTAAATTATAATATGGACAGGTCAGCTTCCTTTTGGTGTTTGTATAGGATAAGCTTACCTATTTTTTTTTATTTTTTATTTTTTCAGTTTTTTGTTTTTGTTTTTTTTTTTGGAGACAGGGTCTTGCTTTGTCGCCCGGACTGGAGTGCACTAGCTCAATCTCAGCTCACTGCAACCTCTGCCTCCCAGGCTCAAGCCATCCTCCCACCTTGGCCTCCCAAGTAGCTGGGAATACAGGCTCACACCATCAGACCCGGCTAATTTTTGTATTCTTTATAGAGACAGGGTTTTCCGATGTTGCCCAGGCTGGTCTCAAGCTCCTGAGCTTGAGTGATCTGCCCACCTCGGCCTTACAAAGTACGACCTATTAACTAGTCTGTATTCTTATATTTAAAATATGACTTGTAAACAGCATATAGTTGAGGCTTTCTAAAAGCTAATTAGGCAATCTTAGCCTTTTAATTGGAGTGTCTAGTCCATTCATATTTAATATAGTCATTGATTTGGTTTGCTGATAAGTCTGTAATCTTGCCAATTTGCTTTTTATTTGTCCTGCCCATGCTTTGTTCCTTTATTCTGCCTTCCTTGCCTACTTCTAAATTAATCAAATATTTTTAATATTCTGTTTTATCGCCTCTATTTTTAGTTAAAAAAAATTTTTTTTTTAATTTTTTTTTTTTTTGAGACAAAGTCTCACTCTGTTACCCAGGCTGAAGTGCAATAGCATGATCTTGGTTCACTGCAACCTCCACCTCCCAGGTTCAGGTGATTCTCCTGCCTCAGCCTCCTGAGTATCTGGGATTACAGGTATCCACCACCATGCCCATCTAATTTTTGTATTGACTGAGTTTCACCATGTTGGTCAGGCTGGTCTAGAACTCCTGACCTCAGGTGATCCACCCACCTCTGCCTCCCAAAGTGCTGGGATTACAGGCGTGAGCCACTGTGCCCAGCCAGTTATATCTTTTTTTATTGTGATTTAATGGCTCCCCTAAAAATGTGCAAATGCATACTTGACTCAGCATAGTCTATTTTCCAAACTCTACAAGAAACTTACAGCAGTTTAACTCCATTCACATCCTTGTGCTATTGTTGCCATGTATTTGCCTTCTACGCATAAACCCCCTAAGACCTAGTTACCATGGTTGCCTGAAACGTCAGTATCTTTTTATATTTACCCAGGTGTTTATCCCGTCTTATGTTTTTCATTCCTTCCTGTACTTCTGTGCTCCTGTTTAACATTAATTTCCTCCAACCTGAAGAACTTCTTTCAATCTTTCTTGGGGTATGTGTCTGCTAGAAACAAAATCTCTTAACTGTTACTTGTTTAATTTTTTTTCCTTTTAACCTTTTTTGTTGTTGTTTTTTGTTTGTTTGTTTTGAAATGGAGTCCCACTCTGTCCCCTATGTAGGAGTGCAGTGGTATGATCTTGGCTCATTGCAACCTCCACCTCCTGGGTTCAAGCTCTTCTCTTGCCTCAGCTTCCCAGTAGCTGGGATTACAGGCACGTGCCACCATACCCAGCTAATTTTTTTGTATTTTTAGTAGAGATGGGGTTTCACCATCTTGACCAGATAGTCTCGAACTCCTGAACTCAGGTGATCCGCCCATCTCAGCCTCCCAAAGTGCTGAGATTACAAGTGTGAGCCACCATGCCCAACCTTCATTTTTGAAGGATATTTTCAACTATTAGAATTCTAGAGTCAGCATTTATTTTTTGTTTATCTTTCAGATCTTTAAAGGTGTCAATATATTGTCTTTTGATCTCCATAGTTTCTGTTAAAAAATTACTCTTAAGTCTTATATATTTTTCTTTTAGTAGAATCTGTCATCCCCTCTTTTGACAGGTTTAAAGATTTTCTCTTTGATGTTGGTTTTCAATAAGAGTTTTTTGTTTGTTTGCTTGCTTGTTTTTAAGCTACTTGGGGTTTACTAAGATTCTTGGACCTATAAATTGATATTTATCATCAATCTTGTAAAATTCCCAGGGAGCATCTCATCATGTTGCTTCCACCCATGATCTGTTTTCTCTTTATAGGACTTCAGTAATACAGTGTTAAACCATATATCTATATCTATATTCCACACACCTTTTCCACTCTGTTTTATTTTCTCCATTTTCTCCCTGTATTCATATTTGAATATTTTCAACTGACTTGTTTTTAGATTTCCTAATCCTGTCTGCTGTGGTTTGAATGTGTTCCACAAAGTTCATGTGTTAAAAATGTAATCCCCGCCGGGCGCGGTGGCTCACGCCTGTAATCCCAGCACTTTGGGAGGCCGAGGCGGGTGGATCACGAGGTCAAGAGATCGAGACCATCCTGGTCAACAAGGTGAAACCCCGTCTCTACTAAAAATACAAAAAATTAGCTGGGCATGGTGGCGCGTGCCTGTAATCCCAGCTACTCAGGAGGCTGAGGCAGGAGAATTGCCTGAACCCAGGAGGCGGAGGTTGCGGTGAGCCGAGATCGCGCCATTGCACTCCAGCCTGGGTAACAAGAGCGAAACTCCGTCTCAAAAAAAAAAAAAAAAAAATGTAATCCCCAATCCAACAGTGCTGAGAGGTAGATTTTTAAGAGGTGAATAGGTCACAAAGGCTCTGTCCTCATGAACGGATTAATGTCATTATCATGGGATTTAGTTCGTTATTTGGCTCTCTCTCACTCTCTCTTTAGCTTTCTTGCCCTTCTGTCTTTCACTACAGGATGACAAAGGAAGACAGGCCTCACCAGATGCCAACACTTTGATATTGGACTTCCCAGCCTCCAGAGCTGTGAGAAATAAATTTCTTTTGATTATAAATTACCAAGTCTCAGCCAGGTGTGATGGCTCATGCCTGTAATCCCAGCACTTTGGTAGGCTAAGGTGGGTGATCACCTGAGTCAGGAGTTCAAGACCAGCCTGGCCAACATGGTGAAACCCCATCTCTACAAAAATACAAAAAGTAGCTGAGCATGGCAGCGGGTGCTTGTAATCCCAGCAACTCCAGAGGCTGAGGTGGGAGAAGCGCTTGAACCCAGAAGGTGGAGGTTGCCATGAGCCAAGATCACGCCACTGCCCTCCAGCCTGGGCCACAGAGCAAGACTCTGTCTCAAAAAAAAAAATTACCAAGTCTCAGGTATTCTGTTGTACAGTACAAAATGGACTAAGACACTGACTTTTGCTTTTTTCAGTTTTATGCAAAATCCATTCAATGAGCTCTTACTTTAAGATAGTATACAGCTAGCCACAGTAGTTCATGCCTATAATCCCAACACTTTGTGAGGCCAAGGCAAACAGATCATTTGAGCTAAGGAGTTCAAGGACAGCCTGGTTAACATAGTGAAACGCCATCTCTACTAAAAAACAAAAATTAGTTGGGCGTCATGGTGGGTAACTATAAGCTCAGCTACTCAGGAGGCTGAAGCAGGAGAATCACTTGAACCCAGGAAGCGGAGGTTGCAGTAAGCCGAGATTGCGCCACTGCACTCCAGCCTCTGTGACAGAGGGGGACTCTGTCTCAAAAAAAGATAGTATACTTTCCATTTCTAGAATATCTATTTATTCCTTTGTTAAAGACTGATTCTCTGTTTAAATGTTTCATCTTTTCATTTACTTTTTGCACATTTTCTTTAAGAAATAATTATGATGAAGTCCATGTCTGCAAACTTTAATATCTGGATGATCTATAGGTCTGCTTCTATTGTCTACTTTTTCTCTTGATGTATATTTATCTGCTTCTTTGCATATCACATAATGTTGTATAATAAGCCGTGTATATAAAAGTACTATACACATTGCAATTGTTACTCTTTCTCCACCCAAAGAGAATTTGTAATTTTGTCTGTTAAGTGGACAAGGTGAAGGACTGATCATTTCAAGCCAACCAGGAAAGCCAGTTTGGGGCTGGCTTGCACTTTTGGTTAGATGCAGCTTACATGTGGTTTCAACTATCTTGAGACCTTCTTATGTATGTTGCAGATTTCTTGCTCCATGGAACTTTGTCTCCTAAGTACCAAGAGACTTCTGGAGATTGTATTCTGCCATTCTTGCCCAGCCCCTTTGGGACATGACATACCTGTAGGCAATTGATTGGGAGACTGGTAGGTCTCTCTCTGTCTCTGTTTCCTCCACTCTGACAGTTCTGTCCTTCAGAGCCAGAGGTATGGGGCTTAGCTCTTTGCTTTCTCTTCATCCGGTTCCAAATCTAGAAAATGTTTTGCATGGGAGATATTTTGTTTTTCTCGTTTTGTATTTCCTTGCCTTGAGCACCACTTGGCCTCCAGTTGATTTCTTTCTGTCTTTGTGACTCAGCCTACTGTCTGCTAACTGCCCTGTCATTCAATGAGTCACCTGTGAGGAAAAGAGTTATTCATTTGATGATCTTGTAGATTCCAGTTTGTCCATGCTGACTCAAATGGCCATAAGAAAGTTCTGTTTTTTCCCTTTAGTATAGTTGCTTGCTCTATGACTAGACTCAGAAAATGCCCCAGGCACGAGAATCGCCAGCAATCTCAGTTCATATAATGAAGATATTTCTCCCTCTAGAATTTATTTCACCCAGTTTCATATGTATCTGTATGTCTCTGACATCTTTAATATAATCTGTCTTTTTTCTACTTGTAATAGCTTTCTGTTATTACCACATTGTACTTAAAAGCAGAAGTATTTATGTATAATGACTTTTTGGAATCTTTAAAAAAAACAGTATAGTTTTTGTTTTTGGTTATGTCCTTTCCTCATTTTGTTATTACCGTGATACTGGCTTCATAAAATGATTTAGGGAGGATTCCCTCTTTTTCTATCTTGTGGAATAGTGTCAATAGGATTGATACCAATTCTTCTGTGAATGTCTGGTAGAATTCAGCTGTGAATCCATCTGATCCTGAACTTTTTTTGTGTTGGTATTTTTTTTTATTACAATTTCAATCTCGCTGCTTATTGGACTGGCCAGGATATCTGATTCTTCCTGATTTAGGCTAGGACAGTTGTATCTTTCCAGAAATTTACGCATCTCCTCTAGGTTTTCTGGTTTATGTGTGTAATGGTGTTCATAGAAGCTTCGAATGATCTTTCGTATCTCTGTGGTGTCAGTTGTAATATCTCCCATTTTACTTTTTTCTTTTTTTGAGACACAGTCTCACTCTGTTGCCCAGACTAGAGTGCAGTAGCACAATCTCAGCTCACTCCAACCTCTGCCTCCTAGGTTCAAGCGATTGTCCTGCCTCAGCCTCCTGAGTAGCTGGGATTACAGGCACATGCCACCATGCCTGGCTAATTTTTGTATTTTTAGTAAAGAGGGGGTTTCACCATGTTGGCCAGGCTCGTCTCGAACTCCTGACCTCAGGTGATCCACCTGCCTTGGCCACCCAAAGTGCTGGGATTACAAGCATGAGCCACCACATCGGCCCCCATTTCATTTCTAATTTAGCTTATTTGGATTTTCTTTCTTCTTTTCTTGGTTAATCTTGCTAATGGTCTATCCATTTTATTTATCTTTTCAAATAATCAGCTTTATGTTTCATTTATCCTTTGCATTTGGTTGTTTGTTTCTATTTCATTTAGTTCTGCTCTGATTTTGGTCATTTTCTTTCTTTGGCTGGGTTTGGGTTGGTTCTTGTTTCTCTAGTTCCTTGAGGTGTGACCTTAGACCATCTGTTTGTGCTCTTTCAGACCTTTTGATGTAGGCATTTAGGGCCATGAACTTTCCTCTTAGCACCCCCTTTGCTGTATCTCAGAGGTTTTAATAGGTTGTTTCACTATTGTCATTCAGTTAGAAGAATTTTTTAATTTTCATCTTTATTTCATTATTGACCCACTGATCATTCAGGAGCAGGTTACTTAATTTCCATGTATTTGCATGGTTTTGAAAGTTCCTTGTGGAGTTGTTTTCCAGTTTTATTCCACTGTGGTCTGGGAGACTGCTTGATATAATTTCAATTTTCTTACATTTATTGAGGCTTTGTTTTGTGGCGTATCATATGGTCTGTCTTGGAGAAAGGTCCATGCACTGATGAACAGAATGAATATTAAGCTGTTATTGGGTAGAATGTTCTGTAAATATCTGTTAAGTCCATTTGTTTCAGGGTATAGTTTAAATCTGTTGTTTCTTTGTTGATTTTCTGTCTAGTGCTGTCAGTGGATTACTGAAGTTCGCCACTATTACTATGTTACTTTCTACCTCATTTCTTAGGTCTAGTAGTAATTATTTTATAATTTGGGAACTCTAGTATTAGGTGCATATATATTCAGAACTGTGATATTTTCCTGTTGGACAAGGCCTTTTATTATTATATAACATCTCTCTTTGTCTTTTTTAACTGCTGTTGCTTAAAAGCTTGCTTTGGGCGGGCACGGTGGCTCACGCCTGTAATCCTAGCACGCTGGGAGGCCAACGCAGGTGAATCACCTGAGGTCAGGAGTTTAAGCCTGGCCAACATGGGGAAACCTCGTCTCTATTAAAAATACAAAAATTAGCTGTGTGTGTTGGCAGGCACCTGTAATTCCAGCTACTCAGGAGGCTGAGGCAGGAGAATCACTTGAACTTGGGAGGCAATGGCTGCAGTGAGCCAAGGTCACACCATTGTACTCCAGCCTGGGTGAGAAGAGCGAAACTCCATCTCAAAAAATAGTAATAAATTTAAAAATTAAGTTTGCTTTATCTGATGTAAGAATAGGTACTCCTGCTCACTTTCGGTGTCTATTTGCTTGGAATGTCTTTTTCCATGGGGTTACTCAATTTTAGCTAACTCCTATATCCACTATGGACACTGATGAAAACATTGGCTGAATTTTTAATAAAGATCTAGAGTCATTAAGAAAAAGTTACCCTCTTGCATGAACTTATATTTTGTTATCTATCAAATGGCATTGTAATTAACACAACTCTGACCTCTATTACTGGCATAACAAACTACCCAAAGCATAGTGATTTAAAGCGACTTCTTAGTTCTCATAATTCTGTGGGCTGTCAATCTGCGTGATTCTTTGTTGGACCCACCTGGAATCACTCATGTGGCTGCAGTCATCTGACAACCAAACTGGAGGATCCAAGATGGTCTCCGTCACATGCCTGGATGCTGGCCTTGGCAGGGCGCCTTGGTTTTCCCTATGGAGCCTTCAGTCCTGCAGTAGGGTAGACTGCTGAAGGTAGTTCACAACATGATGCTCCCATGGTCTCACTGGAGTAGGTTCACAACATGATGGTTTCATGGTTTCAATGGACGAACCCCAGTGCATGGGCACTTGTGGAGTCTGTTTGTCTCATGCTTGCTAATGCCCCAGTTCCCAAAGCGGCTCAGTGACCAAATCCAAAGTCAGTGAGAAAAAGGTCCACATAAAGTCATACGTACTAGGAGGATGATTTATTACAAGAATCTACCACATCCACTGTAAATTTAAGAACTCAGAATACAAGAAGCATCCTCATTATTTAGCATTTGCCTGCCACCCATAGTGCATTAATCATACCTGGGCAGCAGTACTCCCTAGGGAGAATTTTTTAATTTTTGGACATTTTGAGTGTTCTAGTGAAATACAGTTCTACCGTGCATATTTGAAATGTGTATTGTCATATTGTAAATTACCGACTGTGTATTTCTCCTTTAATATTATAGTTTGAACGTTATGGTTTTTTAAAGTTTTGTGCATAGTAGGTTACATAATCTAAAATTTTATTTCAGGAGAGTAAAGTTATATTACAAAATATTTGTTACCTTAAGGCAGATCTTTTTTAAATTAAGGAGTTCTCGAGTGTTTTAAGTACTAGCCTTCAGTTATTTTTGAACCGTGATAGCCAGATAAAGTGTCACTAATTTTTTTTTTTAACTTGGAATGTGGGACGGGAAGGATGGGAGTTTCATGCTTCAGGAAGCAGTGAAAAATTACAAAACCTCTGTACTGCCAGACCCAACACTTCTCCAGATCCCCAAACTATCTCTATCACCCTCCTTTCATGGCAAATTTACTTAGACATTATGGTTAGAATTTTGAACTTATTTTACAACCATACACACAGAATTTTTTTCCAGCTTGCTGGTTAACTGAACAGATGGTGTAGTTCCCGAGCTCAGCAGCTGGAGAGGACCGAGGCTGTGCTCGGCACACAGTAGGAGCACCATAAACGTTGATTGACTGAGTTCATTGCGGCAGTTGACGCTAAGCCATCCACTCCCACGCGATACCCTTATCTTTCTCCAGGCCCACACCCTGCGCCGGGAGGCGGTAGCTGGGAGCAGATGGCGAGTCCCAGGTGCCAGGTGTACCGCACTCCAGGCGCGGTCCGGGGCACTGGGTTCTACGGTCCCTGCCACACCCCACCCCACCCCTCCCATCCCATCCTTGTGAGTTCCCCCAACGCTGTCTGCGCCAAGTGTGATGTCTGACTCCGGCGAGAGCATGGGAGGGGACGGGCTGGGAGGAAGGAGATCAGCTGCTTGGTGGAGGGGGTGGGGGGTCGTGCGTCCTATACTCGCTGCCCTCCACGCAGCGTCTCTCTCCTCCTACCCCGCCTCACTTGGCAGCCAGTGCGGTCTCTGTGCCTTCCCACATCCCCTCTCTGCAATCAAGCGCCTTTCTTCCTCCCCTCCCCTCTTTCTGCTACCTGACATTTTGCTTGCTTCCCTCTGCCCACTCCCCAGCGGGTTTCCCTCCCTGGCAGACGCGCGCCCCATACCGCCCTCACCCAACCTCCAATAGCAGGTCAACTGGCTTGTAACGCTGGCTCAGGGCTGCTCCTGTTGAAGCGTTTTTCCAAAAGCGAAATCAGCCGCTTTCCCCCGCGGGGCTAAAACAGTAATTGCTACAACGGGCTGCCGGGTTGGGGGTGGGAAACCCGTGGGGCGCGCCCCACCTAGATCGCCTACTGGGGCCACTGGGTGGTTTCCCGCCCCCCACCCCGTCCCGCCACCCTCGGTCCAGTAGGCAGCTCCACCCGGACGCTAGCGCCAGGGCCTGGCTGCCGTGGCTGCCAGCGGAAAGGCAGAGACCAGCGGATCCGAGGACAAAGCGAGCCGAGACCTTCCGCCAGAGCTCGGCTTCCTCGTAACTGCGCCCAGGGCGCAGCCTCCCCCTGTTAACTACTTGACATCTGCTCCCTTCTCCCAGACCCGGAACCGCCTCCTACAGGTGCTGGGGACCGAATCTGGAGCGTCGAGCGCGCCCCTTGACAAGGGTGCCTGGCACCCTGGGGCGCCCCCGTGGCCCTCGCCGAGTCAGAGAGCCCCCACTCTCCAGTCTTTCCTACATGAGCGAAGAATCGAGGGAAGGCGCCAATGCACGCCTGCCCCTCGGTGATCAGCGGAGAAGGGACGCTTGAGGACTGGGGTGCCACCAATTGTCGACTTCCCGCCGCTCTCAGCCCTTCCCCCCACACCCCGCGCGCCGTGCACGCGCAGCCTGCTCTGCCATCCTGAAACAGACGAGGCAGCTGCGCTCTCACTGGGGCCTCAGCCTGCGGAGTCCGGGGAGGGGGTGGAGGGGAGCTGCCCAGCCGGTGTGCGAAGGTTCGTGTGCCAGCTGAGGAGTGGGTCCCACGGGCACAGCGCGCACCGTGCCATCCAAGCAAGGCTCACGGAGAGCACTTAGTCGTCCAGAGAAGAGAGTCCTGGACACCCAAGAGAGCAGGAGGCCAACTGGCTGTCAGTTCTGGTCAGTGACAAAACTGGACAGCATCTCCAAGGGCCAAGGGATGGGGGTAGGGGGACGGAGGAGCCGAGCGCCCGGGAAACGACACCCTCGACCAGCCGCGACCGGCTGCAAATTCAAAGGAGGGCTGGGAGCCCGAGAGGGTGCGTGTGCGCGCGTTTGTGTGTGTGTGTGTGTGTCTGTGTGTGCGCGCGCGCGCGCGTCTTCGGCTCCTTCCCCGGTCGTAAAACCTAAACGGAAGACGGGTGTTAAAATGCTGCTGACAGGATCGCCTGAAACATGTTTACAGTAGGAAGGACTTTCCTTCAGAAAGCACAGTCTGAGTCGATTCCAATTTATTTCCTGCCTGTAACTGTAAGCGAAAGGCGAAGCTCGGTCACCGCGGCGGAACCAGGCTGAGCACCGTGAATCATCGGCGAGCTTGGGCCAGGGGGGCGCCGAGTCTGCGAGACCGAGTCCCTGCGCTCCGAGAGGCATTCTGCCCAAAGGAGCTCTTTTTTTTTAGTAGGGGTGGCCTTCGCACTAGCGTCCTTAAGTAAGGTGTGCCATTTCTCTGCAGTCGCTCTCCGAAGCTGGAGAAACTGCATTCACTTTAGCAAGAAGACAGGGACACGGAAATTGATGATTCCCCCGAGCTGGGTTACCTGGTCCAGACAGGAGGCTGGTCTAGGCGTCCCCAAGTCACCCGGAGCTCCAGACAAGGGAGCAGGAGGCCGCGGCTGGTTGCCCTAAATTTTGATTTATGAAAAAAGATCAGAATTCATCGACATACCCTATTACTCATTGAGCGTTTAAGCCTCTAACTAAAGAAAAGGTACAGTGCTACGGAGTGGTAGGGGTTCGGGAGAGGAGGAAGTGGGGAGAGCAAAGAAGTCTGACTCTCCCCACGATTTCCCACCTCGCCTCGCGGGCGCAGGGAGGCTCAGCGATGCCACCTGGCGGCTGCTTCTCCGCAGATTGGGAGCCGGCTGACTGCAGACAAACCCAGGCTCTCTCCCTGGGTGCCGGGCCTCTGCCTCGCTCGAAGCCTGTATTCATGCTTGCAATCTACGTGGCCCTGCAAACATTCGTCTTCTGCTTGTTTTCATGAGGAAATCGAGAGGAAAGGAATAATGAGTTGGCACTGGCATAAACAGCTTAACTTAGGCCTACTGTGTGCTAGTCACTGGTTATGAGAGGAAAATGGTTAGAAATGCAGGTTTCTTAATTCTTAGCTTATTCTAGGGGTAGAAATAAATCCTAGTTTCTTTTACCCCAGAATCCTGTTTTGATATTTTGCAAATATGAATTATTTCCATGTTATTTTTCAATGCAAGCCCCCCACTCCCCGCCCCACCCCCATTCTGCGCTGAGCCCAGTTACAATCCAATTTCATCAGCCGAAAGGGATGAAGGGCAAGTTCTATTTGTCTACTTGACTGAGAAGTAAATCAGCCTCATATGGAGGCTTCTTTTCCATGAAGTGTGGAACCAAAAAAACTGGCGCCTTTCAGCTGACAAAGGCCAATGACATCAGATTTCCCAGGGCTTCTTCCTTGTCAGCTAAAGTAACAACTATACGGTTTTTCCTCCTCTTTATTTTATTTGAACTGAATATGTGTCAGGTCTGACTAGCTCCTACAATCATGGTTTCTATAACCAAGGCAAAGCAAAATCTTGCAAATCAGTGCAAATCCAGATTTGTTAAACTAATTTCCATTCAGGTCCCTCCCTCCACGCCAAAGGAATATATTAAGCAGTGGGATAGAATCTCATTTTATCTATGCTCCATACCATTGTATGGATGTGAGATGTTATGTTGCGTAGGTGTGTGAGAGCAGAAGAAATGCATTAGCAGATATTACACTTACATCTCAAATGGAATTCCATTATTTAAGGGAATAAAATAAAATAATTCAAAATGTGAAATCTCTAACATCATCGCTAATAAAGACTTTTATTATTCTAAACCAGGATTTTTTTTTTCCTGCAAAATTATCTTGGCTTTCTCTTAATGCAGCTAAAAGAGTAGCATTAAGAATGACTTCATGTACTGCAAAGCCAGCAGAGGGAACACTGAGTACTGATTTAGTAGGGGCCACCAAATATCTGGTATTGGGGAAAAAATGTCAGTAATGGAGAACTGATTACAGAGCATATGAAGTAAGGGAATCAGAAGGCAGAAATCTTTTCTCGTTATTTGGTATTGAGAGGTCCAATACATTCCAGTGTGCACATACTCATAAAGATGACTTTAATAAAAGGACATCTGTTGTATGTTTTCTTAAATTCTAAGAGAACCAACCCATTAGAACAGATCTACTTCAGAGGTGTAAGCACTTCTGTAATATAGAAATATATATACAGTAATAATCTTATAAAATCAATGGAAGTTACTGATACCATATTTAATCAAGTCTAAGAGGAAATTTTTCTCTTCATTTCAGCTCTCCTGAAGTAAGGAGGCATCTTACATCTAGGGGAATATCACAGTTACATTGGCAGTTTTTCTTCCTTGGTGGAATGTAATATAATGGTGTGTCTTAAAATTTGTTGAATTTGTTGAAATACAGAAAACATACGTAACAAAAGAATGAGCCCAGTGGCTATGTTTTAGTACACCCTTTAAAAAATCTGTTTGCTTTAAGCAGAAATATATATGACTAGTACACCCTTTAAAAAATCTGTGCGCTTCAAGCAGAAACATGTATGACTGCTTTGATTAACTTCTACTCTTCCCCCATCATATGGGATGATGGAAGCATAAATGACTTAGAAATATAATCAATAATATTGATACTCGACTGAATTATCAAACTACATCCTCAAATCATTAGTACAAATCCCAAAATATATTTTTATCCTAGCAAAAATATTAATTTTATAGATATAGCCCTCTTAAAATAATTTTTTGTCAGATTGGTAACATTTAGGGATGTGCTTCTATGCACACCAGAGAAAATGGGGTATATAACACAGCAATACTGTTATGCAGAAAAGGTGCCTGTGTTTTTTTGGTTTGGGTTTTTCTTTTTCTTTTTTTTTTTTAAGATTTGTTTCTCCTTCTTTAAAAAAAATATAATACGAAGTAACTAATAGTCAAAAATTATTTGCTTTTACCCACAAAAACAATTTTGCTTGTGGTTGATTCTTCCAGATCCAGTCAGATGGCTACTTAGGGTGTTCTCTCTGGGAAAATTCTAATTCTGACAACCTGGGCCCATTGCCAGCCTACATACTTTAAAAGTGTGACAAGATAAATAGAAATTTACTACCCAGCACTACTTTAATCTGAATCAAAAGCTGACTTAATTATTTTGGATTGGCCTTACCTAACCACGTATGGTTGACCTGAAGAATATTAGTTTCCTACTATAGTGTTAAGGAAAGCTGATTTTTACTGTAATTCTAATTTTCAGACGTTGGAATACAAGTAATTTCTGTGGCCAAATTAACGTGTATTTTGAATACCTAGGCATCCTTTCTTTGCCACATTCTTCATAGTATTTTTTGTTTCTGAGACAGTCTCACTGTGTCACCCAGGCTGGAGTACAGTGCTGGGAACGTGGCTCACTGCAACTTCTGCCTCCTGGGTTCAAGCAATTCCCCTGCCTCAGTCTCCCTAGTAGCTGAGATTACAGACGTGCGCCACCACACTCGGCTAATTTTTGTATTTTTAGTAGAGATGGGGTTTCACCATGTTGGCCAGGATGGTCTCAAACTCCTGACCTCGTGATCCGCCTACCTCGGCCTCCCAAAGTACTGGGATTACAGGCGTGAGCCACCGCGCCCGGCCTTCTTCATAGTATTCTTCATGAAGTTCCTTTCTTTTAAAATCAATGGAATTGCAGGGTTGCCACTATTGTCCTTGTATGGGTCACATCAGTGATCTGTGATTACCTTTTTTTTAAATCTCTGTCACCCACACTGGGGTGCAGTGGATTTTTGCAATCTCCAGGGTTCCAGCGATTCTCCTGCCTCAGCCTCTGGAGTAGCTGGAATTACAGGCACGTGCATCCATGCCCAGCTAATTTTTTTATTTTTGTATTTTTAGTAGAGATGGGGTTTCACCATGTTGACCAGGCTAGTCTTGAACTCCTGACCTCAAGTGATCCGCCCACCTTAGCCTCCCAAAGTGCTGGGATTACAGGTGTGAGCCACCCCGACCTGTGATTACTTTTTTATTTTTACATCAGTGGCCTTTCTGTTCTAGTCTCTTGAACAACATGCAGCTTTTACTAGGTGTGTGTCTGACATCTGAATTGCAAAAAAAGATATTAGTATTTATTGAGGGCTTACAAACATCAGATGCTTCATAGTCACAAATTCATTGAACCCTTACAACAAGCCTCTATATAGTAGCTCCTAGTGCTCCCATACAACAGATGAGGAAAACTGAGACTTGGCCGCATCCCCACAGTTACAAAACCAGTAAGAGGGATTAGCAGCCAGGTCTACTATGAATCCCAAGACCCCACTTTCTTCTGCTACCAGTTATCACCTCCTCCTACTACGGTTTCTCTTTGCCTTGGTTTTTCCGTTCCCTTCGATTCAAGTAACAAATACATAGGAGGAAACATATAAGAAAGAAAGGAGGAAGATGGCTTTGGGAGGAGGAGAGGGATAGACAGTGAAGCAATCTTTAATTTTGAAGACATGGAAAATAAATATTTAGAAAGTAAAACCAATTTCCATCCTTTACACATGCCATTATCATCCTATACACAACCCTGGAAATTTGCCCACTGAGGTAATTATGGAGCACTGCCTAATGTGTTTCAAGGGAAAGCTCCTCTGTTTGGGCTATCCAGGATTTACAGGGAGTTTAAATCATTAAATAACCATAGTTGACCCTTGTTCGGTTAAGAGAGTAAGCAATTATTGCAGAGTCCTCTTCCCTGCCTTCAACGAACAGCACAAAAACGGTTCTGAAGGGATTTACACAATACATCAACATCTGTGCTGTACCTAGAGTTGTTAAAATAATTGTGATGACAGGTGTCTAGGTGCCACTTTCTTAATGGTTTTCAATATCCATTGATTTATTGTTGTGGCTTTCTCGTCCCCTTTACAGCTTTGGCTTTAAGAAAGAGCCGGGGAACAGATTTTGCAGAGAGGCTGATTCTTTATTCCAATGCTGAAAAGAACTAATAAAAATAATCACTTGGCTTTTAAGCAGAAAGCTTCCATTTACAGTATTTCACCCTTACCCCGCCCCCTTCCAAGCCCCTTGTTATCTAACATAATGGTTAGAATACATTTCCGTCTCTCCCCTTAATAATTTCATGCATTAACATCCCTTTCACACACTAAACACACGCGCAGGCGCGCGCGCACGCACACACACACAGCAAAAGGAAAAAAGAGGCAGCAGAAATCTCAGCTGTACTTCTAGCCCTTTTAAAAAGTTTGCTCTGTAAATTGGAATGAGGTCAGATTTGGAGCTTCTCATTGCACGCGGAGATTATTATTGCATCGGGTTCCAAGCCAATGGGAAGCCCGGGGGAGGGGCTTGGCAAGAGGAAGCGTTGGTTACAGCGGCTGATTGGCTGCAGCCGAGACTGTGAAAGGATAAAGAGGCGCGAGGCGGAATTGGGGTCTGCTCTAAGCTGCAGCAAGAGAAACTGTGTGTGAGAGGAAGAGGCCTGTCTCACTCTCGGGTCTCTAGTTCTTGCACGCTCTTTAAGAGTCTGCACTGGAGGAACTCTTGCCATTACCAGCTCCCTTCTTGCAGAAGGGAGGGGGAAACATACATTTATTCATGCCAGTCTGTTGCATGCAGGCTTTTTGGCTTCCTACCTTGCAACAAAATAATTGCACAAACTCCTTAGCGCCGATTCCGCCCACAGAGAGTCCTGGAGCCAGAGTCTTTTTTGCTTTGCATGGTAGGAGAGGGACTAAGTGGTAGAGACTATGTCGCTTTCCTGAGCTACCGAGAGCGCTCGTGAACTGGAATCAACTGCTTCAGGGGGAAAAAAACACACACACACACACAAACACACGACTTGCCTGGGAGGCCGCAAGAAACTTGCATTGGAAGCTTCAGCAACCAGCATTCAAGAAACTCCTCTCTACTTTGGCACGGTCTCCAGACTCAGCCGAGAGACACCAAACTGCAGCGCGGTGAGAGAGACTCTCCAGCCTGGGAACTATAACTCCTCTGCGAGAGGCGGAGAACTCCTTCCCCGCATCCTTTGGGGACTTTTCTCTCCTCGCGCTCCTCCGCCCCTGCGAGGAGTTGAGGGGCCGGTTCGGCCGCCGCTCGGCGTGTGCTTGGCCCGGGGAGCCGGGAGGGCCCGGCGATCGCGCCGCGGCCGCAGCGAGGGTGTGAGCGCGCGTGGGCGCCCGCCGAGCCGGGGCCATGGTGCAGCAAACCAACAATGCCGAGAACACGGAAGCGCTGCTGGCCGGCGAGAGCTCGGACTCGGGCGCCGGCCTGGAGCTGGGCATCGCCTCCTCCCCCACGCCCGGCTCCACCGCGTCCACGGGCGGCAAGGCCGACGACCCGAGCTGGTGCAAGACCCCGAGCGGCCACATCAAGCGGCCCATGAACGCCTTCATGGTGTGGTCGCAGATCGAGCGGCGCAAGATCATGGAGCAGTCGCCCGACATGCACAACGCCGAGATCTCCAAGCGGCTGGGCAAACGCTGGAAGCTGCTCAAAGACAGCGACAAGATCCCTTTCATCCGAGAGGCGGAGCGGCTGCGCCTCAAGCACATGGCTGACTACCCCGACTACAAGTACCGGCCCAGGAAGAAGGTGAAGTCCGGCAACGCCAACTCCGGCTCCTCGGCCGCCGCCGCCTCCAAGCCGGGGGACAAGGGAGACAAGGTCGGTGGCAGCGGCGGGGGCGGCCAGGGGGGCGGCGGCGGCGGCGGGAGCGGCCACGCGGGGGGAGGAGGCGGCGGTGCGAGCGGCGGCGGCGCCACCTCCAAACCCGCGCAGAAGAAGAGCTGCGGCTCCAAAGCGGCGGGCGGCGCGGGCGGCGGGGTCAGCAAACCGCACGCCAAGCTCATCCTGACGGGCAGCGGCGGGAAAGCAGCAGCGAACGCCGCCTTCGCCGCCGACCAGGCAGGGGCCGCCGCCCTGCTGCCCCTGGGCGCCGCGGCCGCCGCCGACCACCACTCGCTGTACAAGGCGCGGACTCCCAGCGCCTCGGCCTCCGCCGCGCTGGCGGCCCCGGGCAAGCACCTGGCGGAGAAGAAGGTGAAGCGCGTCTACCTGTTCGGCGGCCTGGGCGCGGCGGCGGCGTCGCCCGTGGGCGGCGTGAGCGCGGGCGCCGACCCCAGCGACCCCCTGGGCCTGTACGAGGAGGGGGGCGCGGGCTGCTCGCCCGACGCGCCGAGCCTGAGCGGCCGCAGCAGCGCCGCCTCGTCCCCCGCCGCCGGCCGCTCGCCCGCCGACCACCGAGGCTATGCTAGCCTGCGCGCCGCCTCGCCCGCCCCGTCCAGCGCGCCCTCGCACGCGTCGTCCTCGGCCTCGTCCCACTCGTCCTCGGCCTCGTCCTCGGGCTCCTCGTCCTCCGACGACGAGTTCGAAGACGACCTACTCGACCTGAACCCCAGCTCAAACTTTGAGAGCATGTCCCTGGGCAGCTTCAGCTCGTCGTCGGCGCTGGACCGGGACCTGGATTTTAACTTCGAGCCCGGCTCCGGCTCGCACTTCGAGTTCCCGGACTACTGCACGCCCGAGGTGAGCGAGATGATCTCAGGAGACTGGCTGGAGTCCAGCATCTCCAACCTGGTGTTCACCTACTGACGGGCGCGCGGGCAGGGAGGAGGAGGGCCGGGGGGTCGGAGAGGAGAAAAAAAAAAAGAAAAAAACGAAAAGGACAGACGAAGAGTTGAAAGAGAAAAGGGAAAAAAAAAGGAAAAGAAAAAAAAGTGAGCAGGGCTGGCTTCTGCCGCGTCCCCGTGGTCAAGAGGAGCGCGGCGGCGTTTTGGACCCGCGCTCCCATCCCCCACCTTCCCGGGCCGGGGACCGACCCTGCCCTACCGGAGGGACGCGGGGGAGGCGGAGGGTAGACAGGGGCGACCTGTGATTGTTGTTATTGATGTTGTTGATGGGGAAAAAAAAAGCGACTTCGAGTTTTCCTCCCCTTTGCTTGAAGAGACCCCTCTCCCCTTCCAACGAGCTTCCGGACTTGTCTGCGCCCCCAGCAAGAAGCCGAGTTAGTTTTCTAGAGACTGAAGGAATCTCCCCTTTTCCCGTATCACAACCTTGGTTTTGTTTTATTTTTTTTTTGGTCAAGAAAGGAGGGGGAGAAACCAGCGCGCCCCCTCCTCCTCTTTAAAAATGCCTGATGAAGATGGAAGGCTCCGGGGTGACGAATTTGGCCGATGGCTGATGTTTTGGGGGAGCGTCGGGACTGAGAAACTCCACGCAGGCGAATTCCCGTTTGGGGCTTTTTTTTTTTTTTTTTTTTTCTCTTTCTTTCCCCCCTGCCCCCTCTGCAGCCGGAGGAGATGTGGAGGGGAGGAGGCCAGCCAGTGACCGGCGCTAGGAAATGACCCGAGAACCCCCTTGGAAGCGCAGCAGCGGGGGCCAGGGGCGGGGGCGCGGAGAAGGACACGAACTGGAAGGGGGTTCACGGTCAAACTGAAATGGATTTGCACGTTGGGGAGCAGGCGGCGGTGGCTGCTGGGCCTCCGCCTTCTTTCTACGTGGAATCAGTGAGGTGAGACTTCCCAGACCCCGGAGGCGTGGAGCAGAGGAGACTGTTTGATGTGGTACAGGGGCAGTCAGTGGAGGGCTAGTGGTTTCGGAAAAAAAAAAAAAAGAAAAAAGAAAAAAAAAGGGTTTTTTTCTTCTCTTAATCGGAATCGTGATGGTGTTGGATTATTTCACTGGTGGGGTTAATATAGCATGTTATCCTGTCTATCTTTTAAAGATTTCTGTATAAGACTGTTGAGCAGTTTTTAAAATAGTGTAGGATAATATAAAAAGCAGATAGATGGCGCTATGTTTGATTCCTACAACGAAATTATCACCAGCTTTTTTTCATTCTTAACTCTAAAGGATTCAAACGCAACTCAAATCTGTGCTGGACTTTAAAAAAACAATTCAGGACCAAATTTTTTCTCAGTGTGTGTGTTTATTCCTTATAGGTGTAAATGAGAAGACTTTTTTTCCTTCACCGATGCTCCATCCTCGTATTTCTTTTTCCTTGTAAATGTAATCAGATGCCATTTTCTATGTGGACGTATTTATACTGGCCAAACAGTTGTTTCTTTTGTCCCTTTTTTGCTTTCCTTTCTTTTTACTTCCTTTCTTTCTTCCTTCCTTTTCTTTTTTTTTTGTTTTTTGTTTTTTGTTTTTTCTGTTTTTTGGTAGTTGTTGTTACCCACGCCATTTTACGTCTCCTTCACTGAAGGGCTAGAGTTTTAACTTTTAATTTTTTATATTTAAATGTAGACTTTTGACACTTTTAAAAAACAAAAAAAGACAAGAGAGATGAAAACGTTTGATTATTTTCTCAGTGTATTTTTGTAAAAAATATATAAAGGGGGTGTTAATCGGTGTAAATCGCTGTTTGGATTTCCTGATTTTATAACAGGGCGGCTGGTTAATATCTCACAGTTTAAAAAATCAGCCCCTAATTTCTCCATGTTTACACTTCAATCTGCAGGCTTCTTAAAGTGACAGTATCCCTTAACCTGCCACCAGTGTCCACCCTTCGACCCCCGTCTTGTAAAAAGGGGAGGAGAACTAGCCAAACACTGTAAGCTTTTAAGAAAAAGTTTCAGAGGAAATACTGTTCTGTCCAGAGGCTTTAAAACTGGTGCATTTTCAGCAAAAAGGGATTCTGTAGCTTTAACTTGTAAATCACATCTTTTTTGCACTTTTTTTATAAGCAAAAACGTGCCGTTTAAACCACTGGATCTATCTAAATGCCGATTTGAGTTCGCGACACTATGTACTGCGTTTTTCATTCTTGTATTTGACTATTTAATCCTTTCTACTTGTCGCTAAATATAATTGTTTTAGTCTTATGGCATGATGATAGCATATGTGTTCAGGTTTATAGCTGTTGTGTTTAAAGATTGAAAAAAGTGGAAAACATCTTTGTACATTTAAGTCTGTATTATAATAAGCAAAAAGATTGTGTGTATGTATGTTTAATATAACATGACAGGCACTAGGACGTCTGCCTTTTTAAGGCAGTTCCGTTAAGGGTTTTTGTTTTTCAACTTTTTTTTGCCATCCATCCTGTGCAATATGCCGTGTAGAATATTTGTCTTAAAATTCAAGGCCACAAAAACAATGTTTGGGGGAAAAAAAAGAAAAAATCATGCCAGCTAATCATGTCAAGTTCACTGCCTGTCAGATTGTTGATATATACCTTCTGTAAATAACTTTTTTTGAGAAGGAAATAAAATCAGCTGGAACTGAACCCTAAATCTTGACTTTTGTCATTATTATGCTCAATGCCTAAGATTGGAAGGGCCCTACGGTATCTAGACACTACACAATCTGCCTTAGCTTTGAAAAAAAAAAAGTTCTCAGAGGAGGCTTGTCAAATGCCACCTTATTGAGGAATATTAAATGTCTCTTGGCCAGATTTCGCCTGACCCTGAAATGATGGCATCAGATGAATATGTGTCCACTCTACACACGCTTTCTAGGAATTTTCTGAGTTTACCATATTTGAAAATGCCCTTTGTCTTGGAATCTGAAAAAGGGGGAGGGGCAACGTGGACAGAATTCTTCACAGATGAAGCTGGCTAGCTGATCTTTTTATGAACTTAGTCTTCCCAGAGCTGCTTTCTCCTGGATTTGCCCATGCTTGCCTCTAGCAATGACTAGAATTGGTTTCCATGGGCTAAGGACAAATAAGCTGTTAAATTGTCAATAGACGATAGAGGAGAAGGCTTTCACCGATTATCAAATGCAAAACGTGTATGTATTTTTTTCCTCAAGCAGAAAGGTTGATGTGATGCTAAAATCTCCGTTTTCTGCCATGCCCAACATGGGCGTTAATGTGAGAACTGCAGCAATAACGATGACCTGGAGGAGCTGGCTCCATGTGGGCTCAGAGGAGAGCCCCTTCCCTCAAAATATCACTGATTTTGCCCGCTGGAGATTTATGTTTCTTCTAAGAATCAGGCAGGATTATTGAGACTATGCAAGAAAAGTACTTGATTTCTTAAGGCCCATTACTACTGGGTTTGGAACATACAACTTGCTAAGTGCCACTATTTCCTGTTTATTTTGAGAGTTAACCATTGCTATTAACTAACAAAAGCCATCTTTACTTCCAAATGTCTGTTAATCTAAAAAGTGTCTTTTACATGTCTTGAGTTTTTCGTCACTGGAGAGGAGGAGTTAATAAGCAGGAGTGTTTGGAAATCATCCCTTATTCATTTGGATTGCTTGTAGATAAGGGAGTATTATTCATCCTGGAAGGTACACCTGGAAAAAGAGATCTTCGAAGGGGGTTTTGTGGTAGTGAAATAAAAAGCAATAATCCACCCCCTAAAACCAATATAACTTGTTTCAGTATAACTCATCTCTTAAAGATAGATAACAGTTTTCAACATTTTTTTCATGTATGGTGCTCATATATTTAGTTTTGATTGCATTTGGGTTCTGCAATTAGAATTCTACTTTCTAAAATGACCTTAGAACAACATGGCATCTTAAGTTGCTTCAAAGATCTTTGTAAAAGAAAGAACTCTTCTTTAGAAAAGTGCTTTCAAGTTTAATTTTCATTGCAGTGATATGATTGTTTAGCTTTTTTCAGATCCAAGATATTAATACCATGACATAAATGAAGTCTAAATGATGGATTTTTTAAATGATACTTTTGAAATATTTTTTTATTTCAGGTTTCTCCTGCTAGAACTGTTTCTTTTCCCTTGACTCTCCATGTAAAAGCAGATGCTTTAAATATTTCCTTTAAGAATTTTGATAGCATTGTTTTAAAGATAAAAGCTGAAATGTGTGTGTCCTTCCTGGCAGGTGGTGTCTTTCCTCTAAGTCAGCTTTCATTCCTAAGGGATACTTAACGTGTTAGGTGCTACAGGCATAATAAACCTGAGAAACCAAACAGTTTAGCATGATTTTTTTCTTACAGATAATTTGGTTCAATAGAAAAGAATAAGTTTCAGATTTTCTTTTAAGAATATCAAACAATTGCGTCTAGCCCAGTGCTCCATCAGAAATGTGAATCAGGGATACACGCTTAAGCAAGTTTTGTCAGTTCCTAGTTGAATCCCTTTAAGTGCCAAGAAAAAAAGTAAAAAGCATGTAAGCTGAGAGGGTGGGCCCAGCACCTGAAAAGGCTTTTGGGGTTTGTGTTTACCCTGCTCTCGGGGGTACTAGGGAAGCTAAGGGAGGAGCTAAGGGATTCTGAGGAAAGCAAGAAAGCAAAGGGTTAAATGGACATCACCATTTACCCAGGGTTTCCTGTGTTTGTAGGGTATACGCAAATTGGAAGACATGGTCTGGGGAATGCTATGGGTCAGAATGCTTAATCATAAATCTAAAACACATTTAGGGATCCCAAGGAAGTATTTGAGAAGATACAAATGTTTAAAAAAAGAAAAAGAATTTTAAGAATACAAAACCTATCTACCCCTTTGGATTTCTCAGAGTGTGAGGTTGGTATGCTTTATTTCTCTTTCTGGTGGTTGTTTTGTGCCTCCCCTGGCAGCCCTCCTTTAAGGCCTACAAAATACCTCTCCAACCCATATTCACTAGGGCTTACCCCTACCACTCTGTTTCATTCTGGACAATGATATCTCCATATGCATTTCTCTTTTTTTGAGACAGTTTCGCTTTTGTTGCCCAGGCTGGAGTGCAATGGCACGATCTCGGCTCACCACATCCTCCACCTCCTGGTTTCAAGCGATTCTCCTGCCCTCAGCCTCCCGAGTAGCTGGGATTTACAGGCATGCGCCACCACAACCTACTAATTTTGTATGTTTAGTAGAGACAGGGTTTCTCCATGTTGGTCAGGCTGGTCTCGAACTCCTGACCTCAGGTCATCTGCCTGCCTCGGCCTCCCAAAGTGCTGGGATTACAGGCGTGAGCCACCATGCCCCGCTCCATACACATTTCTGGATTTTCGCCATTATTTCAAAGCTAAAGTGGAGGGGTGGGAAGAAAGCATCTCCAGCCATCTGCATGGTGTTAGGCTCTCCAAGTGTCTTCTGCCATTCCCTTAGTCCAGGATAAAGTGCAGAATTCACATGCTGCTCTTAAAGGCCTAGCAAAAAAGGGTTTTAGCCCACCTTTCCAGTTCTTCCAAATTGCAATATAACCAAACTGCTCTTTCCTGAAAGACTGGAATTCTTGAAGGACAGGAACTAGGCATCGAACACTTCTTGTATTCCCCAATTTGCTTTCCCTGCTTCTTTTCACGTAATAAATGCTAAATTCTTATTTGTTGACTTAACATTTACATTGTTTCCATGGGGCCCTAAGAGCTTCCAATATGCATTTGCATTTTATGCTGCCTGTGGTAAATCCCAGCGCTGGATTTCCTGAAAACCTGGGTTAGAATGCTGCCTCTGAGACCAATCAGATCGAGCACCTTGGAAAGACTTCTCAGCCTCTTTAGGCTTCCATGTTTTAAAGCGTTATATAGAAAGAGCTAGCTGATGTAGATAGCTGTCGTGAGAACAGAGTGAAGTGGCACATGTGGGATGTGTCGTAATGCCTGGCCTACCACATGGGCCACTGGAGTGCTAGATCCTGACCTTATGGGTAGTTTTAAAAAGCTAATGTGGCCAGGAGCAGTGGCTGACGCCTGTAATCCCAACATTTTGGGAGGCCGAGGAGGGCGGATCAGGAGATTGAGACCATCCTGGCCAACATGGTAAAACCCGTCTCTACCAAAATACAAAAATTAGTTGGGTGTGGTGGCGTGTACCTATAATCCCAGCTACCCAGGAGACTGAGGCAGGAGACTGGTTTGAACCTGGGAGGCGGAGGTTGCAGTGAGCCAAAATCACGCCGTTGCACTCCAGCCTGGCAACAGAGCTTGAGTCTGTCTCAAAAAAAAAAAAAAAAGTAAAGCCTAACACAGTGGCAGCAACATAGAAGTGCTTTAAATTCGAAAAATGAATCTGAATCAATGCTTCTCACTCTGCTACATGAATCCCCAGGATCAGAATTACCTGGAGAGTCTTGTTAAGGTTAGCGATTAAACAGATCACCAGCCACAGTCAGACTGTAGGGATGGGGCCTTAATGAGCCCCCCGTAGATTTCCAGTGCTCAGTGAAGTTGGGCAATCAGTACCCTCACTGTATTTTAGTATATTCTCCCAATAAATATGCAGGCAAGGAATTATGACGTCCTCATTGTTTTAACACGGAGAAATTGAGTTGAGAATGGCCCAGTGACTGATCTGAGGTCACAAGGTCAGAAGTGCCAGAAAGGGTATTGGAACTCTATCTCCTGAGCCCTAGAATCAGCCAGAACTTATTTCTCTAAATAGATGTCTCCTCTGTTTTTACCCAAGGCTTGGTCCCTTAGCAGAAATGAGCAGTCCCTGCACTTCTCTCAGCCCTCTGACTCCCTGTCCATTTTCCCAAGGGTGCTCTCCCACCATCCTAGTTGAAAGTCTAAGTTTAGGCCAGGCGTGGTGGTGGCTCACACCTCTAAGTCCAGCATTTTGGGAGGCTGAGGCAGGTGGATCACCTGAGCTCAGGAGTTCGAGACCAGCCTGACCAACATGGTGAACTCTTGTCTCCACTAAAAATACAAAAAAATTAGCCAAGTGTAGTGACATATGCCCGTAATCCCAGCCTCTCGGGAGGCCAAGGCAGGAGAATCGTTCAAACTTGGGAGGCGGAGGTTGCAGTGAGCTGAGATCGCGCCATTGTACTCCAGCCTGGGCGACAAGAGTAATAAAAAATAAAAAATAGTGTAAGTTTAAGTAATTAGCCAAGTTAATACATATATATTCCAGTTAAACAAATGTGTGCTAAAAGATGAACCCAGGGACTGATTTTTGGAAGAAGAAGCATCCAAGGCAGAGGAGAGCAGAAATGATATAAATATAGTGCCTGGAACTTCTAGTTTGTTCTTTAAAAGGCAGAGCTTCCTGCAAGTGAGAAAATTGGAAATTATTCAGAGCACACTCAGCCTTTATAGAGAGGGCTATCGTCTACCCACTATATCCTAATGAGATTGATTGACCGTTGGCTACAGTTAACTTAAGGGTTTTATGGTTTCCTGCAAATGTTGTTTTCCTTCTCTACGTTAAAAAGAAGAAGAAGAAGAAAAAAAAAAACTCTCACATCACTAAACGGTATTTCCCAGGGGGCTGTGTGACGAGGCTGCTGCATTTTGGTTTGGGCCTTAGCTAACAATGCACCTCTATGTGTGTATGTCTGTGGACACAGGTGATAATAAATTTAGCCCATTTTACTTTCTTCTGACAGTTTCAATTCAGGACAGTTGGTTTATGGAGTACCGCTCAACAAGCCAGGCCTAAGTCATGCCATGGCAAGAAGTTTCTTGTAGGGCCTTCCTTTACCCTGCAGATTTTTAGTTTAAGGACAAAGTTGTAAGTCATTTGTGCACCAATACACATCAGCTGCTTTGCATCATACATAAGACATTCTAAGGGTATTCCATTTGAGTGTTTTTTTAAAGGGTAGGACATTAACAAACAAAATACCATTTACTTAACCTACTTGCTTCTTTAGATATTTTCCCAAATACATAATTCTTTGGAATAGTTTTTAAACACATAATGAATGTGCTATTTCCTGACACAACATGCAGTTGAAAGGCAACAGACAAGTGAAAACACTGTCTATTATCCTTAGTAGATCGGCTCTCTCTAGGCAGTGAATGCCCAGCAGTGCAGGGCGTTGGTTGGCTAATGTGTGCGATGCATGTAACTGCTTTTATAAGAGCGAAGCAGAAGGGTCCTGTTCAATGATCAGTTAGCTCCTGTTGTCTGTGTGGTTAATTGTTACTTTCTTTGCTACCAGCCCCACCCTAACTTCCTCAGCTCAACACCTTAAGCCTGTGAAAATAGTCTCTTCTGGAAGCCCTGACCTTCAGCCTCTGCCCCTGCTTTCTCCCGCCCCATCCCCATACTTTCTATGTGGGCCTGACATCTCTCCCGTTTGCCAATCCCTCTCAGGCTTTGAATAATTTATCAGAAGTTCCTGGGAAATTGTGGGGCTGTCTGCAGTCTCAGAAAAGACTGTACTTTGTTCCTTCCCCAGGCCGAGGTAGGTCCAAAAGCCTGTCTTTGAAAGAGGTGGTGCTAAATTCCTTGGGAAATTTGCTAACATGTTTTTTTGTTTTGTTTTGTGTGTGTGTGTTTTGTTTTTTTGAGACAGAGTCTTGCTCTGTCACCAGGTTGGAGTGCAATGGCACGATCTTGGCTCATTGCAATCTCCGCCTCCTGGGTTCAAGTGATTCTCCGCCTCAGCCTACCGAGTAGCTGGAACTACAGGCGTGTGCAACCACGCCCGGCTGATTTTTTTTTTTCTTTTTTTTTTTTTTTGAGACGGAGTTTCGCTCTTGTTACTCAGGCTGGAGTGCACTGGCGCGATCTCGGCTCACCGCAACCTCCGCCTCCTGGGTTCAAGCAATTCTCCTGCCTCAGCCTCCTGAGTAGCTGGGACTACAGATGCGCGCCACCATGCCCAGCTAATTTTTGTATTTTTAGTAGAGACGGGGTTTCACCTTATTGACCAGGATAGTCTTGATCTCTTGACCTCGTGATCCACCCGCCTCGGCCTTCCAAAGTGCTGGGATTATAGGCGTGAGCCACGCGCCCGGCCCTTGTTTTTTGTTTTTTTAAGATGGGGTTTCACCATGATGGCCAGGCTGGTCTTGAACTCCTGACCTCAGGTGATCCACCCACCTCGGCCTCCCAAAGCGCTAGGATTACAGGCGTGAGCCACCGCGCCCGGCCCAATTTTTGTATTTTTTTGGTAGAGACAGTTTTGGCCAGGATGGTCTCAATCTCTTGACCTTGTGATCCGCCTGCCTCGGCCTCCCAAAGTGCTGGCATTACAGGCATGAGCACCACGCCCGGCCACAGTTTTAATTTTTTGGATGAGCACCCAATGAGTCCAAAAGAGCTGGAGGAAAAAATAATAATAATAAGGGGAAAAAGAGGAAGGTGAAGAGTACTTTGCAATTCCTGTATCTCCCAAAGAATGTCAAGTAAATTAAGGGAACACTGATGAAGAAGATTTCCAGTTCTTATTGTTGTAACAATGGATGTTTATATATGTCTTTTCAAACACGTGAGAGTTTTCCTTGAGTAGTTACTAGAAGTGGAAAGTTGCTGGGTCTTAGTCTTACAGACATAGGCTTTTGACAGTTTTTGTAGCCGGGAGCTGGTTAGGTGTAAAGTGGTTTGAGGAGAGAAAAACTAGTGATATGTCTTTTTAACATGGGTTAAAAATTAAACTAAAGTTTGAAACAATCATTTTAACCTCAGAGAAGATGAATAGATTATTTTAGTATGTAAGTAGATACATCTGCAAATCATACCGAGATGATGTTTCTATCCCAAGTGTCTGATAACATGAATAGAAAAGAGAACAATTACAGAAATAGCCTTGACACTGACATGGTGACAAAGTGTGGGGATTTTAGCACCACCAAAATAAACAGGAGAACAGAGATCAACTCTCTTTGGTCGTTTTCTTCTTCCATTAGAACTTATCAGGCTGATTACTATTTCTGCATTACCAGCCTTGCTTTTTTTTTTTCTGGGCTCTGTGATTGCAAGGAATGGAATCACTCAAGTAACCTGAAATCTTGGGGCTTTATTACCAAAAAGCACAAGGCTACAAGGGAACTGAAAATGTCATGGTAGTTCTGGGAGAAACAGCGTTTAGGATCCACAGCAGCTCTAGAGAACAGGGTAAGTGGTTGCCAATTTAGCATCAAGACTGTGCAGATAATTAATATTGCTCAGGTATTCTCTTAGTTTTCCTGTGTATGTTGATTTTCTCTCAATACCAAATCTTGCTTCTGTTCTTTTCTTTTTTTGAGACGGAGTCTAAATCATTCTGCTTTATAAATGGAGAAAAAACCCACTGCTTTAGGATATGACCATAGAGTCACTGATCACAGAATTCTGAACTTTTTAGATGATAAAGAAAATTTAGCCGGGCGCGGTGGCTCACGCCTGTAATCCCAGCCCTTTGGGAGGCCGAGGCAAGCGGATCACTGGAGGTCAGGAGTTTGAGACCAGCCTGACCAACATGGAGAAACCCCGTCTCTACTAAAAATACAAAATTAGCCAGGCATGGTGGTACATGCCTGTAATCCCAAATTCTCGGGAGGCTGAGGCAGGAGAATCGCTTGAACCTGGGAGTCAGAGGTTTCAGTGAGCCGAGATTGCGCCATTGCACTCCAGCTTGGGCAACTAGAGCAAAACTTCCCCCCGAAAAAAAAGAAATAAAATTTAGGGGCCATTTGACCTATCTCCCTGGATTGATCCTATCAAATCCTCCAAACATAACATAGCATCATAACATAACATTCAGGCCGCTTCTGCCCCGGATGTTGGTTCATGCTCCAAAATTAACTATTATTGTCAAAATCATTATAAAAATCCCTGTCCCCTCAAAAATAAATAATAATAATAAAACAATGAAACTCACTGTCTTTTCCCTTTAAGACTGCTGTTAGGTAGGTGTTAAAACATCAATATGACTGAGACATTTTGATTAAATGGTCCTCTGAGGATCATTTAATAATTTAATTGAAGTTCCTGGGAAGTTATGGGGTGTCTGTAGTCTCAAAACACACTGCACTTTGTTCCTCCCCAGCAAAAGTAGGTCCAGAAGCCTGTCTTTGAAAGAGGCAGTGCTAAATACATTGGAGATTTATTACTACATAAATGCACATTTTAAAAAAAGATTGGGCCTGCCGGGTGGCTCACGTCTGCAATCCCAGCACTTTGGGAGGCCGAGGCGGGCAGATCATAAGGTCAGGAGGTTGAGAACATCTGGGCCAACATGGTACAAAATACAAAAATTAGCCGGGTGTGGTGGTGCACGCCTGTAATCCCAACTGCTCTGGAGGCTGAGGCAGGAGAATTGCTTGAACCCGAGAGGCGGAGGTTGCAGTGAGCCCAGCGCCACTGCACTCCAGTCTGGGTGACAGAGCAAGACTCTGTCCCAAAAAATAAAAATAAATAAATAAAAATTAAAAAAAGATTGTAGCTAAGTTCAGTCTGATTGTTCATTTGTAGAAGGATGGGTAGTTTAGCAAAATGAAGCGAGAGCATTCACTGAGGAAGTGTGGGAGGATGTCTCTTTAGCTGTAGGTTGGTAATTGGCGGCCATTTTGGCAGGCTAACTGGTCGCGGCCTTGGAATCTGCCTGAGGGTCGATTCCTCTAAATTGTTTCCATTTCTCCCAATTAATTCTCCTTCTCCACCCAAACCCACCTGTTCTTTAAAAGAGTAGGAGGGTGCTCAAGGCAACGCTTTCGGGTTCAAGTACTTATCACTAACAAAATGGGCTTTAAGAACTTCCCAATAAACACAAGCATTTGATGAACAAAACAGCCCCACATATTTAAGGAGTAGAGAAATTGAAAATATGTTCATTTCCTCCGTGTCCATTTGGAAGAAGACAGACATATGTAAACTAGGGACTGCCCATTGTATGCCGGTTTCTGTTACCTTTAATAGAGGCCTTAAAAATAACGCTGACAGGGCCGGATGCACTGGCTGACGCCTGTAATCCCAACATTTTGGGAGGCTAAAGCGGGTGAATCAGGAGGTCAAGAGATCAAGACCATCCTGGACCACATAGTGAAACCCTGTTTCTACTAAAAATACAAAAATTAGCTGGGTGTCGTGGTGTTCGCCTGTGGTCCCAGCTACTGGGGAGGCTGAGGCAGGAGAATCGCTTGAACCCGGGAGGCGGAGGTTGCAGTAAGCCGAGATCGGGCCACTGCACTCCAGCCTGGAGGACAGAGGGAGACTCCATCTCAAAAATAATAATAAAAATAATAAATAAGGCTGACAAAGGATGGTTGAAACGATTCCTCTCCAGTCCTTCGTCGCGTCGGTAGCTGGAACTCACTGTGGATGAGGGGCCTGTGCGCCCTCATGGTGCAGTCAGGGAAGACCCTCAGGGAGCATGATCCCCCCAGACTCCGGTATGGCTCAGTTCCTGGGGAGGGAGCACTCTTCCTCTATCTGTGTGCCATCTCTGATTCAGGCTGGTCCATCTGGAAGTAATATTATCCGAGCGTTTATACCCCAAGCCTGGCTTTCCGCAAGTGACTGCTTGTTTCCTGAAACCAACTATTGGCAGCTGTTACATAGGCATTTTCTGCTTTTTAGATACCTATAATTACACCAATTATGCGAATCATTGATGTTTATAAAGGATTTAAAATTTTACACACCCAGAAATGTCTATCAGAAAGCAGCATCTGAGGCAGAGTGACACCCCACAGAGGGGCCTATTTGGCCATCACAATCGCTGCTGAGAGTCCCTTAAACTGAGCATCAGTAGGGTAGGAGGTTTCTTATGAGCCTATATGTCTTAAGCAAGTTAATCCTGTCACTGGAATAAAATTCTGTTTGGTTAAGAACTACAGAACTCAATCTTTTCTTTTCTTTTTCTTTCTTTCTTTCTTTTTTTTTTTCTTTTGAGACAGAGTCTCACTCTGTTACCCAGGCTGGAGTGCAGTGGCACCATCTCAGCTCACTGCAACCTCTGCCTCCTGGGTTCAAACAATTCTCCTGCCTCAGCCTCCTGAGTAGCTGGATTACAGGCACGCCACCATGCCTGTTTTTAGTAGAGACAGAGTTTCACCATGTTGGCCAGGTTGGTCTTGAACTCCTGACCTGGTGATCCGCCTGCCTCAGACTCCCAAAGTGCTGGGATTACAGGCATGAGCCACTGTGCCAGGCACCTAACTTTTATTTTCAAAGGAAAGAACAATGTGTTCAAGTAATACAAATAGGCATTTGACTTTAAACTCTCTGAACTGCAACATGAGGCTAGGATGGTTGATGTTCCTATGTTCCAGGCTCCTCTTTTAGATACAGTGCGACAGGATGAGGACTGTCCCGTTATCACACAGACAGAATCGTGAAGAGCTGTCCTGGCAGTGCTGGGGAGTGCCATATTGGAGCCTGAATGAAAAGGAAAATGTGGGTAATACTGATCTTGTCTTCACTGAAAATTTTCATACTTTTGTTCATTATGAATATTTTTGCATTAATTTTGACTTTTAAAAATATTGCACTGGCCAGAGGTGGTGGCTCAGGCCTGTAATCCCAGCACTTTGGGAGGCTGAGGCAGGTGGATCACCTGAGGTCAGGAGTTCAAGACCAGCCTGGCCAATTTGGCGAAACCTCGTCTCTACTAAAAATAGAAAAATTAGCCTGATGTGGTGGCAGGTGCTGTAATCTCAGCTACTCAGGAGGCTGAGGCAGGAGAATTACTTGAACTGGGAGGCAGAGGTTGCAGTGAGCCAAGATCGTGCGACTGCACACCAGCCTGAGTGATAGAATGAGAATATATCTCAAAATATATATATACACACACACACACACACACACACACATAATCATATATATAATATATATAATAATAATATATAATACAATATAATATTTTTATATATATATAAAATTACTAAGCATTATTTGCCCCTATTACTGAGTTTTTTGGTCTCCCTTAAATTTTGTACCTGCCCCGACTCGGGGTTTCTGGTGGAGGGGTGGTGTGTGATTTGCCGGCTCAGGGACTGACTATACCTCTGAGTCCTTTGTGTATTTCTGCATTTTATGTATTTGCCTTTTGCCCAGTAGCTGGCTTGGCAGGATTTAATTGTTTTTAATTGTGCTCCTGAAAC
The DNA here is from genome assembly GCF_030222135.1 of Aotus nancymaae. Classification (NCBI taxonomy): domain Eukaryota; kingdom Metazoa; phylum Chordata; class Mammalia; order Primates; family Aotidae; genus Aotus; species Aotus nancymaae. Next base: position 18,380,925 of record NW_026988465.1, read on the forward strand.
ATGAGAACAATTGTCTTTAATTGTTAATATGCATAAGGATCATCTGGGGTGCTTGTTAAAAATGTGGGTTTCCAGTGCTTACGCCCTGCAATTTGGATTAACTAACCTGAGATGGAATCACGATGTCTCTGTGTGTCTACATTTTTAAGCAAACAAACAAAAATGGTTCTGATGCAGGTAGTTTGCAAACCACCTTTGAGATATTCATGACAAGTATGTTTAAAAGTCTCTATTCAGGGATAGTCTCGTTAGGTGATTCATGCCCTGTCTCATCACGGGCCAAGGAGGTTACTAGGAAATGGCAGCAGACTACGGAGTAGCTACCAAAAATGGACAATGGCAAAGTTACTCTCCAAGCCAACCTTATAACGAAGAGAGAGCAAGAGCCAGAAACCGACTCCAGTCGGCTGGTAGCAATCTCCAGCAGGTAGAATTTCCTGAGAATTCAGCAGACAGTAAATAACCAGCATGTGTGTAAGCGCTTGATGTCTATAGGCAGCTCACAAATGCAAGGAGATCTTGTTATTCCATTTCTTCAGTGTTGTTAGGGATACCTACTGTTCCACAGAACATTGCATTCCTTTACAAATCCTCATTCTGCCAAATTCTCTAAATTTAATAGGATAATCCCCTAATGGAATGCTTTAACAATATTTCTCAAATTGAGGTTTGAGAACCACCTATTTAGTATGTAATCCACAAAGGATAGGTGAGTTTTTCTGAAAATGTTATCTGGAGCTCCCTAAAACACTTCTTTGCAGCCTCAGGCACTTGCGGAAACTTGCTAAATTATGTAAATCAAGATGGGAGGAATTTAATAACAGAAGCTAACACTCACAGTTCCTATGGGCAGGTCCCATGCATTTGCATGGTTTGTTTGTTTGTTTATTTATTTAGAGATGGAGCCTCCCTCTTTTGTCAAGCTGGAGTCCAGTGGCGCAATCTCAGCTCACTGCAACCTCTGACTTCCTGGTTCAGGCGACTCTCCTGCTTCAGCCTCCCGGGTAGCTGGGATTACAGGTGCCTGTCACCACGCCCAGCTAATTTTTGTATTTTCAGTAGAGACGAGGTTTCACCATGTTGGCCAGGATGGTCTCGATCTCCTGACCTCGTGATCTGCCCGCCTCTGCCTCCCAAAGTGCTAGGATTACAGGCGTGAGCCACCACGCCCAGCCACATTTGCATGGATTATCTACCACATGTAGTTCTCTCAGGATGGACAAGAACCTTAGTTCTTAGTAACCAGGCAGAATTCCAGCTCTGTAAGTAGGAACCAGGAACGGAGCACTTAACCACTACACTGCTCCTAGCAGTGACAGAGGGTGTGCTCCTGCGTCCTGAAGTCTCTCCCGCACCAGGTAACATTCCCAACCAGTTTTATCAATGCTTCTTTGCAAGACATTGTTCCAGGGGACCCCATCTTAGTTCTCTGTTGTGGACATTGAAGAGTGAAGACCCCCATCCCTCAGCATAAAACTTACATCTGTCGGATCAGCCCCAAACCTTCCTAAAGTCACCCTGTCTTCCTGGAGGTTGTCACGCTGCTGCTGCCTTAGAGCTTCGCCTTCCACAAAGGGGACTTTTTCTCTTAGGTGGCTGATAAGCTTCAGCATCCTTATCTGATGCTCATGGGACCCATCACTGATCCCATCTGAATTTCATTTGATAATGGTTTTAGTTGGTATACAATGATTTTGATCCTATGTCTTCAACGGGGCATCCACACTGAGCCTCTCCAACTCATCTCCATTTTGCTGGCCCACGCTGGCTTTGGGTGAGGCCTGTACTGTGTTTGGAAATCCTTATTATCTTCCTGGAACAAGATGCAGGGTAGCTGGTTAGGTGAGTGCCTTAGCGTGCTTCCTTTGAAAGGCAGGAAGCGGAAGAGGTTTTTGCTGTTACTCTGCTGTCTACTGTGTTGTGGAGAGGGAGCTTCCAACCCTGGTGATTTCTGCTTTACTTTTTCAGGGGTTAGAGATCTTGTTAGCCCCCTACCCTTTTCTTTTTTGCCAGTTGTGGGGAACAGGGAATTCACTGGGCCGGGATGGGAGGTGTGGGGAAGAGTGGAGAGTGAGCCGAGCCTGGTGATTATCAGAAAGGTATTGTAGTATTTTGGTGGCCAGTCTCAGTGGGATTACACACCTGTAATTCCCAGTACTTTGGGAGGCCGAGGCGCGTGGATCACTTGAGGTCAGCAGTTTGAGACCAGCCAGACCAACCTGGAGAAACCCCATTTCTACTAAAAATAGGAAAAAAAATTAGCCGGGCGTGGTGGCTCATGCCTGTAATCCCAGCTACTTGGGAGGCTGAGGCAGGAGAATTGCCCACCGCAGAGGTTGCGGTGAGCCGAGATTTCGCCACTGCACTCCAGCCTGGACGACAAGAGTGAAACTCCATCTTAAAAAAAAAAAAAGAAAAAGGAAGAAAGAAAGGTATTGTAGTATTTTGTATGTTTGGAAGGTAACAGGGTGAAGTTAAGGTAAATCTTCTCCATCCACATTTTACACACACACACACCCCCTACCCTCAAGCCCTCATGTCTGTTTCTGCCACCATTTCCCTGCTGTTGTATTGCTAGGAGAGAAAGGTGATATTTTGGAAGACATTTGATCCATCTAATGGAGGAGGAGGAAAACAGAGAGGTGAGATCAGGGGAGTTTCTGAAAAAGAAATTCTGAAACACAGGGGACAGAAGAGTGAGTCATTGGGTCAGAAACGATCATGGGAGACCATCCGGCTCACGGCTCCCCAGTTTTGATTTTAGGGTTGTTAAAAATGTCTAAATGGCTTGATAATTCCCTGCTCTGCTGCGTTCAGGAGGGAGGAAGGGTTATTTACTGTTTACCTCTGACAATGAACATTTGTATAGAGATTGAGGTAGGACATTATATTTTGGGCTAGGTCCCTGAAACGAGCCTTTGAAAACAGTATATCTGGTTGGTAACGAAAAGGAACAATAGCGTTAAAATAAGGTGGCAAGCCCCGGTTCACCTTTCCTCCTGGCTGGCAGATCTCACGTCCCACTGTTGTGGCTGAAAATTGCAGATGCTCAATTCCCAGACTCCTTTTCTGCCGGGAGCACCCTGTGTCCAAGAAGTTGACCTAAGGGCAAGTCTGCTGGGGAAGGGAGGGAGCCGTCTGAGAGCGATTTTCCTGCCTGATAATGGGTGAGAGGCCACTGATGAGGCCTATTCCTGTTTCCTTCCTGCTTAGCATGCAGAGGGTGTGGCAGCTGCGTGGCCATCCTGGGGCCAGGAGCAAATGCCCAGAGAACCCTGGGAAAGCTGACCCAGGGTCCTGACATCATGAACTGTGGAACTGAGTTAAGAACAGCACCACTAACTTCTTCTGAAGGGAGAACAAATTCGTATTGACCAAGTCATTTTTAGTCCAGTGGTCTATTTCTTTCTTTTTTTTTTTTTCAGACAGAGTCTCACTCTGTTGCCCAGGCTGGAGTGCAGTGGCGCCATCTCGACTCACTGCAACCTCCGCCTTCTGGGTTTAAGTGATTCTCCTGCCTCAGCCTCCCAGGTAGCTGGGACTACAGGCACCCGCCACCATGCCTGGCTAATTTTTGTATTTTCAGTAGAGACAGGATTTCACTATGTTGGCCAGGCTGGTCTCGAACTCCTGACCTGAAATCATCTGCCCACCTCGGCCTCCCAGCATGCTGGGATTACAGGTGTGAGCCACCGTGTCCGGCCTGGTCTGTTTCTTGAAAACAATTTCTTACCTGGTAGAGACAGAGAAAACAATTTCATGCAGAAATTTATTGAGTGGCTTACTCTGAGGCAAGTGAAATTAGTACTGAGCTTTACCACCACCATTACCACCGGTGATGGCATCAATAGCAACGTTTTTTAAGCACTTATTATATACTTATATATTTAATTTCAACCCTATGCAATAGTCATTAGTTTTCCCAATTTTAGAGATAAGAAAATAAATTACAGAGAGGTTAAGTAATTTGGCCGAGGTAATAGCTGATAAGAAATAGAAGCAAGGCAGCATGCTGTGGCTTACCCCTATAATCCCAGCACTTACTTTGGGAGGCCGAAGCAGGTGGATCGCTTGAGCCCAGGAGTTTGAGACCATCATGGGCAACATGGTGAAACCCCATTTTTACAAAAAAATTTTTAAAAATTAACCAGGCTTGGTGGCTCATGCCTGTGGTCTCAGCTAAGGCAGGAGGATCACTTCAGCCCGGGAGGTGGAGGTTGCAGTGAGCCGAGATCGCACCACTGAACTCCAGCCAGGACAACAGAGCAGGACCCTGGGTAAAAAAAAAAAAGTGAACCTAGTTCCACAATTTACCAACTTTTCCAGAGGCATAAGACAAACATTTAAAGTACAATGTATGTTTTAAAGTTAATTTTACAAAAGCAGTTATAAATGTCATTCATACATAATAGCATCCACTTAACCATATTTCCATTGATCAGTGTATCCATTTTTATACTTACTTTTGTTTTTGAGACAGGTTCTCACTCTGTTGTCCAGGCCAGAGTGCAGTGGCATGGTCACAGTTCCCTGTAGCCCTGACTCTCTGGGCTCAGGCAATCCTCCTGCCTCAGCCTCCCGAGTAGCTGAGACCGCAAGTGTGCTACACCATACTTAGCTAATGTTTTGATTTTTTGTAGAGGCAGGGCCTCACTATGTTGCCCGAACTCCTGGGATCAAGTGATCCTCCCACTTTGGCCTCCCAAAGTACTGGGATTACAAGCATGAGCCACCGTGCCTAGCCTATTTTTACATTTTTACAATTATTTTGAATAGCAGTTTATTAGAATTCATTTACAAGATTTTGAAGGAATAGAAGTTTGCCAAGAATGAAAAACAAAGAATCAAGAATGAAAAACTATCAAAATACATTCTTGAAGAACCATCAAATCTCAAGTGTAAAAGAGACTTGGAGAATGTCATGTGACTGAAATGTTTTGCTAACATCAGAATTTACCTTAAGTATAATATTCATAGCTACCAGATTAGGAACCCCTATTTTTAAAAAAAGAGAGAAACAGTTTGTGATTTACTGAATGTATTTGGGTTTGCTAAATTATTTTCTTAGTGATCACAACCCAGTTAGATAGAAAAGAAAATCTCAAGCTGCACGTGGTGGCTCACACCTGTATTCCCAGCACTTGGGGAGACCGAGGCAGAGATCACTTGAGGCCAGGAGTTCAAGACCAGCCTGACCAACATGGTGAAACCCCATCTTTACTAAAAATAGAAAAATTAGCTGGATGTGGTGGCACATGCCTGCAGTCCCAGCTACTCGGGAGGCTGAGGCAGGAGAATGGCTTGAACCCAGGAGGCGGAGGTTGCAGTGAGCCACTGCACTCCAGGAGGATAACAGAGTGAGACTCCATCTCAAAAAGGAAAAAAAAAGGAAACTCTTGAATTTTTCTAGCACTTAATGTGAAGCACATTGGTCTGTGGCTAATCGTACTCCTTCCCTTCCCCCCTGGATAACCAGAATGTTTGCCCTTCTATGAGATGCCCAGAGTTGATCCTTCAGTCATCTCTGGGTCTTTCTGCTCACTGGGGTGTATTCTGTGGGAGCCTAGAAACTCAAACTTGGGTAGACACTGGGATTTAGCGCTCACTCACTACCTCTCACCATTTGGGAACTTTGTTGCTTTCTGGAGTATAGACTCCTGATGGTGAAGATAGAGACAGAATGGGAGTGATTTGATTTTTCTCTATGGGAAGCAGTGGGCCTGCGCCTTTGTTTTTCTGCTTCACCTCTGATCTGCAGACCTTTTTGCTGTCAGGAATTTTGTTTCAGAGGCCTTTGGGCATAAAACTTTCCGAATCTGTTTCAGGTCACTGGGCTTCTCTCCTCATCTGTGGCTATGTGTCCCTCCTTTCATCTTTGGCCCTGGCCCTTTCAAAGTCTGAGAACATCAGAAAGCTTCTCATGCAGTTTTCTTTCGCATGTCTTTACCTTTTCATCCTCATGCAAGTTCTAAGACATCACAAATGGGCCAGGTGCGGTGGCTCACGCCTATGATCCCAGCACTTTGGGAGGTCGAGGGTGGACGGATCGCCTGAGGTCACGAGTTCGAGACCAGCCTGACCAACATGGTGAAACCCCATCTCTACTAAAAATGCAAAAAATTAGCCTGGCGGAGTGGCTTCTGCCTGTAAGCCCAGATACTTGGGAGGCTGAGACATGAGAATGGCTTGAACCTGGGAGGCAGAGGTTGCAGTGAGCCGAGATCACGCCACTGCATTCCAGCCTGGTGACAGTGAGACTCCATCTCGAAAAACTAACAAAAATCACAAATGATTCAAATTTTGATAGTCCTCTGTGTTCTTGCGCCATTTCTCACTGTGGAGTCTCTGGTCCTCTAATTGTACCTGTACTTGAATATATTGAAATCTGCTTTTCTCAACTCCAGAAAAGCGTGTTGGATTCAACTTTTCCTCTTTCTGTGGGATAATTATGATTCCATGGTCTCCTTCTCACCAGCTCCCCTCATCATTTCTATTTACTGGGGAATTATTTTCCTGACAAGAATTAAATCTAGAAAGAACATCCAAATTTCACATTAGAAAGGAAATCCTAATTACTCAGCATTAGAAGAGAAATTCACATATTTCTCACATTAGAAGAGAAATTCACATATTTCAAAATTAATTAAAATCTCCAACAAAGGAAAAAATACTATTTATTTTTAATTCTATATTTTCTTCTTACTGGAATAATATAACTGTATACCTCTTAAGATGTTACAATTGTAGATCCAAAATTATGCATAGTTGGATTAATCTAATTTATAGACTTGGGAGCAAATTTTTAAAATATTTTTCTTCTTTAACAATGTAATGGACACAAAACTTTAAGACATAATGTATCTTGTTATTAGTTATAACTGACTCTTTTAAAAATACTATTGTTATGGGATTTGAGGGGCATTGATTTTCTGGCTGGAAACCTCTGTGGCTGTGGCACCTTTGCCCAAGTTCTTGTCCTGCGTTCAGGAAGAATGAGGTATGCAGACAAGTGACGGGTGAACAAGACAAAGATAAGCTTTACTGAGTGCTGCAATAGGTCAGGGGAGCCCTGCAGTGGGGAGCTCCTCTCTGCAGGCGGGCCATCCCTGCAGTGTTCAGTTCTCAGCAGAGAGGAGGCCCTGGAGAAGATGGCTCGTCTCTGCTAGCAGGTCATCTTTGCAGCTCTCTCAGCAGAAAGGGTAGCTCCATCTCTGCAACTGGTTGTTCCCTCACCTCCAGCTATCAGCATAAAGGTAGCTCCTCTCTGTAGCTGGTCATCCCAAAATCTCTCTGCCCTCTTCTTACTCTGGTCATCCTCTGCCCTGCTCTGGCTGAACCCTGGGCTTTTACGGACCTCATGGGGAGTTTGTCCATGCCAGTTGGTCCATGGGCGGCTACAGGTGCCCTGAAGAGGCACCATGAGTCCCTACTCTGGTCCACGGGATTGGCAGCTAAGCCCTCAGGCTTTAGGCCCTCCCTGGCCTGAAGGAGGGGCCTTACTGAGAATCCACCCCTTTCTGCCCAGGAATCAGTCTGCCTCTGCTGCCATTCATGGCCCCTGGGGCTTGGCCGCTACCCCTGCTCCGAAATGAGAGCAAGTGCTGGGAGCAGAGAGAGGCCAGGCAGCAGGAGCAGACACCCCCAAGCCTTCAGGGAGATGGGGGATGTCCTTCCTGGGGCCCCAAGGGTGCAGGCTGTTGAGATGCCCAGGTCCTGGCCCCGGGTTTGGGCAGCTGCAGTGGCACCCGGGTAGCGCCTGCCCTAACTCAGAAGGGAGCTGCTCCCACTGGCCCCCTGGAGCTGCAGCTGAGCCACACCACCCTGCTGCAGCTGGCGTCACGGAGACGGCCACTGCCATCACTGTAATCTTGGTTACATTATGGCCAAAAATCATGTTAATTTTTAAGAATCTTAACTTTATTATTTCCTGCTGTTCTTTTAAATGGAAACTGCTTTTCTAGTATATATATATAGTTTTAATCCAAGTAGCTCTTGCTGCCTTTGTGTTGGAACTGGATAGCTCCCTTCCTTCCTTCATTCCTTCCTTCCCTCCCTCCCTCCCTCCTTCCTTCCTTCCTTCCCTCCCTCCTTCCTTCCTTCCCCTCTTTCCTTTTCTTCCTTTCTCTCTTTCTCTCTCTCTCTTTCTTTTTTCTCTTTTCTTTTCTTTCCTTCTTTCCTCTTTTTCTTTTTCTTTTTCTTTCGAGTTTCGCTCTTGTTGCCCAGGCTGGAGTGCCATGGCGCGATGTTGGCTCACCACAACCTCCGCCTCCTGGGGTGAGGTGATTCTCCTGCCTCAGCCTCCCGAGTAGCTGGGATTACAGGCATGCACCACCACACCTGGCTAATTTTGTATTTTTAGTAAAGACGAGGTTTCTCCATGTTGGTCAGGCTGGTCTCCAATTCCCGACCTCAGGTGATCCGTCCACCTCAGCCTCCCAAAGTGTTGGGATTACAGGCGTGAGCCATGGCGCCCGACCAGCCTTTTCTAGACTTTTAAGAGTGGTCAATTTAGACTAAACGGTGTGACTCGCCATGTGCAACGGCCAACTCCTATATTCCTAGCACTTTGAGAAGCCCAGGTGAAAGGATTGGTTGGGGCCAGGAGTTCAAGACCAGCCTGGGCAGTACAGCAAGACCCTCTCTTTCTCTACAAACACATCGTTAAAAATTGACTGGGCGGTGACTGTGCGCATCTCTAACCCCAGCTACATGGGAGGCTGAAGTGGAGGATTGCTTGAGCCCAGGAGATTGTGGCTGTAGTGTGCTGTGCTCACACCACTGCATTCCAACCTGGGTGACAGAGCAAGATTGTCTCCAAAACAAAAAAAAGGCATGACCAAAACCCCCTTTGTCTATTAAGTTTCAAATGAAATTCTTGCAGTGCATAATGTACCTGTGTGTGGGGGCAGGGGTGGGGGGGAATCAAGTCAGTGCTCTCCATTGAAGGGAATCAAAATCCTACTAAAAATGGGTTAAATTATACGGATCAGTATTTCACCCAGCAAGAAGTCAGGTGAGCAGTTCCCAGTTGATTGAATAGCTCTCCAGTGTCATGAGGGACCCAGTCTCTTCCCTTCTTTGTGCTCTGTCATCACCAGAACAAAATCATAGGTTAAGCAACTCCAAGCATTTTATTCTCACGGAACACATAGAGACAGGAGGGAGGATGAGGAACTTCTGTTTTATCTTTTCTCTCTCTCTAATCAGGGAGGAAAAATTTTCCCAAAACTATCCCCCATACATGCGTATGCATACGTGTCTACTTTTTATGCCTTATATATATGTAGTTAAATATTGAAATTTACAAACGTAGGGTACAACTTAAGCAGTGCCATGAAACACTATTACAACAAGAACAGCTAATTCTATTGCCCTCATTACTTAAAAAATTAGATAAGTAAACTGAGAAAGAAGAAGCAGTCTTTGAAATGATACAGAGCAGTGAAGGCCTTTATGATCCTGATTTAAGTACATGTATTGATAAATAAAACACATTCCCTGAAAGAAAATTCTATTAGTCAAAACCTAATATAATATGATTAACTATACATTTGGAGTTATTCTAACTTTCAGCATTAACATTTAAAAAACAATTCTATTAAAATAATCTAAGATAGGTTCGGCGTGGTGGCTCACACCTGTAATCTGAGCACTTTAGGAGGCTGAGGTGGGCAGATCACTTTAGGTCAGACGTTCGAGACCAACCTGGCCAACATGGTGAAACCACATCTCTACCAAAAATATAAAAAATTAGCCGGGTGTGGTGGTGTGTGCCTATAATCCCAGCTACTTGGGAGGCTGAGGCAGAATGGCTTGAACCCCAGAGGTGGACGTTGCAGTGAGCAGAGATCGTGCCACTGTACTCCAGCCTGGGCAACAGAGTGAGACTCCAGCTCAAAAAATAAATAAATAAATAAAATAAAATAAAATGATCTAAGGTGTTTGTGTATGTGAAAGACAACAGAACATGTTAGGACTTAGTTTTGAGCTAATCATTGTGGTGTGTCTGCAAATTATCCAATTTTAGAATGATGTTCTTCATTTGTTCTAATCCTATTTCATGTAAGCAAACTGCATTCGGGTTTGAATTAACAGTAGCCTTTGCGTGTAAGCCCAGTTTTAACCCAGTGCTGGAGCAAACCCATCTTACAGATGAAGCTGTTTGTACATGCAAGTTAATTCATTAGGAAAGCTGTAATTAAGAAAAGAGCATGTACCAGTACTTCGCCTATTTAATTACAAACTAAATGAAAGTGCTTGAGAAAAGTGTCAACTTTACAATTGGCTCAAAGCCTTTAGCAAGTGAGAGTTATGGATGATCTCTTTGTTTCATTCAGGAAATTTTATCAGATGAGAACTCTGGTCGGGCTTCCATTCCCACAACTCCACTGACTGCGTTCTCACCAGGTTAGTCAATGTTGTCGGTCGGTTTTGTTGCCAAATCCATCGTATGCTGTTCTTTGTTTTTTGTTTTGAGACAGTCTCAGTCCGTCACCCAGGCTGGAGTACAATGGCACCATTACAGCTCACTGCAGCCTTAACCTCCCAAGCTCAAGTGAGCCTCCTGCCTCAGCCTCCCAAGTAGCTGGGACCACAGATGTGCACCACTCAATTTTTTATTTTTTTGTAGAGATGGGGACTCACTGTGTTGTCCAGGCTAGTCCCCCAAACCCCTGAGCTCAAGCAGTCCTCCTGCCTCAGCCTCCTGAAGGGCTAGGAATACAGGTGTGAGCCACCACACCTGGCTCATAGTTCAGTCTTCATCTTACTGGCCCTGTTTGAAGCCGTGGATACTGCCGCCTGTGTCCTCGTTCTTGAAATTCTCCTCCCGTGGCTCTATGACTCCATATTTTCCTGGTTTTCCATGTCTCCAGTGCTTTTCTCGGGCTCTTGTGCTGTTGATCACTCCTTAAATATCGATGGTCTATGGTCCTCTATTGTTACCCTCCACCTTCTCCAGTGAGTAAGAGCATCCAACTAATGTGCTCTTATTCACTTCCATGGCCTCAAGCATGCCACAGAGTGCTGACTCCTGGAATGTGTGTCTAAGCGGCTTCGCCCCTCTCCCGAGCTCCAGACCCCCTGAACAGCTCTACGTGGATGTTTCACATGTCTACACGTGAACTCCCGGGTTTCCCCTCAGACTGCTCTTTCTCTAACAGTCACTCTTTTGGATGAATGACACACCTGTCACTCATTTGTTTAGGTCATTAAAGGGAATGCTTTGAGATTCCTTCTTTAGCTCACCTTCACCCCCAAGCCCAGTGAGTCACAGTCATCTCCATTTTACTTTGTCAGGGTCTCTGGAATTTTTTCTACCAGTACTGTCGTTAAGATTTTATTACCGTTTTCTAGCCTTAGAAATTGAGGTAGTCTGCGGACTGTCCTTCCCATCTACTCTTGCTTGATGAATGAATTCATCACACAGTCCCCATCTACATATTTCTTTTGTTTTTTGTTGGAGACAGAGCCTTGCTCTGTTTCCCAGGCTGGAATGCAGTGATGATCTTGGCTCATGGTAACTTCCATCTCCCAGGCTCAAGCAAATCTTCCATCTCAGCCTTCTGAGTAGCTGGGATTACAGGTGCCTGCCATCATGCCCGGTTAATTTTTGTATTTTTAGTGGAGATAGGGTTTCACCATGTTGCCTAGGCTGGTCTCGAACTCCTGACCTCAAGTGATCTGCCCACCTCGGTCTCCCAAAGTGTTGGGATTACAGGTGTGAGCCACTGTGCCTGGCTGATCTATATATTTAGAATACAAATCCAGTCATTTCACTCTCCTGGTGGAGATCCTTCAATGCCTCTGTGTCACCTTCACGAGGGTTCAAATGCTGTAGCATGGTTTATGGTACTTTTGGGAACTGGGCCTGATTTAGACTCCTGGTGTCATTTCTTATCATCTCTCTTTCCTCCTTTACTCCCAGCAATACTGAAATGTTTTCAATTATAGGAATATAAACCAGGCATGGTGGCTTACCCCTGTAATCCCAGCACTTTGGGATGCCAAAGTGGGTGGATCACCGGAGGTTGGGAGTTCAAGACCAGCCTGACCAACGTGGAGAAACCCCGTCTCTACTAAAAATACAAAAAAATTAGCTGGGCGTGGTGGCACATGTCTGTAATCCCAGCTACTTGGGAGGCTGAGGCAGAAGAATCACTTGAACCCGGGAGGTGTAGGTTGCAGTCTGCCGAGATTGTGCCATTGCACTCCAGCCTGGGCAACAAGAGTGAAACTCTGTCTCCAAAAAACAAAAAAAAAAAGAATATATCACAATTTCTCATGTATGTGCTTCTGAACTTACTTTTCTGGCTTCCTGATAAATTCTTTTTCCTATTCCTCAGCTGGCTAATAGCATAGGCTTCTTTTAGGAATCAGCACAAGCTTCCCTCTTCTAGGAAGCCTTCCCACATCAGTCTCATTCGGACCACTCTGATGCAACCCCTGTAACTGTGATATCAAAGTCCTGATTTTACAGCCATCTTCAACGGTCTTTCCTACTCACTGTAAGATTCCTGGGGGAACAACTGAGTCTTATTGGTCCCTGTAAGAGCCCATCTTGTATAGCCCTATTACTTTTTTTTTTTTTGAGATGGAGTTTCGTTCTTATTGCCCAGGATGGAATGCAATGGCATGATCTCGGTTCACCACAACCTCCGCCTTCTGGGTTCTAGCAATTCTCCTGCCTCAGCCTCCTGAGTAGCTGAGATTACAGGCATGCACCACCATGCCCAGCTAATTTTGTATTTTTAGTAGAGATGGGGTTTCTCCATGTTGGTAAGGCTGGTCTCGAACTCCCAACCTCAGGTGATCCGCCTGCCTTAGCCTCCCAAAGTGCTGGGATTATGGGCATGAGCCACTGCACCCAGTGAGCCCTGTTTACTTATAATATATCCCATAAATATTGCATCAATAAGACCACTAGTTAAGACAGTAAATAAATTCAGCAATTATTTTTTTTGAGACAGGATCTCACTCTGTCACCCAGGCTGGAGTGCGGTGGTGCTATCACAGCTCACTGCAGCCTTCACCTCCCAGGCCCAAGCGATCCTCCCACTTCAGCCTACTGAGTAGCTGAGACTGTAGGCACATACCACCATGCCAGGTATTTTAAAAAATTCTTTATAGACATGGAGTCTCACTCTGTTGCCTAGGCTGGTCTCTAACTCTTATGTAAACTCTTCTCCTGCCTTGACCTCCCAAAGTGCTGAAATTACAGGCATGAGCCACCGCACCTGGCCTATTAGTTTTTTAAGGGAAAAAATTTAAGGATACTTACGAATGACTGTTTGAGGGCATATTTTGGTTGGGAATATGGATATTTTAATTCTAGTAGAAACACGTTATTTTGCTTTTTTAAAAATGGACGAAGACACTTTATTGAGGTGAAATAACCTGGATGTTGGGAGCAAACAAACCTGTCTTTAAACACCAGCCAGCATTCCTCTAGCCATTTGCTCTTTTTTTCCATCTGTAAAATGAAGATTGTATTCAACTTAGAAAGTGTTGTAAAGGTTAAGTAAGTGACTTCTAAAATGCACCTGAGACCGGGCGCAGTGGCTCACCCCTGTAATCCCGGCACTTTAGGAGGCCAAGGTGGGCGGATCACCTGAAGTCAGGAGTTCAGCCTGACCAACATGGCAAAACCCCATCTCTACTGAAAATACAAAATTAGCAGCGTGTGGAGGCCGAGGCAGGATGATCACCTGGGGTCAGGAGTTTGAGATCAGCCTGGCCAACATGGCAAAACCCCATCTCTACTGAAAATACAAGATTAGCAGGGTGTGGAGGCCGAGGCAGGAGGATTACCTGGGGTCAGGAGTTTGAGATCAGCCTGGCCAACATGGCAAAACCCCATCTCTACTAAAAAAACAAAAATTAGCAGGTTGTGGTTGTGGGTGCCGTAATCCCCACTTCTCAGGAGGCTGAGGCAGGGAGAATTGTTTGAACCCAGGAGGCAGAGGTTGCAGTGAGCCAAGATTGTGCCATTGTACTCCAGCCTGGGCGACAGAGCAAGATTCTGTCTCACAAAAAAATAAATAAATAACATAAATAAAATGCACCTGATTATAGTGTTTAGTAAATATTGTTTATCTTTCTCTTCTTGGAGTAACGTTGTAACCTAATAGGTTAGTAGATTACATCATTTTTATTTTATTTTATTGTTATTTATTTTTTTGTGACAGGGTCTCACTCTGTCACTTAGGCTGGAGAGCAGTGGTGTGATCCTAGGTCCTTGCAGCCTTGACCTCCTGGGCTTACGTGATCCTCCCACCTTAGGACAACAGGTGCATGCCATCATGCCTGGTTAATTTCTAAATTTTTTGGTGGGGATGGAGTCTTCCTATGTTGCCCAGGTTGATCTCAAACTCCTGGCCTGAAGTTATCCTCGTGCTTCAGCCTCTACAGGTGTCGGGGTTCAGGTGTAAGCCATCGCACCTGGCCAAGTACGTCATTTTTAGATGAAGAAACACGTCATTTGGTCTTTGGCCAATATTGATTATAGAATCTAAATATCTAATAGTTGTTATTCTTCAATTGTGGTAACTTTGTAAGTTATGGAATAAACTCATTTTATAGTAACTAATCTATAAATTAATTTTTGGTATCATAATACAGAAAAATTATAATTTTCCTGATTATCTCTTATAACTAGTCTATTATATTGACTAGCACATTAATAAAAGTGGCCTAATTCCATTCTCTTCTTGAAAGTGTTTGTAAGTACACTAAATAATGTATAAGTGTGCAGAGTCAAAAATAAGTCCAAATGATAATCCATATATTGAAAATTACTAGGTTCAAAGTCATACATTTTATAATTTATTTCTTTGCTATTGCAAATGGCATAAAGACGGCTTGTAATTCTGGAAAGTAAATCACATTAATGTGGGAGACTAGAGTAAAAGAGAAACTATAATTCAGATGTTGCTAAAATGAGTTTCCAGATAAAGAAGCCAAATCTGGGCAGTAAATTAGACAATTTAACATTTTTTAAGTGTTCTGCAAACACTCGAGATAGCTTTTTAAAGTTTTCCTCAAGTCAGCTCTGTTCTTTTCTAGGGTAAATAATTGCTTGACTTGAAAGCCTTGGCAAAGGAAATAAGGCTCCTCTCCCCAGTGTCCCTCACTTTATGAGTTTTTTTCACCCACAGATCTCTAGCAGGTTAAACTGGCTACACATTGGCTTCTTTTCACAAGATGTGACTAATTACTTTAAATTGCTCTGGTTTATTAAGTGAAATCCACAGTCGTGTCTGTGCTCACCTGACATTTAGTTAATGAGCACAGTGCTACCTCCAGGAGATTAATGCAACTTTGATAAAGGAGGAATTTAATTGGTGAAATAGCATATTTGGATTTCACTGGAGAAAGGGTGAGATAATCCATATATTTGAATGCAATTTAATGTAATTACATTGTAATTTTGGCTATTGCCAAAAGATGGTTTGTCATTTGAACTGAGAACTAGAGGTTAACTAATATATGCAATTGAAATGTATCAGCAAATATTAATTGAGTACCTACTGTATTCAAGCTTCCAGGGTGAGTACTACCAGTACAAAGAAACATAGGACTTAATATCTATTCTCAAATAACATAAAGAATAGGAAACCAGTTACTTGGGAAGGGTATACATATACATGATACTATCCTGGACACTGCCAATCTATTTTGACTTTATATTTTAGTAATCAATCTGTTGCTATTCTCTATGTATCGGACATCGTGTTGGTGATCCCAAGAAGCATTAAACATGATTTATTATTTCACTGTGAGTTTGTTTAGTGAAATAGGGCATTAAGGTAAAAATAAATAAAGCCAGGAGCAGTGGCTCACACCTCTAATCCCAGCACTTTGGGAGGCTAAGGCAGGCGGATCACTTGAGATCTGGGGTTCGAGATCAGCCTGACCAACATGGTGAAATCGCATCTCTGCTCAAAATACAAAAAATTAGTTGGTCATGGTGGCGGGCATCTGTAATCCCAGCTACTTGGTAGACTGAGGCAGCAGAGTCACTTGAACCTGGGAGACAGAGGTTGCAGTGAGCCAAGATCACACCACTGCTCTCCAGCCTGGGCAACAAGACTGAAACTCTCAATAAATAAATTCTCAAATAAATAAATGTAAAGTGGCTGGGCGCAGTGGCTCAGTCCTGTAATCCCGGCACTTTGGTATTACAGGTGGGTGGATCACCTGAGGTCAGGAGTTCAAGACCAGCCTGGCCAACATGGCGAAATCCCGCCTCTACTCAAAATACAAAAAATTAGTTGGGCGTGGTGGCAGGTGCCTGTAATCCCAGCTTTTCAGGAGACTGAGGCAGGAGAATCGCTTGAACCAGGAGGTGGAGGTTGCAGTGAGTGGAGATCATACCATTCTACTCCAGCCTGGGCAACAAGAGTGAAACTCCGTCTCAAAAAAAAAAAAAAAAAGGCTAAATATTAATAATCCTTTATATTTGCATAACTCTTTTGAAATGCTTTCCTATGTGCCATTTATTAAAATCACGCATCTTAGTTCTGCTTTTTCCTTCAGATACACGTTGACTTCCCCCTTTCCAGTTGCTGTGGCTGAGATTGCCTGAAAGTCTACTGTATGCTTCTGTCTGATGGCTTCACCGTTCCCCAGCCTCTCAGTGCTGTAATGCAGTCGTGCTCCTGTACCCTTCTGACGGTTTTCTCCCGTTAGCCAAACTGAGTCAACCTTTCATTTCTCTTACACTGGATTCTCTGTCATGGCTGACGCCAGAAACTCCTCTCTCTCCTCTGACTTCCCTAAAACCACTTTTTGCACTTTTCCTCCATCTCCTTCATGAACGATGGAAGGAATTACCTAGCGCAGTGTTCTCCGGAGCCGCAGTTATGCCCCTCGTGGCACAGAGTGGGTGAGATGACTTTTCCTGGTACACAGGCCCACACAGAACGGAGGGTAGCTGCCTAGGGAAGCCCTGAGGACAAGGGGAAGGAGAGTGGGAGTGATGAGGTGAGAATTTTCAGAGAATAAGGATGGTGCCGGGAAAAAGTGGCGGTTTCTCTGACACCAGGCCTTCAGTGGCGGGTCTTTGTGTCTGTTCAAACACTGGTCCCATATTTCCTCCCTTCTGGTTGCTCTGAGAGTCTATTTGCTGAGCATCCTGAGGTTCAGGACTTGGGGAGAGCCCATGCTATACTGAGGCTTAGTGCTGGGAGTTTGCGATTAAGTGATTGGGGGAGACCAGGGAGCTATCACTTTGGGGTTCAATTCAGTAGCCACCAAGGACAAATGGAGTCAAGAGTGGCACTGATTGGGAGGCAGAGGCAGGCAGATCACCTGAGGTCGGGAGTTTGAGACCAGCCTGGCCAACATGGAGAAACCCTGTCTCTACTAAAAATACAGTATTAGCCGGGCATGGTGGTGCATGCCTGTAGTCCCAGCTACTTGGGAGGCTGAGGCAGGAGAATTGCTTGAACGTGGGAGGCGGAGGTTGCCGTGAGCCCAGATGGTGCCATTGCATTCCAGCCTGGGCAACAAGACAGAAACTCCGTCTCAAAAAAAAAAAAAAAGGGTGGCATTGCAGCCAGACAGCCTTGTTGTTAAACTGGGCTCTGCTGCTTACGGGGCTATGAAACCAAAAGAAGTTTTCTCATGCCAGAAGCGAGGGGTCTCTTCTGCGTTTTCTCTCTTCCCCTGAATCTTCCCTCACACATCAGCGAGTCCAGTCAACTCTTCCCTCAAATCCACCCTCTGCTCTCCATGTCTACCACTGCCATTCTCCTCCGGGCCAACATCGCTTCTTGCTGAGCCAATAGGCAAGCCTTTGATTGTGTGTCTTCTTTCCCTTTTCACACAGCATCCAGAAGGATATTTCTGAAATGAAATCAGATTATGTCATCCCCCTAATTAAAATCCTCCACATGTTTTTTTATTGCAGAGGATACATTCCAAACTCCTCATCACAGCTACAAGGCCTTATGTGACTATGAAGTTCACCCTGGCTCTGTAGATTCCAGACATATATATATATATATATATATATATATATATATATATAATATTGTGTATATATGTAATATTGTGTATATATATAATATTGTGTATATGTATATATATAAAATATTGTGTGTGTGTATATATATATATATATTTTTTTTTTTTTTTTGAGACAGAGTCTCGCTATGTCACCAGGTGGAGTGCAGTGGTGTGATCTCAGCTCACTTCAATCTCCACCTCCCAGGTTCAAGCAATTCTTCTGCCTCAGCCTCCTAAGTAGCCGGGACTACAGGCGTGCGCCACCACCCACAGCTAATTTTTATATTTTTAGTAGAGACGGAGTTTCACCATGTTGGCCAGGATGGTGTTGATCTTTTGACCTTACGATCCGCCCGTCTGGGCCTCCCAACAGGCGTGAGCCGCTGCGCCCGGCCCCAGCCGTATATTCTTTGCGTCCTGCACATGCTGGACTTGCGTTTGTCCTACGGGTTTTGCAGTAGCTGTTTCCTATGTCTGGAATGCTCCGTCCCAGTCTTCACAGGACTGATTGCTGCTGCAGATACTCCAGACAGAACTTCTTTGACTGACCCCTGCTCCTCTTCATAGCTTATCACTACTGGAAATTACCTTCTTTATTCTCTCCTCTGCCCCAGCGGTCACTAGGACACAAACAACCTGACTGTCCATTCTGTTTGTCTTTGTTATCCCAAAGCCTAGAATGGTGCCTGCCACCCAGTACACAGTCAACAAATATTTGCTGACTGTGGATTGAATGAGGTCACTACATCTCTTTGAACACTAGTTTCTTCTGAGAATTAAATAAGACTTCATACATATATGATATAGCTATGATATATATGTGTTTCTGTACATATGCATATATGCATATCTCACTTACATGTTTTATATGATAAGCTGAGGATCCTAGGAACAGATTCTGAAACTGACATTCATACCAGCAATACTTACTGAAAGAAAACTTATAATTTTTTAAAAAAATTCATCTGAAGAATTTGCTGAAAACGTTTCAAAATTATGAAGATACCACTCGATAAAAGACCTTCATAACTACTTCTCAAACCAGATGGCAATGATTCAGGGCAAGAAAATCTTGGTAAATCACTTTTCTAGGTTTTTTTTTTTTTTTAGAGACAGAGTCTCACTATGTTGCCCAGGCTGGAGTGCAGTGGCTGTTCACAGGCGTGATCCCACTACTGATCAGCACGGGAGTTTTGACCTCCTCTGTTTCCAACCTGGGCTGGTTCACCCCTCTTTAGGCAACCTGGTGGACCCCCGCTCCAGGGAGGTCACCAAATCGATGCCAGACTTAGTGTGGACACCTGATTGGCATAGCGCACTACAGCCCAGAACTCCTGGACTCAAGCGATCTTCCAGCCTCAGCCTCCCGAGTAGCTGGGACTACAGGCACACGCCACCAGGCCTGGCACTTTTCTAGGTTTTACCAAATAACCAGACCCATTCAAAAGATTCAAGATTTCACTTTAGAACCCTACTGGGATAAAATTTGTTGAACAAATGCCTATATAAATTCTATTAGGAATTAATTTTTAATATCCAATCTTTCTTGAGAAGGCCATTAAATATCTTTGAGATATTCAACTCATCTTTGACTTGAACTGAGAAACATTGAGCTAAATATCCTTTTTTTTTTTTTTTTTTTTTTTTGAGACGGAGTTTTGCTCTCGTTACCCAGGCTGGAGTGCAATGGCGCGATCTCAGCTCACCGCAACCTCCGCCTCCTGGGTTCAGGCAATTCTCCTGCCTCAGCCTCCTGAGTAGCTGGGATTACAGGCACGCGCCACCATGCCCAGCTAATTTTTGTATTTTTAGTAGAGACGGGGTTTCACCATGTTGACCAGGATGGTCTCGATCTCTTGACCTTGTGATCCACCCGCCTCGGCCTCCCAAAGTGCTGGGATTACAGGCTTGAGCCACCGCGCCCGGCCTAAATATCCATTTTTAATTGACTGATAAGAAAGAAACAAAGTCATTTTCCTAATAGTTTTTGCTGATTTTCAGATGTGCATTTTTGCAAACCCACTAGATTCATCATTACTCAAATATTATTATTTTATTATTTTAAATTGAGTGACATTATTTTGTTTTAATGGTATTCTATTTCATAGTAATTTCTATTTACAACAGCGATGTACTTGTGGTGATATAGTATCATTAAAAATGTACTTAGGGCTGGGCACGGTGGCTCACGCCTGTAATCCCAGCACTTTGGGGGGCTGAGGTGGGTGGATCGCCTGAGATCAGGAATTCAAGATGAGCTGGCTAACATGACAAAAACCTCCTCTCTACTAAAAATAAAAATTAGCTGGGCATGGTGGTGTGCACCTGTAATCCCAGCTACTCCAGAGGCTAAGGCAGGAGAATCACTTGAACTCAGGAAGCAGAGGTTGCAGTGAGCTGAGATTGCGCCATTGCACTTCAGCCTGGGCAACAAGAGTGAAACTCTGTCTCAAAAAAAAAGTATTTAAATTAAAAAGTAATTTCTGTTTAAAGAAAGATATCGAATAAATGATAAAAGTGGTATACAGATATGACAAAATAGAGCAGTATGTGACCACTGAAGTCTGAGAAACAGAGGTCTAAATATGTTTTAATCTGTGTTGTTTTTTAAATTTTGAATTTGTTACAGGATGCCACTTTCATAAAACATAATGAAATTAATTACGAGAAAAATAAAAATATTAAACATATTAAAAGGGTAAGCTTACATTTTAATTTATTAGATTCAACATTCAAAAAGTAATTTGGTCAAATTGTTATAAAGGTTATAAATGCTTACTCTCAATTTTGCAGCTTACCTCTCTGCATTCCCGTAGCAGTCAGTTTGCAGATCAGCAGTTGGTCCGAGGACCAGACTTTGAGTAACACCGATATAGAAAAAACATACAGCCTAGAGGAAGAGCAGTACTTACAGGGTGCTAAAGAGAGAGGGTGATTGCAAAGCCTCCTTTTCCAAATTCTTGAGTTAGTCACTCCTAACTCCTATTCATACTCTCCTCCCCATTCCTACCACCTGAGGTAAGGTCCACCTTCTTTTTTTTTTTTTTGAAATGGAGTCTTGCTCTGTCACCTAGGCTGGAGTGCAGTGGCGTGATCTCAGCTCACTGCAACTTTTGCCTCCCAGATTCAAACAACTCCCCTGCCACAGCCCCCTGAGTAGCTGGGATTACAGGTGCACCACTACCACACCCAGCTAGTTTTTGTATTTTTAGTAGAGACAGGGTTTCACCATGTTTGCCAATGTGGTCTCAAACTCCTGACCTCAAGTGATCCACCCACCTCAACCTCCTGAAGTGCTGGGATTACAGGCATAAGCCACCGTGCCAGGCCAGGTCCACCATTATTGAGTATAAACATATTTTTTTTCCTGTAAAAGTGTTCTTTCTCACCAAGTTGTTAAAGAAATGAGGCCCATAAAGGTTTATGAAGAAATTATCAAATGACTGTTTGTCCTGTGTATTAAAATCTCTTTAAAGATGGATCTGTAAAAGTTTTACTTTTGAATTTAGCACCAGGAAAATATTGCCTTCTTAAAATCAATATGTTTTTTAGTCAGGCATGGTGACACGTGCCTGTAGTCCCAGCTGCTAGGGAGGCGGAGGTGGGAGGATCACTTGAGTCCAGGAGCCAGAGGTTACAGCAGTGAGCCCAGGATCAAGCCACTGCAGTCCACCCTGTGCCACAGAGGGACATCCTGTCTCAAAAAAAAAAAACAAAAGCCCAAACTATATGTTTTCTTTTATTCCTTTGATCAAACAATGACTGTTACATAACACATCCTGTCATAGACCTCATGGTTTGTTTGCAAGGAAAATCAGGGAGAGATTTAATGTACAATCACAGAAGTTATATCGGTGTTTGATGTGTTTATATTCCTCTTCTGTTACATAGGTTTCAGTTTCCTGTTGTATGAGTCCCCAAATTGAGAAAAGAAGTAGTCACTGGAAAATCAAAGATATAGTTACTTTTAAAATATTTTGCTTCAATCTAGGTAACCAACATGATCTCTTCCTTAGATTTAAAAATTTTTTTTTAAAGATAGAATTTCCCTTCTATTGCCCAGGCTGGAGTGCAGTGGTGCAGTCTTGGCTCACTGCAAACTCCACCTCCTGGGTTCAAGTGATGCTCCTGCCTCAGCCTCCTGAGTAGCTGGGATTACAGGCACCCGCCACCACACCCAGCTAATTTTTGTATTTTTAGTAGAGATGGGGTTTCACCATGTTGACCAGGATGGTCTCGATCTCTTGACCTCGTGATCCACCTGCCTCGGCCTCCCAAAGTGCTGGGATTACAGTTGTGACCCACCGAGCTCGGCCTCTTTCTTAGCTTTTAAGAAAGAGAATTAATAGACAATGAACCCATTAGTCCTCCTATATTTGCATATTTCTGATGTCTTCTATAATAAAAGTTTTGAGTACATAAATGTTACAGAGCTAGAGACGTGAGTGCTATTTTTTTAAATTATGTCTATTTCATTGGCATAGAATTTAACTTGCTCTCTGAAATTGAAACAGTTAACTCATGATGGGCTCATGATGCAGCTAGTTCTGCATGTATTTTCTGGTTATTGTTGTAGACTGTTGGAAGTGGACCTAGATTTGCTCAGGATATGAAGTAGGCGTGATTCATCTAGTGATTTTGTAAGGGCTGTCTGCCCTAATTCCGGGAGAGTTGCTGTTGTTTGCCTGCTCCATTAAAGAGGAAGGCAGACATGAAGTGGATTGTGTGACACCATGATTCCTGGTCTTAGATGTGGAGTTGAAACTACAGTGTCAATTCAAGGTCATCCAAGCAACAGTGGTGGGGAATGGGATTTGGAAATACCAGGAAGCAGAGTCCTTGCCTAAAGTTAGTTTAAAACCTGTCTTTTTCTAGGTACATGCCTTTTGGGGGGATTTTGTTGTGTTTTCTGAACGAGTTTAATTTGCCACACATTCTTACAGGAAGTCCAATATCATCTTTAGTTTTTTTTTTTTTTTGAGATGGAGTCTCTCTCTTGTCACCCAGCCTGGAGTGCAATGGCGCAATCTTGGCTCACTGTAACCTCTGCCTCCTGGGTTCAAGTGATTCTCCTACCTCAGCCTCCTGAGTAGCTGGGATTACAGGCACCCACCACCATGCCTGGCTAATTTTTGGTTTTATTTTTATTTATTTATTTATTTTTGAGATGGAGTTTCGCTCTTATTGCCCAGGCTGGAGTGCAGTGGCTTGATCTCAGCTCACTGCAACCTCCACCTCCCAGGTTCAAGTGATTCTCCTGCCTCAGCCTCCTGAGTAGCTACAATTACAGGCGTGCACCACCATGCCTAGCTAATTTTGTGTTTTTAGTAGAGACGGAATTTCTCAATGTTGGTGAGGCTAGTCTTGAACACCCACCTCAGGTGATTTGCCCACCTCTGCCTCCCAAAGTGGTGAGATTACAGGCGTGAGCCACCGCGCCTGGCCTTTAATTTTTAAATGTTTCCTGGCTGCTGAAGAAGAGTTACCATTCCAGGCCTATCTTCAAGGTGGCCAGGAGGAATCAGTGAACCGAAGGTGAATTAGGGTGTCAGGAAGATCGGCACTGTGAGTTGATGTACTCAGTGATGAAGTGTCAAACAGTAGGGACAAATCATGGTTTTGGTGACAATGATTAATTTATTGCTGTTTGAATTGATATTTGGATTTGTCATCCATCATAAACATTGATTTAGAAATAGGAGCATATTGTGACACCGAGATAATCATTCACGGCTGGGTGCTGTGGCTCATGCCTGTGATCTCAGCACTGTGGGAGGCCAGGTGGGAGGATCACTTCAGCCCAGAGTTTGAGACCAGCCTGGGAGACATAGCAAAACTCTGTCTCTACTGAAAAAAAGTTAGCCAGGCGTGATGACGCACCCTTGTAGTCCAATACCTGGGAGGCTGAGGTGGAGAGGTCACCTGAGCCCAGGAGGCTGAGGCTGCGGTGAGCTCTGATGGCACCATTTCACTCTAACTCAGGCATCAGAGGAAGACCCTATCTCAAAAAATATATATATATATCCTTCCGTAGTAATGATTGGAGTCTGGGAGTTCTTTAAGGTGCTGATCAGTTGACCTAATGCAGAAGAGATGAGAGAAAAAAATTCCTGAAATACTAATACTTATGTTAAAAGAAAGTATTGGCTGCTTGATCACATAAAAAGAAAAGAAAAGAGAACTAATGCATTTAAGACATTTATATAAAAGTATTTAAGGTATTACGTGTGAGTCTTCGCCTCAGGGATTGTCCATTTTTACCAGAAAGAGCTTTCGTACAGAAACTGTGACTAAATTAGTGCTTCACCTGTGATAGGATGGAAATGATAATACCTATTAGCTTCCTTTAATGGAAGAAAATCTCCCACTTCATTAGGAATGTTCTGGAATAGAGCTGCAACAACATACCAGAAAGTCTTGGCCAATAGACTAACATTCTGTTTTATAATTTAAAAAATATAAAGAGTTATGGGCTTTTAGTGTAGTAATACTATTCATTGCAAAAAAAACCCAGTGTAAATTTGGCAAAGAAGTTAAGCAAAATATGAACAGAAGAGTGCACACTAGTTATATGAGTAAGTGGGCAGATTTCACAAGTAGTAGGAACACATCTCATGGGAGCTAGAAACTTTCCCAGATTTTGGCAATAATCTAAAAAGTGGTACCTTTAAACATTTTCTTTAACTCAGACTATTTATGTTGTATAAGTTGCCTTAAGCTAATACTTCTACTGTTATAATTTTATTTTAAAGAATTATATGATTTAGATGCTAAAAATAGCAACAAAATAGTAATAGTTCCTTCTGATCCTAATGAGAATTGTTTATAATTTATATTAATATCCTTAAGTTATTCTGTGTGCCAAGATATAGATGTATTCCTTTCAAGCTAACCGATTACTGTGGGAGTCACTTCTTAAGATAGTTAATTTATATCTTGACATTACTTTGACTGTGCCGATATTCTAGTATAAAATATTTAGTCATCGGGAAATTAGAAGTCCCAGAAGAAATTGTTTTCTTTTTTTGTATCTCATATTCTCTGGATAATTTCCCACTCAGATGAAATACTTTAAAAGCACGAGAGAAAATAAGAACTTTCCCTATGAATTATTTCTATTTTATTTATTTATTTATTTTTGAGACAGAGTTTGCTCTGTTGCCCAGGTTAGGGTACAGTGGCATGATCCTGGCTCACTGTAGCCTCAACCTCCCCGGCTCAAGTGATCCTCCCACCTCAGCCTCTCAAGTAGTTGGTAGTACAGGCGTGTGCCACCATGCCGAGCTAATTTTTGTATTTCTTTGTAGGGAAGGGGTTTCACCATGCTGCCCAGTCTGGTCTTGAACTCCAAAGTGCTGGGATTACAGGCGTGAGCCACTGCGCCCGGCCGGGAATCTTTTTAAACACATTTTGAGACTTTGTCTTTTCATGGTGTGGATGAAGTCTAGCAACAGAGGAGAGGAGATCAGCAGCTGACCTCACAATCAGTAGGAATCAGACTGCAGAAGCTTTTCCTATCCGCTTGGCGAGTGCCTAGTGTTTTTCTGGACACTTCGGCTGCTGCACAGCATGGCTTTCTAGACCCTTAATATCTCCGTAAATTGACTTGAACTGCTATTCCATGTCTTTTGCTGTTAAAATATGCCAAATTTTTGTGACTCAACAGGGCACTTAGGTTATCGTGGTCATCTCTAGCTCTGAGCTCTTCTCTTTTCTTTTAGTTGAGTTATTTTAGGTTTGGGATTGTCTGTTTTTATATTTTTCCCTCCTCTGTATCATGTTGAGCCATATAGGAAATGCATTCTTTTTTTTTTTGGAAGCTCCACCAAAAAGATCACTCCCAGAAGGTAATACCGTGTGTAGAAGTCTTTACTAAAGATTTTAGTAACAGCAGAGAGACTTATTCATGGAAGCACAGGTATCTTTAAATGGAATGTTAAGAACACCTGACCCCAAGATCCTTTGACACTTTCTAAATCTGGGCTTTAGCCTCAAGCAATAGAGCAGGTGCTCTCCACTCTCTTCAGCCTCATCTTCTCAGGCTCAAATGTTCTTTCTTTCCAGCAAAGAGCTGTTGAAGACCCTTTCTCATTGTATCGGCCTGAGCCCTCACTTCCCCACTAGTAACTTAGCAAGAGAGTTTCCTAAAGACTGTTCCTCCCGTAAAACCACTCATCCTCCTGTATTAACAGTAGTGGATGTCAAGATGACATTCCATGCCTCCTGATTTATTTTTCATTCTTCTTTGTTCTGTGTAGAACTTCCAGTACAATGTTGAAAAGAAACTGTGAAATCAATATCTTCTTATTGTTGACAATCAAGAAGTGGCCAGTATTTCACCGTTATGTGTGATATTAGCTATAGTTTTTGCCAGGGGATTTTGTTTGTTTGAAACATGTATTAAGGAAGGACCAATTCATTCCTCATTCGCTAAATTGTTTTAATCATGAATGAGTCTAGAATTTTAGTAAATGTTTTCTTGAAATGACTATGAAGATCTGATTGTGATTCCTCGTTACATGTTGTTTTGTTAAATAACCGTAATTTTTTTTGTTGTTGTTGTTGTTGTTCGTTTTGTTTTGAGATGGAGTTTCGCTCTTGTTGCCCAGGCTGGAGTGCAGTGGCGCCATCTCAGCACACCACAGCTGCCGCCTCCCGGGTTCAAATAATTCTCCTGCCTCAGTCTCCCAAGTACTGGGATTACAGGCATGAGCCACCACCACACCTGGCCTAATCGTTGTGTTTTAATGGTACAGGTATCCTTAGGGTATACCAAACCTGTGCATGATTTATTACTTTTTAAAATACGGTGGTAAATTAAGTTTTCCACATTTCACAAGGTTTTGGATCTATGTTAATAAGTGAGGTTAAACTATTGTTTTTCATGTTTATATTGTCTTTTATCAACTCTGATATTAGAGCTGTTCGGCTTTTCCTTTTTTCTTAGACAGGGTTTCGCTCTGTCCTTCAGGCTGGCATGTAATGGTGGGATCATAGCTAACTCCAGCCTCAAAATTCTGGCCTCAAGCAATCCTCCTGCTTCAGTTTCCCAAGTAGCTGGGATTACCAGCATGAACCACTGAGCCTGGCCTTTTTTTTTTTTCTTAATTTAGTAAAAAAACTCACTATAAAGTTGGCTTTGATGCCCTTTTTGGGGAGATTTATTTATCTTTACGGATTCTATTTCTATTATAATTTCTTTCTTTCTTTCTTTCTTTTTTTTTTTGTCACCAGGCTCCAGGCTGTCACCAGGCTAGAGTGCACTGGTGCCATCTTGCCTCACTGCAACCTCTACCTCCCAGGTTCAAGCGATTCTCCTGCCTCAGCCTCCCAAGTAGCTGGGATTACAGGCACCCAACACCAAGCTTGGCTAATTTTTGTATTTTTAGTAGAGGTGGCGTTTCACCATGTTGGCCAGGCTGATCTCAAACTCCTGACCTCGTGATCTGACCACCTTGGCCTCCCAAAGTGCTGGGATTGCAGACATGAGATTCCTCTTAAAATTTCAGGAAAATTCAGGTTCTCTCTTCTTGAGCCAATTTTGACATTTTATGCTTCTAAATTATTTTAAATTTTATATTTTCAAAGTCATTGGCATAAAATTATTCATAATACAGGCATACCTTGTCTTATTGCATTTTGTTTTATTGTGATTTGCAGATAATTGCCTTTTGAACAAATTGAAAATTCACAGCAGCCCAGTCTCAAGCTGATCTGTCGGCACCATTTTTCCAACAGCATGTGCTTACTTTGTGTCTCTGTGTCACGTTTTGTTAATTCTCACAATATTTCAGGTTTTTTTCATTATCGTTATCTCTGTTATGATGATCTGTAATCAGTAATCTTTGATGTTACTGTTGCAATTGTTTTGCGGTACCACCAATGGCACCTATGAATTTAATTGATGAGTGTGTATGTTCTGACTGCTTCACCAAATGACTCTTTACCCATCTCTCTCCCTTTCCTTGGGCCTCCCTATTGGAAAACGATGCCATGTGGAACTTTCCTAACTAGAGAAGTCTGTAATCCCAGCACTTTGGGACGCTGAGGCAGGCAGATCACGAGGTCAGGAGATAGAGTCCTGTCTAACACAGTGAAACCCTGTCTCTACTAAAAAGACAAAAAATTAGCTGGGCGTGGCAGCACACAGCTCTAGTCCCAGCTATTTGGGAGGCTGAGGCAGGAGAATCACTTGAACCCGGGAGGTGGAGGTTACGGTGAGCTGAGATCACACCATTGCACTCCAGCCTGGGCAACAGGAGCAAAACTCCATCTCAAAAAAAAAAAAGAAAAAGAAAATCAAATTACTGTATAAGTGTGAGTATTTTTCTGGGTTTGTGATTCTGTTTCATTGATCTAGTTATGTGTGTTTACATTAATACCACACTGTTTTGATTACCATAGCTTTAGAGTAAGTTCTAGAATCAGGTAGTGTAAGCCCTACCCTTATATTTAGCATTCATATTTTACTTACAGTCTGAAATTGAACTCTAAATGACCTCTGTCCTCCTCTTCCTCCTGAACTATAGAAAGCCTGTTAGAAAGTTTTAATTTCAATCTTGTCTGCCAATATTTGGTTTCCCCTTGTTTTTTACCCTTGAAGTAGTTTTTATTATTGCTTTTGGTTTTATTGTGGGTGCTTATTTACATTTGTCATGGCATAGCAATTGCTGTCTTTACTTTTGTTAGCCAAGCATCTTTTTTTTAATTGCTAAAAATCTGTGAACGGAGGCCAGGCACGGTGGCTCACACCTGTAATTCTAGCACTTTGGGAGGCCGAGGTGAGTGGATCACCTGAGGCCAGGGGTTCGAGACCAGCCTGACCGACATGGTGAAACCTCATCTTTACTAAAAACACAAAAATTAGCACGGCGTTGTAGCACATGGCTGTAATCCTAGCTACTCAAGAGGCTGAGGCAGGAGAATCGCTTGAACCTGGGAGGCGGAGGTTGCAGGGAGCTGAGATCGTGCTACTGCACTCCTGCCTAGGTGACAAGAGTGAAACTCCATCTAAAAAAAAATTGGTAAATGGCAGTGTTTACATCTTTGTTAGTTTGAAATGTCTTCTATTTCCCTCATTCCTAGATGAGAGTTAAACTAGGTATAGGGCTCTGTCGTTTTCCCTGAGCACTTTGATTATATTATCATATCATCTTTTTGTCTATATTGTTAATGAGAAGTTTGCTGTTCTTATTACCACTGTTTTTGTGTATGCGTGTGTATATTTCTATTATTCCCTCTGGTAGCATCAATAATTTTCTTTTGTTTTTTCAGTTTCACTGTGCTGTCTCTGGAATTATTTTTATTTACCTTGAAGACTTAATTCTTTTTTAAAAATTATTTTTATTTTTAGTAGAGATGGGTTTCACCATGTTAGCCAAGATTGTCTCTATATCCTTACCTCGTGATCTGCCTGCCTCAGCCTCCCAAAGTGCTGGAATTATAGGTGTGAGCCACCGCATCCGGCCTTATTTATTTATTTTTTTTGAGACAGAATTTTGCTCTTGTTGCCCAAGCTGGAGTGTAATGATGTGATATCGGCTTACTGCAACCTCCACGTCCCAGGTTCAGGAGATTCTCCTGCCTCAGCCTCCCTAGTAGCTGGGATTACAGTCACACGCCATCACACCTGGGTAATTGTTTGTATTTTTAGTCGAGACATGGTTTCATCATGTTGGCCAGGCTGGTCTCCAACTCCTGACCTCAGGTGATCTGCCCACCTTGACCTCCCAAAGTGCTGGGATTACAGGCATAAGCCACCTTGCCTGGCAACTTAATTCTTTTATCTGTTGATTTATGTCTTTCATCAAGACTAAATTCTCAGGAATTTATAAGTATATACTCATATTTATTTATATAAATGTAGAATCATAAAATTATATATAAAATATATCTATAAATTAATAAATGTACCTTTATATGTATAAAGTGCTTCTCCCCAATTTTCCTAGGCTTTCCTTCTGAAAATTATACAATGTATGATTGTCCTCCTCACTCTAGCCATTAAGTCTTTTCATTTCTCTTCCATAGGTTTTATTCCTTATCTCTCTTTTGTTCTGGGATATTTCCTTTGACATTTCTTCTACTTTATAATGTCTGTCATTAGCTGTATCTAGTCTGCTCCTTAACTGAATGAATTGTCGGTGACCCACACATTCCCTGGGACCTTTCAGCGTTTTCTGACTAACTTGCAGCTACCAGTACCGTAATTTTCCTGGAACAGAAGGCTGGAAGTGTTGGGAAATAAATACCCTTTCTACCAGCTCTCTAACAATGATTCTCAGGAGTTGCTGTATAAATACTCTACTCCCTTACCCCTGTGGGGATAATTCTTAGGTGTACGTTTTGCACATCTTGAAGGTTTCCCTGTGATTTAGCCTCGTGGACTTCTGTGGAACTCTTTCATTCTTGTCTGGTACTGTCTGGGCTGGGTGCGGTGGCTCATGCCTGTAATCCCAGCACTTTGGGAGGCCAAGTCGGGCAAATCACAAGGTCAGGAGATCGAGACCATCCTGGCTAACATGATGAAACTCATCTCTACTAAAAATACAAAAATTTAGCCTGGCATCGTGGCACACACCTGTAATCCCAGCTAATCGGGAGGCTGAGGCAGGAGAATCGCTTGAATCCAGGAGGCAGGTTACAGTGAGCCGACATTGCGCCACTGCACTCCAGCCTGGGTGACAGAGTGAGACTCTGTCACAAAAAAGAATGTTACTGTCTGTGGGAGTCCAGTTTGCCTGGTTTGTGAGCATCTGTAGAGTGTTGATTATTGCTTATGCCAGGTCCCAGGGTTTTCCTGGATTTGGCATACATTTCACGTTAATTTCTCAACTTGGAATTCCTGCCTTCAACCTTACAGGCGAAGGTGTCCAGGTTCTTGGCCTCTTAAAGAGCTGGACAAAACGCACAACCAAAGCAAGGAAAGAATGAAGTGACAAAAACAGAGATTTGTTGAAAACGAAAGTACACGCCACAGGGTGGGAGTTGACCCCAGCATAGGAGGTCAAGAGCTGCATTACAGAATTTTCTGGGGCTTAAATACCCTCTAGATATTTCCCATTGGTAACTCGGTGTACACCATATGTAAATGAAGTCAAGTGGCCTGCAATCAGTCTCATTGGTTGCTTTCCACAACCAATCAGAGGCTGAAGTGAAGTTACAAGGGCTACACCCTATGTAAACATCTGATTGGTTGTGGAATGCAACCAATCAGAGGCTAAAGTGAAGTTACAAAGTTACACTTCTATGCAAAGCAAGGCTTGGCAGGCAATCTGATTGGTTGCTGCCTGCAACCAATCAGAGGCCAAAGTAAAGTTACACTCCTGTGCAAACGTCTGATTGGTTGCAGAAAGTGGTGTGTGTGTGGGGGCAGAGTGTTGCAGAGGGAGTAGCTTCCAGTCCTTTTGTTACTCAGGTGTGGAAAGCTGGGGTTTTCCTTTTCATTTAATTCTAGTTAGTTGGAATCAGCCTTAGTTTCCCTGCTTTGAGACCCTATTCTCCTACCTATATGATGCAGTCTTAACATTTTAGTTTCTTTGTGAGAGGTTTATAGATGGGTGAAAAAAAATCTCTGCTGTGTCTCTGAGTGAGAGGGTTTTTTTCTGTTTTTTGTTTTGTTTTGTTTTTTTGGTTTTTTAATGGAATTTTGCTCTCGTTGCCCAGTCTGGAGTGCAATGGCGCGATCTCGGCATACTGCAACCTCCGCCTCCTGGGTTCAAGCGATTTTCCTGCCTCAGCCTCCCAAGTAGCTGGGATTACAGGCATGCACCACCACACATAGCTAATTTTTTTGTATTTTTAGTAGAGATGGGGTTTCTCAATGTTGATCAGGCTGGTCTCGAACTCCCAACTTCAGCTGATCTGCCCACCTCAGCCTCCCAAAGTGCTGGGATTACAGGCGTGAACCACTGTGCCCGGCTATAAGAGGGTATTTTTATGGCTCTTCTTTCACAGTACAGGCAGCAGTATGCAGGGATATCAGTTGTAGATAAAGTATTGCATGGCAAAGATTACATCTCCTGTCCTAGCACAGAAAAGTCCCATGAACTAGGGCCTCAATCAGTGTCTGCTGCTCCTTTGAATCTCTGTGTTCTAAGTTACACATTTACTACTGTATAAAATCCTAGCTGTCTTGTTTTGGAGCTTCCCTTTATTTTGTCAATCATATACGTATATACGTGTGTGTGTGCGTGCGTGTGTAACATTTCTATTTGTTTGTAATAGTGATGGGGGGAGGGTTTGCACACCAGCTCAGTTTGCCAGTCTGCCATATTGTTGGAAGTTCAAGATCATCTGTTTAAAAAAATAGATTGCCATCCAGGCATGGTGGCTCATGGCTGCAATTCCAGCACTTTGGGAGGCGAGGCGGGCGGATTACGAGGTCAAGAGATTGAGAACATCCTGGCCAATATGGTGAAACCCCGTCTCTACTAAAAATACAAAAATTAGCTGGACATGGTGGTACATGCCTATAGTTCCAGCAACTTGGGAGGCTAAGGCAGGAGAATCACTTGAACCCAGGAGGCAGAGGTTGCAGTGAGCCAAGGCCACTGCACTCCAGCCTGGGTGACAGAGTGAGACGCTGACTCAAAAAAAAAAAAAAAAAGACTGCCATTGCCTCCACTGTGGAGTGATTTTCCATGGTTCCTTGTGCACAATGATTGTAGGAGCTATTGAGCTGTGCAAAGCTGCTGTGTCAAAGTATTTCAATCCATGCCATGTGGACATGGAGGTACAGATTATAATAAATGGGAGAAAAGACTGAGTTTAAAAAATCTTACAATTGACTGGCCATGGTAGCTTATGCCTGTAATCCCAGCACTTTGGGAGGCCGAGGCTGATGGATCACCTGAGGTCAGGAGCTCACGACCAGCCTGGCAACATGGTGAAACCCTGTCTCTACAAAAACTACAAAAATCAGCCAAGCATGATGGTGAGTGCCTGTAATGCCAGCTACTCAGAAGGTTGAGGCAGGAATATTGCTTGAACCCAGGGGGCAGAGGTTGCAGTGAGCCAAGATCATGCCACTGCACTCCAGCCTGGCTAACTCTGTCCCAAAAAATAGTCTTAGAATTTTAATGGAACAAAGGTATTTTATTTCTGGAAAGAAGAACTTTCCAATTTACAAGTTTTAAAAAATTGTGAAGAAAAGATTTAGCAAAAGCAAGCAGGGCACGACAATAGATCCTTTTGTGTGTGTGTGTGTGTGTGTGTGTGTGTGTGTGTGTGTGAGAGAGAAAGAGAGAGAGAGTGTCGTTCTATTGCCCAGTCTGGAGTGCAGTGGTGGTACAATCATGGCTCATTGCTGCCTCAACATCCTGGGCTCAAGCGATCCTCCCACCTCAGCCTCCCCAAGTAGCTGGTACTACAGGTGTGTGTGCTACCACCAGTGGCTAATTTTTTAATTTTTTTGTAGAGATGGGTTTTCAGTATGTTGCCCAGGCTGGTCTCAAACTCCTGGGCTCAAGTGATCCACTCACCTCAGCCTCCTAAAGTTTGGGGATTGCAGGCATGAACCACTGCATCCAGCCTCCAATACTAAATGCTAATAAGTAGTATTTTTCCTTACCCTGGGAAATATGTCAAGCATGAGTTATAGAGACTCATCGGGGTGGTATATTTTTGGAGTATCTCAGCTCACTTCTGAATTTTCTGAGTTCTAACTATCCCACCATTTATTCCTTTTAGTTATAATCAAGAGCTCAAAACTCAACTAGCCATTTCACAGAAAAGGAAAAGATTGAATAGTACACTGTTGGTTGATACTCGCAAATGATTTTAGTGATCTCAGTACAGAAATGAAAACTAGATGAGAATTTAAGTGAGGTGTATCTAGATTTGAATGCCAGTTTTGTCCCTCACTCCGCTATGAACTTGAGCAAGTTGCTTCACTTCTGCAAGAAATGGGCATGATAGATACGGCCTACCTTTTTGGGATAAGGTATGTATTAAATGAAATTGCTAATATTGAGACGGCATAATTACCTGGCACTTAATAAGCTCATAATAAATACTTGTCTTCCCTCATTTTCCAACGTATTTTCTAGTTTTCCCATACATTTAAATTGTGTTATAAAATTTGTCCAAAATAAGGGTTTTATTCAGAATTTGTTTCAACCAAATATTTAATATTCACACACACACACACACACACACACACACACACAAAGGGATCTATTGTCGTGCCCTGCTTGCTTTTGCTAAATCTTTTCTTCACAATTTTTTAAAACTTGTAAATTGGAAGTTTCATCTGTCAGCACAAGGTACACAGGAGTAAATGATACAGATTCTCAAGGAGCTCATAGAGTGTGCCTGAAATTGATTTATGTCTCTATTTAATGTATTAACCTTCATAAATGAACTTGTGTTTCAAGTGGGTTTGTATTGATTTACCCATACTGCTTCCTCTTGTCCTCCATATGACCCGGGTCACAAGGGCTTCAGCGTAGACAGGGCCTCAGTCACAAGCAGTCTCACTATGGGAAGAGCAAGGCCAAATCCATGAGGTTAGTATATCAGCAGGGCATACTAACTGGTCAAGCTAAGGTTTGAATTCAGATGCTGGATTCTCACTTACGCCCAAAACATCAAAACAGGCACTAAATATTTTTTTAATTGAGTTATTTGTAATCCCAGCACTTTGGGAGGCCGAGGTGAGCTGATCACGAGGTCAGGAGTTCAAGACCAGCCTGACCAATCTGGTGAAACCCCATCTCTACTAAAAATACAAAAACTAGCTGGGCATGGTGGCATGCACCTGTAATCCCAGCTACTCAGGAGGCTGAGGCAGGAGAATCGCTTGAATCTGGGAGGCAGAGGTTGCAGTGAGCTGAGATGGCATCACTGCACTCCAGCCTGGTCTGGCTGGAGCCAGTGTGTGTCTCAAAAAAAAAAAAAAGTTGAGATATTAAAAAATAGTATCATAGGACAAAAATAATCCAGTACTTGGATAAAAAGCAACTTTTCATGGAAGGGAAAATGATACGTATATATGGAAGGGAGTTTAACCTATGCCATGCATGTTACCAAAGGCCTTCAGAACAGAGCCTCCTTCGAAATAGAGCCTTCAATGGTAGAAGCTGGTTGGGGAGTTATTGTTTAATGGATATAGAGTTTCACTCTGAGATGATGAAAAAGTTCTGGAAATGGATAGCATGTGATGGTTGCATGACAATGAGAATGCACTTAATGCCACTGAATTATACCCTTAAAAATGGTTAAAATGGGGCAGGTGCAGTGACTCATGCCCATAATCCCAGCACTTTGGGAGGACGAGGTGGGCGGATCATGAAGTTGGGAGTTCGAGACCAGCCTCGCCAACGTAGTGAAACCCTGTTTCTACTAAAAAGCACAAAAAATTAGGCTTGGTGGCGCATACCTATAATCCCAGCTACTCGGGAGGCTGAGGCAGGAGAATTGCTTGAACCCAGGAGGCAGAGGTTGCAGTGAGCTGAGATTGCACCACTGCTCTCCAGCCTGGGTAACAGAATGAGACACCGTGTCAGAAAACAAAACAAGATGGTTAAAATGGCAACTTTGTGTTAGGCTGGTTTATAATAAAAAAATTAACAGCACAGTGTAATAGTGGAGCCTGGCTGATTGAGTCTAGGGGTTCTCTAGGAAACCGCCGCGCTTCCTTATTGCTGTGGCTAAAATGCTAAAGCATTCCGCTTTTTCTTGACTTGTCAACGTACATGTGAATGTGTATTTATGTTTCCTGTGACCTGTTCCACTTAGAGAAGTTTCGTGTATAAAGTGTTATTATGTAGAGATGATAATAATGTGTTTTCTGACTCAAAGCCATTCTCTAATAATCATCGAACAGTTATTTCTCAAAGTACCTTTACATCTATTTTCCCAGTTGAGCTGCAGAGCCTCTCAGGAGGCATCACCATTGTTTCATGGATTTGAGGGAATTTGAATGCAGAGAGGTCAGTGCCTCACCACAAGTCCTAGAACAAGCAGGACTGGAACCTGTGACTTCTGGGTCCTGAGTTAACATTGTTTTGTTTTGTTTTGAGATAGAGTCTCACTGCATTGCCCAGGCTGGCGCACAGTGGTGCAATCTCCGCTTGCTGCAATCTCTGCCTCCCAGGTTCAAGCAATTCTTCTGCCTTAGCCTTATTTTTTTGAGACAGAGTCTTGCTCTGTCACCACACTGGAGTGCAGTGGCGTGATCTCGGCTCACTGCAACCTCCACCTCCTGTGTTCAAGCGATTCTCCTGCCTCAGCCTCCCAAGTGTCTGTGACTACAGGCGTGCACTATCACACCTGGCTAATTTTTGTATTTTTAGTAAAGATGGGGTTTCACCATGTTGGCCAGGCTGGTCTCCATCTCTTGACCTCATGATCCACCTGCCTCGGCCTCCCAAAGTGCTGGGATTACAGGCATGAGCCACTGCGCCCGGCCTGTGCCACTGCGCCCGGCCTGTAATCATCATATAGTGTAAATAATGTAGGCCAGTGCAGTGGCTCACACCTGTAAGCCCAGCACTTTGTGAGGCCAAGGTGGGCAGATCACTTGAGGTCAGGAGTTCAAGACTATACTAGCCTGGTCAGTAAGTTTACCTTCTCACTTTGAATAGATGCTAGAGAAGAGCAAATCTGGCCTCAGCCTCTCAAGCAGCTGGGATTACAGGCACTCACCACCACACCTGGCTAACTTTTGTATGTTTAGTAAAGACAGGATTTCACGATGTTGACCAGGCTAGTCTTGAACTCCTGACCTCAAATGATCTGCCTGCCTCGGCCTCACAAAGTGCTGGAATTACAGGCGTGAGCCACCATAGCAGCCTATATTCTTTACACTATATGACGTCTGAACTTTCATGACTGGGCTTGACACTAAAACTTTTGTGTAAAGAGGAAAAAACCATCAATCACATGAATGTAAGAAGTAATAATAAGGTATGACCACCACCAAGATAATTGAAATTTTGACTTTCTGTTCAAATGTTTTGTAGCCATAGCGTGAACATAAAAAGAATTTAACACAGATGTTAAAGTGAAATAATTCTAAACCAGGCTGTGCTTGTCATTACAGCTAGCGATTACAAAAGGTCAGTTGAAAAACTAGGAACCGTTGGGGTAATCAGTCGTAAAACACCTTTACCTAAGCTTATCAGCTTAACTGGGCTTTCAGTTTCTCTATTTGTAAAAAGAGACTGAGAATTATTGATGCCCTGATTCATGTGCTACATTTTACATAAATGCAAAGGTTAAAACTGAATTTTTTGAGATAACTCTTCTATAGGAACTAAGAGTAGAACAACTAAATTAATGAAACAAGAGGTGAGATTAGCACACACTGTGTTTACCTTCTCACTTTGAATAGACGCTAGAAAAGAGCAAATCTGGCTTTATGCTTCCGAGGAGTAAAGCAAAGAGGGAACCTGATTAATTGCAAGATTTATCCGTACGATTAAAACCAAACTCTCCGTGAAACACTTTCTGATCCTAAAACCTGTGAAATATTTCTCCTATGGATTCTCATAAAGACGACATGGTATGATAGAGTGAAAAATGTCCTTGGCAACATCGCTACAATAGACACAAAAAGAGCTTTCATGTCTTCAATTCTTTGACATCCTTTGGTAAAGGCCAATGGTGTAACCCCAAGGCACATTCTAGAAGGGGCCACTGAGGATCTGTGTTCTGAAGTCCTAATTTCATGTGTGGTGAAAATAATGAGCATATAATGCAATCTGAGCTCAAACTCAATTTCAAAACGTAGCTAAAATCCTTAAGTTTTTATGGTAAACTTTATCAAATTCTGTGTATGCAGACTATATATGTATTGGTGTGT
This sequence comes from Aotus nancymaae, assembly GCF_030222135.1. Taxonomy (NCBI): domain Eukaryota; kingdom Metazoa; phylum Chordata; class Mammalia; order Primates; family Aotidae; genus Aotus; species Aotus nancymaae. The sequence goes on from NW_026988465.1 coordinate 18,418,741, forward strand.
GGAGACACAGCAGGCGTTGGGAGAAGAGCAGGTACCTTACCATGAAAGCGTAACATGAGGGGTGAAATGTCCTTCTGAGCAAGTTTCCCTGAGGCAGATAGAGTTTAGGGAAAGAGATAATAATGGGCTGGATAGCAATAGAATGTGTTGGATAAGTAAGCAGGTGAAATATGAAGGTAATTAGATAATGGATTAATATCAAAGTAGAGGGATATTTTTAATGTCCTTCCTCAGGGCTCTCACCAGGACTTATTCATCCCTTTATGAAATCAATAGCTTGGCTAAAGGTGTGGAATTTGTGATTGGCAGATTCATCATATTAGATCTAAGTGCCAAAACGAACAAACAAAAACCTTCCAGCAGATTAGAGTGATGAGATAATGCCATCAAGATCGACATCTACAAGGATGGAAAAAGGTCACATGTTTTTCACCCGGTAGACAGGGAAACACTGTCTTGGTATTTTTCCCCAGTCTTTCCATGTAATTCTTCAAATTAAACAAACATTGCACTGAGTGCCTGTTGTGTGCCAGACACTGCGCTAGGTACTGGAAATACAACAATAAATAAGGCACCTACCTTGGTATGGAAGACATGTATAGAAAATGCCAGACTCTGTGTGTTAGTTCGTTCTTGCATTGCTATCAGTAAATACCTGAGACTGCATACTTATAAAGAAAAAAGGTTTAATTGGCTCACGCTTCCTCAGGCTGTGCAGGAAGCATGCTGCTGGCATCTGCCTGGCTTCTGGGGAGGTCTCAAGAAACTTTCAATCATGGTGGAGGGTGAAGAGGAAGCAGGCACATCTTGCACGGCCAGAGGAGGAGGGAAACGGGGGCAGGAGTGGTAGGGGTGGTGGAGGGGTACTACATACCTTTAAACCATCAGACCTCACGATAACTTACTCACGTCACTATCATGAGAACGGCACGAAGAGGATGGTGCCCACCCATTCATGAGAACTCCACCCCCATGATTGAATCACCTCCTGCCAGGCCCCACCTCCAACCCTGGGGATTACAACCCCACCTGACATTTGGTGGGGACACAGATCCAAACCATGTCAGTGTGTAAGTGTTGTAATAAAGACTAATTTGGTACAAGAGTGGCATGGAGTGTGGGCAGTGCTCAGTTCCTTGCAAGCTGAAGACAGGGAAGGCTCCGATGAGGAGAGCCCCCGTTAAAGAATGGAGCTTCGCTCAGCCTGGGCCTTGGGGGATGGAGGGGTAACAGACGAAACAACACAGGAGAGGCGTATTCAGGGAGCTACAAGTGGCTTTGCATGGATGGAGATGTTGATGTGCGGGGAGGGGAGACGGTAGGCAGTGATGTAGTGGGGGTCGATGAGGCCACTAGAGAGGACACTGAGCTTGGACTCTGGCAGTGGAGGGAGTCATGGATTGAGTTTTTTTCTTACAGATAGGAAGAATGTGACAAAATGGCATTTTTATAAAGGTCACTCTGGAATATGATTCAGATGGTTTGGACATGGCCATAGCGTAATGATGGAGAAGGAAACCAATTTGGAGCCTGCATGAATCTGCTTGGGCTGTGACAGCAAAATATTGCAGGTACAGACTAGGGGTTTGAAACAACTCTAGTGGACGTTTGAAGTCCCAAATCAAGGTCTGGGACGGTCAGTTTGTGATGAGGGCTCTCTTCCTGGCTTGCAGATAGTCACCTCCTCTAGGGGTCCTCCCGTGGCCTTTCCTCTGTGCATGCTCATGGAGAAAGACAGAAGAAATGAGAGAGAGAGAGAGAAATTTCTGGTGTCCCTTCTTATAAGGGCACTAATCCTAGGGGATCAGGGCCTCACCCTCATGACCTCATTCAACCTTAATTACTTCCTTAGAGCTCCTGTCTCCAAATATAGTCACACTGGGGGTTAGAGTTTTGTGATGGTTAATATTAATTGTCAACTTGACTGGACTGAAAGATGCAAAGTATTGTTCCTGGGTGTGCTTGTGAGGGTATTATCAGAGGAGATTAACATTTGCGTCAGTGGACCGGGAGAGGGAGACCCACTCTCAGTGTGGGTGGGTACCATCCAGTTGGCAGTCAGCACAGCTGAAAAGGCAGACGGAAAAAGGTGAATAAGCTGAGTCTCCCAGCATTCATCTTCCTCCTGTGCTGGATGCTTCCTCTCCTAGAACGTCAGACTCCAGGTTCTTACGCCTTTGGGCTTTTGGACCTACACCAGTGGTTTGCCAGGAGCTCTCAGGCCTTCGGCCCCAGACTGAAGGCTGCGCCGTCAGCTTCCCTCCTTCTGAGGCTTTGGGACTTAGACGGAGCCACTACTGGCTTCCTTGCTTCTCAGTTTGCAGATGGCCTAATGTGAGACTTCACTCTGTGATCCTGTGAGTCGGTTCTCCTTAATAACACCCTTTAGATACGGCTGTGATGAGTGCAAGAACACCAGGGTTCTTCGTCTTGAGTCAGTTTATTTATTTATTTACTTATTTATTTATTTATTTATTTTTTTTGGAGACGGAGTTTCGCTCTCTTTACCCAGGCTGGAGTGCAATGGCGCGATCTCAGCTCACTGCAACCTCCGCCTCCTGGGTTCAGGCAATTCTCCTGCCTCAGCCTCCCGAGTAGCTGGGATTACAGGCACGCGCCACCGTGCCCAGCTAATTTTTTTTGTATTTTTAGTAGAGACGGGGTTTCACCATGTTGACCAGGATGGTCTCGATCTCTTGACCTCGTGATCCACCTGCCTCGGCCTCCCAAAGTGCTGGGATTACAGGCGTGAGCCACCGCGCCCGGCCGACAAGTCAGTTTAGATAAAACAACACTGACGCACGCGGAGTGATTTTAAGGAGCAGAGAGTTTAATAGGCAAGAAACAAGGGAGAAGATGGAAGCCGCTCCCCATACAGAGACGGGGGTTGGGGGGGGCTCCAAAGCCGAGAGAGGAGACCCCACGTGCCAGGAATACCAGCTACGTATATGAGAGGCTGGAGGAGGCAGTGTTTGATTTGCATGGGGCGCAGGGGATTGGTTTGACCAGGCATGTCATTCACGTAGCCATCCTGGGCCAGGGTGACAGAGTAAGACTCTGTCTCAAAAAAAAAGAGAAAAGAAAAAATGCCGACAAGATCAGTTTAAGGTACGTTAAGTGTGAAGTCTGTGAGACATGTACTGGAAACATGCAGGGAGTAGTTGGATTTATAGATGTTTATTTCAAGAAAGAATAACCTGGGCTGGAGGTCGAGAGATGGGAGTCACCCACGCTCAGGGCCACAGTGGATGCAATCAGCTTGGATAGACAGGTGAAGAATGAGAAGAGAAAAGGACCAAGGATTTTTCTTGGAGAGGAACTGTACATGGAGACACCAAAAACTCTTGCTAATTGTCTTATTACTTCATTTTAAAGCTAGGAGAGGCCGGGCGTGGTGGCTCGTGCCTGTAATCCCAGCACTTTGGGAGACCGAGGCAGGCAGATCACTTGAACTCAGGAGTTCAAGACCAGCCTGGCCAAGGTGGCAAAACCCTGTCTCTACTAAAAATACAAAAATTAGCTGGGCGTGGTGGCTTATTCTTGTAATCCCAGCTACTCGGGAGGCTGAGGCACAAGAACCGAGTAAATCTGGGAGGCAGAGTTCGCAGTGAGCTGAGATCACGCCACTGTACTCCAGCATAGGTGACAGAGCAAGACTACATGTCAAAATAAATGAATAAATAAATAAGCAAACAAATAAATAAAGCAAGCTAGGAGAAAGAATATAGAAACACTTGTGTTTTAGTAATTTATAGTTTTCCGTATCAGGCTCTCACCCACATTCTTAACAATTTTGTCTGAGCACATACCTGTTTTTATTGCTGACTCAAAGTGATATTTTTTGCTAATAAATGAGAGAGGCCTCTGGAAGTTGCTGTAACAAGTAAAGGATTATACTTAGCTGCAAATTTAACCTCTGTAATTCCAGCTGCAGAAGGAAGTCATTTATTACAGGGAAAAAATTGCTGGCTCTGAAGGAGGAGACAAATGCTTGTCTCTTTGCCCTCCTTTAAATAGGAAGATGGCCCTTGCATAGCTCCCCAAAGATGAAGGTTTGACCAGCCATGAGCCAGGCTGGGAAGGTCTGTTATCAGGTCCCTGCGTGTGCTCTGGACCCAGGCATCTGTTTCCAGCTCTTTTTTTTGAAGGCTTAGCTTGCCGGCAAATAAAAAGCAAATGTGACAAATAAAGAGAGACAAAACTACTGCAAAACTGGAGGAAACCTCCTATGAGATTAACATAAACCAGAGGGAAAAGTAAGTATCAAAACTGAATGGATAGAGCAGGCATAACCCCTGTAAATGTACGAGATTGCCTGTTCCACGTAGGTTGAGAAAGGGTGATGAATGTGATTATGGATACGCAGGGCAATATATTAGAAAGCAAGGGATGGAAAGCAGGTGGCTGGGGAAAAGGCCGCCTTGTTTATCCCTGATGCTCCTCAGTTGTGTCTGTTGGTGATAGGCTTCCCAGACTGAGTGAGTCAAAGCTATAATAAAAACGCCTCTCAGAGAAACTTTTGTGCCTAGGATAACCTTGAGCTTTTTCTGTTTTGTTTTAGTCCAGAGGAGAAAGTCTAATAATACCTCTCTCCACAAAACAAAATATTCACCAGTTCTATTCTTGTTTAAGGCTGTTATCACCTGAAATAAGCATTTCCATAGGAAAAATAAAAAGTCATGGCCAAGTTACACGAGTTTTGGAGCACACATATAATGCAAAATTGAAAGAAAACAAGTAAGTCTGTTTCCATTCAATTGTACTGCCTTTGGGGTAAAGATTTTATCTAAGTCAGATAGAAGGGATAAACGTTATACAACAGAAAACCGGGAGTGGAACCCCCAAATAATGCCATTTAACTTCCTTAGAATAGGGTCAGGATCTTTTTTTCTCCCAGGAAGTTAGAGGTATTGCTGCTACATGATCATGCTAGCCTGAAGACTGGTTTATATCTACGTAGGGTGATCATCCAATAACGTGTTTGTGATCAGAAGCTATGATGTACTTTTTACTGAAAGAGCTACCACCCATGTATCTAATTGATGTCAAGCTTTCAAAGAGAGCTCTATAATGGCAGAAAGCAGATTCCACAGGAAGTGTATATTGTAACAGGCACAAATGTTAGGACAGTTATCTGATAGGATATGCAAAAGCAGGACTGCAAAGGTGCGGGGAGGGAAGTAAGGAAACATCTGTAGGGAGAAATTTTTCTTTTACTTTCTTTTTTTTTTTGAGACAGAGTTTCCCTCTTGTTGCCCAGGCTGGAATGCAATGGCATGATCTCAGCGCACTGCAACCTTCACCTCCTGGGTTCAGGCGATTCTCCTGCCTCAGCCTCCCAAGTAGCTGGGATTACAGGCATGCCCGGCTAATTTTGTATTTTTAGTAGAGATTGGTTTTTTCCACATTGGTCAGGCTGGTCTCGAACTCCTGACCTCAGGTGATCCGACCTCAGGTGATGCGCCCTCAGCTTCCCAAAGTGCTGGGATTACAGGGGTGAGCCACCAGCCCTGCTAGGGAGAAATATTTCAATCTGTATTTAAAAGATATGCAGGCCAGGTGAGGTGGCTCACCCTTGTAATTCCAGCACTTTGGGAGGCCGATGCGGGCAGATCATCTGAGGTTGGGAGTTGGAGACCAGCCTGACCAACATGGAGAAATCCCATCTCTACTAAAAATACAAAATTAGCCAGGCATGGTGGCACATGCCTGTAATCCCAGGTACTTGGGAGGCTGAGGCAGGAGAATGGCTTGAACCCAGGAGGCAGAGATTGCTGTGAGCCGAGATTGCGCCATTGTGCTCCAGCCTGGGTAACGAGCGAAACTCCGTTTCAACAACAACAACAAAAAAAAGATACGCTGCTGTAGGAAATGATCCTTGATTCAGATGGAAGGAAAGGAAGGAGCGGCATCCAGAAATGCAAGCGGTGGGTGATGGATTGTCTTGGAGAGACAAGGGTGGAGTGTGTCAGCCCGGACTTCTCTTGCACTAAGATGGAAAAGTGCTGGACGTGATCCACATGAGAATTTAGTGATAAGACAGAGTTTTACCAATATATTCCTAAATATAAGGCAAGATACTTTCCCCCAAATTATCATTCCAAAAAGGAATTTACATTATATGGAGTGCAATGGCGTGATCTCAGCTTACTGCAACCTCCACCTCCCAGGTTCAAGCAATTCTCTTGACACAGCCTCCAGAGTAGCTGGGACTACAGACACACACCACCACGCACAACTAATTTTTGTATTTTTTGTAGAGATAGGGTTTTACTATGTTTGCCAAGCTGGTCTTGAACTCCTGACTTCAGGAAATCCCCCCACCTCAGCTTCCCAAAGTGCTGTGATTACAGGAGTGAGCCACCTCGCCTGGCTCAATTACTTTATTTCCAACAATAAATTTAACTTGGGAGAATCACATTAGACTTAACCTTAGGGCGTCTTGCTACTTTTGGATGCTTATAGAAATCACCTAACTGAACGAGAAATAAAGGAGGCTAAAGTATTTTATGTAGACTTAAAACAAATTGTCCTAGGGATATAATCCCATAATCAAGTTTTGCTGTCTTTGCAAACAAACCTCTTAAAGTAAAGCAAGTGTTACCTTGTAGCTATCTCAATTATACATCTGTAAAAAGAATGAATAATATTGCTAATTAGTTATATGGGTTGGGATAACATTTCCAGGGTCAGTATCATATGCTTAAAAAGAGCTGTGTTGTAAGCAATTTAAATTGAAATAAAGGTGACAGGCTCTGATAAAGAGATAAAGGAATCATAATGGCTATATAGATGGCAATGATGTGTGTGAAGAGAAAATAAAATTGTTTCATAAATTGTGAGGAGCCAAAACAGATAAAAATGTTTCCAAATTATTATTTTATTTATTTATTTATTTTAGACAGAGTCCCGCTCTGTCGCCCAAACTGGAATGCAGTGGAACTATCTCAGCTCACTGCAACCTCTGCTTCCTGGGTTCCAGCAATTCTCCCTGCCTCAGACTGCTGCGTAGCTGTGACTACAGGGGCCAGCCACCATGCCAGCTAATTTTTTTTAGTAAAGTCAGGGTTTCACCATGTTGGCCAGGTTGGTCTCCAACTCTTGATCTTAGGTGATCTGCCCACCTTGCCCTCCCAAAGTGCTGGGATTACAGGCATGAGCCACTGTGTCTGGCCTCCAAATTGTTATTTGTAAATGTATTAATGCAACTAAAGTGTGTAACCGTAATGATAGAAGTATATATACATGATATACAAGCATATATGTTCAAGTTGGCCAAAAAGCTCTTTAAACAATCTTCTTTTTTTTTTTGAGACGGAGTTTCGCTCTTGTTACCCAGGCTGGAGTGCAATGGCGCGATCTCCGCTCACTGCAACCTCCGCCTCCTGGGTTCAGGCAATTCTCCTGCCTCAGCCTCCCGAGTAGCTGGGATTACAGGCACGCGCCACCATGCCCAGCTAATTTTTTTGTATTAGTAAAGATGGGGTTTCACAATGTTGACCAGGATGGTCTCGATCTCTTGACCTCGTGATCCACCCGCCTCGGCCTCCCAAAGTGCTGGGATTACAGGCTTGAGCCACCGCGCCCGGCCTAAACAATCTTCTTTTGGGGAAAATGGGTGTTATGGACAGGAGGCAGAGAAATACTGCATAGAAGATGTTCCCAGGTAAGGGCCACACCTTCAAGCCTAGACCCATGGCCCAAAGTCAGAGCATGCATTCCTGTTTTTCCACCTGAATGCTGCCTTTCCTAAAACCATCCTGGCCTGCCCTGTACCAATAAAAACCCCAGGCCCCACCATTGAAGTGGCAGAGTGGTAGAAAAGGTGAGGTGAAAAGAAACAGCCAGATGTCAAAGAGAAGCAGCTTGACTTCAGAGGGACAGCTTGATGGTGGGACTTATGAGAAGAGTTCCACCAGGGATGGCTGAAGTCCAGGGGAAGACCACCTTTGCACTCCATCCCCTTTCCAGCTCCCCATCCCACTGAAAGCCACTTCTACCCATTTCTACCACTCAATAAAATCCTCCACATTCGCCACTCTTCAGTTCATTTATGTGACCTAATTCTTCCTAGACACCAGACAAGAACTCTGGTACCAAGAGGCCAGGTGCAAAAGGCTGTCACCCTGACCCTCCATTGAGCTGTTAAATACTTAAGCCATCCACTGACAGCAAAGCTAAAAGACCACACTGTAATACATGCTGTGTGGGGCTCTGGGGGTTGTGGGTACCCCCCCCCAGACACTGCCACAGGGCTGCACTGAGTTCTACTCCAGCCAGCTCCCAGAAGCACTCATCCCGGCTTTTACACCCACTCACCTGCGTGCTCCCCATCCCATGAGAGTTTGAGAGCTGCAGGCTGAGTAAAGGAGCCAGTCCCTTCGAGAGTGCTGCAAAGGGGTCAAGGGAACTGTCTCCTTTCATGGGGAATTACCTTATTCAGTCACATACAGTATTTAGAACAGAGAGAAGTCCTCAAACCCCACTGTAGGCTGGATGAAATACTTTTCTGTCTAATACATGAACTGAATACATTTGAGCCCTTGCCTTTCTGAACCTGTTAAAAGTCTACTGATGCTAGTATGTTTTCACATAGAGAATGTAGAGCTACACCTGATTTACCTGGATGTGATTATTAAGCGTTACATGACTATTTCAATATACCACATATACCCTATAAATATATACACTTACCATGTACTAACAAAAAATTTAAAAAAATTATTTTAAAAAAAGAATGGGCCAGGAGCAGTGGCTCATGCCTGTAACCCAGCACTTTGGGAAGCTGAGGTGGGCGGATCACCTGAGATCAGATTTCAAGACCAGCCTGACCAACATGGAGAAACCTCGTCTCTGCTAAAAATACAAAATCAGCCAGGCTTAATAGCACATGCCTGTAATCCCAGCTACTCAGGAGGCTGAGGCAGGAGAATTGCTTGAACCCAGGAGGCGGAGGTTGCAGTAAGCCAAGATCGTGCCGTCGCACTCCGGCCTGGGCAAGAAGAATGAAACTCCGTCTCAAAAAAAAAAAGAAGAAGAAGAAGAAGAAAGAAGAAGAAGAATGTGGCCAGGTGTGGTGGCTCACGCCTGTAATCCCAGCACTTTGGAAGGCCGAGGTGAGCGGATCACTTGAGCCCAGGAGTTCAAGACCAGTCTGGGCAACATAGTGAAACCCTGTCTCTACAAAAAATACAAAAAAATTGGCTGGGCATGGTGGCACTGGCCTGTAGTCCCAGTTACTCAGGAGGCTGAGGTGGGAGGATTACTTGAGCCTAGGAGGTCAAGTCTGCAGTGAGTCAAGATCACACCACTGTCTCTAGCCTAGGTAAGAGAACAAGACCCTGTTTCAAAAAAAAAAAAGAAAAGAAAAAAGAAAGAAAGTAGTGATGCTGATTAGGAAATCTAATTTCTGTGACTTATATAGATCAGAGGTGTCTTGAGAATTTGGGTAGCTTTTGTTTTCAATGCCCATCATCCTTAAGGAAGGTAATTTATTGATGTTCCAGACCTTTATAACTGAGAAGAAAAGCTGAGAATCAAAAGGAAATTTACCATCTACTATCTTACTACTTTAACTTTCTTTCTCAATGATAGGACTCAATGAATGTCAGCTGTTTTTACTTGTCAGGCTTATGTGGTAAGCACTTTACATTTTGGATGACATTTTATCTTTGCAGTCTTATTATGCAGGTAGTGATGTGTTGTTTTACACATGGTAACAGAGATTCAAAAAGCTGAAGTAGGCCAGGTGCGGTGGCTTATGCCTGTAATCCTAACAATTTGGGAAGCTGGCCAGGCGGATCACTTGAGGACAGGAGTTGGAGACCAGCCTGGCCAACATGGCAAAATTCTATCTCTACTAAAAATACAGAAAAAAGTAGCTGGGCTTGGTGGCACATACCTGTCATCTCAGCTACTTGGGAGGCTGAGGCACGAGAATCGCTTGGACCTGGGAGGCAGAGGTTGCAGTGAGCTGAGATCGCACCACTGTACTCCAGCCTGGGTAACAGAGCAAGACTCTGTCTCCAGCCCCTCCCCTCCAAAAAAAGTGAGGTAATCTGATCATGGGCACAGAGCAAGCCAGGTTCTGCATACCAAGCAAGTCATTGAAAAATTTACATTCTTAATAAAAAATTCTACCACCTCCTGAGAAAACAGAGCTCTGCAATGGGATGACCGAGGAGGGAAACTTAGTCTAACCTGGGGGGTTCTAGAAGGGCTTCCCTTAGGAGATGAGGGCTTTAAAGGATCTGAAAGGTGGCTGAGCATGGTGGTTCACACCTGTAATCCCAGCACTTTGGGAGGCTGAGGCAGGTGGATCACCTGAGGTCAGGAGTTTGAGACCAGCCTGACCAATATGGTGAAACCCCATCTCAACTAAAAATACAAAATTAGCCAGGCATGGTGGTGCATGCCTGTAGTCCCAGTTACTTGGGAGGCTGAGGCAGGAGAATCGCCTGAACCCAGGAGGCAGAGGTTGCAGTAAACCGAGATTATGCCGTTGCACTCCAGCCTGGACAACCAGAGTGAAACTCTGTTTCAAAAAAAAAAAGGATCTGAAAGGTGAATAAGAATTAGAAATAGGAGAAAGGTTGGATAAATGTCATCAGAATAATGTGAGTAAAAGCACGTAGGCCTGCAACAGCATTGCTACAAGTAGTTTAGCATTATCAGAGTGTAGCGTGAGTCAGAGACTGATAGAAACTAAAGATTGTGGGAAGAGGAAAGAGAGAGCATAAGGCGAGAGCCTCGGTATGCTATGAAGCTTAGATTTTACTGAAAGAAATGAAAATAATTAGAATAATATAGCAAAAACAACAAGTGTACAAGGAAAACCAACAATCAGTAGGGCTTAGAAAAACAACAACAGGATTTCAATCTTCCGGATACCTTTTGGGAAAGAAAAGAGACAGACTGTTCATTATTGTTAGAAACATTTTTGCAATAAAATGATCATTGCTTGGAACCAAGAAAATGAAAAACATTTCAGAACAGGCAGCTCTCCTCAGTAATGTTTCTGACTGCAGGAAAATTGTTAGGCAAGCCATGGAGTGTTTGAAATTGAATGGGAGCTGTTACTATGTAGCTCCTAGATTAAGCACTTCAGTTAAGTATCTCATTTAATCCTCATAACCACCCTATGAAGTAGGTAATTACTTCTGTTTTAGTAAGTAAAAACCAGACTTGTCTAAAGAAATACAGTTTAAAACAAAGCAGGATAAGATTTGCTGAGTTCTCAGTGTTCTTCAAAAAAGCCCTGAAAATTGGTAAACCAACCATTAAGATTGAGGAGAGTTGATTATCTCTGTGGACAAATACAAAAATGAAACATATCAGAGTATGAAGAATCCTACTCCTTTCTTTCTTGTGCAATGGCATGGTCTGGGCTCACTGCAACCTCCACTTCCCAGGTTCAAGGGATTCTCCTACTTCAGCCTCCTGAGTAGTTGGTACTACAGGTGTGCACCACCACATCCGGCTAATTTTTGTATTTTTAGTAGAGACAGGGTTTCAATATTTTTTGTATTTTTAGTATGGTCAGGCTGATCTTGAACTCCTGACCTTGTGATCTGCCCACCTCAGCCTCCCAAAGTGCTGGGATTACAGGCATGAGCCACTATGCCCGACCTGACTCCTTTCTTATTAATTGGTTGGTAGTCTTTTTTTTTTTTTTTCCTTTGAGATGGAGTCTTGCTCTGTCACCCAGGCTGGAGTGCAGTGGCCCAATCTTGGCTCACTGCAACCTCTGCCTCCTGGGTTCAAGTGATTCTCCTGCCTCAGCCTCCTGAGTGTCTGGGATTACAGGCATCTGCCACTACGCCTGGCTAATTTTTGTATTTTTAGTAGAGATTGAGTTTCACCTTGTTGATCAGGCTGGTCTCAAACTCTTGACTTCAGGTGATCCAGTTGGCAGTCCTTTTAAATAAGATAAACTAATATTTCATAAAGAAAACAATTTACCCTGCACAGTACCATTAAACTTGAAGTCCTGCTAGAGAATACTGTGGGAAATTCATGTGGGCTTCTGAGTAAACTTTCTAAGATCTAAAACCCATAGGAAACCATACATGTGACTTGGCAAAGGTAAATGACTCAGAGTGTCTGAACAAGTAAGAATCGACCAGGTTAGGCTGTGATTACACACAACCCTAAAATTTCAGTGGTTTGTGATAAGAAATTTTCTTTTCTTTTCTTTTTTGAGATGGAGCCTCATTCTGTCGACCGGGCTAGAGTGCAGTGGCACGATTTCAGCTCCCTGCAAACTCCAGCTCCCAAGTTCAAGCAAGTCTCCTGCCTCAGCCTCCCAAGTAGCTGGGATTACAGGTGCCCGCCACCACAACCGGCTAATTTTTTTTTTGTATTTTTATTACAGATTAGGTTTCACCATGTTAGCCAGGCTGGTCTCAAATTCCTGACCTCGTGATTCTCCCACCTAGGCTTCCCAAAGTGCTGGGATTTCAGGCATGAGCTACTGCGCCTGTCCGAAAATTTCGGTTTTTTTGTTCACACTAAATGACCACTGAGGGCTGGCTGGTGGGTACTCAGTTTGGTACCCAGGCTAAATCAGCATCCCTATCCAGCGCTGTAGCAGATGGAAAAGGAGCATGTCAAAATCATACACCAAAATCTTAAAGCTCCCACCTGGAGAGACACACAGTTTCTGCTCACATTTCATTGGCCAGAACAAATCATGTGGCCACATTTGACTCAGGGAAGGCAGGGAATTGCATTCTACCATGTAGCCAGAAAGAGAATAAGAAAAATTTGCTGAATATCACTAATTAACTACTACAGTGATAACTTCAGAAAAACAGAGGTGAAAGCAATCTAAGAAAGAAAATTCTGGAGCTAGGAACAGCATTAGGTGCCTATAATTATGTGAACACTTGATGACATATTCATAATGGTGACTATTCATAATCCTTCATAAGAGAAGATTTAATATATCATTTCACACATACAAAAAAATGTTGGCCGGGCGCGGTGGCTCAAGCCTGTAATCCCAGCACTTTGGGAGGCCGAGGCGGGTGGATCACGAGGTCAAGAGATCGAGACCATCCTGGTCAACATGGTGAAACCCCGTCTCTACTAATACAAAAAATTAGCTGGGCACGGTGGCGCGTGTCTGTAATCCCAGCTACTCAGGAGGCTGAGGCAGGAGAATTGCCTGAACCAGGAGGCGGAGGTTGCGGTGAGCCGAGATCGTGCCATTGCACTCCAGCCTGGCTAACAAGAGCGAAACTCCGTCTCAAAAAAAAAAAAAAAAAAAAAAAAAATGTTGTAGCCAGGTACGGTGGCTCATGCCAGTAATCCCAGCACTTTGGGAAGCCGAGGCAGATGAATCACCTGAGGTCAGGAGTTGGAGAGCAGCCTGGCCAACATGGGGAAACCCCGTCTATACTTAAAATACAAAAATTAGCTGGACATGGTGGTGCACACCTGTAATCCCAGCTACTCAGAAGGCTGAGGCAGGAGAATTGCTTGAACCCAGGAGGCGGAGGTTGCAGTGAGCCAAAATCATGCCACTGCACTTCAGCATGGGCAACAGACCAAGACTCTGTCTCAAAAAAAAAGAAATTTGCAGAAAGACACTGAGATCTCTCATTGGTCATACAGTATGGGAAATGTTTATCATCCACCTTCACTCTCATTGGGGATTCAATCAAACGCTATGTTATTTCTGATTAATTTTTCAAAAGCGTGATTCTAATGTTTTCCTGTTGCATTGCTGATTGCCAGCGTTCGACTTATATAATGTTTATATAATGACTGTATGTGCAAAACTTCCATGTACGACATGATTTTCCTTATTGCTACTTAGTATCTTCCTTCAATAAGTTACCTAATTTTAAACTATTACATAGAAAATGAACTAGATAACTCAAAACATTTCTCATTACTGAAATAATTTTTTTTTAGAGAAAATCGAATCTTGTAACTTCATTCTACAAATAGAACAGAGTCCTCCCTTTAGAAAGAACATATCTAAGAGGTTTCTTAGGCTGTGTTTCCCCAGAAATTGACCCAAAGGGTAAGATTTGAGGGCAACTATTGTAATCTATTTGGGATGTGATCCTAGAAAGCATTGGTGGGGAAGAGAGTAAGGAAATAAATAGGGAAAATGGGAGGGAAGGAAGGAAGGAAGGAAGGAAGGAAGGATGACAGGTAGGTAACAGTGTTCCCTAAAGGGAAGGTTACTGCTGTGTGAACTGAAACGCAAAGTCGGGAACATTTGGGAGACTCGAGTACAATTGACTGTAGTCCTAAGCTCAGCCGGGAAGCTGGAGTATTTTTATACCAACTCCTGTCTTTTTTTTTTTTTTTTTGAGATGGAGTGTCACTCTGTTGCCCAGGTTCACTGCAACCTCTGCCTCCCAGGTTCAAGCGATTCTCCTGCCTCAGCCTCCTCAGCCTCCGGTGTAGCTGGGATTACAGGCGCCTGCCACCACACCCAGCTAATTTTTTGTATTTTTAGTAGAGGCAGAGTTTCATCATGTTGGCCAGGCTGGTCTCAAACTCCTGACCTCAAATGATCTACCCTCCTCGGCCTCCCAAACTGTTGGGATTACAGGTGTGAGCCACCGCACCGGGCCTCAACACCTATCTTTGATTGGTTGAAGGCTGCTCTGAGGGGAATTAACTGCCTGCCTCCTCTGGCCTGCCCCTCTGCAAAGGCAAAGTGGGGTCTGGCAGCCAGAGGAAGCCCTTGAATGGGGAAGCAGAGAGGGTAGAGTAAGATGCCACTGGCCTGCCAGTAGGATGGCCATGACATAAGGGTGGAGCCCTAACCCTGTTAGTACAGAAGAGATACATGGCTTTCTAAGCCCATCTGCTCTGCGGTATCCATCTTCGAGGCTACATAATGTTAATTAACTGTTTAAAATGATATTAAAGTTGTGGTGGCATCTGAGAAAAGACGGCTTGCTTTTAAAAGGCAGTAGTGAACAGCTCGTACATCCTCCCAGGAGTGGCGGCCTTTATTACAGAGATGGGGGGACTCTGACGGGTTGAAGACCAAGATTCTAGGAAGAAATCACTTTGTTCACAAGCACGTTGGGAAAGGGAGATACTTCAAACAGCTCTGAGAGCAATATTTCATAAAGAAAGGCAGCAGGAAGAAAGCCTTCTTGAGGCCGCGTTGACTTTTGCACCTAGCAAACGACTCTTACTCTTCATTCCCTGAAAAAAGTGAAAACAAACAGTAAACATGTTAATAGATCGCATGGAGTATTGGGTGTTATTTCGAAGTCAAAAACTCTATCTTGGTTGATTCACCGTATAACCTGGAGCATTTTCCAGAGGCAGCAGAATGGATTCGTCTCGAAGTACTGACTTTCCAGCATTTTCCACGCAGATGCCTGAGGATAACAGAAGGAAAGGTTTTGTCTGGGGGAGGGTAGACTTCTAAAAAGAGAATTCTGGAAGTCAACATAATTAAACAAAGAGGAAAATGTGCCAGACAGGAGTGGGTGGGGGCTGTTTTCTCTTTGTGGTTGGCTGTGGTGCGTTCAGGAGTCCTCGCCTAAGATGAGGTTCCTGAGCTTCCAGTAGGCGACTGGCTGCCCAAGAGAGCCCGGGCTCCGCGAGGAGACGGCGCAGGTGTCGGGGCTCCGGGCAGGTGAGGGGCCGCGGCTCCAGGAGGCCCGCCCGGGCGGGTCCAGAGTCCTGCCTCGCCGCGGCTCGCTGCGATCCGAGGGCGGAGCGGGACGCGCAGGAACCCGGCCCGACGGGCGCGGCTCACACCCGTGCTCTTCCTGCGCGCTCGGCCTCACTTAGCGGCCGGAGCCGCTGCTTTATCTCTCGTCCATCCCTTTCCTCCGGCCCCTGCCCAGCACTGCACGCGTCCAGACTGGAGAAACTCTTTCTCCGAAGGAGCTGGGGAAGCGCGTGCTCCGCTCGCCCTGGCACCGCGGGTCGCCCGGCTCGGGGGCTGGGACGGGCGGCGCCAGAGGTGGTGCTCCCTGTCCAGGAGGGGACGGAGAAGAGGGCATCTCTGGTCCCGGGATGCGACGGTCCCGGTTTCTCCTTCGGGCCCTCTCGCGGCGCGCACGAACTCTAGGGGAAGTTGGTTGTAAAGTTTCCGAGAGCGGCGTGGGCTCGTGCGAGGGAAGCGCGGGGCGGGGAGGCGAGGACAGAAGCGCTCCTCGCGGCGTCTTTGTTCTGCTCCGGAGGAGAGACCTTGGCCCGGAGTCGCCGGGCGGGTACCGGGACCTACCGCCGCGACATTCCGGACCCACCGGGACCCTCCCCTCCATGCCCCTCCCCCCGTAGGCCAGCCCGGGACGCGGCACCCAAGTCCCCCAGCTTCCTCCCACCCCATCCCTCCACCCATAAACTTCGCCAACCCGCCAAGATCTCAAGCTGGGATGCGGAGAAAGGAAAGAGGGTGGAGGCAAAGGTGCGCGACGGGCTGGCTACCAACTGGAGGGTGGGTGTTCGTGTTGGAATTTTCTTTTGCCCTAGAAATTGCTTCCCAATGCGGGCCCCCACCCTCTCCCATTTCCCCCAGCTCCTTGCTTTCTTTTTCTTCAATTCTAGTGGATCTAGAAGGAAAACGAGTGCCGCTCTGAGTCACGCAGCAAGCCAATGATGTGGCCTGAAGTTGGGATCAGGGTCGAGGGGTGGGGGACCATGAAGATGGGGTCCGCATTCTGGAGGTGCAGGATGGCTGGAAAGGGCCTGGGGAAGGGTCGGGAGCGGTTCCTGGTCCGAGACACCTGATTTGTCCAGGACAAGGCGGGGGGGAGGGGAAGGAAAGAGGGGATGCTTGTCTGGGACGTGTCGCGGCAGTGGGTAGAGGATGGGGAGGCGGCCTGAGACCCCGAGCCAGATCTCTGGGGGTAAGCAGGAGTATGTGGAGTGGGGAAGAGGACGAGTGAGCCGCGCTTGGCTCTAGGGTCAGAGGGAGCGCGGTTATCTAGAGAGCCTTGCCATCGCAGTTTGGGATGAGGGGGAGTTCGGGGCCTGAGAAGGTGGGCGCGATGCTGGAGCTGGGAATCCTTCCTCGGAGCTCCTGGACCGAGTTGCGCTGCGCCTGCAGCAACAGGTAGCCCCGAGGGGGTGGGTGGAGACCCCGGCCGAACCCCAAGCTGGCCTTTGTCCTGCCACTTGGAGGGCTCTCCAGAGGGACAGCGTGGGTGGGGGTAGGTGGGGAAGGGCGGGAGAGGAGAGTTTCCTAACACTTGGAGCCCCTGTGAGTGGTTCTGTGTGTTGGGGTGGAGGAGGGTGCTTCCGAGAGGAGGAAGGAGGATGAGGAGCCTAGCCTGCGCCCCACCTCTGATTGTGTAAGCGCCTTTCTCTAGGGTTGACCCCTACCCTTTGGATTTTGTCTTTTGGGATGAGGAAAGACGGACGGAAACTCGATGCCCAAGTGAATGGTGGTTCACATTGATTGGCAGGGAAAGTGCAAACAAAGAGGTGCATCTCCGGGAAACAATGATTTTGGAGATCCCCTGCCCACCACCCCGACTTGTGGGCCGTGCGGAGGGGGCCAGGGCTGGCATCTCCCGGGCAACTTTCCAGCCAGGCAGTGGGAGGAGACGGTCCGGGTAGAGTTGCGAAGAACTGGGGACCGAGCAGCCCCAGCTCGCCTCGGAGGTTCCCGAGCCGGGCGGGAGATGCGGGGAGAGGGAGGGGGCTGGGAGGGAGGGGAGGGAGAGAGGAAGAAGGGGTGAGAGGGAGAAACCTGCCGCCTCTCGCCGCCTCTTTGTCTGCTCCGGGACTTGGAACAAAAGGGGGAATTCTGATGAACTCTCTTTCCTCCCCTCTCCCCCGGACGCCGGGGTATCTCTCACAACTTTGCCGCCGCGACTTTCTCTGCTGTCAGGCCAGGAAAAAGTGTCCGAGCGGGGGAAAGGTCTCCTAAAAGTGCGAAGAAGTGGGGAAGAAGGTGAGTGAGGGCTGTTGTCTTGTTTACCTCTCTCCCCTCGACTCGCCCGGCTCCCCGCCCTTCGGAGGGCAGAGGACTCGCTCAGTGGCAAAGTTTGGCTGGCTGGTAAATTGTACCTCCTTTCCCCGTTCCCTTCTCTTTTGTTCTTTAAAGAACTCGCGTAGATTGTTTCATTTGTTTACTTTTAATAGGCAAAAGCCAAGCGGGCATTTATCTCTTGTGCTTCTTCATAGGAGGGGCCGGGGGGATGGGGAGGAGGGTATCCGCAGGGTGGGGTGCTGGGGTACTGCCTCGCTTTCTTCCAGCTGCGCTCCTTTAGGGATGAATACGCAGAAATTGATGGGGGCAAGTCCAGCCTCGCTCCCACCGTAGCCCTGACTTTGGTCACGCAAAAGGAAGCAATATGGTTGTGGGGTCGTTTGTATAACTTAAATGTCTGCAGAGCGCTCTGTAGATACCACGCACCATATAAAAACGCAGCAACAATGAAAGAAAGAAAGGTTTGAGTTGGAGGGGGTTGGACCTTTGTGTTGGCGGTCAAGGAGGGGTTTACAACAAACAGATAAGGGTTTGGAAAGTTTTCTTTGGGGCTGAGATGGGGTGGAGGAAGCCACAGGTTCCAGACTGTCAGAGATGCAGGGATGGAGGGGATGGGGCCTGGACCACTCCTTAGAGCCATCCAGTCCGCCCTTTGCAGTTTCACGACCCACCCAGAATAACCCAGGCTATCCTTGGGATCCGTCCTCACCTCTCACTTTCCATCACCCCCATCCCCAACCCCATTTCAGTGTGTTTCAATAGAAAGAGGAACGTGAGCCCCAGAAGCTCCTCTGACCCAGCCTTCCGCCCCGCCTTTTGTGTTTTAACCTTTTGTTTCTAACGGCCACGCCCGCCCCAAAGAGGGATGGCTGTTACTGCTTCTGCCCGGTGAAGAGGCAGCGCGGTCCACTCCGTGTTTATAGGCTAAAGGAGACGCCCTAACTTTGTTTCCTCAGTAGCTTAACTTCGGAATGTTTCTAGGTTGGGTCATGCTCGAATGAGGGGAACACTCCACACCTAGTAAACATTGCCACTTTAGGTACAATCTCTCCCAGCGCTTTTCCACTTTATAAGGAGTTGTTTATCCCATACTGTCATTTGGTTTGTAGAAAAAGCATTTTGGAGGCCAGGCGCAGTGGCTCATGCCTGTAATCCCAGCACTTCCGGAGGCCGAGAGGGGTGGATCGCTTGAGGTCCTGAGTTCGGGACCAGCCTGGGCCAACATGGTGAAACCCTGTCCGTCTCTACTAAAATACAAAAATTAGCCGGGCGTGGTGGTGCATGCCTATAATCCCAGCTCTTCGGAGGCTGAGGCAGGAGAATCGCTTGAATCCAGGAGACGGAGGTTGCAGTGAGCCGAGATGGCACCATTGCACTCCATCCTGGGTGACAGAGCCAGACTCTGTCTTAAAAAGGAAAGGAATTTTGGAGACTGAGGTTGGGGGTTTGTTGAAAGTGGATATGCTCTATCTGAGGTGATATCTAAATATTGGGCATATGCAGAATAGACTTTTTGAATTCTACTTGCAGAATAACCTAAAGGTTGTTATCTTCAGGTATGTTTTGTGAGATCATTTTAATGCCAAGATAGTTTATCACCTTCTCCACTTTGTTCTCTGGTATATTCCGAAGTGCTAGAGGCTTTCTTCACACCCTTGGACTTACTCACTTTTGACAAGACAAATGAAACATCAAACCGCATGCACTGCTAATAACTTGAGGAAATGCCCAAACATTGTCTTTTAACTTTTTCAAGTTTTGATTCTGTATAGTAGTAGTTACTATTGAAGACTTGTACCTAGAAATGATTCAAGCGCTAGAACTACGTAGTTTTGAGTTTTCATATCAGAGACTGAAATATATTAATGCAACAGTTACTTTCTTTTAGGCGGTGAGTAGGTAGAATGACTTGGAAGCTAACTTTAATTAATTTCATTGTACAGGTGTAATTACTATTGTTAGCATCTAGAAAACATCATGCATTTGCTGGAGTACTTCCTGGCACTGACCTTCTTCATTCTGAGTTGTTCTCACTTCATCTGTCTATCAACCAACAATATGGAAGTACCAAGACAAGGTCAAATCATTCCTGGATGGAAAGTCATCACACTTCTTTATCTGGAGTTACTTAAAAGTTAACATTGGCCTTTTTGATGATACCTTTTCTGTATGGATTACAATTTGATCCCTGGGAATTCTCCACGTTGAGGAAGGTATGTTGCTTTTTACATACTCTACGAGTTCATTTTCGGTCAGGGGCTTACACCCAGAGACTTGACTAGTTATTCAGAGTGATTTATGACTTTGGATTTCCTTGTTTGAAACTGTTTTTTGTAGATCCTTTTTTATTTGGGATGATGATTTGGATACTTCTGATGGAATTTTATTAATTTTATCATGTGTTCTTCGACATTAGCACATATAATGAATGTGGATTATGGTCACGAAGGAGATTTTGTAATGATGACGCATCTAATAGGCCAATGTCTTACTTTATTTATGATTGATTGGCTTCTTAAATATCGCAGTAGTTATTTCTAAGTTCTGTGTTTGCAGAACTTTTGTGGTTTGCATTACTAGTATTTTTCTTCATTTTCACACTTTGTTTTAGTAAACAAAATCTAAAAATGGCCCAAAATAAATGTCTAATGACTGGGAGTCGATATAAGATACAGTAAGTTCTCTCAGAATGAAAACCTTGACTTAAAAAAAAAAAGAAAACCTTGACTTTAAAAACAGAGCCCGTACATTTGTTTAATCTTTATGGCACACATGAACTTTTTACAGTGGTCGTAAGAGTCTTACATTCTCTCTTTTAAGTCTTACAATTAATTTTTGTTCATCTCTATGAGAAAGTAGTTAAAAATTCACGTAACTACTGTTGGTAATATAAAAAGTTAATTTTGATGTGGTATTTACAATCCTTGTTTAGTAACTGTTTGCCATGGAAACTGAGAGCTTTCTTTCTGTGGTCTGGTCAAATAAATTAATTGGGAATTGGAAATATTTTTATCCTGTTACAAGTAACAAAGTAACATTGCAGTTTGCTTCTTTCTAGTTGTGTAAACATAAATAAGCTACTTAAGCTTCCTGGGCTTCAGTTTATTACCGATAAAATGAAGGTTAAGTTAAATAACTTAAAAGATTTGCAAAGTCTTTTTAACTTTGAGATTCTATGACTTGTAGCTTGCCTCTATAAATAAGGTACATCCTCTCTTGTAAAGATTGTTTTACATCATTGAACAATGGAGTTACCAGCATGATAAACTTAACATGCTTTAAATTTTTTGTAAAGGATACTCTCGACTTAAGTGTGTTGTGTGGAAATTTCAGATTTCCTTAAACATTCTCAATAAAAGTTTGCTGGAATTTTTTTTGGAGGTGGAAAGTACAGTATTATTTCCTGACAAGGATTTTACCTACAAATGTCTGAAGTATGTTTGAATTTGTTATAATGGCCACCCAGAGTTGGGATCAGAGATTTAGAAACACTTTGGAGTGAAACAGACCTGAGTTCGAATCACAGCCTAGGCAGTTACTAACTATGATACCTTCACCAGGTTACTTGATTTTCGTGGGTCCTAATTTCCTCATTTGCAATGTGTATATCCTAACACTTACCTCACAGGGTTGTTGTAAGTAATATATTTTTAAAAAGCATAGAGGTAAGAAAAAGCAGAGAGTTAGGCATCTGTGAACATACAATAAAAAGTACCGTTACTCACTTTCACAATGACTTAGTGATGTTTTAATACTTCTAACTTTCTTTGTTGTCTGCCTTACAAGCTTCAAGCCACATTAACCAAATATTCACTGAAATGTCAAAGTCAATTTGGACAGAAGTTTGTGTCTGTTTCAATGTTTTTCTCTAAGACTATATTCAATTCAATTATTATATCCAACTAAGTGCAGATTAATTTGCTTCAACAAGCATTTATTACATTGTACTATGCATAAGTATGTTTCTTTTTTTTTTTTTTTGAGACGGAGTCTCACTGTCACCCAGGCTGGAGTGCAGTGGCATCATCTCGGCTCACTGCAACCTCCATCTCAGTAGCTGGAACTACAGGTGCCCGCCACCATGCCTGGCTAATTTTTGTGTTTTTAGTAGAGACAGGGTTTCACCATACTGGTCAGGCTAGTCTCAAACTGCTGACCTCAGGTGATCGTCCAGGCCTCCCAAAGTGCTGGGATTACAGGCATGAGCCACTGCACCCGGCCTGCATAAGTATATTTCTGAAGGTCATGCCTTCGCCTTGGAGTATGTGGCTCTTCCATTCTCTTAGAGAAATATCTGTAGGTTGAGATAATAGTGACTTTCTATCATTGGCTTACTGAAGTTCTCTATTTTCAATGCTATCAATGATTTAGATATGGTTTAAAAACTTGTGTTTATTCACTTTTCAGCTAAAATATAAAGTTATGGCTCAGTGGTTTCTTGATGAGGAAATCAAGAACTATAGCACATTTTCTAATACTAATTTTATAGAACGGTCTTTAGTTAAATAAAAAACTTATAGTTAATATAAATAGCACTTAGAAGAGTAGCATTTCTTTTTGAAATGAAGTCTCAAGTCACAGATTTTCATTTTCTAGGTCTGTAATATAGCAATATGCATTGCCTTCTGAGTGATTATTTAGCAAGGAAAATTATGTTCATTTCACCTTTAGGAAGTTTCAGATAGGAATGTTAAGGTATTACTTTTCATTTGTAATTTACTAGCAGATATTTGCCTAGATATAATATTAATAATAAAAATATGGAATTAATCAATATTAAAATAGAAAAAGTTTTTTTTTTTTTTAGATGGAGTCTCTCTCTGTTGCCAGGCTGGAGTGCGGTGGCGTGATCTTGGCTCACAGCAACCTCTGTCTCCCAGAGATTCTCCTGTCTCACCCTCCTGAGTAGCTGGGACTGCAGGCATGCACCACTACGCCCAGCTAATTTTTCTATTTTTAGTAGAGACAGGATTTCAACATGTTGGCCAGGATGGTCTCGATCTCCTGACCTCGTAATCTACCTGCCTCGGCCTCTCAAAGTGCTGGGATTACAGCACTTTTTGGAATAGGTGTGAGCCATTGCACCTGGCCCTAAAAGATTTTTTAAAAATATGTGTCCAAAAGTTTCTGTTTGTTGAAAGCATTCATTTTCATTAGCAGATTATATATCATTAATATTGCAACTACCAATATAATACTTTGTAATTACAGTTTAACATAACACATTCATTAACAAATGTCTACATGTTAATGTGTGAAGTAAGAACCAAATATACTTAAAAACTTTACTATAGATATCAAATTTTATAGTCTTGGTTGTTTAAAACTGCTGGTTGACTTGGATCAGTTTGAGTTACTGAACCTAGAACAATCTCCCATGGTGTTCACAATAAACTTACACAGAAAGAAAACCTAAATATTCAGCGATGCCTTCTAAACATAATATAATGCATGCTAAGCATCTCATAAGTAAATCAAAAGCATTTATTTAACGTAGACCTTTGTGTGAAGTCAAGGAGGTGATGACCTGCATGTTTAGTTGTATTGTGAGTGTCATGGCTACTCACTTACTTGCTACGAGTTTCTTTTGGCATTTGTCTGTGTTCCCAAATTTACTGTGATTTCTTCTTTGTGGCTCCAATTTGTTGATTTTTAAATTTCGTCTCTCTGTAAGAACTTTGATGATAGTTCTTCCCATTATTGTTAAAGATACAGGCATTTAGAAGTATGTTTTTCTGGAATCTAGGAAGCCTACTTGATTCATCTTTTTCCTCATTTATTATTTTAAGTAATATTTATTTAGCACTTTCTGTGTGCCAGGTATTGTTTTAACGATCGAGGACACAGAAGTGAACAAAATTAATTAAAGTCCCTGCACTCTTAGAGCTTTTACTAGTGACGATAAAATATATGTTAAAAGGGGACAACTAGGAATATTATCGAGAAGAATAAAGGAGGTATAGAGGGTAGAAGGGGAGGGAGTCGCACAC
Organism: Aotus nancymaae; assembly: GCF_030222135.1. Lineage (NCBI taxonomy): Eukaryota > Metazoa > Chordata > Mammalia > Primates > Aotidae > Aotus > Aotus nancymaae. Next base: position 18,442,660 of record NW_026988465.1, read on the forward strand.
TTCAGTGGACGGCGGGGGATGACCTCATGGAGAAGGTGACATGTGAGGATGGACTGGAAGGAAGCGAAGGAACGGGCGACGTGACGCTGGAGAGAAGAGCATGCAGCTAGGGGAAGTGACAAGCGTCTGATGTATTCAGAGAAAGCAAGGAGGGTGCAGTGGCTGAGAGGAGTGAGCAGTGGAGACAGCGGTTGGAGAGGAAAGAGGAACACGGTGGGTAGGTGCCAAGTCACCTTGAAGGCCATGGTAAAGACTTAGGATTTCCTTTGTTTTCTTTTTTTTTTTTGAGACAGAGTTTTGCTCTTGTCACCCAGGCTGGAGTGCAATGGTGGGATCTCAGCTCACTGCAACTTCTGCCTCCTGGGTTCAAGCGATTCTCCTGTTTGAGCCTCCCAAGCAGCTGGAATTACAGGTGTCTGCCACCATGACTGGCTAATTTTTGTAGTTTTAATAGAGACGGGGTTTTGCCATGTTGGCCAGGCTGGTCTCAAACTCCTGACCTGGTGATCCATGTGCCTCAGCCTCCCAAAATGTTGGGATTACAGGTGTCAGCCACCTTGCCTGGCAAGATTTGGGATTTTATACTGAGGGAGGTGGGATGTTATTGAAGGATTTTAAAGGATGAATGCCTGCTGTAACAGGATTCCTCTGGCTGGTGGGTTGAGACCAGGTGAAAGGGGCGGGCAGCTGTTTCAGTTATCCCAATGAGAGGTGATGTTGACTGGTAACAGGGTAAAAGTAACATAAGATAGTGAAAGGGAGTTGAAGTCTGAATATATTTTGGTATTAAAGTTTTTCTGGTGGGTTGGATGGGAAGAACGAGAGGAGTCGAGTGTGAGTCTGAGATTTTTGTCCCGAGCTCCCAGAAGGACCAAATAGCTATTAACTGAGATGAGAATCAGGCTTGGGGCAGAGGAGATCAGTTCAGCTTGGATGCATTAAAATTAAGATACTTCCTTTTTGAGATGGAGTCTCGCTCTGTCGCCCAGACTGGAGTGCAGTGGGGCGATCTCAGCCCATTGCAACCTCTGCCTCCCAGGTTCCAGTGATTTTCCTGTTTCAGCCTCCCAAGTAGCTGGGATTACACGCACCTGCCAGCATACCCGTCTAAGTTTTCATTATTAATAGAGACGGGGTTTCGCCATGTTGACCAAGCTGGTCTTGAACTTCTGACCTCAGATGATCCACCCACCTTGACCTATGAAAGTGCTGGGATTACTGGCGTGAGCCACCGTGCCTGGCCAAAATTAAGATACTTTTTTTTGAGGTGGAGTCTTGCTCTGTTGCCCAGGCTGGAGTGGGGGTGGTGCTATCTTGGCTCACTGCAACCTCCGCCTCCCAAATTCAAGTGATTCTCTTGCCTCAGCCTCCTGAGTAGCTGGAATTACAGGTGTACATCACCATGCCCGGCTAATTACTAATTTTTGTGTTTTTAGTAGATATAGGGTTTCACCATGTTGGTCAGGCTGGTCTCGAACTCCTGACTTTGTGATCTGCCTGCCTTGGCCTTCTAAAGTGCTAGGATTACAGACGTGAGCCACCACGCCTGGCCTGAAAATTAAGGTATTTTTAAAGCATGCAGTCAATTTGATACACAAGTCTGGTTTTCAGAGAAGTCTAGAGACACAGATTTGTGAGTTGTAATAAATTAAATGTTATTTAGAGCCAGGAGACCGGTTGGTATTACCCGGGAGTGAGTATAGGAAGAGAAGAGATTTGGCCAGCCCTAGTGGCTCAACCCTGTGATCCCAGCACTTGGGGAGGCCGAGGCGGGTGGATCATGGGGTCAGCAGATTGAGACCATCCTAGCCTACATGGTGAAACCCGTTTCTACTAAAAATACAAAAATTAGCCGGACGTGGTGGCGGGCACCTGTAGTCCCAGCTACTTGGGAGGCTGAGGCAGGAGAATCGCTTAAACCCAGGAGGCAGAGGTTACAGTGAGCTGAGGGCACGCCACTGCACTCCAGCCTGGGTGACAGAGAGAGACTCAAAAAAAAGAAAAGAAAAGAAAAAAGAAAAAGGTCTAGATAGCTTTAAAGTCCTCCAGATTTAGAAGTGGCAGGAAGTAGTGATAATGAAAAGGGAGTGCTGCCGGGGTGAAAGCCCAGGGAAGGAAGTGTTCCAGGAGGAAGGCAAGACCCTCTGTGTCAAGCGCTGCTGAAGGGTGAAGATAAGAACAGAAGGGATCTGTGGGTTTAAGCATTTCTGAGGTCAGTGCTCACTGAGAGTCTTCACTAGAGCAGTCTGGATAGAATGGGGAGATCACATCATCTTCCTAAATTCTGTGGTCCATTAAATACCTTTAAAAAAATCCCATCTATTCAAACTAAAATTTGTCAGTACTTTATACTTGATAAAAATGCTTTCACATCTATTATCTTAGTTAAGCCTCATCTAGTCTGAGAGAGATGGGATAATTTCTAGGTTTACCTTACGGAAGAAGAAACTGAGACTCAGAAGTAACGTGATTTATTCGGAGTCACACAAAAGACAGACAGAACCGCCTTGTAACTTGAAACCCTTTGCCATTCACAGTAGGGGAGATGGCAGTAGTGAAATCAATTCCAATATTGTTTGATAGAGGTGATAATGGTGGTATAAAGTATAGAATTAAAGTAGAGGAGGGAGTGATTGTTTACTGGGTCAGGGAAGACTTTCTTGACTTGGGATTTAAAAGGTATATAGCGTTTTGAGAGACAGTCAAAGAAAGGAACATCTTAGGCTTGGAAAACATGGAGGGATGAAACATCATGGAGTCTGGAATGTTTGGGGTCCTCCAGCCATTTCACTCCTGCTGACCCTGCAGGGGAGTAGGTGGGAGCTAGGATGAGTCACAAGTGCCAGTTCACATTAAAATTGAAATTGGGTTTTGTTTGTTTGTTTGTTTTTTGAGACAGAGTCTTACTCTGTCGCCCAAGCTGGAGTGCAGTGGTGCAATCTCGGCTCGTGGCAACCTCTGCCTCCTGGGTTCAAACAATTCTCCTTCCTCAGCCTCCCAAGCAGTTGGTATTACAGGCATGCGTCACCACCTCACCCAGCTAATTTTTTATATTTTTAGTAAAGACAAGGTCTCACCGTGTTGGCCAGGCCGGTCTGGAACCCCTGACCTCAGGTGTTCTGCCCACTTCAGCCTCCCAAAGTGCTAGGATTACAGGCCTGAGCCACCACGCCCAGCTTGAAATAGAGCTTTAACAGCACAACTCCTAGGTACCGTTTTAATGTACCTCAGACCCCGTAAGTTATAAACCTGATTAGAAATGCAGGGACGTATGTACCTTACCACAAATGCATGTTTTCAAAACTCGAGTTTTCCTCCAAAATTAAATGTATGTCTGAATCACATACCACTGAGTAGGCGCTGGTGACTCTGTGTCTAGTCTATAGCAATCAGGAGGTATTTGGCCTCAAGTAAGAAAATAGTGGATTAAGAGTGGCTTAAAAAGTAAGGATTTTTATTTCTTTTTCTTGCTTTCTTTTTTTTGTTACATCAGGAATATTATTCTTCCTAGTCAGCTTGCAACCTAGGATAGGAAGGGTGAATATTTGTCTTTAACACGCAGACACACACACACACACACACACACACACACACACAACCATGAATAACTCTTTGTATTGTTGGCTGGGCATGATAGTTCACTCCTGTAATCCTAGCACTTTGAGTGGCCAAGGCCGGTGGATTGATTGAGCCCAGGAGTTCGAGACCAGTCTCAGAAACGTGATGAAACCTCATCTCTACCAAAAATACAAGGAAATAGGTGGGTGTGGTGGCACATGCCTGTAGTCCCAGCTGTCCAGGAAGCTGCAGTGGGAGGGTCACCAGAGCCTGCGAGGTAGAGGCTGCAGTGAGCTGTGATGGCATCACTGACCTCCAGCCTGGGCAACAGAGCAAGATTCTGTCTCAAAAAAAAAAAAAAGTCTTTGTGTGAACATGTGTTTTTATTTCTCTTGGGTGTAGACACCTAGGAGTTCAATTGTGGATTGTATGATAATTTATATTCAACTTATTTTCTCTCTTTTTCGGTTTTTTTTTTTTTTTTTTTGTGACTGCGTTTCACTCTTGTTGCCCAGGCTGGAGTGCAATGGCATAATCTCGGCTCACTGCAACCTCCGCCTTCCCTGGTTCAAGCCATTCTTCTGCCTCAGCCTCCTGAGCAGCTGGGATTATAGGCATCTGCCACCACGCCCGGCTAATTTTTTGTATTTTTAGTGGAGATGAGGTTTCACTATTTTGGCCAGGCTGGTCTTGAACTCCTGATCTTAGGAGATCCACCTGCCTTGACCTTCCAAAGTGCTAGGATTATAGGTGTGAGCCATCGTGCCCAGCTATGTTCAACTTAAAAAAAATTTTTTTTGAGATGGAGTTTCGCTCTTGTCGCCCAGGCTGGAGTGCAATGGTGGGATCTCAGCTCACTGCAACCTCCGCCTCCTGGGTTCAAGTGATTCTCCAGCCTCAACCTCCTGAGTAGCTGAGATTACAGGCGCCCTCCACCATGCCCAGCTAATTTTTATAGTTTTAGTAGAGATGGGGTTTCACTATGTTGGCCAGGCTGGTCTCAAACTGGGTGGTCTCGAACTCCTGACCTCATGATCTGCCGCCTCGGCCTCCCAAAGTGCTGGGATTACAGGTGTGATCCATGTGCCTGGACGATATTCAACTTTTTAAGACACCAGCAAACTGTTTTCCAAAGTGACAATGCCATGTTACGGGTGGGAAGTTTTTTACCAGCCATATATGAGGGTTTCAGTGGCTCCAAATCCTGGCCTTTTGTATATCTTTTTAATAAGAGGGAGGAAAAACTTTCATGTAAGTCTACAAGGACTTCCCAGGGTAACTACAGTAGCCCATGACAAACACTAGTCACTCATAAGCAGACAGTCTGAGGGCTTAGAGTGATCTACTAACACCCCAGGCCCGGGAAGGGCTCATAATGCTTATCAGTGCCCAGTGTCAGAACCAGTTGAAGGGGGTGGCTGTTGGAGGCGTCCATGTGTCCATGTGTCAGGGTAAGGACGGATTATTGATTTAAACATACAGAGTAGTGTGTACATAACCATCATGATTTTATTATTTATTTATTTATTGAAAGGGAGTCTCACTCTGTCGCCCAGGCTGGGGTGCAGTGGCATGATCTCGGCTCACTGCAACCTCCACCTCCTGGGTTCAAGCCATTTTCCTGCCTCAGCCTCCCAAGTAGCTGGGATTACAGGCATCTGCCACCACGCCTGGCTAATTTTTGTATTTTTAGTAGAGTTGGAGTTTCACCATGTTGGCCAGGCTGGTTTTGAACTCCTGACCTCAGGTGATCCACCCGCCTCAGCCTCCCAAAGTGCTGGGATTATAGGCTTGAGCCACCGCGCCCAGCCACAATCATGATTTTAAAAGTTATAGACTCTAATGGAAACAATCCAGTCTGCTGGAATTTAGCTTATTAAGGTATTCTATGACTAACATATTGGGAATTTCTGAGACCAGCCATAGTGGCTCATGTGTGTATAATCCCAGCACTTTGGGAAACTGAGGTGGAAGGATCACTTAAGGCCAGGAGTTTGAGAGCAGCCTGGTTAACAGAGTGATACCCCAACTCTACAAAATGAATAAAAATGAAAAGAGTTTCTGAAAAGCAACCATCCAAACGAATAGCCAGACAAGCACAGCTTTGGTAATTGACTCCGTGGGCAGTTGCTACGTCCTGGCATTCCTTTCCTGTCAGGCAGCTTGTAACTTTTCCAGCGTCCCAGCAACAGTTTCTCATAATCTTGGTTCAGCATAAGTCAGCCACCAAATCCTTGGCTTAAGATACAGAAAGATATTTAGACAAGGTTAAGTGTTGGGCAACTTGGCAGCAACTTTAGAAAAATTGAGCTTGGATGGAATGAAGAAAAAGACCGCATTTTCATGGTCTTACCTTATTCTTGTGTAAATGTGTGTTATTGGGAGGTACAGGTGCATAGGGATAGGTACACCTACCACGTCGGGGATACTGATGCTCTGTTGTGTCCTCTGATGGAAAATCCAGAACATGCAGGTCAACGTGTTTATGATCAGTAGAATGATATGGTCTCAAGCAATGCATGCTGGAAAGTCCCAGAATATTTGAAGCAAAAAAAAATTTGTTTTATTTTTTATTTTCTTTGAGATGGAGCCTCACTCTGTTGCTGAGGCTGGAGTGCAGTGGCACGATCTCGGCTCACTGCAACCTCTGCCCCCTGGGTTCAAGTGATTCTCCTGCCTTAGCCTCCTGAGTAGCTGGGATTACAGGTGCGCACCACCATGCCTGGCTAATTCTTTTTGTATTTTTAGTAGACATGGGGTTTCCCCATGTTGGTCAGGCTGGTCTCGAACTCCTGACCTTGTGATCCACGTGCCTTGGCCTCCCAAAATGCTAGGATTACAGGTATGAGCCACTGTGCCCGGCACAAAAATTTTTATGATTGGAATGCATCACATAGCTTCAGATCATTTTAGGCGGAAATAATGTTTGAAATGGATTTCTGTGACACTTCTCCTAAATTTATGGATGACTTTCTATTTTTTCTTCAAAGCTTAGAGTTGGTACTATTACAGACTGTGATAGAATTTTGAAACTGTAGTTTTAATACTAACAGCTTGGATTATATAGTGACTTTTTTTTTCCTTGGGACAAAGTCACTGTAGCCCAGGCTGGAGTGCAGTGGTGTGATTACGATTCATGGCAGCCTCTACCTCCCTGGCCCAGGTGATCCTCCCATCTCAGCCTCCCGAGTAGCTGGGACTACAGGCACACACCACCATGCCCAGCTAATTTTTTAATTTTTTGTAGAGACACAATTTGACCATGTTTCCCAGCTGGTCTTGTACTCCTGGGCTCTAGCAATAGCAGTCTGCCTGCTTCAGCCTCTCAAAGTGCGGGGATTACAGGTGTGAGGTACCAAGCCAGGCCATCACTATTTTTTTTAACGCAGACAACTCCAGTAGTTCTGTCATTGTAGACTATTTCATTTTAGAGATAAGAAAAACCAAGAAGATAAATTTAAGTTTTTTTTTCCCCCGAGACAGAGCTTCGCTCTTGTCACCCGGGCTGGAGTGCAGTGGCGCAATCTTGGCTCACTACAACCTCCATCTCCTGGGTTCCAGCGATTCTTCTGCCTCAGCCTCCTGAGTAGCTGGGACTACAGGTGCCCACTACCATGGCTGAATAATTTTTGTAATTTTAGTAGCGATGGGGTTTCACCATGTTGGTCAGGCTAGTCTCAAACTCCTAACCTCAGGTGATCCACTCACCTCGGCCTCCCAAAGTGCTGAGATTACAGGCGTGAGCCACCATGTCTGGCGAAGGTTCTTAATTATTGGTGTTAGTGGATGTGAGGTATACATCTTAAGATTTATAGTTCAGTATTCTATTTCTCAGCGAAGTGGTAGAGAAGTAGTAACCATTACAGAAATACTTGTGCAACTATATATACATATATATATATGTTTTTTTTTTTTTTTTCAAAAAAAAAAAATCTCAGGTAATCTCACCCTGTCACCCAGGCTGGAGTGCAATAGTGTGGTTTCGGCTCACTGCAACCTCTGCCTCCTGGGTTCAAGCGATTCTCTTGCCTCGACCTCCCGAGTAGCTGGGATTATAGGTGCCTGCCACCAGGCCCAGCTAATTTTTGTAATTTTAGTAGAGATGGGGTTTCACCATGTTGCCAGGCTGTTCTCTAACTCCTGACTTTATGATCTGCCCGCCTTGGCCTCCCAAAGTGCTGGGATTACGGGAGTGAGCCACCGTGCCTGGCTGTGCAACATTATCTTACACATCATCTTATTTGATTCTCATTGGAATTCCATGTAATAGGTGTTAATAACATTCTGATTTCATAGGTGAAGAAACTGGCATTCAGAGAAATGTCCAGTTCAAGTTATCAAACTTGTAGATTGCACGATGCAACTTTTGACCTTGCACTAGATATTAGGGACCAGTAATGTAAACCAGAAAGAGAGAATGTTTCCTCGAAAGCTGCCACTCATCCTGGTAATTTCTCTAGTTTCACCTTAACACTTACTCTTATTCTGCAATTACTGTGACTATATCTTAAGATCCAAACATTGAATGAGGCTTAAAAAGAGGATGGTCTATTTTGCTGGTGTTTTTAGATTTCGGAGAGAGAGATTGTGTTGCATGCGGCAGTTGAGAAGCCGGCATGATGGTGAAACTCGTCCGTGTTCAAGTGTTTTACTTGTCAGATTTTAATGGATGGCGTCATTATTTTGAAGGAACTCCCAAAAGATGATACATAGCAATATTTGTAGAGTCCCCATTCTGCAGCAAAAGAAAAATGATTTTCAGGTCATCCTTTCATCTCCTCTCTTCTTCAAGTCAATTGTCCAAGAAAGTTCGGGCAAGCTCACAATTCCTGAATTTGGACTACATCGTTATCTTTAGTCCTCAGCATACACTGACATTCTGGAAGGCTACCCCTTCCTGACTGCCCCCCTCCTCCTAGAAATACTGAATTGAAGACCTCCCTGTGGCTTGCACTTGCTTTGTCTATGCGTTTCGGCCTCTCTCTCTGTCCCTTTCTGTATGTGTGAGAGAAAAGGAACTCTATGCAGTGACATGCTGGTTATTAATAGATCTGGCTCTTATTCCGCCTTTCTACTTTGGTGAGTAGCTGCTTTGGACTGTGATGAAACTCTAGAGACTCTACTTTTTTTCTGTGATGTTGTTTTTCTTTGTTGTCGTTTTCTAGAGACAGAGTCTTGCTCTGTCACCCAGACTTTTCTCTGTCGTGAGTGCAGTGGTGCAGTCATAGCTCACTGCAGCCTCGGACTCCTGGATTCAAGTGATCTTCCCTCCTCCGTCTCCTGAGTAGCTGGAACTCTAGGTGCATGCCACTATGTCTGGCTAATTATTTTTTATTTTTTTGTAGAGACACGGTCTTGCTGTTTCGCTCAGGCTAGTCTGGAACTCCTGAGCTCAAACAATCCGCCCGTCTTGGCCTCCCAAAGTGTTGGGATTACAGGCGTAAGCCACCGCACCCAGCCTCTTCTCGTTATTTGTGATGGGCCTACGCCAGGCCAGAAGTAGGCCTGAGTGACCTGGTTCATGCCTTTCTTCCCACATCCAGGATTGAGTCCCACTAGCTTTCTGGATCTTACCACTCCAATAGAGAAAATAAGACTCTCCTTTCTTTTCTTTCTTTTTTTTTTTTAAAGATGGAGTTTCACCATGATGGCCAGGCTGATCTTGAACTCCTGACCTCAGGTGATCCACCCACCTCAACCTCCCAAAGTGCTAGGATTACAGGCATGAGCCTCCGCACCTGGCAAGACTCTCTTTTCTTTTCTTTTTTTTTTTTTTTTTTTGAGACGGAGTCTCGCTCTTGTTACCCAGGCTGGAGTGCAATGGCGCGATCTCGGCTCACCGCAACCTCCGCCTCCTGGGTTCAGGCAATTCTCCTGCCTCAGCCTCCTGAGTAGCTGGGATTACAGGCACGCGCCACCGTGCCCAGCTAATTTTTTTGTATTAATAGAGACGGGGTTTCACAATGTTGACCAGGATGGTCTCGATCTCTCGACCTCATGATCCACCCGCCTCGGCCTCCCAAAGTGCTGGGATTACAGGCTTGAGCCACCGTGCCCGGCCAAGACTCTCTTTTCTAAAAGCCTAGAGCAGGCAGGGTGCCATGGCTCGTGCCTGTAATCCCAGCACTTTGGGAGGCTGAGGCAGGTGGATCACCTGAGGTCAGGAGTTCAAGACCAGCCTGGCCAACATGGTGAAACCCCGTTTCTACTCAAAATACAAAAATTAGCCAGGCATGGTGGTGGACGCCTGTGGTCCCAGCTACTTGGGAGGCTGAGGCAGGAGAATTGCTTGAACCTAGGAGGTGGGGATTGCAGTGAGCCAAGTTCGTGCCATTGCACTTCAGCCTGGGCAACAAGAGCAAAAATCTGTCCCCCGCAAAAATTAAAAATACTTAAATAAATAAAACTATAAAATAATAATTTTTTAAAAGCCTAGAGCGGAACTAGGCCAACCTGCACGTGTTTTTCTTCTTTTCCCTTGGGTTTGAACTCAGCCTGCCTTCCTGTGAGGTGGGTTTGTTTCATTGTGAGGTCTTGAGCCCCTGATTTTCAGTACTGGCCTGGAAGGAAGAAGAGAACTCAAGCTTTCTTTAATATTCCACACCAGAAGTTTCATAGCCTATGCAAGGCCTGGACCTACATATGCACAACAACTCTGGCGTATAGAGTGAGTCCTTAAGGCTGGGCGCGGTGGTTCACGCCTGTAATCCCAGCACTTTGGGAGGCCGAAGCAGGTGGATCACGAGGTCAAGAGATCGAGACCATCCTGGCCAACATAGTGAAACTCCATCTCTACTAAAATATAAAATATAGCTGGATGTGGTGGTGCACGTCTGTAGTCCCAGCTACTCAGGAGGCTGAGGCAGGAGAACTGCTTGAACCTGGGAGGCAGAGGTTGCAGTGAGCTGAGATCACACCACTGCATTCCAGCCTGGCGCCTGGTGACAGAGTGAGACTCTGTCTCAAAAAAAAACCAAACAAAAAAGAGTGAGTCCTTGATATGATAGCCGGCGAGCTGCACTATTAGAATGTGTAATGGGGACCCTTTTCACATTCCTTTCATTGGAAGGCAAATACAATTTAAAGGAAAGAAATCTAAAAACTCAGAAACCCAGAGGTAGGCAGTTCTTTGTTCTCTGGCTTTGTTTTGTGACCCCCATGTGTCCTGTCCTCATTATCTTTTTTTTTTTTTTGAGGCGGAGTCTCCCTGTGTCACCCAGGCTGCAGTGCAATGGCGCAATCTCGGCTCACTGCAACCTCTGCCTCCCAGGTTCATGCGATTCTCCTGCCTCAGCCTCTTGAGTAGCTGGGACTACAGGTGCGCACCACCACACCTGGCTAATTTTTGTATTTTTTATTAGAGACAGGGTTTCATCATATTGGTCAAGCTGGTCTTGAACTCCTGACCTCTTGATCCACCTCCCAAAGTGCTGGGATTACAAGCATGAGCCACCGTGCCCGGCCTGTCCTCATTACTTTTAGCCCCCAGCATACTCTGACATTCCGGAAGGCTGCCCCTTCCTGACTTCCCCCTCCTCCTAGAAATACATCATACTGCGTTAGCACAGTCAAGATGCCAGTCCCTGATGGCTGATCACTATAGTGCCGATTGGATGTTGGCATGATTAGTTATGAGAAAACCCTGCTGAAATGCCACCTACTATATTTGGTCTTAGCGATTAAATGGAAAGAGATGGTAAGTCAACAAAAATTATCAGCATATATTTCCAGCTTCTTCGTGTTTTACAGATCAGTATAGTTCAAAGAATAGACAAAATTCACTTGTTGTCCTTTTATCTTTAAGATAAATAAATCTTGGTACTTTTGTAATAAGTTTTCAGCATTTTTCCCAGTGTGGGAATTTTTGTGAAAGTTCATGGAATGTTTTTCTTCAAAAATTTCCATCAATATCTGCCTGACTCCACAGCCAAATTCAAAATTCTCACTTTACTGTAATGATGAAGCTGCTATACCTAAATATATTGCATGGGTTTCTACCCAAGTGGCTGCAAGAGAAACAAAAAAAGAAGCCAGAAGGATCATGGTATCATCCTAAGGCCGAGTCCTCGCTCTGTGGTATGGCCTCTGGAGTTCCTAGAGTCTGTGTGCTCTGAGGCTTCAGAAGCCAGGAATGGGAGTTTGGCTAACCTGCACTTGTGAGATCTCCTCTGGAACTCGGGAGTTAATCCAGGTGCCTGGTAAATGGGCTCAGAGTCTGAACATCAGACGTCCCCAACAGATGATAGCTTCATCTTATTTTCTACCTCCTTTCTCTGCATCAACTTAGGTTATTATTTACTTATGGATTCTGAGTTTATGCAAATTTTATGACATGGTCCACAGATTCAAATAGTCTGTCTTTTCACATCCCAGCCGGTAGTGTTCCTCAGCCTCGACGCTGCCTGCTCTTCCCCTGATGCTGCTTCTCGACTTCGGTTCTTGCCTTCCTTAGACCTTGATTCTCATGGCTGACCAATTTCAGTGGATCTTGGCCAACCCCAGTGGTCTCAGGTTCTGCCTCCTGTTCTTACAGGATAACCTTGGATCCTAACATGTTGCAAAAAATCAAAAGGCGGCCAGTAGATTTTCAAAACCAGAGCTCTCCGTTTGCTATGACTTCCGCCCTTCTCCAGGATGTCGCATTGATTCAAATGCTATAAATCAGAGGTGCCTGACCCCCGACCACAGACCGGTACCTTCACTTACTTGCCCAGCACTCATCTCCGGCTGCGTGGCCTGTTAGGAATGGGGCCACACAGCAGAGGGTGAGCAGCAGGCAGGCAAGCCAGCCAGGCTTCATCTGTGTTTACAGCCGCTCCCCATCGCTCACATTCCCGCCTGAGCTCCACCTTCTGTCAGATCAGCAGTGGCATTAGATTCTCATAGGAGCATGAACCTCGCTGTGAACTGCACGTGCGAGGGATCTAAACTGTGCGCCCCTTAAGAGACTCTAATGCTGATGATCTGTCACTGTCTGCCATCACCCCCACGTGGGACCGTCTAGTTGTAGGAAAACAAGCTCAGGGCTCCCACTGATTCTCTATTATGGTGAGTTGTATTATTATTTCATTATATATTACAGTGTAATCGTAGAAATAAACAATACAATAAATGTAATCCACTTGAATTGTCTTCTGGAGATCCCGCCACCTCCCACTGTTCATGGAAAAATTGTCTTCCACTAAACAGTCTGTGGAGCCAAAAAGATTGGGGGCCACTGCTATAAATGACATCCTGACAGTATGGGAGTAGAGCCTCTCAGTTATCTAAAAAGTATTAAGCTATGCTGAGTACTGTTTTTATGTCAAATATATCTTAGTGTTCTGATTTTTTTTTTTTTTTTTTTGAGACTGAATTTTGCTCTTGTTGCCCAGGCTGGAGTGCAATGGTGTGATCTCAGCTCACTGCATCCTCCGCCTCCCAGGTTCAAGTGATTCTCCTGTCTCAGCCTCCTGAGTAGCTGGGATTACGGGTGCACGCAACCATGTCTGGCTAATTTTTTTATTTTTAGTAGAAATAGGGTTTCACCATGTTAGCCAGGCTGGTGTCGACCTCCTGACCTCAGGTGATCTGCCTGCCTCAGCCTCCCAAAGTGCTGGGATCACAGGCGTGAGCCACTGTGCCCGACCATGTTGTGATTCTTTGAAAACTGGTGATGGACATTTAATAGGTGTTAAGACTGGACTAGATGCTGGGGATGCAAAGCTAAGCAAAACTGGACACGTGACACAGTTTGGATATTTGTCCCTTCCATATCTCATATTGAAATGTAACCACCAACTTTGGAAGTGGGCCTGGTGGGGGGTGTTTGTGTTATGGGGCGGATCCCTTATGAATGGCTTGGTGTCCCCCCTGTGGTAATAAGTGAGTTCTTGCTCTGTTGTTTCATGTGAGATCTGGTTGTTAAAAAAGTCTCAGACCTCCTTCTTCTCTCTCTCTTGGTCTCTCTCTCGCTGTGTGACATGCCTGCCTCCCCTTCTGCCATGAGTAAAAGCTTCCTGTAGCCCTCCCCAGAAGCAGATACTAGTGCCATGCTTCTTGTACAGTCTGTAGAACTCTGAGTCAAACAAGCCTCTTTTCTTAATATTCAGCCTCAGGTGTTCCTTTAAAGCAATGCAAAACAGACTAACACAGCATGGTTCCAGCCATCATGTAGCTTAAGAATAAAAGAGGCTTCTGTGTGTGACTGAGTTTGGGAAACTCTGGAGAATATATGCAACCCCTTTTGGAGGTTCACCAGGCCAGGCTGTGAAGTACCTGGTAAGTTTAACTTAAAAAAAATAATAATAACTTAGACCGGGCGCAGTGGCTCAGGCCTGTAATCCTAGCGCTTTGGGAGACTGAGGCAAGTGGATCACCTGAGGTCGGGAGTTTGAGACCAGCCTGACCAACATGGAGAAACCCCGTCTCTACTAAAAATACAAAATTAGCCAGGCTTGGTGGTGCGTGCCTGTAATCCCAGCTACTCGGGAGGCTGAGGCAGGAGAATTGCTTGAACCCGGGAGGTGGAGGTTGCAGTGAGCTGAGATCACACTATTGCACTCCAGCCTGGGCAACAAGAGTGAAACTTCATCTCTGGTGGGAAAAAAAACACCCAAAAACCAACTCCTTGAATATGGACTCATTTATTGTATTTGCTCTTGTTTTTAAAGACTCCCAGGATACTCATTAACAAAACTCAACAGCACTAATCTTTTGACAAATGTATATTTTGGAAATAATGTATTTGAAGACACAGTAACTGTGATTTAATGTGCGATCCACTACAAAATAATATTTGAGTTTAAACAGTGGACTTTTGTCCAAGGAGGAAATGTGAGGAATTTTAGGTACTGTGACGTGTCCTGTAGAGTAATAATTTCGGGCAGCAGAAACCTTTCCGTGTCTCTTTGATATTATAAGGTCGTTGCTCACAACGGCCGTGAAATGACTGGCCCCAAGCCAAGCAACAACAAAATAGCAACAAATAATCCTGCCCGCCGGGCGCGGTGGCTCCCGCCTGTAATCCCCGCACACTGGGAGGCCAAAGTGGGCAGATCACGAGGTCAGGAGATCGAGACCATCCTGGCCAACATGGTGAAACCCGTCTCTGCTAAAAATAAAAAATAAAAAAAATCAGCTGGGCATGGTGCCATGTGCCTGTACTTCCAGCTACTTGGGAGGCTGAGGCAGGAGAATCGCTTGAACCTGGGAGGCGGAGGTTGCAGTGAGCCGAGATTGCGCCATTGCACTCCAGACTGGGCGACAGAGCGAGACTCCATCTCAAAAACAACGACAACAAAACTCTGTGAAGATCATAATGAGGTGTAACAGAAATGGAACGGAGGTTCAGTGAAATAAACATGATATAAGCAGGAGGCCATTCAAAGCAGGTATAGTGGTAAATACTATAGAGCTTACAGAGGCCCTGCAGAGGCTCACACAATTGTTTGAAAACATCTGGGAGACTGTAAGCCTCGCCAGGTCCCAGAAGAACCATTCCCGTTTAGGCAGCACAGATGGTATTCCCTGAATGCAGGCAGAAGGATTTTTGATACCATACAGTTTAGCACCTACTTATGTGCTGCTTTGCTTGGTTTTCGGTTTCATGGCTGGGATCCCCCACTCCCCAGAGAAGCTTGGGAGGTGTGAGCTGGATAAAGACCTCCTCCCAGAAGACCAGGTTCTAGTATCTGGAACTTGTGAATGTTGTCTTAAAGGAACATGGCCTTTGCAGATGTGTTTAAATTAAATATCTTGATGTGGGAAGGCTATCCTGGGTGACTGGGATATCCAATCACAAGTATCCTTTTAAGAGAGAGAGGCAGGAGATCATCTTCTCAGAGCACATGTAAGACAGAGGCACAGATTGGAGTGATGTGGCCATAAGCCAAGGAATGCCAGATAATGCCAGCAGCCACCACAAGCTAGAAGAGGCAAGGAGCAGATTCTACCCCTGAGCCTTCGAAGGGAACGCCGCCCTGCAGAGAGCATAAGGGAATAAGTTTCTGTTGTTTTAAGCCACAGAGCTTGTGGTAATTTGTCCCAGCAGTCCTGAGAACCTAATACAGGCTGTAAACTTTCTGAGAGGTGGGGTGATGTGTTCTTTGTACTTGTCTTCTGCACGGTATGCAGGTTTCTGCACATAACAGGCACTCAAATACCCGAGTGCTTGAACTGACTTGACTTCTTCACTGATTCAGAAATTCAGAGCCTGAAGATTTGTATTTAAAATTTTATTGGAAGAAAAGTGAGACCAGGAAGCTGAGCGTTCATTTGCAAAAGAAGAAATTAATGCCCCTGAGGCTTAGTCCCTTAAGATTTCGTTGCATCTTGAAGCTTGGATTTACCCCACATTTTAATGTAGCATTTTTTTTTTTTTTTGCCTTGCTCAACTATAAATAATACCTTGAAGGAAACTTTGTCTAGCAGGAACAAGAAAAGCAAGTCATTCAACGCAGTGATTTGATGTCTTAATTAGATACTACCTTGGTGCTCGCTTTCTCTTTGTTTGCACTGACAGTAGCTAAATGACAGTGTTTTGGGATTTCTGGATCGGACACAAAATGTCTTCTGCTCAAATCTTCCATGAAATGTAATTTTCAAAACATGAGCTTGGTTCTTACTCAAGCAGAGCTCTTAGTGTGTTTACTGGATTTCAGCTGAACTGGAATGGAACTTTGGGATCACGTTCCTTTGGAAATATAAACAGTTCGTATTTGTGTAAAAGGAAGCCACATAAAAGTGTCTAGAATTTTAGCTCAGTAGACTGGTTGGTGATTTGGTGATGAACATTATTCTTTTCAATATTATGGCTGCTTTTTTTTTAACGAGCATTTTGCTTTTCTTCGGTAGGAACATAAGTTCTCTTCTAGACCATCGTTCATCTAGGAAGCTCAGTTACATCGTAAAGCCAAGTAGAAGTAAAAATAAACTGCTAGACCATTTTACCAATATTGTTAAACTAATGGCAAAGGAAAGGGAAGCTACACACCGTGCAGCATTGCGGTTAGCGTGTGGATGACTTTGTGTTTGTTGTGATCTAGAGTATAGGTAAGAGTTTCTTTACAGGTTTACTGTGAAATTTATTTTTTATTTTATTTTGAGACAGAGTTTTCCTTCTGTCGCCCAGGCTGGAGTGCAATGGATGATCTTGGCTCACTGCAACCTCTGCCTCCTGGGTTGAAATGATTCTCCTGCCTCAGCCTCCCAAGTAGCTGGGATTACAGGTGCACGCCACCACACCTGGCCAATTTTGTATTTTTAGTAGGGACAGGGTTTCTCCCTGTTGGTCAGGCTTATCTCGAACTCCTTACTTCAGGTGATCTGCCCACCTCAGCCTCCCAAAATGCTGGGATTACAGGCATGAACCACCGTGCCAGACCGAAATTTATTTATTTATTTTTTGAGAGCGAGTCTTGCTCTATAACACAGGCTGGAGTGGAATGGCACCATCTTTACTCACTGCAACCGCCGCCACCCGGATTCAAGCGATTCTCCTGCCTCAGCCTCCTAAATAACTGGGATTACAGGCACTGACAGTAGCTGTAATGATGGGCATGAGACCTGCCATCATGCCCAGCTAATTTTTGTATTTTTGGTAGAGATGGGGCTTCACCCTGTTGGCCAGGCTGGTCTTGAACTCCTGACCTCAACTGGTCTGCGCACATCGGCCTCCCAAAGTGCTAGGATTACAGGTTTGAGCCACCACACCCGGCCTGAAATTTATTTTTTAAAGCTCTTATATTATTGCCTGATGCTACATAGAAATGTTAATACACTAGTAGACTTTGCAAGATGTAGTCACTTTAATTGTTTTTAATAAGAAACTCTAGTAGACATTTACAATGGTATGGCTAAAGTAAAATCAGTTCATCTTCACCTTGACTTTGTGGATGAGTGAGGGTCAGATTTGAAAGAAACCTTCCGCCCACGGAATTGAACTTGCATTTGAACTTGTATTCTGATGAAGGTTGAAATTGACATTAGGCAGTTTTGCTTTAAGTCAACCCACCTCACATGTTGAATTAATGAGGTCTTTGCCTTGATGTTAGCTCCATCCCCTTCACTCTCTGCCATATTAAAATGTGCTTCAATGCCATATAGTTTTTACTATTAATAGTTATACAGCCTTATTACCGAAGTATTAAGTGGTGTGATTGGATCATCATCTAAAAGATTCCTTATGAAATTCTCTAGAGACAGGCCTGTGTGCCAGACATTGTATTATTTTGCCTGGAACATAGCAGTTGCTCAATGAATAATTATTTGCTGCGTGAATGAATTCATGATTGAATCATTGAAATCAACAAGTTTTGATGTCAGTAAAGCCTTAACCAGCAATTTGGATGTCTAGGCTCCCATATCAAACTAGTAATTCATCTTCTGGTGCACAGAAAAGTGTTCGTAAACGGTTTCTTCAGTGCTGTCGAAGAGAAATAGAATGTGAGCCACAAATGTGAGCCTCAGATGTAATTCTAAGTTTTCTGGTAGCTGCATTTAAAACAAAAAGAAACAGGTTAAATTATTTTTTGTAAAATATTTTAACTCAATATATTGAAAATATAATTTCAACATATAATCAAAATAAATGTATGTTTATATACGTACTTTATACTATGTATATTTTATATTTAACAATATATCTCAATTTGGCCCAGCCTCATTTCAAATGCTCAAAATCCGTATGTGGCTTCCAGTGGCTACCATCTTGGGCAGCCTGCATTTTTATACCATCTGGAAGTTCCTATTCTAAGTAATTATTTTTGCTAACTTATAAAACTCAGATTTTATAAGCTATTGAATGTGATACTTGTGTTGTACTATCAGTGTGCAACTAAAAAAAAATGCACCATTAAGAAAATTATTCTTTAGAGATTGTGTAAAAAGTGTAACATCCTCTAAATTTTAGGAGCCGTGGCAAAACTTCCATTGTTCTAAGATTCACTTTTTTTTTCGTGTTATTGTGGAGCAAGTTCCTTGTCCTTTCTTGAGCGTCAGCTTCCTCTTTTGTAAAATGGGGATACTATTTGTCTCAGGATGTTGACATAACATTTGCAGAGGTTTTTTTTTTTGAGATGAAGTCTCTCTCTGTCGCCTAGGCTGGAGTGCAGTGGCGAGACCTTGCCTCACTACTACCTTCATCTTCCAGGTCCAGGTGATTCTCCTCAGCCTCTCGAGTAGCTGGGATTACAGGCATGCATCACAGCACCCAACTAATTTTTGTATTTTAGTGCACAGTGGCCCATGGCTGTAATCTCAGCACTTCTGGAGGCCGAGGCGGGTAGATGACGAGGTCAGGAATTCGAGACCAGCCTTGCCAACATAGTGAAACCCCGTTGCTACTGAAAATACAAAAACAGGTGGGCGTGGTGGCGTGCGCCTCTAATCTCAGCTACTAAGGAGGCTGAGGCAGGAGAATCGCTTGAACCCAGGAGGCAGAGGTTACAGTGAGTCAAGATCCTGCCATTGCACTCCAGGCAACAGTGCAAGACAACTTATCAAAAAACAAACAAAACAAAATTGAAGAAGGGTTAACTTGGGTCTTGGGTGACTCTTAGTTAACTTGTGAGGTATTGAACTGAATTTGGAGACACCGTTAATGGATTTCCATTAAACTTCTATCAATAATAAGCCAGGATCAGTTAGCTAGTGGGGAAAGGTGATCATGGTAGAAAAGTGCCTTTAGGCCGGACGCGGTGGCTCACGCCTGTAATCCCAGCACTTTGGGAGGCCAAGGCGAGCAGATCACCTGAGGTCAGGAGTTCGAGACCACCCTGGCCAAAATGGTGAAACCCCGTCTTAAAAAAAAAAGAAAAAAGAAAGAGAGAGAAGCGCCTTTAGATACAGCTGGACTTCGTTCTGCGAAAGGCCTATCCAACTCTTTTCTGATGTAACAAACTTTGAGAACATGAAATTTGTGACAGGGAAATGGTTTTTTTCTTTTTGTTTTTTTTTTTGAGGTGGGGTTTCGCCGCGATAGCTAGGCTGGTCTCCATCTCCTGACCTCGTGATCCCCCTGCCTCAGCCTCCCAAAGTACTGGGATTACAGGTGGGAGCCACCATGCCCGGCCCTAGGAAAATGTTTTCAGCCATTGTTTAACTTGCTTTGGTTAAGTGAGACGAATAATAAGAAATCATTGGAGCTAAAATTTCTTATGTTACCTTATTTACCAAAGCTCACCTAGGCAGGGTCAAATACTTGTTTTTTTGTTTTTAGATGATGTTAATATATTTGGAGTATAGGATTTCCGCTAGCGATTCCTGAGAATTTTTGCATAACTTAAAGACTTTCTTTTTAACAAGTAGTTGTTGATTTTAATTCTAAGTAAGATAATCTATATGATAAAGAGTGTTGACTAGGGGCGACCAGAGGCCACCTATAGTGGCTTTGCTGTTACTTTCTCTCCTTTCATTGCTTGTGGAAAAACACTTACCTGGGAAGAATCATAACTTCAACAATACTATCAAAGGAGGGCCTAACATTTAAAAAAAGAAACAAAAATGTTATAAAATGACAACAACATTTGACAAATTCCTGACAGCCTTAGGGAGAAGATTATGACTATTGAGGCTGCTGTTGACTAAGGCTCTCCTATTGTTAATTAAAAAAAAAACAACTTTTGTCTGGTAGTATTAAAGCTTGGCCCCCATACAACTGAACTTTGGAAAAGAATTGTTAACTCCTTGGTTAAAAACGGAGCTCTAAAATGTTTAACAAAAGCAACATATATTTTGCTAAATAGTATATTTTCCAATACAATGAATGTACAATGCTTTTTTTTTTTTGCTTTTCATAGTTATATAAATTGAAAAAATACTCCCAAAATATGAAAAACTGGCCCTTGTGTTTTTTACTTTATACAATGTGGAAACTGTTTAGTGGAAACAGACATTCACTTAAATGGAGAAAATGGAGAATGGACAATTCATTAAATGGAGAAAAATAAAGCCTTATTTTTAAAATGTTGCTGATAAAGTATTTGGGTACTTAATGATTGAGAATCAAGACCACTCTGAATATAAGTGCTTTCCCTTTTCTCTGAATGCCTGGTTGTACAAATCACAGATTTTGCTTGTTTTTGAACAGGAGAAGGTTGGCAAGCCTAATGTGGTTTATTTGAGAGAGATCTGTCTGAGAGTCCCCTTTGCTGTGGGGTGAGGGCATTTGAATTCTCCGGTCTTTTATTGGTCATAACATCTCTTTTTTATTTTGAGAGGGAGTCTCCCTTGTCACCCAGGCTGGAGTGCAGTGGTGCAATCTCAGTTTACTGCAACCTCCGCCTTCTGGGTTCAAGCGATTCTTCTGCCTCAGCCTTCTAAGTAGCTGGGATTACAGGCACGCACCACCACGCCCAGCTAATTTTTGTATTTTAAGTAGAGACGGGGTTTCGCCACGTTAGCCAGACTGCTCTCGAACTCCTGACCTTGTGATCCACCCACCTCGGCCTCCCAAAGTGCAGGGATTACAGGCCTGAGCCACCGCGCCCAGCTGTAACTCCTCTTAATGGCAATATTTTAAACTCTTCCTTGAGAGAGAATATATTCCAAATCTGATTTTGCACTGTACTTTATCCTGTGCAGACTGCTCTTGAGAAGGGAACCATCTCTGCAGAACTTCTAGAACAGGTTTTTCTCCCTGTGGTACTGAAAGGGGTGGATTGGACGGGTGCATATTTTCCCTTCTGTGGGAACAAGAACTCTGTAGCATGCCTGTGAATCAGGAAGCGGTTACAAAGCTACAGATATAATAGCCAGCTTTTGAAAAATGAGGTATCTGTAATTTATTTGGGGGAAAAAGAAGGAAAAGAAAAGAGCTGAAAATAGTAATATTTGCTTTGAAACTAGAAATATGAGCTTGAAAATAGAAATATTTGCTTTTTTGTATTTACATACATGTCTAGTTTTCTCTTTGTTTGTAAAGAAACCTACTAGGTGTGACTTGCTTCTTCATCTTGTGATTATGCTTTTTTTTTTGAGACTGAGTCTTGCTCTGTCACCCAGGCTGGAGTGCAGTGGCGCGATCTCAGCTCACTGCAATCTCTGCCTCCCGGGTTCAAGTGGTTCTCCTCTTTCAGCCTCCCGAGTAGCTGAGATTACAGACGTGCACCACCACACCTGGCTGGTTTTTGTATTTTTAGTAGAGATAGGGTTTCACCATGTTGGTCAAGCTAGTGTCGAACTCCTGACCTCATGATTCGCCCGCCTCGGCCTCCCAAAGTGCTGGGATTACAGGCGTGAGCCACCGTGCCTGGCCGTGATTGTGCTTTTTAAACCTTGGTTTCAGCTTTGGTGTGACAATGCTTGGGAACAGAATCATTTTCCTCCTTGGACTTGAGCTTTTTTAATCATTGGTAAAGATCTCGTTGTCAAAGAGGCCCAGAGGCAGGTCTGGTTAATATTTGCAAACCGAGGAAATATTTATTATATGAAATATTGTTCCACTGATGAGGTAGCAGAAAATTCTGGGATAAGATCATTTCTTTCATGACTAATGAAGAACTGTATTTTAATTACTTTTCTAGAGGGCTTTTTTTGATTTTCTAATTTCATTCTTATTTTTATTTATTTTTTTGAGACAGTCTTTCTCTGTTGCCAGGCTGTAGTGCAGTTGGGCAATCTTGGCTCATTGCAACTTCCACCTCCTGGGTTCAAGCGATTCTCCTGCCTCAACCTCCCTAGTAACTGAGACTATAGGTGTGTGCCACCATGCCCAGCTGATTGATTTTTTTTTTCTTTTTTTTTTTTTTTTGTATTTTAGTAGAGATGGGGTTTCACCATTTTGGCCAGGACAGTCTCGATCTCTTAACCTCATTATCTGCCAGCTTCGGCCTCCCAAAGTGCGGGGATTACAGGCATGAGCATCACACCTGGCCTCTGATTTCTAATCATGGATTTTGAGATTCCATTTTTATACTAAATGATGACGATAGTTAATTTCAACTTTTTTTTTAGCTTAGAGATACTTGGTTTATTTAATAAGTTAACAGGGTTTCATTCTCAATAATAGTGTGAATATAGACCCCTGGGCAGCAGACTTTATTGAACCAATAAAACTTCATTTGCTTGTTCTTAAAAGCTCCTTTGGAAAGCCCTGAGGGTAGGGTGGACACAGTTATTTAACAAAGAATTTCTATTACCTTTCTTTGAAATGAAACAAGGCCCAATTTGCTTACTGGCTATGAGCTGTAAAAGCGTTTCCATTGATGTTTAGTGGCTTGACTCCCTCAGAGTTGGTTCATTCCAGAAATGGTTCTTGGGTCCTGAGAGGGGTAGGCTGGTTCTTCCCAGCAAAGCTGAGTGACTTGCCCAAGAGCTTGCGATACAGCCTGCAGACAGTGCCCCTTCCTTGCCTTTAAGATTTGAACGAGCATCAAAGGGAAAGTGGAATCCGTTTTAAGGAGTATTTCAAATTAGCAAAATTGGAATTTCCCGGAAAGGCTGGGTTCTACATTTTATCATGAAGAGTTGGTCAGGTACCTACATTTTTGAGTGCCGGGGACTTGCAGTAGGATGTCTTACAAATGTTATGTGTATTTTGATAGGCTAAAGTTTTTGTAGCTACCACTGCATATGGTGTAAACACTCCATGAATTATTAGGTTTTCCTGTTTTACCGGAAAGGGGTCCGAATCCAGATCCCAAGAGAGGGTTATTGGATATCTCAAAAGAAAGAATTTGAGGTGAATCCATAGAGTAAAATGAAAGCAAGTTTATCAAGAAAGAAAGTAAAGGAGCCAGGCACGGTGGCTCACGCCTGTAATCCCAGCACTTTGGGAGGCTGAGGCGGGTGGATCACCTGAGGTCAGGAGTTTGAGACCATCCTGGCCAACATGGTGAAATCCCGTCTCTACTAAAAATACAAAATTAGCTGGTTATGGTGGTACGTGCCTGTAATCCCAGCTACTCAGGAGGCTGAGGCATAAGAATTACTTGAACCAGGGAGGCAGAGCTTGCAGTGAGCCAAGATTGCGTCACTGCATTCCAGCCTGAGCAACAAGAGGGAAACTCTGTCTCAAAAAAAAAAAAAAAAATGGCTGGGTGTCATGGGCCACGCTTGTAATCTCAGCACTTTGGGAGGCCGAGGCAGGTGGATCACTTGAAGTCAGGAGTTAGAGACCAGGTTGGCCAACATGGTGAAACCCCGTCTCTACTAAAAATACAAAAATCAGCCAGGCATGGTGGCACATGCCTGTAATCCCAGCTACTTAGGAGACTGAGGCACGAGAATTGCTTGAAGCCGAGAGGTGAAGGTTGCAGTGAGCCGAGATCGCTTCAGTGTCACTGCACTCTGTCTCAAAAAAAAAAAAAAAAGCAAGTAAAGGAATAAAGAATGGCTACTCCACAGGCAGAGCAGCCCTGAGGGCTGCTGGTTGCCCATTTTTATTGTTACTTCTTGATTATATGCTAAACAAGGGGTAGATTATTCATGCGCTTTCTTGGAAAGGGGTGGGCAATTCCCGGAACTGAGGGTCCCTGTTCCTCTGTTTTTGTTTTTTATTGAGATGGAGTCTCACTCTCGTCACCTACGCTGGAGTGTGGTGGTGGTGCAGTCTCAGCTCACTGCAACCTCTGCCTCCTGGGTTCAAGTGATTCTCCTGCCTCAGCCTCCCGAGTAGCTGGAATTATAGGCACCTGCCACCATTCCTGGCTAAATTTTTTGTATTTTTAGTAGAGATGAGGTTTCACCACGTTGGCCAGGCTGGTCTCAAACCCCTGGCCTCAAGTGATCTGCCTACTTCGGCCTTCCAAAGCCCTGGGATTACAAGCGTGAGCCACCGCGCCCATCTGTCTGTAAACATTTTTAAATGCTGTAACACACTCCTCTTTTGTCACTATAATACGGAGTGTGTGGACCTGTAAAGGGTCTCTTTTTCTCTTTTTAGTTACAGGGCTTGATGTTTCTACCACTAACCAAGGAGGATGTAGTTGGTTGTGAATCACTTCTTCCCATGCTGAAATGGCAAGTTTCTGTTTTATAATACTACAGATCCAGTCCAACAGAGTAGTCACTGTTCTCGGCATCAGTATTTTTTTTGCCTCCATCATCTTGCTGAAACAGCATTTGTGTGATAAAAATGGACCTCTACACCTCTTTAAAGTGCTCTAGATTTAGACTCATTTATGTTTTATCAAAAGGCTAATCCTGAAAAATTATTGTAAATGATTTCTGGAAGGTCTGCTACAGGTGTAATTGAATGAATTGTATTGTGCATAGCCGGATGTATACTTCAGGAAAGATTTACTGCCTTTTTTTGTGGCAAAAATGGAACTAGAAAGCTGGGGATGCTCAGTAAAACCACAGTGGGACCAGGATCTTGGCTCTACTGTGCAGGTAAACAGTGTTCATGAAAGGTTAAGTTAGAGCTCTGATGCTCCTCATGGTAGTACTCTACTGCTATGTCTGCCCAAAAGAGAAAATGAAAAGGGGAAAAGTCACAAAGACAAGGGGGAAAGAAAGGTAACACGGCCGGGCGTGGTGGCTCACACCTGTAATCCCAGCACTTTGGGAGGCCAAGGTGGGCGGATCACAAGGTCAGGAGATCGAGACCATCCTGGCCAACATGGTGAAAACCCATCTCTACTAAAAATACAAAAATTAGCCGGGCATGGTGGCGCACACATGTAGTCCCAGCTACTCAGGAGGCTGAGGCAGGAGAATCGCTTGAACCCGGGAGGCAGAGTTGGAGGTGACCTGAGATGGTGCCGTTGCACTCCAGCTTGAGTGACAGAGCAAGACCCTGTCTCAATAATAATAATAATAATAAAATAACAATAATAAAACAATCAGGGCCACCAATCCATCCCTGGTGGCGTCAAAAACTCTTCCAAGTCTTAAGCAAATAAATAATGTATTGATCTTTCTGCACGTTAATGCTAGGTTGAAGAGGTGGTTTGTTTTGGATATTTTACGTTTATACTTATTAATAGAATCCTCACTGACTCTCAGAAGTGTCCCGGTTTAGATGATTAATTTATAGTCACCCTATTTATATCCATCATCTCTTCTGCATTATTTAAAGCTCTTCTATCTGAAGTCATTCATTTGTTCTGTCATTGCTGAGGTCTTATTCTATGCTAGGTAGTGGGATAAGCACTGGGGATGCAAAGATGTACAAGATATCCCTTCCTGGCCGAGTGCGGTGGCTCACACCTGTAACCCTGGCACTTTGGGAGGCCGAGGTGGGCAGATCGCGAGGTCAAGAGATCGAGACCATCCTGGCCAACATGGTGAAACCCCGTCTCTACTGAAAATACAAAAATTAGCTGGGCATGGTGGCACGCACCTGTAGTCCCAGCTACTCGGGAGGCTGAGGCAGGAGAATTGCTTGAACCTGGGAGGCAAAAGTTGCAGTGAGCCGAGATCATGCCACTACACTCCAGCCTGGCAACAGAGCAAGACTCTGTCTAAAAAAAAAAAAAAAAAAGATATTCCTTCTTCCAAAATCTTAAGTGTTGTGGAAGAAACAGATTCTAGAACTATTTTTACCTGATGTAGTCATGACTGTATAATCATAACTCTGAGTTCTACTAGACCTGAATTTCTGTATTGAGAACATCTATGCTAATAAAATGATTTGTTATACCCAATAGGTTATGTTGATTTATGATATGCTTTATGCTACTAATAGTTACTTAGCAGTTATATTTGGTCTGAATCACTGAGTGAGTTTATTGTATGTTTTACTCTAGCTATGTGAAACTAATAGTTGAAAACATCTGTTTTTGGCATTCTATTTGTCTCAAGACCTTAATGTGTTATATATTTGTGGTCTAAGAATTCGGTCATCAATAGGTTCATAAAACTCATGTTTTAGGCAGGAGCCTTAATCCCTTGAATTATGGTAAGGGAAACTTGTGTTGAGTTGAACTGAATGTCTTTAAAAAAAAAATCCTAGGCCGGGCATGGCGGCTCACGCCTGTAATCCCAGCACTTTGGGAGGCTGAGGCGGGTGGATCACAAGGTCAAGAGATCGAGACCATGTTGAAACCCCGTCTCTATTAAAAAATACAAAAATTTGCTGGGCATGGTGGTGCGCGTCTGTAGTCCCAGCTACTCGGGAGGCTGAGGCAGGAGAATCGCTTGAACCCGGAAGGAGGAGGTTGCAGTGAGCCTAGATCGCGCCACTGCACTCCAGCCTGGTGCCTGGCGACACAGCGAGACTCCGTCTTAAAAAAAAAAAAAAATCCTTCTGTCTGTACACATTGTTGTAAAAAAAGGAAAACAGCAACAACAAAATCCTGGTTTCTGTGTCCTCATTAATTTGGATCCAGCTGTGTTAAAATGGCCAATAAGCAATATTACCCGGAGGAGAATACTGCTCTAATTGAAATGTGCCCGTTGTCATGTCTACTCTTTGCTCCCCTGTTTGGTGAAACCATAAACACTGTTTTGGAGTAGTCTGTTTACTTGTCTACCTTCTAGATTAGATTGTCATCAACTCAAAATCCCTGGCACCTGACGTGATGCCCAGCAGAAGCTAGCTGTTCTGGTCAGTAAATGCTTTTTGAATGAACGAGAATAAGCAAATGGTAGAATGCAAACACACACCATTCATTCTTTGTTTCCACGTGTAATTACCAAGAAACGATAATGTGGCTGGCATAGAGCTAGGTTCTGGCTCCAGGTCACGGTGGCCCAGAACAGACAAGGCAACTGCTCCAATGATGATGGCTTCACACAAAGTCGTGTTCAGTTACAAATTGAGATAAGTGCTTTGAAGCAAGGGGACGTATGGCAAAGAAGCCTGACCCAGATCTGGGGGTGTTGAAAAGGCTTTCCAGAGAAAGTGGCATTTAAGATTAAAACTGCTGGGCATGGTGGCTCACATTTGTAATCCCAGCACTTCGGGAGGCTGAGATGGGAGGATCACAAGGTCAGAAGTTCGAGACCAGTCTGATCAACATAGTGAAACCCTGTCTCTACTAAAAATACAAAAAATTAGCTGGGTGTGGTGGTGTGCGCCTGTAATTCCAGCTACTCAGGAGGCTGAGGAAGGAGAACCGTGGGAACCTGGGAGACGGATGTTGCAGTGAACCGAGATATCACCATTGTGCTCCAGCCTGGGTGACAGTGGGAGACTCCATCTGAAAAAAAAAAAAAAAAAAAAAAGATAAAACCTGTAGGATGAACAGGAATTAATGACAGGCAGGAGGTAAGGAAGATGGGAAAGCATCTCAGGCTGAGGGGATAGTTGTGCAAATGCCCTGTGGTGGACAGGAACATCGTGTGGATCACAGAGGTTTTCAGAAGACAAACATGGGAGACAGGTCAGGGTCAGACTATTCATGGCCTAGGAGACCTCATTGAAGATGCCCTGCTTTATCTTAGGAGCAGTGGTTTGCCTTTTAAAAGTTGCATGGGAAGGTACAGGAGTGCTCGGATCAGAGTTGCACTTTATGAGGATTACCCTATGCTAGGAAACTGGCTTGATATTTTGCATATGTAAATAAAGAGAAAGAATGAATGTATTCTTGGTTGCCATATAACTTGTACCTCAAAATAACCAAATAGTATATGAAGAGAAATTTCTCTATAGGCATGTTCTAGGTAATACATGAAAAGGAGTGATAGGATATCATCATTCCTCAATCCATAGTGAATTATATGTTTAGGCAATAATTATCCATAGATGTTAACTTTACAAAAAGAGACAAGCGACAGTTCTGGAAATACATAATATCACCGTTTGATAGACTCGTCCAAAAAAAAAACCTGAATGTGCCCAAGCTTCTAGACCTCACTAGCATATTTTTAGGAAATGTGGGGGAATGTGCTGCCCATATCGTGGAAATGAATTCAGTGCAGACCAAAGCCCGGGAAACTCTACGGGACAAACGACGTGGATTATTTCAACTAAGAAATTATAAAGAGGGACAGAAGAGAGATGGAGAGGGACCTACAGATTAAAAGAGATTTACATAAATGTATGGACCTTATTTGGATTCTGATTTAGACATACTAACTGTAAAACAAAACAAAACATTTATGAGACGTGGGGTCATTTGAACACTGGCTGGATATTTGGTGATATTAGGAGACTACATATTGTGAATTATTCTTAAGTGTGATAATGTTATTTTGATTGTATTTAAACACCAACAAATAGCTTCCTTATCTTTTAGAGATACTTAATGAAATATTTATGAATAGAATGATGTGATGTCTGGGTTTTTCTTCCAAGTTGGTGAATGTTGAAGCTGAGGGATGGGTCAACGGGAGTTCATTTTACTCCTTTCTGCCTTTGTTTATAATTGGCATTTTCCATTATAAAAGAGTTTCGAAAAGTTATGGGAAAAAGCAAAAAAAGAGGCCACCTTTGATTTGACTTTTCCCCTCACCCCTCAAATCCTCAGTATGTTTCAGTTAAAATTTATCAGCTGATCACACTTTAATGTATTACTATATTAAAGGATTTAAATTTTAACATCTTGATTTTTTTTTTTTTTTTTTGAGATGGAGTTTCACTCTTGTTACCCAGGCTGGAGTGCAATGGCGCGATCTCGGCTCACCGCAACCTCCACCTCCTGGGTTCAGGCAATTCTCCTGCCTCAGCCTCCTGAGTAGCTGGGATTACAGGCACGCGCCACCATGCCCAGCTAATTTTTTTGTATTTTTAGTAGAGACAGGGTTTCACCATGTTGACCAGGATGGTCGCGATCTGTTGACCTCGTGATCCACCTGCCTCGGCCTCCCAAAGTGCTGGGATTACAGGCGTGAGCCACCGTGCCCGGCCACATCTTGATATATTAATACGTTTTAATGCTTATTAGACTGTTTATTTTTTAAAAAATTAATACATGTTAATTGTGGAAAATCTGAATATGTAAGAGCAGCCCAATAAAGACAGTTATTAGCACCGATAACCCCACTACTTTGGAGAGCGCTATAGTTAATATTTCTGAGTGTTCAATCTCATCAGGAATAAAGACATATTAAAGCATAATTTTAATTACAAACCAACCAGTTTTCTGCTTCTGTTTTTAGCAGCTCATTGTGACCATTTTCTCAAGACATTAAGGGTTCTGTTATAAACGGATTTTAGTGTCTGTTTAGTGTTAACATCATAAATATCTATGGCAAAAATTTACTTAATTCTCATTAAACAGTATGTTTTAAAAGTCTATTGTGGGAATTATGCTGTAATAAATAGACTTATAAATGTATCTTTTATACATTCTGATTATTTCCTTAGGGTAAATTCTTATAGTTAAATTGCTGGGTCAGTGAGCATGTGTTTTTCTAGCAGTTTTACAAGCCTTTGAAATGTTGACACTGATTGGCACTCCCATAAACTATATATGAGCATGCTTATTTATTCCATGCTCTCATCAACTCTGAATATTATGCATAAAGTTGTTTTGGCCTGTTTGTTGATGAAAAATAGTATTAAATAGTTTTAGTTGACATTTTTCTGGTTACAACTGCCTTTGAACATTTTTTCCTGTTTATTACTTACTAGTCTTTCAATTACCGGACATATCCTTTGTACATATTTATATTTGTACATTCTTTTTGTTTGAGACGGAGTTTCACTCTTGTTACCCAGGCTGGAGTGCAATGGCGCGATCTCGGCTCACCGCAACCTCCGCCTCCTGGGTTCAAGCAATTCTCCTGCCTCAACCTCCTGAGTAGCTGGGATTACAGGCACGCACCACCATGCCCAGCTAATTTTTTGTATTTTTAGTAGAGACGGGGTTTCACCATGTTGACCAGGATGGTCTCGATCTCTTGACCTTGTGATCCACCCGCCTCGGCCTCCCAAAGTGCTGGGATTACATATTTGTACATTCTTTTTATGCTTAATTGTACATAGTCTTTATATAATAGGGATTGTGTCACTTTGTTAGTCATGTTGCAAGAATTTACCCTCCATGTTTTAAAATTCAGTGTGTGGAATTTTAAAATTTCTAATATAGGCCAGGCGCAGTGGCTTACACCTGTAATCCCAGCACTTTGGGAGGCCGAGGCGGGTAGATCACTTGAGGTCAGGAGTTCGAGACCAGCCTGGCCAACATGGTGAAAACTTGTCTCTACTAAAAATACCAGAATTAGCTAGACATGGTGGTGGATGACTGTAATCCCAGCTACTCTGGAGCCTGAGGCAGGAAAATTGCTTGAACCCAGGATGCAGAGGTTGCAGTGAGCCGAGATCATGCCACTGCACTCTAGCCTGGGAAAAAAAAAATTCTGATATACAGATTTTTCATATTTTTATATAGTAAGATTGATTAATCTTCTTGTTCATGCCTTCCTTCTTTGGTATTATAAAGTCCTTTTCCATTTTAAAATTATTGTGCATGCCTATTTTTAAAAATGGCTTCATTTCTTTTACATTTAACTCTTTAATTCACATAGGTCTCATATTGCTGTATGGCTTAGAGTAGAGAGCTAACATTATTTCTAGCAGTGACCAATTATTCAAGAAGTTGAGGCCGGGCGCGGTGGCTCAAGCCTGTAATCCCAGCACTTTGGGAGGCCGAGGCGGGCGGATCATGAGGTCAAGAGATCGAGACCATCCTGACCAACATGGTGAAACCCCGTCTCTACTAAAAATACAAAAATTAGCTGGGCATGGTGGTGTGCACCTGTAGTCCCAGTTACTCAGGAGGCTGAGGCAGGAGAATTGCCTGAACCCAGGAGACGGAGGTTGCAGTGAGCTGGGATTGTGTCACTGCACTCCAGCCTGGCGCCTGGTGACAAAGTGAGACTCTGTCTCAAAAAAAAAAAAAATTATTCAAGAAGTTGAGCATTTCTTTGCTCTCTGAGTCGGATTGCTGCTTCTCCTCATATATTCAGATGTTTTATATGTAGGCTTTCTGTCCTGTTTCAATGAATGTCCTGCTTCTTAATCTTGTGCTAGTAGTGGTATTTTAAGCACTGCAAATTGATAGATTGTTTTAATATATAGTATCAGTACTTTTGTTTTTTTTTGAGATGGTGTTTCACAATTGTTGCCCAGGTTGGAGTGCAATGGCACGATCTTGGCTCACTGCAACCTCCGCCTCCCGGGTTCAAGTGATTCTGCTGCCTCAGCCTCCCCAGTAGGTGGGATTACAGGTGTCCACCACCATACCCAGCTAATTTTGTGTTTTTTTTTTAGTAGAGACAGGGTTTTGCTATGTTGGTCAGGCTGGTCTTGAACTCCTGACCTCAGGTAACCCACTTACCTCGGCTCCCAAAGTGCTGGGATTACGGTTGTGAGCCACTGTGCCCAGTAGTGTCAGTGCATTAAAAAAAACCCTTTAATTCCATTAAAAAAAAAATCTTAGATTTTATTCCCCTTTTAATCTTCCAAATAGATTTTTCAGTCTTGTTAATCTCATTCTTATTTTTATTTATTTATTTATTTTTGTGACAGAATCTTGCTCTATCACCAGGCTGGAGTGCAGTGGTGTGATCTGGTTCACTGCAATCTCAGACTCCCTGGTTCAAGTGATTCTCCTGCCTCAGCCTCCCGAATAGCTGGGATTGCAGGCATGTGCCACCATGCTCAGCTAATTTTTGTGTTTTTAGTAGAGATGGGGTTTCACCATGTTGGCTAGGATGGTCTCGATCTCCTGACCTTGTGATCCACCCACCTTGGCCTCCCAAAGTGCTGGGATTACAGGTGTGAGCCACCGCGCCTGGCCCCTCTGTTTCTTCTTTTCAAGAGTGATTCTGACCACCTGTTGATGCATATTGTTTTTCAAGACAGGAAGCAGGATTATCTAATAAAGAGATCTCTGAATTAGGCACACAGAAGCATAAGCTGTAAGTTCACTCTGCTTTATCATGTCTGGGTGTTTGATCTTAGGCAAATCACTTAACCTCTCTGGACTTTGTTTTTCAACAAGGTTCTTTCTAGCTCTGTATTTCTAAATATATAATGGCCCTCAAAATATTTGAGCCTCAGAATTTGTGTTCTAGAGAGAGGGAAATCAGAATTTACATGGTAGCATAGTCAGGCGCAGTGGCTCACTTCTGTAATCCTAGCACTTTGGGAGAACTGCTTGAACCCAGGAGTTCAAGACCAGCCTAGGCAACATAGTGAGATCCCATCTCTACAAAACCTTTAAAAATTAGCCAGATGTGGTGGCATGCACCTGTGGTCCCTGTGGTTACTTGAGAGGCTGAGGCAGGAGGAAAGTCTGAGCCTGGGAGTTTGAGGCTGCAATTTCCTATGATCGTGCTACTGCACTCCAGCCCGGGTGACAGAGTGAGATTCTGTCTCAGAAATAAATAAATGAATAAATGGTAGCATAACAAATGAAATATCTCAGCAGTGAAATTTTGAAATAGATTTTGTGTTTCATCCTCTGTTTAGCTGGTATAGATGACGTTTGGCATTTTAATTGTTCAGGATACTGACTTTGTGCCCTGAGTCTATCAAGCATGGTTGAGATTAAAGCATGACTTCACTCTGTAAGGATGTGTCACCCCTCTGTTTTAGGTGTGATTTTAACACTTCTGAGGGGAAGATCACGTTTTTATTTTAAGGTTTATTTTTATAACAAATGACCCAACTGTAGTATTTTTGAACCTGGTGGCATTTTAATATTAGCTGTTTCCTCCCTGTTGATGCAAGAAAAGCATTCACTTAAATCTGAAGTGTCATTTGAAATCCGAAGGCTTATTGATTATGGTAAAGAATAGAAAATGAATGACTTTGGGAATCTATGCCACAGTTAAACTGAGCAGAGAATGTACTCCTGGTAGGGTGCTTGGGATTCTAACTTCAATGAGTTGCTGCTCATTTCTACCACTGAATATCTAACAACACTGTTCTCAGAAGTGACTGAACTTGCAGAAATAGCTCATGAAGTCATTTTCTATTTAAATGGTCTGCACTTTTTAGAATAAATACTCTTCAACTAGGATGATATTAATGTATGTCTTCGACAGCAACTGCATTGAGAAGACAGGCTTTGCAAAACACTCTTGTCCTCCATCCAAGTATGGGTCTTTTATGACAGATTGTTGTGTATCTGAAGGAGCTATTGTGTCCACAATGAGCATCATAATGAATCTAAAAATCCGACTCAATGGAACAAATGCATTTTAATGGCATGCATTTTACTCTAAAAGGATGTACCAAAATAGAGCGAGAGTCTGAAAGCAGGGCATTATTTTATAATGAAAGACTAATACATGGGTAGTTCAGACTAAAGTAAGAGTGTGACTGGGAATGAAATTGACTTGGGGTGGATAAAATCACTCCAATCAGCAAACCACAGATGCTGGGGGAGAGTCATCTGAAGTGGTTCGGGAGCGAAAATTAAAATGGTTACCAACACCAGGGAATGTCCTTTGCTGAGATGCACACCTCTGTGGGCAGAAAGCTTCCTGTGGCACTCGACACAGGCTGGTATTGCAGTATCACATTTACTCACTTTACCAAAATGCCATGAAGTTAATGCTGGAGTAGCCTGTTTCTTTTAATGTTTAAATTCTGCTTATTAAGTGTGTTGTAATATTGAGGGGAAAGGAGTAGAGACTGAGGTACATTTCTAACATGTTTAGAATAGTGCTTAAGTGTGTACCTTTAGAACTAGGATCCCAACGTTGCGTATCGAGGTGGAAGTTATGTAATAATATTTTGTTTGGTTTTGACATTGCTGTACTTCTGTAATTGATTTTTAAAGAATGTGCTTTTTTTTTTTTTTTTTTTTGAGACGGAGTTTCACTGTTGCCCAGCCTGGAGTGCAATGGCACGATCTCGGCTCACTGCAACCTCCGCCTCCCAGGTTCAAGTGATTCTCCTCCCTCAGCCTCCTGAGTAGCTGGGATTACAAGCATGCACCACCACGCCTGGCTAACTTTTTGTATTTTTAGTAGAGACGAGATTTCTCTGTGTTGGTCAGATTGGTCTTGAACTCCCAACCTCAGGTGATCAGCCTCCCAGAGTGCTGGGATTACAGGCGTGAGCAACCCCTCGTGGCCTGTTTTTTGTTTTTTTTTTGTTTTTGAGATGGATTCTCTTTTTGCTGCCCAGGCTAGAGTGCAGTGTTGTGATCTCGGCTCATTGCAACCTCTGCCTCCCAGGTTAGAGCGATTCTCCTGCCTCAGCCTACCAAGTAGCTGGGATTACAGGCACTCACCACGCCCAGCTAATTTTTGCATTTTTAGTAGACAGAGTTTCACCATGTTGGCCAGGATGGTTTCCAAAAGACAGCTTGCAATTTGTGGAAACATACCATAGTACATTTTCTGCATTTCTATTATTCTGTTTATTACATTGGAAACTCCGCACATGTGCACTTATATACGAAAACAATTAGGCAGGCGATGTCGACCTGGGTTTGTTTTATTACTACCTGTGATGATCCATGTGCTTTTTGTATTACATCTACTGACTAAAAAGAGCAACAACTCTATTCCATCAAAGACCACTTAGGTTGAACCCATTTGGCGAGATGGAATAGAGAAAATTGTAAGAATGTGAGTACTCCATCGTCGCTTAAGATATTTTATTTTCTGGGCAGGATTTCCTGTTGACCCCAAGTCACCATTTATGTCTCTTACCATCTCCTCTGTCCTGCTTTTCTGCCTGCAATGTCATTTCAGGTTTCTTTTGCAAATTCCCAACTTCATAAGTGCATGGTGCAGTTCTTTTTTCTTTTCCTCAGATGCCTCCTTTTGGCTATTGGCAGCCTTGCCTAAGGCAGGGATGCCTTTTCAGAAATACTGCATGATTCACAGCTTCTTGGGGTGGAAGTCTGTGAAGAGATACATAACTATAAGAATGAGAATAGGGCCAGGCGGGTGGCTCACGCCTGTAATCCCAGGACTTTGGGAGGCGGAGTTAGGCGGATCACGAGGTAAGGAGTTTGAGACCAACCTGACCACCATGGTGAAACCCCATCTCTACTAAAAATAAAAAAATTAGCTGGGCGTGGTGGCACGTGCCTGTAATCCCAGCTACTCAGGAAGCTGAGGCAGGTGAATCGCTTGAACCGGGGAGGCGGAGGTTACAATGAGCCAAGATTACGCCACTGCACTCCAGCCTGGAGACAGAGGGAGACTTGGTCTTACAAAAAAAAAAAAGAATGAGAATAAGCACTGCTAATTGAACTTGGCTATGGTGGACAGGTGGATTGGTATGCAGAGTGGCCTCCTGAGGAGGGTGCCTTGCCCTTACATGCAATCCTAGGTGCCCTTTTGCATGAAGCATCTGTGTGGTTTACAAACTTAGTGCAGAACAGGAACTCCAGGGATCTGGAGCTGAAGGGTGGTAAAGCTAAATGCACATTTCCCACTCTTCTAGGCTGAGGAAGAGTATGATCTTCCTTTGAGAAAATTATAGGGTGGATAGAGTGCTACTTTGCAAGAGGTACACGCTCTTAGAGCACTCCTGTATGCTATCAGTCCAACCATGTTATAAACTATTGAAGAAAATGGATAGTATCCTATCTACCTCTGCGTTATCTGGGAAACAGTGCCGTCCATCAACGCACGGATAGCTGGGGCTGAATGCAGTGAGCAGACACTCTGATGATTGTTGGATGAGAGGAAGAAAGTAAAGAACCATTTCCTCTTTATTCCAAGTTCCCGAACTTTTCATTCCTCCGTGTTCTGTTATTTTCTCCCATGGAAAAGAACCATGGGATGGACAGATGATACAAAGAAGACATTCTTGTTAATTGGCATGTGAGGAAGAAGGGCAGAGGTTAAAGAGGGAAGAGGGAGTCAAGCTTTGGGGCTACAGAGGCGTCCTCAGGCCAGTAAGGTGGATGGGGAGCTGATGGGGAGGGGCCATCAGGGTCGGGGCTACACTGGGAGGTCATGTCTCATTCCATGTAAAACACCAGAAGTGACCTTCTGGGTCTTACCCACGGAATTCCAGACTATACTTCAGTGAGAAGAAAGACGTCTTTTGTTCTTTGGCTAACTGTGCATTCCAGAGTCTCATTTGGAGAGGCCAGATCTGTGAGTGATAACAGGGTCCATTTAAGGAATAGGCATCTTTGTTGAAAATGGAATAGGGCAAGGGTGAAAAGGTGGGGCGAGGCAGATGTCAGTTTTCTGTATTGAAGTATCCCATTATCTGAAACAGTGCTGGCAGATGGTAAGCGCTTAATACCTAGGTGTTGAATGAATACTTGATGGCGATCTTTGAGGTATTATTTGCTATATGAGTTTCAGTACAGGAATATTTTAAGGAGATTTCAGAGTGCCCTTGGAAGCTGCTGGTAAAGAGGAACTTTAACAAGGTGACCAGGTTAGACAAAGATAGAAAAAAACACTTCTGGTCATGGGCACCCACTCCTAGGCTAAAAGTACTCACTGGCACCAGAAACCCTTTCCTGTATTCTAAAAAATATTATAGCCTATAATTTTCCTCACTAAATTTGTCTGTGTTGACATTGGCGTCGGCTAACTCAATCTCTTTTTCTAAGGCATTGCACCCCCACACGTGTAACCCTGGAGGGTGGCACAGGGACTATTTCCAGCCTGGAGACGTCGTACAGAGAGGAAGTGCTCCTTCCCGAGGACAGATGGAAACATCTGCCTCAGCTCTCCTGGCTTACCTTTTCAGTGGCTCTACCTTAAATACGTTTGCTCAACCGTAGACATCAGGGCACGCTACAGGAAATTATGGGCAGGGCATTTGGCAAGTATTTATTCACAATTCAGCAAATACGGATTGAACCCCAGTTGTGTGTTAGTCTCCTGGACTTGTGGGCTGTGGCTATGAATAAGGCAGCCACCCTCCCTCCTTAGGGTGCTCACAGAATTAACTTATTCTTCTGCAAGAGAAGTCAGCTCATGATGAGAAACCAAATTTATGAATTACTTATTTTTTCACTAGACTCCATGCAAAGGCACCTTGCATACCTTAATTCATTTAATATTCAGGAAAGTCTTGTGAGAAAAGTTTTAGAGCCGTGGAAACTCTCAGCCTTTGAGGATTTGGATAACCTGCCCAAGGCCACTTTGTATCTAATAAATGCTCCTTGATCCAATCCAACCAAGTTGCTTCTCACTATTACACACCCTACACTCCTATAAGATGCTAATGGAATTGATCCTGCCACGCTCTAGGTGAGGGGAAGAGCTGAAATAGCAGAGTTTAAAATTCTCTCTCTCTCTCTTTTTTTTTTTTGAAACAGAGTCTTGCTCTGTCACCCAGGCTGGAGTGCAGTGGTATGATCTCAGCTCACTGCAACCTCTGCCTCCTGGGTTCAAGTGATTCTCGTGCCTCAGTCTCCAGAGTAGCTGGGACTACAAGCATCACCTGTATGCCCAGCTAGTTTTTTTGAATTTTTAGTACAGACAGGGTTTCACCATGTTGGGCAGGCTGGTCTGGAACTCATGATCTCAGGTGATACGCCCACCTTGGCCTCCCAAAGTGCTGGGATTACAGGTGTGAGCCACCGCGCCTGGCCAAGTTTAAAATTCTCTGCATCAAAGTCCATCTCTACTACTGTTTCCCACTGCTTCCCTGAATGGTTGGGTACATATTTGGGCCATATCACTTTCTCTTTCTGTAGGGCTTGCTTGGAAAGATCTTTGTTTTCTTGAGTCCCTGATTACCATCAGTCATTTTTTTCATAGAAATACAAATCAATTAGCCTGATGTAAAGAAAGGATTATTATTTTATCCTCAGAAGAAAACCTTGGAACGTAAATCCAAATTTTCTTTAAACCATTAAAAATGAATGAGATAGTTTTCATACCTCCTAAAATACATTGTTTTTCTTTTTAAGAATTTAAAGTCAGCCAGGTGCAATGGGTCATGCCTGTAATCCCAGCACTTTGGGAGACTGAGGCGGGAGGATCACAAGGTCAGGAGATCGAGACCATCCTGGCTAACACGGTGAAACCCCATCTCTACTAAAAATACAAAAAATTAGCTGGGCGTGGTGGTGCACACCTGTAGTCCCAGTTACTTGGGAGGCTGAGGCAGGAGAATCGCTTGAAACCTGTTGGCAGAGGTTGCAGTGAGCTGAGATCGTGCCATTGCACTCTAGCCTGGGTGACAGAGCAAGACTCTCGAACAAAAAAAAAAAAAAAAAGAGAGAGAATTTACCTTATCTCATCTTATTGCATTTCTCCAAAGTAGATTCTGGCATGAATAGGTGTTTTGACCAACTAATAAAATGGCAAACATAACTAGCGGAAAACATGCCCCGAGAGAGTATTTCCTGTCTCCACTACTCTACAGATATCTCTTTTTAAAAAGTTTTATTTTACTGTGGTAAGAACACAACATGAAATCTATCTTTAACAAATTTTTAAGTGGACAGTATGGTATTGTTGACCATAGGTAAACGGTGTCTACCAGAGCCCTGGAACTTACTTATCTTGCGGAACAGAAACTCGATACCTACTGACTAGTAACTCCTCATTCCCCTCTCCTCCCAGTCCCACCGTTCCAGTCTTTAATTCCATGAATTTGAATATTTTTGGATACCTCATATAAGTGCAATTATGTAATATTTGTCTTTGTGTGAGTGGGTGTTTCATCTGTGTTGTCTCATATTGCAGAATTTTCCTCTAAGGTTTCTTTAAAGGTTGAGTAATATTTCTGTGTGTGTGTGTGCATGTGTGTGTGTGTACCATATTTAAAAATCTATTCACCTTTTGATACACATTTAGGTGGTTTCCACATCTTAGCTATTGTGAATAATTTTGCAGTGAAAATGGGAATTCTGGTATTCCTTTGAGACCCTGATTTCAATTCTTTTGGATAAATACCCAAAAGTAAGGCTGGGTGTGGTGGCTTATTCCTGTAATTACAGCACTTTGAGAGGCCAAAGCAGGAGTATGGTGCCTCTACACTCCAGCTAGAGTGACAGCAAGACCCTATCGTAAAAAACACACAAAAAAAGCAAGCAAAAAATACCCCACAGTGGCATCGCTGAATCATATGGCAGTTGTATTTTTAATTTTTTGAGGAACTTCCATACTGTTTTCTAAGGCGGCTGTACCATTTTACCTTCCCACCAACAGTGGATTCCAATTTCTCTACATCCTCGCCAACACTTGCGTTTTGTCTGTTTGGATAATAGCCATCCTAACATGTACGAGGTGATATCTCATTGTGGTTTTGATTTGCGTTTCCTTGATGATCGGTGGCAAACTGAAAAGCTTCTGTACTGTAAAGGAAACAATCATCAGTGTGAAAGACAACCCATGGAATTTGAGAAAATATTTGCAAACCATATATCTGATAAGATGTTAATCTCCAAACATATAAAGGCTTCTTACAATGAAATAGCAAAAAGACTAATAACCTGATTTAAAAATGGACTAAGGACTTGTATAGGTATGTCTCTAAGGAGGACATGCAAGTGGCTAACAGATAAGAAAATGCTTATATTGGCCAGGCTCAGTGGCTCATACCTGTAATCCCAACACTTTGGGAGGCCGAGGCAGGCAGATCACCTGAGGTCAGGAGTTCGAGACCAGCCTGGCCAACATGGTGAAACCCCGGTCTCTATCAAAAATATGAAAATTAGCTGGGCGTGGTGGTGGGCGCCTGTAATCCCGGCTAATCGTGAGGCTGAGGCATGAGAATCACTTGAACCCAGGAGGCAGAGGTTGCAGTGAGTGGAGATCGTTCCACTGCACTCCAGCCTGGCAACAAGAGGGAAACTCCATCTCAAAAAAATAAATAAATAAATAGAAAAGAAAAGAAAATGCTTGTATCTCTATAGCAGGGGTCCCCAACACCAGTCCATGACCTGTTAGGAACTGGGCTGCACAGCAGGAGGTGAGAGGCGAGCCAGTTAGCAAGTGAGCGAAGCTTCATCCAAATGTACAGCTGTTTCTCATGGCTTGCATTACCACCTGAGCTCCACCTGCTGAGATCAGCAGCGTCATTAGATTCTCTTAGAAGCTTGAACCCTGTTGTGAACTGTGCACGCAGGGATCTAGGTTGCTTGCTTCTCATGAGAATCTAATGCCTGATGATCTGTCACTGTCTCCCATCACCCCCAGGTGGGACTGTATAGTTGCAGGAAAACAAGCTCAGGGCTCCCACTGATTGATTCTACACTATGATGAGTTGCATAATTATTTCATTATATATTGCAGTGTAATAATAATAGAAATAAAATACACAATTAATGTAATGCGCTTGAGTCATCCTGAAACCACCTCCCCACTCTGCCCTACCATCCATGGGGAAATTAGCTTCCATGAAACTGGTCCCTGGTGCCAAAAAGTTTGGGGACCACTGCTCTACAGGTGTCTCTCAAATCTTCATTTCTATTCCTTAGGTGCAGAGTCACAGGATACAAAGGTGCTTCATTCAAACCCATGTTATATCTGAGTGCCTTCCCCCTAAGGGCATGGCATGCCACATTTAATATATCCCTCAAAAATATATGACATGATTTAGGTTTTTTTTTTGAGATGGAGTTTCTGCTGTTTTTGCCCAGGCTGTAGTGGAATGGCATCATTTTGGCTCATCGAAACCCCCGCCTCCCAAGTTCAAGTGATTCTCCTGCCTCAGCCTCCTGAGTAGCTGGGATTACAGGCTTGCACCACCACACCCAGCTAATTTTGTATTTTTGGTAGAGATGGGGTTTCTCCGTGTTGGTCTGGCTGGTCTCGAACTTCCGATCTCAGGTGATCCACCTGCCTCAGCCTCCTAAAGTGCTGGAATTACAGGCATGAGCCGCTGCTCCTGGCCTGATTTAGGTATTTTTAAAATAGCTCCATTGTACAGTTTGACTCTTTCACTTGAATTAAAAAGGAAATTGTCTTGCTCACACACAACTGCAAGGCAGACAGTTGAGTGTCTGCGCATTACTGTCAAATAGAATGGATGCAGCACGTAAGTTTTAGCTGCGATGCACTCCAGAATGCGGAATTCCCCTTACAATTGAAAGGGTATGTAGTATCCTTTTGAGGACTGCCTCACATATTTAATATATATCTTGTTTTGTCTGGGGATTGCTACTCAGGACTCCGCCATCTGTAGTGGGTGGCAACCAAATCTCAGTCTTGAAGAATTCATCTGTTAATTTTCTTTCTTCCTCTGACTTGATGATACCATTGTGGTTACTTCTCCTCCCTCTCCAATCAATAACATCTCATTTTCCCTTATTACATCTTAAGTATATTGCAATCGTTCCTTGCAAGCTGTTACATTTTCATTTTGGAAATGTGACGGCTGGAAAAATCATCCATCTGATGATAAAGAAAAAGGAGTAGGAGTCAAGTCCTCCAAATATGGGCTGTTTTTGGATGACTGAGTGCTTAGATGGAAGAGCAACTCTACCTGCATACATTTTGCAGTGTTAACGCACCCAGCCTATGACACCATTTTATAGGTGAATCCCTGGAGGTTGGGGATGAAGTCACCTGTCTACATGGGGTGGATATAGCTCCTAGAGCCCCGAGTTCTCACTCCACTTCACCTACTTCTTTTAAGATTTACATTTGAAAGGATATCGGGATTTTAGAAGCAGTGTCTTACTTCTCCTTGAATATAAAGAAGGATGTGTTTCCGATTAAAATCACCCAGAATTTTCTTTTTCTTTTTCTTTTTTTTTTTGAGACAGAGTTTTGCTCTTGTTGCCCAGGCTGGAGTGCAATGGCACGATCTTGGCTCACTGCAACCTCTGCCTCCTGGGTTCAAGTGATTCTCCTGCCTCAGCCTCCCGAGTAGCTGGGATTACAGGCATGCACCACCAAGTCCAGCTAATTTTGTATTTTTAGTAGAGACGGAGTTTCTCTATGTTGGTCAGGCTGGTCTCAAACTCCCGACCTCAGGTGATCCGCCCACCTCAGCCTCCCAGAGTGCTGGGATTACAGGCGTGAGCCATGGTGTCCGGCCTGAAATCACCCAGAATTTTCTGTAGTGCTTTTCTTTACCCAAATGTTGGAGTGGCAGGCCTCACGCAATGTCTGGAGTTGGGTCACAAATTAGTTTTAACAAATGGAAGGGATTTCCGGCAAGGTAATTTCCTACAGGTCTCTTTCTGTTAGTGTTTTTAATGGCTTTGGTTGTTATTTAATGGAAAGCACTTTTTTGTGTGTGAGGGGTGGGGTGAGGGATGCTTCTAGCTTTTTAGCAATGCATTTCAAATTTAGAAAACATAGAATAGTCCGCGTTTGAAAAGTTATGTGGGAACCTTTCTTGGAAAGAATGTAAATATTTAGGGAATGTGTTCTAAACTGGAGGAAGAGTGTGGTTTAAGATTGCATGGCCTGGTGGGATTGTGCAGCGTTGGGACCAGGGTGCAGCTCAGTCTAGACTGGAATTACCCATGGGTGAGCCTGCCATGGGCTACTCTCTCTGTACGG
The DNA here is from genome assembly GCF_030222135.1 of Aotus nancymaae. Lineage (NCBI taxonomy): Eukaryota > Metazoa > Chordata > Mammalia > Primates > Aotidae > Aotus > Aotus nancymaae. Next base: position 18,485,437 of record NW_026988465.1, read on the forward strand.
GCCTGGACTCAGGAGTGTTGGTGAGAGGCTGGTTGTGGGGTGTGCTGAATCCCCCTTCCTCCCATCCCCACTGGCTTCTGCCCTGGGGTCAGTGGTGGTTCAGGCTGGTGAACCATTGAAAGGAAGAGCAAAAATTCAGTACTTGGGGCACTTTTTTTTCAGAGAAGTGTGTCTTTCCAGTTTGAGTTAAAAATGCATAATGAGGGGCTGGGCATGATGGCTCATGCCTATAATCTTAGCAGTTTGGGAGGCTGAGACAGGCAAATCATTTGAGATCAGGAGTTTGAGACCAGCCTGACCAATGTGGTGAAACCGCATCTCTACTAAGAAACATAAAAAAAGCCAGGCATGGTGGCTCACGCCTGTAATCCCAGCACTTTGGGAGGCTGAGGTAGGCGGATCACCTGAGGTCAGGAGTTCGAGACCAGCCTGACCAATGTGGTGAAAGCCCATCTCTACTAAAAAATACGAAATTAGCCAGGTGTGGAGGTGCATGCCTGTAATCCCAGCTACTCTGGATGCTGAGGAAGGAGAATTGCTTGAACCCGGAAGGCAGGGGTTGTGGTGAGCCGAGATCACGCCATGCACTCCCGCCTGGGCAACAAAAGTGATACTCCATCTCAAAAAATGAAAAGAAACAAACAAACAAATTAGCCAGGCATGGTGGTGCACGCCTGTATTCCCAGCTACTCAGGAGGCTGAGGCAGGAGAATCGCTTGAACCTAGGAGGTGGAGGTTGCAGTGAGCTGAGATTGCACCACTGCACTCCAGTCTGGGTGACAGGGCGAGGCTCCATCTTAAAAAAAAAAAAAATCAAATGAAGATTTATTTATTTATTTATTTTTTGCAAGGTGCAATGTTATATTCCTTTCACAACAAAGTGTCGAGGACAAGAGTCAAACTCTGTAAAATATTTACAGAGACTTATTCTGAGCCACAGATGAGTGACCATGGCCCCAGGCACACTCTCGAGAGACCCTGAAAACATGTGCCCAAGGTGGTGGAGTTACAGTTCGGTTTTATGCTTTAGGGAGACACACAGTGTCAATCAGCACATGTGGAGTGTACGTTGGTTCCGTCTGGAAAGGCGGCACAACTCGAAGTGGGGACTTACAGGTCATAGGTGAATTCAAATATTTTCTTTCTTTCTTTCTTTCTTTTTTTAATCCTTCTTTCTTTCTAAAGAAGAAGAAATCAAATATTTTCTGATTAGCAGTTGGTTCAAACAGTTAAGTTGCTATCTAAGAGGACTCTTTGGGTTAAGATAAGGGGTTGTGGAGACGCCGGGTTCTTATTAAGAAGTCTCATAGGTGGTCGCCCTCAGAGACAATAGATGGCAAGTGTTTCCTATTCAGACCTTAAAAGGTGCTAGACTCAGTTATCTCTTCACCATTGAGAGGGCCTGGAAGGGGGAAGGACTTAGTTATGTTAGTAGAGGTCTTTACAGATGTGATTTTTTCCCTCCACACACAAATAAAACGGCTTTGAAGGGGCATTTCAGAATATGGCAAGGAAACATTTTTTGGGGTTAAATATTTTAATTTCCTTCCATATCTGTTATGTGATTTTATGCCAGAGTCAGGTTGGAAAGTAAGCCAGGTTATATCAGGTTACATAAAACCCAGCTGAGATTTTATGATTTGTAGGGTGTGGCTCCCCAGACCCCTTAAATAAGAATTTGGGCCGCAGGGCGCAGTGGCTCATGTCTGTAATCCCAGCACTTTGGGAGTCCGAGGCGGACACATCATCTGAGGTCAGGAGTTCGAGACCAGCCTGGCCAACATGGTGAAACCCCGTCTCTATTAAAAATACAATAATTAGCCGGGCATGGTGGTGGGTGTCTGTAATCCCAGCTACTGAAGAGGCTGAGGCAGGAGAATCGCTTGAACCTGGAAGGCGGAGGTTGCAGTGAGCCAAGATAGCACCATTGCCCTCCAGCCTCTGCGACAGAGAGACTCCATCTCACAAAAAAAAGAAACAAACAAAAAAAGAATTTGGGCAAGAGAGAATAAAGGTCAGAGTTTAGTTCGCAAAAGAAAAATCCTCAGGTGGAGGTTATGCCCAAAGGAATGGATTGAACTGATTTTAGTAGTGGGGCGAATTTTGTAAGCATCCATTACTTTTTTTTTCTTTTCTTTCCCTGCCTCGAGTCCCTTTAAGTCTATTTTCTTTTTTTGAGACATGATCTGGCTCTTTTGCCCAGGCTAGAGTTTAGTGGTGCAATCAAGGCTCACTGCAGCCTCCAATTCCTGGGTGCAAGCAATCCTCCCACCTCAACCTCCTGTGTAGCTGAGACTACACTACCACACCCGGCTTCTTCACGTCTGTTCTATTAATCCATTGATTTTTGCCTTCGTAATATTTGTGTGTGTGTGTTTGTGTACATTTTAACATAAATGATATCAGATGCACCTGTGTAAGTTTGCATACGGCTGATGTAACAAAGTAGCAGAAATTTGGTGGCTCAACAGAAATGTATTCCTTCCAGTTCTGGAGGGCGGAAGTCCAAAATCAGTGTCACTGGGATGCAAAGGTGTCAGCAGAACTGTGTTTTCCAACAAGGGCTCTATTGAAAGATTGCTTCCTCGTCTCTTCCAGCTTCTGTTGGCTGCCAACATTCCTTGGCTTGTGGCTGCAGCACTCCAACCTTCAAGGCCGGGGTCTGTGCATCTCTCTCTGCTCCACCTTCACATTGCCTTCAACTGTGTGTGTTCCTGTCAAACCTCCCTCCCCTCTCTCATAATGACACTTATGACTGTGTTAAGGTACCATCAGGTGTCCCGTGACAATCTCCTCATCTAAAGTTCCTTAATTTCTTCACATCTCAAGGATCCTTTTTCCAAATAAGTTCCCAGGGATTAGGATCTAATGCCTTTGGAGCCACTATTCAGTCTCTTATAATACCTATTATTCAACTTGCTTTTCTTGAAGTCCACAATATCTCTTGGGTACTCTTTTTTTCCATATTGGCTAACATATACCTGCCTCACTCAGTGCCATTGCTGTAGAGTGTACCCAGGATGGGCATTTCATATTTTGTTTTTAGTTTATTAAATTGATGAGGAATGTCTTAGTTTTTTTTCCATTACAGACATGTGGCAGTGATGAGGGAAGGGGCTAAAGTGATACACACTGATGGATAGTATTTGTTACATCTCAGGGGTACAGGATGAGTCCTTCATAATATTTCCCTGGCCAGGCGCGGTGGCTCATCCATTAATCTCAGCACTTTGGGAGGCTGAGGCAGGTCGATCGCCTGAGGTCAGGAGTTCGAGACCAGCTTGGCCAACATGGCGAAACACCATCTCTACTAAATATACAAAAATTAGCTGGGCGTGGTGGCGGATGCCTGTAATCCCAGCTACTGGGAGGAGGCTGAGGCATGAGAATCACTTGAACCCGGGAGGCGGAAGTTGCAGTGACCAAGAGCGCGCCACTGCACTCCAGCCTGGGCGACAGAGTGAGACTCTGTCTGAAAAAAAAAAAAGAAAAAAAAATTTCTGGCTCCTCCCAGAGTTTTCTCATTGTAATACCTAAACCCCTCTTCTGGTCCTTCCTGGTCATCCTGACCGCTGGTGTTGAGATGTAGGTGAAATACTCACCAAGCTGCCTGGCCTCAGGCATTGACCTTTCTCTCAGTGCCGTGCGTGCTGGGTGCTTGGTCTGTAAAACAGGTATCCTGGGTTCTCAGGGGTTTCAGATGAGTTAACATATCTAAAGCATTCAAAATCCGCCAGGCACACAGGGGGTGATTTACTAGTGTTCGTTTTTGTTGTTACTGTTAATGGCTCCTTTCCCCACTCATACCCAAGGAGAACTCTCAGACAGCTGGCATGAGTACGGCCATCCACCCCAGCAGCCTGCCTGGCGCGAGGCCCTCCGCCCTCTGTGAGCAGGTCTGTCCTACTCACCTGGGCTCCTTTCTGCCCTCTTTCCTCCCGCTATTTAGTCTCTCTTCTCTGGGATTAATCCACCAACCATTTCACCTTCTTCTGCGTTTGAGCTACCTTTCTTCTCTTTCTGTCCCTTCCTTCCATTCCTTTTTTTTTTTTTTTAAGATGGAGTCTGGCGCCCTCTCGGCTCACTGCAGCCTCTGCCTCCAGGTTCAAGTGATTCTCCTGCCACAGCCTACCGAGTAGCTGGGACTACGGATGTGCACCACTGTGCCTGGCTAATTTTTGTATATTTAGTGGAGACGGGGTTTCACCATCTTGGCCAGGCTGGTCTAGAACTCCTGACCTCAGGCGATCCACCTGCCTTAGCCTCCCAAAGTGCTGTGATTACAGGCGTGAGCCACTGCGCGGGTCTCCTCTCTGTTTCTTCCACCTTTTCCTTTTACCTTATTCCTCCCACCACTCCCCCGGCCCCAATGAGATAAAGATATTTAAAGGAATCTATTGTATTTCTAGAGGGATGGCACGGATGGCACGTAGATACACTGTGTGACTAGAAAGACTGAAAATTTCCAAGGAAGAGCAAGCAGGCTGAGAGGACCCTAAGGGTACCTAATGCTAAGTTTGTGTAGAGTGATTAAAAACCCACAAAAACTAAGTTGCCTAGCACAGTCCAGTAGTGGAGAAGGCAGTCTTTATGGCAGGAGGGTAAATAGAGGTATTTAGGGTGAAAGTCTGAAACACTTAGATTTTGCTTAATGATGTCAAAGAAATGTTCTAAATTTGGGGAAAAATTGGTTAAATCCTAGAAAATTCTACCTAATTCTTTTGGTGTGTACATTTATGTGTGTAAGTGTGTACAGACACACCTTCATATTTTAAAATAACTGTGAACTTGCTAACTTTATTTTATTTTTTATTTTTGTTTTTATTTTTTAAGACAGAATCTCACTCTGTTGCCCAGACTGAAGTGCAGTGGCTTGATCTCGGCTCACAGCCACCTCTGCCTCCCGGGTTCAAGCGATCCTTGTGCCTCAGCCTCCCTAGTAGCTGGGACTAATTTTTGTATTTTTAGTAGTTAAGCAGGCTGGTCTCAAATTCCTGACCTCAAGTGATTTGCCAGCCTTGGCCTCTCACAGCGGAACCTGCTGACTTTAAATAGTGTATATTGTTAATCTTAGGGAGATGTTTTAATTCATGTACTTAAATGTTCTTGTGAGACACAATATATCATTTCTGAATAAGCTCATTCCTTTTTTCTAATTCACTTTTCTCCAAATTTCCCTGTAACATTTGCTAATAATAGCGGTGAGTTGAACAAGGCTGTAGCATTCTGAGGTGTTTTTTCAAGATCTGGTTTGCAGTTTCTGCAGTCAGCTGGTTTTGTGTGATAAGTTATGTATGCTTATAAAAGTTTTTAAATCATTTAATAATTGGTGATGTTGTAGAAAAAACCGGGTTCTCGTTACATGACCAGGAGAAGTTTGGCACACAGACACTTTTGAAGGGTGAGGGGGAATGGAATTTATTGGGCGAAAAGGAAAAAAAAAACCTCTCAGCAGAGCGAGAGGGGTTCCTGTTAACAGGCCCTCATCACACAGATTGAATCTCAGGTCCCCACCCAGGAACGGGACAGGCCCGTCTCCTCCCCTCTGCAAATAGTCTGAATTTTCTGATGCTCCACGCCATCCTCCTGGTGTGCAGGCAGGTGGGAGAGTCTCCCGCAGTGCTCCTCCTTATCATCCTCCTGCAGCTATCAGTGTAGACACTGAGGTTTGCAATTGTATAATATGCATGTTTGCAATTATATAATGCAGTTGTATCGTTGTATAATACCCAGAGTTGAAAAAATATATATAAAAATAAAGCAGGTCTGGCTCGGTGGTTCACACCTGTAATCCTAGCACTTTGGGAGGGTGAGGCAGGCAGATCACACCTATTGTCGAGACCAGCCTGGACAATAGGTGACACCCTGTCGCTTCTAAAAATACAAAAAAAATTTAGCTGGGCGTGGTGGTGCATGCCTGTAATCCCAGCTACTCAGGAGTCAGAGGCAGAATTGCTTGAACCCGGAGGGTGGAGGTTGCAGTAGGCTGAGATCATGCCACTGCCCTCCAGCCTGGGCAACAAAGCGAGACCCAGTCTCAGAATGAATGAATGAGTAAATAAATAAATAAAGCTAGCAAGCTACGGTAGCATTCCCTTTTAAAATGCCAGTTGGGTAATTATCTTTTGGAATCAAATAGAGGTCTCACTAAGGAGGGTAGAGTATTTCTCTGTGAGGCCAGGAGGCTGTTGTTGGGTAAGAACAAATGCTTAGAGACAAAATTGTTGGTCTCTCGGATTGCTTTGGGAGGGTTCAAAATAGACAGACACATGTCTTCCTCCTTTTCTGTCGCCTTCCTTTCTACCTGCAATGCCCCTTTGATGTCCAGCTGGTGAGAGTGGATAAATAATTTGTATCGTAGTGTCAGACTCCTCAGAAACCCATAAAGATTTCTTAAAGGATTTGGATCTGATACTGTTCTGAATTAAGCCCTAAATTATTATGAATGTGAACCTAGGGTGTATGTCCTGCCTGTGGTGCGCGCGCTGCCATACTTCAAAGCAGAATGATTTGTGGATCATTTTACCAGTCCTTTCTCTTTTTTGGTCAAATGCAGATGGCATGGAGGAAATGGAAAGTTCTAGGCAGTTTTACAACCACTGCAAGATGACTCTAATGGGTGGATAAATTTAGTAGACAAAATAAGTGGTTAGTTTCTTGGACCTCAGTTTTCTAATCTGTAAAATCAGGAGATGCATCAAAGTTTCTTTCTATCTTTAAATTCTGTAATTCTTTGAGAATTGTGTAGCATGTATAATATTTATGGGAAGTAAAGTTGAAGGCACTAAAAAGAGGCAGAAATCAGATTCTCACTCACAGGGTTGTTTTTTCAGCCTCGTCTCTGCCAATCCAAACCTTGTTAAAACTACCATGTGGCAAGAGATGATGTCCTATTATTATTCTTTCACTAGAATGCTTCAGCTATATAGATCTATCGAAGCAGTTGTTACACTGCTGAGTTTCCCCATATCCATCAGAAGAAGAAAATCCATCACCCTTTTGACTACTTTTTCCTCTCCAAGAAAATGATCTTTAAGAGAATGACATGTAATATAGACTTTACTATTCTTAAGGCATTGGAGAAACTGCATTTGAAATAAAATCAATACATGATGCAGTGGCGTATGTACATATCAAATATTGGATGGCAAAGCATTTTATCAAAGACATTGGGACTAAATGCCCATCCCAGACTTACATAAAGTGGGATAGAATGCGATAGAAATACGGGTGTACCTTCTGTGTATGTAATACCTAGTCGTGGTTCAGTTACTCTGTATATCTCATCTACAGTAACAGAAAGAGGTAGACTCATCAGAGGTTAAGAAATGTAGACATTAGGTCTGGTATGTTTAGACATTTGTTGTTCTTTTTTTTTTTTAGAGATCCATCCCGTAATCTCAGTTTAAGTTATAATGTTGGTTACCAGGCGATTTAGAGGAACAAAAGCAGTCTTATCCTTCATATTTTTAGCTGATGAAAGTAGACAAATAAAACAGAATTCTGTCTCAGTTATGCACTGAGTGTGTGACCTGTGACCTTGATCAAATCTCTTTTTTTTTTTTTTTTTGAGATGGAGTCTCACCCTTGTCCCCCAGGCTGGAGGGCAGTGGCTCGATCTCAGCTCGCTGCAGCCTCTGCCTCCTGGGTTCAAGCGATTCTCCTGCCTCAGCCTCCCAAGTAGCTGGGATTTACAGGCACGTGCTGCTAAGCCCGGCTAATTTTTGTATTTTTATAAAAAGTAGAGACAGGGTTTCACCATGTTGGCCAGGCTGGTCTCAAACTGCTGACCTCAAGTGATCCGCCTGCTTTGGCCTTCCAAAGTGCTGAGATTACAGGCATGAGTCACCACACTGGCCCCGAATCTCTTAACCTTCTTGGATTTGATCCTTGAAATCAGTAATTTTAAATTACTGGCTAAATTAATTAAAATTACTGGTTAAATTAATTAAAATAAACGACCAATAAAACCAAACAGACAATGAGTCTTTTTGTTGGTGGAAATTCCTTTCTACATTTCTTAATTTCTTGTATGATGTTGGTTTACTTTTGGGAATTGAAACCTGTACAGAAAGCCATCAATTGCACTAAGATTTTACCATGAAATTAGATATTAGATCATCTTCATTTACTTAATAAGATGTTAAACACAAAGTTATTTCTAATTTTATTTGTGTTTTCTATTTTCAGAAAATTAAAACTGCATATTCTTCCTCCCGCCAAAACCCAACTCTGGGATTCATTGATGCACTCGAATACTTTTTGGTTTTCTATTTACTTTTCAATATGATCTTTAATTTTTCATTTAATATGATCTATCATTTGTGATATTCCAGTGGCCTCCTTTGGGTATCGGGTGGAATCACATTCGCAGGTCACCCTGAGATGCACAGGCTGATAACCCTCCCCTGGGGCCAGCAGACCCTCAGCCTCCTTTGCAGTTCCTTTTCCCCTTCCTTCTGGGGAAGGATGTTAGAACTCTCGGGCTTTGTTGTCTGTCAGGCTGTTTCCTGCCCATCTGCCATCGCCTGCTTTCAGCTCCCAGGGCCATTGCTGCTCACGGTCTCAGGCTTTGCAGCTACCGTCACTGTGCTGGCTTCAAAAGGTGCTACTCTTCCCTTAATCACTGTAGTCCAAGCTTGGGTACAGACCCTTCTCATAGTTCCTCAGTGATTCTAAGATAAAGCTATAATTTTGTTTTTTGTTTTTGTTTCTGTTGTTTTTTGAGACGGAGTCTTGCTCTGTTGCCCAGGGTGGAGTGCAATGGCACGATCTTGGCTCACTGCAACCTCCGCCTCCCTGGTTCAAGCCATTCTCATGCCTTAGCCTCCCGGGTAGCTGGGACTACAAGCATGTGCTACCACACGTGGCTAAGTTTTTGCATTTTTACTAAAGACGGGGTTTTACCATGTTGGCCAGACTAGTCTTGAACTCCTGACCTGGTGATCCACCTGCCTGGGTCTCCTAAAGTGCTGCGATTACAGGCTTGAGGCACTGCACCCAGCAATTTTGGTGTTTTTTTTGAGACAGTCTAGCTCTTTCACCCAGGCTGAGGGGCAGTGGTATGATCAGAGCTCGCTGCAGCCTCATCCTCCCTGACTCAGGCCCTCCTCCTGCCTCAGCCTCGCTAGTAGTTGGGACTACAGGTGCACTCCACCATGCCACGCTAATGTTTTATGGGTTTTTTCTTTTTCCAATTTTTGGTAAAGACTGGGTCTCACTATGTTGCCCAGGGTAAGTTACAGCATTTAACCTAACATTATTAAAGGTATGGGTAACAGGAGAGAATTAGAGTATACAGAGTAACTTAGGACCAGCTGTGAGATGATTGTTTCTGGAATTTATAGGCCCAGGCCATCTGCATGGCTTTGATTTTGGATTTGCCCGCTCTCAGGTTGCTCCTGCTTTCCATGGAGGTGAAAGTCAGTATTCCCCGCCAAGTCTGAGCTTCTGTTAGTGAATCCAGACTCCTGAGAATCCAGGCCAAAGTCTCACTAGTCTCAGGGAGAAAAGGAGAGTTTCTCCCTCAGTCTAAGGCCTTTTTTTCGTTTCAGGATCTACCTCTTTTTAGGATGACTGATGGAAAGAATACTCAGTTCCTTCCATGAAAACTTCACAGTTTACCCAGAGTGTTATTAGCTTAATTCATAGCCCTAGTGAGACCCCTATGTAATGCCATGTGGAAGTTTTTAGCTTTGAGTACACCTTCTCACAGTGCACAGGCTTCGCGCGATCCATGAAACCCATGAAGCTGTGTGCAGTTTTCTGGGCACATGCCTTTTTCGGGGAGCAGATCCATCGCCCTCATCAGATTATTTCATTTGTTTATTTATTTTTGAGATGGACTCTCTCTCTGTTGCCCAGGCTGGAGTGCGAAGGTGTAATCTCAGCTCACCGCAACCTCAGCCTCCCAGGTTCAAGCGATTCTTCTACCTCAGCCTTCCCAAGTAACTGGGATTAACAGCTGTCCGCCACCACGTCCGGCTAATTTTTGTATTTTCAGCATAGATGGGGTTTCACCATGTTGGCCAGGTTGGTCTTGAGCTCCTGACCTCGTGATCTGCCCGCCTTGGCCTCCCGAAGTGCTGGGATTACAGGTGTGAACCCCTGCGCCCAGCCTTCATCAGATTATTAAAGTGGTCTAGCATCTCCCCAGAAGGTTAAGAACCACTTCAGACGTTGCTTCAAGCATGGATTAGTTGTGTAGAGGATCTGTCGTTTCCTCCAGATAGGGCTTCACTTACAGCCCCTCCTCCATCAGCAAATAAGGATGGGTTTTCACATCTTTGCACCCATTTGTCTCTGCTTCTGATCCACAAATAAGGGCTGAAATGCAGGTATCTCCACAGAGTGGTTTGTATATGGTCCAAATCCATTCTTGGGCAGGAAGCATTTCTCCGGAGTTAACAGAGTCTGCAGATATAATTTTGCCTAGTCTTTACAGCTGTGGCCTTGTAACAATCTTTATTTCATAAGGTCTTTGCATAATTAAACTGCCTATTCGGCCAGTCTTCCTAGGATGAAGAAATTGTCTTTACAAAGTAGTATTCCGTTTCTACAAAGAGACAGTCTACCGCCAAAGGATATCCATCCGCCTCATGGTGGTTTGAAATGTACTATCAGGATTTTAGAGATCTTAAAGCCAAGATTTAGCTAGGTCTGAATTCTTTAATTAATTAATTAATTAATTAATTAATTAATTTTTGAGACAGAGTTTCGCTCTTGTTGCCCCAGCTGGAGTGTAATGGTGTGATCTCAGCTCACTGCAACCTCTGCCTCCCAGGTTCAAGTGATTCTCCTGCCTCAGCCTCCCGAGTAGCTGGGAATTACAGGCATGCACCTCCAGGCCCAGCTAATTTAGTATTTTTAGTAGAGATGGGGGTTTCTCCATGTTGATCAGGCTGGTCTTGACCTGCCAACCTTAGGTGATCCACTCGCCTTGACTTCCCGAAGGGCTGGGATTACAGGTATGAGCCACAGCTCCTGGCCCTTTTGATTTATTTATTTTACTTATTTATGTATTTGTTTTGAGATGGAGTATCACTCTGTCACCCAGGCTCACTGCAACCTCCACCTCCCGGGTTCAAGAGCAATTCTTCTGCCTCAACCTCCTGAGTAACTGGGATTACAGGTGTGCACCACCATGCCGGCTAATATTTTTGTATTTTTAGTAGAGACGGGGTTTCACTGTGTTGGCCAGGCTGGTCTCGAAGTTCTGATCTCAGATGATCCACCCACCTCAGCTTCTCAAAGTGCTGGGATTACAGATGTGAGCCACCTCTCCGGACCCTGAGTCTAAATTCTAATAACACCTGTACTCCCTTCTCTCAGCAGCCTTTGCCAGATGGAAACTTCTTTGCGGTACCTGCCCGAGGACTTGGAGCCTAGGGGAGGGATGATGGCAATGAAAGATTTGCCTTCTGCTGTCAGATCTTGCTCCAGACCTCTTACCTTGTCTCCTGTTACATGTGGATCTCAAGCATCCATCCTGGCTTGACGCTGGAGTTCCCTAGGTGCTGCATAGGTCCCGTAGACACTGGCAGGGTCACCTTTCTTTTCTGAAGTTGCAGAGCAGCTTGATGTGCATTGTAATGAACCTGGTTCACAGTGCCTGGCAATGCATTTACTAAGTGCCATTTATCTTTCTGTGTGTGGGACTCATTCACTCTTCTAAGCAATGCCTGGATGTTCATTCCTGGACCTCAGATTAGGCATGAGGGTGAGGTAAAGTCATTTCCAACGGGGTTGCAGCTTTTCAAATTGGGGACATGACTGGGTGCGGTGGCTCATGCCTGTAATCCCAACACTTTGGGAGGCCGAGGTGGGAAGGTCACCTGATGTCAGGAGTTCGAGACCAGGCTGGTCAACATGGTGAAACCCTGTCTGTACTAAAAATCCAAAAAATTAGCTGGGTGTGGTGGTGGGTGCCTGTAATCCCAGATACTTGAGAAGCTGAGGCAGGAGAATCACTTGAACTCTGGAGGCAGAGGTTGCAGTGAGATGAGATCGCGCCACTGCACTTCAGCCTGGGTGACAGAGCAAGACTCCATCTCAAAAAAAAAAAAGAAATTGGGGACCAAGGCAAATAGTCTTGAGGCCCAGTAACATAAAAGAATAATCAGAACCTTGTGTAGTGGCAACTTTCTTTACTCCCAGCTACTAGGGAGGCTGAGGTGGGAGGCTTGCTTGAGCCCAGGAGTTTGAGGCTACAGTGTGCTATGGTCACCGCTGCACTCAGCCTGGCCAACACAATGAGACCATGTCTTAAAGAAAAGTGTTCAAGAAGTGCTTTGGACTGGGCCTCGTTTTCTGCCTCTGCTGTTCATTTCTCAGCATAATGTTTTACTTTGAAATGGGATTGCTTTTTTTTTTTTTTAACTTTCATCAACTGTTTTTCTATCTCGTGTGGTTCTCCTTGTTAGAGCTGGAAGCTGGGACTTTGAAAGCAATCTGCTGAGTGGTTTCTAATATTACTGTTAGGCATGGGAAAAGGAAATCTGAGGGAGGTGAATTTGGATCGCTGACCTGGCAGGCTGTCAGTTTTCTCAGGGTGACGTAGTTTCTTGCTTAGGTGCCATCAGTGAAGGTTAGCAAAGTCCTCTCACTTCCCTCCGTCATGATGGAACTCAGGAGGTGATTACACAATAGAGTTGCTGAATCTAGGACGCAGTCAGTGCAAGGATGGAACCTTTCTCCAGGTTGTGATCATGGCTCCTTCCTGTCTTTGCGCTCCATGATGAGATGTCCCCCTGTATTGCTTTGTTTTGATGGGTATTTTACAGGAACCCAGGACAGGACAGGCTCAGGCACTGTACTATGGTGCCATTTCACCCCCAACTTAGAACATTTGAATAAGTAGTGATTTTACAGAGTTGCAACTTCTGATCATTTATTCATTTACAGAGAATGCTAACCAATTAAAAATAGCAACTTTCCTAGTGTCTTTGAGAGTTTTAAATTCCATGTGAAGGAAATAATAAAATTAGGAAGTGTCTAATAATTAGTTGAAGATTAGAGGGTCTTTTAGTTTGACATCAACTTTTAAATGTATCAGTTATTTTATTATAGAGGATTTGATAGTCCTTTTACGTAGTATTATTAAATATCCCACTTTGGACTGAAGGAAAATTATTTTACAAAATGATTAATACCTTGGTTTAAAACATAGAGTATGTAGGGCCGGGCGCGGTGGCTCACGCTTGTAATCCCAGCACTTTGGGAGGCTGAGGTGGGCAGATCATGAGGTCAGGAGTTTGAGACCAGCCTGGCCAAGATGGCGAGACCCCCGTCTCTACTAAAAATATAAAAATTACCGGGCCGTGGTGGTGCGCGCCTGTAGTCCCAGTTACTTGGGAGGCTGAGGCAGAAGAATTGCTTGAACCTGGGAGGTGGAGGTTGCAGTGAGCTGAGATTGTGCCACTGCACTCCAGCCTGGGTGAAAGTGAGACTCGTCTCAAAAAACAAACAAACATAGAGTATGTTAAGAAATATGTGATGATAAACCATGTTGTAATTTAGACCTTCACTAAGTTATACTGTAACTTAGTGAATTACCTTTGTAATCTCTGTTCCAACTATAGAGACAGTTTGCAGAATTTTCAGGGCTGGGCAGCAGTTCTGGCCCAGGTTCCTTTGGATGCTGTGTTTCCACTGACTTCCAAGATAGCACTGGGTGAGTGGCGGGATGAGCGTTGTGTCCCACGCTGGGGTCAGAAGCTGAGCTTTCGTTGCTGTGGTGTTCCGCCAGTAGTGCCTGCGCTATGTGTCTTTATTGCAGGTGCTTTTTCCTGCTATTTGTTTGAGGTGTTCAGCCTTGGTCATTTAGATTCTTCTCTATCTCCCTGTCATCATGATGTTTCGTTTTTTGTTTGTTTGTTTTTTGAGATGGAGTCTTGCTCTGTCACCCAGGCTGGAGTGCAGTGGCTTGATCTCAGCTCACTGCAATATCTGCCTTTTGGGTTCAAGCGATTCTCCTGCCTGATCAGCCTCCCAAATAGCTGAGACTACAGGCGTGCACCACTATACCCGGCTAACTTTGGTATTTTTAGTAGAGATGGGCTTCACCCTGTTGGACAGGCTGGTCTCGAACTCCCATCAAATGATATGCCCATCTCAGGATCCCAAAGTGCCGGGATTATAGGTGTGAGCCACCGTGCCGACCCCTCTTGTTTTTTTTTTTTTTTTTTCCAAATATTCTTTCTTTTCCTCACAGCTGCACTTGGTAATAATGTAGTGTCCCTATATTGTTATTAGAACTCCCTGGCAAACTTTAGAATAGAGCAGAGAGTCACTGAGAGCTAGATGTGCAGACGGCGTGGAGAAAGTGTTGGTAATTTGCACAAGGTAACCCAGCTCGTAGTAGCAGAGCTGAGACTGCTGGGAGCTCCTTTCCCTCGAGGCCTAACCCTGGCTCCCTTCTGCTGCCTGTAGCTATTTCTGTGTCTGGTCTTGTAATCATAGGTGGATGACACCTCTCTCTCTAACTGCATATGAGTTCTAATGTGGATTCTTGTTCTTCTTTTGGGGGTTCTTATGTTTAATGCACTTGTTGAAACATATACTCAGTCTGTGGAACGTCTTCAGATGTAAACTATTGAATCATTTCAAGTATTTGTATTCATTAGTACTCATAGCACAAATGCCATTCCTGTTTCTTAAAGTGTGCAAAACATGGGTGTTTGAGGGCTTGGCAACCAATGTGTGGGTGCCTCTATTTTGACGGTTTTGTTTGCAACTAACAAAGGTTAACAAAAAAGTCCTTTTGGGAAGTTTGGCCGAGGTCCTGGAATGTGGACATGCCTTTGCAGTGTGCTCATGCTCTGTGGCACATTAGTACCCTCAGCCCCCTGTTCTTGGTTTTTCAGCGGACCAAGTTAAATATTAAAGGAAGAGGATTTCTTTCCTGTTACCAGGGGATTTTATCCCTGTAAAAGCCTTTTAAATATTTTTTTAAAGTTGTGATAAAATACACATAGGATAAAATTGACCATTCGAACCGCTTTTAAGCGCACAGTTCAGTGGCGTTAAGTACATTCACATCATTGGGCCCCCATCACCACCATCCATCTCTAGAACACTTTTCATCTTGCAAGACTGCAACTCTGCATGGTAAAATATTTTGTATGTACAAATAAATCTTTAAAGCTGAAACAGGCTGGGCGCAGTGGCTCATGCCTGTAATCCCAGCACTTTGGGAGACTGAGGTGGGTGGATCATGAGGTCAGGAGTTCGAGACCAACCTGGCCAATACAGTGAAACCCCATCTCTACTAAGAATACAAAAATTAGCTGGATGTGGTGGTACACACCTGTAGTTCCAGCTACTCAGCAGGCTGAGGCAGGAGAATCGCATGAACCTGGGAGGTGGAGGTTGCAGTGAGCCCAGATCAGGCCACTGCACTCTGGCCTAGGCGACAGAGCAAGCTTCCATCTCAAAAAAAAAAAAAAAAAAAGCTGAAACAATAAAATTCTTATGGTAGAAGGTGCAGTAGTGACATGTCTTTAATTCAGTTTATAGTCTCCGTTTCTTTAACATTCCAACATGTTCCAGTAACATTTATATGGTGTTTTCTTATATTCTCATTGAAGATTCAAAACTCATGTGAGGTAGGCATTATATTCCCATTTTATAAACGAGGAACTTGAAGCAGTAACAGAAGAAAGGCAATGAGCAAATCAGGATTCCAGCTTAGTGCTGTGGACTTGAAATCCTTTTCTGTCTCCATTCTACTGTGCTTCAAAAGGCTATGACTAATGTTTTCTTTATCTGTCTGTCTACCTAGCTGCTGGCTGGCTGTTTAGCTGGCGATCTCTTTATTTTGTGGGGATGGAGCAGGCATGGAGGGAGGATTTCTGGAGTTTCATTTTAAATTATGGGTCTTGCCCTGACAACAGACAGTCATGTTCATAACCCTGGGCATCTCATAGGATCAGGGATTATGGTGCTTTGCCTCAACACTTAGCAGATGCAGCGGCTGTCTATTCAAATATTACTTTAAAAAATGCCTGGAATTGTATTTAAATTGCTTCAATTATTCACTAATTAAATTGCAGATTGTTTCTCCTAGGGATTTTGCACTAGGCGGAGTTTCCTCAATTGTTTGTGTTGGACAGCGACAAAATAAATCTTTTGCATTGTAGCTTAGTAAAAATCCTGCTGAATGGGCCAAGAAGGTCCACGGTCATCCCGTAAGAGACTTATTTTTTAGAAAACAGTCCTTTTTGTTTTTTTGGCAAGACCAGGCTTAGACTAATATTGGGCTTTTGTTTGTTTTTATTTCTGAACTTTGATTCTGGTGCTTAAAATACCTGGAGGGGTCACAGACACAATGGAGGCCCATGTGTTCTACTGAATATGTCAGCTTCCTTGGTCTGCATGGTTTTACCAAGAACTGCACAATGGAATTTGAATGTTTTAAAACCACATGTGTGTTTCTCACATGGCTGCTACAATTGAAACCTTTTGTCAGCCTGTTTAAGTGGTTAGATGTAGCGACCAGTTTGCCCTAGGACTTAATCTGTAGTCCTTATAAATTGTCGTCTTGCTATATAGCATTTACAAAGCATTTCTCTATGTGTTATTTCCATTCACTGAGAGAAGAGGAGGAAAAAACAAAATTGGGAGAAGGAGAGAGAAGTGAGAAGGGTTCAGTGTCCCTGCAGAGCAGGAGCGTGTAACAATATGCCCTTGAAATTTTTAAACAAAAATGCTTGTTTGCTCTTAAAATGCAAATTATTTCCATTCCCCTAAAAAAATGCACAATTTCATGCTAATATTCACGTCTATCCACAGAAAATTAAGACTTTGCTCCCAGAATAAGTAAGTACCTAACACTTATGAGCACTGGCTTCGGGGCAGCCAGTGTCTGTGCTAAACTTTCACATTCATGATCCTATTTAATGCTCACAGCGTAGTGAGGAAGGCGGTATTCTCCCCATTTTACAGATGGTAAAAAGAAGTTCAGGAAAGAGGTGAAGAGACTTCCTCAAATGTCTCACTGGTAATTGGCTGGGTCCTTTCTGTGATATAAGTGCTCAGGGTTTTTAAAAAGCAACGAGTTTGGAGGCTGGGCGCGGTGGCTCACGCCTGTAATCCCAGTACTTTGGGAGGTTGAGGCGAGTGGATCACGAGGCCAGGAGTTCAAGACCAGTCTGGCCAACATGGTGAAACACCATCTCTACTTAAAATACATAAGTTAGCCGGGTGTGGTGGCAGGTGCCTGTAGTCCCAGTTACTTGGGAGGCTGAGGCAGGAAAATCACTTGAACCCAGGAGGCGGAGGAGGCAGTGAGCGGAGATCGTGCCACTGCATTCCAGCCCTGGTGACAAAACAAGACTCCATCTCAAAAAAATAAAAAAAGCAGCGAGTTTTAAAAAAGGGTTGTTGTTGATATTAATAATCTGATATGAGAAGCAATATGGAAGCAACTCAGCATATATGTAGATGTTATAGTCAATCTCAGATAAGATGGAAGAGTCAAGTTCTGCTCGGCGCTGTGCTCACACCGGCAGAGCTGAAGTGGGGAGCTGGAGGCGTACCAAATCATTGGATAGGAAACTGAATGCTTTTTCAAATCAAGTGCCTCTGAGTGACCCTAGACAGTTGGTGAGAAAGAGTTTGTCACCAACATAAATAATTGGAAAGAAGTGTTAGATGCGTTTGAAGCAACCCAGAGATTCCCTTGTGAAGCTGTTGAGAAGAGACTACAGTGTGAAGAAATGAAGCTTGCTTGGTGTCCAGGATAAAATAAGGGATGGATCTTAGCACTACAGATGGAAACTGCAGCAGCAAATAACAGAACCAGAAGAGATACATTTCCATCTGGATTCATGCAGAAAAGGATGTCAGGTAGTTAAGAGTGAAAGCAAATACATCCCCAGTGGCTGTAGTATCAGATCCAAATGGAGGACACATTTAAAATGGGCTCTTCACATACAAATTCCTCTTTTGAGACACCCTATGCCATATAAATTATATTGTAGGTAAAGGTCTATGGTAGCCTTATATATTTAATTCATTTAAAACAAACAAACCCAAGCACCTCTTCCCACAGACTCTCACACCGGGTTATTGTTAGGCATAAATTCTTCTTGTTAATTTTGTAACTAACCATAGTTATTTTGTTCTTAAAATTCTTTCCCTGCTGGGCTCGGTGGCTCACACCTGCAATCCCAGCACTTTGGGAGGCTGAGGTGGGTGGATCCTGAGGTCAGGAGTTTAAGACCAGCCTGGCCAACATAGTGAGACTCCGTCTTTACTAAAAATACAAAAAATTAGCTGAGCGTGGTGGCGGGCGCCTGTAATTCCAGCTACTTGGGAGGCTGAGGCAGGAGAATTGCTTGAACCCAGGAGGAGGAGATTGCGCCATTATCCAGCCTGGGTCACAGTGCGAGACTCCATCTCCAAAAAAAAAAAAAAAATTCAGGACACATTTAAAATGGGCTCTCTAAATACAAATTCCTCTTTTGAGACACTGTGTACCATATAAATTATATTGTCGGTAAAGGTCTATGGTAGCCTTATATATTTAATTCATTTAAAACAAACAAACCCAAGTACCTCTTCCCACAGACTCTCACACCATGTTATTGTTAGGCATAAATTCTCCTTGCTAATTTTTGGAATTAAGTATAGTTACCATGTTCTTAAAATTCTTTCCTGGCTGAGCGCAGTGGCTCATGCCTATAATCCCAGCACTTTGGGTGGCCGAGGCGGGTGGATCACTTGAGGTCAGGAGTTTGAGACCAGCCTGGTCAACATGGTGGAACCCCATCTCTACTAAAAATACAAAAATTAGCTTGGCGTGGTGGTGGGCGCCTTTAATCCCAGCTACTTGGGAGGCTGAGGCAGGAGAATCACTTGCACCTGGGAGGCGAAGGCTACGGTGAGCAGAGATCGTGCCACTGCACTTCAGCCTGGGTGACACAGCGAGACTCTGTCTCAAAAAAAAATTGTTTCCCAACGTTAGTTTTAGAATATTATATAGTAGATGCCATGCTCAGGTAGTTCAGGAACCTTTTGTAGGGTAGTGATGAAATTCAGAGCTGAAGGGTGACTTACAGGTCAGTGAGAATAAAACGTTGCTGCTTACTTCTGAATGTCAAGTCACAATGACCTACTTTTTTTCCTTATCTTTTTCATGATTCAACTTTTCCAGGCATAAAATATTTGGAGGTGTTTTTTTCTCTATCTTTGCCACTTCTCCTATTGTGTTCTTACACTGGTCTGGCAAGGTAGACCTTTTTAAAAACTATATTTTAAGTTAAAAGACATGGTAAAAGATTTTGAAACATTTAACAGGTTTCATTGGACACACAGAAATTGGGTCACATGTGTATACAAAAATATTTTACTAAAATTGGGATTTCATTTAGGTGTGTGTGTGTGTGTGTAGTCTGTCTGTCTCACAGCCCCGTCTGAAAACTTCTTGAAAACAACAGAATGTTATCCCCAGAGGAAAACCAAACATATATTCACTTGCACATTAGAATTTTTTTCATACAATTGCAAATGGTGGATTCATCCTTGAACTCCTGGTTTTGAATTATCTGTTCTGAAATATCACAGGCCATTTTGGATATACTTAACTTTGGGTACTGACTACTTATGTAGTCTCCAGAGAAAGGTGGATGTTTGAAGTTGTATGACTTAGTAGGAAATTTCTAGATTTCAAGTGTAAGAGAAAATGAATCTTTTGCAAACCACGGGCCATATGCTGTATAAAGAGAGTGACAACTTGAGTTTGAGGGTATCGTGGAGATATTGGATTGGAGGGAAATGGGGCTAGAGAAATATTAGAAAGCGTAATTAATGGCTTAAGTGTTTTTTTAAAAAACTTGGAACATACATGCCAGGTGAGGAGGCTCACGCCTGTAATCCCAGCACTTTGGGAGACAGAGGTGGGCTGATCACCTGAGGTTGGGAGTTCGAGACCAGCCTGACCAACATGGAGAAACCCCGTCTCTAGTAAAAATGCAAAACTTAGCCCGGCATGGTGGCGCATGCCTGTAATCCCAGCTACTCAGGAGGCTGAGGCAGGAGAATCACTTGAATTCAGGAGGCGGAAGTTGCAGTGAGCCGATATCGCTCCATTGCACTCCAGCCTGGGCAACAAGAGTGAAACTCCGTCTCAAAAAAAAAAAAACCCACCAAAAAAACCACCTTGGAACATACAAAAACAACTGCAATGAAGACAAACAATGGTAAATATTGACAGTTACACTAGACCTTAAAGGCAGGGACCCTGTCCTAGTGGTGTGTGATCTGGGAGCGCGTGCCTGGGAGTCAGTGACTGGCTGTGAGAGGGGAAGAGGCCAGTGTTCATTAGAGGCCTTCTAGGAGGAGAGGAGTTTTGGGCCAGAGCTTCAGGTGTTTTTTTTTTTTTTTTTTTTTTTTTTTTTTTTTTTTTTTTTAATCTAGCCTCCCTCTGTCACCCAGGCTGGAGTGCTGTGGCAAGATCTCGACTCACTGCAATCCCCACCTCCTGGGTTCAAGCGATTCTCCTGCCTCAGCCTCCCAAGTAGCTGGGATTACAGGCGCCTGCCACTGCACCTGACTAATGTTTTGTATTTTTAGTAGAGACAGGGTTTCACCATGTTAGCCAGGATGACCTCGTGATCCTCCCACCTTGGCCTCCCAAAGTGCTAGGATTAGCAGACGTGAGCCACCGATCCTGGCCGGAGCTTCATCTTGAAGCTTGTTAGATTTAAACCTCCCCCCTGCAAGGCACATTGGGGGTAAACCGCCTAATGTCGGGGAAAAGCCTGGAAGAGTTGAGAAGCCTCCCTGCCCTCCTTTGTCCTTCAAGGTAAAGTCATCTTAACTCCCCAGCCCCTGCGTTGTTACTAAGAGACCTGCAGCTAAACAAACGGTGCAAACCTTGGCCTAAATGGAGCCAAAATTGTCACCTTAGACTACATTTACCATCCTACTAGTAACATGTAGTGAAAGACCACCTGCCTTCATCCTCTTGTAAATCCCAGTAATCCCGTTTCTACCACTCACGTGACATCCATTAAGTAATTGCTTTCGTTCCTTTACTAGACTGAAAAGGACCTTCGTTTAAGGTCAGGGATTTTTTCTAACGCAGTTTGGTGGTTCTTGCCTACCAAGACAAACCACACACATACTGCTGGTGCTCAACAAATAGTTGCTGAGCAAATGTTTAAAAGGCCAGGTAGTGCGTGCCACTGAAAATCTCTAAAAATTCTCTTTGGATTGTCTTAATACCTGATCAAGTTGGAACAACAATTCAAGGTTATGCTGTTGGAGGCTGAGCCATTTCCTTGTCATTAGGACAGTCAGTTTTGTAATTTACCCTTAGTCTGCACAGCAGGTAAATTGGAATACTCGCATTTTTGGTGTTCTGTTTTGTCAATGATGTATGGAACCATGACGAACAGAATTATAGTCAGGTTCTGATCATTTTAATGTATCGTCTCAGTTGTAGGCAGGGATGAAGTAGGTTCATTCATTAAATAACCATTCATTGATTACCGTGTGCTAGGTGTGATTTTATGCACTGAGGAAATAAACAAGAAAAAGAATATGGTATTTGCTTTGAAGGAGTTCTCAATTTGTTAGGAGAGATAGATACATGAGCAGTAGTTACAGTGTCTAATGTGTTAAGTTAGAGAGCGGTAAGGCAGGGAGGGACAAAGGAGGAACTGATTGATTTGGCTTGGGTGCAGGGAGAGAGGCAGAGTCCCAGGGTTCAAGACCAGCCTGGGAAATACAGTGAGACCTCATTCTCTACCAAAAAAGAAAAACAGAAAAGAAATTAGCTGGACATGGTGGCATGTGCCTGTAGTCCCGACTGCTTGGGAGGTTGAGGCAGAAGGATTGCATGATCCTGGGAGGTCCAGGTTACAGGGAGCACTGCACTCCAGCCTAGGCAACAGAGTAACACATTGTTTCAAAAAAAAAGCATCAGTAGAGAGTGCTACGCACTAGGACCAGGTGCCAATGAGACTGGAGTGGTGACATTCCAAGCACAGAAAAGAATCTGTGCAGAGCACAGAGGAGGATGTGGAGATCCCTGAGTAGTGTGCCTGGAGCATGAGATACAAGGGTGGGAGCAACTGGAGCTGAGGATGGACACGCGCTGGGTAGAGACTCGGAGGGGGCTCTTAACATTCCATACACAGTAGTTGGATTTTTTATTTTTTGTAGGTACTGGGTGTTTTTGAGAGTGAAAGCGGGTTCTGACTACTGGTTTGTTTAATAGTAAATATCTCAATCCAAATCTCAGGTCTTGCTGAGGCAGGAGCCTTGAGCAAATAGTAAACAGGGACTGGAATTGGTCACAGGAGCTGTGTCATCACCCTTGCTCTTCAATGATAAAGGAAGCCTAAACACACAAAGTCCAGTGTGGGCCGGGGTGACGGCCGAGGGTGCCGGGATCATCGTCAGGAGTGGCAAGATTCTCTTGGCTATTGGTTTATCTATGTGCTTAGAATTAAGAAAATAAGGGTGAAATTGAAGTTTTTCTCGTTATAATAGTTTGACTTGGAAATCTGAGTAAAACTAATGGTGCAATCTCCTTTCTGAACTGGCTTTTTGTGGGGCTGACCTCGAGTAGTGGCTTGCAGTGTAAATAAAATAGGAGCAACAGCAAACAATTAAAATACTGAATCCAGGTCACCTAGCACTCGGTGGGGTAAGGACTACTCAGACTCAGGACTTGTAGAACCTGTATAACTGGATTCACATGCTGTGGCCCCCTATTCAATGTCTGACAAGCAGTTTTAAATTTTTAAGAAAAACTACATTTTTAAATTAAAAAAAACTACATTAAAAAAACTATATTAAAAAAACCTACATTTTAATATACCTAGTAGCATTGTCATCCTGTTCGTTTCTTTATTCAGTAACCAACAGGATAAATAACAAATATTTATCAAATACCTTCTATGTGCTAAGCTAAATTTTTGAAAACCTTAGTAAAGGAGACCCGCTTTCCAGCTTATTTCCAGAAAAACACTTGCCACAGAGACTTGAGAGTCTGTTTGAGTGAAAAGTTTGTCATTATTAATTAATTTATTCGTTAAATGGAGATTTATTCTGGACACTTGCCAAGTACCAGGCACCATGTTATGCACTGGCATTGGGAATTTGATGCTAAACACTACACACTCTATCCTTGTCTTCATGGAGTTGCCATGCTAGGGAGCTACTGGCAGTTAATAATGGCATTGGATAAATCCTCTGAACCTGTAAATATAAGAAGGTACCTGGCCGGGCGAAGTGGCTCACGCCTGTAATCCCAGCACTTTGGGAGTCTGAGGCAGGCAGATCATGAGGTCAGGAGATCGAGAGCATACACTGGCCAACATGATGAAACCCCATCTCTACTAAAAATATATAAATTAGCTGGGCGTGGTGGTGAGCACTTGTAATCCCAGCTACTTGGGAGGCTGAGGCAGGAGAATCACTTGAACCTGGCAGGCAGAGTTTGCAGTAAGCTGAGATCACACCACTGCAATTTTCATTCCCATTTTCAGAAAATTAGAGATGTTAAAAACTAGAGCAAGACTCCGTCTCAGAAGGAAAAAAAAAATCCTTCTGAATTCTTTTATCTGGCAAATTAAAAAAAAAAAGAGAGAGAGAGAAAAAAGAAGAAGATGCCTTTGGAAGAGTGAAGTGGAGTGATCTAACCCAAACTTAGAGGAAAGGCTTCTGGGAGAATGTCGAATGTAAGCAGAGACTTGATGAAGAACAAGACTGAGTCAAAGAACGGAAGAGGAGGATGGTCAGGATTGGGGTAGAACGCATTGCGGGCATCCACAAGGGCATGTGCCAAAGCCTGCTGTGTGTGTGTGGCAGGTGTAGGGAGTGTTGGGAAAATATGAAAGCAGTTTAGCCTGGCTGTAGTGTGGAGTGTGAGGCGGAAGGAGAGATGGGGAAATGGGGCTGGAGCATTGCACAGATCCTGACCCTGCTTTGAGCTCCGTAAAGGTGTTTGGAATTTATCCTAATGCCAATAGGAGACTGGATTTCCTAGAATGATCTGGTAGCTGATGTGTGAAGAACGGATGGGGTGAGGCAAACGGGAAGACAGGTAGATCAGTTAGGAAGTTTCTGCAGTAATCCCATGGGAGATAACAGTAGCCCAATTAGGGGAGTGGCTGGAGGAATCTGGAGAGCTGGAGTCCAGAGCTTTTCAGGAAGTGGATTCTAGATAGGACTTGGTGACTGACTGGAGGCGGGGGTCTTGGGGAACTGGTAAGAAGGGGTCCCTGTTCCTTGAGCAAACGCAATAATTGTCTCTGGGGGTGGGCATTATTTTCAGTGTAATTCAAAAAAATATTACAATTGTTTGATCTGGGCTGGGCGCGGTGGCTCACGCTTGTAATCCCAGCACTTTGGGAGGCCGAGGAGGGTGGATCACCAGGTGAGGAGTTCGAGACCAACCTGGCCAATATGATGAAACCCTGCTTCTACGAAAAATACAAAAAATTAGCCGGGCGTGGTGGCATGCACCTGTAGTCCCAGTTGCTCCAGAGGATGAGGCAGAAGAATTGCTTGAACCCAGGAGGTGGAGGTTGCAGTGGGCCAAGATCATGCCACTGCACTCCAGCCTGAGTGACAGACTTTATCTGGGGGTAAAATACACACACACACACACACACACACACACACACACACACACACACAAACTGTTTGAACTAAGAAACCTTTAAATTGTCTGCTAGCTCAGCCAAGATACAGATGCATTGGAGGGAGGAAAGAAATACATTCATAAGGGTAAATGCATTCTAATTTTGATTTTTCTCTCTCCTCTTTCACATTTCAAGGCTGGTTGCATAAGCCTCGTTAGCTCACGGGAGACTGTGATCCTATAATCTTTTTCATTTTCAGAAAACTAGAGATGTTAAACTTCCTTGGAGAAGGTGCTTTTTGCAGCCTTTGAATAAAACTGCTTCCAGTTCTACCTTTAGTTGAAAATCAATGGTGTCTGATGTGTGTGAGAAGTCACCCAAGTCTCTTGTGTCCAGCCCACCAGCACTTACATGTTATGACTATCACTTTAAGTCAAATAATCTCCAGTGGTCCCCTACTCCTAAAAATCTCAAGCCGCCATTCTCTTGGATCTTCAATTTTTTTATTTTAAGTTGAGAAAAAAAAAAATCTAGTACATTTGATTTCTTGCTGAATTAATAAGTTTTTCTCCTTAATGTGTCATCCAGGTCATTAATGGAAAAATGTAGTCTATGAAGCTGTGGAGCACTGCCGTTTTTAATACATTTTAAATATAAAATATCATGATTGTCTGCGCTATGATAAAAGAATGTAGAGCAGGAATTTTAATTTGATTATCATTCCCAATCTTCCCAGGCTTTTGTAGGCAAGTACTTTGTTTGATCAGCTGTACTCCGGTAAATCTCAGTAACAAATGAATCAGGAATGATTTTGTGTAGCAAGTCACATGAAAGGAACTTCCTTAGAAAGACAGGTCATTAAGAGAATGAAGAAAGAAAACCTAGCAAACATTTGAGAAATTTAGCAACTATTTTTTTTTAACTAAAGCAATTTGTTCTAATAATTCTTTTCTAATCATCTTAAAATATGCTGTCATTAACAGCAGAGAAAGCTCTTTATTTCCTTTTGAATTTTAAGACCGGGTAGAAATGTAATTTACCATGAAAGTCAGCAGGAAAGGAAAAATACTAAAAACTAGGAGGCATAAAAAATGGAAATGGAGCCCTGTAGTCAATTTTCTATCATCTATAATTTTCTATCATCTATATGTGTGTTACCCATATGCTAGGGTGGAGTGGGGAGGGGAGAGGGAGGTGCTGTGAAATGTGTCTGCCTCCAATCACAAAAAGATCAAATTAACATGTGAAAAGATATTCCAAGGAGCTGTGGGAGAGAAAGGCTTTTGGCTTTCACCATCTTACCTACTGGATAGGTTTGAAAGCATAAAATAAAGCTAAACTAAATTCAGGGAAACATTGATTCACCCAACTGAATAAACAACTTACTGCATTTGCTAATCTAATTAATCAAACTCTGTTTCTCCTTTCCAAAGGAGATTCACAGGCAGTAAAATAAATCAACTTTTTTTTTCCCCACTTACTAAAAATAAGCTTTCTTTCCCTGGGTAAATCGGTCATTTAAATTCCCAAGGCTGCACTCCTGTAGTCCTCTGGCAGGAAGCAATTGTATGGGTATAAAATCATTTCTGTACAGATTGCAGAACTTGGGCTCTGAGCATCAAGTCTGAGCTTTACCACCTAAACCGACGAATATGATAAATTTTAACTGAAGTTATCTTTAGAAACAAATGGCCTATAGATGTTGCTGATTAGCAGATAAAAAAGCCTGTGTATACATGAATGTTTTTTGAAACTGAAAAGTATATTGATGGCAGGAAATAATGACTTTGGACAGAAATGTGGAAAATTAAGGATATTTAAAGTTTGAAAATTGTAATTGTGAAAATTTAGACACAGAAGTCATAAAAAAATTTTAGCTGAGTAGTTTGAAGATCTGTTACTTAATGTTTTGAGTTCACTTTAGACTGGTAGAATAAGATTTAGTTTTAGACTGCATGTATATACATAGAGTAATTTTATACATACATATATTTACATAAATACAATATACAAGGAAAAGTGAAGGACAGAGTAAACGGAGAAGAAAACGAATCAAAAGATTATAAAGTATTGGATGACAGGCTTTGTGTAAGTAAGGCAGAACTGTAATGTAGGAATATCCTAGACAACAAGCATGAGTTAAGACTGTATCTCGAGGTTTTGCATTTTTTAAAGGTGTGATACCAGGATGTGGATTTAGGAGGCCAGCCGTTTAGAACCCAGAAAGAGCTCACTGTTTATATTAAGTTCTGCTCACACTTAGTGCATTTCCTTGTCTTTGTCATGAATGGGCACACTTCCAAGGAAGAACCTAAATGGAAAAGTGCTTCCAGCTGAGTTCTTAATGCTCCCACCTTCATCATCTGCCTGGTGCCCTCACCTTGAGGATCAAAGGGTCCCCAAGGATTGCCTCTCCTCGCATTTCCTTCTCAGATGGACTTATTTCCGTTCTTTTTAGTTTTGTTCACCCTAGGATATTATGCTCAAAACTCATTTACATGCTCAGCTAATCTTAATTAAAATGTAAAGGCAGATCAGGGCATGATCAAATTAAGTTCTGAATATACTTGGATAGTTGGGCATAAGTTTAATGGATTAAACAGTTCTTGGAATTGCTTTCTCTTTCCTGACACTAAGTCTTACTTTTGCTGTCATTTCTTAATAGTCCCTTTTACTTCCACTTTCAAGCTGTGACTGAACATTCTCTTTTAACTTACAGACTCTTTTGCTATCTGGAAACCCATGCCCACCTCTGACTTCCACTCAAAATTGCTTTCCTCACAGTCTGACTTCGAGAGTTGTGAAACACTGGGATGTGCTTCTGAGTTGGGGTGTGCAATGGCGTGTAAGTTGCTACTATTTGTTCTGAATTCGACAGGTTTTCATGCGCAGTAGGGCTGGCTTTAGGCAAGTCTCTGACCTTTCCTTCTAAGGCCGGTGCATCTCAGTTGTTGCTGCTGGGGGATGTAATGCAGTCCACATCTGTTAGTGAAGACACAGAGGGCAAAAGAAGCAGTTTCTTTCTTCCCTTTTTTTTTTTTTTTGAGTCGGAGTTTTGGTATTGTTGCCCACGCAGGATGGAGTGCAGTGGTGCAATCTCGGCTCACCACAACCTCTGCCTCCCGATTCTCCTGCCTCAGCCTCCTTAGTAGCTGGGATTACAGGCATGCACCACCATGCCTGGCTAATTTTGTATTTTTAGTAGAGACAGGGTTTCACCATGATGGCCAGGCTGGTCTCGGACTCTCGACTTCAGCTGATCCACCCACCTTGGCCTCCCAAAGTGCTGGGATTACAGGTGTGAGCTACTGTGCCCGGCCAGAAGCAGTTTCTTTTGAACATTTATTTATTTATTTGAGACAGGATCTCACTCTGTTGGCCAGGCTTCAGTGCAGTGGCTCCATCACGGCTCAATGCAGCTTCCACCTCCTGGGCTCAAGCAATCCTCCCACCTCAGCCTCCCGAGTAGCTGGGACTACAGGCGCACACCACCATGCCTGGCTAATTTTTTTTTTTTTTTTTTTTTTTTTTTGAGACGGAGTTTCGCCTTGTTACCCAGTCTGGAGTGCAATGGTGTGATCTCGGCTCACCACAACCTCCGCCTCCTGGGTTCAAGCAATTCTCCTGCCTCAGCCTCCTGAGTAGCTGAGATTACAGGCATGTGCCACCATGCCCAGCTAATTTTTTGTATTTTTAGTAGAGACGGGGTTTCACCATGTTGACCAGGATGGTCTCGATCTCTTGACCTCGTGATCCACCCGCCTCGACCTCCCAAAGTGCTGGGATTACAGGCGCGAGCCACCACGCCCAGCCCGGCTAATTTTTTTTGTATTTTTTGTAGAGATAAGGTTTCACTATGTTTCCTAGGCTGGTCTCGAACTCCTGTGCTTAAGTGATCCTCCTGTCTTGGTCTCCCAGAGTGCTTAGATTACAGGTGTGAGCCACCACATCTGGCTTGAATTTTTTTTTTTTTTAAGACAGAATCTCACTCTGTGGCCAGGCTAGAGTGCAACAGCACAATCTTGGTTCACTGAAACCTCTGCCTCCCGGGTTCAAGCGATTGTCCCACCTCAGCCTCCCGAGTAGCTGGGATTACAGGCGCTTGCCACTAAGCCCGGCTAATTTTTGTATTTTTAGTAAAGGCTGGGTTTCACCATGTTGGCCAGGCTGGTCTCAAACTCCTGACCTCAGGTGATCCTCCCGCCTCAGCCTCTCAAAGTGCTGAAATTACAGGTGTGAGCCACTGAGCCCAGCCATGTCTGGCTAATTTCTTTTTTTTTTTTTTTTTGAGACAGAGTCTTGTTCTGCCGCCCAGGCTGGAGTGTAGTGGCGCGATCTCAGCTCACTGCAACGTTTATCTCCCGGGTTCAAGCGATTCTTCTGGCTCTGCCTCCTGAGTATCTGGGACTACAGGTGTGTGCCACCACGCCCAGATAATTTTTTGTATTTTTAGTAGAGACAGGATTTCCCCATGTTAGCCAGAATGGTCTCCATCTCCTGACCTCGTGATCCACCCACCTTGGCCTCCCAGAGTGCTGGTATTACAGGCATGAACCACTGCACCTGGTATGCCCAGCTAATTTTTTTAGTTTTTATTATTTTTATTTTTTTGAGACCGAGTTTCGTTCTTGTTGCCCAGGCTGGGGTGCAATGGCACGATCTCGGGTCTCTGCAACCTCCACCTCCTGGGTTCAAGTGATTCTCCTGTCTCAGCCTCCTGAGTAGCTGGGATTCTAAGCATGAACCAGCACATCTGGTTAATTTTGTGTTTTTAGTAGAGACAAGGTTTCTCCATGTTTGTCAGGCTGATCTTGAACTCCCAACCTCAGGTGATTCACCCACCTCAGCCTCCCAAAGTGCTGGGATTACAGGCATGAGCCACTGCATCCGGCATGGTTTTTTTTTTTTTTTTTTTTTTTTTGGTAGAGACAGGATCTGTCTATGTTGCCCAGGCTGGTCTTGAACCCCTGGGATCAAGGGATCCTCCTGCCTTTGGCCCCCCAAAGTGCTGGGATTACAGGCATGAGCTACCATGACATGAGCCCAGCTATTACCATCATCACAATTATTCTTTACTAGTAATACCTAATATATAGAGCTTGCACATCTGTGGGCTCATTTGAGCCTTAAAATTCTATGAGGTATGGAGGACAGCAGATGCTTCTGTGTCTTACTGATTTGGGCAACCTGCCCAGATAATGCATGTAATTTTTCTAAGATTCATAAATTCTAAGATTATGGATCTAGTAAGTTTGGCATAAGTGTTCAGACCCAAGTTTTCTCAATGCAGACTCATTGTGCTGTCCCGATAGACTGTTACGGCTGGGCTATTACTTGGATACTTGAAGAACTTGGGAATGTTTCTGTGTGTATAAGAAAGGATATCAAATTAGCCAGGTGTGGTGGTGTATACCTGAAGTCCCAGCTACGAGGGAGGCTGAGGTGGGAGGATTGCTTGAGCCCAGGATTTGGAGGTTGCAATGACTGGAGATCTCACCTCTGGATTCCAGCCTGGGCAACACAGTGAGACCCTGTCTCAAAAAAATACAATAAAATTAAAAAAAAGAAAGAAAGGAGGTAGGGGAAACATTATCCTACTCAGTAGTTGGGGTATTGGTCTTTCTTACTCTGCGACTTTTCAGGGTAAAATTTCAGATGTGTGTTGCTTTTGTCTAGTTTTATTTTGGCTTAAGAAAGAAATTTTTTCTGGTGTGCAGGCCTAGAGGTGAAACGTGTGTGACCATGCCTTTGTACACTGGCCTCTACTCACCTGTTCACCTCCTTTCGTTAAGTTCTCCCTGACGCCATTCACTGTACTCAAGACTGCTTGGTCTTCTTTCCACCACAGGGCCTTTGCACTGCCTGGCCCTCTGCCTACGATACCATTCCCCTTTCCTCACCTCAACACCTCAGCCTTGGCTGGGTTGAGTCTTATGCATCCCTTTGGATTTAGCTTGAAGGTTGCTTGCCCAGGGAAGACTTCCCAAAGAGAATGAATATTGCACAACCACCTCTCTAAATGCTTGAATCAGGGTCCCTAATTGTAAGCCACAGAAACTGACTCTGGTTAAGCAGAAATGCAATTCATTGAGAGGATACTGAGAAGAAAGTTTTGGAAACAATTTCCAAAAGCATGGCAGAGAACTGGCCTAAAGAAGAAACTGCCACCACCAATGCTGTCCCTTTTCTTTTCTTTCTTTTTTTTTTTTTTGAGATGAAGTTTCTTCGCTCTTTGTTACCCAGGCTGGAGTGCAGTGGTGTGACTCGGCTCACTGCAGCCTCCACCTCCCAGGTTCAAGCAGTTCTCCTGTCTCAGCCTCCCGAGTAGCTGGGATTACAGGCGCCTGCCATCAAGCCCTAAAAAAAAAAAAAAAATTTTATTTTTAGTAGAGACGGGGTTTCACCATGTTGGCCAGGATTGTCTCGATCTCTGGACCTCGTGATCCTCCCCCCTCAGCCTCCGAAAGTGCTGGGATTACAGGCGTGAGCCACCGCGCCCGGCCTCGTGCTGCCCCCTTGAGCCCTGGATGTTGTGGCTTCTTTTTTTGTTTTTGTTTTGTTGAGACAGTTTTGCTCTGTAGCCCAAGCTGGAGTGCAGTGGCGCTATCTCGGTTTACTGCAATCTCCACCTTCCAGGTTAAAGCAATTCTCCTGCCTCAGCCTCCTGAGTAGCTGGGATTACAAACACCTGCTACCACACCCAGCTAATTTTTTGTATTTTTAGTAGAGGCAGGGAGGGTTTCACCATGTTGGCCAGACTGTTCTCGAAACTCTTAACCTCAAGTGATCTGCCCTCCTCAGCCTCCCGAAGTGCTAGCATTATAGGTGTGAGTCATGGCACCTGGCCAGATGCTGTGGTTTCTAATGCTTCCAGGAAATCTGCCTGCTCTGAGAAGGCAACCTTGCAACCATCAGTGACCCTCTAAGCTGGATACCTCGATTGCTATCCTCACCCATAAAACCAAGTCAAATCCATACTGGTATGTGGCTTCCTCCTGTGAGTTGCCCACATGTGAATCCAAGTTGTGCAAGGGTGAATCTAATTGGTGGTGCCGAAGTCACCCTCGCTGCAAAGGAGGCTGGAGAAGGAAATTTTCTGGGTTCTGTAATGGGAAAGTGGGACTCATTAGCTGAAAATTATCCAGCTGCATCAAGGGTATTCAAAAGGTGCTAGCCAGGGAGAAAACATGACAAATATCTTCTACACTGAGACTCAGGGTTTTAATCTACCTATGGACCAACCATACTTACCTCACAGGGTTGTTACGAGGATTAAGGTAATTTACATGAAACTGCTTAATAAATTGTACAGAGAGATATAAGTATAAAATAATGTTATTTCTCTACTGTAGTATATCTTTGACTGAAGCATAAAATCAAGTCCTTAATAAGTTGACAAATCTCCAGCTCACTTTATATGTTTTTAAAATCATCAAGATATTCGTCTTCCCCAAAAGGCATTTAAAATACTAAGGATAAATTTAAAAAAAGAAAAGTACATCTTCTCTCAAAGTGCTGCCCTCATAAATTTCTATCATCTCCACATGTTTATTTTGTAATGGAAATATACAAAACCATGCCAAGCATAGAAATTGTAGTTTAAAACATTTGAGTGGGTTTTCAGCTACTTTTGACTTGTTTCTGATTTTAAGGCTTTGTTCTAATCTACTTTTTATACTCTGGTTTCAACATGAATACAGCTTTCTTGTTTGAAAGCAGACAATGGGCTTATTCAACCCTCAAGGGCCTCTGCATTTGGTGTTTCTGCCGCGGCCCTCGGTGGCTCTTCCAGATATGTTATTATCTTGTAAAAAATGTAGATGAACAGCTGAGTTTTTAGCAAAAGTAATAGCAATTGTGTAAAGGGGTGCTAGTGTAAATGGTTGTGGCAGTTACATTAAGGCGAATGCAGTGGGAATTATTCATGTATTCACTGAATGTAATTCTGGCCTTCTGTGATGGTAAAGTTCCTCTACAGAACAGGAGAGGTCGATATCAATGTAATTTCAGAGGAGAGACAGCCCTGTGCAGGGTTATTTTCCTATTTGACAGCAGTGTTTTCCAGGGTAACATCAGAATTTTGAGTTATGCTACTTAACTTTCCTTTCTTGTAAATATTGAATTAAAGTAATATATTGCTAGAAAAATAAAACGTGACCCAGCATTGCAATGCTGAAAATTGGGTTATAATTCTCAGATTGTGAGGTTTCTGCCATCTTATATTTTATTCAACAATATAGGGAATTCTAACATAAGTGTTTTCATACGCCTTCTTACTTAAGTGATACTTCATATTAGACTGAACTGTCCTGAATTTCCAAAAATCTCATGTTGGATTAAGAGGAATTTCCCTTCAATATACTCTGCCTTCCCTTCAATGTCTTCTCAACCCTTCTCTCCCTGTCCACACATACTCACTCATTTGCACTTAACCTAAGGAACACATTGAGTTCAGGACACTGGAAATCTGGAGTCCTTATACCGTGTTTTAGTAAAGGTCTGAGCTTGGAACTGCAAAAGGCCTTACAAATAGCACTGTAGTAGACAGAGCTTAGTTGGAGTAAACAGAGCACCCAAGTAAGGAGTACATTTTGGTGATTCACAATTTATGTCACTTAATTGATCTGTCTAAGTATTTATGTGATGTGTAAATATTTTCCAGCCGTAAAAATTCTAATTTCATCTCTCAAGATACATAGTGAACGTTTGCACGACTGTACATAGGGCTACTGTCTGTTGGTTGGAGAGGGACATGAAGTAGATTGATGTTCAAATGGCATATTCAGTGCTGAAGCTTTTGCTTTAATTGGTGATGTTGAAAGTCACCTGAAACCACCCCCCCAGTCCTCAAGGGAGTTCTCAGCTGACCCTGTGGGTGTACTGGGAATGCCTTTTATTTTATTGACTCACTGTATTCTTAGATTACTCTTTACCATTTGATATTGACAGACAGTAAATTCTTACGGAAGCTGCTGAGTAGTGACTTATGAAGAATTGTCTTGTTAATAAACTCAGCATTGTTTAGAACTCAAGTTTAATTAAAATGAAGAAGTAATTGATTATGTAAAGATTTTTCCTCATTTAAGCTTATATCGTTTTATTGCCTCTTTGCCTTTTTTCTAAATTCAAAGACAGATTTTATTTTATACCCATTTTTGCAAGGTGTGTTTTTACAGAATCTGTTGTGGGACTTCTTCTCATTAGCTTTTTAATTAATTATTATTTTTTTAAGTTAGAGAAGGAGTTGCGAGGTAGAGTCTGAGAGAGGTAAAAATGAAAAATCTATGTTTTCCAGAGATTTTAGTTTTTGGGATGCTGTTTAAAGATAATGATTGTTAGGCTGGGCACCATGGTTCACGCCTGTAATCCCAGCACTTTGGGAGGCCGAGGCGGGTGAATCACCTGAGGTCAGGAGTTCGAGACCAGCCTGGCCAACATGATGAAACCCCGTCTCTACTAAAAATACAAAAAAATTACTGGGCATGATGGCAGGCGCCTGTAATCCCAGCTACTCAGGAGACTGAGATAGGAGAATTGCTTGAATCTGGGAGGTGGAGGTTGCAGTGAGCCAAGATCCCGCTATTGCACTCCAGCCTGGGCAACAAGAGCAAAACTTTGTTTTTTGGGGGAGAAGGGAAGATAATGATTGTTTATGGACTCTTTAAAGATGTTTTCTCATGAGTTGCCAGGTAACAGATTAGTTATCTGAGGGTTTGAAAGGCCTTTTGAATTGCCTGGGTGACAATACTACCTTATGGTACTTATAAAATAAAGCTCCTTTGAAGTTGGCTTTTCATATTAGAAAACCAGAAAATATTTTTCTTTTATTAAACAGAAAACAGTACATGGTTCAGAGGTTAAGTATGTTTTTTTTTTTTAGAAGAAATACATTGGTTATTTTTGTGATTGACTCGAATTTTTAAACATCTTTGAGCCTTTGTGGGCTACAGAATTTTTCTGAATTAAGGTTCTTAATATAATACGTTTACTGCTCTCGTAAACGACGTATGGTTACGAGGTACATACTGTTATACCTCAGAATTAGAGGGCCTCTTGTTTTTTGTCTTCTCTTTCAGACACTCTTGTACAAAACCTGCATTCTCCAAGCTTGGTTGTTAAGAGAATTTTGGATCAAAATAAATATTGTAGGGCATGCGACATTCCTGCACAACCTTTGTTAGACACAGTCACGCTGAAAGAACAGGGTAAATGGAACGGGCTGTCAGGGGTCAGGGCTGGAAACTCGCAGAGGCTGATATTGCAGTTTGGGTAAGCAGGAGTTTATGAGAGTCCTCTTCAGTCCAAGCTTATCTGAGCTCACAAAGGAGATTCACGGTCTGTTGCTCCGCAAAAGCTCTTTGGGCAAGCACTTTTCTTCCCAACTAGCTTTTAAGTGCTCCTGGGGCCATCAAGCCTATTCACTAAGGCCTCTCAGATTGTGAATACATAAACCTTAATGATTTTGGAATCCCAAAGGAAGACATATTAACTACTGCATCATCCAAACAACATTCTGCTAATAGAATGGACAAATACATCTTAGGTTATCACAAATTCACCTGCTTTCTAGTAGTGACTATAATAATAAGTTTTTGCAACCCGTGAAGAACATTTATTCTGTTCCAGCTTTGATAGGATGGCTGGTATTGATTATAAATTTATATTCAAATAGCGGAACCAGTTGTGTGGTAAACATAACCTCTGAGAGCA
Source organism: Aotus nancymaae (assembly GCF_030222135.1). Taxonomy (NCBI): domain Eukaryota; kingdom Metazoa; phylum Chordata; class Mammalia; order Primates; family Aotidae; genus Aotus; species Aotus nancymaae. The sequence goes on from NW_026988465.1 coordinate 18,520,746, forward strand.
GCGGTAATGATTTAGTTTTTAATGGTTTCACAAAATGTACAAGGCATGTGATGAATACAGGAGTTGGTTATTTCAGGCGTCTTGCAGCTTCGGTCCTCCCGTGTTCAGGAGTTATGTAGATCTTGCAGTTTGCTCTGCTTTTCAGGTATGATTTGTCTTTCAAAATAAAAATTGTAACTGTGATTGTATTAACACGTTGAATCTCTTCATATACTTTAAATGCCTCAGTCTTTTCAAGCAATGTTTGGCATAACCTGAATTCCACTCAAAATCCCTTCATGAGAGAATAGAAACCGTCATATGAAATTTGTTATAGTAGGATTTAACCTATAGTTCTGATTCTTTCTTCCCTTCAATTTTTATCAAGTATTTAATTGCCCACCGGATGATTTGTTTTAGAATTGGCCTACTTTTTTTTTTTTTTTTTGGCTTCAGTGCCTGTGGGCAAATGTAAATTTGCAGCTGAATTAGCAAAGCAGGGATATCTGTGTAAGTTAATAACCACAACAGGGAATGAAGTAACTGTTTGATTTCCCTCTTTTTCTAGATTGGCCATATGTGCAAGGTAGTAGAACTAGAATTGGGAGATAAGGGGGATTTATGGGGAAATGATTAACTTCAAATTGTTTTATTAATATAAAGGAATGTATGTTTATTGTAGAAAATACAGAAAAGTAAGAAGAAAAGAAAATCCATTATTCTTCCACTCAGATGATTATGTGAATGTTTTGATATCTTTTATTTCAATCTTTTACTTTTTTGAAATATTTTATGCATAACAAGTGTATATATATTTCTGAAACAGCAGTAAAATGCCAACCCATGAATCTGCCATCCAGCTTAGTAGAACGGTCTCAATTCTGTTTTATCTTTCAATTATTCCTCCTCACCTGTACCTCAGATGCAACTTTTCCCTTTTCAGTTAAAATTCAGTTCTCCAAAATAAAATATGTTATTTTGATCATTTAAAGCACATTTAGTCTCTTAGTACATTTTACATAAATCAGCATCCTGACGTTTTTGTTTTCCATTTTCTTGTGTTCCTTCATGATTTCACCATATGTGTGTCCCTAACTAATAATTGCTTTATTTTGCATGTTTTAAAACTTCAAATAAATGAGGTCGGGTGCGGTGGCTCACGCCTGTAATCCCAGAACTTTGGGAGGCCGAGGCGGGTGGATCACAAGGTCAGGAGTTCGAGACCAGCCTGGTCAAGATGTTGAAACTCTGTCTCTACTATAAATACAAAAATTAGCTGGGCGTGGTGGCACATGCCTGTAATCCTAGCTACTCAGGAGGCTGAGGCAAGAGAATCACTTGAACCTGGGAGGCAGAAGTTGCAGTGAGCCGAGATTGCACCATTGCACTGCAGCCTGGGTGACAGAGTGAGACTCCGTCTCAAAAAAAAAAAAAAAACAACTTCAAATAAATGAAATTGTTCTATGTTTCTTCTATTGCCTTTTTAAAAATTAACGTTATGACTGGACGCAGTGGCTCACACCTGTAATCCCAGCACTTTGGGAGGCCAAGGTGAACAGATCACCTGATATTGGGAGTTCGAGGTCAGCCTGACCAACAGGGAGAAACCCCATCTTTACTAAAAATACAAAATTGGCTGGGCGTGGTGACACATGCCTGTAATCCCAGCTACTCGAGAGGCTGAGGCAAGAGAATCACTTGAACCCAGGAGGCGGAGGTTGTGATGAGCCAATATCGTACCATTGCACTCCAGCCTCGGCAACAAGAGTGAAACTCCATCTCAAAAATAAATACATTAAGATTAAAATTAACATTATGTATTTTGTGATGTGTGCAGCGTTATCTATTTGCTTCCATTGCTGTACAGTACTACTGTGTATGAAGTTTATCCATTTCCAGTTTATCCATTTCCCGTTTTTGTTTCGTAGCAGATTCTGTCAATTCTTCACCCAATGCCTCTTAGATCTTTCTTGATGCACTCATCAACCTCCAGATGCATTATCTACATTTGTGCCTGAGAGCTCTTCTCTCCATCCCAACTGCAGAAAGCCATGCACATCACAGAAAGTCAGGAATGCCCTTGGTGGCGGCTCTCAACCAATGACTCCGGGGAGTTGGGTGTAAATACCACAGCTCCCTTGGATAATTGCAGTTTCCATAGTTTCTCTATGAGATGATGCCCCAGTGATTCACACAGTACTTGGTTTAATGGTGCATCCTTTATTGACTGCCTTTTCTTCCCTCTGTGACTTCCTTATACCCCTACCAGTTTTTTAGTTTATATATTTTTTTCTAAATAAACTTAATTTTTATCTTAGGGTCTGCTTCTGAGAGAAGCTAAACTGAGTCAAGTTGTTTGCAGTTTGGGTCATTGCAAGTAATACTTCTGTGGACATTCTTGTATCTTGGTACACAGAGCAAGTGTTTTTCTGAAATCTATTCCCAAGGAGAATAACTGGGTTTCAGGGCGGGCATATATTCCACTTTCTGAGTTGGTGCTGGCTTGTTTGTCAAAGTGGTTGGGACAGACATTCATGAATAATGAATAAAATATTCCTATTATTCAACATCCTTGCTAACTTACTTTTGGTATTATTGTGGTTAGCATAGTTTCTTATATGAGACGTTAGTTTGCATTCCTGGATACTTAATGAGATTGTACATCTTTACATATATTATTGGGCATTTGTATGCAAATGAATATTTGAATTTGCCACTTCCTCTGTGACCTGTTTTTTTTTTTTTTTTTTTTTTTTTTGATATGAGATCTCACTATGTTGCCGAGGCTGGTCCCGAACTCCTGGCCTCAGGTGATCCTCCTGCCTTAGCCTTCTTAGTAGCTGGGACTACAGGCGCTACAGGCATGTCCATTGTGCTTGGCTATAATTTGCTTTTTTGTAGGAGTTTTTAATAAATTCTAGGTAGTAGCATTTTATGTATCCTTTAGACATTCTCTCCAAGTTTGTGGCTTGTCAGCTCCCTTTCTCCCTTTCAGTTTGTGGTTTTTGTTTTTGTTTTTGTTTTGAGATGGAGTCTCGCTCACTGCAAATTCTGCCTTCTGGGTTCAAGCAATTCTCCTGCCTCAGCCTCCCGAGTAGCTGGGATTACAGGCACCTGCCACCACGCCTGGCTAATTTTTGTATTTTTAGTAGCGATGGGGTTTCACCATATTGTCCAGGCTGGTCTCTAACTCCTGACCTCATGATCTGCCTGCCTCGGCCTCCCAAAGTGCTGAGATTACAGGCATGAGCCACCGCGCCCAAACTTTATGGGTCATTTTTAAGGAAAAAGCATTGAAATCAAAGCACTTAGTCTTACAATTAAGTGTGATGCTGCTTGTAACTTTTTTTTTAGCAGGCCTTTTAATTGTAAGGTTTGGATCATTTGCATTGATGCAATTATCCAGATGCTTGGGTTTGAAATCCATTATTTTATTATTTCTTTTCTTTTCTTTTTGAGATGGAGTCTTGCTTTGTAGCCCAGGCTGGAGTTCAGTGGCGCAATCTTGGCTCACTACAACCTCTGTGTCCTGGGTTCGAGCAGTTTTCTCTGCCTCAGCCTCCTGAGTAGCTGGGATTACAGGAACCCACCACTACACCCGGCTAATCTTTGTATTTTTAGTAGAGACAGGGTTTTGCCATGTTGGCCAGGTTGGTCTCGAACTCCTGACCTCAAGTGATCCACCCACTTTGGCCTCCCAAAGTGCTGGGATTACAGGTGTGAGCCACTATGCTTAGTCTATTTTATTATTTCTTTTCTCCTCTTTCTCTCCCCACCCACTCCTTCTCCTCCTCCTGTTGCATTTGATACTTCATACACAGAAGCAGAACTCCAATGCATTTACATGTTAGCAGTGTTTTTATCATGTGGACAAGTAGAGGGTTCCTTCCTGTGTTGGAATTGCCAGCTGTGTAGTAGATGTCTGGAATAAAGTGTTTCTGATGGAATGGGTTTGGTTTGCAGGGAAGAGCATAGGAGTGTGCATTTGTAATTCTGAACCACATTCAGAATTGTTTGCTAATAAGGTGGTTCTTGAAATGCCAAGAACTGGATAAATATGTTAGAAAGTCTCATATACCTGAACGTGATACCTACCTTTGAGGACGAGGTGAGACAAGTGATGAGTCAGTATATCAAGGTGACAGGGGAATGTCTGAGGTAGCTCACCAGGCTCATGATCACATTCTTCTCAGGTCAGAAGTCCCATGCGAGAGACCCAAAGCCAGGGCTCACTTCATTCCTCAGACGAAGGCAAGCTTGCCGCTCAACTCTCCTACGTTAATCTGCCAATAAGTTCAGCAAAACTCACTTGGTTTTTTAAAAAAGTAATTGAACTCACATGAAAGCTTTATCAGTCAACCCTTAAGTCTTGCTGCTTTAAACAGATCAGTGTAAAAGGAGTTTTCGTAATGTTTATAAAAAGAGGTTGTGTGAGGTCACTGAAATGGTGTTTGTTTTTCTTGCAGCTATTTCAGGGGCAGTTATACAAAGCTTGATATGCTTTGTTTGGGAATGTGTGATAGTGTAAGCATGCAATTTTTGGTCTGTGCTAACTGAAGCAACATTTTACCCCGTGTGTAGTGGGGTATATAATTGTTCCTGTGATTTTAATAATAATTATAATATGTGAGATCTCAAATGGGTGTTAGACATGGTCCAACTTCCTCACTACAGAATAATATAGGCACAAAGAAATTTTTTTTTTAAGTGAGACAGAGTCCCTGGGCTGGAATGCAATGGCGCCATCTCGGCTCACTGCAACTTTTGTCTCCTGGGTTCAAGCAGTTCTTCTGCCTCAGCCTCCCAAGTAGCTGGGATTACATGTGTTCACCACCACAGCCAGCTAATTTTCTGTATTTTTAGTAGAGACAGGGTTTCACCATGTTGGCCAGGCTGGTCTCAAACTCCTGACCTCTTGATTTGCCTGCCTCGGCCTCCCAAAGTGCTGGGATTACAGGCGTGAGCCGCCATGCCCGGCCACAGGAAGAAATTTTAAAAACTAATTTCAATCATGCTAGCTAGGAAATTTTGATAGATCATGTAAAATAGAGATTCACCCACAAAATGTAACAGGAAAGTTTCGAGAATGAGAATGGCAGGTGGAGTTTTAGGAAAATGTCTGTTTCTCAAGTGAGGCATTCAGTAGGAAGTAGTGAAAGTTGGTTGGGGGTCATACGTCTATGCTTAGGAGAGTTATATGCAATCTCATAATATTCTCAAGGCCAAATCTCATCGTGTCTTCATGCAGCCCCTGTCAGAGACTGCATTTAAGAAAGAAGATACTTTAAAAAATGGTTAAAATGGAGACAGAGTCTTTTTTTTTTTGAGACGGAGTCTCGCTCTGTTGCCCAGGCTGGAGTGCAATGGCGTGATCTTGGCTCACTGCAACCTCCGCCTCCTGGGTTCAAGCGATTCTCCTGTCTCAGTCTCCCAAGTAGCTGGGACTATAGGTGCGTGCCACCATGCCCAGCTAATTTTTTGTATTTTTAGTAGAGATGAGGTTTCACTGTGTTAGCCAGTATGGACTTGAGCTCCTGACCTTGTGATCCACCCTCCTCGGCCTCCCTAGGTGATAAGATTGTGGGAGTGAGCCACCACTCCTGGCCAAAATGGTAAATTTTTATGTTGTGTGTATTTTGCTATAATTAAACAAAAGAAAATACAAATAAAAACAAAAGAGGAGGCTCTGGATTTTCACCATTTTTTTCTTTGTAAAGGGGAAGGAAAGTTCTAATGGGTATAACTTCTATAATTTTCCTGATGGCAGTTACCAGCCCCTGAGGACAGGAATCACTTTTGAAGGTAGGACTGAGCGCATCATCAACCAAGCTGTGAAGATCAAAATTGGCCAGCCTGCCAGAGACTACCTAACCCTCTTCCTGCTTCAGCCATATCAAGTGAGGACTTCATTCTGTTCCCTCTGGCGATGCTACTCTGTGTGACTCCTGATTTCACATAGGCTTGAAGGAATGGTCTTTATTCAGTGTCTGTTAGGTGTGAGGCACTGAATAAAGCAATGTACTAGAAATTGTATGTACATTATTGCATTTTTGTGTCACAATCCTCTGCTGGAGGTGGTATTATCCCTAATTTTTAGACAAAGGAAGTGAGATTCTGAGAGGTATAGTCTCCAAGCTCACACATGTAGCAATTCAGAGAATTCAAACCCAGATCGCTGTTGTTGAACTCCTTGACCTTGTCTTGATAATGTCATTGCCTCAGATTTTGTATCCCACTCAAGCTAAATGGAAGCAGGAATTTAGTACCTTATACTTGGTATGTTGTTTTCAGAGGAAATAAGTATAAGAAACAGGATTTCATTTGGCATGGAGTATTTTATTCATCTATGAGATTTTTAGTGAGAACCCACTTGGTGTTTGATGTTGGCATTGATGAACCATATCTCTGTACGAGACAGGTGTAGGCCGGGTGCGGTGGCTCATGCCTGTAACCCCAGCACTTTGGGAGGCCAAGGTGCACGGATCACGAGGTCAAGAGATCGAAACCATTCTGGCCAACATGGTGAAACCCCGTCTCTACTAAAAAGTACAAAAATTAGCTGGGCGTGGTGGCGCGTGCCTGTAGTCGCAGCTACTTGGGAGGCTGAGGCGGGAGAATCGCTTGAACCCGGGAGGCGAAGGTTGCAGTGAGCTGAGATCACGCCACTGCACTCCAGCCTGGCACCTGGCAACAGAGAGAGGCTCTATCTCAAAAAAAAAAAAAAACAAAAAAAAACCAGACAGATGTAGTACCTGCTCTCAGGGAGTAACAAATTATGCCATAGCTGTGTAAACCCACTTCATCTGCATGCAAAAATTTGTTTGAAGGCCAGGCAGGTTGGCTCACGCCTATAATACCAGCACTTTGGAAGGCTGAGGTGGGCGGATTTGAGGTCAGGAGTTCGAGATCAGCCTGACCAAGATGGTGAAACCCTGTCTCTACTATGCCTATAATCCCAGCTACTTAGGAGGCTGAGGCAGGACAATCGCTTGAACCCGGGAGGCGGAGGTTGCAGTGAGCAGAAATTGCACTGCTGCACTCCAGCCTGGGCCACAGAGTGAGAGGTCATCTCAAAAAAATAAATGTTATTTGAAATTGAATGAAGGACAAAAGTGGAGATTTTGACCGTTTCTCTGCTGGTTTTGTTACCATCAACTGTGGTCGGGTTTAGCAGGAGCAAAATAGGCAAGTTCAGTAAAATGTCCTTCTTTGGAGAACTCTAAAAATGCAGATATTAAAAATAAATAAGTCGAGTCTCATTATCTGAGAGAGTTAATGTTCTGTCAAGTTGGTGTGAACACTGAATTAGTGAATACTGAACCAGTGCTCCTAGGGAAAATATAGGGTTAGGTTCCTGAGAGCCTCTGGCTACAAGATTTTCATCAATCAACATATATCCTTATTTTATGTGTTATATTTAGCATGTATTTTATTTAATATATGTTTTGTTTGTATTTTAAAATATATTTGCATTTAGATTTGATATATATATTTAATGTATGTGTCTTCTATTTGATATATATTATTAGTTCTTTAACATTGAACTCATGCGAATAGTGCTATATCTCATGTGCGAGTGACGCTTATCGAACACATGCTTTTTCTCAGTAAGGCCCATCACAGTTTTTTTGCACTTAGGAACTCTAGATATTAATAGCATTTCAGCCCTCCAATTTGGGGGGCATTGCAAACAGTGAAACCAGCAAAAAGCATAAAAAAGCAAAGAACGTGGCATTAAAAATAACACTTTTTACGTGATTGAAGCTGAAACAAGAAGGCAGCGCGTTGCCTTGTTCAGTGTCCGCTGGGAAGGCGTGTTGTGAAGCTTAGAACTTTCACTGCTCTGCACGTGATCGTGAAATTAGAAAAGCACCATGCCTATTGATTTTGGGGTTACACGTAAATTTTTGCAAGTTAGGTGAATTTGCAAATACAGAGTCTGTAAACAGTGAGGTTTGACTGTGTTAAGTCAATAATATAACATAATCATCAAGAAAAATATAAGGGTCTGGGCGTGATGACTTGTGCCTGTAATATCAGCACTTTGGGAGGCCGAGTCGGATGGATCAGCTGGGGTCAGGAGGTCGAGACAAGCCTGGCCAACATGGCGAAGCCCCGTCTCTACTAAAAATGCAACAATTAGCTGGGCTTGGTGGTGGGAGCCTGTAATCCCAACTACTCCGGAGGCCGAGGCAGGAGAATGGCTTGAACCCCGGAGGCGGAGGTTGTAGTGAGCCAAGATTGCACCACTGCACTCCAGTCTGGGCGACAGAGTGAGACTCTGTCTCAAAAAAAAAAAAGAAAAAGAAAGAAAAATATAAGAAATTGCAAATACACAGAATTCAGAAAGGGCAATGGGACGCTGCTACGGATGGGGTCAGCTGAGGTGTCTCTGAAGGGATCTCCTCTAAACTGAGATCCGGATTACAAGGAGGAGCCTGTCCTATGAAGATCAAGGGGAAGGACATTTGACGTGGGGGTACAGGCAGGGCGAAGGCCCCAAGGCAGAGGGGTGTGAGGACCCCTGAAGAGGCCATTGTGGCTGCCAGAAATGGGGAGCTTTGTAGGCAAGTGCAGGCCTGGTCACTAGGGCCTTGTGGGCTGGAGTGGGGCTGAGGATTTGATTCTGTTTGCACTGGGGACAGGGATGATTGTGATGTCAGTGCTACTGAAGGTCAGTTTTGGGGCCACCTGTGAAGCTTTGAGGACCCACAGCAGTGTCCTGGCCACATGAACTGTTTAAAGTATGCCACAGAAAATTTCGTTTTTCCCAGTTCTGCCCTGGCACAAGGACTTCCTCACCCTGTCATTGCCCTTCCTTGTTTTCCCAAGAGACCCTGGCCAGCAAGTCCTTCCCTGACCATCAGAGGCGCTTGACCCTGACCACTGCTTTGTTCCCCGTTTCCCGAGCATGCCCACTCACTCTGCTTGTGCTCAATGAGTGACGCTTGGTATATTTCTCCGTAAATGTTGCGGCGTCGTTTTCATTTTCCCTGCCACTCTTCCTAGGTGGAGGTGTTGCTTTTTACCTCTTTACTCTTTTTCGGTGTCCTAGACACAGTAGCCTCCATATGTGTTGAGTGACACCAAGCTTTCGTCTTCTCGTGATGTGACCTTTCCTTCCTCCTGTGACCATTATGAATAAGAATGCACTATTTTTTTTTTTTAATTAACCACAATCAGAAGAAGAGAAGAGAATGCACTATGAATGGGTGATAGTATGAGAGAGAGTCTGCATTGTATTGTGCTGGCATGGTGGGGATGCTGAGGGATAGAGAAGCGGGAAGACAAAATGTGGACAGGAGGAAAATTTACTTAAATGCACCAGATCTGAGTTTTCTCTAGTTGATGATTAGCAACGCCTATCAGGAAACAAAGGGCTAGACCAGAAGAATTTTTAAGGACTTTTTAATTTTTTTTTTTTTGGAGACAGTCTCGCTTTTGTCACTCAGGCTGGAGTGCAATGGGGCAATCTAAGCTTACGGCAACCTCTGCCTCCCAGGTTCACAAGCAGTTCTCCTGCCTCAGCCTCCCAAGTCGCTGGGATTACAGGTACTGGCCACCACCCACCCTGGCTAATTTTTTTGTATTTTTAGTAGAGACGGGGTTTCACCATGTGGGCCAGGATGGTCTCGATCTCTTGACCTCGTGATCCACCTGCCTCGGCCTCCCAAAGTGCTGGGATTACAGGCGTGAGCCACTGCGCCCAGCCTAACTTTTTTTTTAGACAGGGCCTTATTACTCTGTTACCCACGCTGAATGCAATTGTGTGATCATAGTTCACTGCAGCCTCAAATTCTGTGGTTCAAGCAATCTTCCCGCCTCCATCTCCTGAGTAGCTGGGACTCCAGGCACGCACCCCCATACCCAGCTAATTTTTTTGATTTCTATTAAAGGTGAGATCTTGCTATGTTGCCTAGGCTGGTCTTGGGCTCCTGGGCTCCAGAGATCCTCCTGCGTTGGCCCTGCAAAAAGCTGGGATTTTAGGTATGAGCCACCATGCCTGGCACTTCTAGCTCTTGACATCATCAACTATGGTTGAGTTATGCAGGATTAGATAATAGACTGATTTAGCAAACAATCCTTTTAAAAATTATTTTTAGAGAACTCTAAAAATGTAGGTACTTTAAAATATCTTACTCTAGTCAAAATTTTATCTTTTGGCACAAACACTATAATTTGATTTTGGAAAACCTTGATTGATTTGTACGTTGCTTTTCAACTCCAGAAGTCTAGTTCCGGGCCGGGCGCGGTGGCTCACGCCTGTAATCCCAGCACTTTGGGAGGCTGAGGCGGGTGGATCACGAGGTCAAGAGATCGAGACCATCCTGGTCAACATGGTGAAACCGCGTCTCTACTAAAAATACAAAAAATTAGCTGGGCACGGTGGCGCGCGCCAGTAATCCCAGCTACTCGGGAGGCTGAGGCAGGAGAATTACCTGAACCCAGGAGGCGGAGGTTGCGGTGAGCCGAGATCGCGCCATTGCACTCCAGCCTGGGTAACAAGAGCGATACTCCGTCTCAAAAAAAAAAAAAAAAAACAAGAGCGAGCAAGTTGATGAGCTTGCGTGTCTTTGTAAACAATTCCACCGGTTCAAGATGAAGAAAACAGCAGTCTCAGTTGCATGCTGGGCATAGCTTGGGATCGTGGACTAGATAGTAAACTGGGGCTTTAGCCTTGCTGCATGCGACACACTACCTGCTGAACAGAACACAACGCACCGGTTTATGTTGAGAAAATGTGAATACCCCTCCCGTGACTGGAAATACATCTCAATATACACGTAACTTTATAAGCACATGTGAAGGTTATTATCTTTATGTGCATGAAAGCTTCTGTTATTAGTTTATCAGATAGTACGTCTTTGACAAACAAAATTGTGTATGCATTTGTCACTATGGTAGGAAGGCATGCAGACTGCACTAGTATGGATTTTTTTTTTTTTTTTTGCATTTTTAGAAAACTCTGATGGTCAAGTGTGGGTGATTTGCGACCTTATAGCAAATGCACAGAGAAAAGTCATATGTAACGTTTAGAAGTTTTCAGTTTGGGGATCTAAGGGAGACTACTTAAAAGGTGGTTGCATGGAGCTAAATTAATCCTTATGTTTGTTCATTCATTCATTAATTCATTCAAGACGGAGTTTCACTCTCTTTGCTCAGGCTGGATTGCAACGGTACGATCTCCGCTTACCACAACCTCCGCTTCCTGGGTTCAAGCGATTCTCCTGCCTCAGCCTCCCGAGTAGCTGGGATTACAGGTGTGTGTCACCACGCCCAGCCAATTTTGTATTTTTGGTAGAGACAGGGTTTCTCTGTGTTGGTCAGGTCTCCCAATTCCTGACCTCAGGTGATCTGCCCGCCTTGTCCTCCCAAAATGCTGTGATGACAGACATGAGCCACCACACCCAGACCTAATCTTTATTTTTATAATATACACGCATATTCATGATAGAAACATGTATGTCTATCTTGGTGACATCTCTTAACACACATACGTTTACATCGTACCTTTATCCTTCCTGCTGTACCTCCCAGAATGCAGTTGTTGTCCTCACTCTTAAGATTTAGCTAGATTTTGAAAAGTTTAAACCTGCCTCCCTCACCAGCCCGTGTCAAGATTACTTTGAATTTCCATTTCTCGTTCTGAGCTCCTTTTCCTTTCGAACTTTTAATTGTCTTCACATTTCACCCGACATAACTGTTCTCTGATGGCTTCTTTGTATAACCTCAACCATGAAACTTGGCCTCTTTTCCATGATTTTCACAGAAAAAAAAAATCACACAATGCAAAATAGAAGTTTGATGAGACTGAAGCGGATTAGAATCATAGTAATACCAATAATCAATCCATCAACTGAAAAACAATTTTTTTTGAGACATTATCTCACTCTGTCACCCAGGCTGGAGTGCAGTGGTGTGATTGTAGTTTACTGCAACCTCTGTTTCTGGGGCTCAAGTAATCCTACTGCCTCAGCCTTCTAAGTAGCTGGGACTACAGGCACCTACCACCATGCCTGGCTGATTTTTGTATTTTTTGTTGAGACGGGGTTTCGCCTTGTTGCCCAGGCTGATGATCTCAAACTCCTGGGCTTAAGTGATCCATCCACCTTGGCCTCCAAAAGTGATGGGATTACAGGTGTAAGCCACCATGCCCAGCCAATACCAATTGTTGAAAACTTCATGGTAGGGCCGGGCACAGTGGCTCTTGCCTGTAATCCCAGCACTTTGGGAGGCCGGCCACGGCGGATGGATCATGAGGTCAGGAGTTCAACACCAGCCTGGCCAAGATGGTAAAACCCCATCTCTACTAAAAATACAAAAATTAGCCAGGCGTGGTGGCAGGTGCCTGTATTCCCAGCTATTTGGGAGCCTGAGGCAGGGAACTGCTTGAACCAGGGAGGTGGAGGTTGCAGTGAGTCTAGATCGCGCCACTGCACTGCAGTCCGGCAACAGAGCTAGCCTCCGTCTCAAAACAAAAAGCAACAACAAAGAAACCCTACATAGTAAACATCCCCTCGTCAGTGGCTTGCTGACTGTCTTGCCTCCATGAACTTGGCTTTGCAAATTGCCTGATCCTTTTCTGTCTCCTTTTTCATCTCATTTCTTTTTCCCTGTTCTTGTCAAATGTCCATAATATTTTCCATAGAGAGGTTTAGCTACAAACATCATCCCCTTTCTCTGCTGCTTCCCTTTGCCCTCAAATGGGTCATAAAGGTATTTTCCTACGTAAAGGCAGTTCCTCCCCAAGAGAGATTCTGAGAGCCGCTGTATTGACAATACTTATTTTCCCCACACCAAATAAACTTGTCATGCAGAATTCTCCCCAGTTCGAAGCCCATTAGCTATCCTCTTTCATAGTGTCTCTGAATTTTTTTGTTTTGTATTTTAGCAGGCTTTGATGACTTAGACCATCTGTGCCTGGGAATGGAAGGTCAAGGGTTGAGGGGAAGGCACTGGTACTCGCTGGTCGTTCTAGTGGCTTCTCATGTTTTTCTATATTCTAGAGCATGTAAATAGTTGTAAGAACACACCCGGAGGAATGGATAAGGGCCCATGTGACCAGAGAGGACTGGCCCAGTGGCTCCCTCCAGCTATTCCTAGGGCTCTGGCCACCCAGACACCATCTGATTGACTTTTTTTTTTTTTTAGATGAAGTTTCGCTGTTGTTGCCCAGGCTGGAGGGCAGTGGTGTGACCTTGGCTCGCTGCAACCTTTACCTCATGAGTTCAAGCGATTCTCCTGCCTCAGCCTCTCAAGTAGCTGAGATTACAGGCATGCGCCTCCATGCTCGGCTAACTTTTTGTATTTAGTAGAGACAGGGTTTTACCAGTCAGACCAGTCTCAAACTCCTGACCTCAGGTGATCCACCCACCTCAGCTTCCCAAAGTGCTGGGATTACAGGCGTGAGCCACCACACCGGGCCTGAATGGATTAATACTGAAGCATGCCTGGAAACCTCTCACAGCCACTTGTTGGGAAAGCTCTGGATTATGAGAGCCTCATTCAATCCAGGGAACACCAAAGTAGGTCCTCATCCATTTTGGTCAAAAGTCTCCTTGGGACTTGTTATGGTACTATAAAGAGAGTGACAGATATATCTACGCCTAACTCTGTATCATTTTTCTATCCACATTGTCTTATCATTGCCAGCTATGGAACCCTAAAACCAACAAAACCCAAAGCGTACCCTTCAATGTTAGTATTACTGGATTTTGTTTGATCGAGTCACATTTCTAAATGTATTATATCAAGATGCAACATATAAGTATGATTTGTATTTATTATTTTAACATTCTAATCATTGCCTCTTTTAATTAGCTGGGTAATTCAAGGCGGCTTTGGAACATCTGTGGGAAGTCATGTTAACACATGGATGGTTAATTCCAGAGCTCATTTTAAAATGGCATGGTGTGCCATCATTTATTTTTTTCATTCATTCATTCATTCAGAAAGTTTTGACTGAGTGCCTTGGTATGTGGTAAGGAGAGAAAGGGAAAAAGCAAGTCATAATTGCTTTTTCTAGGAACTGTGGAACCTGGAGTCAAATGGGGAGACAATTCTTGGGTATTTGAAGTATTAGAATTAAGAACTAAAGACACAGTGGCTCATGCCTGTAATCCCAGCACTTTGGGAGGCCGAGGCAGGTGGATCATGAGGTCAGAAGATCGAGAACGTCCTGGCCAACGTGGTGAAACTCCATCTCTACTAAAAATACAAAAAAATTAGCTGGACGTGGTGGTGCGTGCCTGTAGTCCCAGCTACTTGGGAGGCTGAGGCAGGAGAATCGCTTTAACCTGGGAGGTGGAGGTTGCAGTGAGCCAAGATCGCGCCACTATACTCCAGCCTGGCAACAGAGTGAGACTCCATCTCAAATAAGAAAGAAAAGACTTTAGGCTTCAGGGCCAAAATAATAAATAGCAATTAATTAGACAGGAATTCCTCAAAAGGGGTGCTCAGGGTGAGGAGGCACTCTTAGGGAGTAAAGTATAATTTAGGTTCTTCCTGGAATGATGAGTAGGAATCAGAATAGCTAGAAGTGAGGTCACATTAAAACAGTGAATTCTGGCAGAATGCTGCAGTTTTGTATAAGAAAAGACTTGTTTTAAAATACAGTACTTTCCAGAAGATAGGCAAATATTAGAAGTAAGATCTTTTTTTCTTTTTCTTTCTTTCTTTCTTTTTTTTTTTTTTTTTTTGAGATAGAGTCCCAATCTGTCACCCAGGTTGGAGTGCAGTAGCACAATCTGGGCTCCTGCAACCTCTGCCCTCCAGGTTCAAGTGATTCTTGTGCCTCAACCTCCTGACTGTCTGGGAGTGCAGGTGCCACCATGCTTGGCTAATTTTTTTTTTTTTTTTTTTAAGATGGAGTCTTGCTCTGTCAATCAGGCTGGAGTACAGTGGCACAATCTCGGCTCACTGTTACCTCTGCCTTCTAGGTTCAAGCAATTCTCATGCTCCAGCCTCCCAAGTAGCTGGGACTGCAGGCGCATGCCACCATGCCTGGCTAATTTTTGTATTTTTAGTAGAGATGGGGTTTTGCCATGTTGGCCAGGCTGGTCTTGAACTCCTGACCTCAGATGATCTGCCTGCCTCGGCCTCCCAAAGTGCTGGGATTCAGGTGTGAGCCACCTTGCCTGGCCTAATTTTTGTATTTTTAGTAGAGACGTGCTTTCCCCATGTTGGCCATGCTGGCCTTGAACACCTGAGCTCAAATGATCTGCCCAATCCAAGGTTGTTTCTTTTTGAAGTAAAATTGTTTATATACATACACACACACACACACACACACACACACACACACACACAATTTATATATATAAAATGTATATTTTACTTCAAAAAAATATATATATAGTTTTAATTAGAGAAGTAAAAAAGGAATGATCGGTGTTGTTGGTATAATCCTAGTGTAAAATGATCCAGCTTAATTTATTCATAAATATTGGCAAAGGATTACATGTTAGCTATTCAGATGGGTGGTTATTGTTTTGAAAATGAAAAATAAGTGTCTCAAAATTGTTGCCTACTAAGAGAGCAAAAATAGGAATAATATGAAAAAATTTTTTTTTGAGATGGAGTCGCCCAGGCTGGAGTGCAGTGGTGCCATCTTGGCTCACAGCAACCTCTGCCTCCCAGTTTCAAGTGATTCTCCTGCCTCAGCCTCCTGAGTAGCTGGGATTACAGGTGGCCACCATCACGCTGGCTAATTTTTGTATATTTAGTGGAGATGGGGTTTCACCATGTTGGCCAGGCTGGTCTTGAACTCCTGATGTCAGATGATCCGCCCACCTCAGCCTCCCAAAGTGCTCGGATTACAGGCATGAGCCACCTCACATGGCAATAATATGCATTTTTAAGAGCCTGTAAATATTTAATTTGTTTTAGTCAACACCATTATTGAAAAGAAACACTTTTTCTGCTTTTGTGACAATTTTTCTTGTTAGACATGGAAGTCTGATGGATGACAGAAGAAATAAAGGTTGTCCGTTTCTCTTGTAACCCCACCTCAGAGATTTCTTTTTCTCTTCAAAATTACTTTAGGGGTCTGCAATAGAAATGTCATTAAGAGGCTAGGTGTGGTGGCACATGCCTGTAATCCCAGCACTTTGGGAGGCTGAGGTGGATAGATTTCTCGAGCCCAGTAGTTTGAGACCAGCCTGGGTAACATGGTGAAACCGCATCTGTACAAAAAAAGAATACTAATTTAAAAAATCGGTGCTGTGGTGCACACTTGTAGTCCCGGCTATTTGAGAGGTTGAAGTGGGAGGATCATTTGAGCCCGGGAGGCAGAGGTTACAGTGACCTGAGATGACGCCACTGCACTTCAGCCTGTGCAACAGAGCCAGACCCTCTCCCCTACCCCCTGAAAAAGAAAGAAATGACATAAAACTGATTTTTTGATTTCTAGTAGGCCAGAACCATTTAAAATTCCTAGAAAGAAGTATGACTAAATTCTTGTTGGTTCTTTTATGAATATGCTAGTGAATAAATTCTTCTCATAAGTTTTGAAAATTAGTTCATATGGGAAAGTTGTCCTAGAATTATAATGTCTTGGGGCCAGGAAGGGACAAAAGGAAAAAGAAACAGCTATTCTATTTTTGTCATTTTAATCAGCTGAGTAAGTAAAAAATGGAGAAGATTCTTTTGCCAGTTGTCAAGAAATGGACTCTCACACCTGCTAAGCAGGTTAAGCTTGTCTTTGAAAGCTTGCAATGCAATTTGCAGTCATTTTTTTCTCCTGCTCTTCACCAGATCCAACACTTTACATTGTTCACACCAGAACCAGATATTCAATTTATGAAGCAGTTGATTAAAACGTTTACTGCTCATTCATCATTCATTCATCCATTCATCCATCCATCCCGTAAGTGTTATATGCCTGTTTACCAGTAAGGCATCCTTTTGTGTATGTATGGGTGGCTATACCTTTAAGGGAGGAAAAGGTAAAGCGAATATGCTGGTGAATGAATATCCCCAAGTGTAGGGTTCAATCGTGAAAATGAAGCATTGTATCAACAAATACAACCATTATTAATTAGTGACCTTCCATAACTAGCTTGGATTTTATTTGGTAGGTAATGGGGTTGGTATGACTTGCGCCATGTCACTTCTCTGTGACATCACTGGCAGCAGATTGTTGTGTGTCTTTCCATACATCCCTTCTTAGGTTCATAAACACATGTATTTGTTTACTTGAACAAATGGGATCCTAGTGTACTGTGTGTTTGATTACTCTGTCCCTTGCCTTTCCCCCTCCACATGTCCATATGCTATAGTCATCCTTCCAAGCCAAAACATCTCATTGTTGTTATCAATGGCAGCATTCATATTCAGTGAAACCAGAATTGATATGTCATCATATCTTTAAGGAGTTTTCTTTTATTTAAATTCATTATTAATAACTTTTTCAGAGACAAGCTCTTGCTGTGTTGCTCAGGCTGGAGTGCAGTGGCATGATCATAACTCACCGTAACTTTGAACTCCTGGGCTCAAGTGATTCTCCCGCCTCAGCCTCCCAAATTGTTGGGATTACAGGCAAGAGCCACCAAGCCTGGCCAATTTCTAAAAAAAAAAAAACATTTGTAGAGAAGGGATCTTGCTATGTTGCGCAGACTGAGAGTTTCTACTTTAAAAATGCAGCAAAACTGATCAGTTCTCATAATTGAATTGAAGCTAGAGAAGGCATTTAATATTCTATTTTTTTATTTAAAGAATTCCACCGTCCTTTAAACGGTCTTGTGTGTACAAATTAGATAAGGCATGTAACATTTTTCGGAAGGAAAATCTGAAGCTAAAATCACCCCTAAGGGACAAATACATTCTATTTTTACAGGACCACAAACAGAGATAAGACAAGAAATTCTGTGGGGGCCCTTAAGTCTGTTGAGGCTTGGGCTGGATATTCTCCTTAAGGAGAAACCTGTCTTTGTTCCATTGGCCTTCAACTCTGAGCATATTCAATAGCCACTCTGTGTATTCACAGAGGGGCCACCTCCCTCCCTCCCCTGCATCTCGGAGCACCTTGCATGTGCTTGGGTGTCCTGGAGATCTGAGGAAGCCTACTCACTAGGGCATCTTCTGCTCTTGCTGTTTTATTGTGAGCACGACAGAGACACTGTTCAGTAGGGTTGGGTGTATGATGTGCTCCTGTTTTCGGGGAATATTCAGTCCTTGCTTTCTTCTGCCATCTGATAGAAGACCTGGTGTTTGGTATGCCTTAATATATTTATGTTAACTTTTAGGCCAGATTCGGTGTCTCACACCCGTAATCCCAGCACTTTGGGAGACCGAGGCAGGTGAATCACTTGAGGTCAGGAGTTTGAGACCAGCGTGGCCAAAATGTGAAACATCTTCTGTACTAAAAATACAAAAAATTAGCTGGGCATGGTGGTGCACGTTGCAGCTACTCAGAAGGCTGAAGCAGGAGAATCGCTTGAACCTGGGAGGTGGAGGTTGCAGTGAGCCAAGGTCGTGACATTGCACTCCAGCCTGGGTGACAGAGCGAGACTCCGTCTCATTAAAAAAAAAAAAAAAATATATATATATATATATATACACACACATATATATGTATATATATAATACACACACACGCTTACATATATATTTATACTAATTTTTAAAAATCTTACCTATGTGGATCAAAAATTTCAAATTCGTCTGTTCGAGTCTATGTTAATATCATTATGGAAAAGTAATCTGAAGGTGGTTTTTCACGCAGCAAGAATAATGTCTTTATTTTCAGTCTCAAAGTTGAAATGAATGAGAAATGTTAACATGAATTGATTGAGAAATCAAATGTAAGCATTGGCGATTTTGAAAAGTGTATTATCTAATTAGTAGTTTATGAAAGTGAGGCACTTTTATAATCAAAGGAATAAAACCTTCCAGAGCGATACAGAATTACTCTGACCATCTCAGTTATTTTAGTGGGAAAGAGTTTGTTTTGTTTAACGATTTCGGGTGAAGTTTGATAATTTTGCCTTCAGTCCGCTTGGCTTCATTTTGTTGGATGGCATTGGACAGCACAGTGCAGTCTTACACAGATGACCCCCAGTTCTTAAAACAAAATTGAAATGTGTCCATTAGAAGATAAAAATTTCATTTCTCTTAAGTAGAGGAACTTGAGAAAGCTTTAAAGTGCTTACCTAAACTGAGATATTACCAAGGATTTGTAGCTAAGTCATTTAGAATAGACTTTATTTGTAAATGGAAAATGACATTGGCACCACGATTTACTTGTGAAATAGGGAGTCTCCAAAAAAATAATGAAAAATTATAAACCATACCCATAGACAATAGTCAGCAAAAGCAGACTGTGGAAAGGCAAGCAGACAGAGCTTATCCTAGTCATGGTGCTGAGTGGAGAAAATCTGAGAACGGTGTGCAGTCCGAAACTCTGCAGCCCTATTGAAAACATCTCTGGTAATATTATCTTATAGTACTTACATCTACCTGCACAGTGTCTCAGAATAACTTTAGCGTCACAACAGTTTCGGTTGAGCCTGTACAATGTCCTTTTATCTTTCTGAGCCATATTCATTTCACAGGGATGATTACGGAATTGGCTAATTTGCAAGAGTTGTAGCATAAGTATTGTGACTCATGAAATGTTTTTAGTGCTGTTTTAGACTTTCATTTCCTTTGGTCATGCTCTTGTGGGAGATTTAAACAGTAATAGCATTTTCATTTTTCTTTCCTGCATTCCTTACCCATGAGAAGGTAATCATTAATATGTTTGTATTTAGTAGGTTCTGGTGTTTTAGAGAAATTGGGTTTTTATTCAGTGATAATTTATTGAACACCTACTAAGTGCCCAGCACAGAATCAGATGTTAATCTGACATTATTTTCATTTTTCAAGTGGTCTTATTTGATCTTTAAAAAATGGGTATTGGCCGGACATGATGGCTCACACCTATAATCCCAGCACTTTGGGAGGCAGAAGTGGGCAGATCATCTGAGATCAGGAGTTCGAGACCAGCCTGACCAACATGGAGAAACCCCCTCTCTACTAAAAATACAAAACTAGCTAGGCGTGGTGGCACAGGCCTGTAATCCCAGCTACTTGGGAGGCTGAGGTAAGAGAATGGCTTGAACCTGGGAGGTGAAGATTGTGGTGAGCTGAGATCAGGCAACTGCACTCCAGCCAGGGCAACAAGAGCAAGTCTCTGTGTCAAAAAAATAATAAAAGGATATTAATGTACACTAGAATAGAGATTTTTGTTTACTAGTTATTTGTTGCTGTATAAATGTGGGTTAAACAATTAGTTTTTCTTGTCCTCATGCCACCCACCATTTAGACTTTTAAAGGAATTACTGTAGCATTGAAATTAATAGATCCCTCAGTACTGGCAAAACTCATGGATTTGTGGCACTTCAGAATAATACTGGCTTCTAATGAACAGAATAGATTTGCATGGAAATGCCAGTTTCAGGGATAGAATTAGAGTTGGGATTGATTTTTCCCTGAAGATCTGCTTTGAAAATTTGCCCCAGGTCATCCCTGTCCTTGTCCTAGGGTCACTCCAGAATGACCATGTTTTTTCTGCTTGGCATTCATAAAGGTAAGAAGGACGAACTTAGTCTGTTTTGTAGTGGAATTATTTTTTTATCTTATCTTTTTTTTTTTTCCCTTGGTCTCGCTCAGTCGCTCAGGCTGGAGCACGATCTTGGCTCACTGCAACCTCCCACTCCTGGATTCAAGTGAGTCTTCTGCCTCAGCCTCCTGAGTAGCTGGAATTACAGGTGCATGCCACCACGCCGGTCTAGTTTTTGTATTTTTAGTAGACATGGGGTTTCACAGTATTGGCCAGGCTGGTCTCGAACTCCTGACCTCGTGACCCACCCACCTTGGCCTCCCAAAGTAATGGGATTACAGGCATGAGCCACCGTGCCTGGCTACTTTATCTTTTATTTTCCATGTAAAATCGCTTTTCCCCCTGACTCTAACTACCTTGCATAGACAGGGCAGGTAGAGTGAATGTCAGTTGAATTAACGGTAGCACTGAAGTCCTTACTTAACTTGTGTTTAGCTGCAACATTTTTTTGCATTAAATCTCAAGCTTGTATTCGCTGCTCAACTTTCAAACTTTAATGGAGAAGCCAGTCTTTATTCTTCACTGGTATGATCCGTCAATTAAGTTTGTATTATGCGTCCTGTCTCAATATTTCCTCTCTCTTAGCTTCTCCCTCGCCCCAGAGATCAGTTTCTCTGCATGTGTCAAACTTCCTTTTCTCTCCTCGTATTTCATTCTTCCAGGATCTGTAATGTGTCCAAGTTCTCATAGCTCACTTAAACATGGATGGAGTCCAGAGGGATCAGTGCCGACTTTTCATTAATCTATCAGAGCTTCCCATTTACTGGCTTGCACCAAGAGATGTGGGAGAGGGGGACAGTGAGTAAGATCTCACCTCCTGGAAAGGAGGGTGCCACTGCTTTTTCAGTGGTAAACTTGCTCCCTTAAAGCTGACTCTCTTCCAGGTGAATTCTGAGCTGAGTGTTACAGCGATAAGTCAGCTTGAATCTGGAGGAAGGAGAGAGTTTGGCTAGGGCCCTGTGACAGCTTTGTGGTCAGGAAATAATATGTAAATTCACTGAATTCCCAGGCATTTCAGCCCTAGAGAAGGATTAGGGGAATCCAAGAGTCCTGACCTCACTGTGAGACTGAATGATAACTAGAGCCCATTTTAACTAACACAGCTTGAGTTTCATACTTGAAATAATGCTTAAATCAAAATACTCTGTACTCTTCCCATATACTGATGGGAAATTTATTAAATGTTAAAGTCTAATCTGAAAGCAAACATAGCTTTAAGTAAAACTATGCAACATCATTTAGTAGTGTTTATAACTTGAGTGATGAGTATCTGGGCTCAATAACCCAGATAGGAGAAGGAATTCCATGGCCCTCCTTCCCAGTCCAGACCTGTCTGGAAGCATTTATTTGTACTAAGTTTTCCAGTCTGAAAGTCTGTGTCATTGTTTAGACTCTGTGTGAATAAACAGACAGAGCAATAAACTTCCTCTTCAGGTGAGGTTTGTATCTTTTAAACTAGACGACAGCCTCTAAGCCGTGGCTGCCCTGTAGAGAGGCTGCATAATTCAGTTCTGCAGATGTTTCTGGCAGGCTTTACCATGTGCCTAACCTGCACCGTGTTCTTTTAGGCATGATGATAATTGCAGAGAAACATGGCTCCTAACGAAGTTGTAGTCATTTTTGGGGAAAGTGAGTCTGACACACATGAATTAAGAGGCTTACTTAAGAAAATCCTGAAACAGCCAGATGTGGTGGCTCACACTTGTAATCCCAGCACTTTGGGAGGCTGAGGTTGACGGATCATGAGGTCAGGAGATAGAGACCATGCTGGCCAACATGGTGAAACGCCATTTCTACTAAAACACACACACACACACACACACACACACACACACACACACAAAATTAGCTGGGCTTGGTGGCGTGCGCCTGTAGTCCCAGCTACTCGGGAGGCTGAGGCAGGAGAATCGCTTGAACCTGGGAGGTGGAGGTTGCAGTGAGCTGACGTAGTGCCACTGCACTCTAGCCTGGTGACGGAGCGAGATTCCTTTTCAAACAAGAAAGAAAAGAAAATCCTAAAATATATATAATCAAATCTCATGATGTAAAATATCAAATGCTATTCAAGCAGATACGCACTTTGTAGTCAGGAAGAGAAAAAATGAGTGTTGGCTTTAGTTTTAGGGGGAAGCTTGCTGAAATAAATTGGATTTAAGAAGATCTGTGCAGAATGTGTTCACTTTTGGGCATCAAATTTTAATAAAATTAGCAGGGAGCTCCCTATTTGGGTCCCAGGCATGACCTACAGCTACACATCAATCCCTACAACCCGAGGCTGGGGTTCGGACCTAGAGTCCTCAAGCTGGTCAGGCCTGCCTGAGCCCTTGTTTATTTTCCCAATGTGCTGCACAAATGCTATTATTTACTCTGTGTGCATGACATGAATAATAGTTCAGTTGCACTGAATTAGAGGTATTTTTTTGGAAGGCAAAGCGTCCAAAAACCAGGTCTCTTGAGGAATAGTTAAAGGACCTTGGCATATGCGCTTAGAGCCGAAAAGATTAAGGACAAATAAAATAGTTATTTTCAAACATTGCAAAGACATTTTGTTACAGAACAAGTTTATTTGTTCTACATCAATTTAAGATGCAGCATGGGGCCTATTGGGTAGATGTACAAGTGAGCACACAAGAATCCAGCTCAAATAAGAGGTTTCTCACGATTCAAATGCTCGACAGAGCGCTGTTTTTCAGAGTAGTGCATTTTCATTTCTCAAAGTCTTAAAAGAGAAGTTGGATGTCGTTGCAGCCAGCTATGTGTCGAGGGTGGCCGGGATGCACCAAGTATGTGTTTAGGGATCCCAGGCAAGTAGAAATTATGGAGGCTTTCTAGAAAAAGGCAACTACGCCGGGCACGGTGGCTCATGCCTGTGATCCCAGCACTTTGGGACGCTGAGGCGGGCAGATCACATGAGGCCGGGAGTTCAAGACCAACCTGATCAATATGGAGAAACCCAGTCTCTACTAAAAATACAAAAGTAGCCAGGCGTGGTGGCGCATGCCTGTAATCCCAGCTACTCAGGAGGTTGAGGCAGGAGAAGTGCTTGAACCGGGAGGGGGAGGTTGCGGTGAGCCGAGATTGTGCCATTGCACTCCAGCCTGGGGAATAAGAGCGAAACTCTGTCTCAAAAAATAAATAAATAAATAAATAAATAAAAGAAAAAAGAAAAAGGAAAAGACAACTACAGCATGAAGAGACACACCAGGGGAACAGCGAGAACAGGAGATGTTTGTGTGCCAGGAAGGTGTGCAGGAAATGACAAGAGCATGAGATTGATGATAGAGAACTTTAAATACTCTGCTAGGTAGTGGGGAACCATCTTGCTTCCAGTCTTGGGGCAGGATATGATAAAACCAACGTCGGAGGAAGCTTTGCTTTCTGTCTTGTGCCAGAGGAATGTCGAGAGAGGGAAAGAGATATATTCCATGCAGGGAGATCACTGGGGGCTTCCCCAGTTATGCTGTCTAACTGTGCTATGGGTGGGTGGGGTGGGGAGTTATGGAAACAAGAGACAGAACAAAATCAGAATTTAATGGAAGAGCTAATCTGGGTTTCCTTGAAAATTGCCCTGAAATAGAATTCTCCAAATTATTAATGGAAAGTGATGTGGTCAGTTTGTTAGATCAGCAGACCACAATCAGATATTTGCATCTTGGTGCAGCGCTCAAGCTGACCGTTGACCTGAGTCAAGTCATTAAAATTCCTTATATTCTAATTCCCTGGCAGTATTATCCCAGAATGAGAGAATGTTTGCAAAACATTCTGAGTCCTGGATGAAAGGTACCTTGTTATAATAATGTTATACTATAATTATTCTTGTTATTGGGTTATTGTTCTCAACACTGATGCAATTTAATATTTCTTACCTTAGGGATATTTTTGTCTTACAGCAGAATTCTGAAAGTGGCTTTTCTGGGAAATATTCTTTGAAAGACTGGCAACTCTTTCAAATATTTGTTTTAATAATAGTCCATCGAGGAAATGTGAAAAATATGTATGTAATATTGAGGATTATCACTCCTATTTTCTTCTCAATCGAATATCTAGGAAATACTGAAAACACTTTTGACTCATCTCCTTACAGGGAGCTGGAATGGTTTAGATTGGTGCTTTCCTGGGGTACTGATTTTTTTTTTTCCTGTGGAATTCTCTAAACAGGGCTTTCCTCAAAAGAATACATTAAGACTGTCAGAGTGATTCTTTTCAGCAGATTAAGCCTTGCAGATGCCCTTTGTGGAAGGAAAAATGCATTATTCTGAAAGTCCTTCTGATCTTCAGGAAAACTGAAAATATCAAATGTTCTTCTACCATTTGAACTTCCCTACAAGAAAATCCCAGATATTTTTATTTTCTGGTCTACAATAATTCAGAGCTTATTGTATTTTAAGGCGAGGGTATAGACATGTTTTGAAGACAAATTAACTTTTTACATATTCATTTACTGCAAAGAAGACACCCTTCCCCCACCCTAGAAAGCAAGAAATCACAGTGCTGCGTTTTTACCTTTTCATTTCATATTTCTTGCACCTGGACATTTGCCTGGATGACGTGATGTGTATGGCATAATTATCCTGGGACATAATTGCTTCATGTGTGTCAGTAAGACGTGGTTCAGATATTTATTGAGCTCTGGTTGTCTGTGTCCTAAATAAGACCATGCTATTTCAGGGTTGCAAAAACGACTCCGATGCACTGGAGAATGAAGAAAGGAGAACTTTCCTCCAAAAGCACTGGTTTCATGGTTTAGAAATCCACGCGTTGCTGGCATCGACGGACTGTGCTGGAGTGTGCGAAGGCTCACTTTGATTTATAGGGGCTTATAAAATACTCTGCTCTTTGTACCCAAAGCCACAGACCTGCTGTGAATAGGGTATGGACCCTGGGTTTTTCTGGTGGTCAAATGTATAAAACTAAACAATAATCTCTTTGGGAATTTCCTCAAAGGCGAACCTGAGTCTGTTAACCTCAGTCTGTACAATGTCTAGCATGGGGCCACATGTGGATGAGCCCTCATAAATGTCTTTGTTGCTGTGGATGAATGAAGGATTGAAACTGGGAATAGCACGTAGGACACAGGGGTTTGCTTTCCATGACAGACAGGAGGAGAGATCGTACATGGGGAGGGAGAAGATAGATGGGGGCAGGGGGCGGGGGACGGTCAAGGACATATTTTGGCAGATGCTACTGCTATCCTTTTTTTATTTTTTTTGAGATGAAGTCTTGCTCTGCTGCCCAGGCTGCAGTGGTGACATCTTGGCTCACTGCAACCTCCACCTCCCAGGCTCAAGCAATTCTCCTACTCAGCCTCCCTAGTAGCTGGGATTACAGGCCATGCCACCACACCCAGCTAATTTTTTGCATTTTTATTAGAGATGGGGTTTCACCATGTTGCCTAGGCTGGTCTGGAACTCCTGACCTCAGGTGATCCCACCCTCCTCGATCTCCCAAAGTGCTGGGATTACAGGCATGAGCCACCGTGCCTGGCCGCTACTGCTATTCTTAAAGAAAAAGGAAAAATGGCTCAAATTATATTCCTGCAGTGTCATGGCCCTCTGCTAGGAAACCAGTTTATGATTTGAAGGTGTCTGAGACATCCACTGTGATTACAGTGCAGAGGGTCATTTGCACTCTGTGATGCAATGGTGGCGGAATCCTGTCTTAACTCTGCTGTCAGCCACTCCGACTATTCTTTTATTTCAGTCCCTTCCCTTTTCCTTCCTCCCTCATTCTCTACTTCCTTTCCTCCCACTTTTTCTTTCTTCCTTCCTCAACTACTTGTTTAGAACTTGCTTCTCTTCTAGGCTGTAAAGATCCCACTTCCTTCCCGTAGCTGGAGACCATTCAGGCAAGGTGGAAGTACAGGCCTGTAATCCCAGCTGCTTGGGAGGCAGAGGCAGAAGGATCACTTGAGCCCAGGAGTTTTAGTTCAGCCTGGGCACCATAGCAAGCCTCCATCTCAAAAAAAAGAAAGCATTTTCTTTCTTTCTTTTTTTTTTTAAGATGGAGTTTTGCTCTTGTTGCCCAGGCTGGAGTGCAGTGGTGCAATCTCAGCTCACCACAACCTCCGCCTCCCAGGTTCAAGCAATTCTCCTGCCTCAGCCTCCTGAGTAGCTGGGATTACAAGCATGCACCATCACGCCCAGCTAATTCTGTATTTTTAGTAGAGACAGGGTTTCTCCATGTTGGTCAGGCTGGTCTTGAACTCCTGATCTCAGGTGATCCGCCCGCCTCAGCCTCCAAAAGTGCTGGGATTACAAGTGTGAGCCACCGTGCCTGACCAGAAAGCATTTTCGTCTGTGAGTAAATTTGAGGCTTGCTTATGTCCAGAGGGGGAAAGGTTATACATTTTCAAATATACCTGTTGAATTTTCTTACACAAAGTGTGGAATAGCAAATAAATAGAACATCTTGTCTGTAGGATGAATGTAACCTTAAGAAGTATTGCAGTGTATTATTATTGCTTAAAATGTACTTATCTAAGACCTCTTTGTTGAGAAAATTTCTCAGTTTGGGGGAAAAGATAGAGAATGGAATCCAGTATGCAGTAGTTATGTTGTTGAGGGAATTTTGAAATGGCAAAGAAAATGAAATACTTCTTTCAAATAGTATTTTGCAACCAAACTGAAATTCCACTCTGCACAAATGTGCCTGTTAAAAGTTACGGTAATTTAGGATTGAAAAACCTGTATGTTGCTAAATTCATAGTTAACCTAATTTTAGTTTTTGCAGAAAAGATGATTTATAATAGGAATAAATGATAATACTTTTTTAGGAGTTTTCTTCTTTTTTTTTTAAAGAGGCAGGTTCAGCCAGGTGCGGTAGCTTATGCCTGTAATCCCATCACTTTGGGAGGCTGAGGCGGGCAGATCACCTAAAGTCAGGAGTTTGAGACCAGCCTGGCCAGTCCTGGGAATTATGGAAGTCAAGGAAACAGAGTCAGGGCCCCAAAGAAGCATACATTTTGGCGGCAGAGACTGGCAATAATAATAATAACAATAAAAAAGATTATTTAATGTCAGGTAACACTAAATGCTATAAAGAAGTAAAGCATAGCATAGAGATAGAGAAGTTGCTGCAAGGCTGTTTTAGATGGGGCAGCCAGGGATGACTTCTGAAGAGGGGACACTTGAACCATTTTCACAGCCGTTTAGATAGATCACAGTCATCCAGATCGGTCCTGTGCAACGGCAGAAGGCCTCCTCACATTCCCTCTAAGCTCATGGAGGATCCTGATACAGGTGAAAAGTCTGTGGATTCTCACTGAGGAGAGGAAGGTAATTAGCGCAGTGCTGTGGGATTTGTTTTGTATGTGTTATCTTCAGCTGCTGGGAACTTGCTTTCTGTAGCCCATCTCTAGTCATGTCTAGTCCCAACAATCCTACAGCCTCCATTTGCTGTTTGGCATATTACCCAGATCATGTTTCAGTCACTTAATTTATTTTTTTAATGTACTTATTTATTTGTGAAATGGAGTTTCTCTCTTGTTGCCCAGGCTGGAGTGCAATGGTGTGGTCGCGGCGCACTGCAACCTCTGCCTCTGAGGTTCAGGTGATTCTGCTGCTTCAGCCTCCCGAGTTGCTGGGATTACAGGTACCCAACACCATGCCTGGCTAATTTTTGTACTTTTAGTAGAGACGGGGTTTCGCCATGTTGGCCAGGCTGGTCTCGAACGCCTGACCTCAGGTGATCCACCCACCTCTGCCTCCCAAAGTGCTGGGATTATAGGTATGAGCCACCATGCCCGGCCGTTTTAGTCACTTTAAAAATTCTAAGAGATATGGAGAAGGGGGGCATTTTTGAACATGGTACAGCACAGCTATGGAATGTGACCCAGGGCTGTTCCCTGTCAGTCATGTGGCTTTTTAGGGAGACATTCTGGGAAACCGTTTCTGTGCTCCAGGTCCTAGCTTGGAGCCTCCTTCCATCTGAGAGGTTTGCAACATTTCCTGAACCTTAGAGAGTAAAGGGAAATGTGCTCCTATGTCCAAAACTTCCAAATGTAAGTGTGTGCCAAGTGCTTTGCAGTCTGCCTCTCCATAGTTCTCTCATTATCTCTGTGATGGGATTTATCATGCTGGTTCTGCACCTTCCTGAGTAAATGTAGGGACAGATGGAGGTGGCAGACTGAAGGAGGAGAGCAAGAGATGATTGAGCCGGGAGCTCTTCACAGGAATGGTCAGTTTGTGGGCTTCCTGGGGCGAGGACGGGGGACAAATGTGTGACTGGCACATGGTACTGCCACTCAGTAACACCTGCGGCACGAATAAGCTACCTAGGGTGAAGGTGAGCTGCTGTTTCTCTGACAAGTTTTGAATACAGTTACATTTTAAATGAATGAAGAGATCCTGCCACTGAGGAGGTTGAAATCCTTTGGGTGGATTTACTGGATCTGAATTTTGTGAGGAATTTTTAAAAAATGGCATTGAAAGATTTTTAGTAGATGCGCAGTAAGGTGGCCATTATGTGGTGAGTCAGTAGGCTATCCCCTAGGGTTTGAATTGCGGGTAAGTTTTGGATGCTGTAACTGACTGCTGGTGGGTCTGCTCCTATTTCTTGTTGCTGTTGTTCATCCATCTAACCATGCATCTGTGCATCCAAATATCCATCCATCCATCCATCCATCCACCTACCCACCTCTCCATCCATCCATCCATCCATCCATCCATCCACCCACCCACCTCTCCATCCATCCATCCATCCACCTCTCCATCCATCCATCCATTCATCCACCTCTCCATCCATCCATCCATCCACCTCTCCATCCATCCATCCATCCATCCATCCATCCATCCATCCACCTCTCCATCCATCCATCTACCTCTCCATCCATCCATCCATCCATCCACCCACACACCCACCCACCTCTCCATGCATCCATCCATCCATCCATCCACCCACCCACTTCTCCATCCATCCATCCATCCATCCACCCACCCACCTCTCCATCCATCCATGCATCCATCCACCTACTTCTCCATCCATCCATGCATCCATCCACCCACCCACCTCTCCATGCATTCATCCATCCATCCATCCACCCACCTACCTCTCCATCCATCCATCTATCCATCCATCCATCTACCTCTCCATCCATCCATCCATCCATCCATCCATCCATTCACCTCTCCATCTATCCATCCACCTCTCCATCCATCCATCCACCCACCCACCTCTCCATCATCCATCCATCCATCCATCCATCCACACACCCACCTCTCCATCCATCCATGCATCCATCCACCCACCCACCTCTCCATCCATCCATCCATCGACCTCTCCATCCATCCATCCATTCATCCATCCATCCATCCATCCATGCATCCATGCATCCATCCACCCACCCGCCTCTCCATCCATCCATCCATCCATCCATCCATCCACCTATTTACCCATCTACCTCTCCACCCGTCAATCCATCCACTCATTTCTATTACTTACTAGTAGTGTTATTATTTTCTTCATCTCACTTGAACTCAGTTTTCTTTTTTTTCTTTGTTCTTATTTTGAGATGGAGTTTCGTTCTTGTTGCTCAGGCTAGAGTGCAATGGCGCAGTCTTGGCTCACTGCAACATCTGCCTCCTGGGTTTAAGTGATTCTCCTGCCTCAGTTTCCCGAGTAGCTGGGATTACAGGTGCCCACCACCACACCTGGCTAATTATGTATTTTTAGTAGAGACAGGGTTTCATCATGTTGGTCAGGCTAGTCTCGAACTCCTGACCACAGATGATCCACCCACTTCAGCCTCCCAAAGTGCTGGGATTACAAGCGTGAGCCACCACACCTGGCCTCAGTTTTCTTTATCTACAGAATGGTGAGTTTTGTCTAGGTTATTTAAAGGGTCCTGTTAATTCTAGAATCTTATGATTCTTACCGTTTGATTACAGTTTGAGCAGGACAATTAGAAAGAATCCAAACATGAATTAAACATGGGTTCTGCCCTCCGAAAGCACACAGTCTGGTAGGTGTGCTGTCATATAGAAACATGGCAAAAATGTGAGTAGAGAATGACCAAGAACCAAACAGAGCTGCGGTTAACGTGTTGTGCGGTGGGAATTTCAAGAAAGGGGAGATGAGTTTTGGCTGCAGATGTTAAGGACGGCCTAAGAGGGAAGGTGGCGCTTGTGTTTGAGGAGAGCAAACTGGCATTTATTAACATCTTTAGTTGATTAGCATCCTCATTTCATTCAGTGTTCACAGTAGTGGATTTTCTTCACTTTACTATCCCCATTTAGCAGGTGAAGAAACTGAGGCCGGGAAGGAGATTAAGTAACTGGCCCAAAACCACTCGGCTGCATTGCAGCAGAGTTGTGATCAAGAGGAGGTCTGTCAACCCCCTGTCATCTCTTTGTCTTAAAGAATTGAGTCAGTGGCTGGGCACTTTGTTCAAGGCTGTAATCCCAGCACTTTGGGAGGTTGAGGCAGGTGGATCACCTGAGGTCAGGAGTTCAAGACCAACCTGACCAACATGGAGAAACCGCGTCTGTACTAAAACTACAAAATTAGCCAGGTGTGGTGTCGCATGCCTGTTGTCCTAGCTACTTGGGAGGCTGAGGCAGGAGAATCGCTTGAACCCCAGAGGTGGAGGTTGTGGAGAGCCAAGTTCGCACCATTGCACTCCAGCCTGGGCAACAACAGTGAAACTCTGTCTCAAAAAAAAAAAAAAATTGAGTCAGTAGAAAGATGAGGATAGCAGGATCTCTCTCTCCTCCCCTACCTTCCCGTCCCCTTCTTCCCTTCTCCCCTTTCTTTCCCTTCTTTTTTTTGCGACAGGGTCTTGGTCTGTCACCCAGGCTGGAGTGCACTGCTGTAGTATCAGCTCACTGCAACCTCCACCTTCTGTACTCAAGTGATCCTCCCACCTCAGCCTCCAGAGTACCTGGGATCACAGGCATGCACTGCCACATCCAGCTAATTTTGTAATTTTGTAGATAATGGAGTTTCACCATGTTGCCCAGGCTGGTCTTGAGCTCCTGAGCTCAAGTGATTCTCCTGCCTCAGCCTCCCAAAGTGCTGGGATTACAGGTGTGAGCCACCGCACTTGGCCCAGGATATTTCAGGCAAAGAAGACCATCAGTGCCCTGGCCCACCTGGGTGGAAGTGCCCTGAGAACCTGAGAAACAGCATGGACTTGGGTGGCGCTGGAGCACAGTGTCCCTTCATGGTAGCAGTGGAAACGGAGCCTGGGATGACACTTTGGGATTTGAGGAGACTTTTTATTGTCTGGCTACAGGGTCTGGTCTTTATTTGGCCCAAAAGAGATTTTGTGCAGAGCGAAGACATGATCAGAGGAGTACATTTCAGGATGTTTATGACTCTAAGACCTTCTTATGATTCTAACATCCTTCCATGCTCCTAAGCTCTTCCACGTGGTGCTGAGGAAACTCCCCTCCCCAGATGTCTCCTGCAGCCTAAGCCCTTGAGCATTTTCATCTCTGGGCTTCTGTGCTAAGGAGTTCAGGTCTCTGGCTCCCCATCCTACCATTCTGAACATCAGCACTTTTAAAAAAAACGTCTGCTCAATTCTTGGGATTCTGAAAAAAAAAAAAAAAAAAAAAAAAAAAAAGCAACTCCTTCATCTTCCCCTTCTCTGCTGTTTCCTAGATTTTAACCTGTGTTCTGCTATTTCAGAACTTTTTCTGTCCAATAAATGAATAATTAGATCTTCTTGGGCTTTGCCAGTTAAAAATATACCATAATATTTAGATTAAAATAGTGTAATGACTACACTAGCAAAATACACCCGGTTACATGATGAATTCCTCCTTTTCATTTTTATTTGTGGTATCCTGGGGTGGCCTACTGGAGAAAAAAATGCTATTTGATTCTCCCTGGGTGGCCGGACAGGACTTGTAAAGACGCTAGTTTGTTTTGTGTTGAGGCTTCAAAGGCATGCAGGCTTTTCTACATAAAGATGTTCTAAGAAAATAGGGATTTTTTTTGAAGTTGCCGTGTGTAAAGGGAAATTCAGAGCAACCATCTTCCCTTACAACTACCAGCTGATGTGATGAGAGGGTCTCTTCACCGGGCGTCTCTGTCCTTACCAACTCTGGTCATTACCGCCAGCCTTCCGGGGAGATGTACGCCTACAAAACCACCTTCACCTGCCTTTATGTTTGGCACGATCACACAAACGTACTCTTTAATTTTAAAGATATTTATTGCCACGTTTAGATTTTTTAAAAAACACTAAGAAATCTGAGTGTAGTGTGTGTATGTGTATGTGTGTGTTTGACACATGTGTTTGACAGGATCCTGACCCCAACACACAGACACATGGACACACACACACAAACACACACATACACATACACACACTACACTCAGATTTCTTAGTGTTTTTTTAAAAATCTAAACGTGGCAATAAATATCTTTAAAATTAAAGTGTACGTTTGTGTGATCGTGCCACAACTAATTTCAGGCCACGTGTTCTACAGATTCCAATTAGCAAGGCCCTCCTGCTGCGGAGTGGGAGAAGTCTGGATTGGGGTTAGGGCTGGGTAAGTGTAGGAGGCTTTTTAATGCAATCTTTGCAGAACTCCCTCATTAGCGCCTCGAGGTCAGTGGGAACTGGTGTGCTGTGTGCAGTTGGCATTTTCTGCTGTGTGTGGTGTGTGTCAGCCATTTTATTTACCCATGCTTATTTTCTCCATTTCATAATATTAATTATACTTAATGGGGGAGGGGTGGTCGATAATGCTGAATTACTTTAGGCCTGGAGGGAGCTGAGCAGCTGTGTCCTAGATGCGGCCACAGATCTATCTAATAGGTTGTCTTGCTACCTGATCCACTGGACAAATGTGTTTCACCAATTAATCCCTATACGGAGAGAAACGTGACCTTGAGCCCCGGAAAGCCAGTTGCTTCGTGCAATGTCTTCACCTACTGAAGCTGCTTCATTGCCTCAGCCTAATAGGAATGTGGATTTTTTTTCTAACCTCTAGACAATTATTCCTCCTTTTCAAAAGCCACTCTATGGGAAATAGTCAAATCTTTCATGACTTGCCAAGATACTTGCTCTTGCAATCAGGTGCTTTGGGGTGTAGCCTCTAAAAATGTTCAAGGAGAGCAAATCTTGCAAGCTTCCTTCTTGTATGAAGACGTAACCTGCTGAGGTCCAGGCTGCAGTGATCCATGATCATGCCACTGCCCTCCAGCCTGGGTGACAGGGTGAGACCCTGTCTCAAAAAAAAGACATCAACTCCTGCTATAAAATGTGTGTGTGTGTGTTTAAGAGGAGTATCAGAGAAAGATAAATTTTTAAGTAAAAAGAAATATTATAAGCTAATTATGTTGGGTATTCTTCTGGGCAATTATTTTATCATCAAATACATTTCCACAAAGTGCAAGATTTCTTTAAAAGATAAGCCTGGGCACAGAAAACAAACCTGACATGTGATAGAATCTTGCACTTCTTTTTAAGTCCTGGAGTTAAAATTTCCTATGGCTTTCGTGTGACTCTACCAGCAAAGGATGCCATTCAGTAGAGGGCCCATGGTGTAGTGGGAAAAACCTCTTGTGGAGTCAACCAGGTCTAGATTTTTTTTTTTTTTTTTAAGACAGAGTTTTGCTTTTGCTGCCTAGGCTGGAGTGCAGTGGTGCAATCTTGGCTCACCGTAACCTCCGCCTCCTGGGTTCAAGTGATTCTCCTGCCTCAGCCTCCCGAGTAGCTGGGATTACAGGCATGCGCCATCATACCCAGCTAATTTTGTATTTTTAGTAGAGATGGGTGTTTTCCATGTTGATCAGGCTGGTCTCGAACTCCCGACCTCAGGTGATCCGCCTACCTCGGCCTCCCAAAGTGCTGGGATTACAGGCATGAGCCTATGTACCCGGCCCCAGGTCCAGATTTTGATCTGTGGCTCTGCTGCTACTAGCTCTGTGACCTTTGGGCAAGTTACTGCACACACTCAGCCCCAGTGTAGTCTTCTAATGCTATTGATACTAGCCTTACAAAATTGTTTCAGAGGTTAAATGAAGTAAACTTATACAAATTAAATATCTAGCATCTAGCTTAGCTCCTTTTCTTTTCTTCTCATTACATCTGAGTACTAGTAATTTTCCAAGGGTAGTGGTGTTCCATTAATTTTGGGAGTCACTCTAGAGAATCCTGTACATTTTCCAGATAATGAAATCTAAGCCCAGAAAGGCTTAATGACTCTTGCAATGCCTTAGGAGTAGCAGAGCTGGTCCGGACATCAAGCCTCACTGAATGCTTCCGGCTCTACTCCAGGTGTGAGGAGGATGTAGCGTTCTGCACTGAGTCCCTGTCATGGCTCTAGAACAGTCAAGAGCAGTGACAGTCTTAAGGGTAGAAAACACTCGTCTTTCTAGATCCTCTTCTAGGAAGCTTCGAAGTACATAGAAATGTGTAGTGAAACCTTACCCTACCGTGTCCGCCGTCAGTTTGCTTTCACAACTTTTGACTCAGTTTCCCTTTCTCTCCTAGCACCCTCAGGTGACTCCAGATGTGTTAACACCCAGTATATTCAGGTAAGAGACTTCGTGGATGAGGAAGATTTCCAGGTGAAGGACTACCCCGATTCCCTTCGTGGCTACAGCTTGCTGCCTGCCCTTCCCTGGCTGCCGCAGACTTCCTGATGGCCACCACTGCCTTCTTCTCCTTTTTTGCATTCACTGATTGATTCATTTCTATCTATGCTATTTTTCTTTTTTTGGAATCATTTTTAGGTATTCATACGTGTACATTGTAACACTGTAATGAGATAAAACATGCATGGAGTGGTAAGCTCTAACTTCAGGATAAGGCTTACCCTCCGTAAAGGGAGGCTGGGGCACTTGGCCAATGTCAATCTGTCTCCAATGCTTTAAACTTTTTTTTTGAGACAGAGTTTTGCTCCTGTTGCCTGGGCTGAAGTACCATGGCGTGATCTCAGCTCACTGCAACCTCTGCCTCCCAGGTTCAAGTGATTCTCCTGCCTCAGCCTCCTAAATAGCTGGGATTATGGGCACCTGCCACCATACCCAGCTAATTTTTTATTTTCAGTAGAGATGGGGTTTTACTGCATTGGCAAGGCTGATTGCAAACTCCTGACCACAGGTGATCCACCCATCTTGGCCTCCCAAAGAGCTGGGATTACAGGCGTGAGCCACCACGCTCGGCATGTTTTAAACTTTTTTTCCCCCAATATGTGTTTTTCCCAATATATATCTTAAAGAGAAGAACTTTCTTTTCTTTTCTTTTCTTTTTTTTAAAGACAGACAGAGTCTCACTCTGCTGCCCAGGCTGGAGTGCAGTAAGTAATGTGATCTCAGCTCAATGCAACCCCCACCTCCCAGGTTCAAGTGATTCTCCTGCCTCAATCAGCCTCCCAAGTAGCTGAGATTACAGGTGCACGCCATCACACCTGGCTAATTTTTGTATTTTTAGTAGAGTCAGGGTTTCGCCATGTTGGCCAGGCTGGTCTTGAACCCCTGACCTCAGATGACCCGCCTGCCTCAGCTTCCGAAACTTCTGGGATTACAAGCATGAGCCACTACAATGACCAGAACTCCTTACTTTTGTTTTAAATATAAATACAACACCATTTTTGCACTTAAAACAGTAGTTAAGGCCGGGTAGGGTAGTTCACTGAAATGCCAGCACTTTAGGAGGCCAAGGTGGAAGATGGCTTGACCCCAGGAGTTTGAGACCAGCCTGGGCAACACAGCGAGACTCCCATCTCTTAAAAAAAAAAAAAAAATTAAAAAAAAATTTACATTTTTTTTTTTAGCCAGGCATGGTGGCACATGCCTGTAGTTCCAGCCACTCGGTAAGCTGAGGCAGGATCACTTGCACTCAAGAATTTAAGGCTGCAGTGAGTTGTGATTATGCCACTGCACTCTGGCCTGGATGACAGAGCAAGACCCTGTCTCAAAAAACAAGACAAAAGGAACAACAACAAAATTACGAAGAGCTGCCCCGAAGCCAAAACAGAAAACACCTCAAACACGAGTCGAGTCCTTCATATCAAATACCCAACTAGTGTTCGATACTCCGATTACAATCGGAATGTAATTATAGAGAGAGACACTAACAAAAACAGATTTCTGTTTGGCATTCCAAATGTTTCAAGATGCCAGAAGTTTAATCTAGAGCAGTGGTTCTCAAAATGTGATCCCAAGACCAGCAGCATCAGCAACACTTGTGAACTTGTAAGAGATGCAAATAATTAGACCCTACAGCTCCTGACAGAAATCAGTGATTGTGGGGGTGTAGTGGTTTCACAAGCCTTGCAGGTGATTCCAAGGCATGGTAGAGTTAAGAGAACCACAGGTGTAGAGAAAACCATGCCCTTTCCACGCCCTATTTTGCATTTGTCTTTAACATCCCAGCATCTCGCACTCGTACACCTGGGTCACCAGGATGGGGTCCAGCCTTCTATTGCCTTGTAGCACCTGTGTCAAGCCAGCTTCCATTTCTAGCTGTGGAGGGCAGCACACACAGACTGCTTCTGCGCTAAGAAGTGCATAGGAGAGCAGGGATTGGAAGTGGTGAGCATAATTTTCTGGAACAGGACAGAGGGAATGAAATTAGAGATCTGGTGTGTTTGATAGAGAAACCGGCTTCTTTTTTAAAAAGCATACTTATAAAGTTGTGGTCCTAGACTGCTGGCAGCACAGTCGAATCACCCAGGAGGGCTGTGAAAGACATTGGTGCCCTGGCCTGACCCCAAGAAATTCTGGTTTCAATTGGGGTTGTGGGTGGGGCTGGGGGTGGGGGCGTCATCCCAGCAACAACAAGATTTAAAGGCGCTTCAGGTGATTCTAATTGCAGCCATGGATCAAAACCACAGGTCTAGGCTTGTGTTTGGCTTGGGATTCAGTTGGGAAACCAAGATGAAAATATCCTGCAAGAATGCACTCAGGGGTCTTAGCTTTCAAACGAGTAAGTGCTTTGCGAAGTCTGGTTCTTAAGCCATTAGCAACCTGGTTTGGGGGAGTTTTTTTCTGCCACCTCTAGAGTTTTTTGTTTGTTGTTTTGAGCTACTGCTGACTTACTCTAGACTCGTTCTGGCCAGTTTTTGTCTAGGTAAAGAGATTTGAATATGGTTTATCTACTCACCTGTAGGTGTCTTGGGCAGAATATGCATTTTTTAAAACATGCAAATGACACCCTCTTTCACCTCCTTCTTTCTCCTTCCTGAAAATGGCTATACCTCCAGGAAAGGAACTCAAGAGAGACTGATAGGACATTTTGCAGTGTGAGGCTTTTTAATTTTTCTGAGACTATCAACGAGACCAGAGCCTTCCTTGCAGTGTCTGAAGTTATGGAAAGGAAAGGTTGGGCTGTATTTGTTGGTTGAGTGTTGAAATAGTCCATGGAAAAAGGAAAGGGAAACAAGTTCTACTGATTTTTCTTGGCAGGGATCATCACCTTTCTCCCCCAAGTTTCTGGCAAGTGTGATTAGAAATTGACTTGCAAGATTTGCTCACACTGGCTTCCCAAGACAGTTTTTGCTTGCATGCTGCTGACTAGCGGTAATTTGCTATCTTTCACACGTATTATCCAAAAATCACAGAACTCATTAGAAATAAACAGCATGAATTTGGTCAGTCACATTTACAGGATTAGCCAGATGTAAATCTGAGTTGCACTTGGGAGGTTTCGTGGGCCTCATTTAAAAATAAATAGAACCCCAGTCTTGAGTGGTAGCAGATTTTTTTTAAAAAAATGAAATATCTTACTGGAAAACAAGTTTTATTTTTCCAATAGAAAATGTGGGGAAGAAGTAAGCGCTTTTGGTGCCAGTGTTTATTTTGCTTTATGTCCTTTCCTTCCTGCTGGTGGCAGATGTGGCAGAAATAAATACCCAATTTCATTTTCCAAAAGGGGAAAAATTTAATCAATTCAAGAATTTGTTTTTAATTGATAGCAGACGTTTGAAACCTGATTTGTTACAGTAAACTATTTAATGTGCCTCTTAGGAAAATAATCATACATTTATGTATTTCCCAAACGATTTCTGTGGAATAATCACTATGCAACAGGTTATTGAAGAGGTGTGTTGGCTTTGAGGCTCTCTAATTCTTAGGCCTTTTGAAAAGTGTTTCTCACTAAGGGAAATTGAAAAGGCTGTTTTTCACGTGATTACAATATATGATTTATGTGATTGGAAAATTTCTGTTTTCTGTTGATACGCAGACTCACTGTCAGCAATACCAAATATCCATGTGCCACCTGTTTCTAATCCCAACGAAACCTATACTCAGAATGAATTAAAAAAAAACCCTTACCTTTGACGAACCAGAAAAGGAATTCAAATTTTATTGAAACTTTTTGTGTTTATCCTTTTAGATCGTACTAAATGAGTACACAAATGCCAAGGAGTTGACTTTTGCAAGTAGAGATTATGTTTCATGCAGACACATTAAAGATGTGCTAGAAACTTCTTATGAGCTGATTTTGATCATTCTTTGTTCTGGCACCCCCAAAGTTAGCCTAACACTTAATTCTATATCATACTACCTTCTCTCTCTCTCTCTGTGTATTATTTTCCACCAAAATGGCTATTTGTGACCTGCCATAGTAAAAGACCTTGCCATAGTAAAAGATCTTCTTATTACCAGGACAAGGCTTTCCATTGTCTTGTTGTTTTGACCACGACACCATTGATTTTTCTCCTCTTCTTCAGCATTGAGATGAGATTTATAATGCACCGTCCTACCATTTCCTATGGACAAAGTTAATTTGCCTGGTTAGCTTTTATTTAGTGATCCAAAAGAAATAGATGATCAGATCTGGCAGCAGACTGACTTGTCATGATTCATTGCTGAAGGCTTTATTCTATGAAGACCTCTGTTGCTGAAGGGATGAGGGATGTGGTAGTAATGGGAAACATTTTACTGATCTTTATTTCTGAAGAGATTTTCTCCCCTTGCAGGATCTTTGGTGTCAAGATACTGTAGAATTCTAGTAACTATGGCTGCAAGGAAGGGTAAAGAGAAAGAAAGACACAAAATAAAGTACCAGAAGCAAATAGTCCGTTCTATATTCTTGTCATGTCCATAAGATCCAAGAAACGGATGGTGAAGTGGCAGAACCAGACTCTCTTCATTCCTGTGATCTAATTAAAAGTATTTTCACTTAAAAAAGGATAACAATATTAGATCTTAATGGGATTAACCTAACTGAAATTTATTTGGCTTTGCTTTGACAGTAAAGATTACGAATGATCCAAGTTTCATTTTGCCATGGTAGCTTCAGATCTGTAATCGTTGCTACATTCCATTCCTGTAGCTGTTCTACTTAAAATAGCAGTTATCAAACAAAACTTGTGTGTTGTATGGCCGAGACTTGGAACAGACTAGAGTTTGGGTATTTTTCTTTTTAATTTTTTGAGATAATTAACTCTTACGGTTTTTTATACTGAAGTGAAGTCTCTTTAGCTAAAATAAAGAGGAACCTTTCTTTTATTTTGTGTGTGTTTTTCGGTTTCTTGTTTGTGTGTGTGTGTGTGTGTGTGTGTGTGTGTTTGTGTGTTTGTGTGTATGTTTCATCAGTTTCTTAGGGTTTCTCTTGCTTGGAATTATCCAGATGAACTGTTTCTGAGTCCAGCTTCAGACTAGAGTTTGAGTATTTTTCCCTTTAATTAATTCTTACTCTGTTTTTATACTGAAGTCTCTTTAGCTAAAATGAGGAGGAACTTTTATTTTCTGTATTTTTTGGTTTATTGAGTTTTGTTGGTTTGGTTTTTTTTTTTTTTTTTTTTTTGCCAGTTTCTAAAGGTTTCTCTTGCTTGGGATTATCTTGATGAACTGTTTCTGAGTCCCAACTTCATTGACAAGTACTTAATCCTCCCTTTCCTTTGTATGTGTTACAGGATTTCAGTAATATTTTATTGTGGTAAAATATACATAATATAAAATTACCATGTAAGCCATTTTAAAATGTACTCTTCCGTGTCATTAAATACACTCACATTGTTGTGTGCAATCATTGCCACTCTTGAAAGTTTTCATCTTCCCGACCTGAAACTCTGTGCCCATTAAACACTAGCTCCTCATTCTTCCGTCTCCCCGGCCCCTGGCCACCACCCTTCCGCTTTCTGTCTCCATGAATTTGATTACCCTCATTTCCTCATGTAAGTGGAATCATGCAGTATTTGTCCTTTTGTGACTGATTTTTTCACTTAGTGTAATGTCTTCAATTTATCCATGTTGTGGCACGTGTCAGAATTGCCTTTGTAAGGCTGAGTAATATTCCATTGCATGTATATATCACATTTTGTTTGTTCATTCATCTGTCACTGGACACTTGGGTTCCTTCTACCTTTTGGCTATTGTGAGTACCACTGTGAACATGGGTATGTAAATTTCTATTCAAGTCCTCATGAAGAGTGTCTTTGTGACTAATTATTAGAATTTTTTGAGACGAGTTTTGAGTTTTGCTCTTGTTGCCCAGGCTGCAGTGATCTTGGCTCACTGCAACCTCTGCCTCCTGGGTTCAAGTGATTCTCCTTCCTCAGCCTCCCAAGTAGCTGGGATTACAGACCTGTGCCACCACACCTGACTAATTTTGTATTTTTTTTTAGTAGAGACAGGGTTTCACCATGTTCATCAAGCTGGTCTTGAACTCTTGACCTCAAGTGATCCACCTGCCTCAGCCTACCCTGAAGTGCTGGGATTACAGGCGTAAGCCACAGCACCCAGCTGTCTTTGTGATTAATTAAAACACACTGATGCTGATTTAGATACTGATTTAATGACTTTAAATATTCTGATATTAGTAATAGCCATTAATTAATAATAAAGCTTTTTATGTAGCGTGATTGGAATGAGTCTGTCAGGTGTGAGTTATAAAGGCCTCCAGAAGCACGTGGAGAAGGTAAACCCATGGCAATGAGAACCCTTTTAAGAACACACCTAGCTGGATACCATGACCTGCTTAAGATCTGTGTTTTGGAATCCTCATTGAAAAGAAATATTGCAGCCAGGTATGGTGGCTCATGCTTGTAATCTCAGCACTTTGGGAGGCCTAGGTGAGCAGATCACTTGAGGCCAGGAATTCAAGACCAGTCCGGCCAATATGGTGAAACCCTGGTTCTACTAAAAATACAAAAATTGGCCGGACATGGTGGCAGTCACTTGTAATTCCAGCTACTCACCAAGCTGAGGCGGGAGAATTGTTTAAACCCAGGAAGAGGAGATTGCAGTAAGCCGAGACTGAGCCACTGCATTTCAGCCTGGGCAACAGAGTGAGACGCCATCTCAAAAAAAAAAAAAAGAAAGAAAAGAAAAAGGAAAGAAATGTTGCATGACAGCATGACATCTGGAAAAATTAAACTATAAAATAACTTGCAAA
The DNA here is from genome assembly GCF_030222135.1 of Aotus nancymaae. Taxonomy (NCBI): domain Eukaryota; kingdom Metazoa; phylum Chordata; class Mammalia; order Primates; family Aotidae; genus Aotus; species Aotus nancymaae. The sequence goes on from NW_026988465.1 coordinate 18,562,628, forward strand.
ATTAACATCCTCTGGTTAACCAAATCCTCAAAGCAGAGGGCAGTCTGGTGTTTGGGATGTGGGTCACCTTCTCTAAAGGGTCAGGCTTATCGCTCGGAAAGCAGATGAATACTACTAGCACACCCCACCTAAAGATACGCTTCCCATCCTCACATTCTTGGTGTTTTCAATGTTTCTTCTGTTACAACACCTTGAAAGTATTGTTTCCGATACCTTAAGCTTAACTAGACAGACTAGCTTCTTCTTGGAGTTAACACTTTTTATCAAGTATAAACTGTATGACCAAGCCAGGTATTACTGCTAGTTGATGTTTATTCCATACTCGGTCCATGTTACGTGCTGTTCTAAGCCCTTTATACGTGTTGTAACTTTTTAAATTATTCCAACACCCCCATGTGTTTGATATCAGCATAACTTCATTTTACAAATGATGAAAAGGAGACACAGAAGTTCAAGGACACAGGAATTGACAAAGCCAGAACTTGACCTCAGGAGTCTGACTTCAGACCATGTATCATTTTCTTTTTTTTTTTTTTCCTTTTTCTTGGAGGCAGAGTCTTGCTCTGTTGCCCAGGCTGGAGTGCAGAGCAATCTTGGCTCACTGTAGCCTCAAACTCCTGGGCTCAAGAGACCTTCTTGCCTCAGCCTCCCGAGTGGGTGTGTACCACCGCATCTAGCTAATTTTTTTTTGAAGACATGGGGTCTTGCTATGTTGTCCAGGCTGGCTTTGAACTCCTGACTTTGAGCAGTTCTCCTCTCTTGGCCTCTCAAACTGCTGGAATTATAGGCATGAGCCGCCGCAGCCGGCCCCCACGTACCTTTGACTGCCATGCCACGCTGACCTGCATTTTACTCTTGATCAAACTTATGAGTGGTGTGGGCAACACTCTCTAGAGGAGAAATTCTTTTCTTCTTTTCTTCTTTTCTTTTTCTTTTTTTCTTTTTTTTTAGACTAATTCTCACTTTGTCACCCAGGCTGGAGAGCAGTGGCATGATCTCGGCCCACTGCAACCTCTACCTCCTGGGTTCAAGTGATTCTCCTGCCTAAGCTTCCCAAGTAGCTGAGATTACAGCTGTATGTGACCATACCCGGCTAATTTTTTATGTATTTTTAGTAGAGATGCGGTTTTACCATGTTGGCCAGGCTGGTTTCGAACTCCTCACCTCAAATGATCTGCCTGCCTTGGCCTCCCGAAGTGCTGGGATTACAGGCATGAGCCACTGTGCCTGGCCTCTAGAGGATGAATTCTTTTAAGTAAATAACAGAGCTTTTAAAGTCAGTAGTTCTCTGTGTCTGTCTAGGAACCCATGCTGTATTAAATGGCCACAAAGTAGTTTGCAAGTTCAGCACCAAAGAACGAAGGTATCTTCTGCACACAGTGCCCTTTATTCCACCTTTAAAGGTAAACACACTTCAAAGAAAAGGAAATTCATAAAAGCCATGCTGAAGAGTTTTTAAAGACTAATTTTTTAAAAAGGTATTATTACTTCTTTATAACTTCATATTTGGCAAATAACTTTCTAGAAGTATTAGAAATCAGCCTTACTCAGAAATTTGATGTTAAAGGTTTGTAATAAATACCTACTTATGCCCGTTCATAATGAACAGGGATTCTTTTTTCTTTTAAGATTTAAAAACTGTTTCTTTGTAATTATTTCAGCTTTATTCAGGTTGAATAGGAGTGTTCCGGGCAAACAAAGTAAGGTGAGGGGTGAGAGGGTTTCAGGCAGAGAAAAAGACACATGAAAGGACACCAAGTTTGCAGCACGGTCTGGCCAGTGGACTTTAAACAGGAGGGGAGTCCATTATCGTGGAAAGAGCAGGGGCTTAGGGAAAGGTTTAAAAAATTATTCTTGAGTCTTGGTTTTACCCTCTGTGAAGAGATGATAGTCTGTTTTGTTGCTCTTTTGGGGATTAGAAATAATGTTTTGGTTGTTCGTTTGTTTTTTTGAGACAAGGTCTCAGTCTTGTCACCCAGGCTGTGGTGCAGGCAGTGGCATGATCACAGCTCACTGTGGCCTCACACTCCCAGGCTGACAGAATCCTCTGGCCTCAGCCTCCCAAATAATGAGGACTGCAGGCATATACCACCGTGCTCAGCTCATTCTTAAAATTTTGTTGTCTTGCTCTCTGAGCCAGGTTGGTCTAAACTCCTGGCCTTACGCAATCCTCCCACTTCAGCCTCCCAGAGTACTGGGATTATACCAATACAGGTGTGAGCCACTGTGCCTGGCCAGAAACAATGTATTGAATTTATTCAGTAAAGGACCTGACACACAGGTTTCCACCCATAATGATAATGGTATTAATATTACAGTGCTATCAATTTTTTTTGTCTTTTGATTTGTTTTTCTGAATAACGTTACATTACATGGTTCAGAACCCAAAAAGTGTAATGTTCCTTTGGTCTTTGTGCCTCATCTGTCAGGTCCCTTCTTCCTGGTCCCTCCAGGTGACCACTGTCCTGTTTCTGATGTAGCCTCCATTGTCCCCCGATTGTCTGCGGGAATATGAGTATCTCTTCTGTGTTTCCTGCTTTTACACAAAAGGTAGCATATTACACACCTTCTTCAATGTCTCCCTTTTGGTTTTTACTTAACTATACATTGTAGAAATCTTTCCATATCAGTTTATAAGGGGCTTCCTCTTATAAGCTTCTTATTTTTATATTTTAAGATGCATGTGGCCAGGCAAGATGGCTCACGCCTGTAATCCCAGCTACTTGGGTGGCTGAGGCAGGAGAATCACTCAGACCCGGGAGGTGGAGGTTGCAGTGAGCCGATACTGTGCCACTACACTCCAGCCTAGTAGACAAGAGCAAAACTCGGTCTCAGAAAAAAAAGAAAGCTTGACAGGTAATTGCGGTATAGTCCAGAGAGTTCCCATGTGCGTTCACTCAGCATCTGCCAAGGTAATACCTTACATAACCTTAATACATAGTCAAAACTAGGAAATTGACATCGGCATAATGCCATTAATTCAGGTAAGAGAACTGATTTGGATTTAACTGATTTTTACATGCATTCTTTCTTTGGAAGGGGGTGTACGTTTTTCTACAAAATTTTGTCATCCTTGTAGATTCAAGTAGCCATCACTACAACCGGGATACAGGACTGCTTCATCAAGACCAAGGAATTCCCTTCTGCTACTTTTTGTTCGCTTTTTTGAAACAGGGTCTTGCTCTGTCGCCCAGGGTAGAGGGCAGTGGTGCGATCATGGCTCCTTGCAGCCTGCAGCCTGGAACTGCTGGGCTCGGGCATTCTCCTGTGTCAGTCTCCCAATCAGCTAGGGCTACTGCCACCACATTCATCTAATTTTCTATTCTTTATAGAGACAGAGTGTTGCTATGTTGCCCAGGCTCTTCTTGAACTCCTGGCCTCAAGTGATCCTCCTGCCTCGGCCTCCCAAAGTGCTGAGATTACAGGTGTGAGCCACCACATCTGGTCCCCTGCTGCTGCTTGTTAATAGTTACACCCTTTTCCCAGTGCTAATCACTAACAACTACAGATTAACCCACACATTGTGTATGTGCCTACTTTTAGAAAACCCAGCCAAACATCTTACCTTCCCAGGTGCAAGAATCCTATTTTCAACTTTTAAAAGTCCCTATAGGCCTGAGTACTTATTGGGTGCTTAATTATGACTCTTTGAAACACTAAGTAAAAAACAAAATAGAACTCAGAGATGAAAAACAGGTGAATCAAGGTAATTTACAAAATATTTTAAAAGTTAAGACTTTCTTAAATATGAGCTCTTCAGGATGGCTAAGTGATGATTTGTAATTTCTCCTCAGGGAGTCAGTACACTTAAAAGTAGTAATGAGTTGAAATAAAGCTTCTCCAAAACATAACTTTATTTTTCAAAACAATTCTATTTATAATATTTTTTCCTTTAATGACCTCTGTGATGTTAGTATGATAAAGTTTGTTATCCCTAGTTGACAGAGTAGGATACTGAGACTAAAAGAGGAAAGAGAGGCCGGATGCGGTGGCTCACTCCCGTAATCCCAGCACTTTGGGAGGCCAAGGCGGGCGGATCACCTGAGGTCAACAGTTCAAGACTAGCCTGGCCAGCATGGTGAAACCCCCATCTCTACTTTAAAAAAAAATTATCAGATGTGGTGGTAGGTGCCCGTAATCCTAGCTTCTCGGGAGGGTGATGCAGGAGAATCTCTTGGACCCAAGAGGGGGAGGTTGCAGTGAGCCAAGATCGCACCACTGCTTTCCAGCCTAGGTGACAGAGAGAGACTCTGTCTCAAAAAAAAAAAAAAAAAAAAAAAAAAAGGCAGAGAGAGGAAAGAAAGCTAACAGTTACTGAGTACCATAGATGCTATTCGTTAGGTTCTTCTAACAGCCTTGGGAGGTGCACATTGTTATTTCCATTTGAAAGAAGAGAATGTGGACTCTCTGAAGTTCAGTAACTTGCCTGCGGTCATTTTATATCAGAGACAAGATTCCAAATCCCACATTCTCACTCCCACTCCACAATGAATGTTTTCCTCAAGGATGAAAGTCAGATAATTCAGGCCAGGCATAGTGGCTTATGTCTGTAATCCCAGCACTTTGGAAGGCTGAGGCAGAAGGATTGCTTGAGCGCAGGAATTCGAGACCGGCCTGGGTAATAGAGTGAGATCTTGTCTCCACAAAAAATAAGACAAATGGGTGTGCTGGCACACGCCTGTAGTCTCAGCTACTCCAGAGGGAGGAGGATTGATGGAGCTTGGGAGGTGGAGGCTGCATACAGTGAGCTGTGATCATATGCCACTGCACTTCAGCCCAGGTGACAGGGAGGGACCCTGTCTTCCAAAATAAAGACAAGGTCTTTAAATAAGTTAAATAAGAATTCAGGTTCCCTGTCTCTGCCCTCTGTTCTTTAAAAAAAGTGTCGGTAGTCATGGTGTTTCAGTAATTACCTACGTATAAAGGATAATATGCTATAATAGTTCACAGAAGCGGTTGAGGGCTTTGAAGTCAGCCAGACTTCTCTCCAAGTACCCGCTCGGCCACCCTCCAGCTTTGTGGACTATGGATGTGGTGTTTCGTTTATTGAAACCTCGTGGGACTCATCTATAAAATAGAGAACCTGGTTGTTCTCCATCAGGTTGAGGGAATTCGGTGGAATGAAACCTGGAAAGCACTTAGCACAGTGCCTGGTACATACCAGTCACTCAGTAAACAGCAGCTGTTAGTGTATGTGAATCTTTCATTTTATGGACTTCCCACTTCTGAGATCGAAATAGAAGCAAATAAATATTTAGATAGTATCATGTGCAGAGCCACATACTATTGTTGGAATTAATGAAGCAACACAGTGATTTTTTGGTTTTTGGATTTAAAACTTGTCAAAATTTAGAATGCCATCTTGCCTATAACATTTTTTAATTCATCAATTAAGTTGCTAAATTTTCAAATTGTGAGGCTGCCACTTTTTTTTCCCAAAGTTCCTGATTTTGGTTTGTAAATGAATGGATTTTCCAAAAATGAAGGATTGGAATTAGATTTTACTAACGTGCTGGCGACCCTATCCCTCCTTTATATCCCTGAACTATTCATTACCTGAAAAATGGCCAGTGGAGAGGCAGCTGATACGGATCTCTCTCTCTCTCTCTCTCTCTCTCTCTCTCTCTGTGTGTGTGTGTGTGTGTGTGTGTGTGTGTGTGTGTGTGTGAGAGAGAGAGAGAGAGAGAGAGAGAGAGAGAGTGGGGGTGCTCGCCATATACAGCCTTTGTTAACATTAGAATTGCGGACACTCGACAGGCATTGCCATTGCAGTCACATATTCCCCTGTCGTCCAGGGAATGGTGCTCAGCTCTGCTTAGTGCAAGGTTTGTTTAGGGCGAGACTGATGGTTGAGGTATTTGTGAGAAGCGTTTGTGTCATAGTGACAGACTGCGGGGCGCTCTTTCCTGTGTTACAGATTGCTAGGAAATTGGATAGGACTTCTTGAGATATTCTATCTCATGCCTTCCCTCAAGACAAGCCTGTGACATACATGAGAACAGCGATGGGGTGGGATGGAGAGCCGGGAGCCCTGTGGGAGCGAGCTGCGGGTCCCGCATGCCTGGAGCATCCTGTATTCTTAGGGATGGGCTGCGCACAGCAGTGTAGAGCATCCTTGGCACTGCATGGAAGATGGACTGATACTCTCTTGAGGGCCTCTTGGAAATCTGAAGTAAGTGAAGAAAGAGGAAGAAAGAAAGATTTGCTCGACCGTTCTCATCAGAAGCCTAAATGATAGAGTTTTTTTTGTTGTTGTTGTTGAGACGGAGTTTCGCTCTTGTTACCCAGGCTGGAGTGCAATGGCGTGATCTCGGCTCACCGCAACCTCCGTCTCCTGGATTCAGGCAATTCTCCTGCCTCAGCCTCCTGAGTAGCTGGGATTACAGGCACGCGCCACCATGCCCAGCTAATTTTTTGTATTTTTAGTAGAGACGGGGTTTCACCATGTTGACCAGGATGGTCTCGATCTCTTGACCTTGTGATCCACCCGCCTCAGCCTCCCAAAGTGCTGGGATTACAGGCTTGAGCCACCGCGCCCGGCCAATGATAGAGTTTAATGCTGAATGTTGGAGGCTGGATTGGCAAGGTTGGAGTCAGATGGGTGTAGGATAGTGGTTTTCAATGCTAGATGCAAATTCTAACCTCCTGGAGGCCTGTTGAAGGTGTTGTCTTTAACTTCCCAGATGATTCTCCTGTACCTCTGGGATTTAGGAGCCACCGAGATCAACAGCCTGATGAAAAAGTGAAACAAAACACCAAGAAGGGCAAAGAAAAAACTGGAGACAGCCCACAGTCGATGACTAGGTCCCATATTTCCTAATGAGGCCACTGGCCTTCCCAGTTGGCTGAAATTGCGCTCTTCACATTCTGAAAATGGGTCCGCCGGGCAAATATCCTGTTGACACTGCCAAGTCCATGCAACTGCATTTTCTAGTGTGTGGGATGTGGCTGTTCTGCTTGCTCCAGAGGGAGGAGCAGGAAGTTCCCCTTGGAATCGTTATTTAAAGCCTCCCTGGGACCCCAGACTTTAAACAGAAATGTATGGTAGAGTCTAAGGGGTATTGTGTTTAAATCTTAATAACTGTTCCTTTCATATGAGAGATAGAACTGTGTAGGGTGGACAGAAACTCTCTGAGGAAACCACGTGTTTCATATTTACCGTGAATAAGTCATTCCCTCTCTTTCCGTCTCAAAAATTGTAATTTGGAAATCATTCTTTTCCTGTGAAAACTGGAAAGTTGTTTTTTTTCCCTCTGTTCTCTTAGTAGGAACTGTAATAAAAGTTCCCGTTGGCGAAAGCTTTCGTTTTGAATTGCGGCTGTCTCTCTAGGGAAGCCCTGGAGAATGCACTGCTGCATTTTCTCCTCAGTTGCATGTGTCTTTTCTCCTCTTAGCTTCATGTCTAAGCATGATGTCACCCACACGTCATCCGTACGTCCCAGGTCCTTTGCGAATGGAAACTACGGCAGAAACAAAAATTGGTTGAGTGCATAAAATCCATTTCAGAAACATCCTAACGGCTCTGTCTCGGAAGCACTAAATTCCAAAGGATTTGCTGACATTTATTGTCCTGCTTCAAATTATCAAATGTCTTTCTGATCACATGATGCTGTGTTTTGCATAGTGTGACATGTCCTGTTTTAAATGCATAGGAATTGGCAACAATCTCATTTCACTGGTGGGTTTGCTGAAGCATTATCACAAGACAGTCAGAATGATTGATGAGCACTCTTCAGGTAGGGAAATACTGCCAGCATGGTTTCTATTTTGTCTTACCAAGAGTTTTGCTCCTTAATTTTCTATTTCAGTTACAAATAATCCCTTTTCATGCTAGTGGCTATAATCACATTATAAGGGATTTAAAATTTGTCATTTCCCAGTAGTATTTCTTACAGTGTAAGCATTTTTGGTTCATGTAAGATTATTCTCCTTTTATTTTTTAACACTATGAGGAGATATCATAGGCCAATCTGAAGATTTCCTGATTTTAATGTTAAGAACTAAGCACATATTCTGGTCAAGTAGAGAAGCTGAAGAGTGATTAGACTTTATGTGAAACGGTAGGAACAGGGGACATGGCGTTTCCTGATGTACTGTGACACAGTTTCTAAAAAGCAGCATTTGAGTTGTGCCTGAGAATCTAATGAGTTTGGTTAAAAAGAGATCACGTGAGCCAATATTGACTTCTCCCTCTTCCCCTAGATTCCTCCAATCACGTTTGTTTTTGTGTCTTCTGAAACTTAGACAGTTGGCTTGGGTGTGTGTGTGTGTGTGTGTGTGTGTGTGTGTGTGTGTGTGACGAAGTCTCACTGGGTTGCCCAGGCTGGAGTGCAGTGTCTATTCCCAGGTGAGATTATGGCACTTTATAACCTTGACCTTCTGGCCTCAAGTAATCTTCCCTCCTCAGCCTCCTGAGTAGCTGGGATTACAAGTGTGTGCTACCATGCTCAGCAATATATTTATATTTTTGGTAGCCTTTCTTTTTTTTTGTATCACCCAAGCTGGAGTGCAGTGGTGCAATCTTGCCTCACTGCAACCTCTGCCTCCCGGGTTCAAGTGATTCTCCTGCCTCAGCCTCCCAAGTAGCTGGGACTATAGGCAATCGGCACCATGCCTGGCTAATATTTTTTTAATGGTCTTAGTAGAGACGGGGTTTCACCATGTTGGCCAGGATGGTCTCTATTTCTTGACCTCATGATCCGCCCGCTTTGGCCTCCCAAAGTGCTGGGATTACAGGTGTGAGCCCCTGCGCCCGAGCTGGGGAGCCATTCTTGTAAAGCACCGCACATCACTCTCTGACTGAACAGGCCCAGAGATGTAGACAAGTTGGCCTCTCATAGAAACCTGTTTTCAAGTTTTTTATGCTGGAAGCTCAAGGGAGTGAAGGACAGCCCTGTATCTGAAAAGTGAAACTATGTAGCTGTACTTTTTTGGCAAACATAAAACTACATTTGAATATAGTAATTCTTAGGTAACTGTGAGCCATGACCAACTAAAAGCCCCGCATAGGCAAGGGGCATGTGCCAGGGGGGACCCTGAGTGATCACATTTAACTTTGTATCTCTAGACCTTGTGTTTCATTTTGTTTTTCCCTCCCAAAGTTTTTTTTTTTTTTTTGAGACAGTTTCATTCTTGTTGTCCAGGCTGGAGTGCAGCGGTGCACTCTTGGCTTGCTGCAACGTCCACTTCCTGGGTCAAATGATTCTCCTACCTCGGCCTCCCAAGAAGCTGGAATTATAGGCACCCACCACCACACCCAGCTAATTGTTTTGTATTTTTAGTAGAGATGAGGTTTCACAATGTTGGCCAGGCTGGTCTTGAACTCCTGACCTAAGGTGATCCACTCGCCTCGGCCTCCCAAAGTGCTGCGATGACAGGCATGAGCCACTGCCTCTAGCCCCTCTCAAAGTATTTTGGGTGGAACATTGTTCATAGAAGAACTCATTTGTTTTCTGGGGTTAGGATGTATATTTCATTAGCTCCTTGCAGATGCTTAAAAGTTTCTCTGCATGCTGGTGGACTATGTGGTATTGCTCAGCTGATGAATTACATGATTGTGGCAGTTTGAATATGTAGATACTATAGATGTTGTAAATGGTTTTGTTGTGAGATAGGCAGAGTGAGCTCCTATTTTCAACTAGCAAGATATTAACTTTAACTGGAGGTTTCTGATTGGTGGCTAAGGCTGTTACAGCTGTGTCAGTCATTTTTAGAAAAGATAAGCTGAAAGTGTTAATCATTTATATTTGTAAATCTAATCCCATGGATAAGCAGTGTTGAGCATTCTAGGCAGTAATGCCGCGGTACTTGGCATATAAAGGCCATGTGGAGGTTGGCCATGGACACACACGGTACACGCATCTCTTTGACTCCATGGGTATTTTTCCCCCTTTGGGGGTTCATTTTTCCTGGTGGTTCTGGGGACTCACTAAGTTATAAGAATTTTAGATTGTGGTTTCTTTGCCAAAAGACAGCATGGTTGAAATTAGGCTCGGAGACATTCTTGCCTAGTTGCTAATAATTCCTTACATGGTAACAATGGAGGTGAAAGAACACTGAACAAGCCCAGGGAAGGGAGGGGAAGAGAGGAGTCTGCAAGAATTCAGATGGGCCGGCAGGGTGCAGTGGCTCACGCTTGTAATCCCAGCACTTTGGGAGGCCGAGGCGGGTGGATCACCTGAGGTCAGGAGTTGGAGACCAGCCTGACCAACATGGTGAAACCTTATCTCTACTAAAAATACAAAATTAGCTGAGTGTGGTGGTGCATACCTGGGATTCTGTAATCCCAGCTACTTGGGAGGCTGAGGCTGGAGAAAAGCTTGAACCTGGGAGGTAGAGGTTAGAGGTTGCAGTGAGCCAAGATCACACCATTGCTCTCCAGCCTGGGCAACAAGAGCAAAACTCCCGTCTTAAAAAAAAGGAGAAAAAAAGAAGGCCAGCTGGGGACTGAGGAGCAATTTGGGGTTATGTTGATCTCGTTGGGCTGGCAGAGCCTCTGGGCGACAGAGTTCGTGCAGCTGGATGGAGGTTGCACCCTGTAGTTTCTCTTTCCACTTGGACAGAAATGGAGGTGTCGGACCTATAATCTGGTCCTTGCCCACAGCCAAGTCAGTGTTATGCAGTATTTCTGTTTTGAACACATTTGTCCTTATTTTCCCTTTCCTCTTCTTGCCCACTAGTAGGGAAAAAAATAATCAGAGGTACTTGCTGGGGTGGAGCCACTCTTTGATTGCAATGCCCCAGGGTTTTCTAGGCGAACAAATTGGAGCTTTCCAGCCGGCTGAGTAGGGGTGGGCTGCAGCTGCTCTGCCGTGCCTTCTCATGTTCCTTTCCTCCTTCCCACTCCAGAAGAGAAAGCAGAGCCTGGTGGCTGAGTTTGGAGGACATGCTGTTTTGGCGATTTCTGGGACTGTTGACCACAGCTGTGTCTTTTCTGGAGAGGAGTTTCAGCATATTCTTGGAAGGTGTGGGATGCAAAATATACACCTTTTAGTTGAGTACTTTTGTAATGTACTGTGTGCCTTAGAGCTCAGAAACACTGGGGAGGGCGGATGGGGTAATTGCATATGAGGGTGAGGATGGATGGGGAGGAGGTGCGAATCTCTTGGGCTCCATCAGAGCAGGAATCAACATCCCAGGAAGAAGAGACAAACCTTTTGGCTTCTGTCCCTGTGCTTCATGGGTGAATCAGAAAGGACCGTGGTCAGTTACGTGGGAGTGTGGAAATGCAGCCAGCACCATTCGCCTTGGAGGGATGAGTTCTCATGCTGCCACCTCCTGCTTCTCTACTGGGGGTGTGGAAGAAACAGTGTGGGATGTGGGAGGTTTTCTGCTGCAGTTTATTGAACAAACAGCTGCCCTCCTCCATTTCTCTCCCTCCCTTCCGCCCAGCCCACCCCATCTTGCTGGGGCAGGATACATCCATGCTATAAACTTTGGCAGTGGGTGAAGCTTGCTAATACTTTCTGAAACAGCAACTTCTTTTTTTGGCATGGAACTGTAAGTTCAAAGCTGGAAGAAAAGAGTAAATAAAATTTGATCTAGTCATTCTAGAAATGATTTGTATCAGTCCAGAAAAGGGCTGGAGTCCAGTAGTTTGAAAGAGCTGAACTAAGATAAGCTAAGGAACCAGTTTCTTTAACCTAGCAAGCACATGCCACAACTTGAAAGCCTGTTTGCTGCTCTTCTATTTTCATAACCTCTTGAACAGAGTACGCCGTTTGAAACGACAGTAAATGCTTCTCAGTCGATAAGTTTATGACCTAGTTTTTGACCAGGAGTCCTTCTGGGATTGAATAGCGCGGGGAAGAGCAAAGGAGCTTGGACACCATCGGCCGGAAGTTCTTTGCAAACCAGGAGCTCAGGCTCATTAGATGCCGAAGACACGAAGCAGCGCTGTTTTATGGTGGGAACTTTTGCACAGAGGATTTCAAGAGGCTAACTCTCCTTGGAAGTCTGTCTGCAAAGTGGTTCTTTCCTGGCTGTTGCTTCATCCTTCTTCAGAGGCCTATTTTCGCTCAGAGTGTGGGCATTTTGTGCCAAACCCAGCCATGACCTTGGGGCCGCTGAGCTGCCCACATGGCCTGACCCCACGGATCTTGGGAGGGACTGCACAGCACAGCTGACCCAGGAGGGGGGTATCTAACTCAGCTCTGCTGGCTGTGGGGCTGGTCACACCCTGCAGACCTGGAGTTCAGGAACAGAAAACGCAGGGGAATTACAGAAGGAGCCTGTTTCTTCAGCCCCTTTCCTCTCTCACCAGCTGCAGGCTTGGACGTCCACCTTCTCGCCAGCTTTTTGGTGCACTCTTGCACCCACTCTCAGCCTTACAGTCTGCACTCTGCTAAATCTGAACTTGATTTCTTGTTCCACTTAACATGGGAAAATCTATTTTTCACGGAGAAATGAATTAAAATGTATCCACAGTTCACCAGTCGTGGTATAGGCCTTACAATACAGTTAACAAATTTTCTTCCTCCTTTTCTTTTCTCCTTCCTCCTTCTCTCCTTCTTTACTTTGAAATTGTTTTTCTTTTTATCCTCCCACTTGTATTTGCTTTTACAGTGAAACTACTCAACAAAGCATAGTTAGATGTGTTTTAGAAAGAAAAGTCACTCTCTCTGAAGAGCACTATTGAAAGCATGATGCAGCTGGGGTCCATGAGACTAGAAAACAGAATTTAAAGGGCCAAAGTTAACATTAGTTATCCACTAATATTATTAATATTAGCCATAAAACTTACTGAAATGATTGGGTTCCATTTTCATAATTCACATTTCTTTTTTCTAGGAATATACATCTCGTATACCACAAAAGACATACCTGTTTTTCTTTTCTTTTCTTTTTTTTTTTTGAGATAAAGTCTCACTCTTATCCCCGAGGCTGGAGTGCAATGGTGCGATCTTGGCTCAATACAACCTCCGCCTCTCGGGTTTAAGCCATTCTCCTGCCTCAGCCTCCTGAGAAGCTGGGATTATAGGTACCTGCTACCACACCTGGCTAATTTTTGCCTTTTTATTAGAGACGGGGTTTCACTGTGTTGGCCAGGTTGGTCTCGAATTCCTGACCTCAGGTGATCCACCTGCCTCAGCCTCCCAAAGTGCTGGGATTACAGGTGTGAGCCACTGCGCTTGGCCAGATATATGTATTTCTTTTTTTTATCATTAATAGATACATGGAATCTATATGCAAAAAGAATAGAGAAATAATTATATACATGAAAGTGCATGAGAAAATAATATTCAGCATTACAGTTGTTTAGACTGTTTCACATTTATATTTAATTTACACTGGAAAATGTAAAAGGAAGATGCGAGACTGCATGTGCAGTATTATCTATGCAAAAGTGCACTGTCGAGTGTTTAGAAGGAACTGTGCCGGAGTCTTAACAGTAGTTGAATATGGATTATGAACATTTACTTTTATTACTATTTTTTTTTTGAGATGGAATCTTGCTCTGTCGCCCAGACTGGAGTGTAGTGGCGCAATCTCAGCTCGCTGCAAACTGTGCCTCCTGGGTTCAAGTGATCCTCCTGCCTCAGCCTCCCAAGTACCTGGGATTACAGGTGTCCACCGCCATACCTGGCTAATTTTTTGTATTTTTAATAGAGACGGGGTTTCACCATGTTGGCCAGGCTGGTCTCAAACTCTTGACCTCAGGTGATCCACATACATGCCTTGGCCTCCTAAAGTGCTGGGATTACAGGTGTGAGCCACTGCGCCAAATTAGGAACATTTAAAATTGTTCTCTTTTCACATTGTCTTTCCTCAATTTTCCACAATGAGCAAGCAAATACTGTATAATTAGAACATCTAACCCTTATTAAAATACTTCAATAAGTATGAGAATGTCTTTGTCTCTGTTCTACTTATTTTTGTGACATGGTTGATATTAATATAGGAATTGCAAAACTTCAAAAAGTTGTTTTAGGTCTGCTTCATATTTGCAAGGCTTTCAATTTTATGTATAACTCGCCCCATTTGGGATAAGCCTGCGGAGCCATCGTTTCCTCCCAGAGATCTCTACTGAGAATACAGGGCATTTCTTGCCTACCGTGGTAGGCTCCTTCATCTTCTCCTTTTTAAATAATTATTTTGCTGGGTGCAGTGGCTCACACCTGTAATCTCAGCACTTCAGGAGACTGAGGCAGGAGGATTGCTTGAGCCCTGGCGTTCTGGACCAGTCTGGGCAACATAGTGAAACCTTGTCGCTATTAAAAATTTTTAAATGGCTGGGCACAGTGGTTCACACCTTTAATTACAGCACTTTGGGAGGCTGAGGTGGGTGGATGACCTGAGGTTGGGAGTTCGAGACCAGCCTGACCAACATGGAGAAACCCCGCCTCTACTAAAAATACAAAATTAGCCTGCGCAGTGGCGCGTGCCTGTAATCCCAGCTACTTGGGAGGCTGAGGCAGGAGAATCACTTGAACCCAGGAGGTGGAGGTTGCAGTGAGCCAAGACCATACCATTGCACTCCAGCCTGGGCAACAAGAGCAAACCTGTCTCAAAAAAAAAAAAAAAATTAAAATTAGCTGAGCATGTTGGCATGTGCCTGTAGTTCCACCTACTCAGGAGGCTGTGGTGGGAACATTGCTTGAGCCCACGACTTTGAGGCTGCGGTGAGCCATGTTCACACTATTGCACTCCAGCCTGGGAGACAGAGAGACCCTGTCTCAAAAATGAATCAGTCAATCAGTCCATCTTTCTCCGCATTGCTCAGTGATTCTTTTTCTTACAGGACTTGTTCTTTTACCCTGCTCACATTATGTTTCTGTTTTTTTGTTCCTTCTGGGATTTTGCCGTCACCTTATTTTGTTTTTGCTGCCTGTGATCCTGTCCTACCACTGAGGAGATGATCCCTGAATTACTTTATTGAGGATGACTCACAATCAGGGAGTAACAAGTCGCCATTAAAGTTAACAGTGCCTCTTAGGGACCCCATTTGTGGCAGTAAAATTTGCAACTAGGCATGAGAAATTTCAATTTGCAATACAGGGTTTTTAATTGTTCAGAGATGTCTTTAAGATACAGTATGGCAAATTAAACTCACTTATGAACTGCTGAGATTTTCCTTACCAAAACAGGTGCTCCCTGGAGAGCACCTCTCTTTTCAGCAGTGACGCTCAGTTGTTGGCCGAAACGTTTGCAGTCTGAAATGATGAAGCTCTGCTTGACACATAGAACAGAGGGACACGTTTCTTCCGTGTCTTGGTTGAGAAAACCTTTGAACTAGAAGTGGTACCACCAGGTTGATGAATTGAGTGAATCCTTTAGGTCTGGATGCATTTTAGCCCTGGAGCCACCTTTCCATGTGTTACCTAAGGAAAATGAAATGAAAACTATTTGAGTTAACTTTCCCTTGCTGCCCCCACTTTTTTTTTCTTTTTGAGACCAGGTCTCTCACTGTGTCACCCAGGCTGGAGTGCAGTGGCACGATCATAGCTCACTGCAGCCTCAACCCCCTGGCTCAGACAATCCTCCCACTTTTTTAATTCTAAAAGCACACATATTAGAAATTAGAACCTTACCATGGATGGACACCTCTCCCCTTTTTCCTGTTTTCCAAGATGAGGGGAAAGACAGTCTCCAGGGTTTTGAGCTTTCTCTATTAATAACACATGGTGGGACAGTATATAATGTGTCACGTATATCTTTCTATTTCTTGCCTATATTTGCACTTCTTATTTTCTTCCTGTTCTGTCTTGGTATTTCCCTCCATCTCCTACTTTATCCCTAAAGCCTTTCCAGGGTACGTGTCAATAAATACCTGAAATTGTTGCCTATTTGTGATGTCCTTCTTTTATTTTTTTTTAATTTTTTAAATTTTGAGACAGAGTCTAACTCTATCGCCCAGGCTGGAGTGCAGTGGCATGATCTCGGCTCACTGCAACCTCTGCCTCCCGGGTTCAATCGATTCTCCTGCCTCAGCCACCCAAGTAGCTGAGACTATAGGCATGCACCACCACACCTGGCTGATTTTTGTATTTTTAGTAGAGACAGGCTTTTACCATATCGGTCATGCTGGTCTTGAAATCCTAAACTCATGATCCACCCGCTATGGCCTCCCAAGGTGCAGGGATTAGAGGCGTGAGCCAGTGTGCCCGGCCGGAGGTCTTTCATTTTGTGTCATGCTTTATAAGTTAAAAATTCTCTAACAGTGACCATCGCTTGTTATTCTTGAACATATCAATTATTCCCAAAGTATTGTTTGGCAATGGATAATCAGTGAATGTCTGGGGCTGAATGAAGATATTCTGGGTGGAATCGGCAGTGCTTTATACCTAAAAGGGAATTGTAGGAACACTGAATTACTAATGAGGTGAATAGCATAGCAGACTGTCAGCTGAAACCTAACAGAAGTAGCTGATTTGGGGAGTGAGTTTTGGAGAGTCACTCTGCCTCTGCTCTGTAGATTGTGGCATATAAGTATGATACAGCATACATTGTGTGTGTTTGCATGCACACGTGTGTGTAGGATGTAATACTATTTGAAATGACAGTGTAAAATGAGCCAGAGACCTTTTAAGACCAACAAGGTGCTTCCTTTATCACTAGGGATTCTCGTGTAGAAACAGAGCTTAGGGAATCTGTGATGAGAACACTGTGACCCAGGTTCTCACTCTGAAGTCACACTCTCAAAGTTCAGTCCTTGTCCTTGTGAATCACTTAACCTTTCTGTACCTTGGTCGCCTCGTCTGTGCAGTAGGAATGCCGCAGAGGGCCATTGTAAATTCTCCACTCTGTATGCCGTCCGGGCAAGTCCGCCGACTGAACTCGTGCATCTTAGAGCTGACCTGTCCCGCCGGAGGAAGACCAGAGAGGCCCTTCCCCACTACAAATTTTGGCCTTGCCGCCATCTGTTGTTCTGTAAGTCATTTTAATCTCTCTGACTTCAGTGACTTCCCTTGTGAAATGAGAGGATGGTGCTCTGTGATCTTTTCCCTTAAACCTCAAGCCACACGATAGGTCCAAGCCTAAGTCCTGCTTTCTACACAAATAGCCCTGTTGAATGAGTGAGAGCGAGGGACGGGGCACACTGGGCATCTTCACTGTGTGGGGTGTTAAGAGGTTGGCCTTCTTAACACCCCAACTAGACGGGTGGGCAGTATACTCACGTTCTTGATTCCAGTCACCTTCTTCCTTCTTATATCCTACCCAAGCAGTTTTTTTTTTTAAATTATTATTTTTATTTTTTTGAGATGGAGTCTCATTCTTTTCCCAGGCTGGAGTGCAATGGTGCAATCTTGGCTCATTGCAACCTCTGCCTCCTCGGTTGAAGCTATTCTCCTGCCTCAGCCTCCTGAGTAGCTACGATTACAGGCGCCTGCCACCATGCCCAACTAATTTTTGTATTTTCAGTAGAGATGGGGATTCACCATGTTGGCCAGGCTGGTCTTGAATCCGGACCTTAGGCGATCCACCCGCCTCAGCCTTCCAAAGTTCAGGGGTTACGGGTGTGAGCCACCACACCTGGCTACTATATTTAATTTTTAAGGAATAGTATAGTTCATTGTTCATAAACACACAGAAAAGAGCAAAAAAGTCTATTTCTTGTCTCCCAAGTTGGTCTTGATCTTTCCATTCACATCATTCTCATGCAGTACCTTCACTTGCCAGTAACGAGATAAAGAGCTTCAGTAGGAAGGGAGGAGATTTCTTTAATCCACCTAAATTCGATCAGATTTTCTTTCTTCCTTTTTTTTTTTAACCCATCAGCTCTCATGAGAAGATTTTCTAACTTAAATATTTGAAATGCTTTATTGTGGTTTTTGGGAAGGAATTACGGTGACATCATTTATGTTCAGAATCTTCTTTGAATCAGTTTTTTTTTTTTGAAATGAAATGGCGTCTTGCTCTGTTGCCCAGGCTGGAGTACAATGGTGCCATTTAGACTCACTGCAGCCTTTGCCTTCTGAGTTCAAGTGATTGTCCTGCCTCAGCCTCCCCAGTATCTTGGATTACAAGCACCCATCATCAGGCCTCAGTAATTTTTTTTTTTTTTTTTGAGACAGAGTCTCTCACTGTCACCTGGGCTGGAGTGCCGTGGTGCGATCTCAGCTCACTGCAACCTCTGCCTCCTGGGTTCACACGATTCTCCTGTCTCAGCCTCCCGAGTAGCTGGGATTATAGGCACACACCACTACACCTGGCTAATTTTTTGTAGTTTTTTTCCTTTTTTTTTCTGAGATGGAGTTTCACCCTTGTGGCCCAGGATAGAGTGCAGTGGTGCACCCTCAGCTCACTGCAGCCTCCACCTCCCAGGTTCAAGCAATTCTTTTGCCTCAGCCTCCGGATTAGCTGGGATTACAGGCATGCACCACCATACCCGGCTAATTTTGTACTTTTAGTAGTGATGGGGTTTCTCCATGTTTGTCAGGCTGATCTCAAACTCCTGACCTCAGGTGATCCGCCCACCTCAGCCTCCCGAAGTGTTGGGATTACAGGCGTGAGCCACTGCGCCTAGCCTAATTTTTTGTATTTTTATTTGAGATGGGGTTTCACTATGTTGGCCAGACTGGTCTCAAACTCCTAACCTAGTGATCCGCCTGCCTCGGCCTCCTAAAGTGCTGGGATTACAGGCGTGAGCCGCTGCCCCAGGCTTATTTTTGTATTTTTAGTAGAAACAGGGATTCTCTACGTTGGCCAGGCTGGTCTGGAACTCCTGACCTCGTGATCCACCAGCCTCAGCCTCCCAAAGTGCCGGGATTATAGGTGTGAGCCACTGAGACTGTCCTTGAATTAATTCTTTATCTGAGGGTTAGATTTCCTTTGAAAGAGAAGATTCTGTTTTTCCTCTTTTTTTTCTGCAGCACCTTAGAATTGTCACATATGCAGCGTTGGTGCTAAAGACATAATGAATGGACGCATGAACATCTCCCTAACGTTGTCTCTCCCTCTGTTTTATTACACTCTTTGCCAGTACCATTGTTCTTGAAAATCTCTGCTAAAGCCAGCTGACTCAGTTGGCGATCTTCCGCACACAATGTATTAGTTTTCATTTTTTACTTTGCACATGTCTAGGTTGCTCTCCTTTCCCCATTTAGAATTTCACATTTGCAATCGTTGATAAAATCCAGCCCCACACTCAGACCTTCTTGTAGTCCTCTGCGAATGGCCCCGTCCACCTCGAGCTCCTCCTCACCCGGCAGCCCTCTATTTTCACTTCATCATCAGCGGGCACTGGACTGACTCGCTGTGTTTGGAGCACCCAGAAGCTGAGGTTTTATCCTTGGAGGTGGAGTGTCCTTTATTGTGATGGAGGATTTGGGAGTGTAAAATTTGAGTGTGTGATGGAAGAGACAGTTCATCTCCTGGAGCAGAATACCTGCAGCAGACAGATCCCGGAAAGTTGGGTGGTGCTGGTGGCAGCCTGACCCTGTGCCTGTATTGATGGGTTCACATGTAGCTGAGATTAAGCGTCTTTCAAGATGACTCTTTCACAGGCCTTCTTCTTTCTCTGACACCAGTCATTAAGAGATTAGATTTCTTGAAATATCAGCATTTGTTGGCCCCCTGGCTGAATAAAGCTTGGTAGCCTAAGGAGGAAGGGATTTCTGAGTAGATTTTCAGCCCTGAAAAAATGCTGAGTTTTCAAAATAAACATTCATGGTGTAATGTACTCTTTTACCTCCTGCAAACGGGCATATGCTTTTCAAAAATGTAGTTGCAGTCAAGGGCATCTAGAGGTGTTTGTAAAGGGGAGAGGGAGGGGGAGAGAGAGAAAGAGAGAGGAAAAAAGATTCTTTTGTTTCTCATCCTAGTTTGTGACCATGACGCATTGTGATTTGAATACTCCAGTTCTTATCATATGTAAGCCTTGTATTGGGAAGGAATGGCTCAAATTGTTTCAAGATTCACACAGGGATTTTTGGTTTTGTTTTTGTTTTTTGAGATGGAATTTCGCTCTTGTTGCCCAGGCTGTGGTGCAATGGCGCTCTCTCTGCTTACTGTAACCTCTTCCTCCCAGGTTCAAGCAATTCTCCTGCCTCAGCCTCCTGAGTAGCTGTGATTACAGGCATGTGCCACCATGCCTGGCTGATTTTTGTATTTTTAGTAGAGATGGGCTTCACCATGTTGACCAGGCTAGTCTTGAACTCCTAACCTCATGATCCGCCTGCTTTGGCCTCCCAAAATGCTGAGATTACAGGCGTGAGCTGCACCCAGCCAGTTTTTGTTTTTTATTTTATTTTTCATTTATTTATTTTTTTGAGTTGGAATTTTGCTCTTGTTGCCCAGCCTGGAGTGTAATAGTGCGATCTTGACTCACTGCAACCCCTGCCTTTTGGGTTCAAGTGATTCTCTTGCCTTAGCCTCCCGAGTAGCTGGAATTACAGGCATGCACCACCACGCCTGGCTAATTTTTTGTATTTTTGGTAGAGATGGGTTTTCTCCATGTTGGTCAGGCTGGTTGCGAACTCCCAACCTCAGGTGATTCTCCTGCCTGGGCCTCCCAAAGTGCTGAGATTACAGGCGTGAGCCACTGCGCCCGGCCTGTTTTTTAAACCAGTGTTTATACAAGAAGGGTTTGAAACTTATTCATGAATAAAGTTATTCTGTGGCCTGTTGTGTAGCAACACGGGTGTGCTAGATTTTATGGAAGATGGCTTGTGGTACCAAAGTATCAAGAGAAGGAAGGAGTAAGAGTGAAGATTCAAACTGGTGGTAACGTCTAGAAGCAAAGTAGGAGAAAACCTTCCTTCACCCAGGAAAGGATGTGACTATTTATGGGAGGGCTGTAGTCACCAATCTGAGAATACTCTAACCTAAAACAAAAACAGAGATGGAACCTGGACCACGAGAAGTTTAGGACCAAAATGGACAGTGGGCCCTGGAAATTTGTAACATGGATGTTACCTTCTCTGGGAATCGTTGGTAGGGTCAAGGAATAATTTTCATCAGCGTCTTGACTTGTCTGTCCAATTAAGCAAACGTGTCTCTGCAGTGTAAGCCTATTAAATGGGAAAGGTTGGGCACACTGCATATGGTTGTAATTAAGAACAGCCCATCATCTCTCTTCTAATTTTACCAAAATAAATGCATATCCTATGTAGAATCAAATCATGGTTAAGAAAAGAGAAATGTTACATGTGTATCAGTATGTGGATTTCATAAGAGTTTTTTCTTCTTCTTTTGTGGGTTCTGAGACTCATTTGAAGTAACCTTGGCAGGAGGACCTTAGACTATAAAGAATATTTAGAGCTGGAATATAAAAAGCACATGTAATAATTAATGTAACAGCAGCTAAAAGTGCCTGAGGTCAGTAGTTGCTACATCTATATTGCATGTAAACAAAGTATTAGCCAAAATTACTTTCAGAGAGCCCTAATTACATCAGTTTTAATTTAATTTAGTTTTATTTAATGATACTTTTTATATTAATTTTGCTTCATGGTTTCTCTGTTGATTGCTATTTCCTTTCGCTGAGAAGAACCCATAAGAGATGGAGTAATTGTAAACTTCGTTCCCCCATATGATTTAGTTTGGTGACTTTGGATAGAGCCAAAGCATTGTATCTTACTGCATAGCATCTTCCAGTGAAAGACTGTACCAGATACAAAGTCAGTAATTTAAGCTGAATTTAAATTTTTGTTTAGTTTTTTAAAATGTGAAATTTACATACAATGAAGTATACAGATCTTATTGGTGTATTTCTCTTTTTGTGTGTGTGAGATGAAGTCTCACTCTGTTGCCCAGGCTGGAGTCCAGTGGTGTGATCTTGGCTCACTGCAGCCTCTGGCTCCCGGGTTCCAGTGATTCTCCTGACTCGGCCTTGTGAGTAGCTGGGATTACAGGTGCCTGCCACCACACCTGGCTAATTTTTTTTTATTTTCAGTAGAGACAGGATTTCACCATGTTGGCCTGGCTAGTCTCAAATTCCTGACCTCAGGCGATCTACCCGCTTTGGCCTCCTAACGTGCTGGGATTACAGGTGTGAGCCACTGCCCTGGCCACTGCATTCCTTGAGTTTTGACACATGCACATACTTGTGTCCCTGGGACTCCTTTCATAATATAGGACATTGCCATCACCCAGCTGTCTTTTCTTGCTGCATCCCGTTGACCACTGCAGCCTCCATGGGCCACCTGTTTTGTTTCTCTTTGTTTTCTTTTTTTTTTTCCCATCGTCCATTAGATTTGTCTGTTCTAGGGCTTCATGTAAACGAAGTCTCATAATCTGTACTCTTTTGTAAAGCTTCTTGCATGCATAAGCTTAAATTTAATAGTTTTTCACAATGTATGTCATGGAAGCTGTATTATAAGAAGTGGTGTAGGAGAAAGAGTGGTCATGCAGTGGCATGATCTCAGCTCACTGCAACCTCTGTCCCCCCAGGTTCAAGCGATTCTCCTGCCTTAGCCTCCTGACTCTCTGGGACTATTGGTGCCTGCCACCTTACCCAGCCATTTTTTTTTTTTTTGAAGAAGTCTTGCCCTGTCACCCAGGCTGGAGTGCAATGACATGGTCTTGGCTCACTGTAGCCTCTGCCTCTCGGGTTCAAGTAATTCTCTTGCCTCAGCCTCTTGAATAGTTGGGATTACAGGCAATGCTACCATGCCTGGCTAATTTTTTGTATTTTTAGTAGAGACAGGGTTTCACTATGTTGACCAGGCCGGTCTCGAACTCCTGACCTCAGGTGATCCCCCCACCTCAGCCTCCCAAAGTGCGAGTTTTACGGCGTGAGCCACTGTACTGGGCTTATTTTTTATCTTAACCATTCTGGTAGATGTGAAGGAATATCTTATTGTAGATTCTGTTGTGTTTCCCTGATAACTAATGACCTTTTCTTGTGCTTGTTGGCCATCTATATATCATCTTTGGTGAAGTGGCTGTTGATGTCTTTTCCCCATTTTCTAATTGAATTTTTTAAAAAATTGATGTTTAAAAGAAAGATTATGCAAAGCACAACTCAAGTAGCTATTGATAATATTTTAGAAGACTATCTCGGCCGGGCACAGTGGCTCATGCCTGCAATCCCAGCACTTTGGGAGGCCAAGCAGGTGTCTCACAAGGTCAAGAGATCAAGACCATCATAGCCAACATGGTGAAACCCTGTCTAAACTAAAAGTACAGAAATTAGCTGGGTGTGGTGGTGCACTCCTGTAGTCCCAGCCAGCTAGTCTGGAGGCTGAGGTGGGGGAATCGCTTGAACCAGGAGGCGGAGGTTGCAGCGAGCCTAGATGGTGCCACTGCACTCCAGCCTGGGCAACAGAGCAAGATGCCATCTAAAAAAAAAAAAAGAATATCTCAAAAAAGAGCTCACTAGACTTGAGAGATACTGTTAGATAAATAAATTGAGCCGGTTGATGGGTGTAGGTAGCGTTTTGCGACAAATGGGTGAAAAGAGGAACTGTCCACTTTTTGTGGATCCCGCAGTTCTCTGGTCAGTAACCTGGGCTTCCAGTTGCTCCAGCCTTCCCAGGTTCTGTGCTCTTCCTCTCTTCTGCCCTAGACCTTCTGTTCTTTCCATTCCTTTGCTCTATGACAAACCTGCATGGTGACAGCTTCACTCCCTCGACCAGCTTAATTCTGAAGTATATTGATGGATTCCTCAAACAGGTCTTGTGGATTATTCTGTTTTTCTGCAGAGCCTGGGGATTTGAGATCATCTGTCTGTGCACAGTTTTGTAGTGTTTTCTCCCATCACTCTAAGAGTAAGACAAAATATGTCAGAGTTATCTTGATGGAAGGATAAGAGAGAAACAGTGTGGAGACAGAGCAGAAAACCTTTCTAGTGTACTTGGTAATGAGTTTACTGAAGACTGACATATGGGGGCCATGAGGACATTTCCTTAGATGATGCATTTCTGTCCGAGTAATAGGGTGCACAAGAGCCCAGGGCTCAAAGACAAAATAACCTGAATTTGTGTCCTTGTTCTGCCCTTACTTAGTGACATTGGGCAGAATACCTAACCTCTCTGAGCCTCCACTCAATTATTTGTGAAAATGTGGTATTTCCCATACTACCTGCCACAGTGGGTTATTGCAAAATGTGATAATGTAATACATTTGTCAGTGATAAAGCTCTATACAGATGTAGAGTTTTATTTTATATTTTATTTTATTTTATTTTATTTTATTATTTTATTTTATTTTATTTTATTTTATTTTATTTTATTTTATTTATTTTGAGACAGAGTTTCGCTCTTGTTACCCAGGCTGGAGTGCAGTGGCACCATCTTAGCTCACTATAACCTCCGCCTCACGGGTTCAAGCAGTTCTCCTGCCTCAGCCCTCTGAGTAGCTGGGATTCCAGGCATGTGCCACCATGCCCGGCTAATTTTGTATTTTCAGTAGAGACGGGGGTTTCTCCGTGTTGGTTAGGCTGGTCTTGAATTCCCAACTTCTGGTGATCTGCCCGCCTCGGCCTCCCAAAGTGCTGGGATGACAGGCGTGAGCCACCACGCCCGGCCGAGACCATGTTTATAATAATTATATTCCTCCTCCCGGACATGAAAACACACACAACCTGGAAGAGAAACAGGCATTTTCATCGAATGAGGTCAAATGATCACTCTAAGTTTCTTGACGGAGAGGAACACCCTGAAGCATTATTGTTTTCTTAGATGTGATTTTAATATTGTTTGGTAGGCAAGAAACTGCTGAAATAATTAATCAGCAATAATTGCACTTCGTTTAGGTTCTAATATGGCCACTGAGCAGAGCATCTAAGAGACTTAAAACTTAGTTGCTTTAGGTGTATTCCATTCTTACCCATTTAAATTGTAGTTTTAAAGATGGGTTATGAATCAACTTGCCAGTCAAAGCCTTGCTTGGGGTCGTATTGCTCTGCACTTTCATCTTTAATCATCAGCTAGATTAGCCTTCTGGTTGAGTATAGAAGCCAGAGAGACCTAGGTTTATACAAGGAGTGCTATTAACTGTGTGTGACCTTGGACCAAAGGTTGGATCCTTCTCTTTATCAGTAGTATGGATTCGAATGAAATTGTTAATTTAGGCTGGGCATGGTGGCTCACGCCTGTAAGCCCAGCACTTTGGGAGGCCGAGGTGGGTGGATCACGAGGTCAAGAGATGGAGACCAGCCTGGCCAACATGGTGAAACCCCGTCTCTACTAAAAATACAAAAATAGCTGGGCGTAGTGGCGTGCACCTGTAGTCCCAGCTACTTGGGAGGCTGAGGCAGGAGAATTGCTTGAACCCAGGAGGTGGAGGTTGCAGTGAGCCGAGATCGCGCCATTGCACTCTAGCATGGCGCCTGACTACAGAGCAAAACTCGGTCTCAAAAAAAAAAAATTGTTAATTTACCACCTACACTGTCAAATTATTTGGATATCTGCCTTTAAATAGTAATGCTACAGTATACAGTAGACATAAGATTGTTGTTATCCTTGTCTGTAAATCGAGAAGTTCACAGAAAAGGTTGATGAAGATGTGATCAGTGGCAAAATTATTTTGTTCTAAAATATATCATTGGTAGCAAGCAAGTTTGGATTGGTTAAAACCAAAAGCCAGTTTGCATGGGTGCAGTTCTATATCCCACGTCTTAGTTTGGGCAATGTACTTTTGTGACTTGCGGTAATTATAAGCTCTCAAGGCTACTGTGAGGATCAGATGAGATTAATTGTATGAGAAAAAGCTTTGGAAATTGTAATGTGCTATGCAAACTTTGTTGTCAGTTGTATAGACAGCAGTGGAGGAGGTGGTGGTAGGAGGAAGGAGAGGATGTGTTTGTCAGGCTTCAAAACTTGTATTTAGGAATTTTTTCAACTAGTTACTGGACAGTGTTAGAAAAAAAGATTTCTTACAAATTTCCTTCTAGACTCTGTGGATCTCACTACTCCACTCTTGGAACACATAGCCGTGAATTGAATCACTGTCTGCTTTACATTTTAGTAATTCACTTTTATATGGTGACATTTACAGAATTGTCCCTTAAATCTGGGAGAGCCAATGCAATGACTTCAGATAGCACAAAGGGGAGAATCGTAATGGAAACCCAGCCAAAGATTAGATTAGGTGACAGGAAGGGGATCAAATGAATTATGGGAAGATGAGGAAGGAAGTGAATTGAGTCATTATGCTTTTAGTTACAGTATATTTTTATAATTGATTCTGTGGGTGGTATGTTGTTTAATTCATTACAGCTTTCAAGGGCCACTTTTAGATTAAAAGCTGAATGATTGATGCTTTAACCAAACTCTAATCCTAGATACTAGAAGCCGATGACTTTTTAATGTCTTTTAATCTGAAATAGATTATGACTTTTCTGTAGCTTTGGACTGTTCAAATGTTTATTTCCTTTAAAATACCAATGGCTTTGTTTACCCTCTTTGCAAACTTCTAAAGGGGTTGCTTCCTGCCCTTTAATATAGGATATTGCTATTTTTTAAGAATGCATGTTTTAAAGATACTTACATTAGAAATTTGATATCTGAAGCTTGTTCACTCCTTTAGTAAGAAGTTAAACATTGTATCTGATTATAATTAGAATGCATAACCTTTGTAAAACTTTATTTAATATTTATCTTACTTGCATCCGATGGTATGTCAATTACTGTGATCAGACATTGCCCTGAAAAATAACTCTAAGGAATTTATGAAATGGTGCTCTTTTCTTGATTTCCTCATTTTCCTTTTTGTGGCTGAGTTCATGTAGCACTTTACATGGAAGTCAGGCTTGGGAGTGATCTTGGCCAGCTCTTCTGAGTGGGGTCGGGGGAAGGGCACATTCCTCTTTTCCTCTGCTTGCTTGGGGGCTTCTCGAGCAGGTTAGCCTCATGAGTTTCTTTTGTTCTTCCTCTAAAATGAGTAGACGTTCATTAATTCCCATGTGTTCAGGCAGCCTGCAGCTTCTCGCACTGACCAGTGTGTGTTGGCAACTTTGAGAGTGGAGTTAGTATTATTCTCATTTTTTCACTTAGTGTATACTTTGACTGAAAGTCTTCGGAGTACATTTCTCTGTCCACTCTGTTTAAAATAGCAATATTGTCTCTCCAATACTTTGCCGTTCTCTGTCTCCTTTCCCTGCCTTAGTTTTCTTCAGAGCACTTAAACATATCTGATGTTATACTAAATATTTGTTTGCTGAATGGTTTACTGTTGGCCTTGTCTCCTAGAATGTAAACATTGTAGGCAACAACTTGACTGTTCATTCAGACCAGCGCTCTGCCTGGCGAATACACAAGTAATTGTTGGATTAATTAATTAATTGATTAAATTTAATGCCTTGAAACACACCAATCAAGAAGATAGAGTCTCCTAAGGTTAAGCTTAATGGTTGAGCTTATTTCATTTTCTAAGGTTTGTATCTTTGAAACCTTGCTCCTTCCTCTCCGGCATCAGTAACACTATCTTTTGTTGCACGAGAGAAAAAAACTCCCAAAGAACAGTATTTTGGGAGGAAGAGAGGCAAATGAATATAGGTGTCAGGTTATCGAGTAAATATTGGAACAATTTATAGCCTATGATGGGGAATGTTTATTTTGCTTAAATGTATATTTGGTCTGACCTTGCAGTTAGAGTTACTTAGGAAGTTGCCTAAATGTTAGTGAATGTTTATAATGTGGACTATAAGCTGAAAGCACTTAAAATATAAATATTTAAGCCATATGTTAAAGAATAGCCAGAGCATTTGCAGCTGTTTTGGATTGTGGAGGGAAACTGCCTGATTTATTGATGAGAACTGGGAATCTGGAGTCCTGGGTTCTAGTTCCATGCCTGCTTTTGGCAGAACTTCACAAAATGTCTAGGTTTAATAAACATTTAATAGGACAGTATTAATCCTTATAAAAATAATACCTCTTTATCACTTAGACTTTTTTGTGCTCCAGTTTGTCCAGCTTTATTGCTGTTTTGTTAGCCTGTTCATCAGGGTTTTCTTTTTTTTAAAAAAAGGCCAGAA
Organism: Aotus nancymaae; assembly: GCF_030222135.1. Taxonomy (NCBI): domain Eukaryota; kingdom Metazoa; phylum Chordata; class Mammalia; order Primates; family Aotidae; genus Aotus; species Aotus nancymaae. The sequence goes on from NW_026988465.1 coordinate 18,590,487, forward strand.
ATTTCCAGCATTTTGTGTGTGTTTGTGGGGGTGTGTGGTGTGTGTGTGTGGTGTGTGTGTGTCGTGTGTGGTGTGGTATGTGTGTGTGGTGTGTGGTTGTGTGTGGTGTGTGTGTGTGGTGTGTGGTGTGGTATGTGTGTGGTGTGTGGTTGTGTGTGTGGTGTGTGTGTGGTGTGTGGTGTGGTATGTGTGTGGTGTGTGGTTGTGTGTGGTGTGTGTGTGGTGTGTGGTGTGGTATGTGTGTGGTGTGTGTGGTGTGTGTGGTATGTGTGTGGTGTGTGGTATGTGTGTGGTGTGTGGTTGTGTGTGTGGTGTGTGTGTGGTGTGTGGTGTGGTATGTGTGTGGTGTGTGGTTGTGTGTGTGTGGTGTGTGTGTGTGGTGGGTGTGGTGTGGGTGTGTGTGGTGTGTGGTATGTGTGTGTGGTGTGTGTGGGGTGTGTGTGGTGTGTGTGTGGTGTGTATCGTGTGTGGTGTGGTGTGTGTGGTGTGTGTGTGTGTGGTGTGTGGTTGTGTGTGTGTGGTGTGTGTGTGGTGGGTGTGTGTGGTGTGTGGTATGTGTGTGGGGTGTGTGTGGGGTGTGTGTGGTGTGTGGTGTGTGGTATGTGTGTGTGGTGTGTGGTGTGTGTGGTATGTGTGTGTGGTGTGTGGTTGTGTGTGTGTGTGTGTGGTGTATTTGTAGGAAGTTGAGTCCATCTTCTCATCAGTGCCTCATTAGTACATTTTTCTGCGTCACATTTGTTTAAACTTCACCTGAAAAAAAAAAAAAAAAAAACTAATTTGGTCCTTAAGATATAACATAGTATAACTGTACCTCAAGTAGTAAACGTAATTTAGAAAGAAGGAGAATAAAGATGAACTAGATGAATTTTGATGGAGAAAAGGAAACGCTGTTTCCAATGAAAGTAATCAAAGATGAGAGCTTTGTTCTCCAAAGCAAGGAGGCTGGACCTGGGTACATCTTGAAAGAAAGCAACCAGGCACAAACCAGGTGCCTATTGAAAGAGTTCCATTTACCACCATTAGTGTTATCAGGGCTTTTATGTCAAACTTCTGTCTGTGGTGTGCTTGGTGAATTTTTAACTGAACAGGCTTTACAACTGGAGCAATGGAATAGACTATAAACAACGGCTAAAACCACTTCAGAATTCCAGAGGCCTGACTCAGCGGCACCTCTCACTTGGCTCTCTCTGTGCACTCATCTCGCTGCTGGGCTTTCTCGAGGTGTGGTCCTGGGACCACCGGCATCTGATTACTTGTGGCACTTGTTAAAGCTGCTGATTCCTGGCTTCTACTATAGACCTGCTGAATCAGAAACTGTTGGGGAAGAGTTTTGAAATCTTTTATTTTTAACAAGCACCTATCAGGTGATTCTTAGGCACATTAAAATTTGAGAACCAGGGCCGGGCACAGTGGCTCATGCCTGTAATCCCAGCACTTTGGGAGGCTGAGGCGGGTGGATCATGAGGTCAGAAGTTCGAGACCAGCTTGGCCAACATGATGAAACCATGTCTCTACTAAAAATACAAAAATTAGCTGGGTGTGGTGGCAGACGTAGTCCCAGCTACTCAGGAGGCTGAGGCAAGAGAATTGTTTGAACCTGGGAACAGAGTTTGCAGTGAGCTGGGACTGTGCCATTGCACTCTAGCCTGGACAACAGAGCAAGACTCCATCTCAAAAAAAAAAAAAAAAAATTGAGAGCCTGTGATATATTCCCAGATAAGTACTGTCACATCTCTTATGGTGGCCCTTTATTTTACTTTTATTTTTATTATTTAACTTTTATTTATTTTTTTGAGACTGAGTCTCACTCTGTCTCCAAGGCTGGAGTGCAGTGGCACACTAGCTCACTGAAACCTCTGCCTCCTGGGTTCAAGCGATTCTCCTGCCTCAGCTCCTTGAGTAGCTGGAAATACAGGCACGCGCCACCACGCCTGGCTACATTTTGTATTTTTAGTAGTGACAAGCTTTCATCATATTGGCCAGGCTTGCGTTGAACTCCTGACCTCAGGTGATCTGCCTGCCGCGGCCTCAAAGTACTGGGATTACAAGCGTGAGCCACTGTACCCAGCTGGCGCTTGATTTTATATCTTTCTCTGGACTGTGCCATGCTCTGAAATATGAAGAAAGATCTTTGTTCTTTTCTAACTCCAGTTCCTTAATAAAGTTCATAGGAAAAGAGAGCCCATACATGCCTGCTTTAGCGAGATATCCTGTCTCTACTAGATTGTAACATATTGATGTAAATAAGCAAGGAAAACTTCGACAGACCATTGAGAAATTCTGTGAGCTGAGCAGGAGCACACCACTGGTGAGCATCACCCTTGGGTGAGGATGTTTTCTGGCTGACCAAGCCAGGTGCATTTAATATGCTGGGTGGGTTGGGGCTAACATTTCAGCGTTGAGTGACATCGAGGACTTGTTCATGTGATTGACTGATGTGGATTCTCCTACACAGTATCTGGTGGGTCTTAGGAGAGAGTTGGGTAAAAATTGTGGGCTAAACGTTCAAAACCGGAATATATGTGGTCAAAGCTCTGTGATGTGATAGTTGTTTAGTGAAGACTGTCTGTAAGGGTTGGGGTTCCCTGATGTGTAAAATGTAACCCTACTAATGTAAGGGCATAGTCTGCCTGGGTCTTTCAGGGGTGGGTTCGGGAAGTGGGGGACGCTTTCAAACCCTTTCAAACAGTAAGGAATTTTGGAGCTTTCAACTAGTCATGGAAAAATTGAGTTTTGTTGTACACTGAGCACCTGTGATGAAAGGGGGAAAGGCAGTGTCGCCGGTTTACTTAAGTCAGCAGAGGAGGCTGGTGTGCACGGCTTCCATTGCGTCATTCAAAAAGAGAGTGTGTGTGGGAACTCTGCAAGTCAGTTTCCCTGTGTGAAGTGATGGAGAGAGTGATTAAGATACTGGACGTTTTCTGTGTTCTTGCCCTTAACCATCTCCAGTTTGTGGGAGATTAAGACGTCGATGCACTTCATGGAGAATTAATTTATTTTGATATAGACAGATGGACAGGCCATGAAAATTTGTTGACATGCTTTACTAACCTGTGACATTAGATCAAATATTCTTACAAAACAAAATGAAAGGGTTTGAAGAGACCCAGTGACTTACAAGGTATGCCTTTTTTATTGATGTAAGAAGACATATGGACACATTGAACTTGAAACAGCAGCAAACCCAGAGCATGGCTAAGCTGTTTGGAGATCAGTGTGGCAGGCACAGCTGGGCTTGTGCCTTTCACGTGTAGGAAGGAGCTGCCGGCTGTGCTCAGTCCTCGTCTTAGAACCCGCCCAAGACGTGGATGCAGGGAAGTCTCACAATTTTAGAAGAGAGTCCCAGTTTTTCCTGGGCCCAATCCTGACTTAAATTCCTATAGCTGCTTTTGGAATATGTACCTCTTTGCATTCCTGCTCAAAATTTGGATTCTGTACCTATTTTGTATGCTTGTGGGAAGGATTAAACCAGACAATATTTATAAAGTTCTCATCCACTTACTGATGCACAATAAATTCTTGGCACAATGAGTCTTCTCCCCACCATGAAAAATAAAATGTACTGACAGAGGGGAAGGAGTTGAGAGGTGTAGAACACTGCTGCTGACAGTGGCTTTCTCGGGGTTTTTCCTTCCACCAGTTTTCACCTGAGACAACCCCAGAGTGTTCTTTTACCTTCAGTAGGACATGGAATTGTGAGGAAAAAGGGTTTTCTTTTTTTTTTTTTTTTTCTTTTTTGGAGACAGAGTCTCATCCCTGTTGCTCACGCTGGAGTAGAGTGGTGCAATCTGGGCTCACTGCAACCTCTGCTTCCTGGGTTCACGCTTCTCCTGCCTGGGCCTCCTGAGTAGCTGGGACTACAGGTATGTGCCACCATGCCTGGCAAGTTTTGTATTTTTAGTAGAGACGGCGTTTCACCATGTTGGCCAGGCTGTTCTCGAACTCCTGACCTTAGGTGATCCGCCTGCCTCGGTCTCCCAAAGGGCTGGGATTACAGTTGTGAGCCACCTCGCCAGGCCAGGTTTTCCTTGTTTATGCTTTCATAGTTTTCACCCTGCAGACACTACCTTTGAACTAATTACTCCTTGAATACTTTTGCTCTTAGAATGTTAAAAAGGGGAGCTAATGAAGCAGCCCATCGTTTCTTTCTTTCTTTCTTCCTTTTTTTTTTTTTGAGATATAGTCTCGCTCTGTAGCCCAGGCTGGAGTGCAGTAGTGTGATCTTGACTTACTGTGGCCTCCGCCCCCGGGTCCCAGTTCAAGCAGTTCTCATACCTCAGCCTCCCAAGTAGCTGGGACCACAGGCACAAGCCACCATGCCCAGCTCATTTTTGTATTTTATAGTAGAGACGAGGTTTCACCAGGTTGGCCGGTCCGGTCTTGAACTCCTGACCTCATGATCTGCCTGCCTCGGCATCCCAAAGTGCTGGGATTATAGGTGTGAGCCACCGCGCCCGGCCTAGCCCATTGTTTCTAAGGGATAGAACCTTTACCTGTTGTGCCGGTGACAGTGTAACATTCCACAGAATCAACATGTGACAAAAGCCTTTTTATTCCTTGTAAACCAAGAAGCAAAAAGTCAAATTGTAAACTGAGACATTTCAAGAGATCAGGCCCATGGTGTTTTTGCTCCCTTGCTTTGCTGTTGTCTGCTTTTTGGGTCTCAAATGGGTATAGAAGCAAGTTATAGGGGTTTCCTGGAATGCCTGTATGGGAATCTCCCTGGGTGCTGGGTGTCGGAGAGCTAGCCACCGCACAGCCTGTTGATGGGAAGGGTGAACAGACAGTTGTTTGCACGTTGATAGGAGCCATGGACGCTCTAGTAAATACAGAGCTCTCCTTAGGGGTACGATGCTTTAGCTTTAGATGTTTTGACTTCAGCTCTTATTGCTGGGATTTCAGACTTCTAGAGAGGCACAGCTTGACTAAGATTAGCCAAAGCGGCATCTTAATTGAACGAGTAACAGCTATGGGGACAACCAGATATAATTAACTTTGATGTTTTCGAATTCCTTTTCCATTCTTTGATTGGCTGGCTTGTGCTTTGATCCTTAATGATGTGTCCACAATGCGTTACACTAGAAGAGAAATGTCTGTGTTTATATTACATACTACCAGATTATTCTCTCTGCGGAGGGCGGGCGTTTTCACCTCATGGAAAGATGGGTTGGTAAGGAACAGGCTGTACTCTGCTAAGTATGTTTTCAATAACAGCGAGTAACATCACAAATGCAAGGTCAGAATAAACTCTCATGGACAGACAAACATTTGTGATGTTAGGAAGTGGAGCAGGGTATGGAGATGGACTCATAAGGTAATTAGTAAGGGAAAATGAACTTACATCAGTCTTGAAGCAAATGTGCTACCTCCTTATCTGTATATAGTTTTGCATGTGATATTCCTGATGTGGGGAATAGAGATAAATGTATGTGGAAATGCCTTTGACACTTAGAAGTTCTTTATAAACAGAATTCTGTAAGTATGCACAGAGAGAGAAAGGGCAGTCTAGAATAAGCAAAGAGGATACCTGCTGCCTTCTCAAATCTAACCGCTTATCCTCCAGATAAATACTTGGAAAGGAATGTTTCCTCTTCCAGGTATGCACCCCTCACATCGGTCTTCTGTTATTCATCTTATCACTGCTTCCATGATTTTGGAACCTTAGGACAGTAGGTGACAGACACTGTTTTATGGAGCATACTGAAGAACTGAAAAGTATTGGCTGGGCACGGTGGCTCATACCTGTAATCCTAGCACTTTGGGAGGCTGAGGTGGGTAGATCGCTTTAGGTCAGGAATTCGAGACCAGCCTGACCAACATGGCGAAACCCCATCTCTACTAAAAATACAAAAATTATCTGGATGTGGTGGCACATACTTGTAATACAAGCTACTTGGGAGGCTGAGGCAGGAGAATCGCTTGAGCCCAGGAGGTGGAGGTTGTGGTGAGCCAAGATTGTGCCACTTCACTCCAGCCTGGGCAACAGAATAAGACTCTGCCTCAGAAAAGAAAAGAAAAGAAAAGAAAAGAAAAGAAAATTATTGTGGGCTCAAATAAGACTGGGTTAATTAGTAGGAGCAAATACAACCTCTGCCCTCCTGCTCCTCTTCCTCCTTCTCTTCCTACTTTTTTATTGAGACAGGGTCTTGCTCTGTCACTCGGGCTGGAGTGCTGTGGTGTGATCTCTGCCCACTGCAGCCTTGACTCCCAGGATCAAGTGATCATCCCACCTCAGCCTCCTGAGTAGCTGGGACCACAGGTGCATATCAGCATGCCCAACTCATTTTTTTATTACTTGAAGAGAGGAGGTCTCCCTGTTGCCCAGGCTGGTCTCAAACTCCTGGGCTTGAGCAGTCCACCTGCCTTGGCCTCTCAAAGTGTTGGGATTACAGGTGTGAGCCACTGTGCCAGTCTCTTTTTTCTTTTCTTTTGTTTTTCTGTTTTCCTCTTCCCTACTTTTTTGGGCATACATAGTAAAATTTTATATATCAGCCCAGATTTTTAGATCAATTTGTGGATACAAGAATTTGGATCCATTTTATCCAGAAAAATGATATTTTACATTTTATTTTCAAGGTGGATGAGCTGGTTTATAAACAGGTATCTAGTCCTTTTTTAAAATTATTTTTATTTTTTGCCTTTGAGGCTTAAGAAGTTGAATAAACATCACTATGCTTCTTCTGACCTTGCACACATTATGTATGTTGGAATCAGGTTCTCCTGCAGTTTGATTTTCATTTTTACATCTTTTTGATCATCACCACACTGTGAGTTAATTTAGGAAGGAAATTTGAAGCAATTGCTTCTGTTGAGTTTGCTTGATGACTTCCTTGCAGACATGTCCACTTACTTCACAGGTAAAAGTATTTACCTGTCACACATAACGACACAGTCCTTGCTGTAGTGCATGCTAACTATGAGATCAGCATGCTGGCGTTTAGAAAGGCTCCTCCCCTTGTTCTTTTAAATGTATTCTGTTGTTCTGTTCTGTGTGCATCAAATTTATACTTGTCCTTTTCTTTTAAAGACAAGTTGTGGGAAGGAAAAGACAAGATCATAACATTAAGATTGAATGTGTTTCTCAATCTTCGCATCCTTAGCTAGTTTCTTTGATGTATTCGAGTTTGCTATAAAATGTGAGGGGAGGAAGAAAAGCAACCAGCGATAATCAAAGGGGAAGAAAGATCAGGGTAGGACTCAGTGACATTTGAGGGTAAGTTTGGGAGCTGTTGCAAGAGTTATTGCTGCCTGTGACTGTTTGGCCTGGCTACATGTCAGAGCCATTAACTTCAGAATAACAGAGCCTTTAGGAGAATGTACTCTTTTAGAAAACTCCTCGTTAATTTAATTTATGGAAGGGGAGGGGAGTTGAGGAGCAGAGAGCTGGAAGCATAGGGTTTCACCAGTGCCTAGAGTTTAAGTTAAAAAAGAAACAAAAAAAAAGTACAAAAGCTGAGAATGCTGGATTAGATGAAAGATTTGAAAAATCCCCTGCTCTGCTTCCAGTGGCCCCGGAGCCTGTCCTGCTCCAGAAGGAGTTGCCTCCTCAGTGATGGCTTTTGGAGCTCAACCCCTAACATGGATCCCAGCTGGGAAATCTTCAGCTCTAATTAAGCTTGGCTTGTTTTGATTCTCTTCCAGCCTTGTGGTTGAATAGCTTTGTGTATGTAGCCTTTTGCTAACAACTTTTCCCACAGTCAGGAAAACCTACCTCTTCAGTGGCGATGGTTACCTGGAAGTCTTTGGCTACCATCTCACAGGAAGTGGCTAACTTGTTTGTGTACATGACTCTCCCTCTTGCCCCCTGACCTGCCCTAACAGATTTCACCATATTTTGGGAGTGGAAGGAACAAAGCTGTCATTACTCATAGGAGAACAGGAAAACACAGTGGTGTCTGGGTCCGTGGAACCATGAGAACACAGCAGGATTGAGCATCCCTCTTTCTCTGAATTATCTTTTGCCCTGCCCTCCCCTGCTGAGATAGAAGAGGTAAGATAAGATGGATGGGGTTTCTCCATGTTGGTCAGGCTGGTCTCGAACTCCCGATTTAAGGTGATCCACCTGCCTCGGCCTCCCAAAGTGCTGGGATGACAGGAGTGAGCCACTGCGCCCTATCAGAATTTATTAAATCGATTATTCAAGGCCCGTCTCTACTAAAAATATAAAAAATTAGCAGGGCGTAGTGGCGGGCTCCTGTAGTCCCAGCTACTCTGGCTGAGGCAGGAGAATCATGGGAACCAGGAAGGCGGAGGTTGCAGTGGCCAAGATCGAGGCACTGCACTCCAGCCTGGTAACAGTGTGAGATTCTGTCTCAGAAAATAAATAAATAATTCAAAATTACTTGTCAAACCTATCTACTGTTTGCCATACTCTAAGATCCAAAGGAGGGAAGAATGTCAGCATGCCACATCATGGCATGGCACTGATGGTGTTGCTGTGATGCTGTGTACACAGGACCATGAGAACGAGAGGAAGGAGCCCAGTGTGTGGCCCGGGAGGCTCAAGGGAAACTGTATTCAGGAGGTGGCATTTTGGCTAAGAATTACAGAGTCAGTACCCATTTGCAAGATTTTAAAATGAAAATGGAGGCCAGGTCCCAACACCGGGAGGCTTAGGCAGACAAATTGCTTGAGTCCAGGAGTTCAAGACCAACTTGGGCAACACGGGGTTACAGCAAAACCCTGTCTCTACTAAAAATACAAAAATTAGACGGGTGTGGTGGCACCCCCTGTAGTCCCAGCTATGGGGGGACTGAAATGGGAAGATAGCTTGAGCCTGGGAGATCGAGGCTGCAGTGAGCTGAATCGCACCACTGCGCTCCAGCCTGGGGCAACAGAGTGAGACCCTGTCTCATTAAATGCTCAAATAGAAATGGAGTGGTCACACAGAAGGAATGTCATGTAAAATGCTGTGGGAAATACCATATTCATGGAAATAGAAGTAGTTCATTATTTAAAACATTCATTTGATCATAAAACACATATTTATTATGCACCTACATTGTATCAAGTGCTGTACTAGGTACCAGGAGTAAAACTGGTGAACATGTTACATATTCAGTAGAATTTTATGATGGATTGGATGTGGGAGGAGGTTTCAAGGTGACGCTGAGGCATCTGACATGCGCAACTAGATAGATAATGGTCCACTTACTGAGTAAAGAGGAGGACCTAGCTTTGAACAGGAGCAAGAATAAGGAGGGTGTGGGTGGCAGATGAGAAAATGATTCGGCTAAGCCCATTTGCGATATCTAAGGGCAGTGTTTGGTGGGTGATTGGATTTGTAGCTTTGCAGTTCAGAGCAGAGGTTCGGATGAGAGATCCAAATTTGAGAATACAGTAGTGTCTAGATGGCAATTGAAACTGTGGGTGAGGTTGACTAGGAAAAGAACAGGCTAGGACAGAAAACAAGCCTGACAGCCAGGCTCCCTGAACGTTAGGCATTTCGTGGTTAGGTGTAGAGGGATGAGCTCGCAAACGTTACGAAGAATAAGGATTGGGACATGGAGTGAGAAAATCGCGAAGGCCTGTTATTCTAAAAGCCAAGAGAAGAGAGTAAGGAAGGAGAGACCAACTGCAGCCACGAGATGAGGAAAACCAAGTGTCCGCTGGGTTTAGAGACATCAAAGATCACTGCCATTTTATTTAAAGTTGTTCAGGCCGGGTGTGGTGGCTCACACCTGTAGGCCCAGCACTTTAGGAGGCTGAGGTGGGTGGATCACCTGAGGTCAGGAGTTCGGGACCAGCCTGACCAACATAGTGAAACCCTGTGTCTACTAAAAATAGAAAAATCAGCCAGGTTTGGTGACGCACACCTGTAATTTCAGCTACTCAGGAGGCTGAGGCAGGAGAATCGCTTGAACTCGAAAGGTGGAGGGTGCAGTGAGTCAAGATGTCCCCACTGCACTCCAGCCTGGGCAACAGAGCAAGACTCTGTCTTAAAAAAAATAAAATAATTAAATTGTTCATATGATTGGGCTTGATGCTAGACTGTTTGGGAGATGAAGTTGTACATTCTGTGGGTGTTTTGGAAACTCAAGCAATACTTTCTTTGGTCATAGTGATTGGAGGCACTTCTGGCATTGAATGGGCAAACACTGGGCAGCAGGTATGCTGCAGTATACAGGACAATTCTGCACATGAAGAACTGTCCCATGTTTAACACGATTTCTCAAACGTCCCAACAGACATCTATGTAAACTTAAATACAGAACCTGTCTGTAAGTGTTTGAGCTAGAACCTAACTTTGTTTTACATGTAGGTGCAAAGTATTTGTTGCCATGCTTAGTGCACACTGAAGTTTCCAGGAATGAAACTACTTTCTCAGTTGGGACAAGATTGCACATTGTTTTATGTGGACCTTTACTAAATACTATTCACAATTTGGAGGAATGATGGCAGCAGTGGCCACACCACTTTTGGAGTTTGAATTATCAGTAAACATGCTGTGTGGATCTGTGTCTGGAGCTGTTGTATTCACGGTGAGTCCATGCACACAGCTACTTCATGAGGTCCTCTCTTGCAGTTTTATGCCAATATGTAAAAATGACAAGCAGGCTGTGTTGTTATCAATTCCGTCCCCCCGTTTTCTTCTATACTTAAGATATTATATTGATTTACTTTTAGAAATTATTATGCAGGCCGGTTATAAACTACTTATGATTTTTATTTCAAGACAGAAAAGTGTGTTATAAAAAGGGACTTGGAATCGATAGACTTGAAAACCCCAGCTTACATCTTGAAATACCTTGTATACTATTAAAAGGAGCTATGTATTTTATAGTCTTTGAAGTATGCTCTTCAAACTGTCTACATAAGAATCATCTGGAGAGTGTTTGCAAACTTCAGGGTCCTGGGCCCCCCTTTAGAGCTAGTGAATTCCTTGTGGGAGACTTGAATCTTTCTTATGTCACCCTCTCCCCAGACGGATTCTCACTCTGTCACCCTGGCTGGAGTGCAGTGGCGTGATCTCGGCTCACTGCAACCTCTGCCACCTGAATTCAAGTGATTCTCCTGCCTCAGCCTCCTGAGTAGCTGGGATTATAGGCGCCTGCCACTGCGCCTGGCTAATTCTTTTGTAGTTTTAGTAGACATGGGGTTTCACCCTCTTGGCCAGCCTGGTTTTGAACTCCTGACCTCGTGATCCACCTGCCTCCGCCTCCCAAAGTGCTGGGATTACAGGTGTGAGCCACCGCGCCCAGCCTTTTTGTTTGTTTGTCTTTTGAGACGCAGTCTTGCTCTGTTGCCCAGGCTGGAGTGCAATGGTGTGATCTTGGCTCACTGCAGCCTCCACCTCCTGTGTCAAGCAATTCTCCTGCCACAGCCTCCCAACCAACTGGGATTACAGGTGTATGCCACCACGCCCAGCTGATTTTTTATATTTTTAGTAGTGATGGTGTTTCACTGTGTTGACCAGGCAGGTCTCAAACTCCTGACTTCAGGTGATCTGCTCGCCTCAGCCTTCCAAAGTGCTGGGATTACAGGTGTGAGCCGCCGCACCTGGACCCCAACCTACACATGACTCTTATCCCAGTAATATTTGAGAATGCACTGCTGTAGATGGGGGAACAATTTAAGAATTTAGAGAAATGGAGGGACATAAACAGCTTTTTGGGTTAAAAATAATACTCTGGGCTGGGTGTGGTGGTTCATGCCTGTAATCCCAGCACTTTGGGAGGCCAAGGAGGGCAGATCACCTGAGATCAGAAGTTCAAGACCAGCCTGGCCAACATAGTGAAACCTCATCACTACTAAAAATACAAAAATTAGCCGGGCGTGGTGGCGGGTGCCTATAATCCTAGTTACTTGGGAGACTGAGGCAGGAGAATTGCTGGAACCTGGGAGGAGGAGGTTGCAGTGAGCCCAGATTGTGCTCCTGCACTCCAGCCAGCCTGGGTGACAAGCGAGACTCCGTCTCCCAAAAAAACAAAAAACAAAACAGAAAAAACACCTCTGGTAGGACTTTAGAAGGTAGATTGAAGGAGTTTGAGACTCACAGCTGATAACTAGCGAAGTTTCTATTATAATGTTCTAGTTGAAAAATTTTGATGAAACACAGCATGGTATGTGGTAGACATGGGCGAGGGGACTTATTAGGAAGTAAAATGATACAATGTAGTGATAGCATTGGGGGAATAAAAGAGAATAAAGTGGGATTAAAGGTAACGACAGATGGTTTTCGCTGGTAAATGGTGGTATCATTTTTATCAAGTTGGGGATTTCAGCGGGGTGGGTGGCTAGGCTGTGGCCTCCGGTTTGGGCATGCTAACATTGAGATTCCTGTCATACCTCTCAGTGAAGTTTGAGTATATACATATATGATTTAGTTTAGGAGAACCGTCTCCTAGAGATAAGCTTTAGGGAATCATTCACATATGGATGCTAGTTGAAGCCGTTCAAGTGGTAGAGATTGTTGCCAGGGAGTATACAGAATTTCCACATCCAGGATATATATGTGGGTGGCTTCTCTTTGTTTCTAAGTGAATTTTACTCCATAATATTCAAGTCTCCTTTTAGGTATGATAGTTTTAATTATTGAAGATAATGTAGTTCTGTTGTAGTTCCATATCTTTGCTGAATAAGCTGAATTGGGGTATAGTGTGGGAAAGGCATACGCTTTCTGACATATAACAAACCTCTTGTTTTTTTTGTTTGTTTGTTTTGAGACAGAGTCTCACTCTGTTGCCCAGGCTGGAGTACAGTGGCACGATCTTGGCTCACTGCAACCTCTGCCTCCTGGGTTCAAGCTATTCTCCCTGCCTCAGCCTCCCGAGTATCTGGGATTACAGGCGTTCGCCACCACCTGGCTAATTTTTGTATTTGTTTTTAGTAGAGATAGTGTTTTACCATATTGGCCAGGCTGGTCTTGAACTCCTGACCTCAGATGATCTGCCCACCTTGGCCTCCTAAGGTGCTGGGATTACAGGTGTGAGCGATGGTGCCCAACCAACATGGCTTTTATTTCGTTGCTCAGTCTGTCCTTGGGACAAAGGATGTGCCTGAAAAAGACTAATGATATAGTTTATGATACGATAATAAAGGTTATAGTGAAAACAGCTGCCAGTCTACAAAATTAGTGTGGTTTATAGAAATTGCATGTTTGAGATCTATTGATTATTAAGAGCCCAAGCCAATTGGCTTTTACTTTCCTCTACATTTTTTTCCCTTAAAGAATACACATGCCCTCGTCTTTGAAATGTTCATAATTTATTTGGGTTGGAGTATCTTCACTGAGGAGATTCTAGCTTTGTTGTCTAATAGTCATTTTCCATTCAGTTCCTTCTTTTCCATGCATTCACGTTTAAATGTACAGAAATATGTAAAATTAAACACAAATAGACTGCCGTCTTTGTTTAGCCATTGACCTCTGCGTGTCAAAATATCACAGGTTCTTTCTGTTTTTGTCTTTCTCTTTCTCTCTATCGTTATGACAGGTGGCACTATTAAGTTTTTCTTGCTGGGCATGGTGGCGCATGCCTGTAGTCCCAGCTACTTGGGAGGCTGAGGTGGGAGGATCGCTTCAGCCCAGGAGTTCTGGGCTGTAGTGCGCTATGCCGATCAGGTGTCTGCACTAAGTTCGGCATCAATATGGTGACGTCCTGGGAGTGGGGGACCACCAGATTGCCTAAGGAAGGGTAAGCCAGCCCAGGTCGGAAACAGCAGGTCAAAACTCCCATGCTGATCAGTAGTGGGATCACACCTGTGAATAGCCACTGCACTCCACTCCAGCATGGGCAACATGGGGAGACCCCATCTCTAAAAAAAAAAGGTTTTCCTTACATGAACGCTTCATATTTCTCTCCTTCCTCTGATAATCTAGTAACAAGTTTGGCAAGTGCGTTTTAGAACTTTTCGTAGTCCGCACTGAATGCCTTTGGTTAGATGTCTACGATTCCAGTCCTCCCGATGGCTTTCACTGTTGGTGATTTCACTTTAATGGTGGAAAATCACAAAGTTCTAGGCTCTGGGGACTGACTTCATAGGGGAGAGTCTAAGTATTTAAAAGCATTTTTGGAGTGTCAGCTGTGGCTAATGTTGTGTCAGCATTTCCATCATCGTAATCCCCAACATTGGAGGGTTTATGACGGGACTGTTCAGTTTCACCACAAACTGAAGCTTGGTATGCAAGAGTTGAGCCTGAAGCAAACTTTTTCATTTAGAAAAAAAATGTAGTTTCTCTGTGAAGCCACTAATAAAGAAGCAAAGCTAGTGATTGTTGTTACAGAACCCAAACTGCTCGGTTTACTTAATGCTGCAGGGACATTAGAATGTAATAGAAGGCAATCACTCCAGGAGTTGGGAGGAAAAACGAGAGTGTGAATGTGAGTGATACTTAATTTCAGAGGGTGTCTGCTTGAACATTAGAAAACATTTTCTTCTCAATTTTAGGATAATTTTCAAGCCTTGTTTGTCTAAATGTCCTGCAGGGAAGCAAAGATGTTTGGTCCCCATGATAATGAACTCAATATAAATATGCAAATGCTTAAAACCCCAAGCCAGTACCTTTTCTTCAACCTCAGAGCTAGAGAAATGATAGGCATGTGGATGAGGGTGCGGTACAGCACGGGGCCGCCCGGCCGTACAGCTGCTACAGTCTTCATTTAATAATGTTCTTTCATTCCCATGTAACACTGATCCTGCAGGACCACTGTAGGGAGAGCAGATACCTAGAGAATTTTTTTTCCCTTGTAGTAATGATGATTGATTTCTGCAGATACATCCCCATTCTCTGGCTCTGACCTCCCTGGTGACTGGCAGGAAGCATATGCATGATGCTAATTTGAGTTAAGCACAAAATCTATGGCCTTGCAACAGAAACAGCACGGTTCACGTATGGATGAACCCACGGACGGCTCTGGCCTCTTTCGTACTCCATACTTGAATCACCTGAATGACTTAGCCCACAGTTTAATGGAATGAAAGCTAAGGATAACCTTGAGAGGGTCAGGTCGGCCTGTCCTCCCTTCACAGTGATCGGAGGTACTCATTCTATTGTTGTTCTTTTTACCTCATATTGACTCTTTTTACCAGATTCTCTCCATTTTCATCACCTCTTCTGGGTGTATTTTCTTTTTGTTTTTCTTCCTTTTTTTGGGACCAAGTTTCACTCTTGTTGCCCGGGCTGGAGTGCAGTGGCTTGATCTCAGCTTACTGTAACTTCTGACTCCTGGGTTCAAGCGGTTCTCCTGCTTCAGGTTTCCGAATAGCTGGGATTACAGGCGTGTGCCACCACGCCCGGCTAATTTTGTATTTTTACTAGAGACGGGGTTTTCACTATGTTAGTGAGGCTGGTCTCAAATTCGCGACCTTGGGTGATCTTCCCGCCTTGGCCTCCCAAAGTGCTGGGATTACTGGCATGAGCCACCACCCCTGGCCGCCTTTTTCTTTTTTAAGATGGGGTCTCACTCTGTCACCCAGGCTGGGGTGCTGTGGCGTGTTTCTGCTTACTGTAGCCTACGCCTCCAGGGCTCAAGTAATCCTCCTACTTCAGCCTCCTGAGTAGCTGGGACCACCACAGGTGTGGACCACCTCTCAAGGCTAATTTTTTGTATTTTTGGTAGAGAGAGGTTTTCACCATGTTGCCCACACTGGTCTCGAACTCCTGAGCTCAAGTGATCTGCCTGCCTCGGCCTCTCAAAGTGCTGGGATTACAGGCATGTGCCACCTTGTCAAGGCTTCAGGGTGTATTTTCTTCTCTCCTTTCTTCCTTACTCCAAATAATTTAGACTGAGGAACTGTTTGTAGAGATTCTGCTAGGTACTAAGTGAAAAGCTCAGCTTTCACATGCATGCACTACAACATTTGAGCCGATGGGCGCAGATTGATGGATATTGAAGTAATATATATATACATACGTGTGTGCATACATACACAGATATATATGCCTGTGTGTATGTACATTTGTAATCTGCAGACGTCTCAGCACCTAAATCACAAACAGTTATGCTGCTTAGGTTACAGGGTTGCAAAAAAATGTAGTGAATTAGAAAAAGGTGTTCTTCTGGCTTCAGGGCGTATGGTTGGCAAGCAGATGAGGGCTGGCTCTGTGTCCCCACTCCACTCCTGGGTTGAGCATGATTGTGTAGGGCACATCTTGCACAGCCCTGTGAGGCAGCCCTGAGAATGTCATTTATTACATTAATATTTCTTTCTGTGTGTGAGTTTTTCTTCTGTTATTTAAAGTGTGACCCTGGTTTTTAGAAAACCATCACAAATACTCAGTGGATAACAAAGTATTGTTAATATAACGCAAGCTTCTTTTATTTTATGTTAATTTACTTTGTTTTGAGGCAGGGTCTCTGTTGCCCAGGCTGAATTTAATTGTTATAGGGACAGGGTCTTGCTATGTTGCCCAGGCTGATCTCGAGCTCTTGGCCTTAAGCAGTCCTCTCACTTTGGCCTCCCAAAATGCTGGGATTACAGGCATAAACCACTGCATCTAGCTTTTTAAATTTTGTATCTGAGAATGTATTTTTTTTTTTTCTTTTTTTTTTGAGAGTGAATCTCGCTTTTATTTCCAGACTAGAATGCAATGGCACAATCTTGGCTCACTGCAAACTCCACCTCCCAGGTTCAAGCAATTCTCCTGCCTCAGCCTCCTGAGTAGCTGGGATTACAGGCGTGCACCACCATGCCTGTCTAATTTTTGTATTTTTAGTAGAGACAGGTTTCACTGTGTTGGTCAGGCTGGTCTCAAACACCTGACCTCAAGTGATCCGCCCACCTTGGCCTCCCAAAGTGCTGAGATTACAGGCGTGAGCCACCGCGCCCAGCCTGAGAATGCATTAATATCTGAATTTTTAGACTATTAGAAGAGGCAGATGGTTAGAAGAATTGTTTGCGCAGACAACTGACTGTTCATGTTACAGTGTGATGATCTGTGAGCAAACGTGATTCGGGCCTCTCAGTATAACCTGGGGTGGTTTTTCTCCCCACTTAGTAATTTAGAAGGTAACTTTCAAACACAGATATATTTTTATACTGAAGAATTAAGTTGTATGAATGCCATGACTATGTCTCTTAGATTCCTACGGTTTGATGGTTGTCAGTTGGGATTATATGTATGGATAAATAAGTATTTTCGTAATTATTTTATGTTTTTATGAAATTCATATCCTAGGTTGGGTGCTGTGGCTCTCACCTGTAATCCCAGCACTTTGGGAGGCCGAGTGGATCACCTGAGGTCAGGAGTTTGAGACCAGCGTGGCCAACATGGTGAAACCCCATCTCTACTAAAAATACAAAAATTAGCCGGGCGTGGTGGCATGCACTTGTAATCCAGGCTACTTGGGAGGCTGAGAGAAGAGACTCGCTTGAACCCAGGAGGTGGAGGTTGCAGTGAGCTGAGATCATGCCATTGCACTCCAACCTGGGTGATGAGAGTGAAACTCTGTCTACAAAAGAAAAAAAAATGAAAATTATATCCTGGTCTTTTCTCCAAATTTAGTGGCTTTATCTGTAATTAGAGAAAATGTGAGAACCAAAGAGCAGATAACAGGGAAACCAGGCTGGCTTCAGGACATTAAATTTGTGGACCACTGTGTGCATGTGAGGAAACGAATGGGCTTTTTAACCTGCCTTCACCGTGCTGGTCCTCTTCCATACTCACTTTGTGTTTTTGTTTTTGTGGTAACCATTTTATTGAAAGATGATTGACATACAAAATGTTGTATGTGTTTCCTGTACAACTTGGTGGATTTGGGGAGAAGTGTATACCTGTGAATCCATCACCACAATCAAGGCTATAAACGTATCCAACACTTTCAAAAATTTCCTCTGCTACTTTTATTGATTTACTTTTAAATTTCCAAAATATTTTTTTCTTTTGTGATAAGAACATATAACATAAGTTCTATTCTCTTAGCAAAATGTTAGATATAATAAAACAGTTTTGTCACCTATAGGCCCTATTTTGTGCAGAATGTATTCTTCTTGCATATAAACACTTTGTATCCTTTGAACCACTCCTCCCCATTTCTCCTTCCTTCAGCCACTGTTCTACTCTTTGCTTCTCTGATTTTGAATGTTTTACATTCCGCATAAAAATGGGGTCATGTAATATTTGTCCTTCTGTGTCTGGCCTGTTTCACTTAGCGCGGTGTCTTCTGGGTCCATCCACGTTGCTGGAAATGGCAGGCTATCCTTCTTTTCCAGGGTTGAATAATACTCCATTCATACTCACTTACTTCTGTCTTTCTCCTGCATGTGAGAAACCTGAACCATGATGCTGACATAACCATGTCCTCCATTCATCTCAACCAATTGATGTTGTAAACATTGTCTGCTGACACACGGTGGTAACTGGGACTACAAGAGAGAGAATATGAATCTGCTGCTCTCATTATGAGACCTTATTTTTACATGGAAATCAAATCATATTGAGTGGGATGTGAACTACTTAGAGGAAAGGTTTCTAAGAACCAATTTAAGTCTTTATAAACAGAATGGATAACTTGATTATCTTAGAGCATATTGTTTCAGAATAAGAAGTTAACTCTCGAGTTCTGTGTCTTTTTCCTTTGGAAATGATAGAGTAGTTCCTTAGCTCTGTGATTCACTTCCTGTTTTGGGGGACAGGATGTTGGATAAATGGTAAGGCCCAGACACGTCTGCTCTTCCAGGTTTGCAGATGGATCAAGTTTCCATTGTTTATTCAAGGAACAGGGATAAAGTTGCCTCTTGTCAAACTAGAGGAGGAAACTTCTTAGAAGCAGAGGGACTTGCTTTAGTGATGTTTTAAGCCATATATTCTTTTTAATCTGTGGCCTTGGCTTGACTCTGTTTTTGTAATTTTGCTTTTTGGTTAGTCTTTTCTGTGTGTAATGGTGACTAGCAGTTAATCATGTGTTGTCCATAAGAAGATGTGTAATTCGACCAGGTGCGGTGGCTCATGCCTGTAATCCCAGCACTTTGGGAGGCCGAGGCGGGCGCATCACCTGAGGTCAGGAGTTCGAGACCAGCCAGACCAACATGGAGAAACCCCGTCTCTACTAAAAATACAAAAATTAGCTGGGTGTGGTAGTGCATGCCTGTAATACCAGCTACTTGAGAAGCTAAGGCAGGAGAATCACTTGAACCCAGGAGGTGGAAGTTGCAATGAACCGAGAACGCACCATTGCACTCCAGCCTGGGCAACAAGAGCGAAATTCCATCTCAAAAAAAGAATAAAAAAATTAAAAAATAAAAAAGAGGAAGATACGTGATTCACAGTAACTTAAATATGCATCTCCCCTTCTTCCTCTCTAACAAAATTGTGGAGGCACACAAAAATGAGTCTTTTTAAATGAGAATTAAAACTTTTCAGGCCGGGCGTGGTGGCTTACTCCTGTAATCCCAGCACTTTGGGAGGCTGAGGCGGGTGGATTACTTGAGGTCAGGAGTTCCAGACCAGCCTTGCCAACATGGTGAAACCTCATCTCCACTAAAAATACAAAAATTAGCCGGGCATGTTGGCACGTGCCTGTAGTCCCAGCTACGCAGGAGACTGAGGCAGGAGAATCGCTTGAACGTGGGAGGCAGAGGTTGCAGTGACCGAGACTGCACCACTGCACTCCAGCCTGGGTGACAGAGAAAGACTCTGTCTCAAAAAGAAAACAAAACAAAACACTTTTGTTTCCTAAAGTCTCAAAGCTTTTTTCATTTCCGTCGTACACTTTAAATGAACAATGAAACTAATACTTTTATTGGATTTGACTATTGATTTGTCACAAATTCTATTCTTTTCCTGATCATGAGTATTGTAAGAAATTTTACTTGGGGTAGGAGCAGGTAAAGAAAGATTGTTGTTCTTCATGGTATTGTTCTTATATGTGTATTTCCACATGCATGCTTTTTCTTTTAAAAAATTTTTAGTTGAAATAGAGTTTTGCTCTGTTGCCCAGACTGGAGTGCAGTGGTGTGATCTCGGCTCACTGCAATCTCTGACTCCCGGGTTCATGTGATTCTCCTGCCTCAGCCTACTGAGTAGCTGGAATTACAGGTGTGCACCATCATGCCCAGCTAATTTTTGAATTTTTGTATTTTTCGTAAAGATGGGGTTTTGGCATGTTGGCCAGGCTTGTCTCGAACTCCTAATCTCAAGTGATCAGCCAGCCTCAGCCTCCCAAAGTGCTGAGATGACAGGTGTGTGAGTCACCGCGCCCGGCCATACTATTCTTTCCTAAGTTTTCCCTCGTGAATTTCAGAGGTATACAGGATGCTTCTGCATTCCTCACAAGGGGTCACACTAAAAGAACACATAATATTGGATTGATCTGAATGAAAAGAGAAAGCCTGAGTGAGACGAAAGAGTGAAAAAGACACTATGCACGATAGCTTACGTACCAGCTCCTTGGTATGACAGGTTCAGCATCCCAAAGTGGAAAAGCTGAAATGTAAAATGCTTCCAAAATCCAAAACTTATTGAGCCCTGACGTGATGGTCAAAGAATATGCTCATGGGAGCTTTTTTTATTTTTTATTTTTTTGAGATAGAGTTTTGCTCTGTCGCCCAGGCTGGAGTGCAGTGGCATGATCTTGGCTCACTGCAACCTCTGCCTCCCAGGTTCAAGCGATTCTCCAGCCTCAGTCTCCTGAGTAGCTGAGATTACAGGTGCCTGCCACCATGCCTGGTTAAATTTTTTTGTATTTTTAGTAGAGCTGGGTTTTCACCGTGTTGGCCAGGCTGGTCCAGAACTCCTGACCTCTAGTGATCCACCCGCCTCGGCCTCCCAAAGTGGTGGGAGGCCACCATGCCAGCCTCGTGGGAGCATTTTGGATTTTGAATTTTCTGACTTGGTATGCTCATCTAGTGAGTACATAATGCAAATATTCCCAAATCTGAAAAAATCTAAAATCTGAAACGCTTGTAGTCCCAAGCATTTCAGATTAGGGATACTCAACCTGTATTGAAGAAGATAATTAATAATAAAGATGGCAAAGGAAGCAGATCCTGTGATACATAAACAGAGACAATGAGGGATTTCTATACTTTTTATATAGAAGAGAATCTTAGCCCTGATTCACATGTGTCTGCTGGGTCCAATCACTAGGCAGTTAGTCTCCAAATAGCCTTGAGACTTATGATATGGTCTAAGTTGAATCAAAATTGGAGTCTAGATTCTCTGTGCCATTTATGACTTTTATGAGTGTGGGTGTGTTGTGAATATGTAGGTTGGTTGAGAGTTAAAGATCCTACAAAATACGAACAACAGTCCTGTCTTTGAAGAACTGGAGGAAGAATCAGGGTTACAAGGATGTAATGTGGAGTAAGGGGTGTGATTTTTTTTTTTTTTTTTTTTTTGAGACGGAGTCTCAGTTCACTGCAACCTCCACCCCCAGGGTTCTAGTGATTCTCCTGCTTCAATCTCCTGAGTAGCTAGGATTACAGGTGCCTGCCACCACACCCAGCTAATTTTTATTTATTTATTTTTTTGAGACGGAGTCTTGCTTTGTCACCAGGCTGGAGTGCAGTGGGTCAATCTTAGCTCACTGCAACCTCTGCCTCCCAGGTTCAAGTGATTCTCCTGCCTCAGCCTCCCGAGTAGCTGGGACTGCGGGCGTGTACCACCATGCCCAGCTAATTTTTGTATTTTTAGCAGAGACAGGGTTTTACAGTGTTGGCCAGGATGGTCTCAATTTCTTGACCTCGTGGTCCACCATTTTCAGTCTCCCAAAGTGCTGGGATTACAGGCATGAGTCACTGTATCTGGCCTAACTTTTTTGTATTTGTAGTAGAGACAGGGTTTCACCATGTTGGCCAGACTGGTCTCGAACTCGTGACCTCAGGTGATCCACCCGCGTCATCCTCCCAAAGTGCTAGGATTACAAGTGTGCGCCACTGCTCCCAACCAGGGGTGTGATTATAAGGAGTGAAAGACATCTGTTTGATGAATGGTATTCTACTCAATGGGTCTCACACCTGGCCACGCCTCACCACACCTTTGTTTGCACGTGCATGACATTATTGGCAAATCTGGGTCTCTGAATGCTTCCCAACACTGGCACCCTGAGCGGAGGCTAATTCTGTCACCGTGATTAGCTGTGTGCAGATAACATATCTATGACAATTTAAAAAAACATGCATGATTGGCTTTGCGCTGTTGCCAGCCAGCCACTATCTGCAGTTGTTACTTGGCTTGTGTGGAGGGAATATAAAATTTAAAATTATTCTAAAGTAAACTTAATTAGGGAGGGAAATTTGTAGCCAACTTACCACCCTCATATAATGCAACCAAAACCAAATGTAAATGATTTTTGGATGATCCAAATTAGTTCTCCCTTCTGCCAGCTCACATGGAGCACCAAGATTAGAGAGTAATAAGAAGGCCTTCTAATAGGTAGGTTTTGGAACGGATTTTGTTTGCAATAGGAAAGAGCATTGGGAAGCGTGCCCTTTAGAAACATTTGCCCACATATTTATTTTTGGATTTATAATACCAGTGTACTGCATTTTAATTTGTTCCTTTTTGTTGAGTGCTCAGATTTTTATGTCTGGCTTTTTATTTTGTCTTGTGAATTTGTATAACTTTCAAAATGACAACACCCATTGCTTAGCATATGGGACAAAAGAAACTCTTTTTTTTTTTCTTCCCCTCTTGTGCCTTTTTCAAATAAGCCATCTAACAAAGAAACATTTTTTTCCTCTCCCTGTCCTACGCCCCAGATGACCTAAGGATTTAGAGGTCTGAGGTCAGATTTCTTTCTTCTTTGCTTCACACACAACTGTCTCTTCTTTACATTGTGATCTTTCTGATTTGTATGGGGACTCTGCAGGTAGAAGAATGTGCGTGGGTTTTGTGTAAAGTATGTGTGCTTTCTGATGCGGCAGGGGGAATCTTTATGCTTTGAGTCAGATGGGTGCATGTGAAAGAAATTAGGTGATTCTAGTTATAAAGCCCCCAAATAGGGAGGATCCCGATTCTCCTTTCCTCTTTGAATCTATTGAGCAGTGTACCTTTGAACCAAGTTAATTAGGAAAAGGGACAGGCTACAGTCATTTCATTTGGCTGTTTTTGGCATCCAGGAAAGTGTGGAGGTGGGGAGCTCATCAGAGGGAAACCAAAGGAAGCTCGTAGACCTTGAACTTGCTCTGAGCAGATTATTAATTTTCCCTTCCTTGTACATTGTTAAGTCTGTAGAGAAGGAACATCAGCTCAGGATCTGTCGCTCTGGCTCCAGGCCAGCATGCTGAATTCTGTCATCTTTGCAGCATGGCCAAGCATCTTTATTACATGTTATAATTCTGGTTTTTGAGCTTGGTCCAGAGATCCTGCTACAGCATCAGATGGTTTGGGATGTGGAAAAGGAAAAGGGCTATGTGCATCTGTAGATGAGGTTTGGGGAGGTGGGGAGAGCCGGAAACGTGGAGCGGTCGTCTAGGGCAGGGACTTGTCGTGGATGCCGCACACCCTCCTTTGTGGTGCCTCGAATTTGAAATGCATTGGTAATTTCTGTTCAGTACAGATTGTTGATAGCAAACCGAAAATAAATGTGGGCCCTACCCCTGCTCTGGCCATTATGTCTCCTAGCAGCTCAGTAATTAGTACCAGCCTTGAGAACGGAGTGCCATCATCGATGTGACACTTTCGTCCCTTTTGTCCTCTTCCTGGGGTGCTTTGGTGACCCTTGACCTCCATTGGTCTGGGAGTGGGAAACTGAACTTACAAACTGTTGGGCTGCACTGGCTTGGGATTAACCAGAGCAGGGGTAACTTTCTCACTCTCTTCTTCAAAAGGACTTTAGAGGGAAGTACTAGGGGTAAATAATTTTAAAAACTGGTTGGGAGGGGAAAAACAATTGCATCCATTTCTTGAGCACAGATACCCCAACCTGCCTTTTGCAAATCATCTCCCATTTGGCCGCTCTTAAGGGTTTCGCAGATGAATCCTTGGCTTTGGCTTGTCCATGAGGACTTCGCAGAAGCTCCAGAATGCCTTCAGCGGCTTTGCAGGAAGCGGTGACACAAAGTTCCAGCCAGTCTCCCCCTCCTTCCACGTATTGTTTCAGGATTGTCAGAAAACAGGCTGGGATGAGGAGGAAGAGCTACTGTGAGGGCTTTTTTATTTTTTTGTTAGTTTGGCTGCTGAATGAAAGCAAGCACTTTATTTAGAAGTGAGTAGGGAGGGAAATGCAGCTTAGGGTTGACACCCTTCTGGTGCTTATCCATAAATATGAAATGGTGTTAGAACACCAGACACCAGAGAGCTTTCTGATTGGCTGTTGGTGATGTCATCGTGTCATTAATACTGTGTTCAGAAAATAAACTGATCCGCCTGTTTTCTTTCTTTCCTTCTTTCTCTCTCTTTTCTTTCCTTTCCTTTTCTTTTTCTTCTTTCTTTCTTGCTGAAATGTATGAAATCCATTTTGTAATCTAAAGTGAGGTGCTTCAGTCAGGACATTTTGAAAGAATTGTTACATTTCTCATGTGTTCAGCGTCATTTGGGTGTTCACTTGAGCAAAGCATTGCCCCCGCCAAGTACTCAGCCTGTCTTGTCTTACTGTTTAAAAGTAAGGCAGACGCCGTTCAACACCTGGGTACCAACAGTTGACATTTACTGCCTTAAGCGCTAAGACTGTGGATGAGGATTTCTTCCTGTTGGCCTTTAAGCAACGCTGGTGCTCGGGAATGTGAGGGGTGTGGATGGGTAATGGGGAGGGCTTTCTTTTTAATTTTCTTAAAAACTAATTTTGTTTCTCTACCTCTGATAACTCTGCAGTCCAATTTAAACCTGCCTGCTTTTCTACTTAAGGCATGCTCATCTGATCTGTTAGCCGTATAATTGTGTTTCAGCAGGAGGAACACACTTGTGGCATGTCCAAGGGGGGTGTGTGTGTGTGCGTGTGTGTGTGTGTAAAATCCAGTAGCATTCTTGATATGCAGGAATGAAATTCTCAGGAGGAAGGCCACTGCCAAGCAGCACTCTAACCTCTGCATTGATTTTTGACGCCTGGAGTTCTGGCGAGTTTGACAATTCTTCATTCCTACTGCTTCTCTCTGATCCAAGGAGGAATTAATTCTGTTTCAGTTAATCATTGGGAAGCATTTTGGTTAGATACAGCTCTGTGTGTTTTGTTTAAATTAAATATAGAACTGTCCTTTTGAGGGAAAGCCATGATTCTTTATCGATAGAAAGTTTGGCTAGAATAACCTTCCCTTTTCTTGTAATATTTAACTTTGCTTGTGAATAACCATAATAATGCACTTCTTTGCATGCCAGTGTACTCTTGGGTAGAATCTCCTAATAACATGTACCAATGTTATGTAAATCCCCCCTCCCCCACAAGATGTTTCTTCAGTGAAAATGCCTCTAAGACTTTATTCCATTACTGTCAAAATGTCCAGGGTGATTTTACGCATGCTGTGGACATATCATTTGGATTAGCAAAATGTCTAGCAAGCAGGTGTAACTGATTTCTGCCATACAACTGTAATCTCCTGTTACAGAGAGGCAGTGCATTCCTTTTCAAGTTTTCCCTCATTTTTCGAAAGGTTATAAACCATATATTTAGCAATCACTGGGGTCAGCGGGAAAGGGGAAAAACAATGAGCCTCATTCATCCTTACGAGCCCTAATGAGTAATAGAGATAGTGTATTTTCCAGGTTACAGCCCCAGCTCTGACAGGTTTTAATTATCTATGAGCTGAAGCAAGAAGCAATATAAACATGCAAAAGCATTTCGGGAACAGGTTTTTGAAGGAGATGAATCACCCAAGTTGGTGTCCCGCTCAGCCCTTTTGCAAGGGGCCAGCTCCCTCTACTCCGCCTGCCACTTGATCACATGACAGCTGTTTGCAGACTAAAGGAAAGAAATAATCATTCACTAGCAGGAAACCTAATCCCAGGCAGGTGCAGTTTGAGTAACGACTCTAGGCCTGAAGGTCAGAATGGCTGCAAAGACCTAAGCTTTTGCAGATGGTCTGAGTGGGAGGAGCCAGGTTCAATAACCCTTCTGCAGCCCCCAGGTTGGTCGTTCCTCGGGGATGGTGCTGCTACTTCTCCAGATACTGCTGAACTTTTGAACCCAAGTACAGTACACTATTTAGGATGTTTGTCATTTACAGCTTTTAGATAAAGCAGTAGCGGATTTTAAGGAAACAGTAGACAGATCCATTTTCCTTTTCCTCCAGTGATGTTAGTGGTCTAATTAGACGTCCGTGTTTTAGCAGCTTCCTCTCTATGTGCTTTGGGCCCTTTTTTTTCTAAGAGACGCCTGTGGACATGAACAAAAGCCGGATGTTGCAGGAGGGCTTCTGAACAAGTGCCCTGCGTTAGATACGTCTGGAGTTTCCACACCACGCTTTCCTCTTCACAGACCAAATGAGATACTGCCGGGTGTTAGGACTGCCTGTGTCCATTGTCAAACTGTGTTTTCGCTGCCTTGTAAACTGCCCTTCTGCCACTCTATTTTATATCCATTGCTAATGGCTGCGTTTTCTATTTATATTGCTTGGAACTAATTGAGATTCCAGGTACACAAGCGTGTCACACGCAAGGACTTGGGTACTTGGGAGAGTGTAACAATAGTTCAGGAAGAGAGGATCAGCAACCACCCTTTCTGGGGTGAGGAAACCTCCAAAAAGCCAAACAGGAAGTATCAAATGTATAAATTTGAAGGAGGAAGGTAGGCGTCTAGCGTCTTCTCAGTTGCAACTTGATTTATTGAAAAAAAAAATGGTGATTTGGGGGCAAGTATAGAATATTTGCTTAAAGGAATCCACTTCTCTGAATAGCTCCCTGGTTTCTGTGGCTTGGAGACTGAGACTTAGAAACCCACAATTATACTGTATAGATGAGCCTTGATCTATATTTGGGATGTAATCTCCACACTCAGGGGCTACATATGGCCACGAGCACCCACTTAAGAGCTAAAAATGTAAGTTACCGCCTACTTTGTCCTGAATTGGAATCATACATAATTGCTCTATGTTTTAAAAAAAAAACAAAAACCTTCCTTGAGGAAAGAGTTCAAGATCACATTGCTAGTGGGCAATCTTATAAGAAGCCAAGTATCACTTAGCTGTTGAAAGAAGCTACATAAACACTTGTTGTTGAACAAATAAAATAAATGAAGGAAGAATTTACACCTCTTGTTACTTAATCAGAAAGTAACGTCGTGAGTCAGGAAGCTGTAGGCTCATCCTAGAAGTAAACACCCCTCATGAAATGGGCAGAGATCTGGGAGCAGGAACCAATGGGGTAGGCTCCTAGAATGAATGAAAATGGAAAATGTGGAAAGTTCAGTGGTTTCTAAATCTGGCTGATCATCAGTCGGCTTGTGAGCCCTTAAAAACACAAATAGGCCAGGTACAGTGGCTCATGCCTGTAATCCCAGAGTTTTGGGAGCCTGAGGTGGGCTGATCGCTTGAGCTCAGGAGTTGAAGACCAGCCTGCGCAACATGGCAAAACCCTGTCCCTACAGAAAACTCAAAAATTAGTCAGGCGTGGTGGTGTGCACCTGTAGTCCCAGCTACTTGGGAGGCTGAGGTGGGAGGATTGCTTGAGCTCAGTGAGGTAGAGGCTGCAGTGAGCTTTGATTGAGCCACTGTACTCCAGCCTGGGTGACACAGCGAGAACCTGTCTCAAAAAAAAAAAAAAAAAAAAGGCCGGCTGGCTTGGTGCGGTGGCTCATGCCTGTAATCCCAGGACTTTGGGAGGCCAAGGCAGGGGGATCATGAGGTCAGCAGTTCAGGACCAGCTTGTCTAAGACAGTGAAACCCTGTCTGTACTAAAAATACAAAAATTAGCTGAGTATGGTGACGGGCACCTGTAATCCCAGTTACTCAGGAGGCTGAGGCAGAGAATTGCTTGAACCGGGAGGTGGCGGTTGCAGTGAGCCAAGATGGCACCACTGCACTCCAGCCGGGGCAACAGGACTCTGTCACCAAAAAAAAAAAAAAAAAAAAACTGGGGGAAGTGGCTCATGCTTTTAATACCAGCACTTTTGGAGGTCAAGATAGGAGGATGCTTGAGGCCAGGGGTTCAAGACCAGCCTGGACAACATAGCATGACCCCATCTCTAAAAAAAAAAATGAAAAAACAAATTAGCTAAATGTGGTTATGTGCATGTGTAATCCTAGCTGTTTGGGAGGCTGAGGTGGGAGGATGACTTGAGCCCAGAAATTTGAGGCTTCAGTGAGCGAGACCTTGACTCTAAAAAGCAAATAACCACAGAAAAACTCCAAAAGACAAAAATAAAAACAATCAAAAACAACATCCATTCCCTGACCTAGACTCCAAAATCTCTTAATGCCCAGCCTTTGTCCATAGATCAGAAATGCTGGGGATGAGAAGGGGATGTGCGGATCGAGAAGGTGATCCACGGAGGGTATGAACCAAGGAGATGGCCAGGCTTTGCCAGCATGGAGCAAAGAAAATACACCGTTTTGGAGGTCTGTTTTGAAATGGATTCTGCAAGCACTTTTTTGAGCACAACACATTGCATCACATTTTGTGATGGAAGTATACAAAAGAAAATTCACTTCTGCCGACAGGCCCGTGGACAGTCTCACTCTGTCACCAGGTGCCAGGCTGGAGTGCAGTGGCGTGATCTCGGCTCACTGCAACCTCCGCCTCCTGGGTTCAAGCAATTCTCCTGCCTCAGCCTCCTGAGTATCTGGGACTACAGGCGTGTGCCACCACGCCCAGCTAATTTTTGTATTTTTAGTAGAGATAGGGTTTCACCTTGTTGGCCAGGACAGTCTCGATCTCTTGACCTCGTGATCCGCCCGCCTTGGCCTCCCAAAGTGCTGGGATTACAGGCATGAGCCACTGCGCCCGGCCTTGGACAGACTGATCTTGAGCAGAATGACAGCTCCACTTGTTGGGTGAATTGTGGCCCTCTGGCTATCATTAGTAGAGGAACGTAGAGGAGGGAGGAATAACAGCCGGGTTTGTAGAAGCCTTTGACGGGAGGTGATCTTTAAACTGGTATACTGAAGGGTGTGTGGGGTTTTCCCAGGAGTAGGAAGGCCAGAGGGGAGATTAGGAAGATAAAAAATAAAATGTACAAAGATCAGGAAGGAAGAAACAACAAGGTGTGCTTACAAAATGGTGAAGAAGGCAAAGGATGATTGCAGGTGGGAGCTGAGCCTGTGGCCAGTGCCTTTGCAGAACGAAGATGTCTGAAGTTCATGGTGTGGTTGACCTTGAACAACTTGGTTTGAGCGGCAAAGGCCCACTTACAGGTGGATTTTCTTCCTCCTCTGCCACTCCTGAGAAAGCAAGACCACTCCCTTCTCTTCCACCTTCTCTGCCTACTCAATGTGAAGATTTCTAAGTTTCAGTCTCCAAGGATGAAGACCTTTATAATGATGCCCTTTCACTTAAAGAGTAGTAAATATAGGCCAGGTGCTGTGACTCATGACTGTAATCCTAGTACTTTGGGAGGCTGAGGTGGGTGGATCACAAGATCAGGAGTTGGAGACCAGCCTGGGCAACATAGTGAAACCCCGTCTCTACTAAAGATATAAAAATTAGCCAGGCATGGTGGCATGCACCTGTAATCCCAGCTACTCAGGAGGCTGAGGCAAGAGAATCGCTTTAACCCAAGAGGTAGAAGTTGCAGTGAGCCAAGATCACACCACTGCACTCCAGTCTGGGCAACAGAGCAGGACTCCATCGGAAAAAAAAAGTAGTAAATATACTTTCTTATGATTTTCTTTTCTCTAGTTTCATTGTAATAATGCGGTCTATAGTACATATGAGATACAAAATATAAGCGCATTGACCGTTTTATTGGCAAGTCTTCTGATCAACAGTAGTTAAGGTTTTGGGGAGTCACAGTTATATGTGGCTTTTTGACTGTGCGAGGTCAGCGTCCCTCACCCCCACGTTGTTTTTGAAACAGTTTCGTTCTTGTCACCCAGGCTGGAGGGCAGTGGTGCAATCTTGGCTCACTGCAACCTCTGCTGTCCAGGTTCAAGTGATTCTCCTGCCTCAGCCTCCCAAGTAGCTGGGACTACAGGCTCCTGCCACCATGCCAGGCTAATTTTTGTGTTTTTAGTGGAGACAGGGTTTGGCCACATCGGCCAGGCTGGTCTCGAACTCCTGACCTCAGATGATCCGCCTGCCTCGTCCTCTCAAAGTGCTGGGATTACAAGCATGAGCCACCGCTCCTGGCCTGTACCCACATTGTTTAGGGGTCAGTTGTATAACCAACCCTGTTCCCCCCAGAAGGACAAGATGAGATGCTTTTAGGATGTTAGCCTGACCACTCTGGAGTGTAAAAGAAGCTGGGGAGGTGGCTGTGGACAGGGAGAGGCATACTGACTTTTGTCTCTAAACAGAATACAAGCCCTCTGAGGGTGAGCAACTTAACTTCTAAAGATTATTCTCATCTCTGCAACGTGCGGTAGGCACTAATACCGCTCTTTGGTTAATTGAAAGATGTTTAATATATGCCTCATTAAGCAGAATAATCAGTATCTCTGAGCATGCTTGTGTGCTTTATTTTTCTCCTTTTATAAAAACAAAAATTAGAGGGATAAGAAATAATTAGGGCAATCTGTTAGCTCTCGCTTCATGTTTTTCTCCCTTGATGATTCTCTTTCATTTTTTTCTGTAGCTCTCATAGCTCACTTTCTCCCTTGACCTGGTCCTTCTCTGTTATCATCAAAGTTAGCACAGCTTGCAGACCTAAGTGGGTTTAGAACTGGCCAGTTTTCATGACACAGCTCTCAAGATGGAGCCACGAGGATACGGGAATTGGATTTTAAGCATCTCTGATCTCTGCCCTCTTCCTCTTTAACACATGAGACCCCTCAGTCTCTCTAAGATGTAAAATTGTCCACATCTGTAGAACCGAGGTGCTGTGGCCGAGGACTTTCTTTGTGTTTATTGTTATGGCTGGTTTATTTGCATCTTCGCAGAATATTCATAAATTTGAAAGATTTTTTTTTTCTCCTTTAAGGATACCAAATCCAGGTGGGAAGTAATGATGTCGGTGAATTCTAGCGCTTGTCAGTTTGGAAATGTTCAGGGAAAACAAATGAAAGAGGGAAAGGACGAATTTGTTTATTTGTGATCATTCACTAATTCAGAGCTGCAGACATGTCTTTCCTACTCTACTTTTGAAGTTAGGAATTGGAACTGAATAATGCACAACCTTCCAGCATGAAACATTGTCAAGCTTGAGGGATTTTACTGGGGTTTTTGATACTTCATTGGTTTCTAGTTTCTCTCTGTCTTTGATCACTTATTCCTCTGACAAGAGTTTGGTCATGTTGCTGCTTTTGTCTTTCCCCTAAGCTTGTCTTGCGTCATGGGAATTATTACTCTCCTTTTTACTTTTCTCAGGAATTTTGTTGATTGCAAATAAATAAATTAAGTATTTATCTGGACTTAGTTTAAATATACCAGTCAGTTGTAAGTCTGCTTTTATTTTTCCTTCAAGTATGTCCAGTTTTCTATTTAAATGTGTTCATGGTAAAGAATTTTAAATTCTGAATTATATAAAACCGATTCATCCTGAATATTAGACTAAGTCTTATCTTTGCTTTGTAAACCTTTCTCAGTGCTGCAAATTCGGAGCTAAGTAATACTGTCCTAGTGACGGTGGTGGTGGTGGTGGTGGTGGTGGTGGTGGTGATGATGATGATGGTGTGTTAAAAATCCTGGAGTATAAACTGTTTTCAAGTGTCTTCAAGTATTTTAGAAGTCTCCATTTTTATAGTAGCACTTGAGATGGTAATTATATATGATTCTCCTGTGTTCATTTAAAAGAGGAGCCTAGGGCTTCTCTGAGAATGTGTTAGCTTCCCATAGGTTGCAAGTAATGAAATTGCTTTGCTCTAAAAATCTGTAATTCAGTGCTTTCACTAATTCACATGGGCCTTCTTGCCACTCTTTTTCCTGGTAGGTAATGAGAGGATTTTTTTTCTCATTCCTCTGAGAATATGAGGGTAGTCCAGCCAAGTTAGGAAACAGAAGATTGGGGTTATCTTGGAAGGTGAATGTGGTGGTTTTTACTGCCTTGATCTTAAAGGACCTGAAATTTCAAAAGCACGATAATTCCCCCTCTTCATTCTTGCAGTTACCCCCAGGCCCATATTTCCAGAAAGGATGTACCTTTTTTTCCTGAAACCAAAATGAAAGTTTCTTTCATCTCTATAAGGCAGCTTTTTAAAATGTGGGAAAAAAAGTTGTAAGAACAAACCCACCTAAAAGCCAAAAGGTGGAACCAACCTAGGAGTCCACCCACAGTGAATGGATGAGCACAATGTTGTACATACACATGATGGCAGATTATTCAGCTTTAAAAAAATGGAAATTCTGACACATGCTACACAACATGGATGGATCTGAGGACACTGTGCTAGCTGAAATCAGTCAGACACGGGGGACAAATATTGTATGATCCCAATAATGTGAAATATTTTGGGATAGGCAGGCTGGGCGCGGTGGTTCACATGTCTTAGCATGTTGGGAAGCCGAGGCAGGCGGATCACGAGGTCAGGAGTTTGAGATCAGTCTGGCCAACATGGTGAAATCCTGTCTCTACTAAAAATACAACAATTAGCTGGGTGTGGTGGTGGGCATCTGTAATCCCAGCTACTTGGGGCGCTGAGGCAGGAGAATTGCTTGACCCCTGTAGGCGGAGGTTGCAGTGAGATGAGATCACACCACTGCACTCTAGCCTGGGCAACAGAGCAAGACTCTGTCTCAAAAAAAAAAATTTGTTTTTTGAATAGGCAAATTCATAGAAACAGAAAATACCTTATAGGTTGCCTGGAGGCAGGGGTGGAGGAATGGAGTTAGTGTTTAATGGGTACAGAGTTTGTTTTGCAAATTGAAGAGTTCTGTGGTGAGCTGCTGGTGGTAGAAAAACAATGTGAAGAAATGTGCTTAATGCCACTGAAGTGCACACTTAAAAATGGCTAAAATAAGGCCGAGCATGGTGGCTCACGCCTGTAATCCCAGCACTTTGGGAGGCCGAGGTGGGCGGATCACGAGGTCAGGAGTTCGAGACCAGCCTGGCCAATATTGTGAAACCCCTGTCTCTATGAAAAATACAAAAAAAAAAAAAATAGCTGGGCATGGTGGTGTACGCCTGTAGTCCCAGCTACTCGGGAGGCTGAGGCAGGAGAATCGCTTGAACCCCGGAGGCAGAGGTTGCCGTGCACTGACATTGCACCACTGCACTCCAGCCTGGCAAAAGAGGGAGACTCCATCTCAAAAAAAAAAAAAAAAAAAGGTTAAAATACACGTGGTGGCACGCTCCTCTAATTCCAGCTACTAGGGAGGCTGAGGCAGGAGAACTGCTTGAACTCAGAAGACAGAAGCTGCAGTGAGTTGAGATTGTGCTGTGTACTCCAGCCTGGGCAACAGAGAGAGACTCTGTCTCAAAAAAAAAAAAAAAAGGCTAAAATGGTAAATTTAATGTTATATATATATATGTATACACACACACACACACCCACAATTAAAATTCTAAAGAAATCTTTAATGAGGCCAGATGCAGTTGCTCACACCTGTAATCCCAGCACTTTGGGAGGCTGAGGCAGGCGGGTCAAGAGATCAAGACCATCCTGGCCAACGTGGTGAGACCCTGTCTCTACTAAAAATACAAAAATTAGCTGGGCGTGGTGGCGTGTGCCTGTAGTCCCAGCTACTCTGGAGGCTGAGGCAGGAGAGTTGCTTGAACCTGGGAGGTGAAGGTTGCAGTGAGTTGAGATCACACCACTGCACTCCAGCCTGGCAACAGAGTGAGACTCTGTCTCAAAACAAAACAAAATAAATCTTCGATAAAAGGGAGTACTACTAATAAAGATTTTTAGAACTCACAGGTTGTCATATAAAACAAATTGGTCATTTGAGCTGATTTTCAATATGCTGACACGTGCAATATAAATTAAAAATATGTATGTCACTACCTCACCATCTAAAAGAAATCAGAGATGTAAACAATCTTTATGATAAGTAAAATTATTGCATTTAATGTCAGAAAAATATCCCACAAAAAACGAATCCAGTTAGATTTGCTCAGCTGTGGTATTTGTGTGTCTCCTGTACAGACATTTTCTCATTTGGATTCCTAACACTTGGTTAATCAAATTGCTGTTACTATTCTCCTCTTTCTTTGAATTTGGAATTTCTGGAACACAGGAAAATTTGATAGATGTCCTAAAAAAAAAAGGCGAACAAAATGACTGCTACTTAATACAGGCCAGTGCAGTGGCTCACACCAGTAACCCCAGTGCTTTGGGAGGCTTCGGCTCGAGGATTGCTTGAGGTCAGGAGTTCCAGACCAGCCTGGGGAACATAGCAACATCCCATCTCTACCCACAAAGAAAAATTAGCCAGGGTGGTGGCCTGAGCCTGTAATCCTAGCTACTCAAGGAGGCTGAGGGAGGAGGATCGCTTGAGCCCAGGAGTTTGAGGCTGCAGTGAGCAATGATTTCTTCATTGCATTCTAGCCTAGGCGACAGAGTGGGATCCTGTCTCCAAAAAAATGAAAAAATAAAGTGAATATACATGTCTGAGATTTGTTTACTTGCATGTTCTGAGGTTTGTTTACATGCATGTTCTGATGTAGTGGGTCTGTGGTAGGACCTGAGAGCCTGCATTTCTCAAAAGCTCCACCTGAATCACGACTTTGGAGGTCCTTGGAAGCCTTTGGATGCTTCTGCTTTCTTTCTCTCTCTCTCTCTTTTTTTTTTTTTTTTTGAGATGGAGTCTCGCTCTGTTGTTCGGGCTGTAGTGCAGCGGCACGATCTCGGCTCCCTGCAACCTCCACCGCCCGGGTTCAAGAGCTTCTCCTGCCTCAGCCTTGAGAGTAGCTGGGACTACAGACACACGCCACCATACCTAGCTAATTTTTGTGTTTTTAGTAGTGACGTGATTTCACCGTGTTGGTCAGTCTGGAGGTGGTTCTGCTTTCTTCACTGCTAATTTAGGATCCCTGCTAAGTCACGATAGTTACTTACCATGAGTCAGCTTTCTGGCTTTCGTGATACCATTGCTGCTAGCATCTCAAGTCTTCTTGTTCTTATAGATTTCTGAGAAACGCCTTTAGCTTTCTGTTAGTGGAGTCTTTTGATGGGGCGAAATGAAGGGAACTGAGGTAGCACTCATCTTTAAAAGGGAGTTTCAATCCTGTTTTCACTTTTTCTCTGGCTAAGTGCTCATTATTGGGGAGGGGAGAACACTGACTGAGCAGAATCATCAGCGTGTATCATCCTTCCGCTGTGACCTCAAGTACATTTGAATCAATGTTTATGGAGCACTAAGTATGTCCTAGGTGTTGTGCTTGTCCTTGATATTTGGTAGATGTGGTTCCTGCTGTAAGGAAACTAGTACTATGTGCCTCTTAACCCAAAGATGGAGGGCGGGGCGAGTAGATGACACGGTCTGTCTTGATAGAGTATGTTCTTCCAGTGTGTCGTATGTCACAGTTGTGAAAGCTGCTTTCTTAGAACCCACGTCCACTGTCCCACTGGGTAGTTTCAGTCTCATCCCCAGATTGTTCTCCTTTGTCTGTTTTTTGTGATTTCCACCCCTATTGCTATCCTGATTGAAGTGGAAAGTATCGGGCAGGGCGTGGTGGCTCACGCCTGTAATCCCAGCACTTTGGGAGGCCCAGGTGGGTGAGTCAGGAGTTCAAGACCAGCCTGGCCAAGATGGTGAAACCATGTCTCTACTAAAATCCAAAAATTAGCTGGGTGTGGTGACGGGCACCTGTAATCTCAGCTACTTGGGAGGTTGAAGCAGGGAATTGCTTGAACCTGGGCAGTGGAGGATGCAGTGAGCCAAGATTGTGCCACTGCATACCAGCCTGGGCAACAGAGCGAGACTCAGTCTCAATAATAATAATACTAAAAAGTAGAAAGTATCATTCTGCCATTCCCAGTTTCAAGCCATAGAACATGCTTGTTTCTGTGAAAGGTCTTTGTAAATTGTGTCCGTGCCACTACATCCAGTACATCATTCTTACTTCAGACAGAATAACTGCTTTCTAATTTGGCAGAGTCAGGGGACATAAAGCATTCCTTTATTAGCGTTGTGTGGAAGAAGAATTCTAACATGGCTCCTGTGATTCACTCCCAGACCTGTATTGCGTACGCATCCTGAGTAATCCCCGGGACTGTGACTGTAGTGCATTTACTCCCTTGACTAGTTATGTTCTGTGGTATAATTGACCTTAAGATCAGGAGATTATTCAGATGAGTCTGACTGAATCACACCCCCCTTTTAAAAGCAAAGAGTTGACAAAACTCTCTGCTGCTTGAGGAAAGAGAAGCTGGAGTTCAAATGTACCTTTGTGAGCTTGAAGATGGAGGGGGCTGTGTGGCAAGGAATGTGGGCAGCCCTAAGTAGCTGACGGCCAGCAAGGAAGTGGGGATGTCAGTCCTACAACTGCAAGGAACTGGATTCTATTAACGACAAGAGTGAACTTGGAAGGGGTTTTTTCCTCTAGAGCCTCTAGATGGGAACTCAGTCCAACATCTAGATTTCAGCCTTGTGACACACCGAGCAGAGAACCCGCTCATGATGTGCTGAGCTAATAGAAAACTGAGCTAATAGATGCCCTTTGCCTCAGCCAGGAAGTTTGTGGTAATTTGTTATGCACCAATGGAAAACTAATATACATATCAGTATGCAAATACACTTGAAAAAGAGTCTACAAGTGCATTCAAAGAAGAGTGTATAAGGCTTGCTTGTGGAAAACCAAGCTAATGCTCCTTAGCCAGTTGGGCAGAGAACGTCCAGCTACCTTGCACATGATAGAAATTAAAAATGTCACTGACACACAGGAAGTATCAAACCATGGAAAGGGCATAGATTTAGAGAGAAGAAATATGAGCGAGTCTTGGCTCTCCTACTTCTTAACTGGGGGAGGCCACTCACTCCTCTGAATCTCACCTATAAAATGAAGGGGTTGACCAGATGCATCTCTTCACAATGTAACCACTGGTTTTATTTAGCCGGCAATGTACTCAACTCATTTTATTTAGCAAGCAGTGTACTCAACGCAAGCGATGTATAGGGTAAGGGTTGTTGTCTGTTGCATGTCTTTTTGGGTAGTTTTTTAAAAAGCAGCTAAAAATTTTATGGGTTTTTAAGGATCATTCCAAAATATTCGTGTCTCATTACAAGAATAATCTGATATTTGCACCAAAAAGTGACATCAAAGTATATTACTTGGGTCTGAGGCAGGTGGATCACTTGAGGTCAGGAGTTCAAGACCCTAGCCTAGCCAACATGGTGAAATTCTGTCTTTATTAAAAATACAAAAATTAGCCAGATGTGCTTGCTTGAACCCAGGATGCAGAGGTTGCATTGAGCCAAGATCGTGCCACTGTACTCCAGCCTGGGCGACAGGGCGAGACACTGTCTCAAAAAAAAAAATGGGGAGATATATATAACATTACTTTTGTTAAATAATCTAGATATATATATCTAGAGAGAGAAGAGAGGCTTGGAAAAAGGAATGTTTAAAGTCTATTTTTTTTTTTTTTGAGACACATTCTTGCTCTGTCACCTTTGCTGGATTGCAATGGCATGATGTTGGCTCACTGTAACCTCCTCCTCCTGGGTTCAAGTGATTGTTGTACCTCAGCCTCCAGAGTAGCTGGGATTGCAGGTGTTTGCCACCACGTCTGGCTAATTTTTATATTTTCAGTAGAGATGGGGTTTTGCCATATTGGCCAAGCTGCTTTTGAACTCCTGGCCTCAAGTGATCCGCCTACCTCGGCCTGACAAAGTGCTTGGGATTACAGGTGTGAGTCACCATGCCCAGCCCCTTTTTCTATGTTTAAAACATACACACCTTGGCCAGGCGCGGTGGTTCACGCCCGTAATCCCAACACTTAAGGAGGCCGAGGCAGTCAGATCACCTGAGGTCAGTAGTTGGAGACCAGCCTGGCCAACATGATGAAACTCCATCTCTATTAAAAATAAAAAAATTAGCCGGGCTTGTTGGACGCCTGTAATTCCAGCGACTCAGGAGGCTGAGGCAGGAGAATCGCTTGAACTGGGTGGTGGAGGTTGCAGTGAGCCGATATCATGCCACTGTACTCCAGCCTGGGCGACAAGAGCAAAACTCCCATCTCCAAGAAAAAAACAAAAAACAAAAAACATGCACCTAGAAACTGATCTTTAAAATCTATTTTTGAAACTCAGCACTGTTCTGACTAGAAGCGTTTCTCTGCCTGGAGCACCTGCTCATCAGAACTCATTCTTGGTGTGCTTCTGCAGCGTTTTTGGGGGTGGGCACACACCCTTTTCTTGTGCACCACTGTGCAAGAGTCTGGTCTGTTGAACTTAGAATTACGTTTACAAATCTGTCTGTGTGTCTAAGTACTGGTGTTTTAAAAGAAGTGGTTGCACGGTGCATCTGAGTTGCTAGTCTTTTTCCTAGGAAATGATTCTCCTCTGAGCTTAAGGATCTTGTTCACATTGCAAAATAAAAATCTGTGGAAAATTAAGGACACTCGAGTTATAATATTTCAAGGATATGATGATATTTCAATGGGAAAATGCTAATTATGGAAAGCTTTCTTTCCCCCAACACCTGGAGCTGCTTTCCCTGCTACCAACTAGCTGCTGATTTTCATAAATTGGACTGTAAGAGGGGGAAAAAATCCCTCAGCAACTCAGCCACCAGGAAGATGATGGAAAGTGTCTGTCAGTTGTTAAAAGGGGAGAAAAGGAATATCTCAACCGCCTCCCAGGATGCGTGAAGCCTCCAAGAATATCAGCCAACCTGGTCTTTCCGCATGGAAAACAGAGCTGCCTAGATGGGCGGGTTTTAAAACAATAACTTTTGAGTTGCTCTCCTGGATATTTTCAAACACATCATAAAAAGGCAGGTGGGCTCAGTGGCTCACCCTTGTAATTTCAGACCTTTGGGAGGCTGAGGTGGGAGGATCGCATGAAGCTAGGAGTTAAAGGCTGCAGTGAACTGATTGCACCTTGGCGTTCCAGCCTAGGCGACAGTGGGATCTTGATTCTTAGAAAAAGGAAAAACTTTAAAACGGCCAGAGGCAAAAATGCCTCATTGTTGCAGTTCATGGTTCCATCACAGACATTAATGAAGACTTATATCCACCCAAGGGGCACACCGCTGTTTCTCCCTCCATCACTTTTAATTTTGCCCCAACGTTGCCCTCACGTGACATTTGGCTTGTGAGGATGACTTCTGCGGAGCTAGCTATTGTTTCTACTGTCATTTTTAAACAATACTAGAGAACAGTGGGGAGGGGAGAGGGAATAACAGCTCCCACACAAGCAGATGCCTGTTTGAGAGTGTGATATTCTGGAAATAGTAGTCTCATTTCGCTTCTTTGACCATTCTTCATCATCAGTACAAATGACATATTTTCTGACATTGGTTCCGGGTTTAAAACCTCAGGTTTGGCTGGGCGCGGTGGCTCACACTTGTAATCCCAGCACTTTGGGAGGCTGAGGCGGGCAGATCACAAGGTCAGGAGTTCAAGACCAGCCTGGCCAATATGGTGAAACCCTGTTTCTACTAAAAAAAATACAAAAATTAGCCAGGCATGGTGGTACATGCCTGTAGTGACAGTTACTTGAGAGGCTGAGGCAGGAGAATTGCTTGAACCTGGGAGGTGGAGGTCGCAGTGAGCTAAGATCGTGCCATTGCACTCCAGTCTGGGCAACAGAGTGAGAGTCCGTCTCAAAAAAAACCCAGGTTTTTCAACATCTGCCCACAGTCTGCCCATATTTTTGAGAATTCTGTCTTACGAATGTATACCATGAGAGGCATTAACCATTACTTTCATTCTGTTCTAGTGAAACCACCCCAGTCCTCTGCGCTTGTACAAAATCCTTTGGACTTCAGTTGGGTGATAACTTAGCACGTGGTTAAGCACTATACATGAGATTTCAGTCATTCAGCAATTGTATTGAACACATATCCTCCCTTAATTTCCTGACTCTTCATATCTATGTTTCTTGAAATTGAGGGCAGCACAGGTTAGCAAAAGTGGTTTGGTCTTAGAATGCTTTTGTACTTAATTCTGTGCACTGGTAATTCACTCTCACCAGCTTAGCCATGTAATGAAACAGTTCCGTAGATGCTGCTGGGGCACCAGGGGCTTAGGCACCCCCTCCTCTCATTTCTGTTTGATGTTTTCACGTAAAGTTAATTTATAGTAGGATATAGAAAGGGTAATGATTTGGGCAGAGAACCTGCTTTCCCTCTACCATATAATTGTGATTTTGACTCTACTTTTTGGGGTGTGTGTGTGTGTGTGTGTGTGTGTGTGTGTGTGATGGAGTCTCTGTCGCTCTCACTGGAGTGCAGTGGTGTGATCTCGGCTCACTGCAACCTCTACCTCCAAGATTCAAGTGATTCTTCTGCCTCAGCCTCCCTAATAGCTGGAATTACAGGCATGTGCCACCACGCCTGTCTAATTTTTGTATTTTTAGTAGAGACAGAGTTTCACTATGTTGGCCAGGCTGGTCTCGACTTCCTGAACTCAAGTGATCCACCCTCCTCAGCCTCCCAAAGTGCTGGAATTATGTGCCTGGCTTGACTTTGACTCCGTTGAAGTCAAAGACAAATCATCCTATGTGGGCAGCAGAGACAAATGTCTTATCGTGCCTCTCAGATTGTGTGGAAGACAAATATGACTTAAAAATGACATTAACACAAAAGATTTAGTAGAGGCCGAGAAATGGGATTGGATGCGTCATGTACTGCATGTGGAATGCCTATTCAGTTAATCGAAGGGTGAAAATCTTGCTTTGTAAACCAAAGTGCTCTAAAAATGGATACCTGGAGACCCTATCCTACTCATCCTACTCCTCCCCACAACTTTCGAATATTAGTCTGAAAGGGAGAAATAAATGACCCGAAGAGGTCTTGGGTAGAGAACCACGATCTAGCTGTTTCTTGCTGGGCACATCTCCATCTCAGCAGGAGGATGAGTGGTGTCCTGCACCCATGCAAGAGTTTCAAGTTCTGGTCGGGCGTGGTGGGTCACGCCTATAATTCCAGCACTTTGGAAGGCCGAGGTGGGTGGATCACATGAAGTCAGAATTTCGAGACCAGGCTGGCCAGCAAAACCTTGTCTCTACTAAAAGTACAGAAATCATCCGGGCACGGTGGCGGGTGCCTGTAATCGCAGCTACTCAGTCAACATATGTTCATTTCATCAGCCTCTACCTCGCAGACCTAAGCCACTTCTGGCAACCAGTGTCCACATCTGAATGTATTATTCCTTTCATAAGGGGAACAAAAGGAACTTGTTGACCCACTCATTAGCTGCATCATGTGAGGCTTCAGACTTTAAGTAGCAGCCAAAAAACTTTAAAACCGTTTTATTTTTTATTGATTTTTATGTATTTTTTGAGATGCGGTCTCTCTCTCTTCCCCGGGCTGGAGTGCAGTGGCGCGGTCTTCACTCACTCAACTTCCGCCTCCCAGGTTCAAGCGATTCTCCTGCCTCAGGCTCCCAGGTCGCTGGGATCACAGGCATGCACCACCACGCCTGGCTAATTTTTTTTGTGTTTTTAGTAGAGATAGATTTCTCCTTGTTGGTCAAGCTGGGCTCAAACTCCCGACCTCAGGTGATCCCCCTACCTTGGCCTTCTAAAGTGCTGGGATTACAGGTGTGAGCCACTGCACCTGGACTTTACCTGTTAATACATCATCTTGGAGGTTAATTTCTAGCATGTGAATTTTGGAGGAGGACGTACGTCCAAACCACAGCACTGTCTCATTTTGCTTTGGGTCTGTCTTTGCTTCCCGCCAAGGCATTTCAGTGTGTCCTCTCTTGTGACGGAGATTGGTAGTCTTCCTGGGCCCAGCGCTGCAGTGGTCTCCCTTTTCCTGTGGTGCCTTGTTTTTTGTGTTTAAATAGCTCAGGTCTTATTTTGCCCCTTCCTTTCCTCCTCCCCATCTCTTGCCATCTCTTAATGCCCATGGGCAGGTGGCCGGAAAGGTGGGTGCTTTCATGTGGATTGTCAAGTTCATGGACTCTTGGGAGTCAAAGACTTGTCTAACTCACTTATCTTTCCTCCTCTGATTTTTTTCTTTTTTCTTTTTCTTTTTTTGAGATGGAGTCTCACTCTGTCGCCCAGGCTGTAGTGCAGTGGCATGATCTCAGCTCTCCACAACCTCCGCCTCCTGGGTTCAAGCGATTCTCCTGTCTCAGCCTCTTGAGTAGCTGGGATTACAGGCATCTGCCACCACACCCAGCTAATTTTTTGGCCAGACTGGTCTCCAACTCCTGACCTCAAATGGTCCACCCAGCTAGGCCTCCCAAAGTGTTGGGATTACGGGCGTGACCCACTGTGCCCGGCAAATCTTCCCTCCTCTTAATTTCCTTGTTTTCTTGCATCAAAAGGTAAGAACGCAAACTGTAAAATGTGAAAGGTCTATGGGACAGTAGGTGTGAATTTCTACTACAGTAGAAGTCAGAAGCCTGGCTCCAGTGCCCTCTCTGCTACTTTATAGTTAGAAGACCTTTGAAAAGTGAGTTAACCTTTTTTGAGCTTCAATTTCCTCATTTTAAAAATAGACATCATATTGATCTTACCTGTAGGGCCACTGGAAAAATCAAGTGCCATAAGGTATACATGAGAACTCTGCAAATTGGCTGGGTGTGGTAGCTCAAGCCTGTAATCCCAACAATGTGGGAGGCCAGGGCAAGTGGATTGCTTGAGCTTAGGAGTTCGAGACCAGCCTGGATATGGCAAAACTCCATCTCTACACGAAATAAAAAAATTAACTGGGTTTGGTGGCGGAAGCTTCTAGTCCTAGTTATTTGAGGGAGGGTGAGGCGTGAGGATCGCTTGATCGCAGGAGGTTGAGGCTGCAGTGAGTCATGATTGCACCACTGCACTCCAGTGTGGGTGTCAGCAAGACTCTGTCGGGGAAAAAAAATTAATAAATAAAAACAAGAAAACGTTTTGCAAGTTCTGAAAAGAGAGTAACCTTTTTCAGGCATTATGCTAAGCACTGTAGGAGCATAGTGGATACAGTGCAGGAGGCCGGGCGTGGTGGCTCACCTGTAATTCCAGCACTTTGGGAAGCCATGGCAGGTGTATCACTTGAGGTCAGGAGTTCGAGACCAGCCTGGCTAACATGATGAAACTCTGTCTCTACTAAAAATACAAAATTAGCCGGGCATGGTGGTGCATGCCTGTAATCCTGCTTGTAATCCCAGCTACTCAGGAGGCTGAGGCAGGGGAATCGCTTGAACCCCGGAGGCAGAGGTTGCAGTGGGCTGAGGTAGCGCCATTGCACTCCAGCCTGGGCAACGAGAGAAACAACATCTCAAAATAAAAAGTTAAAAAAAGAAAACAGTGCAGGATTAAAAGTGGGAAGACCTGGGTTTGAATCCCAAACATGACCTTTCCCAGCTTTGTGACTTTGGTAAATTAATCACTTAGAAGTTTATTTTCATCATTTCTAAAATGTGGACGATAACATGAGGCAGAATGTTGCTATATATCAAAAATTACCACGTGTTGTACAAATGTTAGCTGTTTGTTATTCTCTAAAATTATTTAGTATTGTAATGCAGGGAATAATTTTTGTATGTATCTAAAAGTACCATACTGCTAGAATCCTGGGAGATGAAGGACTATTTCTTG
This sequence comes from Aotus nancymaae, assembly GCF_030222135.1. Lineage (NCBI taxonomy): Eukaryota > Metazoa > Chordata > Mammalia > Primates > Aotidae > Aotus > Aotus nancymaae. The sequence goes on from NW_026988465.1 coordinate 18,634,030, forward strand.
TGATCCACATCGCAACCTCTTTTGGAATCTAAGCGTTAATGTAAGGATACTGGCCAGGTTTCTTTATCTTCCACATAAAGTTCACCTGATTAATTAAGTGCATTATTTTCTCTTTTATTTTTTAGGATCTTGAGATACAGGAAAAGTTTTCTATCTCATTTTTAGCAAACCTAGTTTGGTACCTGTGGTACAACGTTTAAACCCTTTGGTATTTTAACATTTACATGTTTAAAAGGGAGGTAAAAATACTTGTCTTACTAGGCGAGATGGCTGTAAAGGTAAATTGAGATAAGGTAAGGATAGATTTTGGAAACTTGAAAGCTAACATATTATTGCTATCTTTTCAATGTATTTTGAAACAAACATAAGGCTTTTGTCCAAAAGTAATTAAGACAGGCTTAAAAATCCTAAGAAACTAAAATGATCTCTGATTATTTTAAAGTTATTTCAAGTTAAAGGTTTGTTTCATTAAAGTATCCTTGAATTTCACAGTTAAAAATAATGTTAATGTAAAATATAGTTGAAATAATCTTTCTAACAGAAAAAAGTTTTAATATTAAAATTTTATTTATTGAATAACCTAGTAGTAAAATTTATCATGTTTCAACCAGAAACATAGAAATCAACCAAAACACACAATTTTTTTTTTTTTTTTTTTTTTTTTGACACAGAGTCTCGCTGTGTTGCCTAGGCTGGAGTGCAGTGGCACAGTCTCGGCTCACTGCAACCTCCGCCTCCCAGCTTCAAGCGGTTCTTTTCCCTCAGCCTCCCGAGTAGCTGGGAATACAGGTGCCCACCACCACGCCTGGATAATTTTTGTATTTTTAGTAGAGACAGGGTTTCACCATATTGGGCAGGCGGGTCTTGAACTCCTGTCCTTGTGATCCGCCTGCTTTGGACTTCCAAAGTGCTTGGACTATAGGCATGAGTCACCGCGCCTGGCCAAAACCGTGCAATTTTAAGTAGTACTTAGACACGTCAGTGTATCACAAGTCAAATAAACAGATACCAAATAAGGATGCTAAGGATTTGATCAATGTAATAATAAGTAGAATTAAGAGATACATTGTATTGCGTACGCTACTGAGAATCAAACCTTTTTTTTTTTTTTTTTTTTTTTTTTTTGAGACGGAGTTTCGCTCTTGTTACCCAGGCTGGAGTGCAATGGCGCGATCTCGGCTCACCGCAAGCTCCGCCTCCTGGGTTCAGGCAATTCTCCTGCCTCAGCCTCCTGAGTAGCTGGGATTACAGGCACGCGCCACCATGCCCAGCTAATTTTTTGTATTAGTAGAGACGGGGTTTCACCATGTTGACCAGGATGGTCTTGATCTCTTGACCTCGTGATCCACCCGCCTCGGCCTCCCAAAGTGCTGGGATTACAGGCTTGAGCCACCGCGCCCGGCCGAGAATCAAACCTTTAAATGCACAAGGCGTATTTCTAAGACTTCATCGTATCTGTGTTTCCATTATTTTTAACTGTCTGGATGACTTGGTGATTCTTTACCATTAGGTTTATAATAGTTGAGTTCTAGTCTTCTGCTGTTTATTTTTTTCTATATCTCTGCTTTGGTATTCTGTCTTAGAATAGGTGTGTAGGGCTCCAGCTAAAACAAGAGGCTTTGAATAGCTGGGCTCGGTGGCTCACACTGATAATCCCAGCAGTTTGAAAGTCAGAGATATGCGGATCACCTGAGGTCAGCAGAGACCAGCCTGGCCAACATGGTGAAACCCCGTTTCTACAAAAATACAAAAATTAGCGGGGTGTGGTGGTCGGTGCCTGTAATCCCAGCTACTAGAGAGGCTGAGGCAAGAGAATCGCTTGAACCTGGGAGGTGGAGATTGTAGTGAGCTAAGATCGCACCACTGCACTCCAGCCTGGAGTGCAGACAGAGCAAGACTCTGTCTAAAATAATAATAATAATAATAATAGGCCGGCACGGTGGCTCACTCCTGTAATCCCAGCACTTTGGAAGGCCAAGGCAGGCAGATTGCAAGGTTAGCAGTTCAAGACCAGCCTGGTCAATATGTTGAAACCCTGTCTCTACTAAAAACCCACAAAAAATTAGTCTGGTGTAGTGTTGCATGCCTGTAATCCCAGCTGCTTGGAAGGCTGAAGCAGGAGAATCGCTTGAACCCAGGAGGTGGAGTTTGCGGTGAGCCGAGATTGCACCACTGCGCTCCAGCCTGGGCGACAGAGGGAGACTGTGTCTCAAAATAAATAAATAAATAGATAAAAATAAATCAAGAGGCTTTGAACACTTCGCTCTAATGGGACTGGACTTCTGCCACCATCTACCACCCCTACCCCCACTCCCAGCCTTTTCTAGTCTACATAGAATTTGGGGGAAGGGTTGGGGAGGACAAAGTCTCTTCAGCTTTCCAGAGGACATGAGAGCGACAATTCCTAGAGACACATGCTATGAGGATTGGGGTGTCTGCAGGAAGGCAACATGGCTTTGGATTTTCTGGGTGAGTGACTGCTCGGGCTGACTTGCAGCCTGCCTCTGTGCCTGTCTGGGGTGGGAGGAGAGAATGGAGCACAGCAGGAGAGGGCTGCCGATGGAGCAGCCCACATACCTCCTGTTTAGTTTGGTAAGGATATGTGTGGTCTCCAAGGGTGAAGTGCACACTGTGAATGGTGGTTGGTCCTGAGCCATCTTGCTAGAACTGTCCCTAACTGGCTGGCTTTTGGTCATGGGAGCCAAGGGGTGGGTGGGGGAGGTTGAGCCAGACCTATATCAGGGAAGCTGTGCTGTGAGGAGCTCCCATAAGACCCTCAGAAGACCTGACTTCCCACCCGGCATTTCCCAGAGACTCCACTGTGGCCGCTTATGCAGGGAGACATTTGCCTTTCTCTCCCTACCAGTTCCTCGTGGGAGGAGGATGCCCTGGAGGCTGGGGAGAGAGAAAGGAATGTGTAAAACACTATAACCCAGCTTTTCCTGTTTAGAGTCCAAGTAACAGCTTTGCCTGACCAAGGCAGGAACTTACGTAAAACCAAAATTGAATTTGAGAATAAAAATGTAAATGGATCAAGAGTATAATCACCAAAAGTGTGACCCCGAAATTATAAGATCTGCCTTAAGATGTCATTAAAGATGGGAAAGGGGTTTACAGATAGCAATATGGGACCAGGCACAGTGGCTCATGCCTGTAATCCCAGCACTTTGGGAGGCTGAGGTGGGTGGATCACCTGAGGACACGAGTTCGGGACCAGCCTGACCAACATGGTGAAACCCTGTCCGTACTAAAAATACAAAAATTAGCTGGGTGTGGTGGCAGGTGCCTGTAATCTCAGTTATTTGGAAGCTAAGGCAGGAGAATCGCTTGAATCCAGGAGGCAGAGGTTGCAGTGAGCCGAGATCACACCATTGCACTCCAGCCTAGGCAATAAGAGCAAAACTCCAAAAAAATTTTTTTTAAAAATAACAATTTGGGGGCCAGGCTTGTTGGCTCACGCCTATAATCTCAGAACTTTGGGAGGCCAAGGTGGGCAGATCGCTGGAGTCTAGGAGTTTGAGACCAGCATGTGCAATATAGAGAAATCCCGTCTCTACAAAAAATATAAAATTTAGCTGGCATTTAGTTGGTGCACATTTGTATTCCCAGCTACTTGGGAGGCTGAGGCAGGAGAAGTGTTTAAGCCTGAGAGGCGGAGGTTGCAGCGGGCCAGGATCACACCACAGCATTCCAGTCTGGGCTGCACAGTGAGAGCCTGTCTCCGGAAAATAAAAGAACAGAAAAAGCAGTTTGGTAGCCTTGATGTGAGTAAAGTAAGAGCATTTCACGTTAATTGCCCACTCAGAGGATAACACGCAAATGAACCCAGTTTTGGATTCTCCTTGTTATATCATGATATCAAATATTCATCCTCTATCCAATTTCATCCCAGAAGACTTGGTATTAAATACTTAGCTTCTAGGAGTTTGTTATTAGGCCTGGAGCCCTTGACATTATGTATGGTGCGAAGTGTGGGTAGAGATGAACAGATGACTCAAGGCAGTAGGTGTTTGCTTAAGCGAATTATTTATGATAATTGCATGGCCTCTGTACACAAATGGAAATGTCTGCATTTTAAGAATTGGGTTTCCATTGTCAGCAGTGTGTGGGACAGCTCCCTGAGGCCTAAAAGACATAATAGACACAGTAACACTGAGAGATGCTCAGAACTACTGAGTTGAGGGAGACATACTCCTGTTTGCTTAAGGAAGACTGTAGCATTATGATACCATGTCAACACAGCTTAATAAAAAGCTACTTTACAAAGGGAGAAATAGATACAAAATATCATGCCTGATGTTTTCCAGAGAGTCAGTGAGTGAATTGAGAAGTGGATCCAGGATTTCATGTATCAGCACCATAGGTTTTATCATTTATATAATCCTTTGTTACTGTCAAGATTTTAAAGGGGGATTATGGTTTGACTTAAAGAGAGTAGGCAATTCAGGCATACCACAGAAAGCTGTTAAATCTCAGAGGCTTGAGATCTCTTGGCTGCTTTTAAGTTTTGGAAGCAGAGCACTCCGAGGGAATGCTATTAGGAATTGGCTTCATGGAGAAAATGTAGCTTTTGGGCAGTTAGCTTTTGAAGCTCGGAGAGGATAATAGGTTGGGGAACAAGAAGGCGAAAGTTGCTTCGGGTGTGAAAAGTAAAGGAGTGAGGAGGTGATAGTCCTGTGAAGACTCTCACCGTAATAGATCCTTGCAGGCCAAGTGGTTCTCCAGACCGAGCTCAATTTTCCCGAGTGCGTTTTCTGAGTTGTGATAAAGCCCAGGTATCCTCTTACGGAGCGACTCTCTCCTTGTGCCCCATTGCTGGGGCTGTGCCTCATCTTGGCCAACTGCCCGTTTCCTCTGGGTCTGAAAGAACAGTTCAATTTAAATCGGGCTGTATCGATTTAGGACTTGGGAAAAAAAAAACTATCTGCAGTGACTTCTTTTCTTTCTCTACCTCCCACTGTGAGAGGTCCCGTATTCGATGGATGACTCAGAATTCAAATGACACAGGAAAGGAAACACATCAGGCTGGAAGGTAGAGAGGGAGAAGAGAACAACTGTCCCATCTGTGTTTCGTCCTGAGTGGGAAGTTCAAATCTAGGTACTGGCAGAATGAGATGAAGGAAGGAGAGATGGAGAAAGAGCGGAAGTGGGAGGGAAAGCCATTAAGGGAGGGCATTCCGGGACAGTTTTCACCCACTCAAGAGATTACGGGTCGCCTTGGAAGAACTGAACCACCTCAGTAGGCCACACCTCAGGCTCTGTGCAGACTAATGTTTTTATTGCTTCACAGGTATTGAGTCACCTTGTTAAATGCCATCTCTGATATATATGGGCTTATTCTTTGCCCCAGAGCTATTGGGAGCCCAGTTAGGAAGACACGTAACACATGCAGGTCCCAACACCACACAGGAAGGGTGCTCCTGTCATTCCATTAAGTGGCTTGCCAGGTGGAATGAAGTTATCTTGCTGGGAGTCCTCTGCCAGATGGTTCAGTCTGATGAGCAGTTTGAAATTTGATGCAAGCACATTGCATCAAAAGTCAGGATTTGGGGAAGCGGCTCACTTTGCTACATGTGGAGAGAGACGTGATCCTTGGCACGGAGGAAGAGACAGCCCATGGCCCTCACCCTGCGTTTGCTTGAGGGTAAAGTGGCGAAAACAAAATTTCCTCTTTCGCTTTTTAATTTTAGATGGTATTTTGGTAGGGTCCTAAGAATAGAGCTTCTTTCCTAGACTCCTTGCTAATACCGCTGTCTGAAGTCTTTGTAGAAGCCCATGCATGTGCTGGCTTAAAAGTCCTGGGGGCTCCCTGTACTAGACATAGGGGGACATATAAATGGTTTCGAATTTCAGTTTCTGTGTCAGTTACAATTCTGTGCCAGAAAAGAGCATCTGCTCTTTATTTTACAGATGAGGAAATTTAGTCCCAGAGAGAGTGCGATTTGCCCCTTCCCTTGAGATTAGCCGGCAGAGTCAATAAGAAGAATCTAGGTCTTCTGATTCAGTCCAGTGCCTTTCTCTGTATGTTGCACTGTTTCCCTCATTATCTTGAGATTTGCTGGAGCCACAGGACTGCATAATAGTTGTGCATATGTGGATTTGAGTGCCACAGCTGAATTAACTCTTGTCAATCTCAGTCCTGAGCCTGTTCCCACAACACGTGGTAAATCGTCATTCCTTGTGGTCTCAGAATTGGGTGCCTGGAGGATCTCACAATCACCTGGGATAGTTTTTTCTGTTGCTGCCTGGTGCACACATCTCCTCTGCCTTGACTTGTCTGCAGTCTTTCCCTCTTTGAGGCAGGGACTGAAGGGGTGGAGCCCAACTGTGCCAGTGCAAAGGCATGCAGCCCTAAGCTGAGCCTAATTTGAGCCCATTAGGCGGTACTAATTTTGACTCAATATTTGTTTGATATACCTCCAGCATAGGTTTTTTGAAAATCTGGAGCATAGGAATTTTTTTTTTTTTTTTGAGACGGAGTCTTGCTCTGTCACCTGGGCAGGAGTGCAATGGCACGATCTTGGCTCACTGCAGCCTCTGGCTCCCAGATTTGAGCGATTCTCCTGCCCAGCCTCCCTAGTAGCTGAGATTACAGGCATGCACCACCACACCCAGCTAATTTTTGTATTTTTAGTAGAGGTGGGGTTTCACCATGATGGCCAGGCTGGTCTCGAACTCCTGACCTCAGGTGATTCACCTGCCTAGGCCTCCCAAAGTGCTGGGATTACAGGCATGAGCCACCGAACCTGGCCCAGGGCATAGTTGGAAGGCAAATGTAGTTCTGTTTTGAGGTGCGCTGAGAGTGAGCTGGGCGGGGTGTTTATTACGCGTGGTCCTGGTGATGAGGCCTCTCTTGTGTCTTTTCTGAGCTAGACCTTCTCTTCTGAATTGGCTTCGGGCTTCAAACTTTTGACCTCTCTCACCTTATTGGTTGGCAGATTTTGTGCAGTGGATCTTATCAGTAAGGAACTGAATTTAAATCTTGCAATTCTGTAATGTGATTATTTAAGGGGACTTTCACTATTTTAGGCCGGGACCCCCATCAAGTAATTCCCAGGCCCTGCCCAATCTATGTGCTCAAAATTTTTGCGTTTTCAGTTGTGATGGGTCCCCCTTGGTATATTCTTACTATAGTACACAGTGCAGAATATATCAAGATAATTAACTGGATTCAGGTATTCACAGTGCTATTATGGAACATTGCTGCTTATTGTGTGTTATGCACCAGGCTCTGTCATTTGTACTCTGACTTTTTTTTTTTTCTGAGATGGAGTCTTGCTCTGTCACCCAGGCTGGAGTACAGTGGCGTGATCTTGGCTCACTGCAACCTTTGCCTCCTGGGCTCAAGCGACTCTCCTGCCTCAGCCTCCCAAGTAGCTGGGATCACAGGCATGTGCTACCATGCCCGGCTAATTTTTGTATTCTTAGTAGAAATGGAGTTTCACCATGTTGGCCAGGCTGGTCTTGAACTACTGACCTCAAGTGATCTAGCCACCTTGGCCTCCCAAAGCACTGGGATTACAGGCATGAGCCACCGCACCTGGCTCCCTGACTCATTTTTAGAGAAGAAATGTTCTGTTTTCTAGGAGCATTTTCTGACTGCTCAAGGGAGCAACCAAAGTTTACTGTCATGGCTCTTCTGTATGTGTGCTGGTTTCACAAAGCCCTTTGCTTGGAAAGCCTCACTCGGTGAGGCTGCCTGGGGTGCCGCAGCCTCAGGGGTTTGTGTTGTAGGGTTTCTCATTTCCTGCTCTGTTCCCTGGACCCCAAGTACTGGTTGCTCCTTTGGCTTTATGGCCGGTCGGAGGCCTGGGCAGGTGGCATTGCAACACCTCTGTCTCTGTTTCTTCCTTCTTCTCATGAGGGCTGGGAGAACAGCAGGGAGAGGAGGCGGAGGGGAGCACAGGTGCCGATTGCCCATTAATGTAAACACAGGAGAGGGTACCCGGGAACAGGCTTCCTTTCTGTTCTTACAAAGCCTCTCTCCTCCTCTTTTCTGCTGCAGGCCCCTAATTCCTCTTTCTTGCTGAGGTTCTATAGCTTACGGGATTTCTTACTTGAGGTATATGGGGACTCTCTAAAAATGTTTCTATAGGCTGGTTTGGAAACCTAATTGCTGTTTATGATATTATTTCTATGTGAAGCTGTCTTATAAGATCGAGATAAATTGTAGACACTCCTTAGGAATGTGAACCATCTGCAAGTTTTGGTAAGTAAATGTATCCTTCATTTTTGGGGCTTTTTTTTTTCAGATGGAGTTTTGCTCTTGTTGCCCAGGCTGGAGTGTGATGGTACATTCTCGGCTCATTGCAACCCTCCTGGGTTCAAGCGATTCTCCTGCCTCAGCCTCCGGAGTAGCTGGAATTACAGGCACGTGCCACCACGCCCAGCTAATTTTGTATTTTTAGTAGAGAGGGAGTTTCTCCATGTTGGTCAGGCTGGTCTCGAACTCCCGACCTCAGGTGGTCCGGCCACCTCGGCCTCCCAAAGTGGTGGATTATAGGCATGAGCCATTGCGCCCAGGTTGAGTCTTTTTAAGTTTGTCTGCACTTCATTTTGGAGTCTAGAGTTGTGACATGCAGTTTTGAAGATATCAGAGTGCACAAAGTGTAATATTTTCTGGCATTAAATCTCATTTGCCACCTCCCCAGGCTTGTAAGATTTCTACATTTGCCTTTCCATGGGTGTCTTCAGAGGGTCGATCATGTTTTGGTCTTTGGATAATTCTGCTTTTGGAATACAGCATATGGCTGGGGACTTCCTTTAAAGTGCTATGCAGAGTTTTCTCTTTTTAAAATGCCCGCCCCACCCCCAACCCCTTGGTTGACTGCACTAAATCCTGCAAACTCAAGAAGAGTCCCATGGTTGCAGATCTGGTATCGATTATCCTTAATTCTTCTCTTTATGACTCTGCCACTTAAATGCACGTTTAGAAACAAACCAAATAAACATTCAATGGCATAACTAGATTTTGGACTTGGGTGGTCCAGTGAGTTTCAACATGTGCTTAGCTTTGAAAGGTGGTTCTAAAAGCACTCCATGTAACTACTCCATTAAATGACTGGAATATATTTTTAAAGATTTTTCAATGTATGAGTTCAGATTTTTTTTTTTTTTTTTTTTTTTTTTTTTGAGACGGAGTTTCGCTCTCGTTACCCAGGCTGGAGTGCAATGGCGTGATCTCGGCTCACTGCAACCTCCGCCTCCTGGGTTCAGGCAATTCTCCTGCCTCAGCCTCCTGAGTAGCTGGGATTACAGGCACGCGCCACCATGCCCAGCTAATTTTTTTTTTTTTGTATTTTTAGTAGAGACGGGGTTTCACCGTGTTGACCAGGATGGTCTCGATCTCTTGACCTCGTGATCCACCCGCCTCGGCCTCCCAAAGTGCTGGGATTACAGGCTTGAGCCACCGCGCCCGGCCCAGATATTTTTAAAAAGAAACCTTGGAATTATGTATAATGTGTTGCCATTCAAATTAGCTGAAAGGGGAAAGCACATTTTGCTTATGTAGGTGCTCAGTCTCTGTTTCAGTTTGGCTGGTTGATTGCTTGTCTCTAGCCGTGTGGCTCTGGGCAAGTCACTCCATTCGCTGAGCTTTGGTCTCTTCAGCTGTGACAGAGAATACTTCCTAGTTGGTTCCCGGGCTCTCTCCCTCTTCAGAGGTGCTAGAGCTCTGCAATTCTGTGCATTTTAAATTTGATATTTAAAATAATGATAGGAAGCAGAAAGCATACTGTTTACTCAGTCATGGAAATGGGGAGATGGCAAGTTCTGGAACGATCAAAAAAGGTTTAGGAACAGTATATAATCCTGAGCCTTCTCTACAAAGTCAGTCTTTGTTGCCGTGTTTATTGAACTGTATGTATGGTTGTGACGACAAATAGGGCATCTGGAAAAAAATGTTTTTTTTACAGAAGTATTTATGGGCAGAGAAGATGCCTCAGCACCTTAAATATGTTGTCACACAGTGTGCAGCGACAGTGTTGTTAAATGCAGTGCTCTATGACTCAGCCCGATTAGAAGCATTTTGGATTTGGCCCAATGGTGTTTTGGTGGTTTTTGGATTATGTGTTAGGAGTCAGAGCGTCTGGAGTAATTCTTGGCGTTGGATCCTCATGGTGGACGGGAAGCAGGGGTAGATTGCTGCTCCAGACAGAGCAGTGTGCAGAGGCTCGCATTGTGAATTTTAGCTGCACATTGACCAGCAATCCCGAGAGGACCCACAGACCCTCTGAAGGAAGTGGACTGCTCCTGTAGGACCTGGGAGACACCCTAAATGCTGTGAGCGCCCCAACTGTGGAAGTGGGAAAGGGAGACCCTCTTCTCCTGAACACCCCCCACTGGAACTGAAGGTCTGTTTGCGAGAGAAGTTGCTGAGTTTGCATGGAGCTGAGTCAGTTTAGGGAGCCGAGTGAAATACAGGGGTAGAGGAAGCAGCAGAAAGGCCCTGGGAGCTTGCTGGGTCCGCAGGCAGGCCGTTCCTGCCTGGCACCCCAGGGATCCATTCAGAGGGTGGCGAGAAGAGCAGGGGGTAAAACTCCACAGGGAGAAGGAAATCTCTAGCTGAACTTTGTTAATAATTTGAATGGGACAGGAAGCCTCCTGGCCATAATCTTGGGGAGGACACATATCTAATGTGTAGACTTCACATGTGTGGGAAGAACCAAGCCTTTTTCTTTTGCAGCTGGGAGTCAGGGAGCCCAGGGCAAGTTTTCAAGCCCATCACACCCTGCACCTTGAAACAGACTCTGGGCTGTTCGGGGGCGCAAGATGGGAGTGAGACCGACCCTTCGGTTTGCGTAGGAGCTGGGTGAGGCTTGTGACTGGGGGCTTTCCCCCACATTCCTGACAGTCTCTATGATTCAGCAGAGGCAGCCATAATCCTCCTAAGTACACAACTCCGTTAACATGGGATTCTCATCTCCATCCCCCACAGCAGCCATAGCAAGACCCGCCCAAGGAGAGTCTGAGCTCAGACACGCCTAGCCCCGCCCCTCACCTGATAGTCCTTCCCTACCCACCCTGTTAGCAGAAGGCAAAGGACATGTAATCTTGGGAGTTCAAGCGGCCATTCCTCTCTATGCTACTACAGCTAATGCTGTCTGGAAGGTGCCACCTCCCAGCAGGAGGCCAGCCAGCACAAAAATAGAGCATTAAACCACCAAAGCTAAGGATGCCTACAGAGTCCATTGCACCCTCCACCATTGCCACTAGAACAGGCGCTGGTATCCATGGCTGAGAGACCCATAGATGGTTCACATCACAGGACTCTGTGCAGACAACCCCCAGTACCAGCCCGGAGCTGGGTAGACTTACTGGGTGGCTAGACCCAGAAGAGAGACAACAATCATTGCAGTTCAGCTCACAGGAAGCTGCCCGCATCCATAGGAAAAGGGGAGAGTACTACATCAAGGGAACACCCCATGGGACAAAAGAATCTGAACAACAGCTTTCAGCCCTAGACCCTCCCTCTGACAATGAGAAGGAAGCAGAAAACCAACGTTGGTAAGATAATAAAACAAGGCTCTACAACAACCTCAGAAAAATCACAGTAGTTCACCAGCAATGAATTCAGACCAAGAAGAAATCCCTGATTTACCTGAAAAAGAATTCAGAAGGTTATTCAGCTTATCAGGGAGGGGGCCAGAGAAAGGTGAAGCCCAATCCAGGGAAATCCAAAAAATGATACAAGAGGTGAAGGGAGAAATATGCAAGGAAATAGATAGCTTAAAGAAAAAACAATAAAAAATTCAGGAAGCTTGGGACACACTTTTAGAAATGTGAAATGCTCTAGAAAGTCTCAGCAATAGAATTGAACAAGAAAGAAATTCAGAGCTCAAAGACAAGGTCTTCAAATTAATGCAATCTAACAAAGACCAAAAAAAAAAAAAAAAAAGAAAATATGAATGAAGTCTCCAAGATTTCTTGGATTATGTTAAATGACCAAACTTAAGAAAAATCGGTGTTCCTGAGGAAGAAGAGAATGCTAAAAGCTTGGAAAACATATTTAGAGGAATAATTGAGGAAAACTTCCCCAGCCTTGCTAGAGACCTAGACATCCAAATACAAGAAGAAGTGTAAAGAGCACCTGGGAAATTCATAGCAAAAGGATCTTTGTCTAGGCACATTGTCATCAGGTTATCTAAAATTATGACAAAGAAAAGAATCTTAAGAGCTGTGAGACAGAAGCACCAGGTAACCTGTAAAGGAAAACCTGTCAGATTAACAGCAGATTTCTCAGCAGAAACCCTGCAAGCTAGAAGGGATTGGAGCCCCATCTTCAGCCTTCTTAAAACAATTGCCCGCCAAGAATTTTGTATCCAGTGAAACTTAGCATCATATGTGAAGGAAATATACAGTCATTTTGAGACAAACCAATGCTGAGAGAATTCGCCATTACCAAGCCACCAGTAAAAGAAATGCTAAAAGGAGTTCTAAATCTTGAAACGAGTCCTGGAAACACATCAAAACAGAACCACACTAAAGCATAAATCACACAGGACGTATAAAAAAATACATATTAAAAAGCAAAAACGGGGGAGCTGCGGTGGCTCCGGCCAGATGTCCTGGCGCTTGAGGAGGCGAGGCTATGAGTTCAATGCTAAGCTGGGCAATATGAGAACCTCTCATACATTAAAAAATAAATAAATAAATAAATAAAAGCAAAAACAAAAACCGAAGAAGCCAAGTGCACAGGCAACTGAAAGCACGATGAATGCAAGGACACCTCACATTTCAGTACTAACAGTGAATGTAAATGGCCTAAATGCTTCACTTAAAAGACACAGAACCCCAGAATGGTTAAGAACTCACCGAACAACTATCTACTGCCTTCAGGAGACTTACCCAACACATAAGGACTCACATAAACTTAAGGTAAAAGGGTGGAAAAAGGCATTTCATGCAAATGGACACCAAAAGTGAACAGGGGTAGCTAGACTTATATCAGACAAAACTAATTTTAAAGCAACAACAGTTAAAAGAGACAAAGAGGGACATTATATAATGGTAGATGGCTGTGTCCAACAGGAAAACATCATAATCCTAAACATATATGTACCTAACACCGGAACTTCCAAATTTATGAATTACTAATAGACCTAAGAAGTGAGATAGACAGCAACACAATAGTGGCGGACTTCAGTACGCCACTGACAGTACTAGACAGGTCATCAAGACAAAGTCAATAAAGAAACAGTGGATTTAAACTATACCTTGGAACAAACAGAATAGATATATACAGAACATTACATCTGGCAACCACAGAATACACATTTTATTCAGTAGCACATGGGACTTCTCCAAGATAGACCATATGATAGGCCACCAAAGAAGCCTCAATAAATGTAAGAAAATTGAAATTATATCAAGCACTCTCTCAGGCCACAGTGGAATAAAACTGGAAATCAACTCCAAAAGGACACTTCAAAACCATGCAAATACATGGAAATTAAATAACCTGCTCCTGAATGAGCATTGGGTCAAAAATGAAATCAAGATGGAAATTGAAAAATTCTTCAAACTGAATGACAATAATGATGCAACCTATCAAAACCTCTGGGATACAGCTGAGATTGTGCTGAGAGGAGAGTTTGTAGCCTTCAGTGCCCACTGAAAAAGACTAACAGAACACAAACTGACATTGTGTTCTGAAGTTGACACCTCAAGCAACTAGAGAAACAAGAACAAATAAAACCCAAACCCAGCAGAAGAAAGGAAATTACCAAGATCAGAACAGAACTAAATGAAATTGAAACAAACAAACAAAAAATACAAAAGGTAAATGAAACAAAAAGCTGGTTGAAAAGATAAATAAAATTGACAGACCAGCAAGATTAACCAAGAAGAGCAAAAATCCACATAACTTCACAGAGAAACAGAACAGGAGATGACAGCTGACACCACTGAAATGTAAAAGATCATTCAAAGCTACTATGAACACCTGTATGCACATAAACTAGAAAGCCTAGAAGAGATGGAGAAATTCCTGGGAAAATACAACCCTCCAGGAAGAATTAGATACCCTGAACTGACCAGTAACAAGCATGAGATTGAAATAATAATTTAAAAATTACCAACAAAAAGAAGTCCAGGACCAGACGGACTCACAGCAGACTTCTACTCTACATTCAAAGAAAAAGTGGTACTAATCCTTTTGACAATATTCCACAAGATAGAGAAAGAAGGAACCCTGCCTAATTCATTTTGTGAAACTAGCATCACCCTAATACCAAAACCAGGAAGGGTCAGTCCATAAAAGAAAACTGCAGACTGATATCCCTGATGAACATTGATGCTAAAATTCTTAACAAAATACTCGCTAACCGAATCCAACAACATATCAAAAAGATAATCCACCATGATCAATTGGGTTTCATACCAGCAATGCAGGGAAGGTTTAACATACACAAGACAGTAAATGAGATACACCACATAAACACAATTAAAAACAATCACATGATCATCTCAATAGCATTAGACAAAATCTAGCATCCCTTTTTGATTAAAATTCTCAGCAAAATCGGCATACAAGGGACACACCTCAATGTAATAAAAGCCATCGTGACAAACTAATAGCCAGCATAATACTGAATGGGGAAGAGTTGAAAGCATTCCCTCTGAGAACTGGACAAGACAAGGATGCCCACTCTCACCACTCCTCTTCAACATAGTATTGGAAGTCCAATCAGAGCAATCAGACAAGAGAAATAAATGAAGCGAGAGGAAGCCAAACTGTCACTGCTTGCTGACAATATGATCGTTTACCTTGAAAACCCTAAAGACTCCTCCAGAAAGCTCCTAGAACTGATAAAAGAATTCAGAATTTAGCAAGGTTTCCGGATACAAGATTAGTGTACATAAATCAGTAGCTCTTCTGTACACCAGCGGCAACCAAGCGGAAAATCAAATCAAGAACTCATCCCCTTTACAACAGCTGCAAAAGAAAAAAACCCTAAACTTAGAAATAAATCTAACTGCAGGTGTGGTGGCTCCCGCCTGTAATCCCAGCAATTTGGGAGGCTGAGGCGGGTGGATCAGGAGGTGAAGAGATTGAGACCATCCTGGGGAACACAGTGAAGCCCCTTCTTTACTAAAAATACAAAAATTAGCCTGGCGTGGTGGTGCACACCTGTAGTCCTAGCTACTCGGGAGGCTGAGGCAGGAGAATCTCTTCAACCCGGGAGGTGTGGGTTGCAGTGAGCCAAGATCACGCCACTGCACTCCAGCCTGGGTGACAGAGTGTGACTCTATCTCAAAAAAACGAAAAAAAAAAAAAAAAAAAAAAATACACCTAACCAAAAAGTTGAAAGACCTCTACAAGGAAAACTAAAAACACTGCTGTAAAAAATCATAGGCAACACAAACAAGGAACCAAAGAAGAGCCCGCATAGCCAAAGCAAGACCAAGCAAAATGAACAAATCTGGACTGGGTATGGTGGCTCATGCCTGTATCCCAGCACTTTGGGAGGCCAAGGCAGGTGGATCGCTGGGAATTCAAGACCAGAGTGGCCAACCTGGCAAACCCCCGCCCTCATCTCTACTAAAAATGCAAAAATTAGGCAGGTGTGGTGGCAGGTGCCTGTAATCCCATCTACTTGGGAAGCTGAGGCAGGAGAATTGCTTGATCCTGGCAGGTGGAGGTTGCAGTGATCTGAGATTGTACCACTGCACTCCAGCCAGCCTGGGTGACAGAGCAAAACTCCGTCTGGAGGCATCACATTACCTGATTTCAAATTATACTATAAGGCCATAGTCGCCAAAACAGCATGGTACTGGTATAGAAATAGGCTTATAGACCAATGGAACAAAATAGAAAACCCAGAAATAAACACAAGTACTTAGAGCCAACTGATCTTTGACAAAGCAAACAAAAGCATAAAGTGGGGAAAGGACACTCTTTTTAACAAATGGTGCTGTGATAATTGGCTAGCCACATGTAGAAGAGTGAAACTGGATCCTCATCTCTCACCATATACAAAATCAGCTCAAGATGGATTAAGGACTAAGACCTGAAGCTATAAAAATTCCAGAAGATAATAATGGAAAAAACCCTTCTAGACATTGGCTTAGGCAAGGATTTCATGACCAAGAACCCAAAAGCAAATGCAATAAAAAGCAAAGATAAATAGCTGGGACCTAATTAAACTAAAGAGCTTTTGCACAGCAAAAGGAACAGTCAGCAGAGTAAACAGACAACCCACAGAGTGGGAGAAAATCTTCAGAATCTATGCATCTCACAAAAAACTAATACCCAGAATCTACAGTGAACTGAAATCAGTAAGAAGAAGACAATACCGTAAAAAAGTGGGCTCCGGACATGAATAGACAGTTCTGAAAGAAGATATACGAATGGCACACAAACATGTGAGACAGTGTTCCGCATCACTAACGATCAGAGAAATGCAAATCAAAACCACAATGTGATACCACCTTACTCTTGCAAGAATGGCCATAATCCAAACATCAAAACACAGTAGATGTTGGCGTGGATGTGGTCGTCAGGGAACTCTTCTATCTTCTACGCTGCTGGTGGGATTGTAGACTAATACAGCCACTATGGAAACATTGTGGAGATTCCTTAAAGAACTAAAAGTAGAACTACTATTTGATCCAGCAGTCCCACTACTGGGTATCTACCAAGAAGAAAAGAAGTCATATAAAAAAGATATTTGAACACCCATGTTTATGGTGACACAGTTCACAATAGCAAAATTGTGGAACCAACCCATATGCCCATCAATCAACAAGTAAAGAAGCTTTGGTATATATTTACACAATGGAATGCAATGCAGCCATTAAAAAGGAATGAATTAACAGCATTTGCAGTGACCTGGATGAGACTGAAGACTATTTTTGTAAGTGAAGGAACCCAGGAACAGAAAACCAAACATCGTATGTTCTCACTGATATGCGGGAGCTAAACTATGATGACATAAAGGCATATGAATGATACAAAGGACTTTGGGGAATTTGGTTGATGAGTGGGAGGAGGGCAAGAGATAAAAGACTAAAAATATAGGCCAGGCGCTGTGGCTCACGCCTGTTGTAATCCCAGCACTTTAGGAGACCGAGGCTGGTGGATCATGAATTCAAGAGATCGAGATCATCCTGGCCAACACAGTGAAACCCCATCTCTACTAAAAAATACAAAAGTTAGCTGGGCGTGGTGGCACGCACCTGTACTTGGTAGTCCCAGCTACTCTGGAGGCTGAGGCAGGAGAATTGCTTGAACCCGGGAGGCAGAGGTTGCAGTCAGCTGAGATTACGCCACTGCACTCCAGCCTGGCGCCTGGCGACAGAGTGAGACTCTGTCTCCAAATAAATAACGAATAAATGAATAAATAAATAAATATTATAATACAGTATATACTGCTCGGGTATTATGTGCACTAGAATCTTAAAAATGACCGCTAAGAACTTAATCATGTAACCAAATACTACCTGTACCCCGATAACTTATGGAAAAATAGAGTAATGCTTTTACTCCTGTAAGATGACATTTTGCATGTAACTCCCCAGGAGAGAGAGAGAGAGAGTACTTTCCTTTTAGTTTTTGTTTCTCTTTTATGTCTTTCCATGATTGTCTTTGTTCTCTATCTCTATGATCCACTGTATCTTTTTTTTTTCTTTTTTGAGATGGAGTCTTGCTCTGTTGCCCAGGCTGGAGTGCA
The DNA here is from genome assembly GCF_030222135.1 of Aotus nancymaae. NCBI lineage: Eukaryota > Metazoa > Chordata > Mammalia > Primates > Aotidae > Aotus > Aotus nancymaae. The sequence continues at coordinate 18,651,702 of NW_026988465.1, forward strand.
GTGGCACAGTCTTGGCTCACTGCAGCCTCTGCCTCCTAGGTTCAAGCGGTTCTTCTGTCTCAACCTCCCAAGTATCTGGGATTACAGGCACCCGCCACCATGCCCAGCTAATATTTTGTATTTTTAGTAGAGACAGGATTTCACCATGTTGGCCAGGCTGGTCTCAAGTGATCTGCCCATCTCAGACTCCCAAAGTGCTAGGATTACAGGTGTGACGCACGTATGCCTGGCCAATCCGTTGTATCCTGTGATCTATTTCCCCACAGCAAAGAGTTTTTTGGGGGGTGATCAGTTGTCCCAGGTTACGTCCTTTGAGGGTTCTTAACTGGTTTCCTTGAGTGAGATTAGAGATGAGGTGGTGATGTCATAAAACCATTGTAGAGGTGTGGTTATACAGAGAACAAGTATATTAAATGTTAAAGAAAATTGGCACCTTAACTTAAGTGTTCTCAAAATTAGACGTTGACTGTAAATTTAAGCAGAGCCTGGGGCAAGCCATTTGGATTTGTCACAGAGGTAGCCCTTGGGCAGATGCTAATGGCACATGAAGAAAGAGTAACCACAGTGTTTTATGTCGGTTCCTTTGATCACTCTTAACTGGTGTTTAATATTATACCAGCATTTAATCAGAAACCAACATAGTTCTCAGTACTCTAACTCTGGGAATCATCTCTCTGACTCGGCCCCAAAACCTACAGTGGAAGATTGTCTGTTTTGTCAATGTGTCATGTAAAAAACTCTTCCTTGAGAAAAACTGTAGCAGTGGAGACTTAGGAGGTCTTCCTGTTTATCCCAGAATGCTGAGGGAATTCAGGAGTCGTATCTTTCAGTATCTCCGAACCCTACACAGTGCCCGTCTTTTTAGTGTAGACTTTCAGCTGGATTGGGTTTCTGAGGCCCCCGTAGTAATCTTCCTTTGGAATCTTATAAACAAGATAAACCTAATTGGTGAGAGAAGGCAGAGAATACAGTAAACCTTGTCCTTCTCTCTTACTGTACTATATCTATCTATGTTTATTGTTTAGATTTAAGTTGTTTTAAACTCTAGATGCAGAGTAAACATTAAAGTATATGTTTTACTGTTCACACTTAGCAATGGCAAGTTGTTAGGAGAATTAAAAAAAACATAAGAAACACATAACACCCTATTTTTCAGTAATAGGCTGGTGAAGTATCATTAAATCCTTAGAAATCAAAGCGAAATGGGGAAAGTTCATGGTATTGTGAGTGCCCTGTGAGGATAATTGTGGTAGGGACTTCTGTCTGCCCATATCTGTCCTGATTTTCTTTTTTTCCCCTTTTCCCTTTACTTTACTTTCTTTGCTTTTCTTTTCCTTCCTTCTCTTTCGTTTTTTGAGACAGAGTATCGCTCTGTCGCCCAGACTGTAGTGCAGTGGCACCATCTTGGCTCACTGTAACCTCCGCCTCCCAGGTTCAAGCGATTCTCCTGTCTCAGCCTCCCCAGTAGCTGGGATCACAGTCATACACCATCACGCCCAGCTAATTTTTTGTATTTTTAGTAGAGACAGAGTTTCACCATGTTGGGCAGGCTGGTATTGAACTCTTGGCCTCAAGTGATCCACCCGCCTTGGCCTCCCAAAGTGTTGGGATTACAGATATGACCCATCATACTGAGCCCTGATTCTCTCTTTAGGGATGGTTGGGCTGTTTCAGAAGCACAGGTTTTTGGCCCGGCACAGTGGCTCATGCCTGTAATCCCAGCACTTCGGGAGGCTGAGGTGGGCAGATAACCTGAGGTCAGGAGTTCGAGGCCAGCGTGGCCAACATGGTGAAACCCCGTCTCTACAAAAATACAAAAAGTTAGCTGGGCGTGGTGGCGGGCACCTGTAATCCCAGCTAAAAAAAAAAAAAACCACGGGGGATTTTTTTTTACTGTCTCCACTTAGAACTTTGTTGTTTAGGTCTTTTTCTATGAGTTCTATAGGCTTTTGCCATGGTTCTTGCCTGGACTTGATATTTTTAGGCTTCTCGAGGATTTATCATGGTATCTTCTGGGTATCCTGCCTTCTGATCATTCTCCTCTCTGCCTGTATGCTGGAAGTGATGTTAGAGGCACAGGTCTATGGAATTATTTCAACATCAAAGGTACTTGGGGTGCTTAATGGCAGAGCCTGTATTTGTCAGTTGGTGGTTTAGACAAGTTGCAGGTAAAACGCTACGAAAGCCCCTGTCTAGATTCTTATCTCTCTGCAGCAGAATCAAACAGACAGAAATGAAGTTGAATGCTGGGAAGTCTTTGTTTACAAAAACAGATTCTAGCCAATGCTGTTGGCTAGAATCACGACGACACTGAGAAGGCATTGGGACTGGATGTGGAGGAAAGACATCATAAAACTCGACATTAAAAGCCTAAGGTGTGAAGTTAGGCCTAATCAAGTGTTAGTTCTGAAAGACCAAAACACATCATCCTGGACTGTGACGGGTGCCTTTTGTAAGTTAAATGGAATGAGATCTTCTTCTTCAATGCACCTGATGTCTTGGGAAGGGTGAGTTGAGGCATGGTGGATGTGAAACATGAGCTCATTATAAATGTTCGCATTTGTTTTATGTGTTCAGTTTGTTTGGTGCTATCTAGATAGGAAATCTAAAGCCTGAGAAAATGTCTGCTGTAGACATGGCAGTGATTCTTTGATACGGAATACTCGGAGGGGACCCGAGTGATGGCGTGACTTATTTTTAAACAATATAGGGCCTCCCTTGCAAAGGGAGGGGTTGGGAAGAATAGAGATGTTAGGAGCCAGGTCAGCCTGGAATTTTCTATGGTTGCCTGAAGCTTGGAAAAAAATTGGAAGAAGAAATTACTCAGTAAGAAATCACGTCAACCTGTGAACCTCCCCGCTTGCTTCTTAACTAACCCACAGTTTTACAAGGAAGATGATCTGGGTTAGAGGAATTATTAATTTTATTTCAGCTCACAAATTCCTCTTGACTGTCACCCCTTTAGCCCAGTGTAAACACTGTTAGGGTTCAGTGTAGAAACTGATATCTAAGCAAGAGTAAGAAGATGAAGTCACTTATCTCGAAATGTCTTTAAACCTTTAATTATCGTAAACAAGAGATCGAGTCTCTTTGGAGCTGATAGCTGATGTCTTAGCTTTGCGGCTGTTAGTTTTTTGACTCTATCAGATGCAGTCATTGTTGACTTGAAGATCTAGAATAACATATCATCTACAAAGAAATGATTACAGTAATTGATCTTGATACTGCCTCCTCCTAATTGTATTTATATAATTATCTAAAAGGGTTTTTAATAGAAGTACTGCAACAAGCCTGAAAAAGTCTGTGCTAAGTGGTAGCACCTTGAAACAAGATAGATATGATCCTGCCTTTAGGGGGGCTCTTCAATTTGTTTAGCCTACTATATGGCTGACTGCCAGACTCAGTTACCCCATTCCTCAGTAAAAGAAATGACAGAAGATTGAGGGAGTATCAAACTCTTGGTATGCGATTGACATTTAGTAAACACTTGATGGGCAGTTGGTAGTGTGGGTGGCAGCATTCACAAATGAATTCTGAAGTAGATGGTGAATGATGCTGAGATTTTATTTATCAGTCCCCGTGACACTCCCTGGACTCACACGATGAGATCCTGGTAGGGTAGCATTTCTTCTTCTTTTGCAGACTCAGCTAAGAGGACTTTGCAGTTGAGTTTGAATCTTGATGCATGTAGTCCATCCCCGATGGCGCTATTTGGAAGGCCTTTTGTTGTCTGAGCAAAGTCATCCTCCTGGCCTTGCTACCAAATCTTGGCAAAGGATCAGTGGGTAAGCCCCATGCTCTGAGCATCTCATATAACGGAACTGGTATCAGGACACTGATTACATGCAAGCAGTTCCCACACTAAGAGCTTTAAAATTGAGATTTTTTTCTTTGAAATTTAAAAGAAAGTGGAATAAAAAATGTACTTGCTTTCCAGCCTAGATCGATTAGCTGGCACGGGGAGCACACCGGCCTTTGAAATCTATAGGCATCCTGTTGCAGGCCTGACCCAGCTGACCCTGGGAGATTAGTAATGGTCTATGCAGCCTGCTCTGTCAGCAAGTCTGGCAGGCCGTGCACAGATGGTGCCAGTTGGAGAAAATCACTGCCGAACAGTGCACTAAAGCCTCTGCCTTGGCCATTCAGCCTCGGAGGAGGAGCCGAGAGTGAGACTGGGTGGTTTACAGCCGGGTTCCTGCCAAATGCCTTGGAAGAGACCTCAGAGGATGCCATTCCGGGTTTAGGATGCATTTGCTGATTATTACTTAAGTAATGCTTTCTTGACGCAGCTTAGGCCTTCCTGAGTTGTTGGGCATCTGGGATTTTTACAGGGTCTGTGGCCTTGGGGTTGTTCTGAAAGGGAATGTGAAATGAGAACTGATCTCTTGCCAAAGAGTCAAGCATAATGCAATAGTTGTTTTCCTAGAGTCAACCAGCCTAAGGAAAATGCGAGTAGGCTGGAAGTGGGGGGAGGAGGAGGAGTTTTAGAGTTTGAGTAATCGACTTAACCCAGGGGTAAAAAGAATTTTATTATAGAAAGCAGCACACATGACCTCTGTCCTTCCAGCTGCCACCAGTTTCTGGGTTGTCGAGTGAGACCCTGAAAGTTCACAGTCAACACGCCTTGTGTGGGGTCAGCCCTAGAAATGGCGATGCTGCTCTCCGAAGACAGGAAAGAGAAGGACCTCGTGCCATTCAGCCACTGACTGAAATACGCTCTCAGCAAAGTTGAACTGAGCTGAAACTGTAAGCCTGTTCTTCCTAACCAGACATTTTATTCTTTAAAAATTCTACTTGGAGTTGCATTGAAAATTCAAAGTTAGGGAAATGCGTCTTTCTAACATACTTCCATCTGAGCTGTATTTCAACAGGTTGAAGACAGGCTGAAAAAATAATGCTGAATGAAAGATGTGAGGGTGCCTGGGTGTCTGTAATTATGGAGGGTAACTGGATCAGTGAGTGGACTTCTCCCATTCCTAACTTTTTTGGTATTCTTCCTGCCACAACTTTGTCTTTTAAGTCTCCATCCAGGTTAGTTGTGGGTTTGCAGCTCGTTACTATTTAACAGAACTCGTTTGATTCCTTTTGTGTCATTTTGTGATATGTGGTGGTGTTTCATTCTGGAAGGGTTTTCCTTGGAGATGCTGCTGCTGTGAAATGAGAAACTTCGCTTTTAGGTTCTTGAATGACCACCCGCCACCCAAAGATATAAAGAAACTGATCCTGTTCAGTGCACTTGCTTTTGAGATTGGTGTAGAGGAGCCCGCTTTGGAGGCAGAGCTGAGAGAATGACCAGAGCATTTGCTAACCTCACACAGTGAGTGCGGATGGACGCATGCGGCAACACTTGTTGGAATCTGCAAGAGAGAGATAGAAAGCACACTTACATCGGACACAAGTGTGTCTTTTCTTGGTTAATAGAGCATAGCTCAGGGCTGATAGCTTTATTGACGAGATGGGAGGCCAAAGAAAGGAGAGAAGTCAAGGGTGACTTAGGGATTTTTACAGCACGTGTGAGTTAGGAGAAAGCAGTGGATACTCAAATGCTTTGGCAAGAGGAAGATGAGGAGTTCAGTTTTGAGCAGTTCGTTTTTGAAATGTCCAGGAGGTCTTTGGATACCTGGGTCTGGGTTTGATCAGAGAAGTCTGGGTTGGAGAGGGTAATCTGGGAGTTGCTGACACACAGCTGGTGATGAAGCCACAAGCCTGAATAAGGTAGCTCAGAGAATGAAGAGAAACGGGAGTAGATGACGTTCAGATGAGAACTAAAAGCATGCTATGATTTCTCGCCCACGTGGGTCTTTGAACAATGACGTGTATTTGCCTGGAGACGACAAATAACAAAAATGGCTTGGTGACTGTGTGTGGATCACGCTTGTTACGTATTTGATAGGGAAATTCACAGTCGGCTTTGGAAATGTAGAAATAAATTCTTGAAAATAACCCCGAAGTAGATTTTTGGAGTGCTTTGGTCGGTTTCACAGATGCTCTACCATTTGAAGTAGATGCCAAAACAAACGTGAAGATAGATAGCGCAGCGTCTGTAGTACGTGAAGGCAGCATCTGCTAGTTTATTTAGTAGCGGGAGCAGGAAGAGCAGAGGGAGAAGGGTGTCACAGCCGCCAAGAATAAAACCTGGTCAAGAGGCCACATCAACCCAGCTTGGCAGACAGGCCTGGTGGCTTTGTAATTATACTGGTGCCTGCTGTATGTGGGCCTTTTCCACTGAGTTTAAAAAAGGCTTTCCTCTAATTACCAGGTCTCCCAGCAGCTGGGCCACTTTTGCCCTCGGTGGTTTTTCCTGGTGGAATCTTTGCCGTGTCTGTGCTCCGTGGCTGTTTGCTGACTCCAGGGTAATACCCTCGGCCCTGCTGTTTTCACGTGGCTTCTGCCCGTCTCCCTCTCCTGACTGAGCTCATAGGAGGCTTGTGAGGACATGCCCTTTGGGAAGAGCCCAGGAGAAACCACATGACTGCATGGCTAGACCAGCACACGTGGACTTGACCCAAGCCTTGTCATTTTCTTTCTTTCTCTCCACCTCACTCCCTTTTTAATCTATTAGTACTTTTGACATAATAATATGTAACTGACTCAGATCTATAGAAATATGGCAGGACATATACCTAGTGATGAGGGCCCATTAGTCCTGGGACTTCTGGATTAATAATTTCATTATGGATGCCGGGCGCGGTGGCTCACACCTGTAATCCCAGCACTTCAGGAGGCCGAGGTGGGCGGATCATGAGGTCAAGAGATCGAGATCATCCTGGTCAACATGGTGAAACCCGGTCTCTACTACAAATACAAAAATTAACTGGGCGTGGTGATGTGCGCCTGTAGTCCCGGTGACTCAGGAGGCTGAGGCAGGAGAATTGCTTGAACCTGGGAGGTGGAGGTTGCAGTGAGCAGAGATTCTGCCACTGCACTCCAGTCTGGCGACAGAGTGAGACACTGTCTCAATAATAATAATAATATAATAATTTCATTATGGATAGAACTTCCATTTGACACTCAATTTTTTTTTTTGAGACAGAATTTTACTCTTGTTGTCCAGGCTAGAGTGCAATGGCGCAATCTCAGTTCACTGCAACTTCACCCTTCTGGGTTCCAGCAATTCTTCTGCCTCAGCCTCCCAAGTAGCTGGGATTACAGGCATGCGCCACCATGCCCAGCTAATTTTTTTTATTTAGTAGAGACAGGGTTTCCCATGATGGTCAGGCTGGTCTCAAACTCCTGACCTCAGGTGATCCACCCCACTTGGCCTCCCAAAGTGCTGGGATTACAGATGTGAGTCACTGTCCCCGGCCTTGACACCCACATTTGCCACCAATTCTATTTTAAGTACTCTAACTCTGGTAATGACATAGGAAGAAAACATACTTTAAAATTGTAGGGAAGTCAATCCCAAAAAGAATTCCGTGCTTTTTCCTCTGTGTACTTCCACTATCTGTAGTCCCAGAGTACATCTCCAAGAGGCGCTTTGCTTCTATCCACATTGTGGGTGTTGCTCATATCACTTTCTGGGAGAAGAAATCCATAGGTACCAGTTAGTAATGTGTTTTGGGGTTCTGTTATTTGTGTCGTTCTTCAGAACGGGTCATAGAGTACGTTGAGACCAGGGCATCCTAAATATGTGCAGTTGGAAACACTTCTGGCATTAGTTGAAGTTTTGGTGGTGGTGGTTTTAAAACTCTATTCTGTTATTCATACGTTTATTTTCTCTTTGCTCCAGTCGTGATTTCTTTTTAAAAATATTCTTCTGGCTGGGTTCAGTGGCTCACGCCTGTAATCCCAGCACTTTGGGAGGCCCAGACGGGTGGATCACCTGAGGCTGGAAGTTTGACACCAGCTTGACCAACATGGAGAAACCCCATCTCTACTAAAAATACAAAATTAGCCGGGCGTGGTGGTCCGTGCCTGTAATCCTGCTACTCGGGAGGCAGAGGCAGGAGAATTGCTTGAACCCAGGAGGCGGAGGTTGCAGTGAGCCAAGATCATGCCACTGCACTCCAGCCTGGGTGACAGAATGAGTCCTTGTCTCCAAAAAAAAAAAAAAAAAATTCTTCCTCGTCTTTTTTATATATCAGACCATAATAAACAGGTTCATACTTTCTTTTTTCCCCTGCCTGTCGTACTAAGTACTCTGTTGCCTCCTGGAACTCAAAGATGAACAAGAAATGGTCTCTGTCTTCAAAAACTTAGAGTCCAGTGGTGGTGGCTGCAGGGGATTGGTAGGGTGGGTGGACATAAAATAGGTGCTTTTAGTACAGTATGACAAGGGCTGTGGGTATAACTAAGTCATGCTTGGCAGGGACTGGAATCAGGGGCCACTTTTGGGAAAATGCTCTGGCTGGATCATCTAGGAAGTAGGGCTTGTTTCCTCCCCAGAGGGATGATCTGGGACTTGGCCATCGTGGGGTAGGATGGTAGCTATAATAGTTAGATACTGGTGGCTTATAAGAGGGTAGGGGTCAAGCAGTGGAAGGCAAGACTGCAGAGCAAAGCCAAGATCAGGTCTTAGACTAAGGGTCATATATGCAGCTGGCCATCTGTATTCAATGGTAGACTAGTTTTCCAGCTATGTGGAGGCTGGATGGAATTTGGGAATGGGAAGAGATGTGCAATAGGGACTCTATTTGAGTGGTTATTGGCAAATAGATGAGAGATGAGGGCCAGCTGGGTGCGGTGGCTTACACCTATGATCCTAGCACTTGGGAGGCCGAGGTGGGCGAATCACTTACAGTCAGGAGTTTGAGACCAGGCTGGCCAACATGATGAAACCCTGTCTCTACTAGAAATATAAAAATTAGCTGGGTGTGATGTCATGCACCTGTAGTCCCAGCTACTAAGGAGGCTGAGGCAGGAGAATCGCTTGAACCTGGGAGGCAGTGTTTGCATGAGCCAAGATCACACCATTGTGACCACTCCAGCCTGGGTGATAGAGTAAGACTCTGTCTCAAAAAAAAAAAAAAAAAAAAAGTTAAGGTAGATACTTACGCTAGGCAGTAGCAGTTTTGAAAACTCAGGACTGAAGGAATTACTGGGAGTCTTTATAGGACAGTTAGAATCGCAGTTTCCATTGCCATGCTGTGGAACATCTGGGAGAGGTAGGTACACAGTGGTGAACTATCAGCAGGCACTTTTCCAGTAGCTGGAGAAATAAAGGTCTTGGTCCTGAGTAGCTACCTGGCTAGTGGACAATGGCTGCCTCTGCCTGCGGCCTGCAGGACCCTGTGTGGTCTTCCTCCTTATTCCACCTCCTCTGGGATCTCATTCCTACTGTTTTCCCCTTTGCTTACTTTGCTGTAGCCACATTGTCTTTTTTGCAGATACTGTTTGAACATGTCCAAGCAAACATGTTTCAGTTTCAGACTTCTGTACTTGCTGTCTGATTGACCCCTTCCTTCCTTCTGTTCAAATGCCACCTTTAACACAGGGCTCACTGACTGATGTGATACCCTACACCCTGCCTTCAAATTCTCTCTGTCCCTTTATCGTGTTTTTCTTCGTCACTCTGATACTGCATAAACGTTTAGTTGGGTTTTTGCCTGTGTTGCTGGTGGGAATGCGAACTCTGAGAGGGGAGGGGCTGCACACCATTAGTGTATTGTTTGATTGTGGATCTTCAGGGGTTTTGAAAGTTGTTCTTGAAGAAGATACCCTGTAAAGTTGTATTTTAGGAAAAGTTAACACAGAAAGATTTTACTTTATTTTATTTTGAGACAGTCTCACTTTGTTGCCCAGGCTGGAGTGCAGTGGCGTGATCTCAGCTCACTACAACCTCCACCTCTCATGTTCAAGTGATTCTCATGCCTCAGTCAGTCTCCCCATTAGTTGGGATTACAGGCATGTGCCACCAGGCCTGGCTAATTTTTTGTATTTTTAGTGGAGATGGTTTTTTTTTTTTTTGAGATAGACTCTTGCTCTGTTGCCAGGCTGGAGTGCAGTGGTGCCATCTTGTCTCTCTGCCACCTCTGCCTCCCAGGTTCAAGCGATTCTTCGGCCTCAGCCTCCTGAGTAGCTGGGGCTACAGGCACATGCTACCATGCCTGGCTAATTTTTTTGTATTTTTAGTAGAGACAGCATTTCACCGCATTAGCCAGGATGGTCTCCGTCTTCTGATCTCGTGATCTGCCTGCCTAGGGCTCTCAAATTGCTGGGATTACAGGCGTGAACCGCTGTGCCTGGCCTAGTAGAGATGTGGTTTTGCCATGTTGACCAAGCTGGTCTTGAACTCCTGGCTTCAAGTGAGCCGCCCATCTTGGCCTCCCAAAGTGCTGGGATTACAGGTGTGAGCCACTGCTCCTGGCCCAAAGATTAAAAATTGCTAGGGAAATGTAAACAAAGGCAGTAGTTGATACTATGTACCGCATTGGTGAATTCACCCAGAACATTTTACATGTAACAAGATTTTACAACAAAGCCCTTCTATGTACTCGTTTTCAGCACTGCATCTATTGTGGAAAATGAATTGCACTTTTTAAGGGTGGCTGGTCCGTCATTACAATATACCCTTATCATTGGACAGACTTCAACTGAAATAAATATGTATTTATCTGAAGGCAGAAATTATGCCATTATCATTAATAATTCAGAAGAGTTTTCAGTTAAGCATTAAAAACATCATCGCCTTTGGCTGTGATCTGACTGCTTGAACTCATATAGTATCAAATTATTTTTCTCAGTGATGATAAAATTAAACTCCAGATAACCAGAACTCAGAAATCCCAATTCTATAATCAGTATATGATCCTTTGAGCCTATCTCTTATAAGAAAGGGATATATAATTGTAAAATATATCAAGGACTTAACAGTTTTGAAGTGTCCTTTCCTGGAGATATCCGTGGATCTGTTTCCATTTGGCCCAGCATTTTATCACAACATCATCTGTAGAACATTAAAGAGTCTAATTCCAAACATGACCTTGCGCAATTTGAAAATTCCTTGCCATCAGAGAAAGATCAAATTATGTTCATTACATGAAAACATGGACTAATTAATGTACTTCATAACGATGTCAATGAAAACTGTAGAAAGGCTTCCTTTCATTGGGTGGGAGATGTAATTGGCTGATCTGTACTGTCTTTGCTAATGCTGAGATTCTCCGATTCCCTCACTTCTTACTCAGAAGGCTCAAACTATAAATGGGTTTCTGGTTAACCTTTAGTGAATCTGTAATTTGGTTTATGAAAGTACCTCATTCTGTGTAGGAGTGTAACTAATAATGTGTTTAGTGCTTTTGTCAGAGGAATCTTCATAAAACGCAGTGATCGTAGACAAGAGAATGAGTCTCTGATTTCCTAGACCAACAGTTAATACTTCTCTACATTGCCGTTCAACATGGTGTGATTCTTCAGGCTCCCAGTTGAAGTTACTTTTATAACTTGGCATGTTTCCTTTATTGCGTGTGTGTGTGTGTGTGTGTGTGTGTGTGTGTGTGTAAAAAGCAGTAACAGTGATGTTACTTTTGGAGGTTTTTTTTTTTTTTGAGATAGAATTTCACTCTTGTCACCCAGGCTGGAGTGCAGTGACATAATCTTGGCTCACTGCAACCTCCACCTCCCAGATTCAAGTTATTCTCGTGCCTCAGCCTCCCAAGTAGCTGGGATTAGAGGTGCCCACCACCACACCTGGCTAATTTTTTTGTATTTTTAGTAGAGACGGGGTTTCACCATGTTGGCCAGGCTGGTCTCAAACTCCTGACCTCAGGTGATCCACCTGCCTTGGCCTCCCAGAGTGCTGGGATTACATGTATTTTTCACTTTATTTATTTATTTTGCTGTGAAAATACTGTGTTTCCATCTAACATACATCTTGTAGGCCAACGTCACTCTCAGTACTTCACATTGACCCCAGATTTTTTTTGTTAAAAAAATCTCAGACACTAATTATTAAAATCGCATGATTTGCCACATAAACACAAGCAAGTAGTATCATTTGAGCAACAGATCAATGAGGAAATATTGATGCAACTCACATTCCACATGAGCATGACAGCATCTGGGGTTCTGTATGTGATTGATACAGGAAGACAGCATCTCTGCCTTTAAATGGCCCAAAATCAAATTAGTGAGAGACTATGGAGAAAGCAGAAAATCTTAATGAAAACTCTTCAACCAGTTTTCACAGTTGCTAACATAGCAGTGTGATCATTCATTGAGGGTTTGCTGAGTGCCATGCCACAAGACGGAAGGTGTGCTGAGGGCTGAGGGTGCTCGGGGATGTGACACAGTCCTTGCCCTCTGGGAGTTTACAGAATGGAGTTTACCATCTTTGACCATACAGTTAGTAAGATGAAATGATCACCTTCAGTAATCAGTGTGAGTATAGTAATGGCGTTGATTACTCCTAGGTAAATTGTCTGGAAGGTCTCATATCTGATTGTTGTAGAAAGAGGACTCTTCATTGTTAGTTACTGGTGAATTTGCTTCTGGATTTCTAAATTGTGGTGTGTGTGTATGACAGAGACAGACAGCATGGGGCAGTGTTTCTAGTAAATCGTGTTGGATTCGGGAGTTCTGTATATTTCCAATTCTATTTTCAGCCTGTATCTTTTCTTGTAGATGGTATAATGCAGTTAGAAAGAGCATGACTGCTGACTTTGGAGTTCATGGTTCTAGTTTTAAGTTTGACTTTGCAGCTTACCAGCTGCATGCAGTTAGGCAAATAACATAAACTCCTCAAGCCTCCACTTACGCATCTCTAAAGAAAACATAAGAAACCCTAACCCATCTGTGTCACCTGTTATGTGAGGGCTCAAGGTACAATGACCCACACATGTAGTCCAGCACTTTTGGAGGCCAAGGTGGGCGGATCACTTGAGGCCAGGGGTTGGAGACCAGCCTGGGCAACATGGTGAAACCCCATCTCTACTAAAAATACAAAAATTACTTGGGTGTGGTGGTGAGCACCTGTAATCCCAGCTACTCAGGAGGCTGAGACATGAGAATCGCTTGAACCCAGGAAGGAGAGGTTGCAGTGAGCTGAGAACGTGCCACTGCACTCTAGCCTGGGCAACAGAGCGAGACTCTATCTTAAAAAAAAAAAAAAAAAAGTGAAATAAAAGGATTTAGAAAATTATAACTCCTTTACGGAAGTAGTAGTGAGTAGTGGTGAAAGACTGGTTCTCATTAAATACCTCTTCTATGAAAGAGGTGTTTCCATGAAACATGGTGTTTAGGTTTTGGAGATAATTTCGGCTGCATCCAAGGGTAAGATACAGTGTGTGGGCTTCGTAGTCGTATGATGGAAATTGAAGGGCCTGGCTCATGTCCTTTGACATTTATCATTGATCAAGGGAAATCCATGTGTTAGGTGATAATTCTAGGATTTTTAATTTTACTTCCAAATCAGGCTTAGACTTAACTTTCACAATTTGAAAGAATTATGTAAAAGCTGCCTGTGTGCGTGTTTTCTTTTTGTTTCGCTGAGTAAAGTCTCCAACCCATCAGCAAGAGGTTGTTGGTGCGCTAATGTTCACCCATGTATGTAAACGCCACTTGAAGGTAAGCTTAGTGCCTGCTGCCATATGTTTTGTTCTTTGCAGTAACCCCAGTGCCTAGAGCAAGGCCTGGTCAAGAACAGATGCTCAATGGCATCTTCTAAAATTAATGACCGTGTTGAAGGACTGTTTTAGGCATTTGGAAATATTGTGAAAGTAGATTAAGGGTGTGACCTTGAGAACCCCAAAATTGGCCAGGCGCGGTGGCTCACACCTGTAATCGCCGCACTTTGGGAGGCCAAAGCAGGCGAATCATGAGTTCAGGAGATCGAGACCATCCTGGCTAACACGGTGAAACCCTGTCTCTACTAAAAATACAAAAAATTAGCCGAGCGTGGTGGCACACACCTGTAATCCCAGCTACTTGGAAGGCTGTGGCAGGAGAATCGCTTGAACCTGGGAGGTGGAGGTTGCAGTGAGCCAGGTTGGCCACTGCACTCCAGCCTGGCAACAGAGCATCGCTCTGTCTCAGAAAAAAAAACAAAAAACAAAACACACACACCCAAAATCTAGCAAGGAGAAAAACAGTAAATAACAATTGTGTAACAAGTGAGGAGTTATGGGGACCTGGATGTCGGGGAGGATGGCAGTCAGGAAGACTTTATGGAGGTGGTGGTGACGATTATGTTCCATGTAATCTGTTCTTCTTTGAAGGAGTTTGGGGGCAGTGAGAGTGCTGAGCTCTCTTTACAGGCAATAAGAAAGTTCATTGTCTGTACGGAATTTAAGAACAGTAATAAAATTGACTATACAAGCCAGTCTGGGCTGGGTGCGGTGGCTCATGCCTATAGTCCCAGCACTTTGGGAGGCTGAGGTGGACGGATCACCTGAGGTCAGGAGGTTGAGACCAGCCTGACCTATATGGAAAATCCCTGTCTTTACTAAAAATACAAAATTAGCCAGGTGTTGTGGCGCATGCCTGTAGTCCCAGCTGCTTGGGAGGCTGAGGCAGGAAAATCACTTGAACTCGTGAGGTGGAGGTTGCAGTGAGCCAAGATTGTGCCATTGAATTCCAGCCTGGGCAACAAGAGCAAAACTCTGTCTCAAAAAAAAAAAAAAATTAGAACCTTCTGGCTTGGTAACGATGATAATTTTACAGTTGTGTTCTATTAAAACAAAATACTTAAAAAATCTTAACTGTGAATACACATACAATTCAAGATAACCCCAGGAAAAAAGAAAATGTGTTTTCTATAACTCTCAGAAGTTTTTTTCTTACTCTTTCAAAGCAAGATGATCTTTTTAAAAATCTGTTGCATCTTAAAATTGAAACTTTCTCGGGTCAGCCTCATGTACTGTCACACCTCTGTTATCAAAGAGTGACCTTTCATTTGTTGAAAATAATTTTTATCAAAAATTGATGTTGAATTCCACCATGTGCCTTTTAAATGACCTGGTTTGATCTACCAGGGGGTTATTGTTATATAGTTCTTTTATTCCTAGACGGAAACCTTTCTTCTACCAGTCAACTGTGTCCCAGGATTCATAACTCAGTACTCGTCATTCTCCGTTGAAATTTTATCTTCTCAATGTTGTGCAATATTTTGGATGTTGGTGGTCAGGGATCTGCCACCTGCTGTTTTTCAGGTATGTAGAAGGAGGTGAAAAATTAGTCTAAATCCAACAAAAAGTTTGATTTTTAAAAATATCTAACTCAAACAAAAGTCAGTTTATGAAAGCTCTGAATTCCCTAGGATAAATTTTTGTTCGTTGAAGGCTGTGTCTTTATCAGATGGTACCTAATGCTGTGTGGATAGCCATACCCACCAAAGCAGCTTATTTACCAGGCCGGATCGAGACCATTGATTTTTGTAGAGTAAGTCATACAGCTTATTAACGTTCCATCATGCTGAGCATGGAACTAATAGGAGAACATGTATGAGGTCAGAGATCAGAAGTAGACTTCGGAATGTATTCAAAAAAGGGTGCAATGGAGAACATTGACAGGGGCCTGTGGGTAAAGCAGGGTCTTCCAGGGAAGATAATGAAGGCTGAGACAACGCTGCTTCGTAACTTCCTAGTCAGTGAGATACTGTGACTTTAATCTACAGCTAACTTAATTTACTCTTCATCAAAATTTAGCTGACTCCAACGTGGGTATACCTTTTGAGCTTCCTGTAATTTTCTCTTATGAGGGTTTTAAGTATTTAGCTCAACTAATTGAAATAGAAGATGCAGGAACATTGTTTGAATGTTTGAATCTCATTTCATGCTTCATACTGGGACGAGGCACTCGGAGGGCAGAAATGCCAGTTGGGGCATAGTTGCTGGGGAGGGGCAGGATGCTGTGGCCATTCCTGTATCACAGCTCAGGGCCTTTCGGAGACAGGGAGGGCTGGCAGGGGTCTGAGAATTAAACAGTAAGTTAAATGAAGCAATTTTTCTACTGTTTTAGCTATTATCTAGAGCCCATGTTAGACCCTTAACTGGCCTTTGGGTGAACTTGACATTTGAATAATTTGGGAGCTTGATGCGGTGAAAACTGGAAGAGTAAACCAGGAAAAGCAGGTTTGAATGTGAGCATTTAGTTATATTAAGATTACTTCGGGGCCAGGCGCGGTGGCTCACGCCTGTAATCCCAGTACTTTGGGAGGCAGACGCGGGTGGATCACTTGAGGTCAGGAGTTTGAGACCAGCCTGACCAACATGCTGATAGATAGCCTGTCTCTACTAAAAGTATAAAAATCAGCCTGCATGGTGGTACATGCCTGTAATCCCAGCTACTTGGAAGGCTGAGACAGGAGAATTGCTTGAACCTGGGAGGCGGAGGTTGCAATGAGCCAAGATGGGGCCATTTCACTCCAGCCTGGGCAACAAAAAAAAAAAAAAAAAAAAGGATTGAACAGGTCTTTGTTAATGTTTACATTGTGGTAGGCATTGAGAGGTGTACGTAAAAAGAATCCTCACTTTCAAGTGACAGTTCTAGAGAGCCTATATCCAGAAGGCTCTAGAACCTGAAAATTTCGTAAAAACCCTGGCAATGTGTGAAATAAGTTTAAAGTAAATATTACTTAATTTCTCATTTAGTCATCAAGTAGCCCTTGTTTGGGTGGAAATTGGGGAAGAAAATCTGTTGTTTAGGAACGTGATAAGGAAGGAGTGGTCAGACAAGTAGAAGGATTACTGGGAAGAATGGTGTCCAGAAAACGGAGGGAAGAGATAATTTCCAGAAGGAAAGGGTGGGTCAACTGTGTTTCATACCACAGAGAAGCCAAGTGAAGATAAGCTTGCAGTCGTGAGTAGTGGTGATACGGAGGTAATTGGTGACCTTCAGGAGAAGCCATTAGTGGGTGTGGTACGGGGAAAGGCTTGCAGGCAGTTAAGGAATGGAGTTTTACTCCTCTAAGACTCTTTAGAAAGAGAAGGGGCATGTATGACATAAAGGAGGGTGAAATATGGAACAAATGCCATTAGTTTGCAATTGTGTGATTTTGTGAAACTTACTTACTCTGTGCCTTGACTGTAAAACAATGGATGATACTAGTAGTTCTTATTTGAGAGAAGCAGATGAGTCAACACCATTATACGAAGTAGATTACTAGATGGATACCTTAAAAGAAGCACAGTACAAATGCCTTTGTAATATAAACAGCAGTTACTTCCCAGTTTATGGGCTTACAAGTATATTTCTCTTTTTAATTTATTTTTAATTGTGATTAAAAAACCCAATATGAAACTTATTATCTTTACTATTTCTAAGTGCACAGTTCAGCGGTGTTAAATACATTCACATCATCGTGCAACCAGTCTCCAGAACCTTTCATCTTGCAAAGCTGAAATTCTATACCTACTAACCAGCAACTCACCATTTCCCCCTCCCCTCAGCCCCTGGCAACCACCATACTGCTTCCTGTGTCTGAGTTTCAGTACTCCAGATACTTCATGTGATGGAATTGCACCATATTTGCTTTTTTGTAACTGGCTTATTTCACTTAGCATGTTTCCCATGTTGATCCATGTTGGAGCCTGCACCAGGCTTCTTTTCATGGCTGAGTAATATTCCATTGTATGTAGGTGTCACATTTTGTTTTTTCATTCATCCAGTGATAGACATTTAGGCTGCTTCTGCCTTTTGGCTGTTGGGACTAATGCTCCATGAAGAAGGGTGTACAAATATCTATTTCTCTTTTTTTTTTTTGGAAGAAAGAAAGAAAGAAGAAAAAGAATGAACAAGAGGAAGAAAAAGGAAGAGAAAGAGAGAGAGAGAATGGGAGTATTGCTTTCTTGCCCAGGCTAGAATGCAGTTTAGTAATGGGTATTGAAAACCTCTTTTATACCAATAATTATACTTAATGATGTAGACAGGAAGGAATAAGGGAAGAAAATAACAAACAAGCAGCCAACCAATATTTCATTTAAACCTATGAAATGCTATGCGATTACTGAGGAGTGATTTACTTCCAATTATGTAGTCACTTTTGGAATAGGCGTGAGGTGGTAATGTATGTTTTGTGTATTTGAAGTGGAGAGTTCTATAAATGTTTATTAAGTTTACTTGTTTCGGGTCTGAGTTCAAGTCCTGGATGTCCTTGTTAATTTTCTGTCTCGTTGATCTATAGAATCGTTAGCTCTTCTTGTTACATTGATTCTTTTGCCATTATGTAATGTCCTTCTTTGCCTCTTTTGCTCTTTGTTGCTTTAAAGTCTACTTTATCAGAGGCGAGAATTGCATCTCCTGCTTTTTGTTTGTTTATTTTTACTCTCTGTTTGGTTGGTAAATCTTCCTCCTTCTCTTTGTTTTGAGTCTTTGTGTATCGTTGCATGTGAGATGGGTCTGGATGCAGCATACCGATGGGTTTTGGCTTTTTATCCAATTAGAATATATATAAGTTTAATACTGGCATTTGATGCTAGCTGGCTGTTTTGCCCATTAGTTGGTGTAAATTTTTCATTGTGTTAATGCTCTTTGCTTTTTGATATATTTTTGGAAAGGCTGATATTGGTTGTTCTTTATATGTATAGTGCTTCTTTCAGAAGCTCTTGTAAAGCAGGCCTGGTGGTGGTGAAGTCTCTAAGTACTTGTTTGTTCGCAAAAGATTGAATTTTTCCTTCGCTTATAAAGCTTAGTTTGGCTGGATATGAAATTCTGGGTTGAAAGTTCTTTTCTTTAAGGATGTTAAATATTGATCCCCACTCTTTTCTGGCTTGTAGGGTTTCTGCTAAGAGATCTGCTGTAAGTCTGATAGGTTTCCCTTTGTGGGTAACCTGACCTTTCTCTCTGGCTGCCCTTAGTATTTTCTCCTTCATTTCAACCCTAATAAATCTGGCAATTATGTGCCTTGGGGTTGGTCTTCTTGAAGAATATCTTTGTGGTGTTCTCTGTATTACCTGGAGTTGAATATTACCCTGCCTTGCCAGGTTGGGAAAGTTTTCCTGAATGATATCCTGAAGAGTATTTTCCAACTTGGATTCATTCTCTTTGTCACATTCAGGTACACCTATCAAACGTCAATTAGGTCTTTTCACATAGTCCCATATTTCCTGGAGACTTTGCTCATTCCTTTTTATCCTTTTTTCTCCAATCTTGTCTTCTCGTTTCATTTCACTGAGCTGGTCCTCGACTTCTGATATCCTTTCTTCTGCTTGATCAATTCGACTGTTTAAACTTGTTCATACTTCACGAAGTTCTTGTGTTTTTCAGCTCCATCAATTCACTTATATTCCTCTCTAAATTGTCCATTCTCATTAACATTTCATCAAACCTTTCTTCAAGGTTCTTAGTTTCTTTGCATTAGGTTAGAACAAGTTCTTTTAATTCACAGAAGTTTCTTATCACCCACGTTTTGAAACCTGCTGCTGTTATTGGAACACACTCATTCTTCATTAAGCCTTGTTCTGTTACTAATGAGAGATTGTAGAGGGAGAGGCATTCTGATTTTGAGTATTCTCTGCCTTTTTAGGCTGGTTTCTTCCCTTTGTTATATATTTATCCCTCTGTTGTCTTTGTAATTACCGACTTTCTGACTAGGTCTCTGAGCGGACGTCCAACTTGTTAATTCCCAGCGCCGAAATCTGAGCAATCCATTGCGCCGGCCAAAACAGCGGTGTTAAGATTGATGGTGCTTTTCTGCCTGGGAATCTCTGGACTCTGCACCAAGAACTGCCGTGCTAAGGCGCCAGCAAAACCGCCGCGCCGGCCACAAGAGTCACCCTGGCGACCCGTGGGGCTCCTCCGCTGGGAATCTCCTGGTCCGTGAGCAACAAATATTCGTCTGAAAGTGTGGCGTCCTCTCGTTCTCTGTGCTTTCACTGGGAGCTATGAGCCCGGGCTGCTAGTGATCAGCCATCTTGGATCCTATTTCTCTTTTTTAAACTAGTGATGTTTATTCTTCTGCCTGCGTGTGAGTCATGGCTGGTTTAAGGCGAGCATGAGAATGGATCATGCAGGGGAGGTGGAAGCTCTCAGGGGAGATCTGCAGGACCACAGGTTGGAGACAGAACTCAGAGACAGAAAAACATTTTTCTTTTAGAAGATTAGAAGCACCAATCTCAAGAGTACTGTATTCATGGCAGTATTTTCCAACAGAGAAGGGAAGGTGCTGTCTTCAGTTCATCTTTAAACTTAAGTTGCTAGAGGACCTCAGCTGTGTCTCTTACTGTGTTGGGGTGTCAAAACATTTGGCTTTACTGTGCAATGTATTTTTCCTTGTGTTGTATACAGCGATCATAATGAGAAGCAGGAAGCTCTTAGATAGCTGAAGAGCCCATGACAGAAGTCCTGCTGTGCGTTAACTGCAAAGCTTAGATGAATGCAGGAGCTGAGAGTGGGCCCCATCCCCTGCTGTGGCTGGTTAATTCCTGGTAGTTTTCCACATTTGTCCTATGTAATTCTTACTCCTTTTCCGAGTAAGAAATGACATCAGAAGAACAAAAATTAATGCTGTGTCTTGTGGCTGTCTTTACTCAACTTTGAAAAATGTGACTGTTCCTAACCTCCTGGGAAAGAAACTGTACTTATTGCCAGGCACAATGGCTCATTCCTGTATTCCCAGCACTTTGGGAGGCTGAGGCAGGCGGATAACTTGAGATCAGTAGTTCGAGATCAGCCTGGCCAACATGGTGAAACCCTGTCTCTACTAAAAATACAAAAAGTAGTTTGGTGTGGCAGTGCATACCTGTAACCCCAGCTACTTGGGAGGCTGAGGCGGGAGAATCCCTTGAACCCGGGAGGCGGAGGTTGTAATGGCCAAGATTGTGCCACAGCACTCCAACCTGAGCAACAGAGCAAGACCCTGTATTAGAAAAGAAGAAAAAGAAAAAGAAACTATATTTACTCTGCCAATCTCTAGAGAGAGGATGTCTTTACCTGATAAAAGTTAGAACCGTATGACCCAGTAGAGTTTATGTTCCAGAAGTTTCTTCAGACCAGAACACAGTTCATAACTCACCTGCCAGAGAGCATAGTAGTGTCACAATTTACTCTTTAACTCGCTCAAGATTTATGTTTCTTAAGACAGAATCTCTTGTTGCCCAGGCTGGAGTGCTGTGGCACAGTCATAGCTCATTGTAGCCCCAAATTCTTGGGTCGAAGGGGTCCTCCTGCCTCAGCTTCCTGAGTAGCTGGACCGTAGTTGAATGCCACAGAGCCCAGCTAATTTATTTTAATTTTTAGTAGGGATGACGTCTCACTATGTAGCCCAGGCTAGTCTTGAACTCCTGGCCTTCAAGTGATTGTCCTGCTTCAGTCCCCAAAGTGCTGGGATTATAGGCATGAGTCATCATGCCCAGCTTCTATTAAGGTTTAATGAAGAAATTAGCTTTGATTTCTCCTAAGTGGCTTGATGTTGAATAAACTAATGCAGAACTGTGCCCAAAGTAGATTGAGACTGCCATTTTTAGATGAAAGAAAGGCGGGGGATAGGAGAATACTTTTTTTTTTTTTTTTTTTGGAGACAGAGTCTAGCTCTGTCGCCCAGACTGGAGTACAGTTGTACCATCTCAGCTCACTGCAACCTCCACCTCCTGGGTTCAAGCGATTCTTCTGCCTCAGCCTTCCGAGTAGCTGGGGTTACCAGCGCCTGCCGCCATACCTGGCACATTTTTGTATTTTTAGTAGAGACGGGGTTTCACTGTGTTGGCCAGGCTGCTCTCGAACTCCTGATCTCGTGATCCGCCCACCTTGCCCTCCCAAAGTGCTGGGATTACAGGCATGAGCCACTGCGTCGGGCCACTATTTTAATATTAAAATGTTAAATGCTCTTTGGACAGACAGTGAGATGGAGGCCAGGGGCTGAATCTGACGGTGGTAGCTCAGCCTTGTCTTCCAGTTCTGACTGAATGTCATCCCACTCAAAAGGCCAGTATTTTTATGTCTTGGTAGGTTTTTAAATGTGGGTTTAAAACCTAAATAGAAGTGACTTTTTCAGAATAATAACTTGTGAGAAACAGCTGGTCCTGGTGGATAAAGCCTAGACTCAGAATCAATAGACCAGGATTGTTTTCCCCCTTGTTTAAATATCTGTGGGCTCTCTGAGGTAAACAGAGCAACACTTTCCCTAAATGTAAATATTTTCAGCAGATCGGTATTTTTAAAAGATTGTGGCTCGCCTGGGCAAAGCATTTTTAATTCTTCTTCTTTCTGAAAATTTATGAAGGAACGGGAGAAAAGAATAGGAAAACACAAAACAAATCCAGAGCAATTAGAAGAAGAAGATCCCAGTTATTACAGGCAGTGGAAGGGGGTGTCGGGGCTGGCAGGTACCCAGGACACGGAGCGAGAGAAGGCAGAATTCCAGACCAGACCAGGAAGCAAGACTTTGCTGTCTCCTTCTCCAGCCAATGTATGTTGGTCTTAGTTGACTGGGAGTGCAGATGCTGAAAACACAAACCTTGAGATACTGGCAACCAGATCCCAATGTTTTCTACTTCAAAATGGACTGAAGTTCTATCTGGTAGGTTTTCCCTGGACTTTTCTTTTCTTTTTTTTTGAGATGGAGTTTTGCTCTTGTTGCCCAAGCTGGAGTGCAGTGGCGTGATCTCAGCTCACTGCAACCTCCACTTCCCAGGTTCAAGTGATTATTCTGCCTCAACCTCCCGAGTAGCTGTGATTACAGGCATGTACCCTTTTGCTTGACTAATTTTTTTTTTTTGTATTTTTAGTAGAGATGGGGTTTCACCATGTTGGCCGGGATGGTCTCGATCTCCTGACCTTGTGATCCACCTGTCTCGGCCTCCCGAAGTGCTGGGATTACAGACGTGAGCCACCGTGCCTGGCCTTCCCTGAACTTTTATCTCCTGTTTTCTCCATCTTTCCACTGCCTGTGGTGGCCCAGTTTACACTGATTGCAAGCTTCTCTCCCTTGATAGAACTTACCCTCTGCTTCCCTCTCCTATCATGGCTTACCTGTTCAATTGATTATGTCCTTTGAGCCTTGGCCAACAGATTCCTATATGAAGTAAATTTATGCTGAAGGTTTAATAGCTAGGTGTTATATCAAGGGGCTTTGATACCTAAGAGACCAAGCTATGGTAGGGATTTGAATCTTTAGACAAGCAGCCCAGGAAGAGATTATTTTGGGGGCAGTAGGACTTCTTGGTGCTCCTGAACATCTTGTAGGTATATATCCTTTGTGAGCCAAAATCGTGACTCTGGACTTACTGAAATGCGTTCAATAGTAAGAATTGTTTTAAACATGCAGCGATTTCTATGAGTTAACTTTAGATGTTTTCATTAAATATTAGAGCTGGAAAGGACAAATAATGGTCACATTCTAAAGAAGTTTTTTCATGAATTGATACATACCTTTTTTGATATCTCTTAAAGTGAGAGAAGGTAAAGAAAGATCCTGAGATTGTGCTTGTCTTGATCAAGGAAGTCTTGGCACAGTGACTTGCTGAGATGAATGAGTTTGGCGATTGGCTATAATCTGAGAATGTTTTGAATTCAGTAGCCTGGGGATGTGTTTGTGTTCTCAGGTTAATTGCTTATTTAGCTGGCAGTCCTTTGGGGCTGCTAGTCCATTTGTTAATTCTGAAAGTTGTCGGACATTTGTTTAATAAAAACAAATATATTTGGAGAAATCCAGCTTCCCAGGTAACCGCATGAGTAGGAATTGAGTAGGTATAAAGTAATGGTTTAAGAAATGATAGTCTTTTGTATGGCAAAATAAAGGCAGAATGTCTTTTAGAAGGAAAATTTTAAGTGATTAATTTTTAAAGTATATTCTGTTTTGGCCAAATACTTGTGTATCTGTGAGAATATAAATGAGGTAAAGAGGTAAATAATACATTTATTTAATATTGGTATGACGACTATGGAAGATATGTGATTGTTATTTTCCAACTGCTCGTAAAATAAGAGAGATTTGAGAACATTTTTATTAGAATCACTTAGACTGTTTTGTCCCTGTATGAAGAGTACCAGGTTGACCCATTTTCCTAGTAAATACATGAAGTCTTATTTAATTAATGATTATGCTTGAAGACAATACTGACAGTTTGTCATTGTGTCTCCGACCTTCAGAAACTTAAGGTTTTCATTTTGATGTTTTTTTTTTTTTCTTCAGAGATTGTATTTACCATCTAGAAGCATATCGAGCTCATCACAAAAGTGTGTACAAAACAACAGCTTAATTGAACTTGAGATTCCATATTGGCGCATTCACCTAAAGCACCTGATTTTTGAGTACCAGTTGTGACCCTCCATTGACACATGCTAGGAATACAATTCTGGTTTTTATAATGAGAGGATAAATGAAAGGGCTATTAGAATTATTAGAAAACAATATTTTCTTTTTGGCTTTTTCCAGAGAAAAAACAAGACAAGACTTTGTGCTATTTCATCAAGTCCTTGACGCCTCCTCCCAGCTGGTCAGGTTCTTTTTATGTGGCATTTAATCCTTGAGTTGTTGTGAGTCAACAAATGGACGAGAGCAAATGTTCAGCCATCTTACTGGTGTTAAGCCTAGCAAATAGGCAAGTTATCTGAATACACCAAATGCATAAACAAGTTTGCATGAGCCACGGATTCCAAATGAGCCCAGCAGCTGCCATTCATGCCCTTAAGAATAGAAGTGCCCTCTTCATTCTCTAGTTTGTTGTTGGCCCACGTTGGGAAATGTCAGCTGTAAGATTTATAGATTCAAGGCTCTGTGATAACAAGTTGCCTCTTAGAACTTTTCAGCTCTAAGAGCTTCTTGTTAGCCAGCTAGACAGAGATATAGAAATATATTTATGCTTTCCGTATATAATTCTTGAATCATTTACAACATCAGTGGTGGGCTTAAAAAAAATATATACACACACACACACACACACACACACACACACACACTCACCTGTCTCTGTATTTACCTAAGGCATTACTACAAGTACTCATCAGTAAATCATGATAATTTTCTGAAGAGGCTCCCTTCGACTGGTGACTCATATTGGTACCTGGAATACAAAACTCCTAAAGCTGCACTTGTCTTGTAATCTGAGCTTAATAAGCAATACCCTTTGAGTAATAAAAATCAGTTCCTCCTGTGCTCCCTAATAACATCAATCCTTGTTGTAGCTGTAGGATTTTTTCGTACTCTTCCCAAAATTTCCCCCTTAAAATTATGGCATTGGAAATAATGGTTTTATGTTTTGGGGGACTGTTACTTTCTAATTGAAATTAAATATCTGTGGTTCACTCTTCAGTGCTGAGCTTGATATGAGAAACGTTTCCTGGCACATCAATAAAACCAGTTTTGTGTCTCCCTACAAATAATCCAGTGGCAGGTAGAAGGGCTATCTGACCTAGTTGCTCCTCTAACTGCTTTGATCAAAGGAAATTGATAAACCACTCAGTCTATAAACCTTTTTTTCTATGATTCTGTAGTGTCAGGACAACATTTCGATGGGTCTTTTACTTATATGGAGAAAGAAAACCTAAATCTCAAACCACCATTTAGAAAACCCACAAACTCCTGGGCTGTCATTTGGGTTGCAGACTTGCAGCTCCCTTTCTGGTTGTGTTCTGTGGAGTGGGTGAATGCCTGTCTGATGGGGATGCATTTTAAAGGCAAGACAGATTGAAGGGTATAATTTACTGACATTTTGCTGACTGCATTTCTCGCTATATACATGTCTCTTCATATATTTTACTATTTTACAATATTCAGTTACCTCTTAGCCTACTTGAGGCAGGCCTTACAGTTTTGGGACTGTTTCTTGTATACATGACTCAATACAGGTGTCTGATTATGACATTAGTCATTCTGTTAAGTGCTGTTCTTTGACTGTGAATATAAATCAGTGTATATTTAACAAGCGAGCTGACCAAACGCCATTAAATGAGTTTTCCTTATTTTGTTTTTTTTACTGCCCCAATTTTAAGTTTACAAACAAATGCAGCATGTAACTACCACTTTTAACTCTCCTCTTTTTAATTTTGAATACCAAATATGGCAGAGTTATTCAGGTGGCCAAGTAGGCTTTTTCTGACCTTGAATGTGGTTTACTGGTGTTATACTTAAAAAAAAAAAAAAAAGACAAAAAGTGGATGTCAGTATTTGCTATTTTAGGATAGCATAAGCCTTTGAGATTTCCCAAACATCATTTTAAAAGTCTGACATGCATCTGTGTGACATCTTCGTTTTTAGCTAAATGGCTTCATCCCGTATTCATATTTAAGTGGCCCTGGAGTATAATGCAGAGATAGGTCACTGCGGGTTAATCTTTGACACTTCATATCTAACAGGCATCGGCATCTGTGGTTTATATGACGTTGTTTAAGGAACGTTTCTAAGTCTAGAAATAAAATTCTCTTAAACCTGATGATAGGCGTGTGTTTACTAAGATAGTTTTCCTTCCATTTGCACAGTTTTAAAGCTGGAGCTAAAACATAATCTGTGGGATTAAAAAAAAAAATTGTTATCCAAAAAACTAATTCATGGTACTATTAAGTTTGAAGTAACCTCAGGGACTCCTGTTCTGTGATAGAATGTGCGTCAAGGTGTATTCCTTTTATTAGGAACATATTATATCCATGTACTTTAATAGGGATGACAGATACCATCAGAGGCTTATTGAGGGAAACGAGTAATTTTTGTGTGTGCATATACATTTAGGCTAAGGCGTTGTTAATTGTAAGTTTCCACAGCACAACCCAAAATTCAAAGGAGATGCCTTTTAAAATATATAGTGGTGATGGAGTCTGAGTAAGAGAATCCTGTGTTGAAAGTTGAGCAGACCACGGTCATTTCTATCCAGTCAAAGAGCTTTTGGTCCTGCAATATAGGGCTTATAATCTTACTACAAAGCCCTTTAAAATCAATGAAAAAAAAAAAACAGCCTTGGAAGTGTGGTAGCATTGAGTTCATTCTTTTTTTAAAAAAAAAAAAATCTATTTTCAATTACATTATTCCATTTAAATGTACCAAAATGGCTTTTTAAAAAATATACTTCTAGCCTATGTATATATTCACAGCTGTCAGAAATACGTGTCATTCTTTGTCTTACAAATCCCTGTTCTCAG
Source organism: Aotus nancymaae (assembly GCF_030222135.1). Lineage (NCBI taxonomy): Eukaryota > Metazoa > Chordata > Mammalia > Primates > Aotidae > Aotus > Aotus nancymaae. Next base: position 18,678,648 of record NW_026988465.1, read on the forward strand.
CCATTTCAGAGCCTAATCCTTGAGGCGGCCATTTTGCTGAAAGGCAGTTCAAGAAACAGTCTTGTCAGCCAGGCCTGGTTCTTGCTGAAAAAGCGTCATTTCTGTACCCATCGTGAGCATTAGTTCCAGATTTTTGAATGATGTAAAATTAAGGTCAGAGAGTCAAATATGAAAAATACATCTTGCAGGCAGAGCCCTCATTAGCATCCCCTCATCAATCTCCCAAATCTAGGAGCTGGGAGACCATTGCACTGTTATCCTGCTGATGTTAAGTTGATGGGAAATTTAATGGAACAGACTGGCAGTTGTGAAGGGCGGCTGATAATGATGGCGCAAGCTCAACGAAGAAGTTCAGGGAAATCTGGAGGAGGTGTTTCCTATCATTTGGCCTCGTTCCGTCGGCTGTTGGCATTTGCTTGGCACGAGGGAGGCATTCTTATCTCCCCGGTTAGAGAGATTTTAAATGTGCTTGAAAATACTAAGCGTGCACTTCTGTTGCTGACTCTTCCCAGCAAGACCTGTGGAAGCAAGAGCTGTGTACTGAGCAGGAAAATCCACTCAAACCGGTAACATTCAGGTCAACCTGAAAACCGTCTACATTTTCTGGTAATTAAGTTAAAAGAGGGCTGTTGACTATCAGAACCCTTTTTCTTCATGAGCACGTCACCTTAATAAATAGGGTAACCTCAAATATTTTTTCTTCAGAATTGATGGTGTGTTTTGATATTTAAACACTTCCGTGTAAAGTTAGATAGGTGCTTTTATATTATTAGGTGGCATCTTAAAACATACGATTGGTCATGTTTCTGCCTTGCATAGTTTATGAGCGGAAAGATGGCCAAACAGGGCTAATTTTACTAATTAAAGTCATGCTGCCCAAATGGATTAACATGATAGAGACGTTTGGTTTTAATAGCGCTTGGAAAGGGTACTGAGTCCTAAAACGTTCTGTTTGGAAAGCTTTGCTCTATAAAATTTGCCTTTAACACGGCTGATGACCCTTAATTAGAATGATATACTGTACTTGCTGCTGTGAAGTCTGTTTGAGAAGAAGCAATACTGGTGTGCCCAGGTATCATTGTTTTTAATGCATTAAGATGCCTAATTTTCTGGGCCTGGCATTTCTGAGTACCTGTCTTCTCTGCTCTGTTTCAGGTGTGAATCATGGCAATGCAGTGAAAGACGGTGATTTACAGCTTTTGAGGGCATGCATGTATATGATTAAGGGATGGAGGTGAAGGACTGCAAGATTTACTTCCTTCCCTTTCCAGCAGAGTTACCTGAGAGGAGTGAGTAATTGGATCGTTTGTAACACCACAGGCCCCTTTTCAAGAGACCAGTAATCAAAACAGGAAGACAAAACTGAGAAGATTTCAACTGGGAGAATACAACTTTTGACACTTTCTGGATATACCTCTTAGCAAACAGGAGAGTCTTCAGAGTTTTCCTGTTTTATTTTTTCATGGAGATTTTCGTTAAAAAGGTTAGTATGTCAATCCTGGTTACATCATGCAGATGCCCTGTTAACTTTTATGCGTCTTTCCACCATGCTTTCTGCTCTGGATATTCTTATATTAAGAAATCATAGAAACTTAGTGGCCTATTTATAAAACTCAGGATCTTTTTACAAGGTCAAAGAATTACCAAGAATTAGGAGTGGGCCAGGGGCGGTGGCTAATGCTTGTAATCCCAGCACTTTGGGAGGCTGAGGCAGGTGAATCACTTGAGGCCAGGATCTTGAGGCCAGCCTGACCAACATGGCAAAACCCCATCTCTACTAAAAGTACAAAAATTAGCTGGGTGTGGTGGTATGTGGCTGTAGTCCCAGCTACTCGGGAGGCTGAAGCAGAATCACTTGAACCCAGGAGGTGGAGGTGGCAGTGAGCTGAGATCGTGCCACCGCACTCCAGTCTGGGTGACAGAGCGAGACTCCGTCTCAAAGAAAAAAAAAGGAATTAGGAGTGTTGGCTGGGTGCGGTGGTGGCTCACATGTGTAATCACAGCACTTTGGGATGCTGAGGCAGGTGGATCACTTGAGCTTAGTAGTTTGAGACCAGCCTGGGCAGCGTAGCGAGACCTCATCTCTACAAATAATAACACAAATTAGTTGGATGTGGTGACGTGTTGCCTGTGGTTCCAGCTTCTCTGTAGGCTGAGGTGGGAGGATCACCTGGAATCCGGTGAAGACTGCAGTGAGCTGAGATTGCACTCCAGTCTGGGTGACAGAGTGAGACATTGTCTCAAAAAAAAAAAAGAAAGAAATATAACAAATACAGCAACATTTTTAGGAAGGGGTGGAGTGTACACAACACAACTAGCCTGTGTTTATATTAAAAAAAAAACACTTTGGGAGGCTGAGGTGGGTGAATTGCCTGAGCTCAGGAGTTCGAGACCAGCCTGGGCAACACAGTGAAACCCCATCTCTAATAAAATACAAATATTCGCTGTGAGTGGTGGTATGCACCTGTAGTCCCAGCTACTTGGGAGGCTGAGGCAGGAGACTGCTAGAATGCGGGAGGCAGAGGTTGCAGTGAGCCAAGATTGCACCACTGCACTCCAGTTTGGGCGACAGAGCAAGACTCCATTTCTTTAAAAAAGTCAGATACAGCATTTAGAACAAGAATCTAATGCTGTATCTGGCATTTAGTAGATCCTCATCATTTCAAAACTGCTTACTATTCAAGCTTTCCTGTTGCGCCTAATGTGATGGGGTCTTCTGACTTACTATTGGTAACATTAGACTTAGGAAAATTGAGTAGCATCCATGATATTTTTATGTTACAATTATTTCGGGTTTGACTTTGGGAAGTCTTGGTGGTGGCAGCAGACTTCTCATATTAGAGATTACGAGAAAATGGTGAATGGTTCTAAGCTCGTCCGCCTCTTCGATCTATGCCAGGTAAATAAAACACTCCCATAAATAACTGGTACCGTTTTAATGGGACTTTTGGGTTCATGAGATGTAAGTATTGATGACCTTGGACATTTTTTGGTACGTGCACAGTTCAGGAGGCACAGTATCTCCAGATAACTGAAAGCAGGTGGACAGCCATGGGCCCCCACTGATCCCCATAATTCAGAGGGGCTCTGGCCTTGCTTCTGGACTTTGTGCGGGAAGCATATTCTATAGGCAAAGGAATCGATAAAGTTTAGGTCCTCTAGGTATTTCTGTAGGCAAATCTCACTAGATTGGATCTTTGTTAGTCTGACCTGATAATAAGATGTTTTCTAGCTTGGGAGCAGAATTCCCAGGTTCAAATCACTGTTCTGTCACCCCTAGTGATGTGACCTTAGGTAAATTATTTAACCTCTTTCAACTTTAATTTCCTCAGCTATGAGGATAATGTTAATACCTATGTTTTCTTTTAGTTTTTTTTTTTTTCAAGTAATTAAATGAGAACTATCCAATTGTGATTACCATGTTAGTAAAGATTTCTGAAATATTATTAACCAGATTTCAGGTATCCTGTGCTCATAGAGACTCACCTACAAAGCTGATGAGATCTACAGCCTAAGACAAATTTTTATCTATTTGGAGTATACACTCAAGTTACATGAAAATCGCATATTGGAAAAGATGAGAATGCAGCAATGATTTTGCAAAATGTTTTAGCAAGTTTTATTTTGCTACTTGTCTTAAAAGTAATTTTTTGGACCAGGCGTGGTGGCTCAGGCCTGTAATCCCAGCGCTTTGGGTGGCTGAGGCAGGCAGATCACGGGTTAGGAGTTAAAGAGCAGCCTGGCCAACATAGTGAAACCCCTTTTCTTACTAAAAAATACAAAAAAATCAGCTGGGCATGGTGGCGTGTGCCTGTAGTCCCAGCTCCTCGGGGGCTGAGGCAGGAGAATTGCTGGAACCCAAGAGGTGGGGGTTGCAGTGAGCCAAGATCACGCCAGTGCACTCCAGCTTGGGCAACAGTGAGAATTCATCTCAAAAAAAAAAAAAAAAGGTAATTTTTCTGGTTTTATGTAATGTGTGTATCAGAAATGGAAATATTAGAATACCTACTTCATTGTATTGTCAAGTGTATTGGTAGCCCTAATTTATATATCCATTGTGCTGCAGTTTTACTCGCAGAACTACCATCTGCAGGGATTATTATAGCACTTGAGGGGATGGAATTACCGCACTCTGTTTTGGGTACTTTTTTCACTAAGAAGTATGGGCACCATGAGATGGTACTTACCCATCTGTCCGTTGAAGTATTTTTATGTATATTACCTGAGCACTTAGGCGCACCACCAAGGGGGGATTGAAAATGGAAGGAAAAAAGGAAAAATTGAAAATAAAATGTCATGATGGAAATAACAGAAACCTATTTGCAAAGAATATCTAAACTATTCCTTTTTTTTTTTTTTTTTTTTTTGAGGTGGAGTCTGGCTCTGTAGCCCAGTCTGGAATGCAGTGGCACTATCTCTGCTCACTGCAACCTCCACCTCCCTGGTCCCGGTTCAAGTAATTCTCCTGCCTCAGCCTCCCAAGTAGCTGGGATTACAGGTACAAGCCACTATGCCCAGCTAATTTTTGTATTTTTCAGTAGAGATGGGGTTTCACCATGTTGGCCACTCTGGTCTGAAACTCCTGACCTCGTGATCTGCCTGCCTCGTCCTCCCAAAGTGCTGGGATTACAGGCCTGAACCACCGCGCCTGGCCTCCTAAACTATTCTTAAAGCAGACTTGGCCGGGCATGGTGGCTCACGCCTGTAATCCCAGCACTTTGGGAGGTCGAGCCGGGTGGATCACCTTGAGGCCAGGAGTTCAAGACCAGACTGACCAACATGGAGAAACCCTCACCTCTACTAAAAATATAAAAAAATGAGCTGGGTGTGGTGGCAGGTGCCTGTAATCCCAGCTGTTCAGGAGGCTGAAGCAGAAGAATTGCTTGAACCCCGGGGGCAGAGGTTTCAGTGGGCAGAGGTTTCAGTGAGCCGAGATTGTGCCATTGTACTCCAGCCTAGGCAACAAGAGTGAAACTCCGTCTTTAAAAAAGAAAAAGAAAAAACAAAAAAAGCAAAACAAAACCATTCACTATTGTGTTTAAGAGACAAAGCTCAATCCACAAAGTTGAGAGTGAAGTGTGAATCAGGAAATTTTCCAGGAATGTCAAGCGATACTGGCTTCTAGGTCTCAAATTCAAGGAAACAAAAAAAAGTCCATTTTACAAAGTAACTTCTTTTTTTTTTTTTTTTTTTTTTTTTTTTTTTGAGACAGAGTTTCGCTCTTTACCCAGGCTGGAGTGCAATGGCGCGATCTCGGCTCACCGCAACCTCCTCCTCCTGGGTTCAGGCAATTCTCCTGCCTCAGCCTCCTGAGTAGCTGGGATTACAAGCACGCGCCACCATGCCCAGCTAATTTTTTGTATTTTTAGTAGAGACGAGGTTTCACCATGTTGACCAGGATGGTCTCGATCTCTTGACCTCGTGATCCACCTGCCTCGGCCTCCCAAAGTGCTGGGATTACAGGCGTGAGCCACCGCGCCCGGCCCAAAGTAACTTCTTAAATTGATTGTGAGCTGTCAATGTTTGATGGGTAGATCCTGAAACATTAACTGATTAAATTCTTCAGTGCTATGCGGTCATGTTGGTGGCCTCCGCTGTTCTGAGCTTCTAAATTTGTGTGTTGACACATGGGAATTCACTAAATGAGCCGCAGAGAGCAGAGTGGAACATTTCGGCATTAGCTTGAAATTTCCTAAAGAGAACCAGTGGAAAGATGTTGAATTCCATTGAAATATTATTTATTGATTGCTTGTGTTTTATAACACCTAATAAATTATCCAATCCCTTAAAAACACCCCATCTGCCTAATTCTCCTTTTCCAGTTGGAGCAGATGCAAGGATACAAAGATTCTCTGTACAGGTAGAGAGAGATGATTTCAGGTTTTCTTCACACCCCTGGGCGCCTTGACAGCTATTCTTTGTGCTTGTGCACATTGACAATTTTCAATTTCAGCGGGGGACGGGGGAAGTGTTTTTCTCCCATATTCAGTTGTCTTGATATTTTTTTACCCAGGTGGCCTTCCCCCGCCCTCCAGCACTTGTGCTTCCTCAGCTGTTTCTTCATCCATAGGCTAAGAGTGGGGTGTGGCTTCTCAGCATTCTGTGTTTCACTGCACACCTGGAAACCGATAGGCTAATGACCTTGTGAGAATTTGGGTGGTAAGGAGGCTGCAGAGATCAGCTTCCTTTTACAGATGTGGAAACTGAGGCCTGGAGAGGTGAAGAAATTGATCTGAGATCATTCAGCCAGCAAGTATCAGGACAGAACCTCTAACGTCAGTGCAATTTCAGCTTTTCCACTAAGGCGTGCGGGGAAGGGTGCAGTGGTGTGGGCTGAGTCATGGTTAAGGGATTACAGTAGACTGAGGAGTGAAAGAAAGAGTATAAAGATAGAACACAGGGCTGGGCCTGGTGTCTCACGCCTGTAATCCTTGCACTTTGGGAGGCCAAGGCAGGAGGATTACCTGAGGTTGAGAGTTCGAGACCAGCCTGGCTAACATGGCAAAACCCCATCTCTACTAAAAATACAAAAGTTAGCCAGGTATGGTGGTGCATGCCAGTAATCCCAGCTACTTGGGAGGCTGAGGCAGGAGAATTGCTTGAACCTGGGAGTCAGAGGTTGTAGTGAGCTGAGATTATGCCACTGCACTCCAGCCTGGGTGACAGAGTGACACTCTATCTCAATTAAAAAACAAAACAAAACAAAAAACTCGGAATCGGGGTTTGGGTCAGGGTTTGTTTGAGGTTGTATCAGAGGCATATCTTTTGGTCAGGAAGCTTGAATATTCCTTTTCTGATGTAAGAGAAAAGGAAGAGATTAAAGGCGTGAGGAAGATCAGGTTTTTAAAATAGCTGTTTACTTGCTGTTGAAACCATAGAACAATGAATATGTATTAATCATCAGGTAATTTAGGGTAATGGAGTATAGACAATTTCTGGTTTTACCTTCATGCCTGTTTGGGTCCATGCTGCCTTTTGTTTTGCTTAAAATGGGCTAAAAGAAAAAGCAACTGAAACACTTTCCAGATTTGATAACTTCTGAGATCTCAAGTGAAATCTCTGGCTCGCATCCCAGGTGAGGTCACACAGTCTGTTAGTCGGATTTATGTTGGTGTGTCAACCAAAATGCAGAGCAGCCCGCTGCAATAATTCTTTCCAGCCATTTATCAGCTTGGGAGGAGCGGCACCTGGGTCAGTGTGTGCTGTCTGTTGCCACCCAGAGAGTAGTCCATCCATGGGCCTATGTGCATCTTTTCTTTTTCAGTTGACAGTTTTAAGTTCATGTGGAAAACGTGCCTTTGGTAGTACCTGGTATTATGACGTTTGCCTTATCTTTGCTTACTCATGCTCTTGAATTCAGATCTGTCTGGACACGTCTGGAGGTCTGGTATTTTCGTGTCCAGGAGTTTGTTTTCATGATTGTCTGAAGTACCTCTGGGAAAGAACTCATTCTATAGGAAGACAGTTGAATTGGACAAGAAATATCCAGAGCACAATTAGACATTGCTTATGTTCATGAACAAATGAGAACCTGAAAAAGCCAATTTTTCAGGATGGATTCCAAGTGGCTAAGTGGGCCTAGATTTAAAATAGAGCCAAGCAGCCATTTGCTGACTCGAAGCTCTACACATACTCTTGAGTTCCCTAAAACCCTGGAAAACCCCACATCTTTTTAACTTTGGGACTTTGAGAGCTCACCTGAACCAACCAATCAAAGCTCAGCTGTATTGACCAGTAGGGGCTCAGCTGTATCAACCACAACCAGTTAAAGCTGAGCTGTATTGACCAGTCAGGACTCAGCTGTATCAACCACAGCCAATCAAAGCTCAGCTCTATTGACCAGTCAGGGCTCAGCTGTCTCAACCCCAACCAATCAAAGCTCAGCTGTATTGACCGGTCAGGGCTCAGCTGTATCAACCAATCTACAAACTCACTTGTGTCAACCAATAGAAACTAAACAAGTTTCAAGTCTTTGAATTAACAGACCTGATTGGAAACCTGCATGAGAACTTTTGCTATAAAACCCAAATTTTGTTCTCTGGAATGTGCCTTCCTTTTACACCAAAGCATATTTCGCCAGTTTGCAGACCGTTCACTGAAATTGTCTCTTTCCTCCAAATTCCTTTTCAGAGAAATTTTGTTCACATCTTATACAAAACAATAAGTAGCTGTTAAGTATATAGATGTGGATGGTGACTAACATTTATCAGGTGCTTATTGTCAGCTGTGCAGCATTTTAAAAGCTTTACCGATCTTCACAGCAGCTCTTTGAAGTTCATGCTTTTATGAACCCATTTTACAAACAAGAAACTGAGAACCAGAAAAGTGAATAGAGGCTTGTACAGTCTCAAAGAGCTTACAGTGGAGTTAGAAAATTAATACTCGGGGGTGGGGAAAAAGTTAAAAAAAAGGAAGTTAATACTTGACTCATTCATTCAGGAAGCTGAATGCCTACTAGCAGTTTGAGTTTATGAAAGTTTATGTACCTCTTTAAGGCTTTCCCAAAGGAGCTCACAATTGAATGGAGGGACGTTTATGTAAACCAAACTTGAAAAGTGTGTTAATAGACGGGAAGAGGCTTCCAAGGGAAGCATGCTGCCAGTCACTTGGATTACTCTCCAATTGAACAGAATCACGTTGGAAACCTAGGGAGACTGGGTTGTGTTAATAGTGAAAGCAAAATCTCAGGATAACTGATTTACCAAAATCTGTGTGCCACATTGAGTATGTTAAGTGGCATCAGTAACTACATCAGGGATGGGCTTGGCAGTAGCCCAGTGGCTTGTGCAGCCTTGGGAAGTGACATCATTGGGATCTGAGCAGCTACATTAGTATCTTGGCCATTAGCAGTTTTGACACTGGTTCTTATTGGCAGATATCACTGGATGGAACCGAGCAGGAGAGGAGGAAAGTGGCAGATACTGTGTGACGGCTGAGAAGCAGTGTTGGTGAGCTTACTAGTCATCTCCTGGCAAGTCCATGACATTTGCTTATGATGGTGGGGGTGTGTGGGATGGAAGGGAAGAGAACTGACAATTAGGGAGGCAGGAAATTCCTAGTAACACAGTTTTGCACTTCAGTTTTCTATGTGTTTTGTGGTCATAAATTCCATACAGTGTCATTTAGCAGATGTGTGTTCTAGGCAAATTTCTGTGCCTCAGCTCCTCTGTTTGTAGAATGGTGATAGTAATACAATTTCCCTGATTGGGCTTTTTTAAGATTTAAATAGGTGGCTGGGTGAAGTGGCTCACACCTGTAAATCCCCGCACTTTGGGAGGCTGAGACTGGCAAATCATGAGGTCAGGAGATCGAGACCATCCTGGTCAACATGATGAAGCCGTCTCTCTACTAAAGTAAAAAAGATTAGCGGGGCATGGTGGCATGCGCCTGTAGTCCCAGCTACTCAGAAGACTGAGACAGGGGAATCAGTTGAACCCAGGAGGCTAAGGTTGCTGTGAACTGAGATTGTGCCACTGCACCCCAGCCTGGGTAACAGAGTGAGACTCAGTCTCAAAAACATAAAAATAAATAGCTTATTATACATAAAGAGCTAAAGTCATGCCTGTAGCCATTGTTGAAGTGCTAGCTCTGATGATGGTGATGAAGAATTAATAGCAATCAGTGATTTAGATTAAACAATTTTAGGCATGAACTGTTCTGCTAGAATCCAAAGGGAGATTTTTTTTTTTCCCATCAAGGAGACACCTTGTTGGGCAAATAATACATACACAATTGCAAAAGTAATTCGTTCTTAATATCTAATTCCTACCTATTCCCACTTATTCAGCCCAGGATTACCTTTTAGTACCTGTTCTTACGCATCCTCATTCTGTCTAGCCATGCTAGGCGACCCCAGAGAACCAGATTAGGTTCTCTCATGTCTTTATGCATTCACATAAGCCATTCTCTAAGTCTAGAGTTCCTTTCTCTTTTGATTAGCCTGTTGAAATGGACATCCTTTCTGCAAAATCATTCATATTCCCTGCCCTAGACCCTCAGTTAATTCAGCTGCCACTGCATTGCCATGGTGCCTTGAACACACCTTTTTGAAAGTTGATTTACCTGTGTATTTCTCCACTAGACTATGAACTCCCTGAGACAAATTTGCATGTATTTTCATATTTTAGAGTCTATGTAGTTGCCTTATTGAATGAATGAGTGGATATTTTTCTAACTCGACCGTAAACGCTTTTGAGACTGCATCTATTAATTTTTCTGAGGCTGTTTTTTTGTCTATAAAATGGGTTATTAGCAGGAAGTACAGTGATTAGAACAAAATGATAACTCATTGAATGTTGGTTATTGCTGTGAACCTAACTTTCAGATGTATGTATTCCATCCAAACATTGTTTGGGTTATGTTAGGGTAACAAAAATGGGTACTTGATATGTTCTGTTCTTCCTGAACTCCTAACCTTCCTTATTTATGAAAGGACTCTTCCTCCACTCCTCTCAGACATACTTCCCTGGGGCCATTTACCTCCCACTAAAAAGCAAATGAAGCTAATCTCACTGGCTTGATATTGATTCCCTCTAGTCCGGAGAGAATATGCTAATCACCTTTGCTAAGTGCTTTCTGGCCAAAGGTGTAAAAGCCTGATTCCATTTGGGGAGAAAAAAACCTGAAGTTTCTGCTTTAAAATTTGTGATTATGGAATTTGCATTTTGAAAGGTGATAGTATCTCAAATTTAACAATAAGCCATTTGTAGTGGACTGAGCATAAATTTTCATGGCTTGTTTGGATAAAAAAAAACTATACCAAGGCATAGATTTCTGTGACATATTTAATTTTGTTACATTCAATTTAATATCCACAGAAATAGTGCAAACCCCTTTTTCCTCCTCTCCGTGGCATGTTTTTTTGTGCATATTTAAGCTCTTCATTTTCAAAAAGCAAAGATCCTTTTAAAGGCTGGTACTTAAGGCGGTCAGGCTGCCTCAGTTTCTTCCTCCATGAGTCTAACCTGGGCCACCTGCATCCTTCCCTCTAGTGTTTGGATGAATGGCTCTGAGCTTGTAAAGCACTTTGAATTTCTTGGATGAAAGAGCCCCTCTAAGTACAGGTCTTAGGAAGGTATTATATCTGGGCTTTCAAAACTGCCGCACAGCCTGTTTTGCAAGAACACTAATGCACTTCTGGGTTTAGAGTTGTAAAAAGATGTGTGTTCAGAAGCCTCGGGCTTCATCCTGTGAGGTTCCCGAGGCATGTGCGGCTGCTTGTTTACTTCCCACACTGCAGGTGTGCACATGCACAGTGGCCATCTGGGCTTCGGGTCACCTAGGATCACATCTGGCTGCTGTGGTCTGGGGGGAAAACCCAGGGTGCTAGGAGAGAGGATGGGCTGCTCCTGGCCCCATGGCCTCACCTCTTGGGAACCTCCAGGATTTCTGTAATTAGGGTGAGGAAACACAAAAGTGCTCTGAAGTGGTCAAAGTGAGGGCAGGGTTCACCCCAGGTACTGATGCTTGGATTGTGAAGAACTCGGTTTGGGTTCTAGCTCTTCCACTTCCTTTTTTTTTTTTTTCTGATGGAGTTTTGCTCTTGTTGCCCAGGCTGGAGCGCAATGGCGCGATCTCGGCTCACTGCAATTTCTGCTTCCCGGGTTCCAGCGATTCTCCTGCCTCAGCCTCCCGAGTAGCTGTGATTACAGGCATGTGCCACCACACCCAGCTAAGTTTTGTATTTTTAGTAGAGACAGGGTTTCTTCATGTTGGTCAGGCTGGTCTCCAACTCTCGACCTCAGGTGACCCGCCCGCCTCAGCCTCCTAAAGTTCTAGGGTTACAGGCGTGAGCCACCGCGCCTGGCAGCTCTTCTGTTTTCTAGCCCTTCACCCTCAGGCAAGTCAGTTAGCTGCCCTGAGCCTCAGTTTCTCCAATGGGCAATCCTGCCCCTCACATGTGTGGTGCCCAGGTCTAGAATGTGAATGCAGGACCACATCTTCTGTATCTAAATATTTAAAAGTTACAAATCAAATGAAAAAGTGTCAAAACATGTTTGGAAATTTTTCTGTTCTGACAAATACACCTTTATAACAGTCTTGAAGGGCCGGTTTGAATTTTGAGTTTTCAGATTCTTGGCCAACTTCCGTGCCTGACCAGGTAGTATGGGTGGGAGCGGGAATCTAGTTGTCATGCTGTGGACAGCATGGTCGGTATGTCCGCTGGATCCACACTTCACCCTGTGGGCCTCGGGGTTCTATACTGAAGACTGTGTCCCTTGGGAAAGTGTGTAAAGCAAACGTCTGCAGAGGCCTAATAAATTGAGTGTGGGCTGTTGGAACAGGGAGCTCTGGGGTCCTAGTATCTGGCACATGATCCAGAATAGGATTTTGGGCTTCTGATGGACTGGTGCTTTTGGTCCTCACTCTGTGGGAAGGGTCATTATAGAGTAGGGGTCCCTGTTTCCAGGGACATCACACACAGGGTTCAGACAGCATTCATTGAAAGCTACATATGATTGTTGATTGTGCTGGTTTTTTTTTTTTTTTTGAAACAGAGTGTTGCTCTGTTGCCCAGGCTGGAGTGCAGTGGCGTGATCTCGGCTCACTGCAACCTCCACCTCCTGGGTTCAAGTGATTCTTCTGCCTCAGCCTTCTGAGTAGCTGGGATTAAAGGTGCATGCCACCATGCCTGGCTACTTTTTGCATTTTTAGTAGAGACGGGGTTTTACCATGTTGGTCAGGCTGGTCTGGAGTTCCTGACCTCATGATCCACCTGCCTCAGCCTCCCAAAGTGCTAGAGTTACAGATGTGAGCCACTGCGCCTGGCCTAATTGTGCTTTTATAGTGTTACTATCACATACATGAAAATAAGTTCTTTCTATCAGAAAAGCTTCATCCTTCACATCCGCCTTAATCACATCAACAGTTAGCAGTGCTGGGATTGAGTTATTTTCTACTAGATAGGATGATGCATCATTCTCCTTCTGTCTCTAGGACCTAGCACAGAACTCTGTTTTCATTTAGCTCTTTTGTTTGTTTGTTTGAGACAGAGTCTTGCTCTGTCACCTAGGCTGAAGTGCAGTACCGTGATCTCAGCTCACTGCAACCTCTGCCTCTCAGGTTCAAGCAGTTGTCATGCCTCAGCCTCCCGAGTAGCCGGGATTACAGGCATGAGCTACCAGGCCTGGTGAATTTTTTGTATTTTTAGTAAAAACAAGTTTTTGCTGCGTTGGCCAGGCTGGTCTCAAACTCCTGGCCTCAAGTGATTGGCCTGCCTTGGCCTCCAAAGGGCTGAGATTACAGTATTCTCACTTAGCATTTTATTCATTGGTTCAGTAACATAAATACAATACGTATTTGTTGACTATCCCTGTTTTCCCTAAGCATTATTGTAGGTAATAGCAGTGAACAAATAGATGCAACTTCCTATCTTCATGGAACTAACACTTTAGTAGGAGGAAACAGGAATAAAAAGGATAAACAAAAAATACGTAGTTTCCGGCCAGGTATGGTGGCTTACACCTACAATCCCAGCACTTTGGGTGGCTGAGGTGGGTGGATCACGAGGTCAGGAGATCAAGACCATCCTGGCCAACGTGGTAAAACCCCACCTCTACTAAAAATATAAAAAATTAGCCGGGTGTGGTGGTGTGCGCCTGTAGTCCCAGCTACTCAGGAGGCTGAGGCAGGAGAATCGCTTGAACCCAGGAGGTGTGGAGGTTGCAGGAAACCGAGATCATGCCACTGCCCTCCAGCCGGGGCACCCGAGAGAGACTCTGTCTCAAAAACTCTTTCCATGAAGATGGCTTCCTCTCTGTTCGTTCATTTGCTCCACAGATACATATTTTATATCCATGCCAAGGACGAGGCACTGTGCCTCCATCAGAGGTAAAGATACGGAAAGAGAAATGATCACAAAACTAGAGTATGACATTACTCAGGGTTTGTGTGAAGTACTGTTAACTGCAGGAAATCCTCATGCTCTTTGGAACTGATGTTCTAAAATTTTTTCTTCTCCAATTCAATCAAATGCTTATTCGGTCTCTGCTCCATTTAAGGCATTGTCCTAGGCTTTATGAGAGGTCAAACAAGAATTTATAATCTGCAGGAGGTGGTATAGTCATGAGTCACTTAATGACAGGGATAATGTCTTCATTGTGCAAACATCATCGAGTGTACTTTCACAAATACAGATGGTGTAGCCTACTGCACACCTAAGCTAGATGGTACAGCCTATTGCTCTTAGGCTACAAACCTTATAGCATGTTCCTGTATAAAATATTATAAGCAATTATAACGTAATGCTAGATATGTATGTATGTATGTATTTGAACATATCAAAACATAGAAAAGGTACAGAAGGCTGGGTGTGGTGGCTCACACTTGTAATCCCAGCACTTTGGGAGGCTGAGGTGGGCGGATCATGAGGTCAGGAGTTCAAGAGCAGCCTGGCTAACATGGTGAAACCCCGTCTCTACTAAAAATACAAAAATTAGCTGGGTGTGGTGGCGCAGGCCTGTAATCCCAGCTACTCGGGAGGCTGAGGCAGGAGAATTTGCTTGAACTGGGACCTGGGAGGCAGAGGTTGCAGTGAGCCGAGATCGTGCCACTGTGCTCCAGCCTGGGCTACAGGGCGAAACGAACAAAAACACATTGTAGAGCTACACAACAGTTTCTTTCTTTATATCTACTCTAGAAGCTTTTTTCTATTTCTAATTTTTTGTTAACTTTCTAAACTTTTTTTTTGGTTAAAAACTGGGACACAAACAGGAATCTCTTCCAGGATTCTGTTTTTACGAACTTCTACTAATCAAATTTATTATGTCAGATAGGACAAGATTATAATGACCACTGTATAATGAGCTTAGGTTTACACAGGGTCAGGATCATCAAGACATCCCTGGGCAATAGGAATTTTCAGCTCTGGTACAATCTTATGAGACCACAGGCATATGCAGTTCGTGGGCTGAAACATCGATGGGAAATGCGGAAGCTTTAGAGTGGTTCTTGGCATATTGCAAGCATTTGAATGTTAACCATTTTCACTACTTACCTGCCTGGGTCCCTGTCAGTGAAGTGATCCCTGCCCCTCTCCTTCCCCTCTACTCTGTCTCCTTCTGTCGGGTAGGGAGAAATCCTGCCAGCACCAAGTCACACAGTGGGCGTGTCCTGAAAGTGTTCTCATCGCCTTGGAATGTTGTCCTTGGGATTCAGCTGACTTCTCTCAATGGGGACTCATACATCAAGAGGTCAGTAGTATAATTATCTCAGCTACTGTGAAGCCACTGAAAAGCACTCGCTGAGTCTGGATGTAAATTTATTGTGAAATTGAACAAAGGGAAAGTCACCTCCTTCTTTCCCTTTCTTCTCTTCAACTCAGATTGAATTTTAAAAGATCTTCAGTTAGGATAAATAGATGTCATTTGATCTCCTATTCAAGGGCCTATCCTTCCTGGCTTGGGACATGTGAAGGATGTGAGATGCCTTGGCTGTTGACACCCTTTTTTGGGGGGCAAGCATGCTCTTGTTCTTTGCTTTGATAATTAAAAATAAAACAGCTAGAAAGAAAAGTATAAGAAATTGTGGTGAGCCATAATTTTGATAATCAGGAACTTCTTACTTAGTTGATAAAAGGATCAACCAGTCTTCACTGTGTATTTATCATAATGTATTACCCATAATGGTTTATCCCTGTAAATATGCTTCTTCTGTGATATTTCCTATGTTATGCAGATGTAGGTTAATTTTTGCATATGAACTACAAAAGATGGCGAACTTTCTCTGGTAAAGAAGAAATTCAGAGATGGTTTTAGGGGACTTAGTATAGAGGCTGGTAAACTCTATTTTATGATATTTTTAAAAGTAAAACTTTGAATGTAGTTTTAAAAAATACGTTTAAAGCAGTATATTTTGGTTCTGTTTCTAACTAGTTGTATGATCCTGGGCAAGTTACTCAACAGACCTGGTTCTGTTTTGTAAAAGAAGAGTGCTAGTTTTCTGATATCTAGAATTTCTTCCAATTATAAAGTTCTGCAATTATATAAAATAAAAAGACTAATCAATTGAAACTGCACAGTGTCTTCTAATCCTGGATATGTGTAATAATCACTGAAAGCCTTTTAAAAAAGGTTATTTAAAAAAATTCATGCACTTGAGCTCTGTCTACCAATATTGTGATTCAGCAGTCTAGGGCTTGGCCTTGGAAAGTGTGGTTTGTTCTTTTTTTATTTTTGAGCCAGAGCCTCCCTCTGTCACCCAGGCTGGAGAGTGCAGTGGCGTGATCTTGGCTCACTGCAACCTCCGCCTCCTGGGTTCAAGGAATTCTCCTGCCTCAGCCTCCTGAGTAGCTGGAATTACAGGTGTGCACCACCATGCCTGGCTAATTTTTGTGGTTTTAGTAAAGAAGGGGTTTCGCCATCTTGCTCAGGCTGGTTTTGCACTCCTGACCTTGTGATCCGCCCGCCTCGGCCTCCCAAAGTGCTGGGATTACAGGTGTGAGCCACCACGCCCGGCCTGGAAGTGTTTTTAATCAAAGTTCCTGAGAGACTCTTCTGATCCACAGTAAGAATTGAGAGTGACTAATTGCTAGAGAACAGTATGAGTCCCAGAGAATTCAGGAAAGCTCTGAGATTTTTCCAGAGAAAATTGTGTACATGTACAAATATTGAAACTGTAACTTAAAGGTGTTCACGCTCTCCTGTAATTAACAAATCTTGGGTTAAGGGTCTCTGATCCAGGAATCCCTTCCAGGATTCTGTTTTTATGAACTTCTACTAATCAAAATTATCATGTCAAACAGGATAAGATAATGACCACTGTGACTACTGATGTTTCTGGTAGAAAATTCCGTTGACAGCCAAATTTATGTTGAAACTAGAAAGCAGTGGAAATAGGGGATTTTTTTTTTTTTTTGGCTTTGGCCTTGTTTACAGAGATTTGACCTTTCTGATAGGTTTCTTGACATCATTGGAATGCAAAGTTGGGGATACTAATATTTACCACCAGGTAATATTTACTTAGTGATGTGAGAACCCAGGGTATTAGTTGACTGTAACTGTGATTATTAACAGGAAAATGTGACCAGAAATAATGGCACCTTTGTTATCACTGTGATTTTTTTCCACCCAATGGCACTGAAGGAAAAGTGATATTTGTTATCAAATCAGGTAGGGAATTTACAAATGATAACGAGTCAGAGATGCTGCATTCTTTCTAGTATCTCACTCTACTAGTCACAAGTATCTTTCTCTCATGGGAAGGTAAAAACACTTGATTTGGGCCATAAATTCACTCTGTCTTGTATCACTAGGGCCCTCGGAATCCTTGAACAGTGTTGACCTCTTCCTATTCTTTTATTGAAAGGATGCTTATTATGTGGTGATAGTTTAAGGAGTACAAAGGAAAAACAGCAAATATATTAGTACAATTTCCTAAGAAAGGAAGCTTCTGTGGCCTTTTGGAGGGCTGAAGTGCATACTTTTTATTGCAGTGGTGCTGGTGGTGATGGTGGTGGTGCTGGTGGTGATAGTGGTGATGGTGATGGTGGTGGAAGTGGTGATGATGGTGGGTGGTGGTGGTGCTGGTGGTGGTGCTGGTGGTGATAGTGGTGATGGTGATGGTGGTGGAAGTGGTGATGATGGTGGGTGGTGATGGTGGTGGTGATGGTGATGGTGGTGGAAGTGGTGGTGATGGTGGTGGAAGTGGTGGTGATGGTGGTGGTGATGATGGTGGTGGTGGTGGTGATGGTGGTGGTGGAAGTGGTGATGGTGGTGGTGATGGTGGTGGAAGTGGTGGTGATGGTGATGGTGGTGGAAGTGGTGGTGATGGTGGTGGTGGAAGTGGTGATGATGGCGGTAGTCGTGGTGGTGGTGGTGGTGATGGTGGTGTGGTGGTGATGGTGGTGATGGTGATGGTAGTAGTGATGATGGTGATGGTGATTTTCCTCCCTCCACCAGACAACTGATGCAAGAGCTTTGTGGATAGATGTAGGTGTTAATTGGTTTGGCCAAGAGTAAGCATTAAAAGCAAACACTCCCAGTTCTCCAGTTTTTCAGTGTTAGATTCTGATAGATCTCTGCTGTTTGCAGTTGATTATACTTGCCTTGATTGCAACTCAAGTTGCCAGTGTTCTGGCAGGGTGAAGTCATTACCAGCCTCAGTTTTCATAGCCTGGCAGGATTGGAGACTGCAGTGATAAAAATGGAGGGGCTAAAAAGAATTTACCTTTTTTCATTTTGAAAGTGCTTGAATGATATTTTGTGGGACCCTCTTAGCTATAGAATACTTGACAGACCAGATATTTCCATGTATATATACAGCCTTGCTCTTGAGATAGCAGCATTGGATATACAGATGACAGTCTCACTGTCCACAGTGGAAAGTGTGCTTTCTGGAGGCTGGGAGCAAGTCTGGGATTGGTTTAGGGGCAGGTTCAGTGGGCTGGGTCCTGCTTGTCTTCAGTCCCAAGCTTCCTGTTGAACCGTATTTGACCTGAAACTAGCTGCTGATATGACATCATCTTGGGTGTTGCTGGCACATTTTTTTTTCTTTTCTCAGTCAGTTTGTGCTAAATTATTTTTCTTTTTCAAAACATAATATAGGCTGGGTGCACAGTGGTTCATGCCTGTAATCCTAGCACGTTGGAAAGCTGACTCTAGAAGATTGCTTGAGCCGAGTTTGAGACCAGCCTGGGCAACATGGTGAAACCCTGCCTCTAAAAAATAAAAAGTAAGGAAAATGCCAGATGTGGTGGCACATACCTATAGTCTCAGCTACTAGGAGGCTGAGGTAGAAGGATCTCTTAAGCCTGCAGTGAGCTGTGATCATGCCACTGCAGTCCAGTCTGGGCCACAGAGCATGACCCTGTCTCAAACCCCCAGCCCCCGCTACCAAAACCACACAAAGGAATTTTGGCTTGCTTTGCATACCCTATAGGTATGTCTGGCTCTTTCTGATGAGTGAGGTATTGTCCTCCTGTTTTCCTCCTTCCAAAGAAGTGTCTGTTGGCTTAATATGCTTTTCAATCATCTTTACTGTAGAGTAGTCTGAGAAACCTTTAGGGCAAGTCAGGAAAACCCCCTCTTCCAGAGCAACTTTTCAGCCCCTGAAAGACAGGTCTAACCAGACAGCAGCAGTTCATGTTTCTATATTTGTAGAGATTTCTCTAGTGATAATGAAAGACCTCACCGAATAGTGAAACATTTTATTTAGAGTTGTATGTTAGGTGAAGTGATCAAGTCTCCAGGTGTCATTTTCCATCTGTGCACATCAGTCCTGACACGCCAGTGGTATAGGGCAGGGAACTCTTTGCTTAATGCAGAAATGAAGTCAAAAAGCTCAGGTGAACCTCAGCTCTTTGGGGCTCTCAGACTCTGTTTTCTCCCCCCATTTCCTGGCCCCTCAGTATCTTTTACAACACTCTGCTATGACAAGTTTCTGCTAAGAACGCTACTACTTCTCCTTTTTTCTGTCTATCTATCTACCTGTCTGTCTGTCTGTCTGTCTGTTGAGATGGAGTCTCGCTCTGTTGCCCGGGCTGGATTGCAGTGGCGCAATCTTAGCTCACTGCCACCTCTGCCTCCCAGGTTCAAGCGATTTTCCTGCCTCAGCCTCCTGAGTAGCTGGGATTATAGGCGCCTACCACCATGCCCGGCTAGTTTTTGTACTTTTAGTAGAGACAGGGTTTCACCATGTTGGCCAGTCTTGAACTCCTGACCTCAAGTGATCTCCCTGCCTCGGTAGTTCACTTTTTTTTTTTTTTGAGACAGAGTCTTGCTCTGTTGCCCGGGCTGGAGTGCAGTGGTACAATCTCAGCTCACTGTAACCTCTACCTCCCAGGTTCAAGCAATTCTCCCTGCCTCAGCCTCCCGAACAGCTGGGATTAAAGGCACCTGCCACCATGCCTGGCTAATATTTGTATTTTTAGCAGAGATGGGGCTTCACCGTTTTGGCCAGGCTGGTCTCAAACTCCTGACCTCAGGTGATCCACCCTGCGGTCTCAAACTCAGCCTCCCAAAGTGCTGGGATTGCAGGCGTGAGCCACCACGCCTGGCCTGGTACTTTTCATTTTAGATGCCTGGTAGCACTGGTTTTTCTGGATTCTGGCAGTGGTCAAATACTTTTCTAGAGCCCTGGCTGGGTGCCTCTCATACCATATTCTGTCTGTTGAGTAGCTAAAATTTCGTAGAATCCCCCCCAAAATTTTGCCATCCTCACCTCAATTATCCTGCCAGGAGTTTTACACACTTAGAGTAAGAGGATTGTTCTTGGACGTCCAAATCTAATTAAAAGTGAGGAAACTGTTTGCTTGGATCTTGCAATTCCTACCGTCTTCACTAGCTCTGACTCTTCAATTGCCTTCTCACAGATACCAGAAAGCAATAGAATTTGTCCTTGCCGTATTTACTTCTTAACTAATTTACTGTATTTTTTTTTTTTTTTTTGAGACAGAGTTTTGCTCTTGTCACCCAGGCTGGAGTGCAATGGCACAATCTTGGCTCACTGCAACCTCCCACTCCCAGGTTCAAGCAGTTCTCCTGCCTGAACCTCCAGAGTAGCTGGAATACAGGCGCACGCCACCACACCCAGCTAATGTTTGTATTTTTATTAGAGACGGTGTTTCACCGTGTTGGCCAGGCTGGTCTCAAACTTCTGACCTCAACTCATTCACCACCTCAGCCTCCTAAAGTGCTCTGATTACAGATGTGCACCACCGTGCCCAGCAATTTCCAGTATTTTATGTTTATACCATCTACTCTAAGAAGACTTGGTAGCCTATTTGTGGCATGCAGGTATATTCACAGAAAAACATAGGGGAAGGAAGAGGATATGAGTGGGAAACGGGGGAGAAGTACTTGGGGTTTTGATGAGGACTTCACCTGAGAAGAGCCTGCTGTCCTTGGCTCTGTTGGGTCAGTTGTTGGAATCCTGTCCAGGCTGGAGTGGGCAGGAGGCAGGCCTGTTTCTCATCCTCTCTTCCAGAAGTGACGTTACATGTTGATAGCAGAGCATCGCATCGTTACTGGCTTTCGTGATGATCACTTTAGGACTGCTGTGGACAAACTTTTTGAAACAAGAGAAACTGTGTATAAACTCTAAGTCAATTTCCAATCAGTGCTCCTTACCAAGGAAGCATTTCTTTTTTTTTTTTTTTCTTCTTTCAAGATCTGTACCTGCGAGGAAGCTTTTCTTATAAGATGACAAGAATGATAATTTTTTTTTCGAGACAGAGTTTCACTCTTGTTGCCTAGGCTGGAGTGCCATGGTGCAATCTCAGCTCACTGCAACCTCCGCCTCCCGGGTTCAAGCGATTCTCCTGCCTCACCCTCTCAAGTAGCTGGGATTACAGGCATGCGCCACCACTCCTGCCTAATTTTTGTATTTTTAGTAGAGACAGGGTTTCTCCATGTTGTTAAGGCTGGTCTCGAGCTCCTGACCTCAGGTGATCCACCCGCCTCGGCCTCCCGAAGTGCTGGGATTATAGGCGTGAGCCAGTGTGCCTGGCCAAGCATATGTTTTCTGTGTTTGATTTCTTTTATCCCCAGGAACTTCAGTTCCTATAAATCATGGATTCTTATTGATTCCTATACCTTCAGTCTCTTTGCTCTCCTGAAATCCACATTGCTGTTTCCAAAATTTAGTACTGTTTTAAGTCTCCATCTAGCTGTCTAGGAGGCGTATCACATTAAACATGATCGTGTTGAAAGCGAATTTGTTATTCTTACCCAACTTTTTTCTATTGTCTTCTCTACCTTTAAACTGCTGTCTGAGTGGGAGGATGGGATCCACCCTTCTACCTTCCTCACAGCTAATTGGATCACAGAGTCTTTTCTGTTTTATCTAAATATGCCTAGAATTTGTCCTGCTTCTGTGACTATTGTCTTAAGTTCAGTCCTGTTTTATTACTTGCCAGAGAACTGCAACAGATGCTACCAATAGGCAACTTTTTTCTTTTCTTTCCTTTTTTTTTTTGAGATGGCGTCTTGTTCTATCACCCAGGTTGGAGTGCGGTGGCATGATTTCAGTTCACTGTAACATCTGTCTCCTGGATTCAAGCAACTCTCCTGCCTCAGCCTCCTCAGTACCTGTATTACAGGCACGTGCCACCATGCCTGGCTAATTTTTGTATTTTTAGTAGAGACGAGGTTTCACCATGTTGGATAGGCTGGTCTCGAACTCCTGACCTTAGGTGATCCGCCCTGCTCGGCCTCACATAGTGTTGGGATTACAAGCATGAGCCACTGTGCAAGGCCTAGGCAGGAATTCTGAGGAAATTTCTGATTACATCTTTCCCCTGCCTCAAAGCCTCCAGGATATCTTAAAACCTTTCCTAAACTGTCTTTTCTAAGTCTTTGTCTGATTTTGCCCCTCATCATTCCATGTTTAAGGTGCCCTGGTTCTAATGTTAGGAAATCACGCTCTTTGATTCCGTATGAATGGATGCATCCTTCTCCTGGCTGCTTCCCTTGTCCCTCCCTCCCCGACACTCTCCTGCTCACTCTGAAATCTAGCTCCAAGTCTTCTTTGTGAAGCGTTTGTCAATGTACCTCTGTCTGTGGCTCCTTTGTTACAGCAAATATCATATTAGATTGTAATTGTTTATATGTCTGTCTTCTCCACTGAATTGGGTATTTCTCAAGAGCAATGACTGTGTAATGTCTGGCACCTGATAGACAGTCAGTATTTGTTGAATGAATGTCAGTTGAGGATAGAGGCTATGGGTGTTACAGTTCTTTTTAAAATGCAGATCATGGTGACAGTGCATACTTTATGTATATTACTAAAGCTCCCATAATTTAGTTTTTAGCATATTTTCCTTTTACCTTTAAAATAACTACATTGCTACCTGTTGGAGATGAGAGTGGGATTTTAAATTAGAAAATTGAGAAACACTGGTATAATACACACAACGTTAAACCGTAACCAATTCCTCTTTTGTTGGACACATTTAAAAGAATATCTCAAGCCTGACCTATGCCCTTGTTAAGTCAACCCTTATATTTGTTGAGATTAGAAAGTCACCTGTATGTCTCAAGCATCTAAAAGTTGTTCATGTCTCAGAAACGGAGAGCCTTTTAATCATAGAATGTTTAAAATTATGTAAGGGCAAGAGGAAGCTAAACAAACTGGATTAGATCAAGGCATGCCAAATCTCAGCATTGCATTAATTAGGTTTTACAGCACTGAATTCTTAAATAAATATTGCTGTTTGTATTAGTTCATTTTTACACTGCTTTAAAGATACTGCCTGAGACTGGGTAATTTGTAACGAGAAGAGATTTAACTGACTCACAGTTCTGCATGGCTGGGGAGGTCTCAGGTAATGCCATTGTGGCGGAAGGAGAAGCAAGACACAAGTTACATGGTGGCGGGAGAGAGAAACGTATCTATAACACACATATATACATAGAGAGCGAGAGAGAGCACGTGAGTTTATGAGGAAGTGCCACACTTTAAGACCATCAGCTCTTGTGAGAACTCACTCATGATCTGGAGAACAGCATGGGGGAAACCATCCCCCTACTCCCGTGACCCAGTGAGCTCCCACCATCTACCTTCCTCAGCATGGGGTGGGTGGGATTATAATTCAAGGTGAGATTTGAGTGGGGACACAGAGCGAAGCCCTATCACTGTTGTTAACAAATTGCAAGATGATTATCAGAAAAACAGGAGAAAGGGACCCTATCAAACACTGTAGTTTTCAAGTGGCTTAAGAGCAACTAGTTACGGAATAGTCATTTATTTAATAGTATGAGATGGCCATTGTAGGATATGGCTCAAAGGGTTCCTTTATGCTCCACACCAATATTGGCTGCACTATAGTGGGTACAAACTCAGTCTAACTTGTGGTTTCCAGACAACTTCAGTAATTCCATAGACTTAACTCTCTCCTGATGTTTAATATACTGTGGACTTAATTACATATAATTTTCACAGTTTCAAATATAATAATACATATAAGTGAAACTGCTTTAGAAGTTTACCTGTTGATTTTCAATTTCCAACTATTTGGAGATTTTCCTGTTGTTGACTTCTAATTTAATTGAATTATACCTAAGAACATGCATTGTATAATCACAATCTTTTAAAGTTAGTTGAGGTTTTTTTTTTTTTTTTTTTTTCCAAATGACTCAAACCTATGGTTTCTCTTGGTGAATGTTCCATTTACTGTTGAAAAGGGTATGTGTTTTGCTGGTGTTGGGTGGAATGTTCAACTAGAATTCAGTTGGTTAACATGACATTCAGTTCCTGGCTATCCTTACTGGTTTTCTGTCAACTAGTTTTATCTATTACTAAGAATGGAGTGTTGAAGTCTATAGTTATAACTGCAGATTTATCTATTCTCTCTCTTTTTTTTTTTTTTGAGACCAAGTCTCACTCTGTCACCCAGGCTGGAGTGCAGTGGTGCAGTCTTGGCTAACTGCAACCTCCGCCTCCCAGGTTTAAGTGATTCTCATACCTCAACCTCTCAAGTAGCTGGGATTACAGACGTGTCACCATGCCTGGCTAATTTTTTAGTATTTTAGTAGAGACAGAGTTTCACAATGTTGGCCAGGTTGGTCTCGAACTCTTGACCTCAGGTGATCCACCTGCCTTGGTCTCCCAAAGTGCTGAGACTGCAGATATGAGCCACTGTGCCTGGTCAGATGTATCTGTTCTTAAAAAAAAATTTTTTAATGAGTTTTATTTCATGTATTGTAAGCTCTGTTGTTAGGTGCATATACATATATAATTGTTGTATCTTCTTGGTGAATCAGTTATTTTATTATTATGTTGAATCTCTTTGTGTTTTGTTTTGGTGCAGACTCTGCTCTGTTGCCCATGCTGGAGTATAGTGGCATGATCTCAGCTCACTGCTACCTCCGCCTCCCGGGTTCAAGCGATTCTCTTGCATGGAGATTATAGCTGGAATTACAGGCAGCCACCACCGTGCCTGGCTAATCTTTTTGTATTTTTAGTACAGATGGGTTTTTGCCACGTTGGCCAGGCTGGTCTTGAACTGCTGACCTCAGATGATCTGCCCACCTTGGCCTCCCAAATTGCTGGGATTACGGGCATGAGTCACCGTGCGTGGCCTGTTACACAGTATCTCTTTTTAACACTGGTAACTTTGTGCTGAAGTCCACTTTGTCTGATAATAATATAGCCACTCACTCCAGTTTTCTTTTTCACTCTTTTAATAATTGTAGATTCACATGCAATTGTAGGAGTGATACAAAGAGGTCCTGTTAATTTTTTTTTTTTTTTTTTTTAGATGGAGTTTTGCTCTTTTTGCCCAGGCTGGAGTGTAGTGGCCTCCATCTTGGCTCACTGAAACCTCCGCTTCCCAGGTTCAAGTGATTCTCCTGCCTTAGCCTCCTGAGTAGCTGGGATTATAGGCACCCATCACCATGCCCAGCTAACTTTTTTTTTGTTGTTGTATTTTTAGTAGAAACAGGGTTTCATGACATTGGACAGGCTGGTCTCGAACTCCTGACCTCAGGTGATCCACCCACCTCAGCCTCCAAAGTGCAGTGATTACAGGCCTGAGCCACTGTGCCTGGCCAAGATCCTGTGAGCTTTTTACCTGTTTTCACCTGATGGTAACATCTTGCAAAATAGAGTATAATATCACAACCAGGAAGTTAACATTGATACAATTCATGGATGTTACTCAGATTTCCTCAGTTTTACATACATTATGTGTGTGTGTATTTAAATGTGATTTTATCACACATGTAAGTTTGTGTATCTAAACCAAGGTCAAGATACAGCACAATTCTGTTACCACAGGCATCTCTCATGTTGCCTTTTTATAACCACAGTCATTCCCCTACCCGCAGTCCCTTCCCTCTAGCAACCATCAATTTGTTCTTCAATTGTATAATTTTGTCATTTCAAGAATGTTGTATAAATGGAGTCACACAGCATGTAACTTGTTGAGATTGGCCTTTTTTTGCTCAGTATAATTCCCTAGCGATTCATTCAACTTGTGTATATCAGTAATATTTTCAGTTTTATTGCTGAGCAGTATCCCAATGTTTAATTTTGAAGGGAACTTCCAAAATGTTTTCCAGAGTGGCCGTATCATTTTATAATCCACCAGCAGTGTACGAGCAATACAGTTTCCCTGCAGTTTTGCCAGAATTAGGTTTTGTCACGTATATGTGTTAACCATCCTGATAGGTATGTGGTAACCTCTCATTGTGGTGTTAATTTGCATTTCTTTGATGGCTAATGGTGTTGAAAATTTTTGTTTGTACTTATTTGCCATCTGCATATCCTCTTTAGTAAAATACTTTTTGCCTTTTTTCTAATATTGTTTGCTTTTCTAGATTTCTTTTAATTTTTGTTTGCATTATACTGTTTCATATTTTACTTTTAACCTACCTATATAAATATATTTGAAGTGAATTTCTTATACATAGAATATATTGAGTCATATTTTCTAGTCCAATCTGACAGTCTCTGACTTTTAATTGTTTTAGACCATATGCATTTATTGTAATTATTGTCACATTTGAATTTAGATCCACCATTATTTCTTTTTTGTTTGTTTCTCTGTTTGTTTTTGAGATAGGGTGTCACCTTGTCACGCAGGCTGACAGTGCAGTTGCATGATCAGGGCTCACTGCAGCTGCTACCTGCTGGCCTCAAGCAATCCTTCCACCTCAGCCTCCAGAGTAGCTGGAACTACAGGCGTGTACCACCATACTGGGCCGATTTTTAATTTTTTTGTAGGAATGGAGTCTCCCTGTTTGCCCTGGCTGGTCTCAAGCTGCTGGGCTCAAGTTGCCTCCCAAAGTGTTGGGATTATAGACACTAGCCACCACACCTGGCTTCTCTTTTTTGTTATTGTTCTCTTTTTTACTTCTGACATTTAAAAAACATATTTGAGCATTTTTGGTATGGTTTGTTAATTTCGTATGATTTTGACGATATCTTTTTGTATAGCTTTTTTAGTGGTTGCTCCATGTATTACACAATACGTATTTAACTTTTTAACATCTGCTAGTGGGGACGTAGAACCCTTATTATCTTATAAGTTCCTTTCCACTCCCTCTTTTACATCAGTATTGTCTATGTGTAACGTCTGCATGCATTGAAAATCTATTTCATCAGGTACTTTTTGCTTTTGACCATCAAACGCAATGTAGAGAGCTAAAGAGAAGAGTAATGTATTTTATGCAGATAATCATCATTTCTGTCCCTCTTCCTTTGTTCCTGTTACTCATGTTTCCTTCTGTTGTCATTTTCCTTCTGTCTGAAAAACTTCCTTTAGTAATTCTTTTAGAGCAGGTTTGCTGACTATATAGTTTGAAAGTTTCCCTTAATCCACAAATGCCTTTATTATTTTATGTTTATTCCTGATAGATGCTTTCACTGGATAAAAAATCTGGAATGACAGTTCATTACTTTAGATTGACAAGTATTTACTTTAAAAGATGACAGTTCTTTAAAAATTTTTTGCTACTTCCTTCTGGTTTTGATAGTTTATGTAAAAGATCCACCATCATTTCTAATCATTGTTTTCTAATCAATGATAAACTGGTGTGATGTATCATTTACTCTACTGTGAAGATCATTTTCTGTCTTTCGCTTTTTAAAAAGTGTAATATTTACCCTTTTAACCATTTTACAGTGTGCAATTCAGTGGCCTTAATTACATTTACAGTGTTGTGTAACTATCAGCATTCTCTAGTTTTAGAATTTTTTCATCATCAAAGGCAGAATGTCCTTAGTTTTCAGCAGTTTATGTTAGCATGAATTTCTTTGGATTTACCCACAGATTCTTGAAATTATAGGTTTATCTTTTGTAAAACCTGGCAGATTTTCCACTCTTATTTCTTTTTTCTTTTTTCTTTTTTTTTTGAGACAAAGTCTCTTTCTGTAGCCCAGGGTGGAGTGCAGTGGTGTGATCTCAGCTCACTGCAACCTCAGCCTCCCGGGTTCAAGCCATTCTCCTGCCACAGCAGGAGATCTAAGGGAGCTGAGGAAGCTGAACCAGAAGTCTGACCTCCTGGAGTGCTGGGATTACAGGCATGAGCCACTGCGTCCGGCCTAATTTTGTATTTTTAGTAGAGACAGGGTTTCACCATATTGGCCATGCTGGTCTGGAACTCCTGACCTCAGGCGATTCACCCACCTCAGCCTCCCAAAGTGCTGGGATTACAGGCCTGAACCGCTGTGCCCGGCCTCTTCTTTAAACATAATTCTAGTGCATATTATTTCCTGTCTCCTTCAGGGACTTCAAGGACGCGAATGTTAGACCTTTTGTTATTCAATCACATATTTCGGAAGCTCTATTCATTTAATTCTTAATCCTGTGTCTCTCTGTTATTCAGAGTAGGTAATGTTTATTGGTTTATCTTCAAGTCCAGTGACCCTTTCCCCTGTCATCTCCACTCTGTTCCTGAGTTCAGGCAGTGAATTTTAAATTTTGATTTTCATTTCCAGTGCTAAGATTTATATTCATTTCTTCTTACTTTCTATTTCATTGCTAAGACTTTAACATTTGTTTCAAGAGTGTTTATGATTGCTTATTCAAACGTAAAAGAGAACTGTTCTATCATATAGTAGCTGCCTTCAAGTCTTTTTCACATAATTTCAGCATCTGTATTATGCTGCATTGATATGTGTTGACTTTTTCTGTGTGAGTTGAAATTCTCATGGTTCTTGATAAGAGTCGAAATTCTCATGGTTCTTGGTATGTTGAGTAATTTTGGAATCTATCCTAGATATTTTGATGATTATGTTATGAGTCTCTGGGTTGTGTTTAATCCCCTGGAAATTTTTTTTTGTTTTTTTCTAAGCAGGCGATTGATCTGGTTTGGTTAAGTTCCAACCTACATTCAGGGGGTTCCCTTCAGTATCAGTTTACTTTTCAAAGTCCTTAAAAGTACTGCTTGATTCTAGTCTGGGAGTGTGCCACCTGGTGGTCACTCTGTGACCTGTGCAGTGGGTCTATCTGTTCCGTTGTTGGAGTCTTTGGTATGCTGATTACAATCGATGCACACGTTTAAGGCTTGGTGATGATCCCTGGAATTCATGAGCAGTTCTGTGGTGTGACTTTCCCAAGCTACTCCTTCTCGCTACTCCCCTTGGCACTTTTTAGCTCCTCAGGTCTCCCCCTTTTAGTTCTTTAGGTTCCACTGTGCACTTCCTTATTTGGGGCTTTCTCTGAGCCCAAGCAACAGAAGGTTGGAGAAAGCTTAAAAAAAAAAAAAAGCAATAGAGGTCTGCCTTATCACACCTCCACCGAACGGAGAGAAGGGTTCCCCTCCCTCAGTTTCCTTCTTGCTGACCCTTTTAGTGGTCATTGTCCTCACTGTCCTGGAATTGTCTGGGAGCAACCTTATGAATGACGGGCGCAGAGAAGGGGAAGGAGCAGCAAAGAACCAAGTCAAGGATTTCACACCCTCCATGAGTGTTTGGAGCCCTCTTGTGTGTCCGTGAGCCATAATTAGGGGGCTTCTGGAACATTCTCCTTCACTGCAGCAGTGCTCATTTCTAGGTTTCCAACTAGATTAAGTTCAGGTCAGAGGCTACTAGGAGAAAATCAATGGTAAACCCACTGCTAGTTTGATTGCAACTTTGATTCCAGTGGTTTTCCATGATTTCCCCGATGCTATTCACTTTCTAGAATTTTTTCCAGTAGCTGCTTTATATCTGTTCAGGTTGTATGCTTCTGTTCAATGGAAGAAATGAGTGAAGTATGTTTATGCCATTTCACCCAGAACCGGAAGTCTGACCTAATCCATACTGATTTTGTATGTAGGAGATGGCCACTTATCCTTTCTACGTTAAAGCAGTCGTGCATGTCAGTTGTGGGTACTGGAGTCACTTCTACATTGTACCTGAGTCCTACATGGCTATAGGTAGTCTGAATTATCATGCAATATAGTTAGGTTTTTTTTTTTTTTTGAGACGGAGTCTCACTCTGTCACTCCGGCTGGAGTGCAGTGGCATGATCTGGGCTCACAGAAAGCTCCGCCTCCCAGTTCAGGCAAATTCTCCTGCCTCAGCCTCCCGAGTAGCCGAGACTACAGGCACGTGCCACCATGCCCAGCTAAGTTTTTTGTATTTTCAGTAGAGACGGGGTTTCACCATGTTAGCCAGAATGGTCTTGATCTCCTGACTTTGTGATCCACCTGCCTCAAGCCTCCCAAAGTGCTGGGATTGCAGGTGTGGGTCAGCATACCCGGCGGTTAGGTTTATATATATGGAAGTACGATGGGAATCTAGGTAAGGAGATAAAATTAAGACGGCATATGAGGCCAGGTACGATGGTCATGCCTGTAATCCCAGCACTTTGGGAGACCACAGCAGGAGGGTTTCTTGAGTCCAGGAGTTTGAGACCAGCCTGGGCAACATAGTGAGATACTGTATCTACAAAAAAATACAAAACTGGCTTAGCCTCGCGTAGTGGTGCATACCTATAGTTCCAGTCCCAGCTACTCCAGAGGCCGAGATGGGAAGATGCAGTCTGCCATGACTACATCACTGAATTATAGCCTAGGGGAAAGAGGAGACCTTGTCTTAATAAAAAAAGAAAAAGAAAAAGAGGCCGTACAATATATGTGTATAGATGTGTGAACACACACATAATGGTGGTTTTGATAAGCTTAATAACAGGCTAAGCCCCCAGTAATTATATCATTGTCCTCAAGTGGCATTCGTCTACTTAATATGTCATTAGTATTTTAAAGGATAAACATATCTAATTCAAGAGAATATTAATCTTTGTCAAATATTTGATATAAAAATGTTAATTTTCCTGTACTGTCATTCTCCATATTTTTGGCAATTAAGAGAGAAAGCTCATAATGATGGTCAAAAAACAGATGTGAAGAGTTGGTGGTAGAGTTAAGACTATGTTTTGTACTATAGGATTCAGCCTTTTTCCAAAGGAGACCAGAAGAAGAGATTCTCCTGTTTGCTGACTGTGAGTCATGGGTCACTCAAGGAAACTGAACCTATTTATCTATTAATATTTCAAGCAGGGTAGGAGTCGATACAGGGAATTAGGTTGCAGCTGTTAAAAGGACTAGAGGAGCTAATGAGTGGTGGAGGTGGTGGTGGTTCTCAGACCAGCAGCCACGGGAAACTGTTACTTTGAATGCCAGAGTATGTCTTCGTCCATGCCACCATGGCCTACTCAGTCACTGCGGGAGACCAGCGCCCTGTGCTAATCCACTTCCTGTGCTGCTCCTGCGTCCGGAGCCTGTGTTATAAGACTCTGTACAAATCTGCCGCTGCTACTGCTGCCAGAGTCAAAGACAAAGGGATTCTGCCATCTTCCAGTTTCATACCAGTGCCTTTTATTGCAAGAACCTAAACCTAGAACCTTGCTGGCCAAGGAATCTGAGAAATACAGTTTCTAGACTTAAAACTCCTGTGATCGTGTTAGGTCTTAGAAAAATAAGGATGGCGCTAATTAACATGAGTATTTAGTTCATTGACATCTTTGTATTTGGTTTACATAATATTATGTGCTGTCTGAGAGACAAGACTCTAAGCTGCTTGAAGGCAGGATTAGGTCTCATATTCTTTTATAATCCCACAAAGCGTAGCACAGTGCCTTATGCTTGTGTAGTTTTCTTCTATAGAATTCTTTCATATAATGGTAACTCACACACTAAGCATGACTTCAAATGAAAGAGTGATCTTATCTACCGCTGGTTGGTTCCAGAGCCATCACTGAAAGAATCTGGGGCCTTCTTCTCATTAGTCCCTGAAGCAAAAGCCAAGGAGACTTAAGAGTGTATTCCATAGGATTCCTGAGCTCGGTCATCAGTCTGTCACATTGTTCTACTTTTTAAAGAGTAATACTAGATTTCTTACAAGATGAGGACTTTGGAGGCACAAGTATATGCAGATAGGTCCATTAATAGTTGCCCAAGTGGTTTCACACCTGCTGTCTAGGAAACTGTTTTGTGTGGTGTGGTGCGTTTTCTGCTTGGTGAAATAGAGGAGAAATTTCTGACTCACCCTCCCACGTGTAGTGAAGAAAACATCAAAACTTTCTGTAATATTAAGTAATAATAATAACTTGTTTTTTCTTGTCTAACAAATGATAAAAAAAAAATTTTTTTAAGAAAAGCCAAAAACAAGAAAAGGAAAAAGAAAAAAAAGTTACATAAAATCCAGTTACCTGAATACTGTAGTGAATGATTTTGGTGTATTTCCAAGTAGTTCACTTTCAGTCATTTCTTGTTTTTTTTTTTTTCTTTTTTCTTGAGACAGAGTCTCACTGTTTCACCCTGGTTGGAGTGCAGTGGCCCGATCCAGGCTCACTGCAACTTCGACCTGGGTTCAATCCATTCTCCTGCCTCAGCCTCCCGAGTAGCTGGGACTACAGGCCCATACAACCACGCCTGGCTAATTTTTGTGTTTTTAGTAGAGACCAGGTTTCACTATGTTGACCAGGCTGGTCTTGACCTCGTGATCCACCCACCTTGGCCTCCCAAAGTGTTGGGATTACAGGGTTGAGCCACTGTGCCCTGCGTTTTTGTTTTGTTTTGCTTTTTTGAGATGGAATTTTGCTCTGTTGCCCAGGTGGAGCGTAGTGGCGCGGGCTTGGCTCACTGCAACCTCTGCCTCCTGGGTTCAAGCAACTTCCTGCCTCAGTCTCCTGAGTAGCTGGGATTACAGGCACCTGCCATCATGCCTGGCTTATTTTTGTGTTTTTAGTAGAGATGGAGTTTCACCATTTTGGCCAGGCTGGTCTTGAACTCCTGACCTCAGGTGATCCACTTACTTCGGCCTCCCAAAGTGCTAGGATTACAAGCATAAGCCACCATGCCTGGCCATGAGTATACTTTTTATTGCTGGGTAATAGTGTACTAATTAGGTCCACCATATTTGACATTTTCTTACTGTTGAACACTCCTCATTTGTCATTATATATAATGCTGCATGACATACGGTGCCTAAAATTTTTCATACTCGTGATCATTTTCTTAAGATAAAGCTTTAGGATCAGAGCTTTTCGGGTTAAGTAAATTAAGGATATATATATATTATTTCATATATATATAATATGCAACATATATGTATAACATATAACATTATATATAATATATATAACATAAGAGAGAAAACTCATAATGATGGTCAAAAAACAGATGTAAAGAGTTGTATAATATATATAATATATAACATATGACATAATAAATATGTTATATAATATATATGTTATATAATTATGCTATATATATTATATATTGTATATGTATTTTTGAGACGGAGTCTTGCTCTGTCGCCAGGCTGGAGTGCAGTGGCACAATCTCGGCTTGGTTCAGGCTCTGCCCACTGGGTTCAAGCAGTTCTCCTGCCTCACCCTCCCAAATAGCTGGGACTATAGGCGCACACTGCCACGCCCAGCTAATTTTTGTATTTTTAGTAGAGACGGGTTTCACCATGTTGGCCAAGATACTCTCGATCTCTTGTCCTCATGATCTGCCCGCCTCAGCCTCCCAAAGTGTTGGGATTACAGGTGTGAGCTACCATGCCTGGCCTTTATATTTTAAATAAATTTTCTTTAATTAAAGTATGACACACATGGAAAGTACACAAATCATATGTATATACAGTTCAGCTCAATGAATATTTAGAAATTATTTCATGTAGGCAGCATTTGAATCATTGCCAGCACCTCAGAAACTATTGTCATACCTTCTCTCGGATTAGTTTTGTCAAATTTATAACTTCATATAAATGAAATATTGTATATATGTTTTTGAGTTGGGTGGTTTATTCTCCACTCAGCATCATATTTGAAAGGCTCAAAGATATTACTAGCACTATTTTGTTATATGAATATACTTTATCCACTCTCCTTTTTTGTTTTGGAGACTGAATTTTGCTCCTTTCGCCTAGGCTGGAGTGCAGTGGTTCGATTTTGGCTCACTGCAACCTCTGCCTCCTGGGTTCAAGTGGTTCTCGTCCCTCAGCCTCCCAGTAACTGAGATTACAGGTGCTTGCCGCCACGCCTGTAATATTTGTAGTGGAGATGAGGTTTCACCATTTTGGCCATGCTGGTCTTGAACTCCTGACCTAAGATGATCCACATGCCTTGGTCTCCCAAAGTGCTGGGATTACAAGTGTGAGTCACTGTGGCCTACCAACTCTAAATGGTCATAGGTTATATTGAATTTTTGCTCTTATTAAGGATAATGTTATAAACATTTTCGTACAGATTTTTTGATGTATATGTATCTGTAGTTTTGTTAGCTATACAAACAATCACACAAACACACATGCCCTAGAAGCAAAATTGCAGGGTCATGAGATATTCATGTATTTGTTTTTCTTTTTGAGATGGAGTCTTGCTCTGTAGCCCAGGCCGGAGTGCAGTGGTGCAATCCTGGCTAACTGCAACCTCTGCCTCCCAGGTTCAAGTGATTCTCCTGCCTCAGCCTCCCACGTAGCTGGGATTACAGGCACCTGCCATTATGCCCAGCTGATTTTTGTATTTTTAGTAGAGATGGGGTTTCACTGTGTTTACCAGGCTGGTCTTGGACTCATGACCTTGTGATCAGCCTGCCTCTGTCTCCCAAAGTGCTGGGATTACAAGTGTGAACCACCTTGCCTGGCCTTTTTTTTGTTTTTTTTTTGTTTTTTTTTGTTTTTGAGACAACGTCTCGCTCTGTTGCCCAGGCTGGAGTGTGGTGGTACAGTCTTGGCTCACTGCTGCCTCCACTTCCTGGGTTTAAATGATTATTCTGCCTCAGCCTCCTGTGTAGCTGGGATTGCTGGCGCCCACCACCATGTCTGGCTCATTTTTTAATTTTTAGTAGAGACAGGGTTTCTTCATGTTGGCCAGGCTGGTCTTGAACTCCTGACCTCAAGTGATTCACTTGCCTAGGCCTCTCAAGTGCTGGGATTACAGGCATGAGCCATCACACCCTGCCTGTGTATCTGGTTTTAATAGGAATTGAGATCTTGAAACTAGTTGTACCTTTTTATACTACTATTAAAATTGGATGAAATTTTTTGTTGCTGTACATCCTTGCCAACTCTTGCCCTTGACAGTCTTTTTCATTTTAGCCATTCTAGTGGATGCGTACTGGTATCATATCATAGTTTTAAAAAAATTATTTAGTGACAGGGTCTTATTCTGTGACCTGGGCTGAAGTGCAGTGGCACAATCATAGCTCACTGCAGCCTCAGCCTCAAGCGATTCTCCCACCTTCGCCTTTGGAGTAGCTAGGACTACCAACTGGCGCACACCACGGCACGTGCCTAATTTTTAAATGTTTTGTAGACAGCTGGAGTCTTGCTGTGTTGCCTAGGCTGATCTTGAACTCTTGGCCTCAACCATTACTACTGCCTTGGCCTCCCAGAGTTCTGGGGTTGTAGGCACCAGCCTCTGTGTCTGGCCTCATCATAAATTTAATCTGCGTTTTCTTCTAATGACTAATGAACTTGATAACCTTTTCTTATACTTAGTAGACATTTGGGCATCCGTTTTTTAAATTAATTAATTAGTTAATTATTGCATTTTAGGTTTTGGGGTATATGTGAAGAACATGCGAGATTGTTGCATAGGTACACACATGGCAGTGTGGTTTGCTGCCTTCCTCCCCATCACCTATATCTGGCATTTCTCCCCATGTTATCCCTCCCCAAGTCCCCACCCCCCGCTGTCCCTCCCCTAGTGCCCCCCGACAGACCCCGGTGTGTGATGCTCCCCTCCCTGTGTCCATGTTACATTTATTTATTTTTTATTGGTACATATTAGATGTACATATTTTCAGGGTAAATGTGGTAATTTGATACGTTCATATAATCAAATCAGGGTGGATATCATCTTTTTGAAGGACTTATTCAAGTTTCTTACTCATTTTTAAATTGGGTTTTGTTTCCTTTTTGGCATCTAAGAGTTCTTTGTGTATTTTGGAAATAGGCCCTTTGGCGGTTATGTGAGTTACAAATCTCTTGGCCCACTCTCTGCTTTGTCTTTTTGCTCTCATAATGGTGGCTTTTATGTATAGAAGATATTAATATTCATTTAGTCAAATTTGTCTTTTCATTTATGATTTACGTCATTTGTGAAGAATTTTTTTTTAATTGCCAAATTATGGAGACATTCTCCTACATTATTTTCTGGAAGTTTTATTGTTTTGTCTTTCACATGTAGATCTAGAATCTGCCCAGAATTAACTTTTATTTATGCTGTGAGGTAAAGGGCCACTTTTCTTTTATTTCCAGATTGATATGAAAATTAAATCGGCCATTTGCTGAAAACATCATATTTTCCCAAATGCCGTGCAGGGCTGCCTTCATCTTAAGTCAAGTTCCCATGTATGTGGGCTCCTTTTTAACGTCTTATGGTGGAGCACAGATCCATCCATCCATCCATCCATCCATCCATCCATCCATCCATCCTTCCCTCCCTCCCTCCTTTCCTTTCTCTCCCTCCCTCCCTCCCTCCCTCCCTTCCTTCCTTCCTTCCTTCCTTCCTTTCACTGTTGTTGCTCAGGCTGGAGTGCAGTGGCTCAATCAGGCTGGAGTGCACTGGTACAATCTTGGCTCACTGCAACCTCTATTTTGCGGTTTCAAGTGATTCTCCTGCCTTAGCCTCCTGAGTAGCTAGGATTACAGGCGCCTGCCACCACGCCCAGCTAATTTTTTTTTGTATTTTTAGTAGAGACAGGGTTTCACCATCTTGGCCAGGCTGGTCTTGAACTTCTCACCTCCTGATCAACCTGCCTCAGCTTTCCAGTGTGCTGGGATCGCAGGCTTGAGCCACTGCGCCTGGCATAGATCCCTATTTCTGAGTGGCTTCTCCTTAGGCTGGGTATCTCCATCACCTCTGCTCCCCTTGACTGGGCTCCATACCTGCGTGGCTTTGCAGTCTTTATTGCGTGATTTTAATTGGAACACCAGTAGATACCTTTCAGACCAAAAATGTGCAGTGTTACCAATTCTACCTGATTTTTTGTGAATTAGGCATTTGGGTTCTGTCTCCCTATGTCGAGAAGGACTAACATCGTGGGCTTCTTCAGAATTTCCAAAAAGCTTGCATGCTGGGATTTTCCTTTCATTATTCACTGTGCTTATATTGACTCACAGATAATTTCAAGCCTTCTTTTTAGCTGTTCTTTCTTCCTCCTCCTAAACTTTCATCAGAGCTGTGCAAAAATAGGAAGATGGATTAATTTCATATGAGTTTGTCTTCCCATTACCTCTTTTTACTGTGTTTGGCACAGGGAGTTCACAGTCAATAAAATCATCAAAAGTGAAAGAGCTGGTGAGTAAAAGGAGCCGAAGATTTGACTCATCCGCAGAGTAACTAACCTCCTCTTAAATCATCTGGAGCCAGATTTGAGAGTGCATTTTGAGTGCTAAGGGGGGTTTATTTTAGGAAATTGACTTTAAAATATCCATTTTCCCTTGCTATATTTGTATCATCTAATTTTGCTTTTGGAGCCCTTCAGATGGCCTCTCTCACCAGCAGGCATTAGTGTTTCCTTCTTCTCATATCCTGAGATGAACTTGCAGAAAACAAAGCTTCATCAAAAAACCCTCTTGAGTCTGTTGCATTTAAAAAATAATTAGGAACAATAAAAAGAAAGAAGGGTAAACATTGCACATAATCCTTCAACAAGAAGCATTAACATCTTTTAACTCTGAGCTAGTCAGCATGTGTGCATGCATATTTTTGCTAAAGGTTAACAAAATTGTTTAGTCATTTCTAATGGGTGGACATCCGTCTGCTGTCCCCAGCTGATTAACGTGCTAGATTTCTGGAGAAAATGCTTTTAATTACTTATGATGAACCGAGAGTGGCTAATATTGTGAAAGAAAATTGCTATCGGAAGTTCTTGACAACCCAGGGAGTTAACAAATACCAATCTATACAAGAAAAAGGAGCTCTTGGTTCTTTGAAATGCAGTGGAACTTAGTTCTCTAACTACTGTTGGTATAACACTGGCAATTTACAAAGCCGTTTTTCCTTTTATTTTCTTCCAAACCATGCAGCCAGTGTTATGAAGACAGGAATATTAAGTTTTAAAAAGACGAATGCAGAGGCTGACGGATTTCAAGGACTTGGGCCCAAAGGCATTCAAGTAGAAAGCTGGTAATAATAACAGCGACAGTTTATTCAGTCTTAGTGTTTCTGAGAACTTCTCTAAGTAGTTTATACATATTAAATTTTTAAATCTTCACATTAGTCCTGTGAGGAAGGTACTATTATTATGTCCGTATTACCCATGGGGATACTGAGGCACAAAGGAGCTGAGTAACGTGTTTAAAATTCTAGTAAGTGCGCAGCCCGGATGTCTGCAGTGCCTGGGCTCTGGCTCCGCACAGTGCTGACCAGGGGTGTCACCCATGTTTTTGACATCAGGTGCAGGCTCTTGCTGCACTTTAGTAGTGCCACACAGTAATCCAGCTCACGAGCATGTCTGTGGATGGACCTATGCTTCAGTAGTGCCACACGGTAATCCAGCTCACGGGCATGCCTGCGGACGGACCTACGCTTTAGTGCCACACAGTAATCCAGCTCACGAGCATGTCTGCGGACGGACCTACGCTTCAGTAGTGCCACACGGTAATCCAACTCACAGGCATGTCTGCGGACGGACCTACGCTTCAGTAGTGCCACACGGTAATCCAGCTCACAGGCATGTCTGCGGACGGACCTATGCTTCAGTAGTGCCACACGGTAATCCAGCTCACAGGCATGTCTGCGGACGGACCTACGCTTCAGTAGTGCCACACAGTAATCCAGCTCACGGGCATGTCTGCGGATGGACCTACGCTTCAGTAGTGCCACACGGTAATCCAGCTCACGGGCATGTCTGCGGATGGACCTACGCTTCAGTAGTGCCACACAGTAATCCAGCCCACGAGCATGTCTGTGGATGGACGTAGCCTGTGCTTCAGTAGTGCCACACAGTAATCCAGCTCACGGGCATGTCTGCGGATGGACCTACGCTTCAGTAGTGCCACACGGTAATCCAGCTCACGGGCATGTCTGCGGACGGACCTACGCTTCAGTAGTGCCACACGGTAATCCAGCTCACGGGCATGTCTGCGGATGGACCTACGCTTCAGTAGTGCCACACAGTAATCCAGCTCACGGGCATGTCTGCGGACGGACCTACGCTTCAGTAGTGCCACACAGTAATCCAGCTCACGAGCATGTCTGCGGATGGATGTAGCCTGTGCTTCAGTAGTGCCACACAGTAATCCAGCTCACGAGCATGTCTGTGGATGGACGTAGCCTGTGCTTCAGTCATGGGCCCTCTATCGCCTCATTTCTGCTCAGTGAGTAGCACGGTGGTAGGGATTGAAAGGCACCTTGAGTTAATTTGAATTCTAATCCAGTTCTGTTGCCCCCACCCTGCATTTGTTTCCTCTCTACCACCGCAGTCTTTTTTTTTTTTTTTTTTTTTTTGGGTGACAGAGTCTCAGTAACCCAGGCTGGAGTGCAATGGCAGGATCTCGGCTCACTGCAGCCTCCACTTCCCAGGTTTAAGTGATTCTTCTGCCTTGGCCTCCTGAGTAGTTGGGATTACAGGCACGTGCCACCACACTCAGCTAATTTTTGTATTTTTAGTGGAGACAGGGTTTCACCATGTTGGCCAGGATGGTGTTGAGCTTTTGACCTCAAGTGAGCCGACCTCCCAAAGTGCTGGCATCGCAGGTGTCAGCCACCGTCCGGCCTCCCAGTGCGGTCTTACTGCTGCTCTTTAGATGCCGTCTCATTTCTCCGTGTGGGGGTTCACCTGTGCTTCATCGCTGCTCTCCCCGTCTCAGTCCACCCTTTCTGGAAGGGTGCACATTAGGCTGTACCTGTGACAATCATTGCCTTTCTAGCTGCCACAGAATTTATTGTGACGTTGAACATTTCCAAGTAGAATTGCCTGGCTTCTGTATTCTCTAATGCTTATATGGGGTTGCGTTTTATGTCAGTGATTCCAAACCCTAGATTTCAGGCTGCCTCGTGACTATGTCATGTCCTTTGTTTACATGTGTTAATGAGTCTATATTGGGAATCTGGATTCTGTTGCATGGTCTAATTGTTAGTCCCTAAATTGTATTACCTTCTTTCAATGACTGTACTATATAAAGTACCTTGTACATTACCACATAGTTATTTTTAGTTAATTTGTGCCTGCTGTATCTTTTCAGATCCCTTATATTCAGTCTTTTGTGGAGTATTGTTTTTCAGTCGGAGGTATAGAAGAGGTTTCCAGTGCTTTTAATAATTGCTTTTAAATGCTTAATGGCCTATATTTTTAACTATACATTTTAAAAAACACTATAGCTAGTATTCTTACTGTCTTCCTGACTGTAGAAAGGACTTAGCATGCCTTAACTCTCCGTTAAACAACCTCCTCATCTTGTTTCTATTGCCTGAAGTTTTGACCGCCCACATACTTTTTTTTTTTTTTTGAGACAGGGTCTTGCTCTGTCACCTAGGCTAGAGGACACTGGCATGATCATGGCTCACTCAGCCTTGACCGCCTGGGCTCAGGGGATTCTCCCACCTCAGCCTCTCAAGTAGCTGGGACTACAGATGCATGCTTCCACACCCAGCTAATTGTATTTTATGTAAAGATAGGATCTCACCGTGTTGGCCAGGCTGGTCTCGAACTCCTGGGCTCAAGCAATCTGCCTGCCTCAGCCTCTTAAGTGCTGAGATTACAGGCATAAGCCACTGTGCCCAAACAACTTTCCCCTCTTTAACATAAAAAATTGGTTATTAAGTTTTAAATCAATTAATCAAATGACACTTGGTGTTTTACTGATTTATTTGCTTCTGGTTTCTTATATCTCATAACTGTTCCTTGGCTTCACCTTTTAGTCTACTTAAATATATCCATTAATATTTGGTTTTGCTGGGCACAATGGCTCACGCCTGTAATCCCAGCACTTTGGGAGGCCAAGGCAGGCAGATCACGAGGTCAAGAGATGGAGACCATCCTGGCCAACATAGTGAAACCCCATCTCTACTAAAATAAAAAAATTAGCTGGGCTTGGTGGTGCGAGCCTGTAGTCTCAGCTACATGGGAGGCTGAGGCAGGAGAATTGCTTGAAGCCAGGAGGTGGAGGTTGCAGTGAGCCCAGGTCGCGCCACTGCACTCCAGCCTGGCGCCTGGTGAAACAGCAAGACTCTGTTTAAAAAAAAAAAAAAATTGCTTTTGTTTCTATTTTCAGTTTACCATCATTTTTCTTTTCTTGCTTTTTTTTTTGGAGACAGATTTTTCACTTGTCACCCAGGCTGGAGTGCAATGGCGCGATCTCTGCTCACTGCAACCTCCACCTCCCTGGTTCAATTGATTCTTCTGCCTCAGCCTCCCAAGTAGCTAGGATTACAAGTGGCTGCCACCACACCAAGATAATTTTTTTTTTAATGTGTGTATTTTTAGTAGAGATGAGGTTTTGCCATTTTGGCCAGGCTGGTCTCGAACCCCTGGCTTCAAGTTATCCATTTGCCTCGGCCTTCCACCAAAGTGCTTGGATTACAAGCGTTAGCCACTGCACCCAGCCTACCATCATTTTTCTTAGATCTTTTTTCTTTTTCCTGGAAGAGAAATTATAAAAATTGTTATATAATATTTGACACATATGAAGGTGCACAAATATACACACATGCACATATATGTACATACCATAGATATAAACCATAATAGTAAGTGGATACCCACTAATTCACTATAGACATTTCCAGTAGGGTTCACGCTACATGTATAAAAACCCACTACTTCCTTCCTAGAGGTAACTACTAGTCTGAATACAGTGTTTCTCATTCTTTTGCCTTCAAAAACATACATACTGGGTTTTCAAAAATAGGTTTCAATAAGTTTTTAAAATAAATGTAATAGGTTTAAGATTTGCTTATGTTTATTTATTATTATTATTATTATTATTATTATATCGAGTCTCACTCTGTCACCCAGGCTGGAGTGCAGTGGTGTGATCTCTGCTCACTGCAACCTCCACCTTCCGGGTTCAAGCGATTTTCCTGTGTTAGCCTCCTAAGTAGCTGGGACCACAGGTGCCCGCCACCACACCCAGCCAATTTTTGTATTTTTAGTAGAGACGGGGTTTCACTGTGTTGGCCAGGATGGTCTAACTCCTGACTTTGTGATCTGCCTGCCTCGGCTTCCCAAATTGCTGGCATTACAGGTGTGAGCCACCGTATCTGGCCTTGCTTGTGTTTAGCTTCTTAAAAAATACTGTCACCTCGTGACTTGTCCTTTATTCAAAATCATAATTCTAAGACTTAGTGTCACCTGTAGCAGCAGTTTTTCTACTGCAGATGTGAATTTATTACTTGGTTTCAGTGAGTAATTCTCCTGTAAGTAGACTTTTGGTCATTTAGATTTTTTGCTGTCAGTAGCAATGTCATGAATACTCTTGTTTGTGTTGAAGCACAATGCCAACTGATGTGCTGCAAGAGTTTCTCTAAGGCATGGAGCCTGGAGTGAAACTGCTTGGTATGGATGAGACCCACAGGCCATCGGGTATGAAGCTCCAGGCATCATTGGCTCTTAGCGCTGGATTCCAGCAACCTGTGGCTTAGCTCCTCCTGCCTACTGGCCTTTGTGGTCTGTTTCTGGTCCATGATGAGGTTTATAATTTTTGTCCCTTGGGATTTCTCTGTTAGCCTTTGCAATAGGTTTGGTACAATAGGGTATGCCATTTGTGAACTCAAGGCATATTCATGATATGAAGTCACCATCATTTACTTCTTCAGATATTTAGTGGTCAGAATGAAGTCTGTTTTTGGAATTACAAGATAGAATTCTTCATATGAAGTAGCTAGATGTTTTATAACTTGGTTTGTATGTAAGGAAATGGGTTGTTTTCCCTGAGTGTGATGTATATCAGCATTTTTCAGTGAGGGTGTTTTTTTTCTCCACCCCAGGGGACATTTATCAGTGTCTAGAGACATTTTTGGTTGTCATGAATGGGGTAGGTGAAGGTAAAAGTGGGTAGAGGCTATAGATCTGACTAAACATCCTACAGAACAATGAACAGGGTAGTCCCCCACAACAAAGAATTGTTGGGTCCTATATAGTCATAGTATTAGGTAAAACCAAAACCAGAACCTTGCAGTGTATTGGACAGCATTGCAGAAAAAAGAACTATTGGGTCCAGTATGTCAGTAGGGCTAGGGCACCCTGATGTATGTGAAGATGGTCAGTCATTGTGTTCTGAAAGTATGATTCTAACACTAAAATTTGGGCTAGGCATGGTGGCTCACACCTATAATTTCAGCACTTTAGGAGGCCGAGACGGGAGGGTGATTGCTTGAGCCCAGGAGTTTGAGACCAGCCTGGGCAACATGATAAAACTGTTTTAAAAAATATAAAATAAATTACCTGGGTATGGTGGCACGTGCCTGGACTCTCAGCTCCTCGGAGGCTGAGTGGGAGGATCTCTTGAGCCCAGGAAGTCAGGGCTGCAGGGAGCCGTGACTGCGCCACTACACTCCAGCCTGGGCAACAGAGTGAGACGGTGTCTCAGAATAGATTAATATTTAATGAAGTCACAACATTGCTTGGTTTTCTCCCCATATCATGTTTTTGGAAGTGTGTGTTTGGAATGCCCAGGTAATAGAGCTAGTGAATTACTTACCTAATTTCTCTCAGAGTATACAATTCATGTGAAAGGAAAGACGAATGATCAAGAAGTAACACAGGCTGATAGGCTCAGCTCTATGAAAAATAGCGAGGTTTAATTTCTATTCAGACCTGTCAGTGGCTTTCCGTAAATGCGAGCGGGCATCCTTCCTGTCCTGGCATGACTCCTCTTCCCAGCCATCTCAAGCCTTGATGAGGAATGAGAAGGGAGGGATTCCTACATGTACCAGCAACGGTGCCGTGGGGATTTGGTCTGTGAATTTCATGGAAGTTTAGAAAAAAACAAAGCACCTCTTTGACTACTTAACAGGCCCAGCTCAGCAATAGGAGTACCCAGTAAATATGGATGATCAGGAATTCCCGCAGTCTGGTTTGCTTCCTTTCCTGTTCGAGGTCTTTCTCTGTCCATGAACTGCTGAAACCTGAGTGGGGGCTTCCACAAAGGGAGAGAAGGGGGATGGAGAAGGAGGGAAAGGCAGATAACAGCCGAATGTAATCAGCATTTTATTACCGTCCTCAGGAAGTAGGAATAGGAAAGAAGAAGTAGGTTGGAGCGAGGAAAGTTAATTATGTGAGGTTATTTGACAGGAAATTACTAAATACAAACAGACAGAAGAAACACATTTTAAAGCAGGGTAGGAAATCTCAAGTTACTCCACTGTGTGCATTCAAAACCCCCAAAGCAAATTCTGAAAATAGCAGTTTAAACAAAAGCTATCTTATCTGATAAAAGTATTTCAAACACAAAGGGAAATTTATATATTGGGCAGGCAATCTTAAAATAAACCGATTTTGTTGATAGCACTGCAGATGTAATTGTGGGAAACCCCCTTCAGATGTCTGAATTTATCTTGTAGATGTTCTGAATCTGGCATTTCAGTTCTATAAAGGGGTGTGTGTGTGTATGTGTTCCACCCTGGAAAATTATATATATGTGAAATAAAATGAAAAGTGTCTTATGTTTGTATTTCTTTTTGGTATTTCAAAATTTGGAGGGAGTGAGGTATTACTAATAGTTCCAGAAGAGTGTTGTATCAGTAAAGATGAAGAACTAAGGTGTTACCTAAAATATTTATTTCCAGAAGTTATATATTTTAAATATTTTAGTTGATTTAATTGATTAATTTTTTTAAATTGCTTTTCAGCTGTTGGCAAAATTTGCAGAATTTTTGTAAATTATCCAAACGTATTTGGTGTTGTTTTAAAGTCTAAGTGATTGCGGAGTAGGACCTTTTCCTACCCTTAATGGTTTCTGCTCCTTTAATGGCCTATGCTAGTCATCGTTGCAGACATAGAAAGGAGGGTCAGAGGTGGCTGTTGAATAATCTGACTCTTTTAATGAAGGTTGTTATCCTCATTAAAAAAAACCCAAATAACAAAAAATACCAACAAAATACATACAC
This sequence comes from Aotus nancymaae, assembly GCF_030222135.1. NCBI lineage: Eukaryota > Metazoa > Chordata > Mammalia > Primates > Aotidae > Aotus > Aotus nancymaae. Next base: position 18,723,580 of record NW_026988465.1, read on the forward strand.
ATATGCATAAAGACATGTATATGTATACACATAAATAGACATAAAGGCATACATATATATACACACCCGTATTTATACGTAGTTTTTCCAAGGAAAAAAGGAAGAAACTTTATTTTCTAGATCTAGATAGTAGGATTTTAAAAAATAGTTGAGATATCCAAGAGTCATATCGTAGAAATTGGGTGGCTGTAAAATTGCACAGTCTGTGGATAAAGTTACACATTCCATGTTAGTTCAAAGAAAAAGCAATATTTTGAAAACATAAAGGGAGCTCAAAGTCTGCATTCCTGTGAAGAGGCCCACACCTGTGGAAGGAATGCAGGTGGTTTCCACTTGACCTTCAGCTGTGGAGCTGGGCTGGGCACTTCAGATGTTACGGTGGTCCAGCAGAAACGTCTCTCTGAAGCAGTGTCTCCTGGGACAGCGCCTGTCCCGTCTGTTGTCAGAAAGCCAACATAGGGTGACAGCTAGGAATAGTCAGAGAGTAGATCCTAACCCTTGCTTTGAGGAGCTTGCTTCGTATACCACAGTCTCACGGTGATGGGTGAGTGGGTGTAGATAATGTGCAATAAGCCATAACCTCTCTAAGCCATCAGGCTTCCATTTTGCAAGTCCTGGGAAAACCTGGGCAGACAGTATTATTTCACTCAGACCGAGTCCTCTGTGTGTAGTGGTTAAAGATAAAGACATCATTGATGTTCCAGACAGATTCTCATGATGCATAAATAATTCCTTAGGACGGAGTTACTGTAGTTGCCTTGAGTAGCACTTCCCCTCCTTCAGGCCACTCACATTAGTTCAGCAGCTTATTGCGGCGTCTGAAGAACCAATCAAAAGCACGATTCACCGTCAGGAAGAAAGTGACACATAGCATATTGCTTTTGATCGGTGAACGTATTTGTCCACACAATATTTGATGGGAAAGAGGTCTGGCCTATTTTTGCTTTTTTCATTAATTCTTTGTTTATTCAGCAAATATTTCTTAATTGCTTGATATATTCCAGGAGCTGTGGTGGAGGCGAGAATGCAGTGTTAGGCCGCAGCAGGCATGGCTGCTGCTGCTTATAACTCAGTCTACCGTCATATGGTCATGCCTCCCGCACGTCCTAGCTTTGTGATCTTGGGCAAGTGACAATTCCTCTGTACCTCAGTTTCTTTGGATAAATTAGAGTGTTTTTTTCCCCCAGGTGGTCCATGAGATCCTGTTCAGTGCTAGTCTTTTCTGGATATATACTTTAGTTTTTAGATATTTTAATCTCCATACCTCCCTTGGTATTCTAGTGAGCGACTGAATATGGTGGGACGGGGTAGATCAGCTTAGATGTTTATATGCAGATTAAAATCATTGATTTCTAACTGAACTACTTACCTAACTTGAGTTTATACCACCACGGTGTCTCCAACCTGTTTGACTGGCTCACATACATAAGCAGTTTCCTAAGACTCAAACTCACTTTAAAGAGAAAGCATGCATTTCCTTCTATTGATGCTGGAAACTTTTCAGGCAGTTCTGAAGCATGGTCTTCTGACACAAAAGATCATTGTTCCCAGTGCTCCTTTGCTGAGACACTAGCCCACGGCAATTGAGTTGTTTTTAGCTCAACTTCAGTGCTAGCAGACAAAACTATGCTTGAGATGGGATTATTGAAACCGGGACCTTCCACAGTTTAATAATGTTGGTAATGTTGATGAATTCAACTCCTGCCTTTATGTCATCTGTTTTTGTAAATACAGTTTTTGTGGAACAGGGCCAGGTCCAGCCTTGTATGTACTGTCTGAGGCTGCTTTTGAGCTGCAAGGGTGCGACTGAGCAGCTGGAACAGAGGCTGTATGGCTCACAAAGCTGAAAATATTTGCTGTCGTGCCTTTAACAGAAACATTTGCTGACACCTTGGTTATAGGATAAATAAAGACCCCCAACTCTAGATTTTAAGGTGTGTGGGACCATAACATAATTTTTTTTTTTTTTCCAGGAAACAGCTTATTTGCCTTTTTTTTTTTTTTTTTTTGCAAAATGCTCATGAGAAATTAGCCTTGTTAATGTGTAACGTTTTTGATGCCATGCTATTGAGATAGCAGCATCTGATAACTGTATGCCTCCCAGATTTTACTGTTTTGAAGGAGTTTTCAGTTTCCGTGGGTTGGATTCATAAGGGGACTGATACGATGAGAACTCTAAGTATGGCCAAGGCTTTTTTTAATTCTGTTAAATAATTGATGCTATGGAGCCTGAGGTCCTAGCTTTCTTTACACTTCAGCTGTGAGGAGGGATGGAACAAAGTTTCAGAGACGTGTGAGCTCCCGAAGACACCTTTGTAACCTTCCTCCCCCTTTGTTCTGTGTTTGTAGTGCGCAGAGCTTTAGGGCTGGTGGGTCGTGCCTGCAGGAGTGCTGAAGTCCAACTTAGAGAAAGCTGGGGCCAGTCAGAGAAAGTCTAAGGTCAGAGGAAATGGAGATTAATGAGGCCGGATTCCTGCCCTCTAGGGGCTTACTTGCTATTGAGAGTGACTGATTCTTTTTCTAAAAGAGTGATAAATGCTCTCAATAAAACATGCACACTGAATATGAGAACATGGTGTGGAGGAGGAGAGTGGAGACGGGCCAGTCACATGGGGACCCCCAGCCGAGGCAGTGAGCTTAGGTGCGATGTCACAGAGCTATGAGAACCAAGGCCAAGCGAGTGTCGGGGTGGCAGGTGGATAACATGGAGGGAATCTGGGCCATTTGCCCTGCAGCATTTTCTCAGGGGCTCAGAATTGGTTTGCGGGGATGAGTCCATTTCATTTTAAAGGGTTTAAACATGAGGAATGGAACTACTCAGTAAACATTTACAACAACTGAATACATTAAGGGGAGATAAAGAGGCCTTAGGACCAAGCAGGGCTACTTTCCTGGGTTCAAACGGACCTATGATGACCAGTCCTAGCACATAATAGTTTCTAAATAAATACTGGTTGATTTAATACATAAGCTCTTTGGTATTTGAAATGAACTAGTGAAAAAATTGGCGTTTTTGACTTGAGGCTTCGTGTTTACAGCCAAATGACTGGAAATTCTGTTTATCCACATGCATCATCCATATGCTAGATACTGTGTGAAGGTCAGGGGAGTGGAGGTTAACGGGGCTCATGGCCTGCCCTTTGGGGACTTATATGCTGTTGGGAATGAGTGGTACTTTCCTAAAAAGGTGCGTGATAAATGACCCCAGTAAAGCATGCGCACAGAACATGAGAACATGGTGTGGAGGGATGCTTATCGGGAGGAGGGGACTGGGGACAGGGCCTTCAGAAAGGGCTCCTGGAGGGAGACTGCCTTATCCTGCTCTGCCCTTTGCTGCTATTGCCTGAATGTGTCCCTCCAGAAGTCACGTGGTGGAAGCTAATACCCAATGTGGTAGTCCAGTCTTAAGAGGTGGGGCCTTTGGGGAAGTGATAAAGTCAAGAGTTTTGCCCTCATGCTCCTACGGAAGAGGCTGAAGGTAGCTGCCTTGCATCTTGTGAGATGCTGCCACGTGAGAATGCAGCGAGGAGGCCCGTCTGTGAAGTGGAGACCCAGCCCCGACCTGACACTGAATCTGTCAGCTCCTTGATCTTGGACTTCTTGGTCTCAGGAAGTGTGAGAAATCAGTTTCTTATTAATGTAATTAATTTATTTTATTCATTTTGGCTTAGAGACAGGGTCTTATTCTGTTGCCCAGGCTGGAGTGCAGTGATCGTGGCTCACTGTAGCCTCGACCTCCTGGGCTCAAGCAGTCCTCCCACCTCAGTCTCCTGAGTAGCTGGGACCACAGGCACATGCCACCATGCCTGGCTAATTTTTTAATTTTTTTGTAGAGATCAGGTCTCACTATGTTGCCAATTTCCATTATTTATGAATTACTCAACGTATGTATTTTGTGATAGCAGCAGGAGCAGGCTAAGACACTAGAAATGCCCTTTTCCTTGGAAGGGGAGATACATGGGAAGCCTGTGTACAGGCCTCTGAGCATGGGCCTTGGGCAGAAGGTGAGACAGCGGTTGCTGGGGAAGCCTTCACCCACCGTAGCCTGACTTTAGCTGCTTACAGTGTTCCTACGCTTAGTCCTTTGTGAGAGAGAGAAGACCGCGACTGTGTAAGACGAGCAGCTTCCATTCTAAGAGCAAGACAGAGTAAGTTCCATGCAATGGTGAAACAAACCCGAATCCCGCCGTATCAGCAGTGAACCAGGCAGAGATCACCGAGGCTGGGGTGCAACCCACAACCCCTCCCTCCTCAGAACCTGGCCCAGCTTTCCGTGATGGGTTCTGTGCCTTTCTTTCATAGAATCCTTTCCTTCTTCCCAAGAGATTTTATAATTAATAGAGATAAAGGCAGGAAATCTCTAATAGAGTACAAACTTCCACATAGGCCAGATTAAACACACACATACCCACACACACACACACCCACCTACCCCAGCCCACAAAGTAACCCAGTCTGCTGGGAAGAGATGAAAGGGCAGCCATATGACTGGGCTGGCAAAGGGCTCTTTTCCCAGGCAGTCCACATCCTGCCCCTTGGCAGATGAGACAAGTTGAAGGAGGAAGTGTGCAGTGCAGTGCGTGAGTGCAGTTCTCAGGGATATGATCTTCGTTCAGGGGCTCCAGGAGTGTGCCTATGAGCATGGGAATGATAAGCTCACATCTGCTTGTATTCATAAACAGCTCCAGGAGGTGTGGTTTTAAATTACCACCCTACCACTGCTAAACCTCCTCCGTAATCCTATAAAGATGTCAGGTACAGATAGACCTTGGAGGGGCAGAGCGCTATCTGACAACCCAGCATCAAATAGCCAGAGAGCCGGAGGATTGGGTTGCAACAGGAATACCCTAATCTTGATTTCATTGTTTTTCCTCTCCCTAAAAGGGTGGGATTGGATTTGGAGGTGGGAGGGGAATCTGCAATGAAGTTGCTGACACCATGTAAGGAAAACCTTGGAGGCTGCTATTCCCGTTTGCAGGGATCAGCAAAAAGGCCAGCAGACAAGCCTGCCACTGTTCGTAATCCCTGCTTCTGCAGGAGAATCCTTCCAAGGCAGGCAGGCAGCAGCTGGGGCGGAGGGGCTGATGCCTTGATGAAGAGGAGCTGAGTGTTGGCTTTGCTGTGCTGTGCAATTATTACCTGTAAGTGCAGGCAGCCAGGTGACTGCAGCTGTGATGGGAGCATGGAGACCCCGCCCATGCCAGCTGTCAGCGCCCCAGACGTCCAGGATGGCGCACGGGATTTATGCTTCCTCTCCAGCCTTTCAATGTTCTGTAGATATACTTAGCAATTACAATGCTGGTTTGGGAATTTCCCTAGGATGGGCCAGGACTTGTTTCCAAAATAACACCTTTCAAAGCATGCAGACTTTCAGAAATTAGATAATTGTGTGATATTTATAAAGTGAATTACATTGTGCTAACAAAGTCTGGGCAGATGGTTCTGATGCTGAAGTAAATGACACCTTATGATTCATTAAGTTTGGGGGAAAAAAAGGCTTTTTAAAAAGTTGCTACTTTACAGCTGAATCTTTGCAAGAAATTCAGACCACTCGCCAAGTAGGCAGTACATTTCCAAGGTAAAATGTTTATGTCTGAGTGTGCACAGCATGGTTAAGTTGTCCTATTTCACTCATAACACTTAGCAGCATTTAAAATACGCTTATCCCTGTGTGCAGAGAGACACAAAAATGACACTTTATTGCTTTTGTCCTCCCCGGATTCTCAGTCTAGTGAGGGAGACAGATGTATAAACAGACAATTGCAATACAGTGAGCTAAGTGCTAACAGAAGGATAGAAGAAATGCCATAATGGGGGGAGGATATCAATTTACAGTGTGAATGGAGAGAGCAGCCTCACAGAGCAAGTTACATTTGAGCAGTATGTGAAGGAAGAGGAAGGATTTTGAAAGGAGAGAAGGATGTTGCCTCCTTGTGGCTTCTCGTTCCCCAGCGTCTTCACACCCCAGGGCCTTTGCACGTTCGTATTCACCTTTGGTTCCACTTTTTCATCAGCTCCTTCTTACCTAAGGGCCCTCTGACTGGAAAACTTCTTCCATCTCTCTTCCCTGGTTGAGTCCTTTAGAAGCTAGGTCGCACGTTAACGCTGTCAGGGAGGTCTGACTTCTCTAAGTCACATCTCTTCTATTATAAATGTTCACTCGTCAGGTTCCTCACCTTGAGAGCAGTTACCCCAGCTGCACTGAAAGGTACCTGTTTTTCCCACTAGGCAGAGCCTGCCTCTTTTTGTTCCACTTTGTTTCTTGACTAAATCAATGTTTGTCGAATGAATTAGATGAAGGGTGTTCAAGGTGGGAAAACCCATGGAATGTTCACAGAGTGGCAAGTATTATGTTGGATCTTGGGTGTGTGAATTAAGGGAGGCTGAAGATTAAGCCATTTTTAGGAACTTTGAAGATCTCAACTTTTGTCTATATACAGCTCAGCTAATATTTTTAAGTGTTAAGAGGCATTTCAGAGATCTGCCTCTTGGTTATTTATTATATCATCATTATCAGATGGTTTAAGTCAAAGATGAAGTGTTAAAAATATTTTAAAAGTTTCTTTTGGCAATATAGATTTCTGGCTCAAATAGATGTATTTTTAAAATGAGATTCGAGTGTAATATACATATAGAAAAACACACAGCACGTAATCGTACAGCTGGATGGATTATCACAGAGCAAACATACATGTAACTCGCATGCAAGTCAAGGAATGGGGATCCTTCCTAGAGCCTGAATTGTGAAAATCAGCATGTGTACTGTATCAGAAATGGAAGCAGATGAGCTAGAAGATTCTCTGGCAGACTCTAAGAAAGTTTAAGCTTTCTGAAGAATAGAGGAGAGGGATTCTTATATAAGGTAGTCCCCAGATGCTTCCAGACTCACTCATGAGCTTGAGAAAGTGGTGTGAGAGAACCCACTCTCATCCATTCCCCAGGCAAGGCTGGAGCCTGAAGGGTGGAGGGTGTGCTGTGTGACAGAGGGACACAAGGCTGAATTTTTTTAGAGGAACATTGAATCCTTTCTCTGTCCTCACCAGGAACACTGCCTCATTGGTGTAGAGCCTGGGGCTGAGTTCTTGTAATAGCAGTATGGTGCAGGAGACATTGATGACTTAACCAGCTTCTAGAGCAACTTTGGGGTTACATAGAAGACTGTGGTGCTGAGTATAAGAAAATAAGGCTTAGAGCCAGATGCGGTGGCTGTAATCCCAGTGCTTTGGTTGGATCACGAGGTCAGGAGTTCAAGACCAGCCTGGTCAACATAGTGAAACCCCCGTCTCTACTAAAAATACAAAATTAGCCGGGCATGGTGGCACGCATCTGTGGTCCTAGCTACTCAGGAGGCTGAGGCAGGGGAATTGCTTCAACCCAGGAGGCGGAGGTTGCAGTGAGCTGAGATGGCACCATGGCACTCCAGCCTGGGCTACAGAGCAAGATTGTCTCAAAAAAAAAAAAAAAAAAAAAAAAGACTGTAAGACTTGGGACTGAATGCCTGCTCTGTCACTCTTAGTTAATTTCTCTGTGTCTCACTTTCCTTATTCATTATATGGGGATAATAATGTACCTTATGTGGTTGTTAGGATTTAATGCATTCATGGATGTAAAGTACTTAAAATACAACCTAGCATAGAGTAAGACTCAGTAAAAAAACAAAGGCTCTCTAGTTGGAAAAAGCCTTGTTTTTGCCTTATAGGAATATGGTCGTCCCTAATGGGCTGCCAAAGTAATGAGGACTTTTGAGAGAGAGAGAGACTTTTTGGTGTAATGAAATAATTTCTTACTGAAATGGATTGTGAGACTTTGCTTGTAAATGACTCAGCCCTAATATATCTGCCATATAGTATTTACAAGTTTGGGATTTCATCCTATTAATAGAACAAACCATGTTTTTCCTTATTTAAAATCCAGTTTCTCCATTTTCTCATAGAATGTGAGCAGGATAGGTAGAAAAAAACACCAGATTTCCCTCAATATACTGTTTTAAAATACTTATTAGGCCCAGATGACAGTGGCTCATTCTGTAATCTCAGTGCTTCGAGAGGCGAATGCAGGAGGATCACTTGAGGCCAGGAGTTCCAGGCCAGCATGGGCCCCATCTCTACAACAAATTAAAACGTTAGCCAGTCATGGTGGCACACGTCTGTAGCCCTGGCTACTTAGGAGGCTAATGCAGGAGCATCGCTTGGGCCCAGGAGTTTGAGGCCACAGTAAGCTGATTGTACTCCTGCTTTCAGCCTGGGCTACAAAGCAAGACCCTGTCTCTGTAAACAAACGAACAAAAAACCAGCGACAAAAATCCTTATTGTGTGGTTTTAATTGAACCACTGAAATTTGAGGGAATTATTTAAAAATAAATCTTGCCCTGCTACTCTTTGAATTGGTTGTTGGTGGCATTGTTTTGCTAGCTGTTAAACTCCATAAATATTTTATACATGATTGCAGATTGATCACATTTGCCCTGTAGTTTCAAGGCTTATGTGATTCTCTGACTCTAGGCACCATTAAGCCTCTCCCCATGGTAATGACCAAGACCTGGGGATGTAGGTATGTTTGAAGGACTGAGGATGAACAGCTCTGGGTCCCCACTCTGTGATAGGTGATGCACAGAACATCTCAGTACCTGTGCTGTTATTTGATCCTTGGCAACATTGCTTTTTTTAAAAAAAATTATTTATTTTTATTTATTTTGAGACGGAGTCTTGCTCTGTTGCCAAGCTGGAGTGCAGTGGTGCAATCTTGGCTCGCTGCAAACTCCACCCCTCGGGTTTAAGAGATTCCCCTGCTTCAACTTCCTGAGTAGCTGGGAGTACAGGTGCACGCCACCACGCCTGGCTGGCTTTTTTTTTTCCACCTGTCCCCCAGGCTGGAATGCAGTAGTGTGATCAGCTCACTGCAGCCTTGAACTCCTGGGCTCAAGCAATCCTCCCACCTCAGCCTCCTGAGTATCTGGGACTATAGGTGGGTGCCACTATACTCAGTTAATTGAAAACTATATATATATATATGTATATATATACACACACACACATATATATAACATAAAATAATATATATTATATAATAAAATTAATAATATATATTTTATATTATGTATAAAATAATATATATATATTTTATATATAAAATTAAATATATATATATATATATTTTTTTTTTTTGGTAGAAATAGAGTCTGCACCATTTGTCCAGACTGGTCTTGACCTCTTAGGCTCAAGTGATTTTCCTGCCTCAGCTTCCCAAAGTGCTGGGATTATAGGTGTGAGCCACTGCACCCGCCCAAGCTCACTTTTTAAAGACAGGAGAGTCAGTATTGTAACTTTGGTAAAGGACAAAGGATGTATGAAAGGAAAAACTGCCTTGGTAAATGATGCCAAGAACAGGATATGATTTTATAGGCCAGGGCTTTGTATATAAAAGTGACAGAGTCATGGATATGGATGGGATGCATCTCAGGGAAAAACAGGAAGCATGCATGTGGGCAGGGACTGCCACTTTCATCCTCAAGGTTGTAAGCCCACATTTGTATGTATTTAGTGGAAGGGAAGCTAGCGGGAAACTGTAAGAGCGGGGAAGGTAACGAACGATTGCTGGACATGCCCAGAGTTGCTAGAAGAAAGGTCAGGGAAAAGAGATGAGGACTTACGACTCAGATGTTTTTGTTTGTTTTTTTTTTTTAAGATGGAGTTTCATTCTTGTTGCCCAGGCTGGAGTGCAGTGGCACGATCTTGGCTTACTGCAACCTCTGCCTCCTGGGATCAAGCAATTCTCCTGCTTCGGCCTCCCAAGTAGCTGGAAGTACAGGCATGCCCCACCACACCCGGCTAATTTTGTATTTTTAGTAGAGATGGGGTTTCACCATGTTGGTCAGGCTGGTCTCAAACTCCTGACCTCAGGTGATCCACTAGCCTTGGCCTCCCAAAGTGCTGGGATTACAGGTGTGAGCCACCGTGCCCAGCCTATGACTCAGATATTTAAGCCAAATGCAGGGCTTGGCTTTTAGAATAGGGAATTTGAAATTAATTTAGAGAAGTAAATTTAATTCCTTAGAAAGCACTGATACAGAGGTACTCCTTCTTGGATATGGTAATGAAGGAGCTTAAAGAAGGGTACACACCTGTATGTATGTACATATGTACAGATGTATGCAGGTGCCTATCTTCCTGCCATCATGTGCAGAGATTTCCATTTATTACTTAGGTCTATTCTGAAAACAGTTCTGAGAATTTAATATTAGCCCCACTTCCGAGATAAAGAAACTGAGACCAGGAAAGCTAAGGATCCTGGCAATGTGCTTAACACCATATAGACATGTAACAGTGGAAGAGTGGATTAGACTAAGGCTGTGTAACTTTAAACGCAAGATCCTGTCTATTCTACTACCGTGACTCTCTTTCATTCATGAAGGAAGAATATACCTACATTAAAAATACAACAATGTCTGGGCATGGTGGCCACGCCTGTAATCCTAGCACTTTGGGAAGCCGAGGAAGGCAGATCATGAGGTCAGGGGTTTGAGACCAGCCTGGCCAACAAAATGAAATCCCATCTCTACTAAATATACAAAAAAATGAACCGGGCATGCTGGTGGGTGCCTGTAATCCGAGCTGCTTGGGTGACTGAGAGGCAAGGAGAATCGCGTGAACCTGGGAGGCGGAGGTGGCAGTGAGCTGAGATCTCGCCACTGCACTCCAGCCTGGGCGACAGGGCGAGACTACGTCTCAGGAGAAAAAAAAAAATACAACAACATAAATCTGAAGGGAGAAGTGCTAAAAACAGCATTTGGGGAGGAATAAATGGGCAAGAGAAAAAGTGATGTTATAGTAGTCGTGTCCCAGAAAGTCAGGTCAGATAGAGTGGTTTTGGCCTGATGATTTTTTAAAGCTTGAATTACAAACTTAACATAGTAAAATGAGATTAAGGAGGTGAGACCTCAGATGTCCAGACCATTGCAGTGAATCTCTTTCCTTGCTAAAAACACATGTAGTAAAACCTGGACTTGCTATTCAAACATTTTTATCTCCAGAAGGTTAAGTAGATAACCAAGAAAGTAAAGCACAAAGTTTAATTTTAACACAGAAAACGTAGAACTGGTTGGGAAGTGGCGGAAACCTGGGCAAAAGTTGCATCATTTCAAACATCAGAATGAAAGGAAAGAATAGTGGGCGTAGGAGGATCTCGCCCTCAGATGCTGGATGACCAGGAGGTTTTCTATTGAGCGCCGCTTCTCCTAGTGGAGCTTTGCCTTCAGTGCTCTTTTGAGAAGTCTTTTGAGACCATGTCCAGACTGCATAGGTAAAGTTAGTTTCTATGGGTGTTTGAATAAAAGATGACTTTTTGTGAGCTAATTCTATTCTGAGCCATTAACAGTGAGATTCAACCTAAAGAAGCTAAAGAATACATTTGGGGGCCGCGTGTGGAGGCTCACGCCTGTAATCTCAGCACTTAGGGAGGCCAAGGCAGGTGGATCACCTGAGGTCAGGTGTTTGAGACCAGCCTGGCCAACATGATGAAACCCTGTCTCTACTAAAAATACAAAAAGTTAGCTGGACGTGGTAGCGGGCACCTGTAATCACAGCTACTCAGGAGGCTGAGGCAGGAGAATCGCTTGAACCCAGGAGGCGGAGGTTGCAGTGAGCCGAGATCACACCACTGCATTGATGAGGTGGAGTTTTGCCTCATCACTGTGAGATATGATCACCCCACTGCACTCCAGCCTGGGTGACGAGCAAAACTCCGCCTCAAAAAAAAAAAAGCATACATTTGAAATACATCGAGCTTTTTAGCTGAAATGTTGAGGTATTCTTTTTTTTCCTCATCAGAAGCCAGAGCTTTCCCGCCCGATGCTTATGTTACTCATTTGTTTTTGAGACAGGGTCTCACTCTGCTGCCCAGGCTGCAGTGCGGTGGCGTGATCATATCTAAGTGCTGCCTAAAATTCCTGGGCCGAAGCAATTCACCCCACTCAGCCTCTTGTGTAGTTGGAACTACAGGCATGTGGCAATATGCCCAGTGAACTTTCTTATTTTTTGTAGAGATGGAGTTTTGCTATGTTGCCCAGGATGGCCTTGAACTCCTGGGCTCCGGCAGTCCTCCCATTTTGGCCTCCCAAAGTGCTGGGATGAGATGTGAACCACTGTGCCGTAGCCCTGTGGCTCATCCTTGAACACTTAATGAGGAATTTTCCATTTGTCTCTATTAAACCCCATCATGTGAGTTGGGGCCTATTGTTCCCTTCTGTCAAGATTTGATTCGGTGGTTCTAATGTGCACAGTGTAGGGCTAAGTGATGTGGCTAGATCATCGAGGTGTGAGTTTCAGGGAGTTTGTGGTGTAGAGATGAGATTAAAAAACCAGCAACCAAAATAAATGACCATGATGGGCATTCTAGGAGTTCTTCCTGCTGAAGGAGAGGACTAGAATACACTCAGTTGTATGTAATCAAGAAAGAGAGCCAGACAGCCTTTGAACTGGGAAGATGATGGGTACGATCTGTCTTCCTGCCCTAAAAATTAACACAGTGTCTGGTTTATCATAGACGAAATAGTTAAAAAATAAATGTTTGTGAAGGGAACTTACAATGGGTCTTGAAGAACAGAGATTTGGTGGTTTGGAATGCAGAATATTCTGAGGGCAGATGTAGGTAAATAAACACTTTCAAATCCTAAAGCATTTTTCAGTAAATGTGAATTATTTAGTTTTTGTGGTATACTGGAGCATATTTTTGAATCTTAAATATTAGTTAACAGATTAACATTTCCACATTTTCTGTGTTTATTTTCTATTAAATGCCATTCAAGTTATTTAAGCAAATATTGAACAGGACAGGCCAAGAAGAAACCTAAAGGTATTCTTCAGATCTGTAATTTGATCCTTTCACATCTACTTAAAAACAGTGATTGCGAGAAGAATGGTACAGCAAGCTTTCATCTGGGATTATTTTTCTTCTGCCTTAAAGCTCCTTTTAGAATTTCTTCAGTTCAGGTATTCTGGTGATACAATCCCTCTGACTTTACTTAAAGGACTCTATCTAAACTTTATATTTAAGAAATATTTTCACTGGGCATAGAATTGTTGGAAGTGATTTTCTTTCAGTGCGTTAAAGATACCATTTCTGATACCAAGCTTTCTGGCTGCCATGTCTCCAGTGAGAGTCCTATATTTGTCATTTGAAAACTCTCCCCTCACGAGCACTCCCATCCCTGGCAGCTTTAAAAATATTCTCTTTTTCTAGCAGTTTTGAGATTTCATTTGTCTTTGAGTTATTTACTCACTATTTGTGGCACTTCTTTTTTTTTTTTTTTTTTTTTTTTGCAGAATGAATGGCTTTTTTGGGCTTTATTGGATTGGCAGTTTCCTCCTCAGCCTCACAGTCCCAGCATCCATTGGTCTATCCATCTAGCATGAGTTCTGTTCCAGAAGTGCTTCTTCGTAGTCTCACCCTGTTGCCCAGCTTGGAATGTAGTGGTGCATGCTCAGCTCACTGCAACCTCTGCACATGACTCTCAGGCTTCAGCCTCCTTAGTAGCTAGGACTACAGGCGCACACCACCACACCCAGCTAATTTTTATATATTTTTAGTAGAGATAGGGTTTTACTATGTTGGCCAGGCTGGTCTTGAACTCCTAACCTCAAGTCATCTGCCCGTCCTGGCCTCCCCAAGTGCTGGGATTGCAGGCATGAGGCACTGTGTGGCACTTCTTTTACTCATGGCTTGGAAAAATTTATTTTGGGAAATTCTCTGCCATTATCCCTTTAGTATTGTTTTTACCTGATTCCCTTCTCTTTTCTGGGATTCTAAGGAAATGTGCATGAAACTGTTTCACACGTTACTTTCTGTTTTTCTCTCCATGCTTTAATCTGGGTATTTTCTTATGTATTATTCATCTTTCTTTTATCTCTTTAGCTGGATGCGATATGCTGCTGGACCCATCTTTTGAATATTTTCTTACCACTGGTTATATTTCGGATTATCGATTGTCCCTTTTGATTCATTTTACATGGACTTCTTCAGTTTTGCTATCTGATTTATTAAACATTTAAATCATAGTTTAAACCTAAATCCCCTTCTGTTGACCACAGTATCTCTCTTTCCTATGGTTTATCTCTGTTGTTCTGACTTTTCTCTTGCTTTTTGGTTAATTCTTACTTTTGTGAGCATGGTTATTTGTGATGAATGCTGGGCGTTGTGTATGAAAAGTCTAGAGATGATTTTACCTGTGTGGGATGTTATTTTCCTCTTTAGAGGATTTCCTTTTCTTCTGGGAGGTGGACGTGGTAAGGGTGGATCACCTCCATCCGTGCAGGGATTGAACTGTTCTGAAGGTGGGCTTAGTCTTTGTGAGGACTGCTCACTTCTGGTTTATGCTTACTCCTTTGGGTTAGCTCTTTGGAATCACAGCTCGAAGTGGGGGTCATAGGGTCTTTTTCCCTTAGCAGGCTATGAACTCTAATTTTTGCCTGTTCTGCGCTTGGGAGGTGAAATAAACCTGTTCAACTTAGTTTTCCACTGTCTGCAGTAGGGTCAGCAAATGGGTGAAAAAGAAGTCAAATGTCAGGCTCCCTTCTCTCCATAGACATGACCTTTCAAATCACTGTGCCTTGATAGTCCTCTAATGCCTTCAAGCAGAGGCTCTTTTAATGATTATTTTTCCTGGTTATTTTAGTTCTCCGTTGGGAAGGTTGGTCTGATCTACTCTAGTCCAGGATATTGAGTAGAAGTTGAAGCACTTCTTAAAGCACTCTAATCCTGCATGTTTTCATACCTTGGTACTGTGTTCAATAATTTCAAATGCCAACTCGCTGTTAACCTGTGCCATCTTGAACTCTTCTTTATCAGAAGTTTTTGATCAAACTCCTGAAAATTTTTTAGAGCCATAGTGAAAATACCTCAATGTTATGTGTCATATGTTTGCATTTAAAGATAGTTTACAAATTTTACTATTATTGCATTTAATCTTTACGACAGTCATGTGATGTCAAATACTATGATTAAGTTCTCCATAGAGACTTATCTGCAAATTTAATTAGTGAATAAAGTAAATCTAGTTAAGTGAATATTCTGGAAAATGGAAATGAAAAGAAGGGGGGATTTGAGAGCAATTTAACAGGTTAGTATTGATGTTAACCTGTTTGTAGAATGAAGAGTGGTGGTCATTTTTGCTTGGGTAAACTGAGAGGATAGTTATTCTTCCTTTAAATAAAGGGATTCAATTACGAGGAGAATTAAATGTTGGCAGAGTTAATAATGAATGAATAAAATTAGTACTGAATTGTGCTCCCAGAAGGAGAGTTACTGTGGGTTAAAAAGAGCTTTGTGTTGGAATTAAGATTATTATTGGACATGTTGAAGAGGAGAGAGAATGAGAAGGAGGCAGGACAGTCTTATGGGAGAACCTAAAAGTGGAAACCATTCCCCTCCTCCTTCCCCTCCTCCTCTCCCCTGCCCCCTTTTTCATGAAGGGCTTGCTAAGTGCCAGGTACTGTGCTGTGTTTTCACATGCATCCTTATTTAATTTTCAACCCTATAAGACAGTTAATCTAAGGAACCCTATTTTATAGCCTTGTCCGTTTGTCAGGCAAGGAAATCTCTGCCTTAAAATAGAGCCTAGTGCTGAAGCATAACTTTGATAATGAAATCCTTGTCAATTATAAAGGTCCCTGAACTGAGTCCGAGTGAGTGTATTTGGATTTTCACCTGAAGACAACTGGCCATGCAAAGTACAATTTTCAAAAGGTGGTGTAGACAGTAGAGTTCCCGGTGGGTGGGTTGCTGGGAGGTGGAGAGCGTAGAGCACGGTCCATGGTTGGGGGCCCCCTCAGCAGGCCCCTTCCTTACAGTATATAAGGAAGTCCCATGCTGGAGCGGAACCAGCAGGAAGAGAAAAGATGGGAATGATGTGAGAATTCAAAGCTGGAAAGGTCAGGACTTGGTGACTGAAGATGGGAAAGGCGTCGGAGAGGAATGTCATAACGAGGGTTTCAAGCCTGGGACCGAAGTTCCCCAAACTGTTGTTTCCTGCCTCTATCCGTTCTGCATTTCCACCCTCCTAATTCAACAGGTGAGCAGGTGAGCATCCCTGTCCTCGACTCCTTTCAGATGTGACTCTCAGACAAGTCTGGCCCACGGCTCCCCTCACTCCTCCTCCTGCCCCAGAATGTTCTCAGTGATTCCTTCCTGTTTTTTCTTTCTGTTAAGTGTGTATTTCCAATTTAGTATTGTGATTTCTTCCTTTTCCCCTTCCCTTTTTTCCTTTGTCTTTGTTTTTCTTTCTTTCTTTCTTTCTTTTTTTTTTTTGAGATGGAATTTCGCTCTTGTTGCCCAGGCTGGAGTGCAATGGCACGATCTCGGCTTACCGCAACCTCCCCCTCCTGGGTTCAAGCAATCTCCAGCCTCAGTCTCCTGAGTAGCTGGGATTACAGGTGTAAGCCACCAAGCCCGGCTAATTTTGTATTTTTAGTAGAGACAGGGTTTCTCCATGTTGGTCAGGCTGGTCTCGAACTCTCCACCTCAGGTGATCGCCCGCCTCAGCCTTTCAAAGTACTGGGATTACAGGCGTGAGCCACCACGTCCAGCCTGTCTTTCTTTCTTCCACTTACCCTCCCAACAATATTCTTTTTTATTCTTTATTTTTTTTAATTTATAGTGTTTTGAACATATAAACTCATTACTACATTGAGGTTTTTGGGTGCAGGGACTGTGATTTCTAGAGACTTCTATTTCTGTGATCTCATACTATGTTTAACATGTGTTACATGCTGAATATATGAATGAATAAATGGGAAATCCTGGGGATTGTGCCAGAAATAGGTATAAAGACATAAAGTTCATAGCAATATAGAAGTAGAAACCAACTATCATTGAATTTATTGTCAAGAGGTGTTCTTCCTTTTTCTCTTACAAAAAAAAATCCACATGCATTTCGGTGTATTTCACCTCTGACTATTCCATAGAATAACCGTTAACTCTACAATTAATATATTTTGAGACAGTAATAACCAAGAAAAACAAAATCAACAGAACATGCTATACCGTAATA
This sequence comes from Aotus nancymaae, assembly GCF_030222135.1. Lineage (NCBI taxonomy): Eukaryota > Metazoa > Chordata > Mammalia > Primates > Aotidae > Aotus > Aotus nancymaae. Next base: position 18,740,621 of record NW_026988465.1, read on the forward strand.
TTTTTGATGGGTTCTTCTATGGTAAGTTTCATTTTTTTTTAATAGCTGATGTTACCCCTTCTTGTCCAAATTTTTGCATGATAAAGGTTCTGCTGAAAAAGATTCTGATACACTATAAAATGCCCAAATATTGGACAGTAGAAGGGAGGGAAAGAGGGAAAACACTTTGCAGAATGGTTCATTTGCTTCATGGGGTTGAATATACTAGAGTCCTAGGGAAAGCCTGCTGGTTTTGGAAGGCGGACAAAAAGTAGAATTGCATAGGGCTTAGAATTTAAGAGAGAAACTGTGGAACGAAGCTGTAATGACATTCATTCATTTAGATCCAGATTGAGAACTTTGATATTAGGAAAAAAATGCCAATCGAAACAATTTTCTGCCTCATCTCAAATCCAGCATTCTGTGCTTAGAAATGACTGCCTCTGATCATTAGCCGGCTGGCGGGCCTTCCCCGGAGGTCTGCCTTGTGGTAGGGAAATCACACAGCCATGCTGGCAGCATTTTTATCCTTTTCTGGATGGAGATTCGCACTCTCAGCTTTGTGCAGTTATCTGACTCTCTCTCCTAATGCTGGAGTGTTAGCCTGTGCCTACTAATTGTTAAGCTTCTGGGACCAGATTGCAATTGATTTCATCTGCAATTTGTCTAGTGACAAGCGCACAGTTGAAGAAAAATAAATATTCACTGTAATTTTCATTAGTCCATGACCCATCATAAATCAAAGCTGTGAAAAGAGTTTAAGTAGCTTTTCCCAATCCCTGGGATTCATAGCTCTCTCTCAGTTATCATTTGAACAAAGGTGATAGCTGGACACCAGTGATACCCTGGGATGCTGAGCCTAAGGGATGCTCAGCCTAAGGAAATGCTGAGCTTTTCCCTTCTTGCACGCTTTAAAATGTGATGTCGTTACGAGACTAGGGAGGGTAGACTTTTCAGTTTAAATCTCTCCTTTTCCCTTCGGTAGGACTCCAAATTTTAGATTTCATGGATGAATAAGTAACCTCAGTGAGTGATTTGAGAGTAGAGTACATAAAAATGTGTCAATAGTTCAGGATGACTGATAGCTCCCTTGTAACCAAAGCCACCTGCAATTTTTTATAGTCCTGCAGCATAAGCCATCTTGAACAGATAATCAATTCTATTGCACAAACAGTCACTTCTGTGCACCAAGGAGGCCCACTTTTTCTCTCTTCAAGCAGGGCTATAAAAGAAAATAACCTACATAATCCAAATGGTTAAAACTTCTGAAATATTGGGGCACTTGTAAAGCTAGCCTTCTCTACCACCTAGCTAGCTGTACCTCGCCCCCCTCTATTTTTTAGTGAAAGAACAGTGGATTCACTTAGGCAGCTGTAACAAAGATCAGAGAGAACCGTATTGCCATGTGCCCATGCACACATGCAAACACACACACAAACACACACCCTTTTAGAAGAGCACATTTTAGTCCAAGCATCATTTCTTGCCCAGCCTTTGTCATAATTTTGATCTTTAGAGGATTAGGAGAACATTTATTTATTTATTTTCCTTAAATAAAGTATCAAATGGCATTGCAACAGCAACCTAACCACAGCAGGAATTCATTCTTCTTCAGCTACTTCCTGCATCTCATTGAATTAAAAAGAGTGAGGGTGTGATTTTGAAATCTGAATTTGTAAAGGGCGTGAGGCCTTCACTGAAAATATGATTGTAAATTAAAGGCTTTTGATTAAAGTAGACTCAGAGATAAACAGTTGATCGATTTTTCCTCATCCATTAAAATGCCATTATACTGTAGAGTCAGTGGTACTGGATTTTATATTCATTTTTTCAATAGGGTGGACACCATATCATCATATTTGTCATTAGACTGTTCAATGGTATTTATAAACAAGGTCATTCATTCGTTTTACAAATACATTTTGAGCTTTGAACAAGTAGCAGGCACGGATTTTTAGGTGCTGGAACTCTAGGGCTACAGTATTAAGCAAGACAATTAAGTCCCTCCTTCAGGAGCTGGCGTTTGAAGATGTAGTCCAACAGTTAGGGTCTAATGATTAAAGATCTAAAATTCTCTTACTAGTAGTTCGGTCTCTAACAAATAACAATTATGGAGGCCACTAAACCTCAGAATTTAATGAAGACAAAAGCATCGGTAGTAAATGATTCTGGCTTGTTAGTTAGAAAATACTGTCTTCAGATCTAGATTTTGGCCTAAATCATGATTGTTGTTGTTGTTTAAACTTAGGCACTTTTGCACTAGAGATCAATGTCAAATCCAATGAGTCGTCTCCTTTCTAGTGTCTGCAAGAAAACTTGGAAGCCGTATAGAGATCACGTGTTTTAGAGTAAAGTCAATTTGGGGATATGTTTTATTTTCATGTCCTCTGGCCCCTAAAAGGACCCAGCAATGACTGGGCCGACCACTACCCCCTTCTCAGTTTGAATCACTGTTTTCAGGTACCATGGTGGCCTCAACTGCAGTTCCCAAAGTTTGGTGTCCCTGTGACCCTTTCAGTGGGTCTGCAGTGTTGATCTATTTTCATAACAATACTACAATGTTATTTGTCTTTTCCATTCTTTGTCTTTCACAGGCGTACGGTGAAGTTTTCCACTGTGTATTCAGAACCCCTGTATAACCCAGCAAGTTGCTATCTTCTAAACAACAGATGATTGATGTTACAAAATGATATCTTGGTAAAAGAGCCATTCAGAATGCTAAATTCATGAATGAGTTTTAATATAGCAGAGTATGCAAAGTTCACTGATAGGTGTTCAGATTCCTATACAAACTTCCAGTTGTTGAGTTAGGGTGTAGTATCTAAGAAGAAATGTCCACAGTTACCTGAAAGGCTATTTGCTTCATCTTCCTTTTGCCAACTCTGCATTTGTGTGGAAATGAATTTTCTCCACACATCAGCCAAACGTGATACCACAACAGATTGGATGCAGCTATGTTCAGTTATGCTGGGCGTTAAAAAATGGCAAAGTAAAACAATTCCACTCTTCTCACTAAATGTTTTAGGCAACTCTAATTATCCCTTATAAAAATATATTATGTTAACAGTAATGGGTTATAAATTCTTTTTTTTTTTTTTTTTTTTTTTTTTTTTTTTTTTTTTTTTTTTTTTTTTTTTTTTTTTATTGAGACGAGTCTTACCCTGTCTCCCAGGCTGCAGTCTTGGCTCACTGCAGTCTCTGCTTCCCGGGTTCTGAGTGATTCTCCCACCTCAGCCTCCTGAGTAGCTGGGATTTCAGGCTCACGCCACCACTCTCAGCTAATTTTTGTATGTTTAGTAGAGATGTGGTTTCAGTATTTTGGCCAGCCTGGTCTCAAACTCCTGACCTCAAGTGATCCACCTGCCTTAGCCTCCCAAAGTGCTGGAATTACAGGCATGAGCCACCGTATCCGGCCTATAAATTCTTTTTTAAGGAGTAATAATTATTAAACATTTCTCGGTTTTCATTTGTATCATGAGATATAAACATGAACTAAAGCACTTTGAAGTCCTCAATATTTTTTTTTTTTTTTTTTTTTTTTTTTGCAATGGAGTCTTGCTGCGTTGCCCTGGCTGATCTCAGATCCCTAGGCTCAGGTGATCCTCTTGTCTCAGCCTCCAAGTAGCTGGGACTACAGGCGTGCACCGCTGTGCCCTGCCTCAGTAATTTTTAAGATTCATAAGGGTATCCTGAGATTAACCAATTTAAGAACCACTGGTCTAAAGCAATGTGTTAGTAAATCCGTCTTCCAGGAAGTCGAAGCGTAAAGAAATTTGCACTAGTTACATTCCCTGGGGTCTGGGATCTGCTCCCAGTTCTCATTTTGAAGCGGAGTTTCAGGAAGTACAAGTTGGGTCTCCTTAATGGCTCAGGGCTCCTGTTGTGTGCCGTGACAGAGGATAAAGACAGAAAGACTGTGGTCCATGGAGTCCATTTTTAATTTCCAATCTCATATGCCCCACAGTCACGAAATCCTCTAGGATCATTTCTGAGTTTCACACCACAACTACTGAAGATGGAGCATTTTACAGGGGCTGCATGACATTTTTTATTCTTGGTAGTACAGCTTGCAGCTCCACATGCTGAAAGGAAATCAGAACTGCTTATCTGAAACATCTTCATCATCCATTTGGAAATGAAGAAGTCAGCCTGCTCTGCTTCCACCCTGCAGGAAGCTACACCAAGCTGACTTCTCAGTCTGGACTTGTTCTCAAGGTCACCCATGTAATTTTTTTTTTCAAAGCCTCAGTGTCCTTAGTATTCTCAGAGATAATAGCACCAAACCCATCAGTCATTTCCTTGTCTTCAATTTTCTTTTTGGCTTCCTGCAATTTTAATCCCAAGTCCCTGCAATTCCTTTCTGCAGAGGCTTAAGTGGCCCCATTTATGACCAATTTACAGCTAATATTTGATGCATTCTTTTAAAATAAGCCAAATAGCCCTCCACTCTGCAGGCCTTGTAGCTTTAGATTAATAAAATCAGAGGTCTGATAGTGGGATAAATTGATATTTTTTTGCTTTATGATTTTTGAAGAAAAATAAAGAGATCCTTAGAAATTGGTGGTAGATATTTGTTAATTGCAGAATCCAGTGCTGTTGTTAATAAAGGGAAAGGAATAGTTCTTTCTTTTGTGTTGCACATTGAACCAGTTTTTATAAAGGAGGTAGACAGAAAGAGGGAGGGAGGGAGGGCAGATGAGTAAAGAAATCATAGATTTTTCTGGGGGCTGCTTCCTTCTAACCTCCTTTGGATACCTTATCTCTGGCCCCTTCTGTAAGCTGATCCAGCTCATGTCAGCATGACACATGAACCATGCAAAGCTTCTTTTTAAAGAGATTTTAATTCCTGCTTGACAGGCTAGGCAGAAGCCCATGAGTGACAATAGATTTTTTTTTTTCTTTTAAAACAGAGTGAAAGCCACAGTGCACCTGGTATTTCATGGAACACCAGTGGGGTGTGTGTGTGTGTGTGTGTGTGTGTGTGTGTGTGTGTTATGCGTGTAATATTTCTGGGAAGAAAAAAAAACAGTTTCAAAACCTAAGCATTAAGTAATAACATGCTTCAGTTTGCCAGGAGTTATGCTTTAAGAAAAGATAGCCACCGTTTTTGGCCTGCCTGAAGACTGTTTATGTCCCTAAATCTGTTTTAAATCTTTTAAGAGTTTTATCACTTTCCCCCTTCTGATAAAAGTAACTCATTGCTTTATTTTTTTATTCTAGTCTGAAATTGCGTCTTTAATAAGCTCCTGTATAGTGAAGTGTCAAACTATCACATTTCATATGATGAATTTTGCTTCTTACACCCAAGATGTTTGGGGGAACTGACCACATCCAGTATCCTGGGGGAGACTAGCTAGAAACTGGGACCGTCCTTCAGCGTTGTGTGAGGCCCGATCCAGAAAGATCCTGGGGGAGACCAGCTAGAAACCGGGACCGTCCTTCAGCGTTGTGTGAGGCCCGATCCAGAAAGATCCTGGGGGAGACCAGCTAGAAACCGGGACCGTCCTTCAGCGTTGTGTGAGGCCCGATCCAGAAAGATCCTGGGGGAGACCAGCTAGAAACCGGGGCCGTCCTTCAGCGTTGTGTGAGGCCCGATCCAGAAAGACAAGGAAGTGCTTCAGGAGTTGCCTACATGTTCCCTTGCAAATATAAAATGAGCTCTGTTTTATTTATGACTGCCTGAGTGAGTTCGGACAGCTATAACTAAGCACCCTAGGGTGTGTTGCTTATAAACAGGAGAAATTTATTTCTGACAGTTCGGGAAGCTGAAAGTCTGAGCTCAGGGTGCCCACGCGGTTGGGTTCTGATGAGGGCCCTCTTCGTAGTTGCAGATTGTCAACTTCTTGTATCCTCACGTGGCAGAAAGTGAGAGCTTTCTGGGTCTCTTTGATAAGGGAACTAATTCCGTTCATGAGGACTCCACCCTCATGCCCTGATCACTTCCCAAAGGTCCAACCTTCTTATACCAGTACACTGGGGGATAGGATTTCAACACAGGAATTTTTGGGGCCAGAGCATTCTGTCCATACTAATGACTATAGCACATTTGAAATAAGCTTTCCCTTTCCACTGGTGTTATGCGTTGCGAGTGACTTGAAGGACTGAATATTACTATAGATGACTCCCATGATGGAGAGAGTGGTGGTGGCAGCATGATGAGGGTGGTGATGATAGGGAAGTCTTCATTTATCAAATGGGGTACTGGATTTTGTGTGAATCACTTTGCATACTTTTTTCTCATTTAATTTGCACACCAGCTCTGAGAACTTAGGTGTCATTGTCTCCATTTTACAGATAAGAGATGCAGGCTTAGAGTTGAGTGACCTACTCCTACCTAAGGCCATCCTACTTGGGAGGCTGATGTGGAAAGATTGTCTGATCCCAGGAATTCTGGGCCGCAGTGAGCTATGATTGCGCCACTGCACTCCAGCCTGAGTGATAGAGTGAGACTGTCTGAAAAAAACATTTTTTTCTTTTGCTTTTGGAAAATATTTTCAAAGGATTAGAATTTATACTGACGACAAAGCCCAGCCTCATCACCCCCACTCCAGAGGTGCTTGTCTTCCTCAGGGATCGTCAGGGCAGGGATTTAATTCCTCTTTCAGGGAAAACTACGACACCAAAAGCTTGACTGATGCTAAGTTATATGCTTAATGTAAATGAACTTGGGGCCAGAATGGAAACCATCTTACCATGTTGGTTCAATCAGTTTCTGAAGAGAAGCTCTCTACATCAAGGGGAAAGGAGCCAGTTGTAATTGTATAGCACACCTCAGGGACAGTATTTTCACAAGCACTGTCTTGATCTTCCCAGTACTCTTATGAGGTTGGTAGGTCTTATTGTGTCCATTGTGCATTTCTTCATAGCTATAGTACTCTGTTGATGGATGCTCATTATGATGACTTGGAGAAAATTACAGAACACTAAAGTAAGGAACAGTTTCTGGTTCTGCATACTATTTTTATAGTCAAGCATTTGAGTGCTTTTATTAATGTTCTTATGGAAGGTACTGTTTCCTCTAGTGGTTTGAAGTAAGCTTGCTACGTTCATGCCTATACATTTCTTCATGGGTGCTTATGATATTACATACTTCTCAGTGGTTGTATTTTAAAATTATATGTTATGGCCAAGCACGGTGGTGCTCATGTTTGTCATCCCAGAACTTTGGGACGCTGAGGTAGGAAGATTGCTCAAGACCAGGAGTTTGAGACCAGCCTGGACAACATAGTGAGACTCCTAACTCTACAAAAAAAATTTTTTTTCTTAAATTAGCTGGGTATGGTGGCATGTGCCTGTGGTCCCAGCTACTTGGAAGGCTGATGTGGAAAGATCATTTGATCCCAGGAATTCCAGGCCGCAGTGAGCTAATGATTGCACCACTGCACTCCAGCATGAGTGATAGAGTGAGACCCTGTCTGAAAAAAAAATATTTTGCTTTTGGAAAATATTTTCAAAGGTATCATTGCATAATGATGTGGAAAGTCAGCAGCTCAAGGGTTGGGTTGTGCTTTGCTACTGATTGATTCCAGAACCCTGAGCAAGACCTGTGACCTTTCTGGGCCCCACTTTCCCCATCTTCACTATAATGGGGAGGGTTGTTCAGTAAGGGTATACTAGAATTTCTTTGATCTGTTCTGAAAAAGCCACACATCATTCTTAAAACATGTATTATCCAATACTATATACATCAAAAAATTTTTGTAGTAAAGATGTGAACAATTGTGTGTCCTGTATACTTTGAAAGATGACAAGCCATTGGAAGACTTATTTTAAACTCTGGTATCTGCTATGGCCAGGGAGTGAGCTGCTGTGTTGATAATTTAGTCTGAGTATATTCTGATCATAAATAGATTATTAATTCTTAAAAAATTGACGCTGCCTTTCCTCCTTCTGTCCTTTTTCCTTTTTTCCTTCGGTTTGTCAAAAGCCATGAAGCAGGTCTGAGCAAGGAGACTTATCAGGGTGATTAAGTAGATAGATTGAAGGTAATGGAAGTCAGACTTCTTACTGTGGGAGAACAGTTACGAATATAAAAATGGGGAGAGCTAGATTGAACCCTGTATCGTGGATAGGAATTTAAGGTTTCATTGTGAATGTGTGGATTTTAATATGTAGAAATTTTACAGATATAGAAATTTCAATATAGAAATAATATAAACATTAAAGTATATGCATGTCTATGAATAAATGGATACATACATACACACACACACACACACACACACACACACCCCATACCCATTTCCTAACTCTGCTTACTGAAAGGGCCAGGATGCAGCGAAAGCCCAATAAATATGAACACATTTGCTACCCAGATTATAGTTTCTAAATTCCAGTTTTTGCTTCAAGCAACTATGGGTCTTTGAAAAAAATGTGTGGTTCTAGAGCTGGGACAGAAAAGGTACAAGATGAGCCCTGAATGTCTTGTGACAGAAGATTCGGAGACTCTTTTTTTTTTCCTTCTTTTTTTTTGAGACGGAGTTTCACTCGTTACCCAGGCTGGAGTGCAATGGCGCGATCTCGGCTCACCGCAACCTCCGCCTCCTGGGTTCAGGCAATTCTCCTGCCTCAGCCTCCTGAGTATCTGGGATTACAGGCACGCGCCACCATGCCCAGCTAATTTTTTGTATTAGTAGAGACGGGGTTTCACCATGTTGACCAGGATGGTCTCGATCTCTTGACCTCGTGATCCACCCGCCTCGGCCTCCCAAAGTGCTGGGATTACAGGCTTGAGCCACTGCGCCCGGCCGAACCGGAAACTCTTAATAATGGGAGATGCCTCAAGGACACAGCAGTCAGCTTGAAGGGATTCTCACTAAACCCACGTGAAACCTGGAACAATTCTAGCACCAAAATAATAATGATAGTTACGGATTATATCATACTAAACAAACAAGAAATACATGAATCCACACTGGTATAAAGAAATAAATGCATAAAAGTGTGGGGAGAGGAGAAAGTTCTGCCTTAAAATAGAATGCTGTCTCATACATAGAAGGAATTCTGGAATTGGAGAGATTCCCATTTGGCAGTCATCACCGTAATCATTAATTTAGGTAAGAAGCATCAACGGACGCTAACACTAGTGAATAAAAGTTGGATGAGGATCAGAATCTTTATATAACCATCAAGTATCTGTCCACAAATCCTTATGCATTTTAAGGGGAAACACAGGAGCTTTACTGGAGACACGTGGAAGACACAGTCTTACTCAGGTGATCACAGGTCTCATCAGCAGTGATGGGACACCCAGCGTTCTGTGTCACTTGATGGGATGCAATCAGAAGAACACAGCATCACTTCCAAACAATGCCATCTTCAGATCTTTTCGTGAGAAAATATCTCTAATCCCAGTTCAGGGGCATTTTACAAAATAATTAACCTGCTGCCTTCCATAATATAAAGGTGGTGAAGGTGAAGGATACTGTTCCAGATCAAAAGAGCCTGAAGAGAGATGACAACTAGATAGAAAGTGTGATCCTGAAATGGATCCTGTGACTGGAAAGAGCATTACTGGGAAAGTCGGCCTACCTCAAATTGGGGTCTCTGGGTGAAGGGTACGTGAGAGTTCTTCTTTTTTTTTTTTTGCTGTGGCTTTGTTGTACATGAGAGTTCTTTGAATACCTTGTACAACATTTCTGGAAGCTTGAAATTAATTTGAAATAAAAAGACATAATTTGTACAGGAAAGCTTAGTTTTTAGTTTTTACTTCATTTTACAAAGTTAAAAGGAATAGTTTCGGACTTCTTTTTTATTCTGGACTTTCTAAGATTCTTACAGGGTGTAATAATTAGACTTTTAGTTCTTTTTTTGTGATTATTGTGCAGAGAAGAATATAGTTTTATGAGACAGGGACTTTTCTGGACGTGTGTTATCATTTGTGTAATTACAGAAATTTTTATTTGACTGGGAAAATAGTTGGAATTTTGGAGTGTCTTAAGGCCATTGTTAAGATATTTATGAGGCATTTTAGGATAATGGGATTATGAGTTGGTGTTCTGGAGTCGTGCTGCCTGAGCTCAAATCCTGCCTCCACCACTTACCAGTGTGTGACTGAGCAAGTGAACTAACCTCTCTGTTTCTCATGTCATCTATAAAATGTAGGTAACAGTGGTACCTATCTCGAGTGGCTATTGTGCAGACCATCTGATTAATACCAGTAGAGGCCGGATGCGGTGGCTCATGCCTATCATCCCAGCACTTTCGAAGGCCGAGGTGGGTGGATCATGAGGTCAGGAGATCAAGACCATCCTGGACAACATGGTGAAATCCCATCTCTACTAAAAATGCAAAAAATTAGCTGAGCATGGTGGCGTGCACCTGTAGTCCCAGCTATTTGGGAGGCCGAGGCAGGGGAATCGCTTGAACCCTGGAGGCAGAGTTTGCAGTGAGCTGAGATTGTGCCACTACACTCCAGCCTGCGACAGAGCAAGACTGTCACAACAACAAAAATAACTACCGGTAGAGTGCTGAGAAGAGCACTGGCTTAGAGTAAATGCTGTGTTGTTGTTATTCTCCTCATTATATATTATCATTGCTGCTGCTGTTGCTGTTACTGTATAGGTATAATCTGTGTAGCACAGAGAGGGGAATGTCACACACCAGGGCCTGTCGGGGGGTCGGGGAAAGGGGAGGGAGAGCATTAGGACAAATACCTAATGCATGCAGGGCTTAAAACCTAGATGACAGGCCGAGCACAGTGGCTCATACCTATAATCCCAGTACTTTGGGCGGCCGAGGTGGGGTGGATCATGAGGTCAGGTGTTCGAGACCAGCCTGGCCAACATAGTGAAACTCCATCTCTACTAAAAATACAAAAAATTAGCCAGTCATGGTGGCAGGTACCTGTAATCCCGCTACTTGGGAGGCTGAGGCAGGAGAGTTTGTGAACCTGGGAGGCGGAGGTTGCAGTGAGCCGAGATCACACCACTGCACCACAGCCCAGGCCACGGTGCAAGACTCCGTCTCAAGAAAAAACACCTAGATGATGGGTTGATAGGTGCGGCAAACCATCATTACTCATGTATACCTATGTAACAAACCTGCATGTTCAGCACTGGAACTTTAAGTAGAATTAAAAATAAATAAATAACTAATAAAGGACATTTCCAAAGCAAAAAAAAAAAAAAATTGTATAGGAAAGGTTAGGGAAACTTTCGGTTAGGCTGAGAGAAATTTCATATGGCAATTTGTTGGAAGTTTGATTCCTCCTCACACTCTGATGATAGAAAGGCAGTAACGCCATTGACTTTGGATACTAACACCGTGTACTGATCCTTTAAGATTCTTTCTTATTTGCAAAGTCGGCTTCCACGCCCAAGCACACCTTAGAGTTTCTTTACTCTTTGTATGGGGAAAGGCACACATTTTAAATGTTCTAGAAGAACAGCAGAAACAACAGGATCAAAGCAAAATACAAAGAAAACAAGATTGGAGAATCAGAGAGTCAAGATCCAAGGAAAAATATTTACTTTGGCAGAAATACCTAGAAAATATAGTGACTGCAGGCCTTGTTTCGAGTTCACATGTTGAATCTCAACATGTTTACTTATTTGCAAGTGTAAGTAAATGTAGGCAGCACACTGAGTTGCAAACACGGAATATCCCTGAGGGAGGGAGGGGCTCTGCCCATCAGTGCTGTCCACCATGCACCCAGCATCCTACCACTCTCTCCGGGTTCTCCAGCCTGTTCCTTTTCCTGAAAGGGCTTCCGGTCAAGCTCATGATATATTATCATATATGATACTTAGAGAATATTGAGCATTATGCGTTTTTATTTCTTTATGCTTTGCTTCGTTTCTAAAAAGGTTCAAAGGAACAAATGGAGTTGTCTGTTATCCTAAGAAATGCTGAATTGTCTAGACTAGACCTGCATTAATAAAGTGTAAAGTGAAAGAAGAGACCAATTGGCAGAGAGAGAAGAGGGAGATTTAGATGAAAGCCTAGAAGAATGGGTAATGAATGACTACTCAGAAAGAAGGAAATGGATTGGCGATGGAGGAGGTTAAGGGTTTCACAGTGAATGCTTTCTTTTTTAGGACTAGAAGCACATTTGTGGTCATCTAGCCTAAAAACAGAAGTTTTTAGGCACAGGAGTGTTTCAGATGCATGGTTAACACATGGCCTATTGCTTGGTTCTCTGTCTGAAATACCCAGTTTGTCTCCCTTTGATTCAGTCTCTTGTTACTGTCTCACCCTGACTGTAGTATTTTGAATTTTAGATGACATTTATATATTTTGGGAAGCACTAGCAATCAAATGGGAATAAACCGTCTAGGATTCCTCAGCCCATCTAACTTTTGAAACTCTTTCCTAGAGTATGTGGACCTGCGTCAAGACAGTGTGTTAAGGTTGTTCTGTGATTAAGAACTCAGAACCTAGAGCCAGAATCCCTGGGTACAAATCGTGACTCTGTTATTTACTAGCTGTGTTCTATTTTCTTCATCTGCAAAATGACATCAGTGATAAGAAGCAAATGTGGGGTGGGCTTGGTGTCTCATACCTGTAATCCCAGCACTTTGGGAGGCCGAGTTGGGCAGATCACTTGAGGTCGGGAGTTTGAGACCAGCCTGACCAACATGGCAAAACCCTGTCTCTACTAAAAACACAAAAATTAGCTGGGTATGGTGGCGGGCACCTGTAGTCCCAGCTACTCAAGAGGCTGAGACAGGAGAATCACTTGAACCCAGGAGGAAGAGGTTTCAGTGAGCCAAGATCACGCCACTGTACTCCAGCCTGGGCAGCAGAGTAAGACGCCATCTCAAAAAAAACCCAGATATTGTTACATGTGAAAAAATATCAGCAATACAGGAAACTTTCAAAAAATGTTAACTGGTATGTATTCGTCTAATGATTAGAAATAAAAATCTTTAGTACTAATTGGAGACTTGGTATGTTTATGTGATTCAGTAATAACTACGCAACACGTTTCCTTCACGCAAAGTTCTAATAAATCGTTGCCTTTTCTGTAGGTAAAATCTGCTGGTGGAGTCGCTCCATTATTCTTATCCATGGAGAGCTAGATCTTGATTTGAACGTTTCTGAGAAAATCTTCAGCTCAGACTTGAGGTCAACTTTCCAACTGAAGGTAAAAGCTAATTTTATTCATTTAAGTGTGAATTGCTCATTACCAAAGCATAGAAAATAAAGATCATTAACATGTCTTAATACCTAGAACATATCAAGTAGAATTCTGGTTTCTTGACGTGGAAAAAAATTGTGAAATACTTTCTATTAGAAACAGAAAAATGAGATACAATGAATAAGGAGAAAGCTTGTTTTCCCTTACGGTTATGAAAAGCGTCATAATAAGCATCTTCACATCCATTTATTTTTTTCAGATTTTGTAGTCAGGATCTTGCTCTGTACACAGGCTGCAGTGAAGTGGCACAATCCTAGCTCACCCCAGCCTTAAACTCCTAGGCTCAAGTGACCCTCTCGTCTCAGCCTCCCAAGTAGCTGGGATTGCAGGCACGTGCCACCACATCTGGCTGATTTTTTTGAGACAGAGTCTTGCTCTGTCGCCAGGCTGGAGTGCAGTGGTGCAATCTCAGTTCAGTGCAACCTCCGCCTCCCAGGTTCAAGTGATTCTTCTGCCTCAGCCTCCAGAGTAGCTGGGATTACAGGTGCACGCCACCACACCTGGCTAATTTTTGTATTTTTAATATAGATGAGGTTTCATCATGTTGGTCAGGCTAGTCTCGAACTCCTGACCACGTGATCTGCCCACCTCGGCCTCCCAAAGTGCTGAGATTACAGGCGTGAGCCACCATGCCTGGCCTTTTTTTCCATTTTTTAAAACGGATATGGGTCTTTCAGTATGTTGCCCAGGCTGTTCTGAAACTCGTGGGCTCAAGTGATCCTCCCGCCTCAACCTCCCAAATGGCTGGGATTACAGGTGTGACCCAGCGCACCTGGTCTCCTACCCATTTTTGATATCTACAGTAGCCAGGTGTTGAAATAATCTTAAAACCTGGGGAAACAAATAAACTAAGAAACAGCCTGCTGCAGGCCTGGAGCAGTTGGTGAACTGAATAGGAAAATCTTAAGAAAGATGCATGTTTCTGTGAAAGCCAGCCTGGAGCCAGGGGACTGGACCGTGGAGAAAATCTCTCTTGAGATGCTCCTGCTCCTACGTAAATTAGTTTGCAGTGTTAAACATGGATGTTGTTGTTTTTAAATGGTGGGAAACTTCCAATAACTGGCCTATTTTCTCATCAGTCTGTGTCTTCTGTTCTTCAGAGGTTGTTCTTAACGTCCTCCATTCACCTCGAACTTTCTACGCCTCCAAGTTGCCAGTTACTGCCAGTCAGAAAAGAAGCTTAAGATACCAACTCCCTCAAATTTTGCCTCCAGGCCCGCACAATTAACCCGCACTCACATTCTGTGCTTTGTCACTAGTGGAAGGCAGAGCACATCGCAGTCCCACTTAGTTCCTTCTTCTCCTGCTTCTGAATTGCCTCCTTCTTCCCGCTCTGAAACTGCTGAAACCCACCTGCTTTATCCTGCTTCGGAACCATCTCATTCTTCCTCTTCTGCAGCCTGCCACCTCCTTCCTGCTTGGAAACTGCCAAAACCCACCTCCACATTCCTGCTCTGGAACCACCTCCCCTTTCTTGGTCTGGAACCTCGTTTCTCCTTCATCTTGCACTGGGATTTGCCTCCTTCCTGCTCTGGAACTCAGCTCCTCTTCCCTGCTCTGGAATCTGCCTTCTCCTCCTTCCTGCTCTGGAACCAGCCTCCTCCGTCCTGTTCTGGAACCAGCCTCCTCCCTTCTGCTCTGGAACCTGCCTTCTCCTCCATCTTGCATTGGGATCTGCCTCCCCCTTCCTGTTCTGGAACCAGCCTCCCCCTTCCGGCTCTGTACCTGCCTTCTTCTCCATCTTGCACTGGGATCTGCCTCCTCCTTCCTTGTCTGGAACTGGCCACGCCCTTCCTGCTCTGGAACCTGCCTCCTTCTTCTGGGGTCTCCCTCCTCCTTCCTGCCTGGGACCCGCCTTCTCCTCCTTCCTGCACTGGGCTCTGTGTCCTCCTTTCTGCTCTGGAACCTACCTACTCCTTCCTGCTCTGAAACTGCTGAAACCTACCTCCACCTTCCTGCTATGGAACCACCTATCTTCTTCCTGCTCTGGAACCGGCCTCCTCCTTCCTGTTCTGGAACCTGCCTTCTCCTCCTTCCTGCTCTGAATCTGCTGAAACTCACTTCCATATTCCTGTTCTGGAACCACCTACTTCTTCCTGACCTGGAACCAGCCTCCTCCTTCCTGCTCTGGAACCTGCCTCCTCTTTCTGGCACTGGGATCTCCTCCCTCCTTCCTTCTCTGAAAACTGCTTCCTTCTTCCTCCTTTTTCCTTCCCTGGAACCTGCCTCCTCCTTCCTGCTCTGGGACCTGCCTCCTCCTTTCTGCTCTGGGACCCACCTCCTCCTCCCTACTCTGGGATCTGCCTTCTCCTTCCTGCTCTGGAACCTGCCTCCTCCTTCCTGCTCTGGATCTTCCCCCTCCTTCCTGCTGTGGAACCTGTGTCTTCCTTCTTGTGCTGAAGCCCACCTCAGTTTCTCCTTTCTCCTTATCAGCTATCATTTTTGTCACTTTCCCCTTCTTTTTCTTCCTTTTGATTCCTTTGTTCAATATTTTCACATACTATTATTTTTTTATCAAGAGATTATTCATATGCCACACAATGTACCATTTTAACATGTAGAATTCAGTGGTTTTTTAGTATATTCACAAAATTGCATGACTATTCATGATCTAAAATTCCATGATCTAATTTCATCTAATTTCAGAATGTTTTCATCACATCAGTGAGAAGCCCCATACCCATTCATAGGTGTTCCCCATTTCCTCCTCAGTAACTGGACACCACTAATCTACTTTCTGTATCTAAGGATTTGCCTGTTTTGGACATTTTATGTAAATGGAATCATACAATTTGTAACATTTTGTATCTGGCTTTTCCCACTTAGCGTAAGTTTTGAAGGTTTGTCCCTGTTTATACATGTGGTAGCATGAATTACTATTTTTTGTCTTTTTTATGACCGAATAATAGTCCATTTTGGAATGGAGCACATTTTGCTTATTGATTCATCAGCTGAGAGACATTTGAATTGTTTCTACCTTTTGGCTGTTTAGAGTAATGCTGCTATGAACATTCATGTAGAAGCTTTTGTTGGGATGTATGCTTTCAGTCCTGTTTGTTATATTAAGGAGTGTCATTTCTGGGTCATAGGGTAATTCAATGCTAACATTTTGAGGAACTGGTGAACTGTCCTCCAAACTGGCTGTACCCTTTTACATTCTCCCCAGCGATGTATGAGCTTTCCAATTTCTCTGTATCCTTCCCATTACTGGTTATTGTCAATCTTTTTAAATATCGCCACCCTAGTGGATGTAAAGTGGTTACTTATTTCTAGTCTCTTTTGGATGTCACTTCCTTTGAGAAATTCTTCTGAACTCCCTGAAATCCTTTCTCTTCAGGTTGTGTTAAATGCTCTGTATTAGTCCGTTTTCACACTGTCAATAAGGACATACCTGAGACTGGGTAATTTATAAAGAAAAAGAGGCTTAATGGACTCACAGTTCCACATGGCTGGGGAGGCCTCACAATCATAGCAGAAGGCAAAAGGCACGTCTTACATGGCAGCAGCAAGAGAGAACGAGAGAGCCAAACAAAAAGGGTTTCCCTGCATAAAAACCATCAGATCTTGTGAGACATATTCACTGTCATGAGAACAGTATGGGGGAAACTGCCCCCATGATTCAGTTACCTCCCAGCAGGTCTCTCTCATAACACAAGGGAATTATGGGAGCTACAAGTCAAGATGAGATTTGGGTGGGGACACAGCCAAAGCGTATCAGTCCCTCCTGTATATTTTTCAGGCACCCCGTCCTTGTCTTGTAACATCCTGCATCACACTGAATCATCATTGTCTGTTAAATTTATCTCCTCCATTAGAGTGCGAACCTGTTAGATAGGCTACCACAATATTCCTGTGATATTTCCTAGGTTAACACAATGCTTGACACAGACAGTTATTTAGTCTTCTCTTTTTGTCAGGGGTGGGATGACAGGCGACTTACAGACTAGACTTCGTAGGATTATTACCTAAGCCCCTAAATACAAGAATGAAAATATTCATTGGTACTATTTGTTAGTTGATATCTAGTTAGAAATAGAAGACAGGATTTTTTAGCCTATGTGTTTGACTTTTTATAAAGTTATTTATTCTTCACTGTTGTACTGCTATGGTGCTGTCCCTTAATTCACCAAGAAGTTGGAAGGAAAGAAATAGGGCTGCTATAAAATATCACCATAAGGGGAAAATGCTGAGGTGATTTATTTTATTTTATTTTATTTTAAAAAGCCTACAGCACCCGGTATTCCCAGGCAGTCTCCCATCCAAGTACTAACTAGGCCCGACCCTGCTTAGCTTCCGAGATCAGATGAGATCAGGCACGTTCAGGGTGGTATGGCCATAGACTGAGGTGATTTTAAAAGTATAAATCAAGTAGTCATTTTTACTTTGATCTTTTAAAATTATGACTGATTAGGAACTGACTATTTCTTTTAAAAAAGAAAATACCAGCCGGGTGCAGTGGCTCACGCCTGTAATCCCAGCACTTTGGGAAGCCAAGGCAGGTGGATCACAAGGTCACGAGTTCGAGACCAGCCTGGCCAATATGGTGAAACCCTGTCTCTACTAAAAATACAAAAATTAGCCAGGCATGTTGGCATGTGCCTGTAATCCCAGCTGTTTGGAAGGCTGAGGCAGGAGAATTGTTTGAACCTAGGAGGCAGAGGTTGCAGTGAGTTGAGATTGTGCCATTGCACTCCAACCTGGGTGACAGAGTGAGACTCCAACTCGAAAAGAAAAAAGAAAAAAGAAAAGACCAATTACATAGATTAGACTTTAAAGATTTCACATGCAGATAGAAATCAAAAACAGTATCATAGTTTATGGATCTTCAAAAATGATGCCCCATTCTGATGGTGTTATACTGTAAGTATCAGAAATCTGAGATTCATTTGCATCAGGGTTGAACAGATAGGGATCAGTGCTGGGGAACAAAAGCTAGAAGTAAGATTAAACGTAATTAAAGACTTTAAATATAAGTTTGAATTAAAAAGTACATCCGGCTTGAAGGCTGACTCATACTAAATTATAGTGCCCTGTGCGTAAGTACAGATTAAAAGGCATATTTAATTAGTTCTTTTGAGACTTTCTCCCCACAAATCTATTGATTTTTACAATCAATATTTAGATAATGTTGTTTCTTTTTTTCCCAATTCCAGAAAGATTTGTTTTAGCATTTTAGATTTTTCTTAATTGAAGTTAACATTTGGACTAGGTAGCCATTCCCTTATTTGACAGTGTTTTCAGTGTATTCTTGGAAATTCTATCCAGCTTCTTTGCTATGGTTTTTATATGCTTCTGGAATGATGAGGAAATGGGGGAGGGAAAGAAAGAAAGAAACAAATGTAAGTTGGACCCAGATCAGTGAGATAGTATCGAATGAGGCCAAAATGGATTTGGCAGATGCTCGCCTCATGTTTCCTGCTTGCACATGCACATATTGTTACTTGGAATACCACTTGCATTTCTTTCATTCTTGTAAGATTTTTCTTCAGCTTCAGTAACAAACTTTAACTTTAAATAGGAGCCAGGAATGAATATTGAGAATTTTTAAAAAAATGTGTAAATGTACTCAGAACGGATATTTTGCCACGAAGGTTTGGTTGGTAAAGGATATAACAGATGCCTTTTAAGGGTAGGAATGAAAGTGTGGAGGGGTGAAGATAGTGGGACGTGTGTCATGTTTAGGGATTTGAGTTTGAATCCTCATTTTGCCATTTAATAGTGGCATGGCTTTGCAAAGTAATCTCTAAGAGTCTAACTTTCCTTATTTAGAAAAGAAGAAGATCCATTTTTACACTGCAGTGCTGATAGTAAGTGAATTTAATGAGAGAGAGAAAACATTTGGTAAATGATTACTCTTTCAAGATTGTCATATTTACTGAAAAAAAGTAGTTCCATAATTCTTAAGATAAAAAAGTGAATTTTCTTATCAAATATTCTTTTAATGTCAGGTAGGCATTTCAGCTTCATGATGTTCAATTTAGATATTACCAGTAGCTGGATGTCAGCATAGTAGACAGAGACAAAAATGAGAACACCTTTAATGTGGGAACACATGAATTTATATAGATGAAATTGTACAGTACCATGTACTTCATTAATATTCACTTAATAAAAGTTTATTAAACTTGAATGAGAGTTGAAGGGATTCAATATCATTTTATTTCTTGCAGTATTTAGGTTACTGCAGACAACTGAGAATTAGCTTTTTTAAAAAAAAGTGCATCCAAAGGAAAAAGATGCTGTATAACTTTCCAAAAACTTTATTCCCTTATTTAAAAAAGAAACTTTTAAGCTTAAAGGAATCTTAGGCTGCAAGGAGGTACAAAAATTATACAGAGTTCTCAGGTACCCTTCATCCAGCGTCCCCAATGATACTGTCTTTAATATCTGCAATACCATTATTAAAACCAGGAAATTGACATTGCTAGTTTACACCTCCAATGTTTAATTCATTTTAGCGTTTTTAAGTGGAGAAAATTCTTTCTGATGTCTTGCTTAATCAGTTTTCACCTGCGTATACTTTTTGAGTGTCAGTATGCTGAACAGAAAGATATTTTGAAATCCGAAATCCTTAGGCTCAAATCTTGGCTCTGCCTGTTATTCCCATGTAACCCTCAGGACCTTTCTTAGCATGGATGATGGTCTGTTTCTTCATTTGTAAAAGGTGATATCACTTACCTTGCAGAGTTGGTGTAAGGATTAGCAATTGTGTATTGTCAAGGGCCTTTTCAATAAAAGATGGCTTTTGGAATAACTGTTCTCTTGCTACATTTTCATCAAAAATTTTTTTAAAAAGCTGGCCATTATCTTTAATATAGCATGTGTACTTTGTGGACATCCATCATTTCAGGACCACTAAGTGATACATACACTAAAACAACTTCACCGTTCCTCTAGCCCTTCCTTTCTTGGTATACCTGTTATGGCCTGCTTGTTTTGCTCTGTGTTCACCCTCTTTATCTGCAACTTTATATCTAGCCTATAGACCAAAAGCCACTCCTCTCCATGTATAGATGATATTTCTTCTCACTTTTGTTATATGAATTCTAGGAAATGTAGTTCTTTTTAGTTTTTTGCTTGTTTTCTTTTAAGTAACCTCTTCTAACTTAATTCTGTTTTACAAGCAGTTGATGATAGCCTGGGTTTGAAACCAGGCTGATACAGCTGGCTCTTGAGTGTCGCTGAACAAAAGCTGCCCTTCAGGGAGCACCGGGTCCAGGGCCTCGGGCTCCCTCCGCTTGTAGACCCCGTATGCTCTGCCTTGAATACTGGCCACTGCTTTTCATCTCTCCATTTGGGCACAGCTGCAAAGATAGAAAAAGAGTTCTGCGCCCCACTTTTTGCTGTACCTCAGTTAGCCCAGAAGCAACCATCCCTATTTAGCTCAGAAGTGTGGAGTCCTGTTTAAATACTTAAAATTGGCTGTTTTCTGTATTGGCCAATAAATATTTTCTGATAAGAGCTTCAGATAGGAAGAGGACCTAAAGCTGCCCTCAAAAGACAATATTCACAACAGAAAGTTTTGTTTGCTTTTAATTTCTGTTTACTGAACTTAACACTGGAAAGAGCCCATTGACTTTTCTAGTCTCTTATAGAGCATCTCCTCCTACACACGTTTAGCTTCCTGCTCCCTTGAAGTCTGTGTGACCTACTCCTGTTTTCAAGTTTTTTCCATTTTATTATTTTGGTCCTTAGCACTTCTGCCCTCTTTATATCTTCCAACTTTCCATTTCAAAAGGGAAAGATCTTTTTTATATATATTTACGTCGTGTTTGAATGTGTTTAAGGAATGCTTAGCAATGTTCCTTTATGTTTTAAAATACCCTTTCTGCTTAAGCAAGCAGCATATCATTTCCTGCTTGAGTTCTGGCCTCGGTCTGACAGGCTAGGGCTGAAGTGGGGGTGAAAAGTTCATCGTCCGGAAGTGCTGTTGAGGTCAGAATCACGTGCCGAGGAGCGTATCCAGACTCCTGGTAATTCCCCGAGAATGTGAATCTTTGGGAGAAGGAGCACAGGAGAGAGCTTTTTCTCAAGTCGGCTGTCTGTGCTTGGGCTCTGGTTTACTATTCTTAGTTTTATGGCACTATTATTATTCTTTCAAGAACTTACTGTAATGCCCTTATTATTGTCTGCGTCAGTGTTTTAAAAGTAAAGTTGTAACTCACTGCTAGGTTATGCAATCAGTTTTGTGGACAGAGATCAGCATTACAAACTAAAAAAGGAAACAGGAAATGTAAACAGTACATTATATGGAATAAGAATATGTGTATTTTGTAAAAGTCCTGTTTGATACACAGGTCCATACACATAAACACAGTCTCATAGGTCTCTACTTATTCGCGTACGGGTACACACTGGCAGCTGTACATTTTCTATCCTCCTTCCTAGTCATTTGAGAACTCAGTCATTCAAAATGCATGCCCTTGTCACTGGATGTGTTCTTATAAAATTCCCTAAGTTTCGTATCTGGAATGTATTGTAACTGCAGTTTAATTTATGTGAATGGGAATTATAGATCTCATTTTGTTTCTTTGTATTTTCTCCACTCATTATTATGTTTTGAGGTCCATGGATAGTGCTGTGTGTACATCTAATCCATTGCATCCACATGCCCATAGTTGTTGAAGTGTGCCTAGAATGCATTTTACTTCTGGTCTCTCCCAGGGATGGACCCCTATATTGTCTCCACCTCACCTCACCTTGAACACTGCTACTGTGAAAAGCCTCAAATATATCCCTTACTGGAAAGTACCAAGGGGAATTGTATTGTATTAGGGCTCTAGCTTAGTAGTAGACTTGCTGAGCCAGAGGGCATATGTACCCAGCTCAGATATTGTATACAGTATAATTTCATAAAATACACTGATTACCTCCAGAATGATTCACCAAAGTACCCGTCAGCAGTATGGATGTTTATTCCCACATTCCCACCAATACTTAGCATTATTAAGCTTTCTAATTTTCCCTATTTCTGTCTAGTGAGTGTAAAATGATACCTTTTTTGTTTTATTTTGCTTTTATCTGATTATGGATGGATTTGATTGTCTCTTCATGTGCTTGTTTTTTGGAGTTTTCTCATCTGTAAATTCCCCTTCAAATTCATTGCACGTTTACCTACTGGAAATTTTTTAACTTTTCCTATTGACTTATAGGATTTCCTATTGATTTATCAATATTTCCTATTGAGTCTTCATATAGTCCAGATAGTCCCTGGCTGGCTCTAGACATTACATGCATTCTTCTAGCCTGTCATGCTTCTGTTAATTTCTGTCTGTTACACTTTTTATTGAACAGAAATCTTTAATTTTGATGTGATTTGGTTCATCAATATTTTACTCTGGGGACTTTGCAAAACAAATTATCATCTCTTCACAAAAATTCTTGATTACATTAATTTTATAGTTTTATCTTTCACATTTGGGTTTTTTTTTTTTTTTGAGACGGAGTTTCGCTCTTGTTATCCAGGCTGGAGTGCAATGGCGCGATTTCGGCTCACCGCAACCTCTGCCTCCTGGGTTCAGGCAATTCTCCTGCCTCAGCCTCCCGAGTAGCTGGGATTACAGGCACGCACCACCATGCCCAGCTAATTTTTTGTATTTTTAGTAGAGACGGTGTTTCACCATGTTGACCAGGATGCTCGATCTCTTGACCTCGTGATCCACCCGCCTCAGCCTCCCAAAGTGCTGGGATTACAGGCGTGAGCCACCGCGCCCGGCCCCACATTTGGATTTTTAATCTATCTGAAGTACGTATGTGTATGTGGTAGTAGGTGGCAGTCCATTATTTTTTCATATGGTGATTCTGTTTCTTTAAGCTGATGTCACCTTTCCGCTTTCTGCTAAGCTTTATTGGTCTTTCTGTTCTTTAACTGAAGTTTGTGCTGTTTTGTTACTATGGCTTGGTAGTATATTTTACTGTCTGATAAAGTAAGTCCTGCTTATTGTTCTTTTTCATAATAGATTTAGGTATCTGTGAATTTTACTTTCTATATAATTTTTTTTTTTTTTTTTTGGAGACTGAATCTCACTCTGTCGCCCAGGCTGGAGTGTAGTGGTACCATCTAGGCTCACTGCAACCTCCACCTCCCAGGTTCAAGTGATTCTCCTGCCTCAGCTTTTCGAGTAGCTGGCACTACAGATGCACGCCATTATACTGGGCTATTTTTTGTATTTTTAGTAGAGACGGAGTTTCATCACATTGGCCAGGCTGATCTTGAACTCCTGACCTCAAGTTATCCACCTGCCTTGGCCTCCCAAAGTGCTGGGATTACATGCATGAGCTACCCCGTCTGGCCATATATGAATTTTGAAATATATACAGTCTAATCAGTTCCTCGAACTACAAGTGAATTTTGATTTGAATGTTATTGAATTTATAAATTAAAATAGAAGAACATTTCTGGTAAGTTATTCTGTCTAGGAGCTTTTACTGTCTCTTCATTTATCTCACCATCTTCCATGTACCTTATTAGAGAATGTAACTGAATTTATAAATTAAAATTGAAGAACTAACATTTTTTGCTAAGTTATTAATCTATGAGCTTTTGCTGTCTCTACATTTATTTCACCATCTTCCATGTACCTTATTAGAGTTCAATGATTGTCCATGGAGGTCTAGGTGTTCTTGTTCATACTTGAAGCCAACAGAAGAGAAGACAAATAATATACACGGTCCATAAAATGATTCTAAAATCAGGCTGGGCATGGTAGCCTGTAATCCCAGCACCTTTGGGAGGCCAAGGCGGGTGGATCACTTGAGGTCAGAAGTTCGAGACCAGCCTGACCAATATGGTGAAACCCTATCTTTACTAAAAATAGAAAATTGGCTGGGTGTGGTGGTACATGCCTGCAATCTGAGCTACTCGGGAGACTGAGGCAGGAGAATTGCTTGAACCTGGGAGGCAGAGGTTGCAATGAGCCTAGATCGTGCCGTTATACTCCAGCCTGGATGACAAGAGCGAAACTCCATCTCAAAAAAAAAAAAATTTCTAAAATAAAACGGAAGGTTTAGACGTTGTTAAGGTAGTAGTATCCTTTGATTGCAGATGATTTATGTTAGAAGAAATCTTAAAGAGAATGTCAGAGACGCCAACATGTTACAGATTGAGTATTCCTAATTCTAAAACCTGAAATCTGAAATGCTTCAAAACCTGAAATTCTTTCAGTACTGACATAAAGTTCAAAGGAGATGCTCATTTCAGCATTTTGAGTTTTGGATTTCTGCATTAGGGATGCTTAACTGGTAATGCAAATATTCCAAAATCTCAATCCCAAATCTGAAAAAATCCCAAATCTGAAACACTTTTGCTCCCAAGCATTTCAGATAAGAGGTACTTAACCTGTGTAAATAAGAAAACTAGTCACCAGTGAGGGACTAGTGTATTTTATTATAGTATAAGGAATGATTCACTCAAGATTACAGAGTTAGACAGTGAGAGAACCTCAAACTGAAATCAGGTTTTCTATTAGTTTTGCAAACAAACGATGCCCACAATAACCATATACCTCTGATGGCTTGGCATTTAGTGTCTTTTTTTTCTCTTGGCAGAGTTAATGCTAAGATTTGCTTATGCTTCCAGACAAATCAGATTCCTTTTTCGGTGATCACACAAAGAATAATTAACCTGCCAAAGTCTTAAGATAGAAAAGGGGAAAAAAAAATCTCTTGAGCAGCTTTTTGTTTTCTTATTAGTAATGGTGTGAGTTAGCATTTTGGTTCATTTTTCAGCAATTATGTCCTGCATTCTGGCTGTGGTTGATAGTGACTTTAGGAAATAGATATAGTGGTACTTGTACAAAATAATTGTCACACATTAACATGCTAATGAAGTGTTGGAGTGCTAAGAATGGCTAGCACACTAAAACAGGAGAGAAAAGAGCTATCCTCACTGCTGTGTCAGCCAGACTACACAGTCCAAATGGGAGGCGTGGCTCAGATTGACTGGCAGGGCAGTCTACATTATTGGCAGGCATTTTCTTCCTCTCCCCACATGCATGTTGAAACTTGGTTTTTGCTGTCTTTAACCCATCTAATTTTCCTTCAGCTAAGTTGGTTTGAGGACAGAAATGAATGCTTTTTCTTTTTCTCAGACAGACAACAGAACTCATAAGGGAATAATTACAAGACTAATTCCTCTGTTTTAATGACATCAATTGAATAACATTAAAAAGTCAAAGCCCATAT
This sequence comes from Aotus nancymaae, assembly GCF_030222135.1. NCBI lineage: Eukaryota > Metazoa > Chordata > Mammalia > Primates > Aotidae > Aotus > Aotus nancymaae. The sequence continues at coordinate 18,765,924 of NW_026988465.1, forward strand.
GATTTCATAGCATTTTAACTCTGAGCATTTGAATCCAAATAACATGTCATTTCTCTGTATGTCTGAGTAGGAGGGCCATTAACTTAAAACTAAATTCACTGGGTGTGTGTGTGTATGTGTGTGTGCGCGCCTGCCTGCCTGCTTGTCTGTTTCTGGACCTAGTCATGCTGATGGTGGCAGAGAGAATTCTTGCATGTTTCCTGAAGGTTGGAGAAAGATCAGTATGCTTTTGAAGCCAGCATGGATACTACTATCCCTTAGAAGAAAACAGAAATGCTGATCTACCGTATGGCCGAGGTACTCCTGATCCACATCTTAAGGGTCACCCATTCTTCTGAATTTCAGTTTCATATTTCTACCCACCTGTTGGGACTTCTTTACCCAACTGTTCCCTGTCTACCTAGATCCCATCAGGTCAGCACATCAAAACCCAGACCCCCGTTAGAGCTCTCATTCCTCTACGTGTTAGCAACACGCCCAGGTTTACAGGCTAATCCCTCACCATTTCTCTAGTCCACCAAGTCCTGTTTGCGATTGTCATGTAGCATCACACGGGCTTGTACCTTTCTTCTGTTCTCCATCTTTTGTTGTTTTTTTTTCTTGAGACAGAGTTTTGCTCCTGTTGCCCAGGCTGGAGTGCATTGGCATGATCTCTGCTCACTGCAGCCTCTGCCTCCCGGGTTCAAGCCATTTCCTGCCTCAGTCTCCCAAGTAGCTTGGATTACAGGCGTGCGCCACCACACACAGCTAATTTTGTATTTTTAGTAGAGATGGGGTTTCACCATGTTGGACAAGCTGGTCTCAAACTCCTGACCTCAGGTGATCCAACCACCTTGACCTTCCAAAGTGCTGGGATTACAGGTGTGAACCACCATGCCTGGCCCCTGCTCTCAGTGTTTTTATTAAACCACCTTCCAAGCTTCTGGTCCAAAGCTTACCTGCACTCTGGTGTGACTATTTCTTATCTGTTCACCTTGGGCAGCTTGTTTAACTTCGATCAACCTATTTGTGTTTTTCTGTCTATCAAGTATAAGCAGTAACAACTTGATGGCTTGTTTGGAGGATTAGGGACATGATGAATGCCAAGTGCTGCACGCGGGGCCCGGCATGGAATTGGTGCTTATATTGTATCACCCTCTGTCTTAATTTCTTTCAACATTGATTTCTTTCTTTTCCAGAAATATCAGCTCCTTCTTGCTCTTTGTCCCCCAGAGCTCCTTTTCCCTTCAGCTCAGATTTCACCTTCTTGATTACACAATCCAAAATAGCTTTGCCCAGCTCTGTCCTCACACTGTCCGGCACATCACGTTTATATTCTTACCTTTTTAAATCTCTTTATCTCTGACATTGCCTTTCATTTGTTTGTCTGACTTTTTAAGTAATCCGTCCTTTCCCCCACTTCTGCACTAGAATGTAAGCTCTGCAAAAGCAGGGGATGTGTCTGTCTTCTTTGCAGCTGTCACCCAGGATGAAGGAGTGAGCCTTGGATATCTTTTTAAGACTTATGAGTCAGAACTCAGGCTTCATACACAGAGGCGCCAAGCCCTTAAGCCATTTGGGGTTCACAGTGGCTGTAGCAGGAGGTGGAAGAGATGAATCTTCTAAAACTGAAGATACAGAGGCATAGATGAGAACCTACCTACCTACCTGGGTTGGCCCTTGCGTTCTATATCTAGAAGAATCATCATCAGTGCAAGGAAAGACCTGAATAACTTAATATAATCTAATTTTTCTTTTTGTTGGATCAGATAGTGATAGACTTTCTTATGATACATTCTGTGGCCCTCCCGTTCTGGCCTCGGCTTTTCTTTATCTGGGCTCTGATCCCTGCTGAGGCCTCAACCTGCCTTGTCCATTACCAGGACCTTAATCCCTGTTTACAATCCTGCTTACAGACCTTTTAATCCTTTGAGATTGACCACAGATTCAAACCTTGCTAAAGGCTTGGCCTCCTCCTGGCCCCTGCCGCTCCCTAGCCTACTTCTCTGGGCTGTGTCTCCCTCCCTATCTGCGTAACCCTAAGAAGGCCTGCACCGTCACTTTGTCACTTTTTTCTCTGCTTCAGTGGACAAAGAGTAAGCATTTGTTTTCTATGCTTGTGTGCTCTTCCGTTTCCAGTCTAGCATATTAAACCGGAGTGAAATAGCACACGGATCCAGCCCACTGTGTAGGTTAAAACTGTGGTCTCCATGCCTTCAGCACCTCTCCTCTCACCCAAACTTCAAATCTTCCTGCCACCAAATCTTCCTTGCCGACCACTGTGTATATATTGCCGTCTGCTGAGAAATGTTCACTGCTTCCCCAGCCACTGAAGGATAAGCTTAAACTTCTTAGCCTGACATTCGAGGCTTGCCCCATCTGAATTGTACTTCTAGTCTGTCATGATTCCTTTATGAACACTTGGTCCTGCTTCACCCAGATCCAGAAAATGCATCTTCTCGCTGATGCCACAGCTACATCTGTGCCTGGAATAACCCGAGTCCGAGTTGTAACGTAGTTCACATTTCAAGCTCTGGTTGCTCTAGGGAGTTTCTCCAACTATCTCCACCCCTTCCCCTCAAACTCTTCTCTTCTGTCCCCTTCACTTGGCAGGTGGGTCTTTCTTCTGCTGCTGCCCGACTGGGCCTCCCCACTTGGCTTGAAAGTCCCTTAAAGATGGAATTTTGTTTTCTTCCTTTCTAAAACTTGCATTGTTGTAAATATTACAACTGTTGTCAGTTACTGCTGAAGATGATATTGGTATTTGCAATTTTTTTAGGGGGTAGTTTATGCATTGTACTGGACATTTTATACATATCATCTCATTAATTCTCCAGGAATTAATGAGGAAATTCAGGTATAATCCTACGCCATTCTACGTGTATTTTACAGGAGAACATGAAAATTTGTTTCATTCTGCTAATAATTGGGGAAGGCTGGTTGTATTCTCCACCATTCAGTGATGATGGTCAAAGTGGTATGCATTTAAAATTTGGAAATAGATCGCAGGAAGGGACGATGCGGCTTCTAGTGTGATCTGAATACTACTCTGGAGCCTGCTACCAGAGAAAGGTTAAAGCCTGTCGGCAAAACCAACACACACACACACACACACACACACACACACACACACACACTCTCTCTTCTTTATGTAAAGCTGGTTTTAATTTTTGTTTTCCCATGAGAAGATGAATGGACAGAAATTCAATCAAATCAGCGAATGGAAAACACTGACAAATAGATAAGAAAGTGTCATTGATATTATCTGAAATGCATTTTAGCCAGTGGTTTTCAAGAGAGCTTTACAAGTAAGAAAACTATTTTTGACTTATTTATTCTACGCTTTCTTAGGAATCAGCTTGTTTAGTGGAGAGAACCTATTGGTTTTAAAGCACGTCAAATGTGGTTTTAAATTTGTATTGAATAAGAGAGAAGAGGGATATAAGTGTAATTTCTAAAACATTTGCTTGGAAACTGAAGCAATAAAATCACAAGTTTTGAATTTGTCTTTAACATCTAACAGGTTTCTCGTGTGTGTGTGTGTGTGTGTGTGTTTGTGTATGTATATACTTCTATATTCTGTGTGTGTGTGTGTGTTTGTGTATGTGTATATATATCCTATATTCTGTGTGTGTGTGTGTGTTTGTGTATGTATATATATATCCTTCTATATTCTGTGTGTGTGTGTGTGTGTGTGTGTGTGTGATTTTACAACAGTTTACACTCTTCTATATGTTCATCCAAATTATTGATCTGGGTCATTCACTTATGTCTTAGGTAAAAACTCAGTATAAACTTAAGAACAGTCGGTACTTGTCGTGTATGTTTTTGTGCATGCACATTATAGTTTTCTATAATGTAATTATCGCCAGCATCAGTTTAAAAGCCCCAGGAAGCAGACATCAAGATCACAGAACCACTGAACCCAAAGTATATCTTTATGTCAACTCTTGATGCAAGATAAAACAGGAAAAGCATTGCAGTAGAATTTTAAGAAATTTAGGGCAAGCAATTTTATCCTCTGAGGACCTAGGTTCCAAAAAAACAAAATTAGAGGATTAGACTAGATGGTCATTCAGTAAGTGTCCTAGAGTCTATGCTTTTATGTCTACTTCTTGCTTCATTAATCTCTCCTGCAAAAGAAACCTTACGTCTGACAACATCTGAGGAAATAGAGATAGCATGTTTATAAGAACTGGAGAGACTGTTGAATGAAGTGGTTGTTTCCTTTATTCTGTTTTAATGACAGCAATGTCTTGAATATCAGGGAATGAATGCATCAGAGAGTCTCACCAGTCCTGTGATAAAGAAGTTAAAAAAACCTCTGAGTGATAGTATTTTATCTGTCCATTCATGATCAAGAACGGTCTAAAATTGGGATGGTGCAGTGAGCCCAGATCCTGCCATTGCACTGCAGCCTGGGCAACAAGAATGAAACTTTGTCTCCCCTTCCAAAAAAAGGGGTGATAATTGCCCCAGAGTTTTTGTAACTCACAATAACCAAAAACAATTTTATTATAGTAATGTGACTAATAAAGCACACATTTATTATATGCTTTCTTTATGCAGGGCATTCTATCCAGCATTTATTATATGCTTTCTTTATGCGAGGCATTCTATCCAGAATTGACTTAACGTTAAGTCACTATTACAGCGTTATCCCCATTTTTCAGATGAGAAAACTGAGGTTTAACGAGATGTGACTTCCTCAGAGATGTACACAGAGAGAGAGTCATAGAACCACAATTCAGTTGTACATTTGGCCATGACTCCTGGGTTCTTTATGTTGTGTCCTTTTCTATCAATACCGTATTTTCTGCCTGAATGATTACTTACAGGTTCAAGATCTAGCACTCTGTTTTTGTCGTTAGCAGTGGGTAGTATGGGTGCTGAAACTCACTACTAGATCTTTTCTGGTGTTATGACTTAATTAAATGTTGAATAATAATGAAGGCACACTTGTATAAGAAGTGTGAAAACACTGTTTGCACCTGACAAAATCAACTCACTGTTATGTCTATCAAGGTACAAGAATGCAAATTGTAACGTGCTAGACAAAGGCGTTTCCTATCGTCTTCTCATTCTTAAAATTAGGGGTGAACAAGACCAATAGAGTGAAATGAATATTTTTTCAATTGTACTTTTCGTTCCTAAAATACTCATGGAACAGCCTGATTTCCTTTTTTTTTTTTTTTCAATAATGGATTGCCTTTTTAAAAGGATCCTAATATATATGTATACATTCCAATTTGTGGAGAATCGAATGACACGATGCTTTAAAATACAGACGTGTTTAGATGACTGCCCCCTGCTACTGTTGCAGTGATGTTGAGAGCTCATTGCGTGTTTGGTCTGTTATAATTGAATTTTAATTCCAGTTTGAAAATTATTCTTCCATTCCAGATTTTAAAATGGTTTTGAACCGTCATTTAAGTGGTGATGTTTCTTTGTTTTTCTTCTCTACCAATTTAGCCTCCTAAAGCCATTCTGTCCAGTATGGTAATCGCTGAAGATCTGTGGCTAAACGTAAAGTAAAATGGATTGACAATAGATAAAATGAAAAATTTAGTTCGTCTGTCCCATTCGCCCTGTTTAAATGTTGAGTAGTCCCATGCTGCTCTCAACAACCAGGCTGGAAAGCGTAGATGTAGAGCGTTTCCATCACTGCACTAGGGTCATTGTAATGATCTGCTTTTGGTGATCTGTTCATTTGGGTTAAAGCAGTATGAATTGGGTTATTGCCATAAAAGGTAGCCAGATCTGATATCTGGAAGAGGTTCTGGCATGCCTAGTGTGCTTTGGAAACTCTGGGAGAGCTACATATTAAGTGTTTGCTCTAGTGTATAAAGAGTGTTGTCCACTAACTTTACCTGGTTTCAGAATCTGTATTCTAAATAGCTATCTGGGCCACTGGTTTTGATTGTTGTTTCTCTGGTGAGTGGACCGGGTAAAGAGCAGCCACAAACGCAAACCAATTTAGAATGAAATCCTAAGGCAGGGAGTCTGAAGTTACAAAGCTACTTGTTTAAGTTGGTTTCGTAGTCAGGAGATTGTCCTACAGAAATTAGCCGTTGAAGGCTGCAGGGAGTTCAGCAAGCCTGTCTGGTGGCTGTCTGTCTAAGTTCCTTGAGGCAAAGAAAAGAGACAATGGATCCTTGTTTTTTTGACAGCTTTATTGAATGTATTCAGTCCCAAGTTCTGAATAATTTGCTTAACTAGAGATATTTCGCACAGTGAGTAAAATTTTCTTGGTATGAAATTTAATCCTCGTAGTATCTTCAGAATAATTTTAACACTTGCCAGATCTTTCTGTCTGCTGCCCAGCTCTGGGTAGATATGTCCAAATGCCTTTACTTGTTGAAAAGAACTCTACTCTTCATTGTTGATTTGTTATTCCTAGTAACAGCCAGGAAGTACAGAAAATATGTATGTTTAAAAAAAAAACAAGGAAGATGATCGGTTTTAAGGTTTCTCTTGATCTTGCTCCCTTCAAGCATATAGTAATTGACCAGTTTTCTCTCCTAATTCTTACATTTCTCTTTCAGTGATGGACAAATAGAGCAGTGTTTGGATAATCATTTACAGATTGCACAGTTAGCTCAATGGTGATTAAAAAAATGACTGGATAAGGCTTAGCACCAAGGGCTTACATGAAATTGAATGTGAACATGGAGAACAATTTTGCGTTCGGCAAGCTCTGGTTGTTCTTTAAAATCTTTGATGATTACAAATTTCTTCATTTAAAATTGTTTGCTGTAAGTTTTAATAGGAAGCGTTTTCTTCATTAAGATGTTGTTCTGAGTCTGTCTCCCTTTTTTGTAACCAGACCCCACACATATTATAAGCATGAAGAAACAGTCACTCACTGCATAGGCACCAGTGAGCCCTTGCCTTTAAGAGGTCTATTTATAGAGAAATGCTGAAGAAGGAGCGAGTGGGTGGGTTCATGTCTCCAGTGATATAATCTTGTCTTCCTGTGTTTGGGAGCTTACAAAGGATGACAGCTGTTTATCATCCTTCCACATTCTATCCCCTCCAAACCTGGTTGGGCTAAAATTTACAAAGCTTCTGTAGTCTTGATCAAGAGTGCATGGCAGAGAGTCTGTGCAGCAGATGGGCCCCACAACGTTCACTATCCTCAAAGTTTTCTCTTCTTAAATTAGAACCCTACCTACTGCAGTTGCCATCCTTGAAACTGGCTCTTCTGAAAGTGGCAAATTATGTAGGTGGTATTTGTTTTATAGGCCAGATTGGTTTTAAACAAGTGGAACAATTTGGTTAGTATAATCATCTCTCTTCACCTCTTTTTGGAAATGATTTATCAAGACTTGAACAGCAACTGAGCAACTGTTCTTGAAAAAGTAGAGGATAGTGTTTATTTTGCAGTATGGTGGTCTTTTAAAACTTGCTTGTTTTGCTTGGAAGCTCAGAACAGAAGAGAAATAACAGAATGGGAGATGCTAGGTTGCTAAGTAGCAGTTGTCCCATGGTTAAGCCGAAGTGCTTTCTTACTATAAGGGTTTATAGGAGTGAATGAAGGGGGGCAAGGAAAATATTGACTATCTGCTATTAAAATAACACTAGTGAAGTTCTAGAGGTTTCTCATTCTGTGGCAAAGGAAGCTGCGAATGTACATGCAAAAAAGAAAAAAAAAGGAGGTGGTTATGCAAAGTTTGGGTTTTCTTTGTTCTTAGTCCCTGCTTGGGATTTTGAGGAAAATGGAATGTATTTCTATTTTCTATTTCACTTGGTTTTCTAATCTCTCATATTTGGCCAGCTACTTTCTGAGAACATATTGTACACATGTTCTGATGCTGTTTGAAGGCCCTGTGAGAGACAAGCGTTGATTGAAAGCTCTCAGTTCTGCTGAAGTGGGTGGCCAAAGAGCTGAAACTGAACAGCTGCCATACACCCATTGAACTTTTGTCATTTATAAATTATTTTCCATGCCATCTGGAGCAAGAATGGTGCCATGGTTTAGAGAAACTCTTTGTGGGGTACATTCATATCCAGTGCTTATATAGCTTATTTATCTGAAGTTTTAAAATCTCCATTTGCTTGGAGGCTTAAGGATGTGAATCAATATGAATAATTTCTTTAAATGTTATATGAAAAACACCACCTCCACCTCTACCAGCGTTTTCCCCTCCCTCCCTCCTTTCCAATGACAGCATCCTGCCTGCTCTCAGCTCCAGTGGAAAATGCATTAATCCCAGAGTCTCCGTGAGGTTTCCTGTTTGATGACATAATCAGAAAATCCTCCTCACATTGCCCTTGGGGTTGCTGTCTGGATGTTATGTTGTCTTGGTGGGCGTAACTCAGCCATCAAAAAAATCAGCACAGGCCATAAACTCAGGACCTGAAATGCATTAATATAATGTTAAACGAAGTAATGCTGTGGGCCTGTGTGCAGCACTGGTAGGGAATTTCATTAAACTGCAGATTCTCTCTGGCATCGGATGCATTGGCTGGTGACTCCGGTACATATGGCATGAGCTGCTGCAATGCCACTAGCAGGAGGTATTTGAACTGCTCCAGTGTAAGCTGTTAGACTACATCTTGTGGAAAAATACCACACACCCTTGACTACCGGAGTTTGGTTCTGTTGATTTGTTAGTTCCTCCCTTCCCTTCCCCTCTGGGCAGCCTGTTTACCTAATAGGTTTTGCCTTCGGTGTTGATCACAGGAAGCTGCGAAAAAGAAAACTAGTGGGAAGAGTCAGAAGTAGAAGATGAGGATACACTTTAAAATGAGAAGAGCAAAAGATGGCATCAGACACGTGAAGTGGTTCGTAAAAGTTCTGAGGATAAGATATTGTGAGGCAGAAACTTAACGTAGCTGTGAATATGGTTGGAAAGAAGAAACCCTGATATAAAAGTAGAACCCAGAATAGGATGTTTAGATGCCAAAGGGCACGCACAGTTTTACAAGTTTAGAAGTTATTGGCATAGGAAACTGAGCATATGCTTAAATACGGATTTCCTTTGCTGTTTGGAGAATTTGATAGATTTCTCGTTGTTGTTTTGGTAGGCTGCCATAACCCTCCGTTTGGTGGTCTTGGATGGAATATCTCTTGCCTTAGAGCTTAGAAATCCAAGCTTGATTGGCACTTGGTCAGGATGAGAACAAGGAATGGAACTCTTAGGATGATTTACAAATTCTAGAAGCAGCCTCCATGAACCTCCCTCCTGTTGCTGTACCAGACTCTTTCCTGCATGTGTCTCGCTGCAGGTGGAAAGAGGTGGTCGGGGAGCTGGTGAGAGAAGCAGGCAAGATGCTGCTTGATAGAGCTTCACTGGAGAGAAGTGAAAGAGGAAGGAGAGGGTCTAAGCTCCAGCCAGTTGAAAGCCTGGGGCGATGTCACCATTCTTACCTTCTTATATCAGAATGGCCTTGGGTTTTCCATTTTGTATTCCAAGCAGCAGTATACCTTTCACAGATGCTTCTCCTGTGCTTGGGGAATCTGGACTAATACAATACTAGAAAGCAGACAGTTGTATTTCTTTATCGCTACTCTGAATGTTACTATTATTATTTTTTGAGACAGAGTCTCGTCTCGCTCTGTCGCCCAGGCTGGAGTGCAGTGGCACAATCTCGGCTCACTGCAACCTCCACCTCCTGGGTTCAAGCAGTTCTTTGCCTTAGCCTCCCAAGTAGCTGGGATTACAGGCGCCCACCACGACACCTGGCTAATTTTCTTTGTATATTTAGTAGAGACGGGGTTTCCCTATCTTGGCCAGGCTGGTCTTGAACTCCTGACCTTGTGATCTGCCCACCTCAGCCTCCCAAAGTATTGGGATTACAGGCGTGAGCCACCGCGCCCGGCCTATTATTGTTGTTTTTTAAATTTACAACTGACTACTGAATACACTGTAAAACTTGGAATTCTGGATTTCAGGTTCTGTGATCTCTTTTCTTGTATAGTTCTGTGATGGTTACATCACCAAGCTGTGAGCATTTACTCTCAAAACAGCTTCATTTAAACCATCCTATGCCTTGTACTGGAATAATGCTACCCCAGGGTGGGAAAGGTTCTTAAAGATCACATCTAATGGGTGAACCTCTTCACCCAGGTGTGCTGTGACAAGAGTGGGGGAGACTGTGATCCCTTTTATTCTAGATATGTAGCACAGATGGTGTGTTAGTGAATGTACCATCTCACACATCATATAGAGCTGAATGTTTCAGGACATCCTTGCAGACAGAAGGTTACCTACATGGGCACACTGGGAATCTGTTTGAAGTTATTTATCAGATATTGCCCCTCACTTCTGCTTGTCAAGATCTTTTTGAATCCTGCATCTGCAGCTATTGCCTGTTGCAGATTTTGGTCCCAATGTGAAGTCAAAAAGACTCGATACATGAGGTTAAATCCTGGCTCTACTGTGTTCTGGCTTTGTTACATCAAATGAATAATTTAACTGCACCAAGTTTCAGTTTTCTCGTTTGTAAAATGGAGAATATGATGTTCTACCTCCCTGTTGTGAAGGTAAAGAATAATAGTGCATATAGAGATGTTTGAAAAAATAAAGCACCACTCAAATACTAGTTTTTATTAAGCAGTCTGAAAATATGACCAATACTCTTTCTTTGGCTTCATGCAGGTCATTGGTTAAAAAAAAATGATGAAGCAAAAAGGCCAAGGACAGAACCCTGCCTGTAGGGACCTTCCAGAGAGTGACACTGATGGGACGTTGACAGCCTTTTGGTTCATCTGTTTATTAGTCTAACAAACTGCCCTCGCCTTCTGCCCACATTTTCACATCTTGTCCTTTAAGTTGTCCTGGGAGCCCTTGTCAGGTTCCTTACTCAAGTTCAAATATATTGTGTCCACAGTGTTTCCCCGATCTGCCAGGCTACCAGCCTTGTCAGAGAAGGAAATGAGGTTTGTTTCGTCCCTGCTGAACCCACGCGGTCCGCCAGGACTGCTGCTTGCTTTTCTGAGTAGCCACAAACCGTTCTTTTAACACTCTGCCAAGAGTCCTGTCCAGGATCAACAGTAAACGCACTGGTGGTGTGCAGTATTGGGATTCTCTCTTCCTTTTTGTTTTTCTTTCTTGTCTTCTTCAAAGTGGGAACTCATTTCCCCCATCTCCAGTCTTCTGGCACCAATTCTGCTTCTCCAACAGGATTTCCAGGAAGGGGAATTCAAGAGCAATGAACTTTTGCTTGAGTCCAGGTTGCAGTCACACTGACACTTGGTGGCTCGTCTCATTTTTCTGAGGTTGTGGTAAATACTTAGCAGCAGTGGGACGTGTTGACTGCTCCAAATTCATCATAGTTAAAATTCATGTAATGGGAAGACCTTAGAAATGTATTCCTACCTATTATAAAGATATTTTAAAATCCAGTATTATTTTTAGTTCCCTTATGAAAACAAAAACAACAATTTTAAAAGCCAATATATCTTTGGAAAAAAGCTAGATTTTTTTTTTTTTTCGTACTGAAGAGCCCAAGAAAGCCCATGGAATACAAATTTTACTTTGCCTCTTTATAGGGGCATGAAAAAATAACAGAATTTAAAATAACATATTCTTAAGGTTTTATTCTAAACAATAATACTAATAAAATTGCTATTTAATGAAGAGTTGTTTTTTGAGATGGAGTCTCACTCTGCTGACAGGCTGGAGTGCAGTGGTGCTATCTCGGCTCACTGCAACCTCTGCCTCCTGAGTTCAAGTGATTCTCCTGCCTCAGCCTCCTGAGTAGCTGGGACTACAGGCGCTGGCCACCACGCCCAGCTAATTTTTGTATTTTTAGTAGAGACGGGGTTTCATCATGTTGGCCAGGATGGTCTTGATCTCTGGACCTAGTGATCTACCCGCCTTGGCCTCCCAGAGTGCTGGGATTACAGGCGTGAGACACCACGCCCGGCCAGAGCTATTGTATTCTATGCTGCATATCAGACATTTTACATTTATGACCTTATGTAGTGCAACGACTGTCCAAGGCTAGGGATTTGCACGTTTTGGGGATGAGAAAACTGAGGCTCAGACAGCTGTAGTACAGTGCTTAATAAGTGCCAAACTGGAATTTGAATTTAGATCACCTGACTGCGGAGTCTCAGACTTTTCCATTACAGCACAGTGTAACTTTAAATGATGTTTTCCATTTGACTTTCAAGTTTTTAACTTATTTAGTATTATAATGACCATGCTGAGTGACCTTTAACTTGGGCCATGTCAGTGGGAATTGCTGAAATAAAGCTGTGTTTTATTAATAAGTAGAGTAATGATTGAGTTGGACTGCTTTAAACATTTCTAAATTTAAAAAAATTACCAATGCAAAAAGAGCTGCTTTTATCAATTTGTGGTCATACGTGCAGATTTTGCTTTACTTATTTAATTTTTTACAAATCAATTAATGATCCTTTTCTTTAATACCCCATCAATCAACATGTAGACTTTCCCATTGATAAGGATACCTCACTAAAAGAAATCAATTCTCCTTTGTCATCTTGACAGGAGTTAACTGAAAAGGGGTTAATCCAGAATGCAACAGGAAAATACCTGCAGGCTACGACTAAAACCTTATTTGTAAAATCAAAATTGTCGTAAGAATATTTCACAGTTGGCCGGGCGTACTGGCTCATGTCTGTAATCCCAGCACTTGGAGAGGCTGAGGCAGGCTGATCAGTTGAGGTCAGGAGTTCGAGACCAGCCTGGCCAACATGAAAGCCTATCTCTACGAAAAATACAAAAATTAGCCTGGCATGGTGGCGTGCATCTGTAATCCCAGCTAACCGGGAGGCTGAGGCAGGAGAATTGCTTCAGCAATTCTGGGAGGCAGACTGGGAGGCAGAGGTTGCAGTGATCCGAGAAGACTCTGTCTCAAAATAAAAACAAAAAACAAAAAACAAAAAACCTGAAAATTTCACAGTTCATGATAACAAAGAGCTTGTCTCTATCCCATAGTAAAGATTAATTTGCTTTTCCAATGTGAGATTTTAAAACTACTTTTGTCTTTTCATTGCGGCATTCTCGTCCCATTGCCCAATGATGTAGAAAGGCTCCAGATAGGGTAGGCTATGTTTCCCAAGGCTTGCTTTGGAATTTAAACCATTTTAATAGGGAACTGTATAAGAAAATCTCATGTAATGCCTGAAAAATGTACAGTTTCAGATCTGTTGCATGAGGCTGTTTGCTGACCTAATACAGAATTTGTCTAAGAGTGACCCATAAGAATCTTTGGAAAGGAGAGTTTTCATTAACACAGGTTGGTCAATGTAGGAGCCAGTAGGAGCCCAACAGCTCTACGCCCACAGGATTTCTAACAGTGCCTTGTCAGAGGGCCGTAAACCCAAGAGCTGCCTCTATAAAGTCTTGTTTTGAAAGCTGATTGCTAACACGTGAACACTTACCATGATGATGGTTAAAATTAGAGCTTGCTTTTTTCATAACACTTACAGAAATTCATTTTTAAAGAACTTTAAAAATTAAACATTAATATCCTCTCTACTTAGCTGTGTGATACAAAGTGTTCAGGAAAATTTATGCCTCTTCTAGTTCATGTTTATCCCCAGGCTGAGAAATTTTAAATCATTTTTAGCCCCTTCCTTTGAGGATATTGCCTAGTTTTTTCATTTGTGTAACTTAGATTATGTAGGTTAATTCGTTGACTAGAAACTCATCTAAATAAGATTTACTTCAGAATCTTGGTGTTTAAATATCTTTGGGGAAAATGTGCCTAACTAAATGGGTTTTTCTTGAAGTAAGGCAGTAAGCATTGAGTGTTTGTTTTTTCATTAACTTTATTTTTTTTTAAATTTTAAGTTATCCTTTTTAGAAATCCCAAAGTCGTTTTGTATGTTTGTTCTTCTGTAGTACATTTGGAAGCCTTTGGAAAATAGGCTTATGTTTTTGTTGTTTATGTTTTTTATAAGAGAAACCTTTATGCTGGACAGTCTTTTTCTGAATTGTTTTTAAGTTAAGTTTAGGGATACATGTGGAGAATGTGCAGGTTTGTTACATAGGTTTATGTGTGCCATGGTGGTTTGCTGCACCTATTGACTGGACTCCACGTTTCTTCCCCTCGCCCCTGACCCTGGATATTTCTTAAAGAAGTATCAAATACCAGTCCAGATTAATTTGCCAGAAGATAAGTTTTAAACTCCTTTCTTAGTCTCTTGATATCTCCCAACACTTGATTCCTGTAGGTAAAGCAAGTGATTACTATTTGAAATATGGGATGTTTAAAAAATGGTAAAACTCTGAGGTACAATTTTATGATTACACTATTCTCAGCCTCTTTGAGTCATAAAACTCAAGAGAGTAAAAAGCAATACTTTGGGTAAAAAGCAATACTTATATTCCTAAAAAGAAATACTTTGTCCATTTCCCCATGACTAGTAATCAAACTCTTGCCTGATTAAAGAAATTCTTTTTTTTTGAGATGAGGTCTCATTCTGTTGCCCAGGCTGGAGTGACCTGGGCTCACTACGTGATCTCAGCTCACCGCAACCTCTACCTCCCAGGTTCAACTGATTCTCCTGCCTCAGCCTCCCCAGTAGCTGGGATTACAGCCATGCGCCACCAGGCCTGGCTAATTTTGTATTTTTGGTAGAGCCGGGGTTTCACCATGTTGGCCAGGCTGGTCTCGAACTCCTGACCTCAGGTGATTCACCCACCTTGGCCTCCCAAAGTAATGGGATTACAGGCGTGAGCCACCATGCCTATCCAAAGAAATTATTTTAGCTTGCTTTTACTTACCTAAGCAGTTCTGTAAGTGACTGATTTTTAAATTTTTAATTTTTAAAATTTGAGACAGGGTCTCACGCCATCACCCAGGCTGGAGTGCTCTGTTCTCCAGAGAATATAGCTGTTTCCCACTGGTGTGGTTACAGTTCGCTACAGCCTTGACCTCTTGGACTCAATGCTCCCACCTCAGCCTGCCAAGTAGCTGGGACCACAGGTATGCACCACTGTGCCTGGCTAATTTTTGTAGAGATGAGGTTTTGCCATGTTGCTCAGGTTGGTCTTAAACTCCAGCACTCAAGCAATCTGCCCACTTTGGCCTCCCAAACTGTTGGGATTACAGGCATGAGCCATTGCACCTAGCCCTGATTTTTTTTTCTTTTTGGTAGGAGAAAGAGGGTCACTGTGTTGCCCAGGCTGGAGTGCAGGGGCTGTTCACAGGTGTGATCGTGATCATAATGCACTCAACTCCTCGGCTCCTGGGCTCAAGCAGTCCTGCCTTGGCTTCCTGCGTATCCAGGAGTACAGGTGTGCACTGTAGTGTCCAGCTTTGATATTTTGAATAAACTCAGTGGTGAATGTAGCTATGCTAAATTATGCTATTATTACTTTATTATTTTAATTCCAAATGCAAGATAATATGCTGAGCTGTTAAACAAATTTCTATAATTTAAAAGGGATTGAGATCACACAAAGTATTTTCTCTGGCTGTAGTGAAATTAAATTAGAGGTTAATAACAAAGCCATCAAGAAAATTCCCTACCTTTGAAAATTAAACAACACACTTCTAAATGATGCATAGGTCAAAGAACAAATCAAAAGGGAAATTAGAATAGGTTATGCAATGATGATAATATATACCCGAATATATCAAAATCTGGAAGAGATGCAGCCCAAACACTGCTTACAGGGAATTTTGTTTGCTTTTAATGGCTCTGTTAGGAAATTAAAAAGTAAGATTTTGAAGGGATGCAAACATAGTTGGTAAAACTATCGAGAAATGCCAGACAAAAATCAAAAGAATGGTTGCTCCTGAGGAAGCAAGGGATGTGGTTTGTGAGAAACCCACAGAGGGGCTGCAAATGTTCAGTTTCCTTAGCTGACACATTATATTGGTGTCCATGATGGGCTGAATTATGTGCCTCTGTAATTTATATGTCAAAGTCTCATCCCTTAGTACCTCAGAATGTGACTATTTTTAGACACATGGCCTGTAAAGAGGTGATATAAAATGAGGCCATTGGGGTAAGCCCTCATCTAATCTGCCTGGTGTCCTTTTAAGAAGAAGAAGAGTCACCAAGGATGCTTGTGCACAGGGGGACCACCATGTGAAGAGGCAGGAAGAGGGTGGCCGTCTACAGGACAAGGAGAGAGACTTCAGGAGAAACTCACCCTGCTGACACTGTGATCTTGGACTTCCAGCCTCCAGAGCTGTGAGACAATCGGTTTCTCTTGCTTAAGCCCTGCAGTCCGTGGTCTTTTGTTACCGCAGCCTTAGCAGACTAATACAGTATTCATATTTTAAAAGAAGTTCTTCATCTTTTTAATAGATATAAACATTTTTGTATCTATTCACTGTAAGTCAATTGCAAATGAATGATAAATAGATAATGTCATACTGAGCCCGAATGTTGTTCTTCTGTCAGAGTGTGTTAATGACATTTTCAGGACACCAGTTTTAATGTTTAAACTATGGGAGTAGCTATGTGTAAATATTTAAAGTGGGGCAGACAGCACTATCACTTGCAGGATTTTACACCTCATAGTTGGGAGGTTAAATGAGAAAAACCTTGGTAAAGTCCTTCTAACATGTGCCTGGCATACTATGTGTTAGCTGTAATTATTACTAGTAGTGTTTCTTGTGCTTATTTCATTGCAGTTTAGTTTTCTTAAGAGGTATAGGCACTAAAATGAATCTCACGTAGTAGACCTTGGGAAAAAGGTGGCGAGTGAAATTTGTGGAGACTGTAGCTGTTTCCCACTGGCCTAAGGTTAAAACAGTTTAGAGTGAGATTGTGAGCATCCTCTTAGGAGCAGACACATCTCTGTTCTGCCTCCAGCCCCAGCACGGTCGTCCGCCTTTTGGGATTGAGCTGCAGCAGCACAGATAATGAGAGTTGAATTTGTCTTTCCAGGGCTGCTTTTGCTTTTAGGATCACATCTGTGTTTTTTCCAGAAAAAGGCAGAAAAGAAAGAGAAGGGAGGGGTTTGGTGGTCTTGAGCTTCATAGACCTAACTTTATGGACCTAAATGGCACACAGGCTATGTGTGTTCTGTGTGTGCATGTGTGTGTGCATACACATATGTACGGGTATGCTAACATCAGGCATACATGAATTATTTGCTGCGAGAATGTCATTAATAGCGCGTGGCTGTTGAATGAGGGATGGAAAGTGTGCCTGAGCACCCTGTTATTCTTGAGCGATGGGAATTAAGCATTTTCTTTCAAAATTCTTTGTCCCTAAATAAATCTTATTCTGCTTCTGCTTCCCCTTTCCTTCCTTCCTCAGTTAGCTTTCTCGCTCTCCCTCTTTATCTCTTCTCTCTCTCTCCAGTCCACCGTAGTGCCTGGAATTATGCAGTTAGAAATTTGATCTTTGAAGACACTGTGGCCTTTTCTAAGAATTTCCTTTTAAATGAGGAATATTCTGGGAAGTTAAGCCATGGCTCCCCGTGAAAGGTTGATGCATTCGATCACTTTGGCATATGGTAGCTTGGACTTAGTAGAGGAGGGAGGAGTGTTTTTGGAGAAGTATCTGTTATTGGGGCTCTGTAGCCCTCATTCTAGGGCATCTGCTCCCAGGGGCTTCACTTCTCTGCTAGAGCATCTTAACTTTGTGTTTTTATTTTGATAACAATCATAAACTGATATCAACACATTGTGAGTCATCCGAATGATAATTTCATAACAAGATCATCCCATGAAACTTCAGCACCTGTGTTTTCATTTGCGTCTGCCCCTAAATCTTTGTGTCTGGCTAATGATTGATTCATAAATGATGTATTTCCACCAAGATTGGGGTAGGTGACATCATTTTTTACTATGTCTATTAGAGAGGGTGGCAAGAGAATTGAGCTGTCCTGCTGCCCAGAGTAAGGGAAACACTCCTAGCTCATAAGAACCTTGGCCATAGTCTCAGTGCCATTATCACACTGCAGGTGACCAATTAGTTGTAGCAAAACCTCTTCTGCTGCATTCCATGAATATTGTTAAATTGTGTTGGTTTTATAACTTTACTTGAATTTTTCTTATATATTTGTTTAAATTTTTTAGTTGCCCAAGGAGCTTATTCCTTATTGTGTTTGTGCACAAATTTTGAAAACATAATAAAATAATTTGAGTCAGTACTGGGAGTATGAGTAAACTTTTGGAGACTAAGTTTTAAGAAATGAAGGTCGGGTGTGTACCAGAGCCTGCCAGGCCTGGGTAAGTGCTGCAAGAGGGGACCCGGGGAGGGATGGGAAAGGCGGAGGAGGGCAGGATGAGAGCGTTGGATACTTGGGAATGAAAAGGATGCTTATTTTAGTTTGTTTATTTATTTATTTATTTTGAGACGGAGTTTTGCTCTTGTTTCCCAGGCTGGAGTGCAATGGCTCAATCTCGGCTCACCACAACCTCTGCCTCCCGGGTTTAAGCAATTCTCCTGCCTCAGCCTCCTGAGTAGCTGGGATTACACTCATGCACCACCATGCCTGGCTAATTTTGTAGTTTTAATAGAGATGGGGTTTCTCCTTGTTGATCAGGCTGGTCTTAAACTCCCGACCTCTGGTGATCCACCTGCCTCGGCCTCCCAAAGTTCTAGGATTACAGGCGTGAGCCACTGTGCCTGGCCAAGGGTGGTTATTTTATAGGTGGCTGCAGTGAATAAAGGGGAGCTAGGAAAGGATTCCAGAGAGCCCTCCCAAAATTTAGCCAACTTCACAATTTGGCCTGGAGCTGGCTATCTTGGTAAGTTACTAAATAATTGAACGTAAATCTGACATCGCTCTTCGGGATCATTTTTAAAAAATACATTTCTAAAGCGATTCATTATGCAAATTGGGGTCAGTGACCTTTGCAAATCAAGGTAAAGTGGTGTCAGACCTTTTTTATTTAGCCTCTGGTGTGTCTGTTGTTTGCACAACAAGCAAATGAAGTGAACAGCAGTTAGATGGGGAGGTGGAGGGGCCAGACAGGTAGGTAGTCAGAGGGCCGACCCTCTGGCCTCACATACTTGGTGGCGCCTCATGCTAATGCTGGGTTTGTGTGCTTAAATGCTGCTGAGATAAAACTGTTTTTTGTATTGTGTATAGTTCTTCATTCACAAATCCTACTTTTAGATGGATTCAAAGATGAACCAGTTTCATGTGAAATTCAGGGAAGGTAGTTGCATCCCTAGTTTTCTTCTGCGGTTGACAGAGCAGGAAAGGAACTCCAGCTAAAGGCCTTAAAACCCGTTGTTAAGAGAGTTTAATTTAATGGAAGTATAACCCTCCCCATATCTGAAAAAAATGCCAAAATCTTTTGAAAATAAGCATAGGTTGGCAAGTTAACATATTGCTGATTACCTCAATGAAATATTACTACACAGAAATAACGACATCATGAGCTAAGCATGGGACATTATGATGACTTCTGGGCCCTTGGGCACTTTAGTAGATGGTCATCAGTCGTCACTTAACATTGGTAATAGTTTCTTATAAACTGTGACTTTAAGTGAAACTGTATAACAAAACCAGTTTTACCGTAAGCTAATGGATATGGCATGTTTTGCGCACAGAAACGTCACCAAATGTATAAACAAAGACCCAGAGCACTTCTACTGTTAAACTTTGAAATAAATGTGAGCTATACATACACATAAAGATGATTAAAAACAAGTAAGATAATTCAGTTCAGGGTCACGGGTGGTTGGGAACCTCATGCACAGCTCAGGGTGAGCACCGTCTCTGGAGAGGCCACCATCGAGTCACAGGGCACGCTCGCACACGCCCACACCCACCCACAACATGGGAACAATGCAGACACGCCAGTTCATGTAATGCGCACGGCTCTGGGATCGGGGAGGAAGCCTGACTGTTTGGAGAAAACCTACCATAGGTGGGAGGAGAATGTGCAGACTCTACTCAGACAGTGGCCCCCGTCTAGGAACTGATTTTTTTTTTTTTCTCATCATAACGGAACGTTTAACAAGATGGTGTTACTCCGGGACTTGCTCCACCAAGCAAACATTTATCTTGCAAAATTGAGGCATTTTTATCATGAGAATGTGTTCATCAGACCACAGCAAAATCTCAGAACCTCATTTTCTTAAATAAATAATGGAATCATCACTAATTTCATTAGAGAAGATGTAAAATTACTTGTTTATATATATGTGTATAAATATCTGTATTTTATTACATATATCTTTACATATCTGATAAATGTTTGATATATATTTTATATCTGTATCATGACTTTTCAATATATGCTATAATACAAAACTATTTTCATTTTATGTATTTACCATTTAATCCATTTAGTTTCTATACCCTGTGGCAGGGAATACTACAATGTGTGGGAATCTGATCTTTCCATCTTCAGCGAAGGAGACCAGGTTCTCAGGGATGGCACTGACTTGAGCAAGTTGCTTCGGAACTGGGTGTAGTTGGTAGTTTACACTCTCTTACTTCCACTATGTCATTATCAGACACCAAAAACCAGTCCTTCCCAAAGGACAAGAGCAGAGTAGGGGGGAAAGTAAAGGGAAAAATGAGACTTGACTTTTTTTTTTCTTTTTTTTGAGATAGAGTCTTGCTCTGTCACCCAGGCTGGAGTGCACTCAGCTCTCTGCAACCTCTGCCTCCCAGGTTCAGGCGATTCTCCTGCCTTAGCCTCCTGAGTAGATGGGATTACAGGTGCCTGCCAACACACCCGACTAGTTTTTGTATTTTTAGTAGAGAGACGAGGTTTCACTATGCTGGCCAGGCTGGAGAGACTTGACTTTTAGTCAGTAATGATACTGAAAATTCATGTGCTAAATAAGCCACCACAGAATTTAGCCCAATGAAAAGGTAAAAAGAAAAGATAGCTTAGAAGACATGAAAGAAGTGTGAGATCCAAAAGTAAAAACAGAAAGAGATGTGCATGTGAGGTATAGGAAACAACTAAGAAACAGAGACTGGAAAGAAAGAACAAATCATAGTCAGAAATGTTAGCAAGTAGGTTTGCGTTCCAGATCTTTCCCTAAGCGACACCTTTTAAGACTTTCGATAAACTAATTTGCAGTTATTTGATAATGAAAAGAGCTTCTGAATGTCTTGTTATTTGAAGGGTTTTTAAAGTATAATAGGATAGAAATGCGTGCCCCCTTTTTTTCCATAAACCATTCATTAATGTGTTAAACAAAATGAAAGAATGATTAAAACCTGGATTATTCTGGTGTGACTTTTTCCTTTGATCCAGAAAAGAGAGGAAAATATTGATGTTTTTCATTTTCAAAGTCGTCAACGTGAACAAGTCATTCTGCATTGAATGGCTTGTTTATATTGTGTACAGTGTTAGAATCACATGCAGGTAAAATGTAAATACATGCCCACGAATGACCACGTAACACCCACTCACAGCTTCCACAGATATGCCGATAGCAGAATTGTCGTTTAGATTGCCTACTGGATTTCCCAGAGAGGATGGTCCCTTGCCTACAGTTGTAATTTTACCTCCTCTACAGGAAGTAAGCAGGACGTAGGGCCTGCTGGTATTTGTTGGTAATGACCTCCCACAGCAGCCTTTTCTCACAGTGAGAAATCCATACAACAGCGCAGAGTAACGTGAAAGCGAGCCTGGTGGAGATTTGTGTGCTGGTTACTATTTGCAGCCAGTGTCAGGATCTGTCTTTTACTTAAGTCACAGGAATGTAATAAAGTTAACATGTATCCAGAACTTTCTATGTGCTAAGCAATATTCAAAGAGCTTCATGGGAACTTCAGGCAACACGATGGAGTAGGTACCATTTTGTCCCCATTTGTTAGACGAGGAAACTGAGTGAAGCTCAGAGAAGAAATTTGCCCCAAGTCATATGCCTCGTAAGAAAGGGAACCAGGATTTGAACCTGGACAACTTGCTCTAGGACTTTTTGTCAGTCCTCTTTCCTGCTTCACAAGGACATGTGTGAATGCTCCTGAATCTGTGCCACAGAACACTCATTCTGATTATGGAATTACGATAATGCTCTGCTTTTTTTTTTTCTTTTTTGAGATGGAGTCTCACTCTGTCACCAGGCCGGAGTGCAGTGGTGCGATCTCGGCTCACTGCAACATCCATCTTCTGGGTTCAAGCGATTCTCCTGCCTCAGCCTCCCGAGTAGCCGGGTTTTCAGGTGTGTGCCACCACACCCAGCTACTTTTTGTATTTTTAGTAGAGATGGGGTTTCGCCATTTTGGCCAGGATAGTCTCGATCTCTTGACTTTGTGATTCGCTCGCTTTGGCCTCCCAAAGTGCTGGGATTACAGGCGTGAGCCACCATACCCTGCAATGCTCTGCTTCTATAGTATTTCAGCCATTGTATATTAATGATATATTGGTTGTTCTTTTCATCTGAAAAACATAAAACTTGACTATTGTGCTAGCTCTTCTATCGGAACAGTTTTTCATGTGTCATATTGGCAAATATGTTTTGTATTCTATTGAGGTATATCATCCACTTACCTTGGAATCTGGAATTGTGTGTTGAATACTCTGCATCTGGTCTTTTTGGTTTGATTTTGTCATTATCAGATACTGCTAGGTATGGACTTATTTCCTCTATAAAGATGGATACGCCGTATAGTTGCTATCTTGTAGGCAATTTTCATCTGAGGCTTTGTAAAAGGGAGAGTTGCACGTGGATATCCAAGTCTGTGTGTAAACTAGTACATGGTATTTGATACATAAATATATCTGAGGTGTGGATATCTGACATACAGAGCAGTCGGTAAGGCCTAAACCCTGCGCTCGCAGACAGTATGGAAATCCCAAAGCTTTTTTAAAGGTCTCAGCATGTTGCCTGCTACACCTGCGCACATTCAGTCGTTCTCGAGGGATTTTTGAGATTTCAGTGTAGAGATCGAAGTTAACTGTGTTCTTTAGAAGCTTTGTACAGCAGGCCACACTACTTTCCAGAGAATGAAAATGTGCCTACTTCTGGAGTGTTTGGAGTTATTCTAGTGTCCGTTGGTTTTTTAATGATGAACGCGATGAGTGTCATTGAAATAACATGGGTTTCCTAATCCACCAGCACTTATGTGTGGAGTATTTGCTGTCTTGGAGCAAAATACTGTGTATTAGATATTATAGGAAGGAAATAAGCACTTCAAGCCTGCTCTCAGCCAGTCCTTGGGTAGCTGGGGAAACAGACATATGTATGGCAAATGTGAACTTATAATACTACATGGACAGGTGAATCCCAAGCAAGTACCATTATATTTGGGGTGGCTTATTCCAGGGAAAGAAAGATGGCATTATGTGGAAGAGTCTCACAGGAGGTGGGATTTTGTCTCATGCTGAAAGATTAAATTGAACAAAATGATTGAAGGTAGAAATTCTAGCATGAGAAGTGTGTGAACAGAACATTGGAACCAATGTCTGTTTAGGACATGGGAAGGTGATGAACTTGACCAGAGGAGAGGTTTTCTCTAGGGAAAACTGGTGTGTAAGATCTGCAGTACACATCAGAATTGTGAATGTACATTGTTGGATATGGGTGAGGTCAATTTTGGGTCAGATGGTTAAGTCTTGGACGGTAAGCGCAGGGGTGGAGAGGAGCATTTCCTAATCTTGGACGGTAAGCGCAGGGGTGGAGAGGAGCATTTCCTAATCTTGGACGGTAAGCGCAGGGGTGGAGAGGAGCATTTCCTAATCTTGGACGGTAAGCGCAGGGGTGGAGAGGAGCATTTCCTAAACTGTATTTTCTGCAGCCCAGTTATCCCATGAAGTGATACGTGAAAATGCATTCTGTGATCACAAGTGTAGGCAACATCATAGTTCATAAAGTTTACATGGACTTCTCACCATCTTGAATTTGCTAATACATACTGTGCATTCTGAAGGAGGTAGAATTGTAGCATGCCGCGTCTCTCACACTTTGAACATGGACTCCTTCCCCAACTACTCATGAACGGCTTCCCTTTATGCTAGTTTTCTGTGTAATGCTGTTTGAAAACACTGGTTTCCATTGCTCCATGTAGGGATAAAGCATTAAGAAACATTTTGGAAGAAGAGAACGATAAGAAGAAAGTACAATTTTCTTTTTTAGATAGAGTCTCACTCTGTCTTCCTGGCTGGAGTGCAGTGGTGTGATCTTGGCTCACTGCAGCCTCTGCCTCCTGAGCTCAAGTGATTCTGCTGCCTCAGCCTCCCGAGTAGCTGGGATTACAGGCACTCGCCACCACACCAGGCTAATTTTTGTATTTTTATTAGAGATGAGGTTTTACCCTGTTGGCCAGACTGGTTTTCAACTCCTGACCTCAAATGATTCGCTCACCTCGGCCTCCCAAAGTGCTGGGATTACAAGCATGAGCCACTGTGCCCGGCCCAAAGTATGATTTAAGAGAAGTTTTATGTTGCTTAAACCTGACTGCAGCTTCTTGTTTATCCCTGCAGGCATAGATCTAGGCCAGGGGTCCCCAACCAGTCTGTGGCCTGTTAGGAACCAGGCCGCACAGCAGGAGATGAGGGTGGGGTGAGCATTACCGCCTGAGCTCCTGTCTGATCAATGGCGGCATTTGATTCTCATAGCAGCACCAACCCTACTGTGAACTGCGCATGCTGGGGATCTAGATTGCGTGCTCCTTATGAGAATCTACCTAATGCCTGATGATCTGTGGTGGAACAGTTTCATTCCAAAACCACCCCCGGAACCCCATCGCCATCCATGGAAAAAGTGTCTTCCATGAAACTGGTCCCTGATGCCAAAAAGTTGGATCTGCTGATCTAAGTAGCTAAGATCTTAAAACTGCAGAGAAGTCATAAAATTTCCTGCCATCCTAAAGCTACTGATGGGAACTAATTTCAAAGTTTGTTTTGTTCTTGTTTTTAATGATGGGCTTCTGGCTCCTGTTGTTCTCATTGACGCCCAGCTTGAAAGTCTTTTCGCTTGTTGCTCTTAACCTTTGGATGCCGCCCACCTGGGTGGTAATTCCTTTTGTACGTGAGCACTGTTAGAGGTGTGTGGCTGGGGAGAGAGCAGTGTGGCCACCCGTTTCATGCAACTTGTGTTCTCCACACCTTCGTGGTGTTTAAGCACGGATTCGCTAGGACCTTCTAGCTCCAGCTGCTCAAAAGGCTGAGGCAGGATATTGCTTGAGCCCAACAGGCCAAGCTCCCTTCTGGCTGCTGTTGATAAAGATTTTATTGCTGTTTCTAAAACCCCTCTCTGACAGTTTGGCCTGGTAGAACCCTGTGGACGGACCTAATAACTTGTGTTCTGTGCTGTCAGCCTCTGGATCATTACAGGATCACGGGAGATTGATTCCAGAAATTGTATCTTCCTCTACCCGTATTTGAATGAGAATCACGTGGAAAATATCATTTCTTCAAAAATCCTTGTTTTTTTTTTCTTTGTCTTTCAATAGCTATGTTTAGGAGCATTTTCTTTGACTCTACATTTTGAAATAAGGTGGCATATAAATATGCCACCTTCTAGATAAACCTGGCCAAATCAGAACACTGGATCTAGAGAAAGGTTAGGAGAATCAATAATACAACTACCTGGATTCTTAGTTGTGAAAGTCTTCAACTAAAATTTGTTCTTCACAAAGACAGGTTGAACATCAGGGT
The DNA here is from genome assembly GCF_030222135.1 of Aotus nancymaae. Lineage (NCBI taxonomy): Eukaryota > Metazoa > Chordata > Mammalia > Primates > Aotidae > Aotus > Aotus nancymaae. The sequence goes on from NW_026988465.1 coordinate 18,791,373, forward strand.
CTTTGTGTGTGTGTGTGTGTTGGAGGGAGAGAGAGAGAGAGAGTCTCATTCTGTCACCCAGCCTGGAGTACATTGGTACAATTCTGGCTCACTGCAGCCTTGGCCTCTTGGGCTCAAGAAATCCTCCTGCCTCAGCTTCTTGAGTAGCTGGAGCTGCAGGCATGTATCACCGTGCCTGGTTAATTTATTTATTGTGGAGATGGGGTCTCCCCTTGCTACCCAGCCTGGTTTCAAACTCTTGGGCTCAAGCTATCCTTCTGCCTCAGCCTCCCAAAGTTCTGGGATTACAGGCGGGAGCCACCACACCCAGCTGAAACATAAGTTTTCAATGAAAGTTGTCATGCTTACCAAGGATTAAATGTCAAATCTTTGTGTAATTCTTTTTAACTCAGATTTAGACTAAGATTACAGAAAATGAGAGAAAAATTAGGATAGTAAGCACAAAATAAATCCTGAAGTGATGATAATAAAAGCAAATCTGTATTTAGTTCAAATTCTAAGATAGACAAACGCGAGTCTTTCAGGAGCATGGCTTGAAAAGTTGTTCAGGAGCGGACGCTTCCAACTTTTCTTTTAATACAGCTCATTTCATTTTTCTTTCGGTCACCCCAAAGTGGTGAAAGGTTTCTTCAGTGCCAAGTGGAATCTTTTTAATTTAAACTATCCTCAGAAAGTTTTCTGTGTATATGCATGTTGCTACTGTCTTTGGACTTGTTTGTATCTGGTACTCTTGGAGATTTTTGAAATAATCAAAAACACTTAGGTCACAGACAGTGTTTCTTATCTTCAAACAATGGTTCACTTTTATTTAAACAGGTGATATGTTGTTGGAGCACGGGTCTGACAAACAGTATAGATAGAAGGGGAATTGAGTGTGAGACGCTGGAATCAGGCGGCTTGGATTCTGGTCCTGGCTCTGCTGTATACTAAGGCTGCAACTTTGGGTGACTTTGTCTCTCTGTGCCTTGGTTTCTCCTTAAGTAAAATGGAGTAATGGAGTGGACAATAATAGTACCTACTGCATAAGTTCTCTGTGAATGTTTAGAGCTTAGAACAGTAGCAGGTACGTAGTAAGTATTAAATAGGTGTTAGCCACCTTTGCTAAATAAATTAGTAACAAATACATGTTAGCCACTGTTTTTAGATTGTATTGTTTGAAAAAGTGGCTTCTCACTTTTGGTGGGTTTTTGGAGTTGGAAGAGAACATGGGGCAGAAGGGCAGTGTAAACATTTGTTTCTAATGTGTTCACTGGAACATCTTTACCTGGAAGATAGGATTTGACCGTTATGTGTTTTCATATGCATGCAGAAGCCATGTTATTTCCCCCCTGCCCCCAGTCCATGCCAAGCTCCTGAAAACTCTGTGTGTTTGTGCAGGCTTGAAACCTCTTCTAGCTTCATGTTCTGTACCAGAAGCTTGAGAACAACCGAAGAGAGTATCTGGTTTCCCTTCCTACTTTCAAAACGTCGAGTGGCTCTTTGACACAGAAGCTTGCAGTGTTTAGGGTTCTAGGAATCCGTAAACATGTATGTCAGTGGTTGTTTTTATGGTTGTCAGTGGGAGAGCTAAAAATATCAGACCCTACAATGTCACATGTTGGTGACATCGGATGCTTTTTTTGTCATGGCATTAAGTGATTAAAATCAGGTTATTAGTGAACCGTAATTTATTTAGAGAGTCAAATTCCACAGAGCTCTATTTAATGTCATTACTGACTGTGAAATTGGCAGTTTGATATTTTAGGATGACTTTTGCTTGTTAGATGTTTGTCTTCGGAATATTTTGAAAACTATGGCCCTGTATAAGTCCGATCTTGTTTCTGAAGTATGTCCAAGTTCTCTGGCTTAGAATTTTTCCTGATGGTTTGCCACTAAAATCAAAAGCTGTGATGTGTGTTTGAGAAATTCCACAATATTCTCAGTTTTTAGCCCCTGAGTTCTTTCTCTAAATAGTTTCTGTAAACCTGTATTACTTCAGCTCCCATCCAGAATGATGACTTCTAATCCAGCTTCAGTCTAGACTGCTCATATTTGCTCTGACCCCTCCAGAAGATACCTCGTATAGGTTATAATACCATTCTTACCTCAGATGGAGGTGTCTTCAAAAGAGAATCCCCAAACTGGTTCTTCCTCCTTCCTTCCCAATGACTCATCGGTGGTATTCTTATTCTTCTGCTTAGTGAGGTGTAATCCCTAGTCATTCTTCCCTTTTTCCGGTCCTTTATCCTCCTTATCCTCCAGTCATTGAAACCTTTTAAATTCATCATGAGTACTCTTCCCCCCCCCGCCCCGTCATCTCCCTGGTCAAGAACTCATGACTTCATGCCTGCGTCAGCATAACAGCCTCCTAACCAGTCCCATCTTCCCTTGGTAGCTTTCTGATTAACTTTCTAAAGCCGTATTTTATCTTTCATTCCTGGTTCAAAGTTTACAGTGGTCCTGAGTAAAGCCCAGATCCCTCCATCAGTTTGTCTTCATTTAGCCCTGCTCCTCATTTGTTCTCAGCACCTTCTACTCTGCAGCAAGAGTTTCCACCATCACACCAGGCTCATTCTTCCTTTATCTGAATGCTTTCAAATCCCCGTTCCTCTGTTTCCACTCTGGGTATCTCTCTGCCATCCTTCGCGCTACAGCTCGTCTTCTCATTCTCCTTCGTCTGTGCCTCTTCACTGGGAGACTCAGAACCTGCACTTTCTGTATCTCTCATTTCTTGCCTCGTGTGAATACGTTACCTGTCCGTTTTGGTAACTCCCTAAGGGCAGGTATTATTTATATTACTTAGGTTTCTGTGTTCCTCAGTATAATTTATATACCATAGTAGGCACTAAATAAAAGAATGTGGAGTAATCCTTGCCCCAAACTTGGGGAAGTCAACACATACCCTGCCCTACTTGGGATCCAATGAGATGGCGTATGAGGCCGCATTCCTAGAAGGACTATGCAGACACGAGGCAGTGTCGTTCACTGTTGGGCACGCGTGGGGTTTTTGAAGATGCTGTCCTCTATTCCAGAACAGCAGTATGCAGTCAGTACTTCTCATGAGCTTCAGAGTTTAATTGGAGGTAACCGAAATGTGTTTGCAATAAAAAGTCGTAAAAAATAAGACTTCTGTTGGTGCGTATGTTTACTTGTTTATTTACATATTTTCCTAGGTCATTTATTTCCTCACTGTGAATATTTTTTTTAATGGTACAGCTGGCTAAGATAGAGGTGCTGTTTTCTGGTCACCTCTGCATTGCTGTGGTGTTTGTTATTGGGCCAAGAACCTTGTTTATCTTAACACACACAATTGCTTAAGGACGGGGATTATATCATCGTCCTTTGCATCTTTGAATTACACTCTGCTGCCTTCCCACATTGTCATGCCTACCAAATGTCTAATCCAGAATGCCACATGCTGTTCCCTCTAAGCCATTTCCGTGTTTCAACTAGTACCGGTCATGAAAAATCGCAGGGGAGAGCGGGGAGCTGTCTGCATTCTCCAATAGGGCACACTCTCCAGCTAAGCTCTCTGGTGAAGGGGGATATGGAATCTATAGCCGTAAGCACAAATGAGTCATTTTCACATCTGATCAACTTAACTTTTCTTCCGTAGATAAACCTGTGTCTTTATTAATTTTTTTTCGTGATCCTTTTTACCCAGGTAGTTCATATCAGTGAACCTCATTGGGTTTTTTCTTTTTGTAGGATCTGCATTTACTGCTCCAACTGCATCTAATTTGATGCCATCTGCAAATTTAAAATGTGTGTCATCTTTTCCATCACTAGGTCATCCCTGCGTTACTACTAAACATCCTTCTCAATCGCCCCCAATCCACGAGTGGCTGTTCTCCATTGTGTATTTCACCAGATGTCCTCGAAACCGACAGACAGAAAAAGGAAGTGGCTTATGGTAAGAATTTTTTCTCCTTCTTAGAAAATTTTTAATGCATTTACTTTGAAGTGCTGGAGAGGTGAGGTTTTTCTTGTAAGCAGGTAATATGAGTGTAGTTCAAACATTTTGTTTTCAGGATATAAAGATTTTAGGAATCTTTCGTTGGGTCCTTTCATAGTGATGAATCAGAAAAACAATGAAAGAGTACTGTACAGATAACTTTTTCAAACGCTCAGGTACAACATTCTTCTGGTTTCGGACTCCAGTGCTCTCTACCTGTCACTCTGGACATGACCCACCCACACATGAAACTCAGTAGAGCCAGAGGCAAACTCTTTCTCTTTTATCACTTTTTCCTTTGAGTTTTGTGGTTCAGAGATTGTTGTTCTCATTTCCCCGCTGTCCCCTGCTCCCCAATCACCCATTCCCAAGCAGTTTGCCATGTCTTCCAAATATTTCTCTAATCCACCCACATTTTCTTATTCTCCTTTCTGGCCCTGATCATCTCCAGCCTGGTTGGTTCAATCACCTTCTTTTTTTTTTTGAGATGGAGTTTGGAAGTTTCGCTCTTGTTGCCCATGCAATGGCATGATCTCGGCTCACCACAACCTCTGCCTGCTGGATTCAAGCGATTCTCCTGCCTCAGCCTCCCGAGTAGCTGGGATTACAGGCATATGCCACCATACCCGGCTAATTTTGTACTTTTAGTAGAGATGGGATTTCTCCATGTTGGTCAGGCTGGTCTCAAACTCCTGACCTCAGGTGATCCACCCGCCTCGGCCTCCCAAAGTGCTGGGATTATAGGTGTGAACCACTGCGCCCGGCCTCGATCACCTTCTTACTTGGCTGTTCAGTTTACCATGGACACTCCTTACTGCTCCCACCTTTCTGAAGTGGATCTCCTTGTGTTATTTTTGTTATTGACTGAAGCATATTTTAAGATTTTCAGCATTTCGTGCCCCGTCTTTCTCTTTGCCGTAATCTTTCCATACCTGTATTCACGGATGTGTTTGATTTGGTGGTCTGCTTCTGGTCCGGTTAATGAATCAGTGCTGATTGAGACAAGGTACGTGTAAACGCTTCCCATTCTCCCATCGTCTCTTCCCCTATCCAGTGGGCACTTATAGTTAAAATGACTCTCCTACCAGAAATATGGTGGCCCAGTGATGACCTCTGGGTTGCTGTGTCTCTCCCATTGTTCCCACTACCATTCAGACCCAGTTCCCTTCCCCGACGTGTTGTCATTTGGTGGCTTCTATTTATAGTTCTTCCGCCCACCTTGTATTAACTTAGTCTAGGATCATACCTGGGTTTCGCTCCTAAATTTTGACTAGTACTCAGCTTAATAATCTTGTCTTCCTCTAAGGTGGCAGCTTAGACTTTAATTTCCTCTTGACAGTTGGGGCGCCTTCCATCTGAATTCTTCTTGGTTTTTTTTTTGAGACGGAGTTTCGCTCTTATTACCCAGGCTGAAGTGCAATGGCGTGATCTCCGCTCACCGCAACCTCCGCCTCCTGGGTTCAAGCAATTCTCCTGCCTCAGCTTCCTGAGTAGCTGGGACTACAGGCATGAGCCACCATGCCCAGCTAATTTTTTTTTTTTTGTATTTTTAGTAGAGACGGGGTTTCACCATGTTGACCAGGATGGTCTCGATCTTTTGACCTCGTGATCCACCCGCCTCAACCTCCCAAAGTGCTGGGATTACAAGCGTGAGCCACCGCGCCTGGCCCTCTTCTTCGTTTTTGAAGATGGGGTCTTGCTCTGGTTGCCCAGGCTGGAGTGCAGTGGTGCAGTCCTGGCTCACTGCAGCCCGAAACTCATGGTCTCCTGCAGTCCTCCTCCCTCAGCCTCCTACAGTGGGACTACAGGCGTGCACCACCATACTTGGCTAATTTTTATTTTTTGTTGAGATGACGTCTCACTTTGTTGCCCAGACTGGTCTCAAACTCCTGGCCTCAAGCTGCCCTCCCACTGTGGCCTCCCAAAGTGCTGGGATTATAGGTGTGAGTCACCGCCCCCAGCCTGAATGATTCTTATCAAGACTGGTGATGGTGGCACCCAAAGACAGCTGGGGGTGACTCTTAGTTCACTGTGTGTATTAATTCCCTCTGGCTGCTGTAGCAAATTACCACAGACTTTGGTGCCTTAAAACAACAGACATTTATGTTTGGATGGGGCTGAGCTCCTGCCACAGGCTCTGAGGGAGAATCTGTTCCTTGGCTCTTCCAGCTTCTGGCAGCTGCTGACATCCCTTGGCTTGTGGCTGCATCATTCCAGTATCTGCCCCCTCCATGGTCACATAGCCTTCCTTTCTTCCATCTGTAGTCAAATCTGCCTCTGTCTCCTTCTTATAAGCATACATGTAATGACATTTAAGGCCCAGCTAGATAATTCAAAATAATCTCCCCATCTCACGATCTTTAGCTTCATCATATCTGCAAAGTCTTTGTGTAGAAGGTTACATTTACAGGTCCCAGAGATTAGGACCTGATAGATTTGTGGCCATTATTCCCTGTACTACGCTGTTCACCTAGGCTGGGCCTGCGAGTTCTCTTGGAAGTCCCGCTCTTGACCCTTTCTGAGTCATGGTTCAGTGCGCCTTCCTTCCTGCTTCTCTGCCTCTTTATCTTCCTCATCTCTACCTGCAGACCTGGCCTCAGCAATGCTGTCAGTTTCCCCAAGATCTGTCTCAGGCACAGAGGCCAGGGCCACATCCTGCTCCTTCCTGCTGCTTCTCTCTGTCCACTTGCCTCCTTCTCTTTTATTGAGTTGTAGGAAATACCAAGTTTCTTTTCAAAAATCTCCTGTGATGTTCCCTTCTGCACAAAGACCTTGCAGTCCAGGCCTTTCCAGGGTGTCTGTTTTGTGTGACACTTGACTCAGACATGCCTAGGCATGCCTTGAGATGTGGGCTGCCATTTATGTATCTAAAATGCCCCTTCCCCTTCTTCCATATTGGATGAAATACTGCACATTCTGCAAGGTCTTGTTTAAGTGTCAATTCTCTGAGACTTTCCTAAGCCCCTCCCGCTCCTCTTTTCCGTGCAGAATCAATTACATCTCCCCTCTGTTCTTCCTTAGCGCTCTCTTTATACTTGACTCAAAGCCTTCTCACATTGCCTTGTACTTTATTTTGTCTCAGTCTCTCCTTGGTAGACTTTGAGGTTCATGAGAACCAGCAAAAGGGTATTTATTCATCTTTTTAATTTTAACCTGACGTGTAACTCACAATACATCCTTGATATAATAATATGTGTTTAATTAATTAATTTGAATTTTAAACTTTTCATAATTCAGAATATCTTAGAAGAAATGAACATTTAATACTTTTCTCCCAATTTCCTTGTGGACCCAAAAAGTAATTACTTTCCTTAGATGGCTACGTACAGTCAATTACGGCTTTTGTTTTCAGTACAAATTAATTAAAAATACTGTAATTTATGCATTCTGTGCTTTACATTTTGTTGAGTGTGGGGAATTATTGCCCTTACCCCTGTAGACAGCCAATTTACTTTATTTTATTTTATTTTTCTTTGAGACAGGCTTGCTCTGTCACCCAGGCTGCAGTGCAGTAGCTTGATCACAGCTCACTGCAGGCTTGATCTCCTGGGCTTAAGCAGTCCTCCCACCTCAGCCTCCCAAGTGGCTGGCACCACAGGTGTGTGCCACCATGCTTGGCTAATTTTTAAAACTGTTGTTATTTGTAGAGACAGGGGTCTCCTGTGTTGCCCAGGCTGGTCTCAAACTGGGCTCAAGCGATCCTCCCACCTCAGCTTCCCAAAGAGTTGGGATTACAGGCATGAGCCACTGTCGTCAGCCCAATTTACTTTAATATGAGTCTTGACTAAACCTGAAAAGCTACCAGTGTAATGTTGTCATTTGATTGTCTTCTTGTAGATCGAGACTTTGAAGCAAGAATGAGGAGTGTTATCAGTGAGGATTGCTTCTTTTCACTTACTAGTGCCCTACTAAAACAATACGATTTTCCTCCGTTTTCCTGGGTGTTGTGTTTTGTCTGAGTAGATGTGAATGTCAGAGTTATTTTCCCTGCCTCGTCGCTGGAATCTGCGGCTAGCCTCCCTGATTGCGAATGCATCCGTGCTGTACAGCTGGCATCTGTTTCCTATTTCTATAGCTTTGAGTCTCTCAGGGCTTTTGTAGAGAGTACGGGTACTTTATTACATTGCGTGTCTTATATTTATGATAAACTCAAAGGGCTTTGAGGATTTTCTTTTTTGGTGCCTAATCTTCTAACAGCTCTCTGAGGTAGGTAGCAGGAAGTGTTATCTCCATTTTGCAGATGTTATAACAGAGGCATAGCACAACTTGGTGCAGGCCCCACAGCAAATCACGGGATGAGTGGAAAAGGTCTCCCCAGTCTTTCAGCCTCCATTTCAAGGCACTAGCTGACAGACAAGTTTATTTTAATTTTGAAAACCTGCGTCCATTTTGGTTTTATGTGAAATGTTATTGTCAGCATTCATCTGGTGGCAGTGCTCCGATTTTAGTATTACCTTTCCCAGCTTCTGTATCCTTCTAGAATCCCTTCTTGCTTGTCACACTCACACAGACTCATAAGTGTGCCTGTCTTTTTTTTTTTTGAGACAGAGTCTTGCTCTGTCACCCAGGCTGGGGTGCAGTGGTGCAATCTCGGCTCACCACAACCTCCAACCTCCGCCTCCCGGGTTCAAGCAATTCTCCTGCCTCAGCCTCCTGAATTGCGGGATTACAAGCATGCACCACCTTGCCCAGCTAATTTTGCATTTAGAGACCACGTTTTGCCATGTTGACCAGGCTGGTCTCGAACTCTTGACCTCAGGTGATCTGCCCGCCTCAGCCTCCCAAAGTGCTGGGATTACAGGTGTGAGCCACCACGCCCAGGTGTGTCTGTCTTTTTATGTGTATATGTATATATGTACATAAGCAAAATACATATTCTTTCTTTCAAAATAATTTATATACAACGTTAATTCTGTAGAGGGGTTAGTTGGTTTGGGAACTATATGCAAATATGGGATTTCTGCATTCGCAGGATATCTGATGCTTTCCAACTGTTTTTTTTTTTTCTTGTTTCAGTTGAACATAATATGTATATTAGCTGTAGGCGTGGACACGTTTAAAAATATAACCAGCCTGGGCAACATAGTGACACCCTGTCTCTACAAAAAATTAAAAAAATTACGGTGTGGTGGCACATGCCTGTGGTCTCAGCTACTTGGGAGGCTGAGGTGGGAGGATCGCTTGAGCCTAGGAGTTGGAGGCTGCAATGAGTTGTGATCTCACCTCTGTACTCCAGCCTGGGCAACAGAGCAAGACTCTATCTCAAAATAAATTTAAAAAATATATATAGCCTATGACAATGGGAAACAAGAAATACTATAAAACTGGGTGTCTGATACTATTATAAGTGAAATAAATGTTTTTACTCAGGTAATTCCTCTATGCACGTTATGGCATCCTCAAAGTGAGCTCATGTTGTAACTTTTCACATACTTTCCCTCAAATATGAAATTCCTTTTCTTCTCTCAGGATAGTTAATGCCTTTTTGTAAATTGAAAACCGTACTGCAAATGTCAGTTCCTGATCAGATTTTCCTGAGTCTTTCAAGGGTACAGGGCAAGGAGCTTTGTGCCTGCTGTGCAGGGTGTGTGCTGAGGCTTCTTTCTTTGTCATGGCTGCATTTGGAATGCCTGCTCTTTCACCAAGTGCCATTCACGACACGATTGCTCCTAGAGCACTAAACTGCCTAGCAGGGAGTTTCTCCCCTCTTTCTGGAGTCTCTGAGGCAGTTTCCATTCATGGCTGTGGATGGTGGTGAGGCCCAGGCTTTGGGCAGGTCGCCTGCCTGGAATCCGCCCGCCCGGAGACCTCTTTGTGATTTCCCTAAGCCGGGAGAGAGGGGATTTGCAGCACCTGGTGCGGGGAGGCAGCTTGCCACCCTCGTCTTCATCAGCCTCTCCCGTCCACCCCCTGCACTTGGGAGCACCACCCGGCAGCAGTGTTTTTGTGCCTTGAAACCATTTGGAGCCGCTGGAATGGAGGCCACCCAGAGCTTCTGTGAGCAGCTGTAGCTGCGGATCTGCTATTGGCCAGAGCAGAGAATGTTCTTACTTATCTCCACTGAGCATGGGTGGCCATGATCCCTTAGGATGATGCACTTTCTCACTGTCTGGAGGTGGAAGCTATTGTCCTGCTCTCCAGCTTGTTGTTTGAAGTCGTTTTGTAAGCCTTCCGGCTTCTGCTGACTCACAGACACACACAGAAAAGCCCCGGACTGGCTTGCTTGCTCCCAAGGCTTTTGAAATGGCTAAGGAGATAACAGACCTCCCCGCTGCAAGGGGGTAATAGCTTAAATAGTAAGTGGAAAAAACTGTTTCGTCCTCAGAGTCTGAGAAACTTCATCTTCCTCTTTCACTGCTAACTCCGTTTCCTTCCTTGTCCCTACCTCCCCTCTTCAAAAGTTTTGGGCTGAGCCACAGGCCGAGATGTGGTTTGCATATGATTTTACAGAGGCAGAATTCACATCTGGGGGCTTTTTTGGATTAACAAGTTGAAGGATGCCATCTCTGTTTCCCCGATGGAAAACTGCCATTTCTAGTGAACTTTTTATGAAGAAGGCTTCTTCGCTTACCTCTCCCACTTGTGATTAACTGTAATTAAAATGTATAAAGAACTTGATTCATGGTGCGTGCACCTGGACTCTTTGTGGAGTCTCTCTCAGCAATATGCCGTGAGAACAGACTGGCAGTTGATGGATTTCTAAAGCAGAAAAATCAAGCTTATTCACAATAGAAGCTTATAGTTTTAAAAACCACATGGATAGGAGGACTGTCGTTTTGCAAGATTTGGCAGGCATCAGTGAACCCAGTAGCCGCAGTGACCGAGACTGAAAATGTGGAAGGCTGGCTTTCCTTCTTAATTACTTCTAAATTACGTTAGCAAATTCTCAGGGTCATAGTGATCGGGATAGTTTCAAACCTCGATTATAGTGATTTTTTTTCTCATTAAAAAAAAGTTCTTATGTTGCCGTCGCGTGAAATAGGTCCTTTTATTAATTAAGGAGAAAGGGAAAGCGTGTGTAGAAAGCATTCGTATGGTAGCATGTGTGAACTTCTTATAATTAGCAACATGTACCCATTGTGCACTTAGAAAAATCCAGTGATATTAAATCCCCTGTTTTATACAGTTACTATTTGCCCAACTAAATAAATCATTTAATTGATACTATTCACACCTTCCTCCATGATATTTTAGACTAATATCAATGTACAAAAATAGCCTCTGTCCTTTTATTGTCATCAGTTTATGAAAATACTGCTAAAGAGCTGGAAAACAAAATTTTCTCATGTTTTACAGCACAGCTCCCCTGGGTCACTGGGCCTAATTGGTTCTTAATAATTTTCAAAAGAGACTCTGTCCTTTAGCTCCCCAGAAATACCCAGGCTCTCCTAAAGCAAGCTGCAGCCTGATACAGAAACTCTGCCAACTTTTAGGAAATGGAAGGTTCTGGAAAGTAGATCATTTTTCCCTGTGGTAGGAACACTGTAAGTTTTAGATGTGGGGAGGGGTGTGTGTGTTGTGTTTGTGTTAGACATGTACGTATATAGCCGCTAGTACAAAAATCACAAACCTTTCGGTTTCCCTAAGGCTTGTCTGCAGTCCTTGTGCCTTGAATGCAGACTGTAATAAACAGAGGCAGTCTCCGTCTGAAAATGCATCTCTGTTGGAGCTAGAGTTCTTGTTCCAGGCCTCAGGGGATAAAGACAGAGCGTTGTTTTCTAACTTGCCCTAGAGCCCCTGAGCCTTTGCGGATTGACGCAGTTGCCTTTCTGTGTGTGCAGAATCTTGCCTCCAGCCTCCCACAGTGTGGGGAGAGAGAATAGGGAGAAGTGAGAGAAGGGAGATAAATTATTCAACTTTTGCAAAATGTCAGGCACTGTGTTGGGTGCTGTCCATAAGTTTCACTGAAAAGTAAGTCTTTTATGAATATGGCAATGTGGAGCTTCAGACATGGGATTTTGGAGCCAGACTGCGAAAATCAATCTTGGCAAAATCATTGGCCAGGATTCAAATGATAACTTGGCCACATTTGAGGTATAGGACTACTTGGTGCCTCAGTTTCCCCATTTGTAAATTGGGGATAAATATCAGAACTAACCTCAATTGTTTGTTGTTGGGATTAAATAAACTGAGAATTGTAACGTCCTTAGAAGACAGCCTGCCATGCAGTGATAGACAAATGTTCTATGAAAGGAATGGAACACAGAAGTGAATCCACTTACCCAGTTCAACTAGCAAGTAGCTGGGGCAGGATTTGAATCTGTCTCCGTTGGCTTAAAAGAGATGATTTTTGCCTGGGCAACGTGGTGAAACCTCATCTCTACACAAAATACAAAAATTAGCCAGGCACAGTGGTGCACCCCTGTAGTTCCAGCTACTTGGGAGGCTGAGGTAGGAGGATGGCTTGAGGTGGGAGGTGGAGCTTGCGGTGAGCTGTGATTGTACCACTGCACTGTAGCCTGGGGTAACAGAGTGTAAAACTGTCTCAGAAAATGAAAACAGAGAGAGACAGAGAGATGATCTTTTTACCTTACCATAGCACCATACTTGCTTTTCTTCCTCGCTACGTTTGAGGTGGTGCATTGAGTCAGTTCTCTCTCTTCCTCTCCACTTTACCTAATCAGGGATAGTCACTAGATCAGTCTAGTTTTCCCTTTTCTTTGCCCTTGTAGAGACATTGTGGGGCCAGGACTCAGAGCTTTATCATTTAACATCTTCCATGCAGGCAGGTGATAGTAGCTTCTTTCCCCCGACTCACTTTGGGGTTGAACTTACCATTTTAGTTGCATGGTCAATCTTCGGGGCTGGAATAAATGATCTTTTGTTCTTTCTCATAGTTGTTTGATGTGTTGGTTCTTTTCTTCCCTCCTGCTTGTGAGCAGCCTCGACGTCATGTACTTCCTGTTGTACTCACCCAAGCCATTGACCCCCTGCTGAGAACACTGGTAGCAGCTCATGGGCATTTGAATGGAGGAAGGAGGGCATCATATTAAATGGCTTTTTCCCTGTCTTTAGACATAGCATGCCATGGGACAGCTCTTTTCCTTTACATGGTGGCAGGATCAAGAGTATACAGTCTGGATCTGGAGATCTTTGACATGTGCTTTGCTTCATCTGGCAATTACTGCTGGGATTTCCAGTTGAAAGCCCATGTCCTGGGATCCTGCGATCCCTCTAAATGTGTTGACTTGAACCTGTGTATCTTCTGCCAACTTTCCTGTCTTAGGAAATGCTGCTGAAGAGGTGGAACATACAGAGTGCTTAGCTGTGACGATGAAGAACATAACATTTGGTCTCCAGTAAGGAAAATAAAAAAGGAATTTAATTACTTTTGCCCCAGTCCCACCTAACTCACCTACACATGTCCAGTTTACTTTGGACTGGAGTTTTCATTAATGTTAAAATTTATGTAAACTGCAGTGGGGTTTCTGATTAAGGACACAAGGTCTCAAGGCAAGACAACACTATTAATAGAATGTGGATGTGTGTGGTTTATTTTTGTTTTCGAAATGGAAATGTTTCTTGGGATTTTGGCATGCTCTTTGAGATGTTGAAAGATGAGAAAACATCATTTGGGAAACTCAGCACTTCTACCATATTAGGAAATTTACAGTGCTTCAGATTTCACATTTAATGTTTTAATTGCCTGGTTTGGTAATAGAAAAATGTCAAGCTCCTCTCTTTCATTTGGAGTTACCACCACGTTTTCCCCTCTTTGCAGGAATGGGCTGTTGCCAGCTTCTGCTTTCCTGCCCCAGTCCCAGCATGGACTGAGGATTTGCTCTGAGAAGGCAGTTCCTCGCATGTCGTCTGAGTGAGTATCATGTGGCCTTCTGACATGCTGGTTTACTCTTTTTTGTGTGATGTCACATATGCAGTTGCTTCCTCTGGTGTTTGTAAATATCCTAAATGTACAACTAAAATGGAATTGTCTTTTTGAAACTTAGCAGTTGTTTTTGAACAGAGATTGCTGTTCTGAACATGACATAAAGTACAGAAGAAGCCAAAGAAAACACTACCGTTCTGATCTGGGAGCAATCTTTAGGAAAAGCCTGTACACTAGAAAAGAGAGACAGACACACATGGAAACAGAGAAACACACAGAGATAGAGGCAGAGAGACAGACAGAAATGAAGACAGAGAAAGAGAGAAGAGAGTGGGGTTGGATATTCCATGAAGTGTGGGCCTTTTGGAAAAACCAAGACCCAAAGTAGAATTGAAATTTACTCTTCTTGTAAGTATATCTTCCTATTGAGGAAACAATGATGCAGGAACTTCCGGAAGTAATTTTTTGCGGGCAGTAAAATGTGGAGGGAAAATTCCTGTACATCATCTTTACTGTCATACGTTGTCACAGGATTTAGAGGGGAAATGTGCTCTTATCTGGGGAATTAGGGCTCTGCTGCTAAGCAGCTGAGAGTGCAGATAGGTTAACTTTCCCTATACAGTTATCGCTAGACAGTATTTGCAGTTAAAATAGTTATTTCATTTTTCAATATCCAAATACAATTTTTATGTAGTAAGTCATACTTAGTATAGAAAATTTGGAAAATACAGAAAGACCTCCAGACAAAAATAAAAATCACCTGCTATCATGTAATTTGAATATCTTTCCTTCTAGAATGTGTTTCTATGTGCTTATATCTATATGTATTTCTTATATAAGTGGGGTCACACTGTACGTACATTTTAGATTCTTAATTTCTATAAAAATAAACATATTTAATGGTTACATTGTAATTCTTGGTAGGACTGTATCAGTTCATTTTACCTTTTCCCTATGGGTTTTCTTCTTCACTAATTATGTTGATAGTGATTCATGGGTTAGGTTAAGAAATGCTGTAAAGAAGATCTTTGGGTGTGAATAGTTTTTCTGAATTCCTGATTATTTTATCAAGTTATATTCACATATAAGGATTACTGTGGTTTTTGTTGTTGTTGTTGTTGTTTTTTGAGATGGAGTCTCTCTCCGTCGCCAGGCTGGAGTGCAGTGGTGCGATCTCAGCTCACTGCAACCTCCACTTCCTGGATTCAAGCGTTCTCCTGCCTCAGCCTCCCCAGTAGCTGGGACTGCAGGTGCACGCACCACCATGCCCAGCTAATTTTTATATTTTTAGTAGAGACGGGGTTTCACCATGTTGGCCAGGATGGTCTCGATCTCTTGACCTTGCGATCTGCCTGCCTCAGCCTCCCAAAGTGCTGGGATTACAGGCGTGAGCCACCACTCCTGGCCTGCTTTGTCTTTTTAAGGACCCCTTTGCATATTGCTAAATCACTTCCCAGAGAAGTTGTACTCTTTGAACTCTAACGTTTCAGATTGTTCACCTTCCATACCTGAGATAATACTGCTTTTAAGACTTCCTTTATCTAACAGGAAAAATACTTTGTTACTTTAACTTTCATTTCTTTGTGAATTATTTGTTTTATGGAGTGCTCATTATTATGTGTTATGGGTCATTTACTTATTGGCTGCTGTAAATTCTCTGCAAGCGCCTTTTCTATATTTCTACTGGGATTTGAATGATGACTGTGTTGATTAGTGTGCCTTCTTATTTATTCATGACGTTAACTCTTGTTTGACCTACTTCCTGTTTTATACAAATATACATTTAAAATCCAATTTTTATCTGGTGATAAATGCTTTGTAACATCGTTTTTATTCCCTTTCCCTTATTTTTTTTTTTAAATCTTCTCTTAACTTTTCTCCTTCTTCTGAAATGCCCGTCCCATTTTCTTGTCTTCTCAGTCTTCTCTCTCCACTTACCCACGCTCTTTGCCCAGACTTCTTTTCCAAACACGTCCTGCCACTATCTCAACAAAGCCTTGCTTCATTTAGATTTCTCCACTTTTCCCCTTACGCACAGCTTTGCTTTCGGTGATTTCCGTTTCCTGTGGTCACCCGTGCTCTGAAAATATTAAATGGAAAATTTCAGAAATAGACAGTCTGTAAGGGTTGAATTGTGTGCCATCCTGGGAAATGTGATGCAGTCCCACGCCTTCCCATGCCGTTCCTGCTGTGGATGTGAATTATCCCTTTGCCCAGTGTATCCACTGTATACACTCCCTGTCCCTTAGTCATTTGGTAGCCATCTAGCCATGAAATGGAAAAAGCATAGTGCATACAGCGTAGGGGTTGGTACTATTTTCTGTTTTAGGCGTTTACTGGGACTCTCGGACCATATCCCCTGTGGATAAGGGGGCACTGCTGTCCATGGCAGATTTCACTTCCAGCTCTGTGTGTGTGTTCCGTTGACATACTCTGATGGGTTCTTCTTTCTCTTTTAAGACAGAGCTGGTGTGTCGCCTCTTTCATAAAACCTTCCTTCACTTCAGCACGTGGTGATCTGTCCTTGCTCTGTTTTCAGTGCTCATTTTGCACTTTTTGCACACTAATTTATATCTTTAATTGCACCTTCATGTGTGTATGTTTTGTCACTCTATGTAGGCTTCCAGGTCCTTGTAAGCACAGATGCTATCTCTCTCATTTCTCTGTAAGCCTTATCCCCACCTTGCGCACGCCACCAAAAGTACTTAGGACAGTGCTCCATGCATGGGACAACTAGACACTCAGTAGTGTGTCGTTGACAGATCACTCTCATGATGCTTTACTTTTTCCATGTCATTTTTTCTTTTCTCCTTTCCTGCCTTCCTCCCTCCTGTCCCCTCCCTCCCTTCCTTCCTTTTTTTATTTTTATTTTTTGAAACAGAATTTCACTCTTGTTGCCCAGGCTGGAGTGCCGTGGCATGATCTTAGCTCACTGCGACCTCCGCCTCCTGGATTAAAGCAATTCTCCTGCCTCAGCCTCCTGAGTAGCTGGGACTACAGGCACGCACCACCATGCCCAGCTAATTTTTTATTTTTAGTAGAGACAGGGTTTCACCATGTTGGCCAGGCTGGTCTGGAATTCCTGCCCACTTTGGCCTCCCAAAGTGCTGGGATTACAGGCGTGAGCCACCGCACCTGGCCTTTTTTTTTTTTTTTTTTTTTTTTTTTGAGAGATTCTTGCTCTGTTACTCAGGCTAGAGTACAATGGCATGATTATAGCTTACTACAACCTCCATCTCCTGGGCTCAAGTGATCCTCCCACCTCAGCCTCCGTAGTAGCTGAGACTACAGGCATGCATGACCATGCCCAGCTAATTTTTTTTATTTTTTGTTTTTAGTAAAGATGAGTTCTTGTTATCTTGCCCAGGCTGGTCTGGAGCTCCTGAGCTCATGTAATCCTCTTGCCTTATTCCCCCAAAGTGCTGAGAATACAGCGTGAGCTGCCGTGTCTGGCCTTTTGCTGGTTTTCTCATTCAGGTTAAAGAGTCACTTGGCACACTCACACTGGAAGCCATGTTCCCTACTTGCTCCTCTCCCTTGGAAACATTGTCCTATGCCTTCTTTATAGTATACCATGTACCATGTTCAGCTACCAGAGAATCTCTCTTTTTTTTTAAATAATTTCAAGTTTTATTTTAGATTCAGGAGGTACGTGTGCAGGTTTATGACAGGGGTATATTGTGTGAGGCTGAGATTTGGGGTATGGATGATCCTCTCACCCAGATAGTGAGCACAGTACCTAATAGGTCATTTTTCAGTCCATGGCCCCACGCCCCCCACCGCCACCCACACTAGAAAGTCTGCATCATCTGTTGTTCTCATCTTTATGTCCATCTGGACTTAATGTTTAGCTCTCACTTATAAGTGAGAACATGCAGTATTTGGTTTTCTGTTACTATGTTAATTTGATGAGGATAATGGCTTCCAGCTGCATCCACGTTGCTGCAAAGGATATGATTTCGTTCCTTTTTTATGGCTGCATAGTATTCCATGGTATATATGTACCATATTTTCTTTATTCAATCCACTATTGGCAGGCACCTAGGTTGATTCCATGTCTTTACTATTGTGAGTAGCACTGAGATGACCATACAAGTACATGCAGCTTTTTGGTGAAATGATTTATATTCCTTTGGGTACATACCCAGTAATGGGACTGCTGAGTCAAATGGTAATTCTCTTTTAAATTCTCTGTGAAATCACCAAATTGCGGTCTACAGTGGCTAAACTAATTTACATTCTCACCAATAGTGTATACTAATACACTGTTCCTTTTCTCTGCAGCCTCACTAGCATTTTTTGTGTGTGTCTTTTTAACAATAGCCATTCTGACTGCTGTGAGTTGGTATCTCATAGATTTGCGTTTCTACCAGAGAATCTTGATGTCATGAGAAGCTGATTTCCTCGTTGTATGTTTTGTTTTCTTGGTTGCTTCGTCAGTGTTATTTGTTGACTTAAATACTTCTTGCCTCTCACCTTCTCTGCCAAATCTCCATGTTCTGTAACCCAGACTTACCCATGGTTGAGCTCTCTAGACCTGGCTCCTCTGATGGTGTGAGATCCTCCCACATCGAGGAGAGGGGAGCTGGTATTAAATATATGTGTGAAGTATTTAAATAATAAAGTGTGGAATAGAGAAATGTAAGTCCCAATGCACTAGGAGATCAGAAGGCCAGATGGGTATGAGCTGATTTACTCAAGGACAGCTTTATAGGTGCAGAGGAGATTTATTGTGGATGTAGAAGGATGGGGAGGACCTAGATGGGGTATGAGGAGAGAGAGGGCATTTAACAATTGGAATAAGAGTAAACAGAAGTCTCAAAACTGTTATTATTAGTAATAATACTTGGTAGAAATGAACAGGGTATATACATGGGAAATGACATATAACAAGGATGTCTAGGTGGGCAAGAGGAGGTCATAGTTATTTCTCAGAAGGAAGTCAGGGGCGCGGTGCACGGCCACTGACAGTGAATTTCTACAGCCGCCTGCTGGATCCTGCCATGTGGTTTACCTCAGGACTGCTGCTGCCCCTATGGCAGCTGTGCCAGCTTCTTCCTTCTCCCTCCTGTTTAGCCTCCTGTTGGGAAGAGCGGTTATGTAGAGACTTATTAAAATTTTCTCAAAGAGTGGCCAGGTGCATTGGCTCACACCTGTAATCCGGAGGTGGACAGATCTCTTGAGGTCAAGACCAGCCTGGCCAACGTGATGAAACCCCCATCTCTACTAAAAATACAAAAATTTCCCAGACGTGTTAGTGCACACCTGTAGTCCCAGCTACTTGGGAGGCTGAGGCAGGAGGATCGCTTGAACCCGGGAGGCAGAGGTTGCAGTGAGCTATGATAACACCAGTGCACTCCAGCCTGGGCAACACAGTGAGATTCTGTCTCAAAAAGCATTTTTTTTTCCAAGAATTTTCCAAACACTATCTCACTGGATGCATGTAATAATCTTAGGCCATGTTACACCGATTTAAGAGTAGGAATCTGAGGTTCTCTGAGGCTCAGGAATTTTCCTGAAGCCACACAACTGGTAAGGAACAGAACTGGAGTGTTAGCTCTGGCCTGGATGTGCCGCACCAGTGGCCTCCTCTTCTGTTTGCTCATTCATTTACTTACTCATTCATTTTTGATAAATCTTCTCTGACCATCTACTAAGCACTGGGTCCCAAGTTAAAACAAAGGTGAAGAAGGCCCCATTCCTGCTCCCCATTCCAGTTGGATGGGGATCAGAAAGCCAAAGCTGGAAGTTACAGTCTCACGTGGTGAGGGCTGTGGGGAGATGCCGAGGGTGCTATGGCTGCCCCTAGGAAGCACTTTAAGGCTGAAACACTGCCGGGGCTAAGGCTTCCTAGAGGAAGTGATATCAGAGCTGAGATACTGGGAGAGATTTAAATGTTCTTTATGGAAATCAGTAACATAAAAGGCGAGAGGTGAGAGAGAGAGGAGTGGCGTATTTGGGGAATTAAAAGTAGTTGGATTTGCCTAGAACGCGATGTGCAAGTTGGGGAACGGCGGAAGATGACGCCAGGGACACCTTAGCTTAAATCTGGCCCTGGCCGGATTGTGTGTCGTTGTGGAAACCATGATTAAGAGATGTTCACTGCTCACAGCACAGTGAGGAAGTGTCTGAAAGGTTGGGAGCCTGAGAGTGGCTTGATCAAATTTGCAGCCTAGGAGAATTCCTCTGGTGCGGTGGGAAGGGTGGGCTGACCGTTTCGACAGTTGCTACAGTCTGTTAAGGTGGAGACATGAGCTGATAGCACAAAGTGCTGCTTCTCTCTTCTCCAGTCTCTACAGTGGCATTCTGGAGGAATCCAAAGGCCTCTTCCAGAGCAAAGCTACAAATGGTGGAGAAGGGAGAAACGGAGTTTGTTGTCTTCCATGATTTGGTTCCACACGCACAAGCCTTGTTCTGGTTCTTTTTGGCATCTGCGCGTCTCAAGTCAGGAAAAGTGGCTGGAAAAGCCGTAATGTCAGCATGGCCCTAGTGTTCAGATTACCTTCTTTCAGTTAGCTAACCACGTTAAACCTTGATTTCATTAAAATTGTGTACTTTATCTCCAAGTCATGGGACTAAAAAAGCCCACTCTTTAAAAAGTATAGATGTTTCTACAAGTTTAGAATAATTTTAAAGTATCTATCTATAGCAGATATAAGTTTAAAAATCCATAAAACAGAAAATATAGCTCAGGATCTTTTCGTGATGGTCTGACTTCTCAAAGAGCACATTGCAAGGTAAAGCAGAGAAGCTTAGAGAAAATGTTAAGGGCGTCGGTCAGACAGGCAGAGATTTGTCAGTGTGGCCGAATGTCTAGAATCACAGAGCTGCTTTTTTTCTATCTAAAGAAAACTCTTGTAGACCCCTCTACATTTTTCTCATAAGCAGTTCTCCTTAGAGACGACTTCTTCAATTTATCCCTCCCTTCCCCTCCAAAAAGAGGCATGAGAGATTATCTCAAGGAGCTGGCGGGACAGAATCAAAAGCTGGCGTGAGGCTGGGGGTGGGGAATGAGCCAGGGCAGACCCAGGTTCTTGCCTTGCTGGAGATCTCTGAACTTTGACGCCTCCCTCTTTGCTGAGGTCCCTCAGGTGGCCTCATTGTTTCTATTACCTTGGTAGAAAGCCTATGTGAAGTCCCTGCCTGCCTGGCAGTTTCGTTGCCATGGAAACTTCCATTCCACACACCTGATTCACACATCACGCTTGGCTAAGTCCAGACAGAGGTCACACACTGGCATTTGCCCTTCGTTTCCCCTTCTTGTGTTTTCCAGGCACTTAAAAATGGATACAGAAAGATAAGAGGGTGGGCAGTGTTGTGTGTAAGAACGCTTTGTTGTCAACTGTAGAAGTTTGTGAGTTAAAAAAAAAAATAAAAAATCCTATAAATGGAAGGGCAGAGCGAATGGCGAAGTCTGTGTGTATTTCTAAGCTTCTTGTAAGAAGGCAAAGTTTTAATCCTGTCGTATGTCTGAAAGTGACTTTTTTTTTTCTGGATTTCTAGGTAAGATTGGAAATGGGTATAACAGATTCCAGAGTCTGCAGCTCCATAGGGAGTTTTCTGTCCCATTTCACCAAGTTGCCCTTACACTCAAGGATTGCAGTGTGGGTGGGATTTCTGTCCCATTTCACCAGGTTGCCCTTACACTCTAGGATTGCAATGTGGGGTTACCCTGACAGCTGTATGTTAAGAATCAAATTCTCTGATGATGCTTTCTATACTCCAGCTTTACTTTTACACAAAATGTAATACTTTAGAAAGCATAAATACTTTTGAGGAAATTATCCTTCAGTAAAGGTCAGTACATTTGCTGGAGTAATTTTCTGTTTACTCTCTGATTTCTTTTTCTTCTTGTGTAACTTCTTTAATATATAACTTAGAGAAAAGGACCTGTCAGAAGGCAGATTATTAACATTCTTGCCCAACCAGAATTTCTCTTTATAGTTAGAGTCGTTTTCTTTTGCTTCTTGTTTATAAGGTTGAGATTTAGAGGTTTAAAAAAAAAGACTTTCAAAGAGACATGGGACATGGCATTCAGTCCTCCTAAAACATTAGATTTCGACATGATGTGCAGTGCAGTTATCAGGTTACATTGGCAGTGGGATTAGCTGATGAGTTTCTGTTGGCTCTTACCTCCACTGACGCTGCTGTTTCTTCTCATTTGTCAGTATTCCTCCTGTTCAGATGGCCTCGATTTACAAAATGTGCCCTTACTGTCTGCAGTCTTTCAGCCCTGGGTTTAAAATCTCATTTACGTTGTGTCCTTAGATAAAAGTATTAGCCTCCATTGTCTCATTTGTGAAATGGTGTTAATAATACAAAACTGCTGTAAAAATACTGTGATTTTTTTTTTAAAGTGAATTGCATGATACCTGCCACCTAATATCTATCGGTGTTATTATCCTGTTAGATCAGTTTAGAAATAACATTTGTAGCATCTGAAAGAATATACTTGCTCTCAGTATTCCTAATTTTGGTGGTGTTCCTCACTTTAGCCGAGGTAAGGACAGGTTGGGGCTATCTATATGGATGATTGATTGAAAGAAATTATAAGTTTTACGGAAAACAGAGCGTGTGCACACACATTCTCCTTCTCTTTTTCTCACTTGTGTACTCACCCTTGGTCTATTTTTTTTGAATCTCCCTGCAAGTTCAAGTGGCAAAATGAAAAGGTTGTCCAAGTATTGGAAGATAAAATCGTCATAGAGACATTTAGAGAGCAGTGGCCCTGCTCTGTCGACATTTCCAGGGAGGCATAGAGGCATGTGTGTGAACTCCCATTCTCATGATCTCAGGGCCATTCAAATCTGCCTTCTGCTTTCTCTCCCTCTTCTCACATTTTCTCCTCCTTTTTCCTTCTCTCCTCTCCTTCTCCTCCTTTTCTCCCCCTCCCCCTTGTCTTTTTCTTCTTTTTTTGAATTGTGGTAAAACACACCTGCCACAGAACTCGCCATCATAACTATTTGCCTGTGTGTGTTTCTGGGACGTTACGTACTTTCACATTGTGCCCATCACCAAACTCCACCTCTTGAACTTTGGATCTTTCCAGACTGAAACTCTGTACCCATTAAACTCTAACCCCCCACGCCCTCCTCCCACTGCAGCCCCTGGAAACTACCATTCTGCTTTCTGTCTCTATGAATTTGGCTACTTTAGGTATTTCATATAAGTAGAATCATATAGTATTTGTTCTTTTGTGACTGGCTCCATAATGCCTTCAAGGTTCATCCCTGTTGTAGCATGTATCAGAGTTTCATTCCTTTTTAAGGCTGAATAATATTCACTCATATGTATTAATATACACCACATTTTTGCTTATCCATTTATCCACTGACAGACACATGTATGGCTTTCACATTTAGTAATTGTGAATAATGCTGCTATGAACATGGGTGTTCTCATATCCCTTCAAGACCCTGCTTCAGTTCTTTTCGGTACATACTCAGGCATGGAACTACTCACTTCTTTAAAACCATTTCTAGGCTGGGCGTGGTCCCTCACGCCTGTAATCCCAGCACTTTGGGAGGCCGAGGCGGGTAGATCACAAGGTCAAGAGATCGAGACCATCCTGGCCAACATGGTGAAACCCCATCTCTACTTAAAATACAAAAAATTAGCTGGATGTGGCAGTACATGCCTGTAATCCCAGCTACTTGGGAGGCTGAGACAGCAGAATTACTTGAACCCAGGAGGCGAAGGTTGTGGTGAGCCGAGAATGCGCCACAGCACTCCAGCCTGGGCAACAAGAGCAACAAAACTCCATCTCAAAAAAAAAAAAAAAACCATTTCTATTATATGTTGATTTAAAAGCATTAATCTGATCTCCAGTCAACTTTTTCTTTCTCTCCGTCTTCCTTCCTCCATCCCTCTCCGCTCTCTTTTCTCTCTCTTGCCTGCCTGCCTTCCTCCCTCCCTCCCTCTCTCCCTCCCTCCCCTCCTCCCCTCCTCCCTCCCTCCCTCCCCTCCCTCCCCTCCTCCCTTCCTCCTCCCTCCCCTCCTCCCTTCCTCCTCCCTCCCCTCCTTCCTCCCTCCCTCCCTCCCTTCCTCCCTCCCTCCCCTCCTCCCCTCCTCCCTCACTCCCTTCCTCCCTTCCTCCCTACCTCCCTCCCCTCCTCCCTTCCTCCTCCCTCCCCTCCCTCCCTTCTTCCCTCCCTCCCTTCCTCCCTCCCTCCCCTCCTCCCTCCCTCCCCTCCTCCCCTCCTCCCTCCCTCCCTCCCTCCCTCCCTCCCTCCCTTCCTTCCTTCCTCCCTCCCTCCCTCCCTCCCTCCCCTCCTCCCTTCCTCCCTCCCTCCCTTCTTTCCTCCTCCCTCCCTCCCCTCCTCCCTCCCTCCCTCCCCTCCTCCCTTCCTCCCTCCCTCCCCTCCTCCCTTCCTCCTTCCGTCCCTCCCTCCCTCCCCTCCTTCCTTCCTCCCTTCCTCCCCTCCTCCCTTCCTCCCTCCCTCCCCTCTTCCCTTCCTCCCTCCCCTTTCTCTCTTCTTCCCATACAATTACAATTATATAGTAATTGTATTTCTCATTTTTTGAGGAACTGCATATACCATTTTCCACAGTGGCTATACCATTTTACATTCCATCCAACAGTGCACAAGAGTTCCAGTTTTTCCACATTTTCACCAACATTTTTTTTCTGATTTGTCCATAGTAGTCATTCAACTGGGCGTGTGATGGTATCTCGAAGTTTTGATTGCATTTCCTTAGCGCTGAGTGATGTTGAGCATCTTTTCATGTGCTTATTGGCCATTTGTATATCTTCTTTGGAGAACTATCCATTCAGTTCCCTGGCCTGTTTCTTAGTTAAGTTGTTTGTTTTGTTGCTGTTGAATTTTTAGGTGTTATTTGTATATTCTGAATATGAATCCCTTATCAGAAACATGATTTGCAAATACTTTCTCCCATTTACTCTGTTGCTAGTGTCTTTTGATGTGCAAAATTTAAAGTTTTTTTAAAAATGAAATCCAGTTAACCTGTTTTTTTCCTTTTGTTGCTTATGCCTTTGATGTCATATCCAAGAAATAACTGCCGTATCCAATGTCATGAAGCTTTGTCCTTTTTTCTTCTAAGAGATTTTTAGTTTTAGGTCTTACGCTTAGGTCTTTGTTCCATTTTGAGTTAATTTTTGTATATGGTGTTATGTAAACTCCGACTTCATTCTTTTGCATGTGGACATTTATTTTTCCTTGCACCGTTTGTTGAAAACATTGCCCCTTCCTATTGAGTGGCCTTGTCATCCTTGTCAAAAATCATTTGACCATCTATGTAGGGTTTATTTCTGGGTTTTCTATTATGCTGGTGCATCTCTCTGTCTTTATGCTAGTATCACTATGTTTTGATCACTGTAGCTTTGTAATAAGTTTTGAAGTCTGGAAGTGTAAATCCTTCAGCTTTGTTTTTTGTTTTTTGTTTTTTTTTCCAATATTGTTTTGGCTACTTAGGGTCCTTTGAGAATCTCTTTGTATCTTAGAATTGATCTTTCTATTTGTGCAATAATCGTCATTGGGATTTTGGTAGAGATTGTGTTAAATCTACAGGTTGCTTTGGGTGGTATTTACATCTTAACAGTATTACATTTTCTTTTCTTTTTTTTTTTTTTTTTGGGACAGAGTTTTGCTCTTGTTACCCAGGCTGGAGTGCAATGGTGTGATCTCGGCTCACTGCAACCTCCGCCTCTCTGGGTTCAGGCAATTCTCCTGCCTCAGCCTCCCGCGTAGCTGGGACTACAGGCACGCGCCACCATGCCCAGCTAATTTTTGTATTTTTAGTAGAGACGGGGTTTCACCATGTTGACCAGGATGGTCTCAATCTCTTGACCCCATGATCCACCCATCTCTGCCTCCCAAAGTGCTGGGATTACAGGCGTGAGCCACCGCGCCCAGTCCTACATTTTCTAATTCATGAACATGGTATATATTTTTATGTATTTATGTCTTCTTTAATTTCTTTCAGCAAGGTTTTAGAGTTTTCACTGTACAAGTCTCTTAACTCCTTGAGTAATTCCTAAGTAGTTCATTGTTTTTGATGCTTTTATAAATGGAACCATTTTTGTACTTTCCTTTTCAGGTTAATTGTTAGTCTATAGAAATGCAACTTATTTTTATATGTTTACTTTGTATCCTGCTACTTTATTGAATTCATTTATTAGGTTTAACAGTTTTTTGAGTGTGGGTTGGGGGATCTTTTGGAGTCTCTCTATATAAGATCAGATCATCTGCAAACAGAAATAGTTTTACTTTTCCTTTTCAATTTAAATGGCTTTTATCTCTTTTTCTTGCCTGATTGCTCTGGCTAGAGCTTATTGTACCATGTCGAATAGAAGTGGTGAAAGCAGGCATCCTTGCCTTATTTCTGATCTTAGAGGAAAGGCTTTTAGTCTTTCACCATTATGATGTTGGCTATAGGTTTTTTCATATATGGATTTCATTATATTGAGGTAGTTTTCTTTCTAGTAAGTTCTATATTTTCAACATGAAAGGGCATTGAATTTTGTTAAGTGCTTGTTCCGAATCAACCACATACAGATGATCACGTGGTTTTAGTCTTTTATTCTGTTAACATTATATATTACATCAATTTTTGTATGTTAAACCATCCTTGCATTTCAGGAATAAATCTCCCTTGGTTATGGTGTATAGTTCTTTTAATATTCTGCTGAACTCAGATGCCTAGTATTTTGTTGAGAATTTTTACATCAGTGTTTATAAGGGATATTGGTATGTAGTTTTCTTTCTTTTCTGGCTTTGGTATCAGGGTAATACTGGCCTCATAGAATGAATTAAAAAGTGTTTTATTGGCTGGGTGTGGAGGCTCACACCTGTAATCCCAGCACTTTGGGAAGCCAAGGCGGATGGATCACCTCAGGTCAGGAGTTCAAGACCAGCCTGGCCAAAATGGTGAGACTCCATCTCTACTAAAATTACAACAATTATCCAGGCACGGTAGTGTGAGCCTGTAGCCCAAGCTACGGAGGCAGGTGAATCGCTTGAACCTGGGAGGCAGAAGTTGCAGTGAGCCAAGATCACGCCACTGCACTCCAGCCTGGGCAACAGAGTGAGACTCCATCTCAAAAAAAAAAAAAAAAAAGTGTTTTATCCCCTTTAGTTTTTTGGAAGAGTCCGAGAAAGATTGGTGTTAACTCTTTAAATGTTTGGTGGAAGGCTGTGCATTTTTTAAAACAGTTTTAAAGAACATATTTAGCCGGGCGTCGTGGCTCACACCTGTAATCCCAGCACTTTGGAAGGCCAAGGCGGGTGGATCACGAGGTCAAGAGATCGAGACCATCCTGGCCAACATGGTGAAACCTGTCTCTACTAAAAATACAAAAAAAAATTAGCCAGGCGTGGTGACACGTGCCTGTGGTCCCAGCTACTCGGGAGACTGAAGCAGAAGAATCGCTTGAACCCAGGAGGTGGAGGTTGCAGTGAGCCGAGATTGTGCCACTGCACTCCAGCCTGGTGACAGAGCAAGACTCCATCTCAAAAAAAAAAGAAGGAAAACAAAATAAAGAACGTATTTAAAGTAATCTGCTGGACTGAGGGAATTGTTACATTTAGGGTAAAGAGAAGCTTGGAAAACTGTGAGGTTTTCTGATTCATTGTTTTATCTCCAAGTGAAGATTCACTTCTGCTCTCCCAAGTCTTTACCACAGGACTGAAGACTGAGTTTGGCCTCTGTGATGTGGCCTGGCCAACAGTCTGTTGCTTTCTCATCCTTTAGGAGTCCTGGGTCATTAGTAAGCATTTTCTCACAGCAAATGATTCAGAATGAAATGTAGCTCCAGATACAAAAATTATTTCTGAAAATAACCTTACTTCTTTAAAACCATTTCTATTATATATTGATTTAAAAGCATTAATACTGATCTGCAGTCAACTTTTTCTTTCTCTCCATCTTCCTGCCTCCATCCCTCTCCCCGCTCTTTTTCTTTCTCTCTCTTGCCTGCCTGCCTTCCTTCCTCCCTCCCTCCCACCCTGCCTCTCTTCTTCCCTTTCTCCCTTCCCTCCTCCGTCCCTCATTCATGGAATACCCAGAACAATATTGTCTAATAGAAATAGAATACTGTCTAATAGAAATATAATATAAGCCACATGTGTAGCCATGCTAAAAAAAGAAGAGAAACAGATGAAATTAATTTTAATAACACACTTTAACCTAATATATCCAAGATACTATCATTTCAATATTTAATTAATATAAAAGTTAAGGAGATATTTTACATATTTTTCATAGTCAGTCTGTGAAATCCACTGTGCTTTTTAAACTTGAGGCACATCTCAGTTTGGACCGATCACATTTCAAGAGCCCAAGAGCCACATGTCTCTAGTGACCACTGTATTAGACAGTGCAGACCTAGTGTATTCGGAACCAAGCACATGAAGTCCAGAAAAGGGTAGCCCTCAACTTTGCTTCATAGACAGGACAGGTCAATAAAGGACTAATGGTGGCTGTCAGTACCTGGGCAGGTGCTGTGCACAGAGCGTTAGGGAGGCCCAGAGGAGGGGCTCCAAAGTCAGACCTGTGAGCTGGGGCCTCCCTGCAACTGACTTGGCTCGTTCGCTGCCGCTGCATCTCATTTCTTTGAACTCGTCTCCGGTGGGGAGGCAGCTGAGCTGGAGTTTGCCTTGGGCCCCAGTCCATCAGACATTAACTTTTTGCCTCATGTGTTAAGAGAGCCACTGGCAAGCTCACATTTTAATTACAGGCTCTGCTCTGGCCACAGGTCCGGGAGCTGGGATTTTGGAATCACGGCCTCACTGCTTTCCTTTCTGGCCTGCCTTTCATTCCCACAGACAGGACGGCTCATCTAGCCTCCTGGAGATTGTGCTCCGGCCAGGTGCACCTCCTTGCTCCTTTGCACTGCAGTGCCCAGAGGAAGGTTTAAAGTATGACTGAGGGAAGGGAAGGAAGAAAACGTTTTTATTTTCGTCTTTGTCTAGACACCTCCCCTCCTCACCTCTGGGAGGCGCCACCAAGAGCTCTGGTTGTTAATGGAAAGGGCATCAGGTGGGCTTCTGTGGACCCACCCTGGCCCCGCCCTGGCCGCTGTGCCTGCACTGCTTCTCAGGGACTTAGAGAGGTAGCCGATGTGGACGGTGTGGCTCCAGCAGTAGGCAGGTGTGTGCATCTCCCCAGGTTCCCTGCTTGGGAAGGGTGGTAGAGAGATGTTTACAGATGTCCAGCCAGGAGGTGCAAGGGAAGAGGAGGAGCTGTTTCCACTCACCCCCCCACCTCCTTTTGGCTTTCTCTTCTGGCATTGCCTGTCGCCAAAACAGGGATGGGAATTTGGCAAAGTGAAAGTATCTCATTGTACTTTCTCACTCCTCAGTCTTACCTCCCTCCTAAGACTTTTTTCTACCCAGGTCACTTAATACTCAAAGACTGCAAATTCCTTTCCTACTGCTGATGTGGAGGAAGCTTGGAAACATGTTTCTTTCCAGGAGATGAGTGATACGGCAAAAAGACGGGTCAGATGAGGCCAAGGGATTGGAGCCAGAGTCTTACCAAACTTGCAGGCAGCTTGTGACTGCGGGCATGCTGTGTTGATAGAGGAGGGGAGGCCTGGGGGCTCCGTGCTGTTGGGATTCCTTCCTTGATAAACAGAGTCAAGGTGGGTAGGGGGACCTTGTGAGAGGTGTCCAGCCCTTTAGAAGATGCTATTAGTATATGTTGGCTTGTTCAGTGATATACTGATTGATGTTACTGGTCTGGTGCAAGGCTCTGCTTCTGCTTCTGATACCACCTACTCTCTTTTAATCGTATTTGAACTCTATACTGTTAACATCGATTTCTTTGGGAATTGTATACACTTTGCACCACAGGGAATCAAATCCAGCATATAAAGATGGGCAAGGAAAGAATCTCAGTAATTACCTGAATTCACGAAGAAGCCAAAGTAAAAATATTTCTTTTCTTGGGAGTAATAAAATAAATGAAATAAAATAGATGGGAGTTGAAAAGCTCTTCTCCTTACCCCACACTCACAACTCTCCTAAAATTCAAAATTCATGTTATAATACACATTAGCAGATAGTATTTTTACGGTAAGTGTTAAATTAAGGAGTTAACACTGAGAAATTGAAACTGACTAAGAAAATGGAAAAGGGCACAGTATTCCAGTGTTACACATGCATACTTACTTTGTACTGTGAATAATGAAATAAGATCATTGTTACTGGTGCAGCCTGTGGCCAAATGCATTTTTTCTTTCTTTTTTTTGAGACAGGGTCTCTTTCTGTCACCCAGGTTGGAGTGTTGGAGTACAACAGCACGATCATGGCTCACTGTGGCCTTGATCTCCCAGCTGCTCAGGTGATCCTCCCACCGCAGTTACTTGAGTAGCTGGGACTACAGGCATGCAGTACTGTGCCTGAGTAGCTGGGACTATAGGCATGCAGTACTGTGCCTGGCTAATTTTTTAAATCTGTTTTTTTGTAGAGACAGGGTCTCAGCTCAGGCTGGGTCTTATGCATTTTGATACCCTAAAATATTTTGAATTATTCTTAGTTTCAGTAGATGAGATGGATGAATTTGAGTTCCTTCAGTAGGTCAGTGGACGAGACCAGAAGCGAGCTGTGATGATAACATGGGCTGTGGGCAGGTAGGGACCAGGAGCACAGTGACAGCAGCAAGACTGTGGGCTCTGGGTTTGAATCCTGACTCCGCTACTCACCAGCCCTGTGCAAGTGACTCAGCCTCTCTTCACCTCCTTTATTTTCTGTAAAAATGAGAATTGTAGATTTGTATTTATGGAGATGATAAAAGATGATCTGTCCAAAATACTTAGTCCGCAGTACCTGACAAATTCTATTAATTTATTAATAGAAGAAATATTAATTGCTATTCCTACTACTTCAGCGCCGAAAATGCTGTTTTCCTGACAATAAATGGCTGCTTCGTTTATTTATGCCAGTAGCAAAGCAATACATTGATTGTTTAACGCCTTCTTGGCTCCTTTGAAAATGTTTATGTTTACTTTTTCTGTATATCATTGCAGGTTTTGTATGTGTGTGAGAGAGAGTGAGTGTGTTTTGGGAGGCCCGTAATTACCCTGTTCAGATGGAGCTGCCCAATCTTTCCCATGGCAACTGAAAAAATAAAAAAATTAAAGCAAAAACTTTGAGGTTACATAATTGCCTTCAGTAGACCAGGAGGAGTGTAAGATCTTGAAGTTTTCTTGTGGGTTTTGGTGTTCTTTGGGTTTAAGGTGTTGGGTAAAGATACAGAGGTCCTACTGAGTAACTGAACAGGATGCTGTTGCTTGCTTTGAAGTGAGTAAATTGGTCAAAAGTACAAGTGGGAGGGGAAGTTGAGGTTTAATGAAGGAAGGCCATTATTAATGTTTCCATGGTTTTAGCAGTTTAAAAGTTGGGAGTTTAAATAAGGTTGTTAGTTGTGGGGAAAACAGCCCACAGACATTCAGACATGGTTGAAGTTTAGTCTTTCAGTCTTCATCTTAATCTGAAAGCAGGGGCCAAGGCTTCTGAATCACACAGCAAAGGAATCGCTTCCTAACTTGTGCTATCTGAATGCTAACTGTCGCATGCTCATAATGGCATAAGATTTGTGTAGCTTCACCGCTCTAATCAAATCCCAATTATCTGAATATTGTTTTTCTTGGGAGGAGAAAGAATATTATGATTTTTGGATTTTTTTTAATCTTCCAAAAAAAATTATATTTATCCTCTTAAAACATGGGGGTAACCAAAAGCACTGGTGTCCAAAGAACAGGTGCCATCTTTCCCTGACATCCATAAAACGATCCCTGTATAATTCTCTTGGTATCTCTTGTGTAGGGATTAGCATGGAAAGCTTCATTATTTGATTGAAAGGCAGGTTTGAGCTTTCCACTGGAGACGTGATGCTCTTAGCTCCAGAACCAAGATAGATAAGACTATTCGACTTTCCTTGCCCATCCCTGCTGACCCTGCCAAATGTGTGCTAAGCCTATGTTTGTTGTATTTCCAAAAATTTTTTTTTTTTTCCCAGAGACCCAATTTTATCATATAATGCCAGTTGCTGCTATTGATAATAGTCTGGGCATAGGAAGAACATGGAGAGTTGAAATCTACAAATTATCCTAAAATCTAACATTCAAAAACCTCATCTGTTCAGCGCTTTCAATGTGAGCAAAGGAAAGGAGAATGAAGATAAGATATTAACTTACGTGAGTACAGGTGGCTCAGGGCACTTGGTGTCAGAAACTCTGTTTGAATGCAGCCTCTTCCACTTACCTAGCGAGCACTGGGAAATTTTTGTAGCTCCCTTAGTTCTCCGTTTATCATTTGTCAAGTGATGAAAGAATACTTTTTTCTTGTGGTGGTTGTATTAGATGAGATACGATATATGTGACAGTTTGTAAATTTTTGGGCTGTCTCCATGTGGTACTCACTACTTTGTGTCATCTGAGAGAGAGGAGGAAGAAGGAAGCATATACAACTAGTAGCCTGAGTAAATACTGGTTATTTTACTTCCAAATTGCCAAGACCAGGCTGTAAAGCAGCAATCTCCCTTGTTTAACCTCAGTCAGCTACAGTTGCCTCAAGGCCCCCAAATTGCAGTTGGTAAGACAACAAACAGTATATGCAGAATCCATATGGGAATCCTTCTTGCTTAACCTTTCTCATTCACGGTGGTCAATTGAGGTTATTAACCTAACTGGCCTGCAAGGATAAATAAGTGAGTTTTTTTTTAATCCTTTCTGGGAATCCTAAATAACTAGTTTCAATTGTTATATGTTGTGGGAGCTGGGAATTTTTTTTTGTCCCCAGTCCTGGACTCTTTTATGAAGGCCCACTGGGAAACCACATTTGGAACTCAAAGGAGAAATGGAACAGCGACAGTTTCCCTTAACCTGAGGCACTCAGGGCTTTGGCAATAGCTCTCCTCCCAGTTTCTGTTCTGTCTAGTTCTACCTGGAGCTTAGATAAAGAAAAGCTCTGTATCTTTCTTCCTCCTTGCCTTGTTCTAATGTAGCAGGAGTAACTCTTTCCTAATAGTGTTACTCTTTTTTTTTTTTTTTTTTTGGCATTTTTTGAATTAAAGAGTGAGATTTTTCTTTACCTTTTTTCTCATTGCGCCGTCAGCTGTTTTTTGTTGAAACCAGTATCGAAGAGTCATCTTCCTCAGAGTGTGTGCCTGTGGTACATTGCACACGGCACGTGTCCCTGCAGAGTCCACACTGTCACAGCAGACCGTGCCCTCATCTCCCCTAGGCCTTGTTCTTGGCCCAGCCGTGAGCACATCCTCTGCAATAGCAGAACGCTTGATCAATTCTGCAAGTGATTTATTAACATCCAGCCATGAGAAAGAAGTGAATTGGTGGTCAGGGTAAAAATTGTAGGCACGGTTTAAAAATTCACTCTAGTACATAATGAAAAATTTCATCAGGAGTCAAGACTGGAGATCTAGTCTTGGCTTTGCAACTGAGTAAATGTGGTAAAGTAACTTGGTTTCTATGTCCTCAGGTTCTTACTTCTAAAATCTTTTATAAGGAAGAATTAACATGAAGACCTCCCACAGCATTGTGATTCTGTGTCTTTAAGTCCCATACCACGGTCCATAGTTTAATTGTCTGATGAGGGATTATAATATTTGCGTCTTATGTTACCTAAAGAATATCTTATGTTATTCAAGACTGCTCATTGGCATGCTCAATAGTCCAAAGCACATAGTTTTTCAAGACTGACTATTCTCCCCCGTCTGTGAAGGGAGGGCTAGTTTCCTCATAAAAGCAACTGAAAAAACTGAGGTAAAGACATGTTTTTTTTTTTTGGGAAGGAGTGTTGCTCTGTTGCCCAGGCTGGAGTGCAGTGGTGTCACCTCAGCTCACTGCAACCTCTGCCTCCCACATTCAAGCAATTCTCTCTCTGCTTCAGCCTCCCAAGTAGCTGGGATTACAGGCAACCACCACCATGCCTGGCTAATTTTTATACTTTTAGTAGAAATGGGATTTCACCATGTTGGCCAGGCTGGTCTCAAACTCCTGACCTCAGATGATCTGCCCGCCTTGGCCTCCCAGAGTGCTGGGATCACGGGTGTGAGCCACCGTGCCTGGTGAAGACATGTCTTTTTATCATATCTTTTTATCATGTCTTTGATCTTTGGAAAGGAGACTCTACATAATGAAAAAAATATCTTCTAAGCTGAGTTCAAGAATAGATGTTGCGTTTGGACTCACTTCTTCTGAAAGCTTTAAAAATGGGATCATCAGATCAGAATGTATTTAGGTATTCTCTGAAGACAGAATTGTATTTGTCCTTCTAACGTCCATCTCTCAGACTTAGCGAGCGTTCAGTTGCTTCTCTTTAACATAGGCCTCTGTTAGTAGTTTGTCTATTCTTTTCAGAAGAAATGTAGAAAAAATATCTAGGGGCTTTTGAAAGCCAAGAAAACTATAGTTGGACGTTAGATGTGTTCCCTTAGAAAGATTTACATGGAAACTTGTTTTCCAGAAAGATGAAGAAACAATGAGCCAGACTGTCCTTATTCTTGTTTTAAAATAAATGTATTTCTAGACCTGTAATTGGCTCCTGATGAGCAATTCACGAAGCCATTTAAGGCATGAAGCTTTGCGTTGGTATGGAACCAGCTGAACAAAAGCTGTTTATAACCTTGTATACCTTCCAACATAAACACCATTTCTGGAGTTAATCATTTTTGTATTGGTTTATACCTAACATCATGTGAGCGCTTTTTCTTTTACATTTTTTCTGACCTGGATTGCTAGCTAGGCACTGGTATCTTCTGACAGTGGTGTTTTAGGTTATCCATTTACATGCCAAATTGGCCTAAGCCAGAATATTATATTTTATACTTGTCAAAGGATAGCACGTATTATTACTGTATCGTAACTAAAACTGACTTTACTTTTTTAAAACCTGCATCACTGTTCCACCCGTGTATATACAAGTACACCTTTTCAGTGAATGCTTGGATTGCGGAACCAAAAAGTGTTTTTCACCCATCATATCTTATCCCTCAGTCTTGTCTCCCGCTTGAAATAGTTCATTTCTTTCGAGGATATCACAGAGTTTAATTATCCATGAATACGTTTTTGTTGACTGTGTTGAAGAAGATGAGGGGTACCATGCATTTTTTTCTAAGAGTAAAATTGGAACTATCAGTATGATTATATTTTACTTTTTGGTGCATTTACTGGGTTTCCTTAAACTGATCTTGGATTTTCACAATACAGGAAAGTGGGGTGTTTTTTTTTGTGGGGGATGATGTCTGCATACAGGAGATTGTCTTTATAAATATGATGTATCCCAGAAATTTTGAAAAGTTGAAAAGAGTGACTTGATGACCCTTACGCTGAACAATGTATCTGAATCTATTGATCAAACAGATCACTATGTGACCAGAAATCCCTGTAAGAGGGAAAAAGCTTTCAGTTCTTTTCCTAAATTGTATCTGTCTATACTGATAATATTTCTGTTCCCCTTTGACATGTTATTTTCCTCATAAACAGTTTTAATGGCTCCATACGCCTACAGGCTGTAAAGCAGAGACCCAGCGATGTCATCTCTACTAGTTGACTCCAATCTGTCTTTTCAGTGATGACCTCCACACCTCTCCTTTGTCAGATGTGAACTCTGAGGGGAGGCATTCTGTGATGGGGAGGGAGACACTAGATGTAGAAAGCTCTGCGTTCAAATCCCCGTGCTTCATTTATTAGCAGTGTGAATTTTGCCAGTCACATCATGCCTCTGAACCCTAGGCTCTTAAACGGTAAAATGGGTATAAATAGATTGACTTTTGTGTTTATCTATGATAACCTGTGATATCTTTTAGGGTCAGAAATTCAGATCTATTTCTTGAACTAATTATGTTGGCTAATTTGAATTTGCAGTGTGTAAACAGGCTCCTTGGAATTCAAGCATTACTCCCTTTCGTTGTCATCTATTTAGATTGTAAATTCTTTTCCTATTATCTATTATCGAAACGCTTTGACCACAAGGATATATATATATATATATATATTTTTTTTTTTTTTTTTTTGAGGCGGAATCTTTCTCTGTCTCCAGGCTGGAGTGTGGTGGCCTGATCTCGGCTCACTGCAAGCTCTGACTCCTGGGTTCTAGTGATTTTCCTTCCTTGACCTCCCTAGTAGCTGGGACCACAGGCATGCGCCACCACACCTGGCCAATTTTTGTATTTTTAGTAGAGATACGGGTTTCCCCATGCCGGCCAGTATGGTCTCGATCTCCTGACCTTGTGATCTGCCCACCTTGGCCTCCTAAACAGCTGGGATTATAGGCATGAGCCACCGTGCCCAGCCCACAAAGATACTTTTAATGAAAATATTTGGGATATAAATTAAACTATTTTCAATTTAACAGATAAAAAGGGCTACACACAAATCTTTTCAAGGTTGGTGTCCGTTCTTTAATTTTAATAGGTTGTTCAGTTAAGAGGAGAGAGAACGTAAAATTGGATCTTTATTGGATTACTTTTAGTAATAATCTTTGGTCTTATCCTGTATAAATATCTAGGAGGATGTAAAATCCAGTGTTCATAGACATTGCTCACCATCTGTTTCCAAAGTGAAAAACGAGCATTCATATTGTACCTTTGGTTCCCTTTGTGTGCTAAGTCCAAACTCGGGGAAAGAGGTCACTATTTGTTCTCTTTACAGCAAACTGGATCCTAACGTTGCGTATTCCATAATCTGTTGTCTTTGTGTAGTTTTGTGGTAACTGTCCACTCTTACTTGGCCTCCTCACATACTTATTGTGTTAGATTTTCTTGGTTTTCCAACATTGAGAACTTGTCCATTAGAAATGTTTGATTGGCTTCTTCAGAAACAAGAAGCTGTTTTACTTTTTTTAGTATTTTTCCCCCCTTAGACCCAATCTAATGTAAGCGGGAGAGAAAGTAGTGAGAGTCTCTTGGAAAACTGAAGAGAGTCACAGCAAACTCACAGAGTTACATAGGAATCAGGAGGAATAAAATTGTAAAGGTAGCATGGATGAACTATTAGGTGCTATCGTACATACCATCTCATTTGAGGTTTACCAATAATATGAGGTATGCTGAAGATGATCGATACGGTTTGGCTGTGTCCCCACCCAAATCTCGTCTTGAACTGTAGCTCCCATAATTCCCACGTGTTGTGGGAAGGACCAGTGGCAAACAATTGATTCACGGGGGCTGTTTGCTCCATACTGTTCTCCTGGTAGTGAATACGTCTCATGAGATCTGATGGTTTTATAAGGGGGTTCCCCTTTCCCTTGCTTCTCATTCTTTCTTTGCCTGCGGCCATGTAAGACATCCTTCGCTCTTTCGTCATCATCTGCCATGATTGTGAGGCCTCCCCAGCCATGTGGAACTGTGAGTCCATTAAACTTCTTTCCTTTGTAAATTACCCAGTTGTGGGTATGTCTTATTAGCAGTGTGAGCATGGACTAATTACAATGACTGTGACAATGACTATTCCATTGGACAGATAAAGAAGCTGGCTCAGAGTGGCAGGTCACCTGGGCCCAAATAATAAGCAGCATAGAGTGTTCCTGGGTTACTCTGTCATATGTGGCTCTAAAAGGTTTTCTTATGTGTGCAGTCATATCAATGTTACTAAAACCAATACAAGTGTGGTCAATGGAATTATTATTTGTCATGCCTTCTATGATTTCTTGTGTGATTGGAACATAATGTTCCAGGATCAGGTTTATTATACTTCCTTCTGTGACGTGTTTCCCAAGTGGCAGTGACTTTATGGCAGAAATTGGCTCAGGAGAAGTTTTTTCTCATCTTCTGGAATGTCCTACTAATGTAATAACTTAAAGGACAAGGGTGTATGAAAGTGATTCTATAATATTACCTCTAACCATCATTCATTTCTTTTTTGTTTGTTTTTGTTTTTGAGATGGAGTCTCACTCTTGTCACCCAGACTGGAGTGCAATAGCGCAATCTCGGCTTACTGTAACCTCCACCTCCCAGGTTCAAGTGATTCTCCTGTCTCAGTCTCCCAAGTAGCTGGGATTACAGATGTGCACCACCACGCCTGGCTAATTTTTGTATTTTTAGTGGTGATGGCGTTTCACCATGTTGGCCAGGCTGATCTCGAACTCTCGACCTCAGATGATCCACCTGCCTTGGCCTCCCAAAGTGCTGGGATTACAGGTGTGAGCCACCATGTCCGGCCACCATTAAATTCTTAATGCATGCCACATGTGCTTCTATTTGCTTACCTGCATTAACTTTTCCACTCTGCGTAATACCCTTGTGAGGAAGGCATCACTTTTTTTTAAATTTAAAAATGAAGAGGTTAAGGCAGAAGAAGATTCATAACTTGTCAAGGTCCCAAAGCTACTGTGGGTTCAAATTCAGGCCCTCTGGCTCCACAGCCACTCTACAGTGCTGCTTTGGAGCCACTCCACAGTGCTAGCAGTTACAGTCAGTAACTAACCACTTACTAATCAGTACTAACCAGTTAGAGTTAGTAAGTAACCAGTTACAGTCATTAATTAGATTAGAAAATACATTAATCTTGGCATATAATAAAAACCTACAGTAAGTAACTAACCAGTTACTAACCAGTACTAACCAGTTACAGTCAGTAACTAACAAGTTACTAACTAGTAGTAACCACTTACAGATAGTAACCAGTTACTAACCAGTACTAACCACAGTCAATAACTAGTTACTAATCAGTACTAACTACTTACAGTTAGTAAGTAACCAGTTACTAACCAGTACTAACCAGTTACAGTCAGTAACTAACCAGTTACTAACCAGTACTAACCAGTTACAGTTAGTAACTGGTAGCTCCCTAAGAACCTTGACCTTGGCTTTTAGTTAACTGACTTCCAAGCCTCTCATATTTTCTCATTAATTATAAGTAGTCCACAATTTTCAGGACTGTAGTAAAATACAACTCCAGGCATAGCAAGAGAGTAGATTGTAGTTATTTGGAACAGTTAGGAACAGCTCTCTGTGAACCTTTCCAGGAATTTAATGTTTTAGCTGGGCATCGTGACCCTCACTGTTTGCAGAAAGTGAGAGATTTTGTGTCTATATACATAGGTGTCCCTATGTCATCTTTGTCTTTAGCTTGGAGCACTCAGGATGGAAAAACAAATCTTGGGAAAGATGAAAGACTAGAACTAAAGGAAATACCACATAAGTCACAAAGGACTAGAGTTTCATGGCTCTAATTTATAATGTCCGCTGTCCTTGTGAAATGGGATAGTTTATCTTTTTCTATTTGGGAAGTTTTTTTTTTATATTTAAAAATATCTTGTTTTTAGAGTTCTTTTAAGTGTAATGATTGGAGGGCTGAGATATATAACTAGATTATTTTCATTCTGGTCTTTTTCTTTTTGTATTTTGGATAATTTAAATGCTTCTTTCTTCACTCACATGCTTATTCTACAGATATTTATTGAATACCTAGTATATACCAGACCCTCTGCTAGACCCTGAGGATAAAAGATAGATAAGATACTGAATCTGTCCTCCAGGCATTTGGATTCTGGTCGTAGAAACGGACTTGTACCCAGTTGGTCCCTGCAGTTTGAGAAGTGCTGCACTACCAGAATTACAGAAGTTCTGTAAGGCCACAGAGGAGGGAAGGAGTAATTCCTCCTGTGGTTGTGAACAGAAATTGGACCAAGTGGGCCGGAAGGGCCCAGGAGTCAAGGTGCTCAAATGCGTAGACTATGAAAAGACCAGAATAAGTATCATTGTCTCACAGCTAGGAACACTGATCACCGTAACCAGCTTGGCTTACCTGAGAAGGAAGTGCCACCCCCTCTGAGGGTTCCCCCGTCAGTCTTCGCTTATTACCGTGTGAAATTAGAGGATGACAGTGGTGGTGGTGGTGGTGGCTGCCACTCCGTTTTCTTCTTCCTTTTCCTGGTTAGTTCGATAGATTTGTGTTAGATGTAGGCATTTTCCACATGAGGCTTTAGTTTATTTTTTCAACTTTTATTTTATTTGTATATTTTTTCTTTTTTTTTTTTGAGCCAGACAAAGCCTTGCTTTGTCGCTCAGGACGGAGTGCAGTGGTGCAATCTCGGCTCACGGCAACCTCAGCCTCCCAGTTAAAGTGATTCTCCTGCCTCAGCCTCCCGAGTAGCTGCGATTGCAGGCGCACGCCACTGTGCCTGGCTAATTTTTGTATTTTTTGTAGAGATGGGGTTTCACCGTACTGGCCAGGCTGGTCTTAAACTCCCCATCTCAGGTGATTCATCTGCCTTGGCCTCCCAAAGTGCTGAGATTACAGTTGTAAACCACTGCACCTGGTCTCAAAAACCTTTATTTTAAATATGGGCGTACATGTGCGTATTTGTTGCATAGTAATATTGCATGATGCTGAGGTTTGTGGTACAGATCTCATCACCCAGGTAGTGAGCATGTACTCCTGCCCAGTAGGTAGTCTGACGTCCCCCATCCATATCAGGCTTTGACCATACTGAGAGAATGGGAAAAAAACTGAGCTGCCTACTATGACCCAACGAAATGGAAAGTTTTCTACCATTTGCTTCTATGTCATTTTCGTATTTACTTTTTTCAGGAAATTCTATTTTTCTGTCGTTCCACTAGACTATATATTTTGATCACTACCTTTGTGCCCAAATCTCTGCTTCTCCTGACTTTTCCATGAGCATGGTACATTCATGTGGCGACTTCCTCTGTTTGTTTAAATTTGCTCATTTAGAGTTTTAGAATAGCAAGATGCTCATGTCTAAATAGCTTATAAGTCCTGGGAAACTCATAAAAATGGTCTGACATGATGTTAAATAGTTTGTGCCTGTAAGAAACCTTGCAGATGGCTAAGAGAAGAATGAGGATGTTTTGACTTACTGTCTCCTCAATTACGTTATAGAAAATTCAGCATACTTGTCCATAATCATCAGGAAAATGAATGATCTTCCTATTGTAAATTACAAGTGCCACAAACTACAAAAGGACTGTAACTGACAAGTATCAACTGGTAGTGTTTTATTTACATTCTCCAAGGCAACCCACAGAAATGTAGCGCTCACCATATTTATTCAAAAAAATATGTTTTTAAGTAAATAAAATTTCCTTGACGCTGGTTACTATAGTTAAGCAACTTAATTCAAACTGCTAACTTTGTTTAGTAAATGATAGATGAAACACGATTTTGTAAGATAAAAGAACATGGTGCCAAAACATTATATAAGCATGATGCCAAAAATGCGTGCGCATGCACACACGCACGCATACACACACACACACACACACACACACCCCTGAATACATTGCTCATAGTGTTTTCTAATTCAAGAAAACAGGAAGATGAGTTGAAAGTATTATGATCAACTGTGTATTTATTCCAGGAAAATTTACATGAGGAGAAAATACATTAATCTTGGCATATAATAAAAACCTACATTTTGTTACATAATTCATTTTGTGATTTACATTTCTATAATTTATTCAATAAACCTAATAAATGTTGGCTAATGAGTGAATTTAGTTTCATGAGTAAAAAATAGTAGATGAATGATCTGTCATTGTACAAAACTGCTGAATTGTAAATACGGTTTTTGTGTGTATTCTCTTCCCATCCTCCTCGTCCCACCCATATGTCCTTCCTTCTTACCCTAACCTCTGATAACCTGAGGTTAGAACGTTGAGGGATGAAATTGTCAGAAGTTTCAATATAATTGCATTCAGGATGAGAGTTCTGTTCAACACAAGTACATCACTGGTTAATTTAGTAATTTCTAGAATTCTGCCCAGACTTGAAAATACTTTCAGTACTCATTGC
This sequence comes from Aotus nancymaae, assembly GCF_030222135.1. NCBI lineage: Eukaryota > Metazoa > Chordata > Mammalia > Primates > Aotidae > Aotus > Aotus nancymaae. The sequence continues at coordinate 18,832,870 of NW_026988465.1, forward strand.
TGAATGTTGCTGTTCTCTGCATGTTTTTCTTCTCGGATTGAACTGGAGAGGATTTTGGTTTTTTAACACATTCCAGTGGGTATAAGTATATTGGCTAGTAAAGGTTCCCTTAATTGACCTGGTTTTAATAAAAAGTGATCCAGTACTCCTGCCGCTAATTTTTCTCTTTTTTAAAACCGTAGCTTAATAACCTGGTGTTGTCTCTATCACCCAAGTGAGAAATTCTGCCAACAGTGGTTTACAAAAGCAGCTTTGGGGGTTAGATCTGGCGTGTGGCTAGGATTTTAACAAAACTGGATGCTTGTCTTTCTTTTAAATTACACATGGACAGTTTCATCAGTTAAGTTACCAAATTTATATTTTATATTCTGTTCACATATCAGGACACATTTAGCCCAAACAAAGTCTGTTCACATAAAAATTTCTTTTTGTATATTTTTCTTCTACTGTGAGGACACATCCCTGCCTTTCCCCAGTACATTTTCCGCTGCTCCCAGCACCTTGAGTATAGTGAACGTTCAATAGTCAGTGAATGAATCCCTTTGTCATTGTGTCTCTATTATGTAGAGTGGAAATGCGTGCTGGAACAATAGCTGGTGGATGATCTGCATCAGGGAGGCCTGGGCTAGACTTCAAAAGCTGTTTCCCCATCCCGGCGAGGCAAAACATGTTCTTTCTGGGCTGGGAGGTTACAGCTCTGTTCCTGTTCAAGACTGCACCTCCTTTTTTCTCTCTTTCTCTCCAGGAGCTGTGGAGTCCAAGTGTGACTGCCAAGAGGAATCCAGCAAAACCAGAGAGCCCAAGCATGTAGCCCTGCCCGTAGCCCGCCACACGCATGGAAAACCCAGAGGAAGTGAGTGAGGATCAGTGGGAAGAAGGGAGCCAGCCAGGTGAGCAAGCTCATCAGTCTGGAGGCCAGCGCCACTGGAAGAATCCCAGGCAGTTCTGTTTATTTGGCAAGTTCGGGCCATGACCTGAGCTTACACCAAATTACGTCAGAGCAAATTACTTTTTACCAAGCCGTGTAAATGTTAGGTCGACTCCCTAGAGCTTTTGGGCTGAAGACAGATGACAACATCAAAGGCTGCTCTTCAGTTTCCAGGTGTGGTTGGGGGAATTGTCCATCTTCTTTCAGGAAGGGGTTAATTCCTAACTCCTCCCCTTTCCCCACCTCAGGTGAATTACTTTATTTCATGCCAATTTGAGCGTTACCTAGATACTTTTTACATAGAACCAATTTACTTGAATATTGAGTCCTCTGGTTTTGTTATAACTGGATGGGCCTGTGGGTGTGTCTTCATAAGAGGGGGCCAAGGCTGTGTTTCTTCTTTATAAATATAATTTTCACATTACGATCTTTGGGTGCATATATTCTGAAACATCCTCCTAGGTGAATTGAATCAGACTGTGTTTTTTTTTTTTTTTTTTTAATTTGGCAGGGGGAACATTTAAATAATTAAATCACTGGTTGAAGCTTTGTGCAAAGTTTGGTGCTATATTAGGATTTACTAGGGTTCCATTGTGATTCTAAGTTCGGTTAAAATTTCTGCCCTTAGCCTTCCTTTCCGTTTATGTTAAGTGTTTTACCATGTGGAGAGAAGGTATTTTAATGATAGCCAAATATTACTTAAAAATGCTTCTAGCCAGGCAGGTGGCTCACGTCTGTAATCCCAGCACTGTGGAAGGCTGAGGCAGGAGGATTGCTTGAGCCCAGGAGTTTGAGACTACGCTGACCACCATGGTAAAACCCTGTCTCTATAAAAACTACAGAAATGAGCCAGGCATGGTGGTGTGCACCTGTAGTCTCAGCTACTCAGGAGGCTGAGGTGAGAGAATTGCTTGATGTCAGGGAGGTCGAGGCCGCAGTGAGCCCTGCTCAAAACAAAACACAACAGCGCCCGTTCTACCCCTCCTAAAATCCATATCGTATATCAGAACAAGGAGTGTCATGCCTGAAATGACTCTTGGCGGGGCTTCTCAACCTCTTTACCACTGGCATTTGGGGGTGTATCATTCAGTATGGTGGGGAGCTGTCCAGTGCATTTCAGAATATATAGTAGCACCCCTGGCCTCTCCCTAGTAGATGCCAGGAGTGTAATTCCCCTCCCCAGCTGTGGCAATCAGAAATGTACTGTAGGGGACAAATTTACCCCCAGTTGAAAACCATTATTCTAGGGATTGATTCAACAAAGGAAAAGAAGATAAAATAGTAAAGATGCCATGTATGGAGCTTCTGTTTTCGTTTTTTTGTTTGTTTATTTTGTTATATTACCCTGTGAATTTCCAAAGAAAGGCAGTGAGGTCTGCCTCTAGAAATCCCATTTAGCCACCAGTTCTCTCTCCGTTATTGACTGGAGTTCAGTTTAGATTAACATAACAATTGCAACTCACTCACAACAAGTATTGACGTTAATGCTGCCATTATCAGCTGAAGCTCTTCCAGGTGTTTATGTTAAACACACAGAACTTCCTATGAAGCAGCCATTCTGGTCACTAGGTGTTTTCACAGGGCTGGTTTGTTGGGGGGAAAAGGAAGGAGTGGTTGGAGAAAAAGACTCGGAAAGGCTAACACAAGACTTTAATAACTGAATGCCTGAGCTGAGTGAAGAAACACGCCCACTCTACATTGTAATTCAGCAGTTTTATGAATGGGAGGTCAGATACATGATTTAAATACAGGTTTTATTGAATGCACTGTCTCTTAACGGTACTAAAAAAAGGTCTGGAATCCGGCGTTCCTTCTGTATAGGTTTGTAATTCATGCTCTCTGCTCTCACTCTCCTTGCAGATTTACTTCTACCTCTGTCATAGAATGAGCTGCCAGACAGGTAGGATCGTGTCACTGCTGTGACTTCACATTACATGTCCTGTTGTCTTTATTTCAAATTTCCTTTTTTTCCTCTTTATTCTTCTTAAATGAACATACACGCTTGCCAGGCACATTCTGGCTTTTCTTATTTCTCTTTCTGATTTTGCCTCCCTCCTGCCCCTGTTTCCTTCCCTTTTCTCTGGCTGTAGAAACTGTCAGGTGGCCTTGCTGGCATCATCCTACCTCTTTTGAACTCTGATACCCAGGAACTTCCATTTATTATGCCTCGAGCATACTATATCTCTCTGAGGGATAGTTAATGATCTTTGCAGCAAATGAAGGTGAACTGTAGCCACATTATTGTTAGAATGCAGCCAACTATATGGAACAGATTGGGCTGAGCTTTGAACAGCTGGGGCTGGCAGAATGAGTCTTGACTTCTCTCGGAAGAGTTCCAGAACTGCCGGATCATCAAACTTGAAGGGGAAAGAGGGACGAGAAAGGTTATAGTGATAGTGGTTCCTGCAGGTGCTTTCTGCTTTTGTGATCTACCTTTTTTGAAATTTTCGCTACTTCGTGAATCTGGCAAAACATGGGCTAATTGAACCCAAGAGCTGCTGTCACTGCCACAGACTAGACCTGCTTAGTGGCCGTGATGGTGTTTTATTGTTCATTTGCAGGTACTGAACATGGGATAAGATGGAAGCTTTTGTTGTGAAAGCTCGTGGCTCTTTATAGTCAACTAAAACTATGTGTAGTTTTGATTTGCATCGTGTGCATGTAACCCTAATATAAATTTAATAATGGCTCCGTTGGAAAGTTTGGACTACAGTGTGGCTTCCTGGTGGATGTAATAAATGAGAAGTAGGTGACGTAGGGCAGACAGCATAAATTGAAGGACCAGAGAGCTTCATCAATCCTTCAAAAATGTTGTGTTTGCCCAAATGAGGAGTTGTATGTATGTGTACACATGCATGGGTGCGTGTGTATTTAAATGACTTGCTGCCAGTATGTTAAAAATGTTTATATAAACATTTGGTCAATTTTTCCAAAGAAGCCAGAATGTGGCTTCACTGGAACTGCGGCCTGCCATGGTCAGTACCAGCTGTGGCTGAATAACAAGCACTTCGTACCTCTCCTGGGTGGGCGGGGCAGGGGCTTTTGCATTCACCCCTAACCCCCACTGTTGCTGCACAGATTGACCTTTGCAGGAGAAGGTCAGGAGAGAAAAGAGGCAAGCTTTGGGACTGGGAAGTAATGGGTTTGAATCTCAGCTTCACAGACAGCTTTATCAATTGGGGAAATTATTTAACTTCCTGAGCCTCAGTTTCCTCCTGAGTAGAATACAAATATACTTTATACCTCTAGTGGTTGCTGGAAGGAATATTAAGTAGAATAGCTTATTTAAAATTTCTAAATCAGTTATATACATGCACAATAGGATTGCTATACACAGTTGCTGTTACTGTAGTTTTCAATTGCTGTGCATCATAGGTACGTTGATACCAATCCTTAAGTGTACCATTGACCGTGTTGTAAAATCTGATAAACACTTCTGTTACTCAGAGCAAAGGGGGAAACTTGTCCTGGGCTTCCCGTATTTCTGGTTTTGTTCTACAGTATAAAATAGATAGCGTTTCTGTGGAAGAAATCCAATAGAAACCGATTTCTTAAGGGTAGCACAATATTAAGAGAGAAAAATCTTATAATTTAGTCATATTAGGTAGATGCTTGGTTTCGTTTTGATGGCGTCAAAGCTTTGTAGTTTTGCATCTACACTCCTGAGCTTTCTGCCCTACACCCCATCCCAGTCATATTCGAAGTCAGGCTCACAGTAATCCTGTAGACTGAACATGTGCTGAATCCTCATGGAAAGAAAGGTAGAGAAATGAAAGCATTACAGAAATTAATATATTTTCTTAGCGGTGGGCATTAAATGTGGCTTTTGTTAGGCTTGCAATGGTGCAGTGAAGTTTTGTCAGCATTTTGTGCACACAGATTTTTTTTTTCTTTTGAGACAGAGTCTTGCTCTGTCACCCAGGCTGGAGAGCAGTGGCACGATCTCACCTCACTGCAACCTTTGCCTCCTGGGTTCAAGCAATTCTGCTGCCTCAGCCTCCCGAGTAGCTGGGCTTACAGGTGCCAGCCACCGTACCAGGTTAATTTTTTTGTGTTTTTAGTAGAGACAGTGTTTCTTCTAAGGATTTTTTCCCTACATTTTTGCATTCAGTTGGCATCATTTCTTTTTCTAATGTCTGGCCTTGGACATCTGTTAGAAAGTTTCAGTATGTCTTTGGATGCCACGCCAGCTGGCTATAGGGACTACCTGGTTATAGTCATGGTTTAGAAATACAGGTTTTTCCCTCCTATTTTTATACTTCCTGCATAGATGGGTTTCCTTTAGATGTGGATAGTTCACTTAGATGCATCGCTTCTCTGAAAATGGTAAAGGATGGCGGTATAGTAGTTTCTCCTGCTTCTGAAAGTGACGGGGAAACTTGCATCTTTCAATAAAATGCTTTTTAGAAGAAAGCAAGGCGGGTAGAAAATGTTAAGGCAGCTCAGGGACCAGTGGGAAAATATAGATGTTAAAGGTAAAAAGTGACTTGTGATGAGTTCAGTTACGGAGTTCAGAAATCCAACCACGTTTGTAGGGATCCAGTTAAGTTTTCACATGTGATCTTCAGCCCACTCTGAGTGAGTGAACCTCAACGGGAGTAGAAGGCCCTGGAAGGGAAGATGTGAGAAGATAAAATACTGTTTTTAGAGCCTTAGGTTTTTGTTTGTTTTTTGACATTTTTATAAGTGGAGGAATAGGTGTACCTCTGGAACCTCAAATTGGGCTGAAATCCAGGTCTGGTTCCAGGTGATTGCTCAGGGTCGCTTCCCATTCCTACTTCCCACTTGAGTGAAGGAGGCAAATAATAAAAGAGGAAAGAATGTGGATGAAAAGGAGAGGATGCAGAGAGTGAAGGTTCTCTGTCCTTTGTTAACCTTTTGTCCAGATCACCAAAAGTACTGTGGCATGTTTAAGTCTAAGAAAATATTTAGGCGGATCTCTTGAAATTGTCATTATTTCAAGGGTTTAAAAAAAAGACAGTTTCACATAGTTCAAATGAAAGCAACAGTTACACTTTTTGCTAAAACTTCCCTGGGTCCACCAACGAGATATATGAAGTGGTTTAAAAAAACACACAAGGCTGGGCAGGGTGGCTTGTGCCTGTAATCCCAGCACTTTAGGAGGTAGAGGTGGGCGGATCACCTGAGGTCAGGAGTTTGAGACCAGCCTGGCCAACGTGGGGATACCGCGTTTCCACTGAAAATACAAAAATTAGCAGGGTATCGTGGCACGTGCCTGTAATCCCAGCTACTTGGGAGTCTGAGACAGGAGAATCACTTGAGCCCAGGAGGTGGAGTTTGCAGTGAGCCGAGATGGTACCACTGCACTCCAGACTGGGCAACAGAGCAAGACTCTGTCTCAAAAATAATAATAAAAATATAAAACCACCTGAGTTTAGGCGTCTGATTGGTGGGTTTTTTTTCCTTTTGTAAATGCTTTTCTGACATACACAGTTATTTTCTGCTTTGAGTTTTCTTGTAATCGGCTTTCTTACTTTTTCTTTTTCTTTTTTTTTTTCTTTTTTTTTTTTTTTTTGAGACAGAGTTTCGCTCTTGATACCCAGGCTGGAGTGCAATGGCGCGATCTCGGCTCACCGCAACCTCCGCCTCCTGGGTTCAGGCAATTCTCCTGCCTCAGCTTCCTGAGTAGCTGGGATTACAGACACGCGCCACCGTGCCCAGCTAATTTTTTGTATTAGTAGAGACGGGGTTTCACCATGTTGACCAGGATGGTCTCGATCTCTTGACCTCGTGATCCACCCGCCTCGGCCTCCCAAAGTGCTGGGATTACAGGCTTGAGCCACTGCGCCCGGCCCTTTCTTACTTTTTCTAAAATTGTAGTTACTGCCTCAACTTTTATAACAGAGGAGTAGAGGCAACAGAAAGGAGAGCCACGTATGGGTGATTGAAGACCGTGGAGTCTTTTCAGATCATTCACCTGGGAGCTTGCGTGGCAGTTGTGGGGTTCCAAAGATCCCAAATCAGGTGTTTTAACTTAACTGACTTGAATATTTACTTTGAAAATAAATGGATGTAAAAAAAGACGAAAAGTTATACACATGGGCATGATTTATTGAAACCTGTTCTTAGTTAGGGTAGATTGAACCTTGTTGAAAGTTGTGAAATTTGCTCAAATAGTCACTTTTCCTCTTTTTTTTTTTTTCTAGGTCAGAATGATTTCATGAATATTGTGATAGTTTGGGCAAAGAACAAATTTGCTTAGTCAAGAACCATTAAAAGCCTCTAAGAAGGCCAAGAGGTGGTGAAATCCGTGATCCCCTGATGGCCGTGTGTATGTGTGTGTGTGTGTGTGTCTGTGTGTCTGTGTGTGTTTGTGCATGTGCGCGCATGCACATGACGCATCTGGGGTTGGCTCAGAGTGAAAGAGACAGATGCTTCCTTCGCCTGCTTGTTTCCTGGGTTTCAAAGCCCCTTGTTCATTGTTGTTTTATTTTAAGGTCCGATGCCTTCTTCATCCGTCAGTGAGGGTGTGGAGAGCCTGCAGGCGTGTGCCTACCTCTGTAACTTGCTATTCCTTGCGTAATGTCAAGTGGAAGTGCAAAGCACCACAAACTGTTCTGAGCAGAGCCCACTTCCCTTCACCCACGGAGAGCGTGAAACAGTTACACCAACATCAATCAAGGAAAACCCACAGGCTGGGCTCACACGGTTGAAGCAGGTGCGTGAGCGAGCATTCTGTGACAGGCACACGTGATTGAGGTGTACCTCGGCGTCTTGCCCACAGATGTCAGTTACGATGACTCTGTGGCACTGTGCCTGCTCCCCGCAGAGCCGAGCCTATCATGCTTGTGGGACGCAGCGGGTGCAGCTTTTGGCAGCTCAGTGGGGTGAGCAGGTCAGATAGTTCTGAAGTAGGCTTCTTTGCTGTTAACTCACTTGTTTAATGTGAGGAGAAGAATCTGGGAGAAGTAGTGTTTTATTTTCTTTCTGTGGTGCTTTGCAGTGAGAACACCCCTTGGATTACTCCTTTAAAACAGTGAACAAGAGGCTGGGTATGATGGCTTAGGTTTATAATACTAGCTCTTTGAGAGGCTGAGGCAGGAGAATCATTTGAGCCCAGGAGTTCGAGATCAGCCTAGGTAACATGGGGAGACACCATCTCTAAAAGAATTTCTTTTTTCTTTCTTTGGTTTTTTGAGATGGGGTTTTGCTTTTGTTGCCCAGGCTGCAGAGCAATGACGCTATCTCTGTTTGCCACAACCTCCGCCTTCCAGGGTTCAAGCGATTTTCCTGCCTTAGCCTCCCGAGTAGCTGGGATTACAGGTGTGTGTCACCACGCCTGGCTAATTTTCTATTTTTAGTAGAGACGGGGTTTCTCCATGTTGGTCAGGCTGGTGTTGAACTCCTGACCTCAGGTGATCCGTCCACCTCAGCCTCCAAAGTGCTAGGATTACAGGCGTGAGCCACTGCGCCCGGCTGGAATTTTTTTTTTTTATTCACTGGGTGTGGTGGTGTCCACCTCTACTCCCAGCTACTTGGAAGTGGAGGTGGAAGGATCACTTAAGCCTGGGAGGTTGAAGCTGCAGACAGCTATGGTTGTGCCAGTGCACTCCAGCCTGGGCAACAGATTGAGACCCTGTCTCAATAATAAATAAATAAGATAAAATAGTACACAAGAAAACATTAGTATTAATTGATTTGCTAAGCCTAAGGGGGAAAAATAAAGTCTTGAATCTCTATATGTATATATGTGTATGCATATATATCAGTATATGTCAAATATATGGATATAGATATATGCATATCTAGAATAGATGTATGTGTACACACATATGTATATGTAAATATGTGTGTGCATACATTCACACAGATACCAATTTAAAGTAAAACTCAAACAGGCCATGAGATAGAGAATGTATCTAGGACCTTTAAAAGTATCTGCTAATAAGGTAAAGGGGCTAGTAAAAAAATGCTCATCTTATCCTGAGTTGAACCAACCTGATATATATTGAGCTTTAGAAAATTTTCACAAAATTTTTGATCAATCTTAATTTAAAACCTAATAGAGACAGTTAATACTAATACTTCAGTATAGTGTGTTTTGTAAAAAGTGGCCAGTCTCTCAAGGCTACTCGTACCGCTGTTGGTGATGGGTGTCTACTTTGAGCTGACACTTCAAAATGTTATGCATATTATTTATATTTAAATATGTGAAACAATCACCCTTGCTTTAGACATGGTAAAAGAAGACATAGTTTTAAATTGTTAAACTGACTCAGTTGGAGAATAATTATAAAAATCAATATTACTATGGGTAAAGAAAAAAACGTACTATTTTGGGGAAAATTTTTTATATACTCTCTAAGGGTTATTTCACAATATGTAAAATCAAAAGCCACAAAATATGCTTACTCAGTTTCAGCAGTGCAGCTTCTAGGCAAATTTTTTTCTCAGAGTGTGATCAAATGTGTAAAAAGTTTAGTTACAAGAATGCTTGGTCACAAATGCATTTATTTCCAATATATTTTGCTAGAAATGTCTAAACAATATTACAGTGGTCAAATAAATTATAGTAGAAATATGCAATAAAATACCAAGTGAGGCATTAAGGAGTGGTGTAGATTGCTCTAAGACCCTTTTTTTTTTTTAAACTAACAAATTGGTGTTCCAGGCATTCATTTATGTGCATATATATTGGAAATAGTTTGTGAGATTTATGTAAACCTAAAAGCTGTTACAGCTGTGTGATTACAGAATAATTAAATGACTTTATTTTGCCTGTTGTTAATAATTTTCTAATATTCATGTGTATTACCTGCATATTAAATACAGAAAATGGCAAACATAGAAATAGCATTTTGGGAGTATACTCGTAAGTTACTTAGAGATATTTATGAAGACAAGGGAAAGAGGTTTCTTTCTTTTGTTGTCTTTTTTTTTCTTTTTTAGACGATGGCTTAGCAGAAAGTGTTAAAGATTAGTGATTGATTAATTAGTTCAACAAATATTTGTGTGCCTCCTTGTGCCAGGTACTGGACAAGGCACTGGTCACGTTGCTATGTACTTTTCACATGAAGAATTGCTGAATCCATTCTGTTTGATATTCTGCATCAATGGAGCTTTACCAATAGAGAGTCAATAATATGAATATGAAAGTACTCCAATATGGGTATGTAAAAATTATGATGTCAGGACTGGGCATGGTGGCTCATGCTTGTAATCCCAGCACTTTGGGAGGCTGAGGTGGGTGGATATCCTGAGGTCAGGAGTTCAAGACCAGCCTGACCAACATGGTGAAACCCAGTCCCTACTAAAAATACAAAAATTAGTTGGGCATGGTGGTGGACACCTGTAATCTCAGCTACTTGAGAGGCTGAGGCAGGAGAATCGCTTGAACCCAGGAGGCAGAGGTTGCAGTGACCCGAGTTCACGCCATTGCACTCTAGCCTAGGTGACAAGAGTGAAACTCCATCTCAAAAAAAAAAAAAAAGACTGACATTTTGCTTCATATTTTTACATATGTATTTTATCTGCTTTATGCTGCTTCACATATTCAATGTGTGAAACTTTTTCTATACTGTAGATAGTTGACACCATGAATTGTGTGGAAAGTCAAAGCAGAAATTGTAAAGACTTGTTATCACTAATGAAAACTTTAAAGGACACTAAAAAGCTTATTTACAAGTGCTTTGAAAAATCTGATTTCTCCGTATTTTGTGAGGTTTTGACTTTGAAACTTCATCTTGCTTGAATGTTCTGTAGGTGTCCTTTGGGGAGTTAGAACAGGATGACTTCAGTGTCCACCCGCTTGGAATGTTGAGAGTCCGAGGATGTAAATAGGAGGTTTAGATCTGGGATGTCTGACTGGAAGAGGGCCAGGGTTCAGGCTAATGTGGAGATGCTCATTGAGGAGTTTAAATGCTTCTCTGAGGCCCTAAGAATCTACCGAAAGGATAGTTTTCTCCTGATGTCCAGCCTCTTTCTCATGAAAATGATCTTAGAAGTTTAATCCTTCAAATGACCTCTTAACATGGGTTCTCATACTGGTGTGAGAGTAGGAAAAAAAAAAAATTCCAGGCTGGGCCGGTGGCTCAGACCTGTAATCCCAGCACTTTGGGAGGCAGAGGCGGGCGGATCACGAGGTCAGGAGATCGAGACCATCCTGGCTAACACAGTGAAATCCCGGCTCTACTAAAAGTACAAAAATTAGCTGGATGTGGTGGTGCGCACCTGTTGTCCCAGCCACTGGGGAGGCTGAGGCAGGAGAATCACTCGAACCTGGGAGACAGAGGTTGCAGTGAGCTGAGATCATGCCACTGCACTCCAGCCTGGTGACAGAGAGAGACGTCTCAAAAAAAAAGTTCCAGCCGGAACCATCAAGGGTTCCAGAGTGAAGAGAATTCTTGGAGTTTTAAAACTCTGAAAATTTTTTTCATAAGTTATAAAGATAGCAAAGATTCTTGAGAGGACAGTTAGCTTTGGATCACTGCCAATGTGCCATAGGTGCTTTTCCTGTGTGTGTGTGTGTGTGTGTGTGTGTGTGTGTCTGTCTGTCTGTGTGTCTGTGTCTGTCTGCCTGTCTGCCTGTCTTTGGGATGGTTATGGCTTCTTGAACTTGGTTCGTTCTTTCCTATTGGTGAAGGGAAGAAGTTAAACTTTGGATTTGGCTCTATTTCCATTGTCCATTGAATTGGGAGAGTTAGCCCTTCAGTTACTCTATTGCTCTTTTGCTATGATTTTGTGGGAAAATTGTCATTTTCACTTCCCCCTTCTCTCTGTCCTTTCCTCTTGTTAAAACAGATATGGTGCCTTTAACACATTGCCTCGGGATATTTTGAAGTATAAAGGGAGCAAAAAGAGTTTTACCTCTTCCTGAGACAAGCTCTGAGTAGTAAAATCAATAATTCGAGAAATCACTTGCCCTTTAAAAAAAAAAAAGACTTGTAAATAGAACAAGATTGAGAAAAACACGTCTTTAGGCAGGCTAATCTAATCACACACAGAAGGCAGCCTGCTTTCTTACTTGCTGGACCACTTCCACTGTATATTCTCACAGGGAACAATATATTAAGTACAGTATTTAGAAATATTTGTTGAATCGTACTGTCTGATTTTGGCAAGTCCCAAGGAAAAAAAGAATATGTCTTGGACTGCTTGAGCCTTCCTGGGAGGATATTGGAGTTTTCCCAGAGAGGCTGGCTTCACGCTGTGGGAACACTGGTTTGGTAGATAACACTGTTAGAATTTATATTTTTAGAGGGCATAGAGTTGTCTTCAGATTTTTAGAGCTACCACAGCTGATCTTCTGTGTCTCAGTGTCCGAAGAAACTCAGAGTACAAGCTAGCCTTTCTTTATACTGAGTAGTCATTCTCTTTGCAAGGGACCCTAACTTGTAACCCACTGATCCTGTGTTACAGCAGCAGATGGAGTTTACCAGCACTACCATGTCTAGTGAGTGCATCAGAAGACGAAATGTGGGTGTCACAAATAAGAGTAGCTAAAAGATAGGACATGACAGGGTGAAAGGTCCATTAGCTGATGGCGCCTTCTCCCAGGGAATGTGAAAGCGTCAACATTTGGCAAAATCCTAAACTAATTTTTTTAAAATGGGATCATCACATGGCATTGACTGAGTAATTGAAATTTGTGGTGGGAAATAAAGATGAAATATTTAGAAAGTATGTTATAGCCCCTTTGCGTAAGAGTATATGCTAAAATAAAAGTATATGATTACGAGGAATGTAAGTGAAACACATTCTTTCAGTGTAATTTTTTCAGCATGTATCTGGCATTAAGTGGTTCTGTAAAAATCTTATGCAAGGGCCTGTCTCCCAGCCCTATTCCATTGGTTGCTTAAATGTGAAGTAGGCACATCTGAAGGGTTCTTTTGCTCTATCGTTATAACGTTGAAAAGTTAGTTATTTAACCTATAGCTTTTCATCTCTAGAATGGAGATAACAGAATCAACCTCAGGGTTTTTTTTCTTTTAAATTAACTTCTAGCTTTTAAGTAGTTGTACATTTGCAGGAACGTTGCAGAAATAGAGTGTACCTCCTTTGCCTGGTTTCTTTTACAGTTACCTTATTACGGATGCTTGTCAAGCAAAAAATACAACGTTGGGAATTTCCTTTTCAGTAACTCCACGGTTGTGGGTTTTTTTTTTTTTTGGCTTTTTATATTTCACTAGTTCTTCCCTAATATCTTCTTTCTGTTCCCAGGACATACCGGGTACCACCTTGCATGTCGTAATCACGTCTCTTTAGATTCCTCTGAACTATGAGGGTTTTTCAGCCTTTCCTTGTTTTGAGCTTAACAGTTTTGAGGCCTGCTAGTCAGATATTTTGTAGAACCTCCTTCAGGCGGGATTTCTCTGATGTTTTTCTCATGATTGGACTTGTTTATGGGTTTTTGACAGGAAGACCACAGAGGTGAAGCACCATTCCCCACCGTCATATCAAGGGCACCTATAATCACCATGACATATCACTGTAGATGTTGACCTTGATCACCTGGCTGAGGTCATGATGCCAAGTCTCTTCACTGCAAACTTGTCTTCCTTCCACTTCTTCCCATACTTCACTCTTTGTAATGAAATCACTAAGCACATGCCATAGGGCTATTTTAAGGTTTAAATAAGATGATGAAGCTTGTGGCATAAAACCCAGTGCTTAAAAAACACTCCTGAATGTCAGTTGCTACTGTAGTTGCTGCCTTTGAACTGGTCCCTTTCTTTTCTTTTCTTTTCTCTTTTTTTTGAGATTGAGTCTCTCTCTGTTGCCAGGTTGGAGTGCTGTGGTGCGGTCTCAGCTCACTGCAGCCTCCGTCTCTTGGGTTCAAGCAATTCTCCTGCCACAGCCTCCAGAGTAGCTGGGATTACAGGTGTGCGCCACCACGGCCAGCTAATTTTTGTATTTTTAGTAGAGACGGGGTTTCACCATGTTGGCCAGGATGATCTTGATCTCCTGACCTCATGATCCACCTGCCTTGGCCTCCCAAAGTGCTGGGATTACAGGTGTGAGCCACACCACGCCCAGCCACAATGGTCACTTTTAATACGTGAAAGCTAGTACTCTTTAGAGCTGCTTTCTCATAATTACACAGTTCTCAGCCATTTATTGATGTTGATCAGAGTGTCAAAATAACAAAAGAGTGCTCACACACCTTTCAAATGAGATGCCTGTATACAAAGTCACTCTATATTGGAAAGATACGAATTCACTCAAACTTTACCGTGGAGAGACTCTGCTAAACGGGGATTATCAGCCTCTGGTCCTGTTTCATGTGATACAGTCAGTTATTGGTAAAAGAGCTGGTGGGTTCTGGTTGGTCTCTGGCATGAGAGGGAGAAAGAAAGTTTAATTTAGGAGATGAGCCTGAAAAATTGGGAAGATTTTTTATTTTTCTCTGGTGATAGGTTTTGGGTAGAATTTTGAGTTCTTACTGGAATAAACTATCTTCAGCACTTCTCTGTGAAATGAGGGGCTTGTTCTGGGACTGAAATGCTTCAAGCCTGTGCCATTGTTGCCAGAGTGGCCGTCTGAGCGTGGGTAGTGGAGCTCAGAGTCCCGTGGAACCATGTCTTCTGGAATACCTAAGAACAGCTGGTCGCTTGCACAGATAGCGTTGGCATGAATTTTTTATTGAAGTCTCTCCATGTATCTAGTAAACAGTACGCAGTACTCTAACATTACTAAAAGCCTCCTACGTCTCCCTCCCATAAATTTCTGTGACTCTTCCCCATTTAAAAGTTCGGGGTGTAGGGCAAGGTTAATGCACCAGAGGAGGAACGCTAGGGAAGTATTTCTGAGCTGGAGAAAATAAGGTTCTTCTTCTGTGTCTCCTTTCCCATTTGACCTTCTAGCTTCTCTCTAATTTAACACATTTTTGGGGGACTGTTTCTTGGGAAGGCAAAATTTATACAGATATTCTTTTGCTGTTGCATATGTACTAAGTGAAGAGCGACTTATTTGTGTTAAAATGGAATACTTTGCCCGTGAGTACTTAATGGGAAAAAATTGCATTTGTATGAAGGGGTAGGTGAGTGATAAAATATTTTTGGTCTCCTTTAAGTGACTAGCAAGGAAACTCTTTCCATATATCTTTGTGAATTTCTGTCTCAGTAACCTTACTAGAGACTAAGCCCTCCTTCGCTGTCCTATAGAGAACCAGAGATGTACTTAAAGAGCATAGATGATGTCACGCATTCATTTTTTTCTGTTTTGTTTTTGTTTTTGTTTTTCTCTGTCGCCCAGGCTGGACTGCAGTGGCACAATCTCGGCTCACCGCAACCTCTGCCTCCTGGGTTAATGCGATTCTCCTGCCTCAGCCTTCCACGTAGCTGGGATTACAGGTGTGCACCACCATGACCAGCTAATTTTTGTATTTTTAATAGAGACAAGGTTCCACCAGGCTGGTCCCGAACTCCTGGCCTCAAGTGATCCACCATCTTCTGCTGCCCAGAGTGCTGGGATTAAAGGCGTGAGCCACCACACCCAGCCTGCTGCTACCATTGTTTTTAATAGCAGAAACAAATTTCCAGCTTAACCTGCCGTATTAACCCTGGGATCCTAAGAAGTGAGACCTGTCAGAGATACTTTGCCCCGTTGTTCCGTTATTTCTTTTGTCAAGGAGATGCTGAGTTTCCTCCACGGTCATTAGGAATGTAAGAAGATGGGATCTGTGTGCCTTAGGAATCAAATGACAGTCTTTATGTGCTCTGGGGTGTGTGTGTGTGTGTGTGGTGTGTGGTGTGTGGTGTGTGTGTGTGTGTGTTTCTTTCAGACCTTTGTGAGACTCCTATGGTCATTAGGGAGGCTCACAGATTCCTGATGGCTCTCCTTGGGGACACTCAGTACAGTTGTACTTTCTTGCCTCCTTTAAGTCTAGGCATGACTATGAAGGTGGCTTGCTGTGAAATGTGGCAGAGGTCACATGTGTCCTAGATGAAGCTTTTAAGAGTTAACACGTGATTTGCTTCATCCCCTTCCCCCTACATTGGTTGAATCACAGGCCGAGGTCACATGTGTCCTAGATGAAGCTTTTAAGAGTTAACACGTGATTTAATTCATCCCCTTTCCCCTACATTGGTTGAATCACAGGCCAAGAGAGAGCCCACACAGTCTGGTCCTGTGATGAGGGGCTGTGATGGAAAGGCCTCCCGACCCAGGCCGAACATGTCACGTACGCAAGAAGGAAGCTTCAGTTATTACAAGTCACAGGGATTTAGGTAGCGGTGGTGTGTTGCTGCAGCGTTAGCTATCCTGTCCTAAATAATGCACTCAGCATTATTATCTCTAGCGTCCCAGGAATTAAGGCCGAAACGCTGGGCGGTGGAGGGGATGTTCACAGTTGTGATGGCGGCAGTGGTGGGAAATCTGTGTATGTTGTAGTTATTGATGCACAAAAATTGGGCGTCATTTTTTAGAGGTGTGACCTGCATTTCAGTGTTGTTGTTAAGTATCTGTAGGGAGATTATATCTTTTCTGACACTGTATGTCTAATTGTCAGTGAATATCTTTATATAATGGAGAATAATTGTAAAGAAGGAAAAATCCCAGAATATGCACATGCGTGCATGCGTGCACACACACACACACACACGCTCTGTAACTTATTCTCCCAAGAATTATATTAGAGATTTTAATGCTGGACTACCAGTTGCGTGCCAGGAAGAATATTTTGAGTGGATATAATACTTAATTTATATTTAGGGAATTTCCACTGCTAAATCACAGTGCTTGTAAAGTTTAAAAAGTAAAGAAGGGAAGGGTTGGAGAAGGTGGCAAAAAAAAAAGCCCAGGGATGTGGTTGACAATATGCCTTTTAATTTAAAGCCACCTGAAGGTTTCAGCTGAATAATACAGTAATTCCCATATGGCTTCCGTTCTTTCAGCGTTAGGACCTCTGAAGTGCAGTCTACTTTTAGCTTTGGCTTCTGCGTGCCTCTTTGTCAGGCTGAAATGCTTCCCGTCTGCCTGCTCTGGTAGGAAATGGAACCAAAGCCGGCTGCTCTGGGGGAAGAGTTCCCAGGCTTTGCTTTCTATCTGGGCAACGTGGCTTCTGTGGTGGGAGGCTCTTCTCCTCCAGGACACTCTTGACTTTCCGACAGACAGGACCAGCTCTGAGAGGGGCTGCAAGCTTTCATTAATGCCAGAGCTCGCTACAGGCTCTTTCTCCCTCCCTTACAATTCTGTTTAGAATAAACTTTCCCTCAAAGGAAAAACCCAGGATTCATTTGAGTTTTGTTGTTTTCCCTGGAAAGAAGTTTTTGTAACCCTCGGACTCTCTAGAAGGGAAAACATCCAGTAAGTCCTGAAATCTGACTGCAGAGTTATTTTTGATGATTTGTACTTTTATTACTAAAATTACACCAAAAAACTTTTCTCTTCTTTCCTGCCCCTGTGTAAGTTTACTTTCCTCACTGTGTTCATAGGAGTTCATGAACTGCTTAGGAAGTATATGAAAAATGTTTCAGAAACACAGTTGTGTTATATGATGCTTACCCGAATCCAGCTGAAGCAAGTGAAAAGACAGTCCTTCTCCCCACCCTTTCTTTTTCTCTTCTTCTCTCTCTAACTTTCTGTGTTCAGGGTCAATGCAAAGGCTCTTCATTTCTAATGTTAATTTTAAAAAGAGCTAGTTTTTTTTTTTGAGGTAAACTTAGGGAATACATATGTGTTTGGAGATATATATAAAAATATTTACATTTGGAGCTCAGGGTTTTTATTTTATTTTTTAAGCAGGTTGAATTAAACTAGCTAAGGACTGGAAATCCACTGTGACCATTGGCTGTGGGTTGTATGATCACTATTCTGGCTTGAATTTTTGAACTTCTACAGCAACATCATTAAAGTGCCATGAGATAACTTTGCTGTTGCTCGAAAGACGCTCTTTAGGAAGTCAGAAAACAGGAATTCTGGTGCTACTTTATGGTGACCATGTCACCATTTAACTTGTATACCTGTTTATTCATTTAAAAAAGGAGATCAATGGTGCCGGCTTTTCCACTTTTCATGTAGTTGCAAAATCATTTCTTCATGCAAGGACAATCAAAATAATATGTATAATGTGGCCTGAATATTTGGTAGAAAAGTCCTACAAAAGTGTAGGCTGATGGAAGCAGAGGAAGAACATTTTATATTGAAGAACAAAGGCATTTCAAAAGAAATGGTGTTACCAGCTCTTTCAGTTGATCAGACAAGTACTAAGTGTTTGAGACTTGTTCCCATCCCAACAAAGCCAGCATTTTGAGGAGGCCTCTCTGGCAGGGTCATTGCATCAGCCAGTTTCCTCTCCATTTGAAATGAGAAAGTACATGTTAAGCACAGAGGCACTCTAAAGATGAGCTCATGCCAAAATACGCCTTCATAAGCTTCCAAAGCCACTTGTGGGATAGTCTCAGAATGAACATGATCTTATCTGGCCTGTAAATTAAATGACACATTTTCTGTCTCTTGCACAATGTGTCCCTAAGTGGTGCTTCATATGAATTTCTAGAAATGCCTTCTATAAACTAGAATAATATGCACATGTGATTTTTTTCTTGATTTTTAATTGTTCATTACTAATGTACTGACTTTGCGTCAAATAGAAAGCAATCTCAACAGTGATCTCACTCAAGAGAAATGTCTCTATGTCTTATAATTTTCCTCAGTAGAAATTTGTAATGATACTACTTTTTTTAAAGCTCTCCTTTTGGTTTTCTTGGGCAATTTTACATAGTATATTGAAAAATCTACTTTGTGAGCTGAAGATACAGGCACTGTATCCTTTTGTCTATCTCTCTGCACCATTCTACTTTCCAACATATGTAAACTATTCATTTACTTCCTATTTCTAAGGATGTTTCTGTAACCATCATGAAATCTCTCATAGTTCCTATTCAGCTTGATACTAAAAGTTGAAAGCCAGCAAGCAGTGTTTATACTATCTATGCAAATCCTTGTCATCAAAGGGCCAGTTGGGATGCTATAATTACATTCTTTTCTTTTCCAATTTCTTGACCCCGTGTCTTTCTATGAAAGGGGTCAAATGCAAGGGGGCAAATGAAGATTCTTTATTTAATTTTATCACTGATTGAAACCATACAAGATTTAGTTTGCTTCAAACTTGACCTGTAACCTACTTGTACAATTTGTTAACCCTCCAGTTTTTGATCTTTGTTTTTTTCTTGCTGGGAGAAAAAATCCAAGTGTTTAAAAAAGGAATTCTCTGTCTAGATTCAATGTTGTCTTCTGTCATTAAACTTTTAGGATTGCTTTTAATCTTGGTGTTCTTAAATTTCATAATGATGTTTGGGTCTTATTAATCCTGAATGGTACATAGAGTAATCTGGAAACTGTGCCTCCCTTTGTCCCTGAGACATTTCCTTGCATTGCTTTGAAGTGTTTTCTCCTGTCTTTCTTAATGGGACTCCTATCAGTCAGATGTTGTGTCTCTTGACTTGATCCTCCATGTTTCTTATCTGCCCTTCATATTTTTCATCTTTCTATCTTTGTCCTCATGATCTGGGAGATTTTGGCTCTATCTTTTAATCCTTTCACTAATGTTTTTCAGCTATCAAAATTCTGACTTCTTACCATTTGACCCAGCAGTCTCATTACTGAGTGTATACTCAAAGGAGTAGAAATCATCGTATTATAAAAATACATACATGTGCATGTTCATTGCAGCACTATTCACAATAACAAAGACATGGAATCAACCCAAATTCCCATCCATGATAGACTGGATAAAGGAAATGTGGACATGTATACAATGGAACACTATGCAGCCATAAAAAGGAATGAGATCATGTCCTCTGCAGGGACATGGATAGAGCTAGAAGCCATTATTGTTCAGTAAACTGATGCTGGAACAGAAAATGAAACACCGTATGTTCTCAATTTTAATGAGAGTTGAACACACGGACACAGGGAAGGGAACAACACACACTGGGGCTTGTTGGGGTAGGGTTGGGGGAGGGACAGCATCAGGAAAAATAGCTAATGCATGCTGGGCTTAATACCTAGGGGATGGGTTGATAGGTGCAGTAAATCACCACACATTTACTTGTGTAACAAACCTGCACATCCTGCACTTGTATCCCAGAACTTAAAATAATTTCAATTCCTAAGAGCTCATTCTTGATTCCCTTATTTTTTTGGCATGTGTGCTGAAGTACATTAAACACCAGTATAAAACACTAGGATTTTGCCTGAAATTTATCTATTATAAAGATATACATTACAAATTCAAAATGTCTTTGGGTATTTGAAGAGAAATCTAGAATTACCCTCCAGTGTCATAATCTGACCACTTAGGAAAACCATCTCAGTTGCTGACTGGCTGTCTGATTTGACTTTTACATCTCAAGTAATGGGTACTGACCAGCAGCAAAACACAGATGAAAAGGATGCAGTTGTAGTCCTCAAGGAGTTTATGGTCTAGTTGTAAAAAAAGACAAAATCAGAAAATAAGAACAAAACATGTCAAATTATGTAGTATGGAGTCTTAAGCCAGAATACATATGTTGTTGTTGTTAATTAAGATAGACTTTTTTGTTCAATATCTTTTCCCCATATTTTAATTTTTTTAATTTATTAAGAGATACAGACAGTCAAAATGTTGGGTGAAGACTATTTGCTGTGGATATATATGTCTGTAATCCTTTTATAGTGCCATTCACCATCTAGCACAAGACCAGAGTTGCCAAAATTTAGCTCACAATAAGAAAAAAAAAAAACACTGAGTAGCTGATTTGTGAAAAGCAGAACGTCATCATTTTGTTTGGATTATTTAATTCCTATTATGTTGCTTTTTGTCATTCCTTGCCATCGATATAAAAATCATGATATGCTTACATGCAGAAGACACTGTTTTCTCCTTCTTCTCTTTTTCCTCTCCCCTTCTTCTCCAACATCTTCAGTCTTACTCTCTAATACTATAGGTATGTAAATATAACAAGTCCAACTTGCGTCTGAATATTTTCTACACACTTTCTTCTCAGTACTGTAACCACATGGGATTGTTTCATGGAGTGTGGTTTGATGAATATTATATATACTACTGTCTAGAGGTATTGGTTTTATTATTTAATAAATAAATTAATTAAGGCCACCTGTTCTTAGATGGTAAGAAACGTAAATGTGGCTTTTGTTGAGTTAGGACTTGAACTGGAGAGCAGAGAGTATTTGTTTATACTATTAAACTTTTTTCCTGAGTGCTAATTTCTATGACTTGTTTAAAGGCTATCTTGATATGGAATGGGAGAACCATGTATGTGGACTTTGGATTCTTAATCTGGCATTGGATCATACCTTAATTGAATGACTGGTCACAGCGCTACTTCTGTTTTGAAAGCTGGTTACAAAAATATACAAAGTTTAACAACTTCATTCAAAGGGAACAATAATTGGCCCTAGTTACTATATCTGTTTTCATCCTAAAATTCGTCTTCAATTTTGAAATGTGGCTGTTAGTATATTTTGGCTCAAGAAAACTTGAGAAGAAATATTGTACCACTTAGAATTTGGCGTTGTATTGGTCAGTTTCTCATCAATGAAAACTTTCATTTCTTGTGTGAACTAGTCCTGAAACTGTACATATTTATTTAGAATAAAGGCATCTAAATAGAGTTTCCAGGGTTGGAAATGAGGCTGCAGGTAGAGTAGCAGGACGGGTACTCCACTGTGGTTGAGTATTGACAGTTGCCTGTTGGGCTATGTATTTTTATCATATTTAACATGTACACTTTTGAGGTTTTATAAGGCAGAGTCTCGCTTTTTTGCCTAGGCGTGAGTGCAGGTGGCACGATCTTAGCTCACTGCATCCTCTGCCTCTCGGGCCGAAGCCATCCTCCTGCCTCAGCTTCCCAAGTAGATGGGACTACAAGCCTGCACCACCACTCCCGGATACTGTCTGTTTGTTTGTTTGAAGAGGTGGGGTTTTGCCACGTTGCCCAGGACGTTCTTGAATTCCTGGGCTGCAGTGATCCACCTGCCTCAGCCTTCCAAAGTGTTAGGATTGCAGGTGTGAGCCACTGTGCCTAGTCTTAAAATGTACACTTAAGAGAGAAAAATAACTATTTGATCGAGTAAAATTACCCTAAGCTTTCAGGTAATTAACCTCTAAACACTTTGCTGATATCAAAGCCCAAAGTGAAGGTATTTCCTTGAATATAATAGTATTGCCTCTTACAGTTAAGAGTCTTTTGTTGCAGATAGTAAGAGGCGTGGAGACAAATTTAATTTTAGTTTTGCTTTTTAGAAAAAGAAAAATAGAAGTATTTGTTCAGGTACAGTATAAATGTAGACTATATATATATATATACACATTCACACACATACACACAAGCGCATGAAAGATTTCTTTGTTTAAAGCAATCAATACAACATAGGACTCCAAAACTTTGCGTAAACATTTTCCTGTACTACATGAAAGTTCCTATCTCAGTGTTTATAGAATGATGTTGATAAATTGCATGATTCCTTTTTTATTCTGATTGGTAGTAATAAATGACAGTGATTTATCACTTTTCAGGTGAGCTCAAACAATGATAAGCAACTGAAGTATTTAACAGAAAAGTGGACCTTTCTGTTTTCCCAGAAGCATATATTCAGATATTAGCAATAGGATATGAAGAAGGGGAAGAAAAATTGTATAAGGGTTGTTCTGAGAGTCCTTACAGTCAGAACTATCAGAAGAGCTCATTTTCATTCCTGGCTGTGTATCTGCTCTGTCAGCAGCATTAGAGTCTTGATCTTTATCAGGTTACTACTGCTGACATCTACATTTTCACTCACCTTGGCTACCATTTAATAATAATAATAATAAGACAAATGATTAAGGCAGAGCTAGGAGTGTTAGCAGAGAACCCATGTATCATTATATATCTGTTACATCTCCTGTGACATCTATGATGGGGCATAGTCTTTTAATTTTACCAAGCCAGATTCCAAATTTTGGGTTTCTGATTTTTTCTAGCTTGTAATAAGTTTTTGTAATTATGAAAATGATGAAAACTCTGAAGTCTCATTTCTAGAAGTTGTTCATTTTGACATTCTGTTCTAAGAAGTCTTAAGGACATAGTTGCCTCTGATGCCATGGAGAACAGAGGTCAGAGAAGGGGAAGGCAACATCTCTGTGGGTTTCTCAGGAAAAGAAGACTTTAACAAAGACTTCTATTTATATACCAAAGTTCTATAAGATTTCTTACAGAAAAAATGCCATTTGAATAAAGTTGAAGACCAATGGTCTAAGCCTTCGTGACTGCGGAAATGTCTTCCTTTCTCCAGTATCCCAGCTTGGACAGTTGTTTTGCCCCCATCGTGTGCAATACTTTTCCAAAAAGCCTTTCAACATTAATTATGGCTGGAGCTGACTACTTTCCTCAGACTGTCATGCTTCTCATATAATTAATGTTTCTCTTGCTGGGCAGGTGGATGATGGGACTGATGAATGGATGCATAGGGATGGGCAGGAAGGAAGGGAAAGAGGGTATGCATTTATCTCCATGTGTCTGATTCTCTATGTCCAGGCATACATTTTTAAATTATTTGATTATATTCTTATTACCTAGGGTAGAAACCATGTCTTGCCCGCATTTTTTCTAGCTCATATGCAGTTAGAGAAACAGTGAACTGCCTACTGACTCTGTCATGTATTTTGGGGGCCAGATATCATTTTAGGTGCTAAGGATACAGCAGCAAGCAGAACAAGTATTGTTCTCCTGGAGTTTCTTTCTACTTGGAGGAAAAAGTAAACAGAAGTGAATTTTATGGTAGGCCAGTTACTGATCAGTGCTACAGAGAAATACAAAGCGGGAAAGGGGAGGAGGCAGCTATTTTGTATACAGTAATCACTGATACTTGCACAAGGACCTGAAGGAGGTGAGGGAGGGGACCTGGGAGACATAAGGACAAAGACTTTGAAGTAGGTGCTTGTCCAGGACCAGCAAGGAGACCACCTGGGACAGGGCAGGAAGAGCCAGAAGCTGATTGCCGTGAGGTCTGAACTGTTTTTCCTTTTTCACTCTAAGCTGGGAAGCCATTCATGAATTTGGAGCAGAGCAAAGACATGATCTGACTTAAAAGAACCACTCTTACTTTAGTGTTACCCATAGACCAGGCATCAGAAACCTTTTTATGTAAAGGTCCACGTCGTAAATATTTTGGGCTTTACGGGCCATGTGATCTGTTTCACAACTTACTCGACTCTACTATTTTAGTGCAGAAGCCGCCATAGACAATATGGAAGTGGAAGGCTGTGGCTGTGTTCCAAAAAACTTTATTTTTTATAAAACAGGTGTCAGGCTGGATTTGGTTCACTTGCCACAGTTTGTCACCCAGTAAACTAGACCATTTGCCAAGTGGTTTTGAATTGTGGCTGTGAGGGGGTAATTATTTTGTCTGTATCACTTGTCAACCAAAACACACCCGGAACAGGCCACTATCTGTTGATCATTTTTATGCATAATGCCCTATTTACACAACTCATCTGTTATCATCTTAAAGCCATAGATGTAATTTAATAAATGGATGCGTTTAAAAGATTTGTCTATTAGAAGGAAATTGTGCCATTCACAGGTTCTGCATATCAAAGTTTCTGCATCACTTTGAGGGATGGGATATCCAGGACAAGGGCTGTGTTCCCTGCAGTGGTTGCTGTGAGCTCTGCTTCCTGTTTTCTGCTTTTTTCTCTGGGTGAGCCCAGTGCAGTCCAAGAGAAATGTAACATGGGTCGTAAGTGCAAACCATATCAAGAAATGCAAAACTTGTAGGAGCCACATAAAAAACGCAAAAAGAAACAAGGGAAATTAATTTTAATAATGTTTTGTTTAAACCAAAATATTAGCATTTCAGTAGGTCATCAATATAAAATTACTGAGATATTTTACATTCCTTAACTTGTACGAAGTCTCTGAATTCTGGTGTGTATTTTGCAGTTTAGATGAGTCACATGTCAAGCCCTAACTCCATAGCCACATGAGGCTTTTGGAAGAGATCTACAGGATTGGAGAAGACTAAGAATTCTGCCTTCCCTGATAAATGGCGTTTGGTAAAAGCAGTAGCAACGCTAATAACCCAACAATGATCTTTAAGCTAATTTGTGAAACTAATTTACTTTTTCTTTGAAAGAGATTACAGGTATGGACTCCTTTACAAGCACCGAGATACAACCCCTTCCTTACTGCTGTCCCCAGTTACTGCAATGACGAACAGCAAAATATGATTTAAGAAGGACTTGCAACATTCAGTAGATTTTTCTTGTCTTGTCTTCACTTACCCACCTTCCCTCCCTCCCTCCCTCCCTCCCTTGCTTCCTTTCATTTGTTTTTGAGATGGAGTTTCACTCTGTCACCCAGGCTGGAGTACAACAGCACGATCTTGGCTCACTGTAACCTCCACCTCCTGGGTTCAAGCGATTCTCCTGCCTCAGCCTCCCAACAAGCTGAGATTACAAGTGCCCACCATGCCCGGCTAATTTTTTTGTATTTTTAGTAGAGACAGGCTTTCACCGTGTTGGCCATGCTGATCTCGAACTCGTGACCTTAGGTGATCCACCTGCCTTGGCCTCCCAAAGTACTGAGAGTACAGGTGTGAGCCACCACGCTCAGCCTGAGTTTCTCATGTGCTTACTAGGTAACTGGTTACAAACATAAAAATAGTAAAATCAACTCACCGTGATCCTCTCACCCTCACCCCTAGCCCAAGAACTGGCTCTGGAGTCATTTGGCAAGACTTCAGAACTACACGGAGTGTACCTTCTCCTTCTTCAAGGGGAATCTACTCTGTGCTCTATCAGTTGTTTTCAACGTGAAACAGGACTCAGACGTGGTGGCCACTGAAGGCCCAACCTGCAAATACAGCTTAGTAATACTCATTTTTCACAATTTAAATAAATGAATATACATTTACTAATCTATAACTGATCCCCCCTTAGGACGGAATTCTCTGGAATTTGCGTAACAAAAAGTTTATATAAATTGCAGAACACCTGCATTATAAATGATTTTTAATAGA
This sequence comes from Aotus nancymaae, assembly GCF_030222135.1. Taxonomy (NCBI): domain Eukaryota; kingdom Metazoa; phylum Chordata; class Mammalia; order Primates; family Aotidae; genus Aotus; species Aotus nancymaae. The sequence continues at coordinate 18,858,761 of NW_026988465.1, forward strand.
ATTTAAATTCTAAGACATTAAATTCTTTATTCTTTGAGAAAGGTCTTGCTCTGTCACCCAGGTTGGAGTGCAGTGGCACGATCATGGCTCACTGCCACCTAGACTTGCTGGGCTCAAGCAAACCTCCTCCCTCAGCCTCACAGGTAGCTGGGACTACAGGCACATGCCACCATGCCCAAATAATTTTTTTTTTTTTTTTTTTTTGAGACGGAGTTTCGCTCGTTACCCAGGCTGGAGTGCAATGGCGCGATCTCGGCTCACCGCAACCTCCGCCTCCTGGGTTCAGGCAATTCTCCTGCCTCAACCTCCCGAGTAGCTGGGATTACAGGCACGCACCACCATGCCCAGCTAATTTTTTGTATTTTTAGTAGAGACGGGCTTTCACCATGTTTACCAGGATGGTCTTGATCTCTTGACCTCGTGATCCACCCACCTCGGCCTCCCAAAGTGCTGGGATTACAGGCGTGAGCCACCGCGCCCGGCCCAATAATTTTTTAAAAAATGAAATTTTTTTGTGGAGACATGGTCTCACCATGTTGCCCAGGCTGGTCTGGAACTCCTGGGCTCAAGCAATCCTTCCTCCTCAGCCTCCCAGAGTGCTGGGATTACAGGCATGGGCCACCATGCCCAGTCTCTACAAAAAATTTTTTTAAAAATTAACTAGGCCTGATGGCATGTGCCTATAATCCTAGCTATGCGGGAGGCTGAGGTGAGAGGGCAGCTTAAGCCTGGGAGGTTGAGGCTACAGTGAGCCGTGATTGTACCACTGTACTCCAGCCTGGGTGACAGAGTGAGATCTTGTCTCAAAAGAAAAAAAAAAGAAAAGAAATTAAAGTATAAGACAACATAGAGTTTGAGAGCTGGGAAACAGCAGGGCCATAAATAAAATGCTACGGAGCCATTTGACTAAAATTTTTGAGATACTTTGAGTACTACAGCAGGGCTACCCCAAAGGCCTGTAATATCAGGAAAAGCAGCACCTTTCCTCACTTCGCCAGACACTGCTATTTTGACTTTGTCACCCAGAGGGGTCCTGGGCCATTGTGGAAGCGTCCAGTGGTGTTCATGGGGACCCTGACACAGAAAACCAGCCATAGGATCTGATGAAGGTGATGATGATCAGAGCTAGTAAACTTTGAGTTATCACAGTTTCTCCAACTACATCTGATTCCACCACGGGCTCAAGTCATGGGTATCTTTGAGGTACACAAATACTCAGATCTCTCTCAGTTGATTACTTTCAGGCACAGCCAGGCCATTAAAATAGTAATTGAGTTATAAGTTACTATTTTATAAATCCCTTTCTAAGTCTTTATAGATTTACAGATAGTCTTCACCATTAAATCTGACCATAAGCCAAGTAATTTCACTTTCTTTAAGAAGAGAGTTTGGCAGATGTTAAAATTGAAGGGAAAACCTGATTTTATAGAATTTCTTGAAAGAGAACATTTTTGAGTCCAGTGAAAAGGAAAAAAAAAGTCAGTGTTATTTATAGTCACATAGTATAATAGCAACAAGAAGTAACTCCTCTGGCTAGATGTGACCTCCTCTGGCTAGGGCACTTTTAAAAATGCTTTATGTCGAACTTACTTAATTCTCACAGTTGTATGAGAGAGGTATTGTTCTTTTCCTCATTGTGCAGTGAAAAAAACTAATTCCAAAATGGTTTAGTAACTTGCCCAAGGTTATACAGCTGGTAACTGGTAAAGCTGAGATTTGAACCCGAACAGCCTGGCTCTGGAGTTCCTCCTCTTAATCACCACGCTAAGTAAATACGCATGTGCCTGGTGAATGGATACCTGAAAAACATTTTACAGATCAAGTCACATTTAGCACTTTATGGGTTTAAAACGTAATGCAATCCCCTAGTGAGTCCTTGTGACATCAGTGGGACATTATTAGCTTAAAATTTAGTCGTTTTAAAAATATAGGTTTAAAAAAATCAGATTCACCTAAAATGGAGATCATTTATAGAAAGAAAACAAAAGAGTTCTGTTGAACTGCTGAATAAGTGTGTACTGATTTAATAGTATGGCAGATACTCGGTCCCTGACTAAGAGTTGATAGTTCAGAATTAAATTTTGACCGATGTCTTGCTTTTTAGCTTTTTAGGCCATTCTCATACTACCATAGACATGCCCATCTAATAGATGAGAAATTCAGGTGTAGAGAGTCTTGCAAAAATCTGATAAGATCCTCTTTCTTTGTTCCTGTTGTCTTTCTCTGAACCAGCTTCTAACTCACATATTTGTAGTCCCAGCCTTAATTCTACCTCTAAGCTTCTGGGCTCAACTTTTGCAGTTAGTCTTACCAGTGTTTGAGACTTAGTTTTCCCTAAGTAACTCTTGATTTTGGTAAACCTGTGGGCTTACAGATCCTTGCGATCAATGCCGTCTGAGTAGGACAGCATGAGCCCTGTCCCATAAAACCCAGCCTGCATCTGCTTCCTTGGACATATTTTTTAAAAAGCAAATTTGCTAGTGGAGTGTGTTATTCAGAATGCCTTTTTCTTAGAGATTTCTCTGGAGGTTTATGTGGGCTAATGGCTCCCCACCCACTTGACATTTTGCCCATTACATTATATGTTTCTTCCAAGGAACAAAAATATAACTCTCTTTCTCTGACAGCATGAGAGACATTCTCTTGCTGTTGCTCTCCAGGAAAAATCTCATAATCTAACAGGACAAACCCTTGCCGAAAAATTAGACCAAATGGCATCTGTAAACTCCAAGGAAAGCATTTTTCTTCTGTGAAGTATTCCCTAGCTGGAAGTGTTAGAAACTTTACATATACTGATACCAGTTAGGCTTATGGAAAAAATGAAAAGCTATAAACAGCTGGATACACTGTCAAAACTGAACCCTGTCAACTTAGTTTTTTCCCAAGCCCTGTACACTAAAAACCTCGAAACCGTCTTTACTCACACTATTAAGATGGTTGAGAAAAATGGATGAATAGAGTTTATTTGCTAAAAGAAAAACTGAATGGCTACCTAGCTACCTCACTCCTTTCGGCTCTGTTGGTAAGTTCGAATGAAGGAAATAGTATTAGAAAATATATGCTGGGATTATGTGCCTTAACCTCCTTCTCACACCGTATTCATACATAACAAGGTCAATGCGCAGTTTGTCTGCATGCCTGATACAATTCGTATTTGTTTTATTTTATTTTTGACGCATGATCTAAACCCATTATACAATGAAATATCTCATCTTGAGATATAAATGTGATCTGCCTCTTTTGGGTTACCAGGGAACCATAAGGAAACTAAAGATCTGTGCTGTTTACTTGTTTCCAGCATCAGATAAAATAAAAATGTTAGCTCCTTTTTGGGTAATTCATGCTGCACCAATGTGACTTTCTTTATCGGGTTCTTTTATTTCTTAATTGGCACTCCACTATCTAATTTATTTTAAGAAACTTCTCATGCCTTGTATATGTTGAAGAACTACAAGTGAAGAAATAAGTATAGCCAATTACTTATTTAACATACTTGTAGATTCTTAGTAAACACAGTTACATAAATAAAATGTTGAAACAAAAACAGACTGGAGTGAATGAGTCCTGAATGGTGGATATTAAATATAACTAACCTCACTATCTAATGTTCCTTCTTCTTTTTAAAAATGAGATTAGTGGCATGTCTAAAATCAGATTTTGATTCTAATAATTTTAAAGAAATAACTGCTTTCTTGTCTTGAAAAAGCAGCTAGTGACCAGTAGAGATGCTTGCTCAGTGTGTGAGTGCCATGTATTAAAGGAGTTTTGAAGTCATATTTATCTGCACAACTTCAAATCTACCATGACCTTCTGTGGTAGAGTAAAAACTTTAGAGCTAAACATACCTGGTGTTTATACATGACCATATAGCTGCATGTCCTTTGGTAAGTTAATTTCTCTCAACCCTAAATTTTGACTGTTTAAAGTAGGTTTTATGTAATTTGAAGTGCTGTTATAAATAGTAATGATAGTAAAATATCTTACAGAGTTCCTGGTTTGCAAAGATTATTAAAAGGTACTTGTGGCCTAGTTGGTTTCACTAGTAAATTCTAACAAACATTTAAGGAAGAAAGAACACTAAGATGCAAAGTCTTTCAGAAAATAAACGAGGTAGCAACATATTATTTTATGTAGCCATCATAAACTTGATTCAAAAAAAGTAAATTTTGAAAGTAAATATCTTAAGAAAATATTATGAAATGGAATGTAGCAATGCATAAAATTGGGGTTTATCACTGGAATGCAAAGTTAAATTCTTGAGGATTAACCTGTGTAATTCACCAGAACCACACAATAGAGGATAATGAAATATGATGGTTTAAATAATGTAGAAAAATTATTTGACAAAAGGGAACATCTATTTATAATAAAAAGTTGAAGCAAAGGTGGAATGGTAAGGAATTTTAATCTTTTTTTTATTGCATTTGAGGTTTTGGGGTACATGTGAAGAACATGTAAGATTGTTGCATAGGTACGCACATGGCAGTGTGGTTTGCTGCCTTCCTCACCATCACCTATATCTGGCATTTCTCCCCATGCTATCCCTCCCCAACTCCCCACCCCCCGCTGTCCCTCCCCTATTTCCCCCACACAGACCCCAGAGTGTGTGATGCTCCCCTCCCTGTGTCCATGTGTTCTCATTGTTCAACTCCTGCATATGAGTGAGAACATGCAGTGTTTGATTTTGTGTTCTTGTGTCAGTTTGCTGAGAATGATGGTTTCCAGGTTCATCCATGTTCCTACAAAGGACACAAACTCATCGTTTTTTATGGTTGCATGGTATTCCATTGTGTATATGTGCCACATTTTCCCTGTCCAGTCTATCATCGATGGACATTTGGGTTGGTTCCAAGTCTTTGCTATTGTAAACAGTGCCACAATGAACATTCATGTGCATGTGTCCTTATAATAGAACAATTTATAATCCTTTGGATATATACCCAATAATGGGATGGCTGGGTCAAATGGAATTTCTATTTCTAGGTCCTTAAGGAATCGCCACACTGTCTTCCACAATGGTTGAACTAATTTATATTCCCACCAACAGTGTAAAAGTGTTCCTATTTCTCCACATCCTCTCCAGCATCTGTTGTCTCCAGATTTTTTAATGATTGCCATTCTAACTGGCATGAGATGGTATCTCAATGTGGTTTTGGTTTGCATTTCTCTAATGACCAGTGATGATGAGCATTTTTTCATATGTTTCTTGGTCTCATATATGTCTTCTTTTGTAGAGTGTCTGTTCATATCCTTCGCCCACTTTTGAATGGGCTTGTTTTTTTCTTGTAAACCTGTTTTAGTTTTAGTTCTTTGTAGATTCTGGATTTTAGGCCTTTGTCAGATGGGCAGATTGCAAAAATTATTTCCCATTCTGTTGGTTGCCAATTCACTCTTATGACTGTTTCTTTTGCTATGCAGAAGCTGTGGAGTTTGATTAGGTCCCATTTGTCTATTTTGGCTTTTGTTGCCAATGCTTTTGGTGTTTTAGTCATGGAGTCCTTGCCTATGCCTATGTCCTGCATGGTTTTGCCAGATTGTCTTCTAGGGTTTTTATGGTGTTAGGTCTTATGTTTAAGTCTTTAATCCATCTGGAGTTAATTTTAGTGTAAGGTGTCAGGAAGGGGTCCAGTTTCTGCTTTCTGCACATGGCTAGCCAGTTTTCCAAAGTGAATATATGAAAAATCTACAACTAACATTATGCTTAATAGGGAAATACTGGATGTTTCTCCCTAAGATTTATAACTAGGCAAGGATGCCACTCTCAGCTCTTTTAATGATCATCGTATTGGAGATCATAGCTAGCACAACAGGAGAAGAAAATGAAATAAAAGAAATACAGATTGAAAAAGAAGCAGTAAAACTGTCTGTTTGCAGATGATGTGGTTGATTGCACAGTATGTCCTAAAAACTCTACAAAACACCTATGAGGAATAGTAAATGAATTTGGCAAGGTTGCAGGATATATTGTTGATATGCATATTCAAATGTATTTTTACATGCTAGTACAAAGAAGTGGAAAAATAATTTTTAAAATTCCACTTAGAATATCATGAGGAAACGTAAAATACTTAGGAATACCTTTAACAAAATGCATGCAAAGATGTGAGGGCAATCTGGCTGTGACATCTGTCCTTGCATTGATCAACAAGGTTGATTTGGCTGATCTGGATTGCCAGGCGGGTGCCCCCTTCCTCCCTCACCACTCCTTGTGCATCCATCCTGAAGCTGCATGCTTCAACAAAGAGGACCACCACCCCTGATAGAGGAGTACCAGTCTTAAGTCAAGAATATATGGATAGCTGCACTTCCCTGCTAGATTCTCCAAACAAGCTCTCAAAATGCATGCAAAACCTCTACACTAAACACTGTAACACATTGCTGAAACTAATGACAGACAACCTAAATATCTAGAAAGAGATGCCATGCTTTTTGCTTAGAAATCTCAATAATGTTGAGGTGTATGTTATTTCCAGATTGATCTGTAAAGTCAGTGTAATCCCTTATAAATCCCACCAGGCTGTTTTATTAATTCTGCAGGAAGACAACCAAATTCTAAAATTTATTTAAAATGAACTAGAGCTAGGATATCTTCAGTAACCTTGAAAAAGAAGAACAATGTTGGAGGAATTATACTATCTGGCTTCATGACTTACTACAAAACTATAGCAATCAAAACTTTGTGATACCTTCATAAAAAGTGACAAGCAGATCAATGGAACAGGATTGAGGACCTGGCAATAGACGCACTCTTACACAATGGACTGATTTCCAACATATGTGCAAAAACAGTACAATGGAAAGGGAAACATATTTTTAGAAAATGGGTGCTGGAATAACTGGAGGATCAGTCCCTACCTCACACCATTCAGAAAAACTAATTTGAGATGGTTCACAAACCTAAAAATAAAAGCCAAAATTATAATGCATCTGAAAGAAAACATAGAATATCTTTGCAATATAGAGGGTAGGTGAAAATGTCTTAGGTCACAGAAAGCAAAAAAAATTGATAAACTAGGCCAGGCACAATGGCTCATGCCTATAACCCCAGCACTTTGAGAGGCCAAGGCACGTAGATAGGGTCAGCCCTGGAGTTCAAGACCAGCCTGAGCAACATGACGAAACCCATGTCTCTACCAAAAATACAAAAAATTAGCTGGGCGTGGTGGCGTATGCCTGTAGTCCCAGCTACTCAGGAGATTGAGGTGGGAGGATCACTTGATCCCACAAGGTTGAGGCTGCAGTGAGCTGGTGATTATGTCACAGCACTCTAGTCTGGGCGATAGAATGATACCCTGTCTCAAAAAAAAAAACTGATAAAGTTGAACTTGAGCTAATCAGAGGGCATTGTTAAAAAATTTACAGAATACGTATATGACAGAGAGTTAGTATCCAGAATACATAGCACTCTAAGACTCAATAACAGAAAGACAATTCAATAAAAAAGAGGCCAAAGATTGTCAGATACTTTGCAAAGGAAGATAAACAAAAAATGCTTAATATTATTAATTACCAAGGGAATGCAAATTAAGCCATGATGAAAGACATCCACTAGAACGGGTAAATTAAAAAAGACCAACAGCAAATACTGGTCAGAATGTAGAGCAACTGGAGCTTTCAAATTTTTGATGAGTGTATGCAATCGTGCAGTCGCTATGGATAAAAGCCTGGACATTCCTTATAAAACTACATATAAGCCTACCCTGGAATCTGCAGTTTTGCTTCTAGATATTTTCCAAAGAGAAATAAAAAAATACATCTACAAAAGCCTCATAGGAATATTTACAACAGCTTTATTTAGAATAGCTAAAAGTGGAAACACCCCAGGTGCTCATCAAGATGAGCATGAATGAACTATGGAATTCCTAAGTGGGATACTTGCCAGCTATGCCAAAGAACAACTACGCATTTATGCAGCAACATAGATGAATCCTCACAATTTTTATGCTGCGTGAAAACACTTATACAAAAGAATACCTACTGTATGTTTCCATTTATATGAAGTTCTTGAACAAGTAAAACTAATTTATGAAGAAAGTATGTCAGAACAGAAGGGATTGCAGCAGGGATTTACCAGGAAGGGGCATGAAATTTTGGAGGTGATAGTAATGTTCAGTATCTTGATGGAGGTTTTTGTTATACAGGTGTATGTATTTGCTAGAGCTTATTGAATGGTATACATTTTGTGTATTTCACTCTATGTAAATTTTGCATATAAAATACTGTAAAGAAATGCAGCATTTCAGGGCAGAGTGTACTGATATTTGCAACTAACTTTGAAATGGATCAAAGTTAAAATATATTTATTAAGAGAGGGATGGGAAGATGCATAGGTATATATAACCAAATATCAATTATAGAATTTATGTGGAGGGGAAAATGGGTTTACCTTGCATAATTATTTCAACTTTTCTGTGTATGAAATTTTTGATAATAAAATACTGTGATAAGCAACTATTTTTATGTTCTAACCTACAAGGGTAGAAATGATCTTGCTTACAGGTGAAGAAGGCATTGAAATTCAGTCCCTCAAAATCCAAAGTTGCCCAATAACAGAGCTAGTATTAAAATTCAGGTGGCTTTAATCCTATAGTCCATATCTTTCCTTTTTTGCTATACAAATTTCCAAATCTAAAAACCCAGAGGCCTTTGATTAAAATAGGAAGTGAATATGAAACCTCAGCTTTGCTGTGAACCCCTGTAATGACTCTCCAGTTCCTTAATCAACTGACCTTTTCTTAAAAATTATCCTCGAGGGAAGAAATGCTAGTAGTCAGGTTGTTGAGTACACAGTTACTAAATATCCATAAAAGAAGATAAATACAGATATGAAATAAATTACAAGTCAATTTCTCAAAGAATTATTTTTCTTCCTAAGCTTATGTGCTGAGAACTCTATATGCAAAAATAAAAGGCCAAATGTCTTAGAATCATATGCTCATGCCTATGTGTATTTTTTTCTTTGCTTTTCCAAGCAGAAGTTCATCAAAGTCTTGCAGATGATGAGCATGTATCTTGTTCCTGAGATCACTACGAGGCAGGCTTAGAGCAGTGTGGCAGTGGAAAGAGTATAGGGCTGGGTTTGCGAGACCCCTAATTCCAGGTCCTTTGACTTTGTACAACTCCTTTAACCTCTCTCAGTATCATTCTTCCATCCTGCTTTCCCTATTAGTGTGAGAATAAAAATAAAGCAAATCTCAAAGTTGAAAGAGAGCTAAAAGATAATCAGGCCTAATCTCTTCATTTTATTGATGAGAAAACGGTCCTTGCTCAAGGAAACCGAGCCAGATAGAAGCAAAAAGTGTTTACCTGATTTAGAGGGTAGCGTAATTGCCAATCACAGTGATCTCCAGTCAGTAGCTAAGGAAACACTTCAAGGATGTATGTACTATAAGCATGCAAAATGTTGATATTTCTTTATTGGAGGGATTGTGTAAGTATTGTATGTGCATTTTTACTTTGTATGTCTTTTGAATTATGCATATTAAGATTTTATATTGAATCTGTTAATTGTATGATCATGTATACATAACAGTCTATGTGTAGGGACATGGTTCCTTTTATAAAACACATCACTTTTGTTAATACTCTGACTAGTTGACAATATGCTGGACCTTTTTACAGATTATTCTTTAGTACAATACTCAATATATGTAATAAATTACAAGAATCAATATTTCAATTGTAGATGTTCCCTGGGACCTGGTTGAGGACAAGTATATAAAGCACGCTACACAGCATTGCATTTTGAAATAATAAACCTTTTGCAACACTGTAACTAAATATAATGGCATCTTGTCAAATACAGTGTTTTCTTTTTATCTTTAAAAAGCCAAAAGCCATTTTGAGGAGGCTAAATGAGATTTCTTTAAACCAAATGTGCATTGACAGATTTTTAAATTTTGGGTTGTGTTTGTGTTTTGTCAACTTTATATTACATATATTTTTTAAAAACTTTAGTGTAATTGAAGTTCAGTATTCTGTACATATTTAAATACAGTTTTATCAGTTTTGACACATTTATGCTCTAGTGAAACCATCACCACAGTCAAGATAAAGAACATTTCTGTTATCCTCAAAATATTCCTCAGAGCCCCTTTGCAATGCTCTCTCCTTCCAACTCCATCCCCAGGAAACCACTGTCTTGTTTTTTCTCACTATAAATTCGTTTGCAACTCTAGAATTTTATATAAATAGAATCATATGCATACACAGTTTTTTGGCCTGGCTTCTTCACTTAGAGTATTTTCTGCAATTCATCTGTGTCATTGTGCGTGTCAAAATTTGGTTCTTTTTTCTTTTTCCTTGTGCAGTAGGCACTATGTGGATAGGGATGCCATCCTTTGCTTATCTGTTGACCCCTTTGTTGGACACTTGCGTTGTTTCCAGTTAATGGCTATTGCAAATAAATCTGCCATGATCATTTGTATCCAAGTCCTTGTGTGGAAATCTCTTTTCCTCTCTTACGGGTAAATACCTAGGACTGGAATAATTGGGTTATATGGTATGCTTAATTATTTATGATGCTGCCAAATTGTTTTCCGAAACGATTATACCATTTGAAGTTCCCACCAGCAGTGAATATGAGTTCTGGTTGCTCAGAGTCGTCAGTGTTTGGTATGGTCAGTCTTTTAAATTTTAGCCAATCTAATGGATATGCAGTATCACTTATATATTTTATTTGCTTTCCTATGGGCACTAATGATGCTTGTATGTCTTATGCACTGTTTTTTTTTTTGTTTTGTTTTGTTTTTAAGATGGATTCTGGCTCTGTTGCCCAGGCTGGAGTGTAGTGGCGCAATCTGGGCTCACTGCAACCTCTGCCTCCCGGGTTCCAGGGATTCTTTTGCCTCAGCCTCCTGAGTAACTGGGACTACAGTCGCGTGCCACCACCCCCGGCTAATTTTTGTATTTTTGGTAGAGGCAGGGTTTCACCATGTTGGCCAGGCTGGTCTCGAACTCCTGACCTTGTGATCCACCCACCTCGGCCTCTCATAGTGCTTGGATTACAGGGGTGAGCCACTGCGCCTAGCTGTTTTATGCATTTTTGTCTATTTGCTTATCTTCTTTTGCGAAATGTCCGTTCAAATCTTTTGTCCATTTTTCTAAACTTTTGCGTTGTTTCCTATTACTTAACTGCAAAAGTTTGTTATAATATTTTGAATACAAGTCCTTCATCTGTTATTTGTTTGGAGAAGATGTTCTTCCACGATATAGCTTGCCTTTTCATTTTTTAGTGATTCTTTTAGGAACAAAAGTTTTACATTTTGAGGAAGTCTGATTTATCAATTTTAGCTTGAAAGTTTTGTATTTTGTGTGTGTGTGTATTATCTGATAAAACTTCACCTACCACAAGATTCCAACTGTTTTCTCTCTTCTTTTAGTTTTACAGTTTTAGGTTGTACATTTAGATCTATGATTACTTCTACTCAGATTTTGTGTTGAGTGTGAGGTAAGGATCATTATACTTTTTTTTTGTCAGTTTTGATTTCCAGTTGATCCAGCAACATTTGTTGAAATGATTTTCTTTTCTTTGTTGAAGTCTGTTGCCACCGTTGTCAAAATTCAGGTGATCATATATGTGTGGGTCGGTTTCTAAACGTTCTGTTTTGTTCCATAGATCTATGTCTGTCTTTTTGCCAGGAATCCACATTCTTGATTACTATAGGTTTATTGTATGCCTTGAAGATTAAGTGAATATTACCTTTTCACTGTCTAGACCCTTTGCATTTCCATATCAGTTTTAGAATTAAGTTATCAATTTCTAAAAAAAAGAAAAGAAAAAATCTTGGTCTATTTTGTTTGGAATTACATTGAATCTATAGATCAGTTTTTTGGAGAATTGCCATTCATGAACATGCCGTTTATTTATATAGTCTCTAGTTTATTATTGCAGTTTTTTTGAGTTTTTAGGTTAGAAGTATTGCATATATTTTCTTGGATTTATTACTAGGTATTCTCTCCTCTCTGCTCAACTACTGTAAAAGGAATTTGAAAAAAATTAATTTTTTTGCTGTGAATACGTAATTATAGAATACTTTTTTATAGTAACATCCTGCACATGGTTTAATTTTTTCATGGTTTATGTAAGTTTTGGGGAGTTCCTTGGTGTTTTCTGTACAAACAATATATAATATGCCAATATTGACCGTTCTGTTTCTTCCTTTTTGGTTATTATTCATTTATTTCTTCTCTGGATGGGATCAATCATGCACTATACCAATGTAAGAAACCTGCACATGATTATATGATTTTCCTCCTTTATTAGGTTACTATTGTAAATGACATTGATTTCTGCGTGTTTAACCAACTTTGCATTTCTAGGAAAAGCCTACTTTTATCATGCATTTTTTTATATACAGTCATGTGTCATTTAATGATGGGGTTATGTTCTGAGAAGTGTGTCATTAGGCAATTTTGTCATCATGCAAACATTATAGGGTGTATTTTCACAAACCTTGAGAGTAGAGCTTACTAGGCTGTGTGGTAGAGCCTGTTGCTCCCAGGCTACAAACCTGTACAGCATGGTACTGTATTGACTACTGTGAGGGAATCATAATACAATCCTATTTGTGTATTTAAACGGGTCTAAACATATAAAAAAGGTAATGCGTTGAGCGAGGACATTCTGACAGCTACGATGTCACGTTATTGACAAGCTACTATGTCAGTAGGCAACAGGAATTTTTCAGCTCTGTTATAGTTTTATGGGACCACTGTCATATATGCAGTTTATTGTTGACTGAGACATCATTATGCAGCACATGACTGTGTAGAGTGAATTACATTTGATAACATTTTGTTAGTATCTTTACATCTATATGAAGTATATTGGAATTTTTTTTTAATGTTATCTTTATTTGATTTTGATATTAGTGTTGTGCTGGCTTTACAAAACCAAGCTGGGCAGTGATACCAACTTCTTTATCTTCCGAAAATATTTATATGAGATAAGTGTTATTTCTTCCTTGAAACTTTCCTAGAATTTTTTGTTTTTTATTTCACTTTCATTTCTGAAGAATGTTTTCATTAAGTATAGCATTTGGGGTTGACAGTGTTTTTCTTTCAGCCTGTAAAGACCTCGTCTGCCATCAGGCTTCCATGCTTTCTGATGAGAAATCTTCAGTATTTCAACCCATTACTCTGTATAATAGGGTCATATATTTCTAACTGTTGTCGGTAATTTTTTCTTTATATTTCGTTTTCAGCAGTTCGACTGTCATGTGTTCAGGTGTGATTTTTCTTTGGTGTGTGTTGCTGAGCTTCTTGGATCTATACATTTATGGATTTGATTAAATGTGGAAAACTCTCTGGCATTTTATCTTCAACCAGTTGTCCTTCTCAGTCTCTCCTCTCTTTCTGGTACTTCAACTACATATTTTTGATCTTCAGAAATTTTCCTACAGGTCCGAGGCTCTGTTCACTTTTTCCTTATTCTCCACTTTCATCCTCTGTTCTTCAGATTAGATTATTTCTACTGAGCTATTTCCAAGTGTTAAATTGAGTTTAGCCTAAAGCAGCTTCCTTACATGTTTTTAAGTTCAGCCTAAAGGTTTCTCTGTACATCATGAACCGTAACCTAAATGGAGTTGTGTACAGACTGGAGTCTCCTCTTGCGCCTGTCACTGAGTGTTGGCTAATCCAAGGTGGCCAATTGTCCAAATCTTTTCAAATAAGTCAAATGCCAAGCTGTAACCAACCTGGCTGCTTCTGTACCTCACTTCCGTTTTCTGTAGTTCACTTTCTTTTTCTGCACGTAAGTCGTCTTCTGTCACGTTGCTATGCTGGAGTCTCTGAGCCTTTTTTTTTTTGGCTCAGGACGCTGCCCAATTTGCAAAGCATTCTTTGCTTAATTAAGCTCTGTTAAACTTAATTTGGCCAAAGTTTTTCTTTTAACACAAACTTGCTGATTCTTTTCTGCATTGTTTTAATACTGCTTTCAAGTTCACCTAGTGTATTAGTCCATTTTCATACTGCTGATAAAACATACTCGCAACTGGGTAATTTGTAAAGAAAAAGAGGTTGAACGGACTCAGAGTTTCACATGGCTGGGGTGGCCACACGATCACGGTGGAAGGCGAAAAGCACATCTTACATGAAGGCAGGGAAGAGAGAGAATGAGAGCCAAGTAAAAGAGGTTTCCCCTTATAAAACCGTCAGATCTTGTGACATGTATTCACTACCATGAGAACAGCATGGGGGAACCACCCCCATGATTCAGTTATCTCCCACCGGGTCGCTCCCACAACACATGGGAATTATGGGAGCTACAATTCAAGATGAGATTTGGGTGGGGACACAGCCAAACCATATCACCTAGTAAGTTTTTCATTTTAAATGCAGTAACTTGCTGCATGACAATGTTTCAGTCAACAACAGAATGTGTATATGACAGTGGTCTCATAAGGTTATAATGGAGCTGAAAAATTTCGGTCACCTAGTGATTTCGTAGCCATCATAAAGTCATAGCACAATACAGTACCTTTTTCTATGTGTAGATACACAAATACTTAGCATTGTGTTATCATTGACTACAGTATTCAGCATAGTAACATACTGTACAGGTTTATAACATAACACCAGTAGGATCTACCATATAGCCTACTTGTGTAGTATACTGTGCCATCTAGGTTTGTGTAAGTACACTCTGTGATGTTCACACAATGATGACATTGCCACATTTCTCAGAATGTATCCCCATCAGGTGACATGTGACTGTAATGTATTTTTTTTGTAGTTTATTATTCTCTATTGAGAATTTTTATGTTTTTGTTCATTTGGAGAGTGTTTTTACTTACTTACAAAGCATAGTTATAAGAGTTGCTTAAACTGTCTTAAACTAGCTAGATCATCAGTTAACTTGATAGGTTTTTGGTTTTTTTGTGTGAGAATTGGCCTTTTTTTGGTATACTGAGTCGTTTTGGATGGTGTGGATATTGTGAACCTTCTGTTGGATACAGTCTGTTGGAACATTCCTAATGTACTTACTTAGCACGCAATCAGGCCACTTAAACTCAGCCTCTAAGTTGGGTCTCATCTTCTGTGAGAGGCGGCTCAAATCTCAGTTGAGTTTTTAAATTCTTGGCTTTATTGGTTTGTGTCTCTCCTATGCACATGCAGTTCAGGGGTTTGAATAAGACTTGTGCAGACAGCTCAGATCTCTATTTGGCTTCCAAAGCATTTATTATCTTTATTTGGGAGTGTCCCATATATGTTTAACTCAGGAATTATGCTGATAGTTTTGTGAGGTCCATTCAGAAATTAAAGGATTCCCTTCACTTTCTCTTTTATCTGTGGGATTCTCCTTAAACTCTCGAGCTTGTAGGAGTCCTTCTTTGTGGTTTCTTTTGCCAGAGAAACAGGATTTATCTCAGAGTTTATCTGCTTGTGCAGCTGCCATTTCCTCACCATTTTGCAACTGAGTTCTGCCCTTGAGATCATACTGCATGAGAAAAAAGCAACATGGAAAAGTCATCACTGTGCAGGTCACTTTTCCAACTTTTGACTCTCTTCTATGGTTTGCTTGCTTTTGAGAGGTGGTTGTTTTCTTAAATGTATTTTATTCATCGTTTTTAGTTGTGATTAGAATGAGGGATGGGCTTCCATGATTGAACTGGAATACTTATTAAATTTTTTTTGCCAGAAAAAATATTGATTATATGTCAAGGTACAGAAGCTGTGTTTTAAAATTAACCAAACCAAGCCAAGCACAATGGCTCATGCCTTTTGAGAGGCCCAGTCAGGAGGATTTCTTGATCCTAGGAGTTTGAGACCAGCCTGAGCAGTATAGTGAGACCTTGGCTCTACACAAAAAGAATAATAATAGTAATCTTGCACCTATAGTTCTAGCTACTCCAGAGGCTGAGATGAGAGGATCACTTGAGCCTGGGAGGTCAAGGCTGCAGTGAACCATGATCCCACCACTGTACTCCAACCTGGGTGACAGAACAACACAAGACCCTGTCTCAAAAAAAAAAAAAAATTAACCAAACCATTGTGACAGATAAAGTTCTGTCTCCATGAGTCAGTTGTGTAGAGAAGAGCAAAAGCGATTGTTAAATTGTGACTATTACACACACATGCACACACAGTTTAAGAAAATAGCTGCTTTTGATATTTTAGATTTCACATTCCCACCTATTCTGTGTAATTAGTAGCATTGTCAGTGAGGAAAAGACAACCCTGTGTTTTCCTCCCCCACTGGGTTATTAAAGATACAATCATATATATATTTGAAGTGTTTGGAGCCATCAGAATCAAGCTGTATATAAATTAAACTGGTATTATTTTTTGACTGCATCACTAATTCTTAGATAGTGTTAAAGCCCCTGACTACTGATTCTTTGAGATGATTTAAATGTATGGTTTAGTGAAAAATAAAGTTTCAAATTAACATTGGTGACGATGTTCCTTGTTGTCAAGTGCAAATAATAGGTCAGTGACAACTTCCTTATGAAGCTGAGTTTACATAATGATACAATATAAAAATTGAAGGATAAATTACTGTTTGATGCACATTTTGGATGTAGTACCATTTTCTTTTCTTCTCTTCCTGAGAATAATCAAGGGCTAATGTGAATCCTGTGTTATGTATTTCTACTTTTTTGGTAGTGATTAGTGACTTTTAAAGAAATGAAAGAATGAGGGTAGCAAGACCATTTTATGTAACATTGAAGTTAAATTTTTTTTTTAAAAATAAAGGATGTATGGGCATGTGATAAACCTTAAGATTTTCCATATGCTTATGATACCCTTCTGACCCTCAATTGGTGAAATTATTTAAATATGGCTCAGATAAGAAGCACATTGGAGTTCAGATGAAAGAATTTCCTAATGGATGCTTTCCAAACATTTATTATTCTTGTTTGCCTCTTGAAATTGTGGGCATATAAATAGCAAGTCTCTCAATTTGCATTATTATTTGTAAAATGATAAATTATTTAGATATTTTGTATATGACTACACAATTTAAAAATAATTATCTGATTAATCTCTATTGTATCACGTGACCTCAGTATTTTACAGTTTTCAAGATTGAGATACAATTTGCACTCGGCAAAATGCACGGATTTTAAATGTAAAGTTCTGTGAATTTTCACATGAAGCCTACACACTTTTTACATATGCAACGCAGATCAATCACACCTTTGTCAGCATAGATTAGTTGCCTGTTCTTAAGGTAGATATGTATGTATGGCAGCATACAGTGTGCACCATTTTGCACAGTGTTTTGGAGATTCATGCACATGTTGTGTTTTCATCCATGTGTTGTGTGTTACTTTATTTCCACTCTTGGAGAATATTCAATTGTATCAATATTCCCCAGTTTCATTATTCATTTTTCTTTTGCTGGACTTTTGACTCATCTCCATTTTTGGGCTGTCAAGAACGAAGCCACTTAGGACTTTCTGTATGTTTTTTTGTGCAAACAGTTCTCATTTTCTACATTAGATAATACATTTATTATAAATTAATATGGCAACTTACCTATCTAGATTTCTGTTTCATGTCAACTTTTAGAATACAATTTGCTATAAAAAATGACCCCAAAAGGTAAAACTTATGCTGAAAAATTCTAACATTATTTGAAAGATTATTCTCCCTTATTTAAAATGTGGGTTATCCATATTTATTTCTCCAATGTAAACTGTAAGGAAAAATTAAACTTTGTAAATCTATAAAAAGCATATGAAAATTAAAACGCTGCACACATGACATTCTCACTTTTCCAAACAACTGATGTGACCATTTCTCCCTTCAAGGGGCAGCCACATGGCTGCATATCATTTCTCCATTGTGCTATTTTACTATACTATGATAAGCAGTATATTCGTCCATCTCCCCGTGAGACTGTAAGCTCCCTGGAGACAAAGACCATCTGTGTCTTTGCTTTTTATCCCTAGCTTCTAGCACTTTGCCTGGTACATGGTAGGTACACATCATATGCTGAATGCACCGAACAACTGCCTTTTGTCTAGGGAATATATTTGCTTTGCACAAGTTGCTTTTGCTATGGAAACACAACATACACTTAGCTTTAGCTCAGGAATTTACTATTCCCTTTATGTCTTAAGGCTTTTGTTTAATACATGAGCTGACTTACCCTAGTTTCCTGATGATGTAAAGTTTGCTTCACACTACTAGAAACTTACAGGATTTCTGTTTTATTAGTTTAATAACATTGTTAAAATTTACTGATGTGTTATTGAGAAAAAACAACTTCAAGTGAGGACAACACACACACACACACACACACACACACATACACACCTTCAACTGATCTTTTCTTCTAGAGTATATAGTACTTAGCACACTACATAGTTAGTGCATAAAATATAAACACCACTTTGCTTATTTTTATTGTTGGCAAAAGATACAATATCTGTTTTATACAATTAAAAGACCTTGAAATTATCCGTGATTTTTATTACTACTGGGATTTCCATGTTGAATCAAAGGTCATCATTCTAATCATCTCAGACTCCCTTTTTTTCCTTCTAATTGGTCTTTGCAATGCCCATCTGTCTGTGGCTCATGGTATAACCTTTTGTGATAGGGGCAGGGTGGCAGATGGACGGCAGATGGGAGTTTTGCCCTGCCTCGTGGTTCAGATCTTGGCCCAGGCACGAACTGTCAGAGACTGTCCCTTTGTCGTCTCAGCTTGTGGGCTCCAGTGCTGTGTTTGGCATCTCAGCCAAGGGTTTGAATTGATGCCAAGCTGGACCAGCTATTTGTCATTGTGACTAGTTAATGTTAATGAACATTGAGGGTGGGAGTACCTAGTGAGTGTGTAAGATAACCTGGTGGAATTGTGCTTTCTGCTGTGAGCTGGATCCCCAGGACCCCAGAGTCAGCCCCTTCTCAGCATAGAGGTTGCAGAATTAGAACAAGGTAGGTGTCTTACAGATATTTACCTATTTTAAAAACTATTTTCCCCAGAGTTTTCATTTCTGTACAAAATCACATGAGGACATGAGTGAAAAATAGAGGTAGACAGATAGTGGCTTGTGTTTTTGTGTAATTGGTGGAAGTTGTCATCTTCTGGAATTGCTAAGGGCACTGCATGATTCAGACTGTGACTATTGATAATATTTTGAATGCAGTAACTGTGACTGCTTCTGCCATCATATCAAAAGACAGTTCCTGAGATTGCTGATCTTTTCAAAAGGAAAGAAGAAAGTCTTTTAAAAATTTTATTCTGAACTATCAGCACATTCTTTTTTTTTTTTTTTTTTTTTTTTAATGTGTGCATGAATTTGCTGCTTTACAAGTGACTCTTTTTATTTCGACAGGAACCAGATTGGAGTAAACAGACAAGGCTGAGTGAAATCTCCTAATGGAGGGTAAGCCTTGGCAGTGACCGTGAATAAAAGGCAATAATGAGTCAGATTGGATGCTGAGCTCTGTGTTTTTTTCTTATTTATTTAGTTTCTTTTGACTTAGAGCTCCACAGAGATCATATTGTGTCATTCACTTAGCTGAGCTGAGTTCCAATTTTGATTAATAACACAAGAGAGTTTATGTAAGGAATCTGTGTCCACAGATCTCTAAATAAATGTTTACAATAAGTACAGAAAACTGTCCCACTGTCTCTACCAGGACCATCAGTAACTTCTCATCCAATTGTAGAGATCTTTAAATACTCCATTTCTTTCCTTTGCTCTGAACTAAATTGAAATATTATGTCCTGATGGTTAATAGTATTTCTGTTCATACGATAGGTAGATGACATTCTGAGACAGTTGATGAATATGAATTGTCCACATTTGACTATTTTCTTGTATTCTGGGAGTCAGAGGTTGCTTCTACATATGTGTAATGAATTACACTGCTCCAGATTACATGAACAACATCGGATAGTTATACTCAAATAAATTATGTTTGCATTCACTCCAGATACTCTCTCAATTTGATTTAGATATCTGTAGTGTTGACTACCACAAGGCACTTTAAAATCTGGATGATAACAGATGGCTAGACAATTGTTTACTTAAACCTTGAATAACCCCTGCATTATAAAATGAATATACATGTTTTTCCATATTCCATCAGATACTCTTTTATCTCTTCACTTTCTTCTTTCATAATTTAATATATTTAAAACTTCTCCATTGTGCTTGTATCCTCAGGTAAGATTGTGTGTGTATGCATTTGTCTTTATGTTTGTAAATATTGCTCAGTTTATATGTCTGACAGGTTACCAAGGTGCTTGTATTTTGGAATCTTGGCATAATATCTGTGGCTTCCTTGAGACCAGCTCATTTATTCTTTCCTTTTAAAGGAATCTTGAAATAGAAAAAAAAAAATCTTATTACAGTGCTACTCAGGATGGCCTAAAGGACTGTGTTATACCCCTGCTAGCTATTAATGTACTTTAACTTGGATCGTGCTAACATGATTTCAGGTGAGGTGTGGACAGGATCTAATTAGTTATAAATCTGTAAATGCTTGAACAGAGGCTAGCTTGAAATTCTCCATCTGACTGATACTGCTGTAATACTCTAATCCCAGAAAGCTGTCTTATAATGAATTTCCATTAGCCATGGAGTTAAGGGAAAGTCATGAACTTGAGGAAATTAAGCAATGTCTGTGACTTAGCCAGTTAGATAGAAGCTTTGCTTTGCCAGTACGCTATCTGCTTCCCCCTAGTCTTGTTCTTGATTGGGGGTGGCAGTTCTTAGATTACAACCACAGTGAGCTGTGCTACAGAAATGTTTAAGCTGTCTCACATTGGACATCTTCTATAAATAGCTAATTTCTCCTGTTTAATCATCCTTTAGATTATATAGTACTTATGGATTACAAAGTGTTTCACTCCTGCTTTTTCTCTTAGGATATTTTACAGTCCCTATTAGGCAAGCAAAGAAGAAACCTAAATAACCAAGGAAACAAATCAAGGCTCAGCATCCAGTTATATTAATTATTGCCTTTTATTCATAGTCACTGCTATTGGGTATATAATGACAAACAAGGAAAAAAGTCTTCACCTTCAAGAAGCTTACATTCTGATAAGCAAGGCAGGCAATAAGTAGAAAAGCAAATACTAGAACATCAGATCTAAGTAAGTGCTGTGACAAAGACTAAGGCTAACGTGTCAGAAAATGTGGGAGAAGGAGGCGAATTTTATGTAGTGTGGTCAGAGATAGTCCATCTCTAATATGTGTGTGAGAGTATATATATATTTTTATGTTTACCTTTTTTATTGGGATATAAGTTACAGATTGATAGGTTGTGAATCTCAGAAATCTTAACCATGCATTTGATGAGTTTATATACATACACACACACACATACACATTCACACTGATATAACCTGTACTCTGTCAATATATAGAACATTTCTTTTTTCTTTTTTTTTGGAGATAGGGTCTCATTCTGTCACCCAGGCTGGTATGCAGTGACATAATTATGGCTCACTGTAGCCTCAGCCTCCTGAGTAGCTGGGACTACAGGTGTGTGCCACCACACTTGGCTAATTTTTATTTATTTATTTTTTTTGTAGAGACGGTCTCCCCATATTGCCTAGGCTGGTCTTGAACTGGGCTCAATTGATCCTCCTGCTTTAGCCTCCCACAATGTTGGGATTACAGGCGTGCACCACTGCACCTGCCTATGTAGAACATTTCTATAAAACATAAAGATTGCTCCTGCACTTTTCTCCCTCATTGTCCCCAGGGGGAACACTGTTCTGATTCTTTCTTCGTAGATGACCATGCCTGTTCTGGAATCACACAGGATACACTCTGTTGTGGATGGATTCTTTTGTTCCTCTAAAGGTCTTTGGTGTGTACCCACGTTACTGCTCTGTTGTGATCACTCCTCTTTGTTGTGTTCTGTTGTCTGGATATACCACTATTGATCCATTCACCTGCTGGAAAACATTTGGATTTTTTCCAGTGTTTGTCCATTATAATTAAAGCTGTTAGGAACCCCTTTTGGTATCACATTTTTTTATGCATATGTACTTACATTTCTTTTCAGTAAATACCAAAGCATAGATGGTTAACTTTATAGGAAACTTCCATACCAGTTTCTAAGGAGGTTGCACCATTTTACTCTCCCACCAGCAATGTAGCAGAGTTCTGTTTTTCAGTATCCACTTTGAAATTTGGTGTCATTAGTCTGTTAAATTTCAGCCAAGTAGTGGGTGTATGGTGGTTCCTCGCGTGGCTTTGATTTGCATTTCCATAATGACTAATGATGGTGAACACTATTTCGTGTGCTTTTTGGTTATTCACATACATTTCTTTGTGAAGTGCCTATTCAGGTCTTTTGTCCATATTTTCAATTGCATTGTCTTTTTATTATTGAGTTGTAGGAGGTAGATAGAACTCCTTTGTCAGATGTATATTGGGAGTATTTTTTCCTAGTTGGTAGCATTAGCCACTTATTTTCTTTATCGTGTCTTTCGAAGATCAAATGTTTTAATTTTGATGGAATCCGTTTGTATATTTTTTCTTTTGTTTTTAATGTTTTCTTATGCTAAGATATTTGTGTTTCCCAAGATCGTAAAGATATTCTTTTATGTTTTTCTTCAGAAAGTTTATAATATTATGTTAAGGTCTATAATCTAGGATATAGTTTTGTATATGATCTGAGATATGGGGAATTTCCCCAAATACATAGCTAGTTGTTTCAGTATAACTGGTTGAAAAGAGACTTTCCTTTGTCTATTGAAGTACTTTGGGGCCTTGGTTTAAAACTCAAGATTTTGGCCAATTAGGATGTAGAAAGCTGAAAAAAGAATATTTCCACCCTTACAAGAATAACAAAATAGTAGAAAATTTGCAAATTCATGTTGTTATTGAACCTATGAGAGAACTGAGGTCTCAGGGAAACCAACTAAAACTTAAAACCCAAGGAAGGGCAAGGGTCTCTCAGGAGAGATGAGAGGCTAGCCCTTGCTTACCTGGCGCAGATGCATAGGACACTGGTAAGAAGAATTGCACTAAAATGTTTAACAAATAGATAAAGGCCAAGATTGAGCTAGTTAGAGCAAGTAAAACCACTGAGGACTGCAGACACAAGGGAGATTTGCACTCCTTCGCAGGTTCTTCTTCACTGACAGGCGAGGTACACTCCTTCGCAGGTTCTTCTTCACTGACAGGCGAGGTACACTCCTTCGCAGGTTCTTCTTCACTGACAGGCAGGATACACTCCTTCGCAGGTTCTTCGTCACTGACAGGCAGGATACACTCCTTCGCAGGTTCTTCTTCACTGACAGGCAGGATACACTCCTTCGCAGGTTCTTCTTCACTGACAGGCAGGATACACTCCTTCGCAGGTTCTCCTTCACTGACATGCAGGATACACTCCTTCACAGGTTCTTCTTCACTGACAGGCAGCATACGCTCCTTCGCAGGTTCTTCTTCACTGACAGGCAGGATACGCTCCTTCACAGGTTCTTCTTCACTGACAGGCAGGATACACTCCTTCACAGGTTCTTCTTCAGTGACAGGCAGGATACACTCCTTCACAGGTTCTCCTTCACTGACATGCAGGATACACTCCTTCACAGGTTCTTCTTCACTGACAGGCAGCATACACTCCTTCGCAGGTTCTTCTTCACTGACAGGCAGGATACACTCCTTCACAGGTTCTTCTTCAATGACACACAGGATACACTCCTTCACAGGTTCTTCTTCACTGACAGGCAGCATACACTCCTTCACAGGTTCTTCTTCACTGACAGGCAGGATACACTCCTTCACAGGTTCTTCTTCAGTGACAGGCAGCATACACTCCTTCACAGGTTCTCCTTCACTGACATGCAGGATACACTCCTTCACAGGTTCTTCTTCACTGACAGGCAGCATACACTCCTTCGCAGGTTCTTCTTCACTGACAGGCAGGATACACTCCTTCACAGGTTCTTCTTCACTGACAGGCAGGATACACTCCTTCACAGGTTCTTCTTCAGTGACAGGCAGCATACACTCCTTCGCAGGTTCTTCTTCACTGACAGGCAGGATACACTCCTTCACAGGTTCTTCACTGACAGGCAGGATACACTCCTTCACAGGTTCTTCTTCAGTGACAGGCAGGATACACTCCTTCACAGGTTCTTCTTGACTGACATGCAGGATACACTCCTTCACAGGTTCTTCTTCACTGACAGGCAGCATACACTCCTTCGCAGGTTCTTCTTCACTGACACGCAGGATACACTCCTTCACAGGTTCTTCTTCACTGACACGCAGGATACACTCCTTCGCAGGTTCTTCTTGACTGACAGGCAGCATACACTCCTTCGCAAGTTCTTCTTCACTGACAGGCAGAGTACACTCCTTCGCAGGGTGGTCTTCACTGACAGGCAGCATACACACTCCTTCGCAGGTTCTTCTTCACTGACAGGCAGGATACACTCCTTCGCAGATTCTTCTTCACTGACAGGCAGGATACACTCTTTCACAGGTTCTTCTTCACTGACACGCAGGATACACTCCTTCGCAGGTTCTTCTTCACTGACAGGCAGAATACACTCCTTTGCAGGTTCTTCTTCACTGACAGGCAGAATACACTCCTTTGCAGGTTCTTCTTCACTGACAGGCAGGATACACTCCTTCGCAGGTTCTTCTTCACTGACACGCAGGATACACTCCTTTGCAGGTTCTTCTTCACTGATGGGCAGGATATGCATAAAAAGGATAGGGCAAGAGTCCCGTCGAAAAGAATTTCCCTTGTGCAGGCCTGAGAGGGTGTAACAGCTACTGTTCAGAGGAGGGCATGAAGTCCCACCTCTATCACTTTCCCCTCTCTCATGTGGAATGAAAGCCTTAAATTTCATGGGGAAGAGCAGCAAACCCTCTCGTCTTTGGGGGAACTGGTGAAAACTTATGGCAGCTGAAGGGTGGTACAGAAAAATTTCTCTTCCCCTGGGATGAGGCAGGAATACATCTTAGGCCTAGACCTATAGATCGGGGAGGAGCAGGAACCATAGGAAAGCCCTACCTTCAAGACCCAGGACTCAGTATCTGCCCCATTAATCATCGCAACAGAGAATATCTCCTACCCCCATCACCTGGCCAATAAGTGACAAATGGCTATACGCGGATGATCCCCAGGTTGCAAATGGAAAATTAAGAACAGGGAAATTAAATAGGTTGGCCAAAGTCCTACAGCCAGAAAATGGAAAAACTGAAATTTGAACCTAGATAGTCTGGTGCCAAAGTCCCCATAACCACCATACGATATTGCAGAGGCAAGAGAGTAGGGACTTGGAGGGAATGAGGCAAATCAAAAGAGTGGCTGTCCTGGAACTGACAGAAGTGACCAACAGAGCGTGTGGTTTAGGAAAGAGGATGTAGTTGACAAGACCAAATTTAACAGAGCTGTTGAAACAGGTGAGAAATGAAAAGTGTTCATTGGATATTTAGCAATGTAGAAGATTTTAACTTTTAACAGTAAGTCGTTTTACTATAATTGTGAAAATAGAAACCAGAATTCACTAGATTCAGAAATGAATATAGAGTGATGAAGATGGGTTAGTAAAAATAGCCCACTTTCGTGGATCACCTGAGGTCAGGAGTTCAAGACCATCCTGGCCAACGTGGTGAAACCCCACCTCTACTAAATGTGCAAAAATTAGCCAGGTGTGGTGACACAGCTATAGTCCCTGCTACTCAGGATACTGAGGTGGGAGAATTGCTTGAACCTGGGAGGCAGAGGTTGCAGTGAGTTGAGATCATACCACTGCACTCTAGCCTGGGCAACAGAGCGAGACTCCATCTCAAAAAAGAAAAAAAAAAGAAAGAGTGATTTGAGCTCGCTTACAAGACAGGGTGACAAAGCCAGTAGGATGAGATAGTTTGTCCTCACGAAAAAGAAGAGTAGATAGAGCACAACGTAGTTGGCAATACTTTGTAAAATAGAGCTTAGGCATAAGGATGTTTGTTGATTTATCTGGGATCTGTTTTGTGGCAGTTTTCTGAGCATACACACACTTTGTTTTAGCTGCTTATAGTATTATTTAAAAAGATATTTTGCTTAATTTCCTTATATTCCTTATGAGAGCTAAGTTTTTATCTATACTTAAAGGCACATATGTGAATCTCATATATACCTCTTGTGTAAATGTTTGAGTGATCTATCCAGGAAAAAGCTGTTTCATCTTTGCTGCTGTGTGTTGATATGCATTCTGTCAGAATACAGCTTTTTGGTAATGCTGCAATAAACTGTCACTCTAATGTGGTAACATGTAATAGACACAATAACTCAATCATTCCATCTTGCTTGACATAAAAAAATGGCTTGAAAAACACAGGCTAAAGAACCAGGTTGAAACTAGTTAGCACAGGTTTGAGACTTTCTACTGTTGGAGTTGATACTTTTGGAGCTGATACCTTTAGAGGCAAGGACTGTGAAAACTTTCATGTCTTTATCACCACTGCCTAGAATAGTGGATGCCACAAAATGTCAAAGGTATGGGAAAAGAGGATACATTTATTTAGGTTTAGTGTCAGTATTTTAAAGCATATGGCTATTTTCAACTATTTAATCCTGTATTTGACAACTGCTAGAATCTCCAGAAGCCCTGGAGTTTCAACTACAGCCATCAAGTGTCAGCTGACTTTAGAGATTTAGTTTGATGGCCGTTTACTATGGGCAACCTAGAAAGCATTGCACCTGGCACAGGCACTGGAAATACCCTTTTCTTATGCTTCTAAACCTTGAGCTGGCATCATCAGCTCCAGTTCCACAGTATCCATCTTATTCTCAATATTCACTCTCTCCAGTGATACAAGTGTAGTACATTTGTTATTTATTTTATTTATTTTTTGAGATGGAATTTCACTCTTGTTGCCTAGGCTGGAGTGCCATGGCACAATCTTGGCTCACAGCAACCTCTGCCTCCCTAGTTCAAGCGATTCTCCTGCCTCAGCCTCCCAAATAGCTGGGATTACAGGCATACACCACCATGCCCGGGTAGTTTTGTATTTTTAGTAGAGATGGGGTTTCTTCATGTTGGTCAGGCTGGTCTTGATCTCCTGACTTCAGGTGATCTGCCCGCCTTGGCCTCTCAAAGTGCTGGGATTACAGGCATGAGCCACTGTGCCCGGCCTACATTTGTTATTTTTAAAAATGCATTATTTTTTACTCCAAACATGAAGTGGTTTTATTTACACCAGTATCTTAAATATTAACACATAATAAAGAAAAAATAAAAAAGTGACATTTGGAAATCAAATTGACATTGGGAAGTTTAGGTTAACTATCACATAGGTCACAGGAAAGAATTTAGCCAGATTTGTCAACCATATTCAGCTTAGTTTTGTGCATATGTTTGCCAGATGCAACAGCCAGTTTATTGCTGGAGGGCAAAAAAAACCTGGAGGAAAGGCTTGGCACCTGTGCCGTTTAACCCACTGGGGGGTCTTATTTTTGCTGAGATTTTGCCTACAGAGATCTGATTGGACAATAGAGTATGAATGGGAGAATGGGGGTTCTCTTTGCCTTCCATAAACTAGAGATTTATAGAATGTTCTTGTCAAGCATTTTTAGGAACACAGTTGCAAAAAACAATGGAAGATTAAAAATGTTATCTCTACTGTGAAGAATACAGTTCTAGGTGTGAGTGGTCAAGCAAATGAGCCAATTAACAAACACATACTCTTTATTGGGGGGGATCTCAATTTCCTGGAAAGTTATCACTTAAAATGGGAAGCATGAAAATATATGTATTTTTATAAAGTTAGCCTGATATGTAAAAGAATTTCAGAATTTTTGACAAATCAATCATATAATTAGAGGTTATATATTTATAGCTGATTCAAATCCCAAAATGAATAGAGATATCAAGGCCTTGAGCATATTGAGTGTTTACACATGAATAAGCAAGATGGCAGAAACTGTTTTCAAGCAGACCTGTTTTTTTTGCCTTTGCATGTTTTGTTGGTCCTTCAACTTGCAATTTCCATATAATATTTTTTCATGTTTACATTAGCATGTAATTAGCATACATATAATTCCATAGTGGGATCTGTAAATGCCCCCCACTCCCCAAATAGGTGAAATGGCCGTGGGTTTTCATTTTCTTTATACTATACTTCTAGACTATTTATTATGTAGACAGTAATTGTATTTTTTTCTTTTAATTATTAGTTTGAGCGAGGTGGCAGCTTATTAAGTTCTGTTTTTAAGTCGGAGACATTAATGTTTCAGGGCAGGTGTTTGAGTTTCAGAATTTGGAGGAATAGAATTGAACGCATTTATGTTACTTTTCCCTCACCACACTTAGCATTTGAAAACTATAGTCACTCTTTAGCAATCAAAAATTGTTGCATTATTTTCATAAAACCTTCCCACAACCAGACACCTTAACATTATCCCAAGTCATAACTTACTTCTGGCGGTAGGCTCTTTCACTCTTCTCAGATCAATGGGGAATGCTTGAGGACAATAGTTCATGAAGTTTACCAGATTTATTTTTTAATCTTATATGTGTGTATATATGTGTGGGGTGAAAAAGAGAGAGAACCACACTATAGAGAATGAATTTCAGTGATTAAAACATGCAGGGAATAAACCAGTTGAAGTATCATTTAATTGGACATCTTATCTTTCACCTAATACAGATGTATGAGGATTATAAGTTATACACACATACATATATATATATGTATATATATCTCCAGAGGCCTCTGACACAGGCATGTGCATGTGCACATACACACACATACAGCCTTTGCATTTCCTTTTGTTCTTGAGACAGATTGTCCCTCTGTTGCCCAGGCTGGAGCGCAGTGGCGCGATCTCGGCTCACTACAACCTCCACCTCCCGGGTTCAAGTGATTCTCCTGCCTTAGCCTCCTGAGTAGCTGGGACTACTGGCACCTGCCACCATCCCTGGCTAATTTTTGTATTTTTAGTAGAGACGAGGTTTCACCATGTTCGCCAGGCTGGTCTTGAACTCCTGACCTCAAGTGATCTACCTGCCTCAGCCCAAAGTGCTGGGATTGCAGACGTGAGCCACCGCGCCCGGCCTGCCTTTCATTTCTGGTTAGCTCAGGTCAGTGAGTCATTAATGGTGGGTACAGTATGAAGTGAAGATGTTTTCTCTAACACTGCTATGGGAATGAATGGGGTAACTGTGGCTGCTCCAGAGAGGTACAGTTTATGGGACATTGAGATTGCTGAAAAAGAAAATGACCATTGATACACGTGTAGGGAGCTGGGTGGGTGGGTCTTAACCACTTCCATGTCACTAAATACCATATATATATATATGTATATTATTGCATTTTAGGTTCTGGGGCACATGTGAAGAACATGCAACATTGTTGCATAGGTACATACATGGCAATGTGGTTTGCTGCCTCCATCACCTGTATCTGGCATTTCTCCCCATGTTATCCCTCCCCAACTCCCCCCGGCCCCCGCTGTCCCTCCCCTAGTTCTCCCCCATAGACTCCAGTGTGTGATGCTCCCCTCCCTGTGTCCATGTATTTTCATTGTTCAACACCCCCCTATGAATGAGAATATGTGGTGTTTGATTTTCTGTTCTTGTGTCAGTTTGCTGAGAATGATGGTTTCCAGCTTCCCTATATTTTTATCTTTCCCTTGGTGATTTGCAGATTTATTGAGACAAATATTTTCAACTAAGTAATTCTTCACATTCCAGTATGTGTAATGAAATTCCTACCTGTAGAGTTACTGTGTAATCCCAGTAACCATTGGAAGCATGGAAAAAATTGATTTGGAAACCCTGAAAGCCCCATGATACCAAAAATCATATGGCATTGAACTTGCCTAGGTGTCTTATAATTATATTTGTCTGTCTAACCTCGCTGTACTGTGATTTCATTAAGAGCAGGGACAAATTTTAAATTTCCAGATTTTAAGTTTCACAGTTTGTTGTAGCAGAAGTATTCAATAAAGGATAGTTGAATGAAGAAAATAGTGAAATGTAATGAAACATCAGGATCTCTCTATTTTGTTATCTTTAACAAAGTCATTATTTTTTCACTTAGGTAAGTGGTAGGAATTTATATTTCTCTTCTTTTGTATTTACTGATACTATCAAGGCACTATACTAGTAACGAAAAGAACACTGGAATAATAATACCAATACCTGAGTTTAAATTTTGGTGTCACCTCTCATGTGCTTTTTGTCTTTCTTGAGCCTTCGTTTCTTCATCTGTAAAATAGGCTAATAATATCTACCCTATGTAAGTGTTATTTCACAGAGTTACCTTTCTTTCTTTATTCAGGGAACTCTTGAAATCTCCCATAATCCTAAACTGCCTAGCTAATATAGTAAAGAGACAATCTGGAAACATTTCATGATGCTTTAAAAAAAGTTCCCTGTAAATCTTGCTCTGCAGTTGCCATGCTCATGGATAGGAGGATTGAGGGCCTCTACTGCTTTCAGAGTAGGGCAGGCACAGCTTAGATTCTAGATCAAATGTGCCCTGGCAGCTGTCAGAGAAGTTTTTGTAAAAGCCAGGATTTGTTGAAAATTCTAAAGCTTCCATTTATACATTAAGAAGAAACACTGACGATCTGAGACGGGATCCTATGTAGAATGAGATATAACCACAAAGGAGGGGAAGACCCTTCCAGTGGGGCAAAGTGATGCTTGAGGAGAGGCTGAGGATGAGGATCAAGAACAAGGCTGTTAAAAACAACACAAAACACTTAGAGGGTGAAGAGGGAGAGGCAGAGGAGTCTGTATCTCCCTGATTCTTTGGAACCCTGGGGGAGTGCCTTTTGAGGATCTCCAAGCCACCTCGCCACAGGTGGTAGAGTTGAAAAGTGGCCTATTGAAGAAAAAGCCATTCTAGTCACGTCTTTTCCAGGTACCTCTTATCTTAAAATTGAGCCAGATGTTCTGGAGAGATGGATGATGAAATGACCTTATAAGTAGGCATCGGCCCACCTTGCAGGGTCTCAGTAGCTGAAAGCAAGGAATTTTTGGCAGACGTTACAGGGTGCTCCTCTCCAAGCCGGGATCACAGCTGAGTCTGAGTATCAGACAGAGCTGAGATGAGGAGTCAGTCGGGGGAGATGGCCAGAAGCAGGCATTGTTTGGTGCCTGTGACCAGAGGACCATCCCAGACCCTTCAGAACAGCTACAGTGGAGTTAGAAGCCTATACCCTCCACCAGGCCAGATGAGTCGTTCCTTTCTCAGACTTTAGCAGCCCACCCAAGAAGGGCAGTAAAGAGAGCAGATGTTCTTTTGCCACCACAGCATCACATGCACTTCCTCTTAGGAGGTGCTAGCATGCCAAGAGAAGGGGGAAGAGAGAAAACAACCCAGAAGACCGAAAATCAAAAGACCCAAATTGACTATTTTCCAAAGAACCTGAGTGATACCAAATGAGCCAGCTTAAAATGTTTGTTTGGTTTTGCATTTTTTGTCGCTAAGGGAGAATGAAGACTTGTGAGCAACATGAAGTCAGTTACATGATGGGAAAAACAATTTTTAAAAAGATTATTTTTTGCACATCTGTATTATAATGAATAAATTCCCAAGCGGCCACACTAGTGTGTCTTTCCCTCTTTTTAACCTGCAGATATATAGTGTTCTCATTTATAATGTATGCATTTGGAGCATTTTATGGTGTACAGAATGCTTTCCCATACACCCTCTCATCTGTTCCTTACTACTACACGCTGAGGTAATGTCAGTATTATTATGCTTATGTTTCAGGAAGCTGAAGATTTGTCCAAGAGCAGATAGCTTGAAGAGAGAGAAAAAGAGAGAGAGTGCTTACAGCTCAGGTCCTTTCTCCATGCGTATGAACCACTCCAAATGCTACTGTCTTGAGTCTCATTTCCCTCTGGAAACTACTTGAACTTTGTAACAGCACAGGTATAGTTATTTGTTAGTTCTTACACATTTATTTTAAAATTTAAAGTAGTGCCATAAAGCTTTATCAGGATGTATTTAAAATGAAAACAGTCTCTTGTTATCTAGCATGCAACTGATTCTTTCAACTTGGTTTGGTTAGTCAGAATCTTACTAGAAGGCTATCCAGGCGATAGTTTATGAGTACATCAAAACCAACCAAAGTAAAAACAACAGCCTATGGCAAACTCATTCTGATCATTTCACATCCTAGAAAAAAGTGCAGAGAAACAAAAATGAGTCAATATTTTATAAATCCAGGTCAATATTGTATGCAATGTCAATAGTGTATGAGTTCTAAAGGATTTATGTCACCATTATATTAGAAGTGATCCACTTTTATTTACTGTAATGAATAAAACCCCACACCAGAATACAAAGGATAGAGAGCAGACATATTTCGTACAACGATTGCAATCCACTTATGGGCTTCAATACAAAGTAACAGAGACCATCTCTTCTCTTTGGCTTTTCATTCATTTTTAGCATTAGTGAATTTATGGCCGGTGCTCTTGATCTTGAGCCCTAAGAGGTATGTGTCTTTGCCATGCTTCTGTGACCACATTTTACGAGAGTGAGTGTGCCTTACATATCCATAATCCAGATCTTAAATGGTAGAGGGCTGCTGTTATAATTTGGTGCTCAGGGATTGCCCCCTTTTGTATATGTTTACCTACTGCATGCTACCTTTTATCATAAGCTTTTTATTCGTGATCTTCATTCTAGCTGAATTCGTGGAGCTCTTGGTCGTGAGAATAGAAATAGATCTAGAGGGTTTTCTTGAATGGCATCTTTCATTGCTGATGTGTTTTGTGACCAGCCAGGTTTATGGATAAACCCAATTCATATGTTTCTCTGAGAGATATGCATGAAAGCAGTTTTTTTCCTCTTCACTTAGGAATTTTTATTTCCCTTCAGGGTTCAGTGGGCCATTTAGTACCTCCATTATCTCATAACTTACTCTTACTATTTAAGTGACTTTTTTTTTTTTTAGAATGTTAAAATAGCATGTTGGCCCTTTTATGTAACTTTTATTTTCAAAGTCAGACCAAACTTACCATCAGAGTGCTGTAAATTTACACCTTAAATTTGTTTGGAATTCTTTGTATATTCATATTTTTAGAGTCTTCCTATCCAAGCAGAAATTTTCCATCCCCTCTTCACTGATCACCATTGAGGACAGGGCGTGAGACAGGCAAACCCATGCTTTTGTGTGCCTGCAATGGCTAGCCTTTTGTTACACACTTTATATTGGTCGCTATCTGATACAGTTCCAAGAAATGAGAACATGCCCAAGTTAAAGAAATTAAATCTCCTTATCCATCACCTTAGAAAAATGACAACACAACATGTATATAATTTAAAATGACTTGTTGGAATATTTATTGCTAGATTGGGAGAACATTTCTACTGATAAGGAACTCCTTTGGTTTATCGAAGTTTTTCATATTATTTGTTAATTAACTCCATGTCCTTAATATCCACAGCTCATTTTTCCTATGATAATGACTCCATTGTGCAACATATAAATATAATGAAAAATATCCCTACCTGTATTAAAAAATTGAGAAACCTCAATTTAATTCACACACGTCGTATTTTGTGGTCAACTCAGGACCATAGTTATATAACTTGAGTTATTATTGCCGGAGCAACAAGATAAGAGAGGCATTGAAACATTGCAAAGTAGAATGCAGAGGACCAGGGTGGTGATGCTATCCTTGTAATAAGCCTCCTCCATTACTGTTCTATGAGGGTTTTCCTTTCCTTTTTAAAGTGTTACATATTTGTATGCAATTATTTTTGTCCTTTGATTTTTTTATTATCTTTTCCCTCCTCTTTTTCATACAAAAATGACTTTATCTAGAAAATGTAAACCAATAAACTTTGAACTATTTAAGTAGATTAAAAGAGAATTTGCCAGGTTTCAAATGATTTCCTCATTTGGATCTAGAATACAGCACTTACTAATATGAATTTCCTAATTCATGTCTATTTAAAAGTATTGTGTACACATTTCAGCAAATTTTGGCAAAAGCGTGTCTTCTGATGAGGAAGTGACTGTTCCTTTCTTTTGCTATTTCCCACTCTTAAACCCTTGTTTACATCAAGCTCCTTTGTTAAGAATTCAACCTAGAAGTCTTTGATACTATTGAGTCCATCCCTGACTCATTATTAGCCAACACTGTGTCTGGCTGGCAACTTTTCCGTAAGTGGTAAGGTCAGCCTCATTCAGTATTGCACAGCCTTTCCCATTCCTTTTGCGTCAGTGAGAATCAAATGATTCAGCAGTGAAAAGCAAACTGTTGGACTGGAATAGCAAGATGACCGATCTCTAAACAAAGGAAACTGATGTTCAGACTAGGATTCTCTCATGCTTAACATGCGTCTGACTGGTTCTTTGTGAAGAGCTTGCTCTTGGTAAGAGTACTAGTTAATATTTGTCTTTACTACAGGTAATCACCATCTGTAATTCATGATTTCTCTTCGTAGTTAAAAAGGTTGTGGAATATTTGAAAGCAACTCAGGGTCAGCATGGTATAGCAGAGAAGGCACTGAGTGGATTGCTTTGTGTACCATTTGGGTGCTCATTGAAAGGTCTGTTACCTTCTCTTAGTCTATAACTTCATCTGTAAAATGGAAATAATCTTACCTACTTCACAAGGTTGATGCAACAGTTAACATGTATAAAATTACTGGGTAAAATGTAAAACCATATTCATATTTAATGGACTGCTATGCTTTTAAGAAGCAGAAGTATTTGCTATCATTTCAGAGAAGTTGAGAATACTGGAACCTTTTAAAAATTGCAGCATAATGTCTTAGAAGAAGTGATTTGTTAACTATTGGCTTGAACTAGTAGGATTTCCATTTTCCTGTTTTTGAGACAAGGTCTCGCTCTATTACATAGGCTGGAATGCAGCGGTGTTGGCCTCAAGTGATCCTCCCGCCTCAGCCTTTTGAGTAGCTGGGACCACAGGCACGTGCCACTGTACCTGGCTACTTTCTGTAGTTTTTGTAGAGATGGAGTCTCACCATGTTGCCCAGGCTGGTCTCAAACTCCTGGGCTCAAGCCATCCTCCTGCCTTGGCTTCTCAAAGTATTAGGGTTACAGGTGTGAGTGACCATGCCTAGCCAACGAGCAAAATTTTCAGTAGTCAAATTGTAGCATTTCCCTTAGTCTGTGGCTGTGTAACGATATCATGCTATATTGGAAAATCTTTCCTTGACTGCAAAATTAAAAATGAAACTGGATTTGAGTTAGCTACTACTCTTTCAGTAAATTGTATTTCCTTTTAAATAATTTGCTGCTGCTTCCAGTTGTTTCAGCCTATCATTCATTTTCTTTCCTCAGTCCTTTCTTCATTGCTGAGGGTAAGCAATGAAAAATTTCCTTTGACTTTGCCCAGTTGTTTATGGACACACAGAAACCTTTTTTTTTTTTTTTTAAGAGGCAGGCATTAATTCAGAGGAAATGAAATATATTTTTTAAACCTAGTGGTGGGTGTGCCAAGTTAAGGAACTTGTAAGTAAAAGTTGAACTTTGGAGCCAGAATGATTGTTGGGGCTCATCATCTTCACAATGAAAGTCTTTGCTATTATAATTTCATTTGGCAAAGATGAAGTTGGACCCTCGGGAGATGCCTTGCCAAATCTTTATCCATCGTTCTGAATTGATTCCAAGCCAGACTTTGTTATCGGAAAACTACTTGTCATCCTTTCTTTGTGGTGTGTGCCCTTAACCTCAAGACTTCAGCTTGTAAACACTGAAACAGTGTTCACAGAAAGTGTTTGGAGAGGAGAGCCTTTTACAAATTACAGTTATTAAGGTATAATGCCATATGGGCTCAAGGGGTGGCAAAGGGGCTGAGCGGCTTCTTGTTCATTAAGACTGAAATATTTATATGAGCACTAATAATAACGGCCTATTTCAGAGTCTGTGTGGTATGAAATTGAGCAGTGATGCAATTAGGTAATATTGACAGCTCCTATTGTAATTATGTAAATGGTACTAAGTTCAGCTCTCCCTTTATCTTTAATTTCCATGTGCACATGTATGGAGAGGGCTAGAAAATACATGTTGGGCAGGAGTGCTTGGCTATTTATTTATAGGACAGAGTAGCCTGAAGCTTATGTTCCTCTGAGTTATTTTTTTCATCCAAATTAAGCAAGTCCGGTGGGTTCCCAGAGGGAACATGCAAATACGTGTTTATTTGGAGAAATGCTTAGTGCTAAAGCATCCACATGAGGACCCTGACAACCTCATAGGTCCATTCTGAGTACTTCTCTTTTGGAGCTGCGTGCTGGGCTCCCACTTGACTAATACCAATACTTTTTTGTTACGTTTGGAACGGTTAATTTAAAGTTGTTCTCCATAGGGATGTTTTTATGTCTAGCTGCCTATCAATCTTTTCATCTCAATGCAGAAGTATTTGATTAGTGTATTTAAAGTAATAAAGATGCCAACAGTAGTGTCACCTTGATTGATGCTAATTTTAAGTCTTTAATGGTTCCTCCGCTTTGGCCACTGTCTCTGCAGATTGTGATTTTTATGGTAAAATAGTGCCCTGCTGTCCAAAGGCTTAATCATAAATTCTGGTCTCCCTTTCTTTAATGATTTTGCATGCAGTGGTATAATCCCAGTAACATACATTATCTCCGTTAAAAGCAAGCAGTGACTTTCACAGGGGCGATTAATGCATTTATAAGGAGCTCAAGGAATCCTTGTTGGGATCATAGCAGAGGTGATGAGTGTGCTTGCTGGGCATTAGAATTAGCAGCAACATCGCCTAGACTGTCTGCAAATCATTGAAGATTTTTATGCAGTCCCTATTTAGCACATTAATGTTGTCCATGAGACTGTAACTGCAATGGCAAAAAAGGCAGGATTTGCAACCTGAAGATGCTATCAGTATGTGGCTGTCACACCAATGAAATGAAAAGCAAGTTAAATTATATGAGGGCTTTCCTTCTTTAGAACAGTCTTAAACAGATTTGGGTTCACTCCATTGGAAATATCTGTTGATGAAAATATCTCTTATGCTGAAGTTTTTCAGGCTAAATTTTTGCAGTGCTAATATATGTTTAGTCTTTAATCTCCTTACTCAAGTCCAGAGATACAGTTTTAAATAGGAAGAAATGTGCCTAGTAATAGTCACATTTATGGGACTTTCAAGGTATGGATAATTTGCTTATGTAAATATACGCCCTTATACACTATCCATCCTAATACCGCTCTGAAATGACATATCTTATTGCAGAAAAGCTTAACATAAATTAAATCGATGCTTTGCTATCTTGTAAGAGTAGTTTACTTTCACATCAATCACAGTGCATAGCTTCTTGCATGTAGTAGGTATTTTAAAATAGTGCTTGAATGCTCTTAATTGAAAAGACCTTGATAATTTAAAACATTTTTTAAAAAGTATATTAATATTGGCACACATTAATGTTAGTATGTACCTGTTTTCTCCTATTTTACTATATTCTATGCTTGCAAATTTAGATGGAACTATAATAAAATGTTAGGTGTTTACATCATAGTGCTTTCCACTAATTTTCTTCAGTTCTAATGATAATATTATACAAAACATCCTCTATTAGTGCTAACCACTGACATCTAGACAAAAGTGTTAACTTCTAGTAAGGAGAAGACCCTTTTAAAATGTGTGAACCATATACATTTTTAAAGAAGGTAATGCTAAATTGCATTATAGGAAGACACTTATTCCCCAAGTGGTACCAGCTTATAGAAAGAAACCACAGACCTCAGAAGCCAAGCTTGGAAGAAGAGTCCTCTTGAAATAGCAGCTATTCAACATTTCTGGGGTTAGCTATAGTTAATAGTTCTGGATAATAAAAAAGTCTACCCAATGTTTACTCTCTGGTGGACATTTGAGGAGATATGCCTACCTCATAGTGGTTATTATAGAAAACGCCTCAATTAACAGGCATCATATTCAAAAACTTGAGACATCTATGTTGGTTATCTACAATAATGACTTACTTGCAAATTCTTTTATTTTGCCCTAAGATAGTTTAAGGTGATTGTTTGAAATGTTGAAGTCCAGATGTTCTGATGTGTCCTTTTAGGTAACGGTTATCATCCGTGAGCCATTGGACATCTCTTCACCAGAGTAATAATACGGAAAACACGTACACAGAGTGTAACCTTTCCTGCGGGGGACCTTTATCGTTTAGAGTGCCACGCAGACATTCGAAACATGGGCAGACCAGAAAAGGGTGTTAGAAAGCTTGGCATGGGTGAGGAGGGCTGGGATTAAATGAACTAGGATTGACTGGGGAAGACGGCTGGTGTGGGATCCTCTGGGATTATCAGTGGGGATCTGTATGGTAATGAATCCCGTGTGAAGACAATACCTGCTCTCCAGTCTGTTTGTCTACTCATTCTACCACTGATTATCAATAGTGTCATTAGAAAAACCAGAGAAAGGCTCTTCTGTGGGTGCCAATAAGCAGATGCCACCGAGGTCTAACTAGATATTAGGATGACATCTTGTGTGATTCTGTGACGAGAGATGCAAACCGCTTGATCAGAGGAGGTGTGAGCTACATTGTTTAGTCTCTCTTGCTGTGTGATTATTTTCTTTTGTAGTTTTGAGAAATTAACATTGGCTCATGTATTCAGCAATATTCAACGGGAATCTTTTTTTTTTTAAGCCCCAGGGCTTGTGTTTAAAAATGCAGATTAATTCTCAGAGGTTTTCAAAAGCATTTCTGCATCATGCTACTAATTAAGATAAGGTTATCATTTTAAGTTATACCAGGAATGCAATTAGAGCTTCTAGTGAGAACTGTAGCATTCAATTTTATGCAAATTATTCAGACCTGGCAAGGTAGAATACAGTTTTAATAGGACAACTGAATATACTGTGATTTATTAGATATAATGTGAATTCAGAAGACACCTGAACACAGCATCTATAACACATCATGTAGCCCAAGTCACTGGGAATCTAGTTTAACAGCCCTTCACTGGGAGAGATTTAATAATGTGCCTTCCATTCTCCGTTGTTCAGAGACTGTTATTTTGCATTTTGAGAGGGATTTTTGTTTTTCAATTTGAATGGTCTTCAACATGAGAAAGGATGCAAAGTGCAGATGAGTGAGGTCCCTCGTTTATCTAGACTGACATGTGTTACCTGTCATTCCTTTTCCTTTTGTGGGATCTACAGAGTCCAGGTAACCAGCTGACAGTGTAATTAACTAATTTTTCTACACTGTCCATCTCTGCTAAGCATATTCGGTGTTGGGTAAGAAACATACATGTCTTATCTGCCAACTGTCAGAAATCACTTATTCATTGAATGGATACCTGTTTTCTAAGGATGTATGAGGACTGCAAGGTTGAATAGCTCCTAGGGAGGCTGCAGATCTTTCCTAGGATCACTGCAAGTCATCTGGAGCTCTCCATTAGGTCATAAATGACAGCACTTCTGAGCTTCCTTTTCTTAAACCTCTTAAAAATATCTGGAACACCTTTTACTTTTCCCTGGTTGGCTTTTATTCTCATTTGACCTGTCAGCTTGTTCTGCATTTTTCTATGCACCTAAATTCCTCAAATTGCAGTTGTTCATTCAACAGATATCTAGAGATTTTCCGTTGTGTGCCATGCACTGTGCTAGGTATTGGACATGTGGTGGTGAAAAATGATACTGTACTAGTATGTATAACATATGCCTGCCATTCCCACCTCCACCATTAAGCATGTAACATCCTTCCCAGCCCTTGTGACCTTGCCTTGTAATTTACAGAGAAGAAAAATATCCTCTAGTACAATCTCCTCTATCTTCTCCTCTCCTCCATATCTATCATTATCCACAGCTGGAATTTGTTTTCTTTCTGTTCTGTCTCATAGAAAGTGTCACCTCACCATTAAATTGCCATGATTAACTTGAATTTTTCTTTAATGTTTATGTTTATGCATTAATTTTTCCAATAATTTCTTTTTGCAATAATTTTTCTTTGATTTCTTGCATTAGTTTTTTCTCTCTCTCGTTGATCTCAGTCTTTCTTACTCTTCTGCTATTTCCCTTTAGCCAACAAGCAGGCTCACGTTTTTGGCTCAACCCTATCAAGAAACAGTAAGTAAAAAATCTGTTCTCTTACCTCTGCTTCTCATTCAAACTTTCTAGTTTCTTCAAAGCGTGCCACACAAATTCTGATTTTTCTTCTTCATGTGTCTGTCTTATTACAACAGTCTGGCTTCGGCACCAGCAAATCTCTAGGCCAATACCCACCCAAGTTTACTTCTCACTTCACTTAGCCTCGTACTGACATGCGTTACTGCCGCATCTTTCTTACTTCTGGAAATCGGCAGCTGTCTTGAATCCATGGTGTCATTTCTTCATCCTCAGTTTCTTAGGCTGAGCTGTCCTTTCTTGCAAACCCTTTGGTGACAATGTCCCTCAGGGTTTCAACTTTAGTATTCTTCTTTACTTACTCTGTGTGAGGAGGTTCTTAAAAGAAGAGGCTTCAGAGGTGAACTGTGAATGCCTGAAAAGCATATGCTACATACATGGTGTGGGCATGTACATTTTTCTGAGAAAAGGGTATGTAGCTTTTATGTAATTTTCAAAAGGTGCCAAAGACTAAGCCACAGCTGAAACCTCACTCCTTGAATGGTGGCATCCTCTTCCAGGGTGTCCTGCTCCGAACCCTCACCTGCATTCGTGCTGTGTTCTATCTCAGGCTGAGGCGTTGCTCTTGACCTAAGTTCTTAAAGAATCTTCCAGTGTCTTCTCCTTCCACACTCAGTTTTATGCCAAATTCTTTCCATTATGATTCACAAATATATTCGGTCTGTCGTGATTTTGTCTTAGTTAAATTCCCTGTCACCTATTTCTCACCATCACGGGCCAGTCTGCACAATATGTCCAGAAATATCCCTTGATGTATCCTAAAGTTAAAAAGCCTGTTCACACAGCCTGGGCAACAATGCGAGACTCTGTCCCCCCCCCCCCAAAAAAAGCCTGTTCATAGGATTTTCCCTTATTTAATATTCTTCAGTACATTCATTCCCTCCTCCTCTACAGGTCAGGTTCCAAGTGAGAAATCACTTGAATTATGAAAACCTTCAATATAATTCCCCTTACTTGTATAACTCTTCCTCAACTTATGAACACTTTGAATACTTTGCAGTTACCAAAGAGAAAACTGCCCCCTTCAACCTTTAAATATTTGCTTAAAGATCAACTGACAAAATACAGACTAACGGGAGAAAAGGCATACACATTTATTAACATGCACTGGAGTCTTAACAAAATATAAGCACTTAAAAAGAAAATGGCCAATCCTCAAGATGATTGATAGCTTTTTTTTTCAAATAGGGTCTATTACCTAGTCTAGAGTGCAGTGGCACTATCTTGGCTCCCTGCAGTCTTGACCTTCTGGTCTCAGGTGAACCTCCTACCTCAGCCTCCTGAGTAGCTGGGACCACAGGCACACATGACTACACTCAATAGTTTTTAAAAAATTATTATTTAGGCCAGGCACAGTGGCTTACAGCTGTAATCACAGCACTTTGGGAGGCCAAGGTGGGTGGATCACTTGAGGTTGGGAGTTCAAGACCAGCCTGGCCAACATGGTGAAACCCTGTTATCTACTAAAAATATAAAAAAATTAGTTGTGCATGGTGGTGTGCACCTGTAGTCCCCAGCTATTCAGGATGCTGAGGTGGGAGGATCCCTTGAACTCGGAAGGCAGAAGTTGCAGTGAGCTGAGATTGCACCACTGCACTCCAGCCTGGGAAATAGAGTGAGACTGACACACACACACAAAAAAAGTATTTGTAGAGACAGGGTCTCACTCTGTTGCCCAGGCTGGTCTCAAACTCCTGGGCTCAAGAAAT
Organism: Aotus nancymaae; assembly: GCF_030222135.1. Lineage (NCBI taxonomy): Eukaryota > Metazoa > Chordata > Mammalia > Primates > Aotidae > Aotus > Aotus nancymaae. The sequence continues at coordinate 18,900,479 of NW_026988465.1, forward strand.
CCTCCTGCCTAGGTCTCCCAACGTGCTGGGATTACAAGGCATGAACCCTGTCCCTGTACTTGTTGACACTTTTTTTACTTTTCATTATTTGAGATGGAGTCTTGCTTTATTGCCCAGGCTGGAGTGCAGTAGTGCAATCTTGGCTCACTGCAACTTCAGCCTCCTGGGTTCAAGCAATTGTCCTGCCTCAGCCTCCCGAGTAGCTGGGATTACAGGTGCCCACCACCACACCTGGCTCTTTTTGTGTGTGTTACTAGAGAGAGGGTTACAGTATGTTGGCCAGGCTGGTCTCGAACTCCTGACCTTGTGATCTGCCCGCCTTGGCCTCCCAAAGTGCTGGGATTACAGGCGTGAGCCACCGTGCCTGGCCTGATTGACACTTTCATATCATCTTGGGGTTGCAGAAAGAATGAACACTTAGATTATGGCAGAACAGGTTATGACAGGGCAAGAGCAGGCTTAGCTTTTATGTAGACGATCTTCTTATACAGATGAAACCTCACAGGTAGCAACCCTCAGAGAGAATAGATGGTAAATGTTGCTTTAGACCTATAAGGTGTTAGAGTCTCAGGTCACATCCCCTAACTCTGGACAAGGGAAAGGCTCAGAGAAAACATGGATGCATCAATGCCAATTTTCTCTACAGATGTAAATCTCCCCTACAGAAGACAGCTTTTCAGCTGTTCTTGTATTTCCAGCCCTTCTGAAGAGCCATCTTGAAATATGTCAAAGAAGAAGTATATTTTGGGGTGCAATGTTTTGATTTCCTGCACAGTTCTCCGGATGTGTTTTGCTGCAGTTTTCTCTCCCTGAAAGGAACCCCTCTTGGATCTACAGAGATGTTTCCTATTTATCTCCCACGATCCAGCAGAGCCGTCGCCCACGTCCTAGCCAGCATTCAGCATGGCTTCCCTCTTGTCCGTAACTCTGTAGTTGCATTGACAACTACTCAATGTCCTCACTTCGTTCTTACCCATCTCTCCAGCAACATGAGAGGCCAGGGAATTTGCAGCAAACTTTTGTTATCTGAGTCTCCTTAGCACTTCAAGAAGTGCATGTTGACAGATCACACGCGCAACTTTAACTGGACATTTATTTAGCTATAAAAGGCATTCTAGATCATTTTCTGGATCAAACAAACAAATCAACTTTTTCAGATACCTTTCTGAGTGAGACTCTAGCTGCTGTGGTTAAAACAGCAGTTAGTATCCCTGAAATTCCCCACACGGTGTAGTCTACATAAGTGTGCATCATACATAATATATATTGTCATACATGTAATAGATGTTATGTACTAGAAGAAAGGTTTGGATCTATTTTATGAAACAGCATGTATAAGCATGTAATATATTTTCTGTGATACACTTTTTAAAGAGAAGGTAAATCTTGAGTATGCTGACAACAGCTCTGAGATAGTTGATGTGTGACTTGAGTGGTAATCTGGTATTTTTTAGAACTTTATGCAAGGAGAGAGCTCTTCCACGTCTCCCTTCCATGGTTCTTATTCTCCTTCTTGCCCCTGGTTAAGGCAACATTTGATACCTCTGTGCTTTAAATTTCACAGCGTCACACATTAATAAAAATGGTGGATATTTTCTGTTTTCTGAGAGTTTGTTAGATTTTTCCAAGGTAATGTATTAACAAGATGTATCCTAAGGAAATACATTTTTTCAATTATCACTATCTTAGTAACATTTTTTGTTAATGAGGAAACTGGGTCACAGAGAAGTTAAATTACTTTCCATGGAGTCTCTGTCAAAGAACCATTAAGTGTGATACCATTAAAAGTTACAGCAGATTTCTTCTAGAAAAAAACATGGTGCTTAATCATCTCTATTAGTAAGTATTTATCTTTAATCCAACCTGGTAAATAGTTTTTGGATACAGTACAAAGCCTAGGGTACCTTACCTTCTGATCCATTGAACCCTCATCTGTCTTTCCTTCTGTTTTTTTTTTTTTTTTTTTTTTTTTTTTGAGGTGGAGTCTTGCTCTGTCACCCAGGCTGGAGTGGAGTGGTGCGATCTCAGCTCACTGTAACCTCTGCCTCCTGGGTCCCCTGCCTCGGTCTCCCAAGTAGCTGGGACTACAGGTGTGTACTACTGTGCCCAGCTAAGTTTTTTTTTTTTTTTTTTTTGTATTTTTAGTAGAGATGGGGTTTCACCATGTTGGCCAGGCTGGTCTGAAAACTCCTGACCTCAAGCGATTCACCTGCCTTGGCCTCCCCAAGTGCTGGGATTACAGGCGTGAGCCGTCACACCCAGCTGCTCTCTGTATCTTATGTAGAGAACAATAACACAGAGATTCTTACTCATATTTTTATGAAAAATTTAAAAAGGAAGCAAAGATTTTTTAAAAAAGGAGTAGAAAGAGTTAATTTTCTTTCTGACACTTCTTAAAATATGCAAGGAATTATCTGGAAGTGTTCGGTAGATTAGGAGATGGGCATTCTGTTTTTTTGTTGCTGGTATCTTTTCTGAAAACTTAGACTTCTTTTCCTTTTAAAATGCTTTGACATTTGGGTTTGAATAGACAGAATTTAAATCGAAGCCATTCTCTTTTACCTGGGACTTTTCTTTTTTTTGTTTTTGCGACAGGGTCCTGCTCTGTCACCCAGGCTGGAGTGCACTGGTGCATTCATGGCTCACTGCAGCCTCGACCTCCTGGGCTCAGGTGATCTTCCCACCTCAGCCTCCTGAGTAGCTGGGACTACAGGCATGTGCCACCATGCCTGGCTAATTTGTTGTTGTTGTTGAGACAGGGTTTCACTATGTTGCCCAGGCTGGTCTTGAACTCCTGGACTCAAGTGATCCACCTGCCTTGGCTTGAGCCTCCCAAAGTGCTAAGATTGCAAGCATGAGCCACCGCACTGACCTTACCTGGAACTTTTACTTCTTCAAACTTCTTCTCGGCCTACAGTCGTGTTGTGAAACATCCGAATCCAAATTCTGCCTCCTTACCTTATCACCAACAATTTAGTTTCGGCATGAGTCTGTGTGTTAGTCTCAGACTGATTTGATTCACATTAGTTGTGGCCACTTCATAAGTATTTTCTTTTGTACAAGAACGGAGCCTACTTTTGTAAATGTGATAAAATGCAGTGGATTTTTTTTCTTTTTTCTGGAAGGAATTTTGAAAGCTTGAACTGTTCGCTCCTGGAGTATGTCAGAGTATAGGGATGTCTCAAGATATCTGACTTTGTCGATGAACTTCTGCATAGCCTTGATTATTGAGTATCACACATCACAACTGGAAGTGTGTTTTATGATCATTCATTAATCCTCTTCATTGCAAAGGCTGAGTGGCACATTTAAGAGGTTGGGGGACATGAAGTGATGGGCACACTCCTTTTAACATTGCTTCATTATAAGACAGATTGATTAGGGCCCCTGCTACTGTCCTGAAAATTATACATATCCTCTGGGTCCAAATTACTGTGCCTTCTGTTTCACTCTGATTTTTGTTTATGGCTTTTAGTACCTCCTAGGTTTCTATTCAAGACCTCATGTGAACTTTCTGTATCTTGTCTTTTCTGCCTTTGTGATGCTACCAATTAGATTATAGATAGAACATCACATCTGCTCACTGCATCCCAGAATGGGCCCTATATATATTAATTACCCACTTTTCTGACCCTGTTCAATCCTGATTTGGCAATAGCAAGCTTAACAGATTGAAGCTTGCTGCTTTAAGCAATATCTTTGCAGAATATTTTCTTTTGGGTCTTGATTTCTATAGATCAGTCTAAAGGTGCTACCACCCATATTAGTTATCTGAAGACTTTTAAACAATGTTGTTAGTCTGTGGACATAACGAGAAAGTATACCTTAATAACAGACATTAGATTGCCTGTTAAGAGTTAACTTGCACAAATCTGCACAAAATGGATGTGATTTATTGTGAGTCATTGTTAACTGAAAATTTTCTATAAATAGAGACTCAAGAGAGTACAGAACCCATAGATGTTAATCAAGGTGGTCTCTGGGAAAAATCTGAGAGGCAGGACTGGAAAGTGGTTATCATTTGCTAATCAGAAACATTATCGGAGTATTGTATCCTGTTTTGAAAAGGGCTATACAAATATAACCAGGTTAGCAACTAAGAAAATGTAGAAAAGGAAAGTCACCAAGACAAGTACTGTTGATGTTCCTGTAAGCAAAGTCTGGTAGAGAGGAAGTCTTGAATAAAAGAACATTGCCAGCAAACTACTGATAAATTTAGCATCTATTGTGCCAGGCATATGCTAAAAATTTTATCTGCACTGTTTTCATAAATTCTCAGAAGGACTTTTGACCTACTGTTGCATTTTTTTCTTTCCAACTTTTGTTGAAGGTTCAGGGATACATGTGCAGGTTTGTTACATGGGTGAATTACTATCACTGGAGTTTGGTGTACAGATTATTTTTGTCACCTAGGTAATAACCATAGTACCCAATGGTGATTTTTCAATCCTCACACTCCACCCTCAAATAGGCGCCGGTGTCTACTCTTCCCCTCTTTGTGTTCATATGTCCTCCATATTTAGCTCCCATATGTAAATGAGAACATGTGGTATTTAGTTTTCTTTTCCTGCATTAATTTGCTAAGGATACTGGCCTCTAGCTCTATGCATGTTGCTGCAAAGGACATGATTTCATTGTTTTTATGGTTGCATAGTGTACCATGGTATATATGTACTATGTTTTCTTTATCCAGTCCACTGTTGATGGGCATTTAGGTTGATTCCATGTCTTTGCTTTTATGAATAGTCTTGCAGTGAACATATGTGTGTATGTGTCTTCATGGTGGAACATGTTATATTCCACTGGGTATAGCCAGTAATAGGATTGCAGGGTCAAATGGTAGTTCTAAGTTCTTCAAGAAATCTTCAAACTGCTTTCCACAATGGCTGAATTAATTTACATTCCTACCAGCAGTGTATAAGTGCTGTGTTTTCTCTGCAACCTCGTCAGCATCTGTTATTTTTTTATTTTCTAAAAATAGACATTCTGATTGGTGTGAAACAGTATCTTGTGGTTTTACCTTTCTCCAATGTATAGTGATGTTAAGCATTTTTCCATATGTTTTTTAGTTGCTTGTGTGTCTTCTTTTGAGAAGTGCCTGTTCATGTCATTTGCCCATTTTTTAATAGTATTTTTTTTTGTGTTAATTCGTTTATATTCCTTATAGATCCAGGATATTAGATCTTTGTTGGGAGCGTGTTTGGCAAATATTTTCTCTCATTCTGTACTTAGTCTGTTTACTCTGTTGATAATTTATTTTGCTGTGTAGAATTAGGTCCTGTTTGTCAATTTTTGTTTTTGTCACAATTGTTTTTGGAGTCTTTATCATGAAATCTTTGTCATGGCGTATGTCCTGAATGTATTTCCTTTACGTTTTTCTAGGGTTTTTATAGTTTTAGGTTTTACATTTAAGTCTTTAGTTCATCTTGAGTTATTTTTGTATATAGTGTAGGAAGGGGTCTAGTTTCAATTTTCAGAATATGGCTAGGCAGTTATCCCAGCACCATTTATTGAATAGTGAGTCCTTTCCCCATTGCTTGTTTTTGTCAATTTGGTCAAAGATCAGATGGTTAGAAGTGTGCAGCTTTATTTCTGGGTTCTCTGACCTGTTCCAGTGGTCTGTGTGTCTGTTTCTTGTTTGTTTGTTTTACAGATATCGTGTTGTTTTGGTTGTTGTCGCTGGGTAGTATAGTCTGAAGTCGGATAGTGTAATGCCTCTGGCTTTCTTCTTTTTGCTTAGGATTGCTTTGGCTATTCTGGCTCTTTTTGGTTCTGTATAACTTTTAGAATAGTTTTTTTTTCTATGTCTTTTAAGTACATGTGATAATTTAATACATTCATATAATTTGGAAAGATCAAATCAGCGTAATTGGGATAAGCATCACCTTAAATATTTGTCTGTTAGAAACATTCTAATCATTTTCTTCTATTTTAAAATATACAATAGATTATTATAAATTATAGTTACCCTACAAACTATCAAACACCTGTTCTAATCTCTTCTATCAAACTGTATGTTTGTACCCATTAATCAACCTCTCTTTATCTCACCCTCCTGCCATGTCTTCCTAGCCTCTGGTAACCACCAGTCTACCTTCTGTCTTCATGAGTTCCACTTTTGTAGCTCCCAAATGTGAGTGAGAAACATGTCTTTCTGTGCTTGGCTTATTGCACTTAACATAACAACCTCCAGTTCCATCCAGTTTGCTGCAAATGACAGGATTCCATTCTTTTTATATGGTTGAATAATATTCTATTGTTCATATAAATCACATTTCTTTGTTTTCTTTTTTTTTTTTTTGAGATGGAGTCTCACGCTGTCGCCGAGACTGGAGTGCAGTGGTGCAATCTCGGCTCCCTGCAACCTCCACCTCCCAGGTTCAAGCAATTCTCCTGCCTCAGCCTCCCAAGTAGCTAGGACTACAGGTGCCTGCAACCATGCCTGGCTAATTTTTATATTTTTAGTAGAGACGGGGTTTCACCATGTAGGCCAGGCTGGTCTTGAAATCACATTTTCTTTAACTATTCATTTATTCATGGGCACTTAGATTGATTCTATGTCTTGGCTGTTGTGAATACTGCTGCAATAAACATGGGAATACAGGTGTATCCAAAAGAATCCAATTGATGGATATACTGATTTCTTTTTTCCTTTTTTTTTTTTAAGAGATAGGGTCTCACTGTGTTGCCCAGGCTGGTCTTGAACTCCTGGGTTCAAGCAATCCTCCCACCTCCGCCTCCCAAAATGTTGGGATTACAGGTGTGAGTCACCGAGCCTGACCGATTTCCTTTCTTTTGGATATATATACAGTAGTACATTGATAGATCATATGCCAGTTCTATATTTAGGGTTTTTTTTCTGTGTATATTCTATATATTCTTTACAATATATATTATTGTACTTTAGATTCTGGGATACATGTACAGATCATGCAGAATTGTTGCATAGGTACACACATGGCAATGTGGTTTGCTGCCTCCATCCCCGTCACCTATATCTGGCATTTCTCCTCATGTTATCCCTCCCCAATTCCCTACCCCCACTGTCCCTCCCCTCGTTCCCCCCAAGAGACCCCAGTGTGTGATGCTCCCCTCCCCGTGTCCATGTGTTCCCATTGTTTAACACTCGCCTATGAGTGAGAACATGCGGTGTTTGATTTTCTGTTCTTATATTAGTTTGCTGAGAATGATGGTTTCCAGATTCATCCATGTCCCTACAAAGAATACAAACTCATCATTTTTTATAGCTGCATAGTATTCCATGGTGTATATGTGGTGCCACATTTTCCCTGTCCAATCTATCATTGATGGGCATTTGGGTTCCAGGTCTTTGCTATTGTAAACAGTGCCACAATGAACATACGTGTGCATGTGTATCTTTATAATAAAATGATTTATAATCCTTTGGGTATATACCCAGTAATGGGATTGCTGGGTCAAATGGAATTTCTATTTCTAGGTCCTTGAGGAATCGCCACACTGTCTTCTACAATGGTCGAACTAATCTACACTCCCACCAACAGTGTAAAAGTTTGTATTTCTCCACATCCTCTCCAGCATCTGTTGTCTCCAGATTTTTTAATGTTCGCCATTCTTACTGGCATGAGATGGTCTCTCAGTGTGGTTTTGATTTGCATTTCTCCAATGACCTGTGATGATGAGCATTTTTTCATATGTTTATTGGCCTCATTTATTTCTTTTTGTGAAAAGTGTCCGTTCATGTCCTTCGCCCATTTTTGAATGAGTTTATTTTTTTTCTGTAAATCTGTTTTAGTTTTTTCTAGATTCTGGATATTAGCCCTTTGTCAGATGGGTAGATTGCAGAAATTTTTTCCCATTCTGTTGGCTGCTGGTTCCCTCTAATGACTGTTTCTTTTGCTGTGCAGAAGCTGTGGCATTTAATTAGGTCCCATTTGTCTATTTTGGCTTTTGTTGCCAATGCTTTGGGTGTTTTATTCATGAAGTCCTTGCCTATGCCTAGGTCCTGAATGGTTTTGCCTAGGTTTTCTTCTAGGGCTTTTATGGTGTTGGGTCTTATGTTTAAGTCTTTAATCCATGTGGAGTAATTTTAGTGTAAGGTGTCAGGAAGGGGTCCAGTTTCTGCTTTCTGCACATGGCTAGCCAGTTATCCCAACATCATTTATTAAACAGGGAATCCTTTCCTCATTGCTTGTTTTTGTCAGGTTTGTCAAAGATCAGATGGTCACAGATGTATGGCGTTGCCTCCAAAGGCTCTGTTCTGTTCCATTGGTCTATATCTCTGTTTTGGTACCAGTACCAAGCTGTTTTGATTACTGTAGCCTGTAGTGTAGTCTGAAGTCAGGTAGTGTGATGCCTCCAGCTTTGTTCTTTTTGCTTAGAATTGACTTGGCTATGCGGGCTCTCTTTTGGTTCCATATGAAGTTTAAAGTGTTTTTTTCCAGTTCTGTGAAGAAGGTCACAGGTAGTTTGATGGGGATAGCATTGAATCTGTAAATTCCTTTGGGCAGTATGGCCATTTTCACGATATTGATTCTTCCTAACCACGAACATGGAACATTTCTCCATCTGTTTGTGTCCTCTCTTATTTCCTTGAGCAGTGGTTCATAGTTCTCCTTGAAGAGGTCCTTTACATACTTTGTTAGCTGTATTCCTAGGTATTTCATTCTCTTTGTAGAAGTTGTGAATGGCAGTTTGTTCTTGATTTGGCTCTCTGTTTGTCTGTTATTGGTGTATAGGAATGCTTATGATTTCGGCACATTAATTTTGTATCCTGAGACTTTGCTGAAGTTGCTTATCAGTTTCAGGGGATTTTGGGCTGAGACAAATGGGGTCTTCTAAATAATACAATCATATTGTCTGCAAATAGAGACCGTTTGACTTCCTCTTTCCTAATTGAATACCCTTTATTTATTTTTCTTGCCTGATTGCTCTGGCTAAAACTTCCAATACTATATTAAGTAGGAGTGGTGAGAGAGGGCATCCTTGTCTAGTGCCAGATTTCAAAGGGAATGCTTCCAGTCTTTGCACATTCAGTATGATATTGGCTGTGGGTTTGTCATAAATTGCTTTATTTTAAGATACGTTCCATCTGTATCTAGTTTATTGAGAGTTTTTAGAATAAAGTGCTGTTGAATTTTGTTGAATGCCTTCTCTGCATCTGTTGAGATAATCATGTGCGTTTTGTCTTTGTTTCTGTTTATGTGGTGGATTATGTTTATAGACTTGCATATGTTGAACCAGCCTTGCATCCTCGGGATGAAGCCTACTTGATCGTGCTGGATAAGTTTTTTGATGTGCTGTTGCAATCAGTTTGCCAGTATTTTATTGAAGATTTTTGCATCTATGTTCATCATGGGTGTTGGCCTGAAGTTTTTTGTTGTTGTTATTTCTCTGCCGGGTTTTGGTATCAGGATGATGTTGGTCTCATAAAATGATTTGGGAAGGATTCCCTCTTTTTGGATTGATTGGAATAGTTTCAGAAGCAGTGGTACCAGCTCCTCTTTGTATGTCTGGTAGTATTTGGTTGTGAACAAATCTGGACCTGGGCTTTTTTTGGTTGGTAGGCTATTAATTGCTGCCTCAACTTCAGCCCTTGTTATTGGTCTGTTCAGGGTTTCACCTTCTTCCTGATTTAGGCTTGGGAGGGTGCAGGTGTCCAGGAATTTATCCATTTCTTCCAGGTTTACTGGTTTGTGTGCATAGAGTTCTTTGTAGTAATCTCTGATGATAGTTTCATTTCTGTGTAACCTGTGGTGATAACCGCTTTATCATTTTTTATTGCATCTATTTGATTCTTCTCTCTCCTTTTTTATTAATCTGCCTAGCAGTCTGTCTGTTTTGTTGATCTTTTTAAAAAACCAGCTCCTGGATTTATTATTTGGAGGATTTTTTGTGTCTCTCTCTCCTTCAGTTCTGCTCTGATCCTGGTTATTTCTTGTCTTCTGGTAACTTTTGAGTTTCTTTGATCTTGCTGCTCTAACTGTTTCAATTTTGATGATAGGGTGTCGATTTTAGATCTTTTCTTGCTTCTTACATGGGCCTTTATTGCTATAAATTTTTCTCTAGACAGTGCTTTAAACGTGTCCCAAAGATTCTGGTACATTGTGTATTCATTCTCATTGGTTCTGAAGAACATCTTTATTTCTGCCTTCATTTCATTGTTTATCCAGTCAACAATCAAGAGTCATTTGTTCAGTTTCCATGTAGTTGTGCGGATCTGAGTTGGTTTCTTTATCCTGATGTCTAATTTGATTGCACTGTGGTCTGAGAAACTGTTTGTTATTATTTCCATTCTTTTGCATTTGCTGAGGAGTGATTTACTTCCAATTATGTGGTCAGTTTTAGAGTAGGTGTGATGTGGTACTGAGAAGAATGTATATTCTGCGGATTTGGGGTGGAGAGTTCTGTAGATGTCTGTTAGGTTTGCTTGGTCCAGATCTGAGTTCAAGTCCTGGATATCCTTGTTAATTTTCTGTCTTGTTGATCTAATATTGACAGTGGAGTGTTAAAGTCTCCCACTATTATTGTCTGGGAGTCTAAGTCTCTTTGAAGGTTGTTAAGAACTTGCTTTATGTATCTGGGTGCTCCTGTATTTGGTGCATATATATTTAGGATAGTTAGCTCTTCTTGTTGCATTGATCCTTTTACCATTATGTAATGCCCTTCTTTGTGTCTTTTGATCTTTGTTGCTTTAAAGTCTATTTTATCAGAGACTAGGATTGCAACTCCTGCTTTTTTTTTTTTTTTTTTTTTTTTTTGCTCTCCATTTGCTTGGTAAATCTTCCTCAATTCCTTTATTTTTAGCCTATGTGTATCCTTGCATGTGAGATGGGTTTCCTGAATACAGCACACCAATGGGTTTGACTTTTTATCCAATTTGCCAGTCTGTCTTTTGATTGGGGCATTTACCCCATTTACATTTAAGGTTAATATTTTTATGTGTGTATTTGATCCTGCCATTTTGACGCTAGCTGGATGTTTTGTCCATTAGTTGACACATTTTCTTCATTGTGTTGATGGTCTTTACCATTTGGTACATTTTCGGAGTGTCTGGTACTGGTTGTTCCTTTCCTTGTTTAGTGCTTCTTTCAGGAGCTCTTGTAAGACAGGTCTGGTGGTGATGAAATCTCTCAGCAATTGCTTGTTCTTAAAGGATTTTCTTTCTCCTTCTCTTGTGAAGCTTAGTTTGGCTGGATATGAAATTCTAGATTGAAAGTTCTTTTCCTTAAGGATGTTGAATCTTGGCCCCCACTCTCTTCTGGCTTGTAGGGTTTCTGTGGAGAGATCTACTGTGAGTCTGATGGGCTTCTCTTTGTGGGTGACCAGACCTTTCTCTCTGGCTGCCCTTAGCATTTTTTCCTTAATTTCAACCCTGGTGAATCTGACAATTATGTGCCTTGGGGTTGCTCTTCTTGAGGAATATCTTTCTGGTGTTCTCTGTATTTCCTGTACTTGAATGGTGGCCTGGCTTGCTAGGTTGGGGAAGTTCTCCTGGATAATATCCTGAAGGGTGTTTATCAGCTTGGATTTATTCTCTCTGTCACATTCAGGTACACCTATCAAACGTAGATTAGGTCTTTTCACATAATCCCATATTTCTTGGAGGTTTTGTTCATTTCTTTTTCCTCTTTTTTCTCTAATCTTGCCTTCTGGTTTTATTTCATTGAGTTGATCTTCAATCTCTGATATTCTTTTTTTCCGCTTGGTCGATTTGGCTATTGAAACTTGTGTATGCTTCGCGAAGTTCTCGTACAGTGTTTTTCAGCTCTATCAGGTCATTTATATTCTTCTCCATCAGGTCATTTATATTCTCATTAGCATTTCATCAAACCTTTTTTCAGTTTCTTAGTTTCTTTGCATTGGGTTAGAACATGATCTTTTAGCTCTGAGAAGTTTGTTATTACCCACCTTCTGAAGCCTGTTTCTGTCAATTTGTCAGACTCATTCTCCATCCAGCTTTTTTCTCTTCCTGGTGTGGAGTTGTGATCCCTTGGAGGAGGAGAGGCATTCTTGTTTTTGCTGTTTTCATCCTTTTTGCGTTGTTTCTTCCCATCTTTGTGGATTTATCTACATGTGGTCTTTGTAGTTGGAGACTTTCGGATGGGGTCTCTGAGTGGACATCCTTTTTATTAATGAAGTTATTTCTTTCTGTTTTTTAGTTTTCCTTCTAACCATCAGGCCTCTCTGCTGTAGGCCTGCTGGAGGTCTACTCCAGACCCTGCTTGCCTGGGGATCACCCACAGGGGCTGCAGAACAGTAAGGGTTTCTGCCAGTTTCTTCGTCCAGAAGGATACCCACCAGATATCAGCCTGAGCTCTCCTTTACGAGTGTCTCTTGGGATATGCAGGTATCAGGGCGCTGCCTGAGGAGACAGTCTGTCCCTTATAGGAGCTCAAGTGCTGAGCTGGAAGCTCCATTGTTCCATTTAGAGCTTCTGGGCAAGTAACTTTATGTCTGTTGCAGCAGAACTCATAAAGGCCTTTTTCCCCAGGTGCTCTGTCCTGGGATGGTGGGGCTTTATTTTTAAGTTTCTGACGTGTTGCTGCCTTTTTTCAGAGATGCCCTGCCCAGCAAGGTGGTAGTCTAGCCACAGTCTGCCAGCAGAGGCATTACTGAGCTGCTGTGGGTTCTGCCCTGCTGCTGTGTGAACTTCCTGTTAGAACTGCCTTTGTAATGGTGGTCTGCCTCAATAATGCCTGACTACCTCAGTAATGGCAGACTGCCTCAGTAATGGCGGACTGCCTCAATAATGGCGGGCTGCCTCAATAATGGCGGACTGCCCCAGTAAAGGCAAATGGCCTTGGTAATGGTGGATTGCTTCAGTAATGGCTGACACCCTAACCCCCAGAGCTGGACTATCTCAGGTCCAGCTGTGCTTGCTATGAAACTCTTAGTCCAGAGGGTTTCAGATTGTTGATCTTTGTAGGGGATGGGATGTGCTGAACCAGATCACCTGTCTGCCTGTTTCAGCCCACCTGTTTTCAGTTGAATGGGTGGCTCTGTATCCCTGGCATTCCAGGCGCCTGTTGAAACGGCTGCCTGGATTTGTGTGGGTTTTTATGCAGAGACCTGCAGCACTGGCTGAAATAGCTGTGCTGGAAACTTGTGGCACTTTTCAGCCTGGGAATCTCGTGGTCTGTGGGCAGTAAAAACTCATTTGGAAATGTGGTGATCACTTACCCTCTGCGTTCTTCTCACTGGGAACTGCACTCCAGAGCTGTTCCTATTTGACCATCTTGGATGTCTTCCCTCTATTTCTTTGAAAAATGTTGTTGGTAGTTTGATAGGTATAGGATAGAATCTGAAAATTGCTTTGGGCAATATGGCCATTTTAATAATATTGATTCTTCCTCTTCATGAGCATGGGATGTTTTCCATTTGCTTGTGTCATCTCAGATTTCTTTTGGCAGCATTTCATTATTCTTGCTGTAGAGATTTTTCACCTCCTTGGTTAGCTGTATTCCTAGGGTTTTTTTGTTTGTTTTTTTCTTTTCTTGGTGAAATTGTGAATGAGATTGCTTTCTCAATTTGGCTCCCAGCTTGGACACTGTTGATGTACAGAAATGCTTCTGATTTTTGTACATTGATTTTGTACTCTGAAACTTTGCTGATTTATTAGCTCAAGGAATCAAGGAGCTTTTTGGCAGAGATTGTGGGATTTCCTAGGTATAAAATCATATCATCTGTGAAGAGAGATAGTTTGATTCTCTCTCTTATTTGGATGCATTTTGTTTTTTACTCTTGCCTGACTGCTCTGGCTGCAACTTCCAGTACCATGTTGAATAGGAGTGGTCAGAGTGGGCATCCTTCTCTTGTTCTGTTCTTAAGAGGTATGCTTCCATCCTTTGCCCATTCAGTATGATATTGGCTATGGTTGGTAACCGATGGCTCTTTTTATTTAGAGGTAAGCTCCTTCAGTGCCTAGTTTGTTGAGGGTTTTTAACAGGAAGAGATACTGAATTTTATCAGAAAACTTTCTTGCACCTATGGAGATGATCATATGGTGTTTAATTCTATTTATGTGATAAATCACACTGATTGATTTGCATATGTTGAAGCAACCATGCATCCCAGGAATATCACTTGGTTGTGGTGGATTCTCATTTTGATGTGGTGCTGGATTTAGTTTGTATTTTTGTCGAGGATTTTTGCATCCATGTTCATCAGGGATATTGGCCTGAAGCTTTCTTTTTTTCTTGTGTCTCTACCAGGTTTTAGTATCAGAATGATACTAGCCTCATAGAATGTGTTGGGAAGGAGGATTCCTTCCTCCTCAATTTTTTAGAATCTACTGTTGTATTTTGAACTGTCACCATTTTATAGATCTGGGAGATGAAGTTTAGATAGGTTCAGGGATTAGTTCTAATAAATTGCTTATTACCAAGTAATTCAGTTATGGAGCTGGGATTTGAACCTAAGATCTAGGGTTCCAAGGACTACAGTCTCACCAACTGTGCTATATAATTTTCTTGTGCCAAGACTATTTCCATAGGTAAAATACACTTCTTTTGCTCTTTGAAGTACCCAGTTTACACATAGAGTCATATAGCCATCAAGACAATCAAATCCTTTCTGCCACTTTGAAAACAATACCTGTATTCATACTTGGAGTCCCTGGAAGCCATTGCTCTGTCTTCTGTTGCCACCTACATTTTTAAAATGTATTTTTATTTTGAAATTCTATTTACTTGTGTAAACTTAAGGGATACAAATGCAATTTTGTTATGTGCATATATTGGTTGGTGAAGTCTTGGCTTTTAGTGTAGCCATCATCCGAATAATGTACATTGTACCCATTAAGTTATTTTTCATCACCCACTCTCCTTCTGTCCCCCACTTCCTAGTCTCTAATGTCTGTCATTTTGTTTCATCTTCTCCTTATAAGTGGGAACATGCAGTATTTGACTTTATGTTTTGGAGTTGTTTTGCTTATGATAATTGCTTCTAGTTCAATTCATGTTGCTCCAGAACATGATTTCATTCTTGTTTTATGGCTGAATAGGATTCCATTATGTATATATACCATATTTTCTTTATCCTGTCATCTGCTGATGAACACATAGGTTGATCCCATATCTTTGCTATTGGGAATAGTGCTGTGACAAATATAAAAGTGTAGGTATCTTTTTGACACAGTTTCTTTTTCTTTGGGCAGATACATGGTAGTGAGATTGCTGAACTGAATGGTAGTTTTGTCTTAGTTCTTTGAAAAATCTCCATACTGTTCCCTTTTCTTCACATCTTCACCAACATTGGTTTTTTGTTATTGTTTTTTTTGACTTAGTAGCCATTCTTTTTTTTTTTTTTTTGAGACGGAGTTTTGCTCTCGTTACCCAGGCTGGAGTGCAATGGTGCAATCTTGGCTCACCGCAACCTCCGCCTCCTGGGTTCAGGCAATTCTCCTGCCTCAGCCTCCTGAGTAGCTGGGATTACAGGCACGCGCCACCATGCCCAGCTAAGTTTTTTGTATTAGTAGAGACAGGGTTTCACAATGTTGACCAGGATGGTCTCAATCTCTTGACCTCGTGATCCACCCGCCTTGGCCTCCCAAAGTGCTGGGATTACAGGCTTGAGCCACCGCGCCCGGCCGACTTAGTAGCCATTCTAACTGGCATAAGATGATATCCTTGTGGTCTCTCATGATTTAGTGATGTTGAGCATTTTTTTCATATGATGCTTTACCATTTGTATGCCTGTCTATTTGTGTCCCTTGCCTACTTTTTAATGGGATTGTTTTGTTGTTTTCATTCCTTATAAATTACGGATATTATTTTTCTGTCAGATGCATAGTTTGTGAATATTTTCTCACATTCTGCAGGCTGACTCTTCTGTTGCTTATTTCCTGTGCTGTGCAGAAACTTTATTTCATTACATCTCAGTTTTCCTTTTTTTTTTGTAGCTTGTGTTTTTGAGGTCTTAGTCATGAATTATTTTCCCAGACCAATATCCAGAAAACTTTTCCCTAGGTTTTCTTCTCATATTTTTAGTTTCTGGTCTTACATTTAATTCATCCTGAGTTTATTTTTGTCTATGATGAGATATGTGGGCCTATCTACATTTTTTTAATGTAAGGTCTACCAACCTGTGGCTGGCTTGTCCAGGGTAAAAATACACGTTGGTCAGAGTAACAAAAATATGTGGTTGAATTGACAGTTGTACCTCTTATTGTAAATTAATAGATTGACATTCTGATTAGAATTTCTTTCTGTGTTGTTTGGTTATTAGGAGAGAATTAACAGGTGTGTGTCTGCTTGAAAATATTCTCTATTTTATAAAATAAAATGACATATGCATATGTTTTATATTTGTAGGAGGGATGAGTATGATCATGGATACAACAAAATACTAGATTATAATGCCTTAAGTATGTTTAAAATGTATATTGGTCAAAATATTTATTGGTGGCCAAAATCAGAAGCACATTGAAACAAATATCCAAAGTCAGTTTGAATTTCCGATTGGGTTTGATATGGTTAGGCTTTGAGTCCCCATCCAAATCTCATCTTGAATTGTAATCCTCATAATAATTCCCAGGTATCAAGGGAGAGACCAAGGAGAAGTAATTGAAGGATGCTGATAGTGCCTGAGTTCTCCTGAGATCTGCTGGTTTTAGAAGGGGCTCTTCCACCTTCGCTCCACACTTCTCCTTCCTGCCACCTTGCAAAGAAGATATCTGCTTCCCCTTTGGCTTCTATCGTGATTGTAAATTTCCTGAGGCCTCTCAAGCCATGCTGAACTGGTGAGTCAGTTAAACCTCTTTTCTTAAGAATTATTCAGTCTTGGGTACTTCTTTATAGCAGTATAAAAATGGATTAATACAGGTTTGTTTCAGTAAGTGTTTTGAACACAAGTTGTTTAACCAATGACTGTTTTTTGAACGTCTTCATCAGGCTAGAAACTGGATGACGAAGTGGGGCTTTAGTTGAAGTGAAAAACATTCTCAGCTGGAAAAAAAAAAACAGCAAGTGCGATGGGTTGAAATGAGAGGAACATGGTATATGGAGTCATGAAGGAAGACAGGTAGCCAAAGGGACGTCAGGAAACCAGTGGGTATGAGCAGAGTAGAGCATAGGCGGGGCTTGGATCTGTATTACTGGTTTCTATGATGTGTGTATTATGAAGAGTATCATTTCACTCACTGGCTCTGCCCAAATATATTTGCCCATATTTACATCCCATCTGTCCCACTGTGGATTGCTGAAGAAGCTTATACTATCAGTGTACTTTTTTTTTTTTTTTTGAGACATTGAGATGGAGTTTTGTTCTCATCACCCAGGCTGGAGTGCAAAGGTGCACTCTCGGCTCACTGCAGTCAAAGTACTTTCTTCTCTCCTGTGTACTCAACTATTCCTTCTCAAATGATTCCTTTCCATTGACTTTAAAACTTTGTGTAGCTTTCCCATCTGACCCACAGACTTCTCCTCCATGGCCCCTTTTGCTCCCTGCAGGTACTGCTTTGTCGCCTACCCTTCATAGCCAGTGTGCTGAAAGCACTTCCCTGTCTCCACTTGCTGGCCTTCCATGCGCCCTTCTCTAATTTAGCTTCCAACTTCACCAAAACGACTTTTACGTGCAATCATTGATTGTTGTCCATCCCATGGTTCTCTTCTTAGTAAACTGAACAGTATTAAAAACTGCCTTTTTCTGGAGCACTAACTAACTAACTTCCCGTGGTTGTCAGGATAGCCCATCCTTCTCCTTCTTCACGTCTGGCGGTATACTCTGTCTTGTCTGCCAGGAATCAGTTATTAATATTGGTTACCTTGAAATCCCTCCTCTTTTACTCCCTACTGTCTCCAAAGTTGCTTTCAACCCCCTTTGTTGTCTGCTATGAGAATGACATAGGCTAGTTATAGTATCTGCTAATCTAATAATTGTAAGGATAAAATGAGTTCATATATGGAAAGTGCTTAAAGTAATGCCAGGCAAATAGTAGTGCCCCCTGAATTTACAGCTGTAGTTATAATTTGTGGATGAAACCTGAATGACATCAGTTCATACCTATGTATTCAGTGGCCTATAACCATCTCCATATTCAACTCTAAAGGCACATCAAACTCACTCAGTGTGTCCAAGACCTAATGGATGTCATTCTGGTGCCTCATCCCCAGAAAAATAAATGTGGTCTCTCCTTGTGTTTCCTGCTTTAATGAGTGGTCCAACCATTCTGTCATTTGCACAAGCTAGCAAACTCATTTGGCCCAGTAAATTTCTACGAAAAGCTTCCATTTCTCAACATTTCCTCTGCCAGCGCTACCATCATCTTTCATCTGAGTCTATAAAAAGACATTGCCTTGTTTTCATTCTGCTGACTCATCACCTCCTGTAAGTTCTGTCCCAAACCCCACTGCCGAATGCTTATTTTAGAAGGCCACCCTGAATCCCCCTTTGCTTCTAGGCCTTTCCATGGCTTCCCATGACTCTCAGAATAATGACCAAAATTCTTCACATGATCTTCCAGGCCCAGCCTCTGAGGACTGTCCCACCTATCTCCCATCCCATCTCCTGCTGCTCCCTCCACTGCAGCTGTGCCTGTCACTTTCAACTGCTACACACTTTACTCTCCCCAACCAGAGGATTTGTACATTCAATTCTCCATGCTGGAAAGCTCTGTCCACCTTTATAAGTAATGTCTTATGCATCCATTATCTCAGCTCAAACCTCCTCTCTTTTTCAGGAAAGACTTTCTTGACCTCCTACTCTACTTCAGGTTACTATGTTATGCCACAAACTATATTATGCTCCTTTAGAGTAAGTACCTCATTTTTTAATTGTAATATTGTTTTGGGGATCCCAAAGATGATTCTCATGCTCAATGATTTGCTGGAAAGACTCACAGGATTCAAAAAAGCTGTTATACTCATGGTTAAAGTTTAATATACTGAAAGGATACAGAAAAAAAGGCAGTGGAGTGAAAAGGTTGATAGCATGGAGCAGAGGAGAAATCAAGCACCAGCTTCCCATTGCCCTCTTCCAGTGCAACTGCATGGATTACACTTAATTTTCTCAGCAACAAAGTGTTGCCAACTAAGGAAATTCACTCGAGGCATGTGTCCAGGGTTTTTATTGGAGGTCAGTCATATAGGCATGCAGCACCTTAGCTACTAGTCTTCAGGCCTCAGAGATTAAATTGATACAGCATGATCCAAAGCCTCAGGCATACAAAAATATGTGTTTGCCATAAATCACATTGTTGGCATAAACTCCTATCTCAACAAATGGCTCAGAAGTAATCTTCCCAGGAGTCAGGCCAAGACCAGTCTTGAGACTCTGGGAATGTGCAGGGTTTGAGCTGCCCAGGTCTGCTGACTTAACTCTTTTTCTACACAAGTATCAATAGTGCCATTATTTGATTAATGTCTCCCTTCCCACAGACTACATGAGAGCAAAGTCTGTAACTATGTAGGTAATATACCTAGTCTTTAGCATAGCTGCTGATAATTGGATGTACTCTGTGAACTCTTGTTGAATGAAAGAATGAGTAAAATCTACTTCTGATTGTCTTTATCTCCTTCTAGCCTATACTGTCTTGTATGCCTTTCTGCCCTACAGCTTTCAAGCACTTCTTTATTACAGAGTCTTGTCATGCATTTTATACCTAAAGTTACTTTGTGCTAATGACTAATATTTATTTTATTTCAATACTGTAACTCCCAATTATATCCCTATACCTCCAGGCATTCTTCTGTCTACATATTAAACTTTCAACAGGCAAATGTTTTTCACAATTATACATGTATTTCAAGTATAATTGTGAAAAACATTTATACATCAGATTATGTAATATCAGTATCTCACATAATCTGACCTATAAATGTTTTTCACAATTTTATATATATATAAAGACTTCCTTGACCTCCTACTTTACCACAAACTATATTATGCTCCTTTAGAGTCAGTACACATATAAATCTGATATACTGATTTATATATATATAAATAAATTTCTCTCTATATATATATTTATAGAAATCAGTATATCAGATTATGTGATACCTTTTTATAAGCACCGAAGTTATTTCTGAAAGAATGAGGTATTGATCCAGCATCAGCCTTAAGAATTCTAGTAAGCGGTTCAACATATGCAAATCCATTACAAAAACGGAACCAAAGACAAAAACCACATGATTATCTCAATAGATGCAGAGAAGGCCTTCGATAAAATTCAACAGCCCTTCATGCTAAAAACTCTCAATAAACTAGGTATTGATGGAATGTATCATAAAATGATAAAAGCTATTTATGACAGACCTACAGCCAATATCATACTGAATGGGCAAAAGCTGGAAGCATTCCCTTTGCAATCAGGCACTAGACAAGGATGCCCTCTTTCACCACTCCTATTCAACATAGTATTGGAAGTTCTAGCCAGAGCAATCAGGCAAGAAAAAGAAATAAAGGATATTCGATTAGGAAAGGAGGAAGTCAAATTTGCAGATGACATGATTGTGTATCTAGAAGACCCCATCAACTCAGCCCAAAATCTTCTCAAACTGATAAGTAACTTCAGCAAAGTCTCAGGATACAAAAGCAATGTGCAGAAATCACAAGCATTCCTATACACCAGTAACAGACTTAAAGAGAGTGACATCAAGAACGAACTGCCATTCACAATTGCTACAAAGAGAATAAAATACCTAGGAATACAACTAACAAAGGATGTAAAGGACCTCTTCAGGGACAACTATGAACCACTGCTCAACAAAATAAGAGAGGACACAAACAGATGGAGAAACATTCCATGGTCATGGTTAGTAAGAATCAATACTGTGAAAATGGCCATACTGCCCAAAGTAATCTATAGATTCAATGCTATCCCCATCAAGCTACCAATGACCTTCTTCAGAGAACTGGAAAAAACCACTTTAAACTTCATATGGAATCACAAAAGACCCCAGATAGCCAAGACAATCCTAAGCAAAAAGAACAAAGCTGGAGACATCACACTGCCAGACTTGAAATTATACTATAAGGCCACAGTAATCATGGTACTGGTACCAAAACAGGGACATAGACCAATGAAACAGAACAGGGACCCCAGAAGAAATGCCACACAACTACAACCATCTGATCTTTGACAAACCTGATAAAAACAAGCAATGGGGAAAGGATTCCATGTTTAATAAATGGTGTTGGGAAAACTGGCTAGCAATGTGCAGAAAGCAGAAACTGGACCCCTACCTGTCACCTTACACTAAAATTAACTAACTCCAGATGGATCAAAGATTAAAACATAAAACCTAACACCATAAAAACACTAGAAGAAAACCTAGGCAAAACTATCCAGGACATAGGCATAACCAAGGACTTCATGACTAAAACACCAAAAGCAATGGCAATAAAAGCCAGGATAGACAAATGGGATCTAATTAAACTCCAGAGCTTCTGTACAGCAAAAGAAACCATCATTAGAGCCAAGCGACAACCAACAGAATGGGAAAAATTTTCGCAATCTACCCATCTGACAAAGGGCTAATATCCAGAATCTACAAAGAACTAAAACAGATATACAAGAGAAAAACACACAACCCCATTCAAAAGTGGGCAAAGGATATGAACAGACACTTTTCAAAAGAGGACATATATGAGGCCAACAAACATATGAAAAAATGCTCATCATCACTGGTCATTAGAGAAATGCAAATCAAAACCACACTGAGATACCATCTCATGCCAGTTAGAATGGTGATCATTAAAAAATCTGGAGACAACAGATGCTGGAGAGGATGTGGAGAAATAGGAACACTCTTACACAGTTGGTGGGAGTGTCAATTAGTTCAACCATTGTGGAAGACAGTGTGGCGATTTCTGAAGGATCTAAAAATAGAAATTCCATTTGACCCAGAAATCCCACTGTTGGGTATATACCCAAAGAACTATAAATCGTTCTATAAAGACACATGGACACGTATGTTCATTGCAGCCCTGTGTACCATAGCAAAGTCCTGGAACCAACCCAAATGCCCATCAATGATAGACTGGACAAAGAAAATGTGGTACATATACACCATGGAATACTACACACCCATAAAAAATGGTGAGTTCGTGTCCTTTGCAGGGACTTGGATGAATCTGGAAACCATCATTCTCAGCAAACTGACCTAAGAACAGAGCCAAGCACCATATGTTCTCACTTACAGGTTGAATGATGAGAACACGTGGACTCAGGGAGGGGAGTATCACACACGGGACAGTTGGTGGGGGTAGGGGAGAGACAACAGGGGGTGGGGAGAGATAACATGGGGAGAGATACCAGATATAGTATGCACCTAAAGTAAAATAAATTTAAAAAATAATAATAATAATCTAGTAAACAGAAGGTCCCCGGGCAAATAGGAACAGCTCCAGGGCACAGTTCCCAGCGAGATCGATGCAGAAGGTGGGTGATTTCCACGTTTCTAACTGAGGTACCTGGTTCATTTCATTGGGATTGGTTGGACAATGGGTGCAGCCCAAGGAGGGGAAGCCAAAGCAGGGTGGGCATTGCCTCACCCAGCAAGTTGTACAAGGGGCTGGGGAACTCCCTCTCATAGCCAAGGAAGATTTACCAAGCAAATGGAAAGCAAAAAAAAAAAAAAAAGCAGAGGTCTCAATCCTAGTCTTTGATAAAACAGACTTTAAACCAACAAAGATCAAAAGAGACAAAGAAGGGCATTACATAATGGTAAAGGAATCAATGCAACAAGAACAACTAACTCTCCTAAATATAAATGCACCCAATACAGGAGCACCCAGATACATAAAGCAAGTTCTAAAAGACCTACAAAGAGACTTAAGACTCCCACACAGTAATAGTGGGACACTTTAACACCCCTCTGTCAGTATTAGACGAATGAGACAAAATTAACAAGAATATCGAAGATTTGAACTCAGATCTGGACCAAGCATACCTAATAGACATCTACAGAACATTCCATCCCAAATCCACAAAATATACATTATTCTCAGCAGCACATTGCACTTGTTCTAAAATTGACCACATAATCAGAAGTAAAACATTCCTAAGCAAATGCAGAACAACAGAAATCATAACAACAGTCTCTCAGACCACAATGCAGTCAAATTAGAACTGAGGATTAAGAAACTCACTCAAACCACACAATTATATGGAAACTGAACAACCTGCTCCTGAATGACTACTGGAAAAATAATGAAATGAAGGCAGAAATAAAGATGTTCTTCGAAACCAATGAGAATGAAGACACAATGCAGCAGAATCTCTGGGTCACATTTAAAGCAGTGTCTAGAGGGAAATTTGTAGCACTAAATGCCCAAAAGAGAAGTGAGGAAACATCTAAAATCAACACCCTAACATCACAATTAAAAGAACTAGAGGCACAAGATCAAACAAATTCAAAAGTTAGCAGAAGACAAGACATAGCTAAGATCAGAGCAGAACTTAAGGAGACAGAGACACAAAAAACCCTTCAAAAATCAATAAATCCAGGAGCTGCTTTTTTTTAAAAAAAAATCAACAAAATAGATAGACTGCTAGTCAGGCTAATAAAAAAGAAAGGAGAGAAGAAACAAAGCAACAAAAAATGACAAAGGGGATATCACCACCAATCCCACAGAAATACAAACTACCAACATAGATTACTACAAACAAATCTATGCCAATAAACCAGCAAATCTAGAAGAAATGGTTAAACTCCTGGACACCTGAACCCTCCCAAGACTAAACTAGGAACAAATTGAATCCCTGAACAGACCAATAACAGGTTCTGAAATTGAGGCAGCAATTAATATCCTACCAACCAAAAAAAGTCCAGGACCAGACAGGTTCACAGCCAACTTCTACCAGAGGTACAAAGAGGAGCTGGTACCATTCCTTCTGAAACTATTCCAAACATAGAAAAAGAGGGAATCCTCCCTAACTCATTTTATGAGACCAACATCATACTGATACCAAAACCAGGCACAGACACAACTAAAAAGTAAAATTTCAGACCAATATCCGTGGTGAACATTGATGCGAAAATCCTCAATAAAATACTGGCAAATTGAATCCAACAGCACATCATAAGTTTATCCTTCACGTTCAAGTCAGCTTCATTCCTGGAATGCAAGGCTGGTTCAACATACGCAAATCTTTATAAACGTGATCCATCACATAAATAGAACAAAAGACAAAAACCACGTGATTATCTAAATAGATGCAGAGAAGGCCTTCCACAAAATTCAGCAGTCCTTTATGCTAAAAACTCTCCATAAACTAGGTATAGAAGGAATGTATTTCAAAATAATAAAAGCTATTTATGAGAAACCTACAGCCAATATCATACTAAATGGGCAAAAACGAGAAGCATTCCCTTTGAAAACTAGCACAAGACAAGGATGCCCTCTCTCACCACTCTTATTGAACATAGTATTGGGAATTCTAGCCAGGGCAATTAGACAAGAAAAAGAAATAAAGGGTATTCAATTAGTAAAAGTGGAAATCAAATTGTCTCCATTTGCAGGTGACATGATGGTATACTTGGAGGACCCCAGCGTCTCAGCCCATAATTTCCTTTTTTTTTTTTTTTCTGAGACGGAGTTTCACACTTGTTACCCAGGCTGGAGTGCAATGGCATGATCTCAGCTCACCGCAACCTCCGCCTCCTGGGTTCAGGCAATTCTCCTGCCTCAGCCTCCTGAGTAGCTGGGATTACAGGCACACGCCACCACGCCCAGCTCATTTTTGTATTTTTAGTAGAGACAGGGTTTCACCATGTTGACCAGGATGGTCTCGATCTCTTGACCTCGTGATCCACCCACCTCGGCCTCCCAAAGTGCTGGGATTACAGGCTTGAGCCACCGCGCCTGGCCAATTCCCTTAATGTGATGAACAACTTCAGCAAAGACTCAGGATACAAAATCAATGTGCAGGATACAAAATCAATGTGCAGAAATCACAAGCATTCCAATACACCAATAACAGACAAACAGAGCACCAAATCGTGAGTGAACTCCAATTCACAACTGCTACAAAGAGAATAAAATACCTAGGAATACAACTAACAAGGGATGTGAAGGACCTCTTCAAGGAGAACTAACTGCTCAAGCAAATAAGAGAGGACACAAACATAGGAAAAACATTCCATGCTCATCATTAGGAAGATTCAATATTGTGAAAATGGCCACAGTGCCCAAAGTAATTTATAGATTCAATGCTATCCCCATCAAGCTGCCATTGACTTTCTTCACAGAATTGGAAAAAAACCACCTTAAATTTCATATGGAACCAAAAAAGAGCCCACATAGCCAAGGCAATACTAAGCAAAAACAAAACAAAAAAACCAAAGCTGGAGGCATCACACTATTTGACTTCAAACTATACTACAGAGCTTCAGTAACTAAAACAGCATGGTACTGGCACCAAAACAAATACAGAGGTCTCAGAAATAATGCCTCACACCTACAACCATCTGATCTTTGACAAACCTGACAAAAACAAGCAATGGGGAAAGGATTCCCTATTCAATAAATGGTGTTGGGAAAACTGGCTAGTGATATGCAGAAAGCTGAAACCGGATCCCTTCCTTACACCTTATACTAAAATGAACTCAAAATGGATTAAAGATTTAAACATAAGACCTGAAAGTGTAAAAACTCTAGAAGAGAACCTAGGCAATACCATTCAGGACACAGGCATAGGCAAGGACTTCATAACTAAAAGCAATGACGGCAAAAGCCAAAATAGACAAATGGGATCTAATAAAACTAAAGGGCTTCTGCACAGCAAAAGAAACTATCATCAGAGTGAACAGGCAACCTACAGAATGGGAGAAAATTTTTCCAGTCTACCCATCTGACAAAGGGCTAATATTCAGAAGCTACAAAGAACTAAAACAAATTTATAGGAAAATAACCCCATCAAAAAGTGAGTGAAGAATATGAACAGACACTTCTCAAAAGGACACATCTATGCAGCCAACAAACATATGATAGAAAAGCTCGTCATCACTGGTCATTGGATAAATGCAAATCAAAACCATATTGAGATACTATCTCACACCAGTTAGACTGGTGATCATTAAACAGTCAGGAGACAACAGATGCTGGAGAGGATGTGGAGAAATAGGAATGCTTTTACCCTATTGGTGGGAAATATAAATTAGTTCAACCATTGTGGAAGACAGTGTGGTGAATCCTCAAAGATCTAGAACTAGAAATACCATTTGACCCAGCAATCCCATTACTGAGTATGTAACCAAAGAATTATAAATTGTTCTGTTATAAAAACACACGCACATGTATGTGTATTGCAGCACTGTTCACAATAGCAAAGACTTGGAACCAACCCAAATGCCCATCACAGACAGATTGGATAATGAAAATGTGGCACATATACACTATGGAATACTATGCAGCCATAGGAAAGGATGAGTTCGTGTCCTTTACAGGGACATGGATGAAGCTGGAAACTATCATTCTCAGCAAACTAACACAAGAACAGAAAACCAAACACCATATGTTCTCACTCTTAAGTGGGAGTTGAACAATGATAACACATGGACACAGAGATGGGAACATCACACACTGGGGACTGTTTGCCGGTAGGGGTTAGAGGAGGGATAGCATTAGGAGAAATAACCTAATGTAGATGACAGGGTGATGGATGCAGCCCACCACCATGGTACATGTATACCTATGTAACAAGCCTGCATGTTCTGTACATGTAGCCCAGAACTTAAAGTATAATTTTAAAAAAAGAATTCTAGTAAACAAATTATGCTTACCTTTGAAGCTATGGAATTTTATCCTGGATATATCAGAAATATTAGGAAGAAAGTTTCCTGAAATGAGGAGGTATATCCCTAATTTCTCGGTGAGATGGAAGAGCAAGCGTGTCCTGACGATCTGTAGTTTCTTAACCTTCAAAGTCCACATGACACCAGAGTGCTTCACTACATCCAGAATTTCTGTTTGGCCAAGGTAAAGAGATGTCAGGCCCATTTTAGCAATATATTTGGATGCATCTCCATAAAAAATTTGTTGTGTTAGTATTGGATTATAACCCAAAGTATAAAAGAAATACCCATGAGCCCATACTGATAAGAGAAATGATCAAATAAATGGGAGAGTGAGATAATTTTCCCATGCAGCAGAATGCCACACAATTTATGTAGATATTCTGCTTACGAGTGGGTAGAACATAACTTCCCACTCCTTAAGTTTGGGATGAATATAGTGACTTTCTTCTGAAGAGTACAGTACAGAAAAGCGGGTGATGAGAAGAGTAACTTTACAGTGGAGAAATGTGACGAACGTTCCCACAGCCAGGTGATGAAGGGTCACACCAATAGGCAAGCTGAGGGCATGTACTTTTAAGATCATTTTGTGAGAATGGTACTTTACCTCTGTGGTCTTCCTTCCCAAAATCCGTAACCTCAGTCAAACCCTAAGAAAAACATCAGCCAGACTCAAATTTAGGGCATCCTACAAAACTGACGAGTCCTCCCTCCATCTGTCAGGGTCATCAAAAACAAGGAAGTCTGAGAAACTCACAGCCAACACATGCCTAAAATGACAAATAAATAACGTGGTAGCCTGCATGGGACCCTGGAACAAAGAAAAAGAATGTTAGCTCAAAACGAAGCAAATCCAATGAAGTATGGGCTTTAGTTAATAATACTGTATTGATTATTCATTAATTGTGACAAATAGGAGTTGTTAGTAATAGGGAAAAATGGGAGTTCTGTATATCTTTGCAATTTTTCTGTATATCTGAACTATTCTAACATTTTAGTACTTCTAAAGGATTTTATTACATAATTGTGTGTTAGTTTAATCTCCACACTACTTAATGAAATTTATCAGTTTTATTTGTGTTTGATTAGACATGATCTCAAGTTGACTGGAATTACTCAGATTTCTTAATGCAGCTGTTGCAGTTGTCATAAGGTTGATTTTTCTACAATACACACAGAAATCATTACATGATC
The DNA here is from genome assembly GCF_030222135.1 of Aotus nancymaae. Taxonomy (NCBI): domain Eukaryota; kingdom Metazoa; phylum Chordata; class Mammalia; order Primates; family Aotidae; genus Aotus; species Aotus nancymaae. Next base: position 18,928,390 of record NW_026988465.1, read on the forward strand.
GTTTAATTTTTGAAAAATAATCCTGTCATTATAAACTTGAGATTCTTTAAGTAGAAAGGTTGTAAGATGTTATGAGTCATAGAGTATTTACAGTTTTGAAGTAATCAGACAAAAATCATTAAATTAACTAAGTAAATTGGCATACAATTTTGAAAAAAAGTACTTTTGAGAGGACCAGTCCAGACAATGTGTCTGTAAGATAGGCTTTACAAACTTAGTTTGATTAATTTTTGTTTTTCCGAGGATTTGATTCTTTTCTGTAATTACTGTTCTGTTTTTCTGACAGGCTATCAAATATTGGCTGCCTTAAGCTCCCTGTGAATTGAGTTATTCTCAGTAATACTCTGTATTATGAAGGCATTATTTGAGTGGCTGTCCAGTGTGATCTGGTTATTTGGAGTTTTACATAAAACAGGTGGTTGTTTCCATCTCATTGACATTTCTTATTATCCAGAATTCACCATCCTTTTTCTATGGCTCGTCATAAGCAGGCCATCACACACAGGGCTCTATCCTATAGTTTGCCCCAGTTTATTTGGCTTTTCATTTACATTCTAATCTTTTTCTCTTAGATACTCCACATTCCTTTGTTTTTTGGACTTTATCAAAGCTTGCTATATGATTATGTGTTTATTACACTGGGAATAATTCCCAAAAGGCTTTGTAACAGCAAGTCATATTTGTTTGGCTCTGTGAGATGACCCAGACACCTCTGATTCCGATCAGAGGAGCCATTTACTTTGAGTGGACATGAGGCCAATGCTCAGAACCAAAGAGGAAGCAGCCTGTGATGTGTGATCCTGCAATCTCAATGCTGCTCAGTGGGGCCATTTCTGCTGACCCAGATACCTGGAGTTGACGCTGTTTGTCTGTCCAAACCTGTGTACTGATTTTCCTTGACTTAGATGTGATGCTTTGATCTTGAGCTGTTGTACTCTGACTGTAATTCCACAAGCACGGCTTTGGCATCCTGTAGAGCAATGTCTGAATTCTGCCTCAATTGTTTGTTACCTTTTTGATCTTGAGGATGTTACTTAATCTCTGTGGGTTTCAGTTTCCTCATCTGTCAAAAGAGAATAATAGCACACTGGCAGAGTTGTTACAACAATTAGATAAAATGTCTCCAAAACTCCTTTAGAAAGCCTGATTCTGTATCATGGACACTAACTACGAGGCCTGAGCAGATTCAAGAGAAGGATCTGCCTTTGATTTGGTTTTGGGTGCTAGGGGTCACGTGGGAGAAGAGAAACAGAAAGAAGAGATACAAGGCAGATAATGGACTCTGGGCAAGAATTTTGGAGCCTCACACCTGAGTATGCAGCCTGGCATTCCTACGTGTTAGCTCTGTGGCCTTGTCATTGTGGAACTTCTCTGATGCTACAGTTTTCTCAGTTATAAAGTGGAGATTGAAATCGTCCCTAACTCAGTAAACATGAAGTGCTCAGAGCAGTGCCTAGCGTGCGTAAGTATTAATTGTCCAGTATTATTAGACGTATTCCTTTCCTAAGGAAAGAATACGTATAAAAATAGACATATTCTTTGACATTTACTACACCAGATAATCCACTTACTCATCAGTATGTCTGTTTCCAGCCTCATTAAGAGTATGAAAATCATTTTGGCCTTTTTAATATACTCATATAAACAAAAGTTTCTCCTTTCAAAGAAGTCATACGAAGAGGTGCTACATTTATGTTGATATATCAACATATTTGAATAATTATTTTTAAATTTTCCTTAGATGCTGGAAAAAGATATTCTTTTCAGTATCCTCAGTAATTACAAATCTTTGTCTTTGAATACAGAGTATCAAGAATTAAGCCAACTCTATTAAATTATCTGTGTTGATAATCTGTCTTCTATATGTATAATTTTGCATACTTGTACAGTGATATACATTTTATAACTTTATGATCTTAATAAAACATAAGCATATCCATTTATACATAAACCGTATGTGTGTGTGTGTTTTGGAAAAGGGATTATCAGGAACCAGTGTTGAATGTAAGCTGAGTTATTTTCATGAGGATAAAGTCAATCATTAAGTCACACCTCCTACAAAAAAAATCACATGTGATTTATTGCATGTTTCAGAAGTTTTAAAATAAAGCCTAATTAGGTTTTTGTCCTTATGGGACAAATTCTACATAAAGCATGCATTGAGTCAAATGGAGTAAAAAATAAACATCTTTTCTTTCCAGTGTGCTATCCTTTTCTTCCCTTCCACATATCTATATCCTATAGACACTGTAATACTATAGCACTGATCTTGGGGAACCTGCAGAAAAGGCCATTAGATGCAGGGGTCGGGGTGCTGTACTTCAGTAAGACTCTCAATGTAACCTTGGGCATAAGCCTGCCTCCTCTGTTGCTTGAGAAAGCCTCACTGCTTTAGCAGCCAATGATACATCTGTATGCACTTGGCATCCTGAACGTGGCCACTTTAATTATTTTAAGGTTTCCTCTAAAAGTCTGCCTTCCCACTTTAATGGAGATGTGGTCATTTGTACTAATTACATTTTAGAGTCTCTATTATATTATATGTGGATATGAACACAACTTGTGTTCATATCAAATGCCATTGGGCACTTAATTATGTAACAATTTACTACCTAGGTATATTTTGCAAACATCAGAAAGCATCAGTCCATCTCCACATCACTCTCTATGTCTGGAATATGTGTTCATCATATAGTTGTGGCTTTCTTTTTTCAGGCTCATTGAAGTGCTGCATGCCCAGTGCTATTCAAGCCCAGGGTCTTGGCTTGAGAGCCCTCTGCCTGATGCCCAGAAAGGGATGTGAGACTGAGATATTGTTGCACTAGGGTCTCTGCCACGAGGCTTTTAAGAACGAGAGAAACTAAGATACAATATGACTTGTGGATCTCAAGGATCATAAACTGCTTGGATCACTTACCTGTTAAAAGCAGAAGATCTTCAAAAGCCAAAAAATATGCCTTCTTTCTGACATACGGGCACAGAGCCTGGACACTGAGAGACCTCCTCTGTTTTATAGAGAATGGTATTGAGGTCAGAATGGTGAAGAAACATGCACAAAGAAAGGCCGGACCGAAACTGGGCCCAGATTTTGAGAAAAGGAAATCCACGATTCCTATTTTCATTTTAGTTCTTTTGATCTAAGAGAAAAACTGCATAGTCTAATTAAATATACTTAGTAAAAAGACCAACAGTTGTACTCTGTGAAGGTTATGAGGATTGGATGTGTCTTAGAATGTGATCATGGAGTTAATTTTACTCTAAGGCAAGATTTTAAGATGAGCTGGTGTTCTCTTGTTATGACCATAAGCCATCGTTCCCTCCCCTCTTCGCTCCAAATGTGAATAGTATTCCCATTGTGGGAACTACTGATTGACATCAAGGCACTCTGTTGTCATGGCTCTAGTTAAAAAATGTGAAAGAAACTACATCTTTTCAACCTAAAGGTTCTCTCTGTATAGTTAATTAAAGACATTTTAAGAAGACATTTGGATTATAGGAAAGTGATGATATCACGTTATGACATTTATTCCTTACACCAAGAATCTCAGTAATTGGTTCACCTATTCAAAACTGTTATTTTATCAGAGGCTAAAGATTCCAGGACCCCCAGTCAGACTTATCTAATTTCCCTAATTGGCATAAAAGAAAAGAACTCTGGACATAAGAACTTTTTGATTTGTGAACATGCCATTCACTCACTTGTTTTAAAACAGAATTTAAGGTAAAACTTATCTAATGTTAATGAAAGTCTATAGGAAACTTTAGCCAGGGCTTAACCACTGGTTAATATACAATTTATTCCATTTTATTAAAAAAGTTTTAAATTTAATGAAGATTCCACAGAAATCTAAACTATTAGAAAGCAGTGTAGCTCACGGTACATATTGTAGAGATTCTCACTTTACAACGAAGGAAAACTAAAGCCTGGAAAAAGATAAAATGACCTTTCTATAATTATATAGAAGATAAACAGATAGTCCATAGCAACACACATACCAGATCCCATAGCTTTTGACTTTTAGTCCAGTATTTTTCCCAGTAGGCCAGGCTCTTTTATGTAATGAGAGTTATTTGATTCTACGCAGTGCTGTTGTGATAGATGAAAAACAGAAGGTGTACTCATTGCTTTCTAAGAACTTCGCTCTCACAAGTCTCGTATCTTACCATGGATAGATATGTGTATTTCCATGTATATCTATGACTCCTTTAACAATAGCTTACTACTACTTTCAATTTTTTTTTTTTTTTTTTTTTGGTGACAGGGTCTTAGTCTGTCACCTAGGCTGGAGTGCAGTGGCACAATCATGGCTCACTGCAGCCTCTGCCTCCCAGGCTCAAGTGATCCTCCCGTCTCAGCCTCCTGAGTAGCCAGGACCACAGGCACGCACCACCATGCCTGGCTAATTTTTGTGTTTTTCATAGAGGTGGAGTTTCCCCATGTTGCCCAGGGTGGTCTCAAACTCCTGAGCTCAGGTGATCTCCCCCTCAGCCTCACAAAGTGCTGGGCTTACAGGTGTGAGCCACTGTGCCTGGCTTAAAAATGTTTTAAAATATACCTAAAATCTGATCATATATGGTAACCCAAGCCAGTAACACAACAAAACCAGTCAAATAAATGCACAATGGCATTGCCTGAAGATGGCAGAAATGTGATTTAAAATATCTCACCAATAAGTGCAGAGTAGTTAGAAAAGAAAAAGAATAAATGTGATTTAGGTCAAAGTGTATGAATAAAGGCACAGGTGAGCCTAGTAAGAGTCAGCAGCATGAGGTACCCACTAGGAAAGGACATCCAGGTTAGGCTGCACCAATTGAAACAGGATCAATTCGAATGAAGGAAGTAACAGGACTGTTTTGCTTCGTGTAGCCACATCAGGGGACCCTGTGTTACGTTCTGTGTGACACATCATTGAGAGCACTACTCATCAACTGGAATCTATTCCTAGGCTTTGAAACTGAATGTCGAATAGACTAGAAGTCACAGAGTAATGTCTAAAGAAGTTGCAGATATTTTGTGTAGAGAAAGAAATTCTGGATGGGGGATGATAGATGGGGAGGGACCATCACGTGGAAACCATGCTAGATATGAACTCCCTAGATTTCAGTAACTGAGGGACCGTGATGTGGAAACCACACTAGATTTGAGCTCCCAAACTTTGAAATCAAGGGCTAACAAACCAAAGCTCCAGTGAGGCTCCCACCATCATGGGGTGTAGGACCTTTTGGCCCAGGATTTCTTGGTTTTTGCTTTGTTTCGTTTAGAGACAGAGGCTTGCTCTGTCCCCCAGGCTGGAGTACAGTAGCATGATCTCGGCTCACTGCAACCTCCACCTCCCAGGTTCAAGGGATTCTCATGCCTCAGCCTCCCGAGTAGCTGGAATTACAGGTGTGTGCCAACACGCCCAGCTAATTTTTATATTTTTAGTGGAGATGAGGTTTCACCATGTTAGCCAGGCTGGTCACGGAACCCTGACCTCAGTTGATCGGCCCGCCTCGACCTCCCAAACTGCTGGGATTTTAGGCGTGAGCCACCACGCCCAGCCTTGGCCCAGGGTTTTAAATACTCAGGCTGTTGCATTCAGAAGATGGAACGGCTTGTCTCTCTCCCAGGGCCCTGCGTTTATAGTCACCAGTGGTGTTCCCCTGGAGCCTGGATGATTACATGAAGGAGGTTTTAAAGGGCAGCATTCACAATTTAGATTTGCGGTTGGACCAGATGACCTTTTTAAGGTGCTTTCCAGCACCTGGGGTTTTATGATTCTATTTCTATTATGCATCTACGCTGGGTATGTGTCACACTATTTGAAGCAAACACTGAGAATGAACAGGAGCACCGTGTGGAATGTTGATGGCGTTCACATCTATTTTGTGTTTCAATTTCTGGAAGCGGTCTTTGTCTTTGAGGCAGTTTGGTCCCTGACCTTCTGTAACATTTGGAGCACGGCCACACTGTCTTTGTTTACTGTAAAGAGCATGGAAAAACCGACTTCCTGACAGTGCTCTGCAAAGTCTAAGGTCAAACCACTCACAGGTGAACAAACACAGTTCTTCCACCTTAAACTTGCCATTCGGTCCCTGTAAAATGGACGAGGGTAATAACGTTGGGGAGCAGAGAGAGGGGAAATCAGTCCTCTGCCAGCAGCCAGCAATTAGTCACTTTGTCAGTCTACTTTGGGAAGGGCTCATCTTAAATCAGCATCCATTTTGAAGACGTTAGAAACCATGACATGCAGTTTAAATCCTCTATAGCAACTCCACTAGATAAACCTAGAGACCCTGCCTTTATTGACACTGTCAGCACATCATTAATATTTCCCAGGATTGCACAGATAAAGCATAGCATTCTTACATCCTTACTAAAAGGACTGAAGAGTCACATTCATAGAATATTCACATCATGCAAGCTATTTCTGCTATGGTAAGATCTCCAAGGGGCTTAGGTGGGTTGGCTCCCTGTCAAGAGAGCATGCCCTTTTTATTTTTATTTTTTTAACTAAACTCTGCTCTTTTTTTTTGAGACGGTGTCTTGCTCTGTCGCCCAGGCTAGATTGCAGTAACATGATCATGGCTCACTGTAACCTCCACCTCCTAGGCTCAAGTGGTCCTCCCACCTCAGCCTCCTGAGTAGCTAGGACTGCAGGTGCACACCAAATTTTTGTACCTTTTTTTGGTAGAGACAGGGTTTTGCCATGTTTCCCAGGCTGGTCTCGAACTCCTGGGCTCAAGCAATCCACCTGCCTTGGCCTTTCCCAGTACTGGAGTGAGCCACTGCCCCTACCCCGCCTCCCCTGCTATTTTTTACTGTCATCAAATGCAATAGCTTCCCTCTGTAAAAGGAAGGGAAATGTCTTCCTGAATAAGTGTCTTGTAAGCTCTGTAAGGGCCCCAGACAGTGCCTACCACACTGCCTTAGACTAGCAGTTCCACATAATGCATTTGTGTGAACATCATTGAATCAAAGACCCTGCTCACACAGTTACTCAATATCACTTATTTGTGAGATCCAAGTTTTCTATTTAAAGGATTAAAATTGATCTAAGGTGATATAAATGACAACATTCCCAACATAAATTGACATTTTTCTTTTTTCTTGGAATAAATTCAGCTTTGGCTGTATTTCGCTATTTTTTTCTCATTCTCTCCCTGTTTTTTTTTTTGGGGGGGTCTCTAGTATAAGCAGGCTCTTGAAATGCCCTAGTAATCTAACATTGCTCTTGAACTCCACTTACAGATGATATACTAGCCTTTTACTAAAATATATCTGGGTATTAAAAGCTCAATTCTTTACTGCTGATGAGAAAGATGATTAACACTTCTTTTCCCCAGCTATAATATGAAGCAGTAACACCCCTTTTTACTTCCACAGCCAGAGGCAGTATGTCATATTAACCTTCATTAACTGCCCGAGAAATGAGGTGCGTTCATTACTGTAGTATTCTGGTTAGCTTAGGTTGTGTGAGAAGGCTGATAAATGTCTGTGGTTTCTCCCTTGGCTATTAAAAAAATTAAAGAATGGTGAAGTATGTTAGTCCGCTTACCTTATCGCCCTGATAAGTGCAAACATTCTAAGTAGGGTTCCAGATGTAGAGAGGATGAGTCTGCAGTTGCTGGGCAAGGATGGAGGTCGCTGGGGCAGAGTGGCGCAAACAGCCTGACCAAGATCAGCCTTCAGAGAAGCATCCGAGGCGTGTGGTGGGGGAAAGCAGGTAGCATCTGAAATCCAGGCCAAAGGTGGAAAGAGAAAATAAATTCTGTTTCTTTATAGGTAATGGCATGACAGAAGCCACGCCACATAAGCCACTCAGATATCCTGTGAATTACTGAATTCACTGCAGAGATTTTTGTTACATGTGGCATCATCACTTCTGATGTTCCCATTTCTACCTCCATCACCTTCATTTATTCATTATTTTAAAAAGATATATCAAGCACTTTGCTAGCTACTGGGGAAAAAAAAATGAATGACGCAACTCCTAAGCTTAAGGAGCTGCCTTCTTTCTTCATCTGTACTATTAAAAAAAAAATGTTCATTGTGGCACTGTTTACAGTAGCAAAGATCTGGAATCAACGCAAATGCCCATCAATGACAGACTGGACAAAGAAAGTGTGGGACATATACACCATGGAATACTATGCAGCCATAAAAAAACGATGAGTTGGTGTCCTTTGTAGGGACATGGATGAATCTGGAAACCATCATTCTCAGGAAATTGACACAAGAACAGAAAACCAAATACCACATGTTCTGGTTCATAGATGGGTGTTGAACAATGAGAACACAAGGACACAGGGAGAGGAGCATCACACACTGGGGTCTGTTGGGGGGGACTAGGGGAGGGACAGTGGGGGTTGGGGAGGGATAACATGGGGAGAAGTGCCAGATATAGGTGACAGGGGGATGGAGGCAGCGAACCACCTTGCCATGTATGTACCTATGCAACAATCCTGCATGTTCTGCACATGTACCCCAGAACCTAAAGTACAATAACAAAAAATGTAGAGTCAGCTTTACCATCACCTTCTGTTTTCCAAGAATACCACAATAATGTCATTTCTTTGTAACACCACCAGCATCCATCTCATTTTCTTTCACCACTACCAAGGTTTGGGCACCATTCCCTCTTAGCCAGGCAACTGCAGAAGCCTCTTGATTAGTCTCCTTATATCCAATCCCTTTCTCCCCCATCAGTTTTAGATTTGGCTACTGGAGTTATCCTACAATTTGGTTGTTGATCCCATTGTTTATGAAGAGGGTAATGTCTTAGCTTTATACTGTGGCTCTCCTCAACCTAATCCCACTTCTACAGAACTAATACCCTACTTGAACCACAGTGATTCCTTCATCCACCTTCAGGCATATGTATGTATTTTCACATATCTGGTCTCCTTCCCACAATTTCTTTGATTTCCAAAGCAGGACAGCATGTTGGTTAAGACCATGTGCTTGGGGGCCAGATGTGTTTTGCCACTTACTTGCTGTGTAGTTTGGACAACTTATTTAACCCATCTTTTGTGCTTCTGTCTGTATATCACTGAAAATAAGTTATTAAAAATATTTCCTCATGAAATTAAGTAGGTTAATTTCTCTAAAATGCTTACAATAGATGCTGACACATAGTAAGTGCTGATTCTTAGCGACTGCCATTGCTATTGTTGTTAATACCTAAACCCCGCCTTACTCCCTGGCCCAGTATTTATAGCTCATTGCAAATCCCAAGGAACTCTGGGAACCTCCTCAGAGATTTAGGTAGAAGTATTGGTTTCCTTTTCAGGCCTTCTTTGGCACCACTTATCTGACCTGAATTTAGCAAGTGGATTCAGACCTACTAAATATTTTCATGGGAAATAAAACCTGAAGAAATGACTAGCAATAGAAGACAATAAAGAGTAATGATAGAAAAAAGTAGCACAGGCTCTATAGAGTATATGCTCTCTGAGGGCAGGGACAGTGCTTCATGTGTCTTTGCTTCTCGTACAATGCTTTATGCCTTCTTAAGAATATTAAGCCCCTATTTTATTTTCTCTGATTCAATGGAGGATGTGATTGGAAGATCATTAATAGACCAATCTGTTTGCATAGACAATGTATAATCAGATAAGAGAGTGTCTTGACCGGTAGTGTATGAATGTGAAGAAATAAGGAGCCACCTTGGTTTTGGACAAAAGATTGTCTAGCCCATCTGCACAGTAGTTCTGGACATCATGAATGTGTTGGTTTGGTAGGATTAGTTTGGCGGTAGGCTGCCAAATGGAATGAAACAAAAAGAGGGTGACCAGAGAGGAGATCGCTGGGTGGGAGGGTGTGAGTACCGGAGCTTGAACTCTAGGAATGAATGGAGAGGAAATCGTAAATCCAAGAGCAGATGGTAAAGAACGAATATCTAGGATTTGGGAGATCACAGAGGATGCTGAAGAGGCAAGGGGAGAGAAGGCGACTGCTGGATCTCTTCCTTGGTTAACTTTGGAGAATTCAAATTGGGAAAAGATTTTCTTGAAGGACAAAAGATGTGTGCATTTACTAGACCTTGAGCTCCAAGATGGCAGAGACCATGCCTGGCTTGCTCATCACTGGAACCCCAGTGTCTGAGACCATCCTTGACACACTCTTACAGTGAGGGGCTAAAAGAGCATCTGAAATTATTTAGTGGCCACTTACCTTGATATCTACACAGTCCAATAAGATATACTGTAGACAATTATCTCCCACCTGTTTAACGATTCTCCAGTTCTTGTTAGCTGACATAATCAATTTTGCTAAAAAGCCATACCTCTCACATCTTGGGAAGGCTTTCCCAAATAGGCAACTTACTTAATTCCAGGATGAGTGACAGAATCTACAGACCCTGAGGCCATCTCACTCATATCTGTCTTAATGTAACTGGTGAAACACACTTGACAGTGCAGCACCTCCACAGAAAGGTGCTCCAGAAAGCAATTGTTTGCTCTCACCCTGCTGAGAAGTAGCAATCTCCATGTGGCTTAAGGGCTGTAGCTGCAGCCATGAACAGTGTTAGAAAAATATCACCACCATTTGCCAGCATGAGATGCCAAACTGCAAATAAGAGACATGTCGATTCAATGAAGCAGAAACGTTTCACTTGTTTTTAAGATTACTTGCGAGAATATCATTGCTATGTCTGCCTTTAAATAAGAAATTGCATTGAAAAAAGAGAAAGAAAAAAAAAACCGTCTCCTGTCTTCTCCCTACAAAGGGACAAGGTTTTTCCCACTCGCGTGAACACTGCCTGTGCTGCTTGCCGAAGAAAGGGAGCAGTCTTGGCAAGCATCTTATTAGTCTAAAAATAAATTATTCAGAATGCAGGTTCAGATACAGATCGCAGGGAGAGATAATAGAATTGGTTTTCCAAGCCTGATCATGCTATGAAGACGTGGTGTGTGCTTTTCAGGAATCCACTTAAGTGGAATCAGCTTTGACTAATACAAACTAGAAATAATATTGCTGCCATCCAGCTTGTGTCTGTGGTACCGCATCCTCAGAATGTCTTCAAGTATCCACGGCCTCTTTAGTGTCTGTAAGTGTGCAAATGGAAAAGTATGTGTGTATTCCCAAGCAGGCTTCGGTGGCATGCTTCCCATTGTTCTTTTAAGGGAATGTGTTCCTGGCCGCCGGAGCGGGGCATGTCTCACTCGACGTTTGTCCCTCCTGCTCCCCCTGCCTGGGTGAAGTAGTTGACCACATCAGCAGCCGACTGCAGTTTGTCATGTGGTTTCTCATGTGATGCTGGGTCTGCAGCACTTGGGAGCTAGAGCCTTTGTGACTGGCACTCATGGACAGACAGTGGTGTTCAGGGACAGAACCGATTTTGGAGGGGGTGGGGAGGCCAACAAGCCAAGAAACGTCAGAAATAAAAGTCGCATGAAGTACCCTGATCTCTGTATTTTTTTTTTTTTTTTGAAATTTTATTTTAACATTTGCTTTTTTTATGGTTTGTGTCTGTTTTTTTCCACCCCCGCTGGCGCCGAGCTGCGCTGTTTTGTGTTTCTATTTTTTTTCCTATTTTTTTTTTTTTTTAATTCTGAAGCCAGACCGTCTTTCCTCACAGCTCCAGGGCGGCATCTCCGTGGGCACGCCAAGCTTCCCCTGGTTACCTGAGCTGCTCCTGCGTCTCCCGCCCGGGCTTCGCCGTGGTGCCCCGATCCCGGAATCGTGCGTCTGCGCCCTGCGGAAGAAGGCCCTGCTGGCGGAGCTCTGGCCGGGGTCTCCTCCCTCGCAGCTGGGCGAGGGGACCTGCAGGACGGGGTGAAGCTGCAGAAGACCTGGGGAGGGACGGCCAGAGAGGACGCCAAGGACTGGGGAAGGGGAAGTTAGGAATTGTATCCATCCAGTGCCCACCGGTGCTCCGCAGGGCAAGGGCAGCCGTGGCCCCCGCCGCGTGCGCCCAGCTCGGGCTGCTCTCAGGGATTCATTCTGGGGGGATAACCCGTGGCGAGATGTGGTGGCATTTTTACCTCAGAGCGCAGCTGAAGATGGATAAACAAGGCATCTGATGTATCTGCCTGGGAAGGCAGAGCTGGAGAAAGGCGGAGTGAGCGAGCGCGTGCAAGGCAAGAGGAGATGCCGAATGCCGGGGCGATTGTCTGCCGCTCGCTGTGCATTCTCATTCTAGGAGGATGGCATAATTTATAACCCGGCACAAGGATGGAGGAACTGTAAATCCTAGTCTGGATGTCCCCGGCGCTGTCAACGAAGGAACTGATGGGCTAGGTGACTGTACCAGTGTCCCCAGAGAAAATCGCAGCCTCGCAGCATGGATTTAAATGCATGTGCATGCGTGTAGAGACATGGAAAGAGGTTTCTGACCATTTTACACAGGAAGTCTGTCACTTTGCTGGATCGGGCTTGATTGCAGCTTGTGTTTTCAGCTCCAGCTCAACACCCATTTCCTGACTAGTGAGACAGCATGGCCAAAGCAGCTGCATGCAGAATTTTCTTTTTACTGTGCAAGCAAGCCCCCTCTGTGTTAACTCCTTCCAGTTCTGAGTGCTCTGTGCTTTGCTAGGACCGATGGTGGGGTTTTGTTTTCTTCTCCTACAAATCCCTGTAAACACAGCTGTATTCAGTAATGGCAAAAAATTCTATCCTGTAAATAGAAATCCGATCAATTTAATCAAAATAAATGTATCCCAGATGACTTTGAGACCAGCTGGCTACCACAAGCTTCAGATGCTAAATGCTCAGTGGAGATGAATACTGTGTTATATTTACATGGTTCAGAATGCTGGGATCAGCCTGTAATTTGCAAAAAGCAATTCTCTAAAGAGGAGAGGTGGTCCTGCCAGCTCACAGCTAGGCGGTTAGGTACAGGTGTAAATGTTGTTCATGTGATTTGCAGACCTGCCGCGTTGCATTTCGAAAGGCATGTGCCATAAAGCAGAGTATGGCCGTTGTCAATATGGAGAATGCTTGTTTCTAACGTGCTGTTATGGAGAGCCGAGTGCCCTCTGAGTAGATTCTGGTGAGGTTGAGGGCAGGCACTGGAGGCTTGTTGTACATTCAGATGTGAGGACTGGGGTTCTCCAACTCCAGCTCAGTGGAGTTAGCCAACCCTGGGGGTGAGGAGCTTTCCCAGTTGTCATGGGGAGCTCTTCTGGGACGCCTGTCTGGCCCTTCCACTGTTTGTTACTAATTCTACAAAGGCGGCTCTGTGTGCTGGATTATGTTTGGCCAGCTGTTGATGCATTCCTGCGGGTGGGGCTGGGTGAGGATCTTATTACTGTACTTTCAAACTGTAGATGAGTGTGTGCGGGGATAGTACGGAAGGAAAGGAAAAGCAGCAAGTTACAGAATCTGATCGTGCGTACCTCTTTCTCCAGATAGTCCTAGAGTGAATCCAGAAAGGGTTTAAAGTCAAAAGAGGAAAGAGAGAGTGAATGACTAGGGGTGGGTGGCATGAGGGGAAGAGAACGAAACGGAGCAAGCGCACAAGACAAAAACAGACTTGGAACTTCAAAGCTGCATAGACAAGCAGAATGTCAGCAGCTTGTAATTAGCGGTTCATGGTTGCGTCAGTGACTATCTATCCAAGAATAACTATGTGATGTGTGCCACAAAGTGAAGAAGATAGTCATAACTAAGTTATCAAACCCAGTTCAAACGAGGGCAAATGGATTAAGAAATTTTCTATGTTTGTAAATCAAATACTGATGGATTACACAGAGAAGTCTTGCTGAATTCTGTATAATTGAAGGCTAAATTATCAATTTGTCAGGGGGGATATATTCATTAAATGAAACTGTGAACCCTTAAACGTGCAAATTAATCATGCAAGAATATATCAGTGCAAGCTCTATCAGTACAAGATGTTTTACTAAATAGCCAAAAGAGCCACTGCCAGTCTCGTATCTCTGTATCCGTACGTAATTTGTGTGTGTGTGTGTGTGTGTGTGTGTGTGTGTGTGCATTTCAATAGAGAGAAGTCAAAAGTTACACTCAAATAAATAGGGTAAATTAAATTCTAACATTCCTATCTTAGAATTTAAAAAACAACTAAGGAGTTTCGATTTTTTTTTTTTTTAATCTCCCGAGTTTAAACCTTGAAGCTCTTGCTGTTCTGAAGCCAAACAGCAGCTAGTCAGTAATCGCTATGGGAAGTCAGGGTACCACGGTTGTTGAGATTTGAAGGCCACGCTCACTTCCCTCCCTCGTCTCCTGTGCTTCGAGATTTTGGTGCTACTGCAGCCTCCACAAAGAGACGGTGGGAGGAGCTGATTGGTCCGCAGGCTTAGAATGTTTACTCTTATTTGTTTTCAGCGCTCCTCCACAGCATTCATTTTGTATTTCTATTTGTGTTCATGCCGCACAATTACTCCTGACCTGCTTTGTTTCTCTGCCCAAAGAGAAGTCAGTTTTAGTTCAGCTCTTGTGTTTGGTTTTTGGGTAATATGTGCATATGTATTGCATTACCCATGTATGCATTTTTCTTTTTTTTTAAATGTGGATTAGGGAAAATTGTAGGCATGGAAAGCTGTCTATATTAAATCAATAGCTTTTTGAATCACATGTAATATAATTTAAATATACTCACTTTGAGGTTCCAAAACTGGCATTGTCTGAGCCCGTTTAATTTACATCTTCGCTTTAGTCAAGAAGCGGAACCTGCCAGATCAGAATAGTGTATTCTGTGCACCCAACAGCGTGGAAGACATTATTTTGTTTGTGTTAGTTCAAACAGCTGGTCATTAATGCAGTCCCCATTTCTAGAGCGAAGTGCTGCTGGACATGAATGCCTGCCTGATTAATGCTGCCCCTCCGAGGGTCCTTCACCCAGCAGTCATGCTCGCAGCAGAATAATGTAGCATGATGTGATTGCACTCTAACAGGATAGTATGTCATTGTGTCACCAAGCAATTGAGGTTATTATGGGGCAGGGCAGACAGACGGGACAGTGGGGTTACTAGACCGTAGCATTTTTAGAAATACAGGCCTGACCTACTTAGAGTTATTCTCTCTGGCTGGCAGCTGCATGGTACATAAAGTCTCCTGATAGGCTGAGGCTGTTGCTAGGGGGGAATTAGCATGAATTTTTCCACACACAGACTCAGTGGCTGAATGATAAAAGCTGACTGGAATTAAAGAGATTTGGTTTAGTATTATACAGATTTATCTGCCTCCTTTTCTTTCTCAAGTGCAGAGAAAGAGTGCAAAACACAGATTTTGTTTCCATTTGTTCTTTGACCTTCTTGTTCTCTCTCCCTCCTCTCAAGATGCCCGAGGGGAGGAGAGCAGGACAGTTATGAAATTCCGGTTCATCTCTTACTGTTGGGGTCATGGAAACGATGTTGCAAATTACAAGATATTTAAGCTTAAAGACTGCTGGGAATGACTACCAGAAGGTTAGATTATTTTTCCTCTTCTGTGCACTAAGCTGTATTGAAGTTGGGTATGCATCTTTCATGCACTGTATGTTTATACTCTGTTTCCCTTTTGGGCTTGAACAAAACATTTATATAAATTCCTTTCTATCCAAACAGATTGAAGCTTGTAGTCTCTGGCTTGTTTAAAATAAGGTGGTCAGGATTCCAGATTTAGACAGGAAAAAAATATGTATATACATCACTTTTGTTATTACAAAGTATTATTGGCTGTCTTTAAAAAGCCAGCCTGATGTGGATGCTTGTGGACGAAACCTAACTACTATGACTCTACCCTGTTGGCTTCACAATGTATAGGAAGACACAGGTTTTTCTCCAGAAGAAAATCTGCCTGCAGAATGTATCTGGAGGCTGTCTTCCTTGTTGCTGACATATGCGCTGCATGTAGACAGCTCACATAATCGATTTTATGAGATGACCTATTTTTTTCCTTCTCGTGGATCTCCAAGTGTCTGTGCCTTTTAGTAGATCTTTCTTGAGGGGGAGTTTTGATAGATCTTTTTAAAGTAATCTGAAAAGCCATCAGGAGAAAAATTAAAGCAACACATATTCAAGAATAATGTTTCTTATTCTTAATTATATGCTATCTATGCTTAAACTGCAATTTCTTTCTGATACCTCTTACTGCTGAAAGTAGTGATTATCCTGCCTTTTAGATTTGAAATTAATTTTTGTGAGAACATACTGGGGTATCACAAGTAAACAAGACGCTGGGCTACATAAAGGAAAAGAATAATGGAGATTCTTGTAAACTTGTCACATTAGATTTTTTTTTTTTTTTTTTGGCCACATGGAAAAGGCAAGAGAAAATTTAGGTGTAGATTTTTCTTTTCATTTAGATTTTTTAAAACATTCAGAACTATATAGATACATAATGCTTTTTAAACAGGGATTTCTACTTATACCAGAGACTACAGTCAAAACAAAACAAATCCTCTAATGGTGTCAGAGCCAAGAAATCTATCAATCATATATATTTAAAATCCAGGAGTGTTTACATTTCAGCATATAAATAAAGCTTATCAAGCTAAAAAAATATAGAGTATATTTTCTGATGTTGTAATTGATAGATATACCTCACAACCTTTAAGAGTCCCCATACAAACATTTATTATAAAGGTTTCCAACTATACTAGCAATCTTTCCTAATTGAATAAAATGTCAGTTGATATTTGTTGAATAAAAGATTACCTTATCCTAAGGTGTACTGCTCCTTCCAAAATGAAGCAATTTCTTTATTATTTTAATCAGTGAATTTTTTGTTTTGGTTTTCTTTTACAGTATTTGCTTCTTAGGTCACTGGACAATTATTTAAATATTTAAATGAAAATATATAGAAATGAAATGTCACTTTAAAATTACTTAAGGAAAAATGTCAACATACTTTTATTAACATTCTTTAATAAACATATAGCTAATTTATATGTAAAGCACAGCCTGTTTCCAGGTACCTTGTCAAATCAAATGTTGTTTGATTAAAAATACATTGATCATATTGAAATTGTTCAGTATAAATCTTATTTGGTTGTTTAGGTTGTTAAGAATTTTTCATTGTTTTTATTCATTACCAGGGAGGTAAGTATTCACTAAGTCAAAACAAAAACAAAACAAGCATATTTTAAAATGTCATTTATGCTGACTTAGCTAAGCTTCAGTTTATACTTATACTGAAGCTTGAGTCCTAGATATTCACTTAGACAATGTTATATCATAGTATTCATTTCATCCTCTGCCATTCATTAAAAAGCCAAAGGAGCAATCACCTTCACTTATTGCATCAATCATTGATTTATTAGGTATTTATCTTCCGCTCACACATGAGGCTAACTTCTCCAGTTATAAGGTTCAACATGACCAGTGAGCTTTTGGTGGGATTGGTGGGTAAACAAAAAAGGGAATATAAGCAGTTGGTTGTTGTGGGCCACCTAGCTCGGGTGGATCTTGTGTTAGTTTCCCCGGCTCTGTTCTGTCTAAGTCCTTAGAACTTTGGGGAAGAGCTGGTGCCCTTACTACCAGATGCTTGGAGATGATCAGCTGTCTTGATCTCACAAACAAGCTACATCTCTTCCAAACCATCTCAACACTTTTAGAATACTAAAGATCTATCAATAAGTCAGAATGTGCCTTTTGTGAAGTCATAAAAGCTTAATGTAACCCCGAGATTTTTGACATCACTATTTAAATGGGTAATAGCATTTCAACCATAATACCTGAAGAGCCCGAACTATATACTGCCAGAGACCTCATCTGATTCCCTCAGCCTGACACCTCCCAGACCTCCTTTTTACCAGGCTTCTATCTTATTAGAACCGTCATCACGTGGTGGTATTGTTAGTCTGTTTCCCCACCATTCTTCATCTATGTGCCAGAGGCGCAGAAGATGTTTCACAGACGTTAGTTGATTAACAAGTGAATGAATGAGTGAACTGATGAGTATCCAGAAGACAGACTTTAGAGAAGAATAATGAAGTCTTCTACCTGTGGATGTATCAGTGGCATAGGGCAGAGATCAACAAAGTTTTTCTATAAAGGGCCAGATAGTAAATACTTTAGGCTTTGTGGACCATATGGTTTCTATAGCAACTACTGAACTTGGCTGGTGTGGCTAAAAAGCAACCATGGACACTAGTAAATGAGTGAGTATGGCCGTGTTCCAATCAAACTTTTACAAAAAGAGGCAAGGGGCTAGATTTGCCTGTGGGTTACAGATCCCAAGTATAATAATTACCTTTGACATTTTGAGGGTATGATTTACACCTATAGGTTTAGTGTAGATCAGTGTATTTAAAAAGGAGGAAGATTTCAAACAATTCAATAAAAATTAAGAAAAGATAATTAGATATTATTTATTTGTGATGAGAACTCAGTGCTAATCAAATTTTCTTCTCTCACTGATGACACAGATGGAACGATTTATTTTAAAACTCAAAGATGAAAGCAAGGATTGTTACTCTTTGTTAAAATATACTGGTATTTTATTGCTCAATATGTAAAAAACAAAAGAATGGAAAATTTTTACCTTCAAAATTATTTCTCTCGTGTTGGTTGCCTCGGGGCAAAAAGGAAGTCCAGCCTCTTTGTTTGAAGAGCTGGCACAAAATTTAAAATGTGTAAAATGGTAACTCTGGAAGCACAGCCACTGTGTTTCATGTTATCTTTTGCATATTCTTTTAATCAATGTAAACACTGTGCTATTTCAGCAAACTAGGTTAGATCTTTCCTTTGTCCCATCTCTCCAGTCCCTTCTCTGTTAGTAATTAATCTGCAACTTTAGAGGTTCTGGGCGAACAAACCCTTTTCCTCCTTTCTCTTGCCCTCCTTGAGCCCTTCCTTGTCATTCTCCTGTGTTGTTGGGCAGCTGGTGTTGGCCTTCTATGTCGATGGATGATGTTGGAGGCAGTAAACCAGGACGGAGGGTGCTCTAAATCCATGGGCCTGGGAATTAGGCAACCTTGTGTGTACATCTCACTCCTGTACCCACCAGCTGTGGGACTGGGGACACTTTAATGAACTTCCTTAAGCTGAATTTCCTCATTCACAAACTAAAGGTAATGATAATACTTACCATGCAGAGGCTTTGTGAGGGTGAGATGAGGTTGTGAACATAAAGCCCTCCTAGCACTTTCTAAATGTGCAGCCTAATTTGGCTGCTGGTGCTGTGGCTCACTCTTGCTTTTATAATTGGGAGTTGTTCTGCCATTAAAGACGTGTGTGATTCTGCATTAGGCTTTGCGATCTTGGTAGCATCCTTAAGGGTAATTCTCATTAATGAGAGCATCACCTAGAGCATTTATTTTGGAGAGTCAGATATCAGAGGTCCTGAAGTCAAGAGCAGAGCAGATACAGGAACTTAGAATAAGTCTGGAGGTATCCAGCATATTTCAAGAAATTGTGTTCTTACTGTTTCACCTCGAATTTTTTGTTGTTGGCTTGGTGTGTTTTAGCTTATTCTCTTTTAGGATTGTCCTAGAAACACAGTTTGTTTCTCGTGTGTTTTTAGAGTAAGACCAAAGAAGGATGGAACAAAAAGGACTGCCCCTCTACCCTTAGGCTGTGATTTCCTTATTTTAAAACTGTGCTAAAGGCTCATCTCCAGAAAATTTATCCTGATTAAGTGGGGCTTGGGAGCAACACATGTTCAGAAACATTCATCAGCCTTCAGCTGACTTTGTGTCCAGTGATTTTTTTAAAGCACATTTGTTCATCGTCACCTAACTTTTCTATCACTTCCAGGTCTCATGGTCCACTTGAAGTTTTTATGGCCCCAAAATGTGGCTGAGGTTGTCCTCATGTGAGTGCCCATGAGCTCACAAAGCAAAGCACCTTTAAACCATTATTTTTGCTTTTTACCTCTCTGATTACCTCCGTTAAACTGCAAATATCAAAGGGAATACCTTAATATGATAGTCTCAGCACTAGAAAAGCCATAGGCACATTCTAAGTGCGCAATAGATATTTGTATAGAAAATGACTGTCACAGCCTTGTTCTTTCTGCGTATTCTAATAATTTATATTAAATAAGTCATTTGAAATATTGCTGAACTATTAGTAGTAACTACTACTACTAAATTGATGGTGAAATTCATCAGTTAATCTATCCCAGTAATTGTAGAATATCACTTAAAAACAAAGGGTTCTATCCACACAGTTTTGGAATTAGTAAATGAGAAAATACATTTACTCTTGTTACTCCTTCTGAGATTGGACCCAACTAATTATACATTTCTGTCTAGACAGCATGCAGCACAGAGATGGAGAAGAGAAAGCAAATTTTTTAAAGCAGTAAAAATAAGAAATATTCCAAAGCAAGAATGATCATTCTTCTTTTGTAGGGATTTCATAAAACATGTATCTTATTCTCTGAGACATGTTCTTCGTTCTAACAAACCATTGAGAAGCTTATTAAATGGAAAGTGTTCAAGAATCATCAATTGAATGTGATATTTGATACTTTAGCTTGTCTTTATATTTTTCTTAATAAAAAAACCCTTTAGTTCTCTAACAGGAAGATTAGAAAAATGTTACTTTGATGCTTTTAAGGACACTTTCCTAACCCACAAGGCTAAAGTATATTAATAACAGAGAGGTTCAAGGCAGGAGGGGTGGGGATGTAATTGGACATGTCTGGTTTTCCTGGGGTTTTTTTCCTTGCGGCTGCCAGTGGCTACAAATGGCCATATACCCCAGGGGAAGTGAATGCAACAGCATGGGAGTGAGAGCTTTTTTGTGTTCTCTGTCAATTATTAGGTGTGATTGAATATTTTGAAAGAAGCCAGTACATAAAAATGGACATTTGGCTAGTGCCCGATAGAAGTGATTCTTTTACCGCCTGTTTTCTTTTCAGATGTGTTTGATATTCTGACTTTAGACTCTGCCTACCCCTCTTGTTATCAGAGGTAGACATCAATGTTACAAAGGACACTTGATAGATATGGGTGGACGACAATGGGTTTACAATATTTTTTCCTTCTCCGGCTACTATAGGTTGGTGTTTCCCCTTGCTCTGTTACAGGGAAGCCTTTGCTTCATCTTTTTTTCCAGCACTGTAGTAATTATACCGCAAAGGCTCTTTGGTTTAGGTTTTCAGTTGTAAGAATAAGGAATGCCAATATTGTTTCCCAAGAAGGACCACTGATACTTTTAATTTTATAGTATTTCCAGAATAAAAGGCATCACAGAATTTGAAATTTTTATAATTTTAAGGAAATCTCTTTACACTCCTTTACTGGAAAAGAATCTCTAGATTTTTGCATTTCATACTTTTAACAGAAAACATAGTAGTAGCAGTAGTATTTGGTGATCATTAATCTTCACTAGAATTTCAGAACGCTTAATTAAAGATTATGGAAGGCCTGGGAATTTTTTGGCAACACATATAAATTTAAAAGAAGAGAGTCTTCTATCAAAATATTAATCACTTAGAGCCAATTCAAATGATGGCCAGCAAACAGAATTTGAACATTGCATCCCTCCTTTTGATCAATTCTCCATGTTGCTAATTGTTAGAAATCTGGGGTACAGGACTTGTCTTCATTCTGGAGTCCTGTTTAGAGTTTTGAGGAAGCACTTTAGCATAAAGGATGGTACTATATTGTTTGGAATTTTTATTTCCTGGATTCTCTTTAGAACCAATGTGCCAATTTTTGCCTTCTTAGGCACATGGGTAGCAAGGTAAACATGGATTACGGTCTATATGTTTACACAGCTGCTTTTTGGGGATTGGTTTTTAATTATTAGAAGGATGGCGTGATGTATCATATACTCAGTCCTTTCAGGAGTAAGGAGTAATTTAGTTTAATTTTCTTTAGATCTATCCATCAGATTCTAAGATCCATAGGGACAAGTTTTTCAGTTTAGCTCATCGTTATACAATGCCTGGCCCAGCAAAAATGCCATATACACATCTATTGAATGAATTGGAAGTGGGAGTAGGTTAGGATATTTTAAACGAACATTTTCAATATAAACCAATAGCTTTCTGTTCAAAATGTAAAAATAAAGTCTATCCATGCAATATAGTTTTATTATGAATGTCTCACTTTCATTTGTGTGAAATAAAATTTTCTCAAGAGAAGTGTAATTTTAACCATGCTATTGCTTTTTGTAATGCTTACTGCTATAGGATGGTTGCTTATAGAGAAACACTATTATAGTAGTGATTACTTGAGATTATCATTTTTCTTCTTTATAAAATCATTCAGTATGATTTGATTAATTTTTAGAAGTATCCATCAAGAGAACAGGTGGCACTATTTATTTTCCCTCTGAGCAGAAGACTAACTTAGAAAGGTTATTATTATATAATCATTTGTCTAGCAGGAATTAGAATAAGTATCTTAGAATGGAAGGGACCTTAGAAATAATCTAATCCTCCCACTGCCAGTCATTTTGCAGATAAGGAGATCGGGTCATGGAGCGGTTAAGGGAGATTTGCCCAAGGTCACACAGCTAGTTGTCATCACAGCTAGAACCACAGCTCACTTTTTTCCTGATTCCGGTGTTCTGCCCTGCTATATCTTAGGCCTCATTTCTGTAGTTCAGAAGTTGTCTACAATTCTTTTATTTTAGAAGTTATTTGAGCTTGTTTATCACCTAAAAATGTATTAATGAGAGCTCACATAGGGAAAATACGAGGAAATACTGTTGGCATGCAATAGAAATACATATACAGTAGCCTCGAGTATGGTAAAATTCAACATACTGCATCAGAAAGTTCATGGACTGCAAACTAGAATTGTGGATTACCAACCTGGCTCTGCTGCTAACTAGCTGTTTGAGCTTAGCTAGATCGTTTATCTCTCCAGAAACAGTGAGAGAATACCACTCTGATAGTTGATTGAGGCTGCCTCTAGTTCTGTTCCTCCAACAGTCTATGAGTGCCCAGGAGAAGTGATCCTGTATTTTTGAAGCTGTGCCCAAAATATCACTTTATTCAGTCATGGTCTGTGAACTGCCATGAATTTACCGAAGTCTGTTTTGAGGTGGACTAAAGACATGGCGGTTGAAATTTTATCAGAAGAAACTGCTGCCGTGCTGCCGGTTCCCATCTTCACGGAAAAGGAAAAGAGTCCTGGGTCTGAAGCTCTCCTAGATTTCTATTAGTTTTTTCAACCTCTGGAACATAACAGGAATATGGTTACCTTCGACCAGTGTTTCTAATTGGGTGACATTAGATGAAAACAGAAAAATAAATATATATTACAAAAGTCCAAAAAAAAAAAGTACTAGATGTTATGCTGTCCAGCACAGTAGCCACTAGCCTCAGATGGCTATGGAGTACTTGAAATGTGGCTGGTACAAATTTACATGTGCTGTAAGAATAAAATATGGTCTGGATTTTGAAAATGTAACATGAAAAGAGAATGGTAAAATATGTATTTCCTTTATTTTAACGCTTATGACAAGGTAAATGATAATATTTTGGATGTGTTGGGTTAAAATATGTTAACATAATTAATTTTTCATTTTAATTTTTTAAAAAGTAGCTCCTAGACAATTTCCCTGAGTCCCCAAAGTCCATTGTGTCATTCTTATGCCTCTGTATTCTCATAGCTTAGCTCCCACTTATGAGTGAGAACATATGATGTTTGGTTTTTCATTACTGAGTTATTTCACTTAGAATAATAGTTTCCAGTCTCATCCAGGTTGCTACAAATACCATTAATTCATTCCATTCCTTTTTATGGCTGAGTAGTATTCCTTTAGATATAGATATAGATATAGATATAGATATAGATATAGATATAGATATATAAACAGCACCCACAGTTCCTTTATCCACTCGTTGATGGGCATTTGGGTTGGGTCCACATTTTTACAGTTGCAAATTCTGCTGCTATAAACATGCAAGTATCTTTTTCGTATAATGACTTGTTTTCTTCTGGGTTGCTGGATCAAATGCTAGTTCTACTTTTAGTTCTTTAAGAAATCTCCACACTGTTTTCCATAGTGGTTGTACTAGTTTACATTCCCACCAGCAGTGTAGAAGTGGTCCCTGTTCACCGCATCCACAGCCACATCTATTGTTTTTTGATTTTTTGATTATGGCTATTCTTGAAGGAGTAAAGTAGTATTGCATTGTGGTTTTGATTTGCATTTCCCTGATCATTAGTGATGTTGAGAATTTTTTCATATGCTTATTGGCCATTTGTATATTTTCTTTTGATAATTGCCTATTCATGTCCTCAGCCCATTTGTTGATAGAATTGTTTTATTTTCTTGCTAATTGAGTTCATTGTAGATTCTGGATATTAGGACTGTGTCAGATGTACAGATTAAGAAACATATTTTCAATTTACACATAATTGTATATACTTGTGGGGTACTGTGTGACATTTCAATACATGTATATAATGTGTAATGATCAAATCAGAGTAATTAGCATAGCTATCACCTCAAACCTTTATTGTTTCTGTATGTTAGTAACAATCCAAATCTTCTAGCTATTTGAAAAAATACAATTATTGTTTACTATAGTTACCTAAAGCTCTGTAGAACACTAGAACTTATTCTTTCTATCTAGCTGCAATTTTGTAGCTGTTAACTAGCCTCTACCTTCTCCTCTCTAACCCTTCCCAGCCTCTAGTAAACACTGTTCTATTGTCTACTTCCATGAGATCTTTTTAAACTTCAACATATGAGCAAGAGCGTGCAGTATTTCTCTTTCTCTGCCTTATTTTACTTAACACAATGCCCCAAGCTCATCCATGTTGCCATGAATGACAGGATTTCACTTCTTTTTACAGCTAAATAGTATTTTGTTGTGTATAAATTCCACATATTCTTTATCCATTCTTCTGTTGATGGACACTTAGTTAGATCTCATATCTTGGCTGTTGGGAATAGTGCTCCAATAGACATGAGAGTGCTGATATCTCTTTAACATACTGATTTCTTTTCCTTTTGAGTAGTAAGATTCCTAAATCATAGGGCAATTCTATTCTTAGCTTTTTGAGGAAAATCTCCATACCGTTTTCCATAATGACTGTACTAATTTACATTCTCTCCAACAGAGCCTAAGAGTTTCCTTTTTCCCACATCTTCACCAGGCTTCTTTTTTTTTTTAATAATAATCTTTTAATTGGGGTGAGATGATATCTCATTGTGGTTTTGATTTGCATTTTCCTGATATTCTTTAATATACTTGTGGCCACTTGGGTGTCTTTTTTTGGAGAAATGTCTATTCAGATCCTCTGCTCATTTTTAAATTTGATTTTTAAGCTATTGAGTTGTTTTAGTACCTTGTATATTCTGGATATTCACCTCCTGTCAGATATACATTTTTTGCAAATGTTTTTCTCCCATTCTGTAGGTTGCCTCTTTACACTGTTACTTGTTTTCTTTGCTGTGCAGAAGCTTTTTAGCTTGGCGTAATCCCACTTGCCTATTTTTGCTATTGTTACCCGTGTTTTTGTGTCCTTAACTATAACCTATGTTCTGAAGCATTTCCCCTATGTTTTCTTCTAATAGGTTCATAGTTTCAGGTCTTATATTGAAATCTTTAATCCATTGTCCAGTTGATTTTTGTATATAGGGAGAGACAGGGGTCTAGTTTTATTGTTTATGGATATTCAATTTTCCAGAACCACTTAATGAAGAGGGTGTTCTTTCTCAATATTCTTGGTGCCTTTATTGAAAATCAGTTGTCTGTAAATACATAGATTTATTTCTGGTCCCTTCATTCTGTTCCACTGTTCTATGTGTCTGCTTTTATGTAAGTACATGCTGTTTTGTTTACTAAAGCTTTGTAGTATATTTTGAAGTCAGGTAGTATGAGACCTCCAGTTTTCTTCTTTTTGCTCAAGATTTCTTTGGCTATTTGGGGTCTTTTGTGGTTCTATATGAATTTTAGGATTGTTTTTTCTATTTCTGTGAAGAATGTTACTGGTATTTTAATAGGAATTGTATTGAATCTATAGCTTACTTTAGGTAGTATTGTCAATTTAAAAATATTCTTCCAATCCATGAATCTTGAATATCTTTCCATTTATTTGTAATAAATTTCTTTCATCAGCATTTTATATTTTTCATTGTAGAGGTCTTTCATATTGTTGGTTATATTTACTCCTAGATAATATATTTAAATTTTTTTTTGTAACTGGGATTGCTTTATTGATTTATTTGAGATAGTTGTTGATGTATAGGAATGCTACTGATTCTTGTACATTGATTTTGTATCCTGCAACTTCACTGAATTCACTTATCAGTTCTAAAAATTTTTTGGCAGTCTTAGGTTTTTCTCTGTATAAAATTAGGTAATCTGTAAACAGGGACAGTTTGACTTCCTCTTTTCCAATTTGGATGTCTTTTTTATTCTCTTGCCTAACTGCTTTGGCTAGAACTTCCAGTACTACATTGAATAAAAGTAGCAAAAGTGGACATCCTTGTTTTGTTTCAGTTCTTAGAAAAGTTTCAGCATTTTCCTTATTAATGTGAGGTTGGCTGTGGCTTTGTTGTATCTTGCTTTTATTATGGTTAGGTTTGTTCCTTCTTTACCTAATTTGTTGACTGACAGCTTTTTATCATGAAGGGATGTTGAAATATATCACCTGCTTTTCCTGCATCTATTGAAATGATCATGTGGCTTTTGCTCTTCACTCTATTGATGTGATGTTTTGTGTTTATTTGGTTTGTGATATAATTTGGCTCTGTATCCCCATGTAAATTTCATCTGGAATTGTAATACCTAGGTGTCGAGGAAGGGGTCTGGTGGAAAGTGATTGGATCATGAGGGTTGTTTCACCTATGTTGTTCTCATGATAGTGAGGGAGTTCTCAGGAAATCTGATGCTTTAAAAGTGTTTGGCAATTCTCTCTCTCTCTCTCTCTCTCTCTCTCCACCCCCCCCCTCTGCTGCCATGTAAGACCTGCCTTGCTTTCCTTTCACTTTCTGCTGTGATTTTAAGTTTTCTGAGGCCTCCCCAGTTATGGACAACTGAGTCAATTAAATCATTTTTCTTCATAAATTACCCAGTCTCAGGTAATATCTTTGTAGCAGTGTGAGAATACGCTAATACAGAGAATCGGTAGTGGGATAGTGGGGCATTGCTATAAAGATAACCTGAAAATGTGGAAGCAACTCTGGAACTGTGTAACAGAGGTTGGAACAGTTTGGAGGGCTAAGAAGACAGGAAGATGTGGGAAAGTTTGGAACTTCCTAGACACTTGTTGAATGGTTTTGACCAAAATGCCGATAGTGATATGGACAATGAAGTCCAGGCTGAGGTGATCTCAGATGAAGATGAAAATCTTCTTGGGAACTGGAGTAAAGGCAACTCTTGCTATGTATTAGCAAACAGACTGGCAGCATTTTGCCTCTGTCCTAGAGATTTGTGCAACTTTTAACTTGAAAGAGATGATCACTTTGAAACTTATGTTTCAAAGAGAAACACAGCATAAAAGTTTGAAAAATATGCAGCCTCACCATGTGGTAGAAAAGAAAAACCCATTTTCTGGGAAGAAATTCAAGCTGGCTGCAGAAATTTGCATATATAACAAGAAGCAGAATGTTAATTGTCAAGACAATGAGGAATATGTCTCCAGGGAATGTCAGAGGTCTTCACAGTAGCCCCTCCCATCACAGGCCCAGAAGACTAGCAAGAAAAATTGGTTCCATGGACTTTGCTTAGGGCCTTGCTGCTTTGCAGTCTTGGAACTTGGTGCCCTGCATCCCAGCCATGGCTAAAAGGGGCCAACATACAGCTTAGGTAATTGCTTCAGAGGGTGCAAGGCCCAAGCCTTGATGGCTTCCACATGGTCTTAGGCATGTCACATGGTGTTGGGCATGTGGGTGCACAGAAGTCAAGAATTGAGGTTGGGGAATCTCCACCTAAATTTCAGATCACATATGGAAATATCTGGATGTCCAGGCAGAAATTTTCACAGGAGTGGAGCCCTCATGGAGAACCTCTGCTGGGGCAGCATGAAAGGGAAATCTGGAGTCAGAGCCCCACACAGAGTCCCCACTGGGGTACTGCCTAGTGGAGCTGTGAGAAGAGGGCCACTGTCCCCCACCAGAATGGTCGATCCAGCAAGAGCTTGCACTGTACTCCTGGAAAAAACCATGGATACTCAACGCTAGCCTGTGACAGCAGCCTTGTATGCTTTCTGCAGAGCCACAGGGGCAGAGCTGCCCAAGGTCTTGGGAGCCCATCTCTTCTGTCAGGATGCCCTGGATGTGTGACATGGAGTCAAAGGAGATTATTTTGGAGCTTTAAGATTTAATTTAATAACTGCCTTTTAGACTTGCATGGGTTCTATAAACCCTTTGTTTTGGCCAATTTCTCTTATTTGAAATTGGATCATTTACCCAATGCCTGCTCCCTCATTGTATCTTAGAAGTAACTAACTTGCTTTTGATTTTACAGGCTCACAGGCAGAAGGAATTTTCCTTGTCTTGGATACGGCTTTTGACTTGGACTTTTTCGTTAAGGTTTGAATAAGTTAAGACTTTGGAAGACTGTTGGGAAGGTCTGATTGATTTTGCAGTGTTAAAAGGACATGAAATTTTGGTGGGGCCAGTTGCAGAATGATAATGTTTGGCTCAGTATTCTGACTCAAAACTCATATGGAATTGTAATCCCTAGACTTTGAGGGAAGAGCCTGGTGGGAGGTGACTGGATCATGGGGGCAGTTTCTGCTATACTGTTCTCATGATAGTGAAGGAGTTCACAGATCTGATGCTTTAAATGTATTTAGAAGTTCCCCACTTCTCTGTCTCCCTCTCCCTCTCTCCTCCTGCCATGTAAGACATGTCTTGTTTCCCCTTTGCCTTCTACCGTGATTGTAAGTTTCTTGAGGCCTCCCCAGCCATGCAGAACTGTGAGTCAATTAAACCTTTTTTCTTCATAGATTACCCAGTCTCAGGTAGTATCTTTATAGCAGGTCAACATACACAAACTGTGTATAGATATATATTGAACTATCCTTGCATCTGTGGGATAAATCTCACTTGATCATGGTGTATGAACTTTCTGATGTGCTGTTAAATTCAGTTCTTAATATTTTGTGGAGAATTTTTGCATCTATATTTATCAGGGATATTGGCTTGTAGTTCGTTGTCCTTATGTCCTTATCTGGTTTTGCTATTAGGGTAATGCTGGTCTTATAGAATGAATTTGGAACAATTCGCTCCCCATATATTTTTTTGGAGTAGTTTCATAAAAGTTGGTATTAGTTCTTTAAAAGTTTGGTAGAATTTATCAATGAAGCCATCTGTCCCATGGGAGGTTTTTATTGTTATTTTTTTTAATTACTGACTCAATATCATTTTTCATTATTGGTCTATTCAGGATTTCTGTTTCCTTCTAATTCAGTCTTGGTAGGTTGTAGGTGTCCAGGACTTTATCCATTTCCTCTAGAGTTTTCAATTTGTTGGTGTATAGTTGTTCATAATAGTCCTTAATGGCCCTTTGAATTTCTGTGGTATCAGTTATACAGTCTTCTTTTCTGTTTCTATTTTATTTATGTCTTTTTTCTTCTTAATCTAGCTAATGATATGTGCTAGTCAATTCTTGCGCTGCTATCAAGAAACATTGCAGGCTGGGTAATTTATTACAAAAAAGGTTTAATTGACATATAGTTCTGCAGGATTTACAGAAAGCATGGTGCTGGCAGCTGATCAGTTTCTGGGTGGCCTCAGGAAGCTTACAATCATGGTGGACTTTGAAAGGGGAGCAAGAGAGAGATTGGGGAGATGCCACACACTTTTAAGCAATAAGATTTCAGGAGAACTCATTCACTATGGTGAGAACAGTACCAAGCCATGAGGGAATATTCTCTCATGACCCAAACACTTCCCACCAGGCCCCACCTTCAACATTAGGCACTGCATTTCATCGTGAAATATGGGTGAAGTTAAATATCCAATCTATATCGTGATGTGTTCAGTTTATTTTAACTAATTAACTATTTTAGAGACAGTGTCTCACTCTGTTGCCCATGATGGAGTGCAGTGGTACAATCTTGGCTCACTGAAATCTCCACCCCCTGGGTTCAGGCAATTCTTATGCCTCAGCCTCCCAAGTAGCTGTGATTACAGGTTTGTGCCACCACACCCACCTAATTTTTGTATCAATATTTTTAGTAGAGAGGGGGTTTCACCTGCCTGAGCCTCTCAAAGCACTGGAATTACAGGTGTGAGCCACCTCGCCTGGTCTATTTACTTTATTTTTTAAAATTTTATTTTAGGTTTGGGGCTACATGTGAAGGTTTGTTACATAGGTAAACTTGTGTCATGGGGTTTGCTGTACATATTATTTCATCACCCATGTATTAAGCCCAGTACTGAATAGTTATCTTTGCTGCATCTCTCCCTTTTTCCACCCTCCACCCTCAAGTAGACCCCAGTGTCTGTTGGTTTTTTCTTTGTGTTCATAAGTTCTCATCATTTAGCTCCCACTTATAAAAGTGAGAACATATGGTATTTGGTTTTCTCTTCTGCATTAGTTTGCTAAGGATGATATCCTGCAGCTCATCCATGTTCTTGCAAAATACATGATCTTATTCTTTTCCATGGCTGCATAATTTTCCATGGTATATCTGTACCACATTTTCTTTATCCAATCTGTCATTGATGACCATTTAGATTGCTTCTGTGTCTTTGGATCATGAACATTGCTGCAGTGAACATTCATATGCATGTGTTTTTATGGTAGAATGATTTATATTCCTCTGGGCATATACCTGGTAATGGGATTGCTTAGTCGAATACTCATTCTGCTTTTAGCTTTTTGTGGAATCACCATACTGCTTTCCACAATACCACTTATTTATGCTCCCACCAATAGCGTATTGTGTTCCCTTTTCTCTGCAACCTCTCCAGCATCTATTTATTGACATTTTAATACTAGCCATTCTAACTGGTGTGAGATCACATCTCATTGTGGTTTGGATTTGCACTTCTCCAATGATCAGTGATACTGAGCTTTTTTTCATACTCTTTTTGGCTACATGTATGTCTTCTTTTGAAGTGTCTGTTCATGGCCTTTGCCCACTTTTTAATGGAATTGTTTTTCTCTTGGAAATGTAAGTTATTTATAGATGCTGGATATTAGACTTCTGTCAGATGCATAGTTTGCAAATACTTTCTCCCATTCTGTAGGTCATCTGTTTACCCTGTTGATAGTTTCTTTTGCTGTGCGGAAGCTCTTAAGTTTAATTAGATCCCATTTGTATATTTTTCCTTTTGTTGTGATTGCTTTTAGTGTCCTTGTCATAAAACCTTTGCCTATTCCTATGTCCAGGATGGTATTGCCTAGATTGTCGTCTAGGCATTTCAAAAAAACTGCTGTTTATTTTGTTGATCTTTTGTATTTTTTGTCTCTGTTTCATTTATTTCTACTTTGATCTTTTTTCTTTTCTTCTATTAATTTTGGGCTTGGTTTGTTCTTGCTTTTGTATTTCCCTCAGGTGTATTGTTAGGTTGTTTATTTGAAATTTTTCTACTTTTTGATGTGGGCACTTATTGCTGTAAAGTTCTCTCTTAGTACAGCTTTTGCTGTATACCATAGTTTTTCATATATTATTTGTTTTCATTTGTTTCAAGAAATTTTTACATTTCCTTCTTAATTTCTTCCTTGACCTATTGATCATTCAGGAAGACACTGTTTAATTTCCATATATTTTTATAGTTTCCAAAGTTCCTCTTGTTGAATTCTAGTGTAGTCAGAAAAAAATACTTGATATGAATTGAGTTTTTAAAATGTTGTTAAGGCTCGTTTTGTGACCTAGCACATGGTAAATCCTGATGAATGTTCTATGTTCTGATGAGAAGAAGGTGTATTCTGCCTCTGTTGAATGAAATGTTCTGTAAATGTCTGTTAGGTCCTGTTGGGCTATAGTGCAATGTAAATCTGGTATTTCTTTGTTGATTTTCTATCTAGATGATATGCTTGCTGAGAGTGGGCTGTTGAAGACCCCAGCTGTTATTGTGTTGAGGTTTCTCTCTCTTTAAATCTAATAACATTTGATTTATATGACTCAGTGCTCTGGTTCTGGGTGCATGTATACTTGGACTCATATCCCCTTGCTGAATCGATCCCTTCATCATTATGTAATGACCTTCCTTTTCTCTCGTGACAGTTTTTTACTTAAAGTCCAATTTATCTGATATAAACATAGCTACTCTTGCTTGTTTTGGTTTCTATTTGCTTGTATCATCTTTTTCTATTTGTTCACCCTCAGTCCATAGTCTTTATAGGTGAGATGAGTTTCTTGTTGGCAGCATATAGTTGTATCTTATTTGTTCATTAATTCAGCCAGTCTACATTTTTTTAAATGGGGAATTTAATCCATTTTCATTCAGTTATTGTTGATAGGTAAGGACCTACTGTGGTCATTTTGTTAGGCTTTTTAAAAAAATCCTTTGTTTCTTCTTTTATTGTTGATCTTTGCAGTTTTCTGTTTCTTTTTATAGTGATGGGATTTGATTACTTTCTTTCTCATTTGCGCATCTGTTCTACCAGTGAGTTTTATATTTTCATGTGTTTACATGAAAAGAACAACACGGTAGTTGTTCTTTCACTTCCAGTTGAAGTACTTCCTTAAGCATTTCTTCTAAGGCTGGTCTACTGGTGAGGAATTTCCTGAGGTTTTGGTCGTCTGGGAAAGACTATTTCTCCTTTATTTCTCAGAGATAACTTTGCCGGACATAGTACTCTTCTCTGGCAGCTTATTTTCTTTCAGCACTTTGAATATATCATCCCATGCTCTCCTGTTTTTTATGGTTTTTTTTCCTGGTCTGCTGAGAAATCTGATTTTAGTCTAATGGGGATTTTCCCTATATGACTTGACACTTTTTTCTTGTTGTTTTTAGAATTCTCTTTTACCTTTGGTGGTTTGACTATAATATCCCTTAGAGAAAAACTTTTTGGGTTGAAGGTCATTGTTCATCTGGCTGTCCATATCTCTCCCAAGACTTGGAAGCTTTTTAGCTATTATTTTATTAAATAAATTTTCTATGGCTTTTCCCATCTCTTCCTCTTCTGGAACTGCCATAATGCAATCATTTGTTTGTTTAATGGTATTCAATAAGTTCGACAGACTTTCTTCATTATTTTTTCTTGTTCAACTGGAATATTTCAAAAGACATCTCTTCATGTTCAGAGATTCTGTCTACTGCTTGATGTAATGGTGCTGTTGAAGCTCTCAATGATGTTTTTCTATTTACTAAATCCTTCAGCTCTAATACTTCTTTTTTTTCTCTCATTTTTGATACCTATCTTTTTGTTGAATTTCTCATTCAAATCATTTTTTTTTCATTTTCATTGTCTTTTTTGTATTCCTTTATGTGTCTCTGCATTTTCTTAAAGTTATTATTTTGAATTTTTTTTCACGTAATTTAAAATTTTCATTTCTTTGAGGTCAATTACTGGAGAATTACTTTGTTTTGTGGTGTTATATTTCACTCCTTTTTCATGTTCTGTCTCCCTTGCTTGGTATCTATGCATTTAATGGAACAGTCACCTCTTCTAGTTCATAGTGTGGCTTTCATGGAAAAAACTTTCTCCTGCAGATACGTCCTAGGGTGTCAGTTGGGTAGGGTGCACTGGCTTTTCTATGAGTGGGTACAGTACTGTAGTCTTCGTACAGTTTTTCTCAGCTATCATCAACATCAGCAATGCCTGTGGGTGCCTCAGTGGCTTAGACCATAGAGGTTTGTATGGCTATTCCACCTACTTGAGCTCTGCTCCTCTACAGGTTAAGGTGCTGGGCTGGTCCATGGTTTGGAAAAATGAGGGGCTGGTAAATCATGGCTTGAGTCAGCTCAGGCTCTGCTCCTCACATTAAATCTTGAAAGATGTGAATTTCATTACCTCTTAGTTATATAAAGCCATATACAAACTCTTCCTTGTTTTCAGTCTTATCTCTGACTTGGCACTTTTCTAGTGCCATTCTCATTTTTTGATACCTAACATTTTGTACAATTTCTCACTCAAATAATGAATTTTTTTTCATTTGTATTCAATTGTCTTTTGTGTATTCCTTTGTGTGTCTCTGAGTTTTATTTAAAATTTTTTGGCAGGCAATTTAAAATTTTTATTTCTTTGATGTCAATTACTAGAGAATTACTGTGTTTTATGGTGTTATATTTCACTGCTTTTTCATGTTCCTGTCTCCCTTGCTTGACATCTGTGCATTTAGTAGAACACACACCTCTTCCAGGTTTACAGTGTGGCTTTCATGGGAAAAAGCTTTCTCCTGCAGATATGTTCTAGGATTCCAGTGAAAAACGACTGCACTTTTCTACTATTTCTAACTACAGTATAGCAGTGCTAAAATGTCTGGGAAGGCAAAACAAAGTTAGATAGGCTAGTAACACCAAACTAATGCTGAAACCTGGAAGGAAAGAAAAATGCACTCCCTTCTCCATTCTTCTTTGATCCCCTTTGAATATATGGCTTACTATAACAGCAAGATGTGTGACCTTGAGCCATTTATTTGTCTGGAGCCGCAACTTCTTTACTTATAAAATAATGCCATTTACATCTCAGAAACTGTGACTATAAGCTGAGAAATAGGTTTATAAAATCTCATGCAATTCTTGTCACACAGTAAGGTTTGGTAAAGTGACTCCTTCAAAAGTGTTCCCCAATTCTTTCTCTTGTGCAGAAAGAGAACTACCTTAGAAAAGACCACGCAAACAACAAGAAGATGACCAGGCTACAGAACAGTTTCACTGTGTACTCATTACCAACTTGTCTTAATCCAGTGAGATAGAACATTCCCTCACACAAGTTACATGAAGCCAATGTGTTACTTACAGATAGGACGAAAGAAGCCTGTGATTCATAAAAGCCTCAAGAAAGCTAGCTTGGCAGATGGAGTTTCATCCGCGTGTGCCCCATTTGCACTGAAGTGGAGGGTCCCACGAAAGCACTCCATCCTAAGTTTTATACCCCAGCATAACACGATTCAATGTGCTAATGTGTTAAAGGACATACTGTTTCTACAAGCGATTAGAACAGAGCCTAGGCTGTTCAGGTTAGTTTCTCCCTATCTTAAGATGTTGCATTCTTAGCATATTCTATACTTATTCTTGAGAACTATGTGTAAAAAAGAGGGGTTAACTGTGTCAGTCCAAAGTTACCTGAAAAATTGTCCTGTGGTGACTAACAGCAGAGAAGTTTCCAATTGATCTAAAGTCAAGTGGTTTCACAATGTAGTTACAAATAAAATTAAGTGCCTATTTTGTGTTTGGCCCCATGGTAATACTAATAATGATTATGACAATAATAACAAAGTATCAAGCAATTACTTTTCCCTATCATTCTTTGAAGCATTACCTCATTGACTTCCCCCAGAACCCAATGAGGTAGTTAATGTTGTTATCTCTGTTTTACAGATGAGGATACACTGAGTCCGCAGTGTTTACCTCATCCTCAGTCACATTACTGTTTGTAGTGGTGGAGTGATTTGAACCAACCTGTTTGACTGATGTTTTAACCAGATTGTTGAGAAAATAAACATCAGCCATCAAAAATCTCCTCATCAAATCTAGAGAGGAAATTTACAACTGGAAATAATACGTCTCAAGAGATTTCAGAGAAGTGGTAGAAAACCAATATGGCCTTGGTCTTCTACCACTAAGGTTTTATTTTTTAAATAAATGAATAAGTAGGTTTTGAGTTGCCATTTTATAGCTTCGGTCTTAGTTCAACAAGAAGGAGCAAGTAGGAACACTTTTCATGATGGGCATATAAACACAGCCCAATCCCCAACACAGCTGAACTCAGTATTAGCATAGAGCATTAGAAATGACATTCAGCATGCATCTTGCCGTGTGACCAATCCTGGTCTCCATCACAAAATTCTAGTTACCTGGTGAGCCTGGGAAGCCACTCTCTGTCCCCATCCTGGACCTTCCTATACTACAGATCCTCCCTGACATGGGACACCGGACCTCAGGGCTCAGGAAGGCTCAACCAGGTCTTAACAGCAGTTTATAGGGGCCTTCTGATCCCGTCACCCATCTCCCAAGTCTGGCCAGACTGACAAGACCAGCAAGGGATGGGGCGTGGGAAAGATTGGAGATGTAGAATAAAGCAGTATCATGGAGAGCCTGGAAAGCCAATGTAAAATAATTTTATCTTCTAATAGTAGGTCCTAGCTTAGTAGACTTTACGCTTTGGATCTTGACTCCTTAGTAGGCTGTAAAGTTAGTGTATTGGATCACAACCAGTGTACCTGTTTTAATGAACTAGGATAGAGTAAAATAGAAAATAGAAATGTGTCTTGCAGTTAATAAGGGTTTTTGTGAAACATTTGTTTTAGTTATATACAGTCAATTCTTGTTATCTGTAGTAGTTCTATAAAGTCACCACCAACACTGAATTGGTAATTACTAAACCATTGCTCCTGGGTAAATAGAGGATTAGGTTCCTTTGTTCCTCTGGTCACAAAATTTTCATCAACAGATTAATACATAACCTTATTTTGTGAGTGTTTCTGTATGAAGACACCTCATTTTACATTGTTGATTCCCTAACATTAAACTCCAGGCTGAAAGCACCATCACTCATGCCTGAATGAAGCTTCTCAGACGCATGTATTTTTCTCCCTGAGGTACATCCCAGCCTTCTTGTTCTGAGGAACACTAGTCGCCACTGTAGCACTACGCTTGGGGCCATTTTAAACATGAAATCACCAATAAAAAACGCACAAAAATGTAAAAAATGTGACATTAAACAGGCCATGAAAAGGATACTTGTT
This sequence comes from Aotus nancymaae, assembly GCF_030222135.1. Lineage (NCBI taxonomy): Eukaryota > Metazoa > Chordata > Mammalia > Primates > Aotidae > Aotus > Aotus nancymaae. The sequence goes on from NW_026988465.1 coordinate 18,964,992, forward strand.
TACAGTTTGAGCTCAAACAAGACGGCAGAGCATTACTTTTCAACCTCAGCTGGGAACACGTGTCAGGCACTCAAATTTTCATCACTCTACACTTGTCTGTGACTGAACACAAACACGCTTTGAGTATGGATTTGGCAGCTACAAATAAAGTTTAGCAAGTAGGTGAATTTGCAAATATAGTATTTGTAAATAATGAGGATCAACTGTGTGTGCACAGACACATAACTATGTTTACTAGGTCTACGAGGTTGTAATGTTAAATGTATTTCTCTATGAGGTTGTAACGTTAAATGTATTTCTCAAGAGAAAGAATGGTTGTTGTTGTTTTTTAGAACTACATCCCTAGGTAATCAGATTACTGAGGAATGACATGGTGGACTCTGCTTTAAGATGTATCCAGTAAGCAGAATGGGGTTTAGAGGCAAGCAGCCTAGATTAGAAGGCTTCTGTAATAATCTAACCCTGTGAAATAATGAGGGCAACAGTGGGCCTGGGGAATGGGGATAACTAAGCCAAGAAAAAGAAAATATGATGCCTTGGCTACAAATTGAATATGTGAATAAAGAAGAAAAAGTTGATTATTCTGAAAATATCTGGTTTAGAAATTACAAGGGTGGCAGGTATACTGAGATGTATGGTATATTGGAAAGAAAAGAGCGTTGAATGCTGGGAGAATCCAGTTTGAGTCTTGCCTGTATGACTTTTTTAATTAGACATGTGATCTTTGGCAAGTCACAAAGGCTTCTGCCTCATTTTTACAATCATGCCATTTAAATATCAATTAATTGCTACAATTAAATGAGACAATATACTATATATGTGATATTCATGAATACACTAACACCCCAGGATGTAGCTGCAATATAAAAAGGTGATATGTTTGTATTATGTGTATTCATGTTTATTATATCCACATATTTATTATGAACATGCAAAATACAGTATAATTACACCTGAAGAAATAGTGGGATATCCAAGAAGAGTTACTCATCAGCCCATGAAATTCTGAGACGGCAATAAAGTTGAAAGACAAGAATTAGTATATACGTGGATTACCAGTGTTTCAAAGCACTAGAGTACAAATAATAAATATGAAAATTGCCTGACAAAATGGAAACTTTGTTTCCATTTTGTTTGAGAATGTGCAGTAGGATCTTGCAACCAGCCATAATCATAAATATCAATGTTTACATATTGGCGCAGCTCAAAATTGCTGGTAAAGAAGAAGTTCTCGTTGACGCACTACCAAATACATGGGCTTTTACTGTAAGTTGTTCTGCAAGTTAAAGTTAGTATTGTCAAAACATGGCAGGCAACATTATAGATTTTAAGGCTCAGTATCATTATGTCTCCCGTAGTATTAAATATAATTCAAACACAGAAAAATACTCTTCTCTCATTATATCTTTTCTTTCTGATGAGAGATGAATAGGTCCACTTGAGAAATGATTACATCGACTGTTGTACTTTAAATTTTCTCTAGCACTACAAAACTGGCAAGAAATGGCAAGTCAGTAAGTCCAAACAGACAGCTGATATGTGATTTCACATCACAGATATTCTGTCTGCAGCACAATAGAACACAGGGTAGAGTACTGAGTTATCCCCCAATGAATTCAAGTCCCTCTTGCATCCTTTACATACCGATTTCATTAATATTAATAATCACTAATTCTAGCTAACACTTGCCAATGCATAATGGGAACTACGTTTTTACAAATGTTGCCTAACAAAGACCGTTATTTTTTTCTGCATCTTGGTCGTGGCACAGTCTGATAGCTTTCAAAGAACAAGCCAAATTGTCAAACGCTGTTGGTTTGTAATGTCATGTTCTATCTGGAGCTGAGAAGTGTGGCCTCAGGTTTCTGGCCTGTCTTTCATGTCACAGAAGCACAGAATTGTTAAACAATCTGGGGAAATTCAAAGCAGCAAATGTGCAATAAAATTTTCTCTGTAGTTCAGTGCTACATAACAAAAGAGACCCATAAACTTTGTTCCATCCTGGCATTGAATGGTGACTTATCTGTGGGAACAGCAGCCACAACAGATGTAGAGAAAAACAGAACTTTTAAAAAATAAACTTCAGGAAAGAGTTTTCCAGTCTTTATTTTTCCCTGTGTTTCAGCTAACGCTCAGAGCTTTCCTAAAATGTTCTGTTGGAAACAGTGAGACTGGACTAAGCTCTATTTTCCATTTTGTTCCCTTGTTTCAGGGCTTTCAGATGTCCTTTTAATAACCCTGAACTTGTAGAGTGTTTTAATTAATGACTTCATTGTTAAAGTATAATAACATAATCTTAAGAACCCCCTGTGATAATTATGCTTTGTTTATGGTTTTACAACAAACTTGTGTTTTATCCTGTTGGTATATTTATCGTATCTTGGCATTTCTTTTGAAGATGCCAGAAAATCCCAGAAGCTTAAAGAGAGAGAGAGACAACTTCTGAAGCCATTTTGACTTTTTCTTTTTTTCTTGACAAAGTGTTTTATCTCTGAAGAACTCAATTCAGTACATGGGTCTTATGAGGACATTTATTGTTCTAAAATGTCATATTTTCTTAGATCAAATGAAGAGCAACTATATTGAAAATAAGACAGATAGCTATGTTATAAAAGAATTGTAATCTTTCTCTGCCAAAAACACTGTGTGTTTTTTCCTTACTTTAGGAAATGGGGATAATTTTGACACTTTTCACTTTATCTTAGAAAAAGCTTGTACTTTTGTCTTGTAAAGAAGATTAAAAAAGGTATGCATGGTAGGGCACGGTGGCTCATACCTGTAATCCCAGCATGTGGGGAGGCCAGGGCTGGAGGATCACTTAGGACCAGGATTTCGAGGCTGCAGTGAACTATGAATGCACCACTGCATTCCAGTCTGGGTGACAGAGCGAGACCTTGTCTGTAAAAAAAAAAAAAAAAAAGTAATACTGTTTATTATGAAACTTAATTTACATTAAGGTTAAATGTTAATGGAATCCTCCTCTCTTCCTTTGCTAACTCTGAAATTCCATTCTAAAGCCATGAAATAGGAGGGCAAGGTAGGAGTGTGCAGCAGGGAGGAGGGGGAATTATGGTGGCTCAGAACCACGTCAGACCCAAGAGGGTAAGTACTGGTAGGGGACAGCCTGGCAAGGGGTGTCGAGCCTTGGCAGGGTGAGGAGGATGTTCACATGTGGGGACAGGCTGGTGTGGGGTTTTGGAGTACAAGCTGGGTGAAGCAGGTGTCTAGATGTAAAGTGGATTGGAATACAGACCCCAAAAATATTTGTCCAAGTGCTAACTCCTGGTACCAAACTCTGTATTAATTTCCCAGAACTGCAGTAACTAATTATGTTAAACCTGATGACTTCATTCAATAGAAATTTATTTTTTCACAGTTCTGGTGGCCAGAAGGCCAAAATCAAAGTATAGGCAGGCTTGATTTCTTTAGAAGACTCCAAGGGAGAAATGTGTCTCCTTGCTTCTGGTGGATACTGGCAACCCTGGGAGTTCCATGGCTTGTAGGCACATCACTTCAATCTCTGCTTCTGCTTTCATGTGGGGTTCTTCTGTGTGTGTGTCTGTGTAGCTGCCTTTTCTGACTCTCATAAGAACACTTGCTATTGGATGTAGAGCCCTCCTTCATCCAGGATGACCTCATCTTCAAATTCTTATCTTGGTTATGTCTGCAAAGGCTCTTACTCCAAATAAAGGCACATTTTGAGGTTTTGAGTGGACATGCGTTTTGATTGTCACTATTTAACACACTACCAGGTGAAAGGAGGTGACTCATCAGGTGGTTTCAGAGATCAGGAAGAGTGAGAATGGCATCCCTGTGAAGGGGTGGTTTCTTGTGGGGCATGAATGCTTATGCAGTATAGGAGAGCATCCATGCTAGAGGTCACCCGACATAAATGTCAGACCCCAAGTGGGGTGAGGAGGTGAGATGAGAGACTGGTTACATATGGTAGACTGATCAAACTGAGTAGTAAGTATCTTGAGGGTAAGAGAAGCCAAGATTCTGTCATAGAAGCAAAAGGAGAAAATTAAGGAATTGAAGATACTGGTGTGACCTTATAATTTTTAATAAAGATATATTAATACATGGAGATGTAAATGTATGTGGGTATACGTGTGTATTATAATACCTAGCTCTGCTGACTGAAATAGGCTGGAAGGATATCCACTACGATACCAGCTAGGACACTTAGAACCCATATCTTGGCTTCTAAATACCAGTCTTTACCAAAAAGAGAGTTTTCTTTGGGAAAATGACCAGTTTTCATAGTTTGCATAGAGGGAGTACAATATCAAGCATTTTGTGCCAGAAAGTAAGGAGTGCCTTAAAAAAATGATGGAGACATGTCAAAAGGGCACAAAATTCATCTTGACGAAGCTCCCACAGGCCAAATTGGGAATAATCTGACCATCAAAATAAATGATAGTAATGTATTATAACTCATTAAAATACAAAACCTTAAGTCCATTGTGATCAGAGTAAACTGAAAAATTGGAATGATTGAGGCATTTACATACTTTCAAATGTATTCCCCACAAAATATTTACTAATCACAAGGGGAAAGTGAAGACATTTTGAATGGAGAAACATGGCAGATGCCACCTGAACTGAGTGATCAAAGTGAATATCATCAGTGACAGCATAAATCAAAATTGTTTGTCACCCACCTGATAGAATGCAATGAGAAACATCTGTGATATTCCTGTCAGATGTATCATCTGAATCTCATTATGAGAAAACACAATATAGCCAAACTGAGGCATGTTCTACAGAATAACTGGCTGGTAATTTTCAAAAGTCTCAGAGATTTGAAAGCCAGGGAAACACTAATGAACTAATGAAGGCTTCTGGAGAGACATGTTAACTAATTGCAATGTGTGTTTCTGAACTGGACCCTTATTTTGACAATCGAATGGGGTCTGAAAATTAGAGAGTAATAACATCTCAACATATCAATTGCTTAATAGATTAACTATGATGATGATATGATGATGACAATGATCAATGAAAGACCACATGAAAAAATACACCTAGCATCTATCTACTCAATATCCTGGAATTCTAGAACAGGAGTGTTCTGGATTCATGAGCAAAAAAACTGGTTCCCCCAGGTCTAATCAAATGGAGAGGTAAATTTAAAAGCACTTTGCCAAATAATTAAACTGTTGAGACCCAGATAACTCAAGTCTTCAGACCTAGGGATGCTAAAATTAAATTGTTTTCATGAAAGTAAAAAATTCATTCTTCTTCCAACAACCAAAAGAGAGGAATGAATATGAAAAGAGCGGTTGAATTGGCCTAACAATGGAGTGCTGGGAGCAATTCATTGAACTGTAGAGCTGGAAGAGATAATGGTAAGTGTGCCAAGTTCCTTCTATAATGCCAGTTTGGAAGACTGATCCCTCATTTTCCAAGGGAAAAATAAATCCCAGTGTCTTATTTGCATTTCTGTGTAGATCTTGGCTTAGGTTTTCTAAAATTCAGAGCTCGAAATATACCATCATTGTATTTAAGGAAGTCTTATGGGTATCCTCGTTTGCTCATGGTGCAGTAATATTCCTGCAGATTCTACATCTCCATGCATAGGCCACTGTTTCAGCAATCTCAGCCAGTGCAACACAACCTCAACCAAGAAGATGTTGAGAAAGGAGTCCTACACCTGCCGCAGAAAACAGTTGTGTGAAAACTGTCTCATATTGTCTCAAGTTGTTAGTTAGTGTGAATTTGACCTTCTTAACATGTAATCTGCAACATGCTTCATTATCTGATTTTCCAGAGCTGTAATATTAAGAAACCGTATTATTGGTATCATCGTCATGGTGAGGAAGTTGGTATGTGGAGGAGAGATGACAGAAGCAGTGAGCAACTCAGAGCTGGCTGCCTGACAGATAAAAAGGAAATGACCAAAAAAAAAAAAAAAAAAATGACACAGAAGAATATTTTGTTGTCCACACAGAAAAGGGAAATATAGGTAAGACAGAACTAGACTAACATTCATAAGACTCAAGTTCTAGTCTTATTTATTAGCTACAAGAGGCCTTGAGGGAGTTCTAGAATTAAGTGATCTCTGTTTATAAAATCGGAACAGTTTATCTCACAACACTGTAGTAAGAAATAAATTTATAATTAATTTTTATAATATAATTTTATAATTAAAGACCATTTTAGGGCTGATTACATTAAAGACCATTTTAGGGCTGATTACATTTTGGGCAGTGGCTCATGCATATAATCCCAACACTTTGGGAGGCCAAGGTGGGCGGAGTGCTTGAACCCAGGAATTTGAGACCAGGCTGGCTCAACACAGACCTTGTCACTACAAAAGAAAAAAAATTAGGCATGGTGGCATATGCTGGTGGTCGCAGCTACTCAGGAAGCTGAGACGGGAGGATCGCCTGAGCCTGGGAGGTTAAGGCTACAGTGAGCCATGATCACACTACTGCACTCCAGCCTGGGAAACAGTAAGACTCTGTCTAAAAAAAAAAAAAAGTATTTTACACTTCAAGGTTCTACACAAATGTAAAGTATCATTCGATTACATATTAGTAATGCTGATTATTCTTTAAATGATTTTAAAATGTTAATCTCTGCTTAAGCCCACAGAGACATATGTAACAAATCTGTGAAGGACTGGCATTAAAGATAGTCAAAATAAAACATAGAAATTAGGGTAAATAATTTAACTGATAAAATAATCTAAGTGGTAATTGTTGGGTACGTGGAAATTTGATTAGCTGATTGTTTCGGATTCTTGGTTGTAAGTGACTGATAACTAAAAGTAGATGAAGCACATAACTGAGAAGTCTGTGGTAAGGCTTCAGTAGTCAGAAATGGGAAAATCTTGGGACTGGTTCATGTTTATTTACATTATCTTTGTTCCCAGGCAGTCTCTGCATGTAAGTAACAAAGATGACTATCTGCAAATATAGACCTACTTTTGTAAAGGGTTATCTCAAGCCATTCTAGAGAAGCACTAAAAGCCACTTTATTTATACTAGGAGAATGGTTTGCTTTCCCTAATTTGTGATGAGTGGAACACTGAAAAGGGATATAGAATAATATTCTGTAGTGCAGGGGTTGATGTACTGTGGCTAGTGGGCCGAATCCAGTCCTCAGCCTGATTTTGCAAATAATCTTACAGAAACACGGCAACGTGCCTTCATTACATGTTGTTTATGGTGGTTTTGGGGTTATAATGGCAGAGTGGAGTAGTCGTGACAGAGATCACTAGGCTCACCACGTCTACTTCCTGACTGACCCTTTACAGAAGGTTTGCTGCTCTTAGAGGAATGTGTGTTTCTAGTCTCAGCAAGAAACTTCTTGGATTTTCTCATCTTTACAATGATAGTCACAGACTAGGTGATTCTTGTGACCTGTTTTTGAAAGCCGCTGTGTATTCATTCTGTCAGGGCTCTCTGGTTCTGTTTCTTATGCTACTGAATGCATAATTTAATGCCCTGGAATTTCCTCTGTCTTCTGCTAAACCCACACCTCCTCAGATAGTTAAAATCCCATTCTACCTTAGAAGTCTCCAAAGTTATTTTCCTAAATTAAGAAGAACTGGATTCAAAGTTACACATTATGTCACACACAATGGTTGAAAAGAGCTTCTCTTTTATGCACTGTGTGTAATTTCAGCATCCACTCAGCTTCTTAGTTAGAAAAGGAATAGTCTTCCACAGTGTATTTTATCCATATTTGGACCAGGAGCTCTTCTTTACCATGGAACATAATGGAAGAAAGATATGGGATGATAATATTAGGGCAGGGATGTGATAAAGAATCACAAAATTTGAGGCTGGGCCTGGTGACTCATGCCTGTGATCCCAGACACTTTGGGAGGCCAAGGTGGGTGGGTCACCTTAGGTCAGGATTTCGAGGTGAAACCCCATCTCTACTAAAAAAAGTACAAAAATTAGCCAGGTGTGGTGGTGTACACCTGTAATCCCAGCTACTCAGGAGGCCGGGGCAGGAGAACAGCTTGAACCCAGTATGGGAAGGGTGCAGTGAGCCGAGATCACGCCACCACTGCAGTCCAGTCTGGGTGACAGAGCAAGACTCCATCTCGGTGGGGATGCGGCAGGGGGGAAGAATCTAGAATCTAGAAAAAGATCTCCAAGATTTAATCATCTAATTATTGATTTTAAAAATGAGAAAAATGACTCCTGGTCACCTTTCACCTTCTTTTTCAACTGTTTTGGCAATACTTTCATATTGAGCTTTCAAAGTCTCAAGTAATAGGTTTTAAAAACCTCAGATAATAAAAGTATAAACATAAGGTTAAAACCTATTAAAGGCAAAATCCCAAGAATCAGCTTCCTCTTCTGTACTCTTCCATGGCTGTTGGTTCTAATTTCTCCATCTACTTAGGCAGTCCTTTGCTTTTTATTGCTTGTTTATTGATGACATTTGCCATATGTAGCAATAGTAATACAGTCATCTATATGTTTATGACCTTGTTGAATGTAGAAAAAGGATAGTGGCATTTTCTAATTGTATAACCCTTTAACACCTTGACAGAGGACTACAGTTCATATGCTGGACCATTTGTGTTTGTTCATGGCAGGTGAATCGCTTTAATATATTTAGCACATTATCCTAACTGCCAGCCTTTTGGGGAGGGCTATATATTCATGCTAATATGGTAGCATTTTTGTTTTAACATAGAGTTGACCCACAGTAGATATAAATGCTGTTCATTTTTGCCTAATACTAATAAAATTACCTAATTGTTGAAGCTTGGAGCTTGAATCTAGGCATTTTATGTCATTTCAAGTACACCCTGGTATTTTAAAGCATAAACATCCTACTGTCCTCAACAACTTTAGAAAAATAAATATTTTAATAAGAAAAAAGCAAAGCATGACAAGCTATAACTTAATAAAGAAAAGGAATGGTCTCTATAGACCAAGAGAAAATGAGGCCTTAGATATTTTTATACCAAAGGAATGTTATGAATGTAAAAAAACAGCTTGACCCCCCCAAAAAAACTGCCAAACCCTATATTTTTATTGCAAGACTATTGTTTTAGTGAATAAAACAGTATGAATTGGTTTTACTTGTTTCCATTTAATACTTACTAACTTTAGAATTATACTGCCTGAAGTTTTTAACTTCAAGTACAACAAGATGACCATAATAGTTTTATGCAAGGCAAATGTGAAAAACAGAAGTAATTTTTTTTTTAAGTTTGAAATATCTAAAAGGTATAAATCTTCAGTACATCAACTCAAGTGAGCCAGAAATGTAACTTGTTTTTCCATATTTAAACCTAATGTTGCCTTTGTGCCTCTGAGGGCTTAGAGTTTTCATGTGTTCTTAGGACATGCCACCCTCTCCTCACCTGAATGTGTTCACCAACCCAGAAGCTCTTGGAACCCCATCATTTGAGGGTTTTATGGAGGCTCCATTAAGTAGCTAAGACTGATTAAATCACTGGCCATTGGTGGTTGACCCAGACTCCAGCCTCTCTTCCGTCTCTAGAGGTGAAAGGGTGGGAAGGTGAAGTTCCAACCCTCCGATCACATGGTTGGCTCCTCCGCAACCAGCCTTCATCTTGAAACAGTCTAGGGCCCACTCAGAGTCACCCCATTAGCAAACTCAGATGTGATTTAAAGGGGCTTATTATGAATAAAAAAAGATATTCCTTTCACCCCTATCACTCAGACAATTCCAAGGGTTTTAAAAGCTCTTGTGCCAGGAACTGGACACAAAGACCAAATATATATGTCATCTTCTATCACAGTGTCACGGGTGTGACACAGTAGGTAAATGGAGTCTCAGACAGTCCCCCAGAGTATTCCAAGGATCCACTAAAGGAAGAATAAATGGAAGGTTCTCCCCATGATCAAAAGTGGCCGGAAAATACTTGAGAATGAGTAATAACTAAAAAGGCCCTAAAGTAGGAAAGAATGCACAGAGGACCCAATGTAAAAGAGGACATCCCCATCTCAGCTAGTGTGGATGCATGCCAGTGTAGCAAGATGCTAGTGTGGCTACATGGTGCACTGAAGACCAGACTCCTTCACGGCCCCACACCCCTGATACCTTAGCTCTATGTCAACCCCTAAAACTTAGATGTATGACATTCAGGATATGCCACCCCACAATTTTTAAGCTGAAGGAATTTGAGAAAACAGCAGAAGCAGAAATGTAATTGCCCAATGGGTTCTTCCTGCCTTCTGCACAGACAAAACCAGTTTACTGAGACCATGGTATTGCAGTTAAGAAAGAGTTTAATTAATAGGAGGCTGGCCACATAGTTGTCACTCAAATTAGTTTCCCTGAAGGCTCAGAGGTCAAGGTTTTTCATGGACAGTTCAGTGAGCAGGGAATTAGGGGGTGGGTACTGCTGATTGGTTGGGGATACAATCATAGGGGTGTAGAAAATGGTCCTTGTATGCTAAGTCACCTCTGAGTGGGAGGCCAGGGGACCTGCTGAGTCATGAGTCATGAGTCTGGGTGGGGTTAGTCTGAAAAATATCTCAAAAGACCAAACTTAGGTCCTAAAATAGTGATGTTATCTGTAGAAACAGTTGGGGAAGTTATAAATTATGTGACCTCTGGCCCCATGACTCCTAAGCAGTAAGAGATGATAGAAACTAAACCTACATTTTATCAGAACTCAGGCCTCTTCTGTAATCCTAATCTTGTGGCTTTTCATTAGTCTAATAAAGGTGTCTTGGTAACCACCCTCAAGCAACCATTTTAGGGATGTGCTATTATCATCCTTGCTTCAAAGTTAAACTACAAACTAAATTCCTCCCATAGTTAGCTTGGCCTACACTCAGAAATGGGCAAAGACAGCCAGCCTGAGACATTAGGAGCAAGATGGAGTTAGTCATGTTAGATTTCTCTCACCGTCATAATCTTTGCAAGGGAGGTTTCAGGAAGGTCATTTTACCTTTCCCCTCACCCTTTTCATGTGACACACGTCACAAAACCTAGGAATGTCAGAAATTCCTTCCTAATCTTTCCCTGAAGAAGAATGTAAAGCTCTCATCTGGGAGTTGCCATTTCTAGACCAAGAGAAAAGGCACATCCTCATGTCTGAAGACACAGGCACACAGAGAAGAATCTGAAAAACATGCCTTGCTAAGTTCCCCTCATTAGATCATGCCCTTTTGTTCAATCCTGTTTCCCCACAACTATCAATGTCTTCATCAAGCCTAGCATAAAAAAATACAGGTTTCACTGTTTCTTTGGGTCTTCATTTCCTTATGAAGTCTCCTGTACCATGTAAAACTTGAATAAGTTTCTCTGGCTTTCTCTTGTTGATTCTGCCCTTTGTTATAGGGGCCTCAGCCGTGAACCCAGTGATGAGTGATGGGGAGTTATTTCTTTTCCCCTACAGATGCAAAAGGGAAAAGGGAGGAATCCCTAAACTGAATGAAGTTATGATCCAGGGATCAGAGGCTCAAGAGCAAAATTAGGTTTAAATGTAGAAAAATGCATTCCTTCTTCATTTTAGAGATCTCAAATGCCCAGATCTAACCAGCTGTTTCTCAGAAGTCTGCAGAAGTCTGTTTTCCCTCCACCCTCTGCTCCTCTGTGTCGGGAAACTGTCTCGTTTGGGAGTAAAATGGCCGGCTTTCCTTACTGAGTACACTCTCAAGACTATTGCCTGTTACTTTTCTCCATTCCTTCTTGAGAACTATGCTTTTTAAAACAAGAATTGACTCCATTTATCTTTTTCTTTTAGCCATCTGCTGCAGTATGCCTTCTCTAAGGCAATGAATAAAAAATGCTTTAGCTGAATAAATGGGGCAAGGATCAAGGACTACAAGCTAATATTTCACAATATTATCCTGCCATAAATAGAAGTATGGTTTATATGACAGTGGTGGAGTTAGGAGTTACAGGTCGTTGAAACACCACCTTATTCACTGCCACCAACCCCTTGGCTTTCCAGATGGCAGCAGGGAAGCAACACATGGGTAGAATTATGAGCCAACATCATGACGAGAGAGGGTTTGAAAATCTCATTTGTCTTATTAGACTATTATAGTATCTGTCGAAATTAGACCCAATTCTTGGGCAAAAGTAGTTACTCATTTTTAAGGTCCATAATAAACTGTAAATATATGGCCTTTGTTGTATGAGTTTAGTATGAGCTCACTGGTGGGCCACAGTGGAATGGCAGAGGAAAGGGATATTAACTAAGAAGTGGAAGTTCCCTTTCAAGTTCTGACTCTGTCACTAATGAAGTCGGTATTTCTGTATTTAGTAATTGCCTATTTTTTTTTTTTTTTTTTTGAGATGGAGTCCTGGTCTATTTCCAGGCTGGAGTACAGTGGCATGATCTCAGCTCACTGCAACCTCCACCTCCCAGGTTCTAGCAATTCCCCTGCCTCAGCCTCCCGAGTAGCTGGGATTACAGGCGCGGACCACCACGCCCAACTAATTTTTTTTATATTTTGCTAGAGACAGGGTTTACCATGTTGACCAGGATGGTCTTGATCTTCTGACCTTGTGATCTGCCCGACTTGGCCTCCCAAAGTGCTGGGATTACAGGTGTGAGCCACTGCGCCTGGCCAGTTGCCTGCTTTATATCTCATTTAAACAATTTATAACAAAGAAGTGCGTTTTCAAGACCTAGTCCAGTTTTAGTTTCAATCGGATGCATATATTTAGCGAGTTTGGGGTCTAAGAAGAGATAAAGATCTGAATGGTGAAAATCTAGGGAATTCAGGTTACTGGGGGATAACTTAAGGTCACTAGAACCCAAATGCAGGGAAGAGTTGGGAGGCTGAATGGGGTGCTCTTTGGCAAATAAACATTCCTTACTTAGCATTTTTCTTAAATCTGAACATGCCCGCCTTCTTTTTATTTTTTTGACCTCAGCCAGGCTTACGTGTTCATTCATCACGTGTTTGTGTAGTGCCTACCATTCCAAGCCCATATACAACTGTGACCTGATCCACCCTTCAAGGAGCTCACTCTTGATTTTAAGAATCTTTCTACCACTTCGATTTGATCTTACTCCTGAAAAAGTCAGCTGGAACTGTTTAAGTCCATCTATAATTCGGATACAAAACTCTACCTAGCAACCATTATGGTTTTGTTGCTTTAGGTAGGTATCAGAAAGCACCCACATCAATTTATAGAAAATCCTTAACTGAATCTCTAATCTCAGAGGAGTTGTACTTTATTATATGGCGCTTTTTATTTAAAGAGGTCAGTTTAATAGAAATTACTCAGGCATTTGAAGTGATAGCTTTAAAATGTGGGACTGGGGAGTATAAGAACACTTGACCTCTCTCCATAAAATTGAATTGTTCTTTAGGTTTAAAGTTTTGACAGAGAAAGAGAAAGTAAGAGCAAGTGAGGGTGAAAATACATCCTTATTTGGTAATGAGTACCCATTAAGAGGACAGTATATTACATTTCATCTTCCTACTTCACATTCTTGTTTTAAGGATTTGTGAGCAAAGTGCTGTGAGACCTCTAGAGTTAAGAGGCTGGAGACAGGTAGTTTTGATGATATTTTAAGGGGTGTTCCATAATGTGTAGCATCTAAGTGGTGATGCTTAATCAGCTTCAGTTAAATCCAAAACATACTGAACAGCTCCTATGTGTCTGACATTGAGCTGTGTGCCGAAGTGGTGCAAAGAAATAAGAGCCTTTGAGGCTTAGAGATGAAAAGGATCTTGGAGCCAGGGATAGGTGCAGTGGCTCAGACCTGTAATCCCAGCACTTTGGGAGGCTGAGGCAGGTGTATCACCTGAGGTCATGGGTTCAAGACCAGCCTGGCCAGCTGGCCAAGATGGTGAAACCTTGTCTCTACTAAAATTATAAAAAATTAGCTGGATGTCACGGTGGGCACCTGTAATCCTAGCTACTGAGGAGGCTGAGGCAGGAGAATTGCTGGAACCCAGGAGGCAGAGGTTGCAGTGAGCTGAGATTGTGTCACTACACTCCAGCCTGGGCAACAGAAGCGAAACTCAAAAAAAAAAAAAAAAACAGGATCTTGGAGCCATTGATTTCCTGCCTGCTGGAATTTTACCATCAAGGACCCTTTGTCTTCTTTCTCCCATGCATTTTATCGAAATGTTTGGGTTTACTAAACCAAATTCAATAATTGGATGTTATTTTCCTGTCAAAGAGTCTAATTCTGCCAATCAAGGCTTCTGATCAGCATGAAATAATTTGGTTTCATAGTGAATGCACGTATTCTAGTCAAAAGCAAAGACATTTGATATTTCTGCTGTGTTGCCATTTGCTTTATGAGAAGGTAAAGGTAGCATGCCTTCTGTTCACGCTATAGTATATAATACATTGTTTAAAAATCACAAGTGTGTTCTTTTAGGCTTCTAATTACTGTCAGCTTCCAGACAGGTGATGTGATAAGGTGAAAAGATGACTATATTTAGACTCAAAAGTCCTGAGTTTGAGTCCTGGTTCAACTGTCTAGTCCATGAGCCTCAGTTTTCTCACCTGTGAATGATTTCTCAAACCAGCTGCATTCCAGGTTGTTCTGAATGATAAAAGATATGGTGTATATATACCAACTTTTTGCAAACCAGAAAAAGCTCTTCTATGGTAAACATGTGCAATGGGCTGACTTGTGTCTCCCAAAATTCATATGTTGACGTCCTCACACCCTGGGCCTCAGGATGTGACTGTATTTGGACAGAGTCTTCAAGAGATAACTAAGTTAGAATGAAGTCATCCTGGTGGATCCTAACCCAACTGACTGATGTCCTTATAAGAAGAGGAAATTTGGATACAGAAATCCAGAGAGAAGACATGGAGAAGATGGTCATCTACAAGCTAAGGAGAGAGGCCTCAGAAGCAACCAAAGCTGCCATGCCTTGAATTTGGACTTCTGGCCATCAGAACTGTGAGAAAATATGTTTCTGTTGTTTAAGCCATGGGTCCCCAACCCCCAGGCCATGGACTTGTACCAGTTGGTGGCTTGTTAAGGACGGGGCTACATAGCAGGAGGTGAGTGGTGGGCGAGTGAGCATTGAGGCCTGAGCTCCACCTCCGGTCAGATCAGCAGTGGCATTAGATTCTCATCGGAGCACAAACCCTACTGCGAACTGCACATGTGAGGGATCTAGGTTGCACGCTCCTTATGAGAATCTAATGCCTGATGATCTGATATGGAACAGTTTTATTCCCAAACCATCCCCTCTGCCACCCCCGTGGTCCGCGGAAAAACTGTCTTCCACAAAACTGGTCCCTGGTGCCAAAAGGGTTAGGGACCACTGGGGTAAGCCACCCAGCCTGTGGCACTTTGTTATGGCAGCCCTGGCAAATGAATGCAATGCGTTTTAGTACTATGATTTTACATGTGCAGTGTGTTGAAAGCCAAAGAACCCAAATGATTTATGGTATCTGGCCTTGTTTTCAATCTTTTTGGTTGAAACATACATATGGAAAATAAAATAGCATATAACCAAGTGCCCAAATCAATAATAAATACAGTTGGCTCCATAAACATTTAAGAACCATCTGTCCCACGTTTCCACATTCCATCCCAGTGGCTTCTGCCTCTAAATTTCTTCACCCAATATTAGAACGACGTTTTCATCTTTCAGTATCAGACTCAAGCTTTAATCTAGAAAGCGGGGAGGAATAATGCTACACTCTAGGAACTGGTCCAGATATTTTAAATATTTTTTTTAAAAGTTTAGTCCTCCCAACATAAAAGTTATTATTAGTTCCATGTTTCAGGTGAGAAGACTTAAGGTCAAAGACATGAGAGCTAGTTAGTGGAGGGACTGGTGTTCCAAGGCCATTCTGGTTAAACTAAATCCTGGGTCTTTCCACTAGAGAACTGCTTTTTATCTTAATTATAATTTTGTGACAAGGATGTATAGTCCATTAAGGAATATATACAATAGAAGAAGCATTTAAGTGGACTTTGAGGTTTGTGAATCTGAACTGTTCCAACTGACTTTCACCTCAGCAGCTCCTATTCTGGGGAAAGAGAATGGGGGCTGGGAGTGACCCTGACAAACCTCAGTGCTCAGGTTTGTAAAGAAATTTGATTGACACCCAGGCTTGTGGAGTGTGGGAGACGCTGGGCTGTCACAGTACAGTACAGCCTCTCTTAATAGCACTGCAGAAGGAATCGAGGGGCCTGTGTTTTGCAGTCAGTGTGCCTCTTGTGCCAACTTTGGGGCTACAATGCCTTCAATCATATTATCTTCCAAAGCAGCTCTTCATCCTATGTTCTTATTTCTGCTAATGGTATGCACTTCTCTTCTGCATGGAGTCTGGAAACCTTGGTGGTTTTAAAACCTGTCTCTTCTTTCCCCCTTGCTCTTCCAATTCCATTTCCTTTCAGCAGAATCACCAAGCCTTGACCATTGTTCATTTTTGGTGCTGTTTCAGATTTGCCATGAACTTTGCCTGGGTCCTCTTTCACCTTACCCTGCCATTTGTCATTCTGCCTGGCAGCGGGTTGAACAGCTTTCTCCATATGAATGGTCTTATTTAAGCTATTCTGTACACCTTCTGCTACTTAAACAGACCCTTTGCTTCCACATCTGTGCTCTCTATCGCCTATCTGACTCAAATGAACTTCAATTGTCTATCTCAGACACCACCTCCTCCATGAAGCCCCCTCGCATTATCTGAAGTAACCTCTGTTCTGGGCTTTCATAGCATCACTGCTTGTAACTCTCTCAAGGATGAATCTTGTACTGTTCTTTATTTAAGGAGTACAAATTTAGTGATCAATTTGAAAAACTTGTGTCCCTGTTTGATAAATATGAAAAATTCATCATTTTCAGTATTTCTTGGAATTTCAAAATGTTCTAAATATTATGACTAAAAACCAATCATGGCAATTTTAACATTGCGTTTTCTTTTTTGAAATACGTATGCTCCTCTCTCAAGACCTGTATACTTTCTCACTCTACTCCATTTTCAAATGCCCTTATCAAACTTTGCTGATGAAATCATCTTTTTCTAGTTTCTTAGACTTTAGATGGTACCTGCTACTTCTCTCGTCTCTTGCTATCTAAGGCATAATGTTGAATAAGTATTTATTTGGTGATAACATTATAAAAAAAAAAAAAACTAGATAATGCTTAGAAGATCTAACACCTTCCAAAATCCCTCAGTCAACCAGGTACTAAAATACAGTCAAGCGGATGAGCTGAAACGTCAAGAACTTGCAGACAACCATGGTTTCATGACTGTGAACTAGAAAATGTGGTGTGTCTTAGACCACGGAGGGAGGAACAAAGTTGTGCCTGTGCAGAGGCAGAGCCCTAGGCAGGTTTCCCTCTTTTTCTTCCTATGCACTGATTTTTATTTTGGCAAACTGAAATGGGGTCTAACAAAGTGGCATCTCATTTGTCTTTATAAACAGAACTGCCGATTGGCTTTGCAACCGGGGGCTCTGAAGGGTGTCTGCCTCCTCAGTTTGAGGCAGCAGCATTACATCTGAGTCTTAGCAGAATAAAAATAGAAAACAGTGGCTCAACCCATTGGTTTCTTTGTCACCGTCCACATGAGGGATCTCTATTGGTAAAAAAACACTCCAATGTCCAAGGCCCTGGGGCTGGAATCAAATCCACCATTCATTCATTCCGGTATTTTAAGGCTAAATACCTAGGGAAATAAATTAAATGTGAGAAAGCTATGCATTTTCAATGTCATCTTGAAAATGAGTATCTTTAGAAACATCAAGTAGATGAGTGGTTAACTTGGGCTGAGAGAGTGTGGAGTGGTTGTTAAGTGGTACAACGTTTCTATTTAGTGTGATTGAAATGTTCTAATAATTTGATTGATGATGGTTGTACAGTTCTGTAAACTAAATGTATTGAATTGTACAATTAAAACATGGAAATTTTATCATATTTAAAATATATCTCGATAAAAGTGTCTAAAAAATGAGTATCTCCTAGGGTAGAATGAAATAAGTAAGGGAAACAGTGAGGTGTCCAGGGGCCTTTCTGCACAGTGGGTCTGTCGTGAGGCAGGTACATTGCCACGGCCAGTTCTAGTGCCCACTTACAGGCTGATGCCTAGGACAATTGCTCACATATCGCCTCTGACAGGCAAGTGTTACATCAGTAGCAGCAGGCGTCGGAAGATGATGCCATTCCCTGCTGTTAGTATGATTATATTGACTTAGGTTTTTAATTTTCTTTCTTGCTGTGTTTTTTTTTCCACCTTCTTAGCCACAAAGCATGAACATCTGTGTTTTTCAGCTGCCTTTTCAGAAGGCAATAAAAATGGTTTGCTCAATTTCTCTCTTCTGGATCTTCTGGATTATCAACACTCCTCACCGGCTTAACCAAACACAAGTGTAAAACAGCATGGAAAGGGTCATAAAGGATTACAGTGTTTCTGCTGTGGACTGCACCGTATCCTCCCCCAACCCCCAAATTCATAGGTTGAAGCTCTAACCCCCAATGTGATTGTATCTGGAGACAGGGTCTCTAGGAGGTAATTAAACTCAAATGAGTTCTTAAGAGTGAGGCCCTAATCCAACAGGACTGTCACCTTATAAGGAGAAGAAGAGAGATTACTCCCCTCCCACCACTACCACGGGAGGACACACAAGAAGGCAGAGAGCCCTAACCAGGAACCTGGCGGACAGCTGTACATTGATCTTGGACTTGCTAACTTGCAGAACTTTGAAATATAAATTGTTGTGTAAGACACCCAATCTGTGATATTTTGTGAGGGCAGCCCAAGTGAACACAGTGTCCTTCCAGAAAAAGAACTATGTCTCTGGGTTGAGGACATTCACTTCTCCATAATAGATGCTCTGAAACATTCGTGCCGGGTTGCTCCTGTTGCAGAAGTAAGAACAGGATTGTTTTCTTTTTGTTTTGTGATGCCTCCCTAACGAACCTCCCTTAGGCTCTTCTCATTTATATAATCTCTCAAACCAGACTGGGTGGAGTCATCCTTGTCTCTATATGTCATCCAAGTTATCTTTTCTCTATACCTCGGTCACCAGTTGTTATTTGATTTTACTTCCTATATGATTCTTGTATCTGTTCTCTCATCTCATTTTTCATTCCCATGCCTTTGTTCGTTTCAACATCATTTCTCATAGGAGTTATTATAATTACCTCCAGAATCTACTTTGGTGATACCTTTGCCTTTCAATAGCTTCCATTTACCTACAGAAATAAAATCTACTTCCAGTATCTCTCATGCTCTGTATTAGTCCCTTTTCATGCTGCTGTGAAGAACTACCAGAGACTGGGTACTTTATAAAGAAAAGAGGTTTAACTGACTTGCAGTTTTACTTAGCTGGGGAGGCCCAGGAAACTTATAATCATGGTGGAAGGGGAAGAAAGCATGTCTTACATGGCAGCAGGCAAGAGAGAGTGGGTGTGCAGGGCAACCACCCTTATAAAAACTATCAGATCTCACGAGAACTCACTCACTATCGCAAGAACAGCATGGGGGAACCACCCCCATGATCCAGTCACCTCTCACCAGGTCCGGTCCCTGATACGTGGGGATTACAATTGAGATTACAATTCAAGATGAGATTGGGGTGGGGACACAGCATCTCCAATCCCTAACTATGTCCTCAGACCCAGTTCTACTCATTGCCCTCATATTAATCTCCATTACTGCTCTACTTCATGCTGGATATGAGCACAGCATGTGGCTTCATTCCTGTGTGTCTCTGATAGGTCTTTACTCTTCCTGAAATGTCTTCACTCCTGTACACTTTTCTGTACAGCTTAATAGTATGTATGGCCAGGGTGAATTTATAATTTATACTTTAAACTGGAATACTTTTGAGAGTAAAAGTAAGCACTCGTTAATTCTTCATCCAGAACCACATATGTAAACTGAAATTATGTTAGGTAAATAGTAACGTATCGTTATCCTATTCTCAGCTAAAATTTTATACTCTGCCTTCTTTAGGAATCTGTAACACAGTCAGTAACACATCCCAAGTCCCCTTTTGTTTCCACGTGGTCATGGTCATTTGCAAACAGTTGCTGAAAAGCTGACAAGCAGAACTCTAGCAGACCTACAGGACTGAGGAGATTAAAATTGAATTTCTGGGTCCTCCAATATTTAGGGACCTGGAAATACCTCAGGTTTTCATCAGGAGCCTCAAAAAAGTTGCACAATAGAAAGAGAAATGAAAAGAAAATAGAAGAGCATCTATAACAACTCAAACCCAGATTCAAACAGCAATATACTCGATCAAACAAAAATGATCTGCTTCTAACTGAATATCTGAAGCAAAATTAAGCCCAAATCTCAGAAAATATCATCTAGAGCCTCAAATTATCTCTCCAGTTTTTTTATTACAATGTCTTCTATGTAATAAAAAATAATTAGGCACACCAGAGGACTAGATAAATTGAACAAAAATGAGGAGAAATATTAAGAAATAATAAAAGTAATCCCACAAGTCATCCAGATATTGCAGTTATCAGATGTGGGCTGATTAACGTGTTTAAGACATTATGTGCTAAAAGGAAGGATAATAGCAGACAACTGAAAAATATTAAAAAACTGAAATCAAGACCAGAATATATGGGTTTAATAGCCAATCAGACATAGCTTAACAGAGGACTGGGACTGTAGGTCTGTTTCTCTTTTTTTTTCTCTGAAAGTAAAATAAATACTAAGACTGAAAAATGATAAAAAAGCTATCTATAAAGCTATATACCTACATGTAAATTAAACCAAATAAAACATTTCTAAAAGAAGAAATATATGAAAAACAGTGAATTGGTCTAACATATATATGCAAGTAAAATCTTAGAAGTGGATAAAGAAAATGGTACAAAATCAATGCTAGAATAGATGTTTAAGAATCAGAAGAAACCGATGAAACACATCTAACCACAAATTCAAAAAGCCTCACAAACCCAGTGTAGACAAAACAGAAAACCAAAATGAGGCACACCATAATACAACACTCAAAACTAAGGACAAAGAGAAAATCTTCAAAGTCTTCAGAGAGGACTTCTTGTTTCAGCCACACAGGAGTGCCTTGTATCACATTAACACTTTTGCCAAGCACAACTAAAAGATAGACAAAATTTTAATAAAGATCGAAGCCACTGTGGTATAACTGATGCAGGAAGGATGTGACGTGCTACAGTCACTGATGGAAGGGACGCACAGTAAGATGAGCTTCTCAGTGGCACTGACTTTTCCTCAAGGGCATTTGTCAGATCATGGCATTGCGGGAATAGTGTCTGAGCAGAAAACAATAGTATCATGGACTTAAGAAGACAGAGGTTGTAACTTGGGGCTGCCAAGGTTGCCAGGACGTGAAGGCCAGTATCTAGAGAGAAAAAACTGTAATAAAATTAGGTCAAATGTTGCTGTATCAATGTTGCACATGTACAAAATAAAATAAAAAATCATGCTTAAAGCAGCAAAGATTTGAGTAGTTGTGACTGTTAGGGGGATAAATATTGGAGTTTCGAGTCGGCTATGATGGATGGACCCTGGTAACTACCTCAGACCTTTGAGAATTGGGAAAGGCCACATCTTGGGAGAAAGGTCTCTACCAAAGGGTACGGGGAAAACCTACCTATGAATTAATCCAAACAAAACATAAAACAAACCTATCACAGGATCAGGGCGATGTCCCTATACGCTCTCTGCCTGCCAGAGAAAAGATTTCTCTTTTCAGATGAAGAGGTCATTATTCAGAGTCTCTAAATTTTTATTCATAGGTCTATTACCAAAATTTTTTTAATTGAGGCATACTATGTAATATGACCACAGCTAGGTACAGTGGCTCACACTGTAATTCCAGGACTTTGGAGACTGAGGTGGGTGGATCACTTGAGCTAAGGAGTTCAAGACCAGCCTGGACAACATGGTGAAACCCCATCTCTACTAAAAATATAAAAATTAGCCAGGCATGGTGGTGTGTGCCTGTAATCCTGGCTACTTGGGAGGCTGAGGCAGAACAATCACCTGAACCCAGAGTGGAGGTTGCAGTGAGACAAGATCATGCCACTGCATTCCAGCCTGGATGAAAGAGTGAAAGTCATCTCAAAAAAAAAAAAAAAAGAAGAAGAAAGAAATTGCCCCTAATGTGATTCAGTTATTGAAGTCATCAGAGTCTTCAAAATAATTTTCCACAGTATAAAGAAAGTAACGGGAAAAATGGAATTTTTCAGCAGAGACTTGAAATCTATCAGAAGGAATCAAATTGAATTTTGGAACTGAAACGTACATTGTCTGAAATTAATAATTTAGTAGATTGTTTCTATTAATTATGCAAAGGAAAACAGAGGATTCATGAACAGGAAGGTAAGACAATAGAAAATGACCATATTGAAGCACTGAGAGGAGATATAGAAAATACGGAAAATATCTAAAGGGACATGAAACAAAAGTAATGTTTAAGTAAATACTGACCAAGAATTTTCAAACTTAACAAAAGTGTTCAAGATAGAGCACGAATTCCAAGCAAGGATATTGACACCTAGAAGAAACTACATCTACACACTTCATAGTCCAATGGATTCTTTTTAAAAGGCAAAGAGGCAAGATGGTCGAATAGGAGCAGCTCCAGTGCGCAGCTCCCAGCAAGATCGACGCAGAGGGCAGGTGATTTCCACCTTTCCAACTGAGGTATCTGGTTCGTTTCATCGGGACTGGCTGGACACTGCGCAGCCCAAGGACAGCAAGCTGAAGCAGGGTGGGGCACTGCCTCACCTGGGAAGTGCAAGGGGCCGGGGTACTCTTCCTAGCCAGGGTAAGCCATTAGGGACTGTTCCTTGCACTGTGGCCCAGATACTGCGCTTTCTCACAGTTTTCACAACTCGCAGACCAGGAGATTCCCTCCAGAACCTACAAAGATGAAGTGAAAATCTTTATCTTCCTGCACGAAACTGGGTGGCCATTTGGGAAGACACGGAGTTAGCCACGGCAGTTTTTTTTTCATACCCCAGTGTTGCCTGGAATGCCAGTGAGACAGAACTGTTCACTCCCGTGGAAAAGGGGCTGAAGCCAGGGAGCCAAGTGGTCTGGCTCAGCGGGTCCCCCAACATGGAGACCAGCAAGCTAAGATCCACTGGCTTGAAATTCTCACAGAGAGCATAGCAGTCTGAACTTGATCTGGAATGTTCAAGTTTGGTGGGGGAAGGTGCGTACATCGCTGCTGAGGCTTGAGTAGGCAGTTTCAACCCCACAGTGTAAGCAAAGATGCCAGGAAGTTCAAACTGGGCGGAGCCCAAAACAGCTCAGCACCTGCAGACAGATGGTCTCACTAGATGTCCTCACTGGGTAGTGCATCTCTGAAAAAAGGCAGCAGCTCATCAGGGACTTATAAGTAAAGCCCCACCTTTCTGGGACAGAGCACCTGGGAAAAGGGGCAGTAGCAGGTACAGCTTCAGCAAACCTAAATGTACCCACCTGACAGCCCTGAAGATCAGTGGATTTCCCAACACAGCATTTGAGCTCTGTTAAGGAACAGACAGCCTCAAGTGGCGCCCTGATCCACATGTATTTTGACTAGGAGATACCTCCAAGTAGGGGCCGACAGACACCTCAACAGGAGAGTACTGGCTGGCATCTGGCAGGTACCACTCTGAGACGAAGCTAACAGAGGAAGAAAGAGGCAGCAATATTTGCTGTTCTGTAGCCTCCATCGGTGATTCCTAGGCAAGCAGGGTCTGGAGCTGACATCCAGCAAACTTACAGGAGGGGCCTGATTGTTAGAAAGAAAACTAAGGAAAAAAAGAGTTTCAACATCAACAAAAAGGGTGTCCACTGAGACCCCATGCAATGGTTACCGACCTAGAGACCAAAGGTAGATAAATCCATGAAGACAGAAAGAACGTGGTGCAAAGGCTGAAAACTCCAAAAACCAGAACGCCTCTTCTTTAAGGGATCACAGCTCCTCGCCAGCCAGGTAGCAAAACTGGACAGGGAATGAGTTTGACAAATTGACAGAAGCAGGCTAATATCCATAATCTACAAAGAACTTAAACGAATTTACAAGAAAACAACAACATCATTAAAAAGTGGGTAAAGAATATGAACAGACACTTCTCAAAAGGAGACATTTATGCAGCCGACAAACATATGAAAAAATGCTCATCACTGGTCATAAGAGAAATGCAAATCAAAACCACATTGTGATACCATCTCATGCCATTTAGAATGATGATCATTAAAGGCTATACCCACAGTTCTTTTTGATAAACTCCTGTCTCTCTAGATTCATCTTCAGTTTACTGGCCTCATGGATAAGCCATGTATGCATTCTCTTTATCCTAAGCAATTTTCCCCCAACTAATACCATCCACAGTGTTTAACTAAGGAGGTGATGATCAAACAAAAGATTTGGTCTTTTTCTTGAGATATATTCTAAGTTTTGTTGTCCAAGCATTTCTCAAGTTTTTCTCTCACTGGTTATAGATGAAAAATTAGGCCAGGTGCAATGGCTCATGCTTGTAATTCCAGCACTTTGGGAGGCCAAAGCGGGTGGATCACCTGAGGTCGGGAGTTAGAGACCTCCTGATGAACATGGAGAAACCCTGTCACTACTAAAAATACAAAATTAGCCAGGCATGGTGGTGCATGCCTGCAATCCAAGCTACTGGGAAGGCTGAGACAGGAAAATCACTTGAACCTGGGATGTGGAGGTTGCACTGAGCCAAGATCACCCCACTGCACTCTTTCCTGGCCAACAGGAGCAAAACTCCATTTCAAAAAACAAAACAAAACAAAAAAGCAAAAATTAACTATCTTCCAATCATGGTAGAACTAAAGTTTTATCTGAGGATTATCTCCATACTTTCATCGAAATTCTATTGAACATCTCTTACTCTTGTAATACCTACTCAAAGACAGCTAAAAATAACAACCCAGGCACCCTAGCAAAATTCTTACATTGCAATCTTTGTCCAAAGCCACAAGTTCAGTAGGTACATTTGCTCACTTCCATGAGACACAGATGACATTTAACCCAAATATGACATCACTACATAACATAGATGATCATTCTTCTCATCCTCCAATAATCTTTCCCTCATTATCTGCCACCTGGCTTTGAGGCCAGTGGCTCATATTATATGTCTTTGTGAAGTCATCCTACTTCTGGTATCAGTTCCTGTGTGCTGGTTCTGATTTCTATATATTTTAGATTTGCTTCAGTAGCAGCAATCATAAAATCCCATTAATTTGAAGGGGGAGATCCAAGATGGACAAATAGGAAAAGCTCCGGAGTGCAGTTCCCAGCAAGTATAGTGCAGAGGGTGAGTGCTCACTGCATTTCCAAACAAGTTTTCACTGCCCACAGACCAGGATATTCCCTGGCTGACAAGTGCCACGAGTTTTCAGCATGGCAATTTCAGCCAGTGCTGCATCAGTGCAGAGAAACTCACACAAGTCTGGGCGGCCATTTCAACTGGCACCTGGAATGTCTGGGAGACAGAGCCATCCATTCAACTGAAATAGAGGGGGCTGAGACAGGGAACCAGGTGATCTGGCTCAGCGGGTACCACCCCCACAAAACCAATCTGAAACGCTCTGGATTGAGAGATTTGCAGCAAGGGCAGCTGGACCCAGGACCATCCAGCTCAGTGCGGGGAAGGGCATCCCCCACTACTGAGGCAGTCTGCCACTACCAAGGCAGTTCACAAAGCAGCTGGGCAGAGCCTGTAGCAGCTCAGCATCACCTCTGCTGGCAGACTGTGACTAGATTACTCTGTGCGGGGCAAGGCATCTATTAAAAAAAGGCAGCAGCATGACAGGAACTTACAAATAAAGCCCACCTTCCTAGGACAGAGCACCTGGGAAAAGAGGCAGTTATGAGTTCAGCTGCAGCAGACTTAAAGGTACCTGCCCAGCAGCTCTGCACGGAACAGCAGAGCTCCCAGCACAGGACTTGAGCTCCTAAAAGGGACAGACTCTCCTCAAGCAACTCCCCGACCCCCGTATACCCAAAGAGACATTCATAAAGGAGAACTCAGGGAGACATCTGGCAGATACCCTTCTGGGACGAGGATAGCAGAGGAAGAAACCGGCGGCAACCCTTGCTGTTCTGCAGCCCCCACAGGCGATCCCAAGGCGAGCAGGGTCTGCAGCAGACCTCCAGCCATCCTGCAGCAGAGAGGCCCGACTGTTAGAAGGAAAACTAAGAAGCAGAAATAAATAGCTTCAACATCAAGAAAAAGGACGTCCACTCAGACCCTATCTGAAAGTCACCAACTAAAAAGACCACAGTTAGATAAAATCACTAAGATGAGAAGAAAGCAGTGCAAAAGGGGTGAGAACACCAAAAACCAGAATGCCTCTCCACCTCCAAAGGATCACAACTCCTCACCAGCTAGGGATCAAAGATGGATGGAGAATGAATCTGATGAATTGACAGAAACAGGCTTCAGAAGGTGTGTAACAAAAAACTTCTCAGAGCTAAAAGAACATGTGCTAACTTTTCAATGCAAAGAAACTAAGAACCTAGAAAAAAGGTTAGAAGAGAAGCTAACTAGAATAAACAGCTTAGAGAAGAATGTAAACAACTTGATGGAGTTGAAAACACAGCACGACAACTTTGCAAAGCATGCACAAGTTTCAAAAGCCAAATCGCCCAAGCAGAAGAAAAGATATCAGAGAGTGAAGATCAACTCAATGAAATATAACAAGAAGGCAAGAATAGAGAAAAAAGAGTGAAAAGAAATGAACAAAGCCTCCAAGAAATATGGGATTATGTGAAAAGACCTAATCTACGTTTGATAGGTATACCTGAATGTGACGGAGAGAATGCATCCAAGCTGGAAAAAATTTTCAGGATATCATCCAGGAGAACTTCCCCAACCTAGCAAGGCAGGCCACCATTCAAGTCCAGGAAATAAAGAGAACACCACAAAGATTTTCCTCAAGAAGAGCAACCCCAAGGCACATAATCGTCAGATTCACCAGGGTTGAAATTAAGGAAAATATGCTAAGAGCAGCCAGAGAGAAAGGTCGGGTTACCCACAAAGGGAAGCCCATCAGACAAACAGTGGATCTCTCCGCAGAAACCCTACAAGCCAAAAGAGAGTGGAGGACAATATTCAACATCCTTAAAGAAAAGAACTTTCAACCCAGAATTTCATATCCAGCCAAACTAAGCTTCATAAGCAAAGGAGAAAGAAAACCCTGGAAAGGAAATCTCCACCCCATCCCGAGCAGCCTCTTTTCTGGGATCAAGAAGACCACACCACACCCAAGGACCAAAGCCTCACAGGACCTCATTGTCTTTCTGCAGGAGTGGGTATAGACCGATATCAAAGATGGTTCTAACTACTCCCGCCCTCTCCTCTTATTAAGAAATGTAGCCCCGAGGAGGAGTTCCAAGATGGCTAGTTAGATCCAGCTCAGGATTGCAGCTCCAAGTGAAAGTGCAGAGGGTAAGGGGACACCGCATGTCCAGACGGATTTTTATTGCCCACAGATGAGGAGATTCACAGGCAGAGGGGCCCCACGGGTTGCCAGCGCGGCTGTTTTGCCTGCGCCCCAGCGCAGCCGCTCCAGGTGCAGAGTAAACAGGACTGTGCCCCACTTAGCCAGCAAGGGGAGCTGAAACAGGGAGCCAGGCCAGGAGATTGCCAGGCAAAAAAGCGCCACGAATCTCAGAGCCACGGTTTCAGCCGGCGCAGCCGCTCCTGATGCAGAGTAAATGGGACTGTGTTCCCACTTAGCCAGCAAGGGGAGCTGAAACAGGGAGCCAGGCCAGGAGATTCCTGGGCAAAAAAAAAGCGCCATGAATCTCAGAGCCGCGGTTTCAGCAGCGCAGTGGGTCGCTGCACAGGAAATCAAACAGATCCCGGCGCCTATTGAACAGGCGATCAGGTCACCTGGTAGAGAGCCAACCGTTCAACAAAAAAATAAAAGGCTCTGAGGCAGGGAGCCAGGAGATCAGGCCCGGCTGGTCCCACCCCCACAAAAACAAAAACAAAAAAACAGCAATTGGAAACGCTCTGGGTTGAGAGTTTCGGGACGGTCCACCTCTGTGGGGGAGGGGTGTCTGCCATTACAGAGAAAGTCCGTGATTACAGAGGCGGGCCAACATTGCGGAACCAGCTCTAACTACACCCATATAAATAGGACTGCAGGGAAGTTCACACGACAGCTGGGCGGAGCCCACAGCAGCGCAGTGAAGCCTCTGCAGGCTGAGAGTGACTAGGCTGCCTCCTTGTGGGCAGGGAAAACGGCAGCAGCACAGCGGAAACTCATAAAGCCCTAACTCCCTGGGACAGAACACCTGGGGGGAAGAAAAGGGGGTTTATGAGTTCTGCTGCTGCAGACTTAAACTTACCAAAATCAGAGAATCAACAACTACAAAGTCGACAGGTGGATAAATCCACAAAGATGGGAAGAAACCAGTGCAAAAAGGATGAAAACACCCAAAACCAGAACACCTCTCCTCCTACAAGGGAGCATAACTCCTCACCAGCACGGGAACAAGATTGGACGGAGAATGAGTGTGATGAAATGACAGAATCAGCCTTCAGAAAGTGGATAATAAGAAACTTCCGTGAGCTAAAAGAACATGTTCTAACCCAATGCAAAGAAACTAAGAACCTTGAAAAAAGACTTGACGAAATGCTAACGAGAATGGACAACTTAGAGAGGAATATGAGTGAATTGATGGAGCTGAAAAACACAACACGAGAACTTTGCGAAGCATGCACAAATTTCAACAGCCGAATTGACCAAGCAGAAGAAAGGATATCAGAGGTCGAAGATCAACTCAATGAAATAAAACAAGAAGGCAAGATTAGAGAAAACAGGGTAAAAAGGAATGAGCAAAGTCAACAAGAAATATGGGACTATGTGAAAAGACCTAATCTACATTTGATAGGTGTACCTGAATGTGACGAAGAGAATGCATCCAAGCTGGAAAATACTCTTCAGGATATTATCCAGGAAAACTTCCCCAACCTAGCAAGGCAGTCCAATATTCAAGTCCAGGAAATACAGAGAACACCACAAAGATATTCCTCTAGAAGAGCAACCCCAAGGCACATAATTGTCAGATTCACCAGGGTTGAAATGAAGGAGAAAATACTAAGGGCAGCCAGAGAGAAAGGTCAGGTTACCCACAAAGGGAAACCCATCAGACTCACAGCAGATCTCTCAGCAGAAACCCTACAAGCCAGAAGAGAGTGGGGGCTGATATTCAACATCCTTAAAGAAAAGAACTTTCAACCCAGAATTTCATATCCAGCCAAACTAAGCTTCATAAGTGAAGGAAAAATAAAATCCTTTGTGAACAAGCAAGTACTCAGAGATTTCATCACCACCAGACCGGCTTTACAAGAGCTCCTGAAAGAGGCACTACACATAGAAAAGAACAACCAGTACCAGCCACTCCAAAAACACACAAAATGGTAAAGAGCATCAACACAATGAAGAATCTGCATCAACCAATGGGCAAAACAGCTGGCTAGCATCAAAATGGAAGGATCAAATTTACACACAACAATATTAACCCTAAACATAAATGGACTAAACGCCCCAATCAAAAGACACAGACTGGCAAATTGGATAAAAAGCCAAAACCCATCAGTGTGCCGTATCCAGGAAACCCATCTCACATGCAAGGATACACAAAGGCTCAAAATAAAGGGATGGAGGAAGATTTACCAAGCAAATGGAGAGCAAAAAAAAAGCAGGAGTTGCAATTCTCATCTCTGATAAAATAGACTTTAAAGCAACAAAGATCAAAAGAGACAAAGAAGGACATTACATAATGGTAAAAGGATCAATGCAACAAGAAGAGCTAACGATCCTAAATATATATGCACCTAATACAGGAGCACGCAGATACATAAGGCAAGTTCTTAATGACTTACAAAGAGACTTAGACTCCCACACAATAATAGTGGGAAACTTCAACACACCATTGTCAATATTAGACAGATCAACGAGACAGAAAATTAACAAGGATATCCAGGACTTGAACTCAGACCTGGAACAAGCAAACCTAATAGACATTTACAGAACTCTCCAGCCCAAATCCACAGAATATACATTCTTCTCAGCACCACATCACACCTACTCTAAAATTGACCACATAATTGGAAGTAAATCACTCCTCAGCAAATGCAAAAAAACGGAAACCATAACAGTCTCTCAGACCACAATGCAATCAAGTTAGAACTCAGAATTCAGAAACCAACCCAGAACCTCACAGCCTCATGGAAACTGAACAACTTTCTCTTGAATGTTGACTGGATAAACAATGAAATGAAGGCAGAAATAAAAATGTTCTTCAAAACCAACGAGAACGAAGACACCACATACCAGAATCTCTGGGACACATTTAAAGCAGTCTCCAGAGGAAAATATATAGCAATAAGTGCCCGCATGAGAAGAAAGGAGAGATCTAAAATTGACACCCTATCGTCAAAATTGAAAGAGCTAGAGGAGCAAGATCAAAAAAACTCAAAACCTAGCAGAAGACAAGAAAAAACTAAGATCAAAGCAGAATTGAAGGAGATAGAGACACAAAAAACCCTTCAAAAAATCAATAAATCCAGGAGCTGGTTTTTCGAAAAGATCAAGAAAACAAACCGACCACTAGCCAGATTAATAAAAAAGAAAAGAGAGAATAACCAAATAGATGCAATAAAAAATGATAAAGGGGATATCACCACAGATTCCACAGAAATTCAAACCATCATCAGAGATTATTACAAACAACTCTATGCACATAAACTAGAAAACCTGGAAGAAATGGATAAATTCCTGGACACTTGCCTCCTCCCAAGCCTAAACCAGGAAGGAGTTGAAACCCTGAATAGACCAATAACAAGTTCTGAAGTCGAGGCAGCAATTAAGAGCCTACCACCCAAAAAAAGCCCAGGTCCAGATGGGTTCACAGCTGAATTCTACCAGACATACAAAGAGGAACTGGTACCATTCCTTCTGAAACTATTCCAAATAATCCAAAAAGAGGGACTCCTTCACAAATCATTTTATGAGACCAACATCATCCTGATACCAAAACCCGGCAGAGACTCAACGAGAAAAGAAAACTACAGGCCAATATCCATGATGAACATAGATGCAAAAATCTTCAATAAAATACTGGCAAGCGGATTACAACAGCACATCAAAAAGCTTATCCACCATGATCAAGTAGGATTCATCCCAGGGATGCAAGGCTGGTTCAATATACGCAAGTCTATAAACGTAATTCACCACATAAACAGAACCAAAGACAAAAACCACATGATTATCTCAATTGATGCAGAGAAGGCCTTTGACAAAATTCAACAGCACTTTATGCTAAAAACCCTCAATAAACTAGGTATCAACGGAACGTATCTCAAAACAATAAAAGCTATTTACGACAAATCAACAGCCAATGGTCTTGAACTCCTGGATTCAAGCAATAAGCCTGCCTTGGCCTCCCAAAGTGTTGGGATTACAGATGTGAGCCACGGTGCCTAACCCACATTTTTTTTTTTGAAACAGGGTCTCACTCTGTCCTCCAGGTGGAGTGCTGTGCTGCAGTCTCTGCTCACTGCGGCCTTGACCTCCTGGGCTCAGGTGATCCTCCCACCTCAGCCTCCTGAATAGATGGGACTATACGCATGCACCACCACAACTGGCTAATTTTTTGTAGAGATAGGGTTTTGCCGTGTTTTTCCAAACCATATGCCTGTCTTGGCCTCTCGAAGTGCTAGGATTACAGGCATGAACTACTGTGCCTGATCTGAACTCACATTTTTAAGTGATTCTTGATTAATTAATGTTTAAACATGATAATGTATGAAAAGGCTAAATAGTGCAACATTGTCAGCCACCCACAAATGGTAGTTCTCTTAATTTGTATTTCTCAGGGTTTTTTTCCTGAGAAACTAAAGTTCTAATATACTATATCATAAAATTGCTACTCTAGATAAGAATATCAAGACACTTTTACATAATTTAGTTAATATTAATAAAAAATATATTATGTACAAAAAAAAAACAAAAAAACCCAAGAAACCCAACAGCCAATATCATACTGAATGGGCAAAAACTGGAAGCATTCCCTTTGAAATCTGGCACTAGACAAGGATGCCCTCTCTCACCACTCCTATTCAATATAGTACTGGAAGTTCTAGCCAGAGCAATCAGGCAAGAAGAAGAAATAAAGGGTATTCAATTAGGAAAGGAGGAAGTCAAATTGTCTCTATTTGCAGACGACATGATTGTATATCTAGAAGACCCCATCATCTCAGCCCAAAATCTCCTGAAACTGATAAGCAACTTCAGCAAAGTCTCAGGATACAAAATCAATGTGCAAAAATCACAAGCATTCCTATACACCAATAACAGACTTAAAGAGAGCCAAATCAAGAACGAACTGCCATTCACAATTGCTACAAAGAGAATAAAATACCTAGGAATACAACTAACAAGGAACGTAAAGGACCTCTTCAAGGAGAACTACAAACCACTGCTCAACGAAATAAGAGAGGACACAAACAAGTGGAGAAACATTCCATGTTCATGGTTAGGAAGAATCAATATCATGAAAATGGCCATACTGCCCAAAGTAATTTACAGATTCAATGCTATCCCCATCAAGCTACCAATGACCTTCTTCACAGAACTGGAAAAAACCACCTTAAACTTCATATGAAACCAAAAGAGAGCCCGCATAGCCAAGTCAATTCTAAGCAAAAAGAACAAAGCGGGAGGCATCACACTACCGGACATCAAACTATACTACAAGGCTACAGTAATCAAAACAGCAGAGTACTGGTACCAAAACAGAGAAATAGACCAATGGAACAGAACAGAGGCATCAGAGGCAACACAACAAATCTACAACCATCTGATCTTTGACAAACCTGATAAAAACAAGCAACGGGGAAAGGATTCCCTGTTTAATAAGTGGTGTTGGGAAAACTGGCTAGCCATATGCAGAAAGCAGAAACTGGACCCCTTCCTGACACCTTACACTAAAATTAACTCCAGATGGATTAAAGACTTAAACATAAGACCTAACACCATAAAAACACTAGAAGAAAACCTAGGCAAAACCATTCAGGACATAGGCGTAGGCAAGGACTTTATGACCAAAACACCGAAAGCATTGGCAACAAAAGCCAAAATAGACAAATGGGACCTAATCAAACTCCACAGCTTCTGCACGGCGAAAGAAACAGTCAATAGAGTGAATCGGCAACCAACAGAATGGGAAAAAAATTTTGCAGCCTACCCATCTGACAAAGGGCTGATATCCAGAATTTACAACGAACTAAAACAGATTTACAAGAAAAAAACAAACAAGCCCATTGAAAAATGGGCGAAGGATATGAACAGATACTTTACAAAAGAAGACATACATGAGGCCAACAAGCATATGAAAAAATGCTCATCATCACTGGTCATTAGAGAAATGCAAATCAAAACTACATTGAGATACCATCTCACGCCAGTTAGAATGGTGATCATTAAAAAATCTGGAGACAACAGATGCTGGAAAGGATGTGGAGAAGTAGGAACACTTTTACATTGTTAGTGGGAGTGTAAATTGGTGCAACCATTGTGGAAGACAGTGTGGCGATTCCTCAAGGACCTAGAAATAGAAATTCCATTTGACCCAGCAATCCCATTACTGGGTATATATCCAAAGGATTATAAATCGTTCTACTATAAGGACACATGCACATGAATCTTGATTGCAGCACAGTTTACAATAGCAAAGACCTGGAACCAACCCAAATGCCCATCGATGATAGACTGGACAGGAAAAATGTGGCACATATACACCATGGAATATTATGCAGCCATCAAAAACGATGAGTTCGCGTCCTTTGTAGGGACATGGATGAAGCTGGAAACCATCATTCTCAGCAAACTGACACAAGAACACAAAATCAAACATCGCATGTTCTCACTCAGACGGGTGTTGAACAATGGGAACACATGGACACAGGGAGGGGAGCACTATACACTGGGGTCTGTTGGGGGGGAGTGGGGGGACAGCAGGGGGTGGGGAGTTGGGGAGAGATAGCATGGGGAGAAATGCCACATATAGGTGAAGGGGAGGAAGGCAGCAAATCACACTGCCACGTATACACCTATGCAACAATCTTGCATGTTTTTCACATGTACCCCAAAACCTAAAATACAATTAAAAAAAAAAATAGAAAATCCTTTATGGACAAGCAATTGCTGAGGGATTACATCACCACCAGACCTGCCTTACAGGTGCTCCTGAAAGAAGCACTAAATAAGGAAAGGAACAACCAGTGCTAGCCACTCCAAAAACATATCAAAAGGTAAAGATCATCAACACAATGAAGAAAATGTGTCAACTAATGGGCAAAACATCCAGCTAGCATCAAAATGGCAGGATCAAATATACATGTAACAACAATTACCTTAAATGTAAATGGACTGAATGTCCCAATCAAAAGACACACACTGGCAAATTGGATAAAAAGTCAAAACCTATTGGTGTGCTATGTTCAGGAAACCTATCTCACATGCAAGGACATTCATAGGCCAAAAATAAAGGGATGGAGAAAGATTTAGCAAGCAAATGGAGAGCAAAAAAAAGTAGGAGTTGCAATCCTAGGCTCTGATAAAATGGACTTTAAACCAACAAAAATCAAAAGAGACAAAGCAGGGCATTACATAATGATAAAAGGATGAAAGCATCAAGAAGAACTAACGATCCTAAATATATACGCACCCAATACAGGAGCACCCAGGTACATAAAGCAAGTTCTTAACGACCTT
Source organism: Aotus nancymaae (assembly GCF_030222135.1). Classification (NCBI taxonomy): domain Eukaryota; kingdom Metazoa; phylum Chordata; class Mammalia; order Primates; family Aotidae; genus Aotus; species Aotus nancymaae. Next base: position 18,999,648 of record NW_026988465.1, read on the forward strand.
CAAAGAGACTTTGACTCCTACCCAATAATAGTGGGAGACTTTGGCCGGGTGCGGTGGCTCACGCCTGTAATCCCAGCACTTTGGGAGGCCGAGGCGGGTGGATCATGAGGTCAAGAGATGGAGACCATCCTGGTCACCATGGTGAAACCCCGTCTCTACTAAAAATACAAAAAATTAGCTGGGCATGGTGGTGTGTGCCTGTAATCCCAGCTACTCAGGAGGCTGAGGCAGGAAGAATTGCCCTGAACCCAGGAGGCAGAGGTTACGGTGAGCTGAGATCATGCCATTGCACCCCAGCCTGGGTAACAAGAGCAAAACTCCGTCTAAAAAAAAAAATAGTGGGAGACTTTAACACTCCACTGCCAATATTAGATCAATGAGAAGAAAATTAACAAGGATATCCAGGACCTGAACTCAGATCTGGACCAAGTGGACCTAATAGACATCTACAGAACTCTCCACCCCAAATCCACAGAATATACATTCTTCTCAGCACTGCATGGCACCTACTCTAAAATTGACCACATAATTGGAAGTAAATCACTCCTCAGCAAATGTAAAAGAACAGAAATCGTAACAGTCTCTCAGACCACAGTGCAATCACATTAGAACTCAGAATTAAGAAGCTAACTCAGAACCACACAACTTCATGGAAACTGAACAACTGGCTCCTGAATGTCGACTGGATAAACAATAAAATGAACGCAGAAATAAAGATGTTTTTCAAAACCAACGAAAATGACGACACAATGTATCAGAATCTCTGGGACACATTTAAAGCAGTGTCTAAAGGAAAATTTATGGCAATAAATGCCCACCAGAGAAGTGAGGAAAGATGTAAAATCAACACTCTATGTCAAAATTGAAAGAGCCAGAGGAGCAAGATCAAAAAAACTCAAAAGCTAGCAGAAGACAAGAAATATCTAAGATCAGAGCAGAACTGAAAGAGATAGAGACACCAAAAAACCTTCAAGAAAAATCAATAAATCCAGGAGGTGTTTTTTTTTAAAAAAGATCAACAAAACAGACAATCTGCTAGCCAGATTAATAAAAAAGGAAAGAAAGAAGAATCAAATAGATGCAATAAAAAATGATAAAGGGGATATCACCACTGACTCCACAGAAATACAAACTGCAATCAGAGATTACTACAAACAACTCTATGCACATAAACCAGTAAACCTGAAAGAAATGGATAAATTCCTTGATACTTGCACCCTCCCAAGCCTAAACCAGGAAAAAGTTGAATCCGTGAACAGACCAATAACACAGGCTGAAGTAGAGGCAGCAATTAATAGCCTACCAACCAAAAAAAGCCCAGGTCCAGATGGGTTCACAGCTGAATTCTACCAGACATACACAGAGGAGCTGGTACCATTCCTTCTGAAACTATTCCAAACAATACAAAAAAAGGGAAGCCTTCCCAAATCATTTTATGAGACCAACATCATCATGATACCAAAACCCGGCAGAGACTCAACAAAAAAAGAAAACTTCAGGCCAATATCCATAATGAACATAGACACAAAAATCTTCTATAAAATACTGGCAAACTGATTGCAACAGCACATCAAAAAGCTTATCCATCACCATCAAGTAGACTTCATTCTGGGAACGCAAGCGTGGTTCAATGTATACAAGTCTATAAACATAATGCACCACATAAACAGAACCAAAGACAAAAACCACACGATTATCTCAATAGATGCAGAGGCCTTCGACAAAATTCAACAGCACTTTATGCTAAAACCTCTCAAACTAGGTATCAAAGGAACATGCCTCAAAATAATAAAAGCTATTTACGACAAACCTACAGCCAATATCATACTGAACGGGCAAAAACTGGAAGCATTCCCTTTGAAATCCGGCACTAGACAAGGATGCCCTCTCTCACCGCTCCTATTCAATATAGTATCAGAAGTTCTAGCCAGAGGAATTAGGCAAGAAAAAAATAGATAAATAAAGGTATTCAGTTAGGAAAAGAGGAAGTCAAACTGTCTCTATTTGCAGACAACATGACTGTATATTTAGAAGACCCTATCATCTCAGCCCGAAATCTCCTTAAGCTGATAAGCAACTTCAGCAAATCTCAGGATACAAAATCACTGTGCCAATATCACAAGCATTTCTATACACCAATAACAGACTAACAGAGAGCCAAATCATGAGTGAACTCTCATTCACAATTGCTACAAAGAGAGTAAAATACCTAGGAATGTGAAGGACCTCTTCAAGTAGAACTACTAACCACTGCTAAAGGAAATAAAAGAGGACAAAAACAAATGGAGAAACAGTCCATGCTTATGGTTAGGAAGAATCAATATCGTGAAAATGGCCATACTCCCCAAAGTAATTTATAGATTTAACGCTATCCCCATCAAGCTACCAAAGACCATCTTCACAGAACTGGAAAAAACCACCTTAAACTTCATATGGAACCAAAAGAGAGCCCACATAGCCAAGACAGTCCTAAGCAAAAAGAACAAAGCTGGAGGCATCATGTTACCTGATTTCAAACTATACTACAAAGCTTCAGTAATCAAAATAGCATGGTACTGGTATCAAAACAGAGATATAGACCAATGGAACAGAACAGAGGCCTTGGAACAACACCACACATCTACAGCCATCTGATCTTTGACAATTCGGACAAAAGCAAGCAATGAGAAAAGGATTCCCTGTTCAATAAATGGTGTTGGGAAAACTGGCTAGCAGTGTGCAGAAAGCAGAAACCGTTCAGGACATAGGCATAGGCAAGGACTTCATTACTACAACACCAAAAGCATTGGCAACAAAAGCCAAAATAGACCAATGGGACATAATTAAACTCCAGAGCCTCTGTACAGCAAAAGAAACAATCATTAGTCAACTGGTAACCAACAGAATGGGAAAAAATTTTTACAATGTGCCCTTCTGACAAAGCACTAATATCCAGAATCTACAGAAAACTAAAACAGATTTACAAGAAAAACAAACCCATCCAAAAGTGAGAGAAGGATATGAACAGACACTTTCCAAAAGAAGACATAAATAAAGCCAACAAACATGAAAAAATGCTCATCATCACTGATTATTAGAGAAATGCAAATCAAAACCACATTGAGATACCACCTCATGCCAATTAGAATGGTGATCATTAAAAGATTTGGAGACAACAGATGCTGGAGAGGATGTGGAGAAATAGGAACACTGTTAAACTGTTGGTGGGAGTGTAAACTAGTTCAACCATTGTGGAAGACAGTGTGGTGATTCCTCAAGGACCTAGACATACAAATTCCATTTGACCTAGCAATCCCATTACTGGGTATATACCCAAAGGATTATAAATCATTCTATTATGAAGACACATACACATGTATGTTCATAGCGGCACTGTTTACAATAGCAAAGACCTGGAACCAACCCAAATGCCCATGGGCGATAGACTGGACAAGGAAAATGTGACACATATACACCATGGAATACTATGCAGCCATAAAAAGCAGTGAGTTTGTGTCCTTTGTAGGGACATGGATGAATCTGGAAACCATCATTGTCAGCAAACTGACACAAGAACAGAAAATCAAACACCACATGTTCTCACTCAAAGGCGGGTGTTGAACAATGAGAACACGTGGACACGGGGAGGGGAGCATCACACACTGGGGTCTGTTGAGGGGGCCAAGGAAGGGACTTTGGGGGTGGGTGGGGAGGTCTGGGAGGGATAACATGGGGAGAAATGCCAGATGTAGGTGACGGGGGGATGGAGGCAGCAAACCACATTGCCATGTGTGTACCTATGCAACAATCCTGCATGATCTGCACATGTACCCCAGAACCTGAAGTACAATTTTTTAAAAAATCCCATTAATTTACAGTAACAAATATTTATTTTTTGTTCTCGTTATATTTGGGCAGGTAGCAGATTGGCAGCTGCAGCCGTGCTCCCCAGGTCATCTTAATTTAGTTTCCCATTTCCCTCCCCAGCATATATTGCAGGTATTATAGAAACTGATAACTACACATGCAACATGGCCTGGTTTGCAGCGTACAGAGAGCCCAAGCACAAAGGGGTGAAGACCTACAGGGGTCAGCCTGGGAACAGCTAGCCAAGAGGTTTCAATCTATCCAAGCAGATCTTTCTTCCCACATTCCAGGCTCATCACTTCCTCCTATTCCAGTGTGGCTAATCCATACACAGAAATTTAGGCAGCTCCACATATTCTCATCTGTGTTTCATGAGACATCTCCACAGCTAAGCCCCAGCTCAAATTCTGTACAGGAAGCTCCTGATGCTGTCCCAGAACTGACGGCCGAAGCTGCTCTACTTTGTTGCTGAAGTTTGGCCACCTGGTTCCCTTGCCTTCAACTCTTCCAGGTCCTCATCACTTGGCAATCCATTACTGTCAGTTCTTCCGGGCTTTCCAATCACTGCTGGAGTACTTTTGCCCTTTATGCCTAAGGCTGCAGAGACAGGCAAAAAGCTCTCCTCCAGGTCCTGGATTCCTTTTTTACTTCCCTTCTGTATCTTCGCTGTATGTTTACTGTAAGTTTTCGACACTCACTTTAAAGCCGTGTTGTGACTCTGACCTTTCGAAGAGGTATCATCCTCTGGCTTCAGCAAAGAGCCTGATAAAGTGTGTCCTGCAGAGAGTAGTTTCAAGGTATCTCCAGAGCCCTGGAGCTGCTTGAGTGAGAAGGCAGCCCAGCTGTCTTAAGGACTTTAAAAAAAAAAATCAAGATCTTACTAACTGGCACAGATGGGAGTGTAGGGGCATGATCGTAGCTCACTGCAGCCTCAACCTCCTGGGCTGATGTGCTTCTCCTGCCTCAGCCTTCTGAGTAGCTAGCCCTACAGGTGTGCACAACCAAGTCCAGCTAATTTTTAAATATTAAAAATATTAAAACTGTTTGTAGAGACAAGGTGGTCCTGCTGTAGTGCTCAGGGTCCCACTGTATCGCTGGTCTGGAACTCTTGGTGTGAAGCAGTCCTCCCTCCCCCACTTCACAAAGTGCTGGGATTATAGGCATGAGCCGCTGTATCCAACCTCTTAAGGACTTTTTGATCTGGCTCCAATGTTGGTACAGACCTGCCTTTTAAAACCCTTTGGACCACATTAGTGCTGCATCAAAGCCTTCAGCCAAGCTGGGAACTGAGCAAGACTCTGCAAATTCCTTATGTAAATACCAGATCTGCTTTACGGACAGGGCACCTGGCGCCTCCATTTACCTCCAATATTTTTGATACCAGATTGCTTTTATCTGTCATTTCAGGGCACCAAGGAAGAGAACCAATGGCAGAAGCCACACATGCAAGCAAGATGGGAGTTTGGAGAGCTTCGGGCTAAGTCACGAGCACTCAGCCCTTTTCTCTTTGTAAGGGCAACCAGGTCATATCTGCCAGCTTAGAGCTGCTCTGTCCACAGCCCTAAAATCTAACACCTAGAACAATAAATGCACTTAAGCATGTCAGACTCTCTCAGCTTGTGATAAAATCTGTCATTAGTAAAGGTACTTGTACCAAGAGAGCTGAACACCTGCTCCTGCACCCTGACAGCAGATAGGAAACAAGGACTGCTATGGATGCAGCCCCAGGAGCCTAGTGTTAAGGGGGTGCAAGGCCTGGCTTCAGGCTGGGGGCCTGGGGAGGGGCTGGCACCTCTCCACCTCCTGCAGCTCCTGTTCCTACAGTTCCTGGTGAAAATCTGGGTCTGACACCTACCAGGTCGCAAACCCATAGCAAGTAAGGGCCACAAGGCTTCACATCCTGAGATGCAGCTAGAAGGAACGGTTGGTATAATATACGGCCATGCACTACCTATGTTTCCTCAGCATGGGACTGCATATATGACAGTGGTCTGTCCCATGAGATTGTAATAAAGCTGAAAAATTCCTATCACCTAGTGATATCGTAGCCATAGTAATGTCAAGGCCTGAGGTATTACTCACATGTCTGTGGTGATGCTGCTGTAAACAAAGCTGCCACCCTGCTAGTTACATGAGTAGAACACAAACAATTATATAATACATAGTACCTGATCACAATACACAAGTGTATTACTGGTTTATGTATCTACTGTACGCACTTTTAATCATGATTTTAGAGTGTACTCCTTCTGCATACATGTATTAACTGTAAAACAACGTGAGGCAGGTCCTTCAGGAGGTATTCCAGAGGAAGGCATTGTAATCACAGACGACAGCTCTTTGTGTGTTATCACCCCTGAAGACCTTCTACTGGGACGAGATGTGGAGGTAGAAGACAGTGATACTGACAATCCTGACCCGTGTAAGCCTAGGCTAACACATATGTGTGCTTGTGTCTTAGTTTTTACCAAAAAGTTTAAAAAGTAAAAAAAAAAATACAAACTAGCTTATGGAATAAAGATATAAAGAAACTCCTTTTGTACAGCTGTACATGTGTTTGTGTTTTCAGCTGTGTTATTACAAAAAGGTCAAATTTTAAAAAGAAACAAGTTTATAAAGTACAAAGATTGCAGTACAGCAAGGTCAATTTATGGTTGAAGAAAAACATTTAAAAAATAAACGTAGTGTAGCCTAAGTGTAGAGTGTTTATAAAGTCTACAGTAGTGTACAGTGATGTCCTAGGTCTTCACATTCCCTCACCACTCACTCACTCACCCAAAGCAACTTCCTGTCCTGCAAGCTGCATTCATGGTAAATGCCCTATACAGGGGGACCATTTTAACCTTTTATATCTTATTTTTACTGTAAACATATCTACATTTAGATGTTTAGACACAGCAGGTATTTGCCACGGTGCTACAGTTGTCTGCGGTTTTGAGTACAGTAACATGCTGTACGGGTTTCTAGCCTAGGAGTGACAGCCTATCCCATATAGACTAGGTGTGGTAGGGTGTACCATCTAGGTTTGAGTAAGTATACGCTATGATGCTCCCACAACAACAGAATCACTTAATGAAGCATTTCTGAGAACATATCACTGTGGTTAAGCAATAAACGACTATTTTCTGTCTACATTTCACCTCCATTACATATATATATACACACACACACATATATATACATACACATATATAATTTTTTTTCTATATTTCTCATGGTAGAGGTAAAGAACACCAGGACTTCCAGAAAAAAACTAATGTGTCCTCAAGCTTCTGCTTGATGTGGCTCATGTTATATCTGAGCATATGCTATTGGACGAAGTAGTCGCAAAGCCAAGGCTTCCAATGGGATGGGGAAGCATACTTCATTTTTTTGAAGGCATTGTAAGTCACAACGCATCAGGTGGGGTCGTACTGTCCTTTTATAGTGAAGAGAGGAGTAAATAATAGAGAACAATAATACAGTTCACCAAAGATGCTAAGGCCGATTATATCCAAAAAGCAAGATCAGTTTGGTGGAATGGAGTTACTAACGCACTGAGATGCCCATATGCCCGTATTTCCTGCCAAACAGTCTAAATCCTCATTAAAATGAAAAAAGATATGTCACATGCTAAAAACTCACAATAAACTAGGTATTGATGAAACATATCTCAAAATAATAAGAGTTATTTATGAAAGACCCACAACCAATACCATACTGAATGGGCAAAAACTGGCAGTATTCCCTTTGAAAACCAGCACAAGATAAGGATGCCCTCTCTCAGCACTCCTATTCAACACAGTATTGAAGTTCTGGCCAGGGTAATCAGGCAAAAGAAAGAAATAAAGGGCATTCAAATAGGAAAAGAGGAAGCCAAATTCTCTCTGTTTGCAGGTAACATGATTGTATATTTTTAAAACCCCATTGTGGCAGCCCAAAATCTCTTTAAGCTGATAAGCAACTTCAGCAACATCTCAGGATACAAAGTCAATGTGCAAAAATCACAAGCATTCCTATACACCAATAATAGACAAACAGAGAGCCAAATTATGAGTGAACTCCCATTCACATTTGCTATAAAAAGAATAATAGGAATACAACTTACAAGGGATGTGAAGGACCTCTTCAAGGAAAACTACAAACTACTGCTCAAGGAAATGAGAGAGGACACAAACACATGGAAAAGCATTCCATGCTCATGGTTAGGAAGAATCAATATCAGGGAAATCAATATCAGAATCAGAGAAAATGGCCACAATGCCTAAAGTATTCTACAGAGTCAATGCTATCCCAATCAAGCTACCATTGACTTTCTTCACAGAATTAGAAAAAACTACTTTAAATTTAATACAGAACCCAATAAGAGCTTGCATAGCCAAGACAATCCTAAGCAAAAGGAACAAAGCTGGAGACATTACGTTACCTGACTTCAAACTATACTACAAGGTTATGGTAACCAAAACAACACGGTGCTGGTACCAAAACAGATACATAGACCAATGGAACAGAACAGAGGCCTCAGAAGTAACACCACACATCTACAACCATCTGCTTTTTGACAAACCTGACAAAAACAAGCAATGGGGAAAGGATTGCCTATTTAATAAATGGTATTGGGAAAACTGGTTAGCCATATGCAGAAAACTAAAACTGGATTCTTTCCTTACATCTTACACAAAAATTAACTCCAGATGCATTAAGGACTTAAATGTAAGACCTAAAACCATAAAAGCTCTAGAAGAAAACCTAGACAATAACATTCAGGACACAGGCATGGGAAAAGACTTCATGACTAAAACACCAAAAGCAATGACAACAAAAGCCAAAGTTGACAAATGGGATCTAATTAAATCAAAGAGCTTCTGCACAGCAAAAGAAACTATCAGGAGAGAACAGGAAACCTACAGAACGAGAGAAATTTTTTGCAATCTATCCATCTGACAAAGGGCTAATATCTACAAAGAACTTAAACAAATTTCCAAGAAAAAAAAACACACACATACAACCCCATCAAAAAGTGGGCAAAGGATACGAACAGACAGTTCTCAAAAGAAGACATTTATGCAGCCAACAAACCTATGAAAAAAAAAGCTTATCATCACTGGTCATTAGAGAAATGCAAATCAAAACCACAATGAGCTACCATCTCACACCAGTTACAAACGGTCATCTTTTTTTTTTTTTTTTAACAAAAACAAGGGATTGCTGGCAAGATGGTCAAATAGGAACAGCTCTGGTGCACAGCTCCCAGCGAGAGTTGCGCAGAAGGAAGGTGATCTCCACATTTCCAGTTGAGGTACCTGGTTCATCTCATTGGGACTGGTTAGACAGTGGGTGCAGCCCAAGAAGGTCAAGCCAAAGCAGGGTGGGGCGTCTTCTCATCTGGGAAGCACAAGGGGCCAAGGAACTCCCTCTCCTAGCCAAGGGAAGCCATTAGGGATGTTTCCTGGCACTCTGGCCCACGTACTGCTCTTTTCCCACACTCTCCACAACCCAGACCAGGAGATTCCCTCTGGTGCCTACAATACCAGTGGCCTGGGTTTCCACCACAAAACTGGGTGGCTATTTGGGAAGACACTGAGCTAACTGCAGCAGTTTTTTTTTTTTTTAGTATCCCAGTGGCACCTGGAACCCCAGCGAGACAGAACCAGTCAATCCTCTGAAAAAGGGGGCTGAAGCAAGGGAGCTAAGTGATCTGGCTCAGTGGGTCCCACCTCCATGAAGACCAGCAAGCTAAGATCCACTGGCTTGAAATTCTTTTTTTTTTTTGAGATGGAGTTTCGCTCGTTACCCAGGCTGGAGCACAATGGCACAATCTCGGCTCACCGCAACCTCCGCCTCCTGGGTTCAGACAATTCTCCTGCCTCAGCCTCCTGAGTAGCTGGGATTACAGGCACGCGCCACCATGCCCAGCTAATTTTTTGTATTAGTAGAGATGGGGTTTCACCATGTTGACCAGGATGGTCTCGATCTCTTGACCTTGTGATCCACCTGCCTCGGCCTCCCAAAGTGCTGGGATTACAGGCTTGAGCCACCGTGCCCGGCCAGCTTGAAATTCTTGCAGCCAACACAGCAGTCTGAGTTTGACCTGAGACGTTTGAGGTTGGGGTGGGGAGGGGCGTTCAACATTACTGAGGCTCCAGTAGACAAAGTTTCCAGGAAGTTTACACAGTAACTGGGCAGAGCCCATGACAGCTCATCAAGGCCTCTGCAGGCAGACTGTCACCAGACTCCCTCCTTGCTGAGTAGGGCATCTCTGAATAAAGGCAGTAGCCCATCAGGGACTTATAAATAAAGCCCCACCTTCCTGGGACAGAGCACCTGGGAAAAGGGGTGGCTGTGGGTACAGCTTCAGAGACTTAAACATCCCTGCCTGGCAGCTCTCAAGAGAGAAGCTGATCTCCCAGCTCAGCATTTGAGCTCTGATAAGGGACAGACTACCTCCTCAAGTGGCTCCCTGACCCCTGTGTATCCTCACTGGGAGACACCTCCCAGCAGGGGCTGACAGACACCTCATACAGGAGAGCTCTGGCTGGCATCTGGCAGGGACCCTTCTGGGATGAAGCTACCAGAGGAAGGAACAGGCATTTATCTTTGCTGTTCTGTAGGTGATTCCCAGGCAAGCAGGGTCTGGGGTGGACCTCCAGCAAACTCCAGCAGACCTGCAGCAGAGGGGCCTGCATGTTAGAAGGAAAAATAAACAGAATTTCAACATCAACAGAAAGGACATTCACTCAGAGATCCCATCCAAAGGTCACCAACTTCAAAGACCAAAGGTAGATAAATCCATGAAGATGGGAAGAAACCAGAGCAAAAATGCTGAAAATCCCAAAAACCAGAATGCCTCTTCTCCTCCAAGGGATCGCAACTCCTCACCAGCAAGGGAACAAAACTGAACAGAGAATGAATTTGATGAATTTACAGAAGCAGGCGTCAGAAGGTGGGTAATGACAAACTTCTTTAAGCTAAAGGAGCATGTTGTAACCCAATGCAAGGAAACTAAGAAACTTGAAAAAAGATTAGACAACATGCTAACTAGAATAACCAGTGTAGAGAAGAACATAAATGACCTGATGGAGCTAAAAAACACAGCACAAGAACTTCATGAAGCATACACAAGATTCAATAGCTGAATCGATCAAGCAGAAGAAAGCCTATAAAGATTGAAGATCAACTCAGTGAAATAAATTAAGAAGGCAAGATTAGAGAAAAAAGAGTGCAAAGAAATGAAAAAAAGCCTCCAAGAAATATGGGATTATGTGAAAAGACCAAATCTATGTTTCGTTGGTAGACCTGATAGGGAAGGAGAGAATGATACCAAGTTGAAAAACACTCTTCAGGATATTATCCAGGATAACTTCCCCAACCTAGCAAGGCAGGCCAACATTCAAATTCAGGAAATACAGAGAACACCACAAAGATACTCCTTGAGATGAGCAACCCCGAGATACATAATGGTCAGATTTACCAAGGTTGAAATGAAGAAGAAAATGCTAAGGGCAGCCAGAGAGAAAGGTCGGGTTACCCACAAAGGGTAATCCGACTCACAGTGAATCTTTTGGCAGAAACCCTACAAGCCAGAAGAGAGTGGGGGCCAATATTCAACATCCTTAAATAAAAGAATTTTCAACTTAGAATTTCATATCCAGCCAAACCAAGCTTCATAATCAAAGAAGAAATAAAATCCTTTACAGACAAGCAACTGCTGAGAGATTTTGTCACCACCAGGCCTGCCTTAAAAGAGCTCCTGAAGGAAGCACCAAACATGGAGAGGAACGACCACTACCAGCCACTGCAAAACCATACCACATTGTAAAGACCCTCAACACTATGAAGAAACTGCATCAAGTAACCCGCAAAACAACCAGTTAGCATCAGAATGGCAGGATCAAATTCACGTATAACAATATTAACCTTAAATGTAAATGAGCTAAATGCCCCAACTAAAAGCCACAGACTGGCAAACTGGATAAAGAGTCAAGATCCAGGATTAAGAACCTCACTCAAAACCACAGAACTACATGGAAACTGAACAACCTACTACTGAATGACTACTGGAAAAATAATGAAATGAAGGGAGAAATAAAAATGTTCTTTGAAATCAATGAGAACAAAGACACCATGTACCAGAATTTCTGGGACACATTTAAAGCAGTGTTTAGAGGGAAATTCATAGCACTAAGTGCCCATAAGAGAAATGAGGAAAGAACTAAAATTGATACCCTAATGTCACAATTAAAAATAAGTAGACACACAAGATTAAACAAATTCAAAAGCTAGCAGAAGACAAGAAATAACTAAGATCACAGCAGAATTGAAAGAGATAGAGACAGAGACACAAAAAAAATCCTTCAAAAAAATAAATGAATCCAGGAGCTGGTTTTTTGAAGAGATCAACAAAATAGATCGACTGCTAGCCAGACTAATAAAAAAGAAAAGAAAGAAGAATCAAATAGATGCAGTATAAAATGATGAAGGGGATATCACCACCGATCCCACAGATATACAAATTACCATCAGAGAATACTATAAATACCTCTATGCAAATAAATCAGAAAATCTAGAAAAAATGGATAAATTCCACTTACACCCTCCCAAGACTAAACCAGGAAGAAGTAAAATCCCTGAATAGACCAATAACAAGGTCTGAAATTGAGGCAGCAATTAATGGCCTACCAACAAAAAAAAGTCCAGGACCAGACAGATTCACAGCCAAATTCTACCAGAGGTACAAAGAGGAGCTGGTATACTGGTACTATTTCTTCTGAAACTATTCCAAACAATACAAAACAGGGAATCCTCCCTAACTTATTTTATGAGATCAACATTATCCCGATACCAAAACCTGGTAGAGACACAACTAAAAAAGAAAATTTCAAGCCAATATTCATGATGAACATTAATGTGAAAATCATCAATAAAATATGGGAAACCAAATCCAACAGAACATCAAAAAGCTTATCCATCACAATCAAGTTGGCTTCATCCCTGGGATTTAAGGCTGGTTCAACATATGCAAATCAATAAACATAACCCATCACATAAACAGAACCAAAGACAAAAACCACATGATTATCTCTATAGATGCAGAGAAGGCCTTCAACAAAATTCAACAGCGCTTTCTACTAAAAACTCAATAAACTAGGTATTAATAAAATGTAGCTCAAAATAGTAAGAGCTATTTATGACAAACCCACAGCCAATATCGTACTGAATGGGCAAAAACTGGAAGCACTCTCTTTGAAAACTGGCACAAGACAAGGATGCTCTCTCTCACCACTCCTATTAAACATAGTATTGGACGTTCTGGCCAGGGCAATGAGGCAAGAAAAATAAATAAAGGGTACCCAGTTAGAAAAAGAGGAAGTCAACTTGCCTCTATTTGCACATGACATGATTGTATATTTAGAAGACCCTATCATCTCAGCCCAAAACCTCTTAAGCTGATAAGCAACTTCAGCAATGTCTCAGGATACAAAATCAATGTGCAAAAATCACAAGCGTTCCTATACACCAATAACAGACAAACAGAGAGCCAAATCATGAGTGAACTCCCATTCACAATGCTATAACGAGAATAAAATACCTAGGAATACAATTTACAAGGGATGTGAAGGACCTCTTCAAGGAAAACTACAATCCAGTGCTCAAGGAAATAAGAGAGGACACAAACAGAATGAAAAACATTCCATGCTCATGGTTAGAAAGAATAAGTATCATATAAATGGTCATACTGCACAAAGTAATTTATAGATTCTATGCTATCCCTATCAAGCTACCATTGACTTTCTTCACAGAATTGGATAAAAACACCTTAAATTTCATATGGAACCAAATAAGAGCCTGCATAGCCAAGACAATCCTAAGCAAAAAGAACAAAGCTGGAGGCATAATGCTACCTGATTTCAAACTATCCTACAAGGCTACAGTAATCAAAACAGCATGGTACTGGTACGAAAACAGAAATATAGACTGATAGACCAGAACAGAGGCCTCAGAAGTAACACTACACATCTACAACAATCTGATCTTTCCCAAACCTGACAAAAACAAGCAATGAGGAAAGGATTTCCTGTTTAATAAATGGTGTTTGGAAAACTGGCTAGACATATGCAGAAAGCTGATATTGGATCCCTTCCTTACACCTTATACAAAAATGAACTCCAGATGGATTAAAGATTTAAACATAAGACCTAACACCATAAAAACCCTGGAAGAAAACCTAGGCAATACCATTCAGGACATAGGCATGGGCAAGGACTTCATGACTAAAACACCAAAAGCAATGGCAACAAAAACCAAAATAGACAATTGGGATCTAATTAAACTAAAGAGCTTCTGCACAGCAAAAGAAACTATCATTCAAGTGAAATGGCAACTATCAGAATGGGAAAAAAACTCTGCAATCTACCCATGTAAGAAAGAGCTAATATCCAGAATCTACAACAAACTTAAAGTTACAAGAAAAAAACAACCCCATCAAAAAGTGGGCAAAAGATATCAACAGACACTTCTCAAAAGAAGACATTTATGCAGCCAACAAACATATGAAAAAAAGCTCATCATCACTGGTCATTAGAGAAATGCAAATCAAAACCACATTGAGATACCATCTCATGCCAGTTAGAATGGTGATCATTAAAAAAATCAAGAGATGGCCGGGCGCGGTGGCTCAAGCCTGTAATCCCAGCACTTTGGGAGGCCGAGGCGGGTGGATCACGAGGTCAAGAGATCGAGACCATCTTGGTCAACATGGTGAAACCCCGTCTCTACTAATACAAAAAATTAGCTGGGCACGGTGGCGCGTGCCTGTAATCCCAGCTACTCAGGAGGCTGAGGCAGGAGAATTGCCTGAACCCAGGAGGCGGAGATTGCGGTGAGCCGAGATCGCGCCATTGCGCTCCAGCCTGGGTATCAAGAGCGAAACGCCGTCTCAAAAAAAAAAAAAAAAAAAAAACATCAAGAGATAACAGATCTTGGAGAGGATGTGGAGAAATAGGAACATTTTTACACTGTTGGTGAGAGTGTAAATTAGTTCAACCATTGTGGAAGACAGTGTGGCGATTCCTCAAGGATCTAGAAGTAGAAATGCCATTTGACCCAGCAATCCTATTACTGGGTATATATCCAGAGGATTATAAATCATTCTATTATAAAGACACATGCACACGTATGTTTATTGCAGCACTGTTCACAATAGCAAAGACATGGAACCAACCCAAATGCCCATCAAAGATAGACTGGATAAAGAAAATGTGGCACATATACACCATGAAATAATATGCAGCCATAAAAAAGGATGAGTTCATGTCCTTTGCAGGGACATAGATGAAGCTGGAAACCACCATTCTCAGCAAACTGACACAAGAACAGAAAACCAAACACCACATGTTCTCAGTCATAAGTGGGTCCTGAAAAATTAGAACACATGGACACAGGGAGGGAAACATCACACACTGGAGCTTGTCGCAGGTTGAGGGGATAGGGAAGGGATAGCAGGGGTGTGGGAGCCTAGGGGAATGATAGCATTAGAAGAAATACCTAATGTAGATGACAGGGTGACAGATGCAGCAAACCACCATGGCACGTGTATACCTTTGTACCAAACCCGCATGTTCTGCACATGTACCCCAGAACTTAAAGTATAATAAAAATAAAAAATAAAAATAAAAAGGAAACAACAGATGCTGATGAGGATGTGGAGAAATAGGAACACTTTTATACTGTTGGTGGGAGTGTAAATTAGTTCAACCATTGTGGAAGACAGTGTGGCAATTCCTCAAGGACCTAGAACTAGGAATACCATTTGACCCAGCAATCCCATTACAGGGTATATTCCCAAAGGATTATAAATCATTCTACTATAAAAACACCTGCATACATATGTTTACTGCAGCACTGTTCACAATAGCAAGACTTGGAACCAACCCAAATACCCATCAGTGATAGACTGGACAAAGAAAATGTGGCACATATACACCATGGAATACTATGCAGCCATAAAAAAGAACGAGTTCATGTCCTTTGCAGGGACATAGATGAAGCTGGAAACCATCATCCTCAGCAAACTGACACAACAGAAAACCAAACACTGCATGTTCTCATTCATAAGTGGGAGCTGAACAACGAACACAGGGACACAGGGAGGGGAACATCACACACCGGGGCCTGTCGAGGGGTGGGGCTCTAGGGGAATTATAGCATTAGGAGAAATACCTAATGTGAATGACGTGTTGATGGGTGCAGCAAACCACCATGGCACATGTATACCCATGTAACAAACCTGCACATTCTGCACATGTACCCCAGAACTTAAAGTATAATAGAAAAAATGAAATCGTAATTAAAATGAGAAAAGGTATGTCACAAAGCTTCCTTTACTGTAGAGCAGTTGAGTTGCGCTGTTCATTACTAGATTTTTTAATTAGCATGGTGTTAGTTTTATGTATGCCTTCTATTTATTAAGCACTTATTATGTGCCAACCTTTTTCTGAACTTATTTAAACCTAACAAGTCTCAAGGTAGAACTATTTTTCCTTCCATTTACAGATGAGAATACTAAAGGACAGAATAATTAAGCAACTTGCCCAAAGTCACAGGTCCCTGCTCTTATCTGCTGTATTTCCTTTCTCCATTTTTCTCTTTCATGTAATACAGAAAGTCCATGATCATCGTCATCCATCCTCTGTGTGGATTTCGCAGGAGTGGCAACTTACTACCTTATGAAGTAGTTTATTCTAATTCAGGGTAGCTCAGATTACTACAACAAATATTTAATGGGTCTTTAATCAGCTACCCCTAAAATTTTTTCCACTTGGTTCAAGTTTTATCTTATGGAGCTAAATGTATGGAAAATAATCCAAAGAATCTTCCTTCTAGTAGTAGAAACCATCTTCTACATTTTATCTTTCCCAATCCAAAAATACATTGTTGCTTCAACAATTCCATGAATAACACGGATTGTGGATTTTTCTCATCATGGTTACTTTTCTCTTGGACTGCCAAACATTTAAGTATGGAACAGGAACTGTCTACAGTAAAACATATATAAATGTTTATGCTAAAATTTTAAGCATCGACTGCTTCTATTCAACTGATACATCTCAGAACACAAAAGAGTACTAGCTCTTTCAGGAAATCTGGTTCCTGTCTCTTCTGGTCTGAATTGTTATATTGATAAATTTACCATATTCCGCTTAAGAACCAATTCTGGGATCTTCGCTGAGGAATCAGCATTTGTCTCTAATACTTCTTTTTGTGAAATCCTGTCCTGAAGTCTCCTCCATCATACCAAAGATTAAAAAAGATTAAAGGTGAGGCATGGGTTTCTCTGGACTGCTTTGGTAAATTTATGTGCTCACATAACTCATTAATTGTTTAGATTTAAGACAAATACCTGCACGTTTACATTTAAAGCTAGTATTTGTCAAATCCCAAAGCTGATCTGAACCCTAACCAAACCATCTTCTTGGCATCCCTTCCAAATAACACACACAGCAAATATATTGACTTCAGTTGTACTTTAAAATGTCAACTGCACTTTTTCTTTACTCATGGTGCTAATAAAAGATCTTATTTTCAAACCCTAAACTTGGGAATGAATGCCAAATTCCTCTTTCACCACGTAATAGATCTTTTCCTGTTTTAGGTATGGGCTATGGATTATTTCATTTGACTTTCTTGATGTTTACATAGTTGTAGTAATATGTGAAAATACAAAATTTAAGTAGTTTACGTTATGCTACAGGAGCATAAAACTTTTTTACTTTTTTAGGGGAATCTGTAAATATGTACATTATCAGAGCTGCCACAGCTAGAATTATCACTAATGTTAATTAATCAAAAATATGGTGGACATTATTGACAATAAGCCCTGAAGCAACATTTTTGGAAATGACCTAAGATAATTACTGGACATATCATTCAAACTTCAATACAAATGCTTTATAGGAACTTTTCTTTTGGACTAACATCATGATGGAGTTGAGCAAGCAGATGAACATCTGAACACTGATTTTAAATTACAGTATTGTGTGCTATTAACAGAGTGATTGTAACTGAGTAACTAGGCCTTGTCTCATCTGTAAAATAATCTACTCTTACTATTCCCATCACTAATGACAAAAACATTGAAAATATTGCTACTCGGCCTAGGCACCATCATAGCCTCAAAGATGTCTATGACTTAGTCTCTGGAACCTGTAACTATGTTAGGTCACATGGTAAAAGGGACTTTTCAGATGTAATTAAATTAGAAATCTTGATATGGGGAGATTATCCCAGATTGCCTGGGAGAATGGGCACTGTAATTATTTGGGTTCTCATAAGTAAAACAGGGAAGGAGGGGATACAAGAATAGAAACAGTCAGAGTGACGCAGCCTAAGAAACACCTGACTGTATTGCTGCCCGGCTGTGAAGGTGGAAGGGATCATGAGCTAAGGAAGGCAGGTGGCCTCTAGAAGCTGGAAGAGGCAGGGACCCAGATTCTCCCCTGGGGCCTCCAGAAGGAAGGCACACCTGCCAACACCTTGATTTTAGCCCATGAGACCTATTTTGGACTTCTGACAACGTAATGAAATCAATTTGTGTTGTTTGAGGCCACTAAGTTCGTTGTAATTTGTTGTTGCAGTAAGAAGAAACAAATACACTACTTCATTAGATTATTGTGATGATTTCAAAATTTAATAGATAACGAAAAAGCGCTTTGTAAACTGAAGTACTATAGAAATGTGAATTATTACTGGTAAAATTAAAGTGGGTTCTAACAACTCTAATTAGAAGGATGAAGTCTGTTTTAAATAAAATCTAGATTAGAGATGGGCTAGTGAGTATTCGCTATCTTCATAAACTTTCATAGGGATCCTCCAAAGTGAATTAATAGAACTATTAAAAGCAACCCCTTTGAGATCAATCTGAAATTAATTTTTCAGCTTTATCGCCAAACATTCTCTAAACCATAAATTAATAGGTAGCAATAATTCTCCCCTGAGCAGAGCAACTACTTCAGTTACAGGTCCACTGGTATAGCACACAAGCCGCCTGAGGATAAATCCATCTTTGGTGGTAGAAAATTTTTAAGTCAAAGAAAAATACGTTATATGTCATAGCCCACTGTAGTGTAATTCTAATGGTAAATTATTTTTCAATTTTGTAACCTACAAATATACAGAGGAAACATCTTCCAGCTCAAGAAAGAACTTTGTTCTTGACTTCTCCTTTCTAATCTCAATCACTGGTTGTTACCATTAATTAACCCTCATGAGAAAAACCTAATGACACTGTTTATTGGCACAGACTATATTGATATTCCAATTAATTGGGAAACAAATTAATAGGGATGACCCCTTTTTAGCCAGTACTTCTCTTTTTTTTTGGTACCTGAAAACTATTTTGCACTCAGGAACAATAATATTTAAGTCAACTGATATATTTGCTTTAAGCTAGTTACATATTTAGCATTACGTAGAAAATTGATTAATTGGCTAAAATCTTCATTGTTATTCCAGATATCTTGTTATCAAATTAAAAGGAACTCACTTCTGTATTCTCAAATGTATTAGTTTGGCCTTGCAGTGATTTTCAAAAGCATACTGATTCTTGAAATTAAAACTAATTTGTCCGTTACAGACATGACCTTGGTTTCAAACAGGTTCTGATAAATCTGGCCAGTCCAGCACAAAGGGAAAAAGACATTGGCTACTGGACACTGTAGGGACACCAAATCTGTAATTTCACTCTGGACTTTGAATGAAAACATCTTTCATTTAAATTTATTCCTACACAAAATTATTTTAATTTAGTAATTACGTGACAAAAACCTCCAGGGGAAATTTGAGCCACTAGACTTCTGGGAGTTGTAGTCAGTTATAAAACACAGACATTTAAATGATACCGGGGTGAACGTGAAGTTCTGCCTCCAGGACTTACAGGGTGCCAGGGAAATATGGATTTTATTTATAAGGAATTCTCTTTGGGCCTAAACTTAAAACAGCTTTGGGTGTGGCATGTATTTTAGCAGCACAATATAAACAGAATTTCCGTTTGCTTTGGTGGCAGTATTTAGTTTTTTGGACTTTTTCCAACACAATTCAATGATTTTTTTTTTTTGCATTTGTAACTCTTGTCCTAAACTGCAACAGCTGTTGCAAAAAGTGGACTGGCACATACATTTGACTTCCCAAAGTTCTTGGACACCTTCTTTCTACAAGAAAGCAGTCTCTCAGACCACGGAATTCATCTCACTCTACCCTAGAAGGCCTAGGAAACTTCAGGCTTCCCCGTGCCCAGATGGAGCATCCCTGCTTCCTACACTGCATAGCTGCCTTAGAACCAAGCTAAGCACAGGAATGCCTCTGCGGAGGCAGCCTTGCGTGGGACCCGGGAATGTTGCTCTGTTTATTCAGACTCCAACTCCTAAATTTTTTTTTTTTTTTGAGACAGGGTCTTACTTTTTTTGCTGAGGCTGGAGTGCTGTGGCACAATCAAGGCATGCTGCAGTCTCGACCTCCCGGGCTGAAGCAATCCTCCCACCTCAACCACCCAAGTAGCTGGAACTACAGGTGTGCACCACCCAGCTAATTTTTTTGGTAGTGATGAGGTCTTTCTGTGTTGCTTAGGCTGATCCCAAACTCCTGGGCTGAAGAGATCCTCCCACCTCACTCACCCAAGTAGCTGGAACTACAGGTGTGCACCATCACACCGGCTAATTGTTTTTTGGGTTTTTTTTTTGGTAGAGATGGGGTTTTTCTGTGTTGCCTAAGCTGATCTCAAACTCTTGGGCTCAAGAGATTCTCCCACCTTGGCCCCAGAGTGCCAGGATTACAGGCATAAGAAACTGTGCCTAGGCCCAAATTCTGTACTTCTCCCAGGTATTGTGAAGCCTCCGACATGGTCTTTTCTGATTCTGTCACCTTTCTCCTCCTTCACAAGCCCCAGTAGGGGCCTTGCCTCTCTAGCATACCCTGCTTTTGGAGGACCTTGTCTCCATGTCTCCATTATTGATGGAGGGACCATGGCAGGGCTTTGCTCTCCAGTGTCACTACTATGCCAGCAGGCTAGCCCCGAACCCCATATGGTAAGACCCCTTATGTGAGAGTTTTATGCCTACTTGATCTTACTCCTCTTTCCAGATGAGCACCACACACTGACCATCTAGGCTCAGGGTAAGCTAGCTCTTGCTCATTTTGGCCAGACATTTATTATGTGACATTCTCTTTTTATCCTTTTCAGTTCAAGAAACGTGGCTATACCAACTTGCCACAGTGCCCATCCCACTTTCTAGAAGACTTTGATACCTGACTCACAGAGAAACTCCTGCCAGGAATTTATATTGTGTGCAGCTGATTCAGGCAGTAACTTCCACTCAGCAAGGGGGTCCATTTTAAAAAAGTTACTTATCTTCCTTTTATGCCCAGTATGATTCTTAAAATTGATCCGACCTATCTTTCACCAGCACCACTTGGTTCTTTTAAACCACAGTATTCCTGCATCTCCTAGTTAGAAAACTTTTAATACAAGATCAATATGATTTGCTTTCTGGATTGTTGTATGCTACTAAAACGGAAGAAAGAGAAGGAAAAATGGATGCATCAATAAACCATACGACCCTGGCACCTATATCAGCTCAAAAACTGAAGGAAATACCCCTTCCTGCCCTCTCTTTGAGTAGTGCTATAGATTCTGAGTTAGTAGTTCCATGTGGGACCGGAGAGGTCATGTTCCTAATGAGCTGCAGGTGTTCCTGTGCTGCTGCACCCACCCACCCCCAACTCTGACCACACCAATGAGAAGGCTCAGAAATGAAATCTGAGAAATCAGCCTCTTGATTTCGATTTTAAACATGCAATTGATTCTTCTAATTTTTCATTCTTGTCGAAACGCATAGCAGTAAGTTTGTAATCAGTATTGGCATGCTTAAAAGAATTTAAAACTTGCTATATTTGTCATTTTAATTTATTTAACTTTAAAGATTTGTTCAGAACTTGGAAAGATTTTGCTTGTTAAGCTCATACATTTACCCACTCAGGCGTATGAGACAGGGTACTTCGATTTATAAATGAAGTTTAAAATTAAGGGAATTTAATTAACTAAGTTTTAAAATGAGACTGGTTGTTTTAAGGGGAATTTACTTTGTGTAACTTGAGTAGATGAAACACTAATCCAGGTTCCCGGCAAAACCTGCCCTGTTTTACACAGCATTTACTAGTTTTAGAAATAAGATGAGAAGGTTTGCAAATCGAACCTAAAGACTTAAGGCAAATTATGTATCTTTTTAAACTTTAATAAAGAAAAATAAAATAAATTTGAAACACAAAAACTCTAAATGGCCCTTTTTATGTAGAAAGAAGTCTGTGAATAATATTTACCTTGACCGCACTAGCAATTCCACAACTGACGCGTGTCTTTGAAAATGTCTGGTTTCCTCTGCATTGCCCGGCCTCCTGTCTGGATTGTTCAGCCACGGGGGGACGTCTGGGAATACTTTTCTACTTCTTAGGGCACCCAGCTCACTCCTCAGGAGGTGGGCTTCCCTCACGGATTCCTGGCGCTTCCGCACAGAGTCTTTCTACTGGTAGATGTGAACTCCTCCCCCAGCTAGTGTCTTGCTCCTCCTCTTCCCTTCTCTCCTCTTTACCCCACCCCCATTCCCCTGTCCTCACGTTTTCCCTCCTAACTCCTCAGTCTTTTAAATCTCTTATACGTTCCTCCTGCCTCCCACCGCGCCCCAGGCAGGCACCTACTTCCTTCTGTCCTCAGTCCTTTGTCCAGGTTCAGTTCCATCTGGTTTTCCATGGTGGAGACAGCAGGAGATTTAAATTCATGAGGTTTAAAGAATGGGATTAAGACAGGCAAAACATCTATAAGACAAATAAGAATCTAAGTAAATCCCTTATTAAACTAAAAACATTCTTTGACTCTTTTTTGTGAATTAAGTTGCATTACAAAAACGATCTTCTTCCGTTATCGTAACTTGAATATTGGCCTAGCCTCTAAATAGAGGGGCAGAGCTACAGTCCTTGGGAAACAGATGGGGTGGGGTATGTAATCCTGCAGCCTCTACAGAGAACACTTCTGACATTCCAGTAGAGTAAATCTGAATTCTCCTTGCCTTATATTTCTGCATGTCAGTTCCTTCATTCTCCAACCTGTCCCTCCCTGCCTCCCAAGAAAATGAGCCCTAGGCTAAGCCCTACCCAAAGCCAACCAAGACATTTTCTCCTTCTTACTTTTCTGTCTCCTCCTCCTTGAAACCATAGTAGCGGCCCCGTCTCATCTCCAGGTGACTGTACTCTGGAATCAACGTGCTCGCTGGAGTGGGAGATCTGGGATGCTCATTAAGTGGAGGCCCTTCTTCCTGCCTCTCCTCCTGCGCTTAACTCCCTGGTTTCCTGGTTTGCCTTTCAATTTCCTGGTAAAATCAGACCCCTGTCCTGGACTTCACAATGATTACCAGCTTGCTTGGTCCTTTGAAAGGCCCAGCCCCAGGTTAACAAACCATAACTTAGAAAGAAATCCCAATAGTTGGATACTCCATATCTGCTTCCAACCAATTAACCTATTAGATTGGAGACATATGATCTGCCTGCATAGTAAATGGAGATTTCTAGCCTTGTATTCCCAGCACCTGGAGGGTACCTCCTGGATGTATGTATCAGCCCTGATTGAAACCCAGTCCCTCATCTCCCTGAACTTTATCATTTCAACTGCTGGTTTTACTCTTGGGAGTAAGTCCTGCCACCTGGTTAGTTTCCCCAGCTCTTGACCCTTCCATTCTCCACTGTCATTACTCTTCCTAAGGCCCTGCTTGGGCTCCAAGTGTGCAGAGAGCCCACATGAGTTATTGCCTTGCATATCCGCAGTTCAATTGTAACTGATGTTCAGAGGCATGTCCCTAAGTCACCATCGGAGCTAAAGGTGCCTTCTAAATCGTCAAGGAAAGAATAAATTATATTCAGTAAGGTTTTATTATTCCCATATTTTCATTCTTTAAAACCTGGTAGTCCTCTAAGGAAATATGGCTAACTGTATTAATCAGATTCATCAACAGCCCATTTCTGAGTAGCTTAAGATTTAATGCCTTAGGAAAGATCTAGATGATTGAATATTTCATTCATATCCAGATATTTGATGTCATGTACACAGATTTCAGACAGTTTAGTATAAGAGAAGGTAATTTCTAGCAGATGAGCCCACAGTTCCCTGGCTTCTCATGCCAACAGTCTCTACGACCTGCTAATTCTTTTCTTGTAGTCACATCTGACCTTCTGGGTGAATTCCCTTCATTCTTTGAAGAATTTAGCACCTGCTTCACCATCTTTCCCTCACGTTACTCCTTGATAATTTTTAAGGAGAAACTGTTGACACTGTGGCAGCCAGACATACTCCCTGTGTTACTGGACATGGTACAGGGCGTGGGACTGTATGACTCGATCCAGACAATGATATGGCGAGCAGAAATAACAAGTATCATTTTTGAGGCAAAGTATTTAAAAGTCCATGAGCCATCTCCACTCTCGATTCCCTTTCAACAGTGACTATAGATGCCACATGTTGAGATGCAGAGCCCAAACTGACTCCCTAAGTCACTCAGTGGAGAGACCAGCCTTGGAGAGCTGCTGAGCTCCCACTCTGCATGCATCAGAAATGTGGGGGTTTGTTACTGCTGAAGCATTGAGGTTGTTCTGCAGTATAGCGTCACTCTCTTAATGCACACATACGTGTAGCTGATCCTTTGAATACCATGGACTGTTAGTTCCGTGACTCCTCCTTCGGTGATTTTTGTCCTTCAGTTTACCTTATCCATCCATTCTCTTGGTTATATATTGGTTGCTGCTCCTAACTGGACCCCTTGTGTAAACTAAATCTTGAGTTGACCTCTTCTCAAATACCATCCCCTATGTTTTCAATTAATTTCTGCTGGTATCTCAGCCCCAACAATTCTGCAAACCCTAGTTTTTGGTCTTCTTCAAAACACACATCCTTATTTCTCTCTGTACACAGTTTAGATTCCACTCTAACCCTCTTGTGCACAGAACCTCAATTACTCTGCCCTCTCTCTTTTCTTGGCAGAGTTCTAACCTATGTGAAATCTGACGTTCTTGAAACACTCACATTTGTGAGCAGGCAAGTGGATACTGCTGGAGAAAAACATAAAACCCCCTGACTAGTTATTCCCATGATATCCCTCCCAAACCTTTCACTCTTTGACCGTCTTGGATGAGTATTTCATATCTTTTCTCTTCTCAATTTCCCATCACTTTCTCCTCCATTGCATTCTCAGCTAACAACCTTTTATTATATTGAGAAAATATCAGCAATCTGAAAAGTACTCCCACACACTTTCCCTACCAAATTTACTAACCTGCCGGCATCTTGGCCCCTCTATTCTACTGTCCTGCCCACTACTTCAGATGGACTGTCCATGCTCCTATCTAAGGACTACTCTGTCACGTGTGCACTGGATCTTGTTCTCTATGCCTACTCAAAGTTGTTCATCCTGCAATTGGCCCCTCTTTCCCTTGCATTATAAATTTCCCCTTCTTTACGGAATCATCTTATTAGCATCAAAACATGCTCTTTTATCTCCTGTCTTAGAGAGACAGAAAAACTTCATATACCATATGTCTCCTTATAGCTACCTCCCCATTTCTCTGCTCCCCTTTATAGTTAAGCTCATGTAATTGGCAG
Organism: Aotus nancymaae; assembly: GCF_030222135.1. Classification (NCBI taxonomy): domain Eukaryota; kingdom Metazoa; phylum Chordata; class Mammalia; order Primates; family Aotidae; genus Aotus; species Aotus nancymaae. Next base: position 19,025,164 of record NW_026988465.1, read on the forward strand.
CCTGAGTGTCCTCTCTTCCCATCCCCTCCTGAACCCCTCCAATTAAAGTTGTATTCATATCACTCTTATGAATTAGTGCCTGTCAAGATCTCCAACTCCCACACAGTCAAATCCAAAAATCAATTCTCTCTTTTCATCTTACTCCATCTTTTGACGTAGTTGACCACTTCAAACAAATCGAAATGCTTTCTTCACTTGGATTTTAAGCTATTATTCTCCCTTGGTTCTTTCTACCTCACTGTCATTTCCTTCTCAGTTTCTTGTGCTTCTCATCTCTTAGACCTCTTATCATGCTGGCATGACACAGGCCTGGATTTTCATGACTTTTATCTGCCCTGATTCCCTGGCCTCTCTCTTTTGATTCACTAGCTTTAAATATCTATGTGCTGACTACTTCCAAACATGCTGCCACCCGAGACTTGATATTCAAACTCTAGAGTAAACTCGGTTGTAAAGAGCACAAAGTACTTCTGGACATTTTGTTTGTTTGTTTTTCTTTTCATCCTGTAAATTGACATTGCAAGAAGACAACTTCTGCCATACAAGCTGTAAAGTGCATCCCTACAATGTTTTAGCAATTCTATTTGAGTTTTTAAGGTATTTGAATAATCTGAGAGATGAGAAGAGTTCAATTATACTCATAATTAATAACTCAAAGCATTAAGACTCAACTTAGTTGAGTTTGTTTTACTTTTTCCTTCAGAGACTAATTAGCATCAAGTTAACTTTTTCGCGTGTTGTTTTCTATGCTAAATGTGTTGATATGGTCTGGCTCTGTGTCTCCCACCAAATCTCACCGTGAATTATAATCCAAACTGTAATCCCCACGTGCTGGGGGAGGGACCTCGTGGGAGGTGACTAGATCATGAGGGCAGTTCCCCCACGTTGTTCTCATGGTAGTGAGTGAGTTCGCATGAGATCTGATGGTTTTATAAGGGGCTCTTCTCCTTGTGCTCTGTGCTTCTCTCTCCTGCCACCTTGTGAACAAGGACGCATTTGCTTCCCCTTCTACCACGACTGTAACTTTCCCGAGTCCTCCCCAGCTACGTGGAATGGAGTCAATTAAAACTCTTTCCTTCATGAATTACCCCATCTTGAGTATTTCTTTATAATAGTGTGAAAACTGACTAACACATGTCTTTTCATTTCTCTGTCTGAACATAGACATGCTCCACCCTCTTTCTCTTTTTGCCAGGCTTTTCCACTGCTCTGTGGAAATACAGGGTGTAAGATCCAAGACTCAGTAGTTTTGAGACACATTACAATTTAAATAATTAAATTATCACTTAAGCAATTAAGGCAGAGTATAGTAGATTAGGATTAAAACCTGGACTCCTGTGTATAAACTTAAAGAACTTATTTTGGCCCCTGTTCTCCAATGGTATTTTAATCTTTATTTATTGGCTTCCCACTGAGAAACTTGTGTGCACAGAGAAAATGATTCAAAACTGCAGTAGCCCTGCACATCAGAGAATATGGTCATTCATTGCCCAGAATGCTGGAGGTATTTTACTAACCAAGTTTGGATCAGGCTTTTATATTAGACAAAATAGGAAGAGCACTGGACTTGGGGTCATGGTACCTGCCACAAAATAGTGGCTTTAAATGAGTTGCTTTTCTGTAGACATTAGCTGCCTCATCTAAAAAGTAATGAGATTGAAGTTAGGGGTTTGTAGTGTCCTTTTAGGTACTTACATGCTATAATCTGTTTTGTTTTGTTTTTGTATTTTTACAGAAAAGGATGAGATTGAATGAAAATTTATGCCTTTTCTTGTGTGCATTATGTAATACACTAGCAGACTTGTGCATGTGACTTCTCCTGTTTCTTGCAGAAAGCAAATCTGTTGTTGTATTCTCTGAAATGGAGTCCGTATTTTCTTTTTTTCTTTTCTTTTTTTTTTTTTTTTAAGATGGGGTTTCACCATGATGGCCAGGCTAGTCTTGAACTCCTGACCTCAGGTGATCCACCCACCTTGGCCTCCCAAAGTGCTAGGATTACAGGCGTGAGCCACCGTTGTTAGTTCTCTGTCTGGTATTCCTTCAGCTTTACTAGGATATGCAATCCCCTTTTTTGGGAAATGCTCCTTCTGGCTTCCCAGCTATGTAATTCTCCCAGTTCTTCCATGTTCTTAAATAATTCATCTCCCCTTTCATCATGAGTATGACATTAAGCTGATCCATCCCTAGGAGACTTTTCTTCTGGTTATGTGTGATTCCTCCCAGAGTCGGGCATAGAACCAAGCTGGGGTTCTATGCTTGGTTCTATTTTTCCTATCATTGTTTTAAAATTTTTCCTATCATTGTTTAACCTGGAGAAAGGGAAAGAAATGACATTTCCTCATTTATTATGAAGCTGGGAAACAGGAAACAGGTGGCTTCATCTTCTTTTGTCCCCTGCTATTGGGAGAAAGCTGGTCAGAGAACATGATGCCACAGAGTGAGAGGCTGAAGCAAGAGATGAGGGAGAGATGGGCTTGGTGGCATCTGAGAGTCTGTGGCCCGATGAACTGCTCTACTTCCTGCAGTTATGTGACCTTTCTGATAAATTCCAATTTTTGCTTAAGGTAGTTTGAGTTTAGGTTTCTGTCAGTTGCAATCAAGATTCAGTAATGACTTTTATTTTCATACCCCTCAGATATGAAAATTTGTGATAAAAGAGGCAGGCATTTTTTCCCTCTTTTTTCTCTCTCTCTTTTTTTTTGTTGTTGGACTTCAGGTTCTGGGGTACATGTGCAGAACATGCAGGATTGTTGCATAGGTATACATGGCAATGTGGTTTGCTGCCCCCATCCCCCCGTCACCTTCATCTGGCATTTCTCCCCATGTTATGTCTCCCTGACCTCCCCACTCCTCCTGCTGTCCCTCCCTAATCCCCCCAACAGACCCCAGTGTATGATGTTCCCCTCCCTGTGTCCATGTGTTCTCATTGTTCAACACTCGCCTTTGAGTGAGAACATGCAGTGTTTGATTTTCTGTCTTGTGTCAGTTTGCTGACAATGATGGTTTCCAGATTCATCCATGTCCCTATAAAGGACACAAACTCATCGTTTTTAATGGCTGCATAGTATTCCATGGTGTATATGTGCCACATTTTCCTTGTTCAGTCTATCGTTGATGGGCATTTGGGTTGGTTCCAGGTCTTTGCTATTGTAAACAGTGCCGCTATGAACATACGTGTGCATGTGTCTTTATAAGAGAATGATTTATTCTATTATAAGGAATTACTGGTATATACCCAGTAATGGGATTGCTGGGTCAAATGGAATTTCTCTTTCTAGGTCCTTGAGGAATTGCCACACTGTCTTCTACAATGGTTGACCTAGTTTACACTCCCACCAACAATGTAAAAGTGTTCCTATTTCTCCACATCCTCTCCAGCATCTGTTGTCTCCAGATTTTTTAATGATCACCATTCTAACTGTCATGAGGTGGTATCTCAATGTGGTTTTGATTTGCATTTCTCTAATAATCAGTGATGAGCATTTTTCATATGTTTGTTGGCATCATATCTGTCTTCTTTTGGAAAGTGTCTGTTCATATCCTTCTCCCACTTTTGGATGGGTTTGTTTGTTTTTTCTTGTAAATCTATCTTAGTTTTTCGTCCTGGGTCCAGCTGCACTTGCTGCGAAACTTTCAGTCCAGAGCGTTTCAGATTGCTTGATTTGTGGGGGTGGCACCTGCCGAGCCAGATTGCCTGGCTCCCTGTCTCAGCCCCCTCCCTTTCAGTTGAATGGGCAGCTCTGTCTCCCAGGCATTCCAGGCACCAGTCGAAACGGCCACCCAGACTTGTGTGAATTTGTGTGTGCTGACCCGGCACCGGCTAAAACTGCCACGTTGACAACTTGTGGCACTTTTTGGCCCGGGAATCTCCTGGTCTGTGGGCAGTGAAAAGTTTTTTGGAAATGCAGTGAGCACTCACCCTCTGCGCTGTTCTTGCTGGGAACTGCACTCAGGAGCTGTTCCTATTCGGCCATCTTGGATCTCTCCTAAGTAAACATTTCTTAATAGCTCTCATTAGTATGTGCTAGACCCACTGCTGTAGGATAATAATGGGGAAAATCTGGTGGGATGGTTTATGCTTTGAGGAGGATCATTCATGCCAGTTTGGAGAGTTTGTACTTTTTCTACCAGACAACAAGAAAATAGAAAACTTTAGTCCAAGAGAGCAATGTGTGCAGAATTGGAAAATAGAAATGTTAATCTAGTTTTGGAGGTTGTGGGAGTGTGAGATTGGTAGAGAAAAAAATAGGTCCAGAAACAAGTTGAAATAATATTATGATACCCTAAATCAAAAAGGGCTCTGCCAAGATAAAGGAAGTAAAGGACATGCGGATACGGAAATCTCAATAGGCCTGGGCTATATGGAGGGAATGATACAGACAGAAAGTCAAACAGAGAATCTGCAAACCTGAGACCAGGTAATAAACAAATGATGGGAAAGCCAGAGAGAAGAGACGATGAGGTAAATGTTCTTTCTAAATGCATGTAAACTTTGTTTTCCTGTATTTTATTGAATTTGGACTGAAAAAAAATCATGGAAAATTATTTAACCAAACCAGAGAAATGATTATATTCAAAAACCTCTGCAAGATTATAGAAGATAAAATAACTAGAGAATTTATACTTCCTAGTAATAATAAGTTACAAATCACTTGTCTCCTTTAGCACTTAGACATACTTTGTAAAGCAGGGTCGATGAATAAAAATAAAATAAAAGCTATTTATTTCTTTACAGAGCCACCCCTAAACAAAATATGAATAATACCCCCCTTACATTTGTCGACTTTCTCCAAGACTTTCTCATTTCTTTCTTCTGAACCCATCCATTCTTATTTCTTTTCTTCTGAATCCATCCTTGCTTATTGTTCCTTCATTGCCTTGCTATCAGCAGATGGTCAATTGATCACTTAAATACATATTTCAAAAGTCCATTTCTTTCTTTCTTTCTTTCTTTTCTTGAGACAGAGTCTAGCTCTGTCGCCCAGGCTGGAGTGCAATGGTGTGATCTTGGCTCACTGCATACTGCAAGCTCCACCTCCCAGGTTCAAGCAATTCTCCTGCCACAGCCTCCCAGATAGCTGGGATTATAAGTGCCCACCACCATGTCCAGCTAATTTTTGTATTTTTAGTAGAGATGGGGTTTCACTGTGTTGGCAAGGCTGGTCTCGAACTCCTGACCTCATGATCCACCCACCTTGGCCTACCAAAGTGCTGGGATTAGAAGAGTGAGCCACAGCACCCAGCCTTCAAATTAAATTCATACTTACGACCCATTGAAACTGAAAAGCTTTCTAATTGCTTGACCATAAAATCCTAATAGTGAAATGACTCCTCTTCAGCATCTTTCCAGAATGCCCAGAGGCAGTCAGGTATAACCCTTCTTATTAGACACCTTCTGCAATGATGATCATTTTCTTGGATAGTAAAGACCGAAAAGACAAATGAAGCCATGAAAGACATTTAGAAAGCAATGCATGACACACATTTTAAAGACACAGGCACGGTTGCATGCCATATCAGTGTGATGGGAACCAGGTGAGCCTAATCAGGAGTGGCTTCTTTGAGGATGGCTCTATATGAATTGGCACTGAGAAGTCTTATTCAACTCAATTGTTAAAAAAAGCTCTCTGATTGTAAGACTTATCTCATTTAATTGCACTAAGTCAAAAAGGTAATGTATTTTGGATGAAAAAATCAAGAATACTGTGTTTTTAAGGCACATTCTAGTTAGCATATTGCATCAAAAAAATAATCTCCAAATGTAGTTTATTTTTACGCTGACAAAGAGAGCAGAATATCTTAACCTTGGGACATTAACTGCAGAGCAGTTTAGCTGTAATGCTAATAAAAACCACTAAGGGCTAAAACTTGTAAGCCAGCTCGGGACCCTGCTATTGGTCGTTTAACAAATGCGTAGTTAATCATCACTGTATTCAGGCACTGTTGCAGGTGCTTGGTTTACATCAATGAGCCGATGAAGACACCTGACCTCATGGTATTTACATTCTAGCTGGGAGAAGACAGGCAACCCACAAAAAACATTATTACTAGCTTGTTGTATAGTATGTTAGCAGATGAATCACACTATAGAAAATAAGAAAGTAGGATAAGAAGCTTTGGGCATACAGGTGGAGAAAGAAGAGATTTCAAAAGATAGATTAGAACCTACTGAGAACAGTAGCAGCCGACTTTCTCCATTACATCATGCAAACCTGTGCTCTCTTGCATCCCAGATCCAAGTTTTGTTCTAAGCTGCCAGATTTCTTTGTCTTCCACACAATTTCAAAAACATTTCTTTCTCTGAGATTCTAAGATTGAAATGTGTTATTCAAACACATCCATACATGAATATTGTGAACATTCTGCCCTCCTCAGTTGAATTTAAGATTTTATAAATTATTCTGGGAAGAATGCCCCAAATTAAGTACTCTTTTATGCAGTGAATTTTGAAAATCTTCTGTTGCCTGAGGCATTAATCTCCAAACTATTTTGATTTTACAGCACCCTATCGGTGCCCAAATTTATATAATTTTAAAATTTCATCCATGTATTGCTGTTATAGTATGTTACAGCATTTAAAATACACACAAAATGTAAGTGAAAGAACACTGAGATAAAAATAACTAGAAATATAAATTCTAATATTTCTTTCCAAAGGGTTGAGAACACTCACTTTCAAGGCCTCTGGGCTAATGAATTAGGTATCCATACACATACTTGCAGCACACCTGTTTAGCAACCATAATAAAACAATTTATTTTATGTATGATTTAAACCGAAGCTCTCATAATACCACAGGGGGCTAGAAATAAAATTACACATGAATATATTTTTTCATATGCATATATAAAGTTTTGTAGGCTCAATTAAGTAATCATCGTTAGCCCTTTATTACTCCATCATCAATCTGTCTACTGCTAGATAATAATCCAAATCTCACAATAGATTCCCTTTCTTCAAGGGTTTAAATCTCAAGGCACACTGAAAGCAAAGCAAAGAGCTACAAACAATAACAAAAATTAGTGTGGTTATCATTACAGATATCCATTTATATAGAGAACTAATGAAGAAGTACAGAAGGCTGACATGCAGGGGGGAGGAAAGCACACTAACTCAGAGATAGCAATGCTTGCTGTCTAGAGTAGTTTCTCAGCTTTCCATGGCCTCCAGTGAAAAAGGGCTTCACAGCTTCCATCTCCTTCTGACTGCTGTGTAGTCTTTCTCATTTTCCTCCACATCTTCCTTCATTGAAATGTCTTCCCTTGGTTTAAATCAGACCCTAGGCTTCCAATCCAGACAAGATGGTGTAGACCTATATGTACCTGCTCCTCACCCTGAAAACAGCTGGAAGCAACTCTGGTTATTGGTAAGAAGAAGGTGAGCTGGTTTGGGACTCAAAGACTAGAGGAGCAACACCCTGTAGAACGAAGTGACCCAGGCCCAGCATTTGCCTTCAATCCATCACCAGAAAGTGGCCTGGGTAAGGCCACACCTCCCCCAATGGAACTGGAGCCCCTCAGAAAGCACAAGGCAAGCCAGGAAGAGTCATTAAGGTGGATGGATGGAGAGAAGCAACTCTCCTTCCAGTGGGGAGACGCCAAGCTTGCCCCACAGTACCTGCAAGAAACTCTACAGCAGTCTCATCCTGGAACTGCTTTGCCTCTGAGGGCCTGTGACATCCTCCAGAGGGTGCCTTCAAGGGGGAGGTGACACCACGTGGCCCAGCCTGGGAAATACTCTGACCCTCAAAGAAGAGAAGATCTTGTCAGAATAAGTATTTTCCAGAAAAGCTGCCACAAGCCTGGAATTCCCTTCTGTACTGGGGATACCAGGATGAGTGTGTGAAACAAGGAGGAGGGACCCAGTCACAGCAGGCTGTAGGACCTGCAAAGTCTATCTCCTAGGCCTAATACTCCCCTCCTCTGCCCAGAGATCCTGGGACAACCAGGGGCAGAGTAGGGAGATTATGCCACAAGAGCTGACTGGGGAACCTCTTTCTACCTGCAGGCCTAAGACTGCCTTCTCTCACCTAGGGACACCCAGTGACCCAGTCTGGAGGAATCCCTTCTGCAGGAGCCAGTGTAAGCCCAAGAAGCATCAGGTAAGTCAAACAGACCAAAATAACACAGCAAAACCCTTAAAAATGAAACTGTCCTTGGAACCACTACCTACATAGTAGCTGAGGAACTGCATGCTAAATATAGACAGGATGAGTTCCTGCTCAAATAAAAGATTTAGGTAAGATCTCAGAGATCTTACCAAAGACGAAATATTCAGGCCACAAGTAAAATGACTTCTCATATTGGAATCAAGAAAACTAAAATTTGAATGAGAAAAGACAACCAACTGATGCCAACACCAAAATTAATCAGCTGTTGTAATTATCTGACAAGGATTTTAAAGAAGGTATATATATATATATATATAACCTCAACATAAATTATTTAAATGGCAAAGACAAAGATCCACTCAAATGACCATCATGACCATCAATGAGAGACTGGATAACAAAATGTGGTACATATACATCATGGAATACCATGCAGTCATAAAAAGGAATGAGATGATGTGCTTTGCAGGGATGTGGATAGAGCTGGAGGCATTATCCTCAGCAAACAAACTTCAGGAATAGAAAATCTAGCACTGCAGGTTCTCACTTATAAGTGAGTGCTGAACAATGAGAACATATAGATACAAAGAGGGGAACAAATACACTGGGGTTTGCTGAGGGGCTGGGGAAGGGAAAGCATCAGGAGAAATAGCCACTGCATGAGAAGCTTAATGCCTGGGTGATGGCTTGATAAGTGTGGCAAACCACAATGGCACACGTTTACGTATTAACACATCTGCACGTCCTGCATCTGTATCCCAGGACTTAAAATAAAATAATTTTTTTTTAAAAAATAGATGTTTAAAAGAGGACTGAATGGAAATTACATAAATAAAAAATACAACAAAAACCCCTTGTTGGATGGGTGTAATTGTAGAGTGGAGATCGGGGAGCACAGAATAAGTGAACTTTAGGACAGATCAACATAATTCATTGGATCTGAACAACACAGAGAATATAGACTTATGAAAATGAACAGAGCCTCAGGGACCTATGGGACAGCAATAAAAAATTCAACAATTACCTCATCATATCTCAAAATGAAAAAAGGAGAAAGAATGGGGCTGAAAGACTACTCCAAGAAATAATGACTGAAGACTTTCTAAATTTGGAAAAAGACACGAACCTGCAGATTCAACAAACTCAACATTTCATGTAGGATAAACCCAAAGAAATCCACACCAAGACACAACATAATTAAATTTCAGGAAATGAAAGACACAGAAAAAAATCTGGAAATGAGCCACAGAGAAATGATGATTTAGCTACAGGAGAATACAAATTCAAATGTCAGTGGATTTTTCTTCTAAACCATGGAGGCTCTAAGAAAGTGACAAATGCTCAGAGAAAATAAGTATCACAAATTCTGTATCTGATAAACTCTCCTTCAAGAATGAAAGAAAAATAAAATCATTCTCAGATGAAGGAAAAAGTAAGACTTTGTTGCTACCAGATCTAGTCTTAAAATTGGCCAAAGAAATTCTTCAAACGAAAAGGAGCTGATAAAAGAAAGAACCTTGAAACATCAGGAGAAGATAGAAAAAGCCAAAATATAAGTATATATAATAGACTATGGACTTTCTTCATGAGTTTTATAAATCATGTTTAATGATTGAAATAAAAATTAGAATACCATATGATGCCCACAAGAATTATATTTAAATCTGGGGAAGGTAAAGAGCTCTAAATGGAAATGAAGATTTCACACTTCACTAAAGGTGGTAAATTGTTGATACCAGTAGGCTGTGAAAAGTCATATGTGTATATTGTAATGCCCAAAGGTGGAGACTCAAAACACTATAAATAAATCAAGATGGAATCCTAAAAAAAAATTAAAGTAACCCGGGAAGTAAAGAAGAGAAACAAGAACCAGAAGAACAAACAGAAAATAAATAATAAAAATGAAAGACTCAAGCCTGTAATCCCAGCACTTTGGGAGGCCGAGGCGGGTGGATCACGAGGTCAAGAGATCGAGACCATCCTGGTCAACATGGTGAAACCCCGTCTCTACTAATACAAAAAATAAGCTGGGCATGGTGGCACGTGCCTGTAGTCCCAGCTACTCAGGAGGCTGAGGCAGGAGAATTGCCTGAACCCAGGAGGCGGAGGTTGCGGTGAGCCGAGATCGCGCCATTGCACTCCAGCCTGGGTAACGAGCGAAACTCCGTCTCAAAAAAAAAAAAAAAGAAAGAAAGACTTAAGCATTAACATATATCATTAGTTATGTGAAATAGAGATGGCCTAAACACATCAATTAAAACACAGAGATTGGCAGAGTGAATTTAAAAGCCAAAGACAATTATATATTGTTTCACAGAAGCTCACTTCACATGTAATAATACAGGTAGATTGATAATAAAAGGATTTTAAGAAAGGTATACCATGCAAACATTTGTTTTAAAGCAGGAGTAGCCATATTAATATCTGATTAAGTAGACATCAAAGAAAAGCAAATTACCAGAGATAAGGAGGGACATAGGACATTCCATAAGGATAAAATATCAATGAATGAGGAAGACATAATAATCCTAAATAGGTATACACCGACCAACAGAGCCTCAAAACACATGAAGCAAAAACTGATAGAGCTGAAAGGAGAAATAAACAAATCCACAATTATAGTTAGGGACTTCGACACCCCTCCCTCAGAAACTGATAGAACTACCAGGCAGAAAATCAGCAAAAATATGGAGGGTCTGAATAACAAACAGCAGGACCTAAATGACACATACAGAACGCAATGGCAAAATACATTATTTTCATGTGTCTACGGAGCATTCTCAAAGATACAGCATATCCCGATCCGTAAAACAAAATTCAACAAATTTAAAGGTATTGAAATTATACACAGTGTGTTCTCTGACTGTCACAGAAGCAAAGCAGAAATCAATAATGTAAAAACAAGAAAATCTCTAAATATATGTAAATTAAACAATACACTTCTAAATGGTGGCTCACACCTGTAATCTCAGCACTTTGGCAGGCTGAGGTGGGTGGATCACTTGAGGTGAGGAGTTCAAGACCATCCTGGCCAACATGATGAAACCCCGTTTCTACTAAAACAATTTTAAAAATTAGCTGGGCATGGTGGTGCATGCCTGTAATCCCAGCTATTCAGGAGGCTGAGGCAGGAGGATCACTTCAACCCAGGAGGTGGAGGTTGCAGTGAGCTGAGATCATGCCACTGCACTTCAGCCTGGGCAACAGAGCAAAAAGAACAAGAAAAAGAAAAGAAAGATCCATGGGTCAAAAATGAAGTCTCAAAGGAAATAAAAAATACATAAAGCAAAATAAAAATTAAAACACAACATATCAAAATTTCTGGAATGCAGCTAAAGTGGAGCTGAAAAGGAACTCTATAGCACTGAATGGAAACAAGGCAAGGTCTGAAATCAATAATCAAAATTCCTTTGTCAAGAAACTAGGAAAAAAAATGAGAAATTAGAAAGGGAAGAGTCAAAGAATAGCCAAAGCAATCCTAAGCAAAAAGAACAAAGCCAGAGGCATCACATTACCTAACTTCAAACTATAAGGCAGCAGGTCCCCAACGTTTTTGGCACCAGTGAGTGGTCGTGTGGAAGACGAATGGGCGAGCTGGCTTCAGGATGATACTGTTCCACCTCAGATCATCAGGCATTAGTTAGATTCTCACAAGGAGCGCACAACCTAGATCCCTCGCATGCGCAGTTCACAATAGGGTTTACGCACCTATGAGATTCTAATGTCCCCGCTGATTTGATAGGAGGTGGAGCTGAGGTGGTAGTGCCTGCCTGCTGCTCACCTCCTGCTGTGCAGCCCAGTTCCTAACAGGCCACAGACGGGCATCTGTTCTCGGGCTGGGGACCACTGCAATGAGGCTATAGTAACCAAAACAGCACAGTACTGCTACAAAAATAGACACATAGACAAATGGAACAGAATAGAGAACCCAGAAATAAAGCCACACATCTGCAGCCATCTCATCTTCGAAAAAGGTGATTTTAAAAAAGCAAAGTGGAAAGGAATGTCTATTCAATAAATGGTGCTAAGATAGCTGGCTACCCATATGCAAAAGAATGAAAGTGGACCCCCACTTTTTATCATACACAAAATTTACATATACATATACTATATGTCAAACAATAACTCAAGATGGACTAGAGATTTAAATGTCAGACCTCAAACTATAAGAATCCTAGAAAAATTATGAACACAGGCCTTGGGAAAGAATTTACAAGTCATCAAAAGCAATTATAATGAAAACAAAAAATTGACAAGTGGGACCCAATGAAACTAAATAGCTTCTGCTCAGCAAAAGAAACTGTCAACAGAGTGAACAGATGACCTACAGAAAGGAAGAAAATATATGTAAATTATGCATCTGACAAAGGTCTAATATCTAGTCTATAAGAAGTTTAAATTAACAAGTGAAAAACAACCTGACTTAAAAAATGGGCAGTGGATATGAACAGATGCTTCTTAAAAGAAGACACACAAGTTGCCAACAAACAGATGATAAAATGCTCATTATCACTAATCATCAGAGAAATGCAAATCAAAACCACAATGAGATACCATCTCACACCAGAATGGCTATTGAAAAGCCAGAAAACAGCAGATGATGGCAAGGTTGCAAAGATAAGGGAAAACTTATACGGTGTTGGTGGGAATGTAAATTAGTTCAGCCACTGTGGAAAGTAGTTTGGAGATTTCTCAGAAAACTCAAAACAAGAACTACCATTTGACCCAGAAATTCCATTACAGGGTATATATCCAAAAGAAAACAAATAGTTCTACCGAAAATACACGTGTTCATTGTAGCACTATTTGTAATAGCAGAGGCATGGACTCAACCTAGGTGCCCATGAACAGTGGATTGGATAAAGAAAATGTGGTGCGTATACACCATGGAATACTATAGAGCCATAAAAAAGAACATAATCATGTCCTTTGAAGAAACATGGATGCAGCCAGAGGCCACTGTATTAAGTAAATTAACACAGGAAAAGAAACCTAAATACTGCGTGTTCTCATTTGTAAGTGGAAGCTAAATATTGGGTACTCATGGACATAAAGATGGCAACAACAGACACTGGGGACTACTCGGGGGTGGAAACAGAGGCAGGGGCAAGGGTTGAAAAACTACTGGGTGCTATGCTCAGTACTTGGACGACGGGATCATTTATACTCCAGACCGCCGAATCATGCAATATACCCAGGTAACCAACTTGTATATCTACCCCTTGAATCTACAATAAAAGTTGAAAAGGACAAATGCAACCAAGAAGAAATAATCTGAGTAGTCCTTTAACCATTAATGAAATTGAAGTTATGATATAAAATTTCTTGAAAAAAAAATTCAGTTCCAGATGTTTTTTTTAATTTTTAATGATTTTTTTATTGTTCAAATTTTAAATTTCAAAGTTATAATTGAGTATAACTTTTGTGTGACACACACCTACTAATGAGAAGAATACAATTCTTTTGGGGAGGTACTATTTAATTAGGGTTCAAAATTAGTGTTTCCTATGATCAAAATTGATTGCACATATTTATCTGTTAATGCTGATTATAAAATGTATATGACATTTTTTATTTTATTTTATTATTTTTCTTTTTCTTTTCTTTTCTTTTTTTATTTTTAATTTTTTTATTTTTATTTAGTGTTTTTATTGCATTTTAGGTTTTGAAGTACATGTGAAGAACATGCAAGATTGTTGCATAGGTACACACATGGCAGTGTGATTTGCTGCCTTCCTCCCGTTCACCTATATGTGGCATTTCTCCCCATGCTATCCCTCCCCAACCTCCCTCCCCCCGCTATCCCTCCCCTATTTCCCCCCAACAGACCTCAGTGTGTGATGCTCCCCTCCCTGTGTCCATGTGTTCTCATTGTTCAACACCCGCCTATGAGTGAGAACATGCAGTGTTTGATTTTCTGTTCTTGTGTCAGTTTGCTGAGAATGATGGTTTCCAGGTTCATCCATGTCCCTACAAAGGACGCGAACTCATCGTTCTTGATGGCTGCATAACATTCCATGGTGTACATGTGCCACATTTTCCCTGTCCAGTCTATCATTGATGGGCATTTGGGTTGGTTCCAGGTCTTTGCTATTGTAAACTGTGCTGCTATGAGCATTCGTGTGCATGTGTCTTTATAGTAGAACGATTTATAATCCTTTGGATATATACCCAGTAATGGGATTGCTGGGTCAAATGGAATTTCTATTTCTAGGTCCTTGAGGAATCGCCACACTATCTTCCACAATGGCTGAACTAATTTACACTCCCACCAACAGTGTAAGAGTGTTCCTATTTCTCCACATCCTCTCCAGCATCTGTTGTCTCCAGATTTTTTAATGATCGCCATTCTAACTGGTGTGAGATGGTATCTCAATGTACTTCTGATTTGCATTTTTCTAATGACCAGTGATGATGAGCATTTTTTCATATGTTCGTTGGCTTCATGTATGTCTTCTTTTGTAAACTGTCTATTCATATCCTTCGCCCACTTTTGAATGGGCTTGTTTGTTTTTTTTCTTGTAAATCTGTTTTAGTTCTTTGTAGATTCTGGATATCAGCCCTTTGTCAGATGGGTAAACCGCAAAAATTTTTTACCATTCTGTTGGTTGCCGATTCACTCTAATGACTGTTTCTTTTGCTGTGAAGAAGCTGTGGAGTTTGATTAGGTCCCATTTGTCTATTTTGGCTTTTGTTGCCAATGCTTTTACTGAAGAATTCTACCAAACATTTAAAGAAGAATGTCTTTTTTTTTTTTTTTTCCTGAGGCAGTCTCGTTCTTTTGCCCAGGCTGGAGTCCAGCAGCACAATCTCTGCTTACTGCAACCTCCACCTCTCAGGTTTAAGCTATTCCCCTGCCTCAGCCTCCCAAATAGCTAGGATTATAGGCATGCGCCACCACACCCAGATAATTTTTTGTATTTTTTTAGTAGAGACAGGGTTTCACCATGTTGGCCAGGCTGATCTCAAACTCCTGACCTCAAGTAATGCACCTACCTTGGCCTCCCAAAGTGCTGGGATTACAAGCATGAGTCACTGCACCCAGCCTAATATCAATTTTATGCCATCTCTTTCAGAAAATAAAAGAAAAGGGAACACTTCCTAACTAATTTGGTGAGGCTAGTATTGTCCTGATACTAAAAACAAACAAAAGTAGCTCCAAAAGAAGAAAGAAAGAAAGAAAGAAAGAAAGAAAGAAAGAAAGAAAGAAAGAAAGGAAGGAAGGAAGAAACTACACACAAATATTTCTATAAATTTAGATGCAAATGTTTTCAGTCTCACACACAGTAAACTGAATCCAACAATGCATACACATAGACCCTGAACCTGGAGGTCTGGTCACACTACCTATCTACTGAAAAGGTTTAAATAAGTCAGTGATACAGTCACTTGGGGTCCTAGCAACAGTATTATCGTCGTAGCAATATGAAAACAGATACCAAAGTCTAGATCAAAGCAGTTTTCTCAGTTTGCTTTTTCCATTAAAGTTAATCGTGCCAAGAGTCATTCTAAACGTCTATTGAAAATTTATAACTACTTTTTATAGGATGGAAAAACATTTCCAAAGCATAAAATTATGAATGCACTTCATGCTTTCTATTTGCTCTTCCAGAACCACCCAATTTTTTTCTATGAAGATCTGGGTCTTTACAGGCTGAACTTACCAGACTAGGTCCACCTGGCTCCCCTGGCCTCTGGCTTCCAGTTGAGTTTAGCCAATGGTTGGCTCTAGCAAGATCAGAGAGTCTGGAGAGAAGGACATTCAAGTATTTATTCTCTCTTCTGACTCCCTTCCTACCAGAAAGTGGCCAGGTTTCTTTACCCAGCCCAGAGCTCTGGTTGGAGACTCTCTCCTATAGCTACAAGCAAGCTGCTGATCTCTTTACAGATTCCAATATCTACTTTCTCCTTTTGCTCCTGCAGGCCCAAAGGTGCTAAGATCTCCTTGCTCTTACTGGTCCCAAAGGAATCTTTGCCATTCCCTATGGGTTACCCGGAACTCGGACTACAGTTTCTAACTGGCCCCTTGACCTCTAGCTAGCTTATTGATCTCTTTTTACTTTCCTCATTGGAGTGTGCCATCTTGTTTTCTGATGATGTAGGTGGCTACAGAAGTACCAAATGATGATGGCCCCTGAGGGAACTGTCACTAATGTGCCTTCAGTGGAAGGGTGGCATCTTTCTTCCTGATCCCAAAATCACAAACACAGAAACAGCCACAGTTATCACGGGATCAGCTAAAAAATAAGTGCAAAAAAATGATTTCAATATTTTTCTTTACTTTTTATATTTTTTGTATATATTTTAGCTGATTCCCTTGGGATTAAAAAAAAAGAATTCCTTATCCAGATAATTGGCCAGTGGAATTTATTGAACATTTAGAAAAGAAAAGAACCCTAGAAATCAACTAGATAACTTTCCCATCTTAGAGACCTACACAAAGAAATCTGAAAATGAATGTCACTTATCTCATAAAACCAAATGGCAAAAGTAGAAATGAAAACTAAGTTTCCAAATTCCAATCTAATGTGCATTCTAATAAACCATACTATCTCCTCGAAACTCTATTTTTTCAAGTAAATACTACTTCAATCATATACATGCAAATTCTGATCTCCACATTAAGTATATGTGCCTTATAATATTAAACATACTTAAGCATACGTGACATATGCTTTGAAGGTAAAATCACAATGAACAAACAAATGTCACACCCTGAGCAGCCAGCCTGGAGACAGGATTTCAACTGCAGATACTGACCAGAGAAAGATCTGGTTTCTGCCATGGCACCCTGGAGCCTGGCAAATTATACCTTTTGGAAATTGCAAAAGCTGAAACTGAATAGTTTAGCTATTTCTAAATGATGGCATTAATTTTATTCATATTTTTCAGTAGTTTTATTTCAGTGTTTTAATTACCAGGTAAATTCTTCTACATGATCATTAAGGTTCCATAGCTTCCTAAAATTTCTGTGTTTCATGACTGATCGCCATTCCCTTCCTGGACTACACAATTACCAGCAAAGCTCCTTGAAGCAGGCTCATTTCTCATCCACAAACTCAGCCAAATACTACATACCATATGTCAATATTTCTGCTTATACGTCCTCAATGTATTTTCAAACTATATTTATTTGGAAACTAAAGTGACTATCAGACAACATTTCGGCAATATCTCCTTTCCTCTGGGCTTCATGCCCACGTTTATAGATGTCCCTTCATAATCGGACATAGAGGGGAAAATGTACTTTTTATGGTAGTAATATTTTTCTCTCCCTTCCCCCCCATTTATTCAGCTGGGAAGAGGAAATGAAAAAATATGAGCAATGGAGTTGAACATACTATAAACCACATCTATTTCTGGCAGCCTGCAGACCTATGCACTGTCTTGACAAACTCACTGCTTCTGTTTGCTTTTCGCTTATGCTAGGATTCCGCATAGCATATTTCTCTAAAGTAACAACAAAGTGTACAAGGACAATACAGAGAATAAAGCAAATACCAACAGCAGGGTGAACCCAAACTAATCAATTAACACTGCTATATTTTTTCAGCCGTTTTCTTCTTTGCTTGCCCTGAGTTAAATCTCACAGATTTTAACTCCCACATTCCATCTCAAAGTTAGAAGCAAGAACATTCTATGAACATCTGGGGGCCAGTCAGTGTCAGCTCTAACCGAGCAGAGGGTATTGTGAAGAAGCAAAGGAAGGTAACTCTGAGGAAGTTCTTGGCCCCTAAAAACAGATACTTGAACAAAAAAATCATTTTGAGACTGTGACACATCTACTTGGCATTTTGAAAAATCAAGTATCCATACTGTTTACTCAATGGTCAACTTTGGTATTATTCTGATAAGATGGAACAAAGAATAGAGGACACATAGCTCTTACTAGAAAAACAAATCTGTCTTGAAGCCTAAAGAGAACAGTGCCATGGGCAGTCAGGAGTGTGGAAGACCAGAGAGTGCCATGAGGAAATCTCATCTGCTTCCCAGGATGGACCGGATCCAGGTCTGTGCTCAGGGAAAGAGAAAAAGGCACCTCTTCTGCTTACTCCTTGCAACCAAATTGGGCCAGAACTCAAGGGAGTACCATTAAGTGCAACTTTTCAGCTTCAAGAACGTGAAATAAACTTCTGTAAGCCAACATTAGAACCTAACAACTAAGCTAAGCACTGCTTCTATGGTAAATGACTTCACAATGGCATACAAATTAACCTGGGGAACAAAACTTTTGTAGGTAAGAGACTCTCCATATAGAAGCAAATGAAATAAATAAATAAATAAATATTATCCCAGGAACCAGTTTTCCTATGTCTGGGAAAACCTATAAGGTTGTTGAAAGAAGCAAGTTAAAATTTGAAACTAACCTGAGACACCAAATAATACCTTTTAGGTAAAATAATTTTAGCATTCTTTTTGCCACATATTAATTTAACCCCACTGTTCAATAACATTATGTGCATAATTACATTTTAATTTATATAAGCCATTAACTCACTTATTGGTGGGTGGTAGGGCTAGATAAAAGAACTAAGCCTTAGAAGAATAAGTTGTTTAAATGAGCTAATCACTTAAAGCATGATTAACGCTTCTGATTTTAGTTATACCATTATCATCTATTAGATTGACAGATCACTGATTGCCTGATTTCCCAATTTTAAAATGTTTGAGGGATCACCCTAAAATGACCCCTTTTAGTTATTTATTAATTCACTCATGTGTTCATTGTCTGCTTCCCCTGACTAAAGTATAAGTTCCATGAGAGGAAATACTTCTCTGTTGTTCACAGCGGTATGACTAGCTTCTAGATTAGTACAGGGTACAGAGTAGTTGTTGAGGATATAAATGAATGAAAAATGTAATAGAATAATTTTCCTATATTCATCCTATTCAAAAGGTACAAAAGCTGAAGCTACTAATGGAATATCTGCATCTATGGTTAATTTATTAGATAACATAGAATAATCTTAAATAATAGCCTATATTGCTCTTTTTACTGTAGGCAAATGCTGTTACAAGCCACATGGCAAAAATCTAATTACTTCCAAATATCTTTCAGTTATCAGTAAATCATTAGCTTGTAAATTCACTACCAGTGTGGTAACTATCTCAGTCTCTACCAAAAAATACAGCTTCAATAATACTATTGTAAATATAATTATATAAGGCAAATACTAAGGAAAATAATTCTAAGCCATTAGGTTGATAGTTAAAGGCCAACACTATTTAATAGTAGAAAGCTCTTGGCCTGAGAGTCAAGAAACCAAGATTCTAGTCTAAACATTTACTTACCAGTTTTGGGAACTTGTGTCAACTATTTGACCTCTCCAAGCTAAAGTCTCGTCTGTAAAATGTCAAGATTTAATATGATTTCCAAGACCTATTCTAGCTTTAAAAATCTATCAGAGCAATAAATTGTTAGCTAGGGGGAACGTACATAAATACATGATAATAATAGATAACACATATAGTTCTTACTATACTATTATGTATTTAAGTGCCAGACATTCTTCCAAGCACCTAACATTGATTAACACACTAAATCTTCACAAGCAAGCCTAGGAGATAGTTCTATCCCCTTTATTTTAAAGAAGGGGAAACTGAGGCCTAGACAGGTTAGATGACTTGCTCAAGGGGCCTAAAGAATAGATATGCACAGCCAAAGACCTCAAGTGGCCTGCCATCTGCCTCTCACTCTCCTAGCTCACCTCTTTTGACATTCCTGGCTCAGCTTGTGCTGGACTTCCCCTGGACCCTGAGAACACAAACTTTCTCCCATCCAAGAACCTTTACATGATTTGTTCCTTCTGCTTTCAAAGCTTCTTCTTTATATCCTTGCATATCTGGGTCCCTCTCATCATTCCAGTTTCATATCAAAGATCAGACACCTGCCTTGACCCCTCTAACCAAAGTCATTACTATACATGATCACCTTTCTTTCTATTCAGTGTATCCACAACTATCTGAAACTATCTCATTTAGTTGTTCATTAGTTCATTCATTAGTTCTCTGCCTCCCCTGACTAGAGCATAAGTTCTGCAAGGGCATTTTTGTACACTTACCATGGTATTTCCAGTAGTGAAATCATACAGGGCCTAGAGGAGTTCCTCACTGCAGGAAAATGGATGAGTGAATGAATGATAACCTAATAGAAATGATCTTCCTATATTCATCTTAGTTATTCTAAAAATGTGAGTGCTAAAGGAACTCACAGCATATATTGTATTTCAGATGTGCCATTTAAGTAAGAAATATTTTCAGACAAAGGAGAGATGAATTTACTGACGATATTTAGTACCAGCATTTCTCAGGATTTCTGCTTTACTGTCAACTCTTATTAAAATAATTACATAAACATTTCATTTTTTTATTAAATGAGTATGTTCATTTCAGAGAAGAGTTCAGATCTTTTACTAAATCACCGAAGACACTGAGTAACAATATGAGTCACCAAAAACATCAAGCTCACACAGTCTAATACCTCCAAGAAGGCTTAAATTTTATATTAAAATTTATATGCTTCAAGCACAAAGCACAAGTGATGTGCAGAAACAGAGGCAGCAGCAACCTTGTTTCATGTCCTCCCTGGGGAAGGTGGTAATACCATTTTATCTGCACAGGAAAACCCTGTGGTGAGAACAGTGAGCAAGTTTTGAGTGAAGTCTAACTGTATATTGGGGCAGCTCACAGAACACAGGGGCTCCCAGACTCAGAGGACATGTAACTGTGAAAGGTCAAAGACTTGACTGCTCTCAAGATTCTCATGCTCACATCCATAAATTATTGAAAGCAGCTTTTAAAATCTAGGCAATATACTAAGGAAAGATAGAATAAAAACTGAAATTGTGATAAATGGAATCAAGAAAAAATGACAATGGAAGAGCTTTGTGGAAGTCAAGATTGAAGTGAATACACAGAATGCCTACAGATCTGGAAGCCTGCTAGAAGACGCTCACATACTGATGCTACATTTTCTGGGATCTAGGGCAAGGAAGGCCTTGGGGAACACAGCCATGATGTCTGGGATTCAGAAGGGCCCAGTCAGGTACATTATTTGTAGCATGGATGAGGGGGTAAAATGTGGTCAAGGACAGGCATTTCTACCTTTGAAATCTGAGAGACTTTTCTCCTGTGGGTCCTCATAAAGATGATAATAAGTGATGTGACAAACTCAACAACACTCTCACATTCAATGTGGCAATGTCTTTCCTAGACTGTTTCCTATAAAGTCACTCACTGCAGGCTGGGGTCACTGCACCAAAGAAGCAATTCAATAAAGGCAATTGTCTGAGGGCCAACAGCAATTTTCAGTCAAATAATGCATCTTCTTGTTGGACTACATGTCCTTCCAGTGATTGTGTGTGTGTGTGTGTGTGTGTGTCTTTATAAATATAGTTTTGTTCAACTGACTTTTTCATAAAATTAGAGCAGCAGGGACCTAAGTACTCCTTAATGGCTACCTGGAGTGCAGCTATTCTATGTTCTGCCTTAAGCTGGAACTATCTATATGCCTTGTAGCCATCTAAGCAGAGATGGACTAACATGCCCCTAGGAAAGGCGAGGTGTCTGCCTAGCAGAATATATAATGATACCAAGTCTCTCAGTCCTTTAGGGAAGAGACGAGAAGTTTCTCAGAATGTAATTTTGGATATACTGATAAAAGAACCAACCCTAAAGTTCTCCAGCAGAGGGTATATGGCTTAAAAAAATTATCCTTAAAAATTATATGTGCAGACCAAGTAATCATGCCCTTTGGCCATTTTTTTGTCCCAGGAAAGCACATTTGGAGTGGTTCATCTTGAAAAGCAGGCCACTCTTCTGCAGACAAGAATTGATCACAAAATACATGCCTAGAAAACTAAATGACCTAACCTACTGCATAAGATTGTAAATGACAAACCAGTTGTATGTTATGGATAGTTTGCCAAAAATGATAACTTTCTTTTAGATCAGTGCCCCTGAGCCCCTCTTCTTAGCAACAAATGGCACAGCCAGGTATCTACTTAAAGTCATTTTTTTGTTGCCTTAAGTTGGAGTCTCTCTGCATCTCCCAGGCTGGAGTGCAGTGGTGTAATCTTGGCTCACTGCAACCTTCGCCTCCTGGGTTCAAGCAATTCTCCTCCCTCAGCCTCCCCAGTAGCTGGGAGGTTTCATCATGTTGGCCAGGCTGGTCTCTAACCCCTGACCTCAGGTGATTCATCCACCTCAGCCTCCCAAAGTGCTGGGATTACAGACATGAGTCACCGTGTCTGGCCAAGTCACTGTTGATTCATGGTACCTATACCATGTAATTTCATAGAAAATATGTTTACCTTTCTATTCTCTACTTTGCTATAATGCTCTAAGAAAATATGATATATGTTTTGATACATTTATGTATTTCATATAGATATATATTTATCATAGTCATGTATTAATTTACATATAGTGCATTGATATGAACAATTATAACTTTTAAATCTTAAATATTTAATATAAACTTTTTAAAAAACATACCCTTCCAACTCTTCAGCTGTAGAAATATCATTGTGGATATTGTTCTTTACAGCATTCTCTTAATGAGGAACCTTGTAAGAATTTCTTTCTGGGACTAATACACAGAGTAATTACCTCTTGATCAGTCTATTTTTTAAACATATAAACTCTGTAAACTATAAAACTGTCCATATTACACTTTTTCAGTTGATCATTAGAAAGCTTCCTGCTATCTTTTGATTTATTTATAGCAAGTACATAGGTTTTTGGGGTATGCATTTTATATCCTTATTTTTGTTTTTCTTTTATTTCTTAGGTTAAATTACTCTTAATTTAATTTCCTTTGAGTGACATTCTGTTTCCTTGGTGTGCTTTGGGTCTGCTTTACATCTATAACAGTGGAGTAGACCTGCCCAAGATTGTTTTTCTTTTCACATACAGTATGAGGTTGAGTAACCTGCTTTATTTTAAAGAAAAAGAAAAGGAAAACTGATATACATCTTTAACCATGTAACTGTTAATAACAACATAATCAGTCTGAGATTTGGGGGAGGAGAAAATAAATATGTTGCCGCTTTAAGCTTTTATCACTTTTGAACAGAACTGAAGAAGAGAGCATGAATCCCCAATATTAAAGCTTTAAAAATAAAAGTAAATTGATTTCTTTTAGGATGTCAGGGTTTTGTTTTTTGTTTGTCTTTGCTATTTTCATTTTACCTACGATATCAGAGAGATATCTTATAGGAAAATAAAACTAAATTCAAAAATGTTAGTGTAAATATAAACTAAATAAGCATAATATGGAAAGTCTTACATCATTCTTTAGAGAATTTAGATCTTTTGTGAAAGCATTTACTTTTAATATCTTATTTTTTGCTCTGTATTTTTTATTTATTTTTCACATGCAGAAATTATTTTCTTCCATACTATAATCTAAAACACTTCCCAATAGATTTCTCATAATATTTATTATATGTCGTGGCAGCCGCTGGATCATAAAAGAATGAATTTAGTAAGAATATGAGTATGGTGATATTTTTGTAAGTCTTACAACATTTGGTAACTTACAGTGCTGAAATTTACTCATAGTTTGGCTACGAATAGAAATAGTTTGAACAGGACTATTTAAATAAGTTTAATAGTAATAGTTTGAATAAAATTATTCAAGTAAGTTACTTTAATTTCCATTGCTGTATTTCCAATGTAGCAATGCTTTAAAAGTGTTTATAGTCATGCTGATTTTCTATTCTAACATGTTTTTACAGCAAATATTTGATCATGTGTAATGGTCCATGTGCTCTGCCTATTATGCTAAGTATGCTCTTAATATTATGTTAAGATTATATTTACTTACTTCTGCCAAATATTTTGTATAAAATTTTCTTTACTATCAAATACAGTTTCCACATATGTTGAATGTCATATGTGGATATGTAAATATTTTCAATTTAGAAAATGAGGTACAAAAGAAGAAAGTGTTTTTTTAGAGCTGTCTTTCAAATTAAAAAAGCAAAATGAGCAGCCAGTGGTCCACAGCCAAAGACACAGAGCAGAGGACTTGTGAAATTGGCAATATTTCTTACTGAATTCCATGTTGTTTTACTGTATTGAATTATCCAGGGTATGGACAAATGGATTGCTAGTCACTACCTAACTGCCTTAGAAAAGATGGAAATTGCTAGAGAAGAAAAAGGGAAAGAATATGAACAAGAGGAAACTGGGGGAGAAAATTAACCTCAACAATATGCTTTCACTACTCAGAAACAACTGTGGAGTTTTTTAATGTAATGTCTTGTAATGACTAAGAGGAGACAGGGAAATATTTTTTCATTAGTGTAATCAATCTTTAGACAGTAAATTATTCTTTGCTCTTTTGTGGTGACAAGAATAGTTGTGGTATGATGGTATGATTTTAAGATAATGAGACTAATTCCATAATCATATAAGGAGATTTGTGTCATTCTTTTATAGTTACATTTTTTCAGTACCCAAGACCCTAGTTTAGGTCTTTCACACAGAAATCTTTGGCTTTTGTTTGTTTGTTTGTCCCAAATCCTGTCTTTAAACAAGAATAATATGGTAGGAAAAAATTTCAAGACTTTATTGAGTAATCCTATGATATTTTGAACACATGCAGTGAATTTGGTCATTGTGACCCCAGTAATCAACAAGCATGAACACTATGCAAATGTGTTCATCAGACCTCAGAAAGTGAAGTTATCACTGACATACCCTGAGTATCACTTGAAATCTAGACACTCTGAATGTACAGGTGAAAAGCACTTTATAAATAAAACATATTATATTTCATTATAATCACTGCCAGCAAAATCAGCAAGTGGCTTTAAAACAACAGTCTTTCTCCAGTGCCACTAACAGGACTTTTGAGTATATTCAGTAATTTAATTTTTCCATAGCCTAAAAAAACCTATGTACCTTTTTTTAAAGGAACCTATTTGAATAAAATTATTCTAATTGCATGAAAATAGATATAGTATGTATTTTATTGCCTCTTAATTTAAAAATATGCAACAACACAAGAACCACCTCTAAAATTAAAGAAACAAAGAATTAAACCTAACAATTGAAAAGGAAAATGCATCATCTTTCAAATGAGAGCAAAATTATTGAAAAATCAAACAAGAACTTTACTGATAGAATCTTCGTAATTCTTATTTCCATATTTTTAACTCTATGACTAGATTGTTTCATGATCTCAAAAACAAACTATTAATCACATTATTTTTCTTTCATTCCTCAACTCTAGGAGATTCAAGAAGACAAGTCTGGAGATGAAAAAAATGTTTAGTTATCATAATTTTATCCACACAGAAATGATCACTGAAGCCTAGAAAATAGACATTCCCTAAAGAAGAAGGAAAAAGTGCATGAAAACTGGGCCCATTTAGAAAAATGGAAAATCTATAGTAGTGAGAGAAGGAGTAATTCAGATAGAAGACAACTCAAAATGGATACCACAAAAGCCATTTCTTGCAAGTAGGAGGGTGTGGTCAACAATCTTAAATTTGCAGAGATGTCATGGAGAATGAACATTGAGCAAACGGTCATCGTATATTGTAGAAATAATTTATCGAGGACATCTAGCAAGATGTCTCAGTGACGACATGCAGAACAAATTCAGGCCATAAGGATGTAAGGCAGACAAGCAGACATCAGATGTTGACCGTTTTAAAGTTGTAGTAGCAAAAGAAACAAAAATGTTAAGGCAGTAGCTGTATTCAAACAAAAACATATAATTGCATGATTTTAGTCCCATCTCTCCTCGGTTTTGGGAACATTTATCTTTGCCCTGGATTTACTAGCCATTTATGTCAGTGATTTGTTTTCATTTAATTACTATTGTAAATATTATTTTGTAGTATTACTTAAAAATATGTAATAAACTTATTAATATAAATATAGTATGAAGCCGTGCATGGTGGCTCACACCTGTAACCCCAACACTTTGGGAGGCCGAGGCAGGCAGATCACTTGAGGTCAGTAGTCCGAGGCCAGCCTGGCCAACATGGCGAAACCCAATCTCTACTAAAAATACAAAAATTAGCCAGGCGTGGTGGTTTGTGTCTGTAGTCCCAGCTACTCGGGAGTCTGAGGCAGGAGACTCACTTGAACCCAGCACGCAGAGGTTGCAGTGAGCTGAGATCACACCACTGCACTCCAGCCTGAGTGACAGAGTAAAACTCTGTCTCTAAATAAATAGATAAATATAGTATGAAGTTCAAAACAGTGAAACATTTTTTGAAAAGAGCACTTGAGATACTTTAATTTGAAAGCAATTCAGTGTATATGGTTATTATTTGGTTATTATCTAGCAAAGGCACATGCTAGTTAAAAATTCTTCATAATTATATAATGCCTTATAAAATATTGTGATTTTTTATTCTTTTTTAAAAATTCAACTCAAGAGCTAGTTCTTACTAAAGTAACTTACTAAAAATAGAATACAAACTATTGTATTTCTATTAAAAATAAACTATTTGTATTAAAAATAGAATAGAAACTATAACTACTCTGTAATAGAATACAAATATATACGTCCTCTGAATTACCATAATAAATTTAAAATGGAATTTAAGAAATAACACTACAAATAAATCCAAAGGAAATTAATATGGCATTTCAAAGGCATTAGGCAACACAATTAATAACATCCCTTTATACTGTATTTAGAAATAAGATTAATAAGAAATGGTCCTAAAATATCTCTAAGGACTCCACCAGCATTCCTATTATGTAACCTCACGGTTTCTAATTTTTTTCTTATAGGAACTTTAATTTTGAAGGAGTCTGAAATTTGGGAGAGTAGCCATTAAATGACTTTTTAAAAATGATTATTACTATAAGTATACATTGATAGACACATACTATAAGACAAATATATTTTACTCTATATTTGATTGTTATGGAGGGATGGGGAAAGCCCCGTGGTGGGTAGATAAAAGAAGGCATTGAAAAGGTAAACTATCAGTTGTTACAGGAAAAGGTAAATTATAGTTGCCTATGACATTTGTGGCTAATTATAACAATCATCTTTCTAGACAACAGGAGGATAATGATACTCAATCAGGAGCAAGTACTCACAATTTCCTCCCCAGGCATCACAGCCCCATCTGATTCAGGTCCTGTGTCCTCCTCCAAGCGGGAATCAGATTGTTCTTTTTTAAATTAGTTCTAAACCATTCTTTAACCCTTTCCTCTAGTCCATCTTCAAAGAGCTCCTTGTCTTGGGATTGAGCGAATCTGACTCTGAAAAAAAAAAAGACAAATGAACAGAGAAAAGAAGACAATAAGTCTATTTAAGGTAAAAAGATGCTCATGAAAAATAAAAGCAAAATATAAATGTCAGAAAACAATACATTTGCCTTATAAGTGAATAAAATACAATACAACCCTATTTATGATCTTAGGCTGTGTTAAACAATTCCTGAGGCACAATACATAAGGGAATTTCTAAACTTGGTCTTTAACCTAAGATACGTCTAAAGCCACCAATTTTGATGCTAAATTTTAAATGCAAAAAAAAAACTTAAAAACAGTTATGGAAGATCAGACACATAACACTCTAAATAACATTGCCCTCAATTTTCCAGTATGATTTTCACAAATATATTTGTATATACATGAGATACATACTTAAAATATGTACTCAATTTTTATGTACTTTTTTATAATAAAGATAATTCTTGAAATATGTAAGTAAATACAAATAATTAGACACTTTTATAAGAGTTTAAATATCGTATTCTATAAAACCATAAATATGCAAACTAGGAAAAAGTTATGTTTTATTTTAACTTGTAAAATACAGTCATCACAGACATTGACCATATAAAATATATAGTCAATGCTGACCAGAGGTTCTCATTGTGCAGTGAGATGAAGAAGGCTTAAATAGCAATAGGCACAATTTTGAGACGATATAAAGAAGAAATCTTTGGTAACATAGAAGATATCCGCAAAGGGAGCTAATGAATTTAGCTTATAGGAACCTCACCCCATCCATCATTACCACAAACATTATAAATGCAAAGAAAGTAAACATTTTTATTAATAACATGTCAGACCACCTCTACAATACATTTTTCCCACATTTTTGGCTTTAGCCCCTTTAATCATTTCTTCACAAACAATAATTTTGCAATATTTTCTCTAAAGAGATGGCTGGGCATAGTGACTCACGCCTGAAATCCCAGCACTTCGTGAAGCTGAGGTGAGAGAATTGCTTGAGCCCAGGAGTTTGACACCAGCCTGGACAAGATGGTGAAACCCCATCTCTACACACACACACACACACACACACACACACACACACACACACTCTAGCCAGGCGAGGTGGCACATGCCTGTAGTCCTAGCTACTTGGGAGGCTGAGGTGGGAGGATCACTTGCTCCCAGGAGGTCGAAGCTGCAGTGAGCCATGATCATGCCACTGCACTCCAGACTGGGTGACAGAGCAAGACCCTGTCTCCAAAAAAAGAAAACTAGATAGGAAATTTAGACTCTCCTTGAGCATAGCTAATAAATATTTATTTTCTTTATATTATTGATTATTTAACAATAATTTTTAGCTTCTTATTCAATAATGTATTATTAGTAACTTTATTAAAAGCTTTGTTGATAACTCAGGAAAACCTCATTCAAATCTTTGTTCATAGTAATGCAGGACTTAGAACACTTTTTCACAAACAAGGTTCAGCCCTATTTACTTATATATTCTGAACCTTCTTTTTCCTTTATTACCCACATAGGTCCCTGCTCAGTACTATAAGGTATGTTCACATGGCCCAGGCACTTCCTATCAAGATGCTTACAAGAGCAGTAGGCAACAGAATTAATTGCAGAAGCCATTCCTAAACCAGGATGACTGGCAGTCTTAACCATCCATGAAAGTGACTGTGAACCATATAAACCTATCCTAATGAACCCAAACTAAACATATCCCTAGCTCAATTTCTCTTTACATGATCCCCTAAATACCATTTAACATGAGGAAACATTTGGGGGATGATGAATATGTTGGTTATCTTG
Source organism: Aotus nancymaae (assembly GCF_030222135.1). Taxonomy (NCBI): domain Eukaryota; kingdom Metazoa; phylum Chordata; class Mammalia; order Primates; family Aotidae; genus Aotus; species Aotus nancymaae. Next base: position 19,054,298 of record NW_026988465.1, read on the forward strand.
ATTGTATTTTATGGGTGTATACAAATGTCGAAACATCAAATTGTATGCTTTAAATATGTACAGTTTTTTGTTTGTTAATTATACTTCAATAATTTTTTTTCAAAAGTAATGTGCCAGTTGGAGTCTAATTAAGAGGCAGAAAATACATAGTAATGTGAAAAAGAGAAAGTTTGATATAAAGAATAATTAACTGTAATTTGGGGTCATGATAAAGACGTACTGAAAATGCTAATGAAAAATCTAAGTTCGATGAAGAGCACTGAAGGAGGATCAAACTTGGAAAGGGGTGCTCTCCTCAAGGCTGAATTATGACTTCATTGGAAAGCTGTGTTCACAGCCCACTTCATGGCAGAGAAGTTCACTGGATTGCCTGAACCAGAGTTGGCCCACAGGTAGTGGGCAAGCAGGAAAAACAGACAAACAGAAGAACAAAATATCCTCTCCAAATTGAAGGTGACAAAGCTGGTGAATGAGAGCACAGAAGGAGTCAAGGTGCCCGGAGCTCACTCATTGGGAGAGTTGTGTGCAACTGAGGGTATACAGTGTCTGTGCCAAGAGGATTTTGAGAAACAACCCTGTGGGGTGCAGATGGAGAAAGACTGGTGTGAGATTGTACACAGAAGGTTGGGATGTTGGGGTCAGGATGACAAACAGGGCAGAGCAACATCTGAAGCATATGGTGCCCATGTCACGAGCAGAAAAGATGTTTGCTCTCGCTACATCTACTCATCATTAATGGGGGTTCTTGCCAGTGTAATAAGATAAGAAAAATAATGTATAAAAATCCACATTTAAGAAAAAGTTAAACTATCATTATTCACAAATGATGTGATCATCTGGGCAAAAACTCCTATGAAATTTACCCAAATATCTACTAGAATTAAATGTTGAATTTAACAAGACCATGAGATCCAAGATCAATATTTTAAAAAAAAAAAAAAAAAATCAATTGTATTTTTGTAGACCAGCAATTAATAATCAGAAATTGAAATTAAAAGAAGTAATACATTTATATAAGCATAAAAATACAAAATATTTCCAGATAAATCTGACAAAAAATATACAAGACCAGCACACTGAAAAATATAAAATGAGATAAACCTACAATGACCTAAATAAATGAGAATCATTTATTATAGAATCATTTGCTGTTCATGAGTCAGCAAACTCAATATCATTAATATGTCAATTATCTCCAGATCAACAGAGGTTCAATGTGATCTCAATAAAAATCTCAGCAGCCTTTCTCATAAAATTGACAATTTGATTCTACAATTCATATGAAAATTCAGAAGAGCTAAAATAGCCACTCTAGGTAGAGGGGAAAGGAAGAATTTTGGAGGACTATCTAATTCTAAGACTTGTTGTAAATCTACAGCAATTAAGACAATGTGGTATTGACATAAAGAGAGATAACTGTATCAACAAAATGAAATCATGATTTCAGTAACAATCCATACATATGTGTGTAATTGATTTTTGACAATGTATCAAAGGGAAGAAAGGATAGTTTTTCAACAAATGGTGCTGGAATAATTGGATATCCACAATGCAAAAAAAAAAAAAAGCCAAGAATTTGATTCATACTTGGTACCACATACAAGTTTGCAGAATTGCAAAAGAAAAGGACACTTTTAGGGGTGATATTGTGGTTAATAACTTGGTTTTGTGAGAATTTGTGTGTGTGTGTGTATGTGTATAAACTTAGCAAATTGTATATTTAAAATATGTGTAACTTGCTCCATGTCAGTTATGCTTCAATGAAGCTGTTTTAAAAACTAGTACAGGCTCACGCCTGTAATCTCAACACTTTGGGAGGCCAAAGCGGGGGGATCATGAGATCAAGAGATTGAGAGCATCCTGGTCAACATGGCAAAACCCCGTCTCTACTAAAAATACAAAAATTAGCTGGATGTGGTGGCGCATGCCTGTGGTCCCAGCAACTCGGGAGGCTGAAACAGGAGAATCACTTGAACCTGGTAGGCAGAGGTTGCAGTGAACCCAGATCACGCCACTGCACTTCAGCCTGGTGACTTAGCGAGATTCCATTTCAAAAAAAAAAGTACATTTATTCATGCTTATCTTAAGTGTCTTTCAATAAATGCACTCATATATACAAGTGCATATTAGATGTATTTAACAGATACTTGTATTCACAAAAGAGAACAGCTATCATCATCGCTTGTTGGTTCTCGTCGCAAATTTATACTAGCATAAAGTTCCGCGTGTGAAGATAGTGTTCCAAATGAAAAAGGCTGTTTGGTGGAAGTCAAGAAGAGATTTTGTGTGCTTGGGCCTACTTTTCATGTTGCTTGTCTTCATTTAGCTGGACAGAATAACAGAGCTGACTGTCCACTAAAGAATTCCTCCTGTTGCCACAGATGTCCACACAGTTGCTCTTTTTGAGGACTAACCAGGACCTTGACCCAAGTTTCAGAAATGTAAACTCCCAGAATTTGATCTGTGCTACAAAAACATGTAAAATGGTAGAATAGATCAGATTTTATAAACTGGAAGGGGGGATTTTAGATAGCATTTAATCCAAACCCTTTATGTGATATATGAAGAATCAAAGGCCAAGAGAGAATAAATACCTTGTCCAAGTCTTGGTACTGCCAGGGTCAAATTTAGAATCCAGGGTTTCTTGTGATCAAAATCCTGTGGGTTTTTCTTTTCCTAGTACCAACCTTTGAGTATTTCTTCCCCTAAATATTGTACTCATTAATCATTTTCTTATATAAAAGTATCTTCTTACATTTTGCATTTTTAAGCACATTTGTGTTTAACTATAACAAAAAAATCCCTGCAATCTTTTCTGTTGCCAGACCCATCTACAGACTCCAGATTTGACCCTTTTAAAAATTAGCTACTTAATTTAAACACACTTGGGACAATGTCCTCTGACTTTGTGCCTCTTTCCATGTAATTCATTTTTCATTATCTAGGGTGAAGACAATAGTCACTGTCCATCTAGAGTAATTGTCCTGAACTCTCTTTGAAAACAAAAGTACCAGGCTAAGAGTAGTTTCTATAACAATAGAGTTTATAAATAGAAGAAAATACAGAAAAGTCTCAGGGACCTCTTAATCATATTACTAAAATCCTGGAAAAATTCAGTTATCCAGTTTTATATTTAAATATTTATTTTTTCTTTCTGATTTCAAAAACATTTTATGCTCACTAAAATACTGCAGAAAACAGAGGAAAGCTTTTAAAAGAATGAAATCGCCCATAAACTCTCCATCCAGATATAGCCACTATTAACATCTGGCATTTTTGAAATTTTATAAATAGATATACATACAACTAAAGATAATTAACTAACAAGCTATATATATAACTATGAAGATAGAAGTCACATTGTATACAATTTTTGTAATTTTTAAAATTAACATATTATAATTCTTTCCCTGTCACTAAAATTATTTGTAATATCATTCTTAAGAGAGGCATGTTATTCAACCATAACACCCCGCCATTATTTAATCCTTCCTCCATTGTTGAACATTTTTATAATTTTAAAGTATTTATTATAAATAATGTGAGGACAATTATATGCATGTCAATCTTTGTTAGTATTTCTGATTTTTTTCATAGGATTCCTAGAAATGCAACACTAAGTTTCAAATTCACCAGTAATAGATGATCATATAAGCTAATCAAAGCTTAAGTAAAGTTCTTCTTTAAAAAGACTGTGTGCCAAGTGCACTTGAAAAGCAAGAACGGAATGCATATAAAATGTCTTTTTCCATGCATAAGCAGCTAACAGGAATAGCAGCCATCTAATTTTAAACATTTTGCTTTATTTCCCTTTATAGTAATAGTGGAATGATATTTGCACACAAATTCCCAGCATCTGGACATTATGGTGGATTTAAAACTGAAAAAATTGTCATTGCCTAAAAGACTACTTCCTAGATCTATTTAAGATAAATTTTTCATAAAGGCATAAGCACACAGAGTCACCATGGTGATAAAAGGAAGCTAGAATACCGTCTGGTAGAATATACCTTGAATAAAAAAATAGGTTGATGATACAGTAGAAGACGTTCAGGCAAAGAAGGGATCAGAAGCAAAAGCAGAGGCTTTCTCTGATGAAAGAAATAAAGAATCATAGATGTATTAGTTTCGGATTAAATCACGTAAATGTCACATTTGGCTTTCTTGCACAGTTTGTGTCTACTCATCAGACCCTTGGGCTAGCTCACCAAGGTTCATTGTACATACTTTCAGCAATCAGTGGGCAAAGCTCAGAAACAAGAAAGACAAAACCATCCTTGCCAAGAATGCTTCTTAACAATGTACAGCATGGCTTTGTTGTTCCTGAACGCTAATTCCGTGGGGGCAAAGGGAAGGAAATGGGTGAGCAGCATTCTTCACCTCAAGCTGTTGGCTACACTCAGACATTCTCAAGGTATAATGAGAGCACTGCCTAAGAAGACAGAACAAAAGGGGGCTTTCAAGAAAAATAATGATTCCCTTCCCCTGCTCATTCCGGGGGTTGAGGATCTGTGTGGATGTTGTTCAGACATAATTAGTTTGGAGAAAATGTTCTTTATCGTTTTTTTTCTCTCCTTAGAAGTTCAGAGGGAATAGTTGGATAGAATGAACATGAGCTAGGTGCTGGGATCTCACTTTGTAGAAATGTGTGATTAGGGTAAAGTGTTTCATCTCTCTGAGTCAGTTTTTTGTCTGTCAAATTAGGTTAATACCTCACACTGTTGTTATGAAGATTAAACAATCTAATAGACCACTCAGTACATAATAAATACGACGGATAGATTGCAGTATTATTGTTATTGCTATTTATGGATTTGCTTAGGAGATACCGAGATATTTCCAAAGTACTATTAATTTATATTTATATGATACAAATGGCCAAAATCTAAAACAATATGGTAATTATCGGGGGATGGGGGAGTTGGTTAGATTAGTCAATGCCTTTTTATTTTTCTTAAAGTTTCAGTTAACTTTAAATACATTTTATCAATGTATACATGGGCTTGCAGACTGAGAAGTCAGCCATAATCGCATTTTTTAAGATGAAGTTTTGCTCTTGTTGCCCAGGCTGGAGTGCCGTGGCACAACCTCAGCTCACTGCAACCTCCACCTCCCAGGTTCAAGCGATTGTCTTGCCTCAGCCTCCCAAGTTGCTGGGATTACAGGCTTGTGCCACCACACCCGGCTAACTTTTTGTATTTTTAGTAGAGACGGGGTTCCATCATATAGGCCAGGCTGGTCTTGAACTCATGACCCCAGGTGATCCACTCACCTCAGCCTCACAAAGTGCTGGGATTACAGGTGTGAGCCACTGTGCCTGGCCGATAGTTACATTTTGAACCTTGGGATTGTGCTGTTTTAGCCTAAGAAATACGTATGTCCAGACTTCTAATCAAGCACTTCCCATATATTCACGTTTATACAAAATCATCCAGGGATTTTGTTAAAACACAGATTCCTATTCAGTGAGCCTGGGGTGGGTCCTGAGACTTTTGCATTTCTAACAAGCTTCTAATGATGCTGATGTGGCTGGCCTGCACCACTCAAGAGAATAAGCCAGCACTTCTCAACTACAAAAGACTTTGTCCCCCACAGGGAACATTTGGCACTTTCTGTAGACATCTTAGGTTGTCACAACTGCAGGGGGCTACAGCTAGTGGGTAGAGGCCATGGATGTTGCCAAACATCCTATAATGCACAGAACAGCCCCACTACAACGAAAAACTACTCAGCCCAAAATATCAATACTACCCAAAATAGCAGTAGTGCCGAGACTGAAAAATCCTGACATCAACAAATCTAAGAATCTTCCTCTACTTACTGTAATTACTAACAATGGAGAATAAAGCATATGGTCTTTCATTCATTCCTGGATTCAGATGTCATAAAAGAAATGAAATTTCAGGAGCCACAAACAACACTAAACATACGTGTTCATACCTAATGTAATGAACCACCACAGAAACCTTACAGCCCACAATGGGTCACCCTAACCAGATGCACCACTCAGGGATGGGGCTGTAGTTCTCGCATGTGGATTGATGGTTTGGAGTACAATGGGAGGGCAGAGGTATTTTACCAGGAAGACTTGAACAGGAGGTCCTCAAAGCCATCTGCCCCAGGTAGACACAGGTAGCTGCCTGAAGATAACAGGAACATGGCGCCTTCTGGCCATAGGTGTGGGGTCTATTTTCCCACTTCCCGAAAGACAAACTCCAAACCCACACTCCATGAAGACGGCTCTACACACCTCGCCAGGGCACAGGCACATTGCTTCAAATTGCCCTTTTCTAAACGGTATTCTCCTTCACTGACATTCAACAGATTATTATCTGGCAAACTAAATTTCGATTGATAGGATGAAATCGATCAACATGTTTACTGATAAATTTTTGTTCTGAATTTCCAGGTTCATCCAGGAGCTAGGTTTTATAGGTTGCCTTGAAGATTTCACAAAGATATTTTTATTAGCAAAACTATAATCAACATCAGCCGTATTCAGAATTTAATTGACCCACTTGGGCAATCATTTATGTAACAAAATAATAGATCTTAGGGCAAGGGAAAGATAAAAGACAGAGGTTGGACTTTAAATAGGAAACAAATCAAAATTAGTGAGAGAGTTTATTATTTTGAAGTGGTGTGGCCAAGATTTCTCGGAAAGAAAAATTAGCCCTCTAAATACAACACTAATATTAGTGGACACCTGAGTACCATTTCACAGTGGGGGAGATTTATATGACACCATCGGACTTTCAGGGCATCCCAATATGGCAGTCTAAAACTGAATAACAAGCTTCCTGTCTCAGTTTTCCCATCCGAACTATAAGGTACATTTCCCTGTATTTGATATTTGGTGGGATCAGAAGAATGAAAATGAACTCCTCCATGTGTATGATGGCGGACACTCTCAGCTATCAACCTGTTGTAGGACACTATCCTGTTTGTTTTTTACTTAAGAGCAAACAATTTTTTTATACAACCCTTAATAAAAAGGAGAATGTAGTGAAATTTAAAAATCACGAGACTCATTTGTATGTGTGATTTTAAACCAAATTTTGAAGATTATGTCTATATGGATGAACTCCGCTAAGGTTCAGAAAATATAAAAATGTTATCTTCTTCTGATGGCTTTGACCTTTCTCCAATTTCCAAGTCAGTTAATCAACACGTATTCAGCACATATTATATTGCGTAATAGGACCAGGTCTGTAACAAAATGTTATGATGGAAAAAGGCCTAAATTCCTTTTAAATGACAGAATGAAGTTTCGACAAGTGAATCGTTCATGATGATTTTTTTTTAGTCTGCTGAGAGAAAGGGATTGAGTGAAAAAAGTCTCAGGGCAGCCGTGACTTCTTCATTTTGCCTTGTATTGTGTGATGGGAAGATAGAAGTACACTGACTTTAAAACATTGTATGAGCTTACCCTCATTGGTTAACAGCAGCTGTGGGCAGCCACTGTACTTTATCCAAACCTCGCAACCCAGGACACAAAGTAGAAGTCTCCATGCTGTTAAAAATAAATGCGCCATTTTTTGCCACTGTTTCATAGAATAAAACACTGTTTTATTCTGTAATAATTGGCCAACTTGAACTCCAGTCTTAGAGTTTTCGGATTGTCAACGTAGGCAGAAACACTTCTTTGTGGAAAGAAATTTTCTCAATACCCTATTATATCTGTTTTTAGACCTCTCTACCAATCCACACCTAGCTTTCTCAAAATTAAATGAGAGACAGAAATCAGGCTATCTACTCATTCTTACTGAATTCTTTTAGTAGCCTTTGCAAGAGAATGTGGGTCTTTTAAAAGAAACAATTGTGGAGAGGGAGCCCGCCTTCCCCAATTTACAAGCTGGGAGCAAAAGCAGGTTTAGAGCTGTGTGTCAACACCAACCATTGTTCCTACTGGGGGACAATTTTCATGATATTTTTCAAGAATGTAAAATAAGGTTAGTTGGAACATGCAATTCTAATCCCTTCCAGCACTTATCGCTCTTCAAACATTCAATAGCCACCCTTAATACCATTACCTCTGGGACAACATTTGAGTAGGCCCCTGCAATCTAACAACAAGAGACCCCAGAGAAAGACTGTGGTTTAAAAGCCTGGTTAAAGATTAGCACAAGCAGTAATAAGAAGGTTCTTAGGAAAGAATCAGGACAGCTGCAGCTGAATCCTTGCTACCTGCTGAGGGTTGCTAAGCAACTTGGGCCTACCACTGCCCCAAGGGTGTTTTACTTTACAATTAGGATTTTTGAAGGGGATGAGGGGGAAGAGGGAGGGGTGATTCCTAGTGAAACCGGTGTAGATCTATATATACGGATACGTGTTGTTGTGTGTGTTTTTTTTAAAATAGGGGAACTGTGTCACTCCGTCCTTTCAAAGGTAGAACACTCCCTATAAAGCAGATATTTTTTTTGGGCGGGGGGGAATGTAACTGACAAAAATCTAACAATAACATGGAGTTTTTAAAGTGACATTTTGACTCTAAGGGAGGAATTATTTGCAATTTGTTTTGAACAGAAGCTTAGTTCGTGTCAGTGGTGAACCTCCAGACAATCATTAGTTTAAACTGCCTGCTATGTGTTTAAAAATTTCAGTCAATTTAGAGCTGATCTGAATTGCAAATGTGATGGTAATAAGCCATCAGGGAACTGCATATCTCTTTTTTGCACTTACAACCCTCTGCTTTAAGGAGCTCCAACTACACTGAAATATGAAAATATCATTTTAATCATGCGCATTGTCGACAAACACAGAAATGCTGGAGGCTCAGAAGTGGGAAAGTGGCATTCGGAGGCTAAACACGGGAAGCTGTGACAAGAATGAAGAAACACATATAACATTTACTTTAAATTATATACAGTAGTAAGATTTTCCAAAAACAAATACTCAGTTTTGTTTGTAATGCGACTCGAATTTCCAAGCCCAACATCTGGATAAAATTTATTTTCTTTGGATTTTATAATTAGACTTAGCCCAAACCCTTTATGAGGTCACTGGGGAAATCAAGAGAACTGCATCTATGGTCAGATTTCAGCTTGCAGTACAAATAATGAGTTTTTAAGGGCGCTTATCAATAAAAACTCTTATTTAAATAGCCTACTTTGGTTCTCTAGAATACTGTGTGTTTTCGTAGTCTCAGAACCATCAATGTCAAGATGTAGTCTATTTTCTCACAGGAGGTTCCGTTCAGAAGCTTAGACATTAGCACAGAAATGCATCATGATGATGCAAAAATCTCACTCCATCACTGGACTTCTCCATTGCCAGCTGTATCCTCAATTCAATACAAGAGAAGGAAACTGAGAACAAAAAGAGGTGAGCTTTCCATCTTTTCAGTGGATAAAGTGCATTTTCTTGATTCTCAGATACTATTTTTGTAAACCATGTGATTTCAAAGCTAAACAGAACCATTGCAAGAAAGGACTGACATCCGACCAGCTGGTCACCTAGCCATAGCAGATCACGTAGTATCTGTCTTTCTGTTTCGGTACCTCACACCTCTCTTCCCTTTTGAATTCACTGAAGTTTGGTGCTTGGCTTTGTTTCAGCGGTATGAATAGAACCCCAGAAAGTTCCCTTTCTGCCACTTGCCAGAATCCTTGGGAAATATGGAAACTTATGAGTAATGCATTCATGACATATTTTCTCTCAGCAAATTAAATATTTGCTAAGATAAAGATAAAGTGTAACATCATTGGTAAATACAGCACAAAATGATAGAATTTGAGTCCCAGAGGAAAATCTTAGTTAGAATTTAACTCCAGGGGGCCTTAGTCATCCACAAGGTCAGGGCTCTGGCCAATCCCAATGTTTGTTTATTTCCTTGAGAATGAAAGATAAGGGCACGAACTCTGTGATGTCAGTTACATTGGTGAAAAGAGAATCTCCCAACTATCAGCTTTTAGGCTGTGTCTGGACTTCAAGAAATAGAAAAATAAAATTTAAAAAGAAATTCTTAAAAATAACAGCCCATCTTTTTCACGCTGCATTGCTTCACTTGATTTTAAAAATCTTTCTTTCCAAACTATGATTATAATAGAGGGACTCTCTAGCTATGTCTAAGCCAGAAATATGAAGTAGAAATGGAGCCAATCATACATATGAATGAGGAAGGTAAGCCTGTATAAGGAAAAGGGGCTTTTCCTCCACCTCGGGCATCTTCCCTTTCTTTATTCATCCATTCATTCACTCAGCAAATAGCTATTGAGCCTTCTCTGTGTGCACAGAATTGTGGTAGGCACTGGAAAAACACAAGGATGAATTAAAATATTGATCCGGCACACCAGGAATTGACTAAGAGAAAAAAGCCTTTCCATAACTAAATATATATAAGATAGGGAAGTGGGAAGTCTCAAAAGAGGCACAGAACAGTGCTAGGAAGTAGGTGTAGGTGGTCCAATGTATTGGCAATTTTAAGAGCTGTAGCTATGGAATCAGAAAGAACAAGACTCAATTGTTCTGTGGACTTGAATGATATTGAGCAACTTACACAGACTCCCCATCTAAAAAGTAAGAATTGCTCAACAGATTTTATATATTTCCCTAGTCAGCACCCTGTCTTCCCCACAAAGCTGTTTTAAATCTTCTCAACTCCCTTGAAACCTCTAACTTACTATGCTTCCCCTCCCTCACAGTAGATGACCTCAATTCCCATCCTCCAGAGGAAATGGAATCCATCCGCTAAAAACCCACTCAACTTCCTGCCACCAGCCTACACACCTAACAGAATCCCAAGCCATCACTCACTCTCAGAGACTCACTTTATTAATTACTTCTCTGCTCCCGTCTTGCAAAGTCAAATGCCCCTCTTTCCTTCCTAGGGCTCATCGGCATTTAGAATTGTACCAGTCTTTACCGTCTTAAAAACAACAAAATCAAAACCTACCCTCCATACTCCTCAATAATCTCTCTTTCTTTCTATACATCCTGCACTCTCTGCTGTGTCCTCTGTGGTTACCACTAGTCACATGTAGTCATTCGCATGTAAATTAATTAAAATTTTTAAAAATTTAAAACTCAATTTCTCAGCGGTAACAGCCACATCTTAAATGACTAATGGCAATCATAGAGGACAGCACAGGGCCAGATTGCAAACTCAGAAAATCTGGAACCAGAGCCTGCAATTTCTATCCCCCCTACTATATTGCATATCTGCTGTGCACTGGGCACTGATATGTGTGTGTGTGTGTGTGTGTGTGTACTGAGACTGAAAGACAGTGAGTATTTAACACATATACATTGAATATGCACTGTCCATTTGACCTTCACAGACCTTCACAGTCCTTCGCAGTGAGCATCACCGTGCCACCATGTAGATCAGGATCAGAGACTACGTCTTGCCCAGAGCCCCTCCTTGTCTGTGCTGGAGTTCAAGTCCTCCACGGTGTGTACAAACAAATAATATTATTCTCTGAATATCTCAATCCACTTCTCAACATTTGACATGTATCTATGTTCACACTCACTTTTAATATAATCAAATGGATATTACATTTGAGGAGCAAAATTTTAAGAAAATAAAGTACACACTTCTCCATTCCACAGAATAAAACTAACCAGCAACTGAAGTCTCAGACAATTACTAACTTAGCTGCAAATCAATCAAATGTGACTGAAGAATTTCTGTTTCCAACTTGCCCCAGCTCATAAAGCCTGGCCAATAGGGTTTGAGCCTGGTACCTGGAGGCTCCCTGCTGTTTGTGTGGCCATGCGGAGTGCTCACAGCAAATCAAAGTCCAGTCTGCAATGTTCAGTGCTGCTGCATTCCCAAGACCTCAGCTTCTGCATGAATCTACATACACAAAGGGTAATAAGCGATATTTTGCACATGAAGCAGACAGCTTCAGGTCCACTCTAAGAACATTAAAAGTAATGTTCAGGCTGGGTGCTGTGGCTCGCCCCTGTAATCCTAATCCTTTGGGAGGCCGAAGCGGGCAGATCACAATGTCAGGAGTTTGAGACCAGCCTGGCCAATGTGGTGAAACCCTGTCTCTACTAAAAATACAAAAATTAGCCAGGTGTGGGTGGTGGTGGGTGCCAATAAACCCAGCTACTCAGAGGCTGAGGCAGGAGAATCGCTTGAAACCAGAAGGCGGAGGTTGCAGTGAGCCGAGATAGGGCCACTGCCCTCCAGTCTGGACGACAAGAACTAAATTCTGTCTCAAAAAAAAAAAAAAAAGAAAGAAAAAGAAAGTAACGTTCAGTCCGTGAGGTCTCTGAGCCCGTATTTGTTCTGGGTAGCAAGAAGTCTGATCTTCCTTTGTCTAGTGTTTCCCTCCATAATTTGAGGATTTCTAGGGTTGCTGACAGTGACCCTTTCAGAGACACGTTTGTTGCCCCTGCCCAGAGTGTAGGTAGAGGCTTAGGGTGCCTCTCAAGCGCGATCACAGAAACTGTGGCGTTCAAGAGAGCAAGCTCGCTGCCTTGGTTATCTCCAGCTGGGTTTCACAGCAACCTACAAAGCAGTCTTTTTCATCACCAGCATCTCAGCTCCCCACCATGGGGCCAGACTCAGATGTCTATCTCTAAAGCCAAAACCTCTACAACCCCCAACAACCAAAAAAAAGTTCCGATTAAATTAATATGTAACGATGTATCCAGCTTGGGTTAGTGTAGCCGGAAGTTTGATTTTTCCTCCTGTGACCGCATTTCTGCCCCGTCTGTCCCACAGTTTACATTTTTTAGCCTTCTCCATTCTATAGACACACACACACCTATTGAAGAAGCCACTCCTCCCTGTCCTGGAGTCTGATTTATATATTACCCAAGGATTAGCCACCTTCACGATTGTGGGCAATAAGTCCACAGAGACAATCACGCACATAATAAAATAATGTAAATTTGGGATTTAAAAAACATATTTATCTCATAACCATTAGGATGGCTACTACCAAAAAAAGATGAAAATTACGAGTGCTGATGTAGATGTGGAAAAATTGAAACGCTTGTTCATTGGTAGTGTAAATCAGTAGAGTAAAACGGTACAACCACCATGGAAAACAGATGGCAGTTCTTGAAAACATTAGAAGCAGAACTACCATATGATCCAGGTATTCCACTTCTGGGTAAACACGCAAACGAATTAAAAGCAGGGTCTCAGAAAACTGTACATTCATGTTCATAGCAGCATTATTCCCTGTTCATAGCAGACAAGAAGCAGAAGTAACCTAAGTCTCCATCAATGGATAAATGAAATATGATATCTACTTACAATGGAAAATTATTCCGCCTTAAAAAGGAGGGCAATCTGACACGTGCTGCAACAGGGATAGACCTTGCGGTTATTATGCTAAGTGAAATAAAACCAGTCCCAAAAGGACAAATATGTAACTCCACTGATACAAGGCAGCTAGAGCCATCAAATTCAGAGGCAGAAAATGGAATCATGGTTTCCAGGGGCAGTGGAGGAAGGGCATTGAGAGGTATTTTAAATCAGTACCGAGATTCAGTCACAAGATGAAAAGAGTTCTGAAGATACATGGTAGTAATGCAATGTTGATGTACTTAATGCCACCGAAGTGTACACCCAAAAATGGTGAAGATCATAAATTATTTTGTGTGTACTTCATCACAATTTATATGTATGAATATATCCATACATTTTTATATATATTTACTTATAAATTTACATCCCCAGAGAGTTCATATACAAACATATATATACATGTATACAGAAAAAGAGAGTTTTTAGTGTATGCCCAGCAGTGGACTAAGCATTTTGCTTCGCATAATCCCCACAAGAAGCCCAAGTAACGCTACTATTATCACCATTTTACAGAGGTGAAAACGGAAGCTTTGAGTGATTAGATGCTTTGTTCAAGGCTATCCAAATAGGAAGTGGCATCCCTGGATGCAAGGCAAAGTCCTCTTGCACTGGAGCTTACAATATTTACCATTCTGTTCTATCTCTCCACGGCCTGAACTGTTTAGTGTTACCTGATGTCACCTTGATACACTGAACAAATCAAGACCTTTAGTCACTCAAATTCTCTGTGGTTGCTCTATAATTCTGGACTAGTACTAGGGAACTTAGAAGTATCATTTTTTGTCTCTTAAAGAGACTATATTTTGTGGGTCATGGCTATTCAGGTTTTATTCCCTTTTTTTTTTTTTTAACATTTTTGTTTTTTATTTCAATAGGTTTTTGGGGAACAGGTGGTGGCTAGTTACATGAATAAGTATTTTAGAGGTGATTTCCGAGATTTTGGTACAGTCATCACCAGAGCAGTGTACACTGCACCCAATGTATAGTCTTTTGTCCCTCACTGTCCCTCACTGCCCCCCACCCTTTCTCTTGAGTCCCCAAAGTCCAATGTATCATTCTTATGCCTTTGCATCCCCATGACTGAGCACCCTCATATGAGTGAGAACACACAATGTTTGTTTTTCAATTCCTGAGTTACTTCACTTAGAATAATGGTCTCCAATTGCGTTATTGGCTGCAAACGCCATCAGTTTGTTCCTTTTCATGGCCGTGTAGTATTCCATGGTATGGAAAAACCCTTCTAGACATTGGTCTAGGCAAAGACTTCACGACCAAGAACCCAAAAGCAATGCAACAAAAACAAAGTTGCATTTTGTGTGAAGGAAGAAAGTGATATATATAACATTGAGACTGAAAGATAGTGAGTATTTAGCACATGTATATTGAATATGCGCTATCCATTTGACCTTCACAGTCCTTTGCAGTGAGCATCGTTATGCTGCAATGTAGATCAGGATCAGAGGCTACTCTTGCCCAGAGCCCCACAGTGTGATATATATGTATATACATATCATTTTCTTTATCCACATTAATTAATGGGCATTTAGGATGGTTCCATATTTTTTGCATTGCAAAATGTGCTGCTGTAAACATATGAGTGCAAATATCTTTTTCATATAATGACTTCTCTACTAGGTAGATACCTAGTAATGGGATTGCTGAATCAAATGGTACATCTACTTTTTTTTTTCTTTTTTTTTGAGATGGAGTCTCGCTCTGAAGCCCAGAATGAAGTGCAGTGGCACGATCTTGGCTCACTGCAACCTCCGCCTCCTGGGTTCAAGCAATTCTCCTGCCTCAGCCTCCCGAGTAGTTGGGACTACAGGTGCCCACCACCATGCCTGGCTAATTTTTTGTATTTTTAGTAGAGATGGGGTTTCACCATGTTAGCTAGGATGGTCTCGATCTCCTGACCTCGTGATCTGCCCGCCTTGGCCTCCCAAAGTGGTGGGATTACAGGCATGAGCCACCACGCCAAGTCTAGTTCTTTAAAGATCTCCATACTGTTTTCCACAGTGGCTATACTAGTTTACATTCCCACCAACAGTGTAAAAGTATTCCCTTTTGACCACATTCATGTCAACATCTATTATTTTTGATTTTTTGATTATGGCCATTTTTGCAGGAGTGAGGTGGTATCTCATTGTGGTTTTGATTTGCATTTCTTTGATCATTAGTAATGTTGATCATTTTTCCATCTGCTTGTTCGCCATTTGTATATCTTCTTTTAATAATTGTCTATTCATGTCCTTAGCCCACTGTTTGATGAGGTTGTTTGTTTTTTCTTGCTGATTTAAGTTCTTTGTAGATTCTGGATATTAGTCTTTTGTTGGAAGTATAGATTGTAAAGATTTTCTTATATTCTGTGTGTTGTCTGTTTACTCCGTGTGAAAAAAAATATTCAGCAGAGTAAACAGACAACCCACAGAATGGGAGAAAATCCCACAGAGTACTTTAATTAAGGCCCATCTGTTTATCTTTGTTTTTGTTGCATTGCTTTTGGGTTTTTGGTCATGAAGACTTTGCCTAAGCCAATGTCTAGAAGGGTTTTTTTGACGTTATCTTCTAGAACCTTTATGGTTTCAGATCTTAGATTTACGTTGTTGATTCAACTTGAGTTGATTTTTGTATAAGGTGAGAGATGAAGATCTAATTTTATTCTTCTACATGTGGCTTATCAATTATCCCAGCACCATTTGTTGAATAGGGTGTCCTTACCCCACTTTATGTTTTTGTTTGCTTTGTCAAAGATCAGTTGGCTGTAAGAATTTGCTTTATTTCTCAGTTCTCTATTCTATTCTATTGGTCTATGTGCCTATTTTATACCTGTACCATGCTGTTTTGGTGACTATGGCCTTATAATATAGTTTGATGTTCTTAAATTTATTGAGACTTGTTTTGCGGTCTATCAAATGGTCTATCTTGGAGAATGTTCCATGTGCTGACAAACAGAATGTGTATTCTGCATTGTTGGGCAGAATGTTTGGTCAATATCTGTTGGGTCTATTTGTTGTAGGGTATAGTTTAAGTCCATTGTTTCTTTGTTGATTTTCTGTCTTAAGGACCTGACCAGTGCTCTCAGTGGAGTATTAAAGTCCCCCACTATTATTGTGCTGCTGCCTATCTCATTTCTTAGGTCTAGTAGTAATTGTTTCATAAATTTGGGAGCTGCAGTATTAGGTACATATATATTTAAAATTGTGATATTTTTCTGTTGGACTAGTTATTTTATCATTATATACTGTCCTTCTTTGTCCTCTTTAACTGCTGTTGCTTTAAAGTTTGTTGTGTTTTTTTTTTGTTTTTTTTTTTGATATAAGGATAGCTACTCCTGCTCACTTTTGGTGTACATTTGCATGGAATATCTTTTCCACCTCTTTACATTAAGTTTAAGTATGTGTTAGGTGAGTCTCCTGAAGACAGAATAAAATTGGTTGGCGAATTCTTATCTATTCTGTATCTTTTAAGTGAAGCATTTAGGCCATTTACTTTCAATGTGAGATTGAAATGGGAGGTATTATTCTATTCATTGTACTATTTGTTGCCTGAATACCTTGGCTTTTCTTCATTGTGTTATTGTTTTATAGGTCCTGTGAGATTTATGCTTTAAGGAGGTTCTATTTTGGTGTACTTTGAGAATTTTTTTTGTTATTATATGTTTACAATTATCATTTATTAAAAATATACTGTATGTTAGGTTTGCCTTAGTTTATTTGCATATTTTCTGCAATACCTACAACATTACTACATGGTAGCATCCTCATTATCATTTGTAAAATAAAAGCCCTGAGGCTTTCTAAAGTTAAGAAACTGGATCACAGCACTAGTCAGATTGAGAGTTGAACCTCAATTTGTTGAACTCTAAAATGTGCTTCACTAAGTCATTCTCCTCTATTGCTCAGCAATCAATGGGCATATGAGCAACTTAGTTTCTCAATCTCTAATTTGGCCTTGGCTTAATATCCTTTCACAGGATTGGTGCCAATATTAACAGTCTGGTTATCTTTAAGACAATATGTATGCTTTTAAAATATTCTTTCAAAGTAAATATTTTCATCAATTCTCCCACCAGTAGGGTTAGGAGGTTGGACTAATAAACTCTCAGTTCTGACATTTTCTAAATTGTAATTCTGTCATATAACTGCATTAAGACAAGAAGACACATGAGAAAGATTGAGAAGCATAATTCAGAGAGGTAATAGGTTTCCCTATAACTTTAATGTCTTACTACAGCCTAATAGGTCTTGCCTTAGAAGTTCAGCCTCTTAATATTACTTTTCATATAACAGACTCTTGACAGCATTTATTATTAATGATCATCTATGAGTTATGAAAGATAAAATCATGTGAATGGAATCCAAAAGTCAAACAACGGTCTCTCAGAAGCAATTGAACCTTATCCAACTGCAGCATAATTTTGGGAATGAGCTAAAGAGTAGCACTAAAGAAAATGCTTTGCTTGAGGCAGTGATTTAATCTCTAAGGAGTGCCACCAGAAATATAAATGGAGCAGGAGACAGGAAAAAGTGGTCACGGTATTAAGAAGCAGCCATGGTCAATCCCACAACAGGTCAGTTACATGTGCATCCCTGAACTTTAAATCACATGGATTCTGAAGGCTTGGACGCAGATATATTTCTTCGTTCAACACTCCCTAGCTCCTCGGTATTGGCAAATTCAGGTCTGTAAAGGGTCAAATGTGTTGAACTCCTGTCAAACTTTCCAGGGTGGGTTAGTCAATAATTTCCATCTTAATCCTGAGGCTTCAGTGTGTTCAAGTTAGAAATCTACTCCATATGTTCATGACATTATTTCACAGAAGTCCCTAGAAGATTTCTTCATGAGAATTCCCTGAGGTTTCCAAACCTCCTTGGCCTCTTAAGATTGATTTAACTTTAAAATAATAAATAAAAATATCTTTAGTTAAAATCAGTATCTCTTATGGAGAATCTAGTATATGCAAGGCACTTTTTCATGTGTTATCTTATTGAATTCTCACAACCAGCCAGCAGATTGGATGGAAGCATCTCCTTTTTCAGATACAAAGGCACAGATGGATCAACAGCCCCTCAAATGTGTCCAGCTGGCTTATGGCCTCTGCTGAGTGCTGAACTAAAGTCTATCTGTCTCCTAAGCTCGTATTCTTTTACCATATCACACTGTTTCTAAAGCTGGTTTCTTTTTAGATTAGAAAATGATAGGTATTCTCTTGAAATATGGGCTATTCCCTTGTTTAGAAGAAAATGAAGCCCAGAACCATGTTCTCTGTTACCTAGCCCCTTTCCCAGCTGACCTGCCAGCCACAGTGACATTGAAATGTTATTATCCTCTAGAGAAAGGGCTCTTTGTGTGGGTCTTTTAAAACTGCAAACTAGTCATTCTGGAAAAGCAAGGCAGGCAGCTTGAACTTGTACTCATAAGTTTGCTTTGTGCCATTACTCGTGCCCCCTTTCTTTAAAATGAACTTGTCAAACTGTTTTTGCAAGTATTCAAAATGTTGCCACCCATTTAGACCTCTCTAGAATATAAATTCTAAATGGTTTTGTACAGAACTGGAAAGTGTTAGTTTTGCTAACATTTGGAAAATTTGAAATTAAAATGGAAAGATGTGAAATGATCAAAAAGGCAAGAGAAAAATCACCAGAGCCAAGATTACTTGCCCTGACTCACCAGCTCCATGGCTGCATTTTCACTGAAGTTTCTGCTATCTTTTATCTTAAGAAAATGCAAATTTGACTTACTCTTCTAAGATGCTATCAAAGTCAACTTTAAATCTAATAAAATAAAAAATCTCCAGCAAATTCTCACATAGAAGAATTAAAAATAGGAAAATGAAAAGTCTAAAAGAAGCATAAATAATTTTTATGCACCTACTCTGTGCCAGAACCCTGTCAGGTATTTTAACCTAGTACCTCTTTCTCACCATGACCCAGGAAAGTAGGCTTTATTCTCATTTCACAAATGAGGCATCTGAGGTCTTAACATCTGAGGTCATATATCTTGCCCAAGGTCACACAAGAAGTAAATAGAAAACCTAGAATCAGAACTAAGCTCTATCTCCAAAACCCATTTCTTTTTCATTTTATTAAACTGTTGCCTTGAATTTTAAAATACATGAAACAGTCACCACACTACATTTTCATTGCCTAATAACTATTCTGGGAGAATTCTTGTAGAGTAATTCATATAGCGGTAGAACTTGCCAAGTAAACATATTTTTAATGATGATGACCAAAGCATACTCATAGTCATTTAAACAGGTGAGGATATCATTATATTGCTCCCCTGTTTAAACAAGGTTTTCATTCATTTACAAAATATGACATGATGCATGTTAGGAAAAGATAAGCCATGCCTCTGAGCCACCATCTGAGGGGTGAAGGCAGAGACCCATGATGTGAGAGGAAAGACAGTGATGTAAAATGTATTTTATCTCAAAGAAGCATATGCCTTGAGGTCTTTTCATTTAAAGCATTAAAGTCCAAGAAAAGAAAAAAAAACTACAGAGCCTTTTTCTTATTTTTCTCATCAACACGAAACGATTTATCTTACTCGCCTTATGTTTTATGCCATAAATAGAAAATGTTGATAAAATTACTGTGCAAACCATTCTAAATAATTATTTCAAATAAATTAGTAAAACATTTTCTATTGAATCACGCTGATGCCGTTAATATTGAAATGAGTAACATCACCCAGCTTATCTGAATCAGTTATCATTTAAGTAAAATACACTGATCCAGGATTTTGCATTTTTCCTCTGTAAGAAAGAAGCATCAATGGAAAGCAATAGAGGAACATAAACAAAACAGACCACATTAAGAAAACAGGTGGCCCCAGAACCTGTGTGAGAAATCTCAGACTCACACTCTTGGCACCATTTCCCCTTGTGCCTTCTGGCTGTTCCTTTTTCCACAAGACACCACTCATCTAACTTGATGTGAAAACCCACCCTTGGGTCATTATCACCAGGTAATGGCGAATGCAGAGAAAACCCTGTGCTTCCAAATCCTGGATTCTCTCATTCCCTTAGAATGTGCTGCTTTTCAGGAAGTATTCATGTCCCTTATGTCAGTAAGCTCCTCACCAGGACTCTCAGCCCCAGTCCATGCAGGTTTGCTGTACCTCTCTGAATCTGAAAGCAGGTTAGCACAGCCTGATCTTTCCCAAGTATGGAGAATCTAATCACAGGCTCTTTGAGTGAGTCATCACTCCTCTTCTTGTCTATTCCATGCTTAGGAAGTTTTGTTTGCTCTTCTTACTCACCAGTCTTGTACCACCAGACAGCTTGGCTGCCTCTCAGTTATTTCCTCTGTTCAACTAGTGTTTGGTCACCCCCTCATCACGATGTGCAGCAGACGGCTTGGGTTGTCCTCCTTCCTGCCTAGCAGAGTTGTGTTACAATAAGCATGACTTCAGTGCCTGTCAGCTAACAGTGCTGTAAGCCACCACTTACAAACTCCCTTCATGAAATTTAATGAGGATGTTTCTTAAGTGGTTATCTTAGTCCATTTTCTGTTGCTTATAACAGAATACTTGAAACTAGGTAATATATAAAGAAAAGGAATTTGTTTCTTAAACTATGGAGGCTGAGAACTCCAAGGTTAAGGGGCTACATTTGATGAGGGCCTTCTTGCTGGTGGGGACTCTCTGCATATTCCCAAGGTGATTCAGGGCATCATATAGTGAGGGGCTGAGTGTGCTAGCTCAGATTTCTCTTCCTCTCTTACAAAGCCACTGGTCCCATTCCCATGATAACCCATTAATCCATTAGCTCATTAATCCATGAATGGATTAATCTTACCCTCATGACCTAATCATCTCTTAAGGACTTTCACTTCTCAGTACTGCCACATTGCGGATTAAATTTCAGCATGAGTTTTGGGGGAAACATTTAAACCATAGCAGTTGTGCTGCAACAACTGACTGTAAAACTCAGGAGTACAGTTTCTGGCATATAACGGTCTGAGACAGTTATACTGCTATCTTCCTCTTGACTTAACTTTGGTCTGGGATTCAACTTGGCATGCCCCATATGCTGATATCCCATAAAACATGCTACATTCTTTTATGTGGTTTTCTACTCTATGCCAACCTGATGCCATGTTATTCATATGAGTTTAATTTAAAACAATGTGTATTAGTCAGTTTTCATGCTGTTGATAAAGACATACCTGAGAATGAACAATTTACAAAAGAAACAGGTTTATTGGACTTACAGTTTCATGTGGCTGGGGAGACCTCACAATCACGGTAGGTCAAAGGCACATCTCACATGGTGGCAGACAAGAGAAGAGAATGAGAGCCGGCCAGGCACAGTGGCTCAAGCCTGTAATCCCAGCACTTTGGGAGGCCGAGGCGGGCAGATCATGAGGTCAAGAGATCGAGACCATCCTAGCCAACATGGTAAAACCCATCTCTATTAAAAAAAAAAAAATACAAAAGTTAGCTGGGTGTGGTGGCGTGCACCTGTAGTCCCAGCTACGCGGGAGGCTGAGGCAGGAGAATTGCTTGAACCCAGGAGGCAGAGGTTGCAGTGAGCTGAGACTGTGCCACTGTATTCCAGCCTGGTACCTGGCGACCAACTAAGACTCTGTCTCAAAAAAAAAAAAAAAAAAAGAGAATGAGAGCCAAGTGAAATGTGTTTCGCCATATCAAAGCATCAGATCTCGTGAGACTTATTCACTACCAGGAGAATAGTATGGGGGAAATGCCCCCGATTCAATTATCCCCCACTAGGTTCCTCTCATAACACATGGGAATTATGGGAGTACAGTTCAAGATGAGATTTGGGTGGGGACACACAGCCAAACCATATTACAATGCAAAATCATTTATTCTTTCAAATATTCTGTTAATATCACACATCAATTCAGAGCAAGAAAACCTACCATACAGCTAGGATAATTATCAGGAAAAAATATCAAAAGACATTATTTTGTTCGACCAATATAGACTAGTGTTTCTCACCACTGGGAGTATATTAGAATCTCCTATGGGACTTAAAAGAATTATAGATGCCTTAACTCCAGATTGCTTATGTTCCCTCCCAAAAGATCAAGCTATTCTAGCTTTTTCCATGGTTCTGACATAGCAATATCTTGAATTTAATTCTGAGGCTCTTAAAGAAATGTGGATAACTAATGAATATCTTGAGCATCTCTATTGTACAGTAAGAAATATTACTGTAGCCATGTAATATGTTTATATTCCAACCAGAGTTTGCCCTTCCCACTGAGGCTGAGTCTAAGAATTCCAGCTGGTAAATGGATAAATGGAATAAACATCCATGTAAATTATAAGGAGAGTGCAATTAGGATATACTTTTAATTTAAACCCTTCTATGATAGTCTGATTAAACCATTTACCTTTTTACAAAAATAAGACTGTTGTTCCCTTTCAAGTCATTGCCTGAGTTATCCTGAATGCTCAGGTTGCAAGAATAGATACATTCAGGCTATGTCAAATGTTAAATAAATATTGTAAGGCTTATAGGAAAGGAAAGAAACTCCAAAAACTGCAATGCACACCAAAGATTGAAAGCAGAATGTTCTTTATCATTTTTTAGGGTAGAATAGATGGTTCCTAGACAGCAACTCTAGAATTTATCTCCTTAGCAAAGTACGGCATTGTAGTCTACAAAGGAAATCTCTAGATGCTTCAAGTAGAAGGAATTTAATATAGGAATTGATTGCACAAGTCATGAAAAGGCAAGAAGATCAACAGGCAATGGTGGGTCCCATTAAAAACAACAATACTCTGCTGTCACCCCAAAAGCTGGAAAGACAAAGAGAGGAGGTGGTGTTACAAGAAACCACAAAGCATGGCGGAAAACTGGATGAAATAGTTTCCACCTGCGGGAAAACTGAACCACGTGGGCCTGCCTGGTGGGAACTTGTGTTATCAAATGAGGTGCTTTCAGGCATGAGCTGGAATCATAAGGTTATATAGCCTCTGTCAGAGACACCAACTCAGACAGGAAGAGAAGGAAAAGTATGCTGGCTTTTCCCTTCTTCCTGCAGCCACATCTCCTACCAGTGCCTTCCATCAGCTTAACATAACCAGGAGTTAGTGATAGACATCAGTGCTGGAGAAATACAGAGAATGGATCTGAGGCCAAAGAGGTAAATTTCAGCACAGATGGCATCCATGGCTCCCAGCTCTGTCACTTCACCATCCTGATGATACAGCATCTCGGTTTCTGCTTTGCCTTGGATTGCTTACTTCTCTCTTTGTATGTTATGAATTCAAACTCATAAAAAGAAAGGGTATGTTTGGGATGATTAGCCCTGCTCGATGTAAAGCAATGTCATTAGGTAGAGTTCTGTAGCAATATTGTTTCTGTAAAACTCCCTGTGATTGAGCCACTTACCCAATCAGCTATAGATTTCTTGACAAGTCACTTGGTATAAAGCAAGATAACTACACAAAGGAAACATCCGCAGTTCATGTTCTCAGGAAAGGGACGTGTTACATCTAGAAAGTACTTGGAGTTTTTCTAAGAAATGATCAGTGTTATGAGCTGAATTTGTTCCTTTCTCCCAAATTCGTATGTTGAAGCCCTACCTCCCAGTTGCTTAGAATGTAGCTGTATTTTGAGATAGGGTCTTTAAGAAGGTCATTAAGTTAACGTGAGGTCATCCGGGTAGGCCTTAACCCCATATGACCAGTGTGTAAGAAGGCGAGACTAGGACATAGACACAGAAGGAAGACTGTGTGAAGACAGAGGAAGAAGATGGCCATATGCAAGCCCAGGAGAGAGGCCTCAGGAGAAACCTATCCCACTGTCACCTTTATCTGGGATTCCTATATTCCAAAACTGTAAGAAAATTAATTTTTATTGTTTGAGCGACTCAGTTTGTGGTACTTTGTTATGGCAGCCCTAGTAACCTAATATAGTTGGTAATATTAGGCTGAACTGTGTGTATGGATCAGCTGTCTTTTGAAGATCAATGGTGTGTACAATATATTTAGTGATAAGTACTTCAGTCACCAGGTCTGTTTAACATTGGTCTCTGTGTTAGTCAGCAAGGGCTGCCATAACAAAATAGCACAGACCAACTGACTTAAACAACAGAAGTTTATTTCTTCACAGTCCTGGAGCTGGAAGTCCAGATTGAGTTGTCAGTTCAGTTTCTCCTGAGGTCGCTCTCGTCTGCAGATGACTGCCTTCTTACTGTGTTTTCATGTAGCCCTTTCTCTGGGCAAGCTCATCCCTAATTGTCACTTCCTCTTTTTATAAGGATACCATTTATGTTGGATTAGGGCTCATTCATCTGACCTCATCTACCTTAATTATCTTTGTAAAGGCCCTATCTCTAAATACAGTCACATTTTGGGTTAGGACTTCAACACGTGAATTTTGAGGGAATATGATTCAATCCATAACAGTCTTCAAACGTTTCATCTTTTCTACTTGTAGTTGTAGCTATTCAAAGTGTTCCCATCTGCGCAGCAAAGATCTGGTCTGGAGACCCATCTAGGACACTCCTTCTGAGTGTCATCAAGTTGATCACAAATTCTGATAATTAGTCTTTAGTTCTCTAAAATGGGAATCCAAACCCTTATCTCACAAGGTCTTTGTTGAAGTTAGACTTTTGATGAGAGTATTTTGTGCATGATGAGTGATAAAGTTTCATCATTGACATCCTCTTGAGTATCAGTGTAAGTCTTAATATTTACTTCTATCTGGAAGGTCATCCTCCAAATAATCACCAGGTCCAGCCTATTCTTTCCCCCACTGACACATTGTCTAGGTTATATTTTCCACTGGGCCTGGGTGTGACTAGATCTTGTGTCCTACATCATTTCCAAGATGATGACTATTTACAATTTTCTCACCTATAAATGGGATGATATTACCTGTTTCATAGGTGTTTTGAGGATTAAATGATTCAATAGCTGTGCAACACTTAAAACAGTGTTAACTTAGGCACTGTATAATAGTTGGCTATTAACATCACCATCATTATTGCTAGAATTGCAGATGATTTTCTTATCTAAGTGATGGTGGTGGTGTCCTATTCGATTTCCCTTTACCAGGCTCATGCACCCACTGCCCAGCTGCTGCAAGTGTGGGCTGGCACATGTTCAGACCTGCAGCCTTTTCTAGAAGATTGCCCCTGGTGGATGGGGATCGACTCCCCTGAGATATCTGGGGATGCTGTGCCTCCAACCCTGGAAACAATCCACAGCCGATGACTGACTCGTGGAGTCCCCTCTGTGTAGGACAAACTCCGCTGTGGGATTCACTCTCTAGGATTCTGCCATGGGAAAAATCAGAGGCTAGATGTTTTCTGAAACCTCATCTTTGCCCAGCTTCTTTCCCTGCCCCGCCTTGTTTCCCTTACCCTTTGCAGGATGCTCCCGAAAACATTCCCTCAATGAATCACTTGCACAAGAATTTGCATGTCAGGCTCAGAATCTAGGGAACCCAACCTGAAAAACTCACCTTAGAATTAGACCATGTTTTATATATTTTCTTGTCTCTACCATGACATCTAATTTAATACCAGTTTTTTATTAGGCATGTAAACAAATGTTTTCTGGTTAATCTGTTGGAATAGCTTCAAAATATCTCCAGGTATAAACACTGGTAATTTCAGTTTCAAAGACCTAGAGACCAAGAATGTAGCTGCAAAATACAGAAACTGTGAGATGAAAAAATGTACTTGCCTACCTTAACAGCTGATGTAAATCACAGTTAGTTGAGAGCAGTGATTGGTATTAAATGTGAGTACTGCCAAAATGATAGGATCAAGTGTGTCATTTGGAAACTGCATACACACCCAGAGTAAATGTGGAGAATATTGTCATTGAACACTGTCATATGCTTTGCGGATGGATTGTGTCATCTTAGTGACAGCACATGCTGCAGAAAGGGTCTCTGAGGAAGTCAGAGGACAGGTCTTTATCTCTTCAGTTCTCCTGAGATTACAGGAGCAAGTTTCAATTAAAGGCAATGAAAGAATGAGAGCATCTTACACTACTACGAACCACCAGAAGTTTCTACCTTATTTAACCTTACCATATTTCCCATTGACATAAAAGAAAAATAAAATATTATTCAAAGATATAGAAAGCCATAGGCATCTACAGTTGAATCAGCCTTGCCCTTCCTCTCCTGGCTTTCTCATTAAAATCACATAAAGTAACATAGGAAAGAGCTTTTTAAATAGCAATGCACGATGTAATTATGTGGTACTAAATGATTATTATCAACATTGTTTAAAAAATACATTCCCACAGGTATACATAAGGTGTTTAATATATATTAGTCAGAATTTGTTTAGTGGTCAGTTGTAGAATCCTAACTTACACTAGTTCTAGCTTTAAAAGTGCTCAGTCTCCGGGCACAGGGAGTTCCGACAACATATAGCACAAGTCAGAGTTCCAATTGTTAAAACTCACCGCAGAGCTGACTGGGGACAGCATTTCAGTAGAAAGGAAGGCACCAGCTGGCATGATCTATCAGGCATTTGAGAGGTATTAGGACTTCGTAACTAGGACAATGATATCCAATGATTACTGCTAAGTGATATTGATAATCTAAATCTGTGATTCTCAAACTCTGGCATTGCATCAAAATCACCTGGACGCTGGCAAAACACGCAGATTTCTGGGCTCCGGTGTAATGTTTCTAATCGAGAAGGGCTGAGGTAGAGCCAAAGAATTTGCGTTAACAACTTCAATGTGATACTGACGCTGCTGGCTCTGGGACCCTCCTTCGAAAACCACTCTTCCAGAAAAAAATTAATGAAAATGTGCAGGTGATTGACAGCCAATGGAAACCAAGTGTGAAAGCCAGAGGACTTCTGTGGCCTTTCACAGGGAATCCACTTTCTGCAATAGGAGGGAAGAAAAACCTGGACCAGGACCTGGTTTAAGAGTGGCCAAACTCCCGATAAGGGAAAATACTCACACGAAGGCAGGCTGTTAGATAAACATCAGCACCTGGTTGGGAAAAATGAGATTTTTCTGTTTGAAACTGTAGAACCTGGACAAAGGCACCTCAAAATTTTGAAACCAGAGTGTTCTGCAACTTTGGAGCCTGCAGTAGTAGCCCATACGTCTCTATTAAGAGCTGGAATTCCTCCCTTGGTTGAAGATAAAGGAGAGGCTTCTCTCCTGCCAGTTTCCCCCAGCCCCAACCCCCACGTAGGATTCATGGGCATTGATCCCTAAAAATACCCAATATGCCCGAATTTATCTCAGTGTCTGCTTCTGAAGAACACAACCCATGACAGCAGCCTCTAGCTGGTGATGACCGGACTCACAAACTCCACAGCTTTAGAACCCTTGCTTTCAAAATTTTTGCCCTTTTGCTTTTCAGCTTAATTTTCTCCCATTGATGATGTTCTTTCTTAACCCTGTGTGTGGACAGCACAGCTATGGATGTGTCAGACTTACCCTACAACAGCAATTCTGTGGCACGAGAGTCTAAGAGGCATCTCTTCTGATCCAGTTTGAAAAAATCCAGGGAAAAGCCCTTACTGGTCTTGTTACAGGTAGTTAGCCATGAGCAGGGCAGGAGAGGGCTCTCCCACAACACCCGCTGGAAATTTTGGGCGATGGTTCGGGAATTCTTGCATTGCTTCTCTAAAACTGATAATTCGGCAGCCAGGGAGAGTTTCCTTACGATCCACACCTGTCAACATTAAGAGTGTTAATTGAACGCAGGCCCCAGAGAGAAGCAGCTTCTTGGGCATGCGTGTTAAGACACGAAATGGCAAAGTATGATGTTTGGGAGGACACACAGGAGCCGAAAAAGGAAAAAAGCCTCAGACGCGCATGTGTCTAACTCCGTATACACACTGCACATGCTCAGTTCCAAGGGATAAGGAAAGCACTGTGCATGCAGGAAGCCCTCTAAGGGAACAGGCATGGGAAAGAAGCGAGCCTATAAAGTCCTAGACTCGAGGCCAAAGGCTTTTTTTTTTTTTTTTTGAGACAGAGTCTCACTATGTCACCCAGGCTGGAGCACAGTGGCACAATCTTGGCTCACTGCAACCTCCACCTCCCAAGTTTAATCAATTCTCCTGCCTCAGCCTCCCGAGCAGCTGGGACTATAGGCATGTGCCACCACATCCAGCTAATTTATGTATTTTTAGTAGAGATAAGGTTTCTCCATGTTGGCCAGGATGGTCTTGATCTTTTGACCTCATGATCTGCCTGCCTCAGCCTCCCAAAGTGCTGGGATTACAGGCATGAGTCACCACGCCTGGCCAGGCGTTTTTTTTTTGTTGTTGCTTTTTTTCCCGCTGTCTTCTCTTTTCTCCTTTTGACCTTCAGGCACCCACTTGGATCTCATCCAAGGGTTCTTTCCTGTTCTAAAGCCTTTTTTTTTGTTTTTGAGACAGAATCTTGATCTGATGCTCAGGCTGGAGTGCAGTGGCAGGATCTTGGCTGTCTTCAACCTCCACCTCCCAGATGCAAGCAATTCTTCTGCCTCAGTGTCCCAAGTAGCTGGGATTACAGGTATGAACCACCACGCCCAGCTAATGTTTGTATTTTTAGTAGAGATGGGGTTTCACCATTTTGTACAGGCTTGCCTTGAACTCCTGACCTCAGGTGATCTGCCCACCTCAACTTCCCAAAGTACTAGGATTACAGGCATGAGCCACTGCACCCGGCCACTCTAAAGCCTTTTAAATAAACTTCCATCCCTGTTCTGGAACTTGCCTTGGTCCCTTTTTCTGCTTTATACCCTTCAGTAGAATTCTTCTAAGGCACTCACAGTGGATCTCTCCGCAGAAACCCTACAAGCCAGAAGAGAGTGGGGGCCAATATTCAACATCCTTAAAGAATTTCATAACCAGCCAAATTAAGCTTCATAAGCAAAGGAGAAAGAAAATCCTTCATGGACAAGCAATTGCTGAGAGATTTCGTCACCACCAGACCTGCCTTACAAGAGCTCCTGAAAGAAGCACTAAACAAGGAAAGGAACAACCAGTACCAGCCACTCCAAAAATGTACCAAATGGTAAAGACCATCAACACAATGAAGAATCTGTGTCAACTAATGGGCAAAACATCCAGCTAGCATCAAAATTGTAGGAAAAACTTCACACATAACGATATTAACCTTAAATGTAAATGGACTAAATGCCCCAATCAAAAGACACAGACTGGCAAATTGGATAAAAAGTCAAAACCCATCACTGTGCTGTATTCAGGAAACCCATTTCACGTGCAAGGACATTCATAGGCCAAAAATAAAGGGATGGAGGAAGATTTAGAAAGTAAATGGAGAGCAAAAAAAACCAGGAGTCACAATCCTATCCTCTGATAAAATGGGCTTTAAACAAACAAAGATCAAAAGAGACAAAGAAGGGCATGACATAATGGTAAAAGGATCAGTGCATCAGGAAGAACTAAGGATCCTAAACATATATGCACCCAATACAGGAGCACCCAGGTACATAAAGCAAGTTCTTAATGACCTGCAAAGAGACTTAGACTCCCACACAATAATAGTGGGAGACTTTAACACTCCACTGTCAATATTAGACACTCTCTCAAGCCTAAACCAGGAAAAAGTTGAAACCTTTAACAGACCAATAAGAACGGCTGAAGTTGAGGCAGAAATTAACAGCCTACCAACCAAAAAAAGTCCAGATCCAGAAGGGTTCACAGCTGAATTCTACCAGACATACAAAGAGGAGCCGGTACCATTCCTTCTGAAACTATTCCAAACAATACAAAAAGAGGGAAGCCTTCCCAAATCATTTTGTGATACCAACATCATCCTGATACCAAAACCCAGTAGAGGCTCAACAAAAAAAGAAAACTTTAGGCCATTATCCATGATGAACATAGATGCAAAAATCTTCAATAAAATACTGGCAAACCAATTGCAACAGAACATGAAAAAGCTTATCCATCACGATCAAGTAGGCTTCATTCTGGGGATGCAAGGCTGGTTCAACATATGCAAGTCTAGAAATGTAATCCACCACATAAACAGAACCAAAGACAAAAACCATATGATTATCTCAATAGATGCAGAGAAGGCCTTTGAAAAAATTCAACAGCCCTTTATGCTAAAAACCCTCAATAAACTAGGTATAGAAGGAACATATTTCAAAATAATAAAAGCTATTTATGACAAACCAACAGCCAATATCATACTGAATGGGCAAAAACTGGAAGTATTCCCTCTGAAATCCGGCACAAGACAAGGATGCCCTCTGTCACCACTCCAATATAGTATCGGAAGTTCTAACCAGAGCAATTAGGCAAGAAAAAAAAAAATAAAGGGTACTCAATTAGGAAAAAAGGAAGTCAAATTGTCTCTATTTGCAGACAACATGATTGTATATTTAGAAGACCCTATCATTTCAGCCCAAAATCTCCCGAAACTGATAAGCAACTTCAGCAAAGTCTCAGGATACAAAATCAATGTGCAAAAATCACAAGCATTCCTATACACCAATAACAGACTAACAGAGAGCCAAATCATGAGCAAACTCCCATTCACAATTGCTACAAAGAGAATAAAATACCCAGGAATCCAACTAACAAAGGATGTAAAGGACCTCTTCAAGGAGAACTACAAACCACTGCTCAAGGAAATAAGAGAGAACACAAACAAATGCAGAAACATTTCATGCTCATGTTAGGAAGAATCAAATGGCCATACTGCACAAAGTTAGTTATAGATTCAATGGTATTCCCATCAACCTACCAATAATCTTCTTCACGGAACTGGAAAAATACACCTTAAACTTCAAATGGAACCAAAAGAGAGCCCACATAGCTAAGACAATCCTAAGCAAAAAAAACAAAGCTGAAGGCATCATGCTACCTGATTTCAAGCTAAACTACAAAGCTACAGTAATCAAAATGGCATGGTACTGGTACCAAAACAGAGATATACACCAGTGGAACAGAACAGAGGCCTTAGAGGCAATGCCACACATCTATGGCCATCAGATCTTTGACAAACCTGACAAAAACAAGCAATGGGGAAAGGATTCTCTGTTAATAAATGGTGTTGGGAAAACTGGCTAGTAGTGTGCAAAAAACAGAAACTAGACCCCTTCCTGATACCTTACACTAAAATTAACTCCAGATGGATTAAAGACTTAAACGTAAGACCTAACACCTTAAAAACCCTAGAAGAAAACCTAGGCAATACCATTCAGGACATAGGCATAGGCAAGGACTTCATAACTTAAACACCAAAAGCATTGGCAACAAAAGCCAAAATAGACAAATGGGACATAATTAAACTCCAGACCTTCTGTGCAGCAAAAGAAACAATCATTAGAGTGAACTGGCAACCAACAGAATGGGAAAAAATTTTTGCAATATGCCCATCTGACAAAGGGCTAATATCCAGAATCTACAAAGAACTAAAACAGATTTACAAGAAAAATCAAACAAACCCATCCAAAAGTGGGAGAAGGATATGAACAGACACTTCAAAAGAAGACATATATGGGGCCAACAAACGTGAAAAAATGCTCATCATCCCTGGTCATTAGAGAAATGCAAATAAAAACCACATTGAGATACCACCTCTTGCCAGTTAGGATGGCAATTATGGAAAAATCTGGAGACAACAGATGCTGGAGAGGATGTCGAGAAATAGGAACAGTTTTACACAGTTGGTGGGAGTGTAAATTAGTTCAACCATTGTGGAAGACAGTGTGGCGATTCCTCAAGGACCTAGAAATAGAAATTCCATTTGACCCAGCAATCCCATTACTGGGTATATACCCAAAGGATTATAAATCATTCTATTATAGAGACACATTCACACATATGTTCATAGTGGCACTGTTTACAATAGCAAAGACCTGGAACCAACCCAAATGCCCATCGACGGTAGACTGGACAGGAAAAATGTGGCACATCACCATGGAATAGTATGCAGCCATAAGAAATGATGAGTTTGTGTCCTTTGTAGGGATGTGGATGAATCTGGAAACCATCATTGTCAGCAAACTGACACAAGAACAGAAAATCAAACACCACATGTTCTCACTCATAGGTGGGTGTTGAACAATGAGAACACATGGATACAGGGAGGGGAGCATCACACACTGGGGTCTCTTGCGGGGGCCAAGGGAGGTACAGCGGTGGGGTGGAGAGGTCAGGCAGGGATAACATGGGGAGAAATGCCAGTGTAGGTGACGGGGGGATGGAGGCAGCAAACCTCATTGCCATGTGTACCTATGCAACAATCCTGCATGATCTACACATATATCTCAGAACCTCAAGTACAAAAAAAAATGTTTAAAAATGAACATTTCTTATGTTTCGGCCAAACTTATTATTAGTGATACTGTATAATGCTGTATGTACTAACATCTCAGTTTCTGTTGTTCAGAATATAGGAAACCTACATCATAAAATGTCATAAGTTAATTGTTAGATAGGCCGTCTTCCTATTTTTGCCTATTATATTCCATCAAGCCTTCGAACTTCATTACAAAGCCATCACAGCCATGGCACTTTAGAAGAATGTCCTTGTGCTCACATCCATGTCTCTCAGCTGTTCTTTGAGTCACGGTAGCACTTTATTTAGCATCAGCTATCATACCGTTTCTCTACCATGTAGCATAGTAATTTTCATATTTAGATAAGGGCAGGATTCCGATAAAAACAACCGTGGCTACGAGGAAAGATAATTTTTTGAGGGGGTTGGGGAAATGTTCCTATGAGCATGGGAAAGTTTTCTCTGAAGAGAGGTGGAAAATTGCCTTCATTTCTGATCCAAAGACGTGCCAAGTTCTGTGTGTTTCTAGAACTATAGCCACTCAGTTGATAAGGGCAAAGAACGCTCCTAATACAAACGAGAGTTCCAAGAAAGGAAGAAAGAAAAGGAAAGTGAGAGGAATATATGAGATAATATTTGCTTTTGTGGTGTAAAAATTAAGGCAGATTTAGGTCTTCACCAGGGGCAGTATCCTAATAGTATCTTATTCTTTAAGAGCCAAGCCTTTTTTGTTCATTTTCCTTATTTGTATCTTTCCTCCCTTCTCTCTCCCTTCCTCTTAGTTCTGCCCCCCTCATCTTTTTATTTAATGTCTATCAGAATGTTGAAAGTGATGCTTCCCAATGTCTGTTTTCTAGAAATCCCTGCTAAAGCCCGGAAGCTGCTGCAAAGCCAGCCTGGCAATACCACTGCCTTCTAAGGGGAGCTTGCAGTCAGGTTAGCCCTCAAGTTAGGTTCTTTAGAGGCCACTGAAGAAGCTTAGGGACCCACATCCAGTCACCTCTGTCCATACTCAATAAATAGATCAGGTATTTGAAGAGGGTGTTATAACTCAGTGACCTAGTAGAGAATGTTTGTGAGCTCGACTCTCCAAGATAATTGCTGATAGAGATAATTACTCACTAGGTTTACAAGAAGGAAAGACTAGTATCTCATTCCTGAGGTGAATGTCTGCTAATGAAATCAACCTCTGATCTACTCTGTGTGTATGTCCATGGGAGAAGAGAATCGGTGGGAGAAGAGGCCCCGGGAAGGGGTCAGCCATGACCTAGTACTATTGCTACTCCGTTGCTTGGAGAGGTTATGATGCATGAGTTTCCTGTGGGGCAGTTGACATAGCTGACCTCATGCCAGTTTTCTTCAACAGAGCTCCTGCAGGGTGAGGGGAACAACAGCAGAGGCTGTGGAGAATGCTACAGATGAAAGAGCTCTGGGGTGAATAGGAGAACCAAGCCAGAGCATTTCCCTGGAAAGAAACTATACTGTGTCGTGTCCCCACTGGCCGGTACCCTGGAAATGACGAATCAGCTCCACTAGAAAGACACCCACTACTCAGAGAAAATCCAAGGTCGGTCCCTGTCAACAAGGGGAAGGCCACAATAGTACTAAGTCAGTGATGTTTGAACTTTGTCATTTCTCCTAATCCTCTATCCTGTTCCCACACAGCCGGAGGAACGGAGATCCACAAGAGGGAGGGGGAAGAAAAGTTGTAGGAACTGACCACATCGGCCTTCTCTGTTGGGTCCCTTGAGGCAACACAGGGAGGGAGTAAAGCATTAAATAATTTAAATATGGAGTTGAAACCTGACTGACCTGGACTTGTTAGACCCAGAATCACTAGAACATGAAATGTGTGTAAGATGATGCAAAAGAGATGGGAATTCAGGAGAGCATGATTGAACACCGCTATTAGAAAAAGAGAAAGCCGTATCATGTTTATATCCTAACAATTTTTAGACTGCTCAGTAAACTTCATGCTATTTGGAGGCATTGCAATTGCACAGTACTTATACTGTCTGTCATAACACTGAAAGTTAACTGACAGCGTGCCTGGTTTTCATCAAGAATCCTGAGAATTCAATAATCTTCATCGAATGACTAGCATGATTCATAATCTAACTCTTTGATTCTAATAACTCGACCCACAATAATCTACTGTGATTTTTTAAAGTAAGCTGTTAATTGTCTTACGTACAAGGCTAGCTTCTGTTATTTGTTACATATTCTGATAAGAACTTCTCAATGGGAATGATAGATTTTCTTTTGATTTTCTATTACATGAAGAGAAGAAACTTTGACAAATTGGCATTTTAGATGCTGCTGTCTCTCAGGAGTCGGTTTTTATTTTTTAAGAGGAGAGCTGTTACATCGAAGCATGCGTTCAAAAGAGATTAAACTAAAAGAAGCTTGCAATGGGATGGATCATTAAGGACCTTCTCAGAAATAGATGAAATGGATGTGGGCTCAGCAGTTGTTGTCGTGGATGATTCGGCACTTCAGGAGCTTGAGATAATTGTCGATCTTGTGTGAATCCCTGCGTAGGCAGTGGAGCAGGTTATAATAAGCAAAAAGGCGAGACTCTTCATCGGCCATCTGCAGGGATGGAAGTCCCGACCAGACGGAGTAGATCTCATTTTCTTTGGTTTCAGGATGAACCTAACCACAAAAAAAGAGTGACTTATTCTTCATATTATTAGTATTTGTATGTCCTTGTTCTTTCTAACTGTTGAATTAAGATTTGAGAATGAGATAGGAACGTACAGTTTTAGCCAAAGGCAGTGATTTTTGTTTATCTGGGCCAGTGTATCAGAAACCTATTAATTTGAAAACTGGAAGAAGAATACATGTTTAGGTTTTCTGACATCAACGTGATTACAGAAAGTATGTTTCTGCAGAAGTAGACAGATGAAGAATAGAAAGTTGCTACGTAAATATCAACACGGATTTGACCAAGAGGCAACGGAGTAGCTAGCTTTGGTTCTCTCACTGAGGAACTATTTCACTTCCTGAGTCTTGTCCCTGATGTGTCCTTTGTGCTTCACTTTTCCTGACATCATTTATTTTCTTCCTGCTTTGAACTCAGTCTAGTCCCTGAATAGTGTATGTTCCAAAAACTTTAAAAATGATGAAGATTGTACTTGTACTTGATGCTTTGGGGGTACAGATAATCTAGTGATGACCATGACTAAGAAAACCTGCTGACACAGTCAGGAGATTTTCATTTCCTTAAATTTCTAGGAGAAATAATTGCTTTCTTTTGAGGTCCCCGGGCTGGGAGGTGCTGGGAAAAGCACCTACAAGAAAGAGGTACAGGCTGGGTACGGTGGCTGATGCTGGCTCACTTTGGGAGGCTGAGGCAGGTGGATCACTTGAGGTCAGGAGTTTGAGACCAGCCTGACCAACGTGGTGAAACCCCATCTCTACTGAAAATACAAAAATTAGCCGGGTCTGTTGGTGCATGCCTGTAGTCCCAGCTACTTGGGAGGCTGAGGCACAAGGATCTCTTGAACCGGAGAGGCAGAGGTTGTAGTGAGCCGAGATCATGCCACTGCACTCCAGCATGGGTGACAGAGTGAGACCTTGTCTTAAAAAACAAAACAAAACGTTGGGAGGCTGCTTGCTGTAGCCCTTGAGTGGTGAGGGGTGTGTGGTAGGGTTAGGGGCATGGCTGTGATAAAAGGAGGCTGAACAGCACAACAGAGAGCAGCCTTTGCAAACCAGGAATGCCCAGAGGTCTTAGAGACCAAGTGACCATTTAGCAACTTTAGGGATGTCAGCTAGTTTGGAGAGCTCTTAGGTATATAAATCTGGGACAAATGTAGACACCGATCTGCTAAACCTTTTCCTACAGAGTGAGAATACCTTTTAAATGTGGCATTTCCTATGGGAATTTAAAGTGTGTGCGTGCGTGTGTGTGTGTGTGTGTGTGTGTGTGTGTATTTATTGACTTTCTTTACATTTTTATTTTTAATTTTTGGTGCTTGAGTCCTAAGACAAAATTTACTGTGTAAGGGATAATTATATGAACAAGAATAAATCTGTGTAAAGAAAAGCAAACAGAAAATGAAGTACTGTAGAACAAATTAGGAACCTCAGAAATTAGGTTTACAGTAATGAAGAAAATAACTGGAAAATCAAGGTATTTATTTCATACGTCTCAAGGTTAAAATGTGCTTTATCTTTGTGTTGGACATATTTTTCTCCCATGAAAATGACAAAAATGATACATGATAGCAGGTACTTAGTACACAAAAAGAGAAATACGAAATTGTTCCTGTTATTATTCCTATAATCATTTATTTTTCTTTAGATGATACATTATCCCTGAAAACCTAAAAAGCTGTTGAGGTGGTATCTCACTAATGTTGAAATCATCCCATCTGAATAGAGATATCTATTGCAAATACTAACAGAATTTAAATATAACAAATTATTTGGGGAGATTAAATGAAATGACATGAGTTTTGATTTTGGAGTCCCAAGAAAAAAAAAAATTTAGAATGAGACAACTTTCTATACATTACAAAATAAAGATATTCTAGAAAAGATATACCCCTTTCTTTTGTGACTCCCTGAAATCTAGTGCTTCGTGGGACCCCCTGAAATCAACACAACGTGTGTGCATTGATGTCACGGTCTCATCGTGCTGACATCTGTGCAGCAGATCGGGCTGAGTGGTTGAGGGCTCATCCAATCTGATTCTGGTTTTCTTCTTTCTCCCCTTCCACTCTCATCCTCTGGTGAGGGGAAGTTTTCAATAGTGGGTGTCCTGGGTTACTCTGCAGAAAAACATGTATCTTGCAGATTCTATTCTCTAGTTTTCTCTCCCTTGAAAACACTTAACTTCCTGTCCTCAGGAAGGTGCAAGTCTTTGGAAGTTTTGCGTATAGTGTAGGGAAAACGGCACCTGTCACATAGCACTCTAAGATTCATTTACATCAGAATCTGTGACTAGGAATGAATGGGCTCTTGCTTTATTTAATAGTGGTCTAAAATACGGAATGCCTAAATTTCCTTCTTTCAAAGGGAAATATTTGTCATCACAGAGGTCACCGCTTATATTAATGAGAAAAACAAAGAAGCACCAAGAGGCTGCTCACCTGGCTGAGTATCAGCTCCATGCCCTCTAGAAGCCGTTTGGTTTGCTCCTCAATCTCTATGGCTTTGGATAGGATGGCCTCTGGGGCTTCTTGCATACCGCGTACTTCCGTGACTAGATGGTACAGAGGCTCATTCCAGGATCGCAGTATGCTGACTATCAGGCTCAGAAAGTCTTTTTGCTACAAAACCGTATAGAACAATTGCATTAAAATAGGTAAAATACAATGGGTTTAGTTACATGTGATTTTTGCTTAGAGAGGCTGGACTAAAATATCTCTTTTTGTTCCTATGTGTAGGTATATTTTTCTTTAGGTGACAGAAAGTATTGAAATGTAAAATTTAAACTACTGGCCTACACTTTGCTAAAATAAAAAAAAAATCTGGCTTATTTCAATGACTACTTTTTCTGATAAGAGTTCTAATTGATAAAAATGAAGAATTTTGTTTTTCCTCTGAAATTCTACCATCTGTCCACTTAGTAAGATCTTTTGTAGTTGTTTGATTTGCTTGTCCCCGGGGAGAAACTAAAATTTTGCTGGAACTCAGTAGGTGCCCAGAGTATCTGACTCATGAGAAACAGATTCCACTGGGTCCATGTCAAGGGGCCCAAATCATTCTCATACAAGCATTCATTCATACTAATGATTCAAATTGTTCCTTGAACTATTCATTTTTGATTTGTAGTTTCATTTTGGATCCTAGAAAAAAGAGACATTGTAGATGACATGGAATTCATTAACATGGTTTCCTCGATCTAGACAACCCCTTGCCCCATGCTGCTAGCAGAGCAGGCTGGTCTCTTGGCTTACGCAGGTGAATAAAATGGAACCAATGCTATCTTGAATGACCATGGAATTCACAATGGAGTTCTGGCTGCCTAGTTTTTTTCTTACTACCAGGATCCTGTAGGAGACTCCAAGTAGCTGATCATCTCTGATGTAAAATGCTTGCTTTGTAGATGTCTCTGAACTAGTCTAGTGGCAACAAAATGAAGAGTAAAGAAGAAATCAATGGACATTGCAATGGAAAGATGTACTAGGATATGAAAGAAAGGAGCTATAAAGAGGTACAGGCCATAAAGTGAGTGTCAGTGTAGTTCTTCTGGGAGCATTGCAACACAATGATTAAGCGTAAAGGCTCTGAACTGAATGAAGCCCAGGCCCACCACTTACTTACCATGTGACTGGTACAAATTCCATAACCTCTCTGAGCTTCAGTTTCCTTATCTCAGTGAGCGTAATAACAGTACCTTGTGCTAGAGGATTAAATATAGTAATGCCCGTAAAGTGTCTGGCAATGTAGCACAAGTTGAACATTCCTAATTAAAAAATCTGAAATCTGAAATACTCCAATGAGTATTTTTTTTTTTTAGCATCATGTAGGTGCTCAAAAAACTTAGGATTCTGGAGTATTTGGGATTTCAGATTAGTGATAACTCAACCTGTGGATCTCAGTAAACATTTCCTCTTCCTCCTCCTTCTCCCCTTTCTCTTTTTCCTCCTTCTGTTATTATTGTAATTATTATTAATGAACAGAGCACACAGAAATGTTGGTGTCATTCCTAAAATTGTAAATGGAGAATACATTGTATTCGTAGGGGGCCTGTACATAAAGATGTTTGTTTTAAATCATGTTAAGACCGATTATGGTGGACAACCAAAAGGGAGAGATTATAACAATAGAGGATTGAAGCTGAGATACATGATTGGGGCTTGATATACAGACTTCGTAGTCATCAGAACAGTGGCGATTGTTGTAGCTGTGAAAAGCAAAGCATAATGTTTTACAGGATCTGTTTATTTTGAGAGGAGTGGTGACTTTTAACCAAGAAGTAAGAGAGGGCAGAGACTCAGTGAAGAACAAAGTAGACGTCAGAGAAGCAGAAACAGAACCAGAGTAGAGTCTTGAAAGTCCAGAGGAGATGGTTCAGATAGTGCAGGGGTCAGTAACGTAACACGCTGTTGATGTAGGAGTCACTAGTAACATGTAATAAATAAAACTGCATTTGTTTTTCTTACATATGCATAAATGTATATTTATCCATAGAAGTCCAATTCAGTTCAAACTTTCATATGCAATCTTAGCAATGAGGCATTGGTTAAAGTGATGTTATCTGCAAGGACAATTTATGGATCTACTATCTAGGTGGCTGCTACCATCTTTACTTAGCATTTGATTTGACTCATATTTCATCAACTATATAATTTTTTGATTGCTTATTCTTCCTATATTTTTTGCTGCATGTACAATTGCCACTAGCTATTACAGCACCTTTAATAACCTGTCACCATGATAACACACATGCACTGCCTTGGTTGTTTTGGTGCAAAACCTGGATGAAGGACTCACACTGATCTGCTGGGCTTGCTCCTTGTCTTCGGGGGTAGCGAGGGAAGAAGTGTGACAGCTGTTGATGGCCTTGCTAATGAACCCCCGGCCTTGGGTATACCGTTTATCCTAGAAATAATGAAACAAATTCAATTAGTTGGGGTTGTTTGGGCATTGAATAAATGAATCTACTACCAGAATACTAATACACTTGACAGATGTGTAATTTTTTAAAATTAGAACTACATACATAAAAATGAAAACTAAAGAGTTAAGAAAGTAACCCTTTTGCCTACTTCCCACCCATTATCTCTATAAACTAATTTTTTCATCTAATTTTTCTAAATCTCAATCTCTTCCCTTCTTGGCAATTCCCTTGTTTATTTTCACTGTTCAC
Source organism: Aotus nancymaae (assembly GCF_030222135.1). Classification (NCBI taxonomy): domain Eukaryota; kingdom Metazoa; phylum Chordata; class Mammalia; order Primates; family Aotidae; genus Aotus; species Aotus nancymaae. The sequence goes on from NW_026988465.1 coordinate 19,094,620, forward strand.
ACAGTCACACAAGTCACTGTTTGGAAAGCAGATGCTAAAAATAGCAAAAATATGAAACATTAAATGTTGTATTGAGAATCATCTTTCTTCAGTGTTTGAGCCAAATGCCATAGTACAAATATATTTACCTTTATTCATTTAATCTCTTATTTACTGTGGGTCCAAATTGATAGACTTCTGTTAATAGGCATTAGAAAATCTAACTGTTCTCTAAAAAGTTTCTGAGCCCACACACCTGTACCTTACCAAGTTTATCCAAGACATGGAATACAACTTTTGTTTTGATCACAACAAAATAAGTCAGAAACACAGGGCACACAATTTTAGGAACTATAAACAATGGACTGAGGAGAAAAACAGGATAAAAAAGGAGCTAGCACACTGACAGGAAAGAGTAGTCCTTAGTAAAACTTATAAAAGTGTAAAAGAATTACTAGGAAGGTTTGGAAGACAGAAGATGGCCAGTCAAAAATGGAGGATGAAAGAGAAATCAGAGGGAAAAAATACTTTTATGAATGCAAATTTAGTCTCTACGGGGGCCCTTGATTTATTAAAGCACCAATCGATTGTTTGCTTCTTGATTGACCTAGAAGAGTTAACCTATGATTTCCAAAACAGGTTAATCGGAAATAGAGTACATATTACTGAAAAAGAAAAGAGAGGAAGGAAGGAAGGAAGAAAAGAGGGAAGGAAGGAGGGAAGGAAGGAGGGAGGGAAGAAAGGAAGAAAGGAAGGAAGGAGGGACAGAGGGAGGAAAGGAAGGAAGGAAGCAGGGAGGGAGGGAAGGGAGAGAAGGAAGAAACAAAGGAAGGAAGCAAGGAAAGGAGGGAGGGAAGAAAGGAAGGTAGGAAGGAAGAAGGAAAGGAAGGAAGAGAGGGAGGGAGGGAAGGAAGGAGGGAAGGAAGGAAGGACCAAAGGTAGGAAAGAAGTGAGTGAGGGAGGAAGGAAGGAAGGAAGGAAAGGAAGGGAGGGAAAGAAGGAAAAAAGTCCTGGTTTCCAATTTTAAATTAGCCCTTTATTGTAATTATAAAGCCATAGACTGAAAATCTCAGACAAATGATTTCCAGCATTTTGGGGTTTTTGAAAAGTTATTATTTGTTTATTTTCCCCAATATGGATTCAGCTCAATTTAATTCTATTCAATCCACCCAGTTCGCTGCAGCGCAGTTCTTCATTACTGGATATGTATTCCTTGCTAAGTGAAGAATGCCTGTGGAGTCTGACCCCTACGTTCAAATAACAAGAAATCAACACTCTTCCTTCTCCTCAGCCCCACCTAAGCATGCTTTAGGTCCGGTGTTTAATTTTTGTTTTAGTTTTAAAAAATAAGGTGAGTTAAAGAAAAAATTTAAAAATCATTATATTCTTTGAGAATCTTTGAGATTTTATGGCACCATCCCTTTCCTCTTGTTCCACATGTTAGGAGCTGATGTCTTCTTTCACAAGTTAAAGTGTATCCTTTGAAATTGGGCTCAGGAGGTGTTCTAGGTGAAAATGTAGGATAGCCCTGTGGTTCATTCGAAGACTCCTTCAGGGAGGAAGCCCGAAGCACGGTACTTACGAATTCGCTGAACATTTCTGAGGAGAGGTTATGGATGTAGTGGGACAGCACGACGGCGCGGTCAAAGAGGTCTCGAAGGGTCACCTGGCATCTGACAGCCCCGCTGGGACAGATGGGCAAGGGGGTCACGCTCTGGCACAGAAGCAGGTTTGATACCAGCAGCAGCAGGAGGGACCCTGTTTACGTAAGAGCGAGAGCCACTCTGAGATGATCTATTCCACAGAGGTTTTCCACAGTAATCCTGCCGGGGGCAGCCTTATCGCTCCCCACTGTCCTCAGCTGCCTGATTTGGTATTGCAATTGCCAGGATGGGGGAAGAATCAACGTCTTCCACTGTGTAAATGTAGATATGCAATGAGGTTTGCACAAATAGATAGTTTGAGAAGTGGGTGACTTCCTGCATTTTTGTGTGTCTTCTAGAAGTGCTTTTGTACTTTGCAAACTTTAGGAACTTAAATTAGTTCTGAGATAGGGTGTTTGGATCATTCTCTTAAGATAGTTTAATGTCTTGGGAGTTTCTGCAGATTTTCAGCAGTCAGGCTTTCCAAGGGTTTGTATTTTTTTTTTACTAGGTGTGTCTGATATTTACATTTTAGACACTAATATAACAAAAACAGCTCAGTGGATCACTTTGATTTATCTTCCTGCCTGATAAGAATAAACACATGATTGTTTGATGGCGAATACTGAGTATGAAGAGAATTCTAACATAAAAATAATGCTGTAGTTTAGATCTTCATAATCCCATACATTTGTTTGACACTCTGCCAAAAGCACTAAATTTTTTTTTCTATATTTGTGCTTCATAATAACCTTGTGAGATACACTGGGTCATTGCAATTATCATCAAATTCTATTGATGAAACAGATGGCTGAGGAAGGTTAAGTGATTTTCCTCAAGTCCTGTTATTAGTGAGTGAGAGAGGCAAGATGCCAATACCGCGGTCTGTGCATGTCCTCTTGTCACATCGCACACACCTGTGGGCTCTCAGTCTGCATCTGTGTAATGGGGACCACATCAGTAGCCGTGATGGCTCAGTGTTTGCATAGGTTGTTGCCATCACTTATGAAGAACAAGTTCTTTGCCTTGGATTGACTGCATCACAACAGAGGCACCAGAAAACTTGATTTTATCCACTTTTCCTACTCTAATTACAAAACACTCTGACCACTGTTGAAGGTTTTCAAAGCTTTGACAATGATCAGAGATGGCTTCGTCCTCAATTTGCTATCTCAGCAAATGGACAGTTACAGCCCTGTAACATATCAACAATTTATACTTTTTTTTTTTTAGGCAGAGTTTTGCCCTGTTACCCAGGCTGGCGTGCAGTGGTGTGATCTCGGCTCACTGCAATCTCCGCCTCCCAGATTCAAGAGATTTTCCTGCCTCAGCCTTGTGAGTAGCTGGGATTACAGGTCCATGCCACCACACCCGGCTAATTTTTTTTTATATTTTTAGTAGGGACGGGGTTTCACCATGTTGGTCAGGCTGGTCTCGAACTCCTGACCTCATGATCCACCCACCTTGGCCCCCCAAAGTGCTGGGATTACAGGCATGAGCCACCGTGCCTGGCCATCAATAATTTATACCTTCAAAAGATAAGAAACAATATATAGCTACCAAATTAAAATCACTGGTTAACTTCAGTGGCACTACCCCAAAAGAATACCCAATATAAAACTATGTTTATCACAAAACTTAACTTCCTCAAAACCTTTAATAAATGCAATTGGAAATGTCTGAGATAAAACTAGGTAAATGCTAAAGATTAGTTTGTGAAAAAGTACCTAAACCTAAACACTCAAAAATACCTAAAAAGTTGTTTAGTGTAGGAAGTGACTAAACCTTTTAATTGTAAAATAAAAGTTTTGTTTGAGATGATTCCTATTATAGACTTTTAATTGTTCAAAAACATAATACTTCCAAAAAGTTTATTTTATGCATGCTACAATCATATGATGAAACCAAATGTATATTTTATCTACATGTATAAATAAAATGTGCTTTGTAGATAGAGAAATTGGAACAGTATCTCTAGGAAATTCACAACTGGATAAATGTTCTGTAACTCTGAGTACATTTATGTGCACATTTAGCATGGAAGGGATTTTTAAAGCCCAAGAAGAGATAAAATAGACTAATGTTTCTGTTCCTTGTTTCATTAGAAACAAATTTTATGGTTGTTACTAATTTATTTTCCTTGCAAATGTCAACTAAGAAAGTAAAAGTGATTAGTTATTACTAGGCAGCCGTTTTTCCTTTTGAAATGTCATTTGGCTTGAACCGAATTGACAAAGAATAGAAAATTGTGTTATTATTGTCTATTTTATGGCTTCACAATTGAAAGTTTCATCAGGTTGATTTGAGTTGGCTAATCCACATTAGAGGCCTGTCAACCAGAAAAAGTTACTTTCTGCCTTTGAGAGTCGTGACAAATTGGATCCGTTGACTCTTTGAGTCTTACTCTAGTTCAGAGTTTCTCAATCCTGATATTATTGGCATTTTGAGTTGAATAAATCCTGGTTCTGGGGGCTGTTCTATGCCTTGAAGGATGCTTAGCATCCCTGACCTCTATCCATTAGATACCAACAGGACTTTTCTCTCACTTCTCCACCTCAATGAAGATAACCCAAAACATCTGACATTGCCAAATGCCTCGGGGAGAAGAGGAGATTCCCCTGTTTGAGAACCGTTGTTCCATTCTATGGTGATTGCTTCCTAGACCAATTATTAGATTGTGCTTCTAAACCCTGTAAACCTGCAACCTCCTGTTATTAGTTAAAATTTCACATTAATCCCCCCACAGGAGTGTTGATAAAACCAACCCAGTGAGTTGTCGCACATACCTTTCCATGGCGATCCTTTGATGTTCATGTTGGTGATTGTTGCGAGAATCACACTTCACCAGAGAAGATCTGGAAGTCTTATGGTTTTCTCTTTCCCAGATAATGGCTATATAAACATTTGACATCTTCATGAATATAATGAATCAGGCATTCGTTCCCTTTTCTTGCTCATCTATTTCCGTCATTGAGATTATCCCATAATTTCAAACATCAAATGTTATTTTATTTCTTATTCATATTCAGGAAGACATATTCGCCAGAAATGAACATTCTAGGAAGGATTTTGATTAATTAGGCCAAAAGGAAATGAGAGAAATGATGTAGGTGAGATCTGAGACTAGTTTGGTTTGGAGGATCTATAAAACTACAGCAGTCATTCACTTTAAAATTTATTTTATTTCTCTATACTTTCTTGAACATATAGGATATTTCACTTAGGTAATGGTCTCATATATTATCAGTTATCAAGTTTCTTCCTCAAGATTGCTAGGTCGAAATTTAAAAATTTTCACTCTAAATACCAAGAGATATAGAATAAGGATTGAGAAATCATAATTTTTTGGTTCCTTGTTACACTGTCATTAAATTCCCCACATTTTATTGCTTGCTTTTACACATTCTGTTTTGCCTTTTTAAAAATAGCATATCTGGGCAGGGCACGATGGCTCACGCCTGTAATCCCAGCACTTTGGGAGGCCGAGGCAGGCGGATCACGAGGTCAGGAGCTCGGGACCAGCCTAGGGAACATAGTGAAACCCTGTCTCTACTAAAAATACAAAACAGCCAGTCGTGGTGGCTGGTGCCTGTAATCCTAGCTACTTGGGAGACTGAGGCAGGAGAATTGATTGAATCCAGGAGGTGGAGGTTGCAGTGAGCTGAGATCATGCCATTGTACTCCAGCCTGGGTTACAGTGCAAGACTCCATCTCAAAAAAAAAAATCTATATGGTACTTTGTTTTAGAATGTACATCTGCACCTGTTTATTTCTTTTGATTTTAACATATGTGTTAAGTGGCATTATTCTCTCCAGTTTACAGATAAAGAAACAGAAGCTTGGAGAGACTAAAGGTAAGGAATATGAAAGAAGTAGATCAGTGCAAAAGTAATTGCGGTTTTGGGCATTACTTTTAAATGGCAAAAACTGCAATGACTTTTGCACCAACCTAATAATTCTACAGTTGAGTTAAATGAAGGCATAGTTATTACTTCATGGAAAATCAGGAGTCATGTGAGGAAGGCTAGGAAATGAATCCTCTTGTAAACATCCTGTGGACCCACTTCTAAGACAAACAAGCTATAACCCCTGATTAAGAGTTTGTTTAGGGGAAGTGATATAGTAGTTTTCCAGGGCAAACACACACATGTGGACACACACACACACACACACACACACTCTTAAACCCATCATCCTGGTATACGATGTAATAAACTCAAATTCTAGACAATAATTTCCACTCCTTTCAGGGACAGGAGTGTGTAAACCATTATTAACTTATGGTGGTTCTGCCTTCTCTGACCCTGAGCCACTCTGGGGCTAAGGTGACAAAAATTCATTTTTCATGGGCTTAAAAATTCCATTCACCTTTTGGAAATTTCATAAATGAAATGATTATAATGAATAAGAACTAAGTTTTATTGATGACTTTCTCTAATTTTTAAGTCCATGCATCTAAAACAGCCTGTGACCTTTAGTTTCAAATTTGCCATCTCTTACAGTAGACTGATGAATGAGGTAATTAAAAAAATAATCTTCCTATGGCATTTACTTTTTCCATAGTTCCTAGAGCCACGTATGTGCTTTAGCAATTATCTGACTAAGTGCTCTTATGGGGACCTAGAAATCTTAACAAAGACAAACGTCACTGAAAAACTATCTTCCTAATTGCCTTAGTTTAAGGCAATCCTACATTTTGAATCATAAACATCAAATGTGATGATTTGTAGACTCTATCAATCTGAAAGCTGAGTCAGGATTCCATATACTTATATTAGGTATTCATTTTTTCCCTGTATAGTGAAAGTCTGAATTATTGAGAAAGCAGAGCTGTGTGGCAGAGAAATTAACATTACCCTATGTTCTCTTCCGTTCCCAGAAACTTAAGAGTAAGAAAATCTGTTATAAGAACTGACAATGACAACTTAATCTTAAAATTTAAAGGTGTCGTGTAACATTTGTAGATAGCCAGGATAAGAGCAAAACGTAAGCTGTGCTTATTCAGTGGCGACCAGTCGATTTATTTGAATGCAAAGAGGTACATGTACAGCTGTAAAATTTATGGTGTGCTGCTCCACAGCACCACATTTCCTGTGAATGGAATATTGTAATATCTAAATAATGCAAAAGACATATTTTATGCAAAAATCAGAGTTGTCCTGTTTTTCCAGCTGCTATGCATGTTACCCCCTTTTACCTTAATTTTTGTGTGTGCTTTTTTTTGCCAGCCTTTCTCTTTATCAAACTGTGCTCTTAATTTAGAACAATAAAGAAGTTCAGTAAACATAGGGTTGTATGTTTTAAAACTATTTACAAAACTTTATTTGTTTGCCATTTTTGGTCTGAGGGCTTGTGATTAAACTGAGGTGTGATGATTGATTTCTGTCAAGTAGCTGATTAAAAAGCTTAAATTATACTAAAGTTCTCAAGCTATGTTTAGTACCTGAAACTAGTAAAAAAGTTTGTCATCTTTTCTAAAGAACTCTAATTTTTAACATTAAGTAACATCAGGTTGGTTTTTATTCCCAGTTTGGAACAAAGTTTGTTTTTTCTTTTGTTTATCTGTTTTTAAGTTTGGAATAATTTTGGTTTTTCTTGTGTCATGTATGAAGCAAAGTATATGTAAAATCCTTCACATAACTTAAGAGGTGTTTACTGCAAGATATGCTAGGGGATATTAAAGAGTGAAAGAAATAATGAGTTAATAAAATCCTCAGAATAAATGTATTACAAAGATATTTCAATGTATATTAGTAGTGAATCATCTCAAAGTGAAATATGAAATGATTAAAGGTATATTATCTATGAACTGAAAAATTCTCAATAGTTATCTTCTAATACTTGGACTAAAAAATTAAATATATATATTTATTTATATTTATTTCTATATAAAATATTAGAAAATGTAAAGTACAAATTGGAGAAAAGGTCAATAGTGTTTTTTTTTTTGAATGGCACTATTTTTAGAGTAAACTAAATGCAATGACTTAATTATATCCTACTATTTAGATTAAATTCATACTAACGGAATTTGACCTAATGCTGCCCCATTTTCAGTAAACTGCAATCTAACTTAGTATGTAAACAAACTGCAACCTAAATTAATAGTATATTCTTGTAACAAGTAGCTGAGTCTTGGCCAATCTTAGCAGCTGGGCTTTCAGCCAATGACAGGCTACCAACTCCTCAGACATGTCCAAATAAGGCACAGGAGGAACAGTAACCAATGACACTATTTTTGTTTGTTATTTTTTCTGTCTGTAAATATTGCCTGCCCATATTGCTGGGTGGAGCTCTCCAAACCATTACTGGTTTAGGGTGCTGCCTCATTCATGAATTGTCTCTTTGCTCGTTTAAACTCTGCTAAAATTAATTTATCTAAAGATTTTTCTTTTAACAATGATAAGACATGCTTTTGTGTTTTTGAAAGTGTTCGTGTTCAGTGCTTGTTTTTGCTAGGGCTTTGGAGATCATCGGTTTCCCGTAGTGACCCCAGAATGTAAGTTCTTAATCTGTTGTCAGTGCCTTGAGGGCATTTGCTCCTTAGATAAGAAAACCATAGTGGAAGCATTTGGAAATTTTCCCTGTAATTCTTATTTTTTTCCTTTAATTACTGCCATACGATTCATATTTTCTCTAGTTCTTTGAGGTCTCTATGAATTATATGTCACATGATTGTTCTGAATCATGTTTGCCTTTGGACCAATTTTAATGTCTGATATATAATAATGCCAGGTTTAAGGATGATGTGTCCAGAGACTTCACAAATGTAAATCTCACTTTTTGAGAGTTATGTGTTTTGGGGCTGGGCGCGGTGGCTCAAGCCTGTAATCCCAGCACTTTGGGAGGCCGAGGCGGGTGGATCACGAGGTCAAGAGATCGAGACCATCCTGGTCAACATGGTGAAACCCCGTCTCTACTAAAAATACAAAAAATTAGCTGGGCGTGGTGGCATGTGCCTGTAATCCCAGCTACTCAGGAGGCTGAGGCAGGAGAATTGCCTGAACCCAGGAGGTGGAGGTTGGGGTGAGCCGAGATCGCGCCATTGCACTCCAGCCTGGGTAATGAGTGAAACTCCGTCTCAAAAAAAAAAAAAAAAAAAAGAGAGTTATGTGTTTTTTTAGGCAAGAGAATTAAACATTTAGCTGTATGCTAATTGGAAGTAAGGTGGATGATAACTTTCCTTGTGAAAGGTTCCTCACACTTCAATATTATGTGTATGTGCACAGGCACACACATTCTTTATCTGATGGGAAGTAGAGTTGAAGCATGCTTAATTCTAGCTAAAGATCAATTGATCTATCTATCTATCACCTATCTATTAATCATCTATTATTATTATCTAATAGGAAACAAGACTCTCACAGCCATGCTCACTTCTAGGGATAATTTTAAATTTTGTAATTTAAAATTCTAATTAGCACAGGCACTATCAAATAGAATAGAAAGCTATAGTAATAGATCAGGGTGCCTGAGGCCCCCTGAACTCATAGGCATTAATTTTTTCATTGTTTCATAGTGGTGAGACTGTAGGGGTTGACCTATGTGAGGGGTTGGGGGAGTCTGGAGGAATCAGGGCACTGAGGAAGTCAGGGAACAAAGTCTGTACTGAGAAGTATTTTGATATTGTAACAACTCTTAGGGCCACACATGTGCTGACACACTATCACCCCTACCTTCCTCCACTACCAATTTTTTTCTGCATATATTGAAAAGATCCAGATTGAAAAATAGACCAGGCTTTTCAGAGAAAATACCATTTTTCAAACTCAGCCTACATACCCTTTATCCTTCAATACATTTTGCTGTTAGAATTTGTCTAAAGTATCTTAGCTGTGACATATCTGCTTAGTTTTGTTCTTATTTATGTACTCATGTCTTACCAGCATAACCAAAGTGACAACTCTTTAGGAAAGCTCTTTATCACTGGGGTCGGCCTAGAAGAAAATGGACATATAAATAAGAATTAATTATTTGATGCAACGATCTATTGTCCAATAGTAATTCAACTATGTATAGTACTAGGCTTTTAAATGATATATGGGAATATAAAAGTTCAAGGTGATGAAGAAGTCTTCTGGGAAAGGCAGATCACAGAATCATAGCTCTCACTAATTCTAAGAAAATGAATGGAAAATAAGATTAAAAAGAAACTAAAAAATACACTTGTTATCAAAAGTGGAAGGAAGTATGAACATGTTTATTTTTAAAAATGGTTTGTATCTGAGAATCAATATAGTCAAGCTGATATTTTATCTGTTAAAATTTCAGCAGATGATACAAAGTTCTGATTATAACCCTTAGAAAAATGAAAAACATATTGAAAATCTACTAACTTGTCAGAAAAAGAAAATACATACACACACACACACACACACTCCATTTAACACAAGACACTCCATTTAACAGAAAATACAAAAAAAAAGATATATAGGCAAGAAAAATATGTAATTAGGGGCCAGAATAAAATGAAGTATGTTGAGATAAATCTACTTATTGAAAGACAAAAATGACTCAGTTTCTGAAAATGGCAAATTCCAATTAAATGCTTATATACAAGTGACATATCTCATAGGAGAGAAGAGATTCCTTTTCTCACCCATAGATAGGTTTATGCTTGACAGTCCTATAACAAAAGACAGAATAACAAAAGAAAAACACATAGATTTATTCAATATAAATTAACATGAAAAGAGTCTTCAGAAATGAAGAATCAAAGCAACGGAGAAATGTGTATTTTTATGCTTAAGGTTGATGAAAAGTAGACAGTCATGTAGAAATACAGTTGTACAAAAAGGAGTATGAACTAAAACAATCAACTATAGGGAACTTACCAAAGCTTGTATGCTCCATTTCTTATTGCTGTCTCTGTCTTTGAGGCTACTTCTGGAATGAAGGTTCTTATGACCTACTTTATAGAAAAGGCAGAGGATTCTTTTTTATGGCCTGCTTCGGGGGAGAAGGGTGGGAGAAGCTCACAGAGTGGACTTCCTGGTTCTGCTGTTTCCTGAAATGCCAAGATGCCATATTTTGGGGTAGTGTGTTCTGAACCCATCAATCTAAAGGAGTGGTTTTCAAAGGGCAAGCAGTTAGGAGGTGATTTTGCCTCCCAGGAGACATTTGCCACTGTGTGAACATGTTTATGATTGTCATAACTGGAAGTGGGGGTGCTGCTGGCATCTGGTGAGCAGAGACCAGATATGTTGCTAAACATCTTACAACACACAGAGCAGCCCTCAGAACAAAATATTATGCCATCCAAATGTTAGTAGTGCCGCTGTTGAAAAGCCTAGATCTAAAATGGAGTGTCTAAAAAAGCTAGTACAAAAAAAATCACACCAAGCAAATTAACTTGCTGGAGTAATAAATTTATTACTAGGCAAAAATGTTAAAGCAGAGTGCAGTACTTTGTGATATTGTATTGATATGAGGCTGTCTGTAATCTTTTCACATTCAATAATAGGATCAAAAACAAAAAGCATGTATTAAGTAAATGTGAGGGGAAATTAACCAAGACACAGAGTAAGATATGGGTGTTTGTATTTCAAGCACCTAGAACATCTAAAATAGAACACATGGCAAAAATAATATATAAAGAATTTAGTTTGTTTTGTTTTACTGCAGTGATTACCATGATTGTTCAGTGGCTGAATCTAAGTAATTCCTTGAGTTCTTATCTATGTCAATTTTTTTTCTGGCATTCAACCTTATACTGTCCCCTTTGGCTGTCTTATTCAATGTCATGACTTTACTTGTCACACCCATGAAGATGATCCCAGCTCTGTTTATCTTTCCCTAAGTTCTCTTCTGAGCTACTAATTACATGCTAGACATTTCAATCTATATGTCTACAAGTAAGATATGCTGAATTATTAAAGAAAATCCTTAACAATTCATCTTTTCTCTCAAATAGCTTTTCAGTCATCAGCAGTTAACATCTCAGAGTTATATTTATTTCCATGTTTTTTTGTTTCCCTCGCATCACACTCAGCCAGTTGGCATGCTGCAATTATTCTGTCTCTCTAACTCCATAAAATTATCTTTCTTCCTCGATCCAGGTTATCTTGACCTGCTTATGTATAATAGCTTTTCTTACATTTTCTCCTGCCTATGTTCAATTCAATTTCAATCTGTTCATCCGTTGAACAGAGGCTCAACTTCTGGACAATCTCTATTTTGTCTAAATCATAGTATTTTAGAGGTAGAGGGTCATGGGGTAATTTTAACCAAATATCACATTACGGAAATGAAGAAAGGTGGGGTAAACATATTTATTGAAAGAACTGGCACTGGAACTCCAAATCTTTCACCTGCCATACTGGTAATATTTCTTCTTGCCTTCTGTCTGCCCACGTCTATATGCGTTCTTATGTGCCCACTGAGTTGCTTATGCAGCTGATGATAAGTCTTCGTTAGGAGATAAAGATGTGACTTTGAAGACACATTGTGAAACACGTTATTACTTCAAGGAAAAATGCCAAGGTAATTGGGTTTCCAAAGAGAGAGGAGAGATAAATGGAATGTTCTGAAGAATTCAGTCTTTAAGAAAACATGGTCACTGTCAAAGAGAATTTGAGTGTGATTCTAAATCATGTTATAAAAACAATACGTTTGTTAGACTATTTCTTAATGAGTTATGCAGATAAGAGATGAGAAGCTATTAATTTTTTTTTGTCTTCAAATTGGTCTTTGATTTATCTGCCATTTTGGTCTCTAAGAATTCTTTTACTAATATGAGTCTTGCGTGTGTCATAAAATTTTCATTTAACTTTTTCACTTGTCACTTCTACATCATTAGTGGAATGAAAGTCAAAGAATTCTTGAAAATTAAAAAAAGAGATAAAAGGTTATCTGTCGACCACTTGAAAGAAGCTCTGCTATTATTACCATTAGAGGTGATGTGGCATTTGAATGTTCTCTTTTCTACAGTCCATTTTGTACTGGTATCTTATAAAATTAACTTAATAGAAGAGAAATAGTATGTTTCATCAGAAGGAAGCATTGATTTCATAAAGAAACAAAGAGAATGAATATAAAAATTTCTATTAATAACTGCAGAATAACAAATAGTCTTTAATTTCAGCTACACCTGAAAACAGAGAAAGTATCCATTGGAATTAGTGGAAATCATAGGTACATATGTAGGAAACAGCTATGAAATTATGAGAATGTTTTTATGTTTGATTTATAAAAAGCTTTCTCATTGAGGTTAAGTCAATTATATAGGAGTACATACTTTAAGAATATTTTTTGAAGATAACTATGTGAAACAACTGTCTTCCAAACTCTTACCTATATGAATGAAGTTAACAGTGATATAATTATTCATATGTTTTAATCTCAGGGGAACTTTAATACCAAATGTCAAAATTTTTTTTTCCATTTCCAAGTAATTTCAAAAAGTATTCATTGCATTTTATTGTGTAGGTCTGTATCTTATTTTTGTTCAAAACCTTTTAAATTTTTGTTTATAAGTTAGCAAATTAGATGGTTAAAAAGTCAATCAAATTGCAGGTTTTGTAGGCCCTAAGCAATTGTTGGTGAAATTATGAATGATTTTTACCTTTCAAACTCCTTGATGACACAAACAATGATAAAAATAATGAAATCCCTTTATTTAGTGCTCTGATCAAAATCCTATAACATGCCATTGTTGTATAAATTTTATCACTTGAGTAGTTTAACTTTAAAACTTGTATAAATTTTACTGTGTATATGTTGACAGCTACCAGACATGTATGTGTATTTGTTCTGAATTACTCAGATAATTGTCCCAACCTCACTGTGTATCACAAAACTTTACTACATGCAAAATATATGTTAATTCATCATCAGTGTTTTAAAATTTTTGGAAGATATATTTTTAAAAATTACATATAGTATTTTCATTATATGAAGTATTTCTAGCAACAGAACTCAAAATTTCAAATCCCATAAAAATGATTCTACTGAAGCTTTTAGTAACTCTGTAGGAAGGTCTAGAATATTATTGAAAGTGGAAATAAGGCAGCTTTTAATGGACTACAAAATTTCATATAACATGTATATAAAATAAAGGGTAAAATAATAAGTTCTAGATAGCATCTTATCACCCAGGTCCATTTCCACTGATAACTGCTGCTTCAAAGGTTAAATTAAAATGCACACCTGCAGAATATTTGTGTGTTTAAAGAATTCATTAAAAGTGGAATATTCCTTCCTGTTTGGTCAATTCCTTAATGAATATATTTGCATTTAATAATAGCATCTTACCTTTAGAGCTTTCTTGCTCATTTTCTCTGCCTTTATCCTAAGCAGTCAGATTTCCAAGGTTAAGACCAAAGGCTTTGTAAAAATGTCATGGGTTTGTCCTTGTCAAAAAAAAAAAAAAAATTTCAAAAGTCTTTTCTGACAGTTTACTTCAATGTCATTTCAAGCATAAGAAACTTTATCATCCCAGACATGAAATAAAAAATATTGTTTTATACTGTTAGAAAAGATTTTATTATGTATTTTCTGCCTTTGGACAGACACATTTCAGGAAAGTTCAATAAAGATGACATTACAACTGTTTTACTTTCATTGCAACCCCAAATTACAGATCCATATCTTAAGCCTTATCTTTGTAGAAAGGGTTGTATGAAAGCAAAATTCAATATTTTAAATGAAGCAATATGCTTATTTTTCAGAACAAATTCTAGATTATTGTTTGTTAAGGAGTTATGTAGACTTATGTATACATTATTGCATAGGGGAAAGAAGTTTTGAATTATATTATTTGCTCCAATTCTGGCTTACTCCAGCAGTACCTACATGACAAAATAGTATATTACCAATTTGATGGATATGATTTGTCATGCTTTGTGAAGATTCCCGATGCTTCCATTTCCTTCTGCTCATGAAGCTTCATAAACTAGCTATAGTTAGCAACTTCCAGTGATACCTGATCCTGCCAAGGTATTATGAAATCAGACAGGCCAAGGACTCATTTGTAGCAGTGGCCTCTCTGTATAGGGCTGATTTGGTGATCCTTTGAATAATATTTAGAATATCCTCAGTAAGAGAGACTATAAATAGTTGTTTTGATTATCTATGACTGCAAAAACAAAAAACAAAACAAAACAAACAACAACAACAAAAAAACTACCTTCAAATTTTGTGACCTAAACAACAACACTCAATTTGTTATTATCTCTCCTGGCTCTTGTCTGGGATCTTTCACGTGGATTGCAGCCAAATGGTGGCTAGGGCTAAACATACCTTGAAGCCTTCTCCACTCACATGTTTGTTAGTTGATATTGGATGTCAGCTGGGATTGTTCAGTAGAACTCTTACTCAAGGCCTCTCCATATGTTAGGGGCTTCCTCACAACATGGTGGAGGATCTCTAGAGCAACTCACCCAAAAAGACTAGGCAGAAACTCTACCTTCTTTTATCAACAGCCTTGGAAGTTACATAGTATTATGTCCTTCCTTCATGGTCCTGGCAGGCCTGGATTCAAAGGACAAAATAGACCCAAACTCTCACTGGGAGAGGTGTCAATGTCACATTGTAAGAAAATTGTGTGGAATGGCAGATTTTGTCGTATCCATCTTGAAGAACATAATCTGTGCAAATCATTGTACTCCAGGGCTAATCTTATTATCTACTCCTTTAATTATTCTTCAGTGACCTTTGATGTCTACTACCTAACTAACATTTTTTACTCAACCAGCAGCACATTTCCTCGTATTCTACTTCAGGGTTGACAGATAGTAGCAGATTCCTCCTTTGGCTGAAATAACTTTCCAAAACCTTTTCTTCTAACCTGGAACACAAGTCTTATAAAGGAAAGAATACCAAGTAATTATTTTGTTTCCAGAATCTAAATTGGGCATTAGCAAACTTTTACTTAAAAAAAAAAAAAAGATAGTAAATATTTTAGGTTTTGCTGGCCAAGAAAGTACTGATATAAGTGTTTAAAATGTAACTATTAAAAAACGTAATGAACTGTGCATGAGCTAAGAATTCAAACAATTGGTGGGCTGCCTTTGGCTGGTAGGCTATAGTTTGTTAGCCTCTGGCTGAGAATGTTAGGCAGTGATGCAAATCAAAATTTGTAAAGCCCATGAATGACTTTTCATTTGGTTTTATGAATGTATGTAGATGTTGAAAAAATCTGACTCTACACCTATACTGGGCATTGCAAATATTCTGCTTAAAGTTTTCAGTTTTAATTGCAAAGAATCTGCAGCATAATTTGATGGGCTTTTCACAAAATCTGTTAATCAGTTTAAGTTATAAAACTAGTGTGAAAGCAAATCTCTAGATATACAGAGCAAGGTAAAAAATATTCAAAAAAGTCCATTTCTTTTCTCTTTCGGATGGACTTTCATGAAGAACAGAGGCAGGGTATTCATGTGTTATATTCCAAGTTTAAGTCACTTCTTTGCTCCCATATCTGACTGTAGTTTGTTAAAAGCAGTCAGGCCACATCTTGAATGCTTTGCTGCTTATAAATTTCTTCTGCTGAGTATCATAAATCATCACTCTTAAGCTCAAACTTCCACAGATCCTAGGGCATAAACAGAACGCAGCTGTGCTTTTTGCTAGGGTATAATATGCGTGACCTTTGCTCCAGTTTCCAGTAAATTCCTAATTTCCATCTAAGATTTCTTCAGCCTGGACTTCACTGTCCATATCACTATCAGCATTCTGGTCACAACTATTTAACCAGTCTCTAAGACATTCTGAACTTTACTTCCCCTCATGTTCCTGTTTTCTGAACCTTCCACACTCTTCCAATCTACCCATTACCCAGTTCCAAAGCTCCTCCCACATTTTCAGGGTTTTTTTTTTTTTATAGCAATGCCCCACTCCTCAGTACCAATTTTTTGTTAGGCCATTCTGTTAGGCATTGTTATAAAGGAATACCTGAGACTGGGCAATTTATAAGAAAAGAGGTTTAATTGGCTTAGCGTTTTGCAAGCTGTCCAGGAAACACAGTGCCAACATCTGCTTCTAGGGGAGCCTCAGGAAGCTTCCAGTTATGGTGGAGGCAAACAGGGAGCGGGTGTCTGACACGGCAGCAGCAGGAGCAAGTGAGCGGAAGTGGGGGTGGTGGTTGTTTAAGTGTGTGCCACGAGAGAGAGTGAGGGGACTGGTCAAGTGTATGGCACACACTCACTCAAACAACCAGATCTCACAAAAACTCGCCATCATGAGTGTAGCGCCAAGCCATAAGGGATCGGACCGATGGCCCAAACACCTCCCACCAGGCCCTGCCTCCAACACTGGGGACACATTTCAACACAGGATTTGGGCAGGGGCACCTATCCAAAGTATATCAACAACCATTTACTCACTTTCCTTTTTATAGAAAAGATACCAGAGGACAAGCAAATATTATTTTTTCTATCTAAAGTATTTAATATTCGTATTTGTTTTAAATATCCTTATTTTTAATGCCTCATTAAAAATATCTTGGAGAAAGAAGTTTGAAAGTATGTCTGCCAAGGTTACCACTGTCAGGTCAGCATTAGTTTTCAAACGCCATCAACTTTTAATAAACCTTGGTAGCCTGTTCTACCCCTAAAATTAGAAAAACAGTAATAAGAAGCTGATTTTAGGGTAGAAAAATAATGTAGCTAGTGATCTTTGTAAATAAGCAGAATTTAAGACTTAAGTGAGCAATAATTTAGCTTGGGCAAAGATTCATGGATAAAAGAGATTTTATCATCCTTAATGAGATCTGAACAGGATTACTCTTCCAATTTATTAGAAGAATAGTCATTAAATTAAGGATAAAATATTAGCACCTACCAGGGTTTCTCTACTCTTAGTCGACTGGGAATGGCCATAGTGTTTAAGAACAACATTGTTATTTATAATGAGGTGATAAAAACAAAATTAATGGCCCTCAAAAGAAAGACTGAGTTGCGATTACAGCTCTTGACATACTAAGAGCTTACTGTGGCAAGCAAAGAGGCATGAGACTGCATGTGGCATAGAAAGGTTGGTCCCCACGTACTTCTGTGTAGATACATATGTGCCACGCATATATATATATATATATATATATATATATACACACACACACACACATCATATTCTTACATAACACTTTTGAGTCTTATCTAAAGGAGATTTTCTATGTGGCAATAAGTATATCAGAATATCCTAAGTCCTGATGTAATCAATCATTTTATTGGTAAATGAGCAAATATATAATTTTGTCCCATGAAAATGTTATTTTTATTTATTTATTTATTTATTTTTGAGACAGAGTCTCTCTGTGTGGCCAAGGCTGGAGGCAGCGGCACAATCTCAGCTTACTGCAACCTCTGCCTCTGGGGTTCAAACAATTCTCCTGCCTCAGCCTCCCCAGTTGTTGGAATTATAGGCATGCGCCACCATGCCCCGCTAATTTTTGTATCTTTAGTAAAGATGGGGTTTCACCATCTTGGCCAAGCTGGCCATGAACTCCCCTCTGCCTGCCTTGGCCTCCCAAAGTGCTGGGATTTCAGGCATGAGCCACCGCACCCGGCTGAAAATGTTATTTTATGAACAAGTTATGTATAGGAGTAGCTAATATATCACCAAAGATGGTCTCAATGGCTCATCCAGACTGTAATCTGAAGACTTCAATAATCATTGGATAAATATGCGTGATTTTTATAGTTTAGTGAGAAAAATAAACTGACAAATTCTATTGTCTTTGTTTGATTCCGCATTGCAGTGAGATTTAATCCCTGCCTGCTTTCATTTGCAGGTACCATAGTATCCAAGTGTTGAAACTGTGGTGCATTTCAGAAGTGTGCAGACTGAGTATTGTTTCTCAGCTTCTGCTCTGGGTACTGCAGCCGCTTGTTTTCTGGTCCATCCAGTCCCCACCTTTCACTGCTCGGCTACTCCAGTTCCACAGTGGCCTTTGTACGTTAGCTTTCCCCTTTGTCTCCTCTTGTTCTTTTGATGAGATGGATAAGCCTATGGATGGTTTACTTTTCAGGCTCTTTTGTACTTTGTTTCCTGATACTCATTAGTGTAGCTGGTCTCAGATCTGCCTCTGCTCCTGAATTTCACTATCTACGTACGCCCTGCTCCGCTTCCATTATTCATCTAAATTTTGACTTTCAGCTTGATCATACTTTTTATGGACTTAGTTTTGCTTCTGGGGAAGTTTCTGGTATACAGAGCAAGGTTGTTTGTCACTCCTGGCTTGTTCTCAGCTTCTCAAGCAACTTTGAGGACTCTGCTTTGTCTTTAGGCTATGGCATCCCTCATTCCAACCTTACAGCTGACTCTGGAATTCCATTTCCTGCCTCTCATGTTCTTCCTTTTTCTTTATCACATAATTTCAATACCATGTGCCTCTATTTTGGTATTTGTTTCTGGTATTTGGTATTAACCTGATGGGCCAGAAAATTAAAATAAAAAATAGCAGTTCTAATACATATCCTCCAAAATGATATCATCCATTTGCTACCACTTTTTCATGATGGTGTACCCATCGGTATTATTGAGGTTCCTTGCTTATTATCCCTGACTATATGACTCAGTTTGGAAGAGTATTTAAAGAACAGTGGATTGTTATACTGTTGAAATTACCTTGCTTTTTATATGTCTCATTAATCATTATGTAAATACTGGTTATTGCTCCCTTTGGGGATGCCCTGGGGCCCCCGTTATGGTTCACTGTGGGGTGATTGCTATTGAGTGAAGGAGGTACGCCATGGGCTGCCAGGCAGATACCAACATTCTTTGGTGCTTGGGAGGGAAGAGCTCATCATGTCCCTCATCTGCAGTTTAATCTTCAGACCTATCAAAATTCTCACTCTTCTTCCTATGTGAAAGTTGTGACTGTAATTATACGGGGGTTGGTGTCTAAGGAGGAAAAAAAGAACTTGTAAAGGCCGGGTATGGTGGCTGACTCCTGTCATACCAGTGCCTTGGGAGACCTAGTCAGGAGGATTGCTTGAGGCCGGGAGCTTGAGTCCAGCCTGTGCAACATCGTGAGACCCCCATCTTTACAGAAATAAATTAATGAAAGCTAGGCATGGTTACCCATGCCTGTAGTCCCAGCTACTTTGGAGGTGGAAGTGGGATCAGTTTGAGGCTGAAATGAGCTATGATTGCACCACCGCACTCCAACTTGGGTGAAAGAGCACGATCCTGTCTC
Organism: Aotus nancymaae; assembly: GCF_030222135.1. Lineage (NCBI taxonomy): Eukaryota > Metazoa > Chordata > Mammalia > Primates > Aotidae > Aotus > Aotus nancymaae. The sequence goes on from NW_026988465.1 coordinate 19,114,378, forward strand.
TAAAACAAACAAACAAACAATCAAACCCCTCTTTTTCTTGGAAGCATCTTCTTGAGAGACAGAATCTGGAAGTTATTGAACGATTTAAGCAAAAGAGTTAATTATTTCAGTAATTCCTGGTGGATGACTGACAATTCGCTTTGTTTTTCATAGGACCGTTTTATTTATTTATTTTTTGGTCTTTTAAATATCTTCGTAGAAGCCATCCCTTTCAGGGCAAATAAACATGCCAGCTTTCATAAAAATGGTCGTTGGTATTACTGGGTGGTTGGTCCCTATAAATGCTAAAAGTTCCTTATTATTTAAACCGTTTGCATGGAATAAAAACCACCCACTCTCTCACTTGTGTTTCTGGGGCGATAGTTCTGAGAGAGGGGTTTTGTTTCCTAAGCTGAGGGCCTCCTCCTGTCAGAACCAGGTAGATGGTGTGTGAGACTTTTGAAGCTGTTTGAGCAGCAGTGGAGGCTGCAGGTATGTAGCTGTGTGTCACTTACACACTCACACACACGTCCCATAATAAAGCTATGGGCTTGGGACTGAAAGTGAGAAATCCCACTTTCCACTCCACAAAGAGACCTAAAGTTTATACTCACTGCTGTGAATTTTTGTTGTCATCCTAATTTTCTTCTTTTCAGAGTAAAATCTGAAAAGGGAGAAATGAAGATAACACATCACAAAACATGAAAATCAGGAGAGAATTTTAACTTTCCTTTCATTCTCAGAAAAAATACATGCATAAATAAAAATACACACGTGTACATACATACACATATATGTAAAGTGTAGCTGAGAGATCTCTTAACAGGGATGCCCTTAACTTTTGTCTTCCAGGACCGTGACAGTGTTTATGATGACCCATCACTGAAAGGATAAGAGTTTTTGATTTGCCTGAACTATTTTTTTCCTGGACACATCAGGTTCTAAAGGCTTTGTGGAGCTACAAATGAAAACAGACAACCTTGTTGTTGTGTTACTATGGTCATTTCTGTAATGCAGTTTTGAGCCCTTTGGAGACTCTCATAAACAGAAGTTTCATCTGAAATGACTGCTGTTAAGGTTCCTATTTATGGTGTAGTGCATATTTTATTTTTAAAATAATTCCATTGTTTGTCAGCATAATAGATGGAATTTTAAAATAATTTTCCAATAGTAGGAAATGTATTATTTTTTGATGTCTGTGTTTATAATGTTTTTAATAAAGAGACAAGGACTTCACATAGGTGTTTTTTTTTTTTTTTTTTTTTAATAACCCTTTGACCATTTGGAGCTGGCAAATACAATTGGGGTGAGCTAATCGCTTTCATTCCTTTTGCTTGGTCACGCAGTATGAACCACATCAGACAGCGACCATTCTGCCCCTTCTAGAATTCCTGGGAAGATCAGACCACAGTCTCCTTTAATGATTCATCCACTCCTGTGCTCAGCAAACCAGACTGTTGGAATTTCTTATTATACATACCTTGCAGCTTGTACTTACCCCATATCTTTTCCCCTTGTTTTCCACAGTTTGAGAACCTACTTACTCTAACAATTCTTTACATACTTAAAGGTTGTTTTTTAAATGTTATTGCTATGATTAAATTTTTTAATAACAATTTTTTAAGGTAAGCGATCTTAAGCATTTCAATATTTGTTGTATGTCTTATTTTCCACTCACTCTATCATGTGTCTGTTTTGGTATATAACTAATATTCATCATCAGAATTATTATAAAGCTTCATCGTTTGCAAGGCACTTTCATATTGATGTTCTCTTTCATTTGGTCCTTCCAAGAACCTTGTGATACACAGGGAGATGATATATTCATTTGGTTAGGCCACACAGGAATGAATCTGGAAGGAGGGTGAAGTTATTCTAATGTGAAATGAAGAATCTTACAGAGAAGGAGATAGATATGAGAGCATGAAACGGTGCTACGATTCGTTATTTCTTTTGCCAGGCAATATAGGAGAGATGTATCTGCCTAAGGCAGCTCCCCTGTTCACACCCACTAATTGTCATATCAAAATCAAAGCCCCTCATTTTTGCAGACTCTTCTAGTTGGCTGACACTAAATTCCACTGTAACTGAGCTGGTGCACAAATGTACAGCATGTTGCATGTGCACATGCAGATCTGTATAAATGAAATGTGTTGGTTACCCACATTGTGGCTACTAGGTGCTCTTCATTCTCCCCTCCAATTTGTTTCCCTTCCATTTTCTGCCCAGTTCCTCTTTCACTAGGTGGGTAGGGAGAGAGAGGAGTTCAGACTTGTCATTATATTAAGATATCTGGGATAAAAGTTAGCTCACAAAATGTTGAAGTCACCTCCATTTACGTAAACCTCAGATAAGTCATTTCTCCATTATTTTTTTCTGAGCAATGCTGAATATAATTTAAAAGCTGAATGTTTTATGTTGTATTAAGAAATAAGAATTATTTACAAAGAATAATTCATTAAAGGACGAACATATAAACTGAGTCCCAGAATGTTTAAAACCCTAGAACATCATTACGCCATGATGAGACCAGGTTGCATAACAGAAGCTCGGGTCTTGTCTCCACAGTGAGTTGACTGGCAAATGATGGGTTGAGTTTGAGCTTGCTGGGGACTGTCTGCTTGTTTCCAGCTTGAGGAACAAGAAAGTCTAAAACGCTATTAGGGTTTTTCTGTTAGATACCCAATGGCAAAAATTTCTCCCAGTCCCCTGTCCCACAAAGAAAATAACCTCTTTTTGAAATTGGAAACTTTGAAAGAAGATTTATTTTTGGGTTTATGAAACCCAAAAACGCCATCTGGTGCTTTGGGGTTTGCAGGCCGGTGGCTTTGACAGTCCTAAGTTTGGACTGGCCCCCATCCCCTCTTCTAGAATTCAGTCTCTACATTGATACCAAAAAGGCTAATCTTCTAAACTTACCGGATAACTTGTAAAAATCAGTAGGATTTAGGATAGTATACCTATGACTTTGAAAGGGCAGTCTTACTGTTTGTTACACGCTGCATTAAAGAGTCCAGTTTGTGAACTCCGAGCCTCCACTCTGCTTAGCTTGCTTGCAGGAGCGCTGTGTAATTTTGGTTTTGTTTTGACAGTTGGTGACCTTTGACCACTCTGAGTAAAATGTTTAGGCTGAGGAAGACTGAAAAGAGCTTTCAGATGGGATATTTCCAACCTCTTTCAAGCTAGAGCAATCTTCCCCTCAGCACAGCAAACCCTTATATAGAAGTGGTTTCAGCCTCTCTCCAGTGCTCTGGTGGAACAAATCAGATCAAAGCCTTTCTTAATATGTTTGAAAAATGCACATCCGCATTGCAGAGCAAAAACATGTTATGGAAATCAATAATATCATATTCAGGCAGCCCTAACTTCAAAGTGAATCCTATGTGTGTTCTCAATTTCAAAAGAAAATGGGGAAAATGAGAACAGGGTGCATAAGTTTTCTCTGCTTAATTCTATTTGTAACTGAGCTGAGATATCGAATGTCTCTTTACTGCTTTTTGACGGGTCCCTAAGGACTCTGGGCGTAGGGCAATCTGCTTATTAATTGCCTGCACCTGTGATAATCTTGAGCACTTAGGTTACAAGAGTGGCAAACTTTTTTCCACTCCATGCTTTGGAATGCAAATTACTTACGTTTTATTGAAAAAGTAGCATTTTAGAGGAGAATATAAAATGAGAAACACAAAGATAACATAGATTAACCTTGCAAATTCTGTTATTGAAAAGAAAATTGTTTTTGAATAGATAGTTTGTTTTTTTCCCCCATTGTTAGTTACAATGTTTGTTGAGGTCCCATTATAAGGCTGTCTGTCACTTTCCAAGTTACAGTATGATCATATTTGTAAATTATACAATGTTTGGAGGTAGGATTGAATTTTTTAACACATTGAACATGATTCATAATAATATTAGAACACATAATTGTATGTGTAATTTTATGTATTTAATTATTTAGTATGTAATATCAATACTTACTTGACACCTGCATCATGCATGCATATATTCTCTTATTTGCTGCAAAGTAAATATTAAGCATATTTTGCTGGAAGGATTGTATAAAAATTAATTGACTGGTTTACTCTTCTTTTTTTCTCTGTGCATCTTTCCTGAAATGGTGATGGTGAACTGTAATATTGTGGTATCCAGGTTCAGGATTTAAAATTCAAAAGGAGATGCCCAAGGGCTGAATCTTGATATTCAGTCTGCTTCTTAACTTGGCTGTTACCTGTTGAATGTCATGTCAAAGGTCAGGCAGGGCAATATGATTCTTTCCACAGCAATGTCTCTTATTTTGCTTCTCAATATCTAATACATTTACTTGCTTGCAACCTTTTCCCAACATAGTGTAAACATGTCAAAGTTTATATAATAGACTGAGATGAAACTGTTTAAATTGTGGGTTTTAAATGATACTGCACAGTCATTTGTTTAGAAAATGGGGAGACTCCAAGTTGACCAGATATGATATACTCAGATACTCGTCTAAATTGATCCCGGACCTGACTCATCTGTGAGTGACTTTTGGTTACCAGAACTGCCTATCGTTTCAACTTAAACTTCAAAAATGCATCAAGGATTGTGTTAAGCTTTCTTTGAGTTTACTTTTAGATAATTCCGCCAGAGGTAGTTTATAGACTAAAGCGTGTCTCTTGACTCTTTACAAAAGAAAATTTCATCCCCTGAAATGGTTCCTGCTTATGCTGCTCAGTAACTGGGGTTATAAAGAGGCAGACTGACTTGGACTGCTGTCCTTTGGACTATGTTGGAATTGGTAGGAAAGAAAAGGTAAGTGTTGTTAAATGAATACGCAGATAGAAGCTCAGGATTATGGAGCCACCTTTCACTGGCTCCTCTCTTTGTTATCCCTATATCCTAGCTGTCACTAGTTTGTTAAGTGTTATAAAAATATTTTTGAGTTTTGACAGTAGTATCAATTTCTGTTTTCTTAACTAGTAGCACCAAATAAACTCCGTCCTGGGGATTACTGTCCTTCAGTCTGCTGATTAATTTGGTCAATGTTTGCCGTAGTCTTTTTAGAAAGGCATGTTTAAAAAAATTACATGATGTAGAGTTAGATGAACCCTCAGAATCCTGACTCAAGCATTTATCTCTGAAATTGTGATATATACACCTCTGAGATCTCTCTCTCTCTCTCCACACACACACACAAACACACATATATAAAATCATGTATGGTCATTGGTGTTTTTAAAAACCTTTTATTTTTCATCAAGAAAGAGCAAAAACAAAAATTGCTGCCTAGTCATTCAAATTAGCAGATTTGTCTTTTCTCCAAAATTTATGAATCAAGTTCTAATTAGTGCAAACGAATCTACTGAAAAGGATTTTCTTAAAAAAAAAGAAAGAAAGAAAGAAAGAAAGCTGGGTGTGGTGGCTCATGCCTGTAATCCCCGCATTTTGGGAGGCTGAGTCGGGCAGATAGCTTCAGCTCAGGAGCTGGAGACCATCCTGGCTAACACTGTGAAACTGCGTCTCTACTAAAAATACAAGAAATTATCCGGGTGTGGTGGCACATGCCTGTAGTCCCAGCTACTTGGGAGGCTGAGGCAGAAGAATCCCTAACCTGGGAGGCAGAGGTTGCAGTGAGCTGAGGTCATGCCACTGCACTCCAGCCTGGATGACAGAGCGAGACCCCATCTCAAAAAAAAAAAAGGAAAAAGGAAAAATGAAAGCCATTTTATTCCACCATTCCAGTAAGGTTTGCAAACTAGGGAGATGTAGGCTTGGGTGCAAAACAAAGGTGTGCTCCGAGAGAACAAAGAGGGTTTGTGTTTTATAGAGGGAGCTCCTGTCAAGTTCCCATGCTGGTCCACTTCCTTAATGGTGATTGCTTGGCACTTGTTGAATTCTGACTGGGTGATGCAGGTTGCACTCTAATGGTTGATTCAGGTGGTATTGACGGGAATAGAAAGCAATGAGAGTCCTAAAGTTAAGTGAGTGTGGGAGTTATCCAGAATCACAGAGTGCATGTGTGACTTCCGGTAAGCAAATGGCTGTTTGGCACTGTTTTGAAATTAGGTCCAATTAGCCACTCAAGATCTGTCTTGAAGGATTGGCTTCTTCAGGGTTCACATTTGTAAGCTCCAGACAAAGTTTGTTACTATTCCCTGCCTCATTAAATGCTTCATCATTGGGTCTTCTTCATTTGTTTTTTGACCACTAAATTTTACCAGTGCAAACCACAGTTTGCTTCGAACCCGTAACAAGAGTTTTCTAGTCTTGACCTCTTGATCATTGGTTTGGGATTTTTATACTCACATATAACCATGGTTTTCTGCAATATTATGGTAAAAATCTCAGTCAAGTTGTTTGTAAAGGGAGTGGGGAAGCTGTATTTTTAGTATTACAGTGACCCCTGGGTCCTGGGTAAAGTGCAGTTGCAGAAAAAGAAGTCATGACCAGTTGAGGAACTTTGGCCTTTGGCTCAGAAATATGTCTTGATGGGTTTCTGGCTGAATTTCCACAGAGATTCATAGTACAATAAAACTGACAAGCATGAGTTTTTCTCATATGTTTATAATGTAGTTTCTCAACAATATGTGAACACAGTTGAAGCATTAGAAATAATCTTGAGATTCTTGAAGTTCACACACATTTGTCTGACCTCAACAAATGCTATAAGCAAGGAATGTGGAATCTCTAGTTCAGAAACACCAAATTAAATGAGATAATGTATGTTAAAGTACTCTGTGGTTTATAACTTCCATCCAGATATCATATTTACAGTTTGATGATTTTCTTTTGTTTCCACGAAACAACGTTCAAGTTAGGTCAGTGTTTATGCATATGTCATTAGTGAAACACAAATTGAATGGGGTTTAGAATAAGAATTGACTCCTTTCTTGTTTCTAAATACCAGAGATATCTGTTGTTTCTGCCTATGCAGCATTCCTTTTATCCCTATTGCTGAGGAACATTGTTGTTTATATGTCAAGAGTCATTGATTCTCCATCTGAGTTTGTGTTTTTCGAGTGTAGCTCATTCTGTTATCCAAGTCCATAGATGGACAGTAATCATAACCTGACCAATTAGAAATCTCTGTGATTAGTTCATGGATGGGCATAGGACTGATGCTAGCTCAGTGATAATCATCTAGAACCTCCAAAAGAAGTAACCTTATAGTTTCTGGTATGTATGTTTTTGATCGTGTGGGGACAGCCTGCCTGAAATGAATCCAACGTGAGGAAGAGAGGAATGAAGAAAGGAGACACTTTCCTGTTGACAAAAGTCAAGCTCCTGCGTCTACCGCGTCTACCAGTGCTCAAAGTCAGTTTTCTTGAATTTCCCAGCTATGTAATCCAATAAACACCTCCATCCTTTTGTCTCTTTGTTTAATTAGTTCCAGAGAAGTTTCTGTTACTGACAGTGGCATGTTCTGTTTTAGTCCCTCTCTGTCGTTCATTGACTGGCTAAGTAGCTGTGTTTCCTTGGGCATGCCACCTAAATTTTATCAGATTGTTTTTCCATCTGTAAAATGAAATTGCGTAACTGAGATATCAAACAGAAAGCATATGGCACACTGAAATTAGAATAGTGCAAGGAGTGTTTATTAATAAAGGTGTGGGAATTGGGTAGTATTAGATGAGCTGCTAACACCCCAGCTCCAAAGGGATGAGAGGAGGAGACGTATTGAACCTGAACAGATAGTCTCGCAGAGGTCGACACCTTGAAGGAATAGTGAGCTGTGTCCTGGACAAACTTAACAGGAAGGAACCAGGGGAATAAATTTGCTGTCTTCTGTCTCCTTCCCACCATCCGCCTCCTGTGAGGATTTCTCACTTGCTAAACCCAGCAGAAAGGCAGAAGGAAGAGAGCCTGTTGATGTGGTTCATGGAGCTCACCCGGTGGAGCAAAACAAAACAACAACAACAACAAAAACAAAACGGAAGTGGGGAGAGTGGACCTGGAGGGAAGCAGCAGATAACCTTGAACTTGGCTTCTGTTTCCAAAACTAAATAGGAATCAATGAAGGAAGTGGAATGAAGTGAGTTTGAGATTAATTTGGATTGATGTACATATGTGAGAACAGAGGAGGAAAATATTCAAATTTGTTTTGTTTGTCTTTTTTCACATTTAACATTTCAATTCATAAAGTTTGATTAATGTCATTTTATTACTTCTAATGACATGGACAAAAAGGGTGAACATATTTGCTAGAGAAATTAGATAATACCATTGTTCAAGTTGTTCTTGAAAGTTTCTTTCAATAATTAGAATGGGATTTTATCTGAGCATCGATTTTAAAAGTAGAAAAAAAAAGCTAATTTCATTTCACCTACAGTGGAGTTATATGGCTTTAAATTGCTCAACTACATGGGCTCAATAAAAGTACAAAAAACAGACACTTTTTTTTTTTTTTCTTGTTTCCAATATAGCTGTTAAATGCAGATCTGGTATTTCATCTGGTTTCTCTATTGAAGAAACACAGTAATTTGTTTCAGTGCTGGAAGAAAAGCTGACTGTGTAAAGCTTATTTAGGGACAGTGAAGTTTGTACAAAACCAGGGATATTGTTCTTCATAGGCAACTTAAGGAATGTTCGAGAGTGACTTTGACTCTATCCAGTTTTTCCCCACTGACTTAATTGTTGAGTAGGATGTGTCTCCACTGCATGGCACATAGAATGCTCAGGGAGAAAATAATACTTTTGCATAATGATATGTAGGTCTTATTAATTTACAAAATGCTCACTCAATTCCTGTTCTTTTATCGGAACTATGTCCTTGTAAATGTGAAGTATAAATAAATGCGTGTTAACACGTAGCATAGAAAGTCCACCTCCTTCTTGTTGGGAGCGATGGCCTGTGTCTCTAGCAAAATGAGCAGGTCAGGCTCCTCCTGTCCTGCCTTGCTGCCTTCCTCCTGTACTCTGATCTAGGGAGGTCCACATATGGCCAATGGCAGAAGTGCCCACTCAGTGTACATGCACCTTGTGCATGGTCCAAAATGCAGTTCTGCAGACCCCTAAGACTCTGTTTTGGCCACTGTGAGTTGCAAAGTATGCAATATCTTAAGATTTTATTCATTCCCAAAGGCATTCCCCACAAGGGGTTCAGCTTACTGCAGTACAAATAGACTTCATTGGAAAAGAATGCAAACATATGGTCTTCACTGTCTTCACAAACTTAATTAGAAATCTTACCAAATTAATTGAGGTATATTCTCAAGTATTTTTTATTAGTTGCTCAATGAATATCTACAACATATAAAGGAAAGCAATAACTAACCTGGAGGACTTGCTCTAGGCAATTTCTACATAGTGACAGACAATGCAACACTGGCCACACTTAATCCCATTTGCACTGGGGCCATTTCCCATCACTGCCATTTGCATTTGTGCACTCTGTGCACAAATTCCTTAAACACAATGGACGATTTCAAAGCTATTGGCTATGACCCAGAAAAAAAAATAATCCAGCTTGTATTACTTGTGAGACGCAAGAAGTTGGTTTCAAACCAAAAATAGCTATTGTCTTTTTTTTTTGATTATCTGTTCCTGCAGGAGATATTGAATACACATTGTCACATTTACATTTCTACTCACACAACAGCATAGGTTAGGGTTAATATCCTTATTATCATTATTTTTTGAGACAGGGTCTCACTCTGTCACCCAGGCTGGAGTGCAATGGCATGATCTCAGCTCACTGCAACCTCTGCTTCCCAGGTTCAAGTGACTCTTCTGCCTCAGCCCTCCGAATAGCTGGGATTACAGGCACACACCACCATGCCCAGCTAATTTTTGTTTTTAGTAGAGGCGGGGTTTCACCATGTTGGTCAGACGGATCTCAAACTCCCAACCTCGAGTGATCCGCCTGCCTCAGCCGCCCAAAGTGCTGGGATTACAGGTATGAGCCACTGTGCCTGGCCTACTTTCAGTTTTTATCTTGAATTTTATGTTGATTTTAAATAATTTTTTTATCATCTAATCTCTCTTAAGTAAAATTTTCCTGAAAGATTACTTTTAAATCACACTATTTCTTGGCTATGTACTTTTGTGTATGTGTTGCCAAGAGAAAGATAAGTTGCTGCTGTATAACGATGTTCGTGTACATTAATAAAGAAAAGAGGAGGAATGAATTTGTTGGCAAATCTTGGGGATGTGGAAGATAAATGTGGCTCATGCTTCTTATCAGTTAGTTAATTTGTGAAGTTTATTAATTCTATTCCAAACTATGGTGAGTAATTGAAATGCAAAGCTTGGCCCTGGCTTCCTTCAGTATTTTGATGGGCATTTGTAAGTACCTCTTTAGTATTTAGCAATTTCTAAAGATTACAGGTTGTCTGAAACCCAAGATAATGAGCAATGTAGAAACACCCCTTATGTATTCTTCTTTTCATATCTTATTTCTTTTTCTGGCATTTCTAATGAGGTCAGAATAACTGAAGACATAGAAACAGATATCTATGGTTGGCTCATGGTAGGAGGGTGGGCATTTAAGTTTGTTTTTGTTTTGAACTCAGGAGTAACTGATGTTTGCCATGAGCTGCCTGGAAGTTACCTGATTCCAGCCGGTGCCAGCTCAACTCTGAATTGCAGGGATTTATGGAACAGAGAGTCTGGAAGGCAGTGTACCTGGCTTTCTGATTGGTGAAGGTTTGAAAAGCAAGTAGCTAGGGAGAGGTTTTCTTTCCAACACAACTTCAATACTTGTGGAAGTTCCTTTATTTTCTAGTTATCTTGTTGCCTGCATATCATTTGTAACTTTTCATGGACATTCCTGTGATTCCCAGATTAATTTAGGCAGCTGTGATGTTGCATTTGTGGTGTTTATGGTGTGATAGTAACAGTGACAATGTTTGAAGGTTTGTTTGTTTGTTGTTTGAGAATGTTCAGCTCAACCATGCCACTCCCCCTTGTTTGCTTATACAACCGATCAGTTATGGTTGAATTAAGTTGATAAACATACTTGAGTTTAGAGCTCTCCTCAGCCTCCCCAGGACTCCTATGATTAACACTACTTAGGTGGCACTGGGGAAACTATGACAATGGTTCAAGTGACTCATGAATGGAGAATAAAATTCTCTGTTGCAGTTCACCTGAAAAATGAACTTGGCTTTGAGTATTAGCAATAGAATACCCAACTTTTATCTTGAGGTGCTTTAAAGCAAAATATCTTTGAAACATTTGTTTATTTTACTGATTTATGTGTTTTGCAATTTTAGAACTAAAATGAATATTCCTTGAGGGAGAAAAAAAACACTGGAAGTGACATTTTTGCTAAGAACTCAAGAGTTACTATTTGTTTTCAAATAGGGAGAAATGTTTCATGTGCTACTCCTTACAGAGACCCTTGGTTCATTTCACAAATAATTTCTCAAAATATGAGATTTTTTTTGAAGCAAAGTGAAAGTCCTAAGTTGTGCATCTAAATTGTCTGGAACAAGCTCTAACTGGGTATTTGTTGCAGGAAGATTCTTGACTTTCTTGATGTGTTTGGTGGAAAAATGAATTTACTTATAATAATAATCAGATAAATGCTATCTGCAGTGGACAGCTTTGATTTTGAACTAGATCTTCTACTTGTCCAAATTTGACCATCAGGAGATGGAGGAACAAGGTGTGTGTATGTGCGAATTGGCAGGGTGGAAGAGCATTGGAGCAGTAATTTGTTTCTTACTTATCTCAGTATACTCTCATGTGGATTTAGCGATGAGGGGTTTGCAAGCTGTTATGTCTTGGACAACTCCTCATTGCTTACTATCACCATGAGAAGCAGAAGATCTAAAAATCTTGGCTGGAGTGGCAAGAAAAGTCACCACTAGATTCTTGATCATTAGTTAGACCCTAGTTAGATAGCATACTTTCTGCCATAGCTGTGTAAATAAATGCCTCATGAGTTGCAAATTTGTTATGAACCCAAAATGGATGTTTTATCAGTAAGTCATTCATTGCTATCTAACTGCTTTTATAAACAATTAAACAGTGCCTTGAACTTTCCCATACTATACCACTATCTTAATTGGTAAAAGGCAACATGAATTTGGGATAACTGAGGCCAGCCTTTGAATGACTGAACTAGACAGTGAAAAAATAATAGGTTATGACCAGGATTATCTTGTATTGAAGATACTTTTGGCATCACCCATACTGTAATATATCAATAAGTTTATTCAAACTTAAATGTTAACATATATACTGTGAACACTTCTTCTTGATACAGCATTACAGTATTTACCTCATAAGACAGAAATAAGAAATCATATTTTCCACCCTAATAGGCTACGTAGTCTTCTTGGGAAAATAGGACATACAATGAGAAAAACCTTCATAGTCGATATTCTTAATGATTACAGAAGATTTTAGATTTGAAAGAGGCTTTTTGACCTCTCAGATCAAGCTCCTTCACAATGTATTCTGTAGAACAGTAGCACACAGTGAACATTCTTGCAAGTGATTCCCCAGTTAACTCTCCAGCTGTAGAGATGCTCTTTATTCCCCTCCTACAAGTATGTACTGATGCCCACTGCTCACTGAGTAGTCACCAGTGGGGGCCATTCTGTAGCTCAGCCATCATAGCTACAGATGAGTAGCTAAGAAGAGTTGATGCTGAGGAGACAATTTTGTTTGTCTTCATCATAGATTATGCCCACGGTGCCTGTTACTGTAATTATATACTATAATGAAATGTTGTGCAAATCAATGACATATGAGTATGGGAAGGGAACTATATAAATAAAAACTAAAATTGAACTTTAGCAAGACCATTGAGTCAAAAACATTACAATCATCTTAGGAGTGACCTATCAACACTAAACAATTTTTAAAAATCACATCATGAGAGTCTATACTCAGATTTCATTTTCATTGTTTTAAAATTATTTTTAATTAAAAGAACCCAAATCTAAAAATCATAGACAATGTATAGTAAGTGTGACTTTTATACACACACACAAAAGGGAGGGCTGTGCTGGAAACTCCACTCATAGTGCATACTCAAAGTAGAGAACATGGCCACCTAGAAAGTAAAAGTAAATTTTTTTTTTTGACATTCATTGGTTATGATTATTGCCTTTGATAAACTTTTTCAATAAAGGAAGAAACTACTGGTGCTGCTCACTTGGTTAAGGGAGATTCTACTACCGACTGTGGTTTCCTATGAGCTAGTCACAGGGCATATACGCATATTAAGCTTCTGATAACTTCTGCAGTAAAGAAATTCAATTACGTTTATTTAACTTAGTGTTTCACATTTTTCTGGGATCTTACATCTCTTTACTGATTCATATTTTGGGGAATTATAATTCTAAAGTAAAATGTTCAATTCCCTACTATTGGTGATATATTAGCAGTGTTAAAAGCTATCCTATGTCCTATGGGGAAGACAAAGATAATTCAGAGATAGGCTTAAGTCTCATGAGTTTACTCTTTAATGTTAGGAAAATATACATGCATAATTAAATGTAATATACTGAGACAGATACAAATATGATAAGATAGATTAAAAATCTTAACTTTATATTTGAAGATACTGGGACACAGAGAGGTTTAAATATCTTGGTTATAATTGAGCAGGGTAGCATGGACTAGAAGCCTGATACAAACTAGTCAGATATTCTCTTTAGTTCAACATGAAATAGAATGATATAACATATACACATAGAGTATGAGAAACAGAAAGCAAAGTTTCACAGTTTTCACTGAAATTAGGTATTAAGAGAATTGAATTATAAAAATAATTTTGTCACTGATTCAGCTTCCTAATTTTGTTTTATGGAATGTGGACTAATGCATATGAGAAATAATGTGTATCATTTTTAGTATGCTTCATTTTAGGTATTTAATTTTTAAAGCATTATTCTCCAATAAGCCATTCAAACATTCCTCCCACCCCCAATATTAGTATAAAAGTTTTTTCCCTGGAAAGAAGGTTTGTATTGATAGCCAGCCAGTTACTAAAATATACAGAATGCCACCTGTGTCTAGGACAACTAAAGCCTCATCTTTCTGTGTTATAATATCAAGGAATTTTGGCCTGGCATGGTGGCTCATGCCTATAATTCCAGCAATTTGGGAGGCTGAGGCAGGCAGATCACTTCATGTCAGGTGTTTGAAACCAGCTTGGCCAACATGGTGAAACCCTGTCTCTACTAAAAATACAAAAATTAGCTGGGCATGGTGACACACACCTGTAATCCTACTCAGGAGGCTGAGGCAGGAGAATTGCTTGAACCCAGGAGGTAGAGGTTGCAGTGAGCCAAGATGGCGCCACTGCACTCCAGCCTGGGTGACGGAGTGAGACTGTCTTAAAAAAAAGAAAATAATTTTTAAAAATATGTTTTTATTGACAAATATATTTCTGGAAAGTCTTTTAATAGGTTGTTCCAATTTACTAGATTAAAAGATCAGAGAAGAGAATACAGATAGTTACTTTTTTAAAAAATCTGCTATCTATATGTATTTAGAAAACATATTTTATGAAAATAATATTCTTGAACAATAAACTTATAATGGTTACTCGTTGAGGGGTTATTCTTGGGCAATAAACTTATACAATGACAGAATATCATCTATTATTTTTCCTTATTGCAGTATAGGTTTCTTCCTAGGTACAGAAAAAGAATGAGTTCAAAAAAGAAAACACGTATATAACAACACCTAAGATGTTATTTGGAGTAGATACGAATGTCGTTGTTTGTTTTTTTCTCTTTTTCAGAGACAGCGTCTCACTCTGTTGCCCTAGCTGGAGTGCAGTAGTGTGATCATAGCTCACTGTAACCTCAAATTCTTGGCCTGAAATGATCCTCAAATGATCCTCCCATCTTAGCCTCCAGAGGAGCATGACTACAGAGGAGACATGCACCATGACACTCAGCTAATTTTTAAATTTACTTTTATAGAGATGGCATTCTCACTATGTTTTGCAGGCTGAGTTTGAGCTCTTGGCCTCAAGTGATCCTCTCACTTCTGCCTCCCAAAGCACTGGGATAGCAGGTGTGAACCACTGTGCTTGGCCTGCTGTTTCTTTTAAAATTCAATGTAGTTGTCTAAAAAGCAAGAGACAACAATATATATTTAAAATAATGTGCAATATTTTCAGTTATAAAATTGGAGGATTAAAAATCCCTTTACAATTTTGAACTAGTGCACTTGAATTTTTCATTATTTTATGACCTTCTCTTTTAAGCCCTTTTTCTATCTGAAAATGCTATTTTATTTGGCAGATCTGTTTGGTTGTAAAATATAATTGCAAGGCTTTAAACATATGTCCCTATTTTCTGGAAGCGAAGTCTGAGAAATGCCTGCATAACTGAGTAGTTTTAGAAGTAGAGGAAAGGCATGTCAAAAACACGGAGACATAAGTGTGTAAGCTTTGTCCAGAGAGCAGCTGAAAGCTGAACGTTCCTTATAGCCCATTTTGCCTGGAGCTTTGGTTATGTGGTTGGAGTGTATAAAATAATTCAGGGTTAGATTGAGAAGGGACTGATGTGACATGTCGATGACTTTGAATTATTTCCTTAAAGAATGGTAAACTTTGAAGGAGGCTGGAAGTGAGGAAAATGTTTAAGAGGAATATGAAAGCAAGATTTTTTTCCCTCTAGTATATCTGATAGAAAAGCACAGACTAACATAGTTACAGACTACGTGTGTTTTCTGTTAAAAACCGAATATCTCAGCTATCATTGCCTTAGGTGTTCATTGCCCCTGCTTACCCCTTAGGTATCACCGCCCCTGCTAAAATAAAAAAGAAGAAAACTGTGTATAGTTTCTCTTGCATGTCAATTATTCATCTTAAAGATGAAGCAGTTGCTTTAAGTGTATGTTTATGAGAGTGTTTCACTGAAGCAGGATTTTGTCCCCTTGGACAATCTTCCTCCTTTCAGAGATCTTCATTGCTTTTCCTTTATGAGAGCTGAAAAGAGTATTGAGTATTGAGAAGATTGAGAAAAGGCAGGTTTAAAACAAGCTCTGAAGTAGTTTGAAAGTGTAATGCAACCTGAAGAAAGGCAAACCAAGGGAGAGAAGATGGGGCAGTCGGGGTCGGGGGAGAAGCGAGGCGAAGTGGGGTGGGGACTCTTGCGAAGTCCAAGCATGGTGGCTCATGATGAGAATAGATTCAAAAGATGTTTTGGTAGAACTGCCAGATTTGGATGATTGCAGGGAGAGGAAGAAAAAAAATTAGTAGAGTTTGCTATTTGGGCAACAAACTATATGGTGAGACAGGAACATGAGACAGGTCAGAGAGAGGGGAGATAAAGTGCCTTGCGAGTGCCTGGGTGTGTTTCCAGACTAAAGAGTCTGAAGTATTTTTAAGAAAGATCTCCATGCTTATCAAAATTACAGGTTCATCAAGAGCTATGATTCCTGCTTCCTGTTAAACAGTCTAATGTGATCTTTAGCATAGCTGCAAACAGATGAATGAATGCTCACTCTTCCCTTCTGATTTGGACAGGGCAAAACAACCCAGGAGAATACTTGTGTTTTTTTGTGTGTCTTTATTTATTGGTACTTTTGTTTTGGTAGCTCTATACAATTAGGTTAATATAAATAGTGTTATTTAAGAGGAGATGTGTTATCCAAAAGATAAATTCAAGTCTGTATAACAACAGGCTGATATATTGTATCTTTTACTGAAGGAAGTAATTCTGTGTCTAATTCTGCCTTTACTGTACAGGAAAATAGCTATTCCTTACTGTAGGAAATGTTTGTTTGAAGGAGTTTGAAAATATATATTTTTGTATATAGTTGTGAGTGATACAAAAAATGAACTTAGTAAATATCTGTTATATCTTCTACCAGAAATTTGACATTCATTGCAAATTGGGCAATGCTATTTTACATTAATACTGAAATGAAAAGAAACATGTAAAATGAATGAGTTGTATTTTATAAGGCAGAACCACTTTGTGGGTGATGTATTTGTAATGATATCTTATATGTTTTTTGATGAGAGAAAAATATACGTTGTGACATGGTGTTCCAAGGTGATTTAGATTTCTGTGGGACAAATGAACTGGGATTTTTGATTGAGATGGATATATCAAATTGTTTTTGATTTTGCTTTATGTGTAGACTTCATAATAGAGTTTTGATTATATAAAAGGGAATTCGTTCAATAAACTAGAGTTAGAAAATCATTTTAAATATTTAATGATTTAATTAAGTTTTGTTAGTGTGACACTCTTTGCATTGCCAATTAAAAATTGACAAGGGCCTCATCTGTCCCTTTTTTGGAAAGTATTAGTTTAGATTTGTTTGTTCTGTGTTTTTATAAACAGTGATAAATACTAATTTCTTAAACTGTTTTTGCACATCCAATGAAACTACAAAGAAGAAAAACAGTAAGAAATTTGAAGCATTGAAATCCACAGGATTGCCTATCACATTACTCCGTTGATTCAAAATCTGCTATTTTGTGATCATGTCTCTAGAGAACATTTGATTTGCTTTACTCTACCGTACTAGGCGTTGCCAGAATATTCAAACAGTTTCACGTCCTAGCACTCAGGCAAGGACACAATGAAGCTCTCAATTGCATTGGACCTTGGGGCCAAGAAGGGAATGAGTCAAGATGATGGTCAAGCCAACAGTGAGGGAGAATGAAGAGCGAATTTCATGAACAATACAACTTTCTGCAATGTGTTCACTGTGAGGAGTCTGTGAAGGAACCTCAGGTTTATACTTCAGGATTATATAGGTATTCCTAGGGTATTGGTTATAGAAATACCATAGCAATCAGAGAGAGACTTTGGCCATATGAGTCACTGTGGCGATTCATATTCTTATTCCACCTATATTTATTTATATAAGAATCTATGCTCTGGACAATTTGATGGCTTGAGAAATTTTACTGACAAGATGAGGGAAGAGGAAGAGAGTATATAGATTGTCATATTTACCCAATGGGCAGGAGTTGGCCCTGGGTAGCAAAAGATATGGTTCTCCAGAGTCTCCTAGCTTGTTCAACCTGCTGTCTACAGGCTGCATGTGGCCAAGGATGGCTTTGAATGTAGCCCAACACAAATTCATAAACTTTCTTAACACATTATAAGATCTGTGATTATTATTATTATTAGTTCATCAGCTATCATTACTGCTAGTGTGTTTTATGTGTGGCCCAAGACAATTCTTCTTCCTATGTGGCCCAGGGAAGCCAAAAGATTGGACACCCTGCTCCAGACTTTCCTGATGAACCCCCTGCCTTATACCCACTGGTAATCAACCATAAAAGTTACCTTTAAATATGCTTCTGAAGAAAACATAATATATGTTTTAGAGATAATAGATGTAGATCATTGTTAGCCAACTTCTTTAATTTTGGAAAAACAAATTTAGTTCACCAAAATTCACCCCTACTTCTGTCAAACTTTTTGAGACTTAGCACAATAGGCTATAGGCAAGTAGGAAGTTATGCTAAAAAAAAGTCTTGTATTTTCTCTATACCATGGAAAGTTGGAAAGTTATTACCCAAGTTGAGAACTGAGCTTCTGATTATGGTAGTCACTAGCCACATGCAGTTATTTAAATTTAAGTATAAACTAATTAAAATTAAATAAATAAAAATTTAATTCCTTCCATAGTTCTGTGTGGATCATGGCTGCCATGTTGGATTGTCAGAAATGTTTCCATCACTACAGAAAGTTCTATTGGGCAGCATTGGTTGAGAAATTCTGTGATCATGTTGCCTAGAAAACAGTATTCTTATGTAGGGTACTACTAGGCACAGTGATAAGCAAAAGCCAACATTTCAGTTCCAATGAATACTGGTCACTCATTAACCTTCTAACATAGCTATTCCCTGTTCTCAGGAAGCTTTTCTCCATGTGGTGAAAGTCCAGGCTCCTCCCATCCTGTGACTCTGCTATGTCCTAACTCCCTGGAGTCCTGTTACCAGCTGCTGGAAGGGGAAAGAGAGGGCACTGGCTTCTTAACCATCTTGGGCTGAAAGTGATGAAATTATTCCCTCATAATCTATAGGTGAGAACAAGTTATACAGCCAATCTAGATGTGAGGCTTTCCAGTAGCAACTCTATCTTATGATAGAAACCTTTGAGAAACCACCAGGACAGTTTCTCAGTAGTGGAGAAACCCTGCAAAATAAATGTAAAATTTATGTGGAAAAGTAACTAATGGTCAAGGGTTCATTTTATAAATTGTTAAACTAATGACATTCTTTCATCTTCAGCATATGTAAAACTGTTTTCTACCTTTTTAAATGAATTGGCTTTCACATTGTAATTTGATAATCTCTAAGAACCAATTAATAATGCTTTCATACTCTTAGTCATGGAAACTCTGTTTTACAAACTAAGGACAACTCAGTAAGACAATGCCATTTTTACTCATCCTTATAAAAAGTTGTAGATTCATGGGAAATTTAAATGAAATTGATTATATATTTATATGTAAAATCTTATATATAAAAACCTACATAAATGTATATATGTAGGTTTTCTTTATTTTATAGAAGCAATAGTGATATTCTTTGTTTCTAGAATTTTCCCTTTGTGCATTTAAATATTATATAATTTAGAAGAATAGAGTGTATATAAAATTAGGATTTCATGTATTATATGGAGTAAAGTACACTTGCAAAGGAGCATCCCCTATTGTTGTATATATGGAGTTGTTGGCAGAACCCTCATAAAATTGTCTCTAGTAAATCAACACTCAAAGATAGATTTCCAGATGACCCATACCCAAACTGTGCATGTTATATGATTGTAAATATGGTAATTGGATATCCAGTGTAAATACATACATCCTCAGTGAATTATGAGGTCCTTTATTGACTTTGGTACTTGGGAGCACATACAAAAAAAGACAGTGGTGCAAAGTTACCACTGTATCTACTAGATTCAGTTTTAACCATTGTCTTCCCTCCATCCCTCTGTCCTATCTTTTATTTTTAACTTTTAAATTCAGGGGCATATGTACAGGTATGTTAAATAGGTAAACTTGTGTCATGAAAGTTTGTTGTCCAGATTACTTCATCACTCAGGTATTAAGCCTAATATTCATTTGTTATTTTTCCTGATCCTTCCCCTCCTCCCACTGATCACCCTCTGATAGACCCCGTTGTATGTTGTTCTCTACGTGTCCCTGTGTTCTCATCATTTAGCCTCCACTTATGAGTAATAACATATGGTATTTGGTTTTCTGTTCCTGTGTTAGTTTGCTAAGGATAGTGGCCTCCATCTCCATCAATGTTTTTGTAAAGGACATGATCTTGTTCTTTTTTATGGCTGCATAGTATCCCATGGCATTTATGTATCACATTTTCTTTATCCAGTCTATCACTGATGGACATTTAGGTTCATTCCTTGTCTTTGCTACTGTGAATAGTGCTGCAATTAACACATGTGTCCATGTGTCTTTATAATAGAATGATTTGTATTTCTTTGGGTATATTCTCTATCTGTCGATCTATCTATCATCTATCAATCTACCTATTTACCTATTTATTATCTATGTATCTATCTACCAGCAATCATTGCTTTGCAGAAGTGTGGGATTGTAAAAATGATCTTTCAAACTGACATTGCACAAAGCAATGTTAATTATCAATGGGAAATAGTCTTCTTTCATGACCTTTAAAATTTTTGTCAAAATATTAAAAAATTCTTTCAGTCTTAAATGTGTAGGAAAATTAAAAATCTGTAAAACTACTTATTTAGTGTATTATTACTTAAAACAGAAATATTGAGAATTAAAGTGTTTTATTTATTTGTAAAAACTTACCAAGGGTAGTCGGAGCCAAGCTTGCCTTCTTTCTATATAACTTATGATGGGGAGCTAATATCTTTTCTCTGCCTTGGTGAATTGCCATATTCCCTTTTAAGTTTAGATCAGCTTCCAACATTTTATCCTTTGTGTGTGCAATGTCACGAATTATCCCCAAGAGTTTTTTTTAATGTGAATATTTTTCTGACACCTCTTCCTCTGGGACATTTTCTTTCTTTTCATCACAATCACTTTCCTCATTTATGTTGGTAAGTTCTCTTTCACTAAGTGTTTATGGATACATGTCTAGCGTCTCTAGAATGGTGGCAGGATCCACATTCCCACGGTCAGCTATCGATGAAACGTTCTAATTCCATGTCCAGTGTCAACACTTTCCTTTGTTTGCTGTAATTTCATGTTTGTTGGCCAATTCTCTCTTTTGCTTATCTATTTTGTAAAATGTCATGTGGGATTATCAATGGAAGACAAGGGAGAGACATAATCACATGCTTTTCTGTCTGCACGTGCAGTGAATAACATAAGGACAACAACCAATCACCAACAGACTTTGAAAGAAGTGACGTGAATACGATTCCCATGAATTCTTAAGGTAGTGATTTGTTGACTGAAGAGCTAGCTGTGACGTTTGACCTTCAAGTGTTACTTCCAGTTAATATACTGTGGTCACTGAAATTGGAATCATACTGCTGGAGACTGGTGGTGTTTAAATAAATCATGGTAAGTGCATTTGTATATATGGGAATCATGCAAACAAAGACTGCCTCTGTGTGTGTGTGTTTCTCTTGTTGAAATCTTTGTCTGGCTTAGATTGTTTCCCATTCTTTGCTATCATTGCTACTGCTACATACTGTATAAAATGAAGCCCCCGAATCCTTTTCTTTACTCTCCCACAATGTGTTGATGACATATACAGGGGCAGGTTTGAGGAAAGTAAGCACCAGCATTGAGTGAAGTTCATAAAGCACTTACTTTGGAAATTGAATATAGGATTAAATTATAGAAGGCTATAGAACACTGCAGTCTGTAGAGGGTGCCACACCCAGGCGAAACTATAGAATCTGTTGATGTGATAGCATTCTAATTTGAGTAAGATGCTCATTACACGAAATAGAAAGTATAATTTGAAACTAGTTAATTACTGGGTTTTGAAAAGAACAATGCTGATATTTACAAACAAACTAGATGTGTCTTTGGTGTGTCTACAAAGCAAATTAAAACAACTTTAAGCTACATTTTAGTAGATAAGGTTTTCCTTTGAGTTATCTATAGTGGAATCTAGATCAGTGCTTTTTAAACTTCAAAATGTATTTGAGTCACCAAGTTAAAACACAGATTCTGGGTGGAGTGGGGTTTGTGTTTCCGTATTTTTTACCGGCTCTCAGGAGTTGCTGATGCTGCTGACCAAACACTAAGGGTAAAGGATCTGCAGCAACCTAGGTTCTGCTTTATGAAAATGTTGTTGGAAGCCAATGGCTTGACAAAACTGCCTTTTAAAAAATTTCTTTATCTGACCATTCTCCTTTTTCAAGAAAGTGGAAAATATGCACGTGTTAGAATAACTTTGTAAACTTCCCTATCTCTCAAGCTTCCCCCTTGTGTTTTTCTTCTTGTCAACACCCTCCGAAAGACTCATCTTCCTCTGACTGCTACATCATCGCCTTCCATTCATTTACCGGCTCACCAAATCTGGCTTTAATTTGCATCTAAACTGTCTGACAAAGACTTTCTAAATACAAATAGGAACCTCTCTGTGCCAACTTGTATGGTGTGTTTATAAGGTCTGATAGACATTGTTGAGCTCCCCTAATGAAATCCTTCCCTCTTTTGGTTTCTGGAACATCAATTCTTGTTTCTTCAACATTTTTGGTGTTATCTGCTCCATTTCCTGCATGGGCAACTCTGTTTGTCCAGTCCCTTTAATGCTGGTCTCCCTGGGATTCATTCTCTTCCCTTCTAACTGACCAAGTGCTCTCCACCCATAATTTCCCCTTGTGACCCCTGTTACCATATACATTTCAGTGACTTCCAGCTTACAACTTTTCTACCTCCCAGACTGCCATAGTTCTGCTCCCAGTCTAACTGCGTGACCTTGGTCAAGGTTCTTAACTACTCTGCTTCTCAGTTTCCACCTACAATATTCTTGTGGGGATTAAACAATTTACCACATGTAAACTGTCTGGAAAGTGCTCAGTACCTATTAAAAATGACAAAATTCAAGCTATTAAGTATTTGTTAAAATTTTGAGCAATGAAGGGAGGCTTTTAAAAATATTTACATTACATTCTTTTTTTTTTTACTTTTTTTTCTGTTATGCTGCATAATTTAGGTATATACTTAAGTGTTTTAAATAACAAGGATCATGAAATTCATCTAATTTTCTTTCCAATTCTCTGCATTGTACAGGAGCAAGCTACAATAAATGCACTGATTTGCATTACTCTAGGATAGGACTGCCTAGAGTTGTGGCTTTATGTGCTTAGTAACATCTGATTTAATGGATGCATCTAATGTGTAAGTATGACATATTTTCTTGGTCATGTTTTTCGTTGTGGACATCCCTCTCCATTTAAAGCCACACCACATATAACCATCCGCTTTTATCAAGGATTACATTATATGTCAAATATTTGTCTTTATAGCTGGAATTTTTGGAATTAGTCACATTTGGGAAATATTTTAAGCTGATTTTGAATTTAGGATTCTATTCCTTTACATTAATAAAAACATGATATTATCCTAAGACCTAGCCTAAAGAATTTTAGAATGACAAATGAGCTTGATGACCAATTTATAAACAAATGATGCATTTAGTGCATTTAATTCAATACACATTTATTAAACATGAATGAAGGGTCATTAGTTGAAGTTAAATCTTGCTGGCCTCAAATTTCTCATGAGGAGACAAATATGTAAATAAATAATTATTGTCAGGTATGTTAAGTTCTCTAGAAAATGATGGTAAAACATGCTAGTAAACCAAAGGAGAGAACAGCTAATTTGTCTAGAGAAGTCATGGGGATTTTTGAAAAGGAAGTGGAATTGGATCTGGAGGACATCACCAGGAGTGAGGGGAAATGGAATTTCAGGCTTGGAGAAAAGTAGGTATAAAGACATTTAAACTCAGAAGAGCACTGTGGGTTTGGGAAAATGATACACAGGTTCATCCCATAATTTATATGGAGGCCAAGTAAAAGCACTCATGGAGGCCTCGTCTGTATTTAGCACCTTCCTCTTTCTCCTTACAGCTTTGTCTCTACTTTGATTGGCCTGTGGACAGAAGAGTAGACACACTGAGCCTGGGGATGAACACCTCGCTGTCCATGTGCTCCAGTGATAAGCCTCACTCTGGCCTTGAAGAGGGCTTAGGACACTTGAGGAAGAGAATTCCAGGGCTTCAGGGTTTCAGAGTTCTGGGTGTAGAAGGGTGAAGGCCTGGGCTCTGTGGGCGAATGCCTCCTTGGTCCCAGGGAAGATGGCCAGAGCGGGGCTTTCTACAGCCACACCCAGAGCAAGGGTACCATGGCAGGTCTGAGAATGGAGCCCAAGTTCCTTGCGGCTCATAAATGGGTTGCTTAGAAGTGGTTAGGTTTGGAAGATGGAGCTGAGCATTTGGATTAGGATCAGACTGTGATTAGATTTTTAAAAATATAGAGACCATTGCCTTTGACTACATAATCGGTATAATCTGATTTTACTGTGTGGAATCAAAACGTTAAACCAGAAAAATTATACTCCTCAGTTATTGACATAGCTATGAATCAATTATTGATTAATGATAGTATTGTTCATTTTCAAAGAACTAGAATGCCAAGAACTATACTTAAGCCAAAAGTTATGTGGGACATAAGTAAATCTTTTTTTTCTCCTTCAAATTTCATTGTCGCCAGAACTTTAAATTTCATAGTAGTTCAAACAATTTAAACACGGTCTATTAGATGCTGTTAACGTCACGAATGAAAGAATTGTGATTATGTTAATCCTACTTGTGCTGTAATTATCCTTTATTATAACTCACATATAGCTAAAGTTATTTTATAAACATCTAACATAAGGGTGCTTATATTTCTTAAATATTAAGCTTCACATCCATGAGTGATGCCTAGTAAATACTTAGCTAAAACTTTCAGCCAAGGTAGAAAATTGTAAATAAAGAGCTATATTACTTTAAGATAAATGCAAGATTTTTTTCTTTTATTTTTTCACCATTTTCAATATTTCTTCCAGTAATTCTAATTTCTATCTGAAAGGATTCATTATAGAACATAATTCAAATTTGCAATAATTCTACCAAATTTGCAAAGAAATCCTGTGATTGCCAATGTTACAGTTGGGAAATCAAATGGAAAGAAAAGATTAAAAAAAGAGAAGTATGTAAAGAAGGAAATGGAGAAAAAGAAGAAAGGAGAGTAAGAAGTATCAGAAAATTGAGGGATAAATGAGTTCCATGCACTGGATAAATTCTTGGTGATAAGGTGATGACTATTTGCCCCTTAATAAATAGTCACTAGAGATGTATGTTCTACAGATATGCAGAATATGAAAGACCAGGGTACAAATTTTGCTATAAAACTTCTATTTCCTGAGGACAGTGGATAATAAAAAATTAAAATTTGGTTGCATTTTGTTAAGTGCAATTTTTAAAACTGTGTTTTTTAACCCAAAATATGAAAACCAACCCCAAATCTTTATTGCTCCCTTAAACTTTGGAACCAAATTAAGAACATGATTGTGAGTTCTAAACTCTTGTTGCAACTAATCAAACATTGATTTTTCAGGCTCCTCTCTTGTGAATCTGAGGTAACTATGATAATAGGATACCATTACACTACACCAGTAAGCTCTCATTTCACATGCCCCAAAGATTAAAATAGAAAGAAAGAAAAAATGTTCCCATGACAACTGTAACTCAAAATGTTGTCTGAAATCTTTATTCTCCTCGGTTTCTTGTAAGTAGAACTCATTTATTTTGCTAGAGAAAATTTAATGTAGAGGAGATACATTGGGTGTGGCAGGAAAGAGTCACTTTTCTCAGCAAAAGACATCTTAATGTCAGTGCATATTCTAGAATTAGCAAGGCTATTAAAATGCAGGCAGTTGCACCATCTCATAAAAATAAAATAAAACAAAACACCGTTCAGTTGGCCAGTACAGACTCAAAATCTTTAGTGTTAGATGAAATATTCAGCTGCCTCAGAAAAAACAGCTTTGTTAAATTGGCCAGATATTGTAACATTGTGTAGATAAAGTCTTGGTTCTATAAAGGTTAAATTAGACAATATCAGGTTTTTCTGCAAGTTGATGAATATGACTCAAATGACTGGCTGAAACATTAAAAATTCAGGTAAGAAAAGTAGTGATTTGGCCTTTAAAATATATAAAAAATGTTAAATTATTGAGGTTAATTTGTTTCCAGTTGGTTAGTAGATATTACCTAAAAAAAAATTCCTAGAAAAAAAAAATGCCATCTAGAATAATGTTAGATTTTTCTGTTCAAATAATAACTTTGTACGATTATAGAGTTCTCTACATTTTTCAAGTTTCCATTTATATTTTCTCATTTAATTCTCCAAACAATTTTTTTTTTAGCAATACAGACAAATTATTGTTTCCAGTTTAGAGACTAAGAAATTGAGTGCTGGTTAATTAACTAGCTTCCAGAGGTAGATCATTAGGATAATTCCCCCCATATGGTTTCCACTTCCCAATCTCTAATTTTATTCCCTTTAAGTAGTCAGTCTTTCCCTGCACCCCCTCCGCTGTTGAGCTTAGTCCTGTGATTGTTTCTGGCCAATGGGATAATAGCAAATGAGGTGCAAACAGAGGCTTGACGAGTGCTTGTGCATTGCGCATGCCATTTCTTTCCGCTGGGAATCATTCCGCCCCAAGTGAATGAGCCTGCGCTGGACTTGAGGAAGCCCAGTCGAGGCCTTAGAATATGTGAGATCATCTGAGACCATCCATCCCAGCAATCCAGCAAAATGGCTAGAACCCACAGTACCCCCGTGGAATCATGATTGTTGCTCTAAGCCACGACATTTCAGGTGATTTGTTGAACAGCAAACAGGAGCTGACAAATCTAAAGTCAGAAAATGCTAGTGGAAGCAACAGGACCCAGAACTCCATCGGAAATGCGTGAGTATTTTACAGAAGGTGGACAAAATAATCAAAAGGGTTATAAAAATGGAAAAGGGAGAAATCAAATCCTTTTTATAGCAAGTATCAAAGACTTCAATTTTAGTTTATTTTTTCTAAATTCTTTTATGTTTTAGTTAAAATAGCTGTTATCTCCAGACACATTTTTCTACTTCTTTATTTGTCCTGTAGTCTCTTGCAACATAGTATGTGGCTTTTATGTGGTTAAATTTTCTAGTAAAGATGTAAGATAAAACTGTTCGGGTTCATTTATTATATCGACATATTTATAATTCATGGCATATGTATTTTACCTTATTCAGGTCTATAGAGTTGGATAAAATAATTAAAAAAAAGTAATATTTTTTATTTTCAAGCTGCTTTTGACAGTGGTTCTGTAATCTCAAATCAGTAGTTCAGAATTGCTTTAAGATACAACAGGTTATATTTTGTTTTAGCTGTTTACACGATATCAGAATATTGTGCAAAATATCCCAATACAAAAAAAAAAATCATTTTTCAGTGTTTGTCATCTTGGTAGTTGCCTTGGTGGATTTCCTTCAATTCTTCATCAAGTTTTCTACTAGTTTTGTACCAAGATTGATCACTTTGAGGTACAAATGTTTAAAATGAATATTTAATTTTTAGGGAGCTAGGGAAGAGAGTAAAACAATGGCTTTTCAAAGGAGGCTGGTAGTCACTTTAAAGTTTAGAGCTGTAGCATGGCTTTATAATACCCCACTTAAAAAAACATATATCTCACAATAAAACAAACATTTTGACAAGGACCTAGACATCAGTTGGAGCTTATCCAGTATTAAACAGAAACATGAGCTTTGATCAAGACATTTGCAGAAACAAAACCATCTTGCCTTCTTATATTTATTTATTTATTTTTCTAGTTCAATCTTCGCTTTATGCCAGGTAATGGCAAAAGGAGGCCAGGGAGTTAGAAACAAAGGCAGATTTTTTCATTTCATCTAAAAGCTGAATCAGTCTCTCATTCTCCTCTTCCCCAAATGCCTTTATCCATTACCTCAAGTGCAGGCCCTTATCCTACCCAGACTTACCCCTCCACGTGTTAATACATAGACATGCTTTGGTCCAGTGGTAATTGTAAGTGCCAAAGAAAAGGGAGCTGAACACAAACTCATGCCGTTGAAGAAAGTACTGGGAATCCACTCTTTTTTTGGTTTTATTTTCCACCTTATCTGAGTTATATCTGCTGGTATTGCTGTTCTCTGTGATATGAGAGCTTCCCATTCTGGAAATGGGGAGAACATTTTTCTCTTCTAAACTGAAAGTTTAAAACATTATTAACATCTTATGTAACAGTGCCAGGAGAGAGTGTACATGCTTCTTCTGGACCATACAAGCCCCCAGATTTGAGGCACTACAGACAACAGCTATGCAAAACCAAATAGTCAAGTGACTTCTGTCCAATAGGATAAACGAATGCCAAAAAAGGAAATGCACCTCCAACCCACAATGTTTTTGTTTGTTTTTATAGCAGTGATGTAACTGGTTAATTAAAGTTTTCACTTTTCAACTCATTACAATGATGTGACTTTGATGCCTTTCTTAGCTCCACTGAGAATAAAAAACTGGGGATAATTTTAGAGTTGTAGAGATGATGAAGCACTGACTGTTTTGGATAAGTTTTTTTAAAAGATATTTTCTATTTTCAAATTATGATAAAAGAATCTTCTGTGTAAGGTAGTTTTACATGTTAAATTTCATATTACTAATTTACAAAATTTAAAGGTAGTAAAATGGAAAAATACCAATTTTTAATATTTCCTTAAAATCACAATTGTAACTGATGTTTCCATGGTCACCCATCTGAGGAGAGGAAGGACAATATGGTCATAAAAGTGACTCTAGATCCAAATAGTAATTCCAGGGCTCATGCCCACCAATTGGTTTTCTGAAAGGAGCTTGAGCTATCTTGTTACTTCTTTCGAGAATTTCTTTCTCAGACTTAGGCAAAAGAAAGAGAACTCACAAACATTTTCCCATTAAGAACACCTTTTGGAACTGGGCACTGTGGATCATACCTGTAATCCCAGCACTTTGGGAGGCCAAGGCGGGTATATCACTTGAGGTCAGGAGTTTGATACCAGACTGGCCAACACGGCGAAACCCCATCTCTATTAAAAATACAAAAACTAGTCAGGCAAAGTGATACACACCTGTGATGCCAGCTCCTCACAAGGCTGAGGAAGGAGAATCGCTTGAATTTGGGAGCCAGAGGTTGCAGTGAGCCGAGATCGCGCCGCTGCACTCTAGCCTGGGAGACAGTGTGAGACTCCCTCTCAATAAATAAAAAGAACACCTTTTGGTCATTAGGACTGGCTTATGCTACTCACTGACTGGAGTCTATTTTGTAGCCTTGTCATTTTCTCTTACTATTTCTGGTATCATTTTTTGGATACCACTGGCAGCAGTGGGGATCTTGTCCTACCATCCGCAGAAGGGCTGTGAGCTGAGCCACTCCTCCATGGTGCTACCCGAGGTTAGACCACATCACTCTCCCTGTCCGAGATTGGTGGGAGGCCTGTTTCTCACAACAGTACTAGGTCCACATCTTACCGATCATCATTCAATTTAAAAAATTAAAATTCCACTCTATCTCTCTCTCCTTCACTTGGACTTCAGATTAAATTTTCCATGTCTTCCACCATATTTTCAGGACTCCTGCCCAGTTTATTTATTAATTATTATTGGCCATTGGTTCATGGCAGCTTTTGTAAAATTTAAGAAGTTAGTTTAAGGAATTGGATCATTGAGACTATTTGTTACCAAACTAAGTATCCTCAAGGTACATGAAGATCACAGGGAGCGTGCTCACAGGGAGAGCTTTAAGGGAACAATTTTCAGACTCTGAACATTCTATATGTTTACCGTCCTTTTTCTTTCTGAAAAGGCATTTGTGTTTGAAGACCCAAGCAGGTCTTCTTTCTTACCTCCCCTTTCAGAATTGCCCTTATCCTGTTTATACAGAAAGGCATGCCTTTCACTCATTCAGAACCTTATTATTGTTTGGTGCCCCAGGGTGTACAGACTTCTGGGATGCCAGACAAAAGGATCATTTGAAATATTGTTGTCACTAAGCCTTCTTTGATCAAGACACCATGAGCTCATGGGAAGTCTTCATGTTGTTCTGCCTTATATGTATTTTTAAGTGAGAAGAGTTGCATGTTGCAACATTCTGAGGTCACGTATACCATGAAACAGGTCAGCAGAACTAGACAATTTTCACTCAACAATCTTGCCTTCTTTGGCTATGCATGTGTCTGTGGACATCTATTTCAAATGAAAGAGGCAGTGTAGCTATGAACATGGAGTCTGGACTCATATAGCCCTTGTTTAGAATCCATCTTCATTACTCAACAGTTCTGTAAACTATAGGCAAGCCTCAGTTCCTCATTCATAAAATACCATTAAAAATAATGCCTACCTCATAGGGCTGCAATAAAGATTAATAGAGACAATACTAGAAATGTATTTCAGAGAACAATCAGAACAAAACAAATGCTTAACAAATGCTCATCTCATATGTAACCATGTTATAGATTTCCTTATCATAAAGTTACAAAAAGGAGAACATCCTCAGGCAAAACCAACTGTCCAGTTGAGTTTTAAAGAATACTTAATGTTTTCTGAAGAAAGTCTGGCTTTTGCCCTTGTCTCATAGGAGGTAATCTCTAAATCCTTGGGATATCCTATCTGCTAAATGTATCTCTGTCACCTGCAGGCTTTGGGCCAACCAGATAATAACAGTATGATTTAGAGTGCAGGGGTTTTGGTTATGCAATATCTGCTGGATCTCTGGAAGGGCTGGAGACGGAAATCAGCCATGAGCACAGTCAGTCATGCCCGGGTGAGAGAGTCCCAGTGAAATCTCTAGACACCAAGGCTTGGATGAACTCCCTTGTGTGGAAATGCTTTGTGCATATTGTTACACAGTGATGCTGGGAAAGTAACACTATTCATAATTCCACGGGGAGAGGACAACTAGACGCTCTATGTTTTGCGATTTCCAGGACCATGTCCTATGTGCCTCTTTCCTTGACTGATTTTTAATCAGTATTCTTTAGCTGTTATAAACTGCAACCATAAGCATAACAGCCTTCAGTGAGTTCTGTGAATCCTGCTAGCTAATTATCAAGTCCAAGAGTCGTTGTGGAGGCCCCTGAACTTGCATTTGATTGTCAGAATGAGTGTAGTTTTGTGGACTGTTCTCTCTCAACCTTGCATCAACAAAACATCTTTTTTGTTGTATCCATAGGGCTTGATGTTTTTGTGTTGGCCAACTCGGATTTTGTGATAATTTGTCCAGGAACTCAACAATTAACTTTATTTTTCCAAGTAAAAGCACACATGGAAGAGAATTGCTTCTCCTGACTGATAATCAAGGAAAAACCTGGAAATGCTCAGTGGTGTCTGTTCCTCATGCAGCTGGCATAGAGTACCTTGGCTTCCAATCAGCACTGCAGGGCACTCAGCATGGATGAGGAACTGAGTTACCCTCGACAAGTCAGTGTCCACACTGTCATGATTGACTGGGAAAAAGTCGGTTACTTTCTCTATCCCTTCCATACCAGTGAACGTGGTGCAGGAAGCATAGATATCCAATTCCAAAGTAAGTGATGTGT
This sequence comes from Aotus nancymaae, assembly GCF_030222135.1. Taxonomy (NCBI): domain Eukaryota; kingdom Metazoa; phylum Chordata; class Mammalia; order Primates; family Aotidae; genus Aotus; species Aotus nancymaae. The sequence continues at coordinate 19,145,853 of NW_026988465.1, forward strand.
GGATGGTAATGTATTCTATGTAGCTTCAAAGTTCCTTTCTAAATTCTCGGACATGCTTTTTATGTCTTTAGACACTCACTTTACTCCACCTGCTTGCATTTACTAGGCACTGTAAGTTGGGAGTTGTGAGGGTTAACTTATGCATGTACTTGGCTAGGCTATGGTGTGCAGTTGTCAAACACCAGTCTAGATTTTGTGGTGAAGGTGTTTTTTTTTAAGATTTGCTTAATTTTTAAATCAGTAGACTTTAGGCTGGGCATGGTGGCTCATGCCTATAATTTCAGCATTTTGTGAGGCCAAGGAAGGTGGATTACTTGGGCCCAGGAGTTTGATATGAGCCTGGGCAACACGGTGAAACCTCATCTCTGCAAAAACCAAAAAATGCAAAATATTTGCCTTGTGTGGTGATGCACACGTGTGGTCCCAACTACCCAGGAGGCTGAGGTGGGAAGACCACCTGAGCCCAGGAGGTCAGGCTGCAGTGAGCCATTATTGCACAATTGTACTCCAGTCTGGGCCACAAAGTGAGACCTTGTCTCAAAATGAAAGAAAAAAAAACTTAATAAATCAGAAGACTCTAAGTAAAGCAGATTATCCTCTATAATGTGGGTAGATCTCATTCAGTTAATTGAAGGCCTTAAGAGCAAAGACTGAGGTTTTCCAAAACAAATGTCACTCAGCCGCAAGAGTATGACATACAACCCGCCTGAATTTCTAGCTTTCAGACTTTGGAAAATTCAGGAAAAAAAAATTAGCTTTTTCCTGAATTTCCAGTCACATGGCCTGTTCTACAAATTTCAGACTTGCCAGACCCTATAATCACGTGAGCCAATTTCTTTAAATAAATATCTCTCCCTGCTCTGTCCCTCTCTGTACACTCTAGTCATGTTTCTCTGGAGAACTCCAAAACAGGGGTGGAGGCACTTGAGCGTTATCTCAAGGTCATCATTGATTATGAGCTTGACCTAGCCTACCGGAATAAAGGAAACAATAAAAATAGAATGTCTGTGTGCGGACAATGTATAGAATGCTTTTTCCATTTTCCTCAAAGTCTTTTGTCTATTTCAATTATTTTGCTTGTGTGAAGATAATTTTCCAGGAATATATTGTTCCCAGTATATTTCCAATGGATTGTTTCCCAGTCTTCCAGGAAGTAGGCATTCTGCTAATAGTATCCACAAAACAATGACAACTCAGAAAATCTAGTGGAAATTTCTAGCCTAAACCTAACGACAACAATGGCAAACCTCTATGAATTGCTGATCATCGTCCATGGGATAAACGCTACAGATATGTTGAATCCCTGTCATAACAATGCTCAGTAGTCATTATGTCTCCTGTTTTAAAGATGGAGAAAGTGAGGCTCAGGAATCTTAAGAAATTATGACAGTTATGAGGGCAGTACAAACAGAGGCAGGATTGACAGTCAGGATCTCTGATTCCAAAGTTCCTTATGTTTTGTTGCATCTGTTAAAAGATTTTTTTCTGGTCAAGGATGGAGGGAAGAGTTATTGGCTCAGCCTGATATGGTAGGCACACATGGTAAAATAGGACCACGACCTGAAGGAGGCTTTATCTTGGTAAGTGAAATGAGATTGTCATGCAAGAGACAAACAGCACAGGCCAATAGGGCACATGTTGCCACCAGAAGTCTAAGTTGCCATGTCTAGGGAGTCATATGTAAGTCATGAATTGCGGATACCAACTTGTAAGAGCTAGACCAGAGACAGGGACTCAGAACTGCAGCAGCTAGAGGAGTAGCTGGAGCAGCTCTGAGTCCAGAGACTGAGTTCTAGACTGCATTCTAATTTAACTGCTCTCTGACTTGGGACAGTTATTTCCACTTCTAAATGGCCTAAACTTCCTCACTTATAAAAGGAAACTGGATTATAAATGCTTCACTTGTGTAGGTCTCTATTTAAAACATGGCCCCTAGCAGAGTATCTGGTGGTTTTCTCAAGCAGAAACGTATTTGTTGTGCAGTTGACCTGTTTGAGTCACTTATAGTTCTCATTACCTGCTCTTTCTCACAGTGTATTTATCTAGATTAGTTTTAGAAAAAAATAATCCTGGGTAGGAATAATAACTACTGCTATGAAACACTATTTTAGTTTCTTTGGTCTTCCATTTAAAAGCCTGAGTTGTGGTCAACATACTCTAGGGAAAAAAATTATTTCAGAATGTCAGCACCTCACCTTGAAAAAGTTTACCTCGTTAAAAACGTGTCTTGAAGTGTGCAGAAGAGGGATAATTTGCATACTTTCGTCTCCTGCAACAGCGTTTATCCAAATTACACATCTGTTATGTCCCTATTTGCCTGGAGCAATATAGAATGCATACTCTCTTTGGCAGAGAAAATTAACAGTACATTAGGGAACTTTCATTTCTGGAATAGCAGTTCAGATTTAGTCTACTCATCTAATCCAAGATATTAGTATCATTTTGGGAGCATGATCCCTAGGAGAGTAAAATTCCATGTAAATGGCCATCAGCATCAATTCTGTGTTTCGGTTTGACAATCACTCATTTAATATGTGCTGTGAGCAAGGACCAAAGCCAGGTGAGATGTATAAATAAAAACAACTTCTGTGAGATTCAGTTTCTTCACCTCTTGTGAAGTAATACAGTTATTTCACTGAAATGCTAATGATTATGGAATATACCTTAAATAACCATTAAATGAGATGGTGGATGTAAAATGCCTGGCACAGCTCCTGGCATGGTGGAGATGCTCAGTAAATAGTAACTTCAAAGCAAAAAGTGTAGCCCTTGTTGCCCTGAAATAATCGAATTCAAGTAAAGGGAATCTAATGAGAGATTCCAAACAATAAACTCTAATGTAAGATGGGATACAATCAGTTCTTATTTCATAACAAAAATGGAAAAAACAAAATTGAGAAGCATAGAGAAGGAAAATAGTATTTTTTTCTAAAGAAATTCGGTGAAAATTCATTAAGAAAGTGACATTTTGGCTGGGTGCAGTGGCTTATGCCTGTAATCCCAGCACTTTGGGAGGCTGAGGCAGGGGGATCACTTGAGGTCCAGAGTTCGAGACCAGCCTGGCCAGCATAGTGAAACTCCGTCTCTACTAAAAATACAAAAATTAGCCCGGTGTGGTGGTGGACATCTGTAATCCCAGCTGCTTGGGAGGCTGAGGCAGGAGAATTGCTTGTTCTCCGGGAGGCGGAGGTTGCAGTGAGCCAAGATTGCACCACTGCACTCCAGCCTGGGTGACAGAGCAAGACTCTGTCTTAAAAAAAAAAAAGAAAGTGACATTCTTTTGGACCTTATAGGAGAAATTAGGTTTTCATATGCATTGTAAGGGTATTTGGTTTTTAGACTTCTTAAAATAGCAGCCATGATCAGGACAATATAACTAAGAAGTTAAACTTCCATGGTAAAGGATTATAATCCTGCAATTAAAAGCAGTTTCAAGTCATAAGTTTCAGACCCTGTCTCTAGTTTTGTCCTAATCAGCACTTTTGTCAATGGCTTGATTATCACCTTATCAGATGATATGAAAGCGGGAGATAATTTAAATCCAATGAGTGGGCTCAATCTAATAAGATGATGTTTAAAAGCAATAAATACATTTATGGTTCTGTATTTAGGTCCACATAATGAGGCATGAGAGTTTAGGTTACAAAGAAACCCAGTGGTTTTAGTCAACTGTAAGTCCATGCATGATATGGCATCCAAAATTTCACTGAGATTTTTATCTTCATTAATAAAACCACCTCAATGAATAAATATCCAGTTAGGTCCTTCTGTATGCAAAGAACATACAGCAGTACAGAGTGTGCATATACGTGGACAGTATAATCTTGAAACTAAAATTTCAGTAGAATGAAGAGAAGTGAAACAAATTTCACAGTTAAACGTTCCACAACGATTGTGGTAAGTGTTGAGAGGGAGAAGTGCAGGGTGGCATCCATGCACATGAGAAGGGGACCTGAACTCTTGTCGGAGTCAGGGAAGCCTTCCTCGATAACTGATTTTCACTGAGATCTGAAAGATGAGTAGGAATTAGCCAGGTAAAAGAAAGCAAGAGGGTCTCTCAGGGAGAGGAAACAGCATATGTAAAGGCCATTGAACTTCCCCACAGGGGCTCATACAAATTCCTTCTGCTTCTGACAGTTTGATGCAGATGCATATGGGGGCCTTGGAAGATATATACTGATGTATGTACAACTTATTACTACCAATTTGGAAGATAATTGGCACTAGCTTTGAAATTAAAACATTCTCATACTCCATAGCCAAAAATTAGAATACAGAGTGAGAAGAGAAGACGTGCCAGGTTTGAGCCTTAAAGGCATTTAGTTAAGTTCGTAAGACTAGTGAGAGCCAGGTAACTTACGTAAGGTGGATGTGGTCAGTGTTATCAAAGAGATCAGAGTAAGGCTTCGTAAAGCATAGGAGATATTTCTATTTGCCTAGAGGGTTAGGTAAAGATTTATTAAGAAGATGACGTTTCAGTTGTCCTTACATAAAGATCTAATTTTGTCAGGCAGAGTTAGGGTGTTCTCAATATATAAAAAGACTGGTGAGAAGAGAATAAGACAGCAAAGATGATTTAACAGAATTAACCAGAGAGGTGAGAGGGAAATCAGGAATGTGTGGGATGATGAAAATTAAGAGAAAAAGCATTACAAAGAGAGAAGGGTCACAATCTGGAATGATTTGACAGAGCTGAAATAAGATGAGGACTGAACTATATCCACTGTATCCATTGAACTGGAAGTCATTGGTGAACTTAGTATGAGTCGATTGAGCTGTAAACATGAAGTGAGCAAGTGGAAGTGGCAGGTAGAGAGTGGGAGATAGCAAATAGAAAACTCAAAATTGTGGGACTTGAAGGATAGGGTCCTTGCTATGTTCATTTTTGTGTTTTGGGAAGGAAGTATAGAGCTATAGTCATGTAGGACTCATACAGAAGTTAATTTCAGTTGGTGGATGAATGAATATTTGGAAAAAGAAAGGTTAATTATACTAGAAATAGGACAAGACTTTGGGGAAAAAGTGTTGAGAGTATACTCTGGCTCTAGCAAATTACTAACTTTGTGACCTTGGGCAAGTCATTTAACCACTCTGAGCCCTCGTTTCCTCATTTATAAAATGAGTGTAATGGTAATTGACCTAGTTTCCCAAGAGAGTTGGTGAAAGTGTGAAATAGGAAACTGCATGAATGTGCTTTATAGACAGTGGTGTGCTTATCAAATAGACACTCATGTTTTTGTATTAAAGGATTAGAATCTGTGTCAAGGGAGACTGATGAGACAGTCTGCTCATTTCCTCTTCTTGGACTGTGTTTCCCTATTGCACTTGCAGTGAGGTGTCCATGTGGTTGGGTTTGAGCCAGTGACATGTGACCACAGGTGACATATGTCCTCCAGACTCAACCACTGAACCCTCCTACAAGGGCTCCTATGCTGCCTCTGCCTCTGCTTCTGTTGGTTCAATGCAGCTGCATAAGGGGGCCTCGGAAGATACACACTGATGGATATCCAAATTGTTACTACCCATTTGGAAAATAATCTGGTACTAGCTTCAAAATTAAAACATTCTCATACTCTATAGTCCTACTATTCTACTTCTCGGTGTATTTATTTCAGAGAATCTTGCAAATGTGCATTAGAAGACATATGTAAGTGAGTTTATTCGTTACAATAACCCCAAACTGGTAACAGTACAAATGCCTATCAACAGGAGAGCCAAATGTTCATTAACAGAAGACTGGAGAAAATAATTTATATTGACAAAAAGATTACATAGTAATAAAAGCCAGTTACTGCAACTACATGCAACTACATAGATGAAAGAAAGATAATGGTAGATGAAAGAAACGTTAGTGAAGAAAAAAGTAAGTGAAGAAAAAAAGTCACAAAAGAAAATATATCTTGTGTTACAATTTTTTAAAACTAAAAAAAAATAAAGAAAGACAAGGAAAGGCAAAACAAAGCAACACATTTTTCAGGTCTGTAAGCATTGTGATTTCTTTTTTTCTAAGAGGAAGGGAATTGTATAAATAATCTATTATTAAAATAATGCTGCAAACAAGCACTCCAAAACTCAGGAGTTTACATAAAGTAACAAGTATTATATTATCTATCTAGTTTCCAAGTCAGCTGTGTTTGTCTGATCTTTCCAGTGCTTGGCTGATCTTGGCTGTGCTCACTGCTGCGTCTGTGAAGCTACAGCTGGCCTGGTGGTTCTGCTAATCTTGGCTGACACATGCTTATAGCTTGGCTGTTGGCTGATCTAGGATGTCCATGATTTAGGGTGACACAACTCTGCTTCACATATCTGTAACCATCCAGCTGTCTAACCTGTCCAAGTTCTCAGATCAAAGCCCAGAGGGAAAGAACAAACAAGGCTGACCCTGCCAGGGGGCACGCAGGAACATGTGTGTGCTTTCCAAGGCTCTGCTTGCTTCTCATTTGCTTACAGCACACTGGCAAAATCAAGTCACCCTATCAAGCCTGGAATCAGGAGGAGGAGTCCCTGTATTGGTATAGAGCAAAGGACACTTGCAAGGCCAATAATTAGGGTTATTAATGCTATCAGTCCACTACAGGAATACAGGATCATGACAACCCCTATCAAGGAGGCAGGGGGTGAAACAGAGAAGAACACACAGTCACTAGCAGGCTTCTGGTAATATTTTAGTTCTTAAGCGAGGCAGAATTTAGAAGTTTTCCTTTATAATTATACTGCATAACTGATATATATATATATTACATATATTTTTGTATAAGTGCAAAATCCTATATATTTTTTGATTGGCAAAAAAAGCAAAAATCTTTCAAATGTAAGAAAAACAAAAGCTGAAGGGCTAATTTGGGAAGTCCAGTGGCAAACTGAGCCTTTGGATTCCATTTCCAGGTGCTGCAAAATGGGATATTAATTGTCTCTGTTTAATAGAAGATTGTGACTTTGACAAAGAAATCATTTATTAAAAGAAGTTGAAGGGCAGGTTTGCCAACTGGGGAGAATAATTCTTTCTCTCTTCTAGAGACCTCAGATCAAATTTCAACAATGTAGAAAAGCCACGTTTATTCTGCTCTACTTTCCTGTCTTTTATTCTGTTTGTTTTATTCCTGGAACAAAGATACCACAGCTTGTCTTCGAAAGACTTCCATGTGAGTTTGAAAGGGTGTAGAATTTGGAACATGCTCTAGCTCAGATAAAACTCCTAATTTTTTTTTTTTTCAAAGCACTCCTCAATCAGACCCAGATCCCAGACCTCCGGGGTTTGATTCATTCATCTCTAGCTGAGACTATGTTTTCTAGCCTCTTTCTGGAAGACTGGGAGATTCACTTTAAAAAGACGCTGCTACTGCTGCTTTTTTCTCATCACAAAAGAATTAATGTTTGCACAGCCCTTTGAAGATGTGGTGTCACGCATGTGCTATTATTAATAATAAAATACAGATCTGGTTCACACCATCTGAAAAACAGGGTTGTGCCACCATGAAAGAGCTTTTATTTCTACCAGGTCTTCATGATGAGCTCAGATCCAGCTCAGCTTCAGACTGGGGAACCATGTCCTAGAAAATGGGTAAAGAGAGGAAACAGCTGGAGAGAAAAAAAAACAATGCACAACACCCAATATGTTAAAAAATAAAAATGAAAAGGAGGCTTTGATCACCATTCGAGATCACTACCCCTGACTGCAAGCATTTTAGATAGAACTGGGCTTGGGACTCAGCACCTACTAAAGATGGGGCCCTGGTGAGTGGATCCTGGATTCTTTATGCATTTTGAAGTAGGTAAACATCCCCAGGTTCATGAGCCTGTTCAGACAGGAAAGAGAGTACTGATTGCAATCTGCTGTCAGTCTTTCCTTTTATATTTGTTTAGTGCTTTGAGTCATTCTTTCTCTTTTTCTTCTCTGAAACCACTAACATTGCTCCTCCAGTAGTTTTTTTGCATTTACAAGCTACCTTGTCATGCCTGGGTTTTTGGGGAAGGGAGATGGACGTAAAGTGAGGCTACTGTAAACAACAGTTCAATAAAGGCTTCAGAACAGGGCCCATTTAGGGAGGCAAGTGCAAACATTCCGTGAAATACAAAGAACTGCTTCTGCAGGCTCAACTCACAGCAGGCACAGCCACTGGCGATAGCAGCCTGAGAAGGAGCAAATTTGAAAGCTGGGGCTATTCTTCTTTTTTATTTTTGTAAATCTTTGCACCTGTCTTTGGTGGCAAGATTCTCAACGCATTTCGCTTGTTTCTGCTTCCCCTCCTCCCCGCACTCCATGCCTCTCCGGGGTTCTGCTTGTTTTGGAACTGGTGATTCAAAATGGACTCCAGCATTGTTTCTGAATCACAAAGAGTTTGCAGAAGAGGGAAGTATTTCTTTCTTCATTCCAGGGTCCAACACGGAAGGTGTTGTATGGAAAAGGGAGCTGAAGGGAGAAAGAAAGAAAAAGAGGAGGGAAAGAAAAAGAGGCAAAAGTAAAAAACTCACGGAAATCAAGACCATGCTGTGCAAAATTGTTACAGCTGTTTCTGTTTTTATTGGCTGTTTCTTTTGGCTTCATTTTCCTAGCAACTGCAGTTCATATGAGCAGGAAGGCATACAGCATGGCGGAGCTCCACGGTGGTGGGCGGAGGGGAGGATAGGAAAGGGACTGAGAAGAGGATGGAAGGGGCTGGGTGTGGAGGTTATGAATTGTGGCACAGTGCTTAGAGCGGACACACATCAAAGCATTTCTTTTTTGATAGTTTGTAGAAGACTTAGCAATAGAATTGAGAGGCATTTACTGGAAAGCTCCTAAAAGGATCCCATCTCCATGGCTGGATCAGATTGGTGGTCTGTTTAAGGCAGTATACTACCCTTGAAATGATGCTCTGTTATCTCTCAGGAAATAATGTGTCAGGACACATCCCTTCCCCTCTCCCTCCTGGATGGTGATTCACCTAGACCAGTGCACAGGGCAGAACATACGGGGAGTGCATATTTTCCCTGGGGGACTCTCTTTCTCATGGCTGCAAATGGAATGAGTTATATGCCTGCTCAGTGACCCTGTGAAGATATTGGCAGCTGGGATACAGTACCTCAGGGCTTGGAGCGAGTTGCTCACCCACCTTGATCCCCCTGCAAAGCAGCTGGAAGGTGAGCCAGAGACAGGCATATGAAAAAAGTTCACAATGACTCTCTGTCTCTCTTAAAATTTCCTATTAAAATATATGATTTAAATGACATTTTTAAGGTTTATAAAACTGCTAACACTGGAATTCTTGAATCTGATAGTATTTTTAACTGCACTGGCCCTAACACACACACACACACACACAAACATACACGCATGAGCACACACACACGTTCACACTGACTCTCTTGATCAAACTAATTTTCCATACTCTAAGGAAACATCATTCTAAAAGTGAAAACTATGTCCCAAATGAGGGCAAGTGGGTAAGAGAACTGGAAGTTAGAAGATACAGCAAGAAGAAAAAAGTATTTACTTATATTCGGCTTGCAGTTACATCAAAAGGGAAAATACCATAAAATGTTGATCCATAACCACAAAACCCCCCATATCTGGTGATAAAATGTTGTTTGCACAGTTTCACATTTTAAACAAATTCCAGCGATGCTGTAGAATGAAAGGTGAGGTCTAATCCCAGCACCCATGCATTGGTTTTGTTTTGGAGACTTGGTTTTACTCTGAACTAGGCTTCTGACTTACTTGTCTACTGGAGGGCAAATCATTACCAATATACCTCAGTCTTGTCATCTAAAAATGAAGGTGGACTTGGGAAGATGAACTAATTAAAGGTTGTAAAGCACTTTGAGTCTATAAAACCATGTGTAATTACAACAATTAAACCTAATAACATAATTAAGTGTTGAAGGTTGTGTCTTGGTCATTTTGTTTTCTTAATTCAGGGAGGGACTCCTTCGAAGCCCATTCTATTTACTTTCCCAAGGCAATTGTCTCAGTGCATTTTGTGTTGCTGTAACGGAACACCTAAGACAGGGTAATTTATAAAGTAAAACAATAGATTGGCTCTAGAGGTTGGTAAATCCAAGATTGAGGGGTTGCATCTGGTAAGGCCCTTCTTGCTGTGTCATAAAATGGCAGAAAGCATCACTTGGTGAGAGAGAGCAAGAATAGGCCAAATTCAGCTTTTGTAACAAGCTTCTGATAATAATATTATTCATTCACCCAGAGTCCTCATGACATAATCACCTCATAAAGGTCCTACCTCTCAACATTGTTGCACTGGGGATTAAGTTTCCAAAACATGAACTTTGGAAGACACATTTGAACCATAACAGAAATTAATAAATTAAAAGAAAAAACTGGTGATTTGGACCAGTATACTCTTGAACAGTTATGTATTTTGAGATACACCAAGCTTTTTTCTGCAAATTATTCTACTATTTTTCTTATGTTCACTATGTTACTATTAAATTTTTTTTCTATTATGTTATTATTTTCTTATGTATTAATAGTGGTTAATAATACATTTACCAAATATTAACTTTGTTTAAAAATTTTCAGTTGGGGCAGAGTTTAGCAAATGTAGAGTAAGCCTGTCTCTTTTGAAATAGAACTCACTAACCTCTTAACACAGGAAAATCAGTGATTTTATCAGATGAGAAATACATAGAGAAACTATTCTCCGGGTGCAAAGATTGAAATTGTTTCTTGTGAAAGACACTAGTTTAAAAAAGACACAAGAGAAACTTTATAGGTAGTGCTGACACGTAAAGCGCTGGAAAATGAGTTGTCCCTTCGCACCTCAACTTCTCACTCAGTGTCATGGTGGGCAAAATTATTTTGCCTTAGCCTTTAGCTGCAAAATGGGTTGACAGCACTTGACCACAGACAGAATAATTACAATGAGGTTTGGAAGCCTACAGCATTTTTATTGAGGACATTTCCCACTTGTGCATCTGTTAACTGTTATTACAGATTTGAGATACCATTAATCACTAGCATCTTTAGCAAATGTAGAGTAGATTGTTGCATACTGAGGTTCAGCCAGGCACCCCCATTAGTTGGCATACATTGGATCTCACTTGCAAAAACATGTTTCTGCTATTATCCTTACAGAAGGCTGTATGTTCACACACATGCACAATTATGAGACTGAACACTCCCTTCTTCTTTGGATTGCTCTTTGATCTTTTGTTGTTTTGCTCCTTGTGTCCATATGGAAATGTTAGCAACCAGCAGGCAATTCCTTCCCATTATGATTCCTCCTCCATCGTCTTTCCCCTGTTGTTTCTTGTTTGCGTTGGGCTCCAAATTGATGCCAACATTTCAAAGGGGCACTCCTCATCAGGTTCAAAAGCTCAATTTGCTTTAAGTAGCCAGCAAAGCTTACCCTTATTTTTAAGTACCTGTTTATACCTGAGTTTCCCTGACATGCAATGACAACTTGGGCATCTCAAAAGAAACAGTTTCCTTGTGAGTCTGGGAGACCTATGGGATTAGGCAGGTAGGTCATAAACGCTGTCAGCATTGAGCTTGTTTTTAGCGCAGTGCTCTCTGGATTTCCATTTTGGTCTTTACTGACTGGGAGTATATATAATAACACACAGGCATGACCTCATCCAAAGACAATTTATTTAAAATTTCCAAACCCTACAAATGCTTAATTTGTGGGTGGTAGTTTATAACCATTTCTAAAATTTCTTCCTGTCTGTAGTACCCAGTAACTTTCGTCCTGGAAATCTCTCTTTTATTATACTGGAAAATACCAAAGATATGAGAGCATAGAAATATGTGCTTACTAAGGAAGTTTTCTTTCTCTTAGAACCTTCTAAAACTCCTCCCTGGGAGAGATTAAATAAAGTCTGTGCTTTTCCACTTCCCAATTCTATCTCCACACATCAAACAAATGAAAATCCTTCCAAAACTCATCTCCCTTCATGCCCACACTCAAATATGCTGTTTCATGTGGGTCGACCAAAGTATTTTTCTGATTTTCTCCCCATCTGTTCTTTGAATAAACATGCATCCTAAAGAGCAGGAGAACTTAAAGGATCAAATTTGGTTCCTGTATTTGGAAATGCTATCAAAAGACCACACCGCACTTGGCCATTCAGTCAAATGAGATGCCGTTTGCTTCTAATAGCACTTAATTACTTTCCACATCACTTCTTCATCTGCATGACTTGGCTAGTGTGAGGTTGGGAAAAGTTAAAACAAAAAAAAATCCCAGGTGTGTGAGCCGGTAGAACTGCTGCGTTTGGCTGTGTTTCCACCAGACCAATGCCACCAGTCCTTTTGGGTAAGCAAATTGGCTGTGCCCGTGTCTGGAATTGTAGAACCAAATAACCAGAGATATAATCAGTTGGTTTTTAACTTTTTAACTGGTTGTTTGGTTGCACTAGACAAACATCTCCGTTTCCTTCTTCTGTAAATAAATTAATACCTAGTGGGATGTAAAAGCCCACTTGAATGGAAAACAACATGCTCTGATGAAACTCTGAGAGACGATACAACCCAAAGTGTGAAAAATTCAGAACAAATTATGTTATCTTCAAGGCAGAATTTGGTTACCCTGATTAATTAGGGTTTCTTTTTTTTTCTTCAGATAAAAAGAGAGGGGAGAGTGGAGTAATGAACTGCCTAACCTAATGTAAGTTTTCAGCTTTCAATAAATACTTCCAGCTTAAACCCTCTGAATAGTCTGTGAGTATGTCTGTTCATCTGAATTGAATTCTGGTGGCATAATTTACAAAGACTAGTTGTTTTTCTTATCACAGTTTAGTTCAAACCTGGAGTGGACAAACTTTTTTTATTAAAGCGAGATACTAAATGACTTAGGCTTAGGTTTTGCAGATCAAAAGCAAAATGGATGATATTGTGTAGGGACTTCTGTGACAAGAAAGACAACTCTTCTCCCCCCTCACCATCCTGTTTGTCTGATGTGCCCTTCTGAATGGTGAGTACACTTTGTACACAGTCATTGTCAGTTCAGGGGAAACTTTCTGCAGACATTTGAGGGACTGGGGCCAATGGGCTGGCAGGAGTGTGTGGGGATAGGGAAGGATGGGTGGTCCCAGGCACAGTAACAGAGGGGAATGGAGGTGGCGGGGGACACCCCAAAATGGTCTCTGTGTCCACTGAAACAGCACGCACGGGCCATACAAAAATAGGCATCGGTCTGGATTTGGCCTGAGCTCCAGCTATCTGTTGTACATTTCCTCTCAGCTACTCGGCAGGCTCTTTAAAGAAAGACATTCCAAACTGAACTTATTATTACCTTCTTCCTTCTGTGCCCTCTTTCTATAAATAGCACCACTACTCATCCATTGCCCAAGTCAGAAGCTTTGAGTTCATTTTCTACACCTTCTTTTCTTCATCTTCCTTTGTAGTCTCCCCTCCCCACCTTTTTTTTCCTGCCATATAGCTACTGGGCTGGAAGCAAGTAAAAGACAAGAATACATCTGGCTTATATTTATGTGATGAACCCTCTGTAGAGTGGCTGACACTGAGTAGGCTTTTAAAAAAATGAGTTGTGGAATTAATCTATCCATCACCAAGCCCAGTCAGTTCTTCTTCTTTTGTTCCCCCCACTCAAAATTCTTCAATTAGTTTCCTTTGAATAGAGAGTAAATATAAAATAGTTACCAGACTGTGCAAAACTCTTCTGTTTTGAGTTTGCTTATCCTAAAGAATAACCATAGAGAATCATATTAAATACACTAACATCTCTCATCTGTTGTGTCTCTGTCAGGCCATGTTGTTTCCACTGCCTGAAGCATGATTTCCCCATTTTTATATGGTGACCCCCCCACTCATCCTTCCTGATTTGACTTAGTTATCACATGCGGAAAGACTCCCTAAATGCCAGCCTACTCAATAGGTGTCTGTTCTCAGAGCACCAGGCTTCCAACTCTTTCAAAACACTTCATTAGTCTGGGTGTGGTGTCTCATGCCTGTAATCCCAGCACTTTGGAAGTCCAAGGCGGGTGGATCACAAAGTCAGGAGTTGGAGACCAGCCTGACAAACATGGTGAAACCCTGTCTCTACTAAAACTACAAAACTAGCCAGACATGGTGGTTGCACACCTGTAATCCCAGCTACAGGGGAGGCTGAGGCAGGAGAATTGCTTGAACCTGGGAGGCAGAGATTGCAGTAAGTCGAGATCGCATCATTGCACTCTAGCCTGGGCAACAAGAGTGAAACTCCATCTTAAAAAACAACAACAAAAACAAACAAAAAACCCACTTCATAGTCCTGAGATTACTTGCTAAGTGCATTTAGCCCTTACTAGATTATATACAGCTTGAAAGCAAGACTTTGCTTCTTTGCATCCTAGTTTGGTAGGTATATAGAAGCTTTCAAAAGTTCAGCTCAGGTATTTGACCTCACACAGAGGGATGTTATGTTGCTGCTAAGTCAAACCCTCACTGCAGCTAAAACAGGCAGCTCTGCAAGCAGAAGAGAAGTTTAGAGATGAGCAGTATGTCTCCTGTAGTAGGCCAGAAGGGAAACGAGAAAAATGGGGGAGGAAAATGAATAGGGAAAGCAGCATTCTCAGCAGGAAGAGAGGCACTACCTCTCAACAACCCTAACTGAAGCTCCTTTCTATGGCACTTTTCCTTCTTTTGTGGATTAAAATGGCTTCTATCACTTTTATAATGTTCTTTCAACCTGGGAAAAGTTAGTTTTCCAAATCTTAAAATGCTTGATGTAGAGTTGAGCTAGGGGGAAGGGAACCCAGAAGCCTGATATGCCAGCAAAAGGGTAAACATTTCTTACCAGTTGGGCTTTTGGCTTCTCTCTCCCTGTGCAAACCAGTAAAACAGATATAAGGATTACTGTTTATGTTCTCCATAAATGTATAATTAATGAAAAAGGATTTGTAAGGTTGGTCTTAAGCTGTAGACAATCTTGTGTGCTTTGCATGTCTTTCTGTGTCGGGGGCCGGTGAGAGTGGCACGTCTGCCGGGGTCTCTTGGCCTGCAAGAGGGTCCCAATACCTGGAAGAGAGAGTGCGCGGAAGAAAAGAAAAGACAGGACAGCTGGAGTCTGGAGGGCTGGCCCTAAAACCAGCAACTTTATTGTACACTGAGTTAGTATATATATCTTTTTCTACCTCATTTTACAGGAACATTCTTTGCCCCACCTCATTTACATAAGCATTCTTAGTCCCATCTCAATTATCAGAACAGGTGCCATTATCTTAATAAAGGGAAGAGAGAGCCATCCGGCTACAAGCTTAGGCAGCGGAAAACACACAATGGGTACAATCAAGTCACACAATGGGTACAATCAAGTCATGGAGGTGGGTCTCATTATCAGGGTGAGGAAACCTATAGTTAAAATGTTAATGATCTATGCAAGTCAGAGAGGCGATAGACCCATTCACTTTGCAAATAGCAGTCACAGGAACAAGCATGGGACCCATCAATAGAGGGTAAACAAAGTCATAAAACTAGCCCAGAGCAGGTACTTCAAGAAACAATGCCTAGTAAGACCACACAGCCTTCACCCAGCCTTTTAGGTCAGTGGACCAGAAATAGGCTTCTGCAAACTCAAACTTCTATTAAATCTCTCTTTCACTGGTCTCGACTGCTTCCAGGGGGTGAGAAACATGTCCGGGCTCAAGCTCCATTATGGCGGGGACACCGAGTGGTCTCAACACTGGAGCGATCCCCACATTTCTGTATGGTTCTGTTGAAGAAAGGGTGTCTTGGGTTAGGATTCAGGCCCAGGACCCCATAGCCTGCTGTTCAAGCCAGCTCAGCAAAGTGGTCAGTGGTAAACCTGGCTACAGGCCTCCATCTTGTTTCATGTCCTTGGGAACATAATCTGTAAGCGACTGGCAATACTTTGTTTTAGTTTTTGCCATTTTATAGTGGTTGCTGTCTTCTTGTGCTGATTCAGATAAGCCAGTTTGTCAATCTGGGTGTTGCCAGCTGATCCATCAAAGGCAGGGTTTACAAAATATCTAAGCCCTGATCTTGAGAGCGGTTTAGGGAGGGTCAAAATCTTGTAGCCTCCAGCTGCATGGCTCCTGGGCCGTGGTTTCTAATCTTATGGCTAGTTTCTAGGTCTGGTCCCCAGGCAAGAGGGAAGTATATGTTGTTAAGTGGCTGTTCTCATCTTTGTTTTAGACTATAGATTGTAAACCTAGCTCCTCCCAAAGTTGGTTCAGCCTACGCTCAGGGATAGGCAAGAACAGCTTGAGGGCTGGAAACAAAATGTAGTTGTTTGGGACAAATCTCCTTCACCATCTCAGTGACAATTTTGCAATGACAGTTTCAAAAGCTGCCTATCATGCCTTTAAAAATACCTTGTACATTCATAGTTAAGTCATAACCTAATTAGGGCTCGTTCACCTGTAAGGGTAATTTCTGTAAAGTTCAAAAGCCGAAAATCTTAACTGCTTGGTGTGGCTAAAATCAAGTAACAAGGGATTTAAAAGGATTTTCTTAAAGAGTGCTCAGCTTAATTAAATGAAGGTATTCAAGTTATAGGTACATTTAAAAGGCCTTAATATTTTTCTCTTCTTGAATCTTGTTTTTCTGGAAAAAGGCTCTTTTCTTCTCAGTTAAAGGAATTATTTTTCTCCACTTTTTGTCTTACCACTCTTAATGCATGCATAAAAGGCCCTAAAATAACTTCTAGTAGTATGGGACTCCTGGGGGAAAACAGAGGAGGTGCCACAAACCCCATTTTGAGAAAAAAAGCTCTGTTTCTTTCATGAAACCTCAGGAATTAAAAGGAGATAGATCCCTCTCAAAATCAAAGGCTCTGTTTTGTTTTGCATTGTGGTTATCTGACTGTTTTGAGTTTTGGGGAATCAGAAATTACTTCACAGTATGAGAGAGCTTTGTTGTGTAATAATGTTGGAAGTAAAATTTTTGGTGCTGCAAAGGCAACAGCATTCAAATATGAATTTTCTCAGCAAGGCAATTTTATTTTCTGCAGAAAGGGTGCTTCTTGGAAGCCTGGTTCTCATAAGAGCACATCAAACAATGAAAATCAGAGGTTTTTTTTTTAATCCCTGATGCATTGGGTCCTTACTGCTGTGTCGTTTCTCCATTGGCTGGAGTTGGACAACACAATCTAGACTGGTCTCAACTGGCCAAAAACTTAAAATTTTCCTAAACAGGTAAACACATGATGGAGAACAAATGAAGGAAGGGGGTTATTTAGGGGAAACTGGGAGAATAATAACATTTCCAAATAAGGAAGAGGCATAGGCTGTAAGCCAGGAAATGCCTGGGTATGTTCAGACATGTCTGAGCAGGCTGTAAGCTAGAACAAATAACTTGGTTAAAATACCAGGACATAGAATGTACTTACTCCCTTACTATGTTTAACAGCTACATAGGGCTTAACAAAGAGTTGTGAGCAAAAAACAAGGAAGCTTGAAGGAAGTTAGTTTTTAAAAGAGATTATTATTTCTAACACTTACTATTCTTTAACAAAAAGGGAAACTTTGAAGAGGAACTTTTTACTTTTCACAATAACTATGTAGAAAATACACTGTAGGAGATGGCAAATAATAGTTATAAGTCAGAGAAGCATGCTCTTGGCCACCTGGAAGACAAGCCAAACATCCCCACCCCCCACTGGGAGATGAGACTCCAATCAGGGATGGGCTGATTAGAAAATAAGCCAGTTAGCATTGGGTTGACTGGCAATGAAATGTATGGTAGAAGCACTGCATCATCTCCTCCCATAGCATCTATATGGTCTTTCATAAATTAAGCATTAAAATAAAAGCATAGCAAGGAGGTCTTAAGATACTAATCTACCCTTTAGTAAAAGGGTTATAAAAGGTTTGTAAAGATTTCACCTCATGGTCCAATTGGTTAGAATCCTAGATGGAATAATCTATATTGGGGTTAACATTAATAAACTAATACAAGGGTGAAAATTTTGCTTTGAACAAAATTTTCATGTCATAGTAAAGGCTAATAATAAGTTTTCTGAATCATCATTTTGGCAAAATAATTTATGGCAATCTGGAAATTGTCTTTCTTGATGCCTGGCTTTTTGGATGGTTAAGAGGGCCCGTGAAACATTCAGAAAAGAGGTAAACAGGATCATCTGACATATTTAGTCACATGAGATTGCCAAAATGATGTCTAATATTCTTTAAGTTTTATTTCGGTGAATAATACTAATATATGTTCCAAAATTGTATGGGGTTTCTGAAATTCTAATGTCTAAGTATGTGCTATCAATCATCATTAAGGATAAAGTTATTGTAAACCATGAAGATAAATAAACTTGTCAGTCATATTTTTAACTGTAACTGTCCTGGAAATTTGTCATTCATAGACAATTGTCTTGTTTTGTTCCTTCTCAAAAGACAGTTTACAATCAAGCTATATTAAGGACTTTAACAGGTGTTCTCAAATGCAGGTTTTTAATAGCTTTAAAGATTGTAACATTGAAATGAAGAATGTACGGGACTCATAAAAAAGAGACATGTTGATAACTATCAAGCAAAACAAAAGTTAACTAAGCAGACTACACTCAGAAAGTTAAAGCAACCTTTCTAACTTTTGCTTGAAGTATTGCTAATCCTTGTTTTGATTTTCAGAGTAAAGGAAAGTTATTTTCAACTATTTATGGCCTTTAATAATTAAGTTATGCTCCTGTGAACAAAATTTGGAGCATGTTTACTTTTCTCTGCCTGGTTCCTCTAGAATTTGGAAACTATCTGTGAGTACTCAACTTATGGCAATATAATTGTTTGCATCCCTGCAATAAGAATTCATTTTTCTTTGTCAACAGGACACAATTGGAAAAACTGATTATTTTACCAAGGCTTTGACTGAAAGGGCATGTTTCCCTTTAAGGAATCAAGCCTAACACATGAAGCCAATAAAAGTCTCTTGGGGAGAACTGGTCTCATACCTTGTCTACACAGTCCCGATACAGGGTTCCTAACCTGTGGTCAGTAAAGAATGTCACTTTTTTTTTTTTTTTTTTTTTTTTGAGACGGAGTTTCGCTCTTGTTACCCAGGCTGGAGTGCAATGGCGTGATCTCGGCTCACCACAACCTCCACCTCCTGGGTTCAGGCAATTCTCCTGCCTCAGCCTCCTGAGTAGCTGGGATTACAGGCACGCGCCAACACGCTCGGCTAATGTTTTGTATTTTTAGTAGAGATGGGGTTTCACCATGTTGACCAGGATGGTCTCGATCTCTTGACCTCGTGATCCACCCGCCTCGGCCTCCCAAAGTGCTGGGATTACAGGCGTGAGCCACCACGCCCGGCCCTAAGAATGTCACTTTCTAACAGGTCTGAGAGCTCCGAATTTATCTTGGAACCTCAAGAGGAGAGGATCACCTAACGCACACATATTAGAGGATACAAACCCATGGCTGGGCTTGGCTTTAAAAGTCTTATCTGAAATTCCTTGTGGAACAGAGTTTCATCAAAGCCAGTCCAGAACGCCTATGTAGAAATAACCATTCTTGCTGCACTTTATGCAAATAACCAGGCCAAATATAAGGCTAAAGTTTATTCATAATTAGTTTTTACCAAAAATGAGAGCTGGAGAAAAAAATTTTGCTCCAAAGCTTATCATACATTTGTCATTAAATCCTAGTCTCATTAATTGTTTTTAAGCTTTTTGCCTACATTTTAGACTAACCCTACTTATTTCTGTGAATCAAGTGGAAAAAAAAAGGGGGATGAGTGATGTAAAAATGTGAATCAACATGCTGGTTCTGGGCAATTGTCTTGCAAAATCTGCCAGGTAATGAAAGTGAGTAAGGTGCCCATAACCTGGAGGTTTCTTTGTTTGGGAAAATAAAACCAAGGAACTTCATAGACCCCAAAAGGGGAATTCTACATCTTGGCAAGTAAAATTTTAGATGGAAATTACCTACCACACCACGCCTGTGGGAATTGCTGTCCTCATTCTATTTGCAGTAGGGTTATACAAGGTAGCACCTTCTAACTGATATATTGAACAGAGAATCTCCATTGCTGTAGTATTTTGCTTAATTTTTAGCCTCATTGCAGGGATAATAGTTGAGAAAAAGGAAGCATGAAAGTTTTACTATCACTGAGTCTGCTAGGACTTTTTATTGGGTTTAGTAATGCAATTTTAAATAAAACATGCTGCTTTTGGATTAACACCTCTAATAAAGTAGAGGAAAATCTACAGGTACTTAAAAATCAAACCAAAATTATTGACAGACTCAGGGAAAAATGCCGGCTTCAGCCCCAAGTGGCTACAGTCCGTCTTTAATAAATTCAAGTCTTCTTTACAGAATTGGTTAACCCCTTTATTAAGCACTCCCTTGAATATATGTCTTATATTGGTATTTGGACCCTGTATACTCAATACTATAACTCAAATTGTTTCTTCTTGCCTAGAAGCAAACTCCAAATGGTGCTGTAAACTGAACCACACATGGACATGCCATTCTTCTGAGGGCCCTTAGATCAACCACAGGAGCCCTAGCTGCTGTTCCCCATTGGATGCCCCTTTTTAGCCGGATGTAGCCAGAAGAAGTTGTTGTCCAAAACCCCCTAACAGCAGTTGGTATGGCATTTTTACAGGGAAGCATATTATAGGAAAAGGGGTCCTTGGAAAGTTTTTGTTTTTTAAAGCATCTCTGGAAAAAGTTTCATTTAAAGTCCTGCTCTTACAGCCAGGTCAGCAACCTTTGATACGCAAATGTTGGCCATTAGGAACTGGATCCACCCAAACATAGAGATTCCCTAGGCCCTCCTGTCCTTTCCCAACATGTTCCTGGCAACATGGCTGCCCCCACATATTCCCACATGTGTAGAACATCATGGCACTCTGTATTTGCATATTCAAAGGCTAGGGTGGGAGGGCCAGCTGTTTTGTGGGCTACATGAATGACATGCCTAATCAAACCAATCCCCTGAGCCCTGTGCAAATCAAACATTGCCTCCTCCAGCCTCTGCATATATACCTGGCTGTTATCCACGGCAGGTGGGGACCTCCTCTTGGCTTTGGCACCCCCCTCCCTCTGTCTGTACGGGGGAGCTTCTTCTTTCTGTCTTCTCTCTTGCTTCTTACCTATTAAACTCTCTGCTCCTTAAAACAAACAAACAAACAAACAAACAAAAAAGTGGTTTGAAGCCCCAATGCATGAAATTTGGAGTAGAAGTTTCCCTGACTCTGGTTTTGCGTCACACGGGACAAGGTAATTGCAGGTACTAGTTACTTAGACAAAAAGTGGCTGAGTCTGATTGGGGCCTGCCATTTGCGGACAGCACTGAGGTTAGAATTTTGCCTTAGGGCCATAGAAAGGATGCTAGAATAACTCCAGACAATGCTATGAGAACCTTGAGATTTTTTCCTTATGTTATTAAAATAAGAAGAGTCCAGAATGATTACTGTGATCAGTGGTTATAATATCTTCTACATGCACATCAAGATTAAAACACCCAAGTGATAGCCACAAAATCAAGTGATACATGCCTTAATTTGTTTCTTTCCTTTCTGAAGGCTAGGTAGGTACAGAATTACAAATGGGCAAAGGTACAAAGGGTAAGTAATCATATAAGTGCATTGATTTAGAACGTCTGAAACAGGGCCTGGTGGCAATGACACCAGGAGAGAAAATAAGATTAACATAGCTATTATTTGGGTATCAGCATTATATTTTATAATGTGTCCATCATATAATTAGGCATTGTTATCAATAGCAAATATATGAAATCAACCTAAGTGTCCGTTAATAGATAAATGACTAAAGAAAATGTGTATATACATATGCACACATGGTGGTATATATACACCATGGTATATCACTCTCCCTCTCTCTCTGTTCCCTTTCCTATCTCTTTCTCTCCTTGTTATTGTCCCTTTCTCACTCTCCTCTTCTCCTCCTTCTCTGTATCCTCCTAACCGCGTCCCCCTCAAAGTGGTCAAGGGCACAGCTACAGAAGCTGTTCCTTACCTGCCTTCAAGGATGGCTTTGGCTTTGCCCTAGGCCACAGTGAGGGTGATGCCCAGAGCCTGGCAGGGGGCTGGGGATTGGACGGAAGGCTGCTGATGATTGGACAGGGTCAGAACGGCATCACCACTTATTGAGCACCTGCTATGTGAGAGGCAAGGATCCACTGGCTGAGAGGGACACACAGACCTGGGCTTGCCTCTCCAATCCCTTGTTTTGCTGTGTGACCAGGAGAAAGTCACCCTCTCTGGGTGTCTGCTTCCTCACTGGTGAATTGGGGTAAATGCCACAGGGTTGCTGGGAAGACTGAATGAGACCATGTATGTAAATCACTTGGTGTAGTGCCTGGCTAGAAAATAATGCTGGAGAGAGTGCTATAATCTTGGCTGGCACTATTTGTATTGTTAGGCCCTGTCCTGGGAGCTTCTCATTTATTATTTCATTAAATCTCTTCTTTTTATGAAAAAAAAAATTCCTTTTGAAAAGTAGGAAATCCTGTCATTTGCAACAACATAGATGAACTTGAAGAACATTTTGTTAAAATTAATAAGCCAGACACAGAAAGACAAAGACTGCATGATCTCACTTATATGTGGAATCTAAAAAAGTTGAACTCATAGAAGTAGAGAGTAGTGTTACCAGGGACTGGGGTGGGCTTGGGAGTGGAGGACATTGGAGAGATGCTGGTAAAGGATACAAAATGGTTAGATAGGATAAATAAGTTCAAGTGATCTATCGTAGAACATGATGATTATAGTAAAAAGCAGTGTTTGTATACCAGAAAATTACTGAGAGAGTAGATTTTAAGTATCCTTACCGCAAAAAAGTTTCAAGTATTTGAGGTAATGGATATGTTAATCGGCTTTATTTAGTATTATACAATGTATACATGTATCAAAGCATCATGTTTATACATCATAAATATATTCAGTTTTGTCAGTTAAAAAATAATTTAAAAATTTAAAAGCTCTTTAATATGCAATGATGATTAGGATATTATGAAGAAAGAGAGGCAGTAGAGGGAAAATTATACACTGTCAGAGGAAGTTGCTTTTTTGAATATCATAAGGAATATAAGAAAGTACCTGAGGCTATTTTCTGTTAGACTTTCCAGTTACAATCTTTCTTAGCCATGAAGGCAGGAAGTTAGATGAAT
The DNA here is from genome assembly GCF_030222135.1 of Aotus nancymaae. Classification (NCBI taxonomy): domain Eukaryota; kingdom Metazoa; phylum Chordata; class Mammalia; order Primates; family Aotidae; genus Aotus; species Aotus nancymaae. The sequence continues at coordinate 19,168,894 of NW_026988465.1, forward strand.
TTGGTCTATTATTATAAAGGAGGAAAAACTACAAAATTGCTTAGAGAATGCCTATTTCACTTTCTTTTCCCCTGCCTTCCTTCCATTCCTGTAAAAAAGGGATACAAAATTTCCAAAAACTCCACTTTCAAATTATATTTTCTATTAGAAAACAGGACATTTTAATAACCGAAAAATCCTCAAAATGATGCAATTAATTAATCAAACTTGTGGCATAGGTCCTTTAGGGAGAAGGTTTTCTATGCCCTCCTATCTTCCTTTTTCTGAAAAAGAAAATAATATGGTATAGTTTATTGATGGTCATAATTAATTACAAGAGAATAGAATTCATTTTGGTCCTGAAAATGTTGATATGGGTGGGGGTGGCAAATAGTGTTTCCCCCCATTTTTCTGTCTTTCTTTTTTTTCTTTTTCACAGTAGGGAGGAAACTGGCAGAAATAAATTAACCACAAAATTGTGGACAAATCAGACCACTGGAATTAATGAGATCTCTCCAAGCAGAACTTCCTCTGAGGCGAGGTTTAGTATCTGGGAAAAAAACAAAAAACAACCAGTATATTCTTGTGGGGCTTTAAAGATGGAAACTGTTTCCTCTGCATGGTAATACAGAAAAAGGATTTACCCCATAAAATTTCCCCAGAGTCCTCACTAATAAGATAGAGTCAGCTGAAAATCACTTTGCTCAGGATAGACTGTGACTTCTAAAAGGCGTGTTGAAATTAATCAGTACATTCCTGTCCTAGGCTGCCTTTGTGTTTCATATCCAAGAGCATTCGTTAGGACAAAGTGAGGAAGACACGGTTTCCCGGACATGGGGCTCTGGTGGTCTTGGCAGGCATCACTTAGTTGCAAGGGCAGGTGAGCTGAAAGCAGCACATCTTAAAGGTTTTGTATGTTGTAGCGGACATACATGATGAATGGGGCTGACAAGCCTCTGTGTTATCTACTTTCTTCATTCTGGATTATTCTGCTGTGGAGCAGTTCATGGAAAGCTTCTAAACCAGTAAAAGACTGAGCGCACCACTAGTCAGAAATTAAAGGGAGCAAGCAGCCAGGAGAAATATCAAGTGCTCAGTGCTACACGATACACTGACAAAATAGTATATTCCTTTGGGAAGACCCCAGTGGTTCTTTCTAAGCCTAGTGTTTTCATGAATTACTTTGAGATTCCATTGGAAAAGATGTTGTCCTTTTATTTCAGGCACGACTCGTTTTCTCATCTGTCAGAGTATAGTATTTTAGAGGGTTGGGACTGCCTCTGGTTGCATTTCTTCGGGCTTGCCATAGAACCTTGCTGAGTGCTATGAAGAAAGAAGACACTAAACAGAATTGGAGAAATTGAAATTATAAAGTCAGTGACTGACTTTATAGCCCTTGTCCTAGAGCAAGAGAGGCCTACATTTTTCTGTCACTTTTGACATTTGAAGAAAACCTTTTAGGTCACTTTGTTTGTTTATGCATAAGTCCTTTCTTAATGACCATACTAAAACTTTTTTGTGTGATATAGTTTCTGATTCTTTCCTCTTTTCTTAATTGAATCAATAAATATATATCTCTTTATGTCTCTTCATCCAGAAAGTTTTATTTCATTTCTAATCCGTGACCTCAATTGCTAATTCCTAAGCTTTTGCTATTTTCTTGTGCATCCTGGATCCATTTCTTAAGGATGATGTGGCAGAGATAATATCATGTGTTTGCCAAATTTTATTTTCCTCACTCTTGTGTGCATAGTGAGTCAGCTTCTTGGTGCCACTGATTTAGGCAAGGCATGTGAGGGATTCTGGCTAATGCGATGTGAAAGGAAAAAACACATGACATTTCCAGGCTGAGACCACAAAAAGCTCCTGAAGGATTCTTTGGTTAGTTTCTTTCCCTGATGTGGAGGATGTGAGGGCATCACTTTGAGATGGAAAAGCTTCCAGATCAAAGCCGTTGGATCACTGTGAGGACACCTGACACGGAGAACGGCCTGGTTGCACTGTCAGAATTTGCATCTGTTTTGTTAAATTACTAAGATGATGGGGCAGTTGTTCACACAGCATGAGTGCAGACTGTTCTAGATAGTTTGATACTGACACACACAGTACTTATTCCCTCCCCCCTCCCTAGCCACCCCTTGAGCTCCTTCTGTTTCATCACTGGGATAACAAGGACTGAAAACAACAGTCCTGAGCTGAAAACCCTCAATTTTTTGGTTGGGAGGCTCCTCAATTATTATTGGTGTGCTAGTCACATCCAGTGAAAAGGTAAAATAATGTGAATAAGATGTAAATTGAGGGCGAGATGCTATGGTGGGAGAAAATAAGTGTGTTGTAGTAGACAGCTCTGGATATGATTCCCAATTTGCCTCCTAATAATTCTCTTCACTTGAGCCTTGTTATTTAATTTTGAGTCTCAGTTACCTCATATTAAAACAAGAATAATAACATCAACTTTATAGAACTGACAGCAGAATGTATTTGCATATGTTTGATTCGCAATGGTTTCACCATTGATAAGGTTATGTGAACTTGAGAGAAACACTTGATCTTTGTAAACAATAGTTTCTTTATGTTTGTTTGATTTTTTTTTTAAATTTTATTTTAAGTTCCAGGATACATGTGCAGAACGTGCAGGTTTTTACATAGGTATATTTGTGCCATGGTGGTTGCTGTACCTATTGACCCATCTTCTAAGATCCCTCCCCTCACCACCTCACCCCCAACAGGCCCTGGTCTGTGTTGTTCCCCTCCCTGTGTCCATGTGTTCTCATTGCTCAACTCCCACTCATGAGTGAGAACATGCAGTGTTTGATTTTCTGTTCCTGTTTGCTTGCTGAGGATGATGGCTTCTGGCTTCATCCATGTCCCTGCAAAGGACATTATCTCATTCCCTTTTATGGCTGCATAGTATTCCATGATGTATATGTGCCACATTTTCATTATCCAACCTATCATTGATGGGCATTTGGGTTGGTTCCATGACTTTGCTATTGTAAATAGTGCTGCAATAAACATACGTGTGCATGTGTCTTTATAGTAGAATGATTTATATTTCTTTGGGTATATGTCCAGTAATGGGATTGCTAGGTTAAACGGTATTTCTGGTTGTTGTTCCTTGAGAAATCGCCACACTGTCTTCCACAATGGTTGAACTAATTTACATTCCCAGTAACAACATAAAAGTGTTATTATTTCTCTACAGCCTCTCCAAGCATCTATTGTTTTTTGATTTTTTAATGTTGCCATCTTGACTGGTGTAAGATGGTATCTCATTGTGGTTTTGATTTGCATTTTTCTAATGATCAGTGACATTGAGCTTTTTTTCATATGTTGTTGCCACATAAATCTCTTCTTTTGAGAAGTGTCTGTTCATATCCTTTGCCCAGTTTTTGATGGGGTCGTTTGATTTTTCTTGTAAATTTGTTTAAGTGCCTTGTAAATTCTGGATATTAGACTTTTGTCAGACGGGTAGATTGCAAAAAATTTCTCCCAATCTGTAGGTTGCCTGTTTACTCTGATGATAGTTTCTTTTGCTGTGCAGAAGCTCTTTAGTTTAATTAGATCCCATTTTTCAATTCTGGCTGTTGCAACTGCTTTTGGTATTTTTTTGTCGTGAAGTCTTTGCCCATGCTTATGTCCTGAATCATATTACTTTTCTTCTAGGGTTTTTATGGTTTGGGGTTTTACATTTAAGTCTTTAATCCATCTTGAGTTAATTTTTGTATAAAGTTTGGGGAAGGGGTCCAGTTTCAGTTTTCTACATGTGACTAGCCAGTTTTCCCAGCACCATCTATTGAATGGGAGATCCTTTCCTCATTGCTTGTTTTTGTCAGATTTGTTGAAAATCTGATGGTTGTAGACGTGTGGTGTTATTTCTGAGGTCTCTGTTCTGTTCCATTGGTCGGTATGTCTATTTTGGTACCCGTATCATGCTGTTTTGGTTTCTGTAGTCTTGCAGTATAGTTTGAAGTCAGGTAGTGTGATGCCTCCAGCCTTGTTTCTTTTGCTTTTGTCCTGGCTATATGGCATCTTCTTTGATTCCATATGAAATTTAAAGTGGTTTTTCCTAATTCTGTGAAGAATGCCAATGGTAGTTTTATTGGAATAGCATTGAATCTATAATTACTTTGGGCAGTATGGCCATTTTTCATGATATTGATTTTTCCTATCTCTGAGGATGGAATGTTTTTCCATTTGTTTGTATCCTGTCTTATTTTCTTGAGCAATGGATTGTAGTTTCCTTGAAGAGGTCCTTCACATCTTTTGTTAGCTGTATTCCTAGGTATTTTATTCTCTTTGTAGCGAGTGTGAATAGGAGTTCATGTGCCCAGCAAACCCCTGCTTATTTTGCTTTCCATTTGCTTGATAAATTTTCCTCCATCTCTTTATTTTGAGCCTATGTGTGTCTTTGCATGTTAGATGGGTCTCCTGAATATAGCACACCAGTAGGTCTTGACTCTATCCAATTTGCCAGTCTGTGTCTTTTAATTGGGGCATTTAGCCCATTTACATTTAAGGTTATTATTCTGATGTGTAAGTTTGGTCCTGTCATCATGATGCTAGCTGGTTATTTTGCACACTTGTTGATGCAGTTTCTTCATAGTGTTACTGCTCTTTACATTTTGGTGTGTTTTTGCAGTGTTTAGTACTGGTTTTTCCTTTCCATATTTAGTCCTTCTTTCAGGAGCTCTTGCAAGACAGGCCTGGTGGTAACAAAATCCCTCAGCATTTGCTTGTCTGGAAAGGATTTTATTTCTCCTTCACTTATGAAGTTTAGTTTGGATGGATATGAAATTCTGGGCTGAAAATTCTTTTCTTTAAGAAAGTTGAATATTGACCCCCCAATCTCTTCTGGCTTGTAGAGTTTCTGCTGAGAGGTTTGCTGTTAGGTGGGCTTCCCTTTGTAGGTGACTTTGTCTTTAACATTGGCTGCCCTTAACGTTTTTTTCCTTCATTTCAACCTTGGAGAATCTGATGATCATGTGTCTTGGGATTGATTTCCTGGAGTATCTTAGTGGTATTCTCTGTATTTCCTGAATTTGCATGTTGGCCTCTCTTGCTAACTTGGGGAAGTTCTCCTGGATAATATCCTTCAGTGTGTTTTCCAGCTTGGTTCCATTGGCCCTGTCTCCTTCAGGTACTCCAATCAATAATAAGTTTGGTCTTTTTACGAAGTTTCATATTTCTTGGAACATTTGTTCATTCCTTTTTATTCTCTTTTCTCTAATTTTTTCTGCATGCCTTATTTCAGCAAGGTGGAATTCAAAGTCTGATATCTTTTCTTCTGCTTGGTCGATTAAACTACTGATACTTGTATAGGCTTCATGAAGTTCTCATGCTGTGTTTTTCAGCTCCATCAGGTCACTTATGTTCCTCTTAAACTGGTTATTCTAGTTAGCATCTCCTCTAACCTTTTATCAAGGTTCTCAGCTTCTTTGCATTGGGTTATAACATGTTTAAGTTCCTTGTAAATTCTGGATATCAGAATTTTATCAAGGTTCTCAGCGTCTTTGCATTGGGTTAGAATATGCTCAGTGGAGTTTTTTATTACCCATTTTCTGAAGCCTACTTCTGTCAATTTGTCCATTTCATTCTCAGCCAGTTCTGCACCCTTGCTGGAGAGGCACTGCGATCTTTTGGAGAAGAGGTACTCTGGCTTTTCATGTTTTAAGTGTTTCTTCATTGATTCTTTCTCTTCTTCGTGAGTTTGTCTAGTTTCCATTGTTGAGGCTGCTCACCCTTGGATGGGGTTTTTTGGGGACTTTTTTGGTTGTTGATGCTGTTGTTGTTTTCTGTTTGTTTAGTTTTTTTTTTTTTTTCCAATGGTGACGGCTCCCTTCTGTAGGGCTGTTGAGGTTTGCTGGGAGTTCACTTCGGGGCCCTATTCATCTAGTGCACTCCCATGCCTGGAGATGTCATTCAAGGAGGCTGGAGAACAGCAAAGATGGGTGTCAGCTCCTTCTTTTGGGATCTCTGACCTCAAGGGGCACCAATCTGATACCAGAAGGATTGCTCCTATATAGGGTGTCTGACGACCCATTAGAATGTCTTACCTAGTTGGGTGGCACGGGGAACAGACCCATTTTAATGAAGCACTTTGTCCCTTGGTGGAGGGACACTTTTCCCCCTCACTGGGGGGAAACCCACTCATCTGAGCTGCCCGATTCCTCAGAACTAGCAGGAGGAAAGGCTAAGTCTGCTGGTCCACAGACTGTGGCTACTCTTCCTTCTAGGGGCTCAGGCCCAGGGAGATTTCGGTTCTGTCCCTGAGCCTCTGGCTGGAATTGTTGGAGTTTCTACAGGGAAGTCCCACCCAGTGAGGAAGGCTGTGTCAGGGTCAGGTCTGAACAGACACTCTGGCCATAGTCTGCCACAGCTGGGGTGTTGGGCTGTGGAGGACGCCTCTTGGGGACCAAGCTGTCCAGCCTCCCTGGCTCCAGCAGGGGAAAAGTAAGGCCTGGAGCTATAGTGATGGATGCTGCCCTTCCCTTGCCCAAGGAGCTTAGCATGTTCTGCAGTTATGAGTCACAGTTCTGGCTGCTGCCCATCCCCCCGCAAGGAGCTGAGGCAGCCCCAGCTGTGGTGCTGGTCGCCCTACCCTCTGGGAGCTTGGCAGGCTTAGGCATATTCCAGCTGAGACGCTGTTGAGGATCTGCGCAGCTCCAGGGTTGGGACCTAGGCCCTGGTGGTGTGGGTTTGCGAGTGGGATCTTCCGATCCATGGGTTTCACGGTGGAAAAAGCACGGTTTCCCTGGCTAGGTAGCACACTCACTCACTGCCTCCCTTGGCTGTGGGGTGGAGGCTCCCCTGCCTTGTGTGGCTCTGAGGTGGGCTGCCACACCACACTGCTCTTCCTTCCTCTCCATGGATTACATCAGCCACCTAGTCAGTTCTGATCAGAAAACCAGGATATTTTGGTTGCCAGTGAAGGATTCACACACTAATTATGGTTTTTTTCAGTGGGAGCCTCTGATTGCCACTGTTTCTAGTTGGCCATCTTGGCCTCGCTTCCCTCTTTATGTTTAAAAGTAGAAGCAATACCTCCTAGTGGGGTTGTGGTAGGATTAGGAAGAATGCATGTGTTTTGCAGTGCCTGGAACATAATAGGTGCACAATAAATGATGATTCCTACCAGGAATCTATGAGCAGAGTCATTGAGATTTATTCTGCACAGTGGCATCTCCAAAGGCTGGGTCCTATACATTAATTAGAGTCATGAAGATTTTGGGCTTAATTCCTAGGAGATGGGTTGATAGGTACAGCAAACCACCATGGCACACATTTATCTATGTAGCAAACTTGCACATCCTGCACATGAGTCCCATAACTTAAAATAAAATAATAAAGTCATGAAGAGGCTCCCTTACCCAAGGCTCCATATAGAGCCAAACAATTCCTTTCGCCTTTTTGTTATGTGCAGCGGTGCAGATTAATAAAGTGGGATTTTAAAGTGGGACTATCCCTCATTGTGCTAAAGCCCTATTATTCATTGTTTTTAAGAACAACTCTTCAAGTCCATTTTGGCTTCTGCATGGAGAGAAGTATGCTCTTACCTTATCCTGTGATTACGATGTCACAGATATTTCTGAGTATAATTTGTGGTTAAAACCTAGTTTGAGTATTTTTGTAATTTTTAAGAAAGCACAGACACCATCTATCCCTGCACTTTCACTTCTTAGTATTTTAAACATTCCTAATCTGTTTTTACTACAAAAAAAATATGTATATGATGGAAATGTAAGATAGGGTTTGCTCTCCTACATCTAGTGACAGCCTTTCCTGTCCTGATTTGCTCCCAATTTTTGACAGTTGAGTTTATTTAAGAAGTGGAAGCACAATTATCAAGCTAGCATCTTGCATACATTATCTTGTAATAATTCGCAGTACAATAAACAGCTGTTAATGAAGAGTCTCAGAGCAGAGATATCTGGTTTTATGATTTACTCTATAAAACTAATTAGAAAAAGAAATCTTTATTGCCTCTCATAGTCATCTAGCCCCTTCACATTTATATCTTCTGGCATATTTTTCTTCATATTCTGTGAGTGATTGTGGTCCACATTAGTTCATGCTCAAGACAGATTAGGATGTAAGTGAAGATTTCTCTTCAATCTCTGCAGCGATCATTTTTATTGCCTGCTTCATACATGTTAGACCTTCCATGCACAGGTGTTCCAACACCTCTTGGCTGACTAGGCCCACCTGCTAGTTATTAAAGGAAATATTTTTAAGTTGCCAATGGCTTTATTATGCATTAAATAACTGCATGATTTGAGCAGGTCACTTATGTCTTTCCTTATATGTAAAATAGTGACATTTGACTAGATGACATATTATCCATCTTTCATGGATTAGGATTCTTTGGAAAACATGAAATTATGCCAAGAGCATGAGGGCTTTAAAACAGAAGGCTGGAAGGAAGTGATGCTGAGCTTAACCGAAAGAACTAATTTCGAATGATAGACTACACTGTAAACATTCACAAATGTTTGTGGAACACATACCATATGCATAGCACTGTGTTTTATAGCAGAACACACAAAATGCAGCAGACAGCATTCTTGTCCTTCAGGAGTTTTCAGTTTGGTCGTGGAGACATGCATATAATTTTAAGTTATACAATTAAATTAAACTAATTAATGTCATTATGGAGACACAATCAGCATGATGATTATTGGATGTCTGTATTGGTCTGTTTTTTCCTTGCTATAAATACCTAAGACTGAGTAATTCATAAAGAGAAAAGTTATATTTTTGCTCATGGTTCTGCGGACAGTATAGGAAGCATGGTGCTAGCATTGGCTTCTGGTGAGGGGTTCAGGAAGCTTACAATCATGGTGGAAGGTAACAGGGGAGCAGGCGTGTCACAGTGAGAGTGGGAGCATGAGAGAAAGAAGGGGTAGGTCCCAGTCACTTTTATTTTTTAAATTTTTAATTGAATTTTTTTTGAGATGGAGTCTCCCTCTGTCTCCCAGGCTGGAGTGCAGTGGTGTGATCTCTGCTCACTGCAACCTCTGCTTCCTGGGTTCAAGTGATTCTCCTGCCTCAGCCTCCTGAGTTGCTGGGATTGAAGGTGCTTGCCACCATGCCTGGCTAATTTTTGTACTTTTAGTAGAGACGGGGGTTTCACCATTTTGGCCAGGCTGGTCTCTAACTCTGACCTCAGGTGATCTGCCCACCTCAGCCTCCCAAAGTGCTGGGATTACAGGCATAAGCCACCACATTCAGCCCCTCAGACCCTTTTAATCAACCAGATTTCATGTGAACTAACTGAGCGAAACTCACTCATCACCAAGGGGATGGCATCAAGCCATTCATGAAGGATCTTCCCCCATGACTCAACCACCTCCCACCCAGCCCCATCTCTAACATTGGAAGTTACATTTCAACATGAGACTGGATGGGAACAAACATCCAAACCATATCAATGTCCATTTTAGTTTAGCTAGAGTTTGGTAGATAATTATAGATGTTCACTGCATCAAAAATAGGATCACTTTTAATAACGAAAACAATACTTGACGTAGTTACCAGCATCCTATTTGGAGATTAAAGGTTTGTTTGCTGGAAGGAAAATGTTTCACATGTTCCCTAGAAACACATTAAAATCTAACAAGTTCTCCATTTCGAATTTCTAGGAAGCAAAGGAGCTGGACTCAAGAGAAAAAAGACACAGTTTAGTGGCTTAAAACAGCCATTTCGTTTTGCCCATGATGTTGGATAGGTAAGGAATATATGAAGGACACTGTGATCTCTATTCTGCAGGGGTTCATCTGGGGTTGGAGGCTCCACTTCTGTGACGGCTTCTTCACTCACATATTTGGCACCTTCATATTGCTTGGTCATCTTTGTCCACATAGTGTCTCCTTTTCCAAGGCCTCTCAGTGTGATTTGGGCTCCTCATGGCAAGGTGTTCTCAAAGTAGCCTTACTTTTTACCTGCTGGCTGGACTCCGAGAGATCTGGACAGAAGTACCCACTCTCTTAAAGATTAGGCCCAGGAATGGGCCCTGTCTAGTCAAAGCTGCCAGAGGGAATAGTTCCCTTGAGAAGAGTGTAAAAAACTTGAAGCCATCTTTAATTTGCCACATACTCTTTGGGGCACATGGTGTGATATGAAATCCTAAAGCCTTGATTTTTCATTTATGCGTTTTTTAAATTTTATGAGTAGGAAATAAAAATGCCTAATCCAACCAGCTTTCTCAAAAGTGAACTACTGGCATTTTGAGGGAGACAGTTCTTTCTGTATAAATGTGCTGAAAGTGGTAGGAAATTTAGCATCCCTGGCCAGCACTCACTAAATACCTAACCTTGTGATTAGACGATACAAACACATGATCCAAAACATTTCAAAACTCCCAGTAGAGGAGTGGGCAGTGCTTCTCCCAGGTGAAAACCACCAGTTTAATGTCTTAAAATGGCAGATTTCATAGTGAGGTGCTGATGAGGTTACTGTTTGGCCTGTTTGGACATGGATAATAATGAAATGGTTTGTTTCAGTCTAGGCAACTCAGACTTCTTACTGAGACTATCTCTGTCCTATGTGTTTCTATCATTGCCAAATGTTGCAAAGCTATAAATGCATATATTATGCACGCCCTGTCCACAAGTGAGATGTAATTGAAGTCATATTGGTCAGTCATCAATAAAAAATGCTTCGCACTACTTTCAAAAAGAGAAATATATTTATTATAGAACATTAGAAAACACACACATACCTTGAGCCACACAATTCAGATGTGTCCACTGTTTGTATTTTGATGGATATCCTGATTATTAATATGTGTCACTATATGAAAGGATTTCATATATCTAGTAGATTATATACAGTATTTTGTATTACTCTCTATATACTACAGTATATAATACTGTTTGTAATACACTTTTGATAATTCTTAAGTCTGAGAAAGCAATATAAAACATTAATTAAGTAATGTGTTAAATATAGTCAAAGGGTAAAACTATGCAAGGAATGTCAGCTGGAGGTACTGAGGAAGGAGGCTTATTCTAGAGCTTGAAGAATAAGTAGAATTAAAATTGACAAGGTTCTAATCAGTAACTCCATGATCAGAATCAGCATAATACAATTGGAAGACAGTCTAGATTGTATCTGTGTTATTTTTCTCTAATTTTGATAAACATGTTATATTTTTAATTAGGTTTTACTGTACAAAACTTCGAATTTGAAAATGGGTAATGTTTTTAAGAGCTACAGGGAAATTGGGAGCAGGCGTTCATTTTTAAAAAAACGCTCTCTTAAAGATGTCATTAAAATTTGCGTTGTGTTCTAAATAAACCAACAGCTGGATTCAGTGACAGCTGTGATTTATTGGTCCTGCATGGAATGGTGGGTGGGGATTTCAGAATTTGGTGAGTGATAAAACAGTGAAAGACACCCTCTAAAGATCACCCATACTTCATAAGATCAAATCCAGAAATTATATTTCTTACCCAAAGTGAAAGAAATGAGAAAAAACCTCTTTATTATTCTCAATTTACTGTTATCACAATAAAGGTTAGACAGTCATCACCAACTGCCTTAGCAATAAATATTATATTGTAAACAATATTAACAGATTTACTACTTTTACTCATGATATCAATAACCATAATCACTAATATATGAATGAAACAATTAAAAACAGTGTAAGTCACATGAGGTAAAGGCAGAAACTTAATTTTATTCTCTCCTCTTCCCTACCACTCAGAAGTAACGAATATTTGGTAACGTTGAATGACTGATTTGAATGAGTGAAAGTATCCACAGTAAGAACTATACTTTCTTATGAAAAATGGGAAAAGAAATAAATGGCATGAGCAAAAAGAAGGAATTATGTCCAGAGCAAATCTGATTTTTGCCTATAAAAACTGGCCTGTAAAAATGCCATTTTTATAAAATTACAACTCATTTGAGTATAATCTACCCAACAGCAAACCCAGAAAATCTTTATGTAAACAAAATGACCTTGGGGTTGTTGCCTGCATCTGTCTAGCTAATTACTATAACTAATGCAGCTAAAACTGATGTAAGGCAAGATATTAAAACCAACTAAAGGATTATTTTGTTATAATTTAAGAGGGTGAAACTGTTATTAAAATTATTTGTAAAAAGAAAAATAGAATATGGTGAATGATGAAGCTACATTATTTTAAACAGTAACTAGTACAGGATAAATTACATAACGGGCACTATGTAAACAAACATTTGTCATTACTGAATGAATGAATGGTCAGTTCCTATTATATTATAATAAAGATTATACAACAGGAAAAAGGCTACTGAAGGTGGTTTCTAAAGGAAATAAGCATATTAAAATAGTATTTTAAGTTTTTATAAACCTTTCATTAAAAAGTAACCATCCCAAAATATACTAGGATAGAATCATAATGATACACAGACCAACATATTCTGGCCAAATAAAAATAACATATCTTGGTTAATTGATAATTCAAATGCCTCATTTGAGAAAGTTAACATTGCAAGTAATGTTATTGTACATGGTAGGAACCATGGAAAGAACCACTATTAGGCACTACAATTGTTTTTAAATTTCACTGGTCAGAAGAAGCAATTGTTTTTAAATTTCACTGGTCAGAAGAAGCAGCTGGGTACCTACTAAATGTCAGATTTTTTGGCCTCAACATTGAGTGATGGTGATTCAGCAAGTCCAGGTGAGTTCCCTGAATTTGCATTTGTAACATGCATTTCAGGTGATTTCTAAGCCAGTCATCTGCAATCTGTATTTTGTAAAACAGTTCTTGGGATTCCTGCTATTGTGCCCCGACTCATAAGATTCAATCCATTCGTAATTAATGGACCTGAAGTTTTGTAATTTTGGGGTGGTATTTTTGTAGCTTCTGGGCATTCTTTCAGGGCCTGCCTTCCAACTGGATCAAATTTTTCTAAAGTCTGCTTTGTCTCTGAAATAACTACCTTTGCTCACTCAAGACATAGTGTTCACAAGTAAGACTGGTCTAAAAGTTCCATTCTTGTGTCATCTTTATTGGGTTTTAATAACTATGTTATACGAGCCATTTTTCCCTTACATACTATGAAACAGATTAAGTAGCATTAGAATCAACTGCATTAAAAATTGGGTAAATGCTGTAGCCTGAATGTGTATGGCCTTGCAAAATTATTATGTTGAATCACTAATTCCCAATGTAATGGTATTAGGAGGTGGGGCATTTGGTAAGTAATTAGGTTATGAGAGCAAAGCCCTTATGAATAGAATTAGTGCCCTTGGAGACTCCAGAGAGTGAGCTTTTCCTCCCTTAACTATCTGTAAAGACACAGAGAAAAGACTGCTGTCTAGGAGCCAGGAAGTGGGCCTTCACCAGACACCAAATCTGTCTTTGCCCTGATTGTGGGCTTCCCAGCACCCAGAACTACGGGAAATAAATTTGTGCTGTTTATAAGCGACTCAGTCTATGGTATTCTGTTATAGCAGCCAAACAAATAAAACAGAAGGAAATATTCCCACAAAAAACCATGTAAACCTGGTGCTTTTTCTAAGAGGAGAGAGTTAGATCTTTGAGCAAGTCCTCTATTTCTTTGTATTGGAACTCTGATATTTTATCACTTCTAGAGTAAATTTTAATTTTTGGAAAATTATACATTTCTTTCATGTTTTCAAGAGTTTTTGTTGGTGTTGGGTTGAATAAACTACTTTTATATGCTTTAAATGTATTTCATATTGATGGATATTTCTCCCTCTTTCTTATTTTGCACATGACTTTGATTTCTCACTCTCTACCAACCTTCAGTTAGCTTATAGGTGAACCGTGGAGAAAATGGCAACAAATACTTTAAAGAAGATAATTTTTAAAATGAGAATAGCAATTTAAAGTTAATTTGTTTAGAAGATCGGAAAGGTACACACTAGCATACATATTATATAAATACAAATAACATCTGTCATTTTCTCTTCCAGTTAATCGTATTAGTATCATTGACAAATGAGACCAGTAGCGTTCTAGTGCATTTATACCATATTTATATGGAAGTATAGGTAAAAATAATACACTCTATCTTAGTATATGTTGGGGCAAAAGTAATTTCAGTTTTGCCATTTAAAAGTAATGGTAAAACTGCAATTACTTTTGCATCAAGCTAATAATAGTATATGTTGACTATCGAATGTTTAGTTTTTGACATTGATGTGTCAATGTTGATTACATTTTGAATGCCTATCAATTTATATGTGTGTGTGTGTGTGTATGTATCTCCATGAATTTAATTAGGTTAAATGTTTTCAAAGGGTAAAATGCTTACAGATTGACAAACAGCTGATTTTAAGTAGCTGATTAAGAACTGAGACCAGAAAATATTGCAGAATGAGACCGAAGGAAAGAAAATCAATTGTGTTCAATGGATGTGAGTGTCCGATGGTCACTTTTTCTTGTTGAATCCTCTCTAAATTTTTTATTTGATTGTTATTAGCCATAATTATGTTGGCTAAGCTGAAAAGTAGGAGAAATAATTGTAATGTTAAGTGTCTTAATTATATTGGTTAATATTAGTCACATTTGACTTCCTTATTTCTGAGACAAGGTCTTGTTCTATCACTCAGGCTGGAGTGCTGTGGTACCATCATGGCTCACTGCAGCCTCAGCCCCCTGGGCTCAAGTGATCCTCCCTCCTTAGCCTCCCACGTAGCTGGGACTATAGGCATGCACAATGCCAACGCCTGGCTAATTTTTAACTTTTTTTTTTTTGAAGAGATAAGTTATTCATTTCATTCTAATAGGTATGGTTCTGATAATTTCATGGGCATACAAATTAGTAGAAGGAAGATACTTAAGCTTTGGTCTTCTCTGTGGATAAGAGTAAAATTTTCCTTTCTACAAAGCTCATTTGTAGCACCACAGAGGTTGTTTCCTGCCTGTAGGTCAGTGATAGATGGAAGGCAGAATTCTAGTAACTTTTTCAGCACATCTTGACACCTGTAGTCTTTTCTTTCCCTCAGGGGTGGTGGTGACTCTAGTTATGTCCGGAACTGTGATGAAAATGCTCTCTGTCACTGTCGGCACAAGATGCCCTGCTAGTGCACAATACTTAATGGATAATGATCGGACGTATTCACACCTTGAAAATGAGGTGGTGAATTTTTTAAATTTTCTTATAGAGTTCAGCACAACGAAGAGTCCCCATGGAGATACACAGGTTCAAGATCTGTCCCAGCAATAGCAGGTGATAACAGAGGGCTCTGTTTCAGTATGTTCTGTACAGGAAATCACAGCTTCGGTGTGCTGAAGCTGGTACGTTTTCATCAGGTATACACTAGTGGTTTACAGACTTGTAGAATCTGTCATTCTGAAAGTATTCTGAATGCCAGAGAATGACTCTTATTCCAGATGACACTGGCATCCCCTGGCATTGATAATTAAATGCATGAAGTGAGAACTTCTCTAAAAACAATAAAACAAACAAATATAACTTTGAGGGCACACAAGAAGGTGGGGTTTTCAGGTTGAGAATGGAATGAAAGCTTTCAATCTAATTTACAGTCACTCTCATATTACCACACAAATTATAGACAGTAAACGCCACTGCAAATGCAGGTAAAATCAGCATTTGCAGTGGATTTAATCCCATTCAAATTCTTTAATAATTGCAGATTTAAAAACAAAAAACCCCTACCAGACAATTGAAGTTGGGTTTCAGACTGGCATCTACAGGCTGTTGTTCTCCTGCAAGAAAAGGAATTGTAAGTCAATTAGTACTCTAGTGAGAGTCTATATTGAAAGCCTTGTTACAAGTGACCCTGGTCTGGCATGGTGGCTCACGCCTGTAATCTCAGCACTTTGGGAGGCCAAGACTAAAGGATTATGAAGTCAGGAGTTTGAAAAACAACACCACCACCACCAAACCCAAAAAAACCTGACCCTGATTGTGTAGTTTTAACTTCTGACAGGAAGACTGTGAGATGTACTATAATATACGGTGGACCTTGTCCAATATCATGTATGAAAAATGCAGGTAACCCCATTGGTGTGGAGGTTTGCGTTTTCCCACTTGCGCACTTCATCTGCATGGAATAAGATGAGGGAGGTTGGGACTAATCCACCTGCCTCGTTTCTCCCAGAGTCATCTGGCTTAGGTCAGAGTTCCATGGCAATTAAATCCTTCCTCTGCTTACTCAGTGAGTCACCGCTTGGCTGAACAGACACAGTCACCTCCTGAGGTCATGCTGGCTCTGAAGGTCTGGTCCCCATGCATTGAGGAAAAGGACAGGGTCAGTAAAGGAGGCTCACTCTGGGTCATGCTGACCTGGGATCCTAGGAGATGGACACTGGACTTTTTAAAATAATAATTTCCTTTCTAATCCTTTCCTCATGCATTTTTTTCTTCTTCTCTAATTTGCCCCAGCTCCTTTCATGATTCTGGAAATAGGTGTTTTCCTGAACGCCTTGTTAGGGTAAGCCTATCACAGGTCATGTCTCTGTGCTGATATCAAAGAGTGATTCTGTTTTCAGGTACTTTGCCAGCAGGATTTCAGTCCCTAAATAGGATATTTCATGGAGACTTATGAAAAGGCTGCTTTCCTACCATGTTGTGAGGCTGTGGGTTTATAGCACTCGTAAGTATTTAGATAGACCATGAAAATGTAGTCAATTAAGAAGTGTGATGTGTTTTAATGACCAGGTGGATTCAATTATTCAGCTTCAATTTCCTTTCTCTAGGATGTAAGTAGGTTTTAAAAAATTTCACTTGGTAAATTAACTCTTTAATTTAAAGGACCTGGTCCTCTGAAGACAGTGTCTGCAATGAAGGGGAGTCCTCTCTCTCCCAGGCCCTGGTGTCTACCTCTAATTTATTCCTGATGAATGACAGCAAGTTCATCCCCTCAGGTAGTTTTTCCTTCTTTGATTTCTCAAAGCTGCCTTCTGTTTTCTTGGTGTTTGTCTTAAAGTTCGGTTTGGGCATGCACTGGAGGGCTTTAAGGGTTTCACCTTAAGGTTCTTGGACTGAAGTCTTTGATTTGAGTTCCTGCTGAAGATCACCTGGGACTTAGGAGTCCTGCTGTGAGCAGGATCACTTAGTGGAGGCTGGGCCCATCCTGGCCCCTGGCAGTACAGCTTAGCCAAGTGTGTGTGCTCAGAGACACACCTAGAAGCTCCATGGTGACTTGCAAGTCCAGGGGTCACTTTTTGGCTTTAGAAAAGTGTTCTGAAGCTCATTCCTGTAATCCCAGCACTTTGGGAAGCTGAGACGAGTGGATCACCTGAGATCAGGAGTTGGAGACCAGCCTGGCCAAGATAGTGAAACACTGTCTCTGCTAAAAATACAAAACAATTAGCCGGGCATGGTTGTATGTGCCTGTAATACCAGCTACTTGGGAAGCTGAGGCAAGCAAATTGCAAGTGGTTGCAGTGAGCCGATACTGCACCACTGCACTCCAGCCTGGAATAAGACTCTGCCTCAAAAAAAAAAAAAAAAAAAAGAGAGAAAGGAAAAAAGAAAAGTGCTCTGAGATGATCCCACACTATTTTACTCATTTTAAAAATAATGGCCGGGCATGGTAGCTAATGCTTGTAATCCTAGCACTTTGGGAGGCCGATCACCTGAAGTCAGGAGTTTGAGACCAGCTGGACCAACATGGAAAAACCCTGTCTCTACTAAAAATACAAAATTAGCTGGGCATGGTAGCGCATGCTTGTAATTCCAGCAACTCGGGATGCTGAGGCAGGAGAATCGCTTGAACCCTGGAGGCAGAGGTTGCAGTGACCCGAGATTGCACCATTGCACTCCAGCCTGGGCAACAAGAGCAAACCTCCATCTCAAAAAGAAAAAAAGACCAAACAGAAACCACAGACATCAGTCTGTAACTGATGTAGAATGAGTCTGTAAACAAATGGAGAATGAGGTCATGTGTTTGCTCATCTTCCTCCTTACTAGTTTTCAGGTCTTAGTCTATGCGGATTTGGAATGGGGCTGTAAAAGTACGAGAGCCATGGGGCCTTTGGGTTGTCCATGCTAGGTAGTTAGGGCTTTTCTGAGCAAGAGTGCTAAGATTTCAAACATTTCTTTTGTTTTTGACCTAATGATAAATGTGAGAGAAAAAGTAACTTTGTTTGCTTTTTCAATTCTAGAAGCATCACCTATGGATCTACAGGCTTCTGTCTTGGGATATAGACAATGGGCTTAAAAGCTGAGGGGACTGATAATGGTTTGGCTTTGCGTCCTACTCAAATCTCATCTCGAATTGTAATCCCCAGGTGTTGAGGGAGGGACCTGGTGAGAGGTGACTGGATCTCGGGGATGGTTTCCCCATGCTGTTCCTGTGACAGTGAGTGGCTTCTGATGGTTTTATAAGGGGCTCTTCCCCGTTTGCGTGCGCTCTCTCTCTCCTGCTGCCTTGTGAAGAAGTTACTCGCTTCTCCTTCCCCTTTTTGTCATGGTTTTGTTTTCCGAGGCCTTCACAGCCATGCAGAATTGAGTCAATTAAACTTCTTTTCTTTATAAATTACCCACTCTCAGGTATGTCTTTATAGCAGTGTGAAAATGGAGTAATACAGAGACATAAATCTGAGCTGCCAGAGCTATGAAACAGAGGACTGGAGAGACCGACCTTGCAGATATGGTCACCCTGGTGACCAGTGCTTGTGCCAAACACTTGTCATTGTCTGTCTGGGTACCAAAGAACCAGGGAAACAAAAACTTGCATTCAGCAACATGGTGTCTGCAAAACTCTCTGTGAAGACTGTTGGACCCTTTCTTCCATTTGATATGACCCTCAGGTGGTCAGAAACCCTTGCTCCTCGGTTAGAGAACAGATGTTTTTAGGCAAGGAAACCTGAATATGACCCTATTGCGGCTGTTTTTGGTGTGGTATAGAGCAGACTTCCTACGGTAAGCTTTCCTAGGAATGAGGCTTAGAATATGGTTGGAAATGAAAGGGACGGGAGGAGGAAGGAGAGGAGCTCCTTAACCCAGAAATTCAGATGCGGCTCTGCCGGGTGCCTCATGTCCTGAAGTGGGGAAACAGTAGCGAAACATTGAAAGGATTTGGTGAACACTGGACCACTCTCAAAACAAAAACATCTTGGGCAAATGGAGACCAAGAAATATGGAAAAATGCCTCCTAATTTCCCCCATAACGTGTCTCTCTAGTTTTCTGTGAGAGCACTGTTCCAGCAGCCGGCTCCTGCTGCTGAGAGACAGGTCCATTTAGGGTAAATGCTGAAGTAACAACAACTACATTTCAGGTAAGATTCAACCAGAAAAGTGGTTTTTAGGTAATTAAAATGTATACTTAATCTGAATTATTTTCTTTCTTTTCAACATTGACTGAATTAGTTTCAGTCTAGAGAACAAGCAAAGTTTTATCATAGGTTCTGTTTTTGGTATTTGGCCTACCATGTTAATCGATCGTTTCAGTATTTTAAGGAATATAAACCATTTTCCACGGCTTAGTTGAGGAATCACAGACTTAGAATGTAGGCAAGCCAGAAGACTATGACTCAGAAGAGTCACTGTGTCTCTTGGGATGAACACTGCCCTTTATATCTTTGTGTTTCTTTGAGATTTTAACATTTATTGCCCACATGATTTTAATCTCTTTTGGGGGGGCACTGAAAAATTGTGAGACCTGGCTGCTTCCACGCTTATGCAGCAAGATTATTTCTCAGTATGCATTTCTTGAAATGTGCATCACAGGCAGTTATTTGCACATATTTCAATTGGGAGTTTTGTAGCTGTGGTTCCTGTCAGTGGGATGGCATTCCTTGTTAGGTTGGTCCAGTATTCTATTGATTAGTTCTTCCTTCTACCCTCCAAGGACACTGGTTTTCTTTTGCAGGATGTATCTTGAGTCCGTGATAAACTTCCAGTGTTAAATGTACTGTAGGCTTCTCTTTTGCATTGCTGAAGGGCAATTTTCAACGTACCCAGCATTCTTGTATATAACAAATTGTATTTTGTGTTCCCAAATGCCTTGTACCACCAGCATTGTTTATTTTGGTCTGGAAGTCCTGGGGACCCCTTGATCTTCCTGCTTCTCCTAGAAGCTGTGCTGTGTATTTCTAGAATGCCCAATGTATCGAATGGTGATTTATATTTTCCACAGAGTATATAATTTAAGAGGTTGTTGTGATCTTCTTTTTTCTGATATGCTATTACACTCAGGAAAAAATAAAAAAACACCTGTATAAGTGTTTGTACCTCACCTCTTATCATTGTCTCGTCACTAAACTGTGCCTTACTCTACTAAGTTAAAAATAATTATGATTCAAATAAGAAGTCATTTGGCCAAGTCTGACTGGCAAGCAGACACTGGAAATCACATGCCATTTTTAAGCTAAAATGCCCTACTTTTTATAATGTTTTCATTTTAAAATGTGGAAAAGGGTGACATTTGGCTGTAAGAGATAACATGTTTGACACATTTTGCATTTCTGCCTTTGTGATTTTTAGTTTTGGTTATGAACTTGATTTAAAGTGTCTTAGAGCATGAGTACAGGATTTATAAAGTGAAAGTTATTTCTTTCACTGTATAGATTTAAGACTTTGCTGCTTGGTATACTAACTCATAATTTCCATAATCTAAATTACCAAATTTACCTCCTTTTTGTCCTATTCTTTGAAATATACTGTATTAAATATGATGAGGGTGCATTAAACTTTTACTGTACGTGGTACTGCAGAATAGATCACCACACCCATATCGCTTTCTACATGCTCTTCCCTTCAAAAACCAGTCACAAAATACTTCAAATGGTATGGGTTCTGCAATCATAAAGATTACATAACATGAGGATGTGCTACTGGGCTTCTTGACTATCCTTGAGAACTCTTTCATATCCTGACTCAAAGGGGTGTCTCCTTGCAAAGGTGACCAATTGTCCTGGTATGCCTAGGACTGTCCCAGTGTTATCACTCAGTGTCATGTCTTAGGAAACTCTTCAGTCCCATTAACCAGAACAATTTGTCCCCTTACCCTGCATCCATGTTCCAGTCCATGCACTTCCTTAAGGCCCTGGTCATGCAGCCAGTGGTATACATCTTAGTTACTCTGAAACATTCCACTTCTCTGTTCTTGGGATTCTTCTGCATATTGAACTGAGAGAAACCCACTGATAGAGGAGTTGTTTGCCCCATAATTATATTAAATGAAGCCCTTTAGAGCAGTTTAAATGTGATTGCATATTAAAATCACCTGAAGCTTGCTTGTTAAATGCTTTCTTGGATTCCGTAATATACTCCAGTGCCTTTCCAGTAAGTCAATTAAAGAAAAATATCTACCTTAAATTGTCTCCTATATTTTTTATGCAATCAGAAGAATCATAAGTGTTACACAAATGCAATCAATTTTGAACAAGGAAACTTCAGAAATGGCAGAAACCAATGTAATTCCAGAGGCCTCAATACCAGGAGTTTGTGTATCTTCCTTCTAGAGCAGTGGATCTGGCTTTGGCTACACCTTAGAATCACCAGATAAGATGTTTTTAAAATATGGTACCCAGACTCCATCTCAAACCAATCAAGCCAGAGTCTGTGAGACCAAGGCCCACTGAGCAGAAAGTCTGCAGGATTTGCAGGATCTCAGGTGATTTTAATGAAATGTCATAAAATAAAAAATGCTAATGATTGTATCAAAATGTTTTCAGTATTACTAGTAGTCAAAGTAAAGCCAACTAAGCCAACATTGAGGTACTGTTTTCACATTTTGTTTTGTTTAAAATTTTGAAAATATCCAGGTTTGGCAAGAATTTTGTCCAAAAAGTAAAACTGTTAGATCAACAAGTGGAAATGGAACACTATTTCTAGAGGACAATGGAAACATGCATAAAAATGTGTTATATAGAAATTATAAATAAATAAACTGCTATGATACATTTTCACCTTATGTGTATATATACTCACACCTCCCTCCCCCCACACACAAAATTGATGAAAATTTTGCAGTTAACTCTGGAACAACATGGGGCTAGGGGCACTGATCCCCTGTGCAGTCAGAAATCTATGTGTAACTTTTGACACCCCCAAAACTCTAGTACTAATAGTCCGCTCTTGACTGGATGCCCTACCAATAACATCAACAGTTGATGAACACATATTTGGTATGTTATATGTATCATATACTGTATTCTTACAATAAAGTAGGCTAGAGACAACAAAAAAAAGAGATATTTATTCATTAAGTAGAAGTGGATCATCATAAAGGTCTTCATCCTTGTCATCTTCATGTTGAGTAGGCTGAGGAGGAGGAGACAGAGGAGGGCTTGGTCATGCTGTCTCAGTAGTGGCAGAGGCGGAAGGAAATCCACATGTAAGTGGACCTGTGCACTTCAAACCAGTGGTGCTCAATGGTCCCTGCACTAGCTAATTGAGTGGTGCTGCTGCTTATAGATGATTTTTATTTACCTTGTAATTCCAACATTTCTTTAATACATTGATTATTTTAAACACCAGTAAAATCATATCTAAAGTCAACCAACATATTTAAAAAGTTATCTCTTTATCCGATACTCTTCTGAAGCATTCACTATAGCTTTTATAGTTATATTACTCATTTCCCAGTAATGTTTGAGAAATGGGTCATGTTTATGTAGGTGCTATCCTATGGTGGAGGCTTGATGGTCTTTGCTAGACTCTAAATCCATTAATAGTGGTTGAAATATATTCATGAATTGGGAAGGAGGAAGTGTGTGAGGGAAGAAACCCAACAAAATCATAAACTGTGTACTTTAAAGTTCTTTGCGTAAGTACAGACAAGTGCTTTGTTATAAACATTGTAGATGATCATACATTATTTAGTTTGTCACTTGCTTATTAGAATTAGTGTTGTTAATATCATACCAGATAATTAGAATGCAGACTCTAAATATATTAACCCACAGAAAATCTCTTTTGGGATTAAAAATGAATAGTTACATTTTGGAATAGAAGGCATTATTTAAAAGTTGGAAATACATTGATCACTCTTCCACTGTGTGCATTGCCTGTATTTTAGGTTACATATGTTTATGTACATATGATTAACAGAACACATAAAACCAGGTTTTGTGATAAATTGTTTAATAGGAAGTTGTTATAAATGTATTAATTTTAATATATAATTAAATGCTAGATTTGGGGCTAGGTGCTTTTCATACCATATAACTTAATTCTGTAATGAATCATTCAAGGAATGTAGCATCATTCTCATTACAGATGATGAAAATAAGAAATGTACAGTTAGGGTAATTTTCCAAATTTTCCTGCAGTTACTAAATGCAAAAGAATCTAAGGCTCAAATCCAGACCAAAATTTTTCCAAATTTCATATTTTCCATTAATTGACAATGCTGTTGTAATTACCGTGTACCTAAATTCAAGTTTGTTTATAAGTGAAGAAACTTGTATCATCACCTTTAGGTTATATTTTAAAAATATATCATTGGAATGTAACATCTTCTAAGTCCTACAATTGTTTCATACACTTATTTAGTTCAAAAGCTTCTTTCATGTAGAAAACACATTTTAGGTGTCCATGGGTGGACAATCACAGCACTATTGATAAATTTTCTGTATCTGTTAATATATTCTAGTGTAAGCAAATTTTGTGGTTATTGCTTTTGAGTTGTTTCATCATAATTTTAGGATGTATACTATAGCAAGTTTATTCCAATTATTAATAAGAAAATTGGTGGGACATCTGAAGAATCTCTATTAGGTGTGGAACATGCTGGTTCAGACTATTTTAAAACATCAAATATAATGCTAAAATAAAATACAGGTGAAAATAAACTATGAAATAATAAATTACCCACATATTGTTTGTTTTAAATATTAATGACTATTAGTAGTATTACTAATAGTAATTACTATTTATATTAATTATAACTAATGAGTTATCTTGTTATTCTGTTTTGTTTTAATAGAACCTGCATTTGCAGAAAATTCCCTGGACAATTTCAATCCAGCCAGTCTATATTATGTTTATTTGAAATCCCTAAAGTGTTACATGAGTAAATAAGCTTGGAAAGTGCTGGATTACATGAAATTAGATCAATTATTTGGTGTAGAACTTCAGAAAAATTTTTAATGGCTGACATACTTTGTAAATCTCCAAAAGGAACTACAGTATGCATCATTTCTCAAATGTATTTGACCACGAAATCCTCTTTAAAGGGAACATACCATGGAGATTGCGTCCTGTGAAACTCTCTTTGAGAAACAGTTTATGATACCTGGACCTATATGAATAGAGCGAAAATAATGAAAATGACTCTTTTCTTGGCATTAAGAATACACCCCTCAAGCCTGTAATCCCAGCACTTTGGGAGGCCGAGGCGGGTGGATCACGAGGTCAAAAGATCGAGATCATCCTGGTCAACATGGTGAAACCCCGTCTCTACTAAAATACAAAAAATTAGCTGGGCATGGTGGCGCGTGCCTGTAATCCCAGCTACTCGGGAGGCTGAGGCAGGAGAATTGCCTGAACCCAGGAGGCGGAGGTTGCAGTGAGCCGAGATCGCGCCATTGCACTCCAGCCTGGGTAACAAGAGCGAAACTCTGTCTCCAAAAAAAAAAAAAAAAAAAAAGAATACACCCTCAGATGATACTACTGTCCCCAAATGGGGAAAAACTTCTTAGCAATAACTATGATACATAACAAACACAGTATGTTTGTCCCTGTTGGTTCACCATCTCAACATAAATTTGAACATAAAGACAATGAGAGTGATAAATGTATTAGCATGTGTAAAATAGCCACAGATAAACAAAACAAAATAACACATCATCTAATGTGGTCCTTCAGTCTATTATTGGATTAGCAAGTATCTCACTAAAGGTGATACCTAATAAATAATATCTTTATTTAACAGCAACACGTATGTTCTTATCAAAATTCAGTATCAAAAATGGCAAGTATAATGGGTTTTCAGGACAGTGAAAATGCTCTGTATAATACCATAATGGTGGGTATGTGTCATACATTTGTCAAAATTTATGGAATCTATAACACCAAGTGTGAACCCCAATGTAAGCTATGGACCCCAGGCGATAATGATTTGTCAGTAGAGGTTCAGCAATGGTAACAAATGTACTTCTTTGGTGGGGATGTTGATAGCAGAAGAGCTGTATACATTATGGGGGTAGTAGGTATGTGGGAAATCTCTGTATCTTTCTCTAAAAGTGCTAAAAAATAAAGCCAACTTTTTTTTTTGAAAAAAGCAAAATATACACATTTCAAAAATATAAATATCTTATTTCTTTCTTTTCTAATAGAGGCATAAGGTGAATGAAGATGAAAGAACAGTGTAGGTGGGGATTTTAACGGATTTATAGAAACTTTATGCTCTAGCACATTTCACATAAAATCAATCAGTAAAAAGTTTTGCACATGGTACTATTGGTACTAGGTATCTAGGTATCTAAATGGCCCAAAGTTCAGGTGAATTTCCTTTTTCATATAGTTATCACCTACTGGTAGAAAAATCAGTTTTTGCTTCAGAGAGGAACAGACATGCAAATAAACAGACCCTAGAATATTATTATTGACACCCAAATTTGACATTACTTGAAATTAGATTTATTTTAATCAATTCACAGCTTTTATTTAAGAATACAAGTTTTTTTTTTTGTATGGCTCTTGAGTTAGTGATAGAAATGGTAATTTGGAGGCTATGATAATGAATTTATAATGAAACATCATTTAAGGAAGATTGGCAAAGCACATGTAATCTCGAAAAGGATTTTACATTCTTCCCAATTTAGTCATTTCACATTCTGTGCTTCACATGTAAATGTCCCAACATTTATATGGGATCCTGGGGATGTGTGGCCATCTATTTTTAACTTCAAGATATAAGGCATTTGGTTTCCTGAGGATGTATTATTTTCTAGCATAAAACTCAGGAAAATTACTAAATGATGAAGCAAAATAAAAAACAAGAAGGAAACAAGAAAAAAACAAACAGATTATCCCAAACCTTCCTAACTCAGCTGCACAAGTCTGTCAACTTGAGCCTTTTGAACACCTATGATATTATATTGATGGAGAGAGGTCAATGGAGAGGCCAATGTAGTGGAGTGCAATGGACAAAGCAGAAAGCAGTACTCCATCAGTTATCCCCCCTGCCCCTCATCCCAAGGACGGCGCCCATGTGATGTGAGGATCCTTTTTTGGGATAACTTTGGCTAGGGATGGTGCGATGATAATAACCCATCTATGCTTTGGGCTTACTGCCACTGGTGCCTCACCTCAGAAGCCTGGCTGAAACCTGACTTCACTTTTACTGAAGTATCATGCAAAAAGCAATAGGCACATTTCAGTCTTCTGAGACTCATTACTTTTGTGTACATTTGCCTACAATAGCAGGCTTTTCACTGGCTTATTTCTTCCTAGAATATGATTACTTCTTCACTTGAATTATCACATCAGTATCTGATGCGTAAATAACATCAGCTCAAGTATTTCTATAATATTCTTAGTAAAGCAAAGTTCAGCATAATTTTAAGGAAGAATTTTTTTTATCAGTTAACAGCTTGCAAAAGAAAGATTTTTTTTTTTTTAAACGGTACTTTCAATGATTAGCCATCTTACATTTTTATCTCATTATCACTGAAGACAAGAAAACCACAATAAACATTTTAGGGACACGCTCTATGCAATAAGTAAAACTAATTAGTAATAAGTTTAGGAATATTAATTGATAATCACAGATTTGTGGAAAATTGTTAAATTTCCTCAGTATTAACTGGCTGCTTAATTTGGTATCTTGAAACAATGACACCTTTAAATGCCAGTACTTCATTGGGCGGCAGAAGGGATCAGATGTGCTTTCTTTCTGACTCAGTAGTTCTCAGGGAAAGTCCTATTGGCATTTGGGTGCAAATAGGACTTGCACCCAAGTGAAATGTTTTTGGTGAAATGTCTAGTTATTGGAGGATGTTTAATCCACTGCTTGCAATTATCTCTCTCCAGGTATTCTGACAACCAGAAACCTGCTCCTTTTCATATATTTCCTGATGAACCCTAGGAGACACATTGCCACTATAGATGAGAAACTCTGCTCTCAAAGGGTTATGTTGACCTACTTCATAAGATAATCTACTCTGAAAAAGTGTTGTACAAACTGGCTAATCTACTCTGAAAAAGTGTTGTACAAACTGGCAAATATTTGATGAATCAGAACACATCATTGTCAGTCCTTTTGAATGAGAATTAACTATAATTTGTTTTTGGGTGCTAGTAATTTTTTTTATCTTGTTGTCCTAATGAAGACCAAAGCAATTTCCCTTTCCATAGGTTCCCTTTATCACCCCACTGAAAGTCATGTCAACCTAAGGAAGGTTGCTGGGAGTTTTTTAGATGTCTTCAATATAAAAATTTCCAGAATATCTGCTAGAGAACTCAATTTCACTTCAATATATATAAGAAGGAAATTAACTTATTCTTTAATGAATGTATTAATTTTAGTATGAAAAATCACAAATATTATAAATAAGTTTAACTTATTTGCTTAAGATCAAAATTTTAATAGGCAGATTAAATCTAGTAAAAGGTTAAGATTGCATGTTATCTTCAAAAAAACAAAGACAAAAAGGTTAAGTGCTGTAGAAAACATGAGTGGTAAGTCTAGTACTGATTAGAAATGAGTACCTGGGGTTACCTGCACTTAATCCTCACCTTACCAGGCCTCAGTTTTTTTCATGTATAAAATGAGGGCTTTCCATATTATCAATTAGGTCTAAAATACATCTTTCTGTAACATCCAATTAATCTCTACAAAAACAAGTAAAGAGCAGAAGCAGCATCTAAATTGGAAATAAGTATCCCCAAGATAGTATGTTTCCATAGTCAAAGGAGATATGATTCAGGAGAAATGGACAACTGGATCTCATTTTTAATCATACAACGACTAAATTAAGGAAAAGCTAGTTTACATAATGTTAACTTCTTGTGAAATTCTGGGCAAGGTAGCAATGTTATCATTTTTATTTTGGAGTCTTGGGAAATAACTTGGGAAAGTTACATATGATCACGTGGATTACTGGAGCTCTACTCAGTTCTTTTTTATGGGTTGAATTATTATGATACACCGTACTGAAAATCACATGGAATTCAGACATGATTTAATACCACAGGCTGCCAAAATCATGATAGGAGTCCATTTAGTTTCTTGTCAGTTGTGTTTGAAGGGCAAGTTAATGCAAAATGGAAGACAAGTGAGATATTATGTGAACTCTTATCTTATTTGTTCCCCTAGGAAAATGGATTAGTAATTCTTATAGCAGGAAAGGCTAAAGAGTATTCACCACCTGCCAACAGTATGTTTATGCTCATTCTCTCAGTTTTAATTCTTCCTGATGTGGTTAATGAGTTCCAGAGATGAAGGACTTTTTTACTGTTTGGCCTAATGTATGTAAAGTTCTAAAAAAGCAATGCTGACATTAACCTGTTTACTATATTCATTCATTCTCTATACCTACAGAGATCCAACTTTATTCCAGCCTCTGTGTTAGGGGATTAAAAAAAATAGTGAGCTGAACTTCTCACAAGGGTTGTACAGTATACAGGGAGAAACACACATTCAAACAAATAATTGCAATTAAGTTTAAGTGTTATGATAAGGAAAGGTAAAGTAGTAGAATGGAATATAGAATATCCATTAGAAATATCTAATATGTATGACATATTTCCTGAAAGAAAATTTCATTTTGTAAGCAAATATTTTACAGAGAAAATATTAATAGTTAAGTCTCTCAGGAAAATTGGAGGATATGCCGAAGTTCAATCCCGTGGACAAGGAGCAGGTGAATGGACAGAGCATTTTGTTACTGAAACACCAGGGGTTTAGTCTTCGTCAGGCTTGTCCAATCTACCACCCACAGGCCTCTGGTGGCCCAAGATAGCTTTGAATTCAGCCCAACACAAAGTCATAAACTTTCTTAAAACATTATGAGATTTATTTGCAATTTTTTCTTAGCTCATCAGTTATTGTTAGTGTATTTTATGTGTGACTCAAGACGATTCCTCCAATGTGGCCAGGGAAGCCAATCACTGAGAAAACAAATATTGCCAGACTTTATTTGAGTGATGTTGGGAGAGGAGATGAGAGCTAAGTCTCAAATCTGTCTCCCCAGTCAATGAAAATGGGGAATTTATGTAGCAGGGAAGGAATGTCGCTACATGTAGGGAAATAGGAATGAGGGAGAGGTAAGGAAGAGAAGTTGGTCAATAGGAAGCAGCTGATTGGTTAGGAAAGCAGGAATTAGGGAGGGATCTGGCGTCCCATTGTTCGCATGTGGTGATCTGGTGAGTTTCAGTTCTTTGATACTGTCTGGGAGTCCTGATGGTTAGTTTCCTGAGAGAAGAACTCAGGTAGGAAAATGTAAGTTTCCAGCCTTAAGAACAGGAAGGGTTAACTTTTATGTTTATTCAAAAAGACTGTAAACATCAGTTCTATGGGAAAATTGAACCAGTTTTAATTTTAGGTATAGGAGCCACAGGATGAAGGCATGGAGGGTGGAGAGCCTGGTATAGTGAGTCACTGGAAATATTTACGGGGCTTGTAGATTTGTTACAATTGGGGAAGTTGAGATGAAGCAGGCCACAAAAGTCACTCCATGAATATTTTGCATTTCTTGCTAAAAAGCTGAGATTCCATCATATTTGCTTCCCAATATAGAGTTCATTTAGCCTTGGGGTTAAATGCAAACTCATCACTGGATTCTTGAGGTTGCTGGATACTAGAACATTATCTTCTTTAAACAGCAATTAAGCTCAATCTTAAGTAATTTGTAAAATGTATTATTTGACATAAATATATAGTAAGAGCCAGAAAACAAATTTACCATGAAGTTTAGAGATTAAACAAGAGACTGCAGTAAGATTTCTAGAATAAAAGGATAAGTCAAAACTCCACATTCAGAGCCTGGAGGCTTTGCCGTGACTCTCCTTGGCCACTAGGGCTTCGTTAGCACAGCAGTTTGCGAAGCTTCTGTAGACAGTGATGTGTTACCGTAATCTGGCTTTCAAAAAACAAATGATAAAAAAGAAAAGGGATGGAGCTGTTAGTCACAATGAACTGGAGTTTAGCTTTTCTCTTGCAGCAATAAGAAGTACTTCCAGCAAAATAATTACACTTTCTTATTGATATTGAAAGTCTCATCCGTTATCATACTTCTTGTGTATTATAATACTTATCAGGCTTAGAGAGGGAATAAAAGGATCCTTAGTCCTGTGAGAAGTCCAGTAGAGTTTCACCTTAGTCTTTAGAACTTAAGAATTAAGTCAGTCCTGAAAGTGGCCACATGCTCTAGAACAGATTTTCCAGCCAGCATAGGTTGATGACTGATATCTAGGCAGTTTTGTCACGCTGAAGAATGACATAGTGTATCATATTACAACACTATTATAAAATGGCCAGTAGTTAAATAAAACACTATCTTAACATGAAACCAATACAGAGATGTGACAATAATAATTATTTTCCCTTGAGTTTCTCTTATTCATGACGTACATGCACTTTAATTTTTGAGGGAGTGATTGATAATTTTTTATGTAAAAATGATTACTTCACAGGAATTCAGTAACAAATGTCACATTCAGAACAAATTGAGTTTAGTACTACTCAGCAAAATTGAAAATACTGATAACATAGAGTGGAACATAAAATAATTTAACTCAGTATTATTTCAACAAACCAACGAGGGAAAAATTTCAGTTTAAAAAACTCAAATGTTTAAAGTTCCAGTCACTTTAAGAAAAGTCAAAAAGGCTATTTTTCTAAAGAGTAAAAGTGTGGTTGGCTGGCACAATAAAGACGTTAACAAAATTCTGCTTTCTGTTTCTATGTCAGACATTTGAAATCTCTTTGACTCTGGCAAAGTTGCTTCATTTCTCATTTCTCCAGTTGTGAAAAGGATATAAAAATTTATCTTTTTAGTCTAGAGTCAAATGAGACGATGTCTAGAGACTATGTCACTCTATACAAATGCAAAGTAGCATTATTATTCTGTAAGTTAGTGACTATAAACAGTCTCTCGCAGATTATGGTAATTTTCTGTTCTTTTCATGGAATTTATGTGACCAGTTTTGTGCAGGCAAGCTTTCCATGCTTTAGATAGATTCTTTAATATGTTGAAATTAAATTTTAATTCATATTTTTGAGATCTTCTTATTGCCTTTTCATGATTTTGTGGTTGCCATGTTTTTACAATTCAGAAACTTAATATCATAAGATAAAAATAAAACTAACAAGTGTATTGCAACACCATTTCTCTCAAATTAAAAAATGTAGAAGAGAAAGAAAGAGCAGCAATATTATTACCATCCAAATACAATGGCTATTAGTAGCTTGTATATCCTGCCAGTCTTTCTTTCTATGTATTGTAATGTATAATGATGTATATTAATATTTATATACATTATGCATATTAATATTATATTATGTATATTAGTAATGTAATTTTATATCACAAGGATTTTTTTTAGGTAGCACTACCTTCCCACTCCCCTCCCCATCATCTAAATCAGAGGTCAGCAAATTCTTTCTATAAAGGACCATGGCTTGCAGGCCATAGCATTTCTATCACATCTACTCAATTCTGCTAATGTAGCAACCATAGACTATATGTAGATGAAGAAGTGTTGCCATGTTCCTATAAAAGTTTATTTACAAACACAGGCTGCATATCAAATCTGACTCATGGCTCCACAGTTTGCTAACCCCCATCTAAATGATTATAAGTTATTAAATAATTTAATCATTAAATAATTGTATTTCTCTTCAGTGGTTTTATATTTCTTTCTGTCTCAATTAGGATTTGTCTTAATTCCTACTTAATGCTAGGTTTAATTATATTTTCTATATAGTAACTCTCTAAGAACATGGCTGGAGTACAGTACTTATAATCACCATGCTATAAACTAGATTACTGAAAGTTATTCATCTCAAAGTAGAAACTTTGCATCCTTTGGTGCTTTTTCCATTTCTTCCATTTCCCCCACTTCCCAATCCCTGGCAACCACAGTTCTCCTTTCTGCTCCTGTAAGTTTGACTTTTTTCAATTTCACAGATAAGTGAGATCATACAGGATTTGTCTATGCATGCATTATTTTGCTTAATATAATGTTCTCTAGGTTTATCTATATTGTTGCAAATGGTAGGATTTCCTTTTTTAAGATTCAGTAATATTTCATTGTATACATTTATCATATTTTCTTTTTCCTTTTTTTTTTTTTAAAGAAAGAAAGAAAAAGAATAAAGAAGAGGAGGAAAAAGGAAGAGAAAGAGAGAGAGAGAATGGGAGTATTGCTTTCTTGCCCAGGCTAGAATGCAGTTTAGTAATGGGTATTGAAAACCTCTTTTATACCAATAATTATACTTGATGTAAACAGGAAGGAATAAGGGAAGAAAACAACAAATGAGCAGCCAACCAATATTTCATTTAAACCTATGAAATGCTATGCGATTACTGAGGAGTGATTTACTTCCAATTATGTAGTCACTTATGGAATAGGTGTGAGGTAGTAATGTATGTTTTATGTATTTGAAGTGGAGAGTTCTATAAATGTTTATTAAGTTTACATGTTCCAGGTCTGAGTTCAAGTCCTGGATGTCCTTGTTAGTTTTCTGTCTCGTTGATCTATAAAATCGTTGGCTCTTCTTGTTACATTGATCCTTTTGCCATTATGTAATGTCCTTCTTTGCCTCTTTTGCTCTTTGCTGCTTTAAAGTCTACTTTATCAGAGGCGAAAATTGCATCTCCTGCTTTTTGTTTATTTGTTTATTTTTACTCTCTGGTTGGTTGATAAATCTTCCTCCTTCCCTTGTTTTGAGTCTTTGTGTATCGTTGCATGTGAGATGGGTCTGGATGCAGTATACCGATGGGTTTTGGCTTTTTATCCAATTAGAATATATATAACTTTAATACTGGCATTTGATGCTAGCTGGCTGTTTTGCCCATTAGTTAGTGTAAATTTTTCATTGTGTGAATGCTCTTTTCTTTTTGATATATTTTTGGAAAGGCTGATATTGGTTGTTCCTTTATACGTATAGTGCTTCTTTCAGAAGCTCTTGTAAAGCAGGCCTGGTGGTGGTGAACTCTCTAAGTACTTGTTTGTTCGCAAAAGATTTAATTTTTCCTTCCATTATAAAGCTTAGTTTGGCTGGATAGGAAATTCTGGGTTGAAAGTTCTTTTAAGGATGTTAAATATTGGTCCCCACTCTTTTCTGGCTTATAGGGTTTCTGCTGAGAGATCTGCTGTAAGTCTGATAGGTTTCCCTTTATGGGTAACCTGACCTTTCTCTCTGGCTGCCCTTAGTATTTTCTCGTTCATTTCAACCCTAATAAATCTGGCAATTATGTGCCTTGGGGTTGGTCTTCTTGAAGAATATCTTTGTGGTGTCCTGTGTATTACCTGGAGTTGAATATTACCCTGCCTTGCCAGGTTGGGAAAGTTTTCCTGAATGATATCCTGAAGAGTATTTTCCAACTTGGATTCATTCTCTTCATCACATTCAGGTACACCTATCAAACGTAAATTAGGTCTTTTCACATAGTCCCATATTTCCTGGAGACTTTGCTCATTCCTTTTCATCCTTTTTTCTCCAATCTTGTCTTCTCGTTTCATTTCACTGAGCTGGTTCTCGACTTCTGATATCCTTTCTTCTGCTTGATCAATTCGACTGTTTAAACTTGTGCATGCTTCGCGAAGTTCTCATGTTGTGTTTTTCAGCTCCATCAATTCACTTATATTCCTCTCTAAATTGTCTATTCTCGTTAACATTTCGTCAAACCTTTTTTCAAGGTTCTTAGTTTCTTTGCATTGGGTTAGAACAAGTTCTTTTAATTCACAGAAGTTTCTTATCACCCACGTTTTGAAACCTGCTTCTGTTATTGGAACACACTCGTAATCTATTAAGCCTTGTTCCGTTACTGATGAGGAATTGCGATCCCCTGTAGAGGGAGAGGCATTCTGATTTTGAGTATTTTCTGCCTTTTTATGCTGATTTCTTCCCTTCATTATATATTTATCCGTCTGTTGTCTTTGTAATTACCAACTTTCTAACTAGGTCTCTGAGCAGACGTCCAACTTGTTGATTCCCAGCACCGAAACCTGAGCAATCCACTGCGCCGGCCAAAACAGCGGTGTTAAGATTGATGGTGCTTTTCTGCCCAGGAATCTTCGGACTCTGCACCAAAAACTGGCGCGCTAAGGCGCCAGCAAAACTGCCGCGCCGGCCACAAGAGTCACCCTGGTGACACGTGGGGCTCCTCTGCTGGGAATCTCCTGGTCCGTGAGCAACAAATATTCGTCTGAAAGTGTGGCGTCCTCTCGTTCTCTGCGCTTTCACTGGGAACTACGAGCCCGAGCTGCTAGTGATCAGCCATCTTGGATCTCCATTTATCATATTTTCTTTACCCATTCATTCTTTGATGAACACTTAGGTAGATTGCATTTCTTGACTATTTTGAATGGTGCTGCAGTGAACACGGGGGTGCAGATATCTCTTTGAGTGACTGATTTTATTAACCAAAGGAAATAATTCTTTTTAATTTTTTAATGAAGTGAAAAATTTACAGTAATTCTCTTTTTAATTTTTTGAGGAATCTCCACATTATTTTCCCAAAATGCCCATACTAATTTACATTCCCACCAACAATGTGTAAGGGCAGTCTTTTCTCTACCTCCTCACCAATATTTGTTATCTTTTGACTTTTTGATAGTAGCTATCCTAACAAGTGTGAGATGATGTCTTCCTGGGGTTTCAATTTGTACTTCTCTGATGATTAGTGATGTTAAGCACCTTTTCATATACCTGTTGTCCATTTGTAGGTCTTCTTTGGAAAAGCATAGGAAACAAAAGCAAAAATTAAAAAGTAAAACTACATCAAACTAAAAAGTTTCTGCACAACGAAAGAAAAAAATCAATAAAATAAACAGGTACAGGAGAAAACAGGTAAAAATGATATATCTGATAAGGGGCTAATATCCAAAATACATGAAGAACTCATACAACTCAATAGCCAAAAACAAAAACAAATGACCTGATGAACAAAGGACATGAATAGACATTATTTTCAAAGTAAGTATACAAATGGCTAAGTTATTTACTTAACCTATTTTTCACAGGAGTCGTAGTTTTCCTTTTGTTTTCAGAAATGTGCTGAATCCTCTGAGGCCTTGGATACCTTATTTTACCTTATCACTTAAGTAATTTAACTTTGTATAATTCTAGGCTTGAAGATTTTATCCCTCAGCACTCTGAGTATAAATACATTAATTTAATATCTCCTTTTATGTCTCAAGTTGCTTTTAAAACTTGATTTCAATCTAATTTCGTCCTTTGTAGGTGATTTGGTCTCAGTCTCTGGAAGGTTTTAGAATTTTCTATTCACCCTTGTTTTTCTGTTTTGTTTGTTTTTTTGAGACAGAATATCAGTCTGTCACCAGGCTGGAGTGCAGTGGTGTGATCTCGGCTCCCTCTGCCTTCTGGGTTCAAGCGATTCCCTGTCTCAGCCTCCCAAGTAGGGGACTATAGGCGTGCGACATCATGCCTAGTTAATTTTTTGCATTTTAGTAGAGTCGGAGTTTCACCATGTTGGCCAGGATGGTCTCCATCTCCTGACCTCGTGATCCACCCGCCTCAGCCTCCCAAAGTGCTGGGATTACAGGCATGAGCCACTGCTTCTAGCCTCACCCTTGCTTTTCTTTAGCATTCTCTGAAGTAAACTTAGTTGTAGTTTCCTATTAATGTATTTATTCATTTAGTGGCAGTCTATGAACACTTTTAATTGGAGAATAATATTTATCACAAATTGGGGAAAATTTTATTCCCTAGTTTAGTAAATGTGTCCTTCTTTCCATTTTTTTTAAAAAACTTGGACATTCCTATTACATAAATACACTTTTCCTCCTATATTCTTGAATATATTCATTTTGATTTTAGAAATCCTATCCTTCTAATCTTTCTGAGTGCCTTTTGAAGTTACTTTACTCCATCTTTTAGCTTTCTAACAGTTTTCTCTGCCTGTGATCATTCTGTTGTTGAAACCACTATTGAGTTCTTTATTTCAACAATTTCATTTTTCATCTCCAGTACTTTCAATTACTTATTCCAGCTGATGATCCATTTCTGTGTCTGGAATGCAATGTCTTCCCTTATCTACTTGAGCACATTTATTATGCTTATTTTAAATTCTTCTTCTGTCTAGCATGGTAAATCTTTTTCATTATGGTTTTAAAAAATACTGTATTTTAAAAATAGCAGTTGAGTATAAATGGCCCAGCAGTTTTCTTAAAGAGATTATTTTTCCCAGGGGATAGTAAAGTGTTCTTGGGGAAAATACTGGCAAAATACTGGATTGTATCTCTCCTGGAAAATTTCAGAAGGGGAACATGCTTCAAGGAGGAGATTTTTTTTTTTGTATTGCAGTTCACTCTCATTTTCCTCTCCTAGCAATACAATATTGCTCTAGGAAATTTTATTAATCTTCCAACTCAGTCAGTGCCCTTTGCCAAGTACTGAGTCTGTGGGTTGTAATCCTCTAGTCCCCAAGGTATTTAGGTCAGAGGTAGACATGCTTAGAGGCTACAGTGGGCCTACATGTGTTTCTATCTACCTGTTCCCTGACCTGGGCCACAATATTGTGCTCAAGTTATACTGTAGTTTCAAGCTGGTGCTAGACTGATATGACAGTGGATCTTATTTTATATTATGTATTTATTTTATTTTTATATCCTACAGAGGCAATGGAGGGCAACAGTGTATATAAAGTGATGCCAAGGGAACAATGAACAAATAACTAGAAAACTCTTATGCAGTCTATCCCCAACTGTGGCTCCTAGCCTTCTCTCACTTGTTTTCCATTCCTGCCCTTGGAATAAGTGCCAGAACCCAGTTCCTTCTATTGTCCTCAGAAAAATAGTTTATCAAGATTTCTGTGATTGTTTCTCATACCCATCAGTCCCCTTCTGACTTCTGTGACTTCTCCGGTATTGCATTAGGGTGGAAGAGGCACCTAATGCCAGGGTAGTTCACCATCTCATTATCGGCAGAAATGCAGTTGTTTCTTTAAGAAGAGTTTATGGAAACTATGGCTCTGATTTTGGATAAGCTGAACATGCTCAGCTATTTTATACTTGAGTGATATTTTGGCTAGGTATATAACTTTAGAACCACAATTTCCTTCCTTGGTGCTTTATGAGTAGAGTTCAACTGCTGGAGGACTTTCTGACAATTGATTATTTTCCCTTTTAAAGTGCCTTGGTTTCTGGGCTTTGATTTTCAGGATTGTTTCTTTAAGTATAAAGTACACTAGTTTAATGGTTTTGTGCTGAGTCTATCCCACAGACTCTGACCAAGCGATGGTTGAAAGAAGTACTCAGACATAGGTATGCAGTGAAAGAGTGCTAGGGGACTGCCCAGAGAGTGATCAGTCTCAATAAGCTGGTGCTGCTTGCTTTTATTCAGTACTCAGTGCAGACATAATGCTGAAAGCCTGGAGCCAACACAACTGTGGGTAATTTACATTGTTGTTCCCCTTTCAGGAAGCAGTCATGCATGTGGATGAGCAAAGGTTGGTTTTAGGACAACATGAATAAACAAGCTATTTAGATAAACTCCCCTACATTTCCTTGTACCTACTCCTGACCCTTTGCCTCAGGGTAAGAATAGCCACCTTCAGCTCATTCTTCCAGGAAGCTTTGCAAAGCCTCCCTGCCTTCCAAGAAGGTTTGCATCTTTCCTATA
Organism: Aotus nancymaae; assembly: GCF_030222135.1. Lineage (NCBI taxonomy): Eukaryota > Metazoa > Chordata > Mammalia > Primates > Aotidae > Aotus > Aotus nancymaae. Next base: position 19,206,572 of record NW_026988465.1, read on the forward strand.
ATTTGTCCCACCATCCTGACTGACCTCTATCTACAGTCTGGTCATTAATCGTATAATAACATTTTTTTTTCCCCTGAAATATCAAATACTTGTTGAAACTGCAGATTCAATCATCTTTAATCTCTGAAGGTTTTTTTTGAATTAAACCTAAAAGTCTTCTCTGTTTTATTTTTTTCCTTTTCTTACCTTTTTGAGGCACCAATTATGCCTGAGTTGAATCACCTTTGTCTATATTGCACACATGTTATTTTCTTTAGAAATGCTTTGATGGCTTGCTCAGTTTTGCCAAGTTCTTCTGTGTCCCTCTTAGTCTTTATTTTGCTCTTCCAATGGGGACTTTATTTTGTGACAGTTTTATTATTTGTATCTTGTCTCAAGCTCTGCCAATTCAACTTGTTTTTTTATCCTTTAATCTAATGTCTCCCTGTTTCTATCTTTAAGCCTTATATCTCTGCATTCATCTCTTATTTCATGGATTTGGTATTTCCTTTAATTTTGTTTGAGTTCTTGGAAATGGCTTAAGTCATGAACTTTAATCTGCCCTGTAGAAACATGTTTTGAGAGGTGTTATTCACCATTTCTTTTCTCTGTTTCTTTCTAGCTTTTTGAAGGGACTTAAAAAAATATATATGCTGCACTTGTTTTCTGATTATGAATTATTTTTGAATATGAAATCATAGTTTGACCTTGCGTTTCTGCCACCTTGAGTGGGTCAAATGAATTTTTAGGTATTACCTTAGCCACTCCTGTTAACTTAGTCTTTTGTTCTGATTAACAGAACATTATTCTGGCCCTTCATGTGTGCCATACAGCTAAAGAAATCTGTGCTCCCAACACTCTTTCTGGGATTAAAGTTCTGGGCATCTTCACTTTGTTGCATTTTCATTTCTGTCTCTATTAGACTGATACCCAAAGTCTTTTATCATATATATATTCAGTTTCAAGGTTATAGTGAGGGTTAACTTAAATTAAAAATGGAAGCAAAGGAAGCAGAGATGTTAATAAACTGCCATCTTAAAATGGGAATATATCTATTTATTTTGCAAAACAATTTAACTCCCTTTCTTTCTGTCTTATGGAAACACCATGCTCTAGATATTTTCCTAAAAAAAAGCCACCTACCAAGATCTCTACCCTTAACCAGAATGGAATTGTCAGAGGCTTTACAAGTAGGGCTCTTCTTAATCTTTTCCAAACTAAATTCTTAGGCAAATATCCATCTCTCACATAAGTCTATTGTCCCACACTTGAGAAAAAGAGAAAAAAACATTATCTTATTCTTACATTGTTCAAGTATACCCAGGGTTATTTCTTTCCCTTTTCTTTTATCATTACACACATAAATCAAATCAGATTCATTGAATCAGTGGATTATAAGCCTCATTTTCTCTAACTTTACTGTCAATAATGTCCATGATTAGTAATCTGATCATCTCAAGACATGAGAGAAATAAGAAAACAGCTCTTCTCTATGAAACTATTGGTTGGAAATTCTTCAAATACTAGATAAACCCATTAATTCAGAAGAAGGGTAATTTCATTATGATATAGAGAACTCATAAACATATGATGCTTATTTGCTGCCTCTAAGAAATGATCATATTTTGAGACATATTCTTGCTAATATACAATGCACACTGGGAGGACCATGTGCTGTTGTACCTTTTTCCCCGAAATCACTATCAATATGGGGTACAAAAAGTTCAAAATGTGATTTAAAATTTCTTTGCCATCATGCCAAATCAAGTGATACCTTTTCCTTATGTTTAATACAGTTTTTAAATTTTTGATTAGGCTAAATAGTGAGAACTCACAGACACAAAGAAAGGAACAACAAAGAAGGGGCTTACTTGAGGGTGGACGGTGGGAAGAGAGAGAGGAACAGATAAAACTATTGAGAACTGGGCTTACTAACCGGGTGATGAAATAATCACCTGCTCTCAAACTCCTGACCTTGGGTGAACTGCCCACCTTGGCCTCTCAAAGTGCTGGGATTACAGGCATGAGTCACTGCTCCCAGGCTAAAAATTTTCATTAGGCTATAAGTTAAAGGTAGAATTTTTTTATACCCACTTCCTTCAAGGGAAAGAAATGCCTTCAGTATCATCATAAAGAGTACACAGGAAATAGGGAATGCTGTTCATTCTATTACTTGTTTGGACAAGGGCATTATTAGCATAGAGATCACTGGCATTGTGTCAGCATCCACAGTCCTGTTTAGTGCCAATCTCCTACTCTGAGTTAAATAGAAGAAACATCTCAAGGCTTGGAGGCTGCAGTATCTGAAAGACAATGCTGATAAGCATACAACAAAACATAAACAGAATATTAATTTCAAAAGTGTTAAAATAGCTCAAAGACAATCAAAAGGATTAAGACTTGTAGGGTCAGATTCGTAAGAACTGCATAGTTAGCTTGGGTTAGCAGCAGGGGAATTCATTGCTTCTCTTTTGCTTAGATATATCTATGTCCAATGAATCATTCAGGAGATATTTATTGGGCACCTACTGTCTGAGATGTAGCAATGCTGGAGACAGAGTGACAGAAATAAGATAAATGAGGCATGGGTTCCTTGCTCTAGTAATTTACAGTATAAGAGGGCAAAGACTCTACATAAAATAGAAGGTAGAAGACTGTGAGTGGTTTTGGAAAGACTTGTAATAACCTGGTTCTCCATGTATTCTTGTGCTGTGTTGTTCCATATCATCAACTGAATATGAGATTTAGTTCTTTCTATGAATTCCACATCAAATATGTGATGAACAACATAACAAAAATACTCCCAGTTTGGGTATTTTGCATATGGTTTGAAGGTTTGCTGGAGAAAAGAATGGATCATATCATATAAGCAAACAGAACCTTAAATTTCATATTAGAATTCCAGTTATTAAAATTTATTTGGGCATCTTCTATCTTGATACCCATCTAGTCTTTGTATGTAAGTACCATTTTCATCAAGAACTGGTATGTTTTTGATTATGCTCTCTATACTCTGTCAGCACCCTGAAAATGTGTGTAATCTGTAGATCTCTAATAAGAAAAAACTAAGTTTTGGGTAGATAGGGAGATTTTATTTTTTCATTATTTTGCATAGCATCCACCAATGCTCACACTATACTATTTATGAGGTGTGATACATACACAGGGCATTGCTTTTCCATGGGGGTCCAATTACTTCTGTATGGTCCCTTTATGTGGAACAGGTAACCTGACAACATTTATTCATAGAAGGAAAATTGGTCATATGAAAAATGGCCCATGCAACAAGTCTTAGAATCTCAGGATGTTAGATCTTGAAATTGTAGAGATTCTGAGCTTAATCCCCTTTTGTTACAGCTGAGAAACTGAGACATAGAAAGGTCTGCCCAAGGACACCTGCCTATCTTATGAGATCGAGCAATTTATAATCTTCTCTGATAGCTCCTAAGATTTACATGCCATAGAGTGGTGGTGTGAAGTCATACTATAGGGTTTATAGGACAGGATTTCACCCTTGATAATTGTTTTTAAGACTCTTAGAATTTATGTGATTATTCCATCTCCCTGGATTGATCATTTCTGACACTTTATAGTTGCAAGTTAATGCACAATCCAGATCCAAACAGTTTCCATAAGAGAACAGATATCAATTTGCAAGACAGTATAGAATTCTATTTTAATTTAAAAATTGAGATGAAAATCCTTCTCAGATTTAAGGTCTGTCCTCTTCAAAACTTTCTTAGCACTTACTTTTATCTGAATATTGCTGTTATATCTTTAGGACTTATTCTTTATCCATTGTATTTTCTTAACTATCAGAAATCTCAAAGCAGAGACGATCATATTGACACCTCCCTTCTGGTTTAGCCCAGTGCTTTCACATAGATGTTTGCTCAGTAAGTATCTACTGCCTTAATGGCTAAATGAAAGGGACTTCTACTTGCTAAATTTTAATTTACTGCTTGCTCTTCCCCTTAAAAAAGATGTATTGTAATAAAGGTAAAACAGAGCAAAGACCTACAATGCATGTGAATAACTAGCTTCTCTGGCTGATTGAAGTTGGCTTTTGCCATAGTAATATATCTAATAATAAGTGAGACTGATTTTTCTATTCATAGCTATGAAACATTTTATTCTTTCCCGTGGTCAAAACGTTTTACTTTTATGATATTTCTTTATTTCAAAGCATTAAATGTACAATGACTTATTGTGTGGTTTCCTGGCCTTTTTCTTATTATATGATACTGTTTCATTTTTAGACCTGACTTGCAATGTGGATTTATTTTGGCAGTCACATTGTGTATTAGTGATAAAGATGATGGTAGGACTTGGTATTTTTCATACTCCATCATTATTGCTAATTACTGACTACAAATTATTTGAAAGGATTTTTCACACACTATCTCCAGATTCAACCTTTGGACCATTTTCTACTATACATGAGGCTGGTAACATCAACCTCATTTTATTAGGATCATCAGGGTTCACTCAAGCATCAATATATTTTAAAAGTGTTATTCCACATTGAGCTTTTGCTTACTTTCATTTTTAATGGAAAAAGCTTAAGGCCCTTTGGGTCAAACCCATTTACAATCAATAGCACAAAAAAATCATTAAAAAATAAAATAATTCATTATTGATGAAGCTGGATGATGGCATCATCCCATGTTAACATTTATAAGTTCCAACAGTTAATAATAAATCTATAGCATGGGGAACATAAAATATTTAAAAAATGAATAATTGATTTGCTAGAGGATCATTCATTAAGGTTAGAAGTGATTCACCAATATAGAAGCAATATTGTAATTCATTCTTGAGAAATTACCACTTGGCTAAGGAGGTGGAACAATCCACAGAGAATGATGGAAAGTTATTAATCTCAACTAATTTATTTGAAAGAAATATGTAGATTACAAACAAATGTTTTCTTTGCAGGCTGAAGCTTCATTTCTGTCATTAGCCACACTTCCAGAGTCTTCTGGGGTGACATATTGCTGTGTGGATTAAAATTAGTATAATAGAAATCTACAGTACAAGTAGTAGGTGAGAATGTGTCTTTACTCCCCCAAATCACAGTGCAATGATATTTCTTCCTGTAAACTTTTGGGAGTAGCATAAGCTGTCCAAAATTGACTTTTTATTTTTGAGAAACTATAAACTTTATTTCTAGGAGGGAAGACCGTATTTCCCACTACAAAGAAGCCAAATGTGTGCAAGTGGGTGGAACAGATATATCCTTTTCTTGGCTCTTTCCAACTAATACAGAGATATTTGGACATAAACACAGCTCCTACCCAGTTAGAAGTTAGAAGAAATGATGCAAGTTTCAGTGTTAGTTTTTCTGGTGCTGTGCTGAAGTTGGAAATCAGGTGGTAGTGCCTTCAGAAGCTAGACTCAGCCTCTTTTTTGCAGCAGCTTCTGGGCTGGGTTTGACTCCCCTCTGTTCTTTTTCAACCCTGATTTTTTAACCCTTGCCAAAAATTCTTACCACAATTTCTGACTAAATGACCCACAGTCGCAGTTGACATCTCAGTACTACGTTTTCTTCATCTATAAAATGAAGAATAAGAATTGTACCTATTTTATAAGATTGTTGTGAGGATTAAATGAGATAATGGAAAAAGGGCTTAGTATGGGCCTTGGTTCATAGTAGGTATATAAGAAATGTTTGCCATTATCTTTTTTTATTTTTTATTTTTTATTTTTAGACGGAGTTTCGCTCTTGTTACCCAGGCTGGAGTGCAATGGCGCGATCTCGGCTCACTGCAACCTCCGCCTCCTGGGTTCAGGCAATTCTCTTGCCTCAGCCTCCCGAGTAGGTGGGACTACAGGTGCATGCGCCACCACGCCCAGCTAATTTTTTTGTATTTTTAGTAGAGACGGGGTTTCACCATGTTGACCAGGATGGTCTCAATCTCTTGACCTCGTGATCCACCCACCTGGGCTTCCCAAAGTGCTGGGATTACAGGCGTGAGCCACCGCGCCCGGCCGCCATTATCATTTTTATCAATACATATAGTTGATACCAATTAGATTCCTGCTGAGGTCACTGGACTAGACCAAATGACCCTTTGTGGCTTCCTTCATTGATTTTGTAAAAGGCTATTTATTTCTCTGTGGCAGCAATAGATTTGAATTCCTGTACAGGATGAGGATGTGGTTCTCAAATTAGCACTACACTTTCAATACATAATAAGATGTCATTACAAATGTCGTAAATACAGATCACAGAGTAATTCTGGAAATAGCCAGTCAACGTTCTAGGGCAAAGTTGAGGAAATTTTATGGTTGAGTTTATAATTATATTTCAGTGGATTCGAAACAAACAATCTCTTTGTGGCTGGTTTGGGTGGCTTGGCCAAGGTCTCACTTTTTCTGAGGTAGGAGACTGAGTCTGGGAAATGACTGAAGACTCTCTCTGTTTTCCTGAAGTCATGGAGCCACAGGTTCACAGAAGACCAATATTCCCATATTGTTGGGAAAAAAGCTAGATCGTTTCTTTAAAGGAGTCACTGTTGAACTCTTTCCTGAGTTCACTCAACATTATTAATAATATCTGCATCATGCACTTAGTAAAAGATGAACATACCAACTGGGCTTATATAGAAATTAGTATTTTTCACCTAAAGTACTTTGCATGTTTCAATTAACTCTGTATATCCATGACTACTAGGAAGGATTATTACTGTTTCTAAGTGGAAGAAATGAGGCATACAAATGTTAAGTGACTTCTCCATGTGAGATAATTTTAAAGTAAAGCTGGGAATGAAATATTGGTTTCCTGATACCAAGCTTAAAGTGTGAGTATATACTTGTTCTTTGATGAAAAGTGGTTATTTTTCTGTTTCTTTCTTTCTTTTTTTTTTTGAGATGGAGTCTCACACTGTCACCCAGGCTGTAGTGCAGTGGCAGGATCTCAGCTCCCTGCAATCTCCACCTCCTGGGTTCAAGCAATTCTCCTGCCTCAGCCTCCCGAGAGTAGATGGTACTACAGGTGTGTGCCACCATGCCCAGCTAATTTTTTTGTATTTTTAGTAGAGACAAGGTTTCACCATGTTGGCCAGGATGGTCTCATGATCCACCTGCCTTGGCCTCCCAAAGTGCTGGGATTACAGGCATGAGCCACCACACCTGGCCCTGTTTAACTTTTGATGGAAACAGATCATTTTGATTTCTGAAGAGCTAATTTTAACTGATGGAATGGTATCATTCTTTTAATTTGAAAACAAGGTCTTTTAACCAAAACCACTTACTTTGATCATCCGTATTCTTCCCTTCCCACCAGTCTTTCTTCCTTCCCTCTTATTTTTATTCACTTACTTGTCCCACGGTTTTTGCATGTCTATATGTCTACTATGTGTCATGCACTCTGTTAGTTTCTGGGAATGTCAAGATAAGGAAGCCATCATTATCACCTAAAAATGTCTCAGTTCAATGCAGAGGATGGACAAGTGAATAGATGATTATAATTTAACAATCAATTATTTTATGCCCACCCCATTAACTACTAAATTATAATCATCTACAAGCTCCAAGAGAGCAGAGACCATCTGGTTTCTAGCTCAATGCCTGGCATACAATAAATACTTAATAAATATTTGTAGAATTGATGAAGTAGATAAACAAGAGGAGGGACAGCACATCAGAATGGATGGCTAATTTTGTAGCGCCAACTTCCACAAAATTTACCAGAAGATCTCACTACATGCTGTATTCTATAATTCGCAGAACACATTTCATCCTAATAGGTAAAAATATTTAGTGCTTTGCTTCCTCATTGGAAATATTATTTTTATATGCTAGCAAGAGATGAGGGTAAGAAACAAAGAGTAGACCCAAGGTCAAGAATATGTGTTTTGTTTTTCAGGTTTATGGTAATTTTTCTACTTATGTCAATCCTAGTTCATAGTATCACATAGGTGATGTTATTGGAAGTATTTGTCCTTGCTGTTACTTATTTCAGCTAGTACCCAGACCATTCATATCACTGTTATCCATTTTGTTGGCTAGTCTACATCTCTGCAGGTGAAGGATGCTTTTCAGTAATGGATGTTTTAATTCTCTGTCCAGTCTAATATTACAACTCAGCAGATTATGCCCTTTTGCAATGTGACATCTCCCACTGTCAGCAAATTCCTCCTGATATTTAAGTGACTGATTTCTCTCCTCCTACTTTATTTTGACCCTTTGTGACAATATACATAATTCTTCTAAAATATTTTTATTTTACTCTCATAAAACTATGTACTAAATGTTAAAAATAATTTGATATATTGAGAATATAAATTAAATATCCATATACTCATTAACCTTCCTTTCTCTCTTTTACCTTGTAGTATTGATACAAGTTAAACAGAATTTTTTCTTAACGTCACAATTAGATGGGTCATTTAAGCTGTTACAGGACTGGCATAAATAGCAAAAATCACCTTAATATCCTAACTCAAGAAAATAACCTTAGTTATTTTCTTTGTCTGTTACATACTTTTCATGCTAAACTTAAACCAGAAAACAGATATTCTAGATTTTTGCTCTCTGGATAAATGAAATATATAATCCTTTGAAATGATTTTAACTGATTTGATTATTTCAGTCATTTTCATCTGTTCCTCATTCTTCTATATATGCATTTACTTATTCATTCACTCAACAAATATTTACTGATCACTGATAAGACACAAAGCAAACAGGATGTGCTCAGGATAGAACAGAAACTAATTGCAGGGGAAAAACTCATGAAGATGCAGCTATCAAAGGAAGCATTCATTTCACTTATCAATGTTAAATTACTTTTTAAACAATTTGTGCATTTTTTTTGTTGTTTTGAGACAGAGTTTTGCTCTTATTGCCCAGGCTGGAGTACAATGGCATAATCTCAGCTCACTGCAACCTCCGCCTCCCAGGTTTCAGTGATTCTCCTGCCTCAGTCTCCCGAGTAGCTGAAATTACAGGTGCCCACCACCATGCCTGGCTTATTTTGTATTTTTAGTAGAGGCGGGGTTTCTCCATGTTGGTCAGGCTGGTCTCGAACTCCCGACCTCAGGTGATCCGCCCACCTCGGCCTCCCAAAGTGCTGGGATTATAGGCATAAGCCACCACACCCAGCCTTTTTTTGTTTTACTTACATGTGGATTACTCACACTTTTTTTTTTTTTTTACAAATATTTAGCATGAGTAATCAACTGAGTTTTCTTTGTTATTCCTTCAAAAGGTGCCTTATCAAGTTTGCTGATGTGCCAAATGTGAGTGAAAGTTTTGAGCTCATTTTTATCCTTGAAGAGGAATATTATTCTAACTTCAGCATAACAGCAACTCAATTTTCCCCATTCACAAAATTTATACATTGCTTTTCACTCCCTTATGTTCTTCATACCTCAAATTTCAACTTTTCCTTGACATCTAATGCCTTACTCCAGGCACTGGATTTCTGCTTATGTTAAGATAGGCTAGGATGTGCTTCAGTTAAAAATTAAATCTGAAACCTCAGTGGCTTAACACAACGAGGTTTTATTCTTGCTCATACCACATGTCCCATATGAGTCAACTTGAAGTATTAAGAGAAGCTCTGTTTCATAGTCATCAGAGACCCAGACTAACATTGCTGCCACTGAGTCAGGGGAAGAGAAATTGGAGAATCTCATAATTGTTTTACTGCCCCAACTCAGAAATAATCACATGTACCAAGACTATGAGTCTATTTCTTTCCTGATATATTTTATATGCTCACTTCCTAGTGTATATATCCAGTTTTTGCCTTTTCATGATCTGTAGTCATCCATGAATATTTTTACTTGTGTATCCTTTGGTTTCCTTGAACTCCACATTTGGCTTCATAATCTTTCTTTCTCAAGCATCTTTTTTTCCTGAATTTCTAATTTGTTAGCCAATGCTCCTAGTCAATGAACTCAAAAACTTAGACTTGCTTGAAATCCATCTCTCTCTCTCTCTCTCTCTCTTTTTGCCATTCCTCACAGCCTTAAGTTCTAGTGGTGGCTGCCTTGGCATGATCTCTTTTCTGTCTTCACTCTCTATTCCCATTGCTGTGGTCTGGTCTGGTCTTCTTCATTGTTTCCTGATGCTTAGGCTACTGAAATAGCCTTCTTAAGGTGGCCAATGAAATCTTTGTATAACTATCAGAGTAATCCCTTTTAGCATTTTGCTTACATTCACAAAACTCTCCATCTCTTTATTGATTTTGAAATCTAATTTTCTCTGCCCTTCTTTCATGGCTTTTCCTAAATTGTTTAATACTCTAATTGGGACCTAGTTCTGAATATATATCCTCTATTTTCACTAGACTTGTCAGTTTTCTATTTTAAGAAGAGAGTTGTCTCTTCTTACTTTGGACTTCCTCATCTCAATTCCAGCCGGGCAAAGCCAAAGCCATCCCTTTATGCCTAGCCTAAATATATCTTTTCTCAAAGTCTTCCCTGCCTGCTTTGAGGTCATGTAACACAGTCTGGTCATGGATGCTTTTCTGCTGTCAGCTACTCAAGTCCTAGTTTAGCACAAGATTAGCATCAAATCACCGTTTATTTTGAATTCATTCATTCATTCATTTGGTATTAGTTGACTGACTGTGTGAGAAAACATGTACACTGATGTATATGTAGCAGTTAATGAAACAAAGATGTTTCAGCTGTCACAGAGATTACTATGTAATTGGGCAGGCAGGCATTAAAGCAATGATCATAACAACATAAATACATAATTGTAAATGACGATTATGGGCATCAAGGAAAGTCGCTGGGTACTCTCAGAGAGAATAACTGGAAGAACTAATTTGGAGAAGCAGGAGCGTATAGCGCTAGGTGTGAAGACCCTGACAGAAAGTGCGTGAGTTCAAATCGTAGCCTCACCACTGGTTAGTTGTGAGATCCTGAGTAAGTTGTTTAACCTTTTCAGGCTGCAGTTTCCTTGGCTACATCATGGGAGTGATAATTGTACCCATCGATGCAGACTGTGTGGGTCAGCTTGCACGAAGTCCCTTTATTTCCAACTCCATCTCTCTTACTTGTTTTCACCATGGCTAGGACTAAAGCACAATACTCAATCTCAAGCCTTCCTTGCAGCTGAGGCTTTGAGGTCATGTAACACAGTCTGATCATGGATGAAAATAGCAGGGATGTCTAAGAAAGCCTTTGCTTTCCTGATATGAAATAGTGATAAAGATGTACTGGCTTTCTATGAAGATCAGTGTGCGATGGCTAATGTCATGCCCTGTGGCTTGTCACTCTCCAGTGGAGTCTTACAGGAAAAATCCATGATCTGAGGTCCCTTAAGTACACTTTTTATTATCACAGTGTGGAAATGCCTAACCATGAGAGGTAGTGAGCTGAATCTGAGCTCTGTGTGCCTACAGAGTTCTCTCCGTCTGCCTCCCCATCAATGCCTCCCTGCATGCACTGTGCCAAGAGATGATGCAGCACTTTATCCTCAGGCTGAGCTGCTAAGCCCATGAGCCCATGCAGAGCCCAGATGGAAGTGCTAATGCTTGAGCATCCACTCTCTGACATTTTCTCGATAAGCCCATACAGAAAATTGAAAAAAACACTAAAATAGTTTAAATACACAATAATCATTAACATCTTCAGGAGGAAGCAAGAGAAATCTTTTGTGGCATTCCCACTGTTGCCATGATCCTAGCTGTGTACTTTCAACTCAAATGTGGCATTGGGCCATGGTAAAAATTGCAGAAATTAAAGAAGCTCCTGCCCTAGGCAAAATGGTTTCAGGCCTTTGCATGCCCTTTCTAGCACTTCTTATTTCCTGTCTTCCACCCGTTAGCTCACAGTGACTTCTAGCTGTCCAAATAGCCCCACTGTCACCAGCCTAGGCCTGTCCTGTTCAGCAATGCCCAGTGCCCTCAAATTGACTTTGTTCACAAGGTTCACCCAAACAGGGCTTCAGTTCCTCTCAAGACTTTATCCTTGGCTAGAGTTAATCTGTTAAACAAAATCGTGCTCAGGTATTGGTGAGATTATAGCAAAAAGCATTGCAGAGTCAAATAATTTATTTGTGAGTTAATAAGAACTCCCATAAAAAATCTGAAGGAATCAGATTGGATACAAATAACATTTGCTGAATACCTATTATGAGCTAGCATCTCTTATAATGCTTGGGGATTATTACGTGCAAGGAGGCTTTCTATATGTCTATGTAATCTTCTCAACCAAATGACATGGGTATTATTATCACTCAAGTACAAATGACGAAGTAGTAAAGTTATAGAGCTTCCATATAGCTAAGTAGTTTCAACTCCCAGTCCAGTGATATTTCTGTGTTGAAGATGAAGTATGGTCTAATGGTTAAGAGAGAAATCTGGAGCTGTCAACCTAGTTTTGATACTGGCTTTGCTGCTAATTAACTGTGTGGCCTGGGACAAGTTATTTAATATCTTTGTGTCCTGTTTTCCTCAAATGTAAAATGAAGATAATAATCATTCCTAGCCCATAAGATAATTATGTGAGGCTCTAATAAGGCGTTGTCTGTAAAGGGATTAGACTAGTATCTGGCACCTAGTAAATGATCATCAGTGTGTTGATTATTACTCTGGGCAATAAGCTCTTAGTGACTGGGCATTTTTGGATATCTAAAACAATATCACATATAAAGCTGTCTACCAGGCAATGCCTGTATGTAGCTCTTTAAGAGATATGAGAACATGTTGCTAAAGGGCTCTGTAGAATATTCTTCCAGGTAGACTCATTATTCTCAGTATATGTGGGATGTTTAAGTTACGATATTCAGTGTAGGCCAGGAGAGAAAAGTACCACTTTTAAATAACTGTTTAGCCACGAGTCTATGACTTCAGCTAGTCAATTAGCTTGTTTTCCACAAGTGTTCCAGGACCTTCCAGAAAAATTTATGTGTCCCTTCCTGAGGTAACCATCTTGGCCTATTACACACTGACATTCATGGAAAGTTTTTCAACCCATCCTATATTGCTAAATTACAGTTGCATTGATCTTACATACATCACTTTTATGGCACAGACATCTAACTTAGGGTATAAATATCTCGTCCTGCTAATGTGCTTTGTGTGCAGTGTTAGAGAAGAACTTAACAGGGGGCTGGGAAGGCCTGTTGCATATTTCCTAGCATGTGGTGGTGTCCACAATATTTTGTTGCTGATGTGATCTAGAATGATACCAAAGCTAACATTATCAGAGTAAATCAACCTCCCTTACTTTAACCTAAAAGGTATCCTCTCTTCACTTAAATGTGTATCTGCAGACACATGAGGTCATGAAGGCATTGTTGCAGCCAAGCAGCATCGCAGAGAAGACCCCCATGATCTACACCTCACAAAACCTACATCTATCAGCGAGTTTGAGTTCAATTGAATCCAACAAGCATCCATCAGAGAGCTTTGCCCTGGAGGTTCTAGTTCTAAAAACAAAGTGGTATAAATAATGATACCATAACCCGTTCATTGTTCTAATTAGAAGTAATACCAAGAGCAATGATATAGGTTTGAAAGGGAACATGGGGCGTTGTCTTACCCAACTGCAAAATGCTATCAGGCTGAGCAGTCCAATCGGGCTATACATACATTGTCTCATTTAAGATCCGTACAATACAGGAAGGTGGGCATTATTTTCATGCCTTCTTAGAAGAGTAAATGGATACTCAGAAGGTTAGGTCATTGGCCAAAGGTCACAGAGCTAATAAACCAGTGAGCCAAGATTCAAGTTCTCACAAACTGACTATGCAACACAAATTCTTAAACCCTCTATGCTATTGATCTTTTATATGACTTCAGCTTTTGCTCTGTACTGTGGAAGACACTACTTTTATCATTGTCACTTTTTGTCACCTCTCTTCGTCCCATAACAATCAGGAGAACTATATAGTTGTTACTACTCTTATTTTAAATTGAGTAGACTGAAGCTTAAAACATTCAGTAATTTGCGTAAATCAGAAAGTTAAGACAAGAGCTAGAGTTTTAATCAATCTAATCCTAACTCTAAAGATATATATATATTTATATACAAAAACATTATCAGATTTTTGTTTTATATATTATATATCTATTCTTTATAAAAAATGCTTTTATTAATATATATTTTACATAAAAATTTATATTTTATAAAAATTATATATTTATATATTTAATATTAAATATATAAATTTTAGTGAAAAGAATGTCATTATTATATTTATAAAAGAATACCAGTTTGTATTTATTATCTCTATTTACTTTTTGCAGGTCCCACTCCAAATTTTGTCAGGTGGCCCTTCATCTCCAGCTAATAAGGACTCTCACTGAGAAATCTAATCCAATAATTTATTCCATGGTGTTATAATTAATAAATATCAAGAATCAAACTTTACAAAAAGAATGTATACCTGCTGATGAGATTCTAGGCACTCAAAATTATTTTGGACTGGAGACTCTTCTTGCTCCACGTCAAAAAAGTATAGAAATACCCTGCCTAATTCTCAGTTTTTACTACCATTATCATCCCATGACTTGACTCAGACTCAGCCCACCCCAATCTCTAACCTCAACTGTGGTCGCTTCTATGGCTCTGATCTGGTGCCAAGTGTCTACCTGCCCCTCAGAAACAGGCACCCCCGCAAAACCACACAACATGCATATGCCTAAACTATGTAATTCTTCTTGTCTAGACTTTGAAACTTCCATACTCTGGAAACTTCTACCCTATTACCAATGAACAAAGTGCAGACAAGAAGCTGAACCTTGCTATGTGGTGCGTTCATTCCCTATGCTGTGTGACAAATTATTACAATCTTATCAGCTTGAAACAATACACATTTCTTATGGTACAGTGCCTGTAGGTTGGAAGTTTAGGCACAGCTTAGTTAGGTTCTCAGCATCAGAGTCTTCCTAGGCTTTAATCTAGGTATCAACCTGCCCTGTGTTCTCCTTACAGACTCATCAGGGGAAAGACCTGATTAATTAAATATATTGCTCTCTCAAATTATTCGCAGAATTCATCTCCTTGTATTGTAGGAATGAGATCACGGTTTTCTTACTGGCTATTGGCTGGGGCAACCTCAGTTCCTAGAGGGATCTCTAGCTTTTTGTCATGTAATCTTCTGCCTAGGTCCCCTCTCAACATGGCAGTTAACATCTTCAAAGCCAGCAAGGAAGAATATTTTGCTCCAATCTATTTAGACAGAGTCCAGTGTACTGTAACATAATTACGAGAATGCCATCCCATCACCTTTCCCATATTGTATTCGTTAGAAGCAAGGCACAGGTTCTGTCTGGATTCAAGGGGAAAGGGTTATACAACAGCATGACTCATTGTGGGGTCATCTTAGGGTGTGACTGGCACACCTGGTAAGAGTTTTCTTCGATACCTAAAACTATTCATGTGGACTTCTTGGAACTGTTACTCCGAGATCTCCATTGTCCTTCTTTGTAATCTGCCCATTTGATGGCTAGGTTGGAATAAGCACAGGCCAGACAGGCAACAGGATGAGGCAACGGTCTCTACTGGGAGCTAAGCATTACTGAATTAACTATAAATATGGAGCAGGTAAACTTTAATTTTTACATATGATTTCTTATATAACAATTGAAATGTAATGAGAACTCTCACTGAAATGAGAATTTTTGAAAGTGAACTTTTCATCTATTTACACCTATGCCAAATAAAATTTCAATGCACACGTAAGAGTGGCAAGTGGTAACTCCCCTGCCCTGAGTAACAGTCTCTTAACTGGCACCTGGTATCAAGTGAAATTCTGAAACCATGCAATGCTTGACTGACTACAATTTGTCATTATTAACTGTTTTATCTGAGTATGTTTTAAGCCATTTTATTGGCCCTTCAAATAGTTGTCTCTTTTACAACATTGTTGTTCTAGGCTTATCCTAATGTCATTTTACACTAGGTGCATGTAGTGATTTTCTTATTCTGAAGATTAAATATTTTTGTTAACAGACAAGTTTTCTCCAGTCCTCTAAATAAATATTTAATAAAGATTTAAATATATTGCTTTCAAGGGGCATCAAACTCTCACTCTGACTAGGACATTTATAAGTTTCCATAATGCCATGCCTATTAGGAACTACTTTTCCTACTTACTCAATTTTTTTTTTCTTTGAATTTCTACCAACTTTAATCTGATGCTGTGCCATAAACTAACTGTATTTTTATTATTTTATTTTACTTCATTTTAGATTCAGACGGTGCACGTGAAGGTTTGTTACATGGACATATTGCATAATGGTGGGGATTGGGCTTCTAGTGTACCCATAATACAAATAGTTATTCAGTTTTTCTTTTTTCTTTTCTTTTTTTTTGAGATGGAGTCTAGCTCTGTTGCCCAAGCTGGAGTCCAGTGGCCACATCTCAGCTCACTGCAACTGCTGCCTCCCAGCATCAAACAATTCTCCTGCCTTAGCCTCCTGAGTAGCTGGGATTACAGGTGCACACCACCACACCTGGCTAATTTCTTTGTAATTTTAGTAGAGACGGGTTTCACCATGTTGGCCAGGCTGATAACGAACTCCTGACCTCAAGTGATCTGGCCGCCTTGGCCTCCCAAAGTGCTGGGATTACAGTCATGATCCACCATGCCTGGCTGAGTTATTCAGTTTCTTATTACCAATTGCTTGCTTAAGTTTTCACATGTTGTTTATTATACCCCTCTGGTCCCTATACTGTCTACTTCTCTGTTCCCTTAACTTGCCTCACCTACTTGAAGGTTTAGCTCAAGAAACCTGTCACCTCTTTGTCCATGCTCTTGTTCTGAACTGTGATTGGAAGTGTGATGGTGATTGGCAAGCACATCTTGATTTGACATTTCATAGTGCATTACCATTTATAAGCACTTTAGCATGTTTTATCTCTTTTGCTTTCCACATAACTCTGTGAGATAGTGTGTTTTCAAATCTTTCCTATGATGGACTTCATTTAGATGGGAAGAGAGAGATCATATGCTTTGTAGTTAACTTTTGTGTCTTTTAATGGAGCAGCAGAGAGCCCTAGAACTGGCCATTCTGTGATTTAACTTTTCTGATATTAAATTGATCTAAATCTTTGGTAATATCAGTAAGTCCAAACTTGTCACAGGTTGAGGAATATAGACTCAAATAAACCACATCTTGACCCCATCTAATCACACTGAAACTCACCTCTGTTCGTCTTAGCAAGATTGGTAACAAATGTTTTTTAAAATTTTTATTTTCACATGACATTAATGACAAGATAATTTTAAAAAATTATTTTGGGTGAATAAAAATGTGTATAGATACCAAGTTTAGAATCTCTTACATTCTGCCAAAGTAGCAAATTGGAGACTAGAAATGCAGCTAAAACTGATAAAAGATGGAGTTAGACTTAGAATGGCAAAAATATAGATCAGCTGAAGCAAGTCATTAGAAAAGAGGAGGCTAAGCAAATTCAACTTGCCCAGACCTGTCAGGCTGTCAGAAGTACTTTTTCCTTCTAGATATGATATAATGTGATTCATACAGAATGAATGAATTCGTGTTTTCAATCCTGCAAACTCTCCTTTATTCTCTCTCTCTCTCTCTTATACACACACACACACACACACACACACACAAACACACACACACAGAGTTGCTTATATATTAAGATTTTATCTAATTCAAAAACACATTATCAGAATAAAGATACAATTCACTAAAACCTGAGGCTCTATTAATTAAATCCTTCAACATTTTTCATTGTCCAATATTATATGGTTTTTTTTATGTTTTATATTCTGTGGTAGATGCTATTGAGTGAATGAATAAGAAACATGAATAAGAAACTGTCCTAGCTCTCAGCTATACAAATATATATCCTTTCTTTATATACTTATTCTATAAGCTTTTTTCTATTACTATTATTTTTATTTTTTAAACTTTCTGGTTAAAAATGAAGACACACACACACACGAGCCTACGCCTACACAGGTTCAGGATCATCAATATCACCATCTTCCTCCTTCACATCTTGCCCCACTGGGAGGTCACATATGGAGCTGTCATCTCCTATGACAACAATGCCTTACCTTCTTCTGGAATCCCTACCTCCTGGGGAACCTACCTGAGGCTATTTATAGGTAACTTAAAAAATACATATGTATCTTATAAAAGATATTTATATAAATATTTATATATTATATTTATATTTATAAAAATGTATATTTTTATATTCATGTGTAGAGAAAGAATACTTTCTTTTTTTTTTTTTTTTTTTGAGACAGAGTTCAATCTTGTCACCCAGGGGAGTGCAGAGGTGCAATCTCAGCTCACTGCAATCTCCCTCTGCCTCCAGGGTTCAAGAGATTCTCATACCTCAGCTTCCTGAGTAGCTGGGATTACAGGCGCCCACCACCACACCTGGCTAATTTTTATACTTTTAGTAGAGACAAGGTTTCGCCGTGTTGGCCATGCTGGCCTTGAACTCCTGACCTCAGGTGATCCACCCACCTCGGCCTCCCAAAGTGCTGGAATTACAGGCGTAAGCCACTGCCCGAAAGAATACATTCTAAAATAACAATAAAAAGAATAGTGAATACATAAGCCAGCAACATGGTCATTTATTATCATTATCAAGTATTATTTACTGTACATCATTGTATGTGCTAGACTTTTATAAGATTGGTAGCACAGTAGGTTTGTTTAGCCAGCCTCACTAAAAACACGTGAGTAATGCGTTATCCTACTGCATTACAAGGGCTGTGACATCACTAGGCAATAGGAATTTTCCAGCTTCATTAAAATCTTATGGGAGCACCATTGTATATGCTGTTCATTGTTAACCCAAACATCATTATATGGTGTGTGACTGTGTCTCTATGGATTTACAGTTAACCATTCATTCTCTTTTCAATTCCATGCATTCCCATGGCAATCTTTTCAATGCTCCCTGCATCCATTACTACCTGAATGCTGATGGCTGCAAATCAATATCTCCATTCCAAGCTTGTTTCCTTCTGTCTTTACACTTTTAAATATTTTTGGCTCCCTCCTATTAATTGCTAGCAGGATATCCCATAGAAAATTCCATGCATTTGAGCCACAATTATAACCTTTCTCATTAGACTTACTCTTGCTCTTTTTCACATACATACCAAAAACCTGTAAATAACTAGAAAGTTCTACATTTTTGCCAGTGCCTAATCTCTTATATCCATCTAGATCTTATAGATGTTCTTCATTTACAATCTCTTAGTCTATCATCTCTTCCCCAGTCCCAGCACTGCTGCCCTATTTCAGGTCTTTGTCATCTCTCTTTTGTGAACTATTTTAAGTGTTCCCTCATTGAGCTTTTTTTTCTCATGGTTTCTCCATTCAAGTCTGTTTTCCATATTGTTGCAGGATGTTTTTATCTTTTAAAGAATACCATATAATTTTACCCCCATGCTTCAAATTCACTGATTATACAATAAATCAGTATCATCTATGCATGCCATCTGAGGTCTTCTATGATTTGACCTTTCTCTACTGACCCGGCTTACTGTCCATTTTCAGCTGCCTTCCAGCTACACTTCCACCACAGGTCCCTGAGTGCACTTGCTCCTTCAGGCTGTCATGCTGTTGTATTTATTCCCTTTGCCTCCAAGGCTTTCTCCTAATGCCCTCCTCTGTGATCTGTCTGGTGACTCCCTACTGATTCTTTAGGAATCTACATGAAGCCTCATCACTTCTGTGAAAACTCACAGCTATTTTCTCCCAATTCTTCTTCCCAAGGGACGTGATAATTTATTTTGTCTGCTAGTATTTTATTTGTTTCACCTTGTTAGCCTTTAACACAACTGTTTATTTACACAAATAGACATCCGTTTTGTTTCTTTGAGACAGAGTTTCACTCTTGTTGTCCAGGTTGGAGTGCAATGGTGCCATTCCGGCTCACTGCAACCTCCACCTCCTGGATCAAGGTGCAACCTCCACCTCCTGCCTCAACCTCCCAAGTAGCTGGGATTACAGGTGTGTGCCACCATGCCTGACTAATTTTGTATTTTTAGTAGAGACTGGGTTTCACTATGTTGGTCAGGCTGGTCTCAAACTCTTGACCTCAAGTGATCCACCCTCATCGGCCTCCCAAAGTGCTGGGATTACAGGCTGTTTTTTGATTTAATGAACCAAATGTCAGTAATTTCTACCTTCAGGGTCTATCACAAATCTGTGTGATTCAGAGTAGTTTAATAAATTAAAGCAAGGGAGAGCAGTGAAAACATTTTATCAAAATACTGTAATATTTTATAGAAAATTAAATGAAATACAATATTTTGAAAATAGGATAGATTTCAATGCAGTTTGCCAGTAGAGAGTAATACCAGTGAGATTTTCATTGAGACACCAGTGTTTATTGTGGAAATTGCATAAACATTATATATACCAATCTTTCTTTTTCTCCTTTTTCCCATCTCCTTCCCTTGCTCCTTCCCTGATTTCCTCCTTCTCTCCCTTCCTCTAGCTTTTCCTTTCCTTTTTTATCTTTTCTTCATCCATTTTCCATGCTCTCATGGAATTACTATGTCAGTACTTTCCCAAATATTAAGCACTGTGCTTTTGTCTTCATTACATATTTATTGGATAATTCCAAGAACCCATTAAAGAAAGTCCATTTTGACATTGTTTCCTTATTGAATGATACACAGCCATATTCAAACCTATTCTAATGAAAAAGCATTGACTTCATTGAGTTAATAAGTTAGTTAGGATGGCAACCTTGCAGCCAAAGTGAACTGAAGTAAAGGACACAGCCATCCTTATGCCTCAGCTCGCTTTTGGTTCTCTGTGGACTCTACTTCTGAAGTCTGGTCTTAAAATTTTATCGTGATGTTTCTGAGTCCATCATGACAAGGCCTTTCCTTTCCTGTTTGACTGTTTTGTCTTGAGAATAATAGCATCTAATCCAGTGTAATAAACTCAGATATTGTGAGAATTTTAAGAGATGGCCGGGTAGTGATGACTGAATAACTCCGCTGGGTTGAATACAGTCAGTATGTGAGATGTACACAGCACTGCGTATAAGGCATTCATCTTGGGCTCTGATGTTATGGACACATATCATTCTGTGTAGTGACAGGCAGGCACTAAGGTTTCCTTCCTGAAGCAGTTTCTGATTCCATTATAAATTTAACCAGAAAACCCAAATCTTATGTGCATTCTTTCAGGATTAATAAAATAAGCCATTTTCAGTTTACAATCAGAATAAAATATATGCCAACAAGGTGCAGACAAGGTGGCAGTGAGTGAGTCCTGTTCTTTGCAGAAGGTATTGTATCACCAGCAAGTAGGTGGTGAGGAGGGGATGCAAGCAATTCTAAATTTTCTTCAGAAAATATCAAATACTTGCAGAGAGCCTCAGTGAGCCATTTGACTTTGCATCAGCTGACTCTGAATCAGGCATGTAATGTATACCTTCCCTTTCATCCTCCTCTGCAACTGAAAATGCTGAAGAAAAGAGGCTTATCCCATGGGAGGACCCACATTTGTTTGATAAATCCTTGACATTGATTTTTTCTGGTTCTTACTATTAAAAACATGAAACGTGGTTGTTTCTGTGTTTCAAAACATTCAAGTATTGAACTCTGAACTTAAAAACATTAAAATATATATTTCAGATTAGTTCCTTCATTTAAAAATTGATTACCTAAAACTTCACTATGAAGAACTTTCTTGGTCTCTTGAGCCTTATACATGCTCTGTTGTCCATAATACTCTCACATATTGCCAATAATCATGCACTCCCATTTATTGCTTTCTATCTAGTCCTTCATTCATTTGACATGTGCCATAGCTATTATATGTCAGCAACCGTGCTGCATCCAAAGGAAGATGAAACAGAACAGAACCAGAAAGGGTCTCTACCCTCATAGAGTAGACAGTCTAGTGAGAGCAGTTAGCAGTCAAATATTCCATGAACTAATATAAAACTGTGACTGCTATGGGAAGAAATACATGATGCAGACAGAAGTATACAAGGAATGTATACTGTCAGGAACATTAAGATGGTATCTCCAAATAAGTGAACCAGGAACTGAAGATATTCAAGGAAGGTGAGCATTAACTAGATAGTGAAGGAAGGAAAAGTATTTTAGACAGAAAGAACAGTATTTGTTTGATTTTAAATATAGATGCTCCTCAACTTACCATGGGGTTATGTCCTGATAAGCCCACCCGACTCATTGGAAGTCAGTGACTATCTTACTGACTTACAATGTGGCATGGAAGCAACATCAATGTGCAAGTTAATCCCACATTTGAATCTTATCTTCAGCAGGCTGAGTGAGTGCTCTTGGGAAAGTTTTCACCCAGAGGTAAAACATACCCTTATGGCTTCTTCTTCTTTGTGTATATATATATTTTTTGAGACAGAGTCTAGCTTTGTTGCCCAGGCTGGAGTGCAGCGGCATCATCTTGGCTCACTGCAACCTCCACCTCCCAGATTCAAGTGATTCTCCTGTCTCAGTCTTCGAGTAGCTGGGATTACAGGTGCCTGCCACTATGCCAGGCTAATTTTTGTATTTTTAGTAGAGACGGGGTTTTACAGTGTTGGTCCAGCTGGTCTCAAATTCCTGAGCTCAAGTGATTCACCTGCCTTAGCCTCCTAAAGTGCTGGGTTTACAGGAGTGAACCACTGCAGCTGGCCTCTTTGTATTTTTTAGAGACAAGGTCTTGCTAGGTTTCCCGGGCTGTCATGAACTCCTGTCTCATGTGATGCTCCTGCCAACTCGGCCTCCCAAATTGCTGGAATTATAGGCATAAGCCATTTCACATAGCTTGTGGCCTGTTTTAAGAACAATAAAGTGAGCTAAAATCACTAGTTGAGTTTTATTTATTTTCTTTTCCACTTGCTTCAGATCAACTGTACTAAATACAAATCTCTTCCCTTAGCTATTAAGAAAAAAGGGACCCAGAAATCAGGAAGTATGCCATCCTGCTGTATGCTATAGAGGAAATTTTTTGGGGAAAAAAAGGCTTCTTAATTTTTTAATATCTGCTTTGTTCCATTAATTTACTGTCAACTTTTTCTTTTCTGTGTTACTGATGGGGTTCAGGACACACTACTTCAAAATACAGCACCTTGGCACTTGAGAAAACAGCAGAAGCAGGAAGGTCTCCATCATCTTCCCCTTGGCCTTCTCCCCTAAAGCAGGTCACAAGGCTCCCCCTCGTTCCAGAGGTGCTGTCCCTATACCTGGAGGAAAGGAGAACCCATATCTCTGAAGATGCAGGGACACAGAGAAGAATCTGTGTCTTCTTTGAAGAAGACATTCATGATTTTGTCTTCAGTGATTGAAGGTAGAATCTCTCTGTCTTCTTCAAACAGGTCTTGCTAGGTGTCCCCAGTTATTACTCAAAGACCCCCATTTGTCCAGTCAGGCTTCTCCATGATTGTCCACTTTGCCAAACCTAGCACAAAAATACATATATTTTCTGTTTTTTTTTTTTTTTTTTTTTTTTTTTGCTGGCAGGGTGAGGGTTACTTTCCTTTTGAAGGCCCCTGTGTCAAATAAAACTTATGTTAAATAAATTTGTATGCCCTTCTCTCGCTAACCTGTCTTTTGGTATAGCTGCCTCAGCCGTGAACCTACAAATAGCTGAGGAAAGAAATTTTTTTCTTCCTATAAGTGCTTTAGAATATTGAACCCAACTTCCTCTCAAAAATCTGAATTACCTTGGTTATTTTTGATTATCATTATTGTTATTGTCATTTAAGAATATAAGGTTGGGGTAGATTAGTTGTATCAATGACTCCAATTCTTCACCCCTCCCTGTGGCTGTGTTCTAGGCTATGTGGGTGGACGCTATTTCCCTAACCTTGAGTCTGAGCTGGGCTTGCAACTTGCTTTGGCTAATGAGACTTAGTTAGCAGACACAGCACAGGCAGAGCTGGAAAACACCCTGTGTATTTCTGCTGGCCTCCTGCTCCTCTGAAATTGTCAGGAGAACATGCCTAGGCTAGTCTGCTGGAAGGCAAGCCACATGGAGGAAAGTCAGATCAATCATCTCAGTTGTCCTGACTGATGCCATCCTCATTAGTAACAGAGGGGTGAACTGCAGACGTGTGAATGAGCCCAGCTAAAATCAGACCTGTCTAGCCAACCCTGGCTGAGCTCACCAAAGTGGGCTGGAGGCTTGTCAGCAAAGTGCTCATTGTTTTAAGCCACTGAGTTTTGGGGTGCTTTATTATGAGCATTATTGTGGTAACAGAAAACTGATGCAAGGCTAAGTTATTATTGTTTTGTTTTTGGGTTTTTTTTCTTTGGGACAGGATTTTGCTCTGTTGCCTGGGCTGGAGTGCAGTGGTGAGATCTCAGCTTACTGCAGCCTCTGCTTCCCAGGCTTAAGCGATTCTCCCACCTCCCAATTAGGTGGGCATGGTGGTGTATGCCTGTAGTCCCAGCTACTAGTAGCACGTGCCATCACACCTGGCTAATTTTTGTATTTTTTGTAGAGGTGGGGCCTTGCTGTGTTGCCCAGGCTGGTCTGAAACTCCTGGGCTCAAGTGATCTTTCCACCTTGGCCTCCTGAAGTGCTAGGATTACAGGCGTGAGCCACCATGCCTGGCCTAAATTATTCTTTGTAGTTTTGTTATTTCTTCATAATTTTCTTCAGTTTTACACATTTGTATGTCCAATGGAAGCCAATGGGAAAATTGTAAAACAGATGTTTAGCTATTAGTAACTTCTAGGAGACTTTATATTCCATGAAATGTGATATACCTCGTCTTGAACACTGGACATTTCAGGGGAAAAAACTTCCGCTTTTCCCCATAAGTACGAGAAAATACATAGTCAGTTTACTCCAACGATTTCTTTTCTTTACCTGTGAAGAAATTGAGATGACCACCTGACTATGTTCTAGAAATGACAATGCCGTATGGGGAGAGCACAACCATTTGGTTTTCTAATGACAGTTACATAAAACTATGCTGGTTTGAAACATTATTGCATATAAACTCACATTACTTTTATTAGTTATAAAGAAAGTTTCTCATATTCCTGCTCTTTAGAAATGTACCTGCCTTCTTAAGCATGAAAAAGTGACTGCAATGCCAAGTTTGACAGCTGATTCTGTATAACCACTTAATTCCACATCCTTGGAAGGAAGTGACTCTAAAAACAAACAAATGGACACGTTCTGAGTTATATAAAGTAAGGGTGGCATATACAACCAGCAAAATCACCATTGTGTATTACTTATATCTTTAGCTAGTTTATATTAAAGACAGTTTTGAGTTTATTAAGAGAATGTTAGGTTTAATTTGGATTTTTTTCTAGCTACTCACATGCCTTCTCTCTGCCATAAGTCCTAGGAGATGGGAAAACTGCCTAAGCAGTAAAGCCCTCCAGCTCTCAGGGAAAAGGCAGCAGAAGGAGAATATAGGGAATGGAGGCCATGGGGTATGTGAGAGTTCCTGGCTGACGTGGAGGGCTGCTTTAACACAGCTCATGCTATGTAGGTCATGGTAATTGAATAGATAAAGATGGCCTGCTTCTCTGAGGAGTGATTCCCTTTATCCCGCACATGATCTCTGTGAAATATACATCTATTTACAGTGTCTTTAGTCAGAGATTAATTTTCATCTTTAGATAATGTTGAAGTGATTGTTTCACAGGCTATGCATATGAGAGAACAGCATACAACATTAAAGGTGATTCCTTCAAATAAATTTTACTGGCTTGAGAAAAGTTTTATTATATACATGAACAAGGCCAGTTAACGGTATCATCATGATTATATTGCATTTGCATTTATTTATTTGTCCCATGAGAAAGATCAGACAAGTATACCAGAGTGGTTGGTTATCTCTATATGGTAGGTTTATAATTGTTTTATTAATCTCTTGTGTAATGTTTTGAATTTTCCAATTTGAAAAAGTAATTATATAAGAATTTATTATTAGAAAAATCAAAATGTTAATTAAAATATTCGATTTAAGGTACACTTTGAGGACAAGGAATGTGTCTTACTCATTTCCAAATTCCTAACACTTTACACTCAGTGCTTGGGAGGAGGTGGTAGGAAAAAAATTTCAAAAAATCACATTTGATTAATGAAAGGAGACACTGAAGTAGGATTCAGTAGGTTGAACAGGGGCCTCCGTTGTTAAGACAGAACACCAGTGTTACCTTAAGGTGCAATTATTAAAAAGCAGGAAATATTTTTTAATAGTTACTGTCACTCTTATCCTAAAATAAATAGCAGCTACCCAAGACCTAGGAATCATTTTCATCAGACAGTTGACAACCATTGGATTGTCTCTTGCTCTTTTTTGAAAATTTATATAAAAAGCATAATTATTTCTGAATCCAGCATTTTCCTATCACACGCTACTCTAATAAGTATCCAGTATAAGAGAGACTATGAATAACAGAGAACCAAGGAAGCGTTTATTCCTATTTTGATGAAAATTTCATTCCTTTCCTCCAGGTAGTGTTCCTCAATTACTGCAATGACTTTTCTACATAACTATCTTCACTACCTGTTGTCATTCAGCCAAACAATATGCCAAAATCATACTGTTTTCCATATATTCACTTTGCTATGGTTCCCCCAGGTGGGAATCATGGCATAGAGCTTTATTTTTCTATCATAAAGTGAAAGCTCATCAGTGGACTAACATGCATGCAGTAGCTTTGCTATGCATGGAACACTCATGTAAACCTTTTGCATGTGTTGGCTCATATCATTCTCTCAATAGCCACAGAAAGCATGTGATTCTTCTTCCTACTTTCCAGATGAGAAAGTTGGAAAGAGAGGTTAAGGATCTTGCCAAGGTCACATAGCTCATAAAGAGTAGAGCCAGCTGGGCGAGGTGGCACAGCTACTTGGGAGGCTGAGGTGGGAGAATTGCTTGAGCTCAAGAGAACTGCTTCAGCTCAAAGAGAATTGCTTGAGCTCACAGTGAGCTGTGATCTTGCCACTGCACTCCAGCCTGACTGACAGAGCAAGATTCTGTCTCCAAAAAAAAAAAAAATTATATATATGTGTGTGTGTGTATGTGTGTGTGTATATTAAAAAAAAAAGAGTAGAGCTTTGCTTCAAAGTCCCTGCTCTTAATCACAAGTTTATACAGCCTCTTTAATATTAGAAAGTACTTAGCAATGTGTGCCAGGTGCTTAGAAAGAAGGCCCAGGTAATTTTGTGATTCCAAAATCATCTTAGACTATAAATGGAGAAAAGTCATAGTATTTCTGATATGTTTGACAGGAAACTTTAAAAGATTAGTTTTACTTTAAATGAGAAATCACAAGTAAATCACCTGTTAGTTATTGTTTGAATTACTCAGGGGAATATGAGAAGCTGTACCTTCGGGATGAGTGTGTTTATGAGTATACATTACACCACCTGCTTGTGCTAGTGGGAGAAGTAAACATTTCGGCCCACTTTTCTTAATTCTACATTTTGTTTTGGTTTTTATTTTGCCATTCTAGCAGATTTTAATGCATTACATAAAAAAGCCACAAAAACAGTAAAGACAACCCTTATCTGTTGAAATCAGAAGGTAAGTTAGTGGGATATGAAGGCTTTAAAACAATACGTTGAGTACAGAGAGTCTGGCCCAGCCTCTGCAGTTCCTGAGAACAGAGCAGTCAGTCTTTTAGGAAGTAGGCCCCCGTGGAGTTGAAAAATACTCTGAGGAGCAGAACATGACCTGGGATGGTGGGCTTCAGTTCTTTCTTTCAGCTATGTCCAACTCACATGTGCACTCTGGGCCTAATCATTCTCCTTCTCTCATTCTGAGTTGTCTTATCTGTCATTTGGGGAATTAACAGCAGGCTTTTCCTTGGAAAGCATTTTGAGCCCTTTCCCTGAAAGGTTTTGGTTGTCTCTGTTGTTATTAATATGACCATATCACCGTTACGGGCCAGCCCTGACTTGGAATGGAAAAAGTGAGCCGACCTTGGCTGATGTGACTGTCACCCTATGAACCAGTCAGCTTGCTTTTATATGTGACCCTGATGGCCTCCTGCTACTCAACGGAGCCCAGCCTTTTGAAAGCCAGCCCAGTTGGCCTAGTTCAGAGCAAAAGTGGACCTTGCAGACACAACATGTTAAGGGCTTTTTGAATGATCCAGGTGGTGTGGGTCTAGGTTCTTTTTGTGCCAAGTGGAAAATGAAGTCTGCATCCATCCTAGGGAAGCACAGCATGGGGGACCAGTGCACACATTTCTTCCCTTTCCCTGAAATTCTATTTAGTCTGAACTGCTGCGTTTATACCCTTTCTCACCTACACTAACCACGAACATTTCCAAAGTCCACGCACTTTGCCTTTTGGCTTTGAACCTTTCAGCTATGATGGAAACTTTATATTTTATGTCTGCTTGGCTGAAACTGACTCCTCTGAGAGAGAAGACAGTAATTGCCTTTTGGGTGATTTCACCTCCACTAATTCTTTTCACATTCTTAGAGGGTTTTTGATAGAACCTAAAGAAACAAAGGCTGCATCCTGGGCTGCATCAACATAAGAGCAGACTTCAATGGCAACAGCCTGTTTATAATCTCTTGGGCCCATTTCTATTTTCATTTTCCTGCAGATTGAAGTGGATGTAGTGCAGAAAACAATAGCAGGATAATACTCTAATCCTCTTGGTTCTCACACGTGTTTCTCAACTAGCATGCATTCAGGGGTGCATGTAAGAATCTTCCATCCTTTTACCCATGGGTAAACAAAGGATCCCGCAGGCTGTTGCCTATCCCTAGGGAATTAAAAACAAATGTATATACTATAATATTCCTGAAGATTAAGTTATTTGAAAGGAATTTTATTTTATAATCATGCAAATACATCTGTTCTTGTTTTTCAGGCTGGTAACCAGATCTCAAAGGGCCAGTAAATAATCCTTCTTTTCCTTTCTTCCTGGCTACTCTACCGGCTCTCCCATACCCTTTGCTCTTTGATGCATAAGATGAGATGGGTGGGTAATCAGGCACTGAAAATCCACAGTTGGCAAGGGTCATTTTTCATTTATTATTTCTTCTGGTGCCTTGACTTTGCCTGACTTTCCATGGTTAAGGAAAGGGGAGGGGAAGAGGTTGATGAGAAGGTCAGTCTATTGTGTTGCCTCCGGGTCTTGTGTATCTGCCCTTCCCAAGTCTGTTTACACTCGGAATCACTTGACATGCTGCACATTCTTCTGTAAAATCTGGCTTTGAGCAGCAGTCTTTAGGCACTGGGGAAGCCCACTGAGTAAGATCTGAATAGCTGAGAGAACTGGGGGACGCTTTTTTAACTGTCTAGGAGAAGATACCTTTCTCAGTGCTGATCACCTGGAATGAATGATTCTGTAGTTTTTCTTTGACATAGACTAAGATATATAGTATGCACAATACTTGGAAGTGTTGTTCCTTTATAGTAATAAAGTTCACATGGGGTAGGTCCATTTCTGGCTTACTAAAAGGAAATGGCCATTATAAATGCTAAGCACTGCCTTTATTTGAATAAATATTATAAATGATAGAATTTAAATACTACAATAGACCTCTAGAGATTATCTGATTTATTGTTGGAACACCAGTAAAATTACATTGAAAGTGTTTGAAAAGAAAGGACATTTAAGACCACCTTAACGTATTTTTCATGTATATATATATTACAACTAAAGACTGACTACTTGTAATTAATAAAACATATCTATCTATTTGCAGATTTGAAAATCAGGATTACTATTTGGTTCATGTTTTAGAACATAATCAAGTGCTATTTTAAGTTGATCTTAGGTATCAGGATTTGATGGATGTTAAGCAAACTTGTGATTAAAATGTATTGTTAAGCAATGAGCTAAGGTTGTGCAACTGCACTCCAGCCTGGGCGACAGAACTTGAGTCTGTCTCAAAAAAAAAATGCATTGTTGATTTTTAAAATTATTAATAATGATGGGTAGACAGAAATTTCTAGGCAAAAATGTCCCTTACAAGGAAGAAAGTCATTGTGTTTCCAAAACAAATTTCTTTTAATCATTTAGGAAATCATACACATCTCTATTACCTCATTGTAAAATAATCCATAATTTGACTATTTTAAAAATCATTAACCCAGTCCAATCTCCCCAGAGTCATTACAGCCTAAGTACAAGAGAGTGACTTTTTACAAAACCTGAATCTTTTAGCTTACTCTTTTTTTTTTTTTGAGACAGAATTTCACTCTTGTTGCCCAGGCTGGAGTGCAGTGGTGCGAACTTGGCTCACTGCAACCTCTGCCTCCCAGGTTCAAATGATTCTCCTGCCTCAGCCTCCCAAGAAGCTGGGATTACATGCATGTGCCACCACACACAGCTAATTTTGTATTTTCAATAGAGACAGGGTTTCACCCTAGTGGCCAGGCTGGTCTCGCACTCCTGACCTCAGATGATCCTCCCGCCTCAGCCTCCCAAAGTGCTGGGATTGCAGGCGTGAGCCACCACGCCGGGCCTCTTTTAGCTTCCTTTTGATTCTGGCTCTAATCAACATTTTTCTGGGTGATCCCACCAAAGGTTTATGCTCTAAATCTGTTTCCCTCCTGAACTGGAGCTGCATGAAACCAAAGGATGTTTATGCAACAGACCATGGGTTTCGTTTCTGGTGACCATTTCAACAATAGTGGACACAGGTCTTTACTAAAATTTTTTTTTTTTTCCTGACAGGGTCTCACTGTGTCACCCAGGCTGGAATACAGTGATGTAATCTCTGCCTCCCAGGCTCAGATGATCCTCCCTTCCGAACTCAGCCTCCCCAATAGCAAGTATCATCTGAGCATGGGAGGCAGAGGTTGCAGTGAGCTGAGACCACAGGGACCAGAGGGACCACAGGCATGCAGTACCACACTGGCTAACTTTTTTGTATTTTTATAGAGACGGGGTTTTGCCACATTGCTCAGGCTGGTCTCGAACTCCTGGACTCCAGCGATCCACACAGCTCAGCCTCCCAAAGTGCTGTGATTACAGGCATGAGCCACTGTGCCTGGCCTACATTTTTTGTTTGTTTTGTTTATACAGCTGTGTCTTTACTCTTACATCTTTTAAAAATGTTGCCACTGATTAACCTGCGTGTTTCATATAAACTTCTGGTGACAAATTATGAGTACAGGCCAACTTATTACCACACTTTTGAAGATGATTCTAACAGTAGCATAACTAATTTACTGAATCTTTCCTCAAACCTGTTTTACCTGTCTCTATCTGTGGTTTTGTTCATATGGTATCTTCTCATCAATCTTCTGGTAAAATATTATCTAAATTTCTTCCCAGAAACCATCTCTGGAAGACACTACAAGCCTTGCCTTTAATGGGTGTGAATCTCATTCTTTTTTTCTTCAATTTTAGGTTCAGGGGTATATGAGGTAATTATTGTGTTGCTATAAAGAAATATCTGAGGCTGGATAATTTATAAAGAAAGAGGTTTAATTGTTTCACAGTTCTGCAGGTGATACAGGAAGCATGGTCCTGGCATCCACTCAGCTTCTAGGGAAGCCTCAGGAAGACACACAATCATGGCTGAATGTGAAGAGAGAAGTTGGTGTCTCACATGGAGAGAGAGGGAACAAGTGCGGGGGAGGTGTCACACACTTTTAAACAACTAGATCCCTTGAGAACTCAATCACTATCAAGAGGACAGCACCAACCCATGAAGGATCTGCCCCATAACCCAAACACTTCCTGCCAGGCCCTACCTCCAGCATTGGATTACATTTCAATGTGATATTTGGGTGGGGACAAATATCCAAACTATATCAAGAGGGTACCTATGCAGGTTCATTACATTAGTATATTGCCTGTTGCTGGGGTTTGGTGTATGAGTAATCCCATCACATCAGGTAGTGAGCATTGGTATCTAACTATATCTAACTATCGTTAGCTTTTCAACCCTCACCCCACTTCCACTCTCCCGTCTAGTAGTCCCCCGTGTCTATTGTTTTCACCTCTGTGTCCAGGTGTACTTACTGTTTAGCTCCTACTCGTAAGTGAGAACATGCAGCATTTGGTTTTCTGTTCCTGCATTAATACACTTAAGATAATGGCTTCCAGCTACATCCATGTTGCTGCAAAGGACATGCCTTTGTTCATTTTTACGGTTGCATAGTGTACATGGCATGGTGTAAATGTCATGATGCCACATTTTCTTTATCCAGTTAATGGGTATCTAGGTTGATTCTATGTCTTCGCTATTGTGAACAGTGCTGTGATGAACATACAAGTGCACGTGTCTTTTTGGTAGAAGGATTTAATGGGATTGCTGGGTTGAGTGGCAGCTCTGTTTTAAGTTCTTTGAGAAATCTCCACAGCGCTTTCCACAATGGCTGAACTAATTTACACTCTCACCGACAGTTTATAAGCATTCCCTTTTCTCTGAAACCTCATCATCTATTATTTTTTGACTTTTTAATAATAGCCATCTTTACTGGTGTGGGATGGCATTTCATTGTGGTTTTGATTTGCATTTCTGTAATGACTAAAATCTTTGGTATTTACTTTATTACTTCTTTTTATTGCAATTTTATTGAATTCAAATTATTATTTCACAGATTACATTTTATTTATCTGTGTTTCTAAAAAGATAATCCTTTCTATAGCCTTTAATTAATAACTACACTTGGTTCTTTTAATAATAGTTTATATTCCATTTTACCTCAGTACTTTGAGAAATTTTGAAAGAAACATTCTCTTGCTTTACAATTCTGCCTAATATGTCCCAAGCCTTATTTGACTGGGCTTATTAATATGGCTGGGAGGATAGACAGATGAACATTGAAACCAAAAGCTGAACAGAATCATTCTTTTTCAGTTCAAATTGTACTTGAATCATTAAATCCTTTATATTTGTATTCTTAACAATAGAAAAATATATGAGATTAGAATAAATGAGTGATAGGTTCTAATTGCTTTTCCTTGCAATTAACAGTATTTCATGTTTAGTCCTCAGCCATGGTATTTATTTAGAGCATCAATTAGGTATGATGGGGAGTGAAGTAGAAGAAATGACATATTAGAGTCTCCAGGAAAGAGGTTTGATTTGGAGGTTGAGTTTAAAAAAAATGTTTGCCTTTTTGAGAATCAATTCCATGGGGAGACTCTTATGGGACTGTACTGGGTGAAAGTGGCAGACTTGCAGTCATTGATTTAAAGCATTTGCAGGAGGGTCAATTTAAGTGGATGCAGAGGCCTCCTCCCCTCTCAGGACATCTATTTTCATCAGTTGATGTGCAAAGAGGAATATGTATGTCTGTATGTGTCTGTGTGTGAAGCAGGTTTGGGAAGAGGGTGATGCTATTATCCAACTGCACAGGGGATAATATGAATGGCAGAAAACTGGAGAGCAAGGTGGTTTATTTCCTGGCCTATGCTCAGAGGCCAAGTTGACTCTGATGCTCACCTGTGAGGTGCAGCTAAAGATTCTCAAGATACTTGGAAACTCCTCCATGGTAGTCTAAGATCCTCCAATATTCAGTTCTCAGAGGTAAAATGCAGATATTAATGTCAACATTTCACTTTATCACACGATTCTGAGACAAGAAGACTTGGGCGACAAGTTTTAAAACTTTATAATGAAAACTAAGGTAACTGGTACACTAATAATTCCAAACTCTATGTCAATGTCATGTGCAAAAGGATGAACTTGTAGGTATAGAGAATTATTGATATTAAAAAGATATAATCATCCTGATTTTTTTAATGAAAAGGGGTGCCTACAGAAAGCCAAACAGCAAAACAGCATTTTCTGAGAAACTTTTCATGTGTGGATTATAACCAGTGAGTATTATAAACCGTTAGTAAATATCAGTGACTGGGACTGTTTCTGACTCCAGCAAGTCACTGACTATGTGACTTTTGACAAGTCTTTTAACCCTGTGTCCACAGTTACTCCATCAGTGGAACTAATTTGATACTCACTGCTCTATAAACATCAAGAAGAGTGCCTTAGTAATAGTTTATTTTTATTTACTGTGTTAGTGACTCTATAAGCAAGTTAAAACTTATTTGTGAATTATTTATCAGGAAACTGAGAAACCAAGTTTTAGTAAATCAGTTGCATTTCCAATGGCATGGCAGATTTCTCACAGAAATCCCTATGCCCTTGCTCTCTAGACAAAACACCTGTGATGTCATTGAATTCATGCATGCCATCTATTATTATGAAAAGGATAATTTCTTTTTGTCAACAGATATAAATATTTATATTTCTAAAACTTCTGAATGGAAATAAGGTCAGTACTTTTTGCCTGGAGGAAACTCCCTGCAATGCAGGGAAAGAGAACTTAAACATAATCTGGCAATCTTGCAGAGCTGAGGAGACAGAGATTGGAGTTCAGGAAGTCAGGGAGTCTAGAGTTTCTATGGCATAGTACCAAGAAGAGGGAATTATACAGAGAAGCAGCTCCAGAAATGTGCAGAGGGGTCTTCTTGAGCCATTGGTTGAATAAGTCTTTAATATGCATAAGGTAAAACTATACAAGACCAGATAAGAACAACTTCCAGTTCTGTGAAGAAGGTCATTGGTAACTTGATGGGGATAGCATTGAATCTGTAAATTATTTGGGCAGTATGGCCATTTTCACAATATTGATTCTTCCTAACCATGAACATGAAATGTTTCTCCATCTGTTTGTGTCCTCTCCTATTTCATTGGGCAGTGGTTTGTAGTTCTCCTTGAAGAGGTCCTTTATGTTCCTTGTTAGTTGTATTCCTAGGTATTTTATTCTCTTTGTAGCAATTGTGAATGGCAGTTTGTTCTTGATTTGGCTCTCTTTAAGTCTGTTATGGGTGTATAGGAATGCTTGTGATTTTTTGCATATTGATTTTGTATCCTGAGACTTTGCTGAAGTTGCTTATCAGTTTCAGGAGATTTTGGGCTGAGATGATGGGGTCTTCTAGATATACAATCATGTCGTCTGCAAATAGAGACAATTTGACTTCCTCCTTTCCTATTTGAATACCCTTTATTTTTTTTCTTGCCTGATTGCTCTGGCTAGAACTTCCAGTACTATATTGAATAGGAGTGGTGAGAGAGGGCATCCTTGTCTAGTGCCAGATTTCAAAGGGAATGCTTCCAGTTTTTGCCCATTCAGTATGATATTGGCTGTTGGTTTGTCATAAATGGCTTTTATTATTTTGAGATATGTTCTGTCAATATCTAGTTTATTGAGGGTTTTTAGCATAAAGGGTTATTGAATTTTGTCAAAGGCCTTCTCTGCATCAATTGAGATAATCATGTGGTTTTTGTCTTTGGTTCTGTTTATGTGGTAAATTACATTTATAGACTTTCGTATGATGAACCAGCCTTGCATCCCTGGGATGAAGCCTACTTGATCATGGTGGATAAGCTTTTTGATGTGCTGTTGCAATCGGTTTGCCAGTATTTTATTGAAGATTTTTGCATCTATGTTCATCATGGATATTGGCCTGAAGTTTTCTTTTCTTGTTGAGTCTCTGCTGGGTTTTGGTATCAGGATGATGTTGGTCTCATAAAATGATTTGGGAAGGATTCTCTCTTTTTGGATTGTTTGGAATAGTTTCAGAAGGAATGGTACCAGCTCCTCTTTGTATGTCTGGTAGAATTCGGCTGTGAACCCATCTGGACCTGGGCTTTTTTTGGGTGGTAGGCTCTTAATTGCTGCCTCGACTTCAGACCTTGTTATTGGTCTACTCAGGGTTTCGACTTCTTCCCAGTTTAGGCTTGGGAGGATGCAAGTGTCCAGGAATTAATCCATTTCTTCCAGGTTTACTAGTTTATGTGCATAGAGTTGTTTGTAATAATCTCTGATGATGGTTTGTATTTCTGTGGAATCTGTGGTGATATCCCCTTTATAGTTTTTTATTGCCTCTATTTGATTATTCTCTCTTTTCTTTTTTATTAATCTGGCTAGTGGTCTGTCTATTTTGTTGATCTGGAAAAAGCCACCTTAAACTTCATATGGAACCAAAAGAGAGCCTGCATAGCCAAATCAATTCTAAACAAAAAGAACAAAGCAGGAGGCATCACACTACCAGACTTCAAACTATATTACAAGGCTACAGTAAACAAAACAGCATGGTACTGGTACCAAGACAGAGATATAGACGAACGGAACAGAACAGAGGCCTTGGAGGCAACACCACACATCTACAACCATCCGATCTTTGACAAACCTGACAAAAACAAGCAATGGGGAAAGGATTCCCTGTTTAATAAATGGTGTTGGGAAAACTGGCTAGCCATGTGCAGAGAGCAGAAACTGGACCCCTTCCTGACACCTTACACTAAAATTAACTCCAGATGGATAAAAGACTTAAACATAAGACCTAAAACCATAAAAACCCTAGAAGAAAATCTAGGCAAAACCATTCAGGACATAGGCATAGTCAAGGATTTCATGACCAAAACACCAAAAGCATTGGCAACAAAAGCCAAAATAGACAAATGGGACCTAATCAAACTCCACAGCTTCTGCATGGCAAAAGAAACAGTCATTAGAATGAATCAGCAACCAACAGAATGGGAAAAAATTTTTGCAATCTACCCATCTGACAAAGGGCTGATATCCAGAATCTACAAAGAACTAAAACAGATTTACAAGAAAAAAACAAACAAGCCCATTCAAAAGTGGGCAAAGGATATGAACAGACACTTTACAGAAGAAGACATACATGAGGCCAACAAACATATGAAAAAATGCTCATCATTACTGGTCATTAGAAAAATGCAGATCAAAACTACATTCAGATACCATCTCATGCCAGTTAGAATGGTGATCATTAAAAAATCTGGAGACAACAGATGCTGGAGAGGATGTGGAGAAATGGGAACACTTTTACACTGTTGGTGAGAGTGTAAATTAGTTCAACCATTGTGGAAGACAGTGTGTCGATTCCTCAAGGTCCCAGAAATAGAAATTCCATTTGACCCAGCAATCCCATTACTGGGTATATATCCAAAGGATTATAAATTGTTCTACTATAAGGACACATGCACACGAATGTTCATTGCAGCACTGTTTACAACAGCACTGTTTACAATAGCAAAGACTTGGAACCAACCCAAATGCCCATCGATGATAGACTAGACAGGGAAAATGTGGCACATATACACCATGGAATATTATGCAGCCAACAAAAATGATGAGTTTGTGTCCTTTGTAGGGACATGGATGAACCTGGAAACCATTATTCTCAGCAGACAGACAGAAGAACAGAAAATCAAACACCACATGTTCTCACTCATAGGTGGGTGTTGTACAATGAGAACACATGGACACAGAGAGGGGAGCATCACACAATGGGGTCTGTTGAGGGGAAATAGGGGAGGGACAGCAGGGGGTGGGGAGTTGGGGAGAGATAGCATGGGGAGAAATGCTAGATATAGGTGATGGGGAGGAAGGCAGCAAATCACACTGCCATGTGTGTACCTATGCAACAGTCTTGCATGTTCTTCACATGTACCCCAAAACCTAAAATGCAAAAAAAAAAAGAAAAAGAACAACTTCCAAGGAAGTGACTATTACTTCAGACAAAATTCCCAGAGCTCACACAGAACTAAGAATATTTTGTGTTCCCTCTAAATGAAGAGACCTTATTGAACCACTGGGCATTCACCAGGTATCCTTAAAATGGCACAACTTAGAAGCAGGGCTAAATTAGAGCTAGTATAAAACTACTCTAAGCATTCCCCAAAAGAGCTTAAAACCATATAACAAATGGATCAAACTAGCTCACAATTAAATTAATTACCTTCAAGAAGAAGTACAAAAGTCTTTAAAGTAATACAATGAGATCCATCATTCAAAAATCAGAAAAATCTAAATGAATAGCCTTCAATAAAGAAATCATGTCTGGGTGCAGTGACTCACATCTGTAATCCCAGCAATTTGGCAGGCCGAGGTGGGTGAATCACCTGAGATCAAGAGTTTAAGACCAGGCTGACCAACATGGAGAAACTCCAACTCTATTAAAAATAAAAAAAATCAGCCAGGTGTCCTGGGGTGTACCTTTAGTCCCAGCGACTCAGGAGGCTGAGGTGGGAGAATTGCTTGAGTCTGGGAGGTGGAGGTTGCAGTAACTCAGGATTGAGGACTGCACTCCAGCCTGGGTGACAGAGTGAGACTCCATCTCAAAAAACAAACAAACCCACAAAAAAACCCAGAGAAGTCACTAGATATTTTAAGAAGTATAAAAAATATAATCAATAACCAGGAGGGAATCAGTCAACAAAAACAGATCAAGAAATGACATAAATGAAGAAATTAAGAGACAAGGACATTAAAACATCTGTTATAAATATAATTCATATGCACATCAAGTTAGAAAAATACGAACATGATGAGCGGAAAGATGAAATATAAAAACAATGAAAATGTAACTTCTAATAAGGAAAAAATGCAATATCTGAAATAAAATATATCGTAGATAAAAATAATAGTTGATTGTATATGTAAGAAAAATAAAAAGCAGTGAAATTGAAGGCATAAATAGGAAAACAGAAAAAAAAACAAAATAAAGCATGAAAAAAAGTGAAGAATAAAGCATCAGTGACCTATTGGACAATATCCAGTGATATATATTTAATTGAAGTCTCAGACTGTATGTTAAATAATATTTGAAGAAATAAAAAGGTTTTTCAAATTGATAAAAATAATAAAATCCCATATTCCAGAAACTCAATAAATCCAAAGCAGAGTAAATATTTTCAAAAACATATACAAATCCACATCATAATTAACATGCAGAGAACAAGTAATCGATGTTAAATCTTACAACTAGGTTACATAGAAACTATGCAAGCTCAAAGAAAATGAAATGACATCTTTTGAGATACTGAAATAAAAAAATGCAAAAATGTCAAATTAATATTCAATATTGAGTGAAAATACCATTGTAAAATGACTTTTTCTACACAAAGAAATAGTTTATCAGAAATGATAAATATGTGGGTGAGTATAAAAGATATTTTCTCATTTGTAAATTTCTTCAAAAAATAATTGTCTAGAGCAAAATCAATAACACAATATAGTGAGATCTATAACATAAAGCAGGGTAGGGCAAAAATAGAGCATGTTATTATAAGATTCTTGTACTACATATAAGTGGTGTAACATTTGAAGCTACATTATGATAAGATAAAGATGCATATTATAAATATATATAAAGCAACCTCTCAATACATTTAATAAGCAAAAGGAGGTAATATGAAATAAAAATAATGATAATAATGATAATGATAATAAAATAGGCTCCATTAATCCAAAAGGAGACCGAAAAAGAACAGATGAAAAAACATTGAAAACAAATAGCAAAATGGTAGATTTACTAAACCATACTGAAAATTGCATTACATATAAATGGTTGAAAATGCCAATTCAATGACAGAGATTGCCTGGGAAAATAAAAGCAAAGAAGTTCCTACTATATGCAGTCTATAACAAACCCACCTTAAATGTAAATATAAAAGGATTAAAAGTAAGAGAATGGGCAAAAATAGACTATGCAAACACTAATTAAAAGCAATCTGTAGTATATATATTAACAACAGGTGAAATAGATTTTAGAATAAAAAATCACCAGTAATAAAGATGGTCATTTTCTAATAATAAAAAGCTCATCAAGAAGACACAGTAATCCTAAAAGTGTATGCAGAATTTCAAAGTACATGACACAGTTGAAAGAAATAAAAGAATAAAAATATGAATTAAATTTTAGAATAGATGATGTCAACACTGTTTTTCAGTAACAGAGACCAAGTAGATAAAAAATTAATAAAAACATAGAATACTTGGGCAACATTATCAACCAATTTGATCTAATTGTTATTTATAGATTACTCCACTGCAAAACAGCAAAATATAAACATTTTTAAAGCACACATGGAATCTTCATCAAATAGACCATTTTCTGAGGATTAAAAAAAATTCAACACATCACTAAGATTGAAATAATATAAATATATTATTGACCTCAATAGAATTAAATCAGAAATAAATGGCAAGAGGATAGCTGCAGAAATTCCTAAATATTTGGAAAATCACATATTTCTACATACCCCATGGATCAATGAAAATATGATAAAATAATTTGTCTGCATAAAAACAAAAATACATCATGTCATAATTCATTGAATGCAGCCAAAGTGGTGCTTAGGGGAGAAATTAATAGCATTAAATGCTCATATAAGAAAATAAAATAGTCTTAAATCAATGATTTATGTTTCTACCTTGATCAAATTTGGCTCAAAGTAAGCAATAGGAAGGAAATAATGAAGAGTATAGAAATCAATGAAATAGAGATGGAAAAATAACAAAGAAAATAAAATATGATTCTTTAGACAGATTAATAAAATTGCTACACCTTGAGCTAGATTAATATAGGAAAAAAATCATAAATATCTAATATTAGAAATGAAGGAGAGAACATAAATACAGATCCTAAAAATCATAAATGGATAAGGAAATGTTATAAATTTTTTTTGCTGATTTTCACAAGTGTGATGAAATAGACAAATTCCTTGAAGGAACAAAAATAGACACAAAGCTTACCAAGAAATAGATGCATGAACAGCTTTTTATCATCGTATTTATAATTAAAATTCTTCTCACAAAGAAAATCTAGCCACAGTTGGTTTTACAGCTGAAATCAACTAAGTATTTAAGAAAGACATTATACCAATACTATATAAACTTCTCCAGATAATTGACACACAATACTTTCATTTTATTAAGCTAGTATTGCCCTGATACAAATACATTACTTATATATTTATGTATTCCTCAAAAAAAGGAAAATTACAAACCAATAAATCTCTTTTTCATAACTATAAAACCCTTCACAAAAGAGCAGATCAAATCCAGCAATATGCTAAAAGGATAATACCTTATGACCACTTGGAGATTATCCCAGTAAAGCCAAGTTGGTTTAACATTTTAAAAAAAGTAATCAATATAAATTATCAACTAAAACTGCAAGAAGATGCCTCTACTCACACTGTGGAACAGTTACAATTAAAAAGATGGACATTACCATATGCTGGTGTGGCTTTGGGGCAACTGGAGCTATCACACATTGCAGTTGGCAATGTCAAGAGCTACAGCCCCATTTAGGAAAACAGTTTGGAAGTTTACTGTCAAATTAAATATATAGCTATTACATGAGTCAATCATTCCATTCCTATGTATTTTTCCAAGAGAAATGAAAATATACAACTATACAAAGACTTATGTGAGAATGGCCATAGCAGCTTTATTCATAACAGCAAAAACCCAAAACAATTCAAATGGGTTGGCAGATAATTGAACAAAGAAAATTAACAGGTAAATAGATAACAGACTGTGGTATATATTAACAAAGGAATATTACTCAGCAATTAAAAGGAACAAATTGCTGACAGACCCAATAACTTGGGTTAATCTCAAAAACATTATGCTAAGTGAAAGAAGTTAGACATAAAAGACTAAATATTTTCTGTATAATTTCACTTATATGACATTCTGGAAAAGGCAAAATTATAGTGACAAAAAGTACATGAATGGTTTCCTAGGTCTGAGGGTGGATGTAGTGGGTTGATGACAAAGGTGTGGGTAATAAAAGGGGTTTCATATAATGAGTATGGTGGTAGTTATAGGACTGTATACACTTGCCCAAACTAATTAAATGATATATTTAAATTGGGTGAGTTTTGTTGTAAGCAAATTATGCATCAATTTATCTAATTTAAAAAAAATTTTTTTCAACCACACTGTAGCTTACAATACATTTATTTATTCACTCATTCACTTAACTAGTTATAGGACTGAGACTCTGATGATTGCGGCCATGCATAAATGGAACATGGTCAACGTGACTTGACGATGAAGAAGCTTACAGTTTAGTTGAGGAGAAAAACAACAGAACCACCAGTGTAACACAGTGTCCAGAACTGTCCAATATGGGGCCATGCGAGAGGACTGTTGTTACCAGATTTGTGGGATAACAGGCTTGTTGGGAGTAGTGACAGCCAAGTGGAAACCTGAAGGCCTTCTAAATACCGTACCATATGATGACTGCCTTTCTGGACTTCAGGCCATGTAACTCTTTAAACTTTTGCTAGGCTATACTTCCAAGCTAAAGAAATCAGGACTGCACAACAAAATGATTTCCTCTCTGGTGAGATGAAGGTAGTGAAATAGACAATGGTGTGAATGGTGAGCCTTATCACAAGACAAGACATATTTGTGTCTTGAGTACCATATCTTATTTGTCTGTGCATGCTTAATGAGCCATAGAGTATTTGAATTAAGCACAGAAGTGCTCTATAAATTATCTGTTGAATAAAAAATGAAGGGAAGGCTGGGCAATACCTGAACCAGGAACCCAGTGGCAATGAGGCATAATGGACTGTCTGGGGACCCTGGGCCTATGTGTGAACTGTACTGCCACTGTTGATAATGGGAGTTAGTTGGTCTGGTGGCAGCACTGCATCTGACAGGATGGCTTTTAAGTGCTAGGTTTTCAGGTAAAATGCATGGTGACCCACCTCTCCCTGTTGTTTTGCTTCTTGAGAAAACAAATAGCCTGGAGAAAAGTTTTCTAGCACTTTTAAAGCTGTAACAGTAGAGAAAATTCATGTCTCTTTAGGTTATTTTTAATCCACCTTACTAGGTTGAAGAGTCCTTGATACACACACACACACACACACACACATACACACACTTTTTCCCTCTAAAAACACAGGAAGTGTATATTATTTTAAACCACTTAGATGCAACCAAATAACAAGGATTCTTATTAA
The DNA here is from genome assembly GCF_030222135.1 of Aotus nancymaae. NCBI lineage: Eukaryota > Metazoa > Chordata > Mammalia > Primates > Aotidae > Aotus > Aotus nancymaae. The sequence goes on from NW_026988465.1 coordinate 19,249,212, forward strand.
CAATAATTGATTTAAAAATAAAATCTCTGGTCATTGTAATTTGAAATCTCAGTGTTATTCAGGTTGTGTTAACTGAGAAAAAAATATATTATTTGGTGTCTAAGAAACAACAACAGAATACAAAACTGGTTAAATAACCAAGGTACAGCGGTCATGAAAGTAAAAACATGGAATTTGGTCTTTTGTTCTTTTTTTTTTCTGTAATAGAAATAGTTTTCTGTTCTCTTTCATATTGTCCTTTATTACCTCATTTTATCTTTCCATCTTTCTGAATTAATGTGGTTTTGTTTCCCATTTTTCTTTCTTCATATTCCTTAGATTGTGGAGTTCTTATGTTCTTTGCTTAAATCAATTGTTCTCAAAGTTGGGCATGTGAGAATCACGTAGAATCACTGTGCTTGGTAAAAACAGATTGCTGGGCTCCAACTCTAGTGTTTGATTCAGTGTGGGGAGAGAAGGATGTGTATGAGAATTTATATTTGTAACATGTTCCCAGGTGACACTGCAGGCCCAGTAACCACACTTTGAGAAACACTGACTTATAAGTCATCCCGTTGATAGTGACCAAAGGACATCATGAGTGTTCTTCTACAACGGGCTAAAATGGAATTTAGATGGGCTGGAAGACTTATTGCATGAGATCCATGGAATACATCTTCAAGCTCAAGGTTAATGGCTGATATTGCTTTTACCCTGGAGATTAGAGATATTGTAGAATCTTTTTATAGTTATTCCAGTAAGATTATAAATTCATAAAATGAACAGTCTTGGCTCTTGTATCATTGTTGACCCTTCTCCCTGATAAATTCCTTTTCTTGATTTACATAATCACGTTGCAGCAATTTTTAAAGTTTTGCTGAATATCTTCTACTGAAAATATTATAAAATACATACCTTATCATCAAATGGTTCTGGTATCTGAAGAAAATGAAAATAAATATTTCTATGTTTTTCAGCAGGTCAAGAATGGAAGAACAATTGGTTAACAAGAATGAAAACAACATAAGAATATTTATTGTCTGTATAATATGCATTTGACAGAACTGATACAACACATCTTTCCTTGCAGGATTGGCAGTGATGCCCTTTCTACATGATTTGCCAAAAGTAACAAAATTAATAAATAAAAAGCCTCTGAAAATGCAGACTCTTAGTATTTTCATCAGGCTTCAGAAAGTCACTCTTTTCCCTATTATTTTCTTCATACCAGTTTTTCTTCACGTGATTTTCCTGAATGTAATTATGCGTGTGGATTTGTCATCCAGTGTTTTTCTTATTCACACTTGTTCCTTTGTTTATCCTTTGTGGTAAAGATGACTTCTCTTTTTGTTGAAGCTCATTCTAAGCTTCCAGGTTACTTTTTATTCCTGTGGTCCTTTTAGTTGTGTACCCAAAGGGAGTATTGTGTGTTTTGTGTAAAGTATTGATAGCTGGTAACAATCAAGTCCCTATTAGCCAATTAAAGCTGGCAAAATATGGCCTGTTGCCCAAGCTCTAGGACCTTTTGATTCAGACATGCAGTGCATAGAGTTTGAACTTAAGAAAATTCTCTGCTTTTGGCCCACCTATCTCATTGTTTTTGTTGAACTGGGTGGGAGACCACAATGATAGAAGCATGGGTGAGTAAGAGAAGACACTGGAAGAAATACAAGCTGTGCATCCAAAATCTTAGATACTTTGCTTGCCATTAAGAAGCAAACCCACTCATGATTATGGTTTACTCTTTATTTTCCAAATGCTTTTAGATTCCTTGTTCACCTAAAAATCAGATCAACTACTAAAGAGGGCCATGTCACAAACACTTGAATGTGTTTGACTGTGTGCTTAGGAAAGGGCGGTCAGTGCATACCAACCATACCGACAAACACATTACACTTTGGGCCCTTTTTGGAGCCCTTCAGGAAAGTCAATGGGAGTTTTGTGTAAACAGGCAGCAAAGAAGTGGGCTCATTGTATTTGCTTCTTTGCCTTCGGTCACCTGCGTTTGGATTTTAAACTGCAGTAAACCTTGGGAGTCATTATGGTTTGATTATAGTCTCATTCTATTTATCCCCCTTCCTTGGGATACCTTAGCAATTTTTATTTTGACAGTTCCAATTGGTAAGTGCTCCTGTTCCCAGATAATGTATTAGAGATTAATCAATGATGCCTGAGACTGGCATTGTTTAGGAGCTAGCAGATGTTCAAAGATTAGTAGTATGAAGAGAATTAGAGGGAAATGAGCATAGAGAAGAGTTGGTAATTGTAATGTGGAGGGGTCCTATTATAGGCCTGATAGAATGCTTTTAGGCCAAAGAGCTTTAGAAATTCACTTTCAATTTTAATCAACCCAATATGTTTTATAGTCACATGTTGCATGAAGACATTGATATATTAGAGCTTTCTTAACATTCTCTGATCTTTGTGTGGAATTTCTCTCTTCAATCTGATATTACCATTTCTTTTTCTTTTTCTTTTTCTTTTTTTCCATGAGGAAGTTTTGTTTGGCCTGGAATAAATGAAACTCGGAGCCCAAAAGGCTCAGTTAAATTGAGCTTGAAACTGAAAACTCATGACGCTCTAGTGAGCACTGAGTGCAAAGAAGAATATTTGCTATGCTTCACCCCCAGTGGAATCCTCTGACTTTTCTATTTCTATTTTCTCTTTGCCTTCCAAACTAGAAGATAGAAAAATTATACATGTATAAAACTAAGCCTTCTAAGATGTTAAATTCTTATAAACTGAACTTTTAATAATCGACTAAGTGATCCTGATTAAACCATTGTTGACTGTGAGGAAATTTAGTGAGCAATAAAATACCCTGGTATTTTATGTCAGCTTCCAACTGGCCAATGCACAGATGCCATGCTTGCTGCTGACAGCTATCAGATCTGTGCCAGTTGGCAGCTTCAGCCACAGCCATAGGTCAAATGGAGATGGAGAAAGCATTGATCTCCATTTTGCCTGCTAGGCCAGTCCTTTCCTCATTTCAGGACTGGGACAGCCCAGTGCAGGTCCTTGATAAATTCAGGGAAATTCATATTAGAGGCATCTCTTTAAGAACTTCAGTAGCACTGATTACTGATACACCTGTCAAGTCCCTGCAATAATTTAGTTTTCATTAATGTTTCTCTACTATGGCAACATTAAACCTGATAGAAAATTCCAGCTGAAATTAGGACATAGCAACTTCGACATTTTCTTCATTGTCAACTAAGATTGGGGTACAGAAGAAATGTTTTAGGGAAAAAGTTTGAAGCTGGCATTTTAAAATCTGTCTCTATTAGTTTGGTTGACTCCTTATCATAAACCTTGGTAATTACATTTTATATATCCCTCAAGGCTTCAAGACTGACAAGACTCTGTTTAAAGAGAAGGAATGGAAAACTCCCAACAATACTTGAATTCAGCTTACTTGATTCAGCTTACTTGGCTGCATGCATTATGACAACATCTTTCATCACTGGAGTAATCTCATATAGTAATGTTGGACAGCATAACAATAAATTGCTTTTATCTTGCCTTTTTTCAGTTTAGAGATTTCCCTTGTAGCAAACATTTTTCTGTAGAAACCACATACATTTTTCTTAGTTTTTTTTTTTTTTCGGGAAAAAAAAGAAAATTGAGTAAATGGATATGTTTTTACATCTACTTGGTATTCTGTATTTCCATGAAGAAAATAAATGCTCACATTTCCCAGGTTTTCTTGATTCTGAACATTTATTCTCACCACATTCACAGAGAGTTCTTTATAGTACTTCTCTTAAAAGGGCCTGGCCCTATGCTAAATACAGGAAGTGAGGGATGGATCATGATGAGAGAAGAAGAAAAGAGATAAGATGAAAATATTATGCTACCTAAAAGATTTTAGGCAAGGTTTCTGTACACTATAGTTTTGGTAGCTTTCGATGCTGTTGGCTTTTACTATAATATGGAGCTGGTTCTGTTTGTATAGGAAAGATTTTGCTTTGTTTCCCTATTGCTTGAAAGAAACTTTAGTTTGTGTGTGAATTAGAAATATTTATACACAATGCAAAAGCACCACTCAACATTAAATCAGAGTCTCTTTGTATGAAATGACCATTCTGATTCTTTTTTTTTTGACCAAGATGAGGAATTCATTCACTGCAAAGTGAATATATATAATAATAACAATGGCATATGTTAAAATATTCAGTTAAAGTGAGTGCAAATGATTCTTTTTTCCATTTGGACCTTTGGTGCTTTGATACATTTGACATCTGTTAAAACTGTTAAAATATTAGTATGTTTTAGGTGTTTTAAATGTGTCACCTTATTAATTCTAATAATTCTGGAAGCAAATATGGTATTGTTTTCATCCCCATTTGTAGATGAGAAAACGGAAGCAATGAAAAGTTAAGTAATATCTTCAACTTATCAAGTTGATTACTGGTGAATTGAATTTAGGGAATCTGACCCCAGATATCTTGCTTTTAAATGGATGCTTTAATGTTAGTGATGGGACGTGGCTAAGGTTCACTTGCTTCTTTGTAAACAATCAAGTCGAATGTTTCTATTTCCTCTTGTAGGTACTGTCTACTGACCTTATGTTACAATAATCCACATTATTTCAACATTCCTTAACTTTTCTTTTGGATCCGTCTCTGAGTGTTAAGATTGTTGATTAGATAAACAAAATGTAATATGTTCATATAATGGAATATTACTCAGCAATGAAAAGGAATGAAGTACTGAAACATGCTACGACATGAATGAGCCTTACGCGAAGTAAAAGAAGCCAGGCATAAAAGTATACATATTGCATGATTCCATTAATATGAAATGTTCAGAATAGACAAATCTAGAGACAGAAAGCAGATTAATGGTTGGCAGAAGCTGTGGGAAGGGAGGCAATAGGGACTGGCTGCTAATGTGGGTTTCTTTTTGGTAAGACAACTACTATTAGGTCCCTGCTCCAGTCTTTATCTCAGAACCGAGTTTTGATATCAAGACAACCAGAAAGAAGTATCTATCATCCCTCTGTGGCCTCATGCAGTCAAACTCCTGGGAGTGCAAACTTCCCCAAAGAGCCCAGAGTAGTCTTTGCATCTATATACTAATACTAATATATCTAATCTATACTCATCTATATACTAATACTAATATATCTAATCTATACTCATCTATATACTAATGAGCATTTCTCACTCACAGGTTACTCATTGTAGGGCCTAATTTGTAAAGTTTCTTGAAAGCTTTGGTATCCAAAGTGTGGTTCTAGGCCCACACAGCCACTACTTAGGAGCATGTTACAAATGTAAATTCTTGGGCCTCACTTAGGCCTATTGAATTAGAGTCTGCATTTTAACAAGGTCCTTAGGTGATTCCTGAGCATCATGAAGCATGAGAAGCTCTGCTTTAAAGAACAGGCATGTCTACACTGCCAGAAACTGATCCAAAGACCAAAATTCTGCCTCTATCAAATACTGGCTGTGTAAATGTCAGCAAGTTATATAATGACTGTGAGCTTGAGTTTCCACATCTGTAAAAGAGATCACATAACCAACAACACAGGGTTATTGAAGGATGATAGTAGAACCCATGAAAAGTCTTTGAAATGATGCTGGGTATATGCTGTCAAAGCAAGGCTGACCCTGTGTGGATATGACTTTTGATGTCAGGATGACCTCAAGAGCAAGGGCAACCTCATCTTTTTGGTCCTGCCCCTAGACTTCCCCAGGACAGAGCGGCATGGGTGGCAGTAGAAGTGGGAGATAAAGTGGTCATGCATTTGTGGTGGCCAGGGCCCTGGAAAATCTGATGTCAAGGAATGTCCCAGAAGCAGGAGGAAGGTTGGCAGGGCTCAAGGAGAAACCTGCTTCCTTTAGCTTATCAGTATATTAACACACAAGGATTTTTGCATATCTATCCCCAAACCGAGGGACTGTCCAATGAGAGAACTGAAAAGGGAAAATGTAAGTCAGCAATAAAGGATTAAAACATAAAAGAGAGACAGAACTAAGAAGATAGGAAAAAAGGAGTGATGACCACACCCAGACTCTAAAAGAACTCTGAGGATAATCAGTTCACCCCTCAGCAGAACCCATTGTACAGGCAGATCTTCCCCGTCTCTGCCCCTGTGGGGTTTGCAGGTGAATGCATTGATGGAAGGGGAATTTTCCTATTGCCACTGACAGGCTCAGGACACGTTTTCAGAATGTATTATAAAAACAGCACTTCCTTAGCGTCCCTCACTGTGGTCACACTTCCTGATCAACATGGATTTTGTTATAATAGTTTTTCTCTGTTGACAGAAATGTAGCTGGCAACCTCAGGCAGCCTGCAGCTAGATCCTGAGCCAAAACAAACACACCCTTTGGTTCCTCCTAGCTCCAGATGATTGTAGTTTTTGAATATGTGCCCTGGCAGCCTCCATGGCTATCGTTGTTATTATTTCAACTTATTGTAAACTTTTAAAAATAATACAAGTAAAGATACATATTCCATGATAGGACAAGGGTCACCTAAGTTCACTGAAAGAGGAGAAAACAGAGAGAGAGGTGTAAAACTGCCTGGGGCAGAGTTCCTTAGAAATACAGAGATTCATGACCTGCTAGTTCCCCTTTCCAGTGTCCTGCTGCCTGAATTGTTTTTCACGTTTTAGGGGTGACATGATACACTGAGTGTAAAATATGTTATCATGATCTAGAATCTACTGGTGATTTTTTTCACCTGGTTTTAATTTTGGTCATCAAAAAGTTAAATAAAATAAATAGGATCTTCAGTTTCATCTTTTAAATTTTCTATTATTTATTTCTTTCTTATTTCTATTTCTATCTCTACTTGCGTTTTGACATTTCTATTTATTAGATATTACCACGAGCTCCTGAAATTGTGGCAAACTGAATGGGTAACAGAGAGAGTTAAAGTCTCTCTCTGCCTTTCTCCAATCTGCTCACTCATTTTCACTCATTTATGTGCTTTCTCTCCCCATCTCTGACACATGTCAATGCCCCCCAGACTCCTAAGCAGGTGTGTGTGTGCTGGAAACTTCCACCAGGGCTTCCCCATTGTGTCCTAAAAACCGCTTTCCATGGCACTGCTTCCTCACTCCGTCTGTTTCCAGCATATATTTCTATAACTTTCATTAAACATTTGTTGCCTGCCTTGAGTTGTTAAGATGCTGGTTCCTCTGACCAAAAGGTGTTGTCACTTTCTAATCTTCTTCATTTGCATCCTCATTTGATCTGGCAATGTTATTTTGCACTAAAGAGACGGTGAAAATGAGTTTATAGACTTCCTTAATTCCATAATATCTTGTTCTGGGTCACTAAAAGGGTGATGAAAGAATGTGATAATACATCTTTATTATTTTCCAAATGTTAAAAGAGATAACTAAGCTCATGATATCTCATAGAAATCCTCTACTAAAGTAAATGGAGACAATGCCCCGCAAACCAACAATTACTTCCCGAAGACCTGAGTCCTCAAGTTGGCCTGTCTTCCTTTTACTCGGTGTCTTAACTTTGTGGTCCATATATACCATAGAATACTACAGAGCCATAAAAAAAATGAGACCATGCCCTTTGCAGGAACATGGATGGAGCTGGTAGTCATTATTGTTGGCAAACTAATGTAGGAGCAGAAAACAAAATACTGCGTGTTCTCACTTATAAGTGGGAGCTAAATGATGAGAACATGCTGACACATAGAAGGGAACAACACACACTGGGGCTTACCAGAGGGTGGAAGGTGGGAGGAGGGAGAAGATCAGGGAAACTAATGAATGGGTACTAGGCTTAATACCTGGGTGACAAAATAATCTGCACAACAAACCCCCATGACACAAGCTTATCTATATAACAAACCTGCACATGTGCCCCTGAACTTAAAATAAAAGTTAAATTAAAAAAAATGAGCTAATTTAAATAAGAAGCAACAATTATGTCATCTTGCCCCTCATGACCTATGTCTTTTGTCAACATCGTCAGGATATATGTGAGGTTTTTCCTTCCGTCAAAAGACAAAATTACAACACATTTAGTTGGATAAATCTATTTGACTTTTAGTTGTGATTCTAAAATTGGGCAACACCTCATTCTATAAAATAGAATTTTATACAGTAGAGAGTGTGTTGCCATGAGCTGAGCAGAGGAGAAAGGCTTTCAGGTAGAAAGGGTTGAAGAAGGCAGAGACAAAGAATGAAAAGTGGATTGACTGTCCCAGAATAATTTTCTTTATAGGTTTAAGCAGTCAGAAATTCCGTATTATACCAGCTCAGGTAAGCTAGGTTTCTTCTGGTTGACTGTTGTCAGTCTCCTGGTTTTGTGTTTATTTGTTGTTTTTTCTTTTTTGAATAGGGCCTGTTTCAGAGTTTAGTTTAATTATATGGCATTTAGCACGAGTGACTCCATTCTGGTTTAGTTTGGTCTGCTGGGGCCCATTGTAGGAGCACAGTCCCAATTCTGACCTCATGTTACTTGGTTTAGTACCTCTAAGAATGGAAGTGAGGAGTAGAGCACCCCACTGATGACCTTTCTTCACCCATCAGGACTCTCAGCTAGAGGGGGACACCTATCAACCATCACAGTGCTCAGCTGCTTGCGACATAGGACTAACTCGTGTAGCTGCCAAGAGAAATTGGCCAAAGAACTCAGGATCGTTTCTTCCCTGCTGTGCTCTGGATTGTTCGGTCACACTGTCATGACAGTTCTTCCCATTTGTTCTGTGGGTGCCCATGGAAACGTACTTTACTTTGTCAGTTTTCTTAGCTGGCAGTCTCCATGGTGACTAAGAGCCTCAGACATAAGGAGGGCAAAAATCAGTAATGGAAACAGTAATTGAGTTTGAGAGTTCTTTGGGGGGAGACCGAAGGTATTGGCAATTATAGTGTAGTTGTAATACCTGCTGGAGCCAGCCTGGGAGATGCTGTACTCGACATTTTGTTGAAGTGTTTTCGAACTTCCTTGAAGCTCTTAGGGCAATGCTATCCCATAGAACTTCCTGTGGTGATGAAAATGTTCTGTATCTGCACTGCCATATGGTAGCCACTAGCCACATATGCCTACAGAGCACTTGAAATATGAGAGTGCAACTGAGGAATTTGTTTCTTTTAATGTTACTGAAGTTATACTTAAATTGAAATGCCACATAGACTATCGGCCCTTGTAGCGAACAATGAGATTCTAGGTATCTGGCATGTGCAGACCTTGGTAGCCCATCTTTACATCGAGTTTTCTGGAAGAAAGGAAGGCCACAAGCATACATGGTACACTTTTCTCTCCAGCATCACCAAGGTCATCAATAAGAAGCCTCCAGATGTGTACCTATACTTTCCCACTAAACTGTAAATTCTAAAGAAAGCGACTATTCAGCAAACTAACATAGGAACAGAAAACAAAGCACCACGTTCTCACTCATAAGTGGGAGTTGAACAATGAAAACACATGGACACAGGGAGGGGAACATCAACTCCAGAGCCTGTCAGGGGATGGGGTGCAAGGGGAAGGAGAACATTAGGACACATAGCTAATGCATGTGGGGCTTAAAACCTAGATGAAAGGTTGATAGGTGCAGCCACCATGGCACATGTATACCTATGTAACAAACCTGCATGTTCTGCACATGTATCCTAGAACTTAAAGTACAATTTTAAAAAGTGACTATTTTTATCTCATTCACTGCTGTACACTGAGTGTAAACTGTAGTACCTATCAGAGATGTTCTGAAAACTACTAATTGAACCATTTTCCACATGAATTAGTCATAGGATCATAAAGTGCCAAAGGGACTTCTGTGATTGCAGTGGATCTACCCTCAATCACTTTATTTCTTGCTTCTGGTCAAACTCAAATCTGTTGGTATGTCCATGCCCCTCCACTATGATTCAGTGAAATGTGGCCCTCTCTCTTCAAATCTAGGGGTAAGTCCTGATTGGTATAAAAAAATCATGGCTGTTCGGCCTCATTTCTTGGAAAATAAAGGATTTAAAGGTAGGCATATACCCTAGTTCCAATCAGTAAGATGTGAGGGATTTCTTCTAGAAGTGATTTTGGGAAAGATTTATTCATTAAAGGGACATAAGAGGAAGCCCCCCTCCCCCCTCCCCCTCTTTTTTTTTTTTTTTTGCTTCCAGGTATTCTAGAATGTATATGGTGGATGTTAAGTCTGGAACTGCTGCAGCTATTTTGTGAACCTTGCAGGAGTTGAGCAGAGAAGAGGGAGTTCTGAAGGAAACAGAATCCTTGATGCTTAATGTCTTAATCAACTAACCCTGAAATCTGCCCAGTATCTGCACATTTTGTTATGGGGGATAATAAATTTCCTTATTTTTAAAGCCAATAGAATCAGGATTTTCACAGACTGACATCTGGGCAAGATTTAGCAGAGTCCTCTGCAAAGCTAAAGTCAAGAAGTTAGCAAAGACTGAGTTCTCATCTGGAGCCTGACTGGAGAAGAATCTAATTCCAAGCTCAGCTGGTTGTTGTCAGCATTCAGTTCTTTACAACCTATCAGAGGTCTTTACTTTTTTTGCTAGTTATGGCCAGAAGCTACTCTCAGCTCCTTTTGGCATGACCTTCCTTATGTTCAGCTGGCTTCTTCAAAAACCATCAAGAGAGATTCTTGTCACATGATGGGTGCTACAGTCTTATGCAATGCAGTGATGCAATCATTACCATGTTTGCTGTATTCTCTTAAAAGTAAGTCTTAGATCCTGCCCATGCTCCAGAGCAGGGAATCACATAAGGGCATGAGCATGATGACCACATTCGCCACAACCTTGTTATTTTAAAGGTGAGGAAATTGCCCTAGGGGGATGATTTGCTTTCCAAAGACATAGCTGCATGGTAGAAGAACTAGGAGGAGACTCTCCACATTTTTATTTCAACCCAGGACATACTCCATTAAGTAGCTCTGTGAAGTGATCCCTGTCACTTAATCTCTCTGAACTTCTGTTTTCTAATTTCTAAGACAAGGCTAATGAGATCTCTTTAAGAATTGTTTGGGGTGTTTCATATGATAGCACTTATAAGTGCCTATCTTGGTTTCTGCAGATACTAGATGTTAAAAAATACTAGTTTCTATATGCTCCCTTCCCTTTTATCATGAAGTCCCATTTATTTCTTTAGTAGGGAGGACTAGAATGTTTAGTTTACTATGATTTACTTTTGAAGTTTAGAAGCAATCTGTTAGGTTGAAAATGATGATAAGCAAAGGTGTCTTGAACTCTCCCAGGGGTAGAAACCTAGATCCAAAGTTAAATAGGGATCCCTGATTTAAAAGGTGCTAACTTAATCGTGTCTTTGCTTTGGCTACAATCTCTGAACTTAAAGTCACAGAAATTGTATTGCAGAACTGAGCTTTGGGAACTTTCTCTTTAGTATTTTTCTTTTTAAAATTAAGGTCAACCAGTTCCACTGGAGAGCATTTTTTTGATGCCAGTTGATTGTCATAAATAGTACACCAATAAATGCTTTAAAGGGAGGCTGTAGGCTTGATGGTTAATGAAAATTCTTAAAGTGCAGCTGTTAGGCTGTGATTCCTGAAATGAAATTCAGAAATTTCCATGGGTTCAATATAAGTTCACTTTATCAAGTCTGCATGAAAATTCTCATTCCTTCTTCCTGACCGACACTGAATTGTTTTATAGCAGAAGGTCAAACAGGGTATGTGTTCTTTCTCACTACAGTATCAGACTGTTGTCCTTTGGGGACAAAAGTCCTTATACACAGGTGAACTGTCATGTGTGATATGAAAGTAATGTCTTATGATAGACTTTGACAGAGTTAAGAGCCAGACTTTTGTCCCCTTATTTATTAAGTTAAGCTCCTAAGGGAGAGATGTGTATTACAAGTGTTCCAACAATACTCATGGATATTTATCCTAGGTCTTAGTTCCATGGTGCCATTTTGGCCTTTATCACAAGTCTGAATTGCTTTAACTATAATTATTTTGTAGTCTCGGGCTTCTTATAATAAAAATAATTAAGAGTTATTGAGATCTCACCATGTGCCAGGCCAAACTTTGTCCTAAGTGCTTTTCAAGTCCTAAGTTGCTTAATCCTCTCAAATACCCTTGATGTAGAAACTACAATCAATGTGGATATATTATTAGAACAGTTATAGATAAAACATATGCGATCAACTTTAGTTTACCTCTGAATTTGTCTGCAAATGCAGGATATCATTAATGATATTAGAGGGTGGAGGCAAACCTGTTTTTCTTCTTATCTGTACTTGTCTAACAGAACATCTAACTGTTCAATTTACTCTAGCCTTTGCTAAAGTAAGAGGGCCAAGACATTCAGAGTCTCATCGTTTACTATGAAGACATCCCTAGGTCTTCAAAAGTAAGGATCATCTTATACCACTTCTTTTTTTCTGAAATACCTGGCCCATGAAGATTACTCATTAAAAATTGTAGAATTTTAATTGAATTTAATATTAATGTGCCTTCTGAATTATAATGGATTATCTGAAATATTGCTATGTAATAGATTCATTTATTATGCACAAATATTTTACACATAAGTAAAAGAAGGAAAAACTAAGATTTACTTGAACATAATCATGAAAATAATAATAAGTGTTTAATAGTCATTCCAAATACCTTATGACTATTTGTCAATACTTTTTTTTTTCTGAGATGGAGTCTCACTCTGTCACCCAGGCTGGAGTGCAGTGGCATGATCTTGGCTCACTGTAACCTCCATCTCCTGGGTTAAAGCAATTCTCCCACCTCAGCCTCTCAAATATGTGGGATTACATGTGTGCACCACCGCACCTGGCTAATTTTTCTATTTTTAGTAGAGAAGGGGTTTTGGCATGTTGGCCAGGCTGGTCTTGAACTCCTGGCCTCAAGTGATCTGCCTGCCCTGGCCTCCCAAAGTGCTGGAATTACAGGCATGTGCCACCATGCCCGGCCCAATTTGTCAATAATTAATATATTCTAGCATTCTTACTTTCATGTGCTTTCAGAGAAGGTGAGCAGTTTGTGCTGGCATCAGCAGCACTATGCCTCCTTCTCTTGGCTGATTTTTATCACAGGAGACGCATTCGCTCATGGTTTCTGTGTTGAACACAATACCGTCATCATGTACTTTTATTGGATTACAACTAATTGGAGCACACTTGTAATATCTACTCTTGAGAAGTGCAACAGGATCATACACTTCTATTTTCAAATCCAGAACAACTGCCAAATTTTATGGTTTGAGTAATCACGTTTTAGTCAGCCTCAGGTAATCAAGCACCACCAGGATTAAAAAAAAGACCACTAAGACTCTACATATTCTATATCCTGTGGATTTTTGAATAAAGAAGTTGTTTAATTAATTATGAGGGTTTTATTTATTTATTTTTGCCAATAGCTTATGGCTGACTCTTGAAGGCTAACCAATGGTTTTGAGTTGAGGTCAGGGCCTTTCTGACATAGCAGACTGCTAAATCCCACCTGGTTTAAGTATCTTAGCATCATCCAGAGGTCATATAGAAACTAAAATCTAATTTCAGAAACTCTTTCAAGGAAATAATACACATATTATCTTGAGAACTATTAAGAGAAGCTAGATGCTGCAGAGCTTCAGAGTATTACATATCAGTTACTTATAATTTGTTTTATTCTCATAATTGGCAGATTAACTGGGTAATGGATTTACTCGAATAGTTTCATTCCTCCCATATGGATGAGAACCAGAAGCATAGACATGGATGTGATTCTTTGCATGGCATCTTCATAGCCAATCAACAACTGACATTTAACTGAACAGATAGGTTCATAAGTACCTTGGGTGCTAACATATGGTGACATTTCCAATTATAGGTCCCTACTGTAACAGTGGAATTTCTCTTCATTTAAAAAAAAGTAATAACACAAAAGAAAGCTCACTTGATGTCTATCTAATATGTCTGAATAAATGAAAGTGTTTCATATAACTAAAGGAAAATAATTTGTTGCCTTAGACAATCAAAAATGCGTTATGGTTAGAAAAATAAAGGCATATGTATTGTGGAAGAGATTTGCTGCCTTATATTTGGTTTTCATTAGAACTCAGATGCCTGGATTTAATTAATGTATCTCACAGGAGAAATAAGCAGGGTATATTACACTCTGGATTGAAAAACCCTAGGAAAAAAAGCTTACAAGTCACCCCTCCAACCTAAACCAAGTGAAAAGTTGAACAAACTGGAAATTTAACAATTCTTCTTAGATCTGTAGGAGAAGGGAAGTCATAGGACAACCTGCTGACCCCAAAATTGTAGAGACAGAGGGGCAGATCCAGAGAATCGTAATTTACTAGAATAGAACCACAAGCAGAGACTTCCGCAGTTCTACACCACTGCTGGAGTAGAAAAATGGAACTGTAATTGATGAATTGCTTGACGCTCGCTCAGTGTGGACAACTCTGAAAGTCAAAAACTCCAGGGAGACTCTGTCATGGAAGGGCCCCTGCACTTTTGTGAGTTTTACTTCTGGGAGCATAACCTGGGTCTCTTACTGAATATCCAAGAAGAATTAGCTAGTGCTTCCAGCAGAGGGAGGGGAAAGGGAGCCATTCTGAAGGCACTCCATTCTTCTCACCGAGGTCTGCCTTCAGTAGAAGCTAGTTAACTAGAGCCTAATTTGCTGGGGTTTTATCAGAGCCTAAGCTGACCTGGGTGAAGGAAAACCAATACCAGCCACCTCTAGCTGCCCATATCGAAAGGAAATACCTAACCCTGCCCACTCTAGCCATCTGTCCCAGCTATGGAAGTGAAGACAGAGAAGCAGTTACGAAGTTCACAGTCCAGAGCCACAGGCTCACTGAAAGACTGAGACCTAATCATATAACTCTAGCACACCACTTATCCCCTCACTCACCTTACTATCATATGACTAAAGTTCTGCTTATAGAAGTTTATTTTACCCAATACGTTATGTGCAGCTATGAAGAAAAAATTACAAGGCATACCAGAAGGCAAAAAAAAAAAAAAAAACCCACCACAATATGAAGAGACAAAGCAAACATCAAAACTAGACTCATATATGGAAGGGATGTTGGAATTGTCAGATGGTGAATTTAAAACAACTATGATTAACATGCTAAGAGATCTAATGGATAAAGTGGAATAGCATGCAAAAACAAATGGGTAATATATGCAGAGGGTGGGAAATTCTAAGAACCAGTACAAAATGTTACAGATCAAAAACACTGTAACAGAAATTAAGAACAACTTTTATAGGTTTATTAGTAGACTGTATATGGCCTAGGAAAGAATTTCTCAGAGTGAGGAAGTATCTTAACAGAAAACTCTAAATCTAAAATGTAAAGACACAAGCAGACTGAAGAATCAGAATATCCAAGAACTGTGAGACAACTACCAAAGTTGTAACATACATGGAATAGGAATGTCAGAAGAATAAGAAAGAAAGGAGCAAGAGAAATATTAGAAACAATAGTGACTGAGAATTTCTCCCAAATTAATGTCAAATAAGAAACTACAGGTTTAGGAAGCTCAAATAGAATGAATACCAAAAAATACACTTAGGCATATTATTAAAACTATAGAAAATAAAATATTTTTTTAAAATCCTGAAAGAAGTGGGATGGGGGATATATATACCTATATAAAAACAAAAGTCAGAATTTTATCCAACCTTCTGGTGAAGATGCTGTGAATACTGCTAAAATGATAACAAAGTATTCAAAATATTAAGTAAACTTAGTTGATAGAGAAGTGGCAGGGTTTGAGAGGACTGACCCTAATTTTGAAAGCAGTTGTACTCTGAGTAAAATGCTATCAAACAGCATGGCATGCTACAGAGAAATATTTCATGAAATAAAGAGTCAGTAAATGTAAAAAAAAAAAAAAAAGAATTTTATCCAACTTTTCCTCAGAAACCATGCAAGGAAAAAAAGAGTGAAATAAAGTATTTAAAGTGTTAAGAGAGAGAAAAAAAAACCCACAACCTAGAATTGTGTGCCCTGTGAAACTGTCCATCAACAGTGCACAAGCAGGAGTTTTTCAGACAAATGAAAATGGAAGGAATTTTTTGCCTATAGACTTTCCTTGCAAGAAATGTTAAAAGAAATTGTTTAGGGAGAAAAAAAAATGATATAGGTTTAAAGATTAGATTTATATAAAGAAGGGAATAGCATGAAAGAACAATAAATGAAAGTTAATAGAAACTTTTTTCTAACTCTTGTTATCTGTTAAATCAACTACTCAATTGATTTCACATATAAGAATTTGTTAAAAGTAATAGTGGTAACATATTTTATTGTGTATGTATACACACACACACAGCACATTTGTATATGCTTATCTATAAGTGAAATAAAAGCCAACAATAAAGCAAGGGACAGAAGCAGAAAGGAATTGAGATTATTTTGTTATTATAGGGTATTCACATTACTATACAACCTGTGAAGTGATATAGTGTTATTTAAAAGTGGACTTGGATTGTTTGTAAATGTATATTACAAACTCTAGGGAAAACCACTAAAAAAAGAGGTATCACTGATATGCTAAGAAAGGAGAGAAAATAGAACAATATAAAATGCTTAGTTGAAGCCACAAAAGTCATAACGGAGTGAAAGATAAAATTAGAAAATAAAGAACACAGGCAGCAAATACAAAATAGTAACAAATACTGTAGATATTAACCTAATAATAGCAATAATCATTTTAAATATAAATGGTCTAGATTCACCAATTTCAAGTCAGAGATGTCAAAGTGGACCAAAAAACAAGACTCAAATATGTATTCTATATAAGAAACTCACTTTGAATATAAAGAGAAGCATAGATTAAAAGTAAATAGATTGAGAAACATATAGTATACCAACAACAATTAAAATAAAGTGGGAGTCACTATGTTAATTTCTGATGGAGCAAACTTCAGAGCCTGGGAAGTTATCAGGGATAAAAAGTGGTGTTACCTAATGATAAATAGGTAATTTTCCAAAAACACATAATAATCTTTAAGGTGCCTGAACATAACAATAGAGCATCAAACTATCTGAGATAAAAACCGATAGAACTGCAAGGAAAAATGGACAAACCCACTACTTTAGTTGAAAGCATCAACACCTATTATCAGAAATGGACAGATCCAACAGGCAGAAGATCAGTAAGGGTATAGTTGAACTCAACACCATCTATCAATTGCATATAATTGACATCTATAGATTACTTCATCCAACCAAAGCAAAATACACATTTATCTCAGACTCACATGGAACTTTCACCAAGATGGATCACATCCTGGGCCGTAAAGCATACCTTAACACATCTAAAAAATAGAAATTATACAATGTCTGCTCTCACAGCATAATGAAATGAACCTAGAAAATAATAAAATACTTGATTATTTAACAACAATTTAAAGTTTGCAAAGAAGAAATCTTAAGAGAAATTTTAAAATATTTTAATTAAATGAAAATGAAAACACACTCATTAAAATTTGTATAATGCAATGCAAGCAGTGCTTAGAGGGGCATTTATAGCATAGAAGAGATTTATTAGAAAAGAAGGAGAATCTAAGATAAATCATCTAAGTTCCCACCTTAGGATATTAGATAAAGAAGGGAAAATTGAATATAAAGTAAGCAAAGAAAAGAACTAATAAGAATTAGAGCAGAAATTAATGAAATTGAAAATAGAAAATAAGTAGAGAAAATCAACAATGCCAAAAGCTGATTCTTAAGTTTCTCAACAACCTAACTAAAAGACCGATAGAGAGAGAGAGAGAGAGAGAGAGAGAGAGAGAGAGAGACAGAGAGACAGAGAAACAAATACTATAAATAAAAAAGGGAACATCACTACAGATCCCATTGACATTAAAGAATAAGCAAGTAATTTTTTTATATTTATTTACTTATAAACATATATAATTATATATTAATTATATATAGTATTTATTATATTATGAACAAGTCTATGCCTACAAATTTGATAACCTAGATGAAATGGACCAATATTTTAAAAGACAAAATCTACCAAAACTTACACAAGATAGACAATCAAATAAACCTATATCTATTAAATAAATTGAATCAATAATTAAAACAATTTCAAAAGAGAAATTACTAGTCCCAGATGGTTCATTAGTGCATTTTACCAACATTTAAGAATGAAATTGTACCAATTAACTACAGTCTCTTTCAGAAGACAGAAACAGATAAAATGTTTTCTGCTTCATTCTATGAGGCCAGCATTACCCTAATAACAAAATCAGATAAAGACATTACAAGAAAACTAGAGACCAATATTTCTCATGCACATAAATGCAAAAATCCTCAACAAAATATTAGAAAGTGAAATCCAACAAAGTATAAAAAGAAATTAAACACCACTACCAAGTGAGATTTATCCCAGGTTATTTAAGGCTAGTTTAACATTTGAAAATTGACTAATGTAATCCACTATGTGAACAGGCTAAAGAAGGAAAATTACATGATATCAATAGATTCAGAAAAAATTTCTGACAAAATCTAACATCATAAAAAAAACTTTTAGTAAACTAGAAAGAGAGGGGAGCTTTCTCAACTTGATAAAAAGAATCTACAAAAACCCTACAGCTAATATATTTCTTAATGGTGAGAAATTAGAAACATTGCTGTTAAGAACAGGAACAAACAAGGATGCTCCCTGTCACCACTCCTTTTCAATGTTATACAAAAATCTGTAGCTAATGCAATAGGATAAGAAAAGGAATAAATGTATACTGATTGAGAAGGAAGAATAAAAGTCTCTTTGTTCACAAATAACATGATCATCTATGTAGAAAACCAAAAAGAACTGATGAGAAGAACAAAAAGAATTGATTAAGAAAAAAAGATCCCCCAAAACTTCTGAAACTAATAAAATATATTAAGGTTGCAGGATGCAAGGTTAATATACAAAAGTAAATTGTTCTCTTATATACAAATAATAAATAAGTACCATTTGAAATTAAAAATACAATATTATCTACATTGGTATAAATCTAACAAAATACGTGCAAGATCTATATGAGGAAATTACATAATGCTGATAAAATAAATCAAAAAAGAATTAAATAAATGGAAATCTGTTCCATGTTCATGAGTAGGAAGACTCAATATTGTCAAGATGTCAATTTTTCCCAACTTGATCTAAAGGTTGAGTACAACCCAAATCAAAATTACAGCAGCAACTTATTTTGTGGATGCCAGCAAGCTCTGTCTAAAATTTATGTGCTGATGCAAAATACCCAGAGTAGCTAACACAGTATTGAAGGAAAAGTAGAAAGCTGGAAGACTGAAACTGCCTCACCTCCAGACTTACTATAAGTAACAGTAATCAAGAGACACTGTTATTATTAAAAGAATAGACAATTAGGTCAATGTAACAGAATAAAGAGCCTAGAAAGAGACCCACATAAGTACAGCCGACTAATCTTTGACATAGGAGTGAAGGCAACACAATGGATAAAAGATGTATTTTCAGCAGATTGTGGTAGAAAAATTGGACATCTGCATGGCAAAAAGTGAATCTTGATACAGACCTTATACTCTTCACAAAAATTAACTCAAAATGTATTACAGACCAAAATTTAAAAGGAAAGCTATTAAACACCTAAAAGATAACATAGGAGAAAATAAAATTACCCTTGGGTTTGACAACTACTTTTTAGATATGACACCAAAGGCACAATTCATGAAAGAAATAATTGATAAGCTGGCTTTTATTAAAATTAAAATTTTTGGGTCTTTGAAAAACATTATCAAGAGAATCAAAAGACATGCTGCAGACTGGGAGAAAATATTTGCAATAAACACATCTGATAAAGAATTATTATCCACAATATACCAAGAATTTTAAAATGCAATAATAAAAAAACAAACAATCCCATTAAGATATGGGCCAGGAACTGGGCCTGTGATTTATGCTGGTAATCCCAGCGACCCAGAAAACTCAGGCAGAAGGATTGCTTGAGGTCAGAAGTTTGAGACCAGCCTGAGCAACATAATGAGATCCTGTCTCTAAAAAATTTTTTAAAAATTATTCCAGCATGATGATGTGCATCTGTAGTCCCAGCTACCCAGGAAGCTGAGGCAGGAGGATCATCTAAGCCCAGGAGTTCAAGGCTGCAGTGAGCCACAATCATGTGCGGCAGTGAGCCATGATCATGCTACTCTGCATTCCAGCCCAGGCAACAGAGTGAGAACCCAACTCATTTAAAAAGGGGGCAAAGACCTTAACAGACACCTCACCAAAAAGACATACTTCTTTGGTGTTTGCCAAAGAATGTGGCAAATAAGCATATTAAAAGATGGTTCAAATCAAAAGTTATCAGAGAAAGGCAAATTAAAACAAAACAGTGATACACCACTACACACCTAGTAAAATGGCCAAAACAGAAACGCCAGTCACATCAAATGCTGGTGAGAATGTGGAGTAACCAGAACTCTCCTTCATTGATTTTGGGAATGCAAAATAGTACAGACACATTGGAAAAGAGTTTGATGATTTCTTACCAAACTAAATATACTCTTATAATACTTTCCAGCAACTATGCTCCTTGTTATTTACCTAAACGAATTAAAAACTTGTGTCTACCACAACACTTACAGACATACAGCAGCTTTATTCATAATTGCCAAAGCATTAAAGGAATGAAAATGTCCTTCAGTAGGTGAATGGCTAAATAAACTGTGGTATACCCAGAAAAGGGAATTATTCAGCACTAAAATAAATGAGCTCTCAACCCATGAAATGTCATGGGGGAAACTGAAATGCATATTACTAAGTAAAAGAAGCCAATCTGAAAAGGCTACATACTGTTTGATTACAATTATATGACATTCTGGAAAAGTAAAAATTATGGAGACAGTAAAAAAACAAAAATTAGTGGTCAATGGGGGTTAGGGGAAAGTAAGGGATGAATAGGCAGAGCACAGAAGATTCTGAGGGCAGTGAAACTACGTGGTGATGATACTATAATGGTGGATACATGTCATACGTTTGTCCAAATTCCTAAAATGTGGAACACCAAGAGTGAACACTAATGTGGACTATGGTCTTTGGGTGGTAATGTTATTTTAATGTAGGTTCATCAATCGTAACAAATATACCACTCTGGTGGGGGGATGTGGATAATGGGGCGAAGCGGGCATGCACAGGGTAGGGGACATATGGGAAATCTCTGTACCTTTTGATTAATTTTGCTGTGAAGCTAAAACTGCCTGTAAAAGATAAAGTCTATTAATTTAAAAAGCCCTTGGAAAAGGCTTTTCATCTTCAAGTCTTATTTGTGTGGAGTGGGTGGATGTTACCCAACTTTAAGGTGATGTTTAGCTAGAAAGTCAGACACAGTTAGAATCTGTAGAGAATTTAATTCCAAATTTCTAATGTGTAGTTTTAATTTTTAATGTGCAGTTCTATATTTTGGTTTACGTATGTATGTAAACTGTTGAAGAACTAAATTGAAGAGGAATTTGTTAAACCTTAACAGTGAGTCAGTTAAATTTTGTCTCTGCATGCAGCATCATAGTTACTTTCATTACCCAAAGCCTGCCTCCAAAATTTTCTGCTAATCAGAGCAAGTCTTCAAATTCAATTACTTGTCAGTATCTCCACTTCATTTGGAAGTTAAAGTTGCTGGTCTCAGAGTTCAAAGCCAGGTTTTAGCCATTTATTTCATTTGAAGTTTCTAGATGACATTCCCAATTGATTGCCAGAATTTTGTGGCTTCGATTTCACTAGTCCTAAATCCAGGCAGCTCTGGTGTGACTTAAAATATGGAACTTTGGGATGATATTGCTTTGCAAAATAAAGGAAAAAGGGAGCTGAGTGGAACAAGGTAGGTAAAAGAAGAAAAGGCTGGGTAGTGCAAACAGACTGAGAAATGAATGAAGAAAAAAAGGGACTAGGAGATAGAAAGTACAAAGGTAAACATGTTTTTGGTTTTCAATGTTTTAAATTATATCCATAATATATATTGTTTTTCTATAATATATCTGTATGTAATATATATGATCAATATAATATATAGAATTTTTAAAGACAAAGGCTGGTTTCTCAGAATGTTAATAAGAAATCATTCAAACAAGTCAAGTAACACAGCTCATAATTATTATTTATAAAATCCCGAAATATAAAAGTCAGATAGGAAAATAAAATAGAGAATTTTTACTGGTCCTGCTGATAATACTTAAAGGTATACTCAAGTCAGTTAAATACTTTATCACCTGTAATACATAAATCAATGTCTATTTAGGTTTCCTTTTATTTTAGCTTACATTTCCCCAGTCATGTTTTATATTATACTAACACCTATAAGTGTAAATGTTCAGCATGCTTCCTTGAATTGACTAGTTAATAAAAAGATGAAAGTGGCTATCAACAAATTTATTAAAATTTTGACCTTAAAATAACCATTTTTAAATTTTAATCAAATTTGTTACTTTTTTCCTTGAAATTCTTCCATGGAAAAAATACTGATTGATTTACTCATTGCCATTTCCAATTAATTTTTTCACCTAAAACATATTATTATAATTAGAGAAAAAATATTGGTTGAAATTAAGGATTAACTGTTATATTATCTAATTATAGAAAAATATATGTAAAAGATGACATCCATTATCCAAGTTCTCTATGCACATGCACTAGGAGGTACATGGTATGTGCTAGTCTGGCCAGTCAGACACAGAAATATGGTTACAGTCAATTAATAAACATTTGTATGTGGAAGCTTTGTATTGGTTTATATACAATGAAATCAATTTCCATTGCCAATTGCTAAATTTTCAGTATAAAACTGTTGAGTATATAATTTAGCTTGACAAATAGTTGATCTGTCCCCCCCAAAACTTTATAATTTCTAAAATTCAGTTTTTGGGTTTTTTTTTTAAGCAGAATTAAAAGTTCACTTTTAAGCACCATGCCACTTAGGGTTTGACATTTAGCAGCATTCGAATTACTGGGCAAATAGATTTTCCATTATGAAATTAAATCTACTTTCTTCTCTTCTTAAATTTGACTTGCCTATGGTTTCATGTGCTAACATCTAAGAAGTGAAAATAATCTGAGGTATAGTCTTTAATTTGACACACATATAGGTCTTTTGAATAAAACCCTACTAGATATCACGCTAAGTAGGATTAACCATAAGTTTCTTTGTGGACATGAGGCAAGGGATTCATTAAAATTGATATTGCAAACACCCTGTCTGACAGATGAGAGTGAAATTAGAGTGGCAACGTGAACCTTAAGCTCTCAGTGGATACACGAATGGATTTGCCTATAAAGTTTAAAGGTTTACAGGGAGGCACAGTGGCCAACTTCTATCTTTGATGTAAAGGGCAAGGAAAGAAAGGAAATAAGGGGGTATGTGAAGGAGAAAGCAATTTTCCGTTTCCTTCTCTGCATAACACTATTCACAAAAACATTTAATTCTTACTATGTCTTGCTGATTTGAGGTTACTTTTAAAAACCTTGTATTATCTTCCCACTGTGAGCACAGTAGAATGGGCAGCGAGACAAACAAGATAGTTTCCTGCTTTCCTGGAATTTCGGTTGATTGGGAAATCCATATACCCATAAATAATGATTACATCTTCTACTGTTCCCATATTTTAAGGTATAACATCTCTTGCAAGGGGCATGAAAATGGTCAAAAAATGTTTTGGAAAAAGGAAGAGATAAAACCAAAGCAAATGCTGCATGAGAATGCATCCAAAATGGTTGAATGGGTGAGCACGGATGCCAATATCGTTCCTTCTTGTCATGGTAAAGGAAACTGGAAGCTCAGAATGTCAAAGGCTCACAAGTCTAACCCCAGTGGGGATTTCAACAGAATCAGATGAACTACAGGATTGCAAATTTACTAAGCCTTTCAGAGAACTCTAGAAAGCCTGGCCTTAAGAGAAGACTTCAGTTGTTTTCAAAACAAGTGTGCCAAATTCATCCTTCCTGACAATCTTTTTTATTTCAGGATCTAAGCCAGCTAAATATGTTTAAGTTTGGTAGACATAGTCAATATTTAAACTTAGTTCAAATTCAAATTCAATTGCCCAAACTCTGAAATTTGGTAGTTTATCAAATTACACTTAATTTTTCTCAGTAAGATTTTTTCACTGCTCAGTGATTTAGAGTACTGTATGTTTATTCATCTCCTTTAAAGGTTGATCTCTGTTTGGGGAAGGTGCTAACATATGTGTATATAGTACTTTTTTTAGAATAAATGAACAGGGATTCTATATCATAATCTTCTAAAATAATGTTTAGTAATTTGCATACTAGAAATATCAAATCAAAAGGTTTTTTGTATACCTGAGACCTTTGAGAATTTTCTTCTGATGATAAATTTTTTTCATATTGAATGTTCAGAGGAGTGGCTGAATTCAGATGTACTTTCAGATTGTGAAACAGCCAAGTTATTATAGAAATGTTTGGGTTGTGCTGGAAATAATATTTTTCGAAAATGTATTGCTCCTTCCATTTTAAATTTATGTGATTTTTTAAAGGGGATTGAGTTTTATGTCTCTGATTCATTTACACTTAATTCATGAAAATAACATTTGCTAAAAGCTATTGGGTATGCAATCAGTTTCATGATCTATATAGATTTTTTAAGTGTTTTTTTTTTTTTTTTGTCTGAGTTTGGCCAAATCACTTTTTTTTTTTCTTAATTTTCCAAATCTTGGGAACCTAAAAGATGTAGTAGATTCAAGGTAGTAAGATATCTGCTGTGTCCTATCAAACAATTATTTTTCTAACATTGGGATTATAGGAGAAATTGTTACCTACTAAGAAGTGAACTTTCTAGTGTTGCTAAAACAATTAAGTTATCACAGAATGAATAAAATAATGCATTGAATGGCAGTGAATCAAAAATATAGCGGCAAGACTCTAACATTTAGATGTCATATTTCCTTTGCTTTTTACAAACACATATAAAAAATCTAGCAGGGTGTGTAAAACAACTAAGCCATTTTTACAAAGAGGTTTGATAAAGCAACACAGATCTGACTGTTCTACTTAGAGTGGCCAAAACTCAAAGGACACATGAAACACAATATTGTTCTGGGAGCATTCTCTAGGGAAAAACAATTGCTTTTAATACTCGAATCAGAGGGAAAAAGATAGTTATGTAGTTCTTTAGTTCATAGGTAATTTCTCCCCTTAGATTTTTATAAGGTTGGAAAATGATAGGTAGATGCATTTTGCCTTTTCTGAAAGGATGAGAACTTTTGTGGTACCAAAATTATTGTTTTTACCCAAAAAGAGTAAGGAGAACTCTTCTGTGATAAGAGCAAAGATGTAAGCAGGATTCAATCTGTGCAGTGCTTTATGAGCCATGGTAAGAAATTTAGTTGTGGTTTCAACTGTGATGGAAGACTATTTTGGGATTTGAGGCAGGGCAATGACATAATTTGAT
Source organism: Aotus nancymaae (assembly GCF_030222135.1). Classification (NCBI taxonomy): domain Eukaryota; kingdom Metazoa; phylum Chordata; class Mammalia; order Primates; family Aotidae; genus Aotus; species Aotus nancymaae. The sequence goes on from NW_026988465.1 coordinate 19,274,541, forward strand.
TTGTGCTTCATAGATCACTGGGCTGCTCTATGGAGAAGGGATCACAGAAAAGCAATAAGAGAAAAAAAGCAGGACCAGGTAGGAGTACCTAGAGTAGTCCAGTAAAGAGATGATGGTGATTTGGTCTACAGTGGTGAAAAATAGGAGCATATTGATATTGATATGATATGTTGAAGGAGTACATAGGACTTATTGATGTATTGCAGAAAAATTAGGTGTGACTCCTTGTCTGGCTTCAGCAATTGGGAGTGTGGTGGTATCACACACTAGGAGGAATAGGTGTGGACAGGGGAGGGTCAACAAATTTGTTTTGGTTTTGCCAAGTGGCTGTGTGGACTATTAAGATGATCATTAGATACCCATGTGTAAATATCAATCAAAATATTGTTAGTAATAATATGTATAGGAGTTGTAAATGGATACAATTGTTAAAAAGCTTCCTAGAAAAAAGTATCCCCACATGTATTCCTTTCTTACACCCCTTGCATTACTTTAATAAAAACCAGGACAGTTCAAGTAGAAGACATAGATAATCTTACTTGAACACTTCTTTAAGATACATATACTTAAAGATTTTCCAAAATCTAGGTGAGGAAGATTAGAATCATCTACTTGATGTTTATTGTTTGTGGTGTATGGGTTTTTTTCTGTAGTTAAATTAACTGTTCATTGTTTACATGTAATTCATCCCAAAATGCCATCCTTCTGTATGGTTATAGAGTTCTTTGGGTATTACTGAGGATAAGTAGTCACTAACACTGCCACATAGCAATGGATTTATTAAAAAGGTGTTTGTTTCTGGAAAAAAGTACATGAATTATATGGAGATATAAAATATCTTTACATCTTTCTATAAAATATATAAACATCTATATATAAAATTGTATATGTAGCCTATATACCTGTATATTTACACACGCATATATCCATTACATCTTATATATTACTTACACCATTCCTCCCAATGATTTGTGAGTACTGTTGTATATTTTCAGTCAATCAGTGCTTTCAATAACTTTTTGAGTTAAATGCAATGAGTTTTGTTCATTATTCTGGGCCTCTTCTTTTGCCATTTGCTTATGTTCTGATAAGCAGTTTTGACTCATAAAACTTGGTAAAAGTTATGGTGTTGGACCTACCACAAGATTAGCATATCTGTAAAAATGCCAATCTCCTGGAAACTCGAGATACCTTCCAGTGATGGCTCATTATGCAGATGAAAAGTACAGGAGGCAATAAAAAATTGGTAGACATGTCCTGACAGTAGAAACTGTTTTGTTCATATGGCTACATTTGCCAACTGTTGCATGAACTACAGCTGGGCGAATCTATGAATGGGAAAAATGCAATACTTTAGGGACTATTCTATTATGATACCATATAGAGCTGGGTTGGTTGATGTTCCCAAAAAATTATCTAAATGTTTATGCACCACGCCCCCCTGCCAACCCCACCCAATTCACATGTTGAAAACTTAATCACCAATGTGAGGGTATTAGGAGGTAGGGCCTTTGGGAGGTTATCAGATCCTAAGGAGAACCGTTATGAATGGGATTAGTGCCCTTATAAAAGAGGACCCAGAGAGCTGCCTTACCTCCTCTACCATGTGAAGACACAGTGAGAAGATACCATTTATGAGCCAGAGGGTGGGCCCTCACTAGACACTGAATCTGCCAGTGCCTTAATCTTGGACTTTCTAGCCTACAGAACTCCAAGAAATCAATTTCTATTGGTTAAGAGCCACCCAGTTTATAATATTTTGTTACAGTAATCCAAAAGGGCTAAGACAGTGATGCCATTTTCAGGAACATATGCCTCATATGAAATGGTGTATTTATTGGCATACATATCTTCTGAACTGAGTGAACATGAAATGAACCAAGAGTAAGCTGACATGGCAAGTAGCCCTCTCATAGAATGGGTCTGAAAAAAAGTCTTGTTAGATGTCCAGACTGCCTCATGTTACTCTTATTCAAGCAAGATAATGTGTCAAAGCAGCAGTGCTCAATTTATTTTTATTCCATTTTACTGAAACACAAGTTTAACATTTACTGATGAAACATTTTTTTGATGTGGTTATTTCCAATGTTCTAGATAAAACTCTCTCACATTTTTTCTACTCACGAAATGTATATAAGAATTCAAGTTCACGATAATTAAAATATTATACAGATTTTATTTCATTGCATTAGCTTATATTACAAGTATATCATTCACAAACTTGGATTCTTTGTTATTAATAATTAATTGCATTGAACACATCTCACAGCTAATGGCTGTACTGATGAGTGGTTTTGAAAATCTAAGCATAGCAAATCTCCACTTTAACCATCCAATGTGTGACATCTCCATCCAGAATCAATTTAATTCTAAGACTTAATATTTCACAATTCACTCTCTTTAGACTCATAATACAGGTGGATACTTTAACTTGAGGTATGGGAATTCAGATTAACTTGGGCAAATTTTTATTTATCATCTAGATACAAAGTTCAATGCTGGATTCATGCTTTTTGTTAGCTGATTTCCCATGTTCTTAGGAGCTAAATGGAATAAAACCAGAACTTTCTCAATTCAGTATTTAAGAATCTTTGTATTTAAGATGTATGCTACTTCATCACATCAAACAAACTTTTCTCACTTGATGTTTTTAAATAAAATTATTGTCTTTTTTACTACACCTATGTCTCAACTTAGTCTTTTCTCTGGATGCTTATTTATTGATTCCTGAAGCTAACTGGTCAATGAAAAGAAATAAAGATGCCCTTGGAATATTTAAAACAATTTTTTACATGTGAGCTGTTTGAAATTTGGATGTAATCATTGGGGGATTTATCATTATTTCCAATATACAGAACAGAGATGAGGCTTCCAGAGGTTAAGTGACTTGACTAAGCAATACAGACAAAGACAGAGATCAAATTCCAGGATTTCTGGCTCCAAATTCAGGAGTCTTTCTCTGACATCATGAATCAGAGCTCATCAATGGGCACATCTTTATAAATATTTCATTACCATTAGGCTAAGTCTGTAGTAAAGATCATCAAGAGGAAGGCAAGGCATTGTTACCTGTTGAATAATTGGGACATTTTTCTCAATCATCTGTTTCATCCAAAGAAATTTTAGGCATAAAAATTTAATTTTGAAATGACTTGGCTTAATCTTGTATTTCCAAAGAAACATATGTCCCTCAGAAATCTCACGGTCAGTGATTGTCCTCTAATCGGCAGTTGTACCAATGTCGCATAAAGCAACTCTTTCTTTATGTGAAAGCTTGACGGGAAGGATCTGGCGCTAGGACTTGGATGGGTGGAAAAAGGCTACTGGGATTCAATAGCTACCTGTGCCATCAATTTCAAGGTGTGTATTTGTGTGTGTGCATGTATGTGTATTTGTGTGTTTGTGTGTGTCCTGGGTAAGGAATGGTGGCTTCATATTTGCTTTTTCTGAATAAATACCAGTCCTTTAATTTCAAATAATTATCCATAACAAATGTAAATGACAAGAATTTGAGACTACTTCTGACATTCAAATTTCCTCCATAGATAACTGATATTCTCTTTTTTTATTTGAGATGGAGTCTCGCTCTGTGGCCAGGCTGCAGTGCAGTGGTGCGATCTTGGCTCACTGCAACCTCTGCCTCCCTTGTTCAAGCAATTCTCTTATCTCAGTCTCCCAAGTAGCTGGGACTACAGGTGCACGCCACTATGCCCAGCTAATTTTTGTGTGTTTTAGTAGAGATGGGATTTCACCATGTTGGCCAGGATGGTCTCAATCTCTTGACCCTGTGATCTACCCACCTCAGCCTCCCAAAGTGCTGGGATTACAGGCGTGAGCCACCACGCCCAGCAATAACTGATATTCTCTAAATCAATGATTCTTTTCCCCACCATGTTTTTTTAAAACTGTCTTTTACACATGTATGCAACTTAGTTTGTTAGTAAAAAAACTAAAACAGCAAAGTATAATAATGTAAAAATCTCTCTCCCCACAATGCTGTTCTCTCTATATAACCATTTAAATATTTTGTTTTTCCCATAAAATATACCATATTTATGCAAGAATAGATGTATATTTCTTTTATAATAGTGGTGGTTAAGATGTATAATGTAATATGCTTTTTAAATAATATGCTAACTACTTTATCACATTTAAATCCACCTCTATGTTTTTAACAACAGCAGAGTATTTCATATATAGAGGTGCGCAATTCATTTTACTAGTCCTCAGATGTTTACATAATTTATAATGACAGAAAGTCATTGGAGTAGAAGTGTTTCATACCCAGTGGTTCAATTAACATTCTTTTACTTAAATGTATTATCGCACCTGGCCCCTAAATGTATCTTTGCAATCTTGTGGTACTATATTTATAGGACACATTTTTAAAGTTTGAATTTTTAAATCAAAAGTAGATTCTTTAACTTTGATAACTAGGATTCAATTGCTCTCCTAAGAAGTTTCATCATCATATGTATCATATTAAGAGCATGAGAATATCTAGTCAATCACTAAGAATAGTAAAACTTTGAAAATAATTGAAATATAATAGATTTAAGATGGAATCTTACATTTGTTCAAATTTGCATTATTCTAATCATCAGTGAGATATTTTGACTGTTCATTGGCCCTTTATATTTCTTTTGTTATAAACTGCCTTTAATTGTATTTGCACAATTTTGGTTGTTGATTTCTGTACATTTTAAATACACTTTGTGTATGAATATAAATGGCCTTTTGCTATATGTATTGCAGTTTTTTTTTCCTGGTTTGTCATTTAAAATATTTTCTTGGTGTTTCTCACCATATAGAATGCAGCTTTTTAAAAATCATGTAAGATTTGGCAGCTTTTCCTTTATGTCTTTCAGGTTACATGCCCTACTTAGGGAGGCCTTCTATTTTCCAAGACTGTATTTTTAGAAATAACTTATGTTTTCTTCTAGTAATTTAATGACTTACTTAAAAAAAAAAAGTGTCAGTATTTGGAAACGCTGCTCCATTTGCAGTATGGAAAAATTACATCACTAGCTAGCATACTTCTCAGCATAGGCAGCTTGAGACTTTTACCGGGCATTAAATCTGGAAAGGGGGGTTCACAGATGTTAGAGATAATAATCAGATATTAGACCTAGAAAATGCTTTAAAAATCATCTAGTGTAATGTTCTCATTTTCCAGATGGGGAAATGGAAATGAATGTGAAGAAGGCTAGAGCAGTAAAACATCTTAGTGAAGGCCCCACAGTGTTTGTGCCAGAAGAGATACCTCCTCTTCCCATGCTGGTAATGCATTCATGCTCCTTCAGAGGAATGAATGCCTTTATTCCATTCATTCCTTTCTTTCACTATTGCTAATGAGCAAATCTTGAGCTGGGCATCACATGATTCTAGTTAGTCTTGTTTTATTGGTTGTTCTATTTAAGAGGATAAAATACACTTCATATTTTTGAAGGAGGGAAAAAAGGTGGGGAACCCAGCATATCCCAAATGTCAGGTTGCACATATTTTATTTCTTGCCCAGATTCAGAATATTGCCATTGGTTATTATAAAGCCCAAGGGTTACTTATTACAATATCCCTGAATGTGAAACCAACCTGATTTCCTTGTGGCTTATTTATTTATTTATTTATTTATTAAACCTTTATATGAAGATTTAAGAGAGGAAGATAAAGGATTGAGAACCCTGTCCAGTGCCTTCAGCAACCTCGAAGCATCTTAAATAAGCAGTGTATTTTCAGCATGATTCTATTGTCTCGCTGCATTATGGTGTCAACAAAGTGATCCTTTAAAAGGGAATTGATATTTAATGAGATATAAAATACAGAACTGTTTCTATCATGCAGACATCCTCTCTTGCAATTTTGTTCTCATGAGTACAGATAGGTATAATGACTGGCTGCATTATCTATCTTAGGGCAGCCCTTGAAAAGACTAGGTCTGTTCCTTTGGGGGATACACTTCCTTCACAGACATTAAGGATTCATGAAGCCACCTCTTTGAAATAGTTTCTTGGGACTCAGTATTTAAACTCATGAAACAGAATGCAGGTAATTCTTAGAGTGATTATTGTTTTAAGGGAGCCACATGGCCACTTCCCCCCCAACTTTTCAAGCTCCACAGTACTGTCTCAGGCTGTTTAAAAAATGACAGTGGATATAAACAGTAATCTAATTATAGTTAGAAGAGATTTACAGCTCTAATTACAACTGCTGTTACATTTTAAAGGGACTGGCATAAGCAATCAACACATCCCATACAAGAATCCATCTTGCTATTATAAAAGCTACCTGCCAATTGTTTGTCAGCAGAATGACATGCAACACTGCACATATTATCTCCAGAATTAGTGACACTGACAGTGTTGCCATGTTTAATGTAGGTAGGCAGTATAATGCAAAGGCATGGAGCTTAGGAATTGCTCAGTTAGGGACTATTGCCTTGTCAATATAGGCACGTTCATCAAGTATGTTATCATCTTACTCTCAATGAATTATTTTATTTAGCTCAATCAACTATATATTCATAGAACTTCTCTACAATAAAAGTGGGAAACACACACAATCTCTGTGTTAGACATTTATATAAACACATATTTATTATATATTATATAACATTACCAGATATTTGTTATGTGTCAGGGTAAAAATTTCGTAACAGTCTCATTTGAGACTTGTAATTCTTTAGCATTATACTATTGAATTTATTCTTTCGGATAATTTATGGTATGTAACACATACTACAAATTGTTTGAGATGGAACACACTTATGGTTTTTAAAGGGTTTGCTGATCATTTCTATAGGTTGAAGAAAATTGTTCAAATAAAATCTCAGCCCCTACCTTCATCATCCTTCTACAGCTGGGCACACTGATTTCCACCTCTGTGGCTTCAACCTTACTCTGGATTTCTGAACAATCTAGACAGGGCAAATTTAATTTATCCTAGGCCAGTTATCTAATGGGACTGAGACTTCATATTCATCGTGCTCTGAGATCTAGAATTTGGGTGTCCTAAAGCCAACCATCTAGCATCCAATAATGTTCTCTGTTTGACAGGCCTAACTACTTGTTAGGGCTCCTCCCCACTTGAGATCCTGGTCAGGGCCAAGAAATGTGTTAATAAACTGCACACCAGGGAGAAGACCCTGCTGTCCTGTGTTCAGACCCAGTGATGATGACTTTTCATATCACGTGTCATACATACCACTCACCACAGGTATTACCAATTCATTCTTCTAGCACCTTAGAACCCAACCTGCTGCCTTCTGGTCGGCATATGAATGAATCATACTTTGTATCAGACTGGATAGCATGAACCATGTGAGCATAGCGGATGCTAAAATAATAAATTACTTCCCACTAGTTGGTCAATAGTTGCTGATCCCATACTTCTCCTCACTCCCAATGTTCCACCCTCCCCTCCTCTATCATGGCCCTCTTTCAGGACTCCCAAATATGCATATTATTCAACAACCAAAGGGTAGTCTCCCAGCACACAACAGACATCTGGCAGCCTACTCCCATGATAGCCTGTATCCATTCTGCTTGATTGGTGAGTGTACCTATTGTACTGTGTCTGCTTATGTTAGTATTAACGTAACATTACTTCTGTTGTTTACCTTGCTGTTTTGCCTTTGACTTAGACAAATAAACTGCCCTCTATTTTAGTCTACAAGACAGGTTTTCTGGCATTTCCTTACTTTCTTTTCCTCCTAATGTTCTCCATAAGAAATCAGTCTACCCTCTCACAGACCCTACTCCACAAATGATGGATTGATATTTTCATTTTTAAATACTTTTACTTTTTTTAAAATCACGCAGCTATGAACACCATCACTTTTTAGTCAATAGAATAAGAATAAAGAGATACTAAACTTGCAAAATGAAGAAATTTTAAAGCAGAAGTGTGCTAATGATAGAGTAGTTTAACTAGATTGTAGGTCAAGGCAGTTGGTCACGTCTCTGATTCAGTGACATTAGGAAGACATAATTACAGCAAGACGGCTGCATTCATGCCAATGTGAATAGTTTCTTTCTTGAGATAACTGATCCCAAAGGATGGCAGGAATCATTTTCTTATGTATTCTATGGGCATTCGTTTTGTCAGAACATAATGAATTGTACATAAATCCTGTTTTATAAATGGTACACTGTGCTTTAAATACAGCCCAATATGTCATTCTGTCAGAGATTAGCAATAGCAAACTGTTTTGTTGACTGATTCATTATTCTTAGCACCCAATTGAAAAAATTATTACCAAATTTATGATGAAAATTTTTCTTTAAAATAGTTCATGCCACAATAATAATAATAATACAGGCATTTTTATTTTTTGCATGTTAAAAGTGCTTCCAAGCCACTGACTTATCTTCCTCATCACCCTGAGAATTCCTTATAGCATTAATGAGGTACTAGATGACTTTGTAAATGATGTTTGGTTACAATAATATGAAATTTGACAGCCTGAGCAGCTTTTTAAATTGTACTTGGTATTTTTCAGGAAGCTCTGCAACCTAACTTTACATCACCTCAAATTTCTTGTTTTTCCTTTCATATCCATTCATCTTTATTTTAAAGTGTCTAAATGCCCTTGCTAAATTAAGAACACATGGCTTTGGCAAACCCAATAATTGCGCTTACTATGCAGAAGACTAAACTCAAAGATTACATCTAAATTGGCACCACTGCATCAGAAACAGAGTTAAGTCTACATCATCATTGAATATTTCACCTTTATCTTTTTGGCAGCAAATGCCTTGGTTTTCTGGTTTTTGATAATTAAAATAGGTAATCCATTCTCAGGTTTTGTCTGGCCAATTCCTTTAGAAATCCATAGTTTTAATTCACTGAGCTGAAATGTTAGACCCTTCACCTTATTTATGGATTCCTAGTCAAGATTTTTGTCACTATGTCTTCTAAATTCTAGGCTAATTATCACAAATTCAAAAATCTGAGTTTTCCTGTTTGTTCATTTTTGACCTGACTTTTTCTCTTTTCAATCTCAGAACTCTTCCTTTTAACTCAGTCTAAGCCACACCAACTATGACCCCGTTGTGTTATTTTATATTCTAAGAAGCCAGATAAAGACAGAATTTGATCTCTCTGTGTGACAAGGCATGAAGTTCCCTTTTATCTTTTATAGATTAGGCGGTCATCCTCTGATGATTGGGTAAATCTTAATATAGTTTGAATGAGTTCCCATTTTACCTGTGTGTTGTCAACTGTATGCAATCAAAGAGGAAAATCTCCAGAACAGATTGTTTAGAAAGACATGTTTACCTTATAATTTTTCTGTTAATTTTCAGAGGAACGTATCCTCATACCTCTTTCTTTCAGAGAAGGGGTTAGAAGACAAATGCATTATTAGCTCTTAGGCATTAAAGCTATTAGTAGCCAGAATCAACTTTTTCATAAAATTTAAGATTCAGAAAGAAAGTTATTGTCATTTAAATTGTGGAGTCTACATTAACGATAACAAAAACAACATTTTTTTCTTGAAATGTTTAAATCTGTAACTAGGAAATAATGCAGTTCTCACAAATGTCCTGAAGAAAGCACTAAATCTAAGTCAATATAATTCACTGGAGAACACTTGGCACTAAATAAAAAGGTTGGGGCACTGGACAATAACCCCCAAAAAAGTTGAGAATCCTATGCCCAGCAGAACACACTGCTATGATACAAAGCCCCAGTTGAGTTGAAAATAAAACTGAATCTGTATTAGAGACAAATTTTATACCTTTTAAAAACATTTATACAATTTCTAGGCCTATGTGAAAAGCTGGGTATAGATTTCTTGCACTTTAATGGTGTTTTCAAAGTATCTTCATGAGAAAGACAGTTTTTAAATAAAAGTCTAATAAATGAAAACTTTTAAAGTGGAAGCAGTTGATATATTCTTGGATTAAATCTCCGTGACTCATATTAAGAGAAAAAGACCTAGATATTTGAAAAAATTCTCTGCTGTCAGAAGAAGCAGAAGTCGATTTTTGTCCTGTTTAGAGTCTAACTCCATAAAGTTTTCCCATCACAGATATCTCTAACTAGGATCCCATAGGTTATAAGACCCAAGTCATATGACCAGGGCTGGATTTGAGGCTGTTCCTCCCACGGAACTCCTTCCAGACCCTCACAGATGGCAGCCTCCAATGTCACTCAACATGTTGGAATAACATTCCCAATTGTGGAATAGTATTCTGCTAGAAACTAAAGAGGCCTACTAGGTGGTGTGCTTCCTTCTTTTTAGTGGGAGATAAAACATGGAAGAATTTGTCCTTGATGTTGACTTACTCGCAGATTGTTGGGTTCCTAAAAACTTCACTGACAGAAAAACTTCACTGACAGAGAAACTTCACTGTTTTCACCTAGAACAAATAGCAAACTTTCTAAATCATACCCCAGGAAATAGCCTTGGAAATCATTGAAATCTTGTTATTTTCTCAGAAGAGCCAAGGGATGATAACATAAGATAATATGAATAGCAAGGCATAAGAAGAAATTTTGAGAGGAGGCATTGTTATGAAACAGGTGGTTTCACAAACAACCAGATTCTCTTCTGAGCTTTATTATAATGACTTTAAGGACTTTGGTCTTTTGAGAACATTATAGTGGTGACCAGTCACTATTTTGATCTTGGTTTCTATGACCTTTGGTTGAATTCTCTTCTTTTTCACCTCCATGTCCCTTTGCACAACATTCACTTATTAAGCAAATATTTATTAAACAATTGCATTGTGCTAGGCCTTGTTCTAGGTTCTGAGAATACAGCAGTGAACATAAAGGCAACATGCCTGCCCTAATGAAGGTCAAGTCTTAGTGAGGATAAACAAACTATCTATCTATCTATCTATCTATCTATCTATCTATCTGTCTATACATCATCTATGAAAACAGTTCATACATGAACAGTGAAGGAAGAAACTATGCCAATTTTCTCAAAGAAGAATGATCCAGGTAAAGAGAACAGTAAAAGCAAACTTCTTGATGCAGGAATATGCTTGCCATGTTGCAGGAAGAGAAGGTGTGCAGCGTTGACTAGAGCAAATAGCACAAGGGGGAGAGTATTAAGAGACGTCACACTAGTAAGAAGGGACCAAATCTTGAAAGACCTTGATGGCTATGCTATACTTAGCTATGCGATGACTTAGGCTATACTATATTTGGACTTAAATAGGAAGCCATTGGACAGTTTTCAGCAAAGTAGTAACATGCTCTGATTTACATTTCAAAATAATCCCTCTGGCTGCTGTGTTGGTAATAGGTATCAATTTCTGATACAGAAATGTAGGTTCGGGGCTATGATAATAATCAATGAGAATATGGATGCTGTCTCAGTCTACAATGGTACAGGGACTTATTAGAACAGCCCTGGATTTATTTTGGACTCATTTTGATTCTGGATAGTAGAACTTTCTAATTAATTTTATGTGAGATATGAAGGTAAAGGTCAAAAATAATTTTAATGTTTCTGGGCTGAGCTATTGAAGGTATAGATATAAAAAAGGGGGAAGACAGAAAGAATTTGTAGGATTAATATGTTGAAGGTCTTGGGGATGTCAAAGTATGTTGGAATTGGGACAGTAAAAGATGGGAACTATAAGGTTGGAGATGGTGATCAGAAAGTAGGATACATGACATTGATTTTATGGCTGTTTAGAGATTAAATGAATTATTATTTATTCAGTTTAAATAGATAAATAATTGAGTTTGATTTTAAGAAGGAATGGCTGGCGCTTTGTAGAGGCCAAGATCTTTTGGAGGAGATGAAGTCAAGGATACAGCCAATGAATTGGAAGGATCATCTTTGCAAATGATGACATCAACAATATGAATGCTGGCAAGGGTAGTGTTGAAGAGAATGACAGTGGCCCAACACCAAATATTTACAAGGAATGAGGAGGGTAGATGATTGCAAAAAGTAGGACCGTTGTGAGATTCAAAGCTGGGGTTTTAAAAGAAGGAAGGATGATCTCCATGCGGCAATGCATAGCAAAAGGTATGTCAGGCCTAGTGATATAAGAGCGATGATAAAAATAACAGGCATCTTCTGAGGGTGCGCCTGGGAGGCTGTGTTTTAGGTAGAACTTGGTTTTGAGAGTTAAGTTTGGGTACAGTAAAAAGTGATATTCAGAGAAGCAGCTGAGCATATGGGGGGCTTTGCTGATGATGTGTTCCATGGTCCAAAGGGCACAATGGAAGAGTTTCAACAGTCAGGGAGAAGATGGAATCAAAAAGGGTACGGTAAAAAGCCATGAAGCATTTAGTACTGGGGGATGAATAATGATGTGGGAGTTCTAGGCTTCCTGTGTGACTGACATGGGTAGGCATCAAAGTCATAATGGTCCCAAGGAATATAATAGTGATGAAATCATAGGCATTTGAGGGGAGAAACAAGTGAAATCTCGGCAAAAGCATGTAGAGATCTGGAGCTCCCACTAATAAAGGATTGTGGCCAGTAGAAGGTAGGCATACTTTTGATTGATCTGTTATAACATCTTTCTTTCACATATATATATATATTGAGTTCAGAGAGAAAATAGAGTCAATACTAATATTGCAGACACAAAATAATGAAGCTCCAGACCATTTCTCTCTATTGACGTGAGACTTTCACATCATTATCAGGTTAATCTTTCTAAAATGGATTTCTTCATCGCATTTTCTTGTTAAGTCTTCATTAATATTCTTACTTTTACCTGTATAATATTCCTTATCTCCTCAGTTGGCATTTAAAACCTTTATAAAATGTCTTATATCTGCTTTTCTTTTCCTATTCTTTTGGGGTATTTACTTATTATTCACCTGTATTTGTTGAACACATATTTGGTGTAGACACTGGGGATACAAATGCTGAATATTCATTGCCCAGCCCTCTGGATTGTCTTTCATTAAATAGTTACCTTATTTCTCTATATGACACTGCACTTGAAACTACTATTCCTGCCCTCCTTCCTGCTGCCTACTAAAGAAACAGGTGTTTCTCTGCCAGAACACTTTCCCCTTTCCTCAGTATGCATCTATGATTTACTTATGATCTCTTGACCAGGTCAATTTCAGCCTCCTTTTCCAGTAAATGTTCCAAACACAGGAATATCTTCCTTTCTGAACATATACTGTTTTTTCACTAGAACAAAGCCTAACTTCAAGTACTTGCTCACTAAATATTTGATGTTGAAAGACTAGCAGTTGTTAATGCACTATAGAATGTTATCTAGAAAAATCAAGCCACCCATAGTGTATCTTTTCATTCATTCAAAACTCATCTATTGAGAAACAATTTTGTGCCAGATATTGTCTTTGCTGTGTGGCCTCTTGTTCCTGACAAACATCTTTTCCGAAAGCCAAAATTCATTTTTAATGAGAAGTAAAATTGATATTATTCCTCTAAGTGACATAACTAAGACATGTTTAACATTTTCCCAGCAACAGGTTTCCACTTGGAAACAGAAATGTTCATCTCTATTATTTTAAAATATCTGTATTAGTTACCTATTGCTGCTGCAACACGTTACCACAAACTTAAAACCACACAAATTTATTATTTTGTAGTTTTGTAGTCCAGAAATCTGCAATGGGTCCTTGTGGGCTAAAATTAAGGTGTCAGCAGGCCTTTCTGAAGATCATAAAGAAGAAACCATTTTGTTGCCTTTTCCAGCTTCTAGAAATTGCTTACTTTCCTTGCATTACAGTCCTTTTCCATGTTCCATCTCTCTCTATCATATTTAAGGAGCTCGTGATTATGTTTGCCCCACCAGTATAATCCAGAATGGTTTCCCCATCTTAAGATCAGAGAATTAGCAATCTTAATTTCATCTCAGCCTTAATTATTCTTTGCCATATAACCTAAAGCTTTCACAGGTTTCAGGCATAAGAAAATGGGCATCTTTGACTGCCATTATTCTTCCTATGGTATGCCCTTACGAAAGTGAGGCATCAGGTATCATCACCATGGAAGTGTCCAGGCTTCTGAAGGTTTGGCACTATGCTGCTCATCCATCAACTTCTGCATTCAGAAGTAAGGGTGCAGGTTAAAAGATCCCATGGGCCAGCATTTACTCAGAATCATTGTGGACTGAGAGTAATTTAGACATTTGCAAGCCTTGTTCAGGGATGTCTACAGCACTATCATAAATATGCTATTTTGTCTAGATGGAAGAACTTAATAAAATTAAATAGAAGAAATGGTTGAGGGAATTATTCTTAAGGAATAAAATGATGAACCTGGCAGCAAGACAGGGTGTGTTTTGGTTTGCTTACTGGGAATAATTTATACTTTCTTAATAAAAAAATAATGGTGATTATATTCAGATGAGTAGAATTGGGTGTTTATTTGAAATTAAGCATGCTACCATCTTACTATAGATGACATCACACATGATTGTAACTTGCCTCATCTGCCCAAACTGAAATGGATACTGTGCAAGTTTCAGAAGAGGATTTGTGTTGGCTGGCTCCTGCTGGCCTTTAGCCATGTGTCCCCAAGGAGAAAATGTTTAAACAAAAGGGAAAGAAAATGCATTAGAGGCTGAGATGAAGGGAACAACGGGTCAGGAACACTAACTTCATGTAAGTAATATTACAAGGCAGACAATTGTTAGTACTTTTTTAATTAAATAAAATTACTCTCCAGAGACAAGGATAGTTGGAAAGTTCTAATAAAAACAGAAATTGGATGTCTAATATGCACATCCAGATGAAAATCTACTAAGTGTACTCGATACAGAATTAGCTAAAATTTGCTTAAAATTAATTCCATATTAATTATTAAAATAAAAAGCCATCTTTAAAGTAATTTGGAAGTTCTGTGGCCAGCTTACCTAATGATGATTAAACCTATTCAGTTCTTTCTGAATAGAGGTACATGTTAAGAATGGGGAAACTTTTCTCCTATCAGTATTTTTATCATGCCAGAAAATATAAAGTTAAACATACACATAAAATTTTCACTACAACTTTGTTTCCTTTGGCTTTTTTCCTTGCAGACATTTTTCCCTCCACATTTCTTTCCAAAATCTGATTTACAGGATGGTTTTTCCAATCCACACTAAAAAGTTAACTGTACAGAATGTCTTACTTTTTTTTCTTGGTTAAGGCTTTATGCATTAGATGTTCATCAAATGTTGAGAAAATATGTGTTGTTTAATTATTTAATTCTTTTTCACACTTGTGGCTGCACGCAGTGCTTTTATTGAAAGTATGCTCTTGGAAAATACATTTTAGCATTTCCAAGATTACTGACTTTTATTTCATTTTTGTAAAACATAGGTTAATTTAGAAAACAGTGGTCTTTTGAAATTGAAATACAGATTTAAAATTTTAAGGAAACCCTTTGTAACTCAGTTCAGTGAGTTGATGTGTTCATTTTTACCAGCTGGGACACAGTTTGACCCATTCTCCTTGCCCCTGGCAGCAGTTCCAGGTTTCCTGAAGCCGATTGTGATCTTAACACGTTGTTCTTATTTCTGACAGCATTTTTAGTTTTAACATTTTCAAGAGCACATTCTTTTCCTTGTGCTATTGAATCTAGTCTGTGAGGAATAGAGAGATACTTGCTTACCACCTGGATTTTGTTCCTTAATGACAGACCCATAAAACTGTAGAACTGGAGGAAATGATTGAGTCTACAGAGTTCTGGACGATCACTGAGACTCATCGTCAGTCCTTACCTTGCCTCCCTCTGGGATGAGAAAGCACTGTTGTATACATGTATTCCAGCATAACTTTGCCCAGCTACAGGGGAAGAGAGGAGCTTTCTCTCTGGGAAGCCACATAGAGGTGCATGGGGGAAAGCCACCTGGATTTTTGCTGGTTACATCTCTATCCTAAGCTTCAAGGTGCATATCTTTTTCCTTCCATAGGAATGCAGTCTCCTCTTCCTCTTTATTTTATTTGACTAAAAATTGAACACAACTATGTTTTCTACGTAGTGCCAAATATCTTGGTGTTTATAAATGTCTGGAAAATTGATTTTTTTAAGCATTTACTCACACATTGTGAGTTATGCCAATGGTCCACTGTCTCCTTTAGGGAGGAAAGGAGGCCCCTTTCTTGACATGCTCATGCAAAAACATTGCAATACATACTGAAGTTAGTATATATTGCAAACAGAGTAATATTATAATATTCCAACTTTTGGTCAAGGTAGTATGAATTTTCACACAGCCTGTTTGTGTCAAACTGGTATCAAAAGAAGACAGAGTATGAAAGGAGAAAATTAAAGAAATATAGTCAGGCTTTAAAAATGATAGTATCTTCAGAGACTTCACAGTGAAATGGAAATGCAACCGTATGAGGACTTGAAGGGAGGGACCTTCTGGAGTCTGAGCCCACAAGTCAGCAATGGCCCTGGAGCATACAGCTCCTGTGGAGCCTGAAAGTGCTCAAAGACAAGGGAACGGCCCACAGCTGGAAGCCAGGGCCAAATAAGGGCTCTGGATTCCAAAGGGCATCGTATCCCCCACCCCACATTGATGTAAAAGGCTGAATAAAGTGCTGCCAAATTGCGGGTCTGTGGCTGTAGATAATATAGCTGGCCTAGATGACCGAGAACTAAAACAGGTCAACAGCTGATTTGGTAATGTGTCCTGTAATAGCCTTAGGGTCACTGCAAGGCAGGTGCCTTAACCTGCCATTATAAAATCTACTTCTGGAATGGGGTCAAATGATGAGGATGGGCAGAAATGGTTAAACAGAACAACAGCAGCAATAACACAACATCGAGAATTCAGCAAGAAGAGAAGTGAAACCAGAGGAAGGACAGAGAAGACTGGGAAAACCGAAATGGAAGGTTTGACCTTACAAGCTTGACCCATTAGATAAGTGGAGCTCACAAGTCCCGATTCCCACAGAGTGTATATCTATATCTATATCTATATCTATATCTATCTATCTATCTATCTATACTTTTAAAGTGTGCATGGAATGTTTGCAAGTATTTGCCACATACTAAATGACAAAGAACATCTCTACAAACTGCAGTCGGTTTCATGAAGTGTAATTCACAATAAAAGTTTTTTCATCCTCTGCTTTACTAAGTTGTCTTATGAGGTTCTTGTTTCTTGTGCCTAAGGGATCCCTGAAAGCTTTTATAAAGGATATATCCAATTATTAAAAGTATTAGAGAGTGTTGACCCATGGTGAAACCTGAGGCAGGGAGATCCACTTAGGAAGCTGTTGAATTAATGCAGTTCTAGTCAAAGACTGTTTATCACAGGTGCAATGGGAGAAAAGTAGCTTTGTGTAGCAGTCGAAAGGCAGTAGGTCATGAACCACACAAACCTGTGTTCTTGGAATTTCATCACCCTCTTTTCATCAGCCTTTTTGATCGTCATCTGTCTAATGTGTAAGTGTAGAATGAGGATAACCAATACTGCTTTCCGGTTGGTTGTGAGGACCAGAGATAATCTGTGTATACACCTTTGCAGTTTTTGGCACAAAATTACTCCTCAGAATGTTAGAGTAGTAGGTCATGGGGAGTTAAAGTTAGGAGGCATATGTACGATGCTTCTATGTGAAAAATAGAATAAAAATTGCTTGGTAATTGACTCTGGTTTTGAGTCACAAAAGATTAAAAGATAGTTCCAAGAGGTTCAGGAAGCCAATATTTGAATAAAAATTGAACACAAATATGTTTTCTACATAGTGTCAAACATCTAGGGTTTATAAATATCTAGATAATTAACTGATTTTTTTCAGCTTTTATTCACACATCTGAAGTCATGTCAACACAACCTACAAATCAAACCAGCAGTTGTATGAGTCCTATTTTGACCACAATAATGATTTTTTACAAGATATAAAAAGAAGTTCAATGCATCTAAAATTTAAATTCTAAGTATTTATTTAGTGTTTCACCATTTTCAAATTGTACTCAGTGCACAAATTCAGCTTCAAGTCCTTTTATAATTGGCACATGCACTTTTCCCTGAATCCAATGTAAATTAGCTAAAATGTAACTCACTTCACTATTAATAAAATAGGGCTTTGTCTAAAGTCCAATCTCTATGTTATTTTCTATGTTTTAAGTACATCACAAAATAAAATTATGAATACTTCTAAACACTAGTCACTTTTTAAATAAAAAAATAAAAGAATGAAAGATCTTGATATTTCACATCCTTTTCTTATTGAAACAACTTTATGACTTAACTGACTTGTGCATGGGCCAGAATAGGGATCATAAATATGATTTTTAATTAGAAACCATGAGAGGAAAAAATATATAAAATATAAACCATGAACAGATAGCACAAAATATATAACATATGGAACAAATAAAAATATATCCATTTAAAAATATTATGTATTGCTATTTAAGCAGGAACACCAAAAGAAAGTGGAAAACAAATCAACAAATGAAATAAGAAAGTAAACAAAACTGAAGGGAAGGAAGGCTTGGAAGAAAGATGTAAAGAAATACAATATGAAATAACAGAACTTGGTAACTCTTATAAAGCGAGATGCAGAGATACACTTAGGCATCGTCTTCTTGGAAGGTAATGTGATAAGTCCCATATATATTTCCTTCCTCACTTAAATATTGCCTTATCTGTACCTATCAATCACCATCCTTTCTAGATACAGAGGGGATGATGTCCTTTTGCCATTTTGTGAAATTCCAACTGACTTCTTGTTTCAATTATGTCACCTTCCTTCTGTTTATGAATGACTCCAAAAACGTTTTTTCCTACATCTCCAGTGTATCTCCCAGAAATCTAACTTATGATATACATTGATGCCCTGGAAGCTGTTATCTATAATGTTTTGCTTTTGTGATACAAAATGTCTTCAATGAGCTTAATACATCTACTGCTTCAATCTCCTTGACATTTGGTCACTTTAAAATTCTACTACTCTCATGAAGCTTAATTCTTGCTCAAAAATGATAATCCAAACAATAAATCCAGTGGCCTTTTAAAAGTCTTCCACCTGCCTTCTCTTTGCTCTTTAAATAATGGAAATCTCTCCCTCCTTGTTTAAGATCTCTTCATCTAGGTTTTATAAAACCACAAAATCCTAGTTCGCTACCTAACCACTCAGACCATTCTTCCTTTGCCTCCTTCAAAGATTTATTTCCTCATTCCACCCTGACTTCTCATCTATATACAGTGAAATCAGTGATGTCACCCTGCCTTCTTATCTATATACAGTGATAGAGATGAAATCTCTATAGTTTAGTGCATATTAAACAAGAAAGAAAAGTCATGTTTCTCAAATTTTTATAATCACTTTCAAGGTGATGACTTCCAAGGACCCAAACTAACTCTAACTTTAAACTACCTGCAGAACCCCTATCTACTCTGTACTTCCTCATCAGGATGTTTCCCTGCCCCTTAAAAGTAAACATGTCTGGAAGCAAACACCTCACCTTCCTCTCTAAGCACAATGGCACTTCTAACTTCAAGAGATTTGGAAGCTGTGCTTCAGTCTGAATCTGCCACTCTGGATCAATTTATCGAATCAGTTACCAAGAATAAACTGGATTTTCTCTTCTACATCATTAAAAAATATAGACTCCATTTTTTTATTATCATCATTTAATTCAGGTCTTTCTCTCCTCATATATGGAGTATGGAAATAACCATGTAGCTGGTCTCCCTGACTTCATTTTTTCTCCTCCAGGCAGCAATTCATCCTCATGTCAAATTGGTTTCCTAACATATATCACATCATTTCCAGCAGCTCTTCAAAGTGTCATACACCTCTCCTTATCCTGACATTTAATCCTGTCTACTGATCATTGTAGTTTTATCTTCTCCACTTCATAGTATACTTTTGCCGTGGCTTATGTATCCACTGACTATGAACTGGACATGACTGATATCTCACTGCCCAATTCTTTGTTCCTGCTATTTTCTTTCCCTGAAGTCCCTCCCACATCCTCTCTGCCTATTTAAATACAATTCAGAACCAGCATAATCAATTTTGCCCTTCCTTCTAAAAATCTTTTCTGACCATCTCAGCCCAAATAATTCTCTTCCTTTGCAGAGCTGCTCTAGGGCATACTGTTGTATATTGTCTCTCTAACTAGACTGTCATGCAACAAGTAATACCTGATATTTCGAATACCCTTCAATGCCTGGAGGAGTGTTTTATCCCATAGTAGGAGCCTAATCAGAATATATGAACTGATTTTGCTGAACAGAAATTACTCAGACAATTATATCTCCTCCACTGTATATTTTATTTTCTCTTTTAAGACTTAATTTTTCATTCTCATCTCTTCTACATTTTCCAAAAGTGTCACTTTCAGTTCTTGGCTATTGGAAAGCAAATACCATTTTTCTTACATTTTTAAGTCAGAAGGGGTAGATTAATACCATTGAGGTCAGCTGATTTTTTCAATAGCCAGATACCTGACAAGAGCCATAATGTGGCACAACTGACGTAGCTTTATGACATACATCCTGGGTAGTTCAGGAAGTTTCAATATATGCCTGCCATTTTGGAGTAATTATACATAGTATTTCCTTTCACTCTCAGAGGTGTCCTGGCTTTGGTGATAAAGTATATGGTTACCTGATCTATATTGCCTCTCATAAAAAAGCATTTATTTTCTAACAGAAATTAAAAAGAAATACTGTCATATTTTAATCATGTCATTTAATTATCCCCCACTATAAAAGCCCAGGAGCATTTTTATTAATGAGCTGGATTTTGTGATTTGGATGGGAAATGTGTTTGCTCTGAGATGGCTTCACAAGGTTTGTATATACCATCTTAGATGATGTGCAGTGAACTGTGAGGATGGGCTGAGGTTTATGAATTTATAATAGGTGCCATGCTGGGAAGGGCTGAAGGCAGAGAGTTGTAGCTGACTTAAAAAACTCCCACAGAAACAGCTTTCAAAAAAGAAGATACCATCTGACCTGCGCTTGACCTGATCCACTGCTAACTGAGAAAAAAAAGCACCTTCTAGATTTGACTGAGTTCAAACCAGAGGAGAGAGGCTACAAACCAGTGAGCCAAAAGAGAAGATGGATGAAATCAGGAATTTGTCGGAAGAAGGAAAGAGCCATACCTAGTGTGCTGGCCCTAACCTCAGGGAAAGGGTTTGGCTGCACTGGCTAAAAGAATCAAGAAACTCTTTATATATTTCCTCTAAGATATCATGGCTCTTAAAAAAAATTCTTGGCAGTGTTCCACTTATACTACAGAAATCTGTTCAATATGGACTCTCAGATTTCAGCAGGGGATTTGCTGTCAAATGTTTTGGTTCTGATTCATGGCAAATTTTCACATCATTTGTAGGAAACTTTCAGATTAACTCAGAGAACATACATATACAGGCAGCTGAAAGGGCATGTTTCCAAATTTTAAAAGGAAAAGGAATCATTTTTTAAGTGCTTTCTATTAATTATTTCTCTATCTCTAGAAATAGCTCAAGCACTCTTGCATTCTTAGTCCTCAGTCCCTTTTATTTGGAATACAATTTATATGTAATGGTTTATTTCACTTATGAATAAATATGCAGCTCCACTTTATAAAATCCAGTAGATACCTTATGATGATTTTCAGAAACTGACATCCTTAGTATTGTATTTGCTTTGTCTAAAAGCATGCTCCAAATGAACTGTTGCTCCATTTCAACCTTCATTTAGTATTCCTCTTGGTGGGTTCTGACAGACAGGCTGCACTTGCAATCCAACTTCTGCCTTTGAAAGTTGTCAGTTCTGGTCTGGAATATCATGACTGAAGGTTCATTTGTCTTGTCAGAGTTCAAAAGGGCACCTGAGTTTTATCCCCTACCTGTCCCTGCTTCTTTCCCTGCCTTTCAAAACAATTCTGCAACTTGGATTTTGGCCTCAACTCTTGGACATGCACATGCTGGTGGGGTGAGGCTCCTTCTGCTCACCTTCCCAGTGGAAGGAGCCAGGTTGGAAGGGATGGGAAAATGAAACTTGAATGTATTAATTTTTAAACTCCCAAACCAGTTGCTGTACCTGTCACTTTAGGCTTCTGAATTTCATTAGTGTTGACAGAGATGAACGGCACGTTCTAATTGAGGGCTTGCACCTGCAGCTTGACAGCAGTGGCTTCTTTATTGGCACTGGGATAAGGCCCCATTCCCCAGGTCTGCTGTTCTAAGAGGTAGCAATCATTTTCACAGAATGTGTAGCTGGAGGAAGGCAATTAAACTGCAAGCTAGTACTCAAAGAAAAAAATCTCTCCTTCTTTCTCTATCCTCATCTTCCTTACTCACTCTTCTGCAACTCCTTATCTCTAATGCTTTGAAATAGTCCCCTCCTTTAAGCCCCATGTACTGTAAACAGAAGAAAACAGAGTGGATAAGAATGGAGGAAGAAAAATAGAGAGAGAAAGGAAAAAATTATGATAGGCGAGAAAGACCAAAAGAACAAATATTTGAGCTCATTTAAATAAAATCTCACAATTTTTAAATTATGGCTCCAGATCATTTGTCTACTCACATACTACTGCCTTTCAGTTCAACCAGTTGTTAAAAAACAATAGCTTTGTGTCAACATAATGCTCATATGTATAGCTGTATAAATACAAAATTCACTCATACCAATGAATCTGCCTGAGTTATCTCTTAAGACTTTGTTTAACTAAAACTATTCTCCAATGAGTTCAAGAGTATTCATGTGATTATATCTCTAACACTCCTTATAAGTATAAACCTATACATACTTGGCACTGCCATATGAAATACACACATATGCAAATAGCATGCTTGGTATTTAATAGGCATTCAATACTACTCACATACTCTCTGTAATAAGTGGAACTGTCTTTACAATCCATGAATGAAAATAAAATAAATCCATGAATGAAACTATACATATAATATCGTAGTATGTTGTACTTGAAAACCTATAACATTTTAAAACACATAATTCTTTAATATATCTATTTAAAAATGCCATTATTTGGCTTTTTAAAATAAGCTATTCTGTAGTCATTTTGGGAGGTAATAGTAATTAAGAATGTTTGAATCAGACAGATCAGGGCTTCAGATTTCTGCAACTTATTGTATATGTGATCTTAGTGAAGTAATTTAACCTTCAAGTCAATAAAAAATAAGGATAACTCCATAGAAAAAATGGGCAGATGTTTTGAATAGGCACATCACAAACAGAACTATACAAATGGCCTATAACCATCAGGAAGAAACAAAGTATTTTGGAAAACAGTTTTTAAATATCTAATGAAGTTAGGCATATTCATATATTCCAACAATTCTAGGTGTATGTCCTAGAAAAATGAAAGCATGTTTACACCAGATGATAAACATGACAAAGTTTGTGGAAGCATTTTTCAAAACACTTATTAAGTGGAAACAACCCTAATATCGTCAGTAGGAAAATGAATAAATAATGAATTAATGAAAATGATTGAACCGCAATTATAAACAACAGCACAATGGATTTTTATCAATATAAGTTTTAGCCAAAAAAAGCAAGACATAAAGAAAAAAATACTATACAATTACAAAAAGCCCTTAACTGCATTGTATAAGGAGGAGTATTCAAGTTGTAAAGCCATAAATGTCAAGATAATAGTTATCCTTTTTTTTTTTTTTGAAAGACAATCTTGCTCTGTCACCCTGGCTGGAGTGCAGTGGTGTGGTCTCAGCTCACTGCAACCTCCACTTCCCGTGTTCAAGTGATTCTCCTGCTTCAGCCTCTGGAGTAGCTGGGATTATAGGCACACACCACCATACACTGATGATAATGGTTATCTTTAAAGAGGAAGATAGGGATTGCGTTGAGAAGGAAGGAACTTCTGCAATAGTCTATTTCTTGACCTGGATGGTGGTTACCTTTATATTTATATCTTAAACACTCTTTCTTATATGTATTGTATTTTTATTACATAAAATGAATCTTTAAAAGCAATACTTTTAGCTTTCTGTACCTACTTCCACTAAATCTCCCAAGAAATAAATTCACAGGATCATAAGCAAAACTATTTGGGCTTCTGGAATCTAATCTGAGACATTTCCCATTTTTAACCCCATTTTCTGTGTTACATTTATATCCCATCTCTTTCTGTCAGTGTTTTTAGTTTAAAATCTGGGTTCTTGGGTCAGAATTCAGAAATGATTATTTTAGTTCATTGTGTTTGCAAAAGTATCATACCCTTTAGATTAAAAAGTCCCTTTTTTGGTGTGGACTTTTGTAAGATTTGAGCTAATGATTCCTGTCCTTGGTTAGGTTGCTCATATTCTTTGTCATGTCTCCTGGGTGGTATTTTCCACATTTATTCTTCATCCGTGGGTGAAAGTCAGCCATCTTCCATAGATATTGTGCAGAATTTCCAATCATGCATCATCAGTTTTACTATATGTTTCATACCCCACCTTGTGCACCTTGGAAGGATGAAGCATTGAGCTACCATAGGATAATTTCCTGGACTCTAGACCAATTTGTAGTTCATATGTAGGAAGCCTTAATAAAGTACTGTATTTCCCCAACACTAGGGGCTTACGAGGGAGGGACAGAAGAGTGGGTATCAGGGCAATCTCCTCTTGCTTGTTTATAGCTCCTTATTCTAGTAGCATTCTGCAGTGACTATGTTATTATTCTTCAGGACACCCTGATGTGGGCTTTCAATGAAGTCCTAAGGCAATCGTCTAAGGAAAGAGATGAGCAAAATTTAAGCCATCTTTTAAAAATTTCTCTTCTCAGAGTAGCCACCAACTGCCTTCTCTCCTTGGCTGTGACAGCAGAATAGCCTTCATTTTCCTGAAGGTTTGTTTCCATTGGTTTGTTTCCATTCTTGTTATTTCTTGTATTATATGTTTCATCTGTATTTTTCAAGGATTTTTTTTTTTTTTTTTTTAGAAACCCAGTGTAGTGAGATGGAGACCCTGAATCAGTGCCTGCTTTGCCTGCTTGGGTGCGTATGGTCTTGACAAGTAGATGCTAAAATGGCCCTATATCCTGAAAACTGACAGAATTTATTACATGACAAGTCTATAGTAGAAAATAAATGTAAATCTAGCCTGGATCTGAAGCTAAGGCAACCAGGGAGAACCAAAGCTAAGATAATCAGGTCCCCCACACCCCCAAAATACAAAAAGTATAAACAGCAAATTTGTGTGGATGAAATAATTCACACAAGTTGATGCTGTATATTATCAGCACTTCATCCAAGTTTAAAGGTCCTTAGAATATCTATTGATTTTAGCATAGTGTAGCTACTCATTGAATTTAGTTACACAACCTTGATGAATATTATGGAGTACTTCCCATCCTCAATATTATTAAGCACCTATTATTATTATTATTATTATGTACTCTTTTAGGCTAATGGAAGAATGATGGTGAGCAAGACAGACAAGGTCACTGCCTACAAGGAGCTGCTGATGGAGAATGACATGCAGCGAAGAAGGTAGTACGCAGACATATGTGCTCTCGTTTCAAGTTGATTGGACCCAGAGAATAGGTGAAGGATTTGGTCTTGTACGGGGACAGGAAATATTTTTCCACTGTGGAATATAACAAAGAATAAAGGATTTGTAGTGGAAAGCAAGGGAAATTATCCCCTGATTTTTTGCTAGGTAAGAAATTGACATGATTGCCTACTATGATTGAGAAGTTGGTAAAAAAGTTACAGGTGGAGGGTGCTGAAAACAGTGAAGAACACATAAGAGAGATGAATATGCAAACATAGAGGTAGTAACGGACACCATTAGGAGAACAGCAGGGGTTGAAGATCACGAATTTACAGTAAGTCAATATGAATAATTTTGTGATATTTTTAGTCACTTCGAACCACTCAGATTAGATTTATTCAGTATTGAGGTTGCTGAGTGGGTCTGAATGAAAGACTATTAAGGAAAAGGGAATACTGGGGAGACAGTTCATTGGATTGTTGAAAAGTTGTGTTGACTTCGTACTGAAACCTTTTGTTACATACATCTTAAAATCCTGCTCTCTCCAAGATTACAGAGCAACAACTCTGTCCAGTGGTTACTGGAGCAACAATCTACTAGTTGAATTTTATTAATTTTGCTGTGCAAAAATGGCTTCAGTATAAACATTTTTTAAAAATTGTGTGCAAAATAATTGCCTCAGAGGATTTCTGATGGTGTATTTTTTGGCTTTGTGGTCTATGGAAACATTTAAAAGAGCTACAAAATTAGGTAATTTAAGAAGCAGTTACTACACAAAATTTGATCTTTTTAATGATGACCTGCTTGAAAATGTTTAAAAGTTTAGATTGAATGATGATTTAAGCACCACCTCATGAACTCATAATAAAATACTTACCTAAACACTTAAAGAAGAGCCAGAAAAAAAGGTTAACATAATCTGTGGCTAAAAATGTTTAGCCAATCATCTCACCTCAGTAATCATATTTTATGATCAAAGCAAAGACAAACAAAAAATGTCTGTTTTCTAAGTTCTTAGCTTTTGCTTTTTCCTAGTAAGGAGAAAACATGCTATAGTTTGTGTGCCTTCAAATTAAAATTAATCACGTGAGAACTAAACAGCTACTTCAAATGATTACAGACTGAATCTAGCAAAACAGTATCAGCCTTGGTGACAATGGAGAGTAAAGTTGTATTATTGTTCACGGATGTCAGGAAATAACTTCTCCAGTATATAGTGCAAACCTTGAGAAAACACTAGTATAGAAGTATCGCTTGGTGCTTTGAGGTCTCAGAGAAGTGGTCATTCTGATTCTGAATTTCTAAGCATGGGTATCAGCAGATTTATTTTATTTTATTTTATTTTTTAGCACGGCAGTTTTCAGCAAGGAGAGTTGCAAGTAGATCAAAGCCAAAACATGTGCTTTAAAATTGATACTATGCAATCAGCAACTGGCTAGGTAATCTTGAAAATGGCTTCACTTCTCTTAGCCTCAATTTCTTCAACTGTAAATCAAAGAAGTGCTGCTCAATAATTTTGAAAAGTCTTTTTAGTTCAAATAACATGTGCCTTTTAAAGATAGTATTTTGTGGATTGTAGATATTATCTCTCAACAGTGACTAGTCGAGCTTTCCAATGAAAGGAAAGTGAAATATTCTGATGGTATCTTAAGGGGGTGATCTAATAGGTTGGTGGAGTGGGAAAAGTACATGCCTAGAAAACATAAAACTTAGGTTTGGGTCTGGTAATTCCATCAAATGTTGTTTACAGCAATTTCCACATTGGTAATCTGGGAATTATAATATACCCTTTCTTTTGCAGGATTAAGATGCAACAAAATATATGAAAGAAATTTAATAAAATAACAAAATACAACGAGGAAAGACTATCAAAATATGAATGATTTGTCCTCTGTGCAAGTTTAAGCACATGTCATCATTAAGCTCTAGAAGGCTAGGGACTGTGCATTGGCACTGGGGTTTGGAGTACAGCATTTATATATCCACCAGAAAAGCTGAATTATGTGTAGTAGAACTGTTAGGCTAATTCTTCTCAAATTAATCTTTTAGTGAAAGTAATTCTAGCTAATATCCCTGAAAGTTTATTTGGGTTATCTTATAGGTTGATACTAACATTTATTGGGATAAGAAAACAGGCAAGAACAGCCAAGTCAATTTTGAAAAATTGCAGTGATGAAGGCAGTGGAAGTAGTGGGGGTTGGGGGAGGTTTGATCTACGTAATAACTAAACAGAATGGATGTTAGAACTCTGTCACTGGCATAAAGATCATTTGGCAAAAAGATGATTAACACTGAATGGAAAATCTATTGAGTTTGCTAACTAAGAATATTCGATTCATGAGAAAAATATGAACTATTCTATAGCGTTGTGACAATCTGCTGTCCTTTAGGATCCACAATGATTCTAAAGAATTTAGAATTCTTTACAGAATTACCAGTGTAAAAGAACAAAACTCTAAAAATTACATTAGAAAATAAAGGCAAATATGCCTGCAAACCTGGGCTTATCAAGATAGAAAATGCAAAAGCTGTAAAGGAAAATAATATTGAAAATAAAAATAAAATGTTAAATCAGAAACTCTAATAAACCAAGTTAAAAGATGATTTTCAGACTGCAAAATGTACATAAAAGGATTAACATCTGGAATAAAGAAGAACTGTACGGACACATTAAAAAATCCAGAAAAGATGAAAGGGAAGGGGAAGGGAGGGGAGAGGGGAATAGAAAAGGGAGAACGGGGAAGGGAGAAGAAAGGGAAGGAAGGAGTAACCTGAAGTTACTGATATTTATTGATAGCATTCTTGAACTCCTGATATGAGAGTAAAGCCAATCTAAGCTCTCTAAGGCCTTTCAGATATCAAATAAATGGGAGTGGATTAGGACTGTGGCAATTTTATTTGCATCTCTAGGTTTAGGTGGAACTAAAATATTTTGTGAGGGACAGAAAGAAAAGAAAGCCCGGCACAACTGCCATACATGTTTTCAAATTCTTTTCACATTTGACTTTGTGATTTTTTTATTCTCGGGAATGTAAAAGCAGATAAAATAAAATCAAACCAAACCAAAGATTTCCAATGATGTGATTTGGCTTAATCAAGCCTTCGAATACATTCGAGCTTTCTGTTAAGGTTATTTGAATATTAAAAGTGTAATCTATGTCAAGGTAGACTCAGTTCCTATCGACTACTCATACTTTTGAAGCTGTATTTCATAGGTATTTATGTAAAAACAGCAACTTTACTCATACTTTAAGCTTACCAAAGAACAGTTAATAGATTTTATAGTTTGGCCAAGGTCTAAGTTTATCCAGAGAGCCCGTGGTGGTATTGTGTACACAGTTATGTTTTGCTTTAAACATAATTAGATTTCATTATGTGTTCAATAAACATTTTATTGAGAACATCACAATGTCCATGGCCATACAGCAATCCTAACAGCCAAAACATTGGTTGAACATCAATTCTTTCAGTCATATTAGTAGTGTGAAACTGATTGGAAACTGGAAGGGACAGTCTACTTAGGGCTAAGTAAAATCAGCCTAGCGGTAGCCTTGACTCTCTCAGCCTGGGAGGCAATACACACTTTCTCCTGGGAGGCCAAACATACTTTCCCCTGCCCAGAGAGTAGTGGTAGGGCAGGGAGTCAGCAGGAGATTCCCTTTGCAGTATTGTTCTACCCATCTCAGTACTTAAGTCCTTCCCTGGTTTCCCTTCCCATGTGCCCATGCATATGTGCTAGCTCTGCATCAACTCTGAACATTGAGCAAGGAAGTCCAACGCTTAAGAATAAATCACAGACTCTGGAGCTCAGAATTAAAAGTCTGCTGGGATATCATCCTTTCCCATTTCCCATCATATGCTCCATACTAGCACCTTCCCACCCTGTGCTTTCATAACACTCTTTTTAAAATCCTCCTCACCTTGAATACTCAATTCCTTCCATCTCTACCTAATCCAAACTCTTCCACTTTTCAAGACCTAGTTCAATGTCCACGTTTCTAAAAACTTTTCTCATCTCCTGATGCTTTTTCATTTTTTGTATCTTTGAAATATCCTTGATAGCTCTCTGAGATATTTATCAACATCTGTCTTATCTTTGGAGATGTCTCATTTCAAAAGTAGATTCTTAAAAACAAAGAAATCTTGTTAGAATATTAAATGGAGACAGTAACAACCTTGAGGCTTTCTTTTTATATTTTATTTGATTGTAAAATACTCTACTTGCTAAAATGGTGGCTTAGAACCTGAAAATACAAATTGGTGAAGATGAATTCTCAGAGTCAAAAAGCCATGACACTTGAATGTCACATTATGGGAATCTGGCTTGAGTAAGTATACTTCTGATTGGGGCACATCTAGAGCTTTTATATGAAGATCATGGAAAATTAGGGATCCATAGCACCCCTCTCTGTAGGAACAGAACCCTGACTTCTACTGGAGACATTGCTTCCAGTAAAAATATTGTATACTACCTCTTTTTCCCTTTGCAGCCCTGTGACTGTGTTTTGTTCCAGGGATGTGAGTGGGAAGTTCGTCCATGAACCATCCCTAAGGTGTGCCTTTTTTGCCTTATCTTCCATCTTGCTACTTGGTATAAGAACGTGAAGGCTGGACTTGAAACAGCCACCTTCAGCCATTAGGAGAGACCCAACTACAAAGATTTTAGGAGGTGGAAGCAGTTCAGTTCTGAACCGAATATGTTGTCTTTGGGCTGCTTCTCCATCTTTGGATTTCTTTTAAGAGAAAGTGAAACAACAGCAACTTCTATCAACCTGGCAAATGGTAGTTACTATGACTTGCCCATTGTTCAGTCAGGGTTTAGTCACATGCTGATGAACTTACTCCTAACTGATATGGTCTAGACAGCTTGGTTTACCTCTTCTAGCCTAGAGTGGTGAACTTAGTTTATTCTGAAACAGTAAGAAAATTTCATGTAACAGAGACCCTGAGTTCACTGTGTGTATTCTGAAAAGATTATGAATAGACCAGACTCTGAAACAAAGCTCAGAAACATTGTGAGCTAAGACCAAGATTCCAAGCATGTCTCTGCTTTGGCCTCCACCCACGCCTGTTGCCACTGCCACTCTCTGATTTTAGGCCACAATACTTCTCAGTTGGAAGACTGGGGAAGTTTCTTTTCCAATCTTTCCATGTTCAGTTCTCCCTGATATATGCTACAAATAAAGTCATCTTTTCAAAAATGTAACTTTGAATATCTGCTGTTTGCTAAAAATGCAACTTTTTTCCTATTGCTATCTGATATTTTTCAAGCAACTGACTTGACAAGGTAATGCATGCTTTTGAATCAAATTATTTTTCTGGTACTCTTTCTGGCTAGTCTTCCTTGTGTAACATGTGTTTAAGCAAAATTAACAACTTATGATTTGTACTATGAGCCCAGCAGTGATTCACCTCTTGCATACAGTCTTGTCTAGACTATTCCTGATATTTGAAATGCTTTTCTGCACCATCTGTAAATGGTCTTACTCTACCCCTTCTTCAAGACTCAGCTCAAATGCTCAAATGCTCTCATCTTTGATATCTTATTTGATAATAACAGTTCTTAAACTACCAATTCTACTAATAAAAATAATGAATAACTACTTGAATAACTAAAATTTTATTGTACTTGGAAGCTAAAAATTTAACTTGCTGTGGTCTATGTATCTGCTTACATATCTGTGTATCTATCTTTGCATCTACCTATCATCTATCTAACATCTACCAACGACATCTATCTGGGTCAGAGACAAAGGCAGTATATTACGACTAAAACAGCAGCAAAAGCAACACCTTGTGTGGGTTCCTCGATGCCCCATTTCCCACAGGGGGATGTGGCTAGTGTCGTCCGTCACTCGTGCATCAAAGGAATGCAGTTTCAAAATTCAGAAACTCTCCTCTTATATAGGGCTGCGGGTGACATGCTCATCCTCTTCTCCCATAAAAGAGAGAGAGATCTTTTTTTTTTTTGAGATCTTTCATTATTTACCTTTATTGAAAATGGAATCTGAATATTAGTCATAATCTTTCATTTTGCCTACATTTATATCCATAGTATGTATTCAAAGCAATGAGGTAACTTCACTTTAATTTCTGAAGCATGGCAAACTTCAAGATAGGGAGATTAAAAAATAATCTAAAGATGATAAAAATGGTAAACTTGTGTTATATATACCATAATAAAAAAATAATCTAAAGTAATAGAAAAAATCTTTGTAAAGCGAAATTGAGTTACTCCTCATTATTAGTGACATAACATCTGTATTTCAAGGTGAGTTTGAACACTTTAGAAATTAAAGAATCATTCCTTCACAGGTTTAAGAATATATAATGAAAGAGATGGATGGCATTTAAAGAAGGGTACCCAAGCTGCATATCTTTATGCAGTGTAATATTCTCATATCCAATATCAACATGTCTTTCTTTTTTGGAACTAAGAGAGAGAGATCTTATTGTTACTCCAAGATATACACAGATGTCCCACTTTATTACTATGAAATGTAAATGAATCTCCTCCAGGGAGAAGAAGGGAAAGTATTTACCTTTACTATCCTGAGATGTCTACAGGGAGGGAGACATCTTTAGCTTTACTATCCTGGAATATCTTCTTATAAAACATAGGCTATAAATGCCTTTTCTCGGGTGGCTTAACTCATGCAACAAACAAGAGATAATCATGAAGAATTGTCTTCCAATAACCACCACGTGTCAGGGACATTATATAGTTTTTCTCCAATCCTAAACATGACTTTGTAATTTAGATATTAGTATTCTAGTTTTGCAGTTGAAGAAATTAGAGTTTGAAAATGTCAACTAACATGCCCGAAGCTACACAGTAAGTAAGTGTCTGAGTCAGGATTCAAGCTGTGTTGGTCATTTGGACTTAAAGCCAATACTCTTTCCATTGCAAAACCAATGTAGTACATCCTCCTTGAAAGAAGCTATGGTGCTTAATGTGAATTTATTTTATGTCATAGTTGGTCTATTTTTCTTATTCTCATGTAAGCTTTATGAGGACAGAATCATGTCTCATAACCTCTACCATGCCTAAGAAGGAAGTAGCCTGCAATGATTGGATGCCTTATTAATATTGTCTGAATGATAAAAATCTGTCAAAATAGGTATGATGAAAACTTGGCATTATGCAACTTACATAATACATGACTGTGGAAAAGAGGTCACATCATAAAATTCAAATATAGGAAGCTTTTACCTGAAATATTAATAGCGATTTCAACTACTTTTTACTCAGCTGACAATTTTGCTCAAATATTTATGAAAATTTGAAGTCTAAAGTTCAGAGAAACTGACTAAGAGTTGATAATAATCAGTGAGAAGGAATAAATAGAAAAATTGTTTGAATCAACTCACAAGAGAACTAATGTTTTAATATAAGATATCTTGAAAAATGAAAAATTTATTTCACTTTAGAACTAAACTTCTTCAATTCTAACCAAAAATACGCATTATGCTGAAGAGTCAAAATTCATGGCTGAGTTACAGACTTTTTACCCTCCCAATCTGGTTCTGGAGCAAAAGTTTTTGTCTTGAAACAATTTATTCTAAAATACTCATCTTCTATTTACATAGCCCATTTTCTATGAACATAATTCATATCACTGGAATATGTGTCCATAATTTTTTTTGCCTGAAGCCATGCTGCCCCACTACTCAGAACCAAGTTTCTTAAATAAAAACATTAGAGAGTATTAAAACAAACATCTATTACAAAACTTAGTCTCAACTTTGTCATTAAATACTCAAATTATTCAGTAAAATAAATATATTTGGTTGTATTTCTCCCTTTAGGTTAATGTTCACTGCATTATTTTTCTCCTTAGGTTAAATCATGAGTTTTCAAGGCTGATCTTGCATTTCTACTAAGAACTTGCTTTGAATATGTGCACCTTCTTGAGATAAGAAATGTTTATTCCCAGTATATATCGAAATAACAAAAATACATCTGCATTATATTTTAATAAATACTAAAAGTGATTATTTTAAAGTAAAGGGGACATTTTTACCTTTCTTGGAAAAGATATAACAAGAAAAAAGAAATGCATGTACTCATGTGTGGGAGGAAGATTATGTTTCATTATACTTTCAGCTACTTTGGCAGTTGTTTTCCTTATATACATATATGTAGGATATTAAAGTGTTAGCTATGTGTGTGTGATTTATTGCACAACTTCTTCACCCAAAAAACCCTTCTATTTTAGTAGAGTTCAATTTATTTCCTTTGGGGAAGATTAAATAAAATATGTTAACTCGGTTAAATTTGGAGTCTGATGACAAATGACTACATGTGTTCAGATTGGGCAGGCAGAGGAAATCTATCCAGCAAAGGACTAAACTTGGAAATAATGTTTGAATGTACACTGGCAAACTTTCTCAGTTTATTGCTTTAGAGTTTAGTATTATAATATGCCATTAATTTTAAGCAGTAAATTTAACAAGTAGAAATATGATTCCTACACAGTGACACACAACCCAGCTATGCAGCTATCCACTAAAATTCAAATAGACATTATTCAAGATTAAACTACATGAAATTAGGATGGGGTTAGTGAAACATATTTTAGATTTCATTTTTCTTTATGACAATGAAGAAAACTTTATGTAGCACCTTCATGTCGTTTGACACAACAGATACAAATATACATAAACACACACACATACAGTATGTGTCTACATATATGTGTGTGAGTGTGTATTTATAAAATTATCAGAAGTAAATTATTCTGGAGTTGGAAAATATATCCTTATTGTGATTTTTTAAATCAATTTTTATAAGGTATATAAAAAAACATACAAAATTAGGATTACGAATCTACTTGGATTCAACCAAGTTCAGGCCAATTGACTTTGTACTTAAAGCTAGGAAAATAAGTACTGCTGTATATTTTTAAGTGTTATGCTCAAGATCAAAGCTGAAGTTGATGCAGGCAACTGGACATCCTAACTACACTACATATTTCTGAACATAGAGGTTTGGAACTATTAATATAATATATAATGTTCTTCCATCTTCATAATACCTGAGTGACTTAGCTAAGATATATAAAAGAGAACCTACTGCTATTAATGCTAGACTGATAGATGCACAAATAATTTTTTTTCTGTGCTATGACTATCAAACCTTAGAAAAACACATACAGATATAAACAGCAGCCCAGAGTATACAATATATCCCCCAACATTTTCCTTTTATTCAATTCTTGATACCCGAACAGAGCTATGCTCCTTAGGAAATATCCAGCACACTCCTTTCATCTTCAGAACAGAAACTGGGCTCTATGGCTATGTCTATTCATAGAATATTCCTCCTAGAGGGAAATACATATTTTTAATCACTATTCTGATTAAAGGGAAAATCAAATTTGAGGAAAACAAAAACTTGGTAACAGTACAATAATGTAATAAAACACTCTATCTCTTAATTATTCTTATATTTCCTATGCAGCCTAGTCTGCTTTCCCAAGGTCATAAAACCCAACAAATGATCATTTTACAGTCTCAAGTATATTAAATTTTTTTTTCTAGAACATAATCTTTGGAATGATGTTTTCTGTTGCAAACAAACAAACAAAAAGATGATGTTTTCACATCACCAAACCACAATGGTTTGCCATTTTTTCATTAAACTTCTATGTAAACACATAGATGTCTCAAATAATTTCTGATGTCACAAAGAATCTCTCAGGGATTTCTGATGTCTCAAAGAATTACAGCCCCAGCACTGAAGATCCAGGCCATTGAACTAAAGATGGATAGGGTTTATCAGGAGGTTAGAGTTTAATTTCAAACAATAAGCTGAAAAGATTTAAAAAGTTGATGTTTTTAATGGCATTGGGTTAGCAGTACATGTTCAGATAAAGTTTGCATTGGCTTGAAGGAATTACCCCTATTTTTTTGAAAACATATTATCACACTACAGGAAATGTAAAATGAGCTATACCCATGAGACACTGCCATGAGCTAAGACAGGAACCATGGGACAATGCAACACAGGCCTTTGCAATACAAAAAAAAATCACAAGCTGTAGAAAACCTTTCACCAGAAATAAAACTATCTGTTTATTAAACTGTTTGCAAGAGAACTTTGCAAAATGGAATATATTATTACAATTTAATTTGAAAGACTTCTTGAGTCTTTAAAAATGTTCTGATCCTACTTTTCTATCTGGAAACCAATGTATTGCTGATGAGCCACTCACATGAAGCATTAGTGGCTGGAGATACCATCACTCATGGTGTCATGTTGGACCTCTGTAGATTTTGATCAATTTTAAGTGTAAATGATTGAATAGCTTAAAAATGAGTAGCTTTTAGTAAACTATTATAGGTAAGTAGAACTGCACTTAAAAGATTGCAAGACGGGGGCAGGTTAATGTGTCCCACAATCTAATTGTTATTGGAAAAAATAATCTCTTTGAGCTGAACAGCCATGGAGAATTAGAAAAAAGGACTTTTGACAGATAGGTATCAAGTCCCTGTTTAAACTCAACCACTAAGTGTTTTGCTTTTATCTCTCTGTCTATTCATGATAACTTCTGAGGAAGCTGAAGGACTTTGAGTTTAATGAAAGATTCAAAATGTACCTTAATTTCAATTAATGGGTCAGTCTGCCAACCTGATTTTAGAAAAGATGGGATCCTTTTGGCCTATTTTAAATATTATCTTTCATATCTTTTGTGGCAAAGAAAATAGCTAGGTTCTTTAATACTCTATTCCTTGATATAAATATTGATTTACAGTGATTCTCGGTTTAATTTCCATAGAGGCAATGTTTCATATACTTGTCTTCAACATGTCTTTTTATATAATCTTTAACAAATAAAAATGGTGGAATTTTCTCTTCTTTTAAGATTTTTTTACCTTATCATGGTAAGAATATGTAACATTAGGTCTACCTTCTTACAATTTTTTCAGTGTATAATACAGTTTTCTTAATTACAGAGACACAGTTATACAGCAGATCTCTAGGAATTACTCATTTTGCCCATTGAGAAGTCATGCCTATTGATAAATTTCCCTCATTGTAAAGTCTAATAGATTAAAATTTGCAATTTTTTTCTATAGTAGATAGAATGTGAAGGTGACAACCCATAAACCCTGAGGATGAAGTAAGTTTTGTGAGGCACCTAATAGAACTTTAACTCTTTATAACCCATATTTGGAAAATTTTGTGTTCCACCCCACCTCTGCCAACACAAACACACACACACACACACACACACACACACACACACACACACACATTTTCTAGAACTACAATATTCTAAAATAATACCCAGGGGATGCCTTAGATATACCATGAAATATGTCCATCCAATTGCTATGTAATATTGCCCAGTGTCCTCTTCTTCTCCTGCTCAGTTTCTCTCCTGTGTTGTTAGAGTCCACGGATTCTGCTTGTTGCCAAAATATTGTTGAATTCTCTGCAGTTGTCAAAGTGCTAAGGGCAGTTTGTGTATTAGGCAGTGGTTTACAGAATCACACTGGACAGCACATAGCATTACACATTTCCATGACGGTAACTGTAAAACCAGCTTGTTGAAAAAATTTATAGCCCCTTTCCTTCAAAATTTTTGTGGCTCAGGCTACTCCATTAAGTAGAATCTGGACTGGGAGAAACAGCTTAGTAACATTGTTCTCAGAATCAGTTCTCCCAACTGGTAGAATCTGCTGGATTTTCTATTCTCGTGAAGTTGTCTTCCAGGAAATTCTTCAGTTCCTTTTGCTGATAGCCTTAGATTGGGCTTCCCCATTAACGTGCCTGAATGTATTTGTATCAAAGTGGTAGGATACCCTTAAGGATTAGGCCATTTATATATCATCTCCATTATTTTTACAGATAAGAATCCTTTGTGGGGAAGAGTACTATTGTGATGCAAATTATTACTAAATCTTCCACGTTATCTTGTGGAACCCTGTAATTGCTAAGGTAGATTAAGACTCTGGTAGTTCAAGATGCATGCTATTACAATTTTCTCAAAGAACTAAAATCTGCATTATTATTGGTATTATTATTTAATAATCAGGTGAACATCATATCTTTTAAGGCAGTTATTCTTTGGAAATCTATTGGTGAAACCCAATAACCTCATATGAGTAGCCACACATCAAATACTTTGTAGTTTTAAGATTTATGGAACTTTTCTCTGGACTAGAGAAATGTTATGTCTGCATTATTCTCTCTGTATCCCATGGCTAAACTTAGCCCTGAAGTTTATCAATGTTCATCCAAAACATTTAGTAACATTCTTAAGACCTCATAAGCTATTAAACATCTCACAGCTTCTCTAGTGCAGATAGGGAGGCAGAAAAGGCTACCTCATAGTTTAGCAAACCTCCCATCAGGCTTTGGTATGTGCAAACAACAGCTTCATGATCACAGAATTTTAACTGAATGAGAAACTTTGAACTCAGAAGGCACACTTCCTTTCTTGACTTTATCTGACATAGCCCTATAGACAGTAATTCTTTTAGGAGCAAACCAGTACTCTAATGGCAGCTGTCTGAGTCTCCATACTCTGCAATTATTTAAAGTATCCCTGTAATTTGGAAATAAAATTGAATATAGTCAATTTAAGTGTATTATATTGAAGGCATAAATTTTTTCACTTTTCCAAGTAAGTATTGCAAAAAGAATGGGCTCTTTCTACCAACCTAATAAATCAGAGGTGAGATAGTTCATCCAAAAATGTAAAACTTTACTAAATAGTTTAGAAAAAGCAAAAGAAAAATTGTGAAAAGCAAAAAAATCTTCATATGTATGCTATTTCCCCTAGTCTTTAGCATCTAGCTCCTAAAATATGTGCCTTAGATACAGTAGAGCATTTCAGGCAAACAAAATATTCAACTTCAAAGAAAAGAAACCTCTTGTATTTTCAAACAATGTATTTTTTTCTAATTAAGGAATATATTTATTGCTGAAAGAGCAAAAATTATAAAGGAAAATAATTTCCTATAATTTTATTCCTGTTATTCACTTTCAATGCCTTCTTCTATTTACTTTTAGTCTACCTGTCTACTAACCATACTATATAATAATAAGTGTAATAATTATACCAGTAATAAAAGCTAACATTTATTAAGGATTTACTATCGAGCTGTCATACATGCTTTAAAATATTAACTCATTTAATCTTCATAATATTGCTCTGAATGAAACAGTATTAATATTATCGCAATTTTTATAGAAGAAAAAATTGACACACAGAAAGTAAACAACTCCTTTCCAGGTCATATACATAGTGTGTGGCAAATCTGGGAAAGGAACATGCAGGTGGGTGGCACATGTGTGCGCGCACACACACACACAGAACAAGCCTACACACAGCTACACAGATCCAACACATGCAAGCACTTTGTCCAGCTTGTTGTAGTTAGTATTTTGTGAATCATTTTAAAATAATATAAGCCTATTAAAAAACACAGAAACTGAACAAAAATAAAAAATATAGGAGAAAAACCATCTAATCTCACTAGTTAAGGTAACCATTGTGAACATATGTAAATTATTTTCTTCTACTGAACTTGTTCTATATTTTAAAATGTATTGGATAAGTCCACACATAATATGCTTCTTTACTTAGCAGTAAATGCATTATTTCATAATATTGAATGCTGCAGTACCATAACTTTTCCTAAGCCTATGATATTTTTGTTAGCATATCATTTCAAAAAGAAAAAAAAAGCTGCTAGCACAGAATTAAATATTGTGAAAAATAAGAAAATATACTTATTTAGTAATTCAGATAACTAATCGAAAAAAATTTTGAAATACTGAAGATGGAACTAGAACTGGACTTTAACTTCAGAAGGAACATGGTTTAATGATGAGAACATAATCAAATTATGAATAGCATAGGCAAATCATTGAAGTAAAAGTAAATAGTTTATATAGGGACCACATAGGTTATATATCAACAGGGATGCTATATTCTAATGAAGAATAAACTTAGAGGTCCATATTAGAAGAAAGTAGAACATAAATTGTGATAGAATAAAGAAAGACTTGGAGAATCCTGAATTCCAGCAAAAGAGTTGTTTCTATCTAAAGGACAGAAATGTAGCTGAATAATGTATTATTAAATATGTTCTAAACTGAATTATATTTGCTTACGTGGTAGTAGATTTCACCACAAAAATCTCTTATTCCTTGAGGTGAGAGGAACAAAATACCATATTAGTGTGTTCAAGAATGTTCATCTCATGAAAATAGAAATGTGTGATTTTAGCCAATCAACCAATCTCTGTCTTTTAATAAGTGTTTATCCCATTTACATTTAATATAATTTAATAATGTGATTTGGATTATCAAATCCAGAAATTACATAAAATGGCTGTCATCATAGCATAGTAGAGTTTATTCAGGTATACAGAGTCAGATTAAGATTCAAAATCAATTAATGAAATTGACCATATTGACAGAATAAAAGAAAAAAAATATTATCACCTCAGTCTATGTGAAATAAGCATTTGATAAAATTTAACACTAATTTATAGTCAAAACCTTTGCTAGCCAAGCATAGACAGGAATGTCATCAGTTTGATAAAGAATGTTTAAATAATCTTCAGCTAATATCATATTTATTGGTGAATATCAAGACTTTTTATTTAAGGTAGGACAATTATCACCAGTTTTATTCAATATTGGACTCCTTTTCCTAGGCAATGCAATAAGACAAATGTAATGTAAAAACAAACCGTAGGTAGTATGATTTTACCAAGATTACATTATGCAAAGTCAATATACAAAAATTCTATTTCTATACTCACAGCAAGCCATGAAAAATGAAAGATGAAAACAGTACTACTTACAATACATCAAAACATCAAATACCTACAAATAAGTATATCAAATGATGTACAAAACTTATACACCTGAAAGTACTAACTATGCAGAGAGAAGTTATAAACGATATAAAGAAATGAAGTTTATTCATCATCCTTATGGATTAAACTACTCAATTTTCCCCATATTAACCTATAGCTTCAAAGCTATCCCAATCAGGATGGGTTCTTTCTAGAAATTGGTAAGTTGATTCCAAAATGTATATGGAAATTCAAAGGACCTAATACAGTCAGAATAATTTGAACAAGAAGCATAAGTGAAGGAATTACAACACAACTAGTCATTAACGTAGTATGACATTTGTATAAAGATAACTAAATAAGCAAATGAAACAGAATAGAGTTCAAGATTATAAAAATAATATCGTATACACATGTGATATATGTTACATAATATATAAAATTATATTACTGAGTGATATATATGTATGTTTATACATAATACAATCATATAAATCTTAACAAGGATACATTCTAAGAAATGTGTTGCTAGGTGATCTCA
Organism: Aotus nancymaae; assembly: GCF_030222135.1. Classification (NCBI taxonomy): domain Eukaryota; kingdom Metazoa; phylum Chordata; class Mammalia; order Primates; family Aotidae; genus Aotus; species Aotus nancymaae. The sequence goes on from NW_026988465.1 coordinate 19,315,262, forward strand.
TCATTGTGCAGATTCTACAAGTCTAAAAGTATGCCTACCCTATAGTATATTTAATTTAACTTCGCTTTTATTGATGATCAAACTAATATTTTGAGATCCATCTGTCAGATTTCTGAGCTTATTTCTTAATTGTTTTAAAAGTTCAGATTAGGGAAGAAAAGTATACATAGAGGTTTTTTTTTTTTTTTTTAACTCTCTTTTAAACATTCTTGTTTTTAAACATTCCTGTTTTTCCCAAATCCCATTAGGGCCATCCTGCCATTTTGGGTGCCTTAATATAGTCCAGTGGGTCTCAGCTGGGGCAATTTTGCCTTCTTAGGGGAACTTGGCAAGTCTTAACACATTTTGGATGATCACATTCAGTGCAACCAGGGTGTGGGGGGTTTGCATACTGGTGTCTAGTGGGTAGAGGCCAGGGATGCTGCCTAAGATGCTGCATCTTACAATGCACAGGGAAGCCTCTCAAACCGAGAATATCCAACCCAAAACATCAATAGTTCTGAGATTGACAAACCCTGCTCTAACCTCTTTCTAGATTATATTCAACCTCCTAGTTACTCATTTTCTCCTCTGAATTTTCCTCAGCAACAATCCATTCTTCTTCCATTATGCAGATAGTATAGCCCCCTTGCTCTAGGTTTAGATAAGATTTGTTTGTCTCTACCATATCTGATGAAATTTGATTCCTAATGTTGGAAATAGGTTCTAATGGCTGATGTTTGGTGTGCAGGGGAAGATCCCTCATAAATAGATTAATGCTTTCCCAGGGATGGAGGTAATGAGTGAATTCTTATCTGTTAGTTGCCATAAGTGCTGGTTGTTAAAAAGAGGCTGGCACTTCCCCCTGCCCTCCCACAACTGGCCTGCTGTTGCTTCCTGTCTTGCTACATGATCTCTGCAAATGCCTGCTTCCTTTGGTTTTCTGCCATGAGTGGACGCAGCCTGAGACTTTCACCAGAAGCTGAGCAGACACCAGCATCGTACTTCTTGTACAGTCTGCAGAACCATAAGCCAAATAAACCTCTTTTCTTTATAAATTACCCAACCTGAGGCATTCCTCTATAGAAACACAAACTAATGAAGACACCCATGTTCTGACATCTTGGTGCCAGACAACTTGCAATTTCTGCTGAAGGAGAGGGAAAGTATTACCATGCTACACCAGGCATGCATTAAAGCATTTTCTCAAACAAAGACAGTGATTTCCCAAAGAGGAACTCAGGAGAGTTTGTCTTAGGAGAACTTTCTGATACACAAAAATTTCCCTATCTCAAGGTTGCTAAAATAAAAAATTTGCAAATTAACTAAGACTTATAGCAATAATTTAAATTAATTTTAACTCAAAACTCAACAGGTAGTAAAATAGTCAAAAATACTTTATAGAACACATTCTAAGTCAATTTGGGTCAATATAAATATGAACAGGACATATATAGTGCTTTGAATAGTATACTCACTAATTATACAAATAATACTCATAAATTTAGCATGTACTAAAATTAATCTGAGTAGAAATGCTGAAAAATAATGACCTATTTCAAAAGTGTTATTAATGATTACAATCCCCTCCCTTCGCAAAATACCAGGATATTACTTTTGTGAGGCAAAACATTATGCTTGGAGGAAGAATGTGCGGTGACAGAGACTTTTGGTAGGAGACATACTGATGTCATGTGAAACAGCTATACGAAATTTTCTGAATATGGTGTGCTAATGTTTTGCCTCCAAATAACTAAATTTTTTTAAGAACCCAAAACATTGGAAAATTTTGATGAGCTGGATATTAAATGTTGCCAAATCGGGCTGGGCGCGGTGGCTCACGCCTATAATCCCAGCACTTTGGGAGGCCGAGGCGGGTGGATCACGAGGTCAAGAGATGGAGACCATCCTGGTCAACATGGTGAAACCCTGTCTCTATTAAAAATACAAAAATTAGCTGGGCATGGTGGTGCGCGCCTGTAGTCCCAGCTACTCAGGAGGCTGAGGCAGGAGAATTGCTTGAACCCAGGAGTCGGAGGTTGCGGTGAGCCGAGATCGTGTCATTGCACTCCAGCCTGGGCAACAAGAGCGAAACTCCAGCTCAAAAAAAAAAAAAAAAAAAAAAAAAAGTTGCCAAATCATCATGGTGGACACAGTTGGGACAACACAAGTCTTAAGAAACTCCATTTAAATATTTTTTTTCTCAGATTCTAGGAAGTGGCTGAAAGCTGGCATTGCTAAATTGAATCCCTCAACTACTGTCTGGGAATCCAAATAGCCCCAAAGGCATTCTCTGACTTCAGTGGCAGGTGTTTGAGTCATTACCACCACATGGATTTAAATAGCAATTTAATTTCATGTGTTTGGTTTGTTGCTTTTTTGATTTTTAGTTCCTCTGTTATTGTGGGTCTGAACTGTCAAGGCTACATGATACATATGTCTTTGCCCAGCACAATAATCTTTATCACCAAAATGGTAATTTATTTCACACTTCATTACAGTTATCATTTAGTGAATTATTTTCAATGTTCAACTTAAAGTATCAGTAGATATTTATAAACACATGGCAGGTGTAGAAATATCGTTTTTTTCCTTAGCAGAATATTTGACATTTCTTAGCTAATGAGAGGTTAAATGAGAAAGCTGAGCACTACATGGATCTTCTCTGCCTGTGAAGTATTGTTGATATTGTCAATTCCAACATGATCTCAAAACAACACTAAAGCCCCCGCAGGGACATAGCATACATTTAGGAACTGTCCATATCACATTATAAAAAATCATATATACATAGGTTTAGTTACAAAGAAGTTTTCGGAAACTGTTTTCTGATTATGCTGCTCCTCCACGTGAAAATCTGTAATGGCTCCCATCGTTTTAATTAAAAGGGAAAATCTTTCATTTCTTCAAACTAGAAGAAAGACTAAATTTCTGAATTAATTACCGGTCATTTAGAATATACAGAAATTAATATTTTAAATTATAATTGCTTTTGTACATATTGTTTCTCCAATTAGATTATAAACTCACTGAAGCCAGGCATGCTACACTTTATAGGCATCTAGAAAATGTAGTTGAAAAGATTCAAACTCTTAAGTGGTTATTGACTACTGTTAGATACATTTAGCAAGACTGCAGGAAAAAGAAAAGATCACAAGAGGAATGGTCACTTGGTTCACTTTATAAGCAGAAATTAAAAAGAATGGACAAAGTCTACCACTCCGAGGTCTTGAAAAATCAGACAATCTTACTGCTTCTAGATATAAGAAATAACACAGGAAAAAATACTTGAAACTGAGCCTTATGGCAAACGTCAAACTGAGTTTGTAGTTTTAAAAGTCTGTAGCTTCAGTGTCTACCATTGACTAAAAAGAGGGGTGTGGTGGGATTGGAGGATACAATAAAATTAAGCAGATTTGAGAATTACATCTGGAAAAAATACTTCATGTGTGAATATTGGTATTTAGAAGTAACTAGAAGAAAAACTTTTCAACCTATTAAGTTTTGTGGGAAATATATTACCTAAAATTCCAAAATCTTGGACTAAAAATTTCTTTGTTCAAAATTAAAAGACTTGGGTCCCCTATTCTTCCATAAGCAGGAGTATGTTCCACAATGGTACCTCCATGAGGAGGGCATATGTCCCAGGGCCCACTTCAGATACAGCCATGGAGGACAATGAATAGAGATGCCCTCCCTAGTGATGGCAGAACAAGAAACTATAGAGACACATGGAAGATGGCATCTAATTAAGGGACTTTCCCACTCTCAGGTCAGAAAACTTTATAATGCCTACACTGCAGAAAAATTTCTGACCAGCAACTGCTGAATATCTTCCATTTTTCCCTCTCAAATAGGAGTTTTATTGCAGCTCCTGTCCCATCTATAAAATATTGGGCATGTACATGGGGAGGAGTGGCAATAACTTATCTCTTCAGTTCACCAGTCTCTGGCCTTAGAGGAGCTTTACACTATCTGAACATTTTGAGCTGAAGGTAGTAACTGGATGAAACTCTGGGTGTTCGTCCTAGGAAGGTGAGGAGTTAGTCGGTTCTATGCATGGGAGGAGGACTGAAATATGTTTTTGATGACATGAGGGCAAGACGTGGCAGAAACAATGCTATATGTTTTCCAAACTTATTTTTCCAGCTGGGGAACAGAAGACATTTCTGTCTCTCTTGCAATTTGATTGGGCCCTGTGAGTTGGTTGTGGCTTATGTGTGCTGAGTTAACATATGCCATTACCAGGCCTGGCCCACAAATATCCCCAACCTAACCCTCTATGCTACCTCTTTCCCTTGGAGACCACATGGTAAAGATAATGCAGCTTACAAAGTGGAGTCTCACTCTCTACAGGACTATTTAAGTAGAACCCTTCAACTCCACCCCATCAACAATGACTACATTGAACCATGATGGGAGATAGCCCTAACTTTAATTGTGGTAAGTCACAAATTAGGAGTAGTTTGTTAACTGCAGTTAGTATAGTCAGGTTAATATTTTGCTCTTAAGGAGTATTAGAAATAAAAGATATGCTCACCATCAAAACAAAAAACATGGTACAAATTTTATGTGTTGTTACTGACATATGTACATTTGTTTCAGCAGAGTTGTAATAATAGTACATATGTGCTATTTTTCACATACCCTGTAAAAACATGTTGTTCAACTGGATGATTCTATTAGGATTTAATTAAACAATATTCTGTGATACTGGTTAAAAAGACTATTTTACCAATAGGTCTTTTTTTTTTTCTTTTTCTTTTTTTTTTTTTTTGAGATGAAGTCTTGCTGTATTGTCCAGGCTGGAGTGCAATGGTGCAATCTCAGCTTGCTGCGACCTCTGCCTCTAGGGGGGTTCAAGTGATTCTCCTGCCTCAGCCTGTTGAGGAGGTGGGATTATAGGAGTGTGCCACCACAATTTACTAATTTTTGTATTTTTAGTAGAGAGGAGATTTTACCATGCTGGCCAGGCTGGTCTCCAACTCCTGACCTCAGGTGATATGCCCACCTTGGCTTCCCAAAGTGTTAGGATTAGACGCATGAGCCACCGCGCCTGGCCTACTACCAATAGGTCTCAGTTTTAAACTTTCTCTGTTTCTCTTCAGTCTTTTAAAGTCCACAGGTATATTGATATGATGGACAATGCCAAAATTATATCACACCAGAAATGAACTCCAGGACCAGCAGCACAATTAATAACCAATTCTACAGAATCCATCAAGCTCACTCAGTCCAGACCAACCACTCACATGAAAGACAAGTTGTAGAAAGCTTTCATTGTAGTGACCATAATATTGCATTCTATGTCATGCAATTTTACATTTACTTGTTAATTTGTCATTAAAATATTATTTGTTATGCATCTACTATGTGCCAGAGATTGTGCTAAGCCCTAAGGATGCACTGATGGATAAAACAGATGCCATCTTTTCTAGAAGTCTTTCTGAATGTTGGAAACACACTGCTAGAAACATTCATATAAGTAGTCTGCTGGTATTTTTATGGTTTCACTGGAAAACATGTTAGAATATTTTGTATACCTTTCACAAATATACAATGTAAGATTAATTATGACATTTCACAGATACCATCTTGTGTTGCATTTTTAAAGCTATAAGGACTATAAAGACTAACCTAGTCAGTTTATCTTGACTTACATACTATTAGGATAGAGTTTGCATCAACTAATTTTCAAAAGTTCTAGTGCTGTTCTTTACATTTTCTAAATGTTTATTTTTTGCTGTTGTATTGGATTATATCACAATGTCATAAAAATAAACCAATGTCTCAAAAGCTATCTATTAAAATATGAAAGGAATCTATTAAAAATATTTTGAAAATGAAGTTTTATAGGAGACTCAATCTATTTTTCCTAACTCCTCAAATAATTGTTTATTATGAAGCTTTGTCAATGAGCAGCATAAATTCATCAAAGATTTCTTGTCATTTTCAAAGTACAGTGACCTTTCTTATATTCCAACAGTATTCCCAGAGTAAGGCTATATAATGCATTTCTATATAAAAAGATACCATTCAATGGTACAAAACCAGATAAAAGTCACAAGTCACAGTATTGCTAAGAAGTTGTAAAATCCACATACTTCATGCAGCCTAGTTCAGAGAAAGGGCAAAATGATCATTTGTCAAAATTCTTTAATCTGAAAGCACACTTGGATATTGTATCAGTGGCATACAATATGGAGGTTTAATTATTGTCTGTGTGCTAACAAATATTTTATATTGACATTTGAGCAACTGACTTTTCATTTAAATAATGATTATTTTGAGAAACAATATAAATGGAATCGCATTTGGTTCATAATTTACATAGTTTAAACTATCTAATCAACAAAGAAAGGTATGTATTGCCACATGAACAAAAGAGGTTGCACAAAAATGGTAATCTACTTTCAACATTGATTAAACAGTTGGAAGTCAAAAACGCATCTCCTAATCTTGAGTCAATGATGAACAAAATTATTCAAATTTAAAATACAATCACACTATGCCTCTAAAGGTATGCTTTTTCTACATGATGTGCATGTCCATGCTAGAATATGCTATCAAGAGTACTCATATAAGTATCTGAAAGGAAAAAAGATAATATTTATTTTAAAAACAAATATTTCAGGTGAATGATGCTGCCAATGGAATATTCAGGATTCTGAGTAATATAATCCAATATTTTAGAACCAAACCATCATGGGTTCAAGACTATTAGAATTTCTCAAGAGAACCGAACTGTCTTCTAAATTACTTCAGTGCCAAGAGATTGACTTTTTACTGTCACTCTCTGAAAGAACCAATCATGTATTACTAGAAATATTTAGGAACATAATCACATGTTTCAACAGAACATTAAGAAATCTTTCCCAATACGGAATGCATAGAGAGACTGATAAAAAAGCAGCTTCTATTACTACTCAAGTTAAGACTCTCCAACTACATTCTTCTGAATGTGATATGGTCAACACTTAGCATCTGGCATGCTGTGTGGTCTTCAGTGAAGAAGAGTAAGGACTCCCAGGTTCAATCCAAATAGCCAGAACTATCTGACAGACACATCAGCTACTTACAGCCTTTCTCAAATGCCTTTCATTTCAACTAAGTTTTCTAATTGAGGGGAAACTGAGAAGTGGCAGAAACTGATCTGGTTAAAATCATCCACTATCAAAACCAAGATAGAAACAAACACTAACAACTACAAATTTTTAAATAAGATGTTTTATTGAACTAGTTAAAATTATGGTGGACCTATTAAAATACCCAAAATAAATGATTTATTTTTGTCAAGCTCCTGTTAAGGTGTCTCTGGAAAGACTGTGCTGACTGCCCCATCCAGACCCTAATGATCTCACAGAGAAGTCTTCAAGACCAGTCTTGGCAGTTCTCTAGCAGACCTTTCAGACGATATGCTGTCTTTACTTCCTACCCTCTTTTTTGGTTCCCAGAAGCTTAGATAATTACCAAGAATCAAGAGCATGAAGAATCAACACTACATATATCTAGTCCAGTTTGCCATCACATCACACAACAGTTTATCTTTAGGAACATTTTTAGTTTGGGACCAAGCTTCTCATTTTCATTTTTCTTTGGGGCATTTGCTCTAGCCAGAGAACAATGCTCTAAGACAAATGCAGATCCTCCAAAGGTATAAGCTCTGTTTATAAGCCCCTTTTGAGTTAAGCTATAATTTGCCAAGATGTTTGGGAGCACTTAGGTGATAGGGATTCTGATGACAGATACAACTGAACACCCATGAGAATACAAATATGTTCCAATAATAAAAATTTCAGGCCAGGCGTGGGGGCTCTTGTAATTCCAGCAGTTTGGGAGGCTGAGGCAAGAGGATTGCTTGAGCCCAGGAGTTTGAGGATACAGTGAGCCATGATCACGCCACTGTACTCCAGCCTGGGTTACAGAGCGAGACCCTTTCTCAAATAAAACAAAACAAAACCCTGTGCAGAGGTCTGATTAGGGCTACAGGATGTTACATGATAAGACATGTAGACACCAACAGTAATGCCATTGTCACCTAGGCCTGAAGGAGATGGAACTGGTTTCTCAGAGCCTGGTGAAAGTTGGACCTCCTGACCACAGTCTCAGCCATACAGCAATGCAACTGTTGCCAGAACATTAGCCAAGCACGGGAAGAGTGTGAAGATTAAATATACCCAGCTCTCTTTCTTCCTGCTCTCCAGGGTCTTAATCAGTTCTTCCAATTGGCTGAACCCAACTGGTAGACTGAGGGAAAGGATATGTGAGCACTGATTAGTCTTCTAGGACTCAGAAAAGCACAGAGAAGACAGTGGCTGCAAACAAACAAGCCATGTTCCTGGACACTTTGCACCTTTCAGGTTTCTGGTTTCTCTGTGGAAAGGATTTAAACTTCTCCTTGCTTGAATGGCTCTTTCTGCCTGACCGCATTGCACTCTCCAGGATCCTGAACACAGCCTGACATTCAGCTACAACCTTATTAATAACCCAGGACTCTGTTCCTTAATGCTGAGATGTGACATACTATTTTTGAATGCACTATATACTGGCAACATTAAGAAGAAGGGTGAAAAACTACTTGGAGAAGGAGACTTCTGGTCCTCTAATTACATCTCAATTACAGTATTTGTCTTTCCTCAAGCTTACCAACCAGACCATGCAACTCTTATGAAAAGTGAACAATATTCAATGGAACATTTAACCTTTCATACTATAAAGAATCATGAAGCACCATCACTACTACTTACTTAATGCCCAGTAAATTTTCAGCATAAATACTCCTGATTCTCAGAAAGTAAGCATTATCAATTCCATTGTAAAGATGAGACAACCAAGAATAAGACAGCTTCTGCAACTAGCCTTGAGAAGAAGATCCAGGCATCTTGGATCACCTCCCCCCTCTGTATTCCACACTCTACTTCAATAGAAGAAAAGCCTGGCCGACTGGCGCCTCCTGAATCACCTTCCTGTAAATAACACGCTTAGTATTGGGGAAACTCTCCGGAAAACACTGTTTTCACTTAAACAAGATCAAACCCCCACCCCACTCCTTCATCCTGAGACCAGAAACTTTTCACATGTGATTCCTAAAACCGTAAACCCAAAACCCTTTCATATGTGATTTCTAAAACTGTAAACCCAAAACCTTTTCACATGTGATTTCTAAAACTGTAAACCCGAAACCCTTTCATATGTGATTTCTGAAAGTGTAAACCCGAAACCCTTTCATATGATTTCTAAAGCTGTAAACCCAAAATCCTTTCATATGTGATTTCTAAAGCTATAAACCCAAAATCCTTTCATATGTGATTTCTAAAACTGTAAACCCGAAATCTTTTCACATGTGATTCCTAAAGCTGTAAATCCAAAACCCTTTTACTTGTAATTTCTAAGGCTGTAAACCTGAGATTCTCTCATGCGTAATATCTAGAGTGTAAGCCTATATAAAGGCAGAACCTTTCTTTGTTAGACGAACTGGGTTTAGACAAATCACCACCTGGCTCCCGGCCGTAATTATAATAAACTCCTTCCTTCCCCGTTTGGTGTTCAAGAGCTCTGTTTCTCGAGGCTGCTCCTGCTACAGCCTAAGGCCACACAGTAAAGAACTAAGATTTGTGAATGACCATTCCAGGATTTGCATGTTACATTTCACCATACAGATTTCAGGGTCTTTGATTAAAGGCTCTTGGAGACGTTCTTCCTCTCCAGCTATGACTAGACCAAAGGCTACCTGTATGAATAATGGAAATACTTCACCATTCGAAGGAAGCTTTTTCTTCAGCAAAAGAATGCTTATTCACTTCTTCAATATAATTTCAATGAGGTCTAACCGGCAACCCTATTGTAAATTAGATAATTCCCCTCCACCTCTGGCCCCAACCCCCTTTGTCTCTCTCCCCCTGTCATCTTTCCTAGCCCCCTTTTATTACTTATTGATTGTTTTCTTTCCTTACTAGATTGGAAGCTCCATGGAGGCAGAGGTTTTCATTACCATATTCCTGGTGCTTACAATAGCACCTGACATATATTTCAAATACTTGTTGAAAAATAAATTTTAACTTACTCTACCAAGATTCTTATCCTTAAGAATCCCAGAAAGTGTTTTCTTTGGCTGCTTATACTGTAGTAAGACTCACAAAGGACTAGTGACTTTTTTTCTATATTTATGTTCAATACGAAGTAGCCTGAAGTCTAATAATAAACTTCATTAGCTGTAATAAATACATCAGAGAAATTTCTGATTAGTCTTTCTGTCATTCTGACATTAAAAATAACCTTTTATTATGTTCTCTTCTCTGAGATCTCTGTTTTCCGGCATTTCTTGATCAAATCTCATCCTATATAGCTATCCAAGTCTATCTGCCCTTCATAAATGTATATGGCATGGAGTGGAACATTTTCAGAAATACAGGAATGTAGTCAGTAGAGGTGTTTGACTATACTTTGTTGGTGGCATAATTAAGTAGAACTGTGGGTTTGTGTTTATGTGAAGTACATAGGTGCAGAAAGGATGGGCTGTGTACAGAAATATGCAAATAAATAAATGTTTAATTTCATTTTGAGGGTCCAAATACCTATTTGAAGTCAACCACAAGTGAGAGGATTTCTTCATAACCTACAAAAGCTTTTTTGAAATCCTAGTTATGCACACTTTTTAAGAAGTGCCAAATGGTGATTATTTGAAAGGAGCTGGGAAGGAACCAAACCTTGAAAAGGACATAACTTTCTCTAAGTTAAAACTGAGTGTGCATGCACATATTTAGTTTTACCTACAAAAAAAAGGGGGGGCCTCTTTTTCTTATCCGTAAAATATAAGGCATTCTGATCTTGGTTTTTTCTTTCTTTTTTTGTTTTTTGGAAACTGAGCATAAAAACTTAAGAAAGTCACAGGAATATACCAACCTTAACTTTGCTGCTAATTAACGTAATGAAAAGGCCTAGCAGGATTATTCAGCAGTCTTTTTATCTCTGTACGATGAGTGGCTTCAAATAGCCTCCCATCTCCCATTGCCAGTTGGATATCATCTCAAAACTGAGTAATAGCAGCAACTGTTCTTAGTAAAAATACTGCAGCCTCTTCCTTCAGAGTATGACGTAAAGAAAGATAAGCAGCTACATAATTATCTAATGATCAGGGTTTTTTTTCCAAAGTAGTTGGAAGGTCAAAATTAGCTGGGAAACAAGTACCAGAAATGTTTTTCTGCTTTGACAGAAAGCAAAAAACGTTTTCCTTAAGCCCTTTTTATATAAATATTTTCATATTATGTTACTATACACATGGACACACAGACATTCACAATTACTGCACACCATTTTGATTTTCGAATGAAACAGTCTCTGCATTCCTTAGCTATGTATGTTAGCATTGCCTGAAATGTTTCAAGAAGAACTGATTTTCAGGCTGTACTGCACTGTAGTGTACTCCTTTCTTCTAAACCCCAAATTTGGTTTTATAATGAGATTTTAAAAAGAGCTGGAAAAGTAATTGCAGGAAAAAAATGTAAAGTTTTTGTGAAAATGTCTCTGAGAGGCTTTATAGACTTTGCAGTGCAATTCCTTTGAGAGGACAAGCCACAGCTTGCATGCCCATCTAGAGTCATACTCTAGATGACAGTTGATGCCAAATATTATCACATGACATATTTAACTTTGTATAGATATATAAATGACTTTTATCTTTTCCAAAGGTACCTATAAAATCATGTCTTCTGAATGCAATTACCATCATTTTCAAAGTACTTTATTTTTCTATCTTGCTATTGAAAATCAATTTACCAATAAATGACACAATTCTAGCTTTAGTAGATGCATGAGATAAACCTTTTTTATTTTAAGAATTAAGGAAACTTTGTATAATTTTGTTCTCAGTATTATAAAAGATAAAGGAAACTATAAATGAATACACATGAGAGTATTTCTAAAAGGCTTTTGAGCAATTTTCTTAGGAATAAAAATGGAAACATGCAGAATAATTCCACAGCTTCCACAAAAAGAAGTAGGGTGATGTTTGTCTGACCAACTCCGACAGTTAAAGAACATCCTACTATCATCTGTAGTAGGATAAGAAAAAAAAAATCCTTGCTATATGATTTCATTTTTACTACAGATCAGGAAACATAGAGTCCATGGTTTGAAATTAGGACAGTTTTTTAAAAAAACATATTTTAATGGCTTATGACAGCTATTATATAAACAATCATTATTTAGGAAAATATTTTAATGAAGCTTTTTTCCTCTTCTCTCAGAAGCTAAATTGTTATTTCTGAGAGTAAAACCATTGTACTTGTTAGATAATTTACAGTAAACACACATCCTCTTAATCACATCACAGAAGTTTAAATAGATTTGTAAAACCATTAAAAAAATCAATACTTAGCTTTTAGGTGATGAATTAATTAATAGGGTGTGAATGCTTGAAGTCTACATTACCCAGCATGCACTAGGGCTTTTCATAACATCACTTCAATGGGAGCAGTATACAAAGTAGTAACATGATGTAACTAGTTGGGAAGCATTGATAAAAATGCATCATTCCCTGCATGGCTGTGAGAATATTCTGGTAAAACCTGTTTATTGGTAGGAAATTTTCTTTTTGTTTTTCTTTTTTTTTTTTTTTGAGATGGAGTTTCACTCTTATTGCCCAGGCTAGAGTGAAGTGACGCGACCTCAGCTCACTGCAACCTCAGCTCACCTCAACTTCTACCTCCTGGGTTCAAGCAATTCTCCTGCCTCAGCCTGCCGAGTAGCTGGGATTACAGGCATGTACTACCACACCAGGATAATTTTGAATTTTTAGTAGAGAAGGGGTTTCTACATGTTGGTCAGGCTCAAACTCCCCACTCAGGTATATCTGCCCACCTCGGCCTCCCAAAGTGCTGGGATTACAGGCGTGAGCCACTGTGTCTGGCCTATTTTTCATTTACATATAAGAGAAAACAGTGTTGCTGATAAACAAAATACAGAGAAAATATAATCAGAGGGTATGTCACCTCTTTCTCATTGGCCAGGCATTGTGTGATAATCCACACAACAGCATAATAGGAAACTGTGAAGGCCTGTAGGGATCAGAGTTGTTTTCCTCCATAAAATTTTTAAAAAGTCTTCTTTTCCAGTAAGTCATATTTTCCTAATTTCATTTGGGTTTATTTTATCCTATCCGTCTTCCAGTGCTTCTTTCAACTATAAAATTTCCTCCTCAATTACATGCAATCTACAGGGAAGTATAATGAGATTCTGGACCCTGCCTTCAAGAATTTGCAGTCTAGTTGAATAATAGTATAAAGTCAACAATTACCAACAACAAAAAGGTAATCAGAAAAGAGAGTTTTCTGTTTTGAGGGGGAAAAACATATGTAATTTTGAGGATAAACTTTTGGTTAAAAAAAAAACAAAACACCAATTTATGAATATAAATTAAATAGAAAAGCTTCCACTTTGGGTTACGATTTCAGCTAGATATAGGCTCTCATTGAGAAAAACCATTAAAGCCAAGCAAATGGTCAGAAAAAAGATCTGTTTAAAGATTTTGGAGAACTACTGCAGCAACCAAGACTTGGGAGGAGAAAAAAAAATCTCAGAGAAAGGGGAACAATGTAATGTGAAGAATCAGGGCATTTCAAGATAGAGGGCAAAAGACTTAGAATCCAAAGCCTCGCATAGAGAGCCTGTACTAAGAGATAGAAAAATCAGAGAGAATTTTGGTAATCTGTGGAAATGGGATAAAATTATAGTCCTGCGGAGATAAGACCCTAATTAAGACAGAAATCAATAGTAAAAGATAACAAAAAAGTAACTTTCTGTACGTTAAGCTGTTGGTCAAATAAGAAATTAAAAGGAAATAAAAACATTTTAAATTATTCAATGATTAAAAAAAGACATACCAAATTTTGAAGCAGCTGAAGCTAAGAAGAAAATGTGCAGTCTTACAATCATGTATTAGAAAACTGAAAAATTGGTGACTTAATCGGCTACTTCAAGAAATTAGAAAAAGAACATAAATTAATCTCAATGAAAATAAAAGCAAGAAAAAATATGTAACAGCAGAGTTAACCAAAATATAATAATTTTTAAAAAATCAATAGCCAAAATATGATTCTTTGAAATTAGTAATTAAAATTGGTCAACCTACAGAAAGACTGAGACAGAAAAAATTCCACAATGTGTATGTGAGCCTGTGAGAAGAAACTAATTATCAATATGAATAACAAAAGGAAGACATCATCAAAGATCCCTTAGATTTTAAAATATAATACAAGAATATTATAGACACCTTATGTGGAAAAAATACACATTTAGATGAAATGGATAAATTGCTAGAAAAATATAGTTTATCACCTCTGAAAGTAGAAGAAAATGCAACTAATTCTACCTATACTAATGGAATACAATCTACAATTAAAATCTTATTCTCCTGTTGCCTCCCAATAGACACAATGTCATACTTAATAAATAACAAAAACCTGGAAATTACAAAAACGTAATTTTCCAGAGAATAAAAACAAAAACAAGAGAGACCACTCCCAGCACGCCCAGCTTGGTTGTGCTGCTAGCACAACCTTCATTATTAGCAAAGAAAGGTTTAGGTCCATCTCTTTTATGGAAATAGATGCTGAAAAATTTTTTTTTTTTTTTGAGACACAGTCTTGCTCTGTCACCCAGGCTGGAGTGCAGTGGCGCAATCTCGGCTCACTGCAACCTCCGCCCCCCAGGTTCAAGTGATTCTCCTGCCTCAGCCACCCGAGTAGCTGGGATTACAGGTGTGTGCCACCAAGCCTGACTAATTTTTTGTATTTTTAGTAGAGACGGGGTTTCACCATGTTAGCCAGGATGGTCTCCATCTCCTGACCTCATGATCTGCTCGCCTCAGCCTCCAAAAGTGCTGGGATTAAAGGTGTGAGCCACTGCGCCCAATCTAGATTCCAAAATCTTAATCAAAATAATACCCCAAAGTGTGGAAATATCATTTGATAAAATTCAGCAACTGTCATGATAAAAACTGTTAATAATCCTAAAATGTATGTTGTGATGATGTATCTAGATTTTACAAAATAATCTACAAACCATCAGAATGAATATGTGAACTTAAATGGTTGTTTGATAGTGCTATAAAAATAAAAAATATTACTTAGCAGTAAAAAACTACAGAGAACAAAATTTAAAAAGCAATAACATTTTACAAGGAATCTAACAAAAGATGCATAGTAATTCTACTCTAAAAATTACAATATACTATTGAGAAAAATCATTAATATTTAGAAAGATGGAGGAAATTAACATTTCATGCATTGAAAAACAATATATTTAAAATGGTAATTCTCCATGAGCTGATACATAGATTTGAACTAAGCTCAATTTAAATTTCATATAAATGAAACTAGGAATAAAATGCATAGGGATTTTAGGTCTGGGTTCTTTCACTCAGCATAATGCATTTGTTATTTATTCACATTGTTGTGCATAGCAGAGTTTGTCACTTTTTACTGCTGAGTAGTACTCCATTAAGAAATTATACTACAGTTTATGTATTCACCTGTTGATAAACTCTTTGGGTGTCAGTTTCTGACCATACAAATAAAGGTGCTATGAACATTTCTGTACAAGTCTTTCTATTAGCATAAACTCTATTTTCTCTTGCAGAAATATATAAGTGTGAGATGGCTAGAATATATGAAAGGTATATATTGAAAGTGTTAATATGTTGCCAAACTTTTTTCCAAGTTGTACCATTTCCTGTCCATATGGGTAGTGTATGAGAGTTCTAGTTACTCTACATCCTTACCAACACTTGGTATGGTCAATCTTTTAAATTTTTGCCATTCTAACAGGTATGTAGTGATATGTCATCCCAATTTTAATTTAATTTTCCCTAATAACTAATGATCTGAACATCTTTTCATCTGCTTATTTTTCATCTGTATATCCTTTGTTAAAATGTCTGTTCAAATCTTTTGTCCAATCTTTTACTAGATTGTTTTTATTGTTTGTTTTAATTATGAGTTGAAAGTATCCTTTATATAATCTGGCTACAAGTCCTTTACTGGGTATTTGATTTACAAGTATCTTCTCTCAGTCTTATTTGCCTTTTCACTCTCAGCATATTTCAAAGAGCAGAAATTTTTAACTTGGGGAAATCAAATATATAATGATTTTTCTTTTTATTGTGCTTTTAGTATTACAGAAATAAAATTTTTGCCTAACCAAGATCACAAAGAATTTTCTCCTATGTTTCCTTATAAAAATGTTATAGTTTTATGTTTTACATTTAGGTTTATGATCTGTGTTAAATTTTACATATGGTTCAAGGAATGAACTGAAATAATTTTTCTTTCATTCTCCTTCCCTCCTTCTTTCTCTAACATTTTTTTCTTTCCTTCTTTCTTCCTTTCTGTAAATACATAAGTTATTCCGTCACAATTTGTTGAAAAGACTCTTTTCCCCCACTTCATTACTTTTTCACATTGGTCAATAATCAGTGGTCTCTTGAGTTTTTTATGATAATAAAAAAACTTAAGTTGTCTCTGTATGTATGGGTCTGTTTTTGGACTCTGTTCTATTTTGTTAATTTACTTACCTTTGTGGGCCTAAACATCAAACTGTATTGACATTATAGATTTAAGTTGAATCTTGCAATCAGGTAGTGTTTGTCATTTTTTTCCCCAAAAACTGTTTTAGTCATTCTAGATCCTTTGTATTATTATTTGAATTCTATAATAACCTCTCAATTTCTATTAAAAAGGTTGCTAGAATTTGATTAGGACTGTCTTGAATCTATAGATCAGTATGAAGAGAGATTGACATCTTAACAATATACAGTCTTCCAAACGACAGAATGTATCTCTCCATTTATTTGTCTTATTTAATTTCTCTCAGAAAGGCTCTGTAGTTTTAAGTAAACAGGGCTTTCATACCTCTTGTCAAGTTCATTTCTAAATATTTTATATTATCTTAAATATGTTTCTTATGTTTTCTTTAAAAATCAATTTCCTTTGTTCAGTTCTAATACTGTATGTAGAAATACAATCGGTTTGTTATTTGTTGATTCTTTCATCCTGCAACCTTGATAAGCTCACATTATCTATTGTTGATTTTACTGGATTTTCTACATAAAGGATCTTGTATTCTGTGTATAAAGATAGTTCTATTTATTCATTTCCGATTCAGATGCTTTTTATTGCTTGTCCGTGCCTTATTGCAATGGCTAATATACTTCAGTTAATGTTGAATGGAAGGTGAGAACAGACAGTCTTGTATCAGGGAGGAAAGCATTTGGTATTTTGTCATTAAGTATGATGCTAACTGCAGGGTTTCATTCTTATGCTTTATGGTGTAGAAGATGTCTTTATTAACAGTCTTCAGCAATATGAATATGTCGTGCCTTAGTGTGTTTTTAAAATCTTTGTGTTTGGTTTTGTTGAACTTCTCAAATTTATGGGTTTATAGTTTTATAAAATTAGATTTTTTACCATTAGTTTTTCAGAATGTTTTTTTGGCTTCCACTGCTCTCTTTTTGGAGACCCCCTCCAATTACATGTTTATTAGGATGCTCAAAACTGTCTCACAACTCATTGATTCTCTATTTTAAATTATTTTTCCTCCATGTTGGATAGTTTCCATTGCTAATCTTTCTTTTTGCAACACATAATCTGCATTATTTTCATCCTATGCATTCTTATATCAGACACTGTAATTTTCGTCCCCAGAAGTTCAATTAGGATCTTTTTTAAAGGAAAATATCTTCCATGTTTCTTATGGAATACAGCCTTAATAACTGCTTTAATCTTTAATGTCACTGTCTGCTAATAATAACATCTGTATCAGTCTGTGTTTGTGTCAATTGAGAGATTTTTCTATGCAATATGGTCATATTTTCCTATTTCTTTGCATGCCCATTAGTTTTTAATTGGATACTGGGCACTGTGTATTTTTATACTATGAAATGGTAAGTTTTTTATGTTTATACATATTCTTGAGCTTTGCTCTGGGATGCAATTAAGTTATTTTTAAAAATCACTTTGATCCTTTGGAATCTTGCTTTAAGATGTGTTGGGCAGGACCAGAACAGTGCTCCATCTAGCACAAATTGTTCCCCACTACTGAGGCAAAACCCTTATGAGGACTCTACTCAACGCTCTATAAA
The DNA here is from genome assembly GCF_030222135.1 of Aotus nancymaae. Taxonomy (NCBI): domain Eukaryota; kingdom Metazoa; phylum Chordata; class Mammalia; order Primates; family Aotidae; genus Aotus; species Aotus nancymaae. The sequence goes on from NW_026988465.1 coordinate 19,333,377, forward strand.
ACATGAGGCTTTCTGATCTGGCTAATCACCCACTATCCCTGGCCCTGTCTAAATGCCAGGCACTCTTCCCTCTATTCCTTTCAGATAGTTCTTTCCTTGCTTCCTCACACTCATGCACTGATCAGTATTCAAAGGAAATCTGCGGCAGATTCCTAGAGTTCTCTCTTGGCAGCTCTATTACTCTGCCATGTGACTTCTGATTGCCTTGACTCCCCCTACCCTGAGCTCTGTCTCCTCAATTCAGAGGCTTTGTCAAGTTACGCCTGTGTTTCTCCTTCCCAGGTTGAATCTGAAAACTTTCTCAAAGCAGTAAGCAGGGATTTTATAAAGCTTATCTCATTGTTTTGTACAACTCAGTGATCACTATACTTCATTGCCTTAATTGCAGTGTTTTGGAAACTTCTGTTTGTATATTTTGTCTGATTTTGTCTATATAGTTGTTGTTTGTGATAGGAGGGTAAATCTGGTTGCTGCTACCCCATCTTGAACAGAATTAGAAGTCTCTTTTACTGGTACTTCAGTTTTGAACTTTACTTCTACTATTTTCATTGTTATTCTAATCTAGAAACTTCCAGATGTTTAAAATTAATTTAAAAATTTGACTATTCTGCTAAAGTATGATAAAGCTAAATACTTTAACCCCAATTACCCCCTTCTGATCTACATGCTATATTATTATATGCATTTGATTCAATCTTTTTTATTATCTCTCCAAAGTAGGTATTGTTATGTTTGTTTATATTTATCCAATAAGTAGATACAATGTAAATGTCTAACATTTTTTCTCTGTATTATTTCTTTTGGGATAATTTTCCCTCTTCTTAAAGTGGCTTTCAGAAGGACCATTTGTGAAGGGCCTTTTTTGGGTATACAATTTAAAAAATGTCTTTACTATCCCTTTTTTTTTTTTTTTTTTTTGAGACGGAGTTTCGCTCTCGTTACCCAGGCTGGAGTGCAATGGCGCGATCTCGGCTCACCGCAACCTCCGCCTCCTGGGTTCAGGCAATTCTCCTGCCTCAGCCTCCTGAGTAGCTGGGATTACAGGCACACGCCACCATGCCCAGCTAATTTTTTGTATTTTTAGTAGAGACGGGGTTTCACCGTGTTGACCAGGATGGTCTCGATCTCTTGACCTCGTGATCCACCCGCCTCGGCCTCCCAAAGTGCTGGGATTTACTATCCCTTTTTAAATATAGTTTATATAATTCTTTCATTCTTTTTAAATATAGTTTCTGTGGTATATAATTCATTCATTCTGGATATTCTGGGTCTTTTTCTTCAGGAATTTTATATGGAGTTATAAGTTTTCTGTAGAGCTGGAGGATGGGATGTGGTGGGAAGACGAAAGGAGGAGGGCCCTCTCTGACCCAACATTCCATTTGGATTGGGTGTCATGTTTTTTTCCTCCCACGCCTCTGTCTGCCATTACAATTCAGAACTGGCAGCTCTCAAGAAAAGTGCTAGTTCCAGAGTTTGTTTACCTCCATTGACTCACATGTTCACGTTTTTTTCTGCCCTTGAAGATTTCCTTTCCTTCCTGCCAGCTAAGCAGGGCATTTAAAGAGATTTTTAAACAAAATTATTTTGGATCAATTTCAGTTTTTTGTCAGGACAAAGTTTCTGGAAATCCAGTCTGCCTCTATCAGAAAAGGTAGCATGGGAAGAACTTGTGGGTTCTGTTTATGCACAGGTTTGTTTACCCCATTAGACTACATAGAAACTTCATCCAGGTTGAGACTGTGTTTTAGTCTCAACACAGACTTTGAAAAGAGTAGTGGGGGAAACCATGGTTGATGCAATTTTTGGAAAGGAGGAGTAGCCAACATTTAATATCTAGAGGACATATAAAGAACGATTAAGAATGAAGACAAATAAAGTAGAGGTCATAGGACAAATAAATTAGAAGGTAATTTTTAAAGAACACTTTATGTGAGGTGGTAGAGTGAAAAGGTATATAATGGGGTGAGTAGAGGAGTGAAAGTTAAATGGTAAAGTAACTTCTCCAAATATGAAAATGATGGAGTAACAATGATAAGGATGAGAGCTTAACAAGGAAGGATAAGAAAAAAATGTAATAAAAGAGATTTTTTATCCAAGCTGAGTGGAAAATTCAATGAAGAGTGAGAAATTAAGCTAGAGGAAGAATAAGTAATTAATGGAACAAGTTCAGAGAAGAGGTAGAAAAAATATTAGATCAAGAGAATAGTTAGAATGGTTAGCTTCAAAACAGAACAGAGAAAGAAAGAATGTTCAGACCCATAATTGAGTTAAGAATAAGAGGCAAGAAAGGTTGAGAAAGATATTACCTGTTGGAAACTATGTTCTCATTTATTTACAATGTATTTTTCAAGCACTACATAAAAAGAATTAGAAGCAGCTGGAACATTGGTAAAATGACAAGAAACTGCTTCTGAATAACTTAATTGGAACAGCTGCAAGAGAATTTATAGCAATAGATAGTTAACACTGAATTCTGTACGAAACTATAACAAAGAAAAAAAGGCTTGGGGAATAGGTCCACATGACTCAAAAGAAAATATCATCTAAATTCTCATTTATTTTCACTTAGCGCTCCCATCTGAGAAGTGCATAACATTAGTCTTTCATCATGCAGTAATAGTCACACCTACCAGATTATCCTAGGTTTGTTAAGAGTTGTGATATGAGACACCAAGACAAACGTCCTAAGTCTCTTCTGAGGCCTGAGCAGAAGCACCTCTGTCCCTCTAATTAGATGGAAACAAGAATCAAGACTGAGTTTGGCCTGATCTTCCCAGATGTGGAGACCTGAGGACTGAATGTTGAGTTTCCGTGTACAGGGAAACTTTAATACATGGTGCCACATCTACTGTAAAGATGCTAAATCGGGTCATGAAAAATGTAAGAAGAATTCTTGTATGGGCCAGACCCCCCAAAAAATTGATAATTAGAATTTGCAACAGACTTTGCTAACATTTCAGGTATAATTTACATTTGAATATTTTTTTCTGACACAAAATTTAATATAATATTCAAGTTAAATAATGTCCAAGGCAATTTTCTGAATAATTGACAAGAAAGTATGTATTTTGTACAGGTCCTCTTTACCCTTAGATTTTTCACAATTCATTCTTTTAGATAGAAAGGAAATTCATACTCCTGAATATCCACTCACTGAGTCACTGAAAGGCAATGGCCCAATACAAATATTATAATAAAAGATGAAACTAAGAAGGACCAAATAAGAAGCAAAGATCAAATGGAAAATGTTCTTTTCAAAATGAAACACTTAGTCCAGGAAAGACTAGGGTGTCAAACCTTGAACCTGAGAAGATCTTGGCTCTGAAACCTTGGCTTCTAGTATGAATGTGTCTATTACTCTCTGGGTGGCAGCTCCATGGGACATACACTTCTCAAGTGTGGAGAAAGAAAGAAATTCCAGCCTGAAATGTAGAGCTGTCTGAAGACAATATTTTGTTTAGCAGTCTATTTCAGGTTGCCATTATCAAACTTTATTATGTTTTCAACCCCAGGACCAGAAACCACATTGCTCTTTGTGGGCCCACTGTGGGGCTCTCTCTGTGGAGCATCCCATCTGATATACACTTAGTTTTATCATCGTTTCTATTGTAATGCAAGTCTTGTGCCCTGGTTGCTCAAAGTATCATCAACTAGCAACTAAATGGACCCTGTTAGCAAGTGCCAGGGTAACTAAATCCTGTCAAGGGAAAACAAGCATTATTATAGAAGTCTTACAGAAGAAAAATGATTTCATAGAAAAGAGTGGCTTAATGAGGGTAATGTCAGGAGCTGGGATTAACTAGTGGGAAGAAAGTACTGGTTCAGACAGGTCTGGTGTCTATCTTGTCCCAGATTTTCAGGTGAAGAGGAAGAATCTCAAATCGTAAGGCTATTGAGCATGTTCTTTGCACCAAGCACTGAGTTTGTCCTTTCCCCTGCATTAGCTCTTTTAACTCTCCCTCAAACAACTGAAAAAACAAGCCAGAGAGGTTCATTAACTTTTCCATAGAGTATTTAAACCTATTTGTGCTTGCAACTTAAGTCAAATCATGTTAATTCTCTGCTCATGATACTCCAAACATTTCTAATCATACTTAGAAAAGTAAAATTCAAAGTCCCTACTGTATTCTACAGAGACTTACATTGCCTGTTCTCTGTCTATATCTCTGTCTCTGTTTTCTACGATTATGTCCTTCCTGTCTTTAGCCACGTGGCCAGCTTGCTATTCTTTGAGCATACAAACTTGCTCACACACAGCATCTTTGCATTTTCTGGTCCCACTGGCTGGAAAGCTCTTCCCCAAGATAATCTACATAGCTTACTCCAGTCTACACTCAAACATCTCCTCCTCAGACAGGGCTTCTCTGCTGCACTATATATAAGAACATACACTATGCCAAATCATACTCAATTCTTTTGCCTTACTTTATTTTTCTTTGAGGCCTTTTCACTGTGTTATATATATAATATTACATAATTTTTTATTTTATTTTCTAGTAGAACGTAAGCAAGCCATATTATATAATTTTTTATTTTATTTTCTAGTAGAATGTAAGTAAGCTCTGGGGATGGAGGCATTTTGTATCATTAGTGCCTAGGACAACATCTGGCCTTAGTAAGTACTCAATAAATGTTGACTATAAGAATAAATTATATGACTGGTTTTCTCTCTGCAGTCTTATGCGCTGCTTTGGTGCCACAGTAATATTGTTTTACCTGTTGCTAATGTTTACTGGATGCTTGTTACATTTGAGGCATGAATTAAGTGTCTTACAAACTTTATTATATTTAATTTTCACCAATGTACTACACCATTTTATATAAGGGACTTGAGCACTTGCAGATTTTGATACCCACAGGGGTCCTGGAACCAATCTCCTGGGCATACCCAGAGATGACTGTACTCAATAAAGGCATATGAGTGAGAAAGTATTATTATTATCCCAATTGTTTATATAACATGTGACTGTCATAAAAATTAAATAATAGATCACAAAATGAATAAGTGAAGTAGCTGGGATTTGAAACCAGGTACACGTGACTCTGGTTCCATCCCTCAAACCACTGTAGACAGTCGTGACTGTATTATTTAATGATAATTTTACTATACCAATCCCTATTAGGAATCAGTGATCTAGCCCCTACTCCGCATACAGATAAGAAACATGGAGGCCTATATTTAAGAATAGGAAACAGAGCAAGATCTAGAGCCTTTATTTCAGTATCTTTTCCTGCACATGCCATATCGGCCTGTGACTAATAAAGAATTTCTTGAAGAATGTTAACTACTAATAAAGAAAGAAAAATATTTAGGTACTTCCTGACAACACTAATCAAAATAATGCATTCAGTGGCAAATTCATAAGGAAAGTATGGAAATTCACATTTGGAAGTGTGAACAATATTTGGATGAAATAAGACTCCTTTAAATATAAACTGGAAATTAACTCACAATATTTGTGAGATTTTAGCACATTCCTGGTTGACAAAGACAGAGTATTCTCAATCAAAAATAGGCTTCTGTCCAGTTCATAGCCATTTTTAATATATTCAAATAACATGACCTGAATAAATGAGAAATTCATTCCACTGCTTATTTCTTCATAAACAATGTACACACTTGAAGATGACTATTCTCAGATGTTAGAGCAAATTTCAATACAGTTGACTCACAGAGGATGAAAATAGCATTAACATTCTGGTATACTAAAGGATAATAATCATCAAAAATCATAATGATTGAACACATAAAAATAAAATATAGACCAGGCACAGTGGCTCCTGCCTGTAATCCTAGCAGTCTGGGAAGCTGAAGAGAGAGGATAGCTTGAGATCAGGAGTTCCAGACCAACCTGGACAACATAACGAGACCAGGTATCTAAAAAAGGTTAAAAAAAAAAAATAGCAGGATATGGTGTCATGTGCCTGTAGTCTCAGCTACTTGGGTGGCTGAGACAGGAGGATCGCTGGAGCCAGGAGGTTGAGGCTGCAATAACCTATGACTGTGCCACAGCACTCCAGCCAGGGTGACAGAATAAGACTCTGTCTCTAAAATTTTTTTTAAAAGAATATGGATGGATGAATAGATACCTAGATCAAGTTAGGTATTTATACATTTTTATGTCAAGTTTATTGTTTTAAATATAAGGGTATGCTCATCCAGGGGTTCTCATTTAGCATATTTACTAATTACTTCCCATCATGGCAAAAGTCGAACTTAATCTCTGTTCTCTCCTTAAAGTACATAAAAATGACACTTAAAAAGATAAAAGAAGCACAAATACATAAGGAAAAAGAGAACCAAAGAGGAGACATTAGGAAAGTAAATAGAAATTAGAAGCATGGGAAATAGGTATGTACTGGCTGGTTTATGGAACAGAGAAGGCAGCTAAGCCTGCAGAAGGGACACAGAGGAGGAAAGGAGGCCCAGAAGAAAGCTGGTATTGCAGCAGAATCCCAGGCATGCTTAGATTAGATGCAGCTCCTACAGCTGAAGGTGGGAGTCAGATGGGGCAGTAACCAGGAAGAAAGATGAAAGGCTGAAATAAAAAGCCTTTAGACCTCCAGATGATCTATCTAGAATTATGAGTCTAGTGACCATCCTTCCTCTACTCCAGCAGATGCCTGGATATTTGCCATGGGCCAAGTTGACCTAGGTGGGGGCTCTGGAGTTAGAGCCATCAGACACAAGCAAAGGCAGGAGTGACAATGTGAGTCATCCTTCTGAAAGAGGTAGACTAAATGGACATCTACAAACTCATTTCCAGCTCCTTACTTCTGCTCAGTGTCTCCATTAACACATCTCAATAAACCCATTTTCAGGCCTCATCATTTCATAATTTCCCTTCAGATGGGCGATATCTTTTCTTGAAAACTGACCAGTCCAAGAGAAGTAACCCACAGATACTATCATTTTTAAATCCCTCAATGAAATGTTCTAGTCCTCAGAAGGTTATCCTACAGTGAGAACTGCCACTGGACAAGGCTCACTCCCCTTCAAAGACTTCAAGCATCATTTTAGTGTTTCATTCTAAAACAAGGATGGACAGTTACCACCACCAGACAGACAAGGGAAAGACAGATTCCAACTTGAAAGACACAGAGCAAAATAAACAGAAAAGAAATATGCTTGAAGTCAACAGAAGGCTGAGAGAAGAAAATTTCAAAGTAACTGTTTTTAATATCTTCAGAGAAGAAAAAATATATATTACATCTGTGAAAAAAAAGAATCATACATTATACAGAGGATTCGGAGAATCAAAAAGAACTCGTGTAAATTAAAAAAAAATACAGGAAAAAAATCCAATAGAAGGTCCAAAAGAAGTTAGGGGTTATCCACCCAAAAAATATAACAAAGATATGCTCTTTCCTGCACGTTCTTCCCCTGTCTTGCAAGGGCTAGAAACTTCGGCCTGCTTTAGGAAATCTTTGCCAGCCAAACTCTGGATTAGATTCAATAGCGAGAGACATTTGCCCATGATCTGGCAGGCTGTTGAGACCTGTATTATTATAAAGGCTAGTAGGTTCTTGAGTTTGGATTGAGACTTCACAGTGGACTTTGAATGTCTCACTGAAAATCTCCCATCTCAAGTCTGGAAAGAGCTGCAGCTCCTGGGGCTCCTAGATTCCCTGAAATTTAGTGGAGGCATTCACTAGATTGTTGTCATTCCTCTAGTCCTTTCGATGATTTTTAAATACCTAATTTCTGCATTAAATCACTCTCTACTCATAGTACCTCAAGTAGTTTTTGTATCCCAAAGAAGTGTTCACATAGCAGGTAAACAGGAAGAATTTTCATTAGAGCACATGTGTGTGTGTGTGTGTGTGCCTGCATGTGTGTGTTAGTGGGAACTGGAGGCAATCTAAGTGTTTGTCACCAGAGGAATTAAGTAAAACATTGTGTATGTAGTGATACATGTATCAGCTGGAAACACACTATACCTATATAAATACTCAGATATATCATGAAGATGCAGTATTTTGTGAAAACAAGAGATAAAATGAGATTGATAGTACACTACCGTTAAGTAAAGGAAAGCGTGAAGAAAGACAAGACAATAATGCACACTTTACAAGGAACCCATATCATATACATTATAATGTGTATGAATAAGAGAGAAGCAGATGGGAGTTAGGACCAGTGTGGATGAAAAGAAGAGAACAATACTGCCCCTTGTACAGCCTAATAATGATGATGCAATCAGTGAAGGCTAAGATTCTCCTCACCTTCAGTCTCTTTCCCTCTCACACTTCCACACCTTGGCCCCCGCCCCACACCACTGCAACACACACACACACACACACACACACACACACACACACACACACGATTAATTGAAATTTGGCATCCACTTTGGAACTGTTGTCTACTGATGGTTGAGTCCAGGAGTGATCTGAGACAATGGCAGTGCCCATGGCAGTGACAATCAAAAGAAAGGATTAGATAAGAATATTTTTAGATGTAAGTACACTGAAGACAGGGGTTTTGTATAACTAATTATTGTAGTTCCCGTGCCTGTATGTGCTCAATAAATTAATGTGTAACTGAACTCAACAAAAACTGACGTACATTATACCACAGAGTTTAGGTACCAGGAGCAAAGTTCCATAAATTGAAGTAAATCATAAACATTCTCAGGTCTCCCTTTTTAGTGCTATCGCATCAATAGTGGATAGTGAGCAGTGAAAAGCCAGCTTTTCAGGTGCTTTAGTTTCCACAATGATAGTGTCAAGTACAGGGACACAAAGTTGGCCATCAGCTTGCTTCCTGACCTCAGGCTTCTACATGGCTACCCAGAGAAAGGCTTAGTGGGTGGGGTGAGGTAGGCAGAGTCAGAACTCTGAGCAATATTTCACATCTAGAGCAGCCACATCTGGAATGAGAGGACTCAATGATCACTCAAAAAACAGAGTTATTTTTTATGCACTTTAAAGAATCCTAATATTAGAATGACCCAGAACTTTAGGTAATTACAGAATTCCTCTGATTAATTGAGTCACTGCACAGAAGGTATCTCTGTAAAACTAGGGTTGAATAAAATAAGTTGCCAATTATAACAAAGGTTAAGAAATATAGTGTATACATATTTACATTTATACTTGTATACTCTCACATGCACACACACACACACACATAATTAATGGACTTGACTCAGAGAACATTTGCTCTAACAAACAGCTTTATTGCTTAATTTGTAATTAGGTCGTTTGCCCGTGTGTGGTATTAATATAAATTGATTGAGAGAAGCACCAGGTGCATTCAATTAAAAGAGCTTTAAAGAGAGGTATCATGTTTTACACTTAGTTGCATTTTCAAAACATATTTAACAGGTTTATTCCAATGTCAGGATTGCAATAAATAGAAGTCAAGCTGACTTAAAACAGACAAGTCTGTGGGTTAATCTTCCTGTCTCCTGATTTCCATCACCTACTTTGAAGCTATTCAATCATCCATTTGGAGACCCTGCCAAAGCCTGTGGCAGAAGCCTGCAGTTGCTCTTGTCCATGCAGTAGAAGAGCTATGTTTTTCTTCAGTTTGGAATTTTATTAGTCTGAGTCAAGCTAAACATTAGAACTAACAAGGCACAGAGCCAATTATCTCCACTGTTATTTCTGTAAAATGGCTGGATGGACTAAGGTGCAGTGTGAGTCAGAGAAACTTTAACAGAGGCATTAAATAAACTCTGGGCCTAGTTGTGAATGTCTTGCTTTTTGTCACTATTCACTTGCTGGCTCTTGGTATGTATGAGGAACCCCTAGGAAGTGCCCTGAAGAGCAGGAATCAGATATATGTTAGAGTATTATGCAGTGCAATTATTTTTAGACTTTTCCAAAGCTATGAAAAGTTCATGAATTAGCTTAAAGCTGCAAATGCAGGCACAGAGGTAAGGTAAAATACACTTAGCTTAGATACTGGAGATCTGTGGGTAATATGTAAATACTGATCCAATTAGTTGTTATTAATACTTTCCTCAAAAAATATTCCTTTAAATTCAATATACACAACTTATAGTGTTAATATTTCTTAGAGGACACAGACTAATACATACATTTTCACCTTTTGCAAGAGCTTCAAATTTGAGTGATTCCTTGGACAAACTTTTACTTAAGATTGCTAGGAAGGAGCAGTCTCATTAAATTACTTTCTCTCAAATTACCACTTAATTATGCACTGAGAGCACTATAATTTAGCATACTGTAGACTGAATGTTTATGTCCTCTTAAATCCATATATTGAAATCTAATCCCCAATATGATGACATTTGGAGATAGGGCTGTTGGGGAGATGTTATTTGGAGGTAGGGCTTTTGGGAGGTAAATGGGATCATTGCCCTTATAAAAAGGTCCCCAGTGGGCTCCTTTGTCGTGTGAAAATGTGCAGACATGGTGGGAAGACAGAAATCTATGAATCAGGGATTGAGTTCTCACCAGACACCAAAATCTGCTAGTGCCTCAATCTTGGACTTCCCAGCCTTAAGAACTGTAAGGAATAAATTTTTGTTGTTTGTAAGACTCCCAGATTATGGTATTTTGTTATAATACCATAATGATATTTTGTTACAATACCAGCTACCCAGATGACTGACATACTGTCACTGTAGCCCTCAAAAACCACTGATGATAGGTATATATACACCACATCTTCAAAGCACACAATAAAGTAAGTCCGTCAAGAAGTTAGCAGATTGATTGATAAAATGCACAAATTCATTGTCTATTCAAATCTTACACATTACTTAAGAAAAATCTCAATTGCTGCCACATCTAAAGTCTCCCTGATTATTTTTGTGTAAACATGTGCATGTTTTTGTGTTTCCTAGAATCTGTTTTGTTTTCCCTAATTATTTTATGCAAAGAATCTTTGTCCTCAACTTGCAAACTGACAAGGAAAGGGGTATGCATGACATTTGATAAATACCTCATGCCTAATTAAGATGTTACAAATTCATGCTTTGCAACATTCTCTTTCTGATCTAACACAGAGCATATAGCCGATGACCTATAAAAGATACGATTAAATGACTTAGAAGTAGTAATGTACTGATAAGGTAGAATGGAATGAAATACAAAATGTTAAGAGAAACTAATACTGTGGGTACGCTGGTATTTGAGCTTGGAATTAAGCAGAGATGACAAAATATTCGGGATTCTGTAGGATAGAAAGAACGTCCCTCACATGCAGAGGAGAACTAGAGTTAGCCTCACGGCTGGTCTCATGCTGGGCCAGTGAGGAACTTTCTGACACTGAAGAGGAGGCTGAAAAATGCCCTAATATACTAATTTTGGGTGGTACAACATTTACAATGTTACCTTTTATAGGGGCACAAAGAAGCAGACAATCTTGCACCCAGGGAACCTTGAGCCAAGCTACCACCTGGCAGCAGGAAATGAAATGACAGATTAAATTAAAAGGAGAGAAAAATATCAATAGTAATTTTAAAATAAGTATGTTTAGAAAATCTGAAAGGAGAAAAAATGAATAAATCCATAAAAGAAACAAGAAATTATGAACTAAAAAATATATAAATGAAATAATAAAAGGTAGATATAAAAAACAGAAATTCTTAAAGTGAAAAGTATTGTTATTGACATAATAAATGGGACAACCTTTAAGTCAGACACAAAGAATAAACAGAAAAGGAATAATTGTTGCACTGATGATAGACTTCTCGGCAGCAACAGCAGATGCTAGAAGACAGTAGAATAACTCCTTCATGTTTGAAACAATACATTTTGAATATAAATTATATATTCAGCTAATATATTATTTAAGATTGAATTTACAATAAATACGTTTTTAGCTACATAGGGCTAAGAGAATTCCTTTACTATTTGATAGCTTCTTTTTTCTTTTCTTTCCTTTTTTTGAGACAGAGTCTCGCTCTGTTGCCCAGGCTGGAGTGCAGTGACGCAATCTCGGTTCACTGCAAACTCTGCCTCCTGGGTTCAAGCCATTCTCCTGCCTCAGCTTCCTGATTACAGGCACATGCCACCATGCCTGGCTAATTTTTGTGTTTTTAGTAGAGACAGGGTTTCACCATGTTGGCCAGGCTGGTCTCAAAGCCCTGACCTCAGGTGATCTGCCCGCCTCAGCCTCCCAAAGTGCTAGAATTACAAGCGTGAGCCCTCACACCAGGGCGTCCATAATTTCACTAAAACAGTTACTAAGTGATAAATTTCCTTCTTCAAAAGTAAAGGAAGGATATGTAAGAAATAATAATAATTAATGGTAAAATTGTGAATAAATTAAATAAACTAATTATAAAAATTATGTAATATAAAAAAGAAAAATTTTAGACAAAAGGTGTGGTGTTGGGATTATTTTTAAAAAGCTAAAGTCTTTAGTATTAGCTGGAAAAATTTATAGTTATGTATGTTAAAGAATAGAATTGCTAAAGGAAGAAAGCTATACCCTTCAAACTAGTAAAGGAAAAGCACAAATAATAACAATGCAACAATGGTAATGACGATGAAAGGAATTTGATCAATACACAAGAAAACAGGAAGGGAGAAAAATATCCCACAAGGGTATGGTGAACCAAAAACAAAAAATTAGATGGTAAACATTGAATTTATCACAAAATATTTTTCTGAGATTAAATTATCCTGATAAGAGATTAGACTGAAAGTAATCTTTCTACGTATTGGTTTCAGAAATGTAATTTTAAAAAATGAGATCAGAAAGTTAAAATTAAGGATCCATAATGCTCAAACACTAATCGAAAAAGCTGCTAGAGCATACTAATACCAGACAAAGCAGAATTTAAGGCAAAAACACTTGCTGAGACAATTATTTCATTCTAATAAAATGAAGAAGCTAAAGGAAGTAGAAAACAATAATAAGAACTATGTATTTACTTAGCAATATAGCCTTGTAATGCATAAAACAGAAACAAACCTGATTTAGAGGAAATTGAAAAGTCCACATATATTATGGATTTTGCTAAAATCTTAACATTTATATCATAAATAGATAAAGCATATTAAAAATCAGCAGGCATACAGAAATAGCTAACAAAATAACAAGCTTTTTGATTTTTATTGATATATAAATTTGAAAACAATATGAATGAATTACAAAATAGATCACATAGATTACCACTAATGTTTAAAAAAATAAAGAATTGATATAACACAGACCACTTAGTTTGACCATTGGTTAAAATATTCTATACTCATGTGTCTTTCCCATAGCACTTAAGTTTTATCAGGCACATAAGCACTCACATGTTAATATGTAACCTGAAGTGGTGTTCTAAAGAATGCATTATATTCTAGATTTCATTCAATTTTTGCTGTTTTGTATGCACACAACCAAAAATTTTTTGTCAATTTATAGCAGTCCTACAAGGCAAATTGATGAAAAAATGAGAAAACTGAACAAAGCCAAACTAGTCTTCCACAATATTAAAAAGCTATATGCTTTTATCCTTTCAGTTTTTTTCAGTTTTATTGAAAATGTGGGAGGCAACTAAAATTAGTAAAGATAAAATAACTAAATTTACTATTTCAAAATTATAATTGACCAAAACATTCTTCATTATTAATATCAAATTGTTCAATTTAATATTTAAGCACTTTTAAATTTATCTGTTCAATAAAAACATTTATCGATTTTGTCGTTACTAAAAGGGAAAAAAGCATGGTCAGCTGTCATGAAACCAGATGGTGGCTGGTAAAATATCTCAGAATATGTCACTTTATGAACTTAAAAAAATTATCTTACAATGTTAGAGATTACAGTTATAAATAGCCTAGGAGAAAAAGAAAAAGGCTAATCATTTTAAAATGAGTTTGACTTTTTATCTATAATGATTACATTGGAGAGAGTTCATGTCTGTATCAACGTTGTCTGATGTATGGTTAACACCATTTTGCCTTTATAAGCCTATGCCTATCATTGATCATCAGTTTCGTGATTGTTCTACTTGGTATTTTTTATTCTAAGACACAGAGGCTCATTCACACATCTTAATACAAAAAGTTTTTAATGTAAAGATGTATGTATACTGAACTCAAATCATAACTGAAAAAACTTTGGGAACTAAAGCTGCTCTAAGGATTGACAGTTTTCTCCTCTCTTTTGTGATCCTTACAGTAATTTACTGTTGTTGACAGTTCTACTTTTTTTTGTATTTGTTTCACTCTTCTCTCTTCATTCTTCCCTCAACCAACTTTGCTGGTTGGCTGTATTTCCTCAATGATTATGCTTATAATGAATAAGTGGCTAGGGCAAAAAAAAAAAAAAAAAAAAAAGGAACAAAGGCAATATTGCAGAGGGTTTCAAGTATTAATTGGGAAAGCAGATGTAAAATGCTTTTATAAGTTTGCATGCTGCATAAGTGTTAGTCAAAGATTATCAGCTCCATTGTAATTTTACTCATTAAGGTCAGACTTTGAGAAACAGGAACAAAGCATGGGTTATGTCTGATTTTTGAAGAGCAAAGATTATAAGACTATATCCAAAATGTTTTATTCCAGTATTTCAGTTTTACAAGTATCAAACATACTATATTTTTTCTAAGAAAGAAGTTTTTTCACCATGAAGAGTGACCAAAGAGAGAGGTGGTTACAATATTTGTTCAAAAAGTCACTGTTTGTGTTATATAGAAAATTTCATTAAGACACTTAAAAGTGTGTGTTCATCATCGGTTCATTTGAAAAATGAACGAACTCAAAGAGAGGCATTGGTTGTTAGAAGATTTCACTAAGCTCAATGCTGATTTAGCACAGTTATTTTAAATTTCTACTTCTCTGATTTTCTTTTACTTGGTCTCTATTACGTACGAGTTTTTGAATTTATATAAAAGTACTAAACTTCCTATTTATTTCAACAAATAATATACATGTTCCCAAGTGTAGAACAATCCTAAACTATTGTGAAGGCTACAAACAGCCTTTATCTCATAATGTTTGACAAGAGAAAGCCATTTACCTTCAATAAACTTTTGGTGAAGACAGAAAGATAACTACCAACTCAATGCCTATATTCTTAAGCCAAAGGTACTTTAAAATTTAAAAGCATTTCCAATAATAAAATAGAAAAAAATTATTAATAAAAACCAGTATCTCCAAAACATCATTTTCATTAATTCAAAATTAGACACTTTAATTAACATCCCCACCTTTTCATTACCATGCATAGTTAATAATTTCTTTAAATAAAAGTGGTATAAATTACTTATTTCTGAAGTTTAATACTTTGGTAATTATTTTGAAAGACAGAAAACTATTGGAAGAGTAAGAGACAACTGAGTTTTTGAGGTTATATCCTCAAATACTTGAGCATGGTTTTCTAAAAGCTTTGATCATTTTAAGCATTTACATGACAACTTCATGAAATGGCAAGCAATAAAAAATTGAAATTGCAAAACTGAGTTTCATATTTGCTTGTAAACATGACTGTTAATCTTGGGTCTTCCAAAACTGTGCTTTTAATGCAACAACAACACAGCTCCTCCAAAAAGTAAGAAAAAATTATATGCTTATAATAAAATTAGAGGAACAAGCTAAATTCTGAACCAGAAACAATTTATAGAAAACAACAACAGCAAAAATAGTAACAACAAATAGAAGTATCACATAATGGAAAAAAAATAAAGTACTTTAACAAAATAGAGGAAGTATTGGCTTTTTTTTTTTTTTTTTTTTTGAGACAGAGTCTCGCTCTGTAGCCAGACACCAGGCTGGAGTGCAGTGGCGCAAGCTCGGCTCCCTACAACCTCCGCCTCCCAGGTTCAATCAATGTTCCTGCCTCAGCCTCACAAGTAGCTGGTACTATAGGCACGCGACACCACGCCCAGCTAATTTTTTTTTTTTTTTTTTTTTTTTTTTTTGGTAGAGACAGGATTTCACCATGGTGGCCAGCATGGTCTCGATTTCTTGACCTCGTGATCTCCCTGCCTCGACCTCCTAAAGTGCTGGGATTACAGTCATGAGCCACCGCGACCGGCCTGGTACTGGCTATTTTTAAAGCCAATAGCAATTGAGCACGTGATAGTTGCAAGCATCACACTTAACGCCCACCGTCCTGTTTATTTCAAATAGCCTTTCTCTCCAATGGGTCCTAGAATTAGCCACATGTTAAATTTAAGAAGCTAGTTTGATACAAGCTCATAAATTACCTATGCTATATATTTTGTATAGTCTCTTCATTCAAATTGCAAGCATTTTCCAAGTCACTAAATTTTACTTTAAAAACCTGACAAAGTATGGCCATCTAATCAGGTAATTATTATGTAAATAGATGTGATCTGTACCTAATCCCCAATTATTGAATACTCACCAGCATTGATAACTATTATTTGTTTAAACTTTGCTAGTTATATAAATAACTCATACATTTTCATGTAGGAGGGCTTGAATAAATATCATCATGCAAAATTACCAAAATATTCATATTATTTAAACATACTTTATTTAAACTTTTTCCCAAAGAATAAGTTTCAAAATCTTTAAGCCCTCAAATGAGAATAATGAAATAGAATTATTCATTACCAGCCACTTCATTAATCTTGGAATGTCAATTTTCCTTCCATGGCCAATAAAACAGAAGTTTTGCAAACAATTCAATCTCTCCAATGGCCCCCCTCCTGCACACTAACCCATCACCTTCATGGTTGGCCAAGGGAGGCCCAATTACACACATATACCATGCAGAAAATCTGCACTGTCATGTGTCCCTCCTCAAAGTCCATTATCAAAGGCAGGTACAGATTTTGCTAACTTCAAATTGATGATTATAGTATGTAACCACAAAAATTAAAAATAAAAATGAAAAATATTAAAAAATTGATAATGATATGGAATATCCCTTAAATTACTCTTTGCTCCTGGAACATCCTCACTGATACTGAATTTATTCCCACTCTGAGCAGTTGTGTGGATTGCAGAAATCCCTGAGGCTTTAGAGGCTAGGCTAAGTGGACATGGATGAAACATGGAGGTGACAGGATATAGATGTACCAGACCTCCTGTGACTTTTTTTTTTTTTTTTGAGTCTTGCTCTGTCTCCAGGCTGGAGCGCAGTGGCACAATCTTGACTCACTACAACCTCTGCCTCCCGGGTTCCAATGATTTTCCTGCCTCAGCCTCCCAAGTAGCTGGGACTACAGGCACAGACCACCAAGCCCAGCTAATTTGTGTATTTTAGTAGAGATGGGGTTTCACCATGTTGGCCAGGATGGTCTCGATCTCTTGACCTTGTGATCTCCCTGCCTTGAAGTGCTGGGATTACAAGTGTGAGCCACAGGCACCCGGCCTCCTGTGACATTTTAAAAAAGAACAGTGGGGGATTTTCTACCCACGTAGGAGGGGAGGACTTACTTTCTGTACAATTATGTCTGCCAGAACATTTTAAAAAGAAAAGCCTTGATCTCAAATACCATCATATATAAACACTTCTATTACATAAACCCAGAGGCAGTTAATATTTTTAATGAAGACAAAAGCACACAGAAAACAATTATATTTCTCTTAAATCATAGTTTACACCAAACTAATTGAATTTAAAAGTAACTAAACAAGAAAACATCAATTAGATATCTATTCTCTCTCATATAACTAGATTGTTTTATTGCCCATGTTTCATAACTGTTGCAAAGCAGCTTTTAAAACCTATCATTAGTTTTCCAGAAAAAAGAAATGAGAAGTGTTATATGTTTTGGCCTCTAAGGTGTTGTTTTGATAGGTATGCTGCTGGTGAAATTAGATCCTCTTGACAAACAGGTGTTCTCGGTACACATGATTTTTAAAACATCCTGACCTGTTAGAAAGTTATACTGACAGTTATAGCTACTAAGATTAATCATTGCAGTTGCTCATGAGTACTTTGTTTATATACTAGCCAAATCTAAACCAAAGCAAGTTATCATGAATGAATCCTATCTACTCTCCTCACTTTGAGCAAGAGAAACAATAGCTTTAAAAGCAAGTTGGTTTCAAAGGTAAAAGAAGCGGAGATCACCTCACTTAACTGCATCCTTGAGAATCTAAGTATAGAAGAAATGAGGTATCTGTAAAAGTGGTCTCCATGAAACTCTATTTAAATGTGTGCTTCTTTTGTTCAACCTTCCTCCCATTTTCTCTTTTCTAGAATAAGTACCATCAGGTGATAAATTAGAGAACACTGTTTTACAAGATCAAATTTCCAAGTAACAAAAGCTTTCATGGCACTTTCATACAGAAGATGTGCTGGATATATAATTCTGTATATAATATGTAATTCAGCTAGTGGGGACATTTCTTTAGTGCCCTTATTAACAACTCTCTACTCCTTTTTATATGTCTTTTTCCTCATTTAGCCTAATGATAATACTAGCCAAATCCATAATAAAATTCAACTTCACACTTACTGGCACATCATCGACCTTCATAGCCATCGTCTGGACTTTCATGTCCATAATCCCATTAATATTTGTAACAATCCTGAAAGAAATTCTGAGTATTACTTTAAATATCTTGAAATCATGTAGCAGAGGTTCACAAAGATTATATCAACTCCTGGCCTTACAAAGCTGGCAAACAAGTGAGAGATGCCGGAATTCCTTTTATTCTATCACCTACTATCCCTTCCATAGACCTGCCCTAATAACCACACTCCCATTCATTTCTCCTGGAATTCCTTCGGTATTTATGTAAAGAACACACAATTTAGCATTTGAAGGCTAGCTTGTATTGTTCTGTAATGAGCTCTCCTGTGCTTTATTTCTTAAATGAGATTTTACACTCCTCGAAGGTAAACATTTTTTGTGCCAGCCTTTCAGCATCACACTGTATTAGTGGGCAAGGGTGGAAACATAAGACCTATTTGGGCGACAACACTTTTTGCTTGCAGACCTAGATCCTTCTCTACTACATCTTTTTGCCTTTGCTTCCTGCTATACTTTGTATCTCAGTTTTCCATAGGTGTTGGTTATTGCTCTAACCCTTAGATGCCCAGTTCTGCATTCATACCCTCATACTTTTTCACCTGCTGTAGTTCAACCACCCGACTATTGATGTTGGCTTGTTCTAATGTTGCACCTTTGCCACCTTCAGCAGCTGGTTTTACGAACTTGTCCTGTCTGCAGATTGAGCTGATGGTACAACTAAATGCCTCTTCTGGACATGCTATCTAGCTAGGCTTTTTCCTACTTTAGCAACCTTCATACATGATATGTGAATTGGTACATCATACTCAGCTGGAAAAAAAAATGGCCACAATCTGCTTACAGTAATTCCAAATTTCCTTCCTATTATGGGGCCCCATAGTGGCTCATTATTTCCTATACTCTTTTACAGCCACTAAAGGTTTCTAGTTTTCTAGCACTTTCCCTGTGAAATGGAAAGGAAGGAACTTGTCAGATTCATCTTTGTAGCAGAATGTTGATTTGGAAATGAAGTGTTGATGCATTGTTGATGTTACTTATTTAATAAGACTGTAGTAGGCATTAGCAGGGCAGATAGGTATTCTAAGAAAATGGCTTGACAGAAGAGCTGAAAGAATTTGTTTAGAATTTTAGAATTATCAAAGGGCTTCATGTTCATTTCACCTAGATAGGGAGAGGATATCTCCTTTTGCCTAGAGCATGTCTCAACCATCCAGCATTAAAATGGCTGTTCCGGCGGCGTGCGGTGGCTCACGCCTGTAATCCCAGCACTTTGGGAGGCCGAGGCGGGCGGATCACAAGGTCAAGAGATAGAGACCATGTTGAAACCCCGTCTCTAGTGAAAAATACAAAAATTATTTTTGTGGTGCACGCCTGTAGTCCCAGCTACTCGGGAGGCTGAGGCAGGAGAATTGATTGAACCCGGGAGGCGGAGGTTGCAGTGAGCCGAGATCGCGCCACTGCACTCCAGCCTGGCACCTGGCGACACAGCGAGACTCTGTCTCAAAAAAAAAAAGTAAAATGGCTGTTCCAACCCAGCAAATGGGAAACAAATTTGAGTTGTACTGAAACGGGTTAAGGGCTCTAATTCCTGTTATTCTGTTGGTTACATTGGGAAGAACATCTCTCTAGTTAAATACATGATCAGTATTGAAAGGGCTTTGTTATAATAGCCAGGAGTACTGGTATGATAAATTTGGCTAGGTTTCAGAGTGCTTGCTCATAGCTAGCAAGCAGGATTCAAAAACGATGTAGAAAGTTGTGTAAAAACTGTAGTTGCACTGACACTTTCATATGTTTAGAAGAGACTTATATCTGAAGAAAATTCTTTTTAAAATAGTTTCTCAGCGGAGATTATACATTTTTAGTCTGTAGCCCACAGGAAATTCTGGTTACCAATAGCATGTTCGATATGAACAGATCTCTGCTTAATTTTATGCATAATGAACCCAATTTTCATCTCTTCTAGAAAGATACTGAAAACATGTGTCATAATCTCAGTGTTAAAACCAGACAGCCTCATTTTTCACAATACAGAAGAATCACCAACGGGGTGTAAAGTTCATGTCTGGCATCCAAGGAACATTTCCATAGAAAGTAGGAAATATTTAGATGTCTATTTGCCGTGGCGGTGGCGTTCCTATATACTTTTTGTGACCCTAAAGACATAATGTTTGATATTTTTGTTACCAAGTAATGTGTATTCTGGACCTCCTAACCAGGCTGCTGACTCTATCCCTGTACCAGACCTTCACGTGGTTCTTGAGCCTCACTGCAGACTCCAGTGCTAGTCCCGGAGGAAATCAGAAAAGGGTTGAAACCACTGACAGAGCTACGCCTAACGCAGGTGTAGTTTCCCGTAGTGAGCAGACCGGGGCCCACAGGGACACTGCATGCTTGCACTAGGCTGTTAACAGTTTCATGGAAATATGTACTAATTGTGTCATTGTGTTTTCTTGTCATATCGCCCCCTTTCTAGGCGGCTCTGGCACCGTTTATTTAAACTATGCAACCGTCTGGTACAGGTGCCGTAGAGACAGATTAGCCGCACAAGGCCACAGAAAGCACAACCGCCACCCGGCCATCCCACCTATTTCCTTCAGCATTCTAGACATCATGGCGGCCGAGAGTGGGTCCAATGGGCTTCGGGTGTTCTGGAGATAGTGTGTTCCTCGCAGAGGAATCTTCGCGGGTCCCCGAGCGTTGCCCGCCCAATAGGTGGTATCAGCCCCTCTAGCAGGTCTCGCGACAACTCCCACCCAGCGGACGCCCTAGTCGCGCGTGCGCAGACTCCGGCGTCTCCTTCCGGCATTTCCTTCCGGCGTCTCCTTCGGGCGTGGCCCAGGCAGGGTCCGCAGCGCCAACCATGTCGGATTACGGCCTGCCCCGGTACAAGAGCGGAGACCTGGTGTTTGCCAAGTTAAAGGGCTATGCCCACTGGCCGGCGCGGATAGAGCATATGACCCAGCCCAACCGTTACCAGGTGTTTTTCTTCGGAACCCACGAGACGGCCTTCCTGAGCCCCAAACGCCTGTTCCCGTACGAGGAGTCCAAGGAGAAGTTCGGCAAGCCCAACAAGAGGCGCGGCTTCCGCGAGGGGCTGTGGGAGATAGAGAACAACCCCACAGTTCAGGCCTCCGACTGCGTGTTTGCCCCGGAGAAGGGCGGTGGGGACGGGCCCCGGCCGAAGCCCGAGGCCGCAGAGAGCGACGCGGACAAGCCGAGCCACGCCGAGGTCGGCGGCGACGAGCCGAGGAAGCCGGGCGACAAGCCCGCCGAGGAGGAGAAGGGGCCGCTGAAGAGGAGCGCGGGGGACCCGCCAGAGGACGACCCCAAACGACCCAAGAAGGCTGCCCCCGACCAGGAAGAGGAGGAGGCGGCGGAGGCGGACGTCGACGGGAAGACTCCGCTCTTCGTGGCGGTGGAGAACCGCAGCGCCCCTCGCGAACCCGGCCTGACCTGCGAGCCGCCTCAGCCAGAGGAGGAGGAGCTCCAGGAGGAAGAAGCCGATGAAGAGGAGCCCTCCCAGGAGTGGGATGCCGAGGCCCCGGGCGGCGGAGATCGCGACAGCCTGTAGTTACCAGCGTTTCCAAAAGAGCCCCCCCACCCCACCCCGTTCCTGCTGCGGCCTGGCTGTTCCTGGAGAATCTGGCCACTGCCTGCAAACTGGGATTGCCCTTCCCCCATCCCCGTCTCGTCCGGCTCCAACCCACTCTCCCCAGTCATGCCCCTTCCCTGGATGGAAGGCCACTTGGCTCTTGCCTCTGTGCCGCCACTCCTCTGTGATCTGAGTCAGGTCCTCAGTTCCCTGGGATAAAGTGAGGCCACCATTGCCCCTTTCCTCTCCTCTCGCCCCCCCCCACCATCACCCTCCTTCCCCCACCCCAGCATCATCACCCCACTCCCCCCACGATCATGGCCACCGCCTGCAAACTGGGACTGCCTTTTCCCCCTCCCTATCCTGTCCTCCAACCCACTCTCCCTTGTCATTCCCGGTCCCTGGATGGAAGGCCACCTGGCTCTCGCCTCTTTGCCGCCACGCCTCTGTGATCTGAGTAAGGCCCTCAGTTCCCTGGGATAACATGAGGCCACCATCCCCCCCCCTCCACCATTACCCTCACCCCGTCGCCCACCATCACCTCCTTGCCCCTTTCTTGGATCCGTTTCCGACTTGGGGCTCAGGCAGGCTGTTTTCACCTTTAGACACCCCTCTCCTGCTCCCCCAGGCATTGTGGACCTCTGCTTAGGAATAGGGGTAGGAGTGGAAGGCCTGGAAGATAAAGAGCAAGGGGCACTTCCAGAGCTTGGGAAGGGGCAGTCTTCAAGCGGTGGGAGTTAGCAGGCAGGAGAGTGACATCTTCTGGAGTTCCTGTTCATCCTCCCATACCTCCCAGCTTCAGACATTCAGGGAAAAGTAGGGCAGCATGTGGGGAATGGCCCCCCTTCCACAAATCCTTTTACTGACCCAGCAAGTTCTGGGAGTTGCCTTTTTTTATCAAAACATTTGGGGGCTTCCAAGTTGTTTGTGAGATCTGAGAACTTGACTTTGCCCAATATCCTGGGTGGGTACAATGAGAAATATCTGTCCCCATTTAGATCTCTGGGGCCACTGATGCGATGCCTTGGAAAGATCCTTGGCTCCCCTTTCTCTCCCCACAGCCTCAAGGCCATCCTATGGTCATATATGTCACTCAGGCATAGAAGAAAAGACATATTTTAGAAAATCTTTTTATACAAGGAAGTTATAAAAAAAAATTTTAAGAACTACCCCTAGGTGTGCCTCCATGCTGTCTCTAGCTTTCCCATTGCTATTCCATTTCTGAGATGAATCGGAAGGCTCCTTTACTGTTTGAAGTTTGATGACTTGTAAGGCTTTGCTGTTCCTCTGTCATTTTCTACTCACGTACCCCAACCTGGTCCCCTCAACAGGTCTAGTATGTGGCTCACTGATAAAAAGAGGAAGACGCCTCTCCTCCCACCCTCTTCCTAATGGTCTCTATGCCTTTCTCCATTTATCGTCTCTCTCACCCCTTCCCCCCTCCCTTGGGCTCTGATGAAAAATTGTTGACTGCAGCTTTGGAAGTTTAGATCTGAGAACCAACCTAGAATATTTTAGTTCTAGGAAATAAAACCAGTTTATTACTTTAAAGCAAATTTTCTCAGGCCTGTTTCTTTGGTTTCTGAAGAATTGGTACTTAAATGGAATGCTCCTCTTATTTTCTATACATGTTGTGTTAAAGCAATTATTTGTAATATATAGGGGCATTTTAGAATCACCCTTGAGAAACCTTTGTTATTTTAAGATCTCTATTCTTCACTATAATAGTCATTACCACTGATTTGAATAAATGGAACAAGTTAACTTAGAATGTTTGGATGATGACAGATTAGGACAATGCTTTGCCAAAAAACTGCTTTGTAGAGAAATAGAGTGAAAGAATTGATCCTTTTTATTTTTCCTGCTGTCCCATGTATTACTACTGTTTCTTCCAATTCTTTACTCATGAAAATAAGATGCTTTATACTCCCAGTTTGTAAAATATAGTATCTAGAATATTTTGCATTTGCAAGTGGCTTTGTGCAGATATCTCAACGATATTTAAAAATAGTCATGGTTATATATTGGGCATCCTAATTTCTGTATTTATCAACATTGCATGCATAGATGGCTTCAGTAAATACTGTAGTCCTCATAAAAGACCTGTGGCATCAGTAACCAGCAGAGTTGGCAACTGAAGGCAACCCTATTTTCCATCCTTGTAAAAATGGTATTATTTTGCTCCAGGATACATAAGTCAGTTTCGACTACTGCTATTGCAATAATATTAATACTAGAAATGACTAGTCACTGAATGTCTTCTCTTTGCCCGGAAGATGACCTCATTCAATCTGTGTAATAATCTGGCAAGGTATACTCAAATTTTTCATTGGAAGAAGCTCTGGTCCAGAGGTTAAGTGGCCTTTCCTGAATTTCACAGAACATTCAGGACTCAAACACAGGTTTTAGTAGTCCAAAGCCTGAGCTCTTTCTCCTGAATTGCACATTTAGAAAAGCACTAACAATGAAATCAGAAGTCAATAAAAGCCATTTTAGTATTAATAACAAGTAATCATGATAGTAGCTATTACTGAATCTCTAAAGTGAGCCAGGCAGTATAGTATGCTTTGTACGTGATGTCTTTATTAACACCACTACCTAGTTAGGTAAATACTAATACCTCTATTTTGGAGCTCAGGGAGCCAGGGTTCAGAGATGTTCAACAATTTTCCCAAGGTCATACAACTAGTAAATGACAAAGTCAAGATTCAAAAGCAGGTCTTTCTCATTCTGAATCATAGGTGCTTTGTTTCATTATATGTTATTGCTTCCCACTGAATAAAACTTTCTACTGAATACAATGAGAGCACTTACTCTCCCCTACTATCTTGAAGCAAACATTTAGAAATTTGTAAGGCAAAGAATATATTAACACACATTGCTAGTGGGTGTTTAAACAATATCATTTGGGGCAGCACTTGACAATTGCTTTGTCTTTAAATGACTTGGTGAAATGATGAGGACAATCTCACATTAAATATTTTTCAAGTTGTTTGTGACTAGGAAGTTTGAATATGGATTGCTATTTTTGCTGCAGGTGGGCATATGATTTTGATAAGGCTTTTATGGAGGCACATCTGAAATGATTCAATAAGGTGAAGTATAGAAAATGAAATTACTAACATTGTGTCTATTTCTTTGCACTATTTCCTCTTCTTGTGCTGCTAATATTGGGGATAAAAATAGTTGTTCGTTAGGACTTGACACACACATTTGCCTTCTTGGTGACAATAGTATTGAAGTGACAATAGTAATCCAATATTGAAAGCCCAAACCTCGCCGTTTTGCAACATGCATGTAACAAACCTGCACATGGATCCCTGAAGCTAAAGTAAAGTAAATAACTTCCAAGAAATTCAGCATACGTCACAAGTAACAAGCAAGAAGCTTAAAAAAAAAAGTCCAACTAGTAATACATCTAACACTGAGTAACCAAATACAATTAAACCTAATAAAAGGAACTATGGAAAAATCTGTATTCTCAGCCCTGTTTTCCTGGTTATTAGACCCTATTTATATGCTTTGGTGGCTACGAGCTATTTTTGTGTGGACTGAAAAAGATATTTTTAATATTTTCTCCTATTGAAAGTTCCCAATAATTCCAGTGTTGTTTTTGTTTTCTTCTGAATAACGTGTGCCTCAGTGACAAATTACTGATCAATGACTAGTTATGAACGAAGGGTGTTGCTCAACCTTTTGCTAATGCTGTGTTGTCAGTAGTCCAAACATGTCCAGGCGTGTTTGGAAGATCTTGTTTAAAAGTTGCATGTAAACGTATGCTTATGATATTGCCAGTGATTTGCAGACACGTTTAGCATACTATTTCATATAAGGTTTTCAAAGTGTTTGATATTTCGTGCAAACATCACTGTAGCAAGGGACTGGGATGCCATTGAGGGCTGTCAATTTTGCTGTTTTCTTTTAAGTAGGATTGAGCTTTCATCTGCTCTTCAGATTCTCATCAGAGCTGCAGACTCTTCTTTCTGGCTGATATCTACATTTTATTTTTCCTAAAAATATAGGCATCTTCTATTCACTTCATCATCAACACTCATGTCAGACAAAAACTGCTACTCATGCTACAGACTCATGCAGCTCCCTGCGTTTTGAAAGAATTGCCTCCCTCTTCTGAGCCTGACTTAAGGTAAGACCCACCCCTGTGTGTTCCTGTAGAACCCTCTGCTTGCGCTGATCCTGTTCTATTGTCCTGTGTATTGTTTGCTCTTCCACTAGACTGGAGGATAAAGGAAATCTGTTTCATTAATATTTACTCCCACTTCCCAAACATATCACAATAAGCACACGATGGATATGTTCTAAATGCTTGAAGGTCTGTTGTCAAATACTGCTTATAATCGTGGTGCTAGAGTAAAAGTCATGTGATGTTGAACACATTCCGATTCTGAAAGCAGAGAGGCAGGGTGAACTGGCCAGTATACTAATGGCAAATGTGAGTTGGAGTGATTTTCTGTCTGTGTCATAGCTGCCTAGATTAGGTGATTTGATGACATTGACCGTTCTTACAGACCCAGATAAATCGCCCTTTTAATGTCAAGGTAATGCTATTTATTCTATCTAGGTCTTCCTGCTATCTGGGTCATTTATTGCAGTTTAACCTTCCACAATGCATGGGGCCCCAGGTAGGCAAGACAGCATCCTGCTTGCTGCCATGCAGGAGCCATGTATTCACCATTCAGCCAAAAATTTACAGTAATAAAGAGAAAGTATGCCAAAAAGAACTTGAATCCACCATTCCCTCAGCCTTTTGTCGTGTAGACACCTCATTTGCTATACACATTTCTCAGAATTTAATATCTTTGAAGGAAGGGGATCTGTTCACCCCACAGTATGGTTGGCCCGAATCTTATAAGCCAGTTATCTGTCTTGAATATATATTTTCCACTGCTCCTGAGAAAACTGACTGTATTAGACCTTGAGATCTCTAAAATAGAGACATTCTAAGTGATTTTCTAGAGTAATTGTGACAGCAGGCGATTTTCTCTGTGCAGTCTGATTTTACATGTAAACTTCAACTTCACTGAAATGGTCTTGAGAATGCCAGAGGATACACAGAAAAGATCACAGCAAAAGGCTCTGATGGCCAGAGGCAGCTTGGGGCGTATGTTGACTAAGGGTGGCCCTAGTCATAGAATGGCCAAGCCTTCGCTTGAGGACCAAAGAAAAATTTATCCAATTTTATTGGCCTGATACGTGGTCATTGCCCAAGAACTATGAGTCACTTGGTGAGTGCCCTTTTCTTCCCTCTGTTTTTTTAAAATCTTTTTGAGAAGGTTCTTCCTTCTGCCCAGAAAGCTTATAGCTCTCTTCTCTTCTTCCTCTTGATGCAGAATTACTATGTTGTAGTGCTTTCCCTGAAGTACTATGTCAGAATGAGGTATCACTTCAATGTGTTCCCATAAGAACTTGATTTTCCCTTAGTAGTATCTATTGCACTCACCTATAGTTATCAATTTATTGGTTTTTATGAAATAATAGGTTGTACATTCTATATGGACAGGACTATATATTATTTTGTTTATTTAAACCAAGTGCCTGGTTGATATATATGAAGCACTCAATAAATGGTTGTTAATAAGGAAATGGATGAATGCATGGCTAAATCTTGGGGCTCAACCACCCTCACTCTAGCCCTAAGGAAAATTTGAGGAATTTTGTCATGTCCAGTAAAACATGGTAGGTAAGGAAAGGCAAAGATTTTGTTTTACTAAGTTTGTACCCTTGATTAAGCAAGATTTTTTGTGATAGATAGGTGTTGGTCTCACAAAATAGCAGACCTTAGCAAGACTGAAGCCTAAGGAGGATAAATCAAATTATCCAAGGTTGCCCTCTGAATCTGAGTGTGAATATGCATGTCAAACACAACATTCGTCTGCTTTAGTGATTTTTCTCTTTAATAATCTGATATTTTATCATCAACTTCCTTCAATATAAGAAGCAGCTTAGTGGTTTTTGGCTTTAGAGTCATCCAATCTTGGATTTAAATCCTGGGCTCCACTATTTAAGAGCTATGTGATCTCAGTTTCCTTCAACTAAAAGCTGTGATAATGACTTTCATGTGACAGCTTAGTTGTGAGAAGCAAATGTGCTCATGTATGTTAAAATATCAAGCATAGTACCCAGCACAAAATAGGAACTATGTACTTGTTAATTCCATTCCTTTCCATGTATCCAGAGAACTAACCTTACCGTTTGATGTATTGCAGGCCAACTTACCACCTTTATTTAGAAAACACCGGAGGCCTTTGCCAGATGCAAGCAGCTCCCTCATTTTGATAGATATATGATAATTCTTTATTTAGTCTGCCCATACTCAGAGAGGAACTAAAAATCTTATCCTCCCAGTTATTCATATTGCTCTTCAATATCTTCTTTAAATTCCCTCACTGGTAGCTGAATTGCTTTATGTAGACACATCCGGTTTTAAAGATTCCTCTTTCTTGGCATGATTCATCTCTCCTGTGACCAGTTTTATTCCTTCTATTGTTTCCTTAGGATCCATTCACTGTTTTCCAGGGGGAATTTCTTAAATTCATCTCCTTGAACTCTTTGTATTAGTCCTGATTTATTTTCCGACTGTAGATATAGTAATTATATTGCTCTAGTTATTTCTTGGCTTCCTGGATTTTTTTTCTAATGTACCTATCTTTTCACACATAATTTTAATGAGCTGCCCAACTCAATTACTAAAAGACACTGGAGTGTTACAAGGGATTGACCATTCTTTCCAGAAGTTCTCTCCGGTTTCATGTGCTCCTGTGATTTACCAAGTGTCACTTAATTTTTCTTTTTCTTTTATTTCACACCCTGGCCAACTCTTCATCACAATCATTATCCGCCTCTCTTGGTGATCTGCTTAACGTTTCATTAAAAAATGTGTTCAGCTCAGCTCCTTTCTTCCTCCTCTTCACATGTCAACAAGACCTGCTGTCCCACTTTCACTTATGATTCTTCTGGTGCTTAGAATTTGTTAATCGTGAGTTCTCTCCTTAGTGCAGTCTTTCCATGCACCCTCCCTCAGCAACATCTGAATTTCAGTCTAGGCTCCATTCTCATCAACTGCCGTTCTCTTTCTCTCCTGTTTTCTGTCCTTGTTTTTACTCTTAGATGTTGGGACATCGCACTGATTTTAGTCAATAAATACTTTGATGATAGTGCCTGAAAAAAGCCTTTTAAAAGAAAAGCAGAAATAGAAAAAGACAAGGATAACTGTCCTATTTTATGAGTCTCATTTTTTTTAAAGTTAAAATCTGCTGAACTGTTAGAAACCTAATAACTTTGCCTTCACGTATTTTGGAGGTTGTTAGATGTGAAAACCGGAGGAGAAAGCATTCTTGCCAGAAGGTAGGGAATGTGCCTGCATTGTAGGAGGGCCAGCTGTGAGGCTGGGGACAGAGCAATGAAAGAGGCAGAGAAGCTACCGACCTTCCCGAAGCCTGTATTTCATGGGAAAGACAGATAGACAGACAATGAATAACTGAGACCATTTCAGAATGTAATCATTATCAGAGTGTGACAGAGAATAAGTGAGGAATATATACTTTGGATTATGTCAAAACTAAACTTTGTGTATTAGACTGCTCTTTGGAAGTGTGTGGCTCATTTCAAATTCAGCCATTTTAGTAGAACAAAATATTGCTTCAGTACTGTTGAGTTTACAGTTCTATTGCCTATACTAGTGGTTCTCCATCTTTTTAATGCATAGAAAAATATCCCAGAGACTTTCATGCCAGTATACATTCCTTTATGTGTGCAGCATCAACAATAACAACAGGACCCACTTACTGAATGTTTACTATGTGCCAGATGCTCTTCTAGGGTCTTGAGATACATTACTAAACAGTATGAAGTTTGTGACTTTTTGGTGCTTCCATTTTAGCAGGTGGACAAAGGCAATTAGGAATAAACTTAATAAATAAGGAAATTATGTTGATATTAGAAAGATAAATGCCACTGGAAAAAAACAAAGCAAGGACTAGAGAGTAGCAGGGGAGATGGTGCAGTTTCAAGTACAGCAGTAAGAATGGTGGCCAAGTTTATGTGAACACCTGGGGTTTTCTCTTTCACTTCTCCTTATCACATTAGAAAGTAAGTAAACAGAGTGGCATCCTTATAAAGATTACCTTGAATCGTTATAATTGGTAAAATAGACATAATCCACAAACTCAAATCCTTTTCTACTTATAAATTATTACTAGTGGCACACCTCCCAGCCAAGAGAGATACACAAATCCTATAATATCTGAAAGGAAAGCCATTGCTTGGTAGGACTTCATGTCAATTTGTTATGTATACCTATGTGGCCTCTTTTGCACTGTGATATAGACCAATATTTGACCTTTATTTTATTTACCATTTTGTGTGCTTTTTTAAATTCCTCAAATAGAAAATACTCAACCATAGGGATCATGAAATTTATTTTTCTGAATCTTCTGCAATACCTAGCAGAGCATGTCACAAAGCATCATCTGTTTTTATTGACTAACCTAACGTAATAAAGTCACAATTTAGCTGCATGTTAACAGCGTACCTCAGCATCCTGAGAGCATGTACACATGTGAGATAAGTTTCCCATGAGACAGGAGTCCTAATAGTAGCTGGATGCCAGTGAGCTGGATGCCATGGAGTATTCATGAGCCACATTGTATTGCATGCTACAGTTTAAGCTTTGCAGAGTCGGCATATTTGCCTGAACACCTACCCTATCCCCATCTTTATAGCTGATGTCACTCGCTTTTAAATGCAAACTGAGTGGTTTACATTGGAGTATGCATAGCAAGGGAAGCATGTGTGTATAGGTAGGGAATATTCTAAAGACACCTTTCTATTTTGCGATTTCTTTCAAGGTCAAGTTTTTCTTTAATCATATAGAGATACTTTTCTATTACATTTCTTGTCATTTTTTAATCATTTTTGGCTTTGGAAGCCTTCTCCATTTTTTTCTGGTCCAGGATTTGAATTGTTTGATGACAGGAGTCAGAGTTTAGAATTGGTATAATAGATATAAATCTAGTGTGTTCTCAATATACTATCCAGACTTCCAAGTAGAGGCCTTGTGAAGTCCTGGGTTTTTGTAAAATATAACTTGAAATGCCAATATTTTAGATAAATAATTGAAGCCTGGGTTGGAATGATGGTGCAGACTGTGTAAAGAGATTCATGTAGGATAAGCTAAAAGCCATCTTTCACAATGTAGAGAAAACCCATAGTTTTGCTATTTGGTTAGCATTCTTAACAACTGCTTACCTGTGAGCAGGCATTGCCATTAGGACTGAATGTCATAGCCTTGAAGAAAAATATCTACATTGAAGTCCTGTGGTGAGGCAGAAAAAGGAACAAGCACACGTCAGGGTTGTTGGAGCCATATCAATTACTAAAGTAGGTGAATATCCACTCTCTCATATTTCTTGTGACTGTCAACATGACTATGTAGTTGACAGATTAGAGCATGTCACAAAGCGTCATTCATTTATATTGATTAACTTAAAGTTAGGTCATGTTGATATTTTATTTTAGTCTGGTTATTGTAGATGTTTGAATGTCAAGCAGATGTAATTCAGTGCAGGTATCTTATAATATTTTTGACTTTGTGTGTTTAAAAAAAGAATAATTACAATGATATTTTACCTTCCAAGTGCTCAGTGTGGACGGTAAAACACAAAACCAAAACACATTTTACTTTCTCTTGTCCCACCCTTGGCTCCTCAGAAAAAAAAGTCACCTAATCAACTCTACAAATACTACACCATACAAGAGAATAAACCTCTGGCCCTTCCCTCAGGGTTAAATATAAAGAATAATGAACTGCTTAAAAATGGTGGGCTGCAATGATAATTCCAGACCTTCATACGGAATCATAGCCTGCCATACGTGTTATCACCCAAAGTCAAAGGGAACCTCCTTCAACAAGCTGCATATTGGTGAATCTTTTTTTCTGATCCTGTAGGACCAGGATGGATACCAATTTATCAATATTGAAGAGACAACAACAAAGAAAGACCATGTCACAGATGGTTGATGGCAAGGTGCCTCTTTATTCTTGGAAGACTATTTTAGCTGTTAAAATAAATAGATGCCCCCAAGAATTATATCACAAAAATAATTAGCGTACCATATATCTGCAAGGCTGCTCTCTGCACTTCCCCTGTTTGGCTCAGGGGACAGACAGTAGTATATTGCTGCTGCCGCCACCGCCTCCCCCTAATAATGGCCATTATTCATAGCAGGGCACTAGGGGTCACTAGCGTGGTCTTTGTGCAAAAGACCCTACTGTTCATCCTGTATCGTCCTCTAGATTGTGAGCTATGGCAAATGGATTAGGGAACCAGCTTATATTTTGTATATGAGATGTCAATTTGACCTTGTATTGTCCTTCTGCGTCCTCTATGATCTCACAAACCCTAGATATAAGACAGCAGCCTTGTGAAAAATCTCCTGCTTTGGTTTTGAGTTTAAATCACAGTATTCTGATCATTTGTTGGTTTTGCTATAAAGATGCCTGGGGCATCTAGCTTCAAC
This sequence comes from Aotus nancymaae, assembly GCF_030222135.1. NCBI lineage: Eukaryota > Metazoa > Chordata > Mammalia > Primates > Aotidae > Aotus > Aotus nancymaae. Next base: position 19,365,879 of record NW_026988465.1, read on the forward strand.
TGAGAGGGCAAACTTGTCATTGTTAGTAATTAGAAGGAGCCTGGTAGTGATTCAAGGTAGCTCAGAATTCATAAAAAAAATTTTTTTTTAACCAAATGTGTTAGTGAGATGTAGTTTGCAGAATTCATTGTAGCTGTGTGGCTGTCTTTTTAACCTTGCTGCCCTGCTCATTATACATGCAGTCAGTCACCAAAGACCCTGGTTCCCTGCTGTGCTCCTGAAGCCTGATAAAATTCATCAAATATTAGATGAATCTTCTGGTCTTTCTCTCTGTTGGTAACTGTCTCTTTCAGCTACATTGGTATAGCTATAGATTGAAATAAACTCCTAACATTTAATGCTGTATATGGACTAATGCTTAGTAGGCACAGAATAAATGCCTAATGAATTAATTAATAAATGATTAAATGAAAAGGATATTGCTTATGGCATTTCAAAGTCAGCAACTTTATTTTACTAAAGAAATTAATCAGTAGAGAATTGCTTAATCATGCATACAAAAGAAACACTTCTCAGGGAGGCACATTTCTATGACTTCTTAGTGTTGGTTTCCTTATCAAGGAGGCATCATCTAGACATGTAAAACAGTTTTACCTTACATACAATCCCATTTCAGAGGTTATTTTATTGTCTCTAAAAAAGGTATTATTACTCATTAGCTACTGGACTCTGGTTTAAAAGCGAGCTCCTCACTTTTAAACCAGAGTCCAGTAGCTAATGAGTAATAATACCTTTTTTAGAGACAACAAAATAACAGGGAAGCTATTTCAGGGAAAAAGAAATCATTTTAGCGGTGTAACCGCAGAACACTGGTGCCACAGCAAATTAACGGATGCACCACATTAAACAACATGATAAGGTAATATGTGATCATCTCAATTAGTAATTTCACTCCATGAATTCCAGAGCTGAAGATTAAGGTAGATAAAGTAGAATTATCACATTTATGAATTGTTTATACTTTCATTTGACAATATCTATGTATCCTATAAGCTCTTCTTGTATTAAAAATCAAACTGTATTCAGCTTTTTTGATCTATTCATCAATATACCAGCATAATGTATCTGGAATTTAAGTATGGCTAGAACGGAATCAAATTGCGTTTTAATATAAATATGCACAGAAAGGATAATCAATAAATTTTCTAATTAGGCTTTACTATCATAACCATAGATATGCCTTTGTTTTTTTTCCTAACATAGAATGTATTATCAACCACGTGAAGTCTTTTTGTTTTTCCTTTAATGGATGACCAGTTAAACAAAAATTGAAGCAAAATATAAAGAGAATAAAGTGAAATTATCATTTTAAAAAAGTGAAAAAAGTATGGAGAGTATTTTTGGAACCAAGGAAAATGATCAGACTTCGTATAATTAGGAAGTGATTCTGACCCTGGGCCAGGTCCAGTTCTTCCTGATGGTGAGAAACTCGGCTGTTTCTCTGCCCTGGGTCTCCTCAGTCCTCCTCTACCAGCATTTTGAGGTAAACTCACTGGAAACATTCATTGAGTGTTCAATCAATCTTAAAGAATCAGCCACCGAGGTATTTTTATGTAAAATTATGCCTTGTTATTTGAGAAGGATGTATTTCTGTACTCATGCGTAACCACAAGTGTTTAGTTAATACTAGGTTTATGATAAATTATTCTTCCACCTTCCTTTCTAAGATGGTAACAGGAAAAGTTTTTGTTTTCTTTTTTTGTTGTGGCAAGTTATATATTTACATTGGAAATGTATGAGAGTTTCTGATAGCTGTAGATTAACATTGGTAACTTCACAGGAAATATTTTAAAAGCTCAACATTTGAATATTTTTGCATTAATAGTGAAGAGGCCTATTTAGTGAGATCTAAAGATGGATCGTGAGTGTGGCTGTGGTGATTTAAACCAATTTGAAAAACACTAACCCACAATCTATGTCTTATTTGCCTCCTGGTCAATATGATTTACAATGTATGATTAAAGAGGTGTTAAGTTTCTTTAAACATGTGCAAACGAAGCCTAAGATTCATGAAGGCTGAAGGTGTGAGTGACTTATTTAAAACCCCTTCTGTTCAAACAAGCTTACTGGCTTTCTTGTGATGGTATAAAACATACAGCTTTAACCTCAATAGCTTAATGCTCCCTCTGTACTTAAAGTATTGAGCAAGACAGTCTCATTTAATGTAAAAGTTTCTTTTCTGGCAAACAGAGCTTTACTTCATGACTGGGATAACCCATTACCCAAATCCCAGCAATACAGTGTTCCATGACAGTCAGACGTTCTGGTTTCTGATAGTGGCCTCTAAAGGGTGAAAAGTTTCTCTTTGGCTTAATGCTAGTGAGTAGAAAACACCACCGTGAGGGCAAAGTGACCTTGCTTTCCTTACAGAGTTGGGCAAGTCACCCTTTAGATACAACAAAAAATGTAGAATATTTTTAAAGAGATACTTCATTCTCCTACAAGTGAGGTCAGAACTTAGTTTCCAAGTTTGAGAATTGGAACCAGTTGCTACCACTTACTGTTACAAGTTTCAAGTGAGGAAACGAGAAATGTGAGAAAAGTGAAAATATATGTATCTGACAGCTCTTGACAGCGTTATCATAGAGGGTCAACTTGATTAATGTCTTTAGTGCAACGTGAAAATGAAAGCACACTATAAACCCTGAAACCTCAGCCCCAAGAGTGTCTCACGTCCAGACAAATCTGGCTGTAATGGAAGTTTCTCCACAACATGAATTGGAGGGAGGTAGGTGGATATTAACCCTTTGGTTTAGATGGATATGTGATGCAATACAGGCCCTATTGCTGATATAGATATGCAATGTTGACCTATTTCACATTTTAGATTTTATTAAATATGTTATCATTAAGAGTAAAACTGTGAATCTATAAATGTATACTGTATACACACACACACACACACACACACACACACACACACACACACGTATATAGAAGATCTTTGAGCAGCCAAAATAGACATCATTGAAGCTCATGTTTGAGAGAATCTGATGTGTGTCCCTGGGAGTTTGGGGACACCAGGGAGAACTGTGAAGGCAGGTGGTCAGCCTGCCCCATGAGGAGACCACAACATTAAGATACTGCAAGTGTATTATGGCAGGTCCTAAGTCAAGGAAGGGTGGTGGGAAAAGGTGATACTAATGCCCATGGGCCACATAGGTGACAGTACTGATACAGGGCCTTTGGAAGGGCACAGCATTCTCCCCTCACCCAAAAGGAAAAGTATTGATTTGCCTGCAACATGGGATTTTGGCAATAGCTTGAAGATGACTGATAGTGGCATTGTAAGAGGACTTGTTGACCTTTCTATTCCAGTCATCCTCCTGGGCTGCAACCTAGAGATGCCAGAGTCCAGAAGAGAGAGAGAGAAGCCAGTTGTGGTTGTCAAGGCTGAGAATCATGTTGGACAAGGGAAAGCAAAAGAGACTTATAGAGCCTGTAGACTTAAATTTAAACAGAGTGAAATCAGCTGGGACTTTTGCACAAATGGTAATAGTTGAAAAATCACAGAATCTGACTGAGATCACATTATTGGACAAGGAAGCAAGATTGATTTTTTTGGAGCTGATTTGAACACAGTGGTTATAAAGAAAAAGTCACATTTCTATTTTACTAAGTGAGGAATTAATCTCATATCCAACACCCTTTTCTTTCCCTAAGTGGTTATGTTGAATGAATGAATGCATGAATGAATGAGTTTGAACCTTATCGCTAACTGCAGTGTTAAATGCATGTTTTTCTACATTTAAAATAAAATCAAAGCCTCAGTGAGCAGATGGTGGAACCTTTTATTTTCCAAGAGACAAAGAGCCTGCTCATGCCCTTTAACTCACAGCGGTGGGAGACTGCAGTCTCCCCCATGGGTAAAGTCAGCCTGAGTAAATCACAAATTGTCAGGAAAGCCCATCCACAGCTTTCACATTTTAAATTTTATTTGAATTATCAAAAAATTTTGTTTTTCAGTGAACTATTTTGATATGTGAGAAAATTAATACTTTCATGTATTAGTGTTTTTGCTTTTATTAAAATGAATAAAAAATCCAGTTTAAAATGAGTAATCAACCTCATCAAAACGGAAACCAGGGTAGCCAAAATAAAATTTTAAAATCTTAATGCTTGGTATTAGTGTTGACAGAGTCTAAGTTCCACAAAGATTTAAATTTGATGATGTAGACTAAAATATGCCTACTGTCTTTATGCTACACCTTTTTTAAGTGTTATTCCAAGAAAAGCAGCAGAAAGTATGTACGCTGTTTGTTGTTTCACGGCATAGGATATTTGCTGTTATCAGAGTCTCATTGTTTGAAAGAGACTTTTTTCTAATATGAATATGAAATACCTCCTTTGGGTTCAGAGGCATGCATAAATATATATAATTTGCCTTTTAATAGGGCTTTCTGGTGACTCCACAGTTTTAAATTTTTCTATATGCATCAAGTATTCCTTGCTGAATGTTCTTGCTATGTCCTCTACAAATATGGATGGAAATAATTATATGGAGGATGGCTTCATGTGATGATGTCACTCTAGAGAAAACCTGCACCACAGGGAGCTTTTCCAGCAAAGTATGGCAGAAACTGCAGGGTAATCAAAGTGCAAATTCCAATTTATTTAAGCAATATTGTTCTTGCTCCTCCATTTCACAAAGCTGTCCTTTCTCATTAAATTTTTGAAAGAGAAGGAATGAATTTCACCAGTAGAAATCTGAATGCTAGTTGACCTTTTTGAAAACTGCGTGGAATGCCAGCATCAGCTGTCTTTTCACACGTGGTGACAAAAGGAAGAAATTGAGGCTTATAAGGAATAAGTCGAATATATGCAAGACTTGATGCCATCCAGCTCAGCTATTATTTGAAAGGAAGTCTGTGTATATTGAGGGGAGTGTATTTGTTGATGGCCCATAAAGGACTTGAACAAGATATGTGTTGGAGGATTTCTGTGTGTTCAGGAGGGACATCCCAGGGCCTGGGTTTGTTTGATCAGGGGCATAGGTGAATGAATACTCCATAGCAAGTGCCTTTTGCCCTCTGGCAACACACAAACAGATGAATATAGACAGAGTTGATAACGTCTGTATATTGGTGACAATTTGACAGAGTTAAGTGATTTTGCTTATTTAATAGTTTATTCTTTCATCAGATGATTACAAACCATCAATGATGTATCAGTTGACAATGTACTAGGTGGAGGGATGACGAACATCAAATAAAATTCAGCTTCTGCCATTAATAGGCTCATAATTAGAAGAGCTTTTCTTATTAGTAGGCAGAACACTACAACTCAGTGTAATTCTGTGGTGGAAGGAGGCTCAAAGGGTGCTGTAGGAGTACCCCAAAGGGAATCTAATCCAGGTTTGGTCAGCGAGAGAAGCTTCCTAGAAACAGTAATGTCTGATGTCTGATTTGAGTCTTTAATGATCAATCCATCAGAAAGGGGTGAGGTGAAAGGGTTTCAGAGCAAAGGGACTAATGTTTTCAAAGCACCAAATGTAAGAAAAAGCAAGGTTAATGGTAAACAAAAGCACTTCCCTTTTGTTAGAGAGAAGGTATGAGAATGAGGAAAGTATCACATTGAGAAAAAAAGAGTTTGTCCGTGGAGTCTTATCTTCTATGTTGTGTTTAAAATATATGTATTTTATAGTAAAGGCTAGGGTAGCTACTGACACTGTTGCTCTTAGTCTCACGCTCCAGGGGACCTTGTTCTGGGACTCATGCTTAAGAAGGCCTTCATTTCATAGTCATAAAAGGAGAAAATGTTATAAAATAATACAAGGCCACTTCTGTCTGTACTCAGGTTTTAGTACTCATTGCTGGCCCAGTTCAACACATAATCTCAAACATCAGCTTTTGTGACTAACATTTAGTCACCAGGCAAACACTTCTTCACATTTCTGGCACTGTGTCTAGAGGGAATGACGTCCACGTGATGTGAAGGTCTATGGATGTGCCACTGCCAGCCCTAAAAGATGGACAGGCAAAATAGAAAGAACTTAAGAGGGGAAAGGTGGAGAGAATTTTAAAATTTGAAAAATTTATATTAACTGATCACCCATTCTTGGATAACATGCCTACAGTGCACTCTTGCATAACTAAGAACAATCTCCAAACAGGACAAAAAGAGATCCATTTACTTGTTTATCTTCATGCCTAGTTTGTAGAAAAAAGGAGATGGGAATTAGGGTGATATGAAGGCCGAGAAATATTTTACACTGTTAAATATTTGTAATTATTGAAAATATTTTTTTCTATGTATATATACCCCTACATATACACACACAATATATGCATATATATACATAAAATGACATAATTTTATGTTGAATGATAAAATTTAAATGGCTTTATTTATATCAAACGATTTAATTATTAAACATGATAAAAATTTAATCTTTAATATTTTGATTTATAATGATTTTTCTTTTGCCTTTTAAATTTTTTTTTTTTTTTTTTTTGAGACGGAGTTTCGCTCTTGTTACCCAGGCTGGAGTGCAATGGCACAATCTCGGCTCACCGCAACCTCCGCCTCCTGGGTTCAGGCAATTCTCCTGCCTCAGCCTCCTCAGTAGCTGGGATTACAGGCACGCGCCACCATGCCCAGCTAATTTTTTGTATTAGTAGAGACGGGGTTTCACCATGTTGACCAGGATGGTCTCGATCTCTTGACCTCGTGATCCACCTGCCTCGGCCTCCCAAAGTGCTGGGATTACAGGCTTGAGCCACCGCGCCCGGCCTTGCCTTTTAAATTTATAGGCAATTTTGAATATTTTGAAAAGACTTTGAAAATATGAACAATAATTTTTTTTTACATTTAACCTACATCTTCAATGAAAATATATTCCACTTTTGTATACTTTGAATATTTTTAATCCTTTATATCATTATCTCTAGAACATAAATTGTATAAAAATCCTCAGCATGACATAATTAGTAATTTTTCTAAAATGGATGTTACAGAGTATATAATAATCGGTACATTTTTGTGACATACTTTTCATTCTAACATCATCAGACTCTAAAAAGAATACTCAGAAATGTACAATAATAATACAATTTAGTTGTTTTTACTGTGTTCCCAACCACATTCATGCAACAACTATAGCTTTACATGTATGTTGAGACTTTGTTAGTATGGAGGCATGTTTTTCACAGAAGGGAGAGATATTCTGTTTATCAGTTTGTTATACTGATTTATAGTTTGTATAGATTTAACTCTATGTTGTGAGTATCCATTTGTACTCTTGCCGCAGGCCCTGCAATGTGTTAAGAGTAGGTTTGGTTACTGAATGTCTTGAGCAAGGGAGCAGCATACTTGATACTGCATTTGAGGACGATTACTTCAGTGGAGACAATGACATCAGTTGGAGGCTGATCTACCTCTTTGTGGGTTGTGTTTTCTATCTGTAGCTTGAGCTTCTGAATGAACCCCACTGACTTCTTCCTGTATCCTATCATCTGAGAAGTTTTGAGCCCTGCAACTATAGGTTTTCTGGTCAGCGAGTTCCTGGCCATAGGCCTATCCATTTTCAGACCAGGCATTTTAACAGCTCAACCACAGGCCTGGATAAATTGAAGCTCTTCTGCTCTTAACCTAAAAGGAAAATTGAGAATCCACAGGAGTCTGTCTTGAGTTTCAAACCCAAGGTTCATGCAATATCTAACAACAACCATTAACCACAGAAACTGTTCAGGCAAAATAACAATGTTTTGAGCCCATAGCAAACTCATTGGCAGGAAAGCCCACCAGATTTGAGCAGCAAAATAAAGAAGACTCTCATTTAGAGTATGTGAAACCTCCAACCTGACCACTACCCCAGGGGCTCTGCAAGGTTTCCCTCAATCCTCTCAGGTTGCAGTTTTCCACTCTGATCCACCACAGGCTCCTGTGGAGTCAGCCATCTGATGTCTTCAAGTGAGAAATACAGAAGAGCTAGGTGGGTTTGAGATGCTATTGCAAATATTCCGCATAGATTCATTTTGTGGGCAGAAGGGAATTAGGAGAACAGAAACCAGTTAATTTTTTTTTTCCAAAGCACTTTTTATTCTGGTTTCGACCTAAAATTGAAGGGGAAGTCTCCTGCCTACTGTCAAGCTGAAATAAGTTGTATAATGCAACCTAAGCAACAGCTAGGGATCCTAATTAAAGTTTTTCTTAGACTGACACACGTAGAAAGCTTTCTTCTCTATTTTTATCTAAAGAAAAAATAGAGAAGTTAAATTTGATGGTGATGCCTTGATAACATCAACTTTCTAAAATGAGAAGTAAATTTTGTTTAGGAAACATGCTCTATATAATCTTAGAATGCTTTCATGTTTTATCGTGTTTGAGAGGAGAATATATCTTGATGTGAATATTGAAGGTTAATACATACTAAATTATTAACCAGGAGATGAAATTGAGTAGTTCTGATAATTCAAATTTATATGTAGAAATGTATAATTTATGTATACATGCATAAATTTACATATATGATAGTATAGAGATGGAGTAGTAAAGTAGTATTTTAATAAACAACGTAATTTCTGTTTTCAGTTTGCCTAGAATTTATGAATTTCTTATCACATCAGTAGTAATTCTGAGATGGATTTATGTAATTAAAACTAGATTTAAAATGATTTTAAAATCTATTACAGTGATTACTCTTATTAGCAGTTTTATTTTGCTCCAATACATTTTATTCTATTTTATGCACCACATCTCTCCATTTCCCCATAGGAGTGAGAAGTGGCAGCATTATCAGCTCCAAAGACAGCTTTATACAAGATTAGCATCTTCAACAAGAATGTCAGAGACATGTAGATGAGGAAAATGTAATCACAATCACTCACTATGAATTTCTTAGGACAAAATTATACTTAAATGGCAGCAAAAGGTGAACTTGGTTAAAATGATTGATGGACAGTTCTTCCTTGCTAAATTTCATTCAAAATAGCATAGGTCATATCCAAGTATGTTCTCATCAAACAGAGGATTGCTTTCTGGTGTTGGTCTGGAGTCTGCTGCTTAATCCATGTGGGAACTTGGTCAAGTGAAGCTAACTTTTTCCTTCCTCAGTGGACTCATCTGTAAAATGGGGAGAATAACAGTACTTATTAGGATGTCATCTAGGTGAAATAGTACTTATGTGTTGTAAGAATTAAATGTCATGGTATGACTGAAGCACGCAGCACAGAGCCTGGGAATAGTGAGTACTCATCATATATGTTAACCATTATGAATAGTACCTGGAAATTGTATTTTACTTGAACAGCTATGTTTTCCTTTTTACTTATCTACAGTAATTGACCACATTAGATATTTGTTTTGAACCATAATGAGGATGAAATGGAAAGATAAAGCCATTTATCCCTCCTATTATAATTTCAAAGCATCATCTTTAGTGAACTTCAGTTATAAACTCAGGGACAAGAATATTCTTCATGAGAGCAAAGCTAAAGAGAGCAGAGGCTGCAAAGAATTGTGACCCACTTAGACATTCCGTCTCAAGCCCCAGTACAAAAGAAAATTGGTCTCAAGCAACAATTCTTTTGGCCACCTGGATCATGTCTGACCAGGATAGAAGAAAATGGTTTTTGTTTCACTAATGGAATTTTAAAAGCATTACTCCCAATCTTTCTGTGGGTAAGTTTAGACTCAGTAGAGAGCTCAGCCTGATGTGCAACAAATCTGGAGTTGGCCAACAGCATATGTGGCTCTCCCAGATGCCTGAAGACATTAAAGATGTGTAGCCCCGACTGAGAGCCTAGCACAGTAACCACATGGAGGCACAAGCCACAGAATGGAAAACTCACAGCTTAGCACTTTGGAATATTTATTTTGTCTACTTTTAAATATTTAGTCTGGACTATTTAAACTAATATTTTATTGGTGTACACACTTGTCAAAATTTACAGCAGCTGACACTGCATGAAGCTTTGGAGACACAGGTTCACGGCTAGCAGATTGTTTAGAAAGCTCACATGTGAAAAACCAGATCTTTCTGCAAATGTAGATAAAAAGTGGGTCAAGCCAAGTGTATGGAAAATGAGATAATGGGAGATTCAGAGAATATTCCCATGGGGGCCAGTTTCTCTGATGTCCAACTGAACTACATATTAATGAAGGATGAAAACCTTTCACAACTGATAAGCAGGCTGTCTCCTGGCAATTATCATTGCTTCTGTTGCAAATAGGTACATTATTTGGATTTTATCCATTCCTTGACTTGCTCTCTGTGAGGAAGCACAGTCTCAAATAATTGCAGGTCTATTAGCACATCAATTACCTAAAGACCTTGATTTTAGCAAGGAGTGGATTTTAATCAATCGTTGCAAATGTTATCGAGAGATTAGTTGTCCCAGAGAATAAAATTAACTACAATTAGACTGTAATAACTTGTGAGTGCCACTAGCATATATTTTCTAGTTCCTGTACAATTAATGCATTTTACTGCTTCCTGTATAAAAAAATTTAGACTTTTTGATAATAACTAGAATTAATGTTGCTTTTTAATTTTCTTCCTTGTAAGGAACCAAAAGGACACAACTAAACTAATACATAAATAACTCACACTTTAATATACTGAATTCTTACTAAATAAGACAATTTGAGATAATTAATAGAAACTAAAGAGTTTATTAAAGGGATTTTATTTCAATCCTGGAATTGAATCCCATGTTTTTAAAGCATTGGTGGGCCAGGTGCGGTGGCTCATGCCTGTAATCCCAGCACTTTGGGAGACCGAGGTGGGTGGTTCACGAGGTCAAGAGATTGAGACCATCCTGGTCAACATGGTGAAACCCCGTCTCTGCTAAAAATACAAAAAATTAGCTGGGCATAGTGGCGCATGCCTGTAATCCCAGCTACTCAGGAGGCTGAGGCAGGAGAATTGCCTGAATCCAGTAGGCGGAGGTTGCGGTGAGCCGAGATCGCGCCATTGCACTCCAGCCTGTGTAACAAGAGCAAAACTCTGTCTCCAAAAAAAAAGCATTGGTGATTGGATAGAGGAAATGATGAAGGAGGATAAGAGAAAATACAAGATTCAGTGATGGTCGATTGTCGATTGAGGTTAAAGTGACAACATGGCAGATGTGGGGACATGTGAACATTCAGTCAGGCATCCAGAAACACCTGAGGAGGGAACTGTATTAGTATGTTCTCCTGCTGCTAATAAAGACATACCCAAGACTGGGTCATTTTTAAAGGCAGGAGGTTTAATTGACTCACAGTTCCACATGGGTGGAAACATGTCACAATCATGGTGGAAGGTGAATGAGGAGCAAAGTCATGTCTTACATGGTGGCAGGCAAGGGAGCTTGTGCAGGGAAATTCAGATTTATAAAACCAACAGATCTCATGATACTTACTGACTACGACAAGAGCAGATGGGGGCAACTGCCCCCCGTGATTCAGTTATCTCCACCTGGCCTCACCCTTGACATATGGTAATTATTACAATTTAAGGTGAGATTTGAGTGGGGACACAGCCAAACCATATCAGGAACTTATTAAAGTGTTGCACTTGCTGTATTCAAAGTGAATGAGAAATTATTATGGTGTCTATAATAATTTACTTATAAATACTTTGACATATACTATGCTATATTAATCATGTGCTACTTAGTTTGAGGTTCAATTTTAGGGCCAGTTACTTTCTCTAATCAAGAATCCACACTCCAGTGATGTTAGCTAGCATTATGTGAGGAAGGCTAATTCTAAAGGTGGCTACTAAAAGTCCTTAACTATCCATATCTTTAACAGCACCTGAGAATATGCTAATTAGCATAGTGAATGTCAGACACAGATTTGCTCAGTGTAATTGGTGGCCTGTTATTTAGCATGACTGGTAGAATTGTACTCTGACTGATTAGATGACATGAAAACTGTCCCAGAGATGTGACTTGGGTAAAATCTTTTGTTGATATTACAGGCACTTGAATGAACAGCATGCAGGAATTCGGGGAGGCTCAAAGCCAGCTTTCTCAAGGATGGCCCTGATGCTTTATTCCTTAGAGGCTCTGCGGCTGGTTCTCAATCACTTGGTATGATAAAAGTCACAGTTTCCCATCTCCAGAATGTTTTAACATCTATTTCAAGTGAAACTTTCACATAGGGTGGTGGTTGCAGCATCTACACAGGTAGAAGGTGAGATTTGGTGTAACTATTTCAGATTTGATTGTATACAAAAAGTCTAGTCAATATTTGTAGCAGGATTTAGCTGAAAATTTACTTTCATTATGACCTGGTCACAGGGTTGTGGAGGAATAGCAAACTTCGGTTCACCTCAAACTATTCAGTGATTAGCTTTCTCCACCAAAAATAATTTGAGAGTTATTCTTGTCTAAATTGGCTTAAGACACTTTGCAGCAGGGCATAGGATTATTCCTGTTTGGAAATTAGATAACAGCACTCCCTTTGAAGACTGCAAAGTTCAGGCATATGTAGTTAACTTATGATCTTTCTAGTGTTGTAGGAGAACTCCAATACTTTGAGGTTAAAGCATGGATTCTTTACTTAAATGTTGACCCTGGATGTGGAAAAATTACATTTTTAGTTTTTTGATCCAGTAACAGAATTTAGTATTTACTTTTGAGAAACTACATATTACAGGTATCTGTGATTTTTGTTACCATTGTGAATCACAAATTTTTCACAACATCTTACAATTGTTATACATAGCTCTAAAGATTATTTAGAATCATCATCACTTGAAAATTATTAGAGCAACTGCTAAATCTCTTTATTTAATATATCAGTAAAGAATTGTGTTAATTACTACATCATTAACTTGTTTTCTTATTTTTTGAAATTTAATTTCAGTATAATTGGTTTTCTTCTTCATTCTATGTATTTTATGAATTTGAAAACATTATTTGGGGAAGGGGATCAGTAGAATTCACCAAACTAAAAAGGGTTTCATGGCACAAACAATGATAAGAACCCCTCACCCAGAAGGTTCCTTCAATGCCAATTGCATTCCCAAAATTAATCCAAGTTGCCTGAACTATTACCTTGTTTATGTGATGTCATAGAAGTAAATTATGTACATACATATGTGTGTAGGATAGGTTGGGTCGAACTGTCATAAAATAAAAAATAAGGGCAGCTAGCATGGCAGATTCGGGAAAGGAAGATAACGGAGTAAGAGTACATTTGTTGTATGTTTTCTCAAAAATCTTTTTTCCATAACATCACGCTGCGTCATCAATTAAAAGAGAAAAAAGTCTATTTTCCAGTTTGTTGGATAGAGGACGAAAATTTCATGGGGAATCATTTATTAAGTATCTTTACCAGACTTCTCTCCTGCCTCTACAAATCCTCTTATGGACAAAGAGGCTCATGAACTAAAATAGGCATTTGGGATAAAGGATACACAGCTATAATGTTGGACCATAGACTTTAAGGCCTTGGGCCAGCCACCTCAATATTTTGGATTTAATTTTAGTGAAGAAAAAAGTGTCTGACAGAAGCTTAACTCAGTATCTTGACAGCTTCCTTACCTCCATATGTGTGTAGCCCAAATTAGAAAGTGGTTTTCTGATCCTTGACTACACTAATGTAGAGGTGTCTATGCATGGCAAGGGTTATTCCTGGAGAACCCTTGATCTGCCCATTTGTGAAACCTGGAGAGAATGACTAATGAGTGCCAGTGAAATCATGGATAGGACTTTCATAGGTCTTGCTTGACTCCTCATAAGTCTTATTAATGTCTGTCACTGGAAACCTCGAGTGTGGAAAAGCAAAAGCTATGAACACTGACTTGTCAGGTTTGAGTCCTGACTATGCATGCCCCTTACTAGTTAAATGATCTTATTCATGTCACTTCCTCTTCCAAAACTTCAGTTTTCACATCTATGAAATGGCAGTCATCAGTATCATCATCATCAGCAGCAGCAGCAGCATCTTTATCATCTCGTCTCCTTTTTGGGATGCTGTGAGGTTTAAATCACATGCAAATGATATCTAGTATAATGTAAGTACTTATGGAATGTGAGTGACTCCACATCCATTCTCCTGGGGTCAGATAGCTTTTGAATGCTCAAAAGCCTCTACTAGGGCAAATTTGCTGTCTCAGAAAAGCCTGTTTCAATAAATTTTCTTTTATTTTTCATGTTTCTTTTCTTAAGTGGAGAAGAGCTACAACTTGTCTTTATTGCCATTTCAGTGAATAAAGACCAAGTAGTTTATTGTAAAGATTAATGGTCTGAAGTAACATAGTAAGATTAAGCAGCAGAGACAGTGCCTGATTTTCCACATAAAAACATATTCTTTCGTTTATTCAGTCATTCAATAATCACGTCTTCATTTCAGGTGGTCATATCAAAAACCCAGGGAAAATAGGGTAGAAAAAGCAAAATGTTTGTTGATAGGAGCTGTGGTCTTTTTCTTCAAGTAGCTTCCATTATAGTTGGAAAACAAACCATTATCAAATATGAGAGTTTTTTGAAAAACTCAAATATCTTGTTCTTTTATGTCTTTCTGCATCTCATGAATTGACATACTCTCCACCATTGCTCTCTCAATCTAAGAGTTCTCTTTATTCCTTTCTTTCTTTACATGTAATTTATTAGTAAATCTGCTCTTCTTCACTCACAGAAAATAAACCGAACTCAATCACTTCTAGACCAATACACATTCATCTCTTCCCTGGATGACCAAAATAGGCTCCTAGAGCATCTCCTTGCTTTCACGATTCAATTATCCACACAACAGCTAGAGCGATGTGTAAAAATATATATACTATAGATCATGTCACTTACCTGCTTAAAACCATCTAATGATTTCCCTTCTCATTTGAACTAAAACTCCAGTGCATTAACATGGATTTCAGAGCCCAACAGGAGATACTCATGTATCTTCTCTTCTTCCCTCATCACCTTCCAGGGTCTTCATGTTACCCATTTTCTCTGCCTCTTATGACTCTTCCCCTTGTTATTCATAATTCACATTGATGGCTTCTTAAAAATGTCATTCAATTTTCAAAGACATAGTTTATGGGCATTAGATCACTTGGCATCATTTCAACTTACTCTAATTCTCTGTTTTGCAATTATCACTATTAGATTTTTGACTGCTAGTTTATCCTGTCTACCAAGCATCACCTAAATCCTTACCCATTTTGGTCACATCCCCTTCTTGGTGATATCCTGTACTCCTAGAGTTTCAATGAACATCCACATGATGATTCCCCTCCCTACAATGGTGGGGACTATGCCTCCTCTTATTCACTGTTGTATCCCTAGATTTAACACCTGGTGTAGCACATAGGAGGAATTCATTGAATAATTATTGAATGGATGTTTGATGATTCCAAGATCTGTCTATGATTCATGACCTTCCCTTGGACTTCACAGCCATTAACTGCTACTGGGAAATATAGGGATTTAAAAATTGTGTTCAGAATGGAGTTTGCCATCTTCTCCCAAACTATTATTTTTTGTCTGTACTCTGTATGTCGGTGAATGTTACTAGCATCTCCAGGATTGCCTGAGCCAGTAACACTGACTTCATGGCGGTCCTGAGCAAATCTCTCCTCAGCCTAAAACACTTTAATGGTTACCAGTTGCTATTGGGATACCATAGTTCGAACTCTCTAACAGGACTTTCCAAGGACCTCATCAGCTAGAACTTCCTTCTTTAGTTTTGTAGCTGTCAGCTGTGTCTGTATTCTTGCATTCTTCCACAATGTATGCTCTGATGCTTCCACAGAAGTGCCTGCTCCTATGTGTCATGCCTTCTGCTCCCTCAGATTGTAACACACTTCTCCTCTCCTGCCCGCACCAGCGTCTGTCCATGCCCTGCCCTGACAGCAACCCTATGCAAGCCTCTCCTTGATAACTTCCCATCCCTTCTCAAGATTCATTTCCCAGAGGAAATGAACTGTCTCTCTTGGCTTCCCTGGCGTTCTAACACATGGTTCTGATTAGGATGCCTGGAGCGGCATCCTGAGAATATGTATTTTTAAAGAGCCCTCCAGGTGATATCCCTGCAGCACTATCATGAATCATCATTTAGAAAATACTAACACACTATATTGTAGTTGTCCATTTATTTGTCTGAATAGTCCACTAAATCGTGAGCTGTATGAGGCAGGGAACGTATCTATCTTGTTCACTTTCTAAGAAACACTTACTCTAGCAATAAAAGACACTCAATACATTTTTGTCAAATCATTGTGAAACCTTTGTGACTCCTCTTTGACTAGCCAGGGGCTCTGTCCTGTAACCGTAGGGTTGGAAGGTAGGAGTTTCTGGGTAAATGAAACGTAACTAAGCCATTTTAGTAGGACCTGTCTCACAGCAACCTATCATCATATTATTCAAATTTCTCCCATGGCATTGCAATCATTCCTAGAATTGTTCATGAGACATACAT
Organism: Aotus nancymaae; assembly: GCF_030222135.1. NCBI lineage: Eukaryota > Metazoa > Chordata > Mammalia > Primates > Aotidae > Aotus > Aotus nancymaae. The sequence continues at coordinate 19,382,232 of NW_026988465.1, forward strand.
GAGAGCTGAAATCCTGAATGCTGTTTGTTTCTCATTTTTTTATACAGAAATGAAAAAAATTGCTGAAAGTCAAAGCCAATATTAGCTTCCTTGACATATCATTCATTATTCCTTATTCTTGACCAATATTTACTAAGTGCTTCTTTTGAGAATAACATTGTAGAATATGTGTTAAGAATAAATTGTTAAGTATAAATGTCATTACAAAAGTCCAGGTAAATGTCAAGGTAAATGTAAGTCATGTTGAGTTAGATGGAACTTTGCACACACACACACACACACACACACACACACACACATATACGCACACACACACACACACACACATATACACACACACACACACACACATTTTAAGCTGGGGTAATATTGTTGCCTGTGAATGTTAAGTAATATTTTTCCAAGTGTTATGCTGAAAATAACTTGAATGTTATCAATTGAAATAGAAACGAAATGTTTTCCCCCTTAAGGACTATTTTTTTTCTGTATAGCCCCTTGTGCTGTACTTACAAGTTTCTACTAATCATCACAGCGCAGCTTTTAAATTTTTTTTGTCATTTCCCTTCTTTCTTTGTCTCCATACAAATAATAAAAGGTATCTTAAATTGTGTTTGAAAATCAGTCCTAATCTTTGTGTTTTTAAAATGACATAATTAAATATGATTACCTCAGGGTGTTTCTATGACTCAGAAAACCGCATAAGATAAAAAGAGTTGCTCAGACAGTTTATATGACTTTCTCCTTTGGTATTCAGGATGAAATCTGTGTTGGTAAGTCTGTCTTCAAATTACACAGGATAGTTAATTTCTTAAATAAAACATTTGTATCTGACTATTAATATAATACATAGTTATGGTAGCACATTTGGATAATTTACTAAAATATAAAAAGCAACCCATAATGCTATATGTGGCAGTAATCATGGTTAATATCTGATGTTTCCACTTCTTTTAAGGGAACGCAAAATAAGACTTCTCCTCAGCTGTTGTCCTCTATCAACTGGTGGAAGCTGCTTGAAATACTGTTTTGAGAAAGGCAGGAGCCAGCTTCTCAGCCCAAATGGAAAGATACTAATGATTGATGAGGAAAGGTTAACATGGGCATGGGCGGTGGCAGGGGGCTGTAAATGTATGGGAACCATGCCATGTATTTGCTATCTTTGTTGTTAATATAGTAGTCATGTGAACACGCATGAATAGAACTTATTTTTTAGTATGAATAAAGCTAATTCTTAAGATTATATAGTGAAGGTATTCAGAAAGCTTTCAAACCCTCCTGCTCAGCCTATAATGTCCTCTTAAATGTGGAGAGTTAAGTACCTGTATTGAATTTACAGCATTAACAAATGTGCATTTTAGTTGGTATTCCCTCTGTTATGGGCATGGCCCTTTCTATTAAGTGCATTCTCTCTTCAAAAATATGTATTTCCCACTAAAGGCTACCAAGCATATGGGATTCACCTATTAATTATTACCTTTTAAAATGTACTTGCCATTGTTTGCTTAGTATTTTGCTCAGAAGAAAGCAAAAATGAAAAGTGGAATAGACGAAGTGAAAAAAGAAAGACGGGAAGAAAGGGGAAAGGAAGAAAAGATGGAAGGAAATGAGACGGCAACCAAGGAAGAGAAAATAGAAGTAGGAAACTTAAAAGGGAGGGCAGAACACACAGATTTAGAGAGATTAATTGCAACAGCAAATCCCAAGCGAAAGGGAAAATGAATCCTTAAAAGGCAAGTGGAAAAGGCTAACCCCTCTCAGACAGTCTTCTCTGGGGATGCTGACTGGACACTCTGCCCTCCTGCAATCGATATGGTCATTTACAGTTAAGCTAAGGGAAAAGCTGATGGGTAACAGGGATCCCCACATTCATCCACTCCTGTGATCGAAGCTGTGGGAGTAGCACAGGAAGAAGTCTGCAGATGGATGAATGATGTCATGGAGCTGAGGTAGAGATGGGAGCCCTGAGAGAGTGGAAAGGCCACAGGCTCAAGTACTTTTCCTGTTGTGGGTGGGGCCCTGATGAGCTGAGTTTAAATTAGCAGAACCAGAGGCAGGTCAGACACCAGACAGAGGAAGTGGCCAGAAGAGCTATGGGAATCTGAGCTGCAGGAGATTTTTGGTGTCCATAATCACAGAGCAAAGAATTGAAATGCAGGTCAGTGGCCTGCTTGCTAACGTTCCAGGGGAGAGCTGAGAATCCTTGAGCTGAACAAACTCTTTGTTAATGGCAAGAATAGGAACAGGTTGAAAAGCGTTGGTGCTAGATTTTTGCATGTCAGCTAATATGCCAGAGGTGAAATTGTGTTCAAAACTTGTGGCTTTGTGGAGATACCACAAGTACTCTGCATTTTGCTTTGTAAAGGAAAGGGTATTAATGCTCACCAATATGGAAGAACCAGTGGCTTCACTTTAAAAAGACAGTGCTTTCTAGTTACAAAGAGCTGTAGACAGAAACTCACTTTTCCAGCCTATGGAGCATCCACCTCATAAAAGTAGAGTCTCAAACAACTGAGAAGGACTGAGCTAAAAATCTGATAGCTACATTTAAGAAAGGTGGTTGGGATTGAGAAGGTTGACCCCAAAGCAAATACTGTGAGGCAGCAATGATTAGAATGGTTGATGAATTTTCATAAATTCCTCTCTATTCTGACTTGCCTTTCATCTCTTTGGATAGCAAATAATGAAAATTTTAAAAATGTATATATTAACTTGTTTGAATGACAGCAGCATGGATGCAGTAGAAATAGCTCAGGGCGAGGTTAGCTTTTGAATATTTGCTCTGATTCTTACCAACTCTAATTCATATAGTTGTTATAATGATTAAAGAGTGCAGTATGTAATTCTCTGGTACACAGAGGACTTACAATAAATGTTAGCTCTCATCTTCTTCTATTTATTCTAAAAGTTTAACCTTAGTTTATTGGCTGATATGTGCCAGGGCAAATTTTCACCAGTTGATGGTTTTGAGAGTTAAATGAAACTGCTCTTTTACAATAAACACTAATTCTAATGAAAACCCTTAGATGACTTCATCCCCTTGACTTTTAACAGTAAAATAAAATAACATATACAATGGACATTTAGTTTCCGTATAATATTTTTGAAATCAAATTCTGTAAGTAAGGGCTGAAATAGCAAGGCAGGAAGGAGATGGCACACTCAAACAAGATGAAATTAACGTAGGGACTTTTTGTAAAGTTGCGGCAAGGTTAAGAGAGCTAGAGAGACCCAAAGTCAGAAGACAGGGCGGCCCGAGAAGAGGTTTATGGCCCTCTATGAAGAAAAGCAGTCAGCCAGTGCCAGCCAGCAGTTGAGCAGGGAGAGAACTCGGGACATGCCTACCCTGGCCTCACTCTGTTCCTGCCAGATCCTCCCATTAGTTGAACTCAATGAGAAGCCAGCTTGGTTCATCCAGAGTGAATCTGGAGGAGGGAGCAAATGTTGTCCATAGTTGTGTTTGTGTGTATTCACACTCAAAGTCGAAAGCAGTTCATTCTAGTAACTCCCACTTGAGTCCAGTAACTCCCACCCCTGCCAGCATAAAGTTAAATGCTATATAATGTGATTATTTGGGTTTGGAAGACAAATAACTGAGGTAGTTAACTATATCAGGACAAGAGGTCAGAGCAGTGATTCATCATATAATTTTCAACCTCTTAGGCACTGCTAGGATAGCTGGGAAATGATTTAACAAGCCCCAAATTCAGTCTCTGCTCTTTAGAAAGAAGGAAGGATGACTTCAAACTGAGATCAGATGTGAGTGGGTTAAAATTCCATCTGCTTCTTGAGAAGGGCTGAAATAAATTCCCCAGTGAACAGGCCATGTATTATTTACCTTACTTAATCCAGTGTTCATGGCGCTAGAAGTTATCACCACGGGGATTTGAGTTTGGCCCTCTGACTAATAACCTTTTGGGAGGGATTGGTTTTGCTCTGAGAGCAGGACTGGATGTTCCACCAGATGAAAGCTTTCAGATGTTAATGACATTGGATTCATCCCTGACCTATTTCCTGGTGTTTGGTGTTTCACCTGAGGGTGAACTCAAGAGATAGCCAATTTAGAGATAATGTCCTACACATGGCTTCTGACATTTGTTCTACAAAAAAGCTAAGCAACTTGTGATTTCATGTACAACAAAGATGGGAGGCTGGGCATAGTGTCTCACTTCTGTACTTCTGTAGTCTTAGCACTTCGGGAGGCTGAGGCAGGAGGATGGTTTGAGGCCAGGAGTTCCAGACCAGCCTGGGAAACATAAGAGATGCTGTCTCTATAAAAAAAAATATTAGCCAAACATGGGGGTGCATGCTTGTAGTCCCAGCTATTTGGAAGGCTGAGGTGGGAGGATTGCTTGAGCCTAGGAGTTTGAGGTTATAGTAAGCTATGATTGCATCATTGCATTCCAGTCTAGGGGATAAAGCAAGACCTTGTCTCTTAAAAAAAAAACGGTAAGTAGCAGTTTATATTTTCAGATGAATTAAGAGAAAATATGAAATCTGTAATTTGCAAGGTAACAATTTAGTCAAGACTTTTCATTTGCAGGAATCTGGATTAACAAAGAAAACTAATCTTTGAGTTTGGGAGCACTAGAGATGATAATCTCAATTAAACCTAGAAGACTTACCCAAGAATCCCTTTTCTCCTAAGCTAGAAATATGTGGAGCTATGGAGGCAGCAAACCATAAATGTCATACAAATTCTGGCAATCTAAGGGATTTTCTGTATCATATATTGGCAATGTTAAGTTGATATGATTTGGTTGTGTCCTCACCCAAATCTCATCTTGAATTGTAGCTCCAGTAATCTCCATGTGTCCTGGGAAGTACCCAGTGGGAGATAATTGAATCATGGGGGTGAGTTTTTGCCATGCTGTTCCTGTGATAGTGAATAAGTCTCATGAGATCTGATGTTTCTTGAAAGGGCATTGCTTCTGCACATATGCTCTTGCTGCTGCCATGTAAGTCGTTCCTTTGCTCCTCCTTTGCCTTCCGCCATGATTACGAGGCCTCCCCAGCCATGTGGAAATATGAGTCCATTAAACTCTTTTTCTTTATAAATTACCCAGTCTCAGATATTTCTTCATACCAATATGAGAATAGACTTACACGGCAAGTCACACTATTTCTAGTAATTAAATTTCTCTTAAGATCACCTTGAGATGAGCCCATCCTTTATTTCAGATACTTTATAGATTTTTATGAACACAATGATGATGCTATCGACTATAAAATTCCAAGAAATTAATTGCCTGGTAAAAGTAAGAATGGGCACCCAACTGGGTGTTATTATAAAACATTCTAGAGAATGTTGTATCCATTGGGAAGTTCATATGTTGATACTTAAAAAGTATTTCACTTCCAAATTTTCTCAAATAGAAGTATGCTTCTACACAATGTACCAAAGTAGGCTTTTAAAAACATAGGCATTACCTTTATGTTTTATTCAATGCCCTGCACATGTTTCCTCATTTCAATTAAAATAAAACCCAAGTCACTCATCATGATTTAGAAGTCCCAGCATGATCCGGTTCCCACCTCGTTTGCTGCCACATTCCCTCTCACTATACTTTGGTTGTACTAAGCTCCTTATTGTTCCTTGACCATGCCACCCTTGTTCTTGCCTCAGTGTTTTTATGGCTTCTGTCTGCTCTGTCTGGATGGCTCTCATCTCAGTCTCATTCTTCATTTGACTCCTTTCATGTGATGATTCAGGTGCATGTGCAAATATTTACTCTGCAGACAGTATCCCCGAAGTCCTTACGGAAACTAGTGTCCCATTCCAGTTAGCCTTGGTCCCTGATCTTGATTTGCATTTTCCTCAGAGCGTACAATGTATTATTGACTAATTTATTTGTTTAATATGTTCTTATTGTTTGTCTTCCCTGTTGATTGTACTCACCTTGAGGGCAAATGCTTGTTTGGTAATGGACTTGTGATTCGTAGTACAACAGCTGGAAAAAAAAATCACATGAACACACACACACACACACACACACACACACACACACAAATGGTTTCTAAATAAATAACTTGAAAGAATGAGTGCTTGTACCTCTTCGTGGAAGCCCTGCATCCTGCGTCCTTTTTTGATTTTACCTATAACCTCAAAACAAACATGACTTCTATTAAGTTTTCATATTTTTATCTTTAGCTTACCACTTATAAAATAATGTCAATTCTTGACTTTCTCTGAGAGTCACACTTACCATACGTATCTTGAAATTCTTACATACAAACTGCTTTATATGTCAAAATTATGTCTGATGCCATCTGAGAGCTGCAAGATTAACTTGATAAATGTTTATGTTTTTGAGTAGCAAACTAACCAGTGTTGTTAGATACAACTGGATGCCCCTTGACTTAGTAAACTTGCCCTTCATACCTAGCATGATAAAGTCTGTGCATTGTTAAGTAAAAGGACATTTCTTAGTCAATATTTATTTTTCTTGTGTTTGTATAATATTGCTCTCCATGTGAGTTTGTTTTCATTGAGTAAATATGTCGATCATATTGACACAGGTATAGTCTATGAAACAGTTGTATTTGCTAATTTAAATTGATGAACTGCCATCCTCTTTTCCTATCTGACTCTCTTGGCTTGGATAACATGAATTAGTCCTTGAGAGAGGAATCATTGTTTTTGATGTGGACAGAATTGATCGTTTTTGACCATGGCATTCTAGTGCTACCTTATGAGGGATCAGAGTAGGCCACCAGTCTGCTTTTACAAGGTGAACGCCATATCTGTCAGTCAGATCAAAAGCTTCCCTCCTACCCTTAGTCATTTGCCTCCAAAAGCTGACAAGTTTTTATTTTTGTTTATTTATTAACTTTTTTTAGAGACAGGTCCTCTGTGTTGCACAGGCTAGAGTACAGTGGCATAATCAAAGCTCACTGTAACCTCAAACTCCTAGGTTCAAGTGATCTTCCTGACTCAATTGCCTGAATACCTAGGGCTATAGGCACACATTACCATGCCTGGCTAATTTTTTTTTCATCTTTTGTAGAAATGAGGTATCACTGTGTTGCCTGCGCTGGTCTTGAACTCTTGGGCTCAAGCAGTCTTTCCACCTTCACCTCCCAAAGTGCTGGGATTACAAGCGTGAACCACCATTCTAGGCCCCACAGATTAATTTTTTTTTTTTTTGCTCTTTTGCTTCGTATGAGTAGAATAATATACTGTGTACCTTTTGGAGTGATTGCTTACTCAACATGTTTATCCATCTTTGCATGTAGAGGTATTTCTTCTTTTTTTCCTTGATATGCAGTATTTTATTGTTCATTATCAAAATTTCTCTTTACCCATTCTATTGTAGATAGGCATTGTTTTTATTTCCAGTTTGAGGTTTTTACAAAGAATATACCATGAACATTTTGCATATGTCTGTTAGAGTTCATATATATACCTTCCTGTTGGATATATGCCCACAGCTGGAATTGCTGGGTGTGTATGTGTATTCACATTTATTAGATACTGCCAAGCACTTATCAAAAGTAATTGTATCAAGGTCCCATTGTTGGTGTGTTAGAGTCTAATTTTCTCTGTATCCTTTCAATTTAGCCATTCTGGTGGATATTCAGTAGTATCATATCTGATTTTAATTTGCTCTACTTTAATGACTCATAATGTTAAACATCTTATGATATACTTATTAACCATTTTGAGATTTGAAATTGTATTTGTTCTCCATTTCTCAAAATTCTTCAAAGCCATCTGCTTGGAAAACTGTCATAATAGCCTTCCAGAGCTACAGTAACTTGAAGGTACATGACAACACCTGGACATGATGAAAGCACAGCTTGATCCCTAGGGTGAGTAACAGTCTGTAATAGACAGTCAGACTGCAATCACTCAAGCTATGTTAAAAACTCACCTCAGAGATTTATATTGACCAAAGCAAAGAGAGATCTTGATCCTAGGACTGTAAGAATTAAAGTAGAAAATATAACCCTGAAAGATAATTCTGGTACTGAGTTCTGGTAGGAAAGTTTCCCATGAAAGATGGGACTTGGCTCACAGAGTATGCACCAGGGATGATTTTCGAAATATTTTATGACCAGTACAGCATAAGCACTGAGCAGTCATATGAATCCCAACCACAACAGACTTACAGCTCAACGGATGCATGCCAAGGCACTTCCATCCTGGGTACCGGGACAATACGGACCAACAGGAGACAGCAGGTATTTAAGAAAAGGATGCACGCGCACGCGCGCGCGCGCACACACACACACACACACAGACACAAATATATATTATAAATAAGCACTTTTCTTCATAGTTTTGCTTAGAAGTGGACCCTAAGTTCAGTGTTGAAAAATTGGTTAGCTAGTTAACCAATATCACTGATCCCCTGTGTAAAAATACACAGATCAACATGTCTTCTTATAAGCAAATGTGCTTGTATCTTTAAATTAGAAATAATATAATCCTCATTTGTTCTAATTTGTTTCAGATAACATAGGTTCCCATTTGAAAATCAATAAAACCTATTGTCAACAGAAAGTATTTTGGTGGGGAAATTAAATGTATGTTCACTAAAAGTTTCAGATTCATTTTACATTCAGTGAGATAAGAAATGTGAGATATGTAACATACAAATATTTTCATTATATGAATATTTAGATAGATAAAGCACCATTTAAATGTTGCTCTGAATTCAGAACAGAAGCTACAATCATCCTTACTAAAATTTTAAAAATCTTCTAATATTTGTAATGTCTTATAACCTTTAGTTTTCTTCATCAGTAGTGTGATTTGATAAGTGAAAGCTTATACTATATAAAATATATTCATAAGATACATTTATGTACAAAAACTTCATTGAAAAGCAGTCTATATTCAGAATATAAGCTATACTCATATTTATAAGCTCTACCAAAATTTAAAAAAATCTCATAATTGTGTAGTGACAAATCTTATGACCTTTCAATTACTTACTGCATTTGATTTTATTTTTAGTGCTTTCAGTTATCTTCCTGATACTCAGATATTTTACAGTGAATTAGTTGTGATGTGGAGGAGTTTTATCTTCCTTGTGGGGGGTATGAATCATTATTCCTTTCATCTTATGCACAGTGTTTTTCCATAGTCATTTGACTAATAATGAACTATTTAAGCGTTTCTGAGTATGAGAGTAGGCACCAGTTTGATGGTCATTTATTGGGAGTCAGGAAAATGATCTTATAATGTTAGTGATTATGTTAATTACTTCAAAGGGATGAATTTAACATCTGAGTGGAGAAACTGAAACATGAGAAACTAATAATGTTGCTAAAACATGCAAACAGCATCTATAAATAATTTAGCTTTATGTTTATGTAGCATTAGAAAAATAAGTTAATTAAAATTACATAGAATATTTTAAAGTTTGATTTACTTTTATATTATCTGTCTTTACCTTCATTATTTATAAGATTCTCCTTGCTTGAATTTTGATATCAGTATCTTTTGTGTAATTTTGTTGCTCTCCACTTCAAAACTTAAATAAATCGTTGCCCTTAATATTACCTTTATGAGCTAGACATTTCAGTCCCTTTGAGGAAACGTGAGCATCTCTAGGTCAGCTTGCTTTTATAATAGTTTTGGGAAGCCCAAAGGCTGCATATAAATAAGCATATTTGAAAGCCTGTGGCAGAGTGGTGCATAATGTGTAGGTAATGACTGAATTCTCAATTCAGGCTGGCTAATAAACTAGAAAACGAACATAGCTAATTTAAACAAGATCTGGTGGAGGGAAAAAATTTTACTTACCGCTACTCTTCTTAAAATGGGTTATGCATGTTATTTAATTATTACTACCATTGCTCTGAATTAATTAAGCAACTTTAGCCTTGCTACACATTCTGAAATATAGACAGAGTTGTGGTACAAGGCCAGTGGTTGACAATCTACTGAAACTGCCAGGAAAATAAACATGGGCCAATTGGCCTCGGTGAGAACAAGGCAATTGGCTTGGAAAGATAAAAAAGACTTGGAAACAACATGGGCAGTAATGGGTAACAGTATTTGCTTATTTTCCTCAGTATATACATTGGAATGGGTAAGTACGTAAAGTTACCTTAATAATTTCCAACAAACCTGCATTTAGTTATTTTGTTTTCTTTTTAATTATAGCAATATTTTGCAATACAACATAAAACAATTACATAGGAAGAAGCAAATTCATTTGTTGTTAATGGGGGGAAAGAACATTGGCGAATAACATTCTCTTATCAATGATTCTTAATGCAAATTTGTATTAAAATTACATATTTATTGTCTTAGAAAACTGTCCTGACTCAATGTAGAATCCACCCAATATTATGGTTCTGGATTTTAAACAAATGCCACACAAGTGGCACTTACTCACTTAATAAATATCAATTGACTATATTAAGTAGCTTGACTTAGTCATTCTACAATATATACTTATTTCAAAACATCGTGTTGTATATCATAAATATATACAATTTTTCTTGTCAATTTAAAATAATTAATTGAGTGCCAAATGGCAGAAACTGCTAGTTGTTCACTAATTTCTTTTTTTCCTGATTTAAAAAGTGAATTTCTCTGTTTCAATTGAAAGCATATCTGCTCAGAGAAGAACTCTATTACTTAGTCTCCCTTACAGCATGAAGTGCTGTGTGATCAGATTCTAGCCATGGGCAGAAGTGACAGGGTGTGTCCTCAAAGCTTGGAATCCTTCCCTTCCTCTTTCCACTGTGTGGGAAGTCCTCCAATACTATACCACTCCCCTTCAGCCAGTGTCAGAGAGAAATAAATGTCAATCTTATTAAAAGCCTTTGTGCTTTGGGGTCTTTTAGTTATGTCAACTTAGCATTTTCATTAAATAATGCAGCCTCTCTTGACAGGTATAATACTAAAAGTGAAATTGCATTTTTAAAAAATTTTATTGCCTTCATTCTCTGAGAGAAAAATATTAACACACATAAATTCCTAGTACATGCACATATATACTATTGGTCAGTTATTTTTAGAATGACACTTAAGCCAACCATCCTAATGTTGCAATAGCAATGTTCCTCCAAACTATCGATGCTCAGATTTCATGTTCTCCCTCCTACTCCTTTTCTGATGGAATCCTCTTTCTACTAAGCTTACAGTCATAGTGCCTCACTCATGAAAAAAGTCATCACCAAAAGTTTGTACTAACTCTAAGGGTTTTATAAGTTCATATGTGATTATGATAATGTTTGAAAATATCTCTCTAATGGACTAGATAAGTACATTAAAGTACAGTAAGACTTAGGTTATATCAAAATATTGACAGCATTTTTCTACATAATGATAGTGATATTTTTTCTTCTTGGGACATAACCTAGCAAGGTTATCTCAGGATAGATTCCAGAAATCTAAATTGTTTTTCTCCAAAACTCTTTTATCCTCTCAACATCCCCTTTACTAATCAGTATCAAATGATAAAGGAAGTGACCTGAATTTCTTTTAGGGATATGTTGTATTTATAATCACATTTACTGTATTATCTCTACAAAGAGAAATTGGAACTTGGTTAATTTCTAAAGTTGTAGGTGTTAGACAGATATCAAATATATTAACTCAAAAGAAAAGACAATTAGGAAGAAAAAAAATGCTTTCTTTTGAAGAGTCTATTTAATAATCTTAGACATTTAGAGTTGTAAAGGATGTTTTGTAATGACAAATTTATTCTTTTTTTTTTTTGAGATGGAGTCTCATTCTTGTTGCCCAAGCTGGAGTGCAGTGGTGTGAGCTCAGCTCACTGCAACCTCTGCCTCCTGGGCTCAAGCGATTCTCCTGCCTTAGCCTCCCCAGTAGCTGTGACTACAGCCACGTACCACCATGCCGAGCTAATTTTTGTATTTTTAGTAGAGATGGGGTTTCACATGTTGGCCAGGATGGTCTCCATCTCTTGACCTCGTGATCCACCCTCCTCAGCCTCCCAAAGTGCTGAAATTACAGACGTGAGCCACTGCGCCCAGCCAGTTTATTCTTTTTTAATATTCCCCCAAGAATAGCAAGAGCAATTAGGTAAGAAGGCCATAATCAGTGTCTTCCAGTTACAGAACAGATATTCTTCAAGGAGATTAGGGAAAATTCTCTTCTACACTTTTATGTTAGTCTGTAAAAATTTGCCATTTTCCCTTGGACCACTCACACAAGAGAAAAAAATAAAAACCTAAAACTTCAGCATGTCTGCCCTTTATCCTGTTCAGAGCATAAGTCTGTAAAAGCTGACTTTAGACTTTGGCACACATCCATGTGCACACCCGTACACAGACTACAGTCAGCACTCCATATTCCATGGGTTCTGCATCTATGAATCCAACCAACCACAGATTGAAAATATTAGGAAAAAAACAATAAAAATAACACTACAACAATAAAAAATACAAGTGTAAAAAACAATACAGTATAACAACTATTTAAATAGCATTTACCTTGCATTAGGTAGTATAAGTAATCTAGAGGTTATTTAAAGTATATTAGAGAATGTGTGTAGCTATATGCAAATACTATGCCTTTTTTTTTTAGATGGAGTCTCACTCACTCTGCCACCCAGGCTAGAGTGCAATGGCACGATCTTGGCTCACTGCAACCTTTGCCTCCCGGATTCAAGTGATTCTCCTGCCTCAGCCTCCTAAGTAGCTGAGATTACAGGCACCTGCCACCACACCCGGCTAGCTTTGAATTTTTAGTAGAGACAGATTTCGCCATCTCTGGTGAGGCTGGTCTTGAAATCCTGACCTCAGGTGATCCACCTGCCTTGGCCTCCCAAAGTTCTGGGACTACAGGCATAAGCCATCACACCCAGCCACTATGCCATTTTTTATAAGGCACTTGAGCATCCACAGGTTTCAGTACCTGTGGGGAGTCTTGGAACTAACCTCCTAGGGATACTGAGGGTGGACTGTGCCTCTTCTGAGTGCTTTTCTGGTTGCCTTCCAGTATCATGGTCAGATGGCCACATGCTATCAACACAGGGAACAAACATAGGGATATCTGCCTCCTCATGTCCAATCCAAACATCTCAAGAACATTACTGGGGAGACAAAATAAAAAAACACCTGGCCCTTTTGCTTCTGTTTCCTTTTGTTAAAATCTAACAACCGCTTGCTGTCTTGTGGGACAAGGTAATTGAGGGATGAATTTTTACAGTCTCTAGGAAAGGAAGACCAATCAGACGAGAGAGAAGTATCCACACTGGAGCTAGACCATAATGCCATAGCACTCTGAGGCAGGGAGAAGACTGAGGAGACCTCTGCACACTTTCAGATGGCCTGGACTGCAGTAACAGTCAACTACCAGTTTTCTCACTTACACCCACCCTTCACCATCTGTATATAGCCTCACAATCGTTTCTCCTCTCCTATCAGTCCTCAGCATAGTGTTCATTAAAGGAAAGAATTAATGACATAGAGTGTAGACCTGCTTTAGTAGATGATTGATTGATAATATCAAATAATGTAGCCTCTCTTAGCCTGTTTAAACTGAGAGGGTTAACTAGATGAGCAGATTCAGCTCCAAAGTTCACTGACTTGGAATATGGAATTTAATTTATTTGGAAAATAAAGACCAGGTAGGTTACATACCTGGGATCCACACTGCTCATGACCAACAGACATAGGATTTGAATTTGATTGCTTAGCATTGAGATCAGCTTTCTATCTCTCTCTACCTGTGATTTATACTGTACAAAATTTTGAATTCAGGGTGGCTCTCTTCTCATTACCCGATATGTTTTGCTTCAATCAATAAATGTTTAGGAATAAAACATTTACCATAAATCAGTCTAACACAAATTTTGACAAAAAAATAATTAGAAAATATCAAATATATCTCAAAGCAACAAATAACCTTTTGATTTTCTAGTAGTTTTATTTATTATTGCTATTTCTCCTGTAGGTAAGTAATTCCCATGCAGTGCTTGCCAAATGGGTTTTCTTTGCAAGTCCCCTGAAAGAATCTGGAAGAAATCACGATGATCAGGAGACAATTCGTGGTCACTCAGGAATTTCTGAAAACGATGGCAGGTATGTTAGCAGCACAGAGATAAGCTTTAAGCTATTTCTAAATATCATACATTTCAGTTTATTTCTCATCACAGTGGGTTTTGTTTTGTTTTTGAGATAGAGCCTCACTCTGTCACCCAAGATGGAGTTCAGCAGTGTGATCTTGGCTCACTGCAACATTTGCTTCCTGGGTTCAAGTGATTGACGTGCCTCAGCCTCCTGAGTAGCTGGGATTGCAGGTTTGTGCTACCTCACCTGGCCAATTTCTGTAATTTTAGTAGAGACAGGGTTTCTCCATGTTGATCAGGCTGGTGTCCAACTCCTTGCCTCAAATGATCCACCTGCTTCAGCCTCCCAAAGTGTTGGGATTACAGGCATGAGCCACCGCACCTGGCCCAACACAGTAGGTATTTATAAAGTCAATTTTGTTATGGTGTTGAGAAAGGTAACTTTTAAAAATAATGGGAAAATATTCTATTTACACACAGAGATAAAGAATATGTAGGATGATCTTGAACATTTTGCTTATCTGCCTGGAACAGAACAGATTGACCAGGTGAATAGGGAAAGCATCTAGTCTCCAACAATGTACTACAGGAGAGATAGGAAGAAAAATTCATTGACTAGTAAATGTTCTGTATTTCAAGCCTATTACATAAAAATTAAGTACTTAAAAATACAGTTATGTTTCAAATTAAATTAGACTAGGTCCTAATATAGAAACATTTAAAATATATACACAAGTCTTTGAGAATATTTGGATATACCTGAATATATTTTCCTTGTGGCAAAATGTGGGTCAGGAAAACTAATAATCTTTCATTTTCAAACTAGAAATATACTAATGCATAAATGTATTGCTTATAATGTATCAGTCTGCAGGGTATTATTTTTCTCATAATAGGAAATGGCAGATGTAGGTAACTATATTGTTCTGGTGGAAAATGGCATAGAACAATCTTTTGCAGTTACAATGCATGGACTATACTGGCCCTAGTGCAGGAAGCATAACGATTTGCATATTTTAATTTGGAGGTTAGGGACCCTTGTCAAAGTAACATCTTGGACCAGGTCAGCAAGGAGAAATTGAGAAGAGGGAAATAATTGAAAAGGCAGTTCCCAACAAAATGAAATTTGTCTTGTTGTCACTTAAAGTTGTCTTCTTGTCTTTTTGAGAGAGCAAGGTCAGCTTAAGAATGAAAGGAGAGTAGAGAATGGTAGATCACTAAGGACCAAATGATAATTTTTTTAAATAATGGTGGCAATTGCAATATATATTTATGAAGGGAAGAGGAAAAGAATGCACATCACTTTCCCGTTAAGAGTCAGCAGATGTCCTTTGAGTCGAAATATTGCAGACGTGTACATGGAAGCTCTAAAGTTTGTCCTCAAAGACAAGCAGGTTACAAAGGAGATAAAGTACTTAATGAAATAATTTAGTGTGACATATTGATATTGAAGGCTGGAAGGCAGAGAAGGATTTGCAACAAAATTAAGGTATGTCTCTCTTGAAACAGTTTTTCATTCCTTTCTCTGAGGGCTGATATGAGATTTTCACAAGAAAACAAGCCCATTTTATTTCTCTCTCCAAGTTTATGCCAAAGCATAGATGCCAATGTGAAGCTCAACATCTGTACCACATGAAAATCTCATTGGAACAGAGTCCAGAGAAAAGTCAAGTTATGAAATGTTTCTTTGGTTATGTACTGGAGGGGTTTTAATCTCTCCAGTGTCATGTGTTTTCAGTTAGAATGTACATTAGTAAAAAAAAAAAACTGGAGCATTAGCAGTGAAGGGAATTAGGCCTGGGAAATGTTAGTTTTAGACAGAGGGAGTGGAGGTGGCTAGTGCTATTATCAGGGCATAAAAACAGCAGCCAACCTTCTATTCTGAGTAAGGATAAACAAGGTCACAAGTTTCTGAATACAAGTCATTACTTGAGAAAATGAAGAAAAGTGTTTCATGTTCATCATATAGTGTCATCATTTACATAAAAAGAAAAGAAAAACACCCACAAAAAAAGCTATATTCTGTGATTGGCAAGCTGTTTTCCTCCCTCACACACCTCCAGGAAACCCATTCCTTAGTAATGACTACTAAATATGTCAGTGACTCTCAGATGGCAGTAAGTAGAGTATCAACATTTGCAGAAAGGCAGGTAGGAAGGATGAAATGTTTAAGAGTTCCCTTTTCCCTTCTTTGTATAGATTCAAGAATACACCATAAATCAGCAGGTGAAGAATCAAAATATTGGGCTTAGATACTAGCTCTCTAGCTGTGCAACCTTGGACAAATCAATTTGTATTAATAACTCCAATTTTCAGTTTACTTATCTTGAAACAATATATTGCTCTGCACAGTTTTTGTGAAACTACATACATGAATGTGCTATTTTAAACTGTAAAGTGTGTTGCAGATTTAAGTTTTTCTTATTAATTGGCAGTGATGAATGTTCCTACATGGTCTCTAGATTCTTGCAAACGCAGTTGTTTAGTCATTTTCCCTAGAGCTGAGTCTCAAACACCTATGTGCTTTCTCCCTGGTCTCAATCACATAAACAATGTTATGACCTGCTTCTACACATTTACCTACCCAGGGCATCCCTCCAGGAGGAATGGACTTGTCTTCACAGATGCATTTTTAATGTGAAGAACAACTATTGCTCCAAAAACAGTCTCCAAATTTCTGTCACCTAGTCACTCCTAAATTTGCTGTGATTTTTCCCTTTTGAAAAAATAGTAAGAAAATGTGTCAAACAACATATCTAATCATGAAGTAATGTGAAACTCGTATAGCTCCTGGTGAGAAGCTGCAAAGTGGCAGTTCTGAAGAGAAAGTTTATGGAATATGCTTGGCAATCTTGAGAATTTTTATTAAAAAAAAAGACCACACAACACTTGCTATGAAAAGATACTACATTTTCTCCAGAGAAGTCACACTTCCTCCTTTGTTCTGGAGGTTCTCCAAAGACTTCAGAGCCTTTTTTCAGGTTATATTACCTAAAGTTATTAAAAATCACAAAATATCCATGAAGTAGTAAAATGGAAACTATTTGTATGCCAATCAAACAGATAAAGAAAGAGTGGTCCTAAGAAAATATGACCTGTCTAAAGACTCCGAACAAAAAACTGATGGGTCCAGAAATAGAATCTAGGCAGCTGACTCTAGACATTCCAAAACACTTCCTCTCTTCAGAATTATTATTGTTAATTCCCTCTACACATAAACAACCTCCCGCTCCCAGAGGATGGATGAGATCATGCTAACAAGTCATCCATTCTTTCCATAAGAAATACAGCAGTCATAGCCAATGAGCTAATTCATAGAACGTCCATGTGCCATAGTGAATACACACACACACACACACACACACACACACCCCACCACTCCTAGATGCATGTTTTTGTTTTCTTCAGCTAAGCTGCAGTTGAGATTTTAATTTCAAGCTTTAGCCCATGATTTTTGCCTAAATTTCACACTCTGTGCTTATCTATTTCCACTTGTTCTTTCCTCCCCGTATCGAATAATAAAGAACTAGACCATGGTAAAATGGATTTTTGACAGATTTTATAATTTAGCTATTGTCACTTCCACAAAGGCCATTCATTAAACTAACATGTATTATGGACATGAAATAGAATTTGGAAAGTTGAAAGTCATTCAACCCTGACCATAAAAAATAATTTCATAATTTAAAGTTACCATATCAGAATTAAACTTGATTTAAGGATGTTAAAAAGTGAATATATTTGGGAAAGAAATCCTTGCAAATAGCATCTCAATATAATGTAGGCAATTTGTACAATTTATATATACTTTCTCCTGCCAAGATACTGCTAAGAAGAGACAATGGCAAAGACAGTAGTAAGAAACAGGAATTGGCTCCCCAAAGACCAGCTGCAGTTATAGGCAAAAGAAACTTTGTCTATGTGTGCAGTTTAAAAAGGACTGGTAGCCTACACTGGGTTTTAGGTCAGACTGGAGCATGTGGGGGTTCAGGAGGAAAGCCATTACCAGCTTCATCTTCTTGGGGATATTCTGGCTACATTGTTGTTGATCAGCAGTGTCTGACTCAGCCTCTGCAATTTTTCCATTATAATGCTCATGAAAATAGGGAAGGAGATGCAGTTTCAACAGTGGAAACTAGAAATGTGGGTCAAAAATGTGTCATGCAAAAGTTGAAGAGTCAACTAAGGAAAACAGCCTGGAGGCAGAATGGGAAAGGCACATGGGTTAATGAGGTAGGGGATTTCCATCTACACAGACTCATGGAGGCACAAACCCACCTTTCTTTTTTTGTAAAAGCTCCACTCTACTTAATCCAAATACACTGTTCCACTCTTCAGCCCTGCTTCCATTGCTAATGCATCCCTCAGCCCCAATATTCCTCAAGAATGAAATGCTAATGAGGTCAAAATGGATGTGGGTAATATTGTAGATTTCCTTCACTATTTGGGATTTTTTTGCGATGCAAGAAATACAGATAACTTCAGACTAGACAAGAATAAGACTCTTTCCTGATGACCAGACAAGATAATCTAGTCATAACACCATGAGATTTTTTCTCGGACCAAAAGATACTAAATTAAAGACAAGACGATACCAGAAAGTTGACCAGTGTGAACAGTTTTGATACCTCCTATATCTTAAGATTTGAAAGGACGATTCTAACTAGATTCAGATAAAACTGAGTAATACTAGAACAGGATAATCCACTTATTTCAAGGATGAGGCAACCTCTTCTCAAAACAAGTATTGTATGAAGTGATTGTGTAACACAAAACAGACACTAGCACTAGAGAAGACGTGGAAGGATAGTTTTTGAAAACATTCATAATTTCAAAAGCTTATAAATTATATTTATTTTTTGCTGTCAAAAATATAAGGAAACAAGATTTCTACACAATGAGCCAAAATTGATAAATTTATTAAAATTACAAACTTACATTTGAATTGGAAGGATAGAAAGTAGCATGATGGTTTCTAGAGGCTGAGAAAAGGAAGGTGGAGACAATTATTTAATGAGTACAGAGTTTCAAGTTTGCAAAACAAAAAGAGTTTTGGGATTGGTTACACTGCAGTTTGTCTTTAACACTACTGAACTGTCACTTAGAATAGTTAAGATGGTAACTTTCATATTATATAAATTTTACAATTAAAAATTTTTAGAAAGAAAGATAATAACTAATGTAAAAAACAAAAATAACTTGAATGAGAGGCAAGCTAAATATGTTAGAGAAAAAGAAAGGTTTCTATGTAGCTTAGGGATAAGAGCACAGGCTTTGGAATAAATACTGTCTCATTGGGCCGGAAGCGGTGGCTCATGCCTGTAATCCCAGCACTTTGGGAGGCTGAAGCAGGTGGATCACGAGGTCAGGAGATCGAGACCAGCTTGGCTAACACAGTGAAACCCCGACTCTACTCAAAATACAAAAAATTAGCCAGGCATGGTAGCACGTGCCTGTAGTCCCAGCTACTTGGGAGGCTGAGGCAGGAGAATCATTTGAATCTGGGAGGTGGAGGTTGCAGTGAGCCGAGAGATTGTGCCACTGCACCCCCAGCCTGGGCAACAGAGCAAGACTGTGTCTCAAAAAAAAAAAAAAAGTCTCATTACATGTTTTAGTTCCACTATTTTCCAGCTCTTTTATTTTGGAAAAGTTTCTTAATCTCTGAAAGCCTTACTATCTTATCTTCACTTTAGAAGGCATAATAATAATACAGTCTTCATAGGATTTCTGGAAAACTTTCATTGACAGAATGCATTCAAAGTGATTAAATGTTGTTTGGCATATAGTTAAGTGCTCAATAAATATTAATTATTGTTAAGGTATTCAAAGCCAAAATGTAATTACATAATTAAAATCAATATTATAAATAATAAAGAGCTATATCAACATTATAAAAATTGAACTATTAATAATGAATTAAAAACTTAGGTGATTCTCATAGAACATAGAAGAAATAAGAAAAAAACAATTTGAGAAAAGATAGATATGGATGGCAGAGAAAAATCTTTGACATATCTTAACTGGTGGCTTAATAAGGAATTTAAAGTCATAAATAAATCATAATGCAAGCCAAACTTTCTGTGCTACATACTTTGTTTTTTCAGAAAAACATTAGATACCAGTCAAATAAATGGAGAAAGACACAGGTTCGTCAAATTTTATTTACTTTTTCATGTATTTTTAGTTTCAAATTTTAAAGAAAGCTCTTTAATTCCATCCAGGCCAAGCATTAACAACAATTTTTTAAAGTCACAACACCAAATTGAACAACAAAAGCCAGAATTGTTCCATATATATTTTTTTAATTTACAGAATTCTAGAAACCTGTTGAGCAACATCAGGCTTCACAGTCTCAATTGCCATCACCATTCAGGTAGGTAATGCAAAACGATGAAGTCGGGCAAGTAAGTACTATGGCAGATTGGAGATTGCTGGTCCAGCTTAAAGAAGGAAGTTGCTACTCAATTCTAATTCTGAATTGCTATGTAAGAATTCTGCAGTGTTGCCAAATGCTCTACCTTGTGAGCAAAGCCTAGAAATATGGATTTTTACGTGAAATCTTTAGATTTTTTAAAAAGTCCTCAACAAATTCACATTTTCAGCTAGTGCTCTGAAGGGCAAGCAAAACAGATCAACACACAATATGGTCTCTAAGCAGTGCCTGGTAAATAGTTTATAAAGAGCAAGGTTGCAACCTAAATAAAAGAGCTCCATTTCTAGTCAAGTTTTTGTTCATGTGTAAAAGAAAAATGTATTTCCATATATTTAAACTGAGTATACATTTTGTACATCCATCCTTCATTAAAAATAAAAACCACAAATGTGTACTATAGCTGACAAATCAATGAAGCACAATAAACAATTCAAAGAAGAAGCAGTGAGATAAAGGAGCTGGTGAAAAACATGGTCAATAATGACAAAAATTATAAAATATAGAAGATAGTCAAAATAATTCTTGTAAATTATATATGTTAAACATTGATACATTTAGGAAAACAAATATACATGGGAAATCAATTTATATAAATTTTTTAATTGGACAAATTTAAAGCATTTTGATTTTAAAACTGACCAATAGTCAAATTAGCTTAGAATGTGTAATATTCAATTCAACTTCCAAATTTCTCATGAAAGGAGACATTATCCTTAATGAGAAAGACAGTGATAAAGCAAAAGACACACCAGAAAACATAAGCAGTGTTAAACTGCGGAGTCTTGAATAGATTAATAATATCAAATTATGTTGCATACAAAGGATACATATCAAAAATGTGAAAATATTTTAAATGTAAAATTTGAGATGAAGTTATATTAGAAAAGCAGAAATGATATATTGGCAGTTGTTTCCTCTGCCTAATCTAGGAGTCAAGTTAATGCTCCATAAGAAAAATGAAAGCTATAGTTGTGAGACAAATACTGCCCATCTCCTGTTTTGTAAATGAAGTTTTATTGGACAATACATTATTTATTGATGTATTGTCTATGGTAGAGTTGAGTGTGACAGAGAGCATATGGCCCATGGTACTGAAAATATTTACTTTCTGGCCCTTTATATAGAAAGTTTACTGACCCCCAACTTTATAATATGTATAATGTCGTTATGCTGTGGCTTATTGCTCCCCTTGTGTACAGAGGCATAGCATTAGATATACAAATCCCCCAATTTAATAAATCTGAAATTAATGCATTAATGTCCTTTAATAAATAAATTATGACAAAATCAAATTGTTTCCAATATAAGCTATATTAAATTAATTTTTAAAATTATTCTACAACTAGGAATTATTTGCACTGGCAGTTGAACATGTCAGCAAAGGTCATAATTTTTATGTCTCTCATTTGTCATAGTGAAATATTACAAATTATATAAACATTGTAATACCTGCAATTTTTTTTTGCATTGCTTAGTTTCATAATAATTTTGAAATTTTAAAGTTATTTCCTTTGATCTTTACAGCCTCCTCCATCTCTTCTTTTTGTAGGAAATAATTCTAATGTATGTATTATGCATCAATATTACACAAAGTTTAATAATATTATACAAAGTAGAAAAATACTGCACAAAGTCCAGGAATAAAAAGGGTCATCTTGAAATGATAAAGGCATCAATCCATCAAAAATATAAACATTTATTTACCAAACATTTATGTGATATTAATAGAGCCATCCTTTGATTTATATAGAAGGTTTGCTGACCCCCAACTTTACAATATGCATAATGTTGTTATGCTGTGGCTTATTTCTCTGCTTGTGTACAGAGGCATAGCATTAGAGATATAAATCCCTCCTTTAATAAATCTGAAATTAATGCATTAATGTCCTTTCCCATCCTTTTGTGTGGCACATCCTTTCCAATCCTTTTGCTTCTAACTTATCTATTTCTTTGTATTTATATAATGGGCTTCTTCTAGGAAGCATATCTTGCTTTTAAAAAACCTAATCGTATGATCCTTGCCTTTTAACTGGGATTTAGTCCATTTATATTTGATGAGATTATCACATGGTTGGATATAAATCTATTATTTTACCATTTATTTTTCATTAGTCTCTTTTTTTGTCCCTTTATCTTTTCTGTCTTCTTTTGGATTATTTTTTATGATTCCATACTATTTCTTTTGTTTGACAATTAGTAATAACTGTTCATTGTGTTATTTTAGAGTCTGCTTTGGGATTTAAAGTACATATTTTTAACTTACCACAGTCTGTCTTCAAGTGATATTATATAAACTAATATGTACTCTAAGAAACTTAAAAATTTTATTTCCATTTCTTCCCTCCTAGCCTTTATACCATGTAATTATGTATTTTGCTTTGACATCTGTTATAACCCATACTATACAACTATACATTGTTATTTATTTTTTAGAGTGTATTATCTTTGAAGAAGATTTAAATAATTTTTAAAGAAAGCTTCATATGTGCTACATAGTTATCATTCCTAAAGTTCTTCATTGCTTTCAGATATTTATGTTTGAAAATGAGCCAAAATTTAATCCTTATTTTTAAAAGATATTTTCAGTAAGTAAATAATTTTAGCTTGACACTTTTTTCTTTTAGTGTAGTTTGCATTATTTCCAAAGAGAATTCTGCTGAGATACTTAACTTTTTTTCAATATATATGTATGGCTACACACCCCTGCCAACTGCCCCTGGCTGATGTTTTAATTTTTTTTTCTTTATCATTGACTTTAAGTAATTTGAATGGGATGTGACTTGATAAAGTTTTGGGTTTTTGTTATTTTCCTGGCACTTGCTCTTGTGGTTTATTGAGTTTCTTGAATCACGAGATCTGTGGTTTTCAGCAAATTTGAAAAAATTGTGCCCATTATTTCTTGAAATATTCTGTCTATACCCTGATTTCTTGTCTTTCAGGAACTCTAATCACATATACATGTTCGTTCCAGAGTTCACTGATGCTCTGTACAATTTTCAAAAGGCTTTATCTTTTATTTCTCTTATTTCAGATGGTTTCTATTGACATGTCTTTTTCCACAATGTTTAATCAGCCATGAATCCCACTCAGTGAATTTTTTAATCTCAGATATTACAGTTTTTACTGGTACAAGCTCAATATAGGTCTTTTTATATCTGTGTTTCTACTTAACATATTTTAGTTTTCCTCTAGCTTTTTGAATATATACAATACAGATAGGATATTAAGGTTGGTGCAAAAGTAATTGCAGTTTTTGTCATTACTTTAAATGGCAAATAAACCGCAATTACTTTTGCACCAATCTAGCTGTTGTACTATCCCTGTTTATTAAGTCTGTCATTTGTGTTATTCTTGTTCTCTTTAAATATTAGTTTTGCTCATTTTCTCTTTCTTTCCTCCTAAGACTCAGTTGTATATATTAGGAGTTGCTAAAGCTTTTCTTAAAATGCAAAACAGTAAGTACTTTAGTAAGTACTCAGTTCTGCCAGTGTAGTGGCATAGAAAGCAGCTGTAGACAATATGTATGTGAGACATGAATTATGATAAATACACCTTCTTGTTCTAATGTTTCTTATCCAGCAGATAAGATTCTTCCTGGCATTAAATTATGTTTTTCATATAATAGATTACTATGTCACTTCTCTTTTGGTTCGTATTTGCCTGATGCATCTTATGTATTTTTTTTTTTTTTTTAGACAACTAGTAAGTTGAACTAGTAAGTTCAACAGTAGTTTAATTTTTTAAAAAATGCATCATTAGAGGCCCTGCCTTTTAACTCATGTGTTTAATCAAATTTTATAGTTAACAACAATTATACTGGAAAGTATTTTTCATGTAAACTTCACATTTTGTTTTTCCTTTTTCTCCATTGGTGCTTTCTATTTAACGGATAGTGTTTTGTTCTGCTGCTAAAAATTTATAGATGGCATTTTTTCTCAGTATTATGGCAGGTGTCTTTCTCCAAAGACCCGTAACCATGATTATTTTCTTGTAATCAATTCTTAAACTTATATATGTAAACACACACACATACATATATATATATATATGTGTGTGTTCAATAATTTTATATCTATTTCTGCTAACAACATAAGTAATATAATTTTCCCAAGAGGACATTTTTCTTGATGAGACAAATAACTTAATTCACTCTCATTCCTCATGTTCCCTACCTTATCAAATTGAATTATGTTGAATTTTAGCTCTGGTTATTGTAAATATACTTCTCCATTTGGTCTAGATTTTTTTCCCCTTTCCTTCTTTTTCCCCCCACCCACCTCATTCTCAGTCTTTGCCAAACTATAATCAAATATGTGGCAACATATTTCATAATTTTATTTATTATATCTCTTCCATCATTTTCTGGGATTGTTCTTTTCTAATTTGATTTCTTCTAAAATTATATTGAACTAGGGTATTTATTCCTTTCTTTGCTTTCTATTTAGCAATATTGGAATTTTTCTGTTTTTGATAATTTTAATTATAGTCTAAATGTGAATTTTTCATTATCAATACTGTTTGACATTCAATGATCTTTCTAAATCCAAAATCTTTAATCTTTAATTATGAGAAATATACATACATTTATATGTATAATTTTGCCATGTAAAAGTTAGTAATTCATTGTTTTTCTTTCATATGTTTAAACTTTTTAATATCTCCATAACTATATTTATTATTCTGTTTATAATTCTGAATCTGTCCGTTCTGGTATTTCTACTTAACATAGTGTATGTTGTCCAGTTGGTGCTTTTTCTTTTGGTAATTATAGCCCTTTGCATCTAGTTATTTTGGTGATTGAGTTCATGCTCCCCTGGTGTATCAGCTACTCTGTTTCAGCAGGATCTCTGAATAGAAAAGATGGTCTCCATTTCTGGAAATGTGTTTTGGGTAAGGGCCAAAGGCCAGGCTACAATTTATATGAATTTCTGTGAGGTAAAAATAGAGACAAGGATAAGCCCCTAGGCAGAGAGTCAGAGAGTTACAGGCACTGCAGAACCTCTGTGGATTCCTGGCTATAACAGTTAGTCCTCCAAGAGTTTCATCTGGTCAGTGATTCATGTCTTATCTTTAATTGTAATACAGCAATGCGGGTGATGGTCGAGGGAGGGCAGTTTCCTTAGATTATTATTTATCAGTGAATGGGTATTTGGAGGGAGAGGAGGAGGAAGAGTCA
Source organism: Aotus nancymaae (assembly GCF_030222135.1). NCBI lineage: Eukaryota > Metazoa > Chordata > Mammalia > Primates > Aotidae > Aotus > Aotus nancymaae. The sequence goes on from NW_026988465.1 coordinate 19,407,838, forward strand.
ATGGCCAAGGGCAGCTGGCCAATCTTCTCTTATTTTTAAAGATTTGTCACCCAAACAGGGCCTTCCTGCTGCGCAAATATTACTTCAGAGACACCACACAAGTGATCTAAGCTGCTGTAGCAGATTTTTGGGTAAATGGGAAGGAGATGATTGTCTAAAGGCAATGTAGGGGAAAGGCAAGTGCAAAATTGAAAAGGCTCTAATCTGCTTTATCTTGTCAAGGCCATCTGTGGAGCACTTCCATAGGAAAATGCAAATTCCTATCCTTTCCACACCCAGCAATTACAATTTTCAATCTTCTCAAGGTCTTCTGTTGGTTGCTTTGGTAAGTTTCTCAAAGATGTTTTCCTATAATGACAATACTATAAAGTAAACTTTAAGGTTAGGTTGAGGGAGCTGAGTCTAGCACAAGCCAGTTGACAATTCTACCAGGAACTAGAACTCTCCAGTCAGTCCTTTGTTAATTTTACAGGTAGGCCAGGTACAGTGGCTTATACCTGTAATCCCAGCACTTTGGGAGGCTGCTATGGGTGGATCACTTGAGGTCAGGAGTTGGAGACCAGCCTGACCAACATGGTGAAACCCCATCTCTACTAAAAGTACAAAAATTAGCCGGGCGTGATGGCAGGTACCTGTAATCCTAGCTACTCGGGAGGCTTAGGCACGAGAATTGCTTGAACCTAGGAGGTGGAGAATGCAGTGAGCTGAGATCATATCACTGCACTCTAGCCTGGGTGACAGAATGAAACTCCGTCTCAAAAAAAAAAATTTTTTTTTTACAGGTAGTTTGCTTTTGTTTTGTTTGCTTTGTGTAGTTCAAAAGCCCTTCTCCCAACCTGAGTCTATCTGCATAGTTTTCTGCTCAAGGGCTCTAATATACTAACTGGTATACAGACACCCCATAACTTTAAGAGTTCTGTTCCAAAAAGTGGTCAATAAGAACTACACCAGGTTTAAATTCTGATTTTTTTAAGTGAAGGAAAACAGGAGAGCTTGAGATGGTTTCCTGTTCCTCAATCTCTAATTTAGAGTAGTGCTCTCCTGCTAGTAGTTTGTGCTGACAAAAGAATAGACTGTACTGTGAAAGAAGTTGAATTACATCTTTGCCTCCCCCCACCTTCAATTTAGGAGCATTTTCAAAATTAGGCATCAAAATGCAAAAACATCATAAAATAAATTTGAAATGCAGAAATTACTACTTGCACAGTGCCTGTACAATTTTAATTCTAAACATTTCTAAAAACTCTTCTAAGATAGCATTTTTGTGTGTGTGAAGGGAGGTGGAATGGATAATTTGAATTACAAAAAAGACTTGATAACCCCCCACACATCAATTTACCTGTGAACAAAAAGACTCACACTGAGAAAATGGGACTTGGGACTATTTGATAAATTACTACAGACTACTTGAATATTCCATTAGCAAAATAATAGCTCGTTATGGAACCTCAGAAGAATGTAGTATAATTACTATAGTACTATCCTCCCTTGGAGATTGGGAGGAATGCAAATGTTAAAAATGATAGCTATTTAACCAATGTTAGAGAAAAATATCTCCAAATAAACTCAGAGGGTATATGATTTATGGAACTTAGGGAAATTATTGTAGTTTCCACCAGCTTTAATTAGTTGACTGTGTTTCTACCAAATGAAGGTTATTCACATTCTTGGACCATATAGATGTACACATGCACACCCCATATGTGAGTAATGGTGGAATTACCTTAGTCTCTGTTAAAATTTTCTGTAAACTGCACCTGAATGTATATGAGAAGTGATAACATGTTCACACTCTCACTACCAGGAGAGGACATTTTGGAATTTGATTATTGAGCAGAGGTGCTAAAGTAGAAATTCAGAGGAGGTATATGGTAGAGGGAAAGAATGGAGGGTGAAAATGAAGGATGAAAGAGAATTTAAAAAATGGAATAATGGAAAGAAGCCTAATGTCTGTCTTATAATTATGATGACCTCTATCACAAACTGAAATAAAAAATAACAACAAAATTGCCCAAGTTTTTGAACTAATTAATATGTATCAAGTGCCCTTCCCTTGCTACTGGAGCCAAATGATATAAAATGATAAACAAAACTAATTTTTCTTTAACAATTTAGCTTCATTTTTCATCCATGGGGATGTTAATTGTGACATTCAATAAACTAATCAAGCCATTTAATCTCTTAAAATTAAAAAGCTGCCTTAAGAAAATAAAAGATATAGTAAGTATTAATGTCAGCCATGAGAACACATTCAACACATGGCTTTTATTCCTTTTGTAAAGCTGGCATGTCCCAAATTTAGGAAATTTGCAAAGTATTTCTAAGCAAGAATTTCACAGTGAGTGTTCTGCTCAATGGCCAGGGATATTCATACCTAAACCACGTTGGTATGTTTAATGTCACTTAGTTGAAAATGAAGTTTGCAATGGCCCAAACTTCCCCATGTGAAGTATTTATTTGTCTAGGTTCCTATCATTTTGTAAAGATCACCAGAGACAAGGTCAACTTAGAGAGTATTTAAGGAAAAACATTTCCATATTAAAAACAACAATAATAGAACAGTTGTGCTTATCAGAATGCCTAGAATATTTTATTCAAATATCTTAATAGGATGAACACAGGACTTTATTCAATGTATTCACTACCAGACTGTTAAGGCTAGGACTGGGCAAATAAACACTCAGTATTTGTAGAATGAGTATAATAAAGAAAACATAAAAATAACGTGTTAAGTAAGATTGGATATATGTTTTTCCAACATATAGCCAACTTTTAGTTATTTGCTGGTAATCAGTGGCATTGCTAGCCCAAAATTATGAAGAAATTTGGAAAGTTTATATGTTTAGAGAAAAATGCTTTAACTTTCCTTTTTTTTTTTGAGACAGAGTCTCGCTTTATTGCCAGGCACCAGGCTGGAGTGCAATAGCACGATCTCGGCTCACTTCAACCTCCGCCTCCCGGGCTCAAGCAATTCTCCTGCCTCAGCCTCCTGAGTACCTGGGACTACAGGTGCGCACCCCCATGCCCAGCTAATTTTTGTATTTTTTAGTAGAGACAGAGTTTCACCGTGTTGGCCAGGATGGTCTCGATCTCTTGACCTCGTGATCCGCCCGCCTCAGCCTCCCAGTGCTGGGATTACAGGCATGAGCCACTGAGCCCGGCCTGCTTTAACTTTCTAAATGATGATTCTCTCGGACACAAAATATCCTTCTAGTTTTTCTACACATAGGCAACATTATGGGAAACAATGACTAGGAGTATAACTCAAGAAATAAGATTCCTTTGAATAACCTATAAACAGAAAACCAAATGTAACTTATTAAGCATATGTCTGTGACAATAGTATTCAGAGATTCAACAAGTAACATTTTGTAATATTTAGTAATTATTCCAAAATTTTGTCTTAACCTTGGTTGGTTCTGGGTAACATGAAATACGCATTCTCTCTCCTATTGTAAGCAACTACAATGCCTAAGTAGAATGCATGGAGCAGCTATTTGTGGACCCCGTAAATACTAGCAAGAGGATTGGAGAAGTTCAGAATTTCAAACTTACCAAACCTAAACCAGCAGTGAAATTTTTCTTTTTTCCCCCTCTTACATCCCTTGTCTTGGATTTAACACAGCTAGGAACTTGGAAGTGAGCACTACTATAGAGACAGAAAATTCCAGGAGGAGCCAAAAAAGGGGAACCTATCACTCCTGAAAGAGATGTCCAGCCCCTACTCTCCCTTCTTGTGCCAGCTCCTAGGCCAACCTTGTCCAACCTGCGGCATTTGGACCACATGCAGCCCAGGATGGCTTTGAATGTGGCCCAACACCAATCTGTACACTTTCTTGAAATAGAAGATTTTGTTTTTCTTTCTTTCTTTTTTTTTCTTCCCCCCTACCCACCCCCCAGCCCCACGCCCCAGCTCATCAGCTATCATTAGTGTTAGTGTATTTTATGTGTGGCCCAGGACAATTCTTCTTCTTTTAATGTGGCCCAGGGAAGCCGAAAGATTGAACATCCCAGCCTAAGCTATCCCATGGCAGCCCTGGCAGTTACAGTATGGAAACCCAGAAGAGACAAACTATAACTCCAGGCAAGGAGAGCCTTTCTGCACCTTCCAGGCAGCTGCAATTCCAAGAAGTGGGCTAATTCCCATCACTTGTTTTCTCTTTCTGTCCCTCTGCTGCTTGGCCCATATTGGAGGGAGAATCTTCAGTAGACAGTCTTCACCAAATTCAGGGTATTTTTAGCCATGATTCCTTCAAGTATGTTTTCAGTGAGGCACTCTTTTTCTTCCTGCCCCCTCTAATACGCTAATGATACAAATGCTAGACCTTTTGGTTTTTCTCTACAGGTTTCTGATGTTCATTAGTTTTTTTTTTTTAATGTGGTTTTTCTGGGTTGTAGAGATTGAATGGTATCTACTTATCAATTTTCAAGTTTACTGACTCCTCTGCCATCTCTATTCTGTTATTAATACCACACTATGAGATTTTTATTTCTGATACTGTACTTTTCAGTTCTAAAATTTCTATTTGTATCTCCTTTGTATTCTGTTTCTTTGCTGAAATTTTTCTGTCTTTTCATTTGTTCAAAGGATGTTTCTGTCATCCTTTGTTATTACAGAAGTCTTAAAACCACTTTAAAGTTTCTATGAGATTATTCCAACATTTGTTCCATCTCAGTGGTGACTACTGTTGATTGTCTTTTCCTAAGCAAGTTGATATTTTTCATGTTTTTATGTACGCTAAGTAACTTCAATTTATATGGTGGGCATTTTGAGTCTTTGGGTTTTGTTGAAATTCTACAAAAAAAAGTGGATATTTTTGCTTTAATAAGCAAGCAACCTAATTAGGTCAGGTCACAAGTTCTGACCAAGCTTCTTTGATCACTTTGGCTTTCAGGTTCTTTGCAGTGTGATTCCAATCTATCCTCCAGTCCTGCCTGCAGCCAGTCTAGGACTTGGTCAGTGGTCTTTCCCGTAGTTTGGTTCTCAAAGTCTGTGCGTCCTATTTAGGTTTACGTCCATGCATACACAGCTCGGGGTTAGTACAGGAGTTCATGTGCAAGTAAAAAGAATTCTTTTCTCAAGTTCTTACCTCTTTGAAATCTTGGTACTTTCTGGTTTCTGCAGGGTCCTTTCTTCAGTCATCTGGCCAGAAATCTGAAGCATCCTATTCCTGCTATGCTTCACGCTATACTTGACTGTAGTCACATCGGGAATAAGTGTGGGCAGTGGGAGCTGGGTAGGGGAAGTAACACCATTGCTCTAAGATTATGTGATGGCTGAAACACCAGAGAACAGAGCAAACAAAACAACACAATAAAACAAAACAAACATGGATTTTCACATTTTTTCTGAGCATTAGGAAGTCCTTTTAGCATTTCTTGAGCCAGAACCACAATGATTTTCTTGAATTTCTGTCTGTGCCAGTGATTCCTTCCGGTTCTCAGACCATCTTGAGTTCAGGCAATGGAATTCCAGAGAGGAAAAAATTGGCGAATTCACTGTAGTTTTGATGGTTTTTAACTTCTGGTCTTCTGATTCAATCCACCTGCCTCTATTTTCTTTTCTTTTTTTAAAACTTTTATTTAAAGTTTAGGTGTACAAGTGCAGGTTTGTGACATAGGTAAATTTGTGTCATGGGGGTTTGTTGTACAGATTTTTTTTTTTAATCACTCAGGTATTAAGCCTAGTACCCATTAGTTATTTTTATCTGATCCTCTCCCTCCTTCCACCCTCCACCCTGTAATAAGTCCCAGTGTGTGTTGTTCCCGTTTAGGTGTCCATTTGTTCTCATCATTTAGCTCCCACTTATAAGTGAGAACATGCAGTATTTGGTTTTCTGTTCCTACATTAGTTTGCTAAGAATAATGACCTCTAGCTCCATCCATGTCCCTGCAAAGGACATGATCTAATTCTTTGTTATGGCTGCATAGTATTCCAAGGTATATATATATACCATATTTTCTTTAGTGGTTTCTCTTTAGATCATATAAATCTTTTACCTGTCCCCATTTTCTTTTTAAAGTCATCTGCTTCATGCACATTCTTTCTAGGTGCGTTCTTATATAGCTGCATTCCATGAGAGAGACGGTTGGAGTGGGGTGTGCTTCATTCATCTTAGCCAGAAACAAGTCTTTCTCTCTCTCGAAGCTATATCTGCATTTATATTTACCCGTATCTTTCTATCCCTCTCACTCTCTAATTTTTACCTATCTATCCCTCCATCCATATATTGGACTGCCTTAGATGCTAGAGTATAAGTCTGTGAGTTGTTAATCAATATTTTGTTTTTGGAGTGTTTTTAACTGTTTGGGTTAAACCTTCTTAATCCAAAAGCTAGCTTCAGAATTTGTAAATATAAGGTACTAAAGGCTTAATGGGGAGGTTTAGGAAATTGAGTTAGTTAGTCAAATATCATGCATAAATGTTCAGTTGTATATTTTTCATCCTGCTCTTGAGACAAAGATTTATATCTACAGTGAGGTTCATTATTCTGAATGAATATGTGTTCAGATTCTGTGTGTCCAGGGACATAACAAACTGAATCATCTATTCACCACATACTTGAATCCCCTTGATCTTATCTATGCTAAGTGGCAATCATTCTAGGATGAATTTAGAACTACTGCTTTATAACGCTGTCCAGTGTGACTGCTATAAAATTCTCTAAATTTGAAGCCAAGTCTATTTTTTTATGTAATTTTAACTCAGTTTCCATTTTTCTTCCTCCTTGGGTCTTAAAGAAGAGGGTTTTAAAAATATTTAGTTTTTTTCCCCCCAAACAGGAAAACCCTTTAAATATTTGAAGACAGTTTAGCTTTCTCCACCTAAACATTCCTGGTTTTTCTGAAAGGTTTTCCTATAACAGTCTATGACCATTTTTCTCTGGGTGGTCTGCAGGCCATCTGTTGCAGAATATTCTGAGGTTCCTATTAAAAAATGCCGACCTGTAGGTTTCACCTCAGATGTACTGAATCAGACTGTCAGATTGGAGAGTCATTGCTCTCTGCTGTTGGAGTTCGGCCCCAGCTGGGCTCAGTGTCAACCTGCTCTGTTCTCCTTTTAACTGAGTTTTCTCTGCCCATCAAGTGAATACCAGTGGGGAACTTGTCCTTAGAATCTCAAAAGTACTGTACTTTGAAAATATTTCTAGAAATTGGCAAGGGCATATGCCTTGGGATTCTTGTATTCTCTGATGGAGAATATAATTTATAGCAAGCAATGTAGTGAGAGCCAGGATCTCTTAGAGTCTAAGATTCTGAAATTACAAGTTTAACAGGCCATTTATGGGTCAAAAAGACTAATTAGGGAGAAAGGGAGCTAGAAATGTGGAGCTTGGTGAAGTGATTTTTGTTGTTATTGCTGCTGTTTTGTTCCACGGGGCTTACAGACCATGTTGGTGGAATCCATTCCTCCAGAGGAGAGAGTCAGTAAAAGAATGATGGAAATCCTTTGGGTCCTGATGGAAATCCTTTTGTTTAAGTGTTGATCCTCAACCACAAAGAAGTGGCAGCTCCCTTTGAGAAGAAATTTTCAGCTGAATTACTTATGAAATCCAATTGAAAGTTGAAAAACAAAATAGCAATGACTGGATTCTATGTCTAGAAATTCCGATTTAGGAGACCTGGAATAAGGCCCAGACACCCATTTACTTTAAGCGCTCCAGTGATTTGCATATACAACTAGGGCTGAGAACTGCTCTCCTAAATATTAACATAGACTTTCCTTTTGCTATTATCAAAAGTGATGTGGACACTTCTAGCTAATTGATAACAGAATCATAAAAAAAAAAAAAAACCTGGTAACTATTTGGGAATAAAACTCCTCTCTCCTAATCCACGTATTTTGAAAAAAAAAAAATCCGGTTTGAATTTCTAGAGAAGAGAGACATGTTTGCATTAATGTGGAGAAAATCTTGTTGCAACAGGGAATAAATAAAAGGAAATAAGTTGAATTCAGGGAGGAAAATTCTTTATTTTGCTTCAGAATCAGTAGCATATAATAAAAATCTGTCACTCTAAAAAATAATAAGTTTATTTCACTAATCTGCATAACATTTACTACTAGTCAGGCCCATGAGATAAAAAGAAAATGAAAAGCAGTGAGTGTTTTTGGAGCTATAAGGTAAAATGTATTCTAAAGCATTTCAAAGACAAGTACTTATTATTCATTCTGCCCCTAGAAGCATATATGTAATTGGGACTGTGGGCCCAATCACTTTAACCTGAAATACAACTAACATGTTTTTCCTATTTTTCACTCTCTGCATATTCACACATACTGGTTTTCCCCTTTTCTGTCTTCTGAAAACAATACAATTTAGCAAAACCACATTGTAACCAATCTTGACCTTGTTTTTTCCCCCGCCCCCTGCAAGATTCAACTTTCACAGCTGTTGTGACCTGTGGGCCAAATCAAAACTAAGAGAAGCTTTGTAGTTTCTGAAATTTTCCCTTCTTTCCAGAAAGGAACAAGAAGTTTTGGAATGACTGAGCCACTGTCAGCCAGCAAAATATCTTGCAAACCCAGCCTCCCTTCTCATCTCTCAGGAACTCAGTTGATTGAAGAAAGCCACCTGTTCCTAGGCCACTGACTTTCTCTGTAATCAAGAAATAATGACCACATTCGAGAGAAGAACCTCTTTGTTGGTTCTGGTGAGTGCCCTAGGAATTTGTGGGACAACCAAACTGAGCAAACTTCAGCTGAAATGAATGCCGAGGGCAGAACACAGGCATGCTAATGGCCAGCTTTCATTTTTCTGTTTTTAATACCATCTGCATCTCTTTTGATATTTGAGTTACTACTTCATGTTACATAGCTATACTTTTAAATAGTAACTTTCCTTCCCCTCTGGAGTTTCAGCTTTTTGTTGTTAAGAAAATCTTTTAAAGGAGGATGTTTCAGTAGCATTAGGTTGATGCAAAAGTCATTGTGGTTTTTGCCTCTCCTGTCAATGGCAAAACCACAACGACTTTTGCACCAACCTTAATGACAGTGACCTGTAGAAAGGGTTTGTGTGAGGAGTCAGCAGCAGACTGGACACTAGGACATGACCGAGGTTTGGCCAGTTAGATGTTTCAGCCTGGCAATTTTTATGTGGAGCTAGTGATGCAAAGTGAGAGATTTAAAATGTGTTTATAGCTCTCAAGGTGTCCAGTGAGGGTGCAGCATCCAGCAGCATCAGTGTTCCATGGCTGCAGAAGTGACAGCTCAGCAGGGAGTCTCTGCTAAAAAGCAGTTGTTCTCACTTCTTTTGCTATGAAGTTCTCATCCTTTCCGTCTATTTCCTAAGTCTAATTGTCCAGCCTGCTGTAGATTCTGTGAGCGCCGTTATCTTTCCAGTAATGTATTTTTATTTAAATTAGCCACAATCACTGTCTGCTGCCTGCGACCAAGGCTCCTGCCTGATACACATGAGATGAGAAGGATATGGTCATTAGAATAAGAAGTGATCATTTTAATTCCAAGCCTGGGAATATTCCTTGGGAAAATTTCTGCAGTTTACAATGTGTTCGTAAAATTATCCTCTGGAGCATAAACACAAGATTGGAGATAAATATTAGAAGACTCAACTCTAGTAGATGGGATTTTAGATTGTAAGTAAATATGCTTTTATAGAGCTTCTTAAAATTAAATAAGTGCTCATGTTTTCTAAAGTAAGGTGGATGCAATCCTCCTTTGAAATAAGGGCTTCTGTTTGCAGTCTTTCATACATAATGTGTGTTAGAGGTTCTCAACAATAAAACTTAATATGAGAAACACTGCAATTTATTGTCTTAATATTGGATTGAAAGTCTTGTTTTCTTCTGATGATTTGAATCTGGGTCAGGTATTCTCCACTATTGTGGGATTGAGGGAAGCAAGTAATAGCCACTCTATCTTTGGAATGTTCCAGCCCCTTTATCAATCACTTAGGCAACCTAGTTACAAAGGATTCCTCTCTGGGACACCTAGACTTTGAGGAACCCCAAAGGAAAGAAAATAAAAGCATCTAAAGCAGTCTTTTTTGTTGTGTGAGGGCTGTAGCAAGTGAATGGGGGGAGTCTTAAGCAGTTGTCTGGTTAGACAGAGCTAGTTAAATAAGAAGAGTTGGTGAAGCCCGTGGGAGTAAAACCATTCTCTCTATAGTTTTCCTTTGTAAAGGATAAAGATAGGGTTGAGTGAACCCAGAAGCTTTTTCCTGTCAGGAGGGAATTAGAACAAAGATTTTCTTTAAAGACAGTGTGCTTAGTACTGTCTAGTGACAGATGAATCTCAAAAGACAGTTGTGATAAAGCCCCAATGTGTAGATTCTCTGTGGAAGCACAGAGTAACTTCCTAAACTTTTTTCTGCTTGTCCTATGTTCTGCTGACACCTAATTTCCTGTTTCTGTCTCTGTTCTCTCTTCTTTATCCCATCTGGCCCTTTACCTGGAAGTATTCTTAGGAAAAAAAAAGTCCAAATTGTCCCTCTTCTGAAAATAAATGTAAGTACAAGTTGTCTAGCAATCATCATTTCACAATAGAGTGGCGCTGTGTTGAAATGGCCAGAATATTTGGAGTTCATATTCAGCATTAGACTTTCTGCTTGATTGAAATGTTCTAAGTTTGTTTTTCTGAGATACTGATATTAACCTACATTACAGGAATTCTGGAGCAAATAAATAATAGGAGCTAGTAAATTATTTAAAATAACCATTGTTCCAAGAATGGTAAATGTGATGAAAACTTCTGTATACTTGAAAGGAACAACTCTCTTCACTTGTCTATGGTCACTCCATTGATTCCAGCTTGTCCTCAGCACCCAGCTGCCAAGTTCCATGCGTTTCTATTGCTGCCACCTGTTTCCCTATAGATCCTAAGTTATTTTGTTGACTTCTTGTTGTGACTTGTATCTGACATGAAATTTTACTCTGTGCAAATAAATTTTTATTACCTTACCTTATTCTGAAATGTAACTCTGGAGTATTATATATACATGATAAGCTGCATAAATCTATATGAGAAAACTGTGGAAAAACACGTTTGACTATGGTGGCCTGATTCCATAAAACCAATGAAGGTATATAGTCCCCATTTTCAGCATTTTGATACCGTGTTTCTATCACGATTCACATTTCTCCTTAGAGAATGTTTCTCAAATATGTAAGGAAGCAAACATTAAGAAATGTTTTGCTGGGCAGATGAGGCGACTCCTGCCTGTAATCCCAGCACTTTGGGAGGCTGAGGTGGGTGGATCACTTGAGGTCAGGAGTTGGAGACCAAAATTAGCTGGGCGTGGTGGCACATGCCTGTAATCCCAGCTACTAAGGAGGCTGAGGCAGGAGAATGGCTTGAACCTGGGAGGCATAGGTTGCAGTAAGCCCAGATCTCACCACTGCACTCCAGCCTGGGCAACAGAGAAAGCCTCTGTCTTGAAAAAAAAAAAAAAAAAAAGACAAAAGAAACGTTTTGCCAGCATATGCCTCTGCTATCAGTGGTTGTGCAGTTACGCATTGCACAAATTTAAGGAAACTATTCTCACAATAGTTGGTCTGTGTGGCTGCCGGAATGCATCCCATCTTTCTATATTTTCTTCCCTTCTTTAAGACAGTACTTATTAAATAATACAAATGATTGTGATATCCATTAGATCACTGAGTCAAATATAGCCAAACTTATATTTGACTTTGTCAATTGTTCCATGATTTTGTTAGAGTTGGCTCCTGTTGATTTCCAGTTTCATAAGACAGTGATTTCCTTCTATTCATGGATGCTACATAGAGTAGTCCTCCCTTCTCCATGGGGGATACATCTCAAGACCCCAGTGGTTGCCTGAAACCTAGACTAAACCCTAAATTCACTAAGTTTTTGTCCTTTGTCAAAAACTTTCGCTTTTTCACTTAAAGTGTGCACTTTATGGCTTCTCTTTGGCATATCCCACTTACCAGCATTACTAGTCTTGTGTACTGGGCTGGGCATCATCGTTTTTAAACATTTCAGTATTTCAGTAGCTTTAGGTGTGCAAGTGGTTTTTGGTTATGTGCATGAATTTTGTAGTGAAGAAGTCTGAATTTTGAGTGCATCCGTCACGTAAATATTGTACATTATATCCAGTAGGTAATTTTCATCCCTCACCTCCTCCCATCCTCTCCCTTTTGAGTCTTGCATTATGTTCATTTAGAATCAATGCCTCCTCCCACCCCATGGAAACCAGTAATTTGTTTTCTCTCTCTATGTTTTTGCCTTTTCCTGTATGCTATATAAATAGAATCATACATCAGCAATGTATTGTGTCTAGCTTCTTTCACTTAGCATACTCTATTTCAGATTCATTCACATTATTGTGTGTATCAATAGTTCATCCATTTTTATTGCTGAATAGTATTCCATTGTGAGTATGTGTCACAGCTTATCTATTGATGCAATGAAGATATTTGGGATGTTTTCAGTTTTTGGACATTATGAATAAACCTACTATAAAAGTTAATGAAAGATTTTTTTATGAACATACTTTTTCATTTCACTGAGGAAAATGCCTAGGATTAGGATTGTATCATTTCTTAAGCACATGTTTAACTTTATGAGAAATTGATAAACTATATTTCAAGGTAAGCTATGCCATTTTGCATTCTCACCAGCAATGTATGAAAAATCTAGTTGCTCAATATCCTTGCCAGTACTTGGAATTGTAGTTGTTATTTATTTATTTATTGTTTTAGTTATCCAATAGATATGTAGTGCTATCTGGTAGGGGTTTTAATTTGCATTTCCTTAATGGTTAATAATGTTTTATACATAATTTTATTACTTAATTTATCTATATTCTTCTCTGGTTTTCCTTTTAGATTTTCTCTTCTACATGGATTTTGAAAACAGGGCAAATGTCATCTTCTCTGCAGCAGCTTTTCAGACTGCTAAGATAACCTCTTCCTCCTTGGTATCTGAGTGGCAGTAGGAACTTGCCTTTCATGGTACATTTCTTACTTGACTCTGCCTGCCTGCTTCTCTGTAAAAATGTTGAATTCCAGGTGAGTAGGGACTCTGTTGTACTCATGTTTGTGTCTTGGGTTCCTATTTCAGAGCCTGGTGCTTAGCTTATGTTTAACTAAATTGTAATTAAATATATGAGTTTAGATCAACTTAGTTTATTCTCATGTCCAATAATGGAGTTAGACCCTATATAATTACAGTGCTTCTGTCTGTGTGGGTGCTATATGATTGTATCATTTCGTCTGGCTGCAGGGAACAAGTTCTACTAAATGTGTCAAGAGTACAGAGTAGGGAAAATACATGTATGCATGGCAGCTAACGCTATGATAATCATCTATAATAATAACACGTGTTGAGTACAGAATAGGTGGCAGGAATTGTAGTAAACCAAATATTTAATACACAATTTAATTTGTTTCTCATAACAACTTTGTGAAGTAGGTATTATTAACTGATACTCTCATTTTATAAATCAGGAAATGGAATATCAAAGAGGTTTAAGTAACCCATCCAAAGCCACCCAGCTCTTAAATTGCAGAGCTGGGGTATGAACTTGGATCTGTTGCTCTCTAAATCCTTTGCCATTCCCCACTGGGTGGCATAGTTCCTACCCTAGGCGTGCACTGTCCCAGACCCATTGCATTGCCCATCTGTTCTAACGATCATAGCTGAAAGTCCCAGGAAATAAGGGGATTTCCTGTCTTTGAATGAACAAATAAAAACTGTTTTAAAAATAACCTCATTAAACAGTTACTGAGGAAAACCCAGAAATAATAGGTGGAATTTAATGAGCCATTTCGATGTCTAAGGTACTTTATCATAGTTGAAAATATCACACCTTCCTTTGAGAAATCAAAATGCCATACACTAGATAAATGAATGTGGAGGTTGATGTTCCTGCTGACCAGAGTTCAGCAGCTGTTAGTACTAGCAGTGTGTGTAAGCTATATCGGGGGTATGGAGGTTCTATTTCTTCCATCATTCCTGTCGCTCAGCCCAAGATCCTGTTGCTTCTCTTAATTGCATCTGCTTTATTTAGTAGTACCTGACAGTTTACTAAAGGAAAAAGAAACTGTTGTGGTTTATCATTAAGCTCCCACTTTAATTACATTTCTACACATGTAGGCTCTTGTCAGCCCTACAGTTCAGCTCAGTATTGCATATGTTAATGCTGTTAGGATATTAGCAACTATGAGATGCTAGGCAGAACAATCTATTTTTTCATTAAGCAATAAGTAACATTTAGGGATATGCTATTGAGGATATTGAAAAGTGAGCAAAGCCCTGAGGCGTGGAAAGGGGCTCCCTGTTGAAGCTGAACCTTGTGCTGCCACTCCCCCCAGTTCAGAGACAGGCTGTCAGTCACCCCAGTGTCCTGGATGTGCCCGGTCATGACAGGGCCTTGGAGGTTTAGAGTGGAAGAAAAACAGCTCAATGCATTAAAAACAAACAAACAAACAAAAAAAAAACTTAAATAGGCTTATCCTCATATCCTTCATTGGATAAATTCCTGAGGTAAGAGGGATGCCATTGTATCACACAGTGAGTCCGGCGGGCAATGAGCTTGCTTCCTCTCCTCACTTTTCCCCCTCTGTCAGGCTCAGAGACCCCTCTTTTATTCCTCACTAGACAAGGTGGAACAGCAGTGCCCGTCTCTCTAATATGTTTCCCTTAGTCAACATACAGGGTCTAACCATTTTGAGATGTACTCTGGCCTGGTCTGAAAGCCTGTCTTAATCAGTGAACTATGTGGTAGCAATGATTTCTTTAAATTCATATGATGCGGTGGAAAGAATCAGGTGGCAGGTGGTAGGATAACAGATATCTTCATCACTTTCTCCCAAGCAAATGGAACACATTAATCCCCCTTGTCTATGGGAACACATTCCAAGGCCCCCAGAGGATGCCTTGAATCGCAGATAGTACCATGTCCCGTGTACATTATGCTTTTTCCTATGCATATGTAATATGATAAAGTTTAATATATAAATTTGGCATAGTAAGAGATTAACAACAATACTTGATAATAAAATACAACAATTATAATAATACAGTATAGTAAGAGGTATATGAATGTGATTGCTCTCTCAAAATATCTGATTGTATTGGCCTCACCATTCCTGTGATGATGCACAGTGATAAAATGCATACGTGCTGAGAAGTGAGGTGAATGGCACAGGCATTATGATGGAGCATTGGGCTACTAATGACATAGATCACAGCATTGCGATACTTTTACAGTTGATGTGTTAACCAAGACAGCTACTAAGGGACTAATGGGAGGGGAGCATCTGCAGTGTAGATACGCTGGACAAAGGGATGATCCATGGCCTGGGTGGGACAAAGTGGGGTGGCGTGAGAGCTCATCATGCCACTCTGCAGCACGTGCAACTGAAAACTTATGAATTATTTCTGAAATTTTCCAGTTCATATTTTTGGGCCATGATTGACTGCTCATAACTGAAACCTCAGAAAATGAAACTGCAGATAAGGAGGGACTGCTGGACTCTTGTTAAGTATTCAGAAAGGAGAGGGACTGATGAATGTTTGATCCTCTGAATGAAAATGCGCTCTTGCTCTTTGAAATTATTTTTATTACTACCTATATTATGGCCCACAGACAGCAACAGTTGAACAAAAATGGAAGTAAACCTGTATAAGATAATCGAGAAGGAAATGTAAAAAATACATCTGAAAAGAAACAAAGCAAAATGAACCCATAAGAAATTGTTTATAAATTATGTGAAGTGTCATAATTTGATGGGTTGCCTTTGAAAGCAATGGTGCTAGTTACCCCTTGAGCATGGTTTATTATAATAATATTTGCATTATTGCCAGACTTCTTTCAGAATGTAATGATGAACAATATGTTAGATCTTTGATATCCTTACTCATTTCTCCCAAATTAGCTGTATCTATTAACTACTTGCAGTAGTTATCAGTAGTTTTCTAAATTTGTTATAAAAGACAAAAATTTAACATATAGCATAAGAGTCACATGCTATTACATGTGGTGGTTTGAAAATCACCCACTTCATTCACTCTCCTCACCTCATTATGTTCCCTTCACCCTCCCAAAGGAGTTGCTATTTTAATTGAGTTCTGTCTATCTGGACTTTTCTTTGGATGGTTTTATAATGTCACCCTATCATGGTGAAAATTTTTTTAAACAAGCAAATGACTGTGGAAATTTTTCTTGGCATCACTTTCTAAAACATGGAGGATAACAGATTTTGAGGAAAGTTCTTTCTTTTCTATAGAACCATTCTTTACCCTCATCACATTGCTTCTGCTTATCCCACACACCTGGGAATTGCTACTTTGGCCAGATTTAAAGACACAAATTAGGCCCAATTTGTATGGGGGTTAAATCTGTCACAGAGTATTATACATGAATGAAGCTCTATCATTTTTGTTTCTTACTTCCATGTGGTAAGTTGCCATGATGGCCCGACTCTCTGTCTCTTTCAGTCTCTCACTTACATTGTAAAAAGAACAAATGGAGTTGGCCTAACTTTTAGCAGCATGATGGGCTGTCTTGACTTCACATCATTGCTTTCATACATTGGGTTTCTCATTAATTTGGGCTCAGCAGCTTGTTAGAGGGGAAATGAAAACTTAAACCTAAGACCAAAAAAGGGCATTTCCTTCGCTCCAAATTAAGCCCTTCAACCCATATTTATTATAGGGTGTAACTGGGAGTTATGGACAGTTGAATAATTATAATAATGTGGTAATTAAACTTCTAATTTGTTACTCTCTCATGTGTGTGTAGCTCCTTTTGAAATCTCAATCTTAAGAATGATGTGAACTTGTAGGAATGATGAGACCATAATCAATCACATGCTGTAACTCAGTATAATAAAGAACCTCACCCTCATTCCTAATATTTTGATTATTGTCTATTTTTCAGTGTATTAAGTTTAATAATTCACTTCTAGACCTCTAGAAAGATAATAAAAATATATAATCCTTTCCCAAATTTGGCCACTGGTAGACTTATAAGAAGAGTTGTATTAATGGATGTTATTTGTGTATTTTGTTTTCTGAAGTATCAATGCATATATTTTCCCCCACTGCGTTATAAGCACCTTAAAGAGAAAAATGACATATTATTCAAAATTTTGGAATCTAACACAATGTACAGCATATAGGGAGTACTCAATAAATGTTTGCTGAGAATAATAGATAACTGTGCTATGTTAGTAAAGGGCTGATTTTCTACCTATAATTTTACGTTTCTCTCCATTATTCACATTTTAGGAAAACTGTGTGAAGAGTTATTTATAGGTTTTACATTTGACCTTTCCAAATGAATTAAAAATAAGTGTAGATTATTGGTGCATTTGATTTAGAAATTATAATTACATTCTCATGGAAGAGAGCCTGGAAATAGCAAAATGCTGCTCTTAGAAGCTGTCAGTCAGCTCATCCTATCCATCATCCTATTCCTTATGTTGTTGAATGAATAAATATACCATTTAATTTGTTGCATTAAGAGCTACATAACAATTTTATTTGTTTTACAATTTTAGAGAGGTTCAGTTTATTTAGTAATATACGTAGAAAAATCCTGTCAGGGTATTTTGTATACAAAACATATGAGAAAGGGATTACTTTTATCTTTCTCATTTTTGTACATTTTCTATCTTTTAAGAATATCTACAGTCAACAGCAGAAGGCCAGTGATTTTTCTTTTTTTGTTTTATGTATTTTTTTTTTTACACTGGTGAGCTTATACATGACCAATAGAAACATATTCATAGAGGGCAGTTACCTCCAATACTGAAACTTTATAAAGAGCTTGCCTCTGTGAAATTTTATATTTGAAAAGCTTGTAGTAAGGTAAACAGTTCTGTTTCAGGCCACTCATGACTCTATCAAATGAAACTGATATAGCAAGAAGATAAAGTAAAATTGAATAATATTTGGCTTGGCAAATTTTATTTGGCAAATTGTGCATTTAAATTCTTTTCTCTACTAAAATGCCATAGGTGCTGAAAATTGCAGCCTTTGAATATTGAAAATTATGTCTTTTTGTGACTCCATTCAAATCCTAGAACATAACTACCGTGATGGTTAATACTAAGTGTCAACTTGATTGGATTGAAGGATAGAGTATTGATCTTGGGTGTGTCTGTAGAGTGTTGCCAAAGAAGATTAACATTTGCGTCAGTGGGATGGGAAAGGCAGTCCCACCCTTAATTTGGGTAGTCACAATCTAATCAGCTGCCAGCATGGCTAGAATATAAGCAGGCAGAAAAATGTGAAAAGAGAAACTGACCTAGCCTCCCAACCTACATCTTTCTCCCATGCTGGATGTTTCCTGCCCTCGAACATTGGACTCCCAAGTTCTTCAGGTTTGGAACTTGGACTGACTCTCCTTGCTCCTCAGCCTGCAAACAGCCTACTGTGGGACCTTGTGATTTTGTGAGTTAATACTTAATAAACTCATATATATATATTCCGTTAGTTCTGTCCCTCTGGAGAACGTTGACTAATACAATTACCCAGCACCTCATGATGTAAGTTCTCCAGAACTTCTTGGTGGCAGAATTTTAGGAAGTAATGAGACTCTTTGTAGAATGCCATGAAATATACATTGTTGTAGTTTCATTATTCTGTATACAGTCACAACCACAATATGTGCAGGGCAGTAGAGGAGCTCATGAACCAAGAGCCATCTTTTCAAAAGTATGGCATTGTGAATAGGAGCTCAAATCTGGATTCAGAGGTGACTCCAAATTCCAATTGTACTAATTACTAAAGGGGGCTCCTAGGAAAGTAGCTCACTTCCTCTCTGGCAGAAATGGCCAGCTGTTCATCAGAATCTGTAATATTACCCATTGTGTGGAGATGTTGCCAAGCAGAGACTTCCCAATCATGGACTCAGTTTCCTAATTATCTTTGCATTTCTATGAAGCTATGTGACTACCTCTCACGAATGAAAGGTAAGCAGGAATAAAGTGTGTTATTTCTTGACTCACACGATTAAAAAGGAAGAGTGCCTCCTTTCCTGTTTCTTCCTCTTCCACAGTGACTTTGGAAGCCAACTGTTGAAGATAGTGGAGCTACGACAATGAATAGCTTGAGTCTTGAATCACTGCATGGCAGACCACCCACTCAGCACTCTCATTGACCTATTGTGTGTAAGAAAAGAAATAAATGTATATTTTAGCTGCTAGGATTTCAGGGCTTATCTGTTCTAGCAGCCAGTGTGGCCTTAACTACTGTAATCATTAAACTTCAGTTTTTCTCACTGATATAATGAAGATAAAGGTATTTATGCTTTCCTTATATATTCAATGATTATGAGTGTTCTAGATGAGCTAATGCATGTAGAACACGGAAAAGAGAAGGTTCTCAAAAAATGTTAGAATTAATGTTATGAGGGTTTACTATTGTTATTTTTATACGATCTCTGTGAATTTTACCAACACCAATGTTTCCTGGAGGATAAGCAGTAGCAGATACCAAGGGATTAAAGATAAATACATGCAGAAAATAGTTAACACTGAGAATATAGTCACTGGTGTCGTTTCTTTCCCTGTGAATCAGGGAAAGGTTTCTATTTCTTTGGGTTTGCTGAATTCAGCATACTGCAAGCAAGATTACCTTGAAATTATGTTGAGCAAACAGTGTAGCTTTTCTCCATACATAAAAACACAGGATCAGAGAATAGTGCCTGCATCTGTGCCTCATTCCGTCTTCACTATACTCGCTTGTTTTAAAAGATTCATTTTAGAGAATCTATTATCTTCAGGTGTTACATTGGTTGATTTTACTCATCTTTAAAGCAGGAGAGATGACATTCATTGGTAAAAGTCCTAGGGAATAGAGGCACAGGATCAGTCATGAGCTTCTGCATCAGGCACTGCAAAGCATGAAGCAAAAGATAGAATGAAGGGAGATGAGTAAACCAGTGACAGAAATGGTACAGCTGGTGCAACAAGTCATGTGAGGGATATACAGGAAATGAGGACACTGTTCTCAAATCTGCTCAAAATCACACACATTTCAATTTATTCCTGGGCCACAGTCTCAAGACTTCTGAATGTCACTATGCACACAGTCCTTGGTTGTATTATTTTGTTAGTAAAGCCTTCCTGACTCTTTGAAGAGAAGGGATAATTGTTTCCTCACAAAGAACAGGCCAACATTCAAGTGATATTCCTCTCTTCAAATTTTATTCCATGTAAAATATCTACACTTTAGTGTATAAAGTACATCAATGTGTTATTTTTATGAAGACATTTTCAGGTTTGTGCCTATATTGGCTGTTGTTATTTTAGATTATTTTTATTTGACACAGTATGGTATGATATTAAGATTGTTATACACCAAGTTGGGATGATGAAATTGATATAAACAAATAGAGTTAAAAGCTTCTTTAGAAATATGATTTACACTTTATGTCCCTTCTTTTTTTACCCAAGATAGAAATGTTTTTGGAGGAAATAACAGAAGATAAGATATACATTCTACAGAACAACAAAATATAAACATTCTCATTCTGTGGGTCCTCATATGGTCTTATACAGAGAACTAAGTAGTTATTCAATACGATTTTGTTAAATCAGTTTGGTATTGATGTATGCAACAAAATCTGACCCCGTGTTTATTTTCAGAGTTCAGATAGGTTTACCGTGTGAGAAGATTGAATTCAGGTCACTAAAACCATAGGTGGATATCTCAGTAGTGGGCTGTATGCCTATTAGTACGAAAGCTTCTATTGACTGAGCATTTCTATCATGTAAGAGTGTTTTCTGAGCTGCTCAGTCTCTGTCAGTTAATGTCTGGGTGAAGAATTGAGTGCCTCAGGTAAGACCAAGGACCCTTGATCCAAATGGCCATTAAATATACCTGACCTGAAGGGTATTAACACTGCAGACATCTCAGGAAGTCCAAAAAAATCTGTGGAATGAAGTTTTCTTATATTTGAAGATTCAGTTTGTATTCCTGTTTTTCTCTTGTAGAGTTTTATTCTTGTGCTAGCATATGACCAGTAGGAAACAACATGTGACTTATACTCCATTAGGATTTCTATGTGTGTTTTTTATATATACATACATATACATAATATAAATTATATATAAATCTATAGTTATATATTTAAAATATGTTACATATAAATCTATAGGTATATATAAAAATGCTTATATACAAAGCATCATATATATGTTTATGTATATAAATATATATGAATTTTTATATATGAACATATATAAAATTTAGATATATACATACAAACTGTTGTCTTAAGTTAATCAAAACATCTTTTAAATTTAATGTATAGAAGCAACATCAAAAGGTATAATTTAGCAGAGCTTCTAAAAGGAACCTGAAGTTCTGAATGTTCCTCCTGATTTGGTGATTTACTGCTTCTGTTACTCTAAATAAGTTACTTGTTCTCTTGGATATTCAGTTTCTTTAATGGTAAAATTAAAAGCATAATTTTTTATCATGTGTCAGTACAGTAGTGAAAATTTAAGAAAATATAAAAGAGGCTTTTGTATTATTGCACAATTTACACTTTATATATTAAATTGACTATTATAAGTTCTATAAAAACAAATCTTTGTGTTATCAATTAGTAGTTTTTTACAGATTTATTAGCTAATTAAAGTATATATCTATCTGGTTATATTTTCCCACATATAATATTCAAAATTTAATTTACCATCATGACTTCTTTGAAGATACTCACAAATCCTTTTTCTTCACACATGATATAGATATTATTACACATGCATATTATTTATATATTATTCATGATTTTACCGACATTTAATAGAATTTAAATGAACTGCAGTACTTCAAAAAATTTCTCTTTCTTCAGAAAACTGGGGAAATCTCTAAGAACACTGCATTCATAATAAATTACTGATTTTCTCTTCCCCAGGAAGAGAAATGAATACACAAATAGTTTGAGGAACATCCCTTCCATTGGATAATCTTTACCTTTCTACTTGTTCTCATCCAAGGGTTCTAAGTAGTAGACTCTTAGGCACGACTTTGACGTCAACAAATGATATTAATCCGTGTGTGAATATGCTCCAGATTTCTCTCTGTGCTATTACAATGTGATTTTCTCATGATGTAAGGCAAAGGGTCATTTTTGAATGTGCTCAGACACATTTTCCCTATTCAGAAGACAGAAATTGTTGAGCTTGAGGGAAATCTTTTTTTTTCCCCATAGCTTTCCCAGCCCAGAAATGTTCAGCTGCAGATCCTGGCCTCTTCACAGTTGATTCTCAAATTCAGGAGTGCAAATCCTTATTTAACAAGGTAATGCGACCCTGGTGCTAAACCGAAATATGAGAACATATCTACTCTTTTTATTATTTTCTTGGTTAGTTCATATCTATGCCCTCAGTGATTTGTTTGTTTTTTTGAGACAGAGTCTCGTTCTTTTTGCCCAGGCTAGAGTGCAGTGGCATGATTTCAGCTCACTGCAACCTCTGCCTCCCGGGTTGAAGTGATTCTCCTGCCTCAGCATCCTGAGTAGAGCAGCTGGGATTATAGACTCCCACCACCACACCTGGCTAATTTTTGTATTTTTAGTAGAAACGGGGTTTTGCCATATTGGCCAGGCTGGTCTCGAACTCCTGACTTCAGGTGATCCGGCCTGCCTCGGCCTCCCAAAGTGCTGGGATTACAGGCTTGAGCAACCATGCTCAGCTGGTCCTCAGTGTTTTTATTTCAGATATTTAATGAGATATTTTGGTTAATTATTCTACAGCTAAATAAATTCTCCTTTAATTTGCCCATCACTGTTAAACAGTTTTTCTTTTCCCCTTAATAAATGACAGCTTTCTTTCATCTTTGGTCATATTTGGTGTTCAAGCCTGTTTTCCATAATGTTGATAAAAGTGAGTAAAATGCAGAGATGCTGCAGGTTTTAGTTTGGCTTTAAGAGTTAGAGGAAGGGGCAGAGGGGGGTTTCAAAGCTTTTCATTTTATGGTACTGCTTGTAAAATGGACCTTGCCTGACATGCAATGTCAGAATGGCATGATTGGCCTGCTTCTATATTCCTGTAGACATGGTAGGAGAAATGATTGAGAATTTTTCCAATTTGGCATGGAAACAGACCAAAGCAATTTCAGTGTGGTAACAAGATTAAGGAGGAGACAGATGCTGTGCAGGCTCCAGTACCAGAGCCAAGGGATGAGAAGCTTCACTGTAAGATGTCCCATTATTGCTCCACAAGCTATTATGGGCTGCATCTCCCCAAGCATGGGAGCTTGCCACTATGGAAACCTAAATAGAATGGCACTCAGTGTTGAATGGCAAGGCCTCTGATCATAAATGAGATAAAACGAAAGACTTTTGATTGTTATCACAGAAATAGACTTTCCTTACTTGGAATTTTCCTGCCTAAACATCCACAGGGACAAGCTACATGTTGGCATTTCATAATTCATTTCAAGCATTTTGTTTGCAAATCTCAAAGCTTGATTTCTTTTACAAAGTTTGTAAGTACTTCAATATTTGTATTTCTGTTTCAAAGTTTAAAATTCATTGCATCTAAAGAGCAATGTTTAGCTCTTTATTTATGTATTATTGTATTTTATTTATCTAAAGACTAGTATGTCGCTGTCTACGGATAACTTCAGATGAATATTATTATCAAGTTAAATGAGCTTCTTCAGTAGTGAGCTCTGTGGAATGAGATGCACCTTTCCTTCTAGTGTGACCATTTGATACGGAATAGACCAAAGGATTTTCCATCCTATTACTAGAATGTGTTTCTGTGACAAAGTTCTAGCAAGTTTTAGTCTGTAACCCATTTCAAGGGAAATTCTCTTTTCTGTTTTTTTTTTGAATTATGTCTTTTAATTTATACTTCCCGGATCTTATTCCGTTTGAGTGAAATATGAATAGATGAAGAGATGTGGTATCATAGCTCATTAAATAAAATTTTTCTGGTAACATGCTCCATCCTCTCTAGTTATTTGAATTCAGATAACCTTAAAGGAAAAGAACGAAACAAAGGTATAAAGAAAATTGGAAGTTAATCACTGCCATTCGTCATAAACAAGTTCAGAGGCTGGGATATTTGGCATGAGGACAATTAAGCTGCAGGATATTGAGCACACTCCAGTGTCGGTGAGGATGGTCCCCATTCTGCATATGTCTGCATCTTTGGGACTTAGAGTCTGGCGAGTGGAAGAGGGATTTTATCTTGTTGGAAAATATAAATTGGAAAATCAACCCACATGAAATTGCAGAAGCTGAGGGGTGAGTGTCCTAGAAACTTTCTTTGCTTTTAGCTAGACTGCATTATATGATTCTATGTGTTCAGTATTTTTGAACACTTTCTGAAGAGTAGCTAGGATTGTAAAGACATTACTAAGGTAATAATTTAAATACTATGCCAGCATTCATATCAATTAAAAATAAACTCAGGTAGAAGGCTTGACCCAACTTTCTATCTTTTGCTGAAATTGGTTATTTAATTTCATTTTTCTTAGTTGAATATGTTTGGGTTTCTTTATGGTGCTTCTAAGAAGATTTTGTGTCTACATTTTGATGCTTTATGGCGTTTCTCCTCTCAGCGTTTCAGTGTGTTTGTGATTGCTGCTAATCTGCTACTCTTAACTTTTAGCAGTGGGAATTAAAAGGGTTCAGGCATCTGGAGCCAGTTAAACATCAAAACTCTGGGCAGCTTTCTCTGATAACCAAATCACAGTTATCCACGAACTTGGTCTGAGCAGCAGTTGAAGTTAAATGATATTTTATTTAGTGATCTTTATATAGCATTTATTATTTATTAAGGTCAGTTTTTAGTTCTTTTTACAAGTGTTAGTTTATTTAGTCTGCATAACAAAGTTGTTAGAAGATATTATTTGTATTCGTAATTTTCAGATGAGGTAATTTAGGTGCAGAGAAGTTAAAGCACTTTCATATTCACACAAGAGCAAGTGTTAGAATAAGGACTTAAGCCTAACCAGGATTGAGCACTGCATCAATGCCGTTAACCTTGATTTGCTGACCATCATGATAATTATGAAATCAAAACAAGGAATAAACTTAATAAATTAGTCAAATAGACTTTAATGAGGAAGCAAGTTTAAAACAAATGGTCAGCAAACACTTTTTAAGCACATAATGTACACCAAGCAGTATGCCTCCTAGCAGACTGGCATTGAATGGCAAAGCTAGGTCCTCAGGAAGAGCGGCTGTCCAGGAATGGACCAGGTGAAATTAATCATGTTAAATCCTGTATTTAAAGGTACTCTGTTGGCTGTATTGTGTTGATTAACAATCAATACAAGAAATATCATCTAATCTTTCCAAATCATAATTTGAGTGAATTTTATAAGAAGCGCCACTCTAATTTTGATTCTGGTAGCATCGTAACTGAGGCTTTAGAAATATGTTGAGATTCCAATGCTATCAAATAGCACTCTCAAATGTTTTGGTCTCAGGATTTCTTTACATGCTTGGAAATTTTTGAGAACCGCCTCCACCCCCCTCCACCAAAAAGCTTTTGTTAATATTGGTCATATCTCTCAATATTTATATTAGAAATTAAAATAGAAAAACTTAAAACTATTTAATTACTAATTCACTTTAAAGTGACAGTAATAATCCCATTGCATCTTCATGCAAATGGCATATTTTAATAAGAAATAACTATCTTTTTCAAAACAACACAAAAATGAGTGACATTTGCTGTGGTTTGGGTATAATTTGTTTGTCCCCACCCAAACTCATGTTGACATTTGATCCTTAATGTGCCAGTATTGGGAAGTGGGGCCCCATGGCAGGTGTTGGGTTTTGGAGGTAGATCCAAGAATGGCTCTGTGCTGTTCTGGTGGTAATGTGTTTCACTTTGTTTTTTTTTTTAGACACAGGTTCTCACTCTGTCACCCAGGCTGGAGCGTAGTGGTACAATCATGGCTTACAGCAACCTTGAACTCCTGGACTCAAAGGATCCTCCCGCTTCCTCCTCCTGAGTAGGTAGGATTACAGGCAGACCCCAGCACGCCTGGCTGAGTTCTCATTCTTGAAAGATTGAATCAGTTCTCATGGGAATGAATTAAGTTCCTGTGAGTGGGTTGTTATAAAGCCAAGAGGCCCTTAGGTTTTCTCCTCTTCGCACATGTCTCCTCCCCATTGCCTTTCTCTGCCATGTGATGTGGCATGAAAGCCCTGTCCAGAAGCCAGGGCCACGCCCTCAAACGTCTCGGCCTGTGGACCCGTGAGCTTAGTAAACCACCTTTAAAATAAATTTTTAGGTATTCTGTTATAAGCAAGACAAAGTGTACTAATACAGCATTGTTGTAAATTTTTACAAATTTCTTTATCGTGTGGCTTAATAGAAAGCTAGATTCTTGGCTGGGCGCGGTGGCTCACGCCTGTAATCCCAGCACTTTGGGAGGCCGAGGCGGGTGGATCACGAGGTCAAGAGATCGAGACCATCCTGGTCAACATGGTGAAACCCCGTCTCTACTAATACAAAAAAATTAGCTGGGCATGGTGGCACGTGCCTGTAATCCCAGCTACTCAGGAGGCTGAGGCCGGAGAATTGCCTGAACCCAGGAGGCGGAGGTTGCGGTGAGCCGAGATCGCGCCATTGCACTCCAGCCTGGGTAACAAGAGCGAAACTCCATCTCAAAAAAAAAAAAAAAAAGCTAGATTCTTAGTTTTGCTTCTGTAAACATTGTTAGAATCTTACACATTAAAACCCCTCTGGAGAACTCTATTATACACTTGTGAAAGAATGAAAGTGAAGCAGAGAAATTAACATCTTGGTTTATTTTAAAAGTAGTTTGGATGTTACGGTAACCCTGTGGTTCTCTGGCCATGCTTCGAGAACAACTGCTACAGGATAAATCCACTGCCAAATTAATCTCTTGTTAAGCTGTAGGTTTTAGCCTCTTTTCATCTACTACTATCTGAATTTGAACTTCAGCAATTCAGTGTATTGCTTATGATTTTCTCTCTGTTTTTTTTTTTTTTTTTTGAGATGGAGTTTCACTCCTGTTGCCCAGGCTGGAGTGCAGTGGCATGATCTTGGCTCACTGCAACCTCTGCCTTCTGGGTTCAAGCTATTCTCCTGCCTCAGCCTCCAGGTAGCTGGGATTA
This sequence comes from Aotus nancymaae, assembly GCF_030222135.1. Lineage (NCBI taxonomy): Eukaryota > Metazoa > Chordata > Mammalia > Primates > Aotidae > Aotus > Aotus nancymaae. The sequence continues at coordinate 19,434,882 of NW_026988465.1, forward strand.
CAGGCACACACCTGTAATTACACGCCATGCCTGGCTAATTTTTGTATTTTTGGTAGAGACGTGGTATCACCATATTGGCCAGGCTGGTCTTGAACTCCTGACTTCAGGTGATCCACCTGCCTCAGCCTCCCAAAGTGTTGGGATTATAGATGTTAGCCACTGCGTCTGGCTGATTATGATTTTCAAATACTAGATGACTCCTTCCTAGCATTGTATATTTTATGTATATTATATGTCCATGATTTAAAAAATTTTAAATAAAAGCATGTGACAGTTTCAAGTACTCCAACAATTAAGAAGCTACAATATGGTGTACAGTGCACACAAGGTGAATTGAGCATCAGATAAATTGAGACAGGCAGATAGACAGAAAGAAAGTGTTAGATGCATATGTAACTACACCTAGGCATCTATGTTTGGCTTAATAAAAACACAGTGTTTCTTATGTATTGTCTCGTAATGGAAGTTAACAGTTTAATACTTTTCTATTAACGTATCTATCTAGACTCCTTTTAAAAAAAATAATCTGCAGAGGTGGGTATATTGATGAAATTAGTACTGGTAACACTACTCTTGTACGGTTTTGAAAATAGTGTCTGAGTTGGAATAACCAATGAAGTAGTAGATATTTATAATTTTTGCAATGCTTTTAAATGTGTTAATTGTTAATACTCATTTGACTAGTTTACTTTATTGTGGCTGAAATTCAGGCTCACACGTAGTAAGAGGCACTTACTGTTTCTAAATTCTATTATGGGATGTGAAGGTCCTTTAGTTTTCCCAAGGTTGGCTAGGCATGGGGGCTTTTAATTTCACATGGGATGCTTACAAATTGCCTTCTATTTACACATAGCTTTTGAAGTAATTATTTTCCCTTTTAGTGTCCAAATCTGTCAAGCAAAGAGCCTTTTTAGTAAAAATCATGATTTAAAGAGAATAATTGTTTCAGAAGAGTACTGAAAAATGTTTAGATTGACATTTTGAAGGAAAGCACGAACAAAAGAAATTAATTTTATTTCAAGAAAAGAGAAAAAGTTTTCTTACCATAACATAGTAAACATTTTGGCAAAGGAAAAAAAATAGCAAGTATGAGTACATGCATGTGTGTGTGCCCTTTTCAAGAGAAGTTGACACTAAAATGATGCTTCAGATGCCAGAGTGAAGAGGTTTCTAGTTGAAACATTTAATTATTATCCAAATAGGGTAGAGAAACAAAGTCTAATTTCTCTCCTGTATTTGGAAGTGCTTGTGTGGTTAAGAAGTCTGAGTGGCAGCTGCAACTGCCAAGCAGCCACACACAATAGGAGTATTCTGCTTCTCAGTTACGGAAGGGGACTCTAAGGCCTTCTCCCACATTTGGAGGTGAGGAATCCTCTTCTTTCTTTGGCAGCTTCCATTAGCAGCTTTAAGAGAGTTTTTTACCCATTTCCAAAAGTATGTTCCTAAAGATGGTGAATGTTAAAGACTGACTTAAAATGTATATACATTATCATAGAGCAAACTATAACAAAATATGTAAATAAATGCATTATAAATTAATAAGACTATTTTCTTCTCCTTCTTTTGATCAGGTGCATTTATTCCTTGTTTTTCTTTTGTTATTATTTTTGCTTTTGTTTTTGAGACAGGGTCTCATTCTGTCACCCAGGCTGGAGTGCAGTGGCGTGATATAATATCAGCTCACTGCAGCCTGGACCTCCCAGGCTCAAGTGATCCTCCCACCTCAGGCTCCTGAGCAGCTGGGACTCCAGATAAACACCACCACACCTGGCTAATTTTTTGTATTTTTGGTAGAGATGAGGTTTCATTGTGTCACCCAGGTGGTCTCCAACTCCCAAGTTCAAGTGATTCGCCTGCCTCAGCCTCCCAAAGTGCTGGAATTATAGGCATGAGCCACCATGCCTGGCCTGTTTCCTGTGTTTAGATATGCATCTGAAGCCTCTATAGTCTGAAGTTTTTCTTTAAAATTAGTGATAGGTTTAAGCTTGTAGAAATAAACTCCTTTCCGGTCAATTGCTAAAATGCAATATTTAATAATTAAGTCAAATTGTGCCCCAAAGTCAATGTTAACTATACTCTGTTGATAAGTTGGAATACAATGTGACTTTGAGCCATTCATTCTGGCCAATCAACGATCAGTCAATTATGGAAGCCAAATCAATCACACAACAGCCCACACCAGTGGTTAGGAAGGTCAGAATGAAGAAAGAGGAAATGATGGGGTTGATTTCACATGTATAAACATAGTCAAAAGTAATAAGGAACTCTACCATGCCTTGGGACACAATACATAGCTCTCAATGTGGAGTATAGTTTGTGAAAATAGTATTTCTACTTGAGTTATGGAGTTAGATTTTTACACATTCTATCCTGACGAGAAATCATATCTGAAAGCTGATATATAAAGGAGTCCCTGAACTAATGAGACCTGTATTTTGTAACTTTATTATAAAGTAATGATGTTTTATAATATAACATCTCAGTTAAACATACATATAAAATTTTAAAATACTTTTATTAATCAAAGAATACATATATATAATGGCTTTGCACTCTAACCCAAACTGTAACAATGCCCCCAAAGTCTCCAAAGAGGAGCCCAGTGGAGTGATTCTTGAGGAAGTAAAATCAAATCATTTATTATTCAGAAGGGTGGCAGATTTACCAATACAGAAAGTTTCTGTCCCAAAATGCCCATTCTTTGTAGCCCTTGTCCTAATATTTAAATTTTTTTCTATTTCTTATCGTAAGTTAACTGTCGTCACCTGATTGGAAGAACTCAGCTTCAAATATTTTGGTTTCTTCACATAAAATTTTGCCATGATACAGAACACTAGGTTTGCTCTTTCTTGTGGTTTTGAATTCATTTTAGGTTTCACTGATGGAAAATAGAGAAGGAAGATCTAATGAAACAGCAAGTCCATAAGGGTGGGAGCCAGAAGTTGAAGTTGTAACAGGATTCGGATATGATTCAGAACTTAGAGGATAACGAACTGCAGAAAAATTCTTTGGAAGATAAAAGCTAGAGAACAATTCTGAGTCAAAGGCAGCTATTGTGGTGCATAGTTATTTAGATTTCAAATTTGAAAAGAAATCATTGTTTCACAGACTGAAAAGTGAGCCACTGGTATCCATCATCAGCAAACAGGAAAAATGAAGAAGAAGTACATTTCTTCTATAGGTTGCAACACACAAGTACAAATGTACCAGTAGAATACCTAAAATACAAGAGCAATCAGTCCTGTGAGTTGAAACTGAGTTTGTTCTTGAGCCAGTACTGTTTACAGAGTTCTGTGAGGAAGGACGTCTGTAAAATATCTTACAATGTGTTGTCTTCTATTTTGAGAGAAAGGGAAAGTATCTTTCCACTGTGAATATACCCTTTGTGTTAATAACTGTGAGGACATGACAAGGCTAAACAATTGCTTCTTTCTTCTGTCAGAGTTTCATTTGCTTTGGTTAGTGCCATTGTTTGAGAGCATTAAACAAGTTTCCACGTTTTAGGCCTCTTGACGTTTTTTGATGTTCCACGTAACTGCAACGGAATAACTTGATGAAACAATTCAAGGCAGCTGTGCTCTGATCCTCACTTGCCCTCCAAGGATAAGATAACACATGTGATAAACACGTTTCCTTTAATGCCAAGTTCTCCAGGTCTGGCAGACATATCATATACATGAAACTGATATGAGCCTTCATCCTGAGGGAGAAAAGGGTTAGAAATGAAGGTAAACCTGGATCCCAGTTTGAGACGAAGTTTCACTCCCGTTGCCCAGGCTGGATCTAGGCTCACTGCAACCTCCGGCTTCTGGGTTCAAGCAATTTTCCTGCCTCAGCCTCCCAAGTAGCTGAAATTACAGGCTCCTGCCACCACACCCAGCTAATTTTTGTATTTTTAGTAGAGACAGGTTTTCACCATGTTGACCAGGCTGGTTTTGAACTTCTGACCTCAGGTGATCCACTCGCCTTGGCCTCCTAAAGTGCTGGGATTACAGGCATGAGCCACTGCGTCCAGCCCCGGTTCCCGGTTTTAACCCTACAACAGACTAGTCTCCTGAACTTGAATATTTTTAAATACTGAATCTGAGATTAGCTTTGCCCATGGTTTTCCATACATAGATATTGATAGGACTTGACCCTTAAATAATCCGAAGTCAGAGAAAAAGTGTTTTGTGGAATTAGTTGTACAGAGCGTTTGCTCACTCAGGTCTGTTGCCCAGGAGCCCAAATGGTAGAGGGAAGAGAATGTGGAATCTGGAATTAGGAAGGTTTGTGCTGGAAATCACCTACTATTTAACAACTGCTGGCGTTGTCTTCCTATACGCTCTGAGTCCCAGACCCTTATTTCTAAAATTTAGAATAATAATATCTACCTCACAGGATTGCTAAGAATGCTAATTGAGATTAAATGTGTAAAGTACATGGCACAAAACATTTAATCAATATTAGTACTATTTAATTTAGCTTAAGGGCCTCGCTAGGTTTTTAGAGCTGCTTTCCCTCCTCTTATTGGCTCTGTTGTTTACATGATAATCTCTTCAGTTTTCCTTTTCTCTAAAGTTTTATCAGTATTTCAGTAAATGTTTCTTATATTAAGAGCAATTTCTTATATAAAGTGGAACATATTGGGGGAACTTTTCAATAGCCAGCCCAGAGGCTAAAGAAACAAACAAATGAAAAAATAGATGTTTTACACGTTCGTATTCTGTTGATGAGCCCTAGAGAAGATTGTTCCAGGTTTTAACACATTCTCATCCAGGACCAAGATGATTTTCTTCACTCTCCAACCCAATGATCTTTTAGTTTTAATATGAGTAAATCTAAGCATTGAAATACAGCATTTCCAACATAATCGTTTTTACGCATTTAATGTTTTAGCTCATGCAGAAAGAGGAGTTTCTGGAAAACCATGCCTAAAGTGATCAGCTATTGTAATCCTTGGAGAGTGTAACAGTAAAAATTGTCTTGAACATTTATGTAAAGCTTCTGGAAGGAGGCAGGAAAGACAGCCCTAACCAACGAATACAACTGTCACTTTTAAGGATCTGCAGTGCAGGTGATTAATTAGTAAAAATGGTCACTGTTACAAAGTCAACTTAGTGTCCACTGGATATCGCAACAAAGGTCTTTTATTGTTTCTTCTTGAGTAGGAAACCTGACTTGCCTAATCAAAGACCAGATTCTTTCTTAGCAGTAAGGAAAAGAAAGTGGGTGATGATACTTTTTGTTTTTCCCTTCAGAAATGGAGAGAGCTCACTAAAGAAGAGAAGGGACGTGCTTTACCCAGGTGGGCAATATTGCTTCTTTTTTTTTGAGACGGAGTTTCGCTCTTGTTACCCAGGTTGGAGTGCAATGGCGCGATCTTGGCTCACCGCAACCTCCGCCTCCTGGGTTCAGGCAATTCTCCTGCCTCAGCCTCCTGAGTAGCTGGGATTACAGGAACGCACCACCGTGCCAACTAATTTTTTTGTATTTTTAGTAGAGACAGGGTTTCACCATGTTGACCAAGATGGTCTCGATCTCTTGACCTCGTGATCCACCCGCCGCGGCCTCCCAAAGTGCTGGGATTACAGGCGTGAGCCACCGCGCCCGGCCGCAATATTGCTTCTTTAACCCCAGAAGCAGCTATAGGGGCTTCCAAGTATATACAGGGAAGAAGGCATGTGAAAATGGAATTCACCCTGCAAGTGCCTACTGTCTTCCTGTGTACTCAGGAGACAAGATTTGGGTTTGACTCTTTTACAAATTTCACTCCAGCTTAACATTGTCTCAACATTGTCTCTCCAATTACCAGTAATTTCCATTTCAGTAACAACATTCACCTATTCTCAAGAATACTCAGCCTCAAATTGGGTAATACCAGCCCATTGTGTCAAACTGAGATCCCGTGACACCTGCCAGCCTATAGGTGTGCAGTGCATCAGCTGCTGCTACTTGTGCCCAACTGCTGCCTCTTGTCAATTAACAAAAATAACCTTCTTTCATGAAGGCAACTCATTGGCAGAGATTTTCTTACTTAGTAAGTCTTTCCACCTCTTGTATTATAACAGGCCAAAACAAAATTAAAATTAAGATTGTCAACAGTAAGGTCTCAGGGTTAAGTAAATATACTCCTTTTGGGTTGCCTTTAAAACAACTCAAGCCAAATCTTCCCTTAAAAATCATAGTTTGAATTAAATTCTATGTCTCTCAACCTGCAATCCACAATGAACAAGCTGAACTACAGCCTTAAACAGAGAAATCCTTGGAACCAACATTTAATTAAAAAGACCATAGATGGTGCCTCACTGGAAACGCAGAACATGCTTAAATGAATTTTTCAATATGTAGATAAATGTTTTACCGTTAGGGTTTCTTAAAGGAAGTAAAAATTGGCAACTCATTAAGAGTGTCGATAGGTACTATAAACAGACGACAAGTACCTCTGGCATGTTTCATGGTTTAGACATCAAAAGAAAAAGTCATAAAATCTACTTGCTTTAAAACAAAGTACATATTCCCCACCCGCCCCCCCCACCCGACCCTTCCACCCTCTGCTGCAAGGCTGCTACCTATTAGCTACCTCATATGTGGAGAAAAAAAAAGTTACAAGTCTTTTAATCCGATATATCTATAGAGTTTTGGGAATAAATATGAAATAGTGAAGCATGTATGTTTTCGGTGTTTTCTATTTGCTACACTATACAAATGAGAATGACCTTGGTGGTTTAAAACATTCATCCTCTCTGTTTCTAATAATACCTACAATCAGTTTTGTGTATTAAATGCTTTGTTAATAATCTACAAGTGGTAGGTGACCTCAGCGATTTAGTTCTGTGGTTTAAGGCATGACCAAGATTGTGTTTTTGTTTTCCCCATTTTGTAGGTAAAAAGTATAATGCTAAAAGTACTGACCAAAACGAGTTGTTGCTATAAATGTGTGAATCGAATGGGAATTTTCTGGACTTTGTTATTATGAACATTGCACACAGAAAAAGCCAATGCATCACACCAGAATGTCAATGGGGTAAGGGTACCAAGCCAAAGAAAAAGGGCAAAGAGCCCACTTTGGTACACCTGGAGTAGATTACACACATGGGGTTGATCTTTTCCTAGAAGCCAAAAAGCTCTGGTAATGGGCTCTCCACAGTACATGATAGAGCAGGGTAAAGCTGGAAATTAATCACCCAGTGCTACCAAGGCAGTTCATTACATGCAATTGACAACCTCCTCTCTCTATTTTTAGATGGCTAAGAATCAAGTAGTTGCACATCAAAATGTGATTTTTTTTTCTTTTTTCTTGGCACAAGACTCATATCTGTCATCATTTCATGTCCTCAAAGGCCTGAGAGAAGCTGCCATCCTTGGGCAACAAAGGATGCCATGCAAAGCAGCTCAGAACTTGAGTTGTTTCAACAGATGCTGTTTTATGTTTTGCCAAAGAATGGCCCTTTTTATTTCTGTCATGAATGCAGTCTTTCTTTCAGTTTCTAAATGTTTTCCAGTATTAACCCTAATCCTTATCTATCATTCTTTTAGGATGATGGGCTGTCCCTTTTCCTTTGGAACCGGCATAACCACCATGTAAATATGGATTGCAAAGAAATGGAAACTTGGTGCTGTTTACCTTATAGCTCCTGCTGATTTCTTGCAGTGGGGGAGAGGAGGATTGCACTTCAAGGTCAGAGTAGCTGAGCCAAGTTATTCCAATGTAAGAAAAAATGCTAACATTGAAATGAACAGTTTTACCCTGTAAAGATTCTCTGCCTAGGGAAACAGAAAGATTAGAAAAGGGAGGTGGTAGAAGAAGGAACTAGAATAAACAGAGCAAGCTCAGAACAATTTATTCCTATGTTTGTCTATTGAAACAAAACCAGGAAGGACCGATGAAGGTCTGAATTAATGTAATTTATAAGAAGAAAGGCTCCCCTCCAAGGCAATGAAATGATCTCTTTCCAAATATGTAATCAGGAGTGGCTCCCCATAAACCCAAGGTATGTCAGGGCAAAGATGGTATTCCAGGACTTTATAGCCTCTCCAGTTTTTGCCTCAGAGATAGGGCCTAATTAACCATTTAGGGATTCAGAATTGTTAGTCAAAGTTGCTCTGATGAAATTTGGAGGGTTCTTCTATTTCTTGTCACAAGTTGAATTGTTCGAAGGCATGGCCTCAGAGATCTGATTTTCCGCATTGCGCTGGTATTTTCTTACCTTGCGGCAGGCAAAGGGCTAGTCAAACTTGAAAACCGAAACTTCTTCCATTGTTTTCACTCAGAGCATTTTAAGTTTGTTCGTTTGGTCTGTTTGTTTTGTGTCTGGTACAGTTCTTTATTTTGCTTTTCAAGTGCAAGACTACTGTGCTGTGGTGATAGAGGGGGTATATAAAGGAGGGAAGAATACTTGCTCAAGGAAGTTCGCAGAGTGGATACTCTATATCCAATAGTAACAGTGAGGACAGAAAGGATGTAGTTGAAGATGTAAGAGGCAAAGTAATTCAGAGATTTCCACAGGTTTAGAAGATTACTGCCCAGATCCTTCTGTTTCCTTCTTTTGTCTCTAGTGAGAGTTATTAAAATAGCTACCATCTACATGCCCATTCTGCACAGAAGAGGGATACAGGAAGACAGCAAGAAAGCACTAGCCTGTGTGTAGGGTGATATGCTTTACAGCCATGTTCGATTACTATTTTTGATCATGGGCCTAGAAATAACCATCTGGGCAATCAGACTTTTGCATTAACATGCAGTGTTGGCTAAACCCACAGGCAGCTGGCTGAGTACTATTTAAACTCAGTGCTGAGATAGGAGTAAGCCCTGACAGGCAGTAGTTAGGGTACACTCATCTATTCTACCCATGTCAACAGTAATGATACTGTAATTCTTTCCAAAATGTGGTTCTTTTTGCTATGTTTTGACAAGCTGGCTGTTATCCTAACTTTCTGTATTACTGGAAATACATAGACTAGACACTGGTACACATATATGCATATGCATGTGTTTATATGGCTGTATATATTTATGGAAGAATCCATCGCAGTCAATCATCCATATTTATTATGTATAATATGCAAAGTACTTTATTGTGTGAGATAGAAAAATATGGAAAAATTGTAAGCACACTAAATCCAGGGGAGGTTGATTCAACTACTTTCCGGAACCTCACTTTGTGTTTCCATTAAGTGAGCTAGAGAGATTGGGCAGTATCCGATATCATTTCTAGGTCTTCAATTCTATGATTCCATCATTTTGGATAGAAATTAAATATATCGTTAAAGACACACGACTGAATTAGTGGTTACAAACTTAAGCTTTGGTGTCAGATTCACTTTAAATACAAGCGTAGCTTCTGCCACTTAAAAGTTCTATGACCCTGTGGCATTTATTAAATTGTGCTTTAGTATCCCCAACTATGAAATGGGAAATCGCAATTGTGATCTAGCTCATAGGGTTGTTTTATAGATTAAATGTGATAAGGCATGTAAAGCATTTTTCAGAAATCATGGTAAAGGACAATTATTACAAAAATGTTAGCACTTTTATGCTATCGTGATGGTAGTTATGGAAGCATTGGGGAAAAGTAAGTCAGCAGAACTCAGTAAACTTGATTCCTTTGCACTGCCTTTTTTCGTTGGAAAACTGTTGACTGGATAGCTTTTTTTTCCTCTCCTGGGGAAAAGTGAGGTTGTGCATTTCTTTGTACAGTTTGGAAGTGAAAAGATGATCTCATGTGTAAATCACTAAATTTATGTTAGTTCTAATCATTCCCACAAATACATCCAGGCTTTACATGAGATAAACACATGCATTTATTAAATCAGTTCATAAGCAATGAAGATATATATGTATGAATTTGTGTATAAACACTTAAAATCATTTGGGTATTTGTATGTTCGTAGGAAAGAGCCAGTAACTATGGAGAGATTAGAAGTCAGAAAATGCAGATTTAAGTAGGGCTCTGATACTAACTCGCAGTGTCATTGTGGATAAGTTACTTCATCTTTCTAGTCTCAGTTTACTTCTTTATGCAACTAGGGCTTTACCTATTAAATGATCTCAGCTCTGACACTGCCCTGAAATTTCATGACTCTTTGTCAACAGTAGCTCCATGAATGATAACCTAGGATAACTAGAATTAAGTAGTTCAATATTTCTCAAATTAGAATGGGAAGTCTCAAGAATCCAGACAATGTCAGCTCAATCAGCAATTACAAGACCTCCTGACCAAAAGTTGTCCTGTTCAGATGGCCCTGTCCCCCACTGCCTGCAGCCAAAAATCCAAATAGACATTCACAGCTATTTGTCAAGCACTGCACTTGATGCTAGAAATCTAAGCTAGAAAGTACATTTTCCTAATAAGGAAGACATGTAATATTTACACTATTTTAAAGGCTGGCAAGCACACAGAAAAAAATACTAAATATTCCTGGTAAGTTCTGATAAATTGACACACAGGTTTCTTTGGAGATGAGTTTTAAAGGATGTCAGAGAATTGATCTGTTGATAAGTAATGAGGAGATAGCAAAAGTTCTCATGCAAAGGAACAAAAAAAATTTTAAAGATACAAAGGTGTGGGAAATCTTGATATATTCAGAGAATAGAATTACTGTGGATGTAAAATATAGAACATTGGTTAAGAGGCCAGATACCAAAGTCAAATGATCTAGGTTCAAATACCAACTCCATCACTTAGGTGAAAATACAGGGTTAATTATTTGACTTTTCTACTTCAGTTTCTTTTTATCTGCAATATGAGAATGATAAGGTATTGTAAGGATATATTTTTGAAACATATTCAGTCCATATGAACTATTTTTCTGAGGATTAAGTAGAGGGGGTTACGGGGACAACAGAGCAAGGAGACACTGAAGAGGTAGACTGTAATCTGTTGACAGCCAGAGGCTGTCTTATGCCTTGTTAAAAGAGGTCTCCTAGATGTGCCGATGGGATTTATGCTGGAGAGTCCAGTGGCCATATTAATGGCATTGTGGCAGGTAGATTAGGGAAAAAAGGGAAAATTGGAAGAAGAGAGTATTTTCATAAAAAAATAAGATTGGGGGAATAGTCTAATATTTTGCCTTAGGTAACAAGATGAATTGCAACCATCAACATCTGAGACAACATCTGAAGAGGAAATGCAAGTCGTTGAGAAATATGATAAATTCAATTTTATTGCATTTACAGTGTCTGTGGGACATAAGCTGGAGGTATTCAATGAATGCTCTGAAATAGAGCAGTGTCTCAGAAGAAAGTCTAGTGCTGTCCAGTAGAAACCTCCTGTGACCCTCAAATGCAAATTATTTAGTAACTACACACACAAGGGTAAGCAGGTGACATTAATCTTAATTTCATGTTTTATTTAGCACAATATATCTAAAATGTTATTTCATCTTGTAATCAATACAAAATTATTAAGAAGTTTTCTTGCCAAGTCTTACACTTGGTGTGTATTTTATACTTAGCACATCCCAAGCCATATGTCAAGTGCTCAGTAGCCATATATGGCTTGGGTACTACTGTATGGGACAGTACAATTCCAGAACATGGTAATGGGGAGGATTTATACATTCAGCAATGATCAGTTGAAAAATTGCAGGCACTATGCTAGGAGCAGGAATTTAGTGATGTATAACAGAGGCACAGTTTCTCCTTCACTAATGTTATAAGTTATTAGGGAACAGCAGTTCTGCTAGCTTTGATGTTTTTTCGGTGCAAATTAGGTAACAGTGAAGTCTCTGGGCAGAGTTATCCCAAACCAGGGATCACAGAGCACACATGAGATTTCTATGCCTCTCTTTTTTTTTTTTTTGAGACGAAGTCTCTCTGTGTCACCCAGGCTGCAGTGGCGTGATCTTGGCTCACTGCAACGTCCACTTCCGGGTTCAAGTGGTTCTCCTGCCTCAGCCTCCCACGTAGCTGGGATTACAGGCATGTGCCACCATACCCACCTAATTTTTGTATTTTTAGTAGAGATGGGGTTTCACCATGTTGGCCAGGCTGACCTCGTGATCCGCCCTCCTCGGCCTCCCACAGTCCTGGGATTACAGGCATGAACCACTGAGCCCAGTCAAAATTTCTATTCCTCTTTACCCTCTCTGCCCTGAAACTTTCTGTAGTACAAATTGTACAAAGTCTTAAGTGTGGATGCCACAATTAACCTCGACAGGGAATGCAGACATTTACAAGTAATGAAAAGAAAATGGGAGTGTTCTAAGGGAGGAAACTCATGCGAGGGGACTTGGTTGCTTAAAGATCAGGAACGTCTCTGAAGTAATGACATCTAAGCTGGGCACTGAAGGATGATCAGTAAGTAGACCAATGGGAAACTAGGTGGATATTCTAGGCAGAAATTAGGATACATTTGAAAGTACAGAGGCGAGGCCCTCAGGGAAAGTCATGGAGCTAAGAGAATTTGGACCATGTGTGGAGAGGAAAAGAGGAAGGACATGAAGTTAGGGAGTCTAGTGGATCCTCCGCAGGGTGGATTTTGGGAGCAAGGGACACACAGAGCCATGGGTAGTGTTGTCAGTAGACAGCAAGAGGTCTTGGAAGGAACCTGGGAAGGCACAGTCAGAAATGCAGAATAAAAACCAAAAGTGAGTAATGACATACAAGGCAACCAGTGAGAGGGAAAATTCACTTTGTGAAAAGGGCCAACAATGTGTCAAAAACAGCAAAGAAGTCAAGGCTGAAAAGGCTAAAAAGTGGCTGTGGGATCAGTTAATGAGGGCAGCGGTGAGGCTTTGGTGAGCACAGTGGGGAGAAAAGTGGTCGAAACCAAATTGTAGCAGTGGAAAAACAAATGAAACTTGAAGAAGAGAAGATGTTTTAAAGAAAGCTGACTGCTGGGAAATGAATGAAGGTGACATCTCTACAAAAAGAGAAGTACCCTGTAGTGTTGGTAAGAGTTGTTGGCTTTTTTATTTGGTTGTTGTTTTTAATCATGAGATATTATCACATCTTTAAACTTCATATTCCCACTGTTCTCTCTCCAACTCTGTTACAGAAAACAGATACATCTGGTACTTTTCTTTTTTTTTGAGACAGAGTCTCACTCTGTCACCCAGGCTGGAGTGCAGTGGTATGATCTTGCCTCACTGCAGCCTCCGCCTCCTGGGTTCAAATGATTCTCATCCCTCAGCCTTCTGAATAGCTAGGAATACAGGCATGCGCCACCATGCCCAGCTAATTTTTTGTATTTTTAGTAGAGACAGGGTTTCACCATGTTGGCCAGGCTGGTCACAAACTCCTGATCTCAGGTGATCTGCCCTCCTCGGGCTCCCAAAATGCTGGGATTACAGGTGTGAGCCACCACGCCCAGCCCATCTGATACTCTTCAGTAATGAACACAAGAGTCAGAAGGTATTATTGGATTCTCCTTGTTAACTTATTGCACAACTTGGGGCCTTATGATTGAATGGGTCTTGAATTTGGATACACAGGATTGAGACCATCAGAGGAAGGGCTTAGTAACCACTCTCTCTTCTTTCCTTTCATCATTGTTCACCCAGGTATGAATGAAGTCATTCATTTTTCACTGAGCACTGACTTCATGCTGAGACCTAAGCAACAATTGTGGAACAATGGACTTAGCAGTAATTTATTATGGCAGACACTCTTCTCACCTTTTGACGGGTATTATCTCAATCTTTCTCAAATCTCCATTGGACATACACTATTTTTTTGACTGAGCAATGAGAAAAATTGAGAGAGATTAAAAATGCCAATTAGAGGTGCATGGCTGTATCCATCAGGCTCACGGGCTCTAAAACATGCTCATAAGCACCATGCTACCTACGCAGTAGGAATACATAATAAAACAGCGGTTGTGCCTTAGTCCCTTATTGTATCATGTGGGAACCTTAGCCAAAACTCTTCCCTTGAAATTCTTCCCAGATTAACTCCAACCATCCCAAGGCTCTGGTTTACTAAGCCTTTATGCTTTCTTTTGTTCCTATTGTTTTTGTTGGATATTGCTATGTAGCGTTTTTAGTTTTTCATGTGGATATACTGCTGAATATTTATTATCCTTGTTTGAGTGCCTGGTAGACATAAGGCCTCTCTCAAATTTCTCTCTCTCTCGTTTCTTTCTTAACATTCAGAGGTTTAAAAAAATAGTTTAAATGGAAGGGTCACATGAAGTTAGCTTCTATACTAAATTGGTCTTGTCCTTCTTATCATGGTTGGCTGGAGTGCTCTCTCTCCTGAATCCTTCTCTTTCCTTTTTTCAGAGAACGTTGATTAGATGTCCAAAAGTGCCCGGTGTCCAAAAGTGTGATAGAAAACATGGAGAAGGTATCATCACCGTTTCACAGATGCCTACATTCCAGAGGATCTCATCAGAGCATAAGAGCTCTTCCAGGTAATTAGTAATTGGTCCTCACAGCACCCCTGGGAAGTACTGGGTATGCAGCAAAGCTACACAGAGTGTAAATGAGGCTTTCCAGAGTGCAAGACAATTTCCTCCTCAGTGATGGGGACAATTATAGTGATCCACCTTACAGGGGCGTCAATTATTCACAATCTAAAAGCCCTGAGAATTACAAACCTCACTAGAATATGTATACACAGCACACTTGTATTGTACTTAATTGGCATTCTCCTTTCCCCTGCCCTGCTACCTGCAAGTCACACCACAATGACTCCCGTGGGTTTACCTTTGGTCCTGGTTATTGACATGGAGCCTGCCTCTTTGCATCAAAGATCTGCCTGGATCACACAAGAGGATAGAAGAACAAACCTGCCAGGTGTTGATGAGCCCATGACAAGCAACCTAAATGGAATTCTGACAGGCCTTCTCAGCCTTTTACATAAACAAAATGAATCAACACTCAATAAGCTACAAGTAAAGCAGAAAGCAACGTACAAGGATAAAGGGAAAAACAACAGATCCAGCTCAATGATAGGAATTGCAAAAATCCCTCTGAAGGGTGCAGGGTGCAAGTGAAATATTCCAACTAAGCTTCTGTTAACAGTTGCTACCAATGACCCATTCGCCTTTGGATTCTTTTTACTTGAGCCTTTTTTATTCCCTCCGTCTCTCCTATCCCTTACCTACCTTATTTTCATCTTTTTATGTGTAACTATCCTATCTCTCTGATGAATTGAAATTGTGAGCTTCAGGCAAGGAATACATCCCATATGTTATTTTGATTCAATTAAATTGGAAACACAGTCACAAAAACAAAACCACCATTTCTGCTTCACCACTCTTCACCTGTGGAATTGCTTATGCATTTCATTATTGGCACATTCACCATTCAATTCTTCCCATCTTCTTTGTTTCGGCACTTCTTCTTTATTCAACTCTTCATTTCATGCAACAGCTATTATTGGATGTGTTCTCACACAGACTAGGAAATTGTTTGCTACAGAGGGAGTTGCAGGAATAGTGTCAATAAAATAAATTGAAATAGCATTTCTGGATAAAAGAACTCTTCTATATTATCCACTGACTCTATCTAAATATCTGAGTTCCTTAAAAATTTCTGGGACAGGTTTGTGTAGAGGGGAGGCTGAGTATAAAGGAAGAGGAGAGGAAACTGAATGATCATCAGAGGCAGAGCCAGAAGGAAGGTGAAAATTGATAAATGAACTATCCACAGAAATGTCTTTCAAAATATAATTCTAAACCATTCTTTAGAACCTAAGATTCTTACTCAAAAACCCCACTACCTAGTACCTTTTCTCCCAAATATATGCAGTGACATCTTCTCAACCTGGAATCCTTTAGGGAAGAGTCATGCTAATACTATTACCTCTATAATTTCCAGATGTGATGCAATAACTAAAATAGATCATCCCTTACCATAGAAGAAGAGGGAGAAAGAGAGAATCAGGCAAATTAGCGCTGATAGGTCTTGGGACAGCACAAGTTCTTCAAACCTAAGTGATTAGAAAGGCCATGTTTTTCATTAGTCAGATGCTTGCCACATGATCATAAACCTGACCTCTGGTTGATTGCTTGTATAAAGGATTCAATGACCAAGATGGAAGTTGTTATATTTGTCTTAAGGAAATGAGGAGTGAGCTCACACATTTTAATTCTAAAGCTGCATTGAATAAAAAAACCTCTGAAAACACAGAACAAGTTATAAATATACAAAGAAATGGTTTCCAGGACTTTCTTTCCAAATAGAATGCATTAAAGTAGCTGGAAAATTGTCCATTGTGGAGCTAAACAAAGATGCTTCATCTCTCCTCCCTTTCCAGTAAGTGAGAAAATAGATCACACCAACCAAAGACATCAACAGTAACTCTCCTGAGCAAGCTTAAGGAACATTTCCCGCAGCTCAGGTCATTGGTCATTGAGCTCAAATGAAAGGAAATTTTGAGCATTCCACCCAGAGCTTGTGGTGTCCACAGTGTGTGTGGATACAGGCAGCATGCACTCATGAGAAATCAGTCTCAGAACATGCTTGTCAAAGCCAATTTAAAAATATTCTATCACACTGTTGGGAAACATCTCATTATGAGAATGAACTGTGCTTTAGGGTGATGGGTATAAACAAACACAACATGTTAACTTTATAGATTAATGCATACCTAATATTTTGTATAATACTTTAAAGACAGGGTATCGTAGGAGATCTGAGAACGTAGAAACCAAGAAACATATTAACTCCTGCAGTGGAAATGCATAAAACATAAACTTAAAATAATAAGCACCAAGCTACAATATATTTTTGTGCCTGAATTATCCGATTGAGATATTTACATATATTAAAGTTACTGTCGGTTCTCCATATCACTTTTGTGCTTATAAATCTGGTGGAAAAGGGACCCAGGGCATTAATATATTATTTATTCACTTATTTGCAAGATGTGTCTAGCATATAGCCTTCAAATAGCTAACAGCATTATGTCTGGGTACTCTGCACTTGCAATATTCAGCATTAGGCCCTTGATAACAAGCAAGTAAGTGGAGGATTGTTTTGACTATTTTGAGCATTGTGGCCATGTGGAGGGATAAAACCATTTGGATTTATTATAATGAATTCCAATTAGAAAATAAAAGAGTAAGGCATGACATGGTTCATGCATTTCTAATTTATATTCTGATGAATGATAATTCTGTGTCTGTAAAGATACTAAATGCATGTTCATATTGGATATAACAGCCCATTGAGACCCTATGCTTGAGTAGAAGTGAAGCTGATCACATTTCAAGATAGGTTTATGGTCAGGTAACAAAATGTTTATGCGCCCATACACAGCAATAGCAGAAAAATTCCTTCCAGGACTTATCTTTGGCCCCTTGAGAGCTTCTGGTTGTTTTTCACAGTTGCCTGTGTTCACCTGTTCCCTCCATTGCTTCTTTGAATGATCTTTAAGTAAATACCTCAAGCTTATTCACAGCACTGTAGTCTCAGCACTGTATTGCTATAGGATGTCATTCTGGGTTGAAGGATGAGGTTTTTGAGGCCCAAGGGAATGAAACAAGGTGGCCGGTATCACATAGGCAGTTAGCAGGTGGAGGAATCCTCTCAGTTCCTTCCTTCTTGTGGTCATTAGGGAGTGAACATGGACTTGGTCTCAAGTAAGGCTTGTGCTGACATCCAATGTCTATGGAAGGACTTTGTGCATATTGCACAATGCTGTTCAGGTTGGGATAGCTTCCTCCGGGTTAGGTGACCCCATATCCTACTGGAGTCTTTCCTCTAAAATGGGTGGGAAACAGAGGGTTTTTTTCCCCCAAGTAAACAAGGGAAGAAATCCACTGTTCCAAAAGGAGAAGAGAATTCCTATTCCCAAGTATTTCTTGCAGAGAGATACACAAGTCCACTGGGCTGCTGAGCTCAGATACTCTGTGAAAGGGAGCTAGGAGTTTTGGTCTTATCCTCAAAGAATAATAGAAAATACTTGCACTCCACACTGGATAATCTCACAGGCCTCTGTATCTGTACCTCTGTGGATATGGCTCTTCAGAAACTGCCAGCACCTTGGAAAGACTTCAAACCACATCTTTTCAGCAATGACCTGAGTTTACATGGCCTTTCTGTGACAGCAGCCAAGTGATCTGGCCCAGATTTTTGTTCCATGCCTGAAGTCATTCTTTGCTGATAAAGTTAAACCTATTCTGATTGCCTATTTTTGCACCTTGTGCATTCCACGGGGAATTCCACAAGTCCGGGATAGCTCTCACTCCATCCTGCTCTATTTGAAAGTGCTACGTGGAATCCCAGTTACCACCACCAAGGCTTGTATTGTACATCCCTCTCCCTGCTTTCCTGAAAATTGGTCCGCCAACGAATTTAGCAAGGTTGTCTAGTTTTGTTCTGAGGTTAAATGTACTCAAAGTAGAAAGAGATATTTTTTCTCTGTATTTATTAGATGAAAGGTTTTTGTGGCCGAAGACATGTTCTGGGGACACGCTTTCCTGCTACTCCTTCCTCCTCCTGATGCACGTCTGCTCTGGAGCACACAGTACACTAACACTGCAACGTGGCAGAAGGAAACTGTGAAGAGGTATGATAAGGCCTAGTTCCAATCCTGTATTTAACTCCCTTTTTGCATTTAGGCAAATCTTTAAAATCTCTTTAAACTGCAGGTTCCTCATATCAAGCTCAAGGAAATATCCAGTGTACTGTGTGGGCAATATATGTAGGAGTGTTTAAAAACATTTTAAAGGGCAGACTAGCACGAGTGTAGAGTGGTTTTTGACGTAGAGTGGTGTATGACAGTTACAGAATAGTCTTGCTTTTCATGTTGTCTGTCTTTCCTTCCCTTCTTTTTATTTCTGTTGACTTTTCCCTTTATTCAACTTACTTGAATTAGTGACATCCAGCTGTACATCAGGTATATGGCAAGTCCTGGGAATTGAAGATTAGTAACACAGCAATGTATTCTTCAATAGCTTGTAATCCCATAGTAGAGACCCACCAAACCAGTGATTACCGTATGAACACCCTGACAAGGGCATCTAAATGAGCTTTTAGCATCAGGTGAGTCTTCCTGGATGAGGTGATATTTCAAATTAAGTTTGAAGGAAAGGATGCTGGAGATAACAGGTTGAAGAAGAAATTGCTCCATTTAAAGAGAATGGTGCATACGCATGTCCAGGAATCATGTAGCATTAAGTATTTGGGAATCTAAATCAGCTGGCTTTGCAGCAGCACAATGTATTAAAGAGACAGGGCCAGGCAGGAGGCTGGAATGATGGTCAGGGCCCTTTCCAGTGATATTAAAAATTTGAGTCTTTATCCAAGGCTTACACAAACAATGACTTGTTGTTTAAGGAGAGATCAAATCTGTGCCTTGCATGTATGCATACCTGTGGGTTGTGGGGACCAATTGCCATATAATATTTTTCATTTTGAGATGATCCATTTGTACCCTCTAACCTCAAATATATAAATTAACTGGTTTGGCAATATCCTTCAAGATGATTTAAGTTTTCATACATCATAAAATGAGAGTAATTTGAATTTCTAAAAATTGGTAGGTGTTTCAGTGGCCTGGCTTGAATGAGATTAAAATCCAAATATGAGGAAATAGAACTTCACACTCCCAAACCACGTGCACAATAGCCATTAAATTGGACTAATCATTAGGGCAGTTGTAGTCGTCATGGGAAAAATAGGTGTGGTGACTAACTTAAATGACCGTTCATGGCATTTATTTTAAGTCTGAACTGGATTTGAAAAACACTTATAATGGCTCACTCAGTCATGAGTAAAGACACATTAGTTTTCACTTTTTAAAGTATTTAATTCTTTTATATAATTTCAAAATAAAATGTAGCCATCATAGTGAAAAATGGCCCTCCAAAAATGATGATGATGATGATTAGATATTTTCATGATAAGATTATGGACCATCACATTGCTTTGCTCAGTATATTGACTCTGCTCTGTGAACTTCTAGGCCTTCCATATTTTTTAGTTACTCTAATAGTAGAAACTAATTTATGGAAATTAATTTATATGTAAATGAGAGTGAACCAATTAACCATAGGAAGTTTTTAAGGGAAAGGTTTTTAATTATTGCCAGTGTTTTGTTTTTATTTGTTTGTTTTTTTTCTTTTCTTTTTTTTGTTTTTTGAGTAAGAGTTTCGCTCCTATTGCCCAGGCTGGAGTGCAGTTGTGTCATCTCGGCTCACTGCAACCTCCGCCTTCTGGATTCGAAGGATTCTCCTGCCTCAGCCTCCTGAGTAGCTGGGATTACAGGTACCTGCCACACACTCAGCTAATTTTTTGTGTTTTTAGTAGACATGGGATTTCATTCACTATATTGGACAGGCTGGTCTTGAACTCCTGACCTCAGGTGTTCCTCCTGCCTCAGCCTCCCAAAGTGCTGAGATTACAGGTGTGAGCCATTGCGCCCATCCACCTGTGTTAATTGTAAAGGCTTGTGAGTTCTATTAAATTTTTCCAACCTCTGTTTCTGTAATTTATTGGTGCTAATGACAGCATTTTATTAACTCAGCAATGAAGATTCATTATATGTTCTGTAGTCACAAATTATTTGGGTTTCTTTCTCCTTTTCCTTCCTTTCTTCTTTTTCTACCTTTTTCTTCTTTTACTATTCATTACACGTAATCTTTTTTACCCCTCATACAATCTTTGGCACTGATTTTGTCGAGCTTTTGGAAATCATTTCAAAACCTCTTCTTGCTTATTTTTGGATACAGAGTGTCACCCCATGGGAATTAATTTCTTGACCTCTCCCAACTCTTAATAACTAGCACATCCACTCTAACCGACATCTATCAACTTACAGCCTATTCATAATCTTGGAAATTAGTTGAGATTACCTAAAATATTTGTCTGCTATTAATGTAGGAATAACAACTTAGGTTCATTTCCGGGTATTTCCTTTTTCAGGTCAAATTGAACAAGTCCTGTGCCTTATGCTCCAAGAGACCCACAATAAATAATTTCATGATTATTCAAACCAGATACCCATGTAGAGGTACATAATGATTCTTCATTTGAAACCAGCACACATGTAGTTACAAAAACCTTTTACTTCTCTGTAAAGCCATTAGTTGTTACATTAAATCCAGAGGCCTTTTTATTTTTGTTTTTTAATAACAAGCATTTTTGCCATGCTCTTTTTGGTTGGAACTATGTTCAGTGCTCTGCTATTTATATTTTAGCCTCTATAATGTTATCGAGATATTAATATATGCATGAAGAGTTGTAGTGAATGTAATTACAGTGGCAAAATGATAAACACATAGCTATTTTGCCTGGTAATATTATGTATTTAACAGGTTTATTTGTTCAACAGTTCTAACTTTAATTATATTTTGCCATTTGGGATTTTTAGACATACAACAATCATAGCTCTTTTCTGGCTATTAGTCTAAAAAGATTGCATTCGTTATAAAAATAATCCATATTTGTTTATTTAATTTTTTTTCTTAATGCTATACAAATGAACTAAGAAATGATAACTTTCTGTGCTGCTGGTATTATACTCATTTGGATGCTAAACAAATCATTCCCCATTCTTATCTGGGGCAGTGAAAGATGCTAAACAGGGTGTTGGCCCCAGGCCTGCTCAGTCTCAGGGACTGTGCTATATACCCTCACACAAACTTGGAGCTAGTCCTCAAAACCTTGGTTCTAGATCACTCTGAAAATCTCAAATGCTTTGGGAGGCAAGCTAACAAAAAATACGTGAGGAATAGGTACTGAAGCTAACAAATAGGTATAGAAGGCCAGTCTCCATAACAGCGGGGCTCAGTCCTTTTGTGCTCAACCACAGCAAAATAGCCTCTGAAATGATTACTTGCCGTGAAGTGAAGAGACCTGGGTAAATCTCAAGAAGGTAAGAGTGTGGCATGGGGTGAGCTCACGTTACATCAATGAAGATTCCAGAAAGCATATTGATAGTTCTTTTGCAAGGTGACTATTATATGATGTGTTCATTACTTTTGTGCTTATGCTGAATGCAATTAAGCCTTTAGTTCCAACAGCCTTTTTCTGCTTACCATCCCCAGATACTTATTCAGGAATCTACCTCTGCAATACTCTTTCATCGAAAACAAATTATTTCTTCTGATAAAAGCAGATTTTTTTTCCAGATTTGGCCAAAAGATACATTCTATTTGGTTAACACAATGTTATTGTTGGAAGTATGACTTACGTACAGTCAAATGCGCAGATCTGAAGTGTTTGACTTGATGAATTATACTTATGTATATACCCATGTAATGATCTCTTAGATCAAGAAGTAGAATATTTCTGACTCCCGAGACTGCTCTCTTGTATCTCTCTTCAGCACTTCCCCTTTCCAAAGGATAACTTGTAAAGAATTTTTTTAAATTTATTAATGTAGATTTAAAGTCAAAAAGATGATGACATTTGATAATATACTGCAATTAATCTTAGTATTTTGACATCCAAGTGTTTAAGTACAACTCTTTATCCCCAATACGTAGAACTGCAAAACACATTTTAATGAAAGAGATAAAAGTTCTTCCTCATTCGTTAAACATTTATTGTAATATATAAAATGTGTTCGATGCTGGAAAATAAAGATTAAAAACAACACACTGCAAACCCTGCCCTGAAGGGATTTGGACGTATGCCCCCTCAGGCTATGATTTTAACTATGGTTGCAAATGTGCATATGTGTATTTGTGCACATGATACACACACACACACACACACACACACACACACACACACAGAGCTTCTATTTATTTTATTCTGTTTTTCCGCATATGTAAAACTACAATAAAATCAGATGATGAGTTCATCGTGTTGGATGAACCAGAGTCACCTTAATGACTTCCTCCCAGACAGGCTTGAAGTTAAAAGCAGCCTATAAAAGCTACCAGATCAGCAAACATGTTCTGAATCTGATGTACTAGTTGTACTCTGGTTTCTTTAGTTTGCATCCTACTGTCTTGGGACTGGAGTCTGCCTTTGTGCCTACTTTTTTAGTTTGATGTTTCATTTGGACCATCTGCTTGGTTCTTGATATTGTGTTTTTATTCTCTCTTGGCCAATGCTCTGAAGCCCACAACCATCCCCTCAGACAGCTCTGGCTGCTGGCACTCCTTTGAGGATTACACTCTTAACTGTTACTTAAACAAAAATAGAGTTTTGATGGCAGGCTTATGTTCTAAGTAACAAGATTCTCTTTGCATAAATACTTGCATTTACAATAATGTTTTTAGTTCTCTTGGTTCTTCCAGAAAATACAGTATTTTCCTTGGAAATTATCTTTCCAAGGAAATTTCCTTAAAATTGTCTTAGAAAACTTCTTTCTGATTTAATAAGTGGACAAGTCTGATTTTTTTTTCTTGGATAGGTTTTCTTTGTACCCTTGAATTAGGGTGCCTTGTAGTGAAATTCCTGTTTGTAATAACATGGGCTTTTAATGTGGGCAACAATTCACAATTACTAAAACACACATACTCCCACTCATATACTCATAATATCTTAATATTTCTTGCAGCTCTTGTTCATCCATTATTATTGCAATAACCGGAGATAGAAACTCACCATGAACTTATCAAGTTTTCCTCTTCACAAGATTTACTTCAGTTTGAAAGAAATTGGAACTGATGAAGCAATTGCTATGTGTCATAAAGTATAGGTATCTGACATTCATTACAAGGAAAGAAACAGTCAAATATCATGGGACTCATATTTATGTCAATATTATCTATAGATACTATAGATAATATAGCTATAGATTATCTGTATCTATAGACAATATATCTGTAGATAATCTATCGATATTATAGATAATATATGTGTATATTCTGACAGAGAAGGAAAAACACCACTCTGAAGTGTTTAATCTACCATAATTTGATATTGTCTTTCTTGTTTGTGTCAGTTTGAATTACTTGTTTCTGTTTTTTTGGTTATCTGCAATAACTGGGCTGTTTATTTACAGAATAGAGGAAATGGAAGCTTACTCTATATATTCACAAGAGTACTGTACCCATTCAATCATATAGAAATAGAAAAAGTTATCTCATGGAGATTTTTTTTTTTCTTGTTTTGGTACTTTTTTTGAAGTTTTAAAATATGTTCTACTTTTGTCTGTGACACAGTTTTGGATCTTTTGATACTCTGGAGGACACACCAGTTGAGCTTGCAAACTGATGACTAGCTTTTTGGTGACACCTTGTCTTGGTCATTATTGACATCAAAGCACATTCTTTATCCATCCGGATAGGTATATAACATATGGGGTGCATCTTGCAGTGTATAAAATATGCCATACTGATATTGACATAAAAATAGACATAATGGAACAGGATGAGAACCTAGAAACAAACCTGTACATTTATGGTTGATTGATTCTCAACAAAGATGCCAAAACATACAATAAAAAAGAACAGTTTATTCGATAAATGATGTTGGAAAACTAGATATCCACAAGCAGAAAAATGAAATTGAATTCTTATCTAACACCATATGCAAATATCAGCACAAAACAAATTGAAGACTTAAATGTAAGACCTTAACTGTAAAGCTACTAAAAGAAAACAAAGAGGATATATTTACTACATTGACCTGAGCAAATATTTCTTAGATATGATCACAAAAACATAGTCAACAAAGAAAAATAAACAAATCAGATTGCATCAAACTGAACAGCTTCCGCACAGCAAAGGAAACAGTAGAGCTAAGAGACAGTTCGTGGATTGGTAGAAAATATTTGCAAACCATGTAAGGGGCTAATATCAAAAACATATAAGGAACTGAATGCAATAGCAAGAAGACAAAAAATCCAGTAAAAATTGGGCAAAGGACTCAATAGATACTTATTAAAAGAAGACATATGTGGCTGCCAGATGTATTAAAAAATTGTTCATCATCACTAATCATCAAGAAAATGCAAATTAAAACCACAATGAGATATCACCTCACACCTGTTAGAATTGCTACCATCAAAAAGACAAAAGATAAATGTTGGTGAGCTTGTGCTGACAAGGGAACCCTTAGGCGCTGTTGGTGGAAATGTTAATTGATGGAGCCATTACAGAAAACGGTATGGAGATTCCTTTAAAAACTAAAAATGTATCTACCATATGATCCTTTAATCCTACTACCAGTATATATTCAAAGGAAATGAAATCAGTATTCTAAGGATACCTGCACTCTCATGTTCACTGAAGCATTATTCATAATAGGTAAGATAAGGAAACAATCTGTGTCCATCAAAGGAATTAATGGATCAGGAAAATGTGGTGTATATGCACAATGAAATACTATTCAGCCTTAAAAAAAAGGAAAAATCCTGTCATTTTTAACAACATGGATAAACCTTGAGGACATTATTCTAAGTGGAATAAGCCAGGCACAGAAAGAGCAATACTGAATCACCTCACTTGTATGAGGAATCTAAAAATGTTGAACTTGTAGAAGTGGAGAGTAGAAAGATGTTACCAGAAGCCGGGGAAGTGGAGTGGTTGGGGAAAAGCTGGTTGTTGATCAGAGGGTACAAAGTTCCAGTTAGAGAGGAGGAATAAGCTTTAGAGATCTATCATGTAGAATTGTTACTATAATAAAAACATAGTTGTTAAAAGAGTACATTTTAAATGTCTCAACATGAGTGAGGTGATAGATTTGTTAATTAGCCTGCTTTTAAACATATATCAAAACATCACAGTGTACTTCGTAAATACAGTTAGTATTTATCAACAAATAATAAAATTTAAAAATTAATAGAAAAGAAAAAAATACCAGGCTAATCATTTGTTCATTTTACCATTAAACTGGTGTTTTTTTTTTAAATAGGTATTTTCTGAGGAATCAAATCAGACAGAACTTGAAACATTAATGAAATAATTTAAAATAATTCTTTAGAAAAATTAAGTTTTTGAGAAGAGCTCATTTTTGCTTAATTTTATAAAGTTTATTCCCTGCCTTTGGTATTAAGTTTTGTATTTTACATAGCATAACACAGAAGTCAATATTCCCTTCATGTGTTCTTAAAATCTTTTAGAAACTGAATGTTATTCTCTTATTAATGTATTTTGAATATAGTAATATCAAATTGCTGTGAGGTATAGATAATAAACCCTGGCTTCTGACATTCTCTCCTATATAATTTAGTTGTTTGAGCAGTTATTTCTCATGTTTGCTTTACAAATTTGTGACTTCTTTATCGATTTCATTTTTTTCAACGCTTTGCTACTCCAGACTTTATTACCTAAGAATAAGTTGATTTTTTCCCATGACATTTGCTAGAGTGAAATAAGAGTAAATTGCTGCAATATTCCCTTTTCAATACGTGTATGTCTTTATGTTTTTTCAGTATGTTTCAGTGTTTTCTTAATAATTTTCACCAGAGCTCTTTTTGGAGCATCCTTGGCATACTGATATGTAAGAAACATTTTTCTTTTCAAGTTATATGTGACTGTTTAAAGTAATATACATATATATGTAAAATTAACATTTTTCTTCAAAAGCAAAATTAGTAAGAGTGCACGTGAGCAGAAATGAGAAGATAAGAGGCAAAGATATAATAATTCCACCTTAAATTATTTCTTGATATTATTGGAACTTTTAGAAAATAAAAAGCCAGCTAATTTGGCCTATTATGTGCTATAATCTATGAATTGCTACGAAAGCTGGCATTTAGTCCCCTGAATAGGTGCAGGGATAAAGGGCTATGCTACCATGGTCCTTCATAGACTACCAAAAGCTACCATGAGCCACAGAACATGGAAGTAAAAATAGATGAAGAGAGTCAGGGAAGAGACAGGTTCCCTACCTTGTACCCTCTAAGAGTTTTCTTTGGACTGTGGAAAAGAACAGCCCATACATGTGCTGTGTGTAAATAACAAAAACAAAAAACTCAAGAAGGGTTCTTGTAAGAAACCATTTTCTTGTGTCATTATTTTTTCTGCTTTGCGCAGGCCAACACTTATAATGAGTACATTTCTGGGTAAAGCAAGCATGAAGAAAGACTACAATACAAATTCCATAAAAGGCTGCAGAGTGTATGAAATTCATGACCAATAGCAACTAAACAAAAATGTTTAGTTTTGTGCCCAGATGATTTTTAGCATTTTAACTAAATACAGCTTAGTTCTCACTAAGTGATTCTGCATGTCCTATTTAAAATTAGTAACAACATGAAAACTAGTCGAATGGGTTCCTACAAAACAGTGTAAAGAGAAAGTCCTCTCACTGATAACCAATTGCTGTATAAGCACAAAATCCATATATTTGTACTATCAAAATTACAAATGATATTCAATAATTTTTTTTGCTGGGTGATGTTTCAATCATTGGCTAACTTCAAAATTTTAGTTTAAAGAAGGAGAAAAGAGTTGTTTGGTCTAAGGAGGAGAGAGATTGTTTTATCAAAAGCACAAATCATGCCTGTGAATAAAATGAGTACGTAAAATAAAATTTGTTGGTTCATTTATGTGCACTACGTAAGTTAATAATGAAAAACTGGCTATACCCAGAGTCCAGCAGATCTTAATAATATAGTTATTACTAATTAGTTGATAAATATTATATATTTATTCATACCTATTATCTTAGGCACAAATATCAGACTCATTTTTTTCAGATAAAAACATTAATTCATTGTTTGGATTTTGAGACAGCAACATGGCATTGCCCATTGAGACGTCGACCACCACCTGTGGAAGTCTGGCCTGCAGACTCTGACTCAAAGACGGATGAATGAATGCACACCACACCATCACGGCGATTCAAGTGGGCTAGGGATGGCCACTGGCTGCTTTCAGAGGGCGAAATGCAACCAAGTGACCAAGACTCCCTGTTCTTCCACACTTTTATTCTGTAGACTTTACAGTAGAGGTTCTAAGTTAACATACTTGTGGATAATTAACATGGTTAAGATAAGGGTTTGGGTTTCAGGGCCCAGAGTAAACACTATTAACAGGTAATTCCCCTTTGATCTTCCCCTGAGAGGACCACCCAGCACAAAATTTACAGGAGTAAACAGTTGGAGTGGAGACAAACGGATGTGGGGTAAAGGGACATAAACTGGGAAGGCCTTTGATCGTCTCTGTCTCTTTCCTATGCTAATGCAAATGAAGTGGCTGCCTTCAGCATGCCTCAATAAAACCTTTCGTCCTTCGAAAACGTTTGAGACTATAGCTTTCCCTAAATGTTTTCCGTGATACTTTGCCAGCCACCCCAAGTGAATCTCAACAGCCCATCATTAATAAAGATTTTGAAAATTATAAGCAGATTCCACAATAAGCCATTCCCTGTAAGAAATGAAAAAATACATACATACTTCATAAATTATTCTATGTTCTTAAGTTCAAAAAATTAATACAAATTTATATTGTAGAATCAACACACATTGTTGTAGAAATTAAAATTTTTTTGAATAGTGTATTTAAAGTAACATATTCTCAGAAATTTATACTTTTAAAAAAATTTATATATAGAAATATATATATAAAATTTTTATATAAAAAATACATATTTTAAAAAATAGCCACTGACTGACTTGTTTTAAATTATTCCAGTGATTACTGTACTTAGGAATTTGTCCAAATGGTTTTTATATTACCATTCACTGCTTAGGCATTGAATCACTGGAACAATTATATGAAAAGAATATACAACTTGACTCTTGAAATAAGTATCCAAAGAATTTATATAGATAGCTAAATGTAAAGAGGCTTTCTGGAATCTTCAAATAATCTCAACACTCTCCTGTCTCTGGAGACACTCAGAGATCCTCAGATCAGTGGCTTGTGTTCGTAGTGGGCGTGTCTAGATCCACAAAGCCCTAGTAGTCAGTCTGGGACGAAAGTGTTTAGTACGCAGTGAATTTATAGAAAGACATACAGGAGATGGGGTTGTTAGGGCATGAGGGTAATCAGGAGTTGTCTCCAAACCCCTGGCTTTACGTAGTGAGAGGGATTGGTGACAGCACAACCCTATGGAAAATGTTTCTGGAAACAAGACCCTCAGTTTGAGTCTCAATCTTATCTTTTATCTCACTCTATTTCTTACAGATTCTGGAACTTTTTTTAATGTTTGAATTTATTGTTCTTTATTTCCTACAGTGTTGCATTTGAGGTCAGCATTATCTCAGCTTTGGTGTTTTCTTCTTGGTAGAAGTTGCTGTTATCAGTTCACCCTCTTCTAAGGCTCTGCTTTTGGTAACTACAAACCTAATTTCTTTTATTATTATGATTATTATACTTTAAGTTTTGGGGTACATATGCCAAACGTGCAGGTTTGTTACATAGGTATGCACATGCCACGGTGGTTTGCTGCAACCATGAACCCATCATCAACATTAGGTATTTCTCCTAATGTTATTCCTCCCCTATTGGGCCACTGTTCACAATAGCGAAGACTTGGAACCAACCCAAATGCCCATTAATAATAGACTGGATAAAGAAAATGTGGCACATATACACCATGGAATACCATGCTGCCATAAAAAAGGATAAGTTAATGTCCTTTGCAGGGACATGGATAAAGCTGGAAACCATCATTCTCAGCAAACTAACACAGGAACAGAAAACCAAACACCTCATGTTCTCGTTCATAAGTGGATAAGACTCTTAACCACTCTGATTCTTATTTTACTTGCCGTTAAAACAGGAATAATAGTTGTTGCCTTTTAGGGTTGTTGTAAGAATAACATAAAGTTATAAATGTTTAGTTCAGTGTCAGTTGTAGAGTAAGTACTCGATAAATGGTAGCTATTACATTATAGCTATTTTATTTCCTTTTGTAGGCTATATACAGCATGTATTTACTTATTCAGAGGCATCTATGTCCCAGGTTTGCTTGACATGATTTTCTGTGATTATTAGATAGCAGCATATGTATTATGTAGGGATTAGCCAATAAATAACACCCAGTTGACATTTGGGGAAATGTGAGAATGACAGGAGGCTGAAATTTAGGGAAACATACTAAACACCACGTTAACCATTATATATAAAATCATGTCATTAGGTTTTAAGGAAGAAGGAATGCTTCTGGTATTGGACTTGAAGTGCAATTTTAATGACATAAATACTAGGAGACTCCCTACAAGTGTATGCCCAATTGAATGGTGTAAGAGGGCACTCGAGGAAGACTTTCTTGATGATTGTTTGATTGTCAGTAGAATCTAGGAGAGTAAGAAGTAAGAATCTCAAATTGTTAAGTTTACACAAGTAATAGAGTCTTATTTTCTGATATTATGGACCTAATTTTCCTTTAGGCTAGGCCAATTTAGTTCCTTAGTGATATCAACTTATAGAGGTAATTGATACTAACTTATAGAAATAATGGCCCTCTCATAGATGCTATGTTTTAACAATGTGAATCCTTTGGGATCCTTCTGCATACCATGTATGGTCCCAGAGAAAGTCATGAAGTATCAACAATTTTCTAATTTTTCTGTGTCTGTTTCCTTCCTTCCTTCCTTCCTTCCTTCCTTCCTTCCTTCCTTCCTTCCTTCCTTCCTTTATTATAGTTTAAGTTCTGGGTTACATGTGCAGAACGTGCAGGTTTGTTACATGGGCATACATGTGCCATGGTGGCCTGCTGCACCCATCAACTTATCATCTACATTAGATATTTCTCTAATGCTATCCCTCCCCTAGCTCCCCACCTGCCAACAGGCCCCAGGGTGTGATGTTCTTGTATATTTCTAAAGCACTAAACTTTTTTTTTTTTTTTTTTTTGAGAAACCTGTTAGCTAGAATTTGTAAATTTTGCCCGAAGAACCAGGGAACCTAAGTATCCACCCAGATTTACAAAGCAAATCTTTGCAAAACCAAGCCTCATAACTTTTGGGACACTACTTTAATTCCCACTATCATCACTTCAGTCATTCAGACTCTTTTGATCTAAATGGAGCATACCTATATTTATAACCCATCACACAAGCTTCTTGGAATTCCAAACAGAATTTGATGTACCTATGGGTTTCCCAGAATTGCTTAGTGAGACCCTTTCTGGCTATGACCAAAATTGAAAACATATATGTATTCAAGCAGGACCAAATGCTATTTTCACCCAACTTAGAGAAGCAAGTATTGGAAAGAACAAAAGACTCCTTTTGGATGTTTTCCCACTGGCTTCCAAAGACAGTGGATAAGCAACGTATGAATACCCAAACTCTTGGATTTTTATCTTCATTAAATCCTTACACAAACTTTTAAACTCTGTCCACCACTCATTTATCTACACAGTATATTTGGAAATGATAAAGGAAAATCAGTGAGGCATTTAGTTGGCAGGAGCATAGAACCTGAATTGAATGGTTGGCTTTGAAAAGCACGACTATAGCTGTGTTGCTGAGACATTCCACTGGGAGAGGAAACCTGATGATATTCCAGGAGAATGTGCTGCACTTGGTGTTAGTGGAAATGAAAGGACTGAAGTTTGTGAATGTGTCTCCAGCAACACACCATTTCTCATCTTGAACTCAATCATCTGAGCTGATAGAATGGATGCCACACAAGCAACACAGGATGCTACAATCTGAGATTGACTTTGGGTACTCCGTAATAAACTGGGACCTGCCAACAGTATTTAGGAAGACCAATCTTTCTAATAACAGCATAGACATGTAAATAAAGTGGCAGTGTAAAGCCTGTGGCAGTAATTTATTCAATTCACAAGTATGGTGAGAGAGAGAGAAAGACAGCTCTTCGTGTTAGATGCTAACATAAGAGAACCCAGAAAAAGACCCATAAGAAATATACCTGATTTTTTTTTTACACAGGTGCACAAGAAATTCAATGGAGGAAAGACTATTTTTTTCAATCATTAGTGCTAATGCAGGTGGAGTTCAGAAGGAAAAAAAAAGACCTCAAACTAAACTCACACCTTATAAAAATTAATTCCAAATGGATCACAGGCTTAAATTAAAAATATGAAACTGTAATTTTTTTTAAGACAGGGTCTCACTCTGTCCCACAGGTTGGAGTGCAACGGTGTAATCTCAGCTCACTGCATCCTCTGCCTCCCGGGCTGAAGCAATCCTCCTGCCTCAGCCTCCCGAGTAGCTGGGACTACAGGTGCCTGCCACTATGCTAAACGTTTTTTGTGTTGTATTTTTTATAGAGGTGGAGTTTTTTTACATTGTCCAGGTTGGTCTGAACTCCTGAGCTCAAGCGATCCTCCCACCTTGGCCTCCCAAAGTGTGTAAAGCTTTTAGAGAAAAACAGAAGAAAATATTTGAGACTTAGAGCTTAGCAATGCATTTTCAGACTTGACACCAAAAGTGTGACCCATAAGAGAACACTTCATTAAATTAGAGATCACCAAATTTTATTAAAAAAAAATAACTTTTGCATTGTGAGAGATCTTTTGAAGAAGATGTAGTGGAAGAATGGGTGGAAATATTTGGAAACTACATATACTACAAATGAGTGTGTATCTAGCATATATAAAGAACTCTCAAATCTGAATAGTAATGAACAAAAAATGTAATGAGAAAACATTTAAAAGACATGAACAGATTACTTCACCTGAGAGGATGTACATTTGACAACCAAGCATATGAGAAGATACTCAACATCATTAACCATTAGAAAAATTTAATCTGAAACCACAATAAAACAATGAAATACCAGCATGACTAAAATTAAGAAAAATAGTGAAAATAGTAAATGCTGGTAAGGATACAGAGAATCTTTCATGCATGGCTAATAGAAATATCAAATGGTATAGTCACTCTAAAAAGAATATGAAAGTTTCTTACGAAACTACATATGTAACTACCACGTGACCAAGCAGTTGCACTCCTGGGCATTTCTTCCAGATAAATGAAAACTTATGTTCCCCAAAAAACCCTTATGCAAATGTTCAAAGCGGCTTTATTCAAAGTGACCCCTAAATGGAAGCAACACAAGTGTCCTGGAAAATGTATTATACCATGGAACACCGCTCAAAAATAAAAAGGAAGAACTCTCAGTACACATAATAACTTAGATGGATTTCAAGGAAATTACGCTGGGGGGAAAAAAACCCAACTTCTGAAATATTACATACATATCAAAATGATTCTATTTTTATATTATTCTCAAAATGGCAAAATTATGCAGACAGAGAACAAAGTAGGGGTTATCGGTTGCTGGGCACCAGGGTGGGGAAATATTTATATTACTTCACTATCAAGAGATATCACAAGGGATCAGGAACAGCTCTGGATATTGATAATGGTGGTGGTTACAGGAATCTACACAAGTGACAAAATTGCAGAGCTACACACACACACACACACACACACAAATGAGTACACATAAAACTGGTGAAATCTGACTATGGTCTGAGATTGAACCAATGTCAATTTCCTGGTTTTGATATCTCAATATAGTTATGGAATATATTACCAATGGGGGCAACTGGGTGTTGGGTACATAGGACCTCTCTGTACTATTTTTGCAACTTCCCTTGCATCTGTAATCATTTCAAAATAAACTGTTAAAATGTAATTTTAAGTAGGAAAAGTTAGAAGTTACTGAGACCAGCTCAGCCATGGAGACCCCCACCCAGGCAGTGCTGAAAGCATTAAGAAGCAGAAACCCAGATAGAACAGCAAAGTGGGACTATCCCAGGACCAACAGTCTTCAAAGCTGAGAGCCTCAGGGGCTGACAGCATTCTGGGCTGAGGGCCTGGAGCAGACTCCGACCCATGTATTTATTCTCTCTGAACAGGTGATTATTATTAACAGCAGGTGTCCTGTGTTTTCTCATAGAACCAAGATAAACTAGGTAGGCAGCTGGCGGCTGTTTACCACTGGTTAAGGAAAAACTATTTCTAGTTTGTATTCTAGTATTCTCCACGAGGGAGCCACGGGGGCAGGGTCACCCATCCTGTGCAAAAAGAAGTTTTAACCAGTGTATGATATACATAGACTGTTTTGCTACTTTAGAATGCCTCAAGCAGTTTTCCAGTTTTGCTAGGGAGGGGGGCGCGGCTAGGTTTTCCTTGCTATCATTCTTCTTAGCAAACAATATACTTTTATCATACACTCAGTATTTCTCAGCAATCATACACTCAGCATTGTTCAGCAAGAAGTATATAAAAATAAATCCAATAATAGATGTACAGGTTCATAACAATAGTTATGAAACTTTATCGATAGGGAAAAGGGAAATCCTAAAAATTAGAGAAATATGCCATGGTTAGAGAAGGAAAGGCTCAATGTCATTATAAAGATGAGCATGCTCCCATAATTAATTTATAAATTTAATGTCATTTCTATTAGATACTAACAAGCTTTTCCATGGAACTCAATTTAATGGGAAATTTAAATGTAAAATATCTAGCTACTCAAAAGTTATAATAATTATGACCATAGTTCAGGAACAGAAAAATATATTCATAGGACAGAAAAGAGGAAGTAGAAAATAATTTAAACACTCAAGTGGCATTATCAAGTATTGGAAAAAAGACAGATTATTCAATACAGGGAGCCAGGTCAACTGATTACTCATATAGAAAAGATAAAATGAGTGCTCTTCCTTACACTATTCATTAAAGTAATGTCAAGACAGATTAAAAACTCAAATATGAAAAGCAAATTTATAAAAAACTGTTACAAAACAGTAGTAAAGCAACAAAATTCTTTATTACGTTTGAGAAAGAAGAACTTTTCTTAAAAAAATATGAACAGTATGACTCACAAAATAAAGACTGATATATTTGATTCTATTAGAATTTACAATTTCTATTTGGCAATAGACACTAAAACATAGTACCAATGGGAGTAAATATCACAAGGCATGTGAACAAACAACAAGGGATTGGTACCCTGAATTGGTAAAGAAATTCTATAAATAGGAGGAAAGAAAACCCAATAGAAAAAAATGGCAATTTACAATATGAGAAACAGAAATTACCAGATAAACAAGTAAAAAGAATATCAACTTCACTACAAATCAGGGCAGTGCAAACAAATACACAAATAAAAATTGTGTATCATCATAAAACTGGCAAAATATGCTAAATATGATAACTACAAGTTTTGGTGAGGTTACTGGGGGTAAAGAATTCTTACATGAAGTGCTGTAGGTTTGCACCATTTCTGAAGCTAGTGATCCTCTAACTGCAGATCGGAAAGTTACCACCTGCAGCCATGTAGCAGGCGGCAGTCCAGCCTACAGTGACAGAGATAGATGAAATCAGTACCACTCCTTTGGAAATCAATCTGGCTACATCATGTAAGTTTACAATAGACACACCACATAACTGTCCCATTCTACTGGTAGGTATTCTTTCTGTTGAAACTCTAACGCATGTTCACAGTAAGTCATATAATAATGCCTATGGCAGTGTTGTGTGTGATAGCAAAGAAGCAAAAAACAAAACAGATAAAAAGGGAAATGAATGAACTAGATCTGAGTATTAACATGTAAAAATTTCAAGAACACAAAACTGAATAAGAAAAGTCAATCGCCAAAAGATACATACAGTAAGATGCCAAATGCACATAATGATCAACACTCAGAATCGTGGGTAAATAGCTGACAGATTGACTGAATAAAAGACAGTCTGAGCACAGAAAAATGGATGGAATGATACATGGCAACTTCAAAATAGTAGTTTGTCTAGGGAACAAGAGATTAGAAAAATAGGGAGTAAGGCTTTAGCTAATTCTGTAATGTTTTATATCTTTTAAGAAAGATCTAAGGCAAATAATGCAAACCATGCTAACATCTGCTTAATCTCAGTGCTAGGGACATGGATATCTGTTACTTTGTTTTTATGTATTGAAAATATTTAACAATTTTAAAAGTAGGAAATAAAAAGCAGGCAAGCAAGAAAGAGGCAATTTGCTGGTAGAAATTTTATAAGTAATAAACCTGTACTTTCCCTATGGCAGTTTTATTTTATCCTTCTATCTCCTAAAGCAGTAATCTGGAGAATAAAATGTTTCTCCATGAGATTTCAATGAAGGAGGGAAAAGGTGACAAGTCTTCAAAGTGACAAGTTGGGATGGGGTGGGAGAGGTGACATCTCTCAAACAAGCCTCCTTAGTTGTGGCTGCACCCCTAGGTCAGGACAGCTGGGATATTGCTGGCATTTTAAGCAGAAGTCACCTTGGCAGGCTCGTAAGAACAGTTCCCTCTGGTTGGTAAACATATTCAAGAGTGCTCACACCTGCCTGTTGAGGTCTTTCCTTATGGGCTTGTGAAGGTCAACAGGATGGGCAGGTACGGCTATCTCCTCCCAACCTCGACAGCTTGAAGAAACATGCCAGATGTGGTCGTCAACATGTTCTTTAAACCACCGCAAAGTCCTGACACAAATGAAAGCTTTTTCTTCTCCTTCGTGATTGCTCAGCAAAATATTGTATGAAAAATAATTAAGTTCTCATGTAATTTCCAGACTATTTTGTGAACTTGGTCCCTAGTTGTCCTTTTTTTTTTCTTTTTTCCTTTTCGAACTGTTCTTGCTTCCATTGCTCAATTCTATTCCCGAACAGCAAACAGAGACTTTAACTGGGTCGCAGAACAATTCCTTTTGGAATATATGAAGTAACATTTCTAAATCTGCCACTAGGTCTGATGACACTTAGGCAGATCCTTGAATTAACCCGTAGTTGTTCCATCTATAGAATACATTATTCTATATAATACAATATATTCTATATAATACAATATCGTATTCTATATAATACAATATAAGCTATTAAATAGACTGTAAATGCAACTGTTGTCGATGAAGTTTAAATAAAATAAGTTAATACCAAATATAGAAATTAAGTTCCCCTCTCTCACTATATATATGTGGATATCTATCTCTGTCTCTATATTTGTCATTAATTATGAAGGTAATTATAATCCTATTTCTCAGAAACATCATGACCTTAAATAAAAATAACATTGCAAACAAGGGAGTCAGAATGTATACTAGAGCAAGAGAAATCTTGATTTAAAAAAGCAATTTTACACTGACAAAAACAAGATGAATATTCTAGAAAGTATTTTGGAACACACTTGAGAAGCTTGAATCCAAAACTTGAATCCAAAGAAAATCGGTAAAATCATGGTTGAAACATAATCTCTGGAACCAGATCAGCTGGGCCGGAATGCTAGTTCAGTATTTATTTGTTACACAGTCTTGAGCCATTTACTTCACTATTCTGTGCCTCAGTTTCCTCATAGGGTTGTTGGGTTTAAATACATGAAGTCCTTAGAATAGCATCTGGTACATATATAATGTGTTTGTCATTTTGATATGTCAGCTTGGCTAAGCTGCAATCTCTAGTTGTTAGATCAAACACTAATCTAGGTGTTGCTGTGACCTTTGTAGATATGATAAAAGTCCGTATTAGGTTGATTTTTAGTTAAGGGAGATAGTCCTAGATAATCTGGTGAGTTTAATTTGATCAGTTGAAAGACCTTAAAAGCAGAACCGAAGATTCTCTGAAACAGAAGAAATTCTACCTGTGGATAGCAATTTCTGCTCATGGCTGAGTTCCAGCCTGACTTTCCTGATGGCCTGCCCTGTGGATTTTCAAACTTGCCACCATCACAACAGTTCTCTCACTAGTATTTTGCAACAGTTCTCTCACTCTATATGTCTTCTTTGCTTCTCTGGTTGAATGCTGACCAACACACATATATAGCACTGTACAATACAGCACTTAAAAATTATGAATTATTTTAGGTGAGTGCTTGGCCTGTGTTAACAGAAGTTAGTTTAAGTGTGTAGTATGAGGAGGTAGTCAGAAGAAAAACCCTTTAGTTTTCAGGCAGGGAAGATTATTCCTGGCTCCTTGGGTGCAGCAGCTATATTGGCACAGACAAGCACAAAGCAAGGATAAATATCCTGGATTCAAGTCATGTATTGACAATCAATGGATGCCTTTGACTAAGTCATTTCACTCCCTGAGCTTCAGGTTCAGGTTCATGATCTGTAAAATAGTTGTCATGTAGTTACTTTATAGAGTTATGCTGAAATTTTAAAATAATTGCTTACTTTACATTCCTTTGTAAGCTCTCTGTAAATAGAAAGTCGTATTTTTTTTTTTTTTTTTTTTAATTTTTGAGACAGAGTTTCGCTCTTGTTGCCCTGGCTGGAGTGCAATGGTGCGATCTTGGTTCACTGCAACCTCCACCTCCCAGGTTCAAGCAATTCTTCTGTCTCAGCCTCCAGAGTAGCTGGGGTTACTGGCACATGCCAACCTGCCTGGCTGATTTTTTGTTTGTAGTAGAGACAGGGTTTCATCATATTGGTCAGGCTGGTCTCAAACTCCTGACCTCAAATAATCTGCCCGCCGCAGCCTCCCAAAGTGCTGGGATTATATACACCACACCCAGAAGAAAGACGTATATTTCTATCTGTAAACACACTGACATCTCCCAGGACGCCTGTGCTTCCAGCCAAGAGCTCATTATCCAAAAGGCTACAAATCATAAAATTTGTGGCTTATCGAATCCTTACTAAGTGCCAGTTACTGTTCTGAACACTTTAGTTGAATAACTCACATAATCAGCACAACAACCTTACCAGGTAGGTAATATCAGTATCATCATCATCTGTGTTTTATCAGAGAAGGCAATGGAAGCGTGGAAAGATTAAGTAATATACCTATGTTTACATAGCTTGGAAGCGATGGCGCTGGAATTTGAATCCAGGTGTGCTGGTTTGAGAGCAGAGCTGTAACAACTCCACTCTACCACAGTAAGTATAAATCAAATAATCCTATAATGTAATAATAGTCAATTCTGCTGTAGAAAATAAGAAAAGTAAGAAGGATAAATAAAACCAGATAAAGGTGTAAGTAACTTGGGAGATAGGTTGGGCATAAAGTGAGCAGATCCTTTGTGTTCTGAGGTTGGAGAGGGTGGAGTGGAAGGACCAAGTGGGCAATGAATATTCCTGAGGCTTTACCTGAGCCATTCATGGGTGATACCCATCTGGCCCGTATGTCCTCTGTCTGGAAATACAGATAAAACTGTAGCTGCTCATCAGGCTTACTGGCAAGCTACAGATATTAGCCAAACGAACTTATCCTGTGTCTTTCAGAGAGTGGAACTGTGTGTTGACTCCAAGTGTCTTCCATCTGCTGAGACTCCTGGTTCAAATTTCTGCTCTGACCTTTACAAGTCCATCACCCACAGGGAATTCTGACGTGGTACGGAGATAGGACAGATGATCATTGTGTTCCCCACGATTCAGGTAATGCGGTCCTCCCACCCCACTTGTATGTTACCCCTGGATTATTGACACCCTATTTCTTCTCCTTACTCTTACTGTATTTTTTAAATTCATTGAATAACCGGTGTGATTATTTGCTCTGTGAGCCTGTCTGTTCTGTGACCTCTGGGATCACTTAAATGTTGATATACTTGGCAGTTACTTGGAAGTTCATTTTCCATAGGATACTGTACATTTAATGTAGTCAATAATTTCAAATTTTCCTACTACTAAGTACTACTAAGTTGCTAATAAGTAATGAGAACTATTTAATTTTTTATAACTTCCATTCCTTTAGCCTTGCTGAAATTGAAAATGAAGCCAGTAATGGTTATGATGACCATGAAGGTGGGGGGATGGTTTCTCATGCTTTTTGCCTATATGATACCCCAGAACATTGCTGGGTTGTTTGCATGCCCCATTTCATTTTATCCTTGCAACAAGGGCAGATTTACCCTGACACTGAGGAAGCTTATGCTTCAGAGACCCTTCCAAGAGCTTGTACTTATTATAATTTTGGATTTGTTGTTTTGTATAAGTTTCTGGCCCCACAAAAAATATAATTACCCTATGAAGATATAGTTGGTAACAGAAATACCAAAATATGTAAAATTCAGTTAGAGTATCTTGCTCAGTATTGCCATCAAACAGTGCTATGAGACAATGCCAGCACACTTAAAATTCTTTTAAAAGAACTTTAAATATAGCTGAAAATAACTTAAACATGATTTTAAAACATTTAATGTCTTTTAGTCATTTAAGATAAATATTAAAAGGCAGCATATTTCCTATTCTTTGTTTTCTTTCTCTGCTCCTTTTGATTCCCTTTTCATCCAAATGCATCTGCTTTTCCATAGAAGGCAGAAAAGATGGCAAGGCAATTTCAACAGGAATTTTATGCAGATGCAGTATTTATGATGGTTGTCCTGGGGAGAGTCTGTGATTAATGATCACATATAACCTGGTTCAATATATATATGTTTTAAAGCAGGCTTCCTTATTGGTAGCAATGTACTACAAAGGGGACTAGACATCGAAAGATCTCTTAATCTGTGGACATAGACCAATGGGTCAGTGGGGTATTGTTTAAAACCTTTAAGATCAATGGTTTTGAAGGTCATGTGTGGTACACATTTATTCAGCCTGCCAGTAGCAAGTCTGTTTCCTGGATATGTTAGCAAAATTGCTAACATTAACTATTTTCTTTACCCGGCCTTGGATGCTACTTATTTTTCCAAACAACAGTTTTTAAGACAGATTCATCATACCTACCTAGATCGCAGGGACAGTCAACTGCAGTATTCCTCTGACTTTCAGTTTCTTCCCTCTAGAAATTAGCCAGGAACTCATGTAATTGAGAAGATAATTATGCATGAGAAGCAGCAACAGTAACACCCATAGCAATAGGAGAGGTTATTAGAGAAGTGAGGTTATTAGAGAAGTGCATTAGACTCACGCCTCCTTGGAATACCTTTTAATTTTATGTTTTGTTGATTTTTTCTTCAGATTCCTTCCCCTGAAGTGTTTTTTAAAATTTATTTATTATACTTTAAGTTATGGGGTACGTGTGCAGATTGTGTGGTTTGTTACATAGATATACACGTGCCATGTTGGTGGTTTGCTGCATCCATCGCCCTGTCATCTACATTAGGTATTCCTCCTAATGCTGTCCCTCCCCTAGCCCTCCACCCCCCGCTATTCATCCCCTAGCCCCCCACCCTCCAGGCCATGGTGTGTGATGTTCACCTCCCTATGTCCCTGTGTTCTCATTGTTCAACACCCACTTATGAGTGAGAATATGCAGTGTTTGGTTTTCTGTTCTTGTGTCAGTTTGCTGAGAATGATGGTTTCCAGATTCATCCATGTCCCTGCCAAGGACATGAACTCATCCTTTCTTATGGCTGCATAGTATTCCATGGTGTATATGTGCCACATTTTCTTTATCCAGTCTATCATTGATGGGCATTTGGGTTGGTTCCAAGTCTTTGCTATTGTGAACAGTGCTGTAATAAACATACGTGTGCATGTGTCTTTATAATAGAATGATTTATAATCCTTTTGGTATATACCCAGTAATGGGATTGCTGGGTCAAATGGTATTTCTAGTTCTAGATCCTTGAGGAATCACCACACTCTCTTCCACAATAGTTGAATTAATTTACACTCCCACCAACAGTGTAAAAGTGTTCCCATTTCTCCACATCCTCTCCAGCATCTGTTGTCTCCTGATTTTTTAACGATCACCATTCTAACTGGCATGATGTGGTTAGCTATGATAAATATGAGGTGGTTAGATGTCATAAACATCTCAATGTGGTTTTGATTTGTATTTCTCTAATGACCAGTGATGGTGAGCTTTTTATCATATGTTTGTTGGCTGGATAAATGTCTTCTTTTGAAAAGTGTCTGTTCATATCTTTTGCCCATGTTTTGATGGAGTTATTTGTTTTTTTCTTGTAAATTTGTTTAAGTTCTCTGTAGATTCTGGATGTTAGCCCTTTGTCAGATGGGTAGATTGCAAAAATTTTTTCCTGTTCTGTTGGTTGCTGATTCACTCTATTGTTAGTTTCTTTT
Organism: Aotus nancymaae; assembly: GCF_030222135.1. Taxonomy (NCBI): domain Eukaryota; kingdom Metazoa; phylum Chordata; class Mammalia; order Primates; family Aotidae; genus Aotus; species Aotus nancymaae. The sequence goes on from NW_026988465.1 coordinate 19,476,517, forward strand.
GCTGTGCAGAAGCTCTTAAGTTTAATTAGATCCCATTTGTCTATTTTGGCTTTTGTTGCCTTTGCTTTTAGTGTTTTAGTCATGAAGTCCTTGCCCATGCCTGTGTCCTGAATGGTATTGACTAGGTTTTCTTCTAGAGTTTTTACGGTGTTAGGTCTCATGTTTAAATCTTTAATCTATCTAGAGTTAATTTTTGTATAAGGTGTAAGGAAGGGATCCAGTTTCAGCTTTCTGCATATGGCTAGCCAGTTTTCCCAACACCATTTATTAAATAGGAAATCCTTTCCCCATTGCTTGATTTTGTCAGGTTTGTCAAAGATCAAATGGTTGTAGTTGTGTGGCATTCTTTCTGAGGCCTCTGTTCTGTTCCATTGGTCTGTATCTCTGTTTTGGTACCAGTAACATGCTGTTTTGATTACAGTAGCCTTGTAATATAGTTTGGAGTCAGGTAGCTTGATGCCTCCAGCTTGGTTTTGTTTGTTTGTTTGTTTGTTTGTTTTGCTTAGGATTGTCTTGGCTATGCGGGCTCTTTTTTGGTTCCATATGAAGTTTAAGGTGGTTTTTTCCAATTCTGCGAAGAAAGTCATTGATAGCTTGATGGGGATAGCACTGAATCTATAAATTACTTTGGGCAGTATGGTCATTTTCATGACATTGATTCTTCCTAACCATGAGCATGGAATATTTTTCCATCTGTTTGTGTCCTCACTTATTTCCTTGAGCAGTGGTTTGTAGTTCTCCTTGGAGAGGTCCTTCACATCCCTTGTTAGTTGTATTCCTAGGTGTTTTATGCTCTTTGTAGCAATTGTGAATGGGATTTCACTCATGATTTCGCTCTCTGTTTGTCTACTATTGTGTATAGGAATGCTTGCAATTTTTACACATTGATTTTGTATCATGAGACTTTGCTGAAGTTGCTTATCACCTTAAGGAGATATTGGGGTGAGACAATGGGGTTTTCTAAATATATAATCAGGTCGTCTGCAAACAGGAACAATTTGATGTCCTCTCTTCCTTTTTGAATACCCTTTATTCTTTTCTCTTGCCTGATGACTCTAGCCCAGAACTTCTAATACTATGTTGAATAGGAGTGGTGAGAGAGGGCATCCTTGTGTTGTGCCAGTTTTCAAAGGGAATGCTTCCAGTTTTTGTCCATTCAGTATGATATTGGCTGTGGGTTTGTCATAAATAGTTCTTATTATTTTGAGATATGATCCATTGATACCTAGTTAATTAAGAGTTTTTAGTATAAAGCGCTGTTGAATTTTGTCGAAGGCCTTCTCTGCATCTGTTGAGATAATCTTGTGGTTTGTCATTGGTTCTGTTTATGTGATGGATTATGTTTACAGATTTGCAAATGTTGAACCAGCCTTGCATCCCTGGGATGAAGCCGACTTGACCGTGATGGATGAGCTTTTTGATGTGCTGTTGGATTTGGTTTGCCAGTATTTTATTGAAGATTTTTGCATCTATGTTCATCATGGATATTGGCTCGAAATTTTCTTTTTTAGATGTGTCTCTGCCAGGTTTTGGTATCAGGATGATGTTGGTCTCATAAAATGAGTTAGGGAAGATTCCCTCTTTTTGTATTATTTGGAATTGTTTCAGAAGGAATGGTACCAGCTCCTCTTTGTACCTCTAGTAGAATTCAGCTGTGAACCCGTCTGGACCTGGACTTTTTTTGGTTGGTAGGCTATTAATTGCTGCCTCAACTTCAGACCGTGTTATTGGTCTATTGAGGAATTCTACTTCTTCCTAGTTTAGTCTTGGGACAGTGTAAATGTCCAGGAATTTATCCATTTTTTCTAGATTCACTGGTTTATTTGCATAGAGGTATTTGTAGTAATCTCCGATGGTAGTTTTTATTTCTGTGGGATTGGTGGTGATATCCCCTTTATCATTTTTTATCACATCTATTTGATTCATCTCTCTTTTCTTTTTTATTAATCTGGGTAACAGTCTATATATTTTGTTGATCTTTTCAAAAACCAGCTCCTGGATTTATTGATTTTTTGAAGGGTTTTTTGTGTCTCTATCTCCTTCAGTTCTGCTATGATCTTAGTTATTTCTTGCCTTCTGCTAGCTTTTGAATTTGTTTGATCTTGCTTCTCTAGTTCTTTTAATCGTGACATTAGGGTGTTGATTTCAGATCTTTCCTCCCTTGTCTGGTAGGCATTTAGTGCTATAAATTTGACTCTAGACACTGCTTTAAATGTGTCCCAGAGATTCTGGTACATTGTGTCTTCGTTCTCATTGGTTTTGAGGAACATCTTTACTTCTGCCTTCATTCCATTATTTATCCAGTAGTCATTCAGGAGCAGGTTGTTTTGTTTCCATGTACTTGTGTGGTTTTGAGTGAATTTCTTAATCCTGAGTTCTAATTGATTGCATTGTGATCTGAGAAACTGTTTGTTATGATTTCCGTTCTTTTGCATTTGCTGAGGAATGTTTTACTTCCAATTATGTGGTCAATTTTAGAATAAGTGTGATGTGTTGCTGAGAAGAATGTATATTCAGTGGTGTTGGGGTGGAGAGTTCTGTAGATGTCTATTAGGTCTGCTTGGTCCAGGTCTGAGATATGCTTCCTCTCTAAAAAAGTGCTGCGTCAACATGAGATACAGTGCAGTCCACTCTGTAACAGGTGCTTCAAATGAGTTACATAGGCCTCTGATGGTGGTCAGAGATAATAAACTGAACTTAATAGTTCCTATAATCATTTTTTGAGGTTTTTGCTATGAACAATCATGTATATCCAAACTTGTTATTTGCATCAAACAAGAGAATCACCTCGTCCCAGGCATATTATTCTGATAGTGGTATTTTATAAAATAATATGCTAACATGGAGACCTGGTAAACATGTATATTTAGTGAAATCTGGGAGAAAATTCAGAAAACATTACTTTCGGTGAATTCTCAAGTATTGGTTGGTTGTAATTCAAGCTATTTTAAATTAAAACTATGGCCAATAAATGTATGGGTACTCGGTGATGATTTTAGAGTTGGAGTCTACTCCTTGCATGTCTATTTTCATTTCAACTGATGGTTCCTCTCAGAGCAGATATGCTGGGGCATGCAGTTAGGGGAGGCTGAGTCCCCAACATGCTGATGACTGTAACTATGAAAGAGATGCAATGTTCTGACATAGATCTTTGTGATAGTTTGCTAACCGCCTCTAGTTCTTGTGTCCCTATGCATTAGACTTTGTTCCCTTATCCATCCAGAAGGGAGCCTATTGCCCTACCCTTTAAATATGAAGCACCTGTGATTTCCTTCCACTGATAGACTGTATGGAAAGTGAAATTGCATGAGCTCTAGAGCTTAGGCCTGAAGACCCGCCATGTGGCTTCTGCCCTTATTCATCCATACCTGTGGCCAAGCTGTTAAAACTATCTGTTCTGCAAAGGGATAGGCCCATGGCTGGGAACTTTCTGTTTGGAAAAGCTATAGTGGGAGGGCTCAAAACTTCTCCAAAGATACAGTATCGGAAAATGTGAGTGTTGACTCAGAAGTTTAGGCTACAGGGCGAAACACCACTTACATAGAATACCTGCCTTCTAAGTGGTTTTATTGAATACACTGAAGTAATCTTTCTCAAACTTAGTATTGACATGATATTCCTTTGCTTGAGATATTTCAATACCAGATCCACACCTAATATTTGCAAGGGTTTGGGCCAAGAGAACAAATGTAAATCCACATAGATATGGATAAAAATAGAAAAGTTATACATCAATTTAACAAACCCTAAATAGAATAAGTCATTTTGTAAGGAAGATGCCTTTCTGTAGACAAATTCTGAACATACATGTAAAGCTGAAGTTTTTTGTATAAAGTCAGGGGCATAATAAAAACAGCTGAAGTTTTCTTCGTGCATGTCTGAGCATTCTGATATAGTTCAATGACTTTAGGGTAGGAAAGTGAAAACACTAAATGAATAGCTTGTTAGTTATTCTGTAATATTAATCTTAGCAAAATCACTAATTGTGGTATTCTTTTTTTTTTTTTTGAGAGACAGAGTCTCACTCTGTCACCAGGCTACTGGAGTACAGTGGCATGATCTTGGCTCACTACAATCTCTGCCTCCCGGGTTCAAGCGATTCCCCTGCCTCAGCCTCCCAAGTAGCAGGGACTAAAGGCACACACCACCATGCTCAGCTGATTTTTTGTATTTTAGTAGAGATGCAGTTTCACCATGTTGGCCAGGATGGTCTCAAACTCCTGACCTTGTGATCTGCCCACCTTGGCCTCCCAAAGTGTTGGGATTACAGATGTGAGCCACCGCATCTAGCCTAATTGTGATATTCTAATCAAAATGCTTACACATTAATAATTTGTTCAAATGACAACTATGATATAAATTACAAATGCTAAAAATGTACAAAATTAATTTTGGATATTTTCATTAAAGATTTATGGTAAAGTAACTGTAAAAAATAAAAAATGAAAATTATTTTTATATGTCTTTTCAAAGAAGATTTTTCTCCAAAGAAGTTAAAGCTATCTATTACAATTAAAAGGCAAATAAATAAATTATAATGAGAGAATATCCCAATATTAAATAAGATTTTTAAAATAAAGACTGTACTCTCATAAAACAGTTTTGGAGGTGGAAAGCCATGAGGAAGAGAAGCAAGTCACTAGGCCAAAAGGCTCACTCAACTGTTAAACCCACAGAATTAGGTCCAGGTGAGCCCAGGTATGCCCAGGTGGGCCCAACCCCCAGGGGACCTACCAGCTGAACACAGCCTCTGGAAAGAGCATAGGCTAGATAAGCAAAGGAACCAACTGGCCTACATACAGAACCAAAAAAAGTACTCATATATAATTCAAAATCTAAGACAGTATCATTCCCATTTACACGTGCAGAAAGGCTGTTCCGTATAAACAGCTTGTCCAGCATAATGCAATCACTACAGGCAGGCACTGTGATTTTAAATAAAAATCTCTGTAATTCTTTGCCTTTTCTGCTATATCTTAGGAGGCTGCAGAGAATCTTCAGAAAATTGAGGAAAACTGTAATTGGATTTGGATTAACCCTTTGGCCCAAAGATTTTATCTGTCAAGTAATGTCAATCCTTATTTTTAGATTCTCTGACGCTTGTAGAAAGTTAAATGCAAATTTTTATTTGGCACTGAGTGTAGGAATGAATGTGTCTCAAATGAACTAAATCAGGTGACATTAAGAAGTATTTAGCAAAAGGCTTGGAACTAACATAAATATTATTTCACTTTCTAGGTGCACACGTATAGACCTGGCCAAAAATGAGAACTCATTACATTCAGTGAAACCATATGTATTTGATTTATAAAACTTATTATCCAAGGCATAATGAATCAAGCATATTAAATTAACACACAGATATGTGCTGATCTCACACTGTGCAGGAGGCTCTGTGTTGGGTGCTGTATCACATGTTCCATCTGAAAAACCAGTGGATAACTTCTTTTCACTGGCTTAGATTTCTGGAACTATGAGGATATTTAAGTGGTAATAATAAGGAATAAGAGCTCTAAATTAAATGTTGTACACACTTGAAGGTATGTGAACCATTGGACTTCTATGTATCAAACAAAACATATTCCTGCTTTATATATTTTGCCCAGAAATACATTGATAATATGGTTTATCCATTTCAAATAGAATTTAAGAGGGACCTACATTTTATTTTATGCTCTTTAGTTATGTGAATATTTCTTTATTCTGTGCATTTATTTTTATTAAAAAATTAATTTTAAAAAGTGTATATTCTCAGACGCTAACATGTTTAAGATGTGTATATCTTTTTAAATTATTATTGTATGAGCATTTATTCATATTATATAATATACTTCTTTTTGGTATTGATTTTCTAGGGCTGACATAACATGTCACAGACTGGAGAGCTTTTAAACAGTAGAGATTTATTTTCTCACAGTTCTGGAGGTTGGGTGTCCAAGATCAAGGTGTTGGCAGGTTTGGTTTCTCCCGAGGCCCCTCTTTTTGGCTCATAGATAGCTGCCTTCTCTCTGTGTCCTCACGTGGTCTTTTGTTTGTGTAGGCACATCCCTGGTAGTTGTTCCTGTGTCCAAATTTCCTCTTCTTATAAGGCCGTCAGTCGGATTGGATTAGCATCCCCGCTAACAACCTCACTTAGCCTGACTAACCTCTTTAAAGTCTGTCTGTCCACAGGCAGTCACATCCTGAGGTTCTGAGGGTTAGGGCTTCAACATACAAATTTAGAGGGAACACAAAAACTTGGGGAGGATGCAATTTAATCCATAGCAAATTTTATTATCTTATTTACCACAGAATATGTAAATACTTTTATTATTAAAGGACACTTCAGATATTCCTCTTTACATTATTTTAACATTTTACACTTACTTATTTGATTGCAACAATAACTAGCAGTTAATACTTAAAGCTTACCATCTGGTGTAACAATAATGATTTCATATTAATTATGGCATTTAAACCTCGTAGTGACCATAAGAGCCAGCTACTGCTATTATTCCTGTTGCACTGATAAGAAAACTGACATTTAGAGTTGTTTGTTGACTTGTAAAGTTACATGACTGCTTAGTGGAGAGACCAGATTGTAGTTCAGGCCCTGTGCCTGCAAAGCAGCCCTACGAAATCGGTATTGCAGGTACTATGTAATTTGTTGGGGGTTGCCGGGTATGAATTGTTTCCTTATCGTATTTTGAATTCTTATATGACAGGTCCATTTATTCATCTTTGATGCTAAAAGTCTAGCATTTTAGTTCTGTGCCTGGCAAAGAGTTGGTGTTCAATAAAGTGTTGACTTGATGCTGATTAGTTTTAACCATCGTTATTTTCTTTTGAGAAATAGATGGTAGATAAGTAACCTCGATGTATTCGACCTAGCATCCAAAAGTAGTTGAGCTACAGGGAGCATATAGCGTATCAGTAAACATTTCATTGAACTTGAAAGCAGGGTGCTTCATAGATGTTTGAATCAAGCCAAATTAAGAGATTGAACTGTTTGCCTAAAGCCACCCAGTTAACTGGTGACAGATTTAAAAAGCAAAACAAAACAAAAACATTTCTGGTCCAGTTACTTTACTTTTACATCTAAATGCTCCGTTAATGAGTGAAGTAACCTAATGAAGTTTGTATGATAGAGAAACTCATAGTGTGTACCATTTTTTAAAATGCTTGTGAGGGTTCCTTCAAAAAGAGAATCACAGCTCATAGCTTTTCTTTTCTGGCAATCAGATTTTTATTTAGTAATTTGGAGCCAGCTTGAGATGAAAGGAATGTAGTGCTGTCTTTAGAATGGCCACAGTAGCATATTCTTTATTTTCTAAGAAAAAAATATTCGATTGGGCAAGCAATTAGTACTGTATATGCCTGCTTACTGTAAGGTGGCAAATGCACCTGTGCGTTGAAGGCTGTTTCGCTGGAACACCGACCCATTGTGCTTTCACATTTTGGCCAGTTTCAGCTTTAGTGTTGAATGGAAGGCCCTGGGGTCCCAGTGTGTTTTCCTTTAGAATCCAATTCATCTTTGTCTCCCTCCTTCAGCCATCTGGTTACTACTGTGAGTAAATGGGAATTGGGATGCTATATTAAAGCACAGAATGATGAAATCCCAAGTGCCTCAAATGGTTTCTAGCTTTTCCACGTAGAAATCACATGCAATCCATTCCCTCCTTTTGCCCCTTTTCTCATAGCCATGCCACATGTTACCTTAACAGGCTTTCTTTGACTTTCTATCTTGTAAAAATAGGATAGAGGCTTTCTGGTAATTTCTTAAACACTTCTTATACTCAAATAATCACAGAGATGTTTCACCTAATTCTGTGTAGGTAGTTTCAATGCACATATCTGTGTAAGATGAACGCATTTATTCCTTATTATTAAGTTTTATGTCGTACGCAATACTAACTGATTTTGCCACTTACCATGTATATAAATAAATAAATAAATCTTTAATAAGTAATTTTATTTCTTTACCACTTAATTTGCTTATCTGCAATGTAGAGACAGTAAGTCTGAATTATTTCAGTGGTAACCTGGGAAAATAAATTAGTTTGGAAAGAAGTTTGTGTTTTCCTGCTGAAAGATTTTATCATTGATATTATTTTTATTTTCATCAACAGAATGCTGAAAGTAATAAGAAAAAAATACTTAAGTGAACAAGGTCCGAGCTGCATGCTCACCTCTTCGGGCATAATTCTATTTCATCAAACATGCCTCACATTCATTTCTGTATGTGATTGGACCCACAGAAAGCAGAGATTCCACAAACTCATTACAATCAAATGGGACTTGAATTCTCTTGTCTAATGTCATAATAAGCAATTATGAGCATCTTCTCAGCATTCAAATTGGGTAATGGTGAAGCCCTAGAGAGGCATTAGATGCTGGCAGACTCTGGCTGATGGAATGTGCATATGCTCAATGGATCCCTAAAGGCAGAATGGGTAGCTAGATGCCAGGGCAGATTGCCCTCAGTATTTAGGGTAGACACTACCTTCAATTATGACTTGTGTTTTATAATCGGGGCAGTTATAATAATATGTGTGTTCATTCTGGAGAACTCATTGTGGCAACAAAACGAACAGCATTTTCTATCTATTTCCCATTTTCATCAGAGAATAGCAAATGAATTTCTTCTTTCAACTTCACAGTTCCCAGATAATGTCTGGGAAAATACTGGTTGCTACTATATGCTATTATTTCATTTTAAGTTAAATCTCCTTTGTTGACTCTGGGAAAGGTGGCAGATTTTGTATTATCGGTGGAACACTTTGTAGTGATAATTAGATAAATAAACACTTGCCACCCTAAGGAAGCGGTGCCTCTTAATTATTAGAAATTTTCCCTCCAAACAAATTAGTTACTAAATTGTAGTACTCTCTTCTTCTGAGCCTTCGCAGCAAAATGTGATGTCCTCCATCTTTTTTCACTAAACCAGGTGAGTGTTACTGCTTTTAACTGTATGATTCAGTAAAATAATTATCAAATGAAATTTATACATACTATAAATCTCTTTACCTTGGAGATCTTTAGAAAGTACCTTTCATAGGTATCAGCCTAGATGGTACAAGAAACATAGAATATTGGACCAAATTAAGGAGCTCTGAAAAAAATATCAAGGTTTAAAAAAATGTTTTAACTGTGAAGAAAAACATAGAGAAATAGGATGTTCTGTAGGAATTATTGACATTATCTTCATATATGCATAATTTTCACCTTTTTTTAGTTCCAAAAACTATTTAAAAGCATGTAATATGCGTTGAAAAGTAAACTATTATAGACACACTGAAAGTGTAGACCAAGCCCTAAAGCTTCAATACTTAAAGATGTTACATCTATCATGTGGTTCATTTTTCCCCTGGCAAAATCAATGTAGTTATTTCATTTGTCTCAACAACCAAATTACCCTGCTGCATGGTTGATCTGATCCATGATGGATCTGATTCCAGCATCAGTTATTGAAATGGTCCACATTCTGATGTGGCTATAGATGTTGTCAAAGTGCCCTGTGAACCAAACCTCAGTGGCATCTCAAATAGATTCCCTTTGATGCATAGAAATCAGAGCTCCTTTTTGACTTCAGATCATCAAGGTAAGCTATTTTAAGAATGTTTTACCTAGCGATGGCTATTTTCTCATTTTGTATATTACCTTATTCAGATATTGTAGTCTCTCTAGGTTTACAAAAACAGTTGCCAATAAAAGGACTAGCAACCATTTTTGCAACATTTCCTTCCTTTATAAAATCAGGTGTAGGAAATTTCATAGCATGTGGACAGAGAAATGAATAAAAATGTATAAGCAGTCCTAAACACATTACCTTGAAATTATTTTTGAATTATGAATAAAAGGTTTGCTTTACTTTCACATTGGCACAGAATGCAGGGTAACATGTATTCATGCAATTAGGATTAAGAAGTGGATGTAAGGATGACAAATAAACTAATCAACAACAAACAATCAAGTAATGATGGGAGACTGGACACAGTTGAAGAGTTGTCTGGAGTTCAGAAGGCCTGCTTCACACATCAGCTTTCATAATTCTGATTCCCTCTGTAATGACGCCGGCCCTGTTTCTGTCTGATATCGAACGCTAGTAACGCTGAGAAAGAAGCAGAAAACAATGCTCCCAAGTGCGAGAAAGAGTGAGTTTTTTTCATGCTTTTAGCAATGTGACCTTAGGTATTGATTTATAGCCTGCTGCAGCACCCCAGAGCAAAAGGGAACATTGGTAATTAAGTCAGTATCTGCACTTTCTAAAATAGTGCTGACTTGCCACAAAGAGAGCCCCTTTATTTTTCCTCTCTGCCTCCCAGTGAATGCAGATGCAGGCACTGACCTCTGACCTTTCTCCAAATTCTCTAGCTGCAGCTGTTATTTTTCTTTCTCGGGACCTTTAGCTGTTGATAGACTGTTAAAGATTCCTTAAATTGTGTGTGCGACTTTCTTTTAAGCAAACATGAAACAATTTATACCTCAAGATTTACTTTTAAAAGATATCTTTATTGAGCTTAGAATGAAGGTAAATACTTTTACTTGGGTACCTATTAAAGATCTGCCAGATAAGCACCTATGTCCATTGACCATATTAAGAATGCACAGACACTTTTTGGAAGAATTTTATATTTAAACAGAACTTTCCATTGTAAAACTCCCAGGATTGTAAAGTGTACTGAGTCAGAAGTCTCTTTGTATTCCATTAGAGTCATTACTGAAATAGGGCCACAAAAGGTAACAGCAATAAAACCAAATACCTTGAGGTATGCATGCAAATTATATGCTAATATATGGTAATCTGAGTACCATGTTCAGTGGCCATAACAAATACTAACTATGGCTAATTAAAGATAGGTACATTGCTGTGTTTTATACTTCATGGCAATATGAGAGAGGTAGACTGTTATGATAATTATAGCATTGCTTGCTTTGGGGAGTACATCCAACATTTTAGCACTATTTCTTATTCTGGTGTATTTGTCCATTTCAATGAATGCAATCACTTTTTCTGTTCTCCACCCTGGGTCTTAGATCCATGAAGTTAGTGAAAAACTGAGTAACAAATTAAGTCTTTAGCCTCAAGGAAAGCAAACACTTCTCTCTTTAGCCTCAAGGAAACAAATACTTTGCAAGTGTCCTGCCCATCTAACACTCCTCTGAAAATAAGTGCCCCCGACTGGCATGATGGGGTTCAGAAGTCAGCCACACTGAAAACCTGGGCGACAGGAGCCAAGAATTGTCAGCGTGCTTGGGAAATGCAAATAACTGTTTCTCCCAGAAATATGCTTCGATAGCGAGGATTTTTTCTTAGAGTGAACTCAACAGAATATAATTTTCTTTTTAATTCTAAAAAATTTCTAAGGTAATAAAAAAAATCATCTTCATAAGAGAGCATACAGTAGGTGTGAAATCTACCTTGCTAAAAATTAGCTGATTTTTCTTATTTAACTAAATAAGTTATGTGTGTATATTCAATATGCGAACAGGACTTTAGCCTCTAAAATGCTTTTGCCCCATTATAGTAAATATATACTTTATCAGCAGATATTTGGCTGAAAATTACCCAAATTGGGCAAAAAATCCACCTCAAGCCAATATATACCAACTTACTCATGAAATTTGTGTTGTAGTTTCTCATGGCTACTGTTACACATAACCACAGACTTAGCGGCTTCAAACAACACAAATTTCTTATCTCAGACTTCACTTTGGAGGTCAGAAGTTCAGCACAGGTCTCACTGGCAAAACTCAAGGTGTCAACAGAGGGCTTCAGTCCTTTCTAGAGTCTTTAGAGGATAATTCATGCCCTTGCCTTTTCCACCTTCTAGAATCCACCTGTATTCCTGAGCTTGTGGCTCCTTCCTCTGTCTCCCAAGACAGCAAGAGCAGGTAGACTTCCTCTCAGGGACTCTAACCTTCTCTTCTGCCTCTCTCTTTCACTTCCTTAAGATACTGATGACATTGTCTCCACTAGATAATTTAAGACAATCTCCCTATTCTTAAAAAATCTGGTGATTAGCAACCTTAATTCTATCTGCAATTCTCATGTGCCATGTAGTACAACATATTCACTTGTGGGGATTAGGATAGGGAAATTTTTGGAGATAGGGGATGTGCATTATTCTGCCTGCCACCCCGGTATATGTGTATCAAGAGTGGATTCAGATATGTTCAAGCCACGTCCTACCTTCAGTGATTTCATAGCCTATCCCAGGAGATGGATATGCAAACAAATACCTGTCATACAGTCTAATGAGAAGTAATAGAAGCATATACATGGTCCACTAGTGGCCCCAGAGGAAGAAGTGCCAAATTTAACTTTGCTGAACCATAAACAACTTAAAAGAAAACCAGAGAATTTACTGAAATTTTGAAGAATGATAAAATCTCTGCAAAGATGTCAGGTGGATGGGGATTCAAGGAAAAGATAAAAGTATAGGGTACAGGACAGTCGTATGAGGAGCCCAGAGGTCCAAAAGTTGAGCAGAAGCAAGGATTGATAGTTCATTCATTTTTATATTGTGTTTAATAAGAAGCCATGAATGGTTTTTGAACAGTATAGGTATCCTACGCCGTATGTGTGTTAGATTATATTATACTGACAACGGAGAGGAGGGTTTATAGAGAAACTTATCCAGAACTGGACACCTCACCAAGGAGATAATTGCTATCCTCCAGGGAAAAAGAAAGGTACTGACCTAAATTAAGTCAGTGGCAGTGAGAATGGAGAGGGAGAGATGGATTTGAAAGCAATTGCAGGATTTGCTGAGTGATTGGATATGGAGCCTCATGGGGAGAATGAGTTAAGGATCCTCCTGGTTCCTGCCTCGGGTAACTGGTTAGGTTGAAATACCACTAACCAGAATAAGAGTTTCAAGAGGATAAATAGCGATGGAGAAGAAGAAAATTTCTTCATCCTGGATATGATAACTTAAAGTGCTTGTGGGAGGACGTTGAGGATCTATCTTTACAACAATTAAAGTGAAGAGATCTGGAATATTTTGTTGATTTTACGTTTAGAGAAAACCTCCCAAATTGTAATCTTAATCTGGTTGAATGAAGAGATTGTTTGGGAACTGGACAACAGGTACAGAAGGGGTCCATCAGCAAGGATGGAGAAGGAGACGTGGTACAGAGCACCGTGAATAGTGTCATGAGGGAGAAAGTGAAGGAACGCACAGAAACGTTCAGGATAACTAAAGCACGCTGCAGTGTATGTTTAGGACAAAGAGAAGGAAGTTGGAAGGTGGGCTATATATAATATTTAAAAATTACACAGAGAAGGCGAAGTTTACAGTGGTTTTTCTTCTTTCTTCAAAAGAATGATCCTCAAATTAAAAATGGGTGTGACAAACATGGTAAAGAGATAACTGGATCCAAGGAGATCCAAAGAGGGAGATACTTAAATAACATCTGTTTGTTTTCAATGTGTTCCTGTGTTTAGACTAAGATTATTCCAGGATACCAAAATAATTTATAGATGTTATCCGAAGAGTCATTACTCATAATTTCTGAGTAGTTATTGTATTAGGCCGTTCTTGCATTGCTACAAAGAAACACCTGAGACTGGGTAATTTATAAAGAAATGAGGCTTAATTGGCTAGTGGTTCTGCAGGCTGTACAGGAAGTATAGTGGCATCTGCTTCTGGGGAGGCTTCAGGAAGCTTCCAATGATGACAGAAGACAAAGGGGAAGCAGGCTGTCATGCAGCAAAAGCAAGAACAAGAGAGAGACACAGAACAAGGTGCCACACTGTTTTAAACAGCCAGATCTCAAGAGAAGTCACTCACTATGGCAAAGACAGCACCAAGGGGATAGTGCTTAAACATTCATGAGAATTCTATCCCTATGAACCAGTCACCTACCAGCAGGTCCCACCTCCAATAATGGGGATTACAATTCAACTTGAGATTTGGGTGGGGACACATATTCAAACCATGCCAGTTACGAATGAGTGAAGTGCCAGAAGACTGGTGTCTAAATGGTAAGGATGCAATCATCAGGAGGTTACAGGTTTGTAATGTTCTGCTTGACTCCTGACAAATTCTAGACTGGGTTAAGAAGGGTTAAGAAGATAGTGTTCCTCCTGGTGTTAAGAAGATAGTCACAAGAAGGGGTTAACAAAAGCACATTAATAGGAATTCATTTCATTTATATTTTCATTTTTCAGGGAATAAAAGTTTAGGGAGGCTAACAAATTGGAACAGAAACAAAATGAAATAAATATTTTAGTTTTGAAATAATAGACCCAGATCAACATGTTGAACTGTACAGGGCCAAATGTAAAAATCTTATGCTTAGGTTTAAAAGAATCAAATCAACTTTACCAGTTGGAAGATATTGAGGACCCAGCATTATAACAGTCAAAATTAAAAGTTCTAGGCTATTTAGTTAATTGTAAGTTTCAATAGGATATCTCAGACTGTAACCTAGTATAGACATGTATCACCTCAAACAAGAAGGTAACAGCTGTAGCTGTCCTGGGAAAAGTCCCATTTTGATTATGGAGTGGTCTTTTTTGTACTATATTTTAAGGGGGCAAAAACTAAAAGAAAGGAAACTTTCGGTATATGGAAATCATGTCCAGTGATTAGAAGTTGAAGGAGCTAATTATAATGTTTAGGCCAAAAGAGACATATCATGTCTTTTTTTGAAGACATAACATGGGATCGGGCTTCTAATTATCTTTAGCTCTAGAAACTGAAATTAGTACAATAAGTTTGTAGGGTAGAAAACATATCTTTTGCTCTACTCATCCTAGGTTCATAGCTGAGATCCCTATAATAAATATATATGTGTGTAATATACATAGATATGTCAAGACAGATTAACAAGAAGAAAACAGACAGATATATTTCTATAATATTTGTATGTCATGGGAACCTTCATACGGAAATTAAGGCCCAAAGAAACGGTTAAACCTGAGTATATTTTATAGCAGGTTTGATGAGTAGTAGAGAGTGGTGGAGAAATATGATGGGGTAAAGAGTATGATTTAATGGTAACGAATTGGGAGAAGCTTAGTGAGGCTTGTGCATTCAGATTCTTCTGTGTTGTCCCTTCATCTTCAGAGATCAGAATATGGTTCTTTTCTTAAGGTATAGGGAGGACATGTCTTAGGTAAAGATCTTATGGACTGCTTCAGGGCAAGAGCAGAAAATCCTTCCTAGGTTTTACGACCTACATCAGGGAAGAAGGATAGGAGGTCAGAGAGTCCTGCTTCTGCCATTTTTGAATATGTCATGGTGCCATATTTTGGTAGTGTTTCCTGAACCCTATTAAGGTATAAACACAACATTAAAATAACTTCTAAAAAAAATAGAGCTTCTAATAAAATGAATCAGCTGCCTGATGAGAAATATGGTTCTCAATGGCAATCCTCAAGTTCAAAGTGATATTGTCAGGGATACTGAAAAGGAAGTGTCAACATCAGGTGGAAGTTTGAAATACATCGCTTTTTCCTAAACTTTAAACTGTGAATATCCCTTTTAATTAAAAAAAAAAACCCTATGTCTTTGCATACTAATACTTCTAGTATCCATTACATAAGAAAATGTATACAGTAATAGTAAAAAAAATTTTATTTGGGTCCAGAAATATTGTCATATAAGTATGTATTGAAATGACTCAAATATCTCTTTTTATGTTTACAAAAATAGAACTCTCAAGACATATTTATTCCTCAGAAAATACATGCTGCTTCTTTGAATTCACAACTCCCTTAAATAATTTTGTATTCTCAAATACTTCCAAGGTCCAGATTGAAAAGTAAATGAGATAATAAAATTAGGATTCTCTAGGCCTGTGTAGGGCCTGAGAATCTGCATTTGAACAGGCTCCAAGATGGCTGATGCTGGAGATTTGCATCATATTTTGAGTAGCCATCCAGGATCTTCCAGGTTTAAAGTCTGTTTTATTGTGTCTCAGTTTTATCCAAACCTAAAGCTGACACTGTTTCCATTGATAATTTATAGCCTAGTCCCCTGGCTTACTCTGAATCCTGATTGTACCATTCACTCAAGCTCAGTGATGTTGAAAAGATTTCCTAAAATTTCTGATTCCTTCATGAGATGGATATATAAAAATTAAATGAAATAATGTACTGTGCTGAAAGTAGTATTTGACATAGAACATTCATTCAAAAGTTATGGCTATTGATAATTTTAATGGCAATGGTAAAGGTGGTGATGAGAAATTAAATGGAATGAGAATACAGACATTTTCTCTCATAAAGCAATGTGTTTCCTGAGAAATTGCACATTAAAAATAATAGAGTTTAGGGAAACAGACACTCCAATTAACCCTTGTAATTAAAGCACTAAAAAGCAAACAAAAAGATGATTATGATGTTATGATGCTGCAGATGCATACCTAGAAAGATAATTTAGATGACCCAGGCAGACAGCTCAGCATTGTTAAAAGCTGCCTCAATGGATATTAAAAATCAGCAAAAGTGAATACAGTCAAAATATTGATGACAGTATTTTAATTATTGGTGGATGTAGAGAGGTCTGCAATAGTAAGGCTTCCCTTAAGATGGACTAAAGAGTAAGCAAGGTGAGATACCTGGTGTTCCAAGCCCTATAGGGCTGGCCTGGGCTCTTATATTCCTTCCGACATCATTGACTAGACAGCTAACAGATGCTTTTGTGTTTCCTCCTGAAGATGATAATTCTACTGTTGCTATTTTGCACCTCTCCTTGCCTGTGGGTAAGGAGGCCAGGAATCAAATATAAACCAACCTGACTCCTGCATTTCACCAACATCATTCCCAATGACAGTGCCAAACTAGTTACTAATTTTAGTTACCAAAACTTGCACTGCAGTAGAACAGAATGTCCTGGGTTTTGTAGTCTGTGTCTTATCTGGAAGGCACTGAGAAGGAACATTTCCTCTAATCCTCTTGGATTCTCTGATATCCAAATTAATAATAGACAATCTAGGTTACCGTGGTGGAGAAAACCTTTGCAAACTCTTGAGGAATAAAAGCAAAAGGGCAAAATAACCGGAAGCAGAAGGCATTGGTTAAATATCTCTTTTACTTCCTCCGTCTTATGGTGCTCTCCTCATAGGTGAAGACCAGGCTCGGTTATGAAGCCTTTTCTCCTAGTTTAAATATATTCCTAAGCCACCTCTCCTGATCCCACGATACAGCTTCTGTAGATGATAGCAATGTTAACTGGGCAGGCAAGCATCTTCAAAGAGAGCTGAGAGGATCAGGTGCAACTTTTTGGTTGGTGACCTCATTCCTTTGGGAAGAAATGGATAAAAAAATATTCAAAGAGAGGCTGCAGTTCTTGGCCTGGTATCTGCGCTAACTGTAAGCTTTACAGTTTCGCCTTGATCTGTGTTTAAGCAGCAGCAGCCTGCAGTCTGGCGCAAGGAGGATTTTTTCCTCCACTTGTTTTATTCTAAATAGTTTTCAAAAGCTCCTGTGGAACACAGACTGTGGCTTTGATCCGGCCAACTTATTCAGTACTGACATTCCCATGAAAAACTCCAGCTCAGACCAGCTTCAGCTAGTTTTAAAATTCTCATTTAAATTCAAATACCCCATAATCTTAACAGGCAAGAGATAGATGAAGAGCAAGAAAGTGAGATGCCTCTCATGTGTCCACACAGCCCTCAGATCAAATAGATGCATCTAGGCAGCAGGAAGAGTGTAGAGTTCCCTGAAAAAATAGCAAAATACTTGATGTGGGCCGTGTACCTCCTCGACCAGGGCTTCTGACTGACACTCAGTTCACATCAACCTGCAATGCATTTATTAAAGCTTCCTTTAAGATCTCTGAATGTTTTATGCCATATTTTTGGTTACAAATAAAAATAAAAGGCTTGATGTGGTGTGCAGTGTTTATAGAAAGAAGCATCACTTGCTTGGGTTCATTTTATAAGCATTCCTAAAAATATATTGATAGATTTTCTTTTTCCACCTCTATCCCTGCAGCCTCCTTCAAGTTTACAATCCAAGATCTTCCCTTGTTCTTGATAATTTGAGGAGTCTTACCGACCTTAAAGATGTAGGGAGATATTTGGAATTTAAATGAACTGACAGAAGAGACACCCTTTTTCAAGGATGTTGTGCAGGAAATATACATTCCCTTTTCTGCGTTTCCTCTCTCGACGCAGGGAAGAGGGCCTGATCTCCCATTTGCCTTCTTTGGTATACAACTTGGTTACTTCCGGTTTTACATTGCGCCCTCCACCACCACCCCCAACTCCTAACCCACTCCACTCCCAATTTGGTAATTTTTGGTCACTCTGTATCTGCAGTCAAAGGCTTCTTAGCAAGCCGCTTGGGTAGAGTGACCTTGACTTATTCTGTGGACTCAGTGGGATGAGCCCCAGAATTTCCTCTAGTCTAGGCTCACTGGTTTTTCCACCGTGACTGGGGCTGACTTTCATCTACTTTCTAGCTACTGCGTGCTTTGCTTTTGGAGAAATAATGTGGGATAGACTTTCTTGGCCAAAAATCCAATTTCTCCAGGAGAAAAGTTGACAAAGCACAAACTAACAATGAGTAGATTTTATCACTGATCATTGAAATACATCTGGGACACATTATGGTTTTCTAAGTTGCAACTCATTTTATCCAAAATTCATAGCTAAGAGAATATATACCATCCAGTGATCTGGGAAAAGATGGTTCTACAGCCTATTATTTCCTGAAATTATTCTTTCCTTTCTGCTTCCATTCCCTCTGCCTTAGATAAGGACATTATTCTTAATTACTAATAACCTCTTAATTAGTCTCTTTGCTGTCATTAGAAAATGATGGCAAAAATGTGAAAATAGAAGACTGATAAGGCTTCTCTTGCTCCACTGTTTAAAATATTTCACTGCCTAGCCAGGACTTACATCAGTGTTTCCTACGGGGCAGGGAACCACAAAGAAACTTCAGCAAGTTAATAAATGGCAAAATATGATTTAGAAAACCTGCCCAGTGAAAGCCCCTCCTGGAGGCTTCAAATGCATTCCTTTGGAGAGGTGATGGCCCAAATAAACCATTTCAATCCAGAATTATTATTATTATTATTATTTTTGAGACAGAGTCTCGCTCTGTCACCAGGTGCCAGGCTGGAGTGTAGTGGTGCAATATCAGCTCACTGCAACCTCCGCCTCCCGGGTTCAAACAATTCTCCTGCCTCAGCCTCCCAAGTAGCTGGGACTACAGCATGTGCCACCATGCCCAGCTAAATTTTGTATTTTTTAGTAGAGACAGGTTTTGCCATGTTGGCCATAATGGTATCGATCTCTTGACCTCGTTATCTGCCCACCTGGGCCTCCCAAAGTGCTGGAATTACAGGCGTGAGCCACCGTGCCCGACCCAGAATTATTTTAATGTATGTAATCACGGAATTTCTTTTTAAGTTTTACCTATTAAATATCTATAGTACTAGTTTCCACGGAGACATTTTGGGTAATGCTTTCTAGAATAAAAGCCAAGCTTCTTAACTGATAGCACGGGGCACACTGTGACAGGTTGTTTTCAGTCTCCTTATTCAGCCTGGCTTCCCACCCCTTGTTGCCTTGCTGTGTGACCTTCTACCTGAACAAGGCACACACCACAGTGTCGTGGTCCTCTGTGCCTTTGCAGTTGCCCATTCCTTTGCCTAGAGTCATTCTTCCCCTTGCTTGCCTGGTGAACTGTTTTTCCCATCTTTTCAAACCCAGAAGAGGTGCCTCTCCCTAAGTAGGAGTCTTCCCTGACTCTTGTTCAGTAGAGGGAATCACTCCCTTCATCATCCTACTCTAATTTGTTCATTTCATTTGCATTTTGGGTGCACTCAGCATACTGGTTTGTAATTGTGTTGGTAGCTGTAATGTGTTTCAAAATTTATGACAGATTTCATGGAAGGAATCTGTGTAATGAGTTTCTGGGTTATGCCTGGAACAGGGTAGGAACTTAAATGATGTTTGTAGAAAATGCGAATGAATGGTCACATTCCATATGCTAGGAACATGATCTGGATTGTGAACTTTTGTTGATGAAGAAAGGTAACATATATATCAAGAAAAAAGCAAACAGGTTCTCATAGGAAAATGAGATGTATGAGGTGTGTGTATGTATATATGTATGAATGTATATGTATACATGTCTATATACATCTATAAACATAATACATACACATATAGTTTCAATGTATAAGAAGGATATATACAAATACACACACACACAAACATATGTGGATTCCCTCACAAAAATCATTTTCCCCAGCCATGAGACACTGCTATTTAATTAAGGATTATTAGGAAATACAGGAAGAGAAACTTTTCCAAGGGCACTGAAACACGTGTGGTTTTCGAAATAAAATCTTGATATTTTTATTCTTTACACATAACCTTCGCTTATACAGTCTCATTCAAACAACAGACCTGCAGCATCCTACACAGACTTCTATTTATCTACTTGGGCTGAGCTGACCCCACTGGAAATCGAACATTGCTGCAGATATTGATCCAGGCACATGGACACCGGCAAGGCTCCCTTTGTGTGACATTTACAGAAGGGCCTGCTAGAGAGAGCGTTCTAAGTACAGAAGCATCCACGAGACTGCTGCTTCCCTCATAGGTCTGATGGAAAGAAATCTGCGGCCACTTCTATCCCGGCAACGGAATAGCACCACTGTGGTGCCTCACTGTGTATTGTGCTGGGCATGGCTTGGCTGTCCTGCTCACCCCTCTCATTCCTCCAGCTCCTCTGTCTTGCTCTGACTCTTAATATAATGTGACCGGTTAGTCATGACCTTCACATGCTGTACTGGTGCTCTGTTCTCCCTCTGCTCTGTCTCTCTGGCCTTAAGCTATAGTGAACTCACTAAGCACGAGACTCCCTTTTAAAACATCTAACTGAAAGGAGTGTTGTTTGCTTTCTGGCCCTCAAACACCAAGGCACTGTTGTGCTCCTTAAAATTGTAAATTATGTCTGTTTAAGAAAATGTCAGTGTTTTTTAAAACAGAATAACAGTGCTGGAAAAGACTTGGCTGTGCAATTTGTTACCAAAGTTTCATGCAAGAAAAATGATGCATTCATCATTATGAGCACAGTCAAGGGTTCTAATGATTTGGGCACAATGCCTCTTCAGTTCTTTTAAGAAAAATGATGGATTTTTTTTCTTTCTCCTCAGCAAGTTATCTGAGTCATGTCAAAGCTCATAAACTGAGATCCAGGGAGACAGTGTCAATGAGGCACTATACTTAACAACAATTAAAATGTTAAGACACATCTTTTATAATTAAATTGATTTTTTTTTCTGCCAGAAACAAGACCTTTTCAGGTAATGATTGCTTTGGTTGTCTAAAATTGTATGTATTGAGGCCAGGGAGGAGGAGATCTGTTGTTACATTTATACCATTTCGTGTGTCTTCAAAATCCATTTCTTAAATAGGCCAATAGGATGATTTTTGAGTAGGGAAGGGTAAATAGCTATGGATGATCAGTGCAGTCGATGTAGAATCACTGCGCTGGCAAACATATTATTTAGCTACATAGAATTTCAGCTCTGCAAGTGGACTCACGGGTTTAGAAAGGCAAGGATGAAAATCTTAGCTAAGGAGGCAGGCCTCTGATTCCGATGGGTTCTCTGGCCAGCTGGGACCTGGGCAAGGCTCTTAACTTAGCTACACATTCTCCAGCGTCATGCAAGCATAAAGCTGTCACATTTTTTGTGTGTCTGAGATACGTTAAGATCTGTAAATCAAAAGGCTTCACATTTTGTATTAAAAATTGCCTTTTCAGGATAAGCATTAACACCACACCCTCAAAAAGCTCAGTGTCTTTTTGACCCCTGGGTAACTGTTTTAATCTGGAATATTTACCTGAATTTTCCTTACTTGGCCTCCATTCATGTTAAGCAGCTGTTGGAATGAATACAAAGGGACTTGTCTGACTTTCTAGTAATAACCTTCATTTTTTTCCCCTCATGGCTTGAACACATTATTTAGTGGATTGAGTTTTACCTTTTTTTTTGTAGTGGCTGCTTTTCTGTTAAATATTACAGGGTTTTATTAAGAGATATTAAGAGAAACTCTTGCCATATGGCAATTTCAAAGAAAGAAAGGAAGAAAAAAAGATAGCTGATGTTTGCTTTTATTTTTACCTAATGTTTGAAAAGCTAGAAGTAACCCAGAGGAGAGCAGGCCAGGGGTTTTGTGTCAATGGGTGGAACATACTTGCTATGAAATGTGATGGAATGTTTACTGAGCTATTTTCCACAAAAATCAAAATGTTCCTGCTCTCATATCCAGTTGACACAGCAGTAGCCTTTTTTAAAAAATGTTGCCTCCGTGCTGGGCGGGCAGGCTCCGTGTTGCTCTCTTTGGAAGTAACGGCCCAAAGTTGTGCCTGGCTGCACTCACACTGTTGGGCAAACGGACAAACAGATACACCCCATTTCCAAACATGTGGGAGCTGAGTTCCATCTCTTTCTGGTATTTACTAAAGACCTGTCTGATGGATGGGAGGAAATCTAATC
This sequence comes from Aotus nancymaae, assembly GCF_030222135.1. Taxonomy (NCBI): domain Eukaryota; kingdom Metazoa; phylum Chordata; class Mammalia; order Primates; family Aotidae; genus Aotus; species Aotus nancymaae. Next base: position 19,498,977 of record NW_026988465.1, read on the forward strand.
CTGACAGAATGTTTTCTTGCTGTCTAGATTAACATGTGTGTTTCTTTGCCTGACTCTCAACCTTGGGCCTGTATCTCTGCAATCACGTGGCCCTGGGTGGATGAAGGAGTGTGGCATGTGAATAGAAACTGGATCATGGAGAGCACCAGGGAATGGTGTGCACTCGAGCAAGCTCCTCATTCTCTTTGAGTCTCTAGATTCTGTTAGATGAAAGCAATGATACCATCTAACCTGATTAGGACAGCTATTTGTAATAATTCTATGCATAGGGAAAGAGATGAAATTTAATATAATAAAATCTTAGCAGTGGTGAAGCTAGCAGAGTGAGATTTTAGGCCAATCTGGTCTTCCGTGTCTCTCGATTTTCTGTAATTTTCTCTACACACACTCGTGCATACATGCACTCACTAGTGACAACGACAACAAGAATAAAAGGCTTTGGGCAGGTCTTCACAATGAATAATTCATTCTACTTACTCTTCACATGCACCAGTAGCCTTCAGTCAGAAAATAAAATGTATACAAAGTATATGTGCTCTATCCTCCTCCTTCCTGGATTGTTTTGAAATTAAAATTAAATGATTGAGCAAAAGTTCTTCATATCTTATAGCTTATTTTACAGGTATTAATTGTTATTTTGGAAGTTATATTTACCATTACTATATTGCTCTTTTAAGAATCTAGTTCATCACAAACATACACATACACATATATGATTTTTACATATTTATCATGTATCTCTCTATATGAACATATATATATAGTAATTTGAACATTATTTGGGGTATTACATTTTTATTCATTGAGCAAGGGGATGTTAATTAAAACTTCATTTTGGAAATGTGAAGATGAACTGTTTTGGAGGGTAGTTTTAATAATTTAAAAGTGTGTTTTTTAAAACAACAACAAAAGACCAGATCTTTATGTTGTTTTAGTTATTCCTATAGTTTTAACAGTTCCATGTTTTCCAACTCTGTGATTTTCTCTCTTTTAAATTCACTTTAGATGTCCGAAGCGTTTTTTTTTTTACAGTGGATCCTGCATTAGAAAATCACAGACTTCTTGTAGCTTTTAATTAATTATAAAAAGATAAATTTGTCATTATTCAATCTTATGAAACACTAAAACCAAGTATAAAGTATTTTAAGTAAATTGCTTTTATAGAATTTCTCTTTTCAGAATTGACTGTGTTTCTGTGGTTTGTTGTAATTAATTAAACCATGTTCATTTGGACTTTTGATCAAACTAGCTAAATTTATTTATTTCATTCTATATTTGACCAAAAGTTTGTTAGTAATGGCATAATCTAGATTTTAGGGACGTTAATAAAAACTGGTAAAAATACCGAATGGGAAAGTAAACTGTTGTAGCTTATCAATGTTAGAGTTTGAAAATGCCTAAAAAATGGAATGCAAACAAGTAAGCAAACAGAAAGAAAAATCCAGAGGTGTGCACACAAGCAGTATAAGTTACCAGAAAGAACACTAAGTCAAGGTTAGTGGGCATGAGTTCCTATCCCAGCTTTGGATTTGTGAGCTGCCCCTAAGACTCAATGCCCTTTATTCATAGATAGAGTTAACTGGGCCAGAATAGCTCTGTAGGAAGTACCAACAGAAGGGAGTATATGTCCTATGCGCGTTTAGTTTTTGAACTGTAGAAGCTCTACTTTTGTATGTTTTATATAGTCTTGTCTTGTGTACAGTTCAGTTTGGAGTGAGGGGAGTGTTCTCTGTTTAAAAACTATATAGTACACATATCCTCTCTAAGCAAACTGAGACAGGCTAGCCTCCTCTAATATATGATTTAGGATACTCGTCAGCGTAAAGAAATCCTCATATCTGGAATAATGTGGAGAATAAGAGTATGAATAGTGAAAATGAGTCATTTGGTCAAATATTTATTGGTATTTGCTACATGATAGAAAATGGAGGTCATAAAACAACAAATTTTAAAAGGACGTTCTGGATTGGAATTAGAAAACCTAGAATCCAGTTGGGTCTAATCATGCTAGCCCTGTGTTAGTTTATAATCTGATTTTCTGATGACATACCTTGTCAAATGTTGCTTTGGTTTCTAAATGCCCACCTAGCCACTCCATCTTACAGCACTCCAAATATACTCAAACTTCCTTTCCTCTCTTTTTTTCTGAGCCGGAGTCTCTCTCTGTCACCCAGCCTGGAGTGCAGTGGTGTGTGATTATGACTCACTGTTGCCTTGAATCCTGGGCTCAAGTGATCCTCCCACCTTGGCCTCCCAAAGTGCTGAATTTTCAGGTGTGAGCCACCAAGCCCAGCCTCAGACTTACTTCTGATAATGTAACTCTGAGTATGCTAATTCGATTTAATTACTCTATGATTTTAGGTTTTAGTTTTCTGAAGACTCCTTTCCAGCATTTTTTTTAACTCCTCACTTGTGTTCTTTGTGTCTATCATTAAAGTATTATTGCTTTACTCCTAACATGGGAAGCTCTCAGTGCTTTTAAGACGTATCTTTGGGAGGGAATTGCTTGCATCCACTTGCATCTGCTTTTCCATGAATTACTTAAACAAGTATTTGTCCACGGCAGGAGGGATTGAGCATGGTGGGATGGAGTTGCAGAGTGTCTATTAATAACTGTGATGAAAGGGTGAAAGGGAAAAAGAGACTGACAAGTAAAGATCACAAAAAGAGAAGAGAAATGTCCAAATAGAGATATAACACATTTCCTGACCTTCAGAGAGGAATTTAAGTTTATGTCATAAATTAAAGCTCTGAAGCTATTTCAATGATGGTGATGGATAAAATGGAACTCCCAAATGCTCATACTGGAATGCAGCAGTTCGTACTCAACATTAGTGGAGTGTTATAGAGTATTATAAAAATTCAAAGCTTGGGGTCATCTTTGCTAGATCATTTCTATGTCAATGGAAACCCAAATGTATCAACAGAAAGATTGCATGCACTGACCTATCATCCTTCTCACATTCTTATATGTATAAAAACTTGTGATAAAATTTCATTATCACCAATGTTTCTATCCTAATACAAAGAGGAATAACTCACACTAGAAAGAAACCTACCCAGTCAATGGGCAGGAATACACGATGCACTATTTCAGGTCTCTAAGACCGCAAGTCAAAAGAAGTTAACCCAATTAAGGCAGACAACAGCAGGAGGACCTGACCTGGCCTGTGGTTCTATCCATTCCCTTTTCTGTAGGTTTTTATTTGTTCATTTTAAATATAAGTGATCAGTTCTTACAAGTCTATATTCAAATAGGAGTTCAGAAGTAAATAAATGCATCTATTCCTTCAGTCAAGTAAAGCAATCCAGTTTTCCTAGTGTGTGCACATGTGTTAGTGGTTTGCTAATATATATATATATATATATTTTTATTTTTTTCTTTTTTAGAAATACATATGCTGTAGCTTCAAGGGTGGAAAATTTTACACACTTATATGAGCGAGGAGGTTTACTCATAACCCTTTTGCGTATGTTTTGGATAAAATCTCTTCAAGGAAAAGGATATTGCTTTAGCACCTAGAAATACATATAAAATACTGTGCTGAAATCTCTCTCTTCCAGATCCTCCAAACAGTAGTGTCAGGCCGTTCGTTGTTTTGGTGCCTCGTCTTGGCACTGTGTTTATTCTAAAACATTTTCTAGAAAACAGCAAGTAGGTATGCCAGTTATGACCTTCCAAATACATTCCACTTCTCTGCATGCTAGAATATATTTAAAACAGATTGCATTTTCCCTCTGTGTTTTAGTTTTCACAGTTAATAAGACAGGCATTTCCATGGCTGACTTACTGTTTTCATGGATGGCAAATATTCTGATTAGTATTCCAGATTCCAAGTTTACCAAATTTTATTCAGAATAGAAAATGCTACAGAAATTAAAGGTTTTGCCTCTTATTGCTACTTATAGTTAAAACATCAAAATAATAATATATAGCTAATATGTCATGATTGTTTTGGCAGCTGGTGTTTCTAATGAAATATCCCTTGAACTAGTGTGTCCTGAAAAATATTTATGTGGGCCAGGCATGGTGGCCCACCTCTATAATCCTAGCACTTTGGGAGGCCGAGGCGGTGCATCACCTGAGGTCAGGAGTTCAAGACCAGCCTGACCAACATAGTAAAACCCTATCTCTACTAAAAATACAAAAAATCAAAAAAAAGTTAGCCAGCCGTGGTATGGGCACCTGTAATCCCAGCTACTTGGGAGGCTGAGGCAGGAGAATCACTTGAACCCAGGAGGTGGAGGTTGCAGTGAGCCAAAATCGTGCCATTGCACTCCAGCCTGGTTTTGCTCCAACAAGAGCAAAACCTCTGTCTCAAAGAAAAAAAAAAGAAGAAAAATATTCATGCGATGTAGAAGCTGCTGAGGTTAAAAAATATCTCCTAGCACGAAACTTATATTTAAAAGTATAAAATAAAATCATGCTTTGGATCAGAGAGATGACAAGGAGATTTGGAACAATGACTCTCCTATCATTTCAATCCTTATGACCTAAACTTTTTTGATATTCTGTTATATGCAACCAACTTTTAATACCCTCTCCAAGTGGGAAATAGTTGAAGGTAACGTTGTGTAGGTTGCTGGTAAGTTTTTCCAATTATTCTTGGGAAACTAACATAATGAGTTGAGTTTCAGTACAAGATCTACCATAACTTCCTAACCTCTTTTTTTCTTAGGGAAAATGGACTGAGTGTTTCAAAAAAAGGAAGCTTGGGCAGTTTTTCCCCTTGTTTTGATTCATCATATGTTTTATGATGTTATGATATTAAATATGGTGTTGTAATAAATAGGATCAATAAATAAGTCATTGGATGGGAAATGGAGGAAAATGTAGGTCCCATGTGGAAGTGATGATGGAAATAGATATTTCCAAGAGAGATAACAGTGCAACTTATGGGTCACATGAATTTGTCATAATTTGCAAAGATCAGCTAAAAAGTATAAAAGTGATTCTTTTAAATTTTAAATTTGTATTCTTCATAAAATGTGGGATAATTTCACTGTTACATGGGCTGACAGGTTTATTTATTAAGCATAGAAGTTTTATTCTTAATTAGTCTAACAATAACATTTTGGGTTGGATGCACTATAAACTTTATTTCGAGAGCACCTGCAACTAGAGGAATAATGACCTGAAATTACATTGATAACAGTGTGTGAATTAAGCTATTTTTCAGATCTGGTGAATTTTTCTTTCTCTATTGAAAATTTGCCAGAAAGAAATATATTTAACTCAGTCTGGCATACAATAGCTAGCACTACCATTTTCCTGTCTCATACTCAAGGTCAGTGATAAGTTTGATAGAGGATGTGAGAATGCATAGCTGCCACCCAGTTAATGTTTAACAATGGGTGCTGGCTTTAGCAGTCTTCATGGTTATTGTTCTGTCTGTGTCCTTATCTCAGGCTGGTTTATAGTTGGAAGACTTCTCTAAAACTTCTTGAGAATTATTTATTCATGATCTCTGGTGGCTATAATTTTAGTTTAAATCCAGAGCAATGAATCAGCATAATGCTATCTTCTTTCTCTAGAAGTTCAGTAAATTGAAGAGAAAGTAAATTGCCATTAGCAAGGAAATTCACTTAAAAAATTGCGTGTCTGTTAGGATCCAGTGGCCCAATATGCCTTCAAAAAGTAGGAACTCTCTTCTTAAAGGCAGAATCAGTTTCATTACCTAAGAATCTGACTTCTTATACTACATTTAAGAGAAGGAAGAAAAGAAGGAAAGAAAAAGAAAATAATTTTGTCGGCCAAGAGTTTCCTTCTTTTTTCTTTCCTTCCTTCTCTTTAATATACTATAAGAAGGCAGATTCTTAGGAAAGATGAAAAGGAAGAATGAAGGAAGGAAAGAATGAAGAAGAAAGGAAGAAATAAAGACAGAGAAATAAAGACAAATTAAGAATAAGCTACTTTTTGAAAGTTATCCAAGTAGGTTAATTATAAAAGCAAAAATAATGTCCAGATCTAGTCACTTTTACATAAATTAGCATTTAGTTCTTTGTCAGTCATTTGTTAGTTGTCATTCATTCTTTCATTCTTCCAGGCTTGTGCTAAGAGCTGGAAGAATGATAGAAAAGACTCTTGCCATATAAGGCAATGGTTTAAAATCATGGAAGAGACCCTATCCTTGAATAATTGACTTTCAGCAAAGTGACCTCTACAAAGTGCCATCCAGTTTCTATTCCCCTTCCAGCTTCCTTGATGTTTCCAGGAACTGATAGATTATGCCTTCTGCATTTAATTTTTGTAAATTGGTTAAATGTCTCAGATTTTGGTCTAAGCCGTGTAAGTAAGGGCAAAGAATGAAAGAGGTTAGTCAGATCAGAGAGAAAAGCAAAGAGAGAAAGGGTCTCAACAGAGCTGTAGTTATTTTCTGTACCAACTGGCCCTCGAAAACAACTGGCTTCCTTAGTCAGATGCTGAGCATGTGATGTGGAATGGCCATGGCTGGCACCCTTCACAGAGGATTGTGCGTCTCCACTGTGCAGGTGTTTCTGCTCCTGGAGGCCTGCCAGCCAGCAACCTGATTCTCTGAAGGGATCACACACAGTTTCCTCCTAGTTAAAAATGGGACACTTATGCAAACACAGGATCCACTGTTGTTAAATTTAGTTGCTCTTGTTACCTCCCATTCTCTGGCTGTAAATGAGGGAAGCAGATGCTAGCAATGCAGGCTTTGCAATTCTTGTTTTTCTACTCATTTAAATTGGCACCCACAGCATCTACATAGAGACTACACAGCTCTGAAATGATTCATGAAATGCAAAAAAAATGGGAACAATTTTTGCCCTGAATGCCCAGGTCACAGAAATTACAGACACAGATTCACACAACAAATGGTACTAAGTCTCCACTTAGTTTCAGCAAAGATTTAAGCTGACTGTAGTTGGTTGTACCAATAAGCAGATAACTGAGTCAAAGAAGAATAGGGACTTAGGTCTGTCCCTTTCTTCTACACTGTCTCGTATGAATTTTCTCAAGTCCTGCCCTTTCTGTGTACACCATCTAACAGTTTGTTTTTCTTTATCACATTTCTTCCTGATTTTTGCTTTCCTTTTTGCTATGTGCCCTCTCCAAACAGTCAACACTATTTTCATGTACTCTTTTCTTCCGTTCTATTTTATTTTTGCTTGAAAGTCCCTTACACATAGCACCTTCTCAGGAAGCATATTAAAGGGAGGCAGAATAAGAATGGGGTCATAGGGTTTAAGTATTTATTAGAAATAGAGACATATTCAAGAAGCAAAGCCACTAAATGACCCTTCTCTGTAGTTGTCAGTCCATGTATTCTAGAGAAACAAAAGCTATGTATGTCATGTCATTAAAGTTGTGACTATCAACCAATCGTCTGCTGGAGGTACTTAGGATAGGTCACTTTTCTAAACAATATATGCTTGTCTGTGAATACCCATAAAACAGGATGGGGCTACTTCCCAGCTCTCTAGCACTTACTCCAGCCCTGTCTCTCCCAGTCAAAGAAGGAGATCAAATACAAGAGTGGAAGTTGTATTTGGAGTATAACAATGCAATTTACTTTAAATAAAGCAAGATCTAAATTCACACTGCATTTTAAAGGTTCTGTTTCTCAGCAATCTTGCTATTCAGATGTATAAATGAGGCTGAGCAGGCTTCCCTTTCTTTGTGGATTGTTACTTGATCTTTGAGAGTTTATGGGGTTTCCAGGAAAAGTATAAAACTTGACATCGGGATACTGGCCTTACTGTTCCAGCTGAGACATCTGCCAGTGGCATGAACTATCTACATTATTTAGCTTCTCTAAGCCTCAGGTTTTCTTTTTCTTTTTTATACAAAATTGGGATAGATTCCTTTTGACAATTGAGTGAGTCAAATGAGATGAAATGTGTTCAAGACCTTTTACAATTAAGCAACTGTGAATAGAGAAGATGATCATCTATTCTATGATAGTAGCCATTACTATAATTTCAGATGGCTAACCTGTAAGAATATTCTTCTAACTTCTTTATAAATCACCATATTGGCACATATCCAGATATTTTCAAAGCGAAAACCTGAGATCAATATAAAGAATCTGTTTCACCTGGTAACTAGAAGCATTAACTTTATAGCCAGACTGAATTAATGATGCCTGGCTTATATGGTGTGCTCCATAACATTTACTAAATTAAGAGAAATAAAGTAAGATAAACTGTGACCTGCTCAAAGATTTTATTTACATAGCTGTTCTCATGGTATCCTAATCAAGCATCTAAGGCTACAGATACCATTTGATTTTAGAACTTTCGGACAGAAATCAGCACTACAAGTTCCTTATGCTTCTGATAATATTTGAATCCTCTCTATTTTTAACTTCTCTGCCCTAACAAACCACTTCCCATGATTCATTTTTGTTGGCAGTCAAACAAGTGCTGCTCTAATGGCATGTAGAATTTAATCAATTAATGGAGTTCAATAGGCCATTTCCAGTTGCAATATTTTGAGAGGTTAATTTTGCAAACACCTGAATACTTTGGAAGATTATAGAGCAGCCTGACATTACTG